>NC_082649.1:32290215-34690215 GCF_028023285.1 Balaenoptera ricei
TGCAGAAACAAGGCCGGGGGCGGGCAGGATTCCCGCTGGCAGACCATCAGAAAAGATGAGATAGATGTTTGCTAACCGGCAGGCTCCCCTAGACCTCCCCCAGGTCACAGCGCTCAAGGCCATATTGAGCCTATGTAAAGGTCGGGCTTGCGGGGGGTGGTCAGCATTCAGTGCCTCCAGAAAGGTCCCAGTGTTGAGGGAGAGGTGAAAGGGAGGCTCCCAGCCTGAGGAGGGAGACACAAAGCCCCTCCCTCCGGGAGCCCCCATCTGAGCGGGGAGACCCTATCTCTGCCGCGGGCAGAAATTGAGGACATATCCAGAATGAGGGCCCGAATTCCATGTCTACACTGGGAACCTCTCTGGCAAAGCAGCGAGAAGGGTGAGGAGGAAGAAGGGACGCATTGAAGCACCTGAAGGAATCACCTGGGTGGAAAGGCCAGCCAGTCCCTCCAGGCAGCGTTGCCAGATTAAGTGTAGGATGCCCAGTTACATTTGAATTTCAGATAAACAATGAAAGTGAAAATTTAACCTGTATTTTCCTGTATTTTCATTTGCTGTATCTGGCAACCCGCCTCCAGGACTGACCCTCCTCAGACCTAATGGATCAGGTTGACCAGGGGCCATGAGGCCCAGCTGGGACTAACGGCAGGAGAAACTCAGGGCTCTAGGTACCCGGTACTGATCAGGGGATCCCGTCAGCCTCCAGCAGGCAGTCCTCGAAACCCGCAGACACTCCCGGCCTGAGCAGCTGCCTCCCCCCGCCCCCGCTCCCGGAAGTGTGGCTGGGATGGGGAAGGCCCGGGACGGCCTCTGGGGTGGGCATGTGGTGGTGGCCAAGCGAGAGCCAGTAGCTCCCTTTGCCCCTTCTCTGCAGCCCCACTGGGCCAGTCGAGATAAGACGGTCTTCAGGGAAACTTCCTGTTAGGCTAACGCCAACGGCCGGGCCTGGCACACCACCGGCATCTGGAGGCCGTTTCTCTGAAGTCATGGGCCCTGGGGTGGGGGGAGGGTTTTACCAGCCCTGAGTCAAGTTCTCTCCCCCACCCTCACGTCTCTTCTGCCCTCCTTCCTCCCTGCACCCCCCAACATGCCACCCACAGTTGTGGCTGTTAGTGTGGCCACTGGGGTCAGGCAGTGCCAAGGGTATGGCTGGGGTGGCCGCAGCCAGAAGGCAAGGGGGTGGTCCCACTGTCCTCACCGGGAGGGCTTTCCCTGAGCTCCTACAGCCTTTGTGGCCAAAAACGTCCCTTTCCCCAGACCCAAGAGGGGAGCTAAGTGCTGGGTCCCAGGCCCTGCCTGCACCTTATTACTGAGAGGAAAGGAAAAGTTTTTTCTATTTCCCTGTGGATTTTTACACTGGCTGTTTCCACATTCCACACCAACCAAGGGAATAAACTACCTAAACTGCTGAGCCTTCTTTGGGTACTATAGATCAGCCTCAAGGAAGCAAGCCCAGAGTGGCACCCCCGTCCTCAGGGAGCACCCAGGCTGATAAGAGAGAATCCATCCCTGCCCTTGGGGACACTGACAGAGTGATGTGACTAATATCCACTCATTCATTCATTAAACAAGTACTCTATTGATTGAGCCCCTCTTAAGTAGAAATTACCTTATATTCATTACCTAATTTAATCCACAGTAACACCTGGGAGATAGATTTTACCATGCCCATGTGACAGATCACGACAATGAGGCCCAGAGAAGTCAAGCAACTTGCGCAGGGTCACAGGGCCAGAAAACACTATCGATGTCAAAAGTACAGCCCAGCTCTGTCTGATCCCAAATCCTCTTCTCCTACACCCTGTGGCCCGTCACAACAGCGACGACAGCTGACACTTGGGGGGAACTCGCTACATGCCAGTCACCGCTCTCAGTCCGTCCCCATTTCTCCGGGCCTCAGGTATCACGGTACCCGTTTAATAGACAACAACTGAGTCTCAAAAAGGTAATTTTGCCCCAGAACATGTCTAGAAGTTGTCAGCGTTGGGCCTGTGTTTAGGGTTTGGGTTTTGGACATCAGGGACCCAGAATTACCCGTCGGGATTTGAACCCAGGCAGTCAAGCCAGGCTAGGCCAGAAGTGACCCAGTGTTATCACTTCTGTGGCTGCCAGATAGCAGGTTATTAATAGCTGTGAGGTGTTCATTATTGCTGAACAGTCAGCAGCTCCCAGAGGGGAGCATAGGGTCATGGGACTCCAGCCAGGTCAGCCCCCCGACCCCCAGCCCCATGGGGGCTCGTCCTGAGAAGCCGGATCGCTCAGCTGGGTCCCACAGCCCCGGGAAACCTTACCCAACCAGGCGGCCGCCCCATGACTGGGAGTGGTGACCCCTGTCACACTTGTGAGTGTGCAAGCTGTGTGGATGTTTCGTGCGGAAGGAGACCTGTGACCTGGTGTCTTGCTCCGGGTGAGAGGAGGCGGTGAGGGTGTCTACCAGGGGCTGGCCTCCCCACGGTTCCCAGCCTCAGGGGCCCAGCAGGCCCTGAATCCAGGCCCGGCATCCTCTCTCTTTCTCAAGCTGGACAGAGAGGAGCAAGGATGGAGCAGCTGGGAGGGAAACCATGGGGAATGAAGCAGAGACACCTGGGGTGGGGGTGGAGATTCTTCTGGAAGCCAAAAGCAAACAGATATGCAAACACCCTCTGTGAATTATTTCCCCGGAAGTCATCTTCCTGCTGCCCCCCCAGGAGATGGCAGCTCCCAGCTCTCAAAGTCCCAGGGAAAGCATTCTTCTCCCTGCCCCATCCCAGAGCCCCGCTCCCACCCCACCTGTACCACAAACCTTTCCCCCAGAGATCCTGGAGCCCTCCTGGGAGGGCTTCTGAGATGGACGCTCCCGAGGGCCTGGCTTGCCCGAGTCGTCAGCAGGGGAGCAAGGATGTACACTTGCAAAGATGGGTATAAAACCCAGTCATGGTATTTTGGTTTAAAAATTAAAAAGTGAGGAGGGAGAAAAACAACCAAATTATACTAAAGTAGGAGAAGAAAAAGGCATTGACGTGGGCACTAGAAATAACAACATAATTATAGTGACCATTGTGAGCACACCCTACATACCAGGCACTGTACTGGGTACCTTCACACGTCAACATCACTTCCTCCCCTCAAGCTCAAGAGCAGGTATGATTGTCCCCATTTTGGAGATGAGAAAGTCGAGGCCCAGAGAAGTGATTTGGCCAGCGGCAGACCCAGGATTCCAACCTAGATCTGTCAGAAGTCCTGGTGGGGCTTAGGGCAGCCCAGATCAGGCTCTGCAGAGGCAGCAGGCAGGATGTTTGAGGAGAGGTCCCTAAGGGCTGGCCTCAAAGGCCATCACCCCACCTCCTGGGGACTTCTGGCCTCCAGATGGCTGCACCAGCTGCAAATGGGGTGCGAAGTGAGGACACAGTCTCCCCACAGGGAGCCGGAGGAGGTGATAGAATGGGGTTCTCAGAGGAGACAGGCAGAGCCCCAGGAGGGAGGTACGTGCTGGCATCTGCCCCACTTGGAGCCAGACCTAGGGAGCATCAGGGGATGCGTGGGGAAACATCACGGCCCAGCCACCCTTGGCTCATAACAAATACAGAGAAAAGTCGGGTGGGGACTGCAAACGTGCACTGGGAGGTGAGGGAAGGTTGCAGGCCCCAGAAGGCTCATCAGGCGCCAATATCCCATGATTCCAAACATCTACAGCAGCCGAATGAAGGCGAGGGGGTGCCTTCCTGAGAATGGTGTCCATCTTAATCAACAAAGAAATGTCTGATGGCAGGGATTCTGTCTCCTCCCTCAAACTAGAAACTCTGGGAGGGCAGGGAGCACCCTGAAGGCAAGGACCATGGCAGCCGCCTCAGACTGGGAGCTCCCTGAGGGTAGTACTTATACTTTCTTCACTAACAGACTAACCACCCAAAGGCAAATGCAACCTTTTAAACTCTGTTTCAGCTGTCGGTCCTCTGGTCCTGAGGGGACCCAGGCCCGGCCTTCCTCCTATAGGCCCCTAGGCCTGACGGGTCCTTTTCCTTTGAATCCCTGTTCCCCTCGGTTCTAGCTCATCCGCCTTTGGAGTCACTCCCACCTCCTCCTCTGCAGATGCTCAGCCAGGCCCTATCTTTGCCTTGCATTTTCCCTTTCCAGGCAGATTATAAGTATTCACTGATTCCTTCCCTGCCCTCCCCTGTTCCCCATGTCCTGATGGATAATGTCCTGTGGATGCAGCTGAATTCTCTTCCTCCCAAGAACTCTGAGGCCAACCTGGTGGGGCCTCCCAGAGGTCATCTCGTCTGGCCCCCATCTTTAGACTGGTACGTGCTAAAGCCAGCCCCGGTAAGTGAGAGCCCATTCTGCACCAGGGCATAGCCCATATGGCTGCTATTCCATAAATTCTGGAGGATGCGAGGGAGGAAGGAAGGAAGGGAAGGACAAGATTCCATAGCCTTTTTTTTCCTCCAAATCCCTTGTGCTTCTCTCTCTGCCAGTTCTTCTCAGGCTCTAGTCTCTCTCCCTCATGCTGTAGATGAGGCCTACTTTCTTTTGGTGAGACTTCAATAAAACTGAGTGGCTCTCCTCATTCTAGAAATTTGGACAATACTTCTTTGTCCTGCCTGGGTCAGCCCTTGCCCTGAGTCTTCCCACCAGGGCAGACTGCTGCTGGTCTCTGACTGCTTTATAAATGTCCTTCCTTCCTGGAACCTCCCTCCACCCCCTGGGACCATCATGCATCCAGCCAAGACTTATGGATGGGAAGGGACAAAGGTCCTAGCCCCAAAGAAATGACCATTTAGTTAGATGGTTCAGATATGATTGGTGAGTAACAACTACCCCAAAACATCATAATTTGAAACAACAACAGCCATATATTTACTCACAACCCTGTACATTTGGGCAGGAGATTGCTTCCCTCCTTTTTGTGTTGTGCAAGAGTGGCTCACCTGGGGCTAGAGAATCCAAAATGACCTCACTCACACGTCTGGGGCCTCACCTTGGGGTGGTTGGAACAGCTGGGGGCTGCCTGAGCCCCTCTCTTTCTCTCTACATGGCCTCTCTCTCCAGAAGAGTAGTTGAACTTCCTTACAGCATGGCAGCTGCCTGCTAAGAGGGAAAAAATGGAAAGTGCAATCTCCCTCAAGGCCGAGGCCCAAAAGTCCCAGAACATCTGTTCTGTCACATCCTCTTAGTCAAAGCAAGTCATAAGGCCAACCCAGATTCAACAGAGAAAAAGTAGACTCTTTTTCTTGCAGCATGCAGACGTAGGGGTGGAAAGCGCTGCTGGCAGCCATATTTGGACCCAGGCCACCACAATGGCACTAACGCGTGAAACTGATCCAGAATCACCAAGTTCTGTATGGATCCATCCAGCCTCCTGGAAAATGGGAAAGGGGCTCAGGCTGGGCAGAGCAGAGTTGAGAAGGAGCGCTGTGTCTCCAGGGAAAACAGTGGCCAGACCAGAGGGGAGGGTGTGAGTCCCACAGAGGGGAGAAAGACTGGGACAGCTTGGCACTGAGCCTTGAGAGGTCCTTTGGGAAGGCTGCAGGGGGTGTATGAGCAGGTCTTATACAACTGGGGGATGCAGCATGTTCGTTTCATCCTTCTTTTTCTCCAGAGTCTATTTAAAGACTGTTTCTGTCTTCCAAGGCTGCGTGTTGCAATCTCTTCCATGCTTAGGTTTCGGATCTTCTACTGACGAGCCCCCGCCCCTAGAGACATCTCTTGCCTTGCCACGCTTGGGGAAATCTGGATTTCAGCCCTGGGTTTGGCCACCACCACATCCTCCCCCGTCCCACTTTTCTTCTGCCTGTTTGTATTCAGTCTAGACGATTCATTTTTATTTGTTGATGTTCTGCCCTAGCCTGGGGCAACTGTGGTGAGGTGGGAAGAGCACTGGAATCGGAGTCAGGAAGGCTGGTTTAAATTCTGGCTTGGCCATTTACTGGCTGTGAGTCGATTCGGGCAAGTTATTTACCCTCTCTGACCCTCATCTACCAAGTAGAAATAATGAGCCCCATCTCCAGGGTGGCTAAAAGGAGGAGACAGGGCCTGGCACAGGGGAAGAGACCTCTCTGTTCCTCATCCCCACCACCAACTCTGATTTCCCCGCTCCTCACCCAGCCCTGCTCAAGTCCCCACCTGTCAAAAAGCCTGTCTACCCACCACTCCCGCCAGTGCCAGCCATCACCTACCTCCATAGTCTTGGGATAAAACAAACCCTCAGTCACCAGGCCTCAGTTTCAACAATGTCAGTCAGATAACAAATGTTTATTGAGCATGTCCCAGGCACGTTCTAGGAGCTGGAGATACAATGTACAACATTGAACGAGACAGATAAAAATCTCTGCCCTCACGTTGCTTGCATTCTAGTAGTGGGGGAAATAAGAGGAGGGGTAAATTTTAAAGCTACACTGTCCAGAATGGTAGGCACCAGCCTCATATGTATACTGCATACTTGACATGTTGCTACTCCCAATTGAGAAGTTTGATGAAAGCAAAATACACATCAGATTCGAAGACTTAGTACCGAAAAACATAAAATCTCTCATTAATCATTTTTATATTGATTCGATGTTGGGATGATATTTTAGATATGTTGGGGTTAAGTAAAATATATGATTAAATTAAACGTCACCTGTTTCTTTTTACCTTTTAACTTCTGGCTCAGAGAACACTTTAAATTACATACATGGTTCATTCACATCATAGTTCTATTGGGCAGACCTGTTCTAGAGTATGTTAGATGGTGGATGTGCTATGGGAAAAAAAGAAGGATGGTGAAAAGAGGACCCCGAGTGCAGGGTGTTGATTGTAAATGCAATAGTCAAGCAGCCTTGCTGAGACGGTAACAAAACTTGAAGATGAGAGAGCCATGCATGCCACATCTGGGGGAAGAGCACTCTAGGAAGAGAGGACCGCACGTGCAAAGGCCCTGAGGTGGGAGCGCACCCGCGAGGAACAGAGAAACCAGTGTGGCTGGAGCCGAGTGGCCAAGGTGGGGTCAGAGGTCATTGAGTTGGGGAGATCAAGGCAACACAGATGGTGCAGGGCCTTTTAAGGCCATTGTATGGACTTCGGCTTCTTTCGCCGAATAAAACGGAGTCTGCAGGGTTTTGAGCCAAAAAGTAATATGATTCAGCTCACATTTTAACAGGCTCACTCTGGCTGATGAGAACGCAGGAGAGAGAAGAATCTGGGAGGCCAGTTGGAGGCTCAGGCAAATATCCACTTGGGATGACAAGAGCCCCGACCTCATAGGTCGTGTGGATTGTGTTAACCAGCGGAAGAGCCACAGGTGGAAAGTGCTTGGAAAATGAGCACTTAACTAGAACCAAAGCTGCACGAGGGCAGGAACCTCACCTCCCATGTCCCCCCCCCCCGCCACCCAGCGTGGCCAGGAGAGGCAGGGGGTGCCCTCCCTGATCAGCCACCGAAGTCACCGCTACCCTCCTCAGGGTGTCTCCCACAGGAGGATTACAACCACCTCCCTGCAGGGGTGGTCCCTGTTTAAAACCCCTCAACTGCTGTTCATCCCCAGGTCATAGGCTCTTGGCGCCGTGGGTGCGGCAGGCAAGGGCTATTCCTGCCTCTCTCTCCCACCTTCATCCCCTCACCCACTCCCTGCCTGAGTCCTCCCTCCATGCCTTTGCTCACACTGCCCCTTCTGCCTGGGATGTCGGCTTCAACCCTTCCACCCGCCCCTCCATGTTCTGTCTTCTCCTTCGCACTCTTTAAGGGGCAGCCTAAAGGTAATATAATGAGCAGACCTCCCAGACTCCACCACCCCCAGTCCATCCCCACTCCCAAGCTGGGTCAAATGCCCCCATCATAATTTATGTATTTTTCTATTTGTGGATTTATAGCTCTGTGTCTCCTCACCCACCCTCACCAGATCCTTGAGGGGTGGAATTGTGTCTTATTCGTAACAGCATCCCTTGCCCCGGCACGATGGCTGGTGGCCCAATAAATATGGTTTGAAGGAATAAAAGAGGCTAGAGAAGTGGATTTGGAAGCACTGTTCATAAATGCCAAAGACCCAGACAGCTTCCACCTTCCCCGGGCCTGCAGGAGAGCTGGGCCTACGCAGCAAGGCAGGGCAGGGGGTCCCCTCAGGGGCAAGCGGAACTGTGGGCCCACCTTCCAGAGGCTCAAGGAACTCCAGGACTACTATGTAAAACTAATTTACACCCTGGGGGTACAGGCCCCACACAAGCACCCCCTTCCCATTCCCGGCCTGTTGTAGCCAAGGCTCCAGAGCCAAACCCAGCCCCCTCCTGTCCTCTGGGAAACAAGCTCAGAGACATGGCCAGTTCCTTCCCTGACAAGGGACATTGCCTGGATCACATGACTCCTGAAGGCAGCTCTACTCATTGCAGGGCCCTTGGCTCCTATCTAAGGAGCTGTCTCTCCCTCCCCCACTTCCACAGATGGCAGAAGATGAACGAGCTCCCCCAGGATGGGCCCAGCCAGAATGGAAAGACTCTGGCCCCCAGCACAATGAGGTGGGTCACCCCATATCCTACACACCTGGAACCCCTTTCCCAGACCTCAGGCAAATGCCATGTTTCCCATGGGAGGAGGGAAAGGGGGCAGGAGGAAGTCTGGAACAAAGATTCAATGGAGAAGGAGAAACCAGGAGGAGCTTTGAGATCAGAATTAAATTCTTTAATACAAAATGCTTTTTTTTAAGATATATCTGTATTTCTTTGTTGTTGTTTAAAAATAAATATGTACTACGGAATATCTTGAAAAACTGCACTAGAGACAAAGATGTGATGTTAATATCTTTTTCCCCCACAATTATTACGGATAAACAGTAGCACCAATAAATAAATGATAACAAATATTAAAATTAAAAAAGGAGAGAGATTTAGTATGTAGAATTCTCTATTTTTTCTTGTTTTGTTTTTACATATAAAAAACAGAATAGCAATGTCTATCAGAATCATATATACATAAACATATATATATATATATATATATATATATATATATATATACACACACAAACACAAGTTGCCAAATATATATATAGTATGTAGATGTATATTGAAACCTTATTTCAAAGGAATGTGTGGTGGGGAGCCAAGGGAAAGGGGAGGGCAGAGCTGAGTGTTAGCAAAATTAAATATCTGTTCAGGACAAGCTAGTGACTGTCACCGATCAGAGCAAGAGAGATTGGAAACAGGAATTTTATACACAAAGACCAGTACAAATAAGAGAGAGCGAGACAGCAAGAGATAGATCTCATAAATAGTTGAAATTAAATATTAACCAAGAATACTGAAAAAAACCCTACTCTTTAATTAAATTAACTGTTTTAATTTCTAATTAAAAGGGCATATTAAATAAGTACCATATATAAAACACTTCTCTTTTCTCTGCCTCCAGGGTGGGCACGGGGACCCTGCCCTGTCTCTCTATGCCGCAGGAAGGGTCGGGTTGGGGGATGGAGGTGGGTTAACCACTCACACACACACAGCCAGGTCTCCTGGGGGGACAGAACTAGTGGTTTCAATGGTCTGAGGACATCGGGCCCTCCTGGGCTGCGCCCGGGAAGCAAAGCTGGGAGAGGGCCAAGGCAGGAGGCCCTTCCCTCGGAGGACGAGCTGTCACTGGGCAGCCCTTCCTCCACCAACGTCTCTCTTCTCTTTGCCAAGGCATGTCAGTGGCCTCCTGGGCATCTTGGAAGCGGGTGAGAGAAGGTGAAGGCTGCCCAGACTCCTGAATCTTCCAGGCAGTGCCCCTGGGGGCAAGATGCCCGTGCAGCACGTGGAGGGGTTCTCCAAAGCACAGCAGTGTCCCGAGGCTCCCCCAAACTCCTGGTCAGAGCCAGCGTCCTCATGCCCTGTACCTGTTGCCTGTCTTTCTGTCCGTTTGACTCGGGATAGAGGCTCGGGGCCAGGGCTGGGTTTGTCGGTGTTTCCAAAAGCAGGCCAAATTTGCCCCCGTGCCCTGGCCTTGCGCGTTCCCAGGCAGGGGAGGGGACCCCGGCTTCCCTAAGAGGGATAAAAAGATGATGCCAGAGTCTCTCCTTCCATCCTCTTCCCTGTCAGGATCTGGGTGGGGACATTCTCCTCCCAACTCAAGTCCACAGCAGTCAAATACATCCAGTGAAGACACCAATAACATTAGCAATGTTAATTTAAAAAAAAGAATATATATATTTTATATATATATATAAAATATATATATTTATTTTTATATATTTTATATATATATATAAACGTATGTATGTGGGTGGGTGTGTCTACAGGAATCCCAGAAATAAAACTCTCTAATCTTCCGGGCTCGGTGATTTAGCAGCAAGAGAAATAAAATGGCGATCCAATTCCAAGAGGGACCGTGCTGGGTCACCCGCCCGGGAATGCTTCTGCCGGAGTCTTGCGCTCCGGACCCAAAGTGCTCTGCGCACAGCCTCCTCTTCCTTCATGTCAGGTTTCTGGATTCAGGACTGTTCTGTTGATGGTGGTGGTGGTGCAGGGGCAGCGGCTATGGGTCATTCTGTGTCAGTCTTTCCTGGTGAGACGTCTCGTTCCCAAAACCCTGAGGGAGGCTCCTTCCTCCCACCCGGCTCACCGCCTTGGCTTGTCACATCTGCAGAGAACGGGAAACAGAGGCTGGGGGTTAGGGCCAGGGGAGGAGCCCTGGTGGGGAGGCTGCAGCCTCCCCTTCCTGCAGCCCGAGGCCAGCAGGGGAGAGGACAGAGAAAGCGCGGTCCTGCCCCTGGGAGAGTGGCAGCTACGTCCGGGGCTCCCAGTCTGCCCTCTGGAGTTTACAATCTAGTTGAGACAAGACAAAGACAGAATGACATCTCATCACAAGCAACAAATGAACACGTCCCAAAGAACAGTCCCTACTTCACATTTAAGAGCTGATAGGTGAGCAAAGTTGGACCAAGTTAATCAGCAAAGCGTCCCTGCAGAAGGAGATGTTTCAGTGCAGTCCCTATGGTGCTGGTTTGGGGGAGCGAGTTGGGAGAGCAAAGGATAGGGGGCCTGTGCAGAGGCCAAGCAGGCCAGGAAGCTGGGGAAGTGAGGCTCCCAAGAGAGGCGCAGCCAGCAGGGCCCTGGGAAGGTGAGGGACACACCTCCCCTTGCCATGCCCACCGTCCGGGCCTCAGCTGCAGGCCCCAGGTACCAGGCTGCCTTTCCTTTCCAATATGCTATTTAACTTAGGGTGGGGGAGGCAGAGGGGACTCCTAGAACTTTCCCATCATGCCCCTGCACCTGGGTTGCTCGCCTTTTACCCTCCCCACTTGAAGAGAAGTCAGAGCAGGCCCTGCCCTTCTGAGAGCCTAGGAATGGGGATCCTAAGCCTCCTATTTGAGGACTGAAATTCCCCCATACAGCCAGGTGAGAGGATGGGTTCGGGTAACTTCAGTTAGCCTCCAGGTCACTGCAGACATCCCCCATCCCATCTCTGCAGAATGATCACCGTGGTAACCCTAAAATGGCAAATCCCTTATCTTCTCTGAGGCCCCTGGGAGATGTGGAGACCCCTCAACCAGCCCTGGGGTGAGGCAGAGCCCCCACCCCAGCACTAGTGTACACTTCCTGCCTTCACGTACCGCCAAGACAGACAGAACCCACAGTAACACCCCCAGGGCTGATCCCCAGCCTCCCTGACACTCACAAGCCACAGGAAACGGGAGACAGGGGAGAGAGCTACACTCCAAGGACCCTGTTAACCAATGAGGCATCTGGACTAGCTGGGGGCACCCTGGCCCTGCCCGGGAATCCCCATAAAAGCCTCTCCTTCCTGGGTGAAGCTTACGCTGGCCCAGAGGTCTCCCTACCTTTGAGCACAGGCCAGACGGGTATAAACACAAGTGAGGCATCAAAAGATTGCCAGCCACCTGTCACGGCCCCGTGCTCTTGCCCTCACCCCTGAACTCAGTCATGTATTCACTCACGCACTTGACACTTCCTTGGTCCCAGGTGTGAACAAGGGACAGAGGCACAGATGCCTGGGGTGGGGTCACACAGATGAATAAAACTTAGCCCCAGGTGTGAGGAGCTCACAGCCTAATATTAGGAGAATGGGTGTGGCTCCCTCCCTCCACCCATCCTAGGGGCATTTGGAAATAGGTGGGCTGTTTGGGGTTGTCGCTGTGATGACTGGAGTATTAAGGTATCTAGCGTCCCTTGATGTTAAATCTCCTACCTGCCCTAAACCAACAGGCAGAGCCCACACCCTCCAGGACCCCAGTCTGAGGATGAACTCAAGCCCTGTCCCCAAGGAGGGACACTGAGGGGATGAGAAACCCAGCAGTGCAGACCTCAGAGGCGGTGGCGAGGCCCCCGAGTGTTTGCGCTTTGTAAAGGCAGCATCCCCCCACGCCGGGAAGGGCCCTCCCTATTAGCAGCAAAGGTAGGAATCACGACGTCAGAACCAACAGCCACTACGAGCAGGACCACAGGACACAACACTCAGCCTGCGTCCACACCACCACAGGAAGCCACACTGGCCTGCCCACTCACACAACCAGGGCAAGCTCTGAACTGGCCCTGGCAGGCCAGCCAGCACCCGCTGCCCAGCGCAAGGGCCCCGCGAGCAGAGAAGGCGGCAGTCACCAGGCAAGCAGCTAGAAGCTGAGCAAGCAGCTGGCCCCTTTCAGGTGCGTGCTCGCTCGCTCTCGCGCTCTCTCTCTCTCTCTCTCCCCATCTCTGTGCAAAGCCCCTCTCTGACTTGCTCGCCCTCTGGGAACCAACCTGCAAGTACGTTCGTTTAACTCAAGCTGCCTCGCCTTGCAACGCGAGTCTGTGTTTTTGCAGGAACATTTACACGTCTGCGGATCTTGTACAAACAAATGCTTTCTCCGCTCTGAGCAAGGCCCACAGGGACTGCAAAAGGCAAAAGGAAAGACATCTAAGCTAGAGCGTCAGCAGAGAGAGAGAAAAAAATCCATGCAACACCCCCTACCAGGTCGGCAGCTGCACCCCACCCAGCTCACAGGCCCCACACCCTTCCACGCCCTGGAAGGATCCGACGCCACAGCGGAAGACAAGAGAGAGCGGCGGAAAGAGGCAGCACTGGCTAGGAAGCCTGCCCGCAGGAAGAGGCGGACGCACACGGGCAGAATGCAAGGACAGGGCTGCTGTAAGGGGCAGCGCTGTCCCACGGGCACAAGTGCAAGTCTCGGGCCACAGGGCACCAACGGCTACCACCCCCGAAAAAGCACACCTTGACTCTCCACCTGCTGGGGACGGCAATCGGGGCCACCTCCTCCCTGTGCCAGGGCTCACGCCCAGGCCCCTCCACCAGAGGGGGGCTGAAGCAGGGAGTGACGGCAGGCTAGGCCCAGAGGCAGGGTCCACAGGCCAGGCCACTGGTGGCCCAAGGGTCCCCAACAGCCTCAAACCCAGAGGAAGAGGGCACCCTACAGGAAGGCTTCTGTGGGTGCCATGGATTGGGCTGGAATAGGGGGCTCTCCTCCAGAGGCCCCAAGTCCACAAGGAGGGCCCGCGGTGGTGTTTGACGCCACATCCTCCTTCAGCCAACAACGAGCTGCCTCACCTCATCCACGCCCCTTCCTCACGCCACGTCTGTCCTCCCCACCCCCGCCCCCCAGCTTCCAGAGAAGTGCGGAAGCCTAGAGCAGTGGAAACCAGTTGGGTGAGCAGGCATCAGCGCCCGACACCCGTGCCAACATGGGCCCGCCACCAGTGCCCAGTGGGTGAGGGAAAGGCGGTGCCCAGCCAAGCCAGAGGCCCCTCCCTGAATCCTCCAGGCCCACTCTGCCCACCCGCCCACCCCCAACCCTGGACCAGCAATGCCGCCACCACATCTACCCATCGGTGCCAATTAGTGGAGTGAGAGTGAGAGAGAGACACTAGGGAAGATGGAGGACGGGAGCCAGGGAAGGGGAGCAGGAGGGAGGCAGGGTTCCAGGGTCCTGCAGGCGGGAGTTTGATTGGGGGCTGGGGAGGCTCCGGGAAACGAGACAGCGGTGGCACCACGTACGCGCTCCAGGATTTATACCGGGATTTCTTGCGCTTTCTTTTTTGCCCCTTTCCCTTTCCTCGAACTGATTTTCTGGAAAATAAAAAAACAGAGACAGACAGAGAGAAAGCCAAGGGGGTAGGGGAGAGGAAAGGAAGCAGTGAGGAGGGCAGGACACAGGACACGCTCCGAGGCACGAGGAAGAGCTTGCACACGTGCACGCACGCGGGATGGGCCGGGGCAGCAGGCACTCAATGGCGCCTTCTTTTCACTTTACCCTGTGGGGGGTGGGGAGGCAAACCCAGCTCCTAGCAAGGCTGTGTAGGGGGTGGGGATCAGAGGCTGGGTGGAGGGCACCGGACCCACAGGCCTCCACACTCATGGTGTCTCCTGCTCCCAGGCAGGGGGCAAAGCCTAGAGGGCAGGCTCTCTGTCCAGCATCCCTGAACAAGTCTGACCCTGAAGGTCAGGGGCCGTAAGAGGTAGGCCAGAGTTCGGGGAGAAGGTCAGAGACCTGACTCGATGGGGGGCGAGAGAAGGGGGTGCAGGCTGTACTCCAGGCACCTTCTGCCTTCATTTCCAAGTACCAGGGCGAGGGGTCCCTCCAGAGGCCCTGCCTCTGTGAATCCCAGTGTAGGGGAGCAGCTATCTTGGGAGCTGGCGCAAAACCAAGGGTGGCACATGAAAGGCACCAGCCAGCCCAGCCATAACCTGGGCTGAGAGGCGGGGCCCCAGGCAGGCGGCAGGGTGGGGTGGGAGTTAGGGAGGTGTGGGGAGGGGGGCCTGGGCGGCACTTGGCGAAGCGTCCTCTCCCCAGCCTGTCAAAGCCTGCTACACCATCTCACCGGACTCCCTTCGGAGCCCAGGCGAAACCCCACTCTCCCTGTGGGCAAGGCAGGCGTTTGGGGAACAGGCAAGGGCGGCAAGCTGAAGCCTGTCCCCCTCAAGGGAACCAGCCCTCTCCACACCTGCCCAGCCCAGAGAATGCCCCTCAGGATGGCTGCCACATGGGAGAAATGAAGGGGAAGGGATGGAGGAGAGGGGCAAGTCTGTTCCCTCTCGGGAGAAAGTTCTGGAGGAAGGAAGGTCTTCACTCACACGGGCACAGACACACTCTCTCTCCCTCTGAGCCTCCTGTCCCCAGTCACTGCTCAGCAATCCTGAAGTTGGGGACTTAGGGAAGAGGCAAGGGGTTGAGGCCTAGGGGGCTTCAATGTCACCAGAGCATTGGGGGCAGACAGGATGATGGGTGGGGGAAGGGCAGAGGTGCTCTCTCTCAGTCTCTTCCCCTGCAGGCTCTCTCCCGTGCCAGCCGCTCGTCCTGTCTTGAAGGATCACCGCTGCCAGACCTCACCCCCTGCTCTATCCTGACCTGACCCTCCACACTGAGCAACTGAAAGCCTCAGGAAATGGCCAACATTCACCTCTTTCTCCCTGGCCAAGGGGACTGAGCGTCTCTGGCCTGCCTCACTCCTGCAGGAGGGCATGCACCAAGAAAACATCCCAGCTGGCCCCAAATCCAACCGAACCACCACTGCAGCCACCAAAAGAGGCCATTTCCTCTAACACACAAAAGCTGGCCTCTCTGCCACCCACTCCCTCTCCCTGCCATGGGTGACAGGAGGCTAGAGCAGGCCCGGGAGCCAGCATCCACGACGGCCCCCAACACACCAAGACCGCAAGTCCTGGCCGGGAATGGCCCGGAGATGCATCGTCTCTTCCAAAGGAAGTTCCAGGCACCAGGCTGGGTTTTGTCAGTTGTTCTAGAGCCATAATCCTAGAGTTTGCTCCATCCCATTGCTGCCACCACAAGTCCCCATGAAACCAACTCTCAGACCCAGTGAAGCCATCAGACCCCCCTGAGAGAGGAAGCCAAGAGCCCCAAACCAAGACAACCAGCCAAGTAGAGGGAGAAGAGCAAAAGTCATGGCCACTTACTTTTCTTGCCTTGCTCTATCTTTCTTTGGTCTGCAGTGGGTAGAGAAAGAGAAAAGAACAAAACAGAGAGGAGTTCAAATGGTGATGGTAACAAGAACAATAATAATAATAATAAAAACTTAACATAGTATTTATGATACATCAGTACAGTTTTAATCTCTTGACATATAATAACTCATTTAATCCTTATAACAACGCTAGGCAGTACATACTATTATTGTGCCCATTTTACAGATGTGGAAACCGAGGCACATTGAAGTAATATCGAAATGCCCACAGTTACACAGCTGGAAGGTGGAAATGGGCTAACAAGTGGAACGTACTTAACCCTGGCCCGGAGTGGGCCCCCTGAATTCGTTCAGCAGCCATTCACTGAACGAATGACTCCGTGACTCCATCCTTACCTGCATTCACATTTGTTGTGCTGTAGGAAGCTCATCTCTCCTATGTGCTGGCCTTGGTGAGGTTTGATCCGCATAATCTGGAGGGAAAGGAAGCAGATCACAGCGGTTAGTGACCCAGCCAGCCATACCCAGGTGGGAGACCCCATGGCTCCTGCCACTCAGCACCCAGGGGTTCTACAGAGCAGGGAAGGGTGGTGGAAGTACAGGGGGACCAAGGGCTCTACCAGAAAGAGCCTCAGGCCCACCCCAACTCCCTCCGCCCTGCTGACCTCGAGGAGCCCGTTTCTCTTGAGGGCAGACATGGCTGCAGGGTTGGCCAGGCTGGGAATTTGGGTCCTGGGTTCTTGCCACTCCCCTCCCCTCCTCTTATCCCCTCCAGGCCTCACCCTACCTCCAGTAGCTACCCAAGAGCCACCCACTCCTCCCTGGGGTCTCAGAGTTCCCTCCAGCCCCATCCAGGCTGAGATGTGCCCCATCACCAGGCAGTACCAAACAACTGGCTTTTTAAACTCTCCACAGACCAGGCTCATCCAGCTTCCCAAACAGAGCCCCCAGGGAGGGAGGGCTCTCTCCCTCCTAGAGAGGAAGGGAGGGGCTCCTGTCATAGGTGTCAGCCCCCTCCTGAGCTCAGGGGACAGAGGTCAGGGAGGAAGAGGAGGTGGTCGGGGCTTGCTGGAGACCTGGGCTGAGAAATGCAAGCATCTTTTTCTCCAAAGAGGGTAAGACCTCCACATCTCCCCTTGACTGACTCAGGGGCGAGAGCTGGGCAAGGCAAGCCTGGCTCCTCCCTTCGAGAGCTGCCCAGGAGAGGGCCGGGGACCACCTGTTGGCAAAGCCTAATGCCCCCCCCCCACAGCCCCTCCCCCGCTCCTCGCAGGTGCCCACCTGCATGGTGATGTTGAACTCTTCGGTGGGCACACACTCCAGACCCTCATCATTGCAGCAGCCCCCACACCGCATCAGGGGCACACAGGACGGCTTGAAGATGTACTCGATCTCATCAGGGTACTCCTGGAAGATGTCCACCAGGGTCTCAATTGGACGGCAGTAGCTGCGCTGGTAGACGTCCATGAACTTCACCACTGCATGGCAGGGGGTGACACATGAGCCCAGCAGGTCACGTAAGAGGTAGCCGGCCCTTCTCTCCACCCAGCTCTGTAAGGCCGCTCCTTTCTGTGAGAGGTACCCACTATAGTCCTTCTGAAAATCTAACTTAAGTCTCTTGGCTGTGGGTGAAGTCCTTTCCTATCTTTCCACCATCAACACTGATGAAGGCCTGTTTTTATTCCAAAGATCACATGGCACTGTCAGGTTCTAAGGGAGTCAGCCTGCCACATCTGATCCCCTTGCCTCGCCCTGACAGCCAAGCCAATCCCTAGGTCAACCTTGATGCCAGAGGACAGTCTGAGTATGAGTATACCTGTTGGGGGTCTCTAAGCTTCCCGTGAAAGGAGGAGCAGCCAGCTTGGCAAACCCGCTCTCCATTTCCCTCCAACTCCCCACAGCAACTGCCATACCATTAACCGACAGCCACTTACTGAGCACTTCTTATGTGCTGGGCACTGTGTACAGGAGTCCATAGATGTTACCCCAAACAATTCTCCCCACCATGGTACTCTGAGGTTCTAGTAGGAGCCCCCATTTTACAAATGGGGAACTAGAGGCTTACAGAGGCTGAGTAACTGGCCCCAAGGCCACACTGCCAGTAAGTAACAGAGTTAAAGTCACCTCTGACATCAAAGCCTTCCCAAGCCAACATCCTGTGAAACAGAGGGGAAGCATCAGGGGGCACTTTGCCACCTGCCAGACCCCCTCCCCAGACTCGGGCTGAGGAGATGGTGGGCATCGGCACAGGGGTTGGGTCTGCCTAGAAACAGCAGGTGGCTATGGGCGGGAACACTGTGCTGGCCCTGCCAGCCACCGATAACCCCACCCAGGAGGGCAAACTGCTTGCATCATGGAAAAAACGGTGCCGCCACTGCAGTCACGGAGCGTTTCTAGAAGCTGATCTGGAGGGAGACCAGGGTAAAGACAACTTCCCAGGCTGGCCGTGGAGCCTGGGGTGCACCGGAGCATGAAGGGGTAATTCTGGGCCACAGAGGTAGGGCCCCTGAGAATAAATAAAGTCAGGACTCTGAATGACTACTCCAAACTGTGGCCTGGCCTGCCACTCCCCATCACCCCTCCACCACCACCACCACCACAGAGCAATCCTGTCCCTGAAATGAGTTTCCCCTGAATAGAAGGGAAGAAGCAGCACCCAGCCAGCGAGGAAGCCTGGGCTCTGGCCAGGACTTGGTGTGACCTTGGGACAGTTCCTCCCTCTCTAGGCCTCAGACTCTGCACATCTGTGTAAGTGGGTTGGGCTGATCTCTAAAGACACTGAAACAGAGGTTGAAGTGTAGGGTTTTGCCTTCCATCTCCAGCCCTAAGAACAAGCGCCCTTTTCTCAGCCCAGGTGACACAAGGTTAGAACCCCACCAAGACATCTGGAGGGCATACTCCCAGCTACCTCTCCCCAGAGGCCATAGCTGAGCCTCTCCTCACTCCTCCCTCCAGAGCGGTGAAGGAAGATGAGCCTGGGTGCTGGAGAGGGGCGCATATATAGTGGATTAGGGAGAATGTGAGGAGCTGAGGGGAAGTGGGGAGGCTATACGTGTGAAAACAGGAAGGAAAACAGTGGGGGCTCCCAAGCCAGTCCTTGGCCTTGCCTGAGGTCTCTGCTTCCCCATTGTGCCCAGACAATGGGCACAGAATTCCCCACCGCTACAAGGGTTAGGATCAAGCGTCATCAAAAAGAGTACAAACTAGACCAGGGATCTGAAGAAGTCCTTTTGTAAGCCAAGTCTATATTGAAGAAGATGACTAATCAAGAATTCTTGCCCTGACACTTCGTCGTGGCTGGGGATAGAAGTGGCCAAGACTTCAGGGCCACAAGGACAGGACGGCAGAACAGTGTGGCCTGGGTCATGGGAGTTGGTAGCTGACAGTAAAAAGATCCAGGGTGGGAATTCCTTGGAAAAGCTCCCTGGAATCCTCAAGGCCCACAGGAGGTAGAGGGGGGTGACTTCACCACACCCTTCGCACCCCAGCCAATACCTCCAAGGAAAGCTGTCCTGCTTTTGCTCAGGCATGGGCACACATACACTCCAACTTCAGGCTTTGTGGTTTTCTTTATTTCTCTAAGACAACCTTTACCCCAGCAAACAAAGACCATTTGTCTTGCCTCTCCCAGACCTCAGAGAGAGACCACTAGAAGCTGAGGCGGGGTGGGTGCACCCTGGGAGCAGAGGCCTGTCAGTGGCACAGGCGGGGAAGCCAGGCCCTGGGTCAAGGAAAGGGCTCCTGAGTGAGGAAGGAGGCAGAACTGGCCAGGCATCACCACCAGCCTGGGGAGTAGAAACACTGCCCCTGGCCACCATCCGGGCCACTGGATTTGGGTCAGGGAAACTCGCCTGGAGGAAGACCCCAGGGCCTTCCCTTCTCAGAGGTGGGGAGCTGGGGGAGTGGCACATCGGGCTGGAGCAGAGGCCACATTCAATAGTGGGGAGAGCCAGGGCATCCCTAGAGAAATGGGAGGATCTGTACTCCAAACCGCGGCAAACAAAAGGCAGGCAGACTCAGGCTGGGCAGAGGGGCGGGGCTCCTGGGAGCTACAGCCAGCCCTCTGCTGGACCAAGAGGGAAGTTCACAAGCACCCAAACCTACTCCCCAGGAGGGCAGGGGGAGGCTGTAGGGCTTTCTCTCTCTACCCCCAAAGGAATGCCAAGTGGGGGCAGGGAGTTCCATGAGCCTGGGCCCTCTGCACCTCCAGCTCGTACACAGCCAGCAATAGACAGCAGGGGTCACAGCCTCTGCCACACAGACCCCACAGGTGGAATCTGGCTGGGTTGGAAGTGACATGGAGTACCCATCCTCCCCTGGGAGTAGGGGGGACAAGGGACACCTCCCCTGACATCTGGGATCCTTGAACACTATTTGTCTTCCTGGTCTGTGCTCACAACTCCCTCTCCAAATAAAATTTTACTGGAAAGAGCAGAAGAAAAAGACCACAAGTCCTATTTCTAGCCGTGGTCTGAGTAGTACAGACAGAGTCCTCCAGAATGGAAGGGTTAATCTCCCGGAGCTCACCTTCTCCTTTCTAGATCCCCAGATTCCTGTGCCCCTTCCCTACCCAAACCCCAACAGACCTGAGAAGGAACTGGGCCTTTCCACCCATCCCCTGGGGGATCAAGGGACACCCGCCCATCCATGTGTAGGGGTGGGCGTTGGGGGGGACTTACCTTCGTGAGGTTTCTGCTCTCCTTCTGCCATGGGTGCAGCCTGGGACCACTGAAGACAAAACAAAGAACGAAGAATGGGCCTGGGCAGAAGCAGGGATGCACAGACCCAGCCACCCCGCCCCTGCTCCCTCCTTAAGTCCCTCCCAACCCGAAGCCTCTGGCTTCTCCGCGGCTTCTGAATGGAGCAGGGCACCTCCGGGGGCTCTCCACAGCACAAAGCACCACCCCTGGACTGCTCCAGTTCTGAAGCCAAGGAAGATAAAGACTGACCAGATATTGGGGGGGGGCGCCTCAAAACACAGGAGGAAAACACCAGAATGCTGTGCTGCCCAGGTCCCTGCCCCTCCCCCACATTTCCCTTTCCCAGCCCTCACTGGCCCCTTGCTGAGCTAAAAGAAGTGAAGTCTCTCAGCCCCCCTGACTCCCTGGTCCAAAGCCACGGGTAAGTATTAAGGTCAAACAGGAGGACAAATTTGGACCGGGGCAGGAAGGAAGGACTGGGGGCAAGAAAAACAACATGGTGACCTTCTCCTGCTGACATAACAAATACCAGGGTGCGCTGGTGCTGGGGGGGGGGGCGGTACAGAGGACCGAAGGGCACCAAGCACCCTCCCCCATCCAAACTCTTCTATCCTCAGGAATACTTAGCAAAGCCACAGGTTGCCTAGAGGGTAAAACAGGGGAGGAAACCCTGGGGGAGGGGAGGGCCCCATTTCTCCCTGTGCACCAATCTCCCTAGAGCATGAATTTATCTCTAAAGCCCCGAGCCTCAGGTTCCCACCTTGTTCCCTGGTTTCTTCTCCCTCCCAGATGCAGGGGGGGGTCCCAAGTCCCTCTCACCTGCTGGGCGCCTTCCTCAAAGGCAACCAGGGAAGCCTTTTATGCCTTAGCACTGCCCAACCCCTAGGGGGCCCCCTGCACTACCTAGGCCTGAGGCCTCTCATCCTTTCCCACCCCCACCAGATCATTCCTCCCCTCCCCAGAAGCTGTGAAGGTCAACTAGCCCAACCATGTGGACCTGACAGCACCCCGCAGGCAAAGGCTTCTCCCAGCCCTTCCAGAGGGTCTCCAGTTGTCACCAACTGCCCACTCCACCTGCCCCTCTTTTGGGGCAGATCCTGAGCAGCAGAGCTGCACTCTAGCCCACAGAACTGCAGACTCTGCAGAGAGTCTGTCTATCTGTCTGTCTCTCTCCTTCCCACATCCCCCCACCAATACACCCCAGACCCCCAGCCTTGCCTCCAGGGCCAAGGTCAGATAACAGTTTCCAGGATCCCAGCTGGAGCCTCCCCCTACAGTTCCCTCAGGGACCCCCCTGGAGTCTCTGCCTCAGCCCCTCACCCATCCCCATGGCACCCCCTGGCTTCCCTCTGCCAACATTCTGCCTATGCCCTCCACTCCTCCTGGGCCCCAAAGAGCAAAGGGGTCAGAAACTTCATACCCCCTCCAAGTCCAGGGGGCACTGGGAGGGGCAGTTCTGGGCGGGGAGGGGCCAGGTGCCCTTCTCTGGGGGCCTCTGAAGGTCACACTGTGGCCAGGCGGCCTCTCCTCCCCCTCCCCCCCCCCTTGGAGGCCTGGAGCCAAGGCCTTTGTGCCAGGGTCTGAGGAACTCCGGGTGGCAGCAGGGACCCCAGCCCATTTCCTTCCTTCTGCCACTCTCTAAGGGGATTCTGTGGCTAAAGGAAGAGCGCAAAAGGATCCCTTAGGTGGTTTTGGGAAGCAAGGTGGGTGGGCAAGTTTGGAGTTCCGAAAAAACCACCTGCTCCCGCTCCAACGCCCATTTCACCAGAACAAAGTGTGTTTGCAAGGCTGGCAGGAGCTCCCTCCAAAGGTTCGGGGAGAGCTAGTCCCACACGGCCCATGTCACAGCAAATTTCAAACCATTTTTCCAAAAAGTGTAAAGTGGGATGAGGACCCTCTTTAAACCCTCCCTTAGGCCACCCCCATAAAAGCTAAAGCACAGCTCACTCGGAAGTGTGGGGGAGGGGAGGGAAGCAGACTGTCACCAAGTCGGGACTTTAGGTTGAGTCTCGACAAAGCACCCGGCTGGGCCCAGGCAGCCCGACTCCTGACAGCGATCATTCTTTTCCCGGACTCTGGGGCCGGAGAGAGGTTAGATGGGTCTTCTCAGCAGAGGGGAATAAAAAATAAAGAGGTGGCAGGGGCTTCTCTTCGAGCAGAGAGGAAATGGGTAAGAGACGTTAGGAAATTCCTCCTAGGAGGGGGTTAAGGGCTGGGGACAGCGGGAGGGAATAGGGGTGGTTCTCCGGGTCCTCTGCATGGGACTACCTCGAGAGGTCACCTTCCCGCGGAGGGCAGGCGGGGGGAGGGGCGCCGCTCGCCGCCCCGGGTTCCCGGCTCGGGCCGCCGCGGCTCCGGGAACACGCGGCCGGCCAGGCCCGGGCTGATGTAATCGGCTCCGCGCCGCGCGCGCCCGGCCGGGCGGGGGAGGGCGGGCACCGAGCGGGACGCGAGCTGGGATGGGCGGGGGTGGTGCGGCGCAGGTGGCCCGGCGGAGGGGGGGGGGTCCCAGCAGCAATCCACCCCAAAACTTTTCCCCAACTCGAGACGAGGGCCGCAGAGATCGAGCGGCAGTGACAGCAAGCCCTTCTCTCGCCTGCACCCTGCCTCCTCCACGCTGTCTGCCTTCCCCCGGTCCAAGGTCCGAGCACCCCCACCCCCGCCCGCTGGGCTCCGGCTCCCGCCCCCGCTGCCCGGACTTCCAGTTCGTCGGGGACCAGCGGCCGGGAGCAAACTTCAGCCGCCAGCGGCAGCGCAAGCCCAGCCCCCTCAGCTGCCTCCTCCGGCTCCCGCCCTCCGATGGTCGGCCCAGATCCTACGTGCGGTAACTCTGGTGGGTGGGCAGGGCCCGCGTGGGCGGTGAGACTCTGTCCCGGTGCCCTCCCACCTAGCGCGCGCCCCCTCCCCCTACACGTATGAAGATAGAGGCGAAGCCGCGCGCCTGGTGCCCAAGGACCCGCGTGGGGCACTGAGCCCCCACGCGCGCACTCGCATGCACGTCCCCAGCCGGGAGAGGCGCTCGCAGCGGCCCGCGGCGCCAGGCGGGCACGGCGGCTTACCTTGGCATGGTGGAGGTAGAGCAGCAAGGCAAGGCTCCAATGCACCCAAGAGAGCAGAAAGTTCATGGTTTCGGAGGCCCGGCCGGGGCCGGCGCGGCTCGCGCTCCCTCTCCGGCTCGGGCTGCGGGGCGGCCCGCTCTCGTCGGCGCCCAGGCGGGCGCCTCTTCCTCCCGGAGCCGAGGCCCGGGCCAGGGCCTGAGGCGCGCGCGCGGCTGGAGCACTGTCTGTGCACACAGCCGCGTCACCCGTCCATGAGCCCGGCTTCCGAGAGCCGAGTCGCCACCGCGGCCCCCTCTCCTCTTCCTTCTCTTCTTCCTCCTCCCCCTCCTCGGACTGCGGCTCCTCCCGGCCCGAGCTAGCACTTCTCCCGGTTCCGCTCGGCTCGGCTGCCCCGGCGCGGACCACGGCTCCTCCGGAGCGAGAACAGCCCAGAAGTTGGACGAAAAGTTTCAGTGCAACGCCGCGAGCCCCGACCCCCTCCACCCCGCCTCCGGGCGCGGGCTCCGGCTCCTGCCCGCGGCTAGCCGCCGCGTCCACCGTCGGCCGCCGGCCGGGGAGGAGGTGGGCGCTGGGGCAGGGGGCGGTGTCTGTCTGTCCGTCAGCGCGGCTGGTCCGACGCGGGATCCCGAGGGGGAGGGCTCGCGCCGCGCTCTGGCGGTCACCCCCAAAATCAGGTCACTCACTTTGCCCCTGTCCCTCTCGTTTCTCGCTCGCCAGCGCGCGCTCTCTGACCCGGTCTCTCTATCTTCCTCCACTTCTCTTTGGAGCTCTTGCTACCTCTTGCTTCTCTGCTGGTTTCCAAAATCCGAAGTGATTTGGGGGAGTTAAGGAGCAATCTCCCCAAACGGTCGGCCCGATTTAGCGGGGAATGGGAAGCAAAAATAAATTAAAAGGGGGAAAGAATACGGTTTAAAAAAAAAATGTTTCAGAAGAAAAGGAGGAGGGTAAACCCTGGATAAATGAATATCAAATTCCAGTGCGGAGACTCCTGGCTGGTGACGCCGCTGGTTCGTCCGCCTCGCCGATGCGTCTCCCGACCGAGCGCCGCTGCCGCCGGCTCCACTCGCCCCCTGCGCCGCGGCCTCCTTGCAGCCCGGCTGCCCCAAGCCTCTCCGATTCTCACCGCTACGAGCCGACTAAAAAGAAGGCCTGGCCCCGCCCCGACACGCCCAGGGGCGGGAACAGACCCAGCCTCGGCTCTTTGAGTCCGTCCCCTCCGCGCGTCTTCGGCCCCTGGCGCTGCCTTCGCCTGGGGACCCCAAGCGAAACCTGGGCCCCCACCCACACCAGCGAAGCGAAACCTCGACCCCCCCCCCAAGGTTCACAGCCTGAAAATTACCTGTGCGCCCCCCTTTGCCCGGAGACACACACGTCCGCGCGGTATTTGGGGGGAGGGTACAGGAAAGTGAGGTTATGTGCGGACAGGACTCGAGAGCTATTCCCTCTATGCTGGGAATATTGGAGGGGGCAGGGGTTTGGGGGAGTCGGAAAGGGACTGGTGGAAAGAGGGACACACAGATCTACTGGAATCCTGGGGTGACCCCTGGCCTTCTCCCCCGCTCCAACACTCTCAGCTACCCCCCCAACACACTCACACGCGTCCTCACTCTCACGCAGATGCTGCTCTCCCTCTCCCAAGTTCACCCAGCTTCCCTGTGGTGGCTGAGCGCCCCCTAGTGACTACCGTCTGCACACCCCAGCTCCGGTTCAAGAGGCCTCAGGAAGAGGGTTGAGGGAGATTACCCCTGATATCCCCATTTCTGACCTCTCAAACAGTGGCATGTTTGGGACTCAAATGGCCCCATGTGCACAGAGCCCAGTGCTGGGCACAGAGGGCATGATGTATCCATCTGGACACTGTGCCCTTCTGGAGCCCTCATCTGGCCTGCTGCAGCCAACAGGCTGGGGTGACTAGGGTCCTTTGGGAAGTGTTCAGGGAGTCTCCCCTGGGGAGAAGTATTTGGCACCGTGTTCGTGGGGCTGAGAACAGGAAGCCGTGTGGTTCTGGGGTTAGTCAGTGGCCCAGAGGGGAGAGGACCTGTTGGAGCCCACGTATGCACTGTGGAGTCTGGCAGAGCCCAAAGGGAGAGGCAGCTGGGCAGACAGAGGCCCTTGTTCCTGCTTCCCGCCCCCCCCCCCCGAGATGCTGCCAGGGAACTGAGGCCAGGGGGCTGGTGGGGGCGGATGGAGGCCAGGGCCTGAGTGATGATTCAAACCTACTCACCAGCACTAAGGAACGTCTGTAGGCCAGCTGCCCAGAGCTCCCACCAGGCCGGAGGCCAAGGCTTCTATCAGCCCCAGAGTCCAGGCTCACAGCTCATCTTCTGAACGGAATTGGGGAGTTCTCCTCAGCAGCCCCCAGACCTCCAGGATCCCTTGCCTACTTCTCGCAGCTGGCAGTCTCTTCTCCCTTTACCTCAGTCACCCCCGTTCCTTCAAAGCCTCCCTCTCCCCCAACTCCTCATGTCTTCCCTAAGTGCTCCCCAAGGCCCCCCAACTCACCCTTGCATACAGGAACCAGCCTGGAAAAACTCCTGGTTGGGCTTTGACCCAGCAGCTCCCAGGCTCCCCCAGGGAACAAGGGAGGGGGGGCGGTGATACCTGTGGGAAGAGAGGGACTAACCGGTCTTATTATTCATCCAGATCTGGCCAGGGCCTGGCCTGGGGCTGATGCAGCCTCTGCGAAGGCCTGGGCTGAGAATGGGAGCTAGGCTGAGAACAGAACACAGCAACTCCTCAGCTCATGGCGCTGTGGTTTGGTGGGGGTGGTAGGTTACCCCTTTAGTACCCCAGTTCCACGGGAGTGGTGTCCTGAGGCCCTTACGAGCAGAGGGGCTGGCTCAGCCGCCACCCTATCACACCCTCTCCATCGTTCATGCCTCCAGTCCTGTCTCCACCACCTGGCAGTCTCCCCAGCAACAGGGACAAGGTCTTTTTACAGTTAGTCTCCACCTCCCAGGCAGGCCTCCTCACCAAGGCTCCACCCTCCACGATGCCACGTGGGACATGGAAGCGAAGCCACTAGACTTCCTCCTTGCCCAACCTGGTCCTCGTCTAACACCCCCAGAACATAAGATGTGGGCACCTTGGCAGGGATCCCCTGCCTTATCCCTACCCTGGGGCCGGCAGAGCCCAGGACAGAGGCTCCCTGCTTCACCACCGGGGGTCACTCTGGCCCCCTCCTCTGCATCCCTTCTCATCCCAGCCTTCCTTGGCCCCCGGAGAGGCCTGAAGAGGTCTTAATAAAGGACCCTGAAGTTGGGAGGAAGACGGAGGGGTTCCAAGGAGGGATGGCCATCAGTTGTCACTTAATAGCCACAAGTCTCTCCCACACCTGAGCCAACCATTCCCCATTCAGCAAAGTGTGTTACAGCAACCTCTGTGAGCTCTGCTCAGGAAACCAGGGGAATGAGGGAGCAGAATTGCAGCCTTGCCTGAAGGGTTCTGAGCACCCTTCACTAGGGTGAGGAGGGGTCTCCCATCTCCACCCTTCATTTCAGAGCCACAACCTGGTGGTGACTTGGGGGTGGGGGGTTGACTCTGGGTCCCATCCCCCAATGTGATGTCACCAGCTTTCACAATAATACACTGTCATGGATCCAACCCCATGGGTTGTCATCAAACTGAGAGCCCCACGCTCCTGGGTCTTCAAAAGTGGGGGCCAGAAACACACAGAACAAGAACACAAGTCAACAGCCATAAGACCACATCACATCTCTATAGCATCTTCTCCTTCCATGGACTTAATCCCCTCCAACAAACTTGATTCCACTTATCCTCCCTCTGCAGGCCGCTTCAGGACAGGGACTATCAGGGCAGGCTTTCCCCCCAGAGAATTCCAAGGGTACAGAGGGACCCAAGGTCACCCAGCAACATGGCAAGGAGGGGTGGGGGCGTGTGGAGCAGCGAGCAGCCCAGACAGAGGTCACGCTGGGCCCCCTCAGCGGCAACCTCAGCCCCACTCGGAGGGCCCCACCTCATGGCCAGGGCAGCCTCGGCCTGCGGCTCTGTAGTAGTTCAGAAGGAGCCAAAGAGGAAGGGGAAGGTGTTCCAGGTGAGGGGGAAGGGGAGAGAAGGGCAGAGGTGGGTGGAGAAGAGCATGAAAGGTGTCCAGAAGCCAGCAGTGGCCCCAGACAAAGGGAGTAGTGATCGGGCCCAAGGCACAATAGCTGTACTTTGTCCCGATGTCCTGACACCTCTGATGTTCAGGGTCGCTCTCCCTGTGTGGGTGGAGGCTGTTCCCTGCGCAGGTAAAGAGGCAGAGCCTCTCTGAAGCTAGAAGGGAGATGGGGGAGAGAGGCGCCGAGTCTCACTGTTGTGTAAACATTTCTCCAAGTGGTTTCTCTGGGATGGAAGAAAGGTGTCTCACTCACTCCATCCCCCAACCCCCAGGCGCCTAGCAGGACACAGAGCTGATCCACAGCAAGGGCAGGAACAGAATCTGTTGAATGGAGGGAGAGAGACTTGGTTTGGTTTCCCTCAATTCTCTCTCTCTCTCTCTCACTAGGTCTTTACAATAAAGCAATGGGAAGATGAAGCAAAAGCAAGGAAGAAGGCCCTCTTTTTCCAGTGCCAAAATCATATTCCCATCTGGTTTTGGAGGTCTGACTTGGAGTAATGATGCCAACTGGGGAACAAGATTAGAGCAGAGGAAGCCCAGGAAGAGGATCCAGTCAGGAAAAGGGGAGGGAAGAGGGAGAGGAAGCAGAAGGGGCAGGGTAGGGTCACTGTCTGAGGGAGCACCCCTACCCACAGCAGCCCCAGACCCATCAGCCACATCTCTGCCCCTCCTTCACGGGCCTCAGTTTCATCCCCAAACACCAGGCTGTCTCTCTGGATCGCTTCTCCCCAACAGCCCCAGGCATGTCCACTTCCTGACACCCCAATCTTTGCCATCCCTCAAAGTCTGACCCCCATCCTGCCCATTGCTGCCCCTGTTCACACCCTCAGCCAGTCTTGGAGGGAATCCCTCCGCTGAGAAGAAGGTGGTGGCAGAGGTGGCAGCTAAGGACCTAAAGCTGCATTCTCCCTCCCCACCTGGGCCATGCGTGGGAGCCAAGCTTTGTTCCAATTTGTGGATCTTTCCCAAAGCCTGACAGGCACCAGGCACTGTGCTAATATTATAGAAGATACAGGGACACCTAAGTGGAAAGCACAAGGACTCTGGATCCAAATGGACCCAAATGGTACTGCCACTCCTTAACTGTGTGACCTTAGGCAAGTTAATCAACCTCTCTGACCCACAGTTCCCCTGGTCTGTAAAACAAGAGTGAAAACACCCGCCTTGGGAAGTTGCTGCACACAGACAGCTGCCCACAGCTACCCAAGAAGGTAGGATGGGAAAGAGGCCCTGAGAGAGGCACAAAGTGTCAGGAAGGTACTGAGGCAGAGCAGTCAGACCGGCTGGAATGGGCATCAGGAAGGGCTTTCTGTGGGAGGTAGCTCCGGACATTTATTCCACAAGCAAAAAAAAAATTTTTTTTGCCACACCTTGCAGCTTGCGGGATCTCAATTCCCCGACTAGTGATCGAACTCAGGGCCCTGGCAGTGAGAGCACCGAGTCCTAACCAGTGGACTGCCAGGGAGCTCCCTCCACAAGCAAATATTAAACTCAGCCTATGAGCCCTGTTTTGGGCTGGGCCCTGGGGCTACAACAATGTAGAAGGGGCTTCCTGTGTGCAGGAGAATCAAAGAGTACACTGAAAATAGAAACTCTCTGAAGGGGCACATGATTGCTGGGAGTGGGAGAAGGCTTCCTGGAGGAGGTGACACTAGAGTCTTGCAGGAAGAGCAGGAGTCTAGTTTGCTGAGTGGAGCGGGGATAGGGAACAGGCAGGGAAGTGAGGTCTGGGAAACGCTGCTGGCTCACCCAGCTCTCCCACTGCTCCCCTGGGTGACAGAGACTTTGAGGCTAGGCAGAGTAGGGAATTAGGGCTTCTTCAGAAACATTCCCAGCCAAAGCGCAAAGGGACAATGCTGCTCCCTCAGGGGGTGAGCCCCACACTGGTTTCCCCGCCTTCTGGGACAGCATGCCTCTGCCAGAGTATTTAAACAAACAAGCAGACACTAGAGGTAGGTCCAGCTCGCACGCTGAGCACTGCTGTTTGCCCCAGGGGCGAGAGGAAGAGGGCAGAGGACACCAGCCTGTGACAAGCACAGGGCCACTCAGCTGGGGCAGAGCTCAAAGCACAAAGACCTTTCCTCCAGCTCTGCCCCCTTCCTATCCCCACCTGGTGCCCAGAGCTCTCCTGTCTGCCTGCCACAGACATGTGGAGACTGGAAACAGCCCTGGGCAAAAAACTCAAATGTGCTGCATGCTGTGTGACCTTGACCAAGTCAGTCCCCCGTTTTGGACCTCAGGCTTCTCCTCAGTGAAAGAGTGAGGTTGCACTCCCTAAGCTTTAGGGCTCTGTAACAGCTCCATCAGACACTCCAACTGAGATCACTGATACAAAAATGTCATATCTTACAGGGGTCTGTGTGTTTTTAAAGGCTCCTAGGGAGGGCAATGCTTAACTCAAAGAAATCCAGCACAAATGGTGAAATCTGGAGCACAGCACCAAGTGGTGGAGGGGAGATGTGATTCCAAGGAACCCCTCAAATCCTAGCAGGTAGAGAACTGCTTCCTCTCCCACCTGGCAGGCCAGGACCTCTGTCCTTTTTGAAAAGACCCTGGCTTGGTGAACCCTCACTGTGAAACGCCCCCACCAGCTCCCCTGCCCCACCCTCCTCCCCCGTAGCATGCAGTGGAAAAAGCCAGACAGGCTGGGCTCAATCTTCATTCACCACATCCAAGCCATGAGACTTTGGACAAGTCACTTCACCTGCCTGAGCCGCAGTTTCCTCATCTGTAAAATGAGAGTCATGGCGCTTACCTCCCAGGGTTGTAGGGAGATATATGGAGACAGCGGATAGAAGCAAAGCTTCTGGCCTAGAGTTAAGCGTCACATAATGTTACTTCCCTTCCCGTTCTCCCGTCCCTACCCCCATGTGTGAGCAAACTCTCAGAGAATGCAAACCTACTATCATTTGGCTAAAGTCAAACAGAAAGGAATAGGGAAATGGGTTTATCCCATCCCTCTGTGGGGGGAGAGGGGGAAGAAAAGAAAGAAAGAAAGGAAAGAAAGAAATCACACAGTGCATGCCAAAGATGACTAGGGGTGGGGGATATGTTGGCTTAGTTCCTGCTTTAGCCTTTCTTTGGAGCAACTGTGTCACCAGGTTGTCACTGAGTTGGCTACAATGTAGGTTCCTTCAGGGAAATCCTAAGGAGAAAAAAAAAAAAAGAAAGCAAGGACTCAAGGTGGCCCCCACCTCTTAGCAAGAAGGGTCACTTCCCTCCTCCCCCAGTGACCCCCTGGGCCTGGGCCGGAAGCCTGGCCCAGGACCCAGGCCCCCCAGGACGGTTCACAAAGATAAAGCCAGTTAATGATTGGCCCCCTGAGAGGAGTCGCCCCACCATCCTGCCTGCCTTTGCAGACCCAGAAGTGCAGGGCGGGCCATGGGCAGTGGGGGAGACCTCCCCTCAGCTTCCAGGAGCAGCCTGCCCTAACATCCTCGAGATAATCAGTGAAACACACAATTAGTCAAGGGGTATCCATGTCAGGAGAACATCAGACCGATTCCTGGAAGACCTGGGCGTCCTTAGAGGTGGGGCAGCAGCGGGAGGCTGTGGGAGTGGGCAGATACAGCACGCCCAGTTTTATCTGCCTCGTTGATTGGAATTTCGCTTGGGATTTCGTTTGAAGAAAAGGCTCCACTGCTACAGAAGTATGAAAATCCCTTCCCTGGCCAGATGAGCAGAAGGAGGCCCAGGGCTGTCTGAAGCCAGCCAGGTCTCTTGACTCATAGCTCAGCCTCATGGCTGCCTCTCCAAGGGCCACTTAAGCCCTTCATCAGGACCCAGCCCTGAGCCAGGCACCTTTGGGATACACAGGGCTTCAGCCCTCTGGAGAGCCAGGCAGTGCCAGGGAAGGGTGCTGGCACTAGGTACCTTGTGCATCTGGAGCAGGTCAGCTTCCGGGCCCAGGACTCCATTGTCTGCTCCCCCTTCCCACGTAGAGGGACTCAGTACTCCCTCATTCCGTGTAGTGCCCTCCAGAGGGCACAGCTTGTGTGAACCATGCCCCACTGGGGTCCCCTGGAGAGATGGCTCTTTCCACATTTCCCCATATGCCAGCGCACTCATTCAGACCCATGTCCTTCCAGAACACAGCTGGAAGCATCAGGAAAAGTAAAGTAGGGCAGCCTCCAGGCTGCTGGGCCTGCTGCCAGCCTCCCCAGGTCCTAAGACCTGGCCCTGGTCTGCTCCAGCTTTGGGACACCAGCCCCCTCAGTGGAGGGTGATGGCCAAAATATTTAACACCCATTTCGGCCCAGGCACAGTTTACATGGAGCTGGGGGCATATGCTGAGCCAGACATAAACCCCTCAGTTTCTGGATTGTGGGGAGGGGCAGGGGACTTAGGAAGGGACTAGGGTGGCCAGAGAGGCATATGGGGGACTCAGGGGCTGGAACAGCAGCTATTTACCAATCAGGTGACCGTGCCGGCCTGTACCAGCTGAGCGCCTGCCCTGCCCCAGTCTCCTCTCAACTCTAGGCTGGAATGTGCAGTTCCCAGCTAGAATGAGGACTGTCTGGGGCCCTGGTCTGCATGCCTCCATATCTCCTCCGCTCCTGGGAAGATCAGGGCACGACTCCCCCCATGCTCCACCCACAAGTGTAGCCCACACCCAACATAGCAGGGACCTCGCCATTCATGGGTTCCAGCCACTATCGAAAAAAGCGCAGGTACGGAGACTCTGGGACAGCTCACGCCAAGGAGAACTTCCCAGAACCTCTGCTGCCAGTGTCCTTATCCCCACGGTGAAACAGAGCCACCACTCGCCTCTGCAGGAGACCCCCCAACACCAGCAGTTACAGAAAGATAGAGAAGATGAAAAGGCAGAGGGCTATGTACCAGATGAAGGAACAAGAAAAAACCCCAGAAAAACAACTAAATGAAGTGGAGATAGGCAACCTTCCAGAAAAAGAATTCAGAATAATGATAGTGAAGATGATCCAGGACCTTGGAATAAGAATGGAGGCAAAGATTGAGAAGATGCAAGAAATGATTAACAAAGACCTAGAAGAATTAAAGAACAAACAAACAGAGATGACCAATACAATAACTGAAATGAAAACTACACTAGAAGGAATCAATAGCAGAATAACTGAGGCAGAAGAACGGATAAGTGACCTGGAAGACAGAATGATGGAATTCACTGCTGCGGAACAGACTAAAGAAAAAAGAATGAAAAGAAATGAAGACAGCCTAAGAGACCTCTGGGATAACATTAAACGCAACAACATTCGCATTATAGGGGTCCCAGAAGGAGAAGAGAGAGAGAAAGGACCAGAGAAAATATTTGAAGAGATTATAGTCGAAAACTTCCCTAACATGGGAAGGGAAATAGCCACCCAAGTCCAGGAAGCGCAGAGAGTCCCATACAGGATAAACCCAAGGAGAAACACGCTGAGACACATAGTAATCAAAGTGGCAAAAATTAAAGACAAAGAAAAGTTATTGAAAGCAGCAAGGGAAAAACGACAAATAACATACAAGGGAACTCCCATAAGGTTAACAGCTGATTTCTCAGCAGAAACTCTGCAAGCCAGAAGGGAGTGGCATGATATACTTAAAGTGATGAAAGGGAAGAACCTACAACCAAGATTACTCTACCCGGCAAGGATCTCATTTAGATTTGATGGAGAAATCAAAAGCTTTACAGACAAGCAAAAGCTAAGAGAATTCAGCACCACCAAACCAGCTCTACAACAAATGCTAAAGGAACTTCTCTAAGTGGGAAACACAAGAGAAGAAAAGGACCTACAAAAACAAACACAAAACAATTAAGAAAATGGTCATAGGAACATACATATCGATAATTACCTTAAACGTGAATGGATTAAATGCCCCAACCAAAAGACATAGACTGGCTGAATGGATACAAAAACAAGACCCATATATATGCTGTCTACAAGAGACCCACTTTAGACCTAGGGACACATACAGACTGAAAGTGATGGGATGGAAAAAGATATTCCATGCAAATGGAAATCAAAAGAAAGCTGGAGTAGCTATACTCATATCAGATAAAATAGACTTTAAATTAAAGAATGTTACAAGAGACAAGGAAGGACACTACATAATGATCCAGGGATCAATCCAAGAAGAAGATATAACAATTATAAATATATATGCACCCAACATAGGAGCACCTCAATACATAAGGCAACTGCTAACAGCTATAAAAGAGGAAATCGACAGTAACACAATAATAGTGGGGGACTTTAACACCTCACTTACACCAATGGACAGATCATCCAAAATGAAAATAAATAAGGAAACAGAAGCTTTAAATGACACAATAGACCAGATAGATTTAATTGATATATATCGGACATTCCATCCAAAAACAGCAGATTACACGTTCTTCTCAAGTGCGCACGGAACATTCTCCAAGATAGATCACATCTTGGGTCACAAATCAAGCCTCAGTAAATTTAAGAAAATTGAAATCATATTCTCTTTCTTTTTAAGGTAGAAATGTAAGTACTGATTTGAGATATTACCTCTTTTAAGATCTAAGCATTCTGTGCTATAAATTTCTCTTTCATGACTACTTAAGATGCATGCCACAAATGTGATGTTTTCATTTGCATTCAGTTCTGTGGATTTTTATTTTTTTAATAAATTTCTTTGTTTGTTTGTTTGTTTATTTAAAAAAAAAAAAAAAAAGCGCAGGTACGGCCAGCCAGAATTCCCAAGTGCCCAGATCATGGACAGTTATGAGTAATCAGAGCATTTTCCTTTCCCTCCTTGTCTCTCTTTGCTTGGATATCTCATCCCTCCTCATCTCCTTCTCTCTCCAACTTTTCCGCCTGCTCCCATTGTCCCAGGGGACCTCCTGGCCAGTCCTGTTAGCTGAGTGCTCCTCTGGCCTGTCAGAAGCCTCAGCTTCTCAGAGCCCCCTGGGAGGTGACCATTCCCCACTTCCCATTCACTGTTGGGGGGCAGGCTGGGCAGTGGGGGACAAGCTAGGGGAAAGGATGGTCTTCACATCTCCCCAATTCCCACTGGCCCTCCAGGGACTATGGGAGAACTGCAGAAGGGACATTTCTGAGGAGATGGGATGTGCCCCTGCCCATCAGGCACCAGGGTTGGTGGGGTGGCAACTCTAGGGGCCAGATCCGCTCCGCCAAGCCCCCGGTGTGACCTGAGGCTTTAAAGAGGACAGGTGTAGGCATGGTGAGTCTGCCCTTCACCAGCCCCCGGCCATTGCCCTGGGGGAGCCGCCCCACCCTCCCCCACCGCGTGACCCTCTCCCCACCACTCATCTGCCAACCTCCTCCTCTCCATCACTCCTCGGATCTCCAGGCTGAAGGCTGCAGGGACTAATAAACCGCGTGCAGGCGCGCACGCGCACACACACACACACACACACGCACACGCACACCACCGCCCATGACAGAGCCCCACAGAGAAGAGAGGAGTATTCCCAGAAATCCAGCTGTTCCAGGCAAGCCAACCTGGGTCACGGTGCCCTTCCTACAGGGGCTGCGGGGAGAGACTGGGCGTCCCCTGAGCAGCCCCTCTCGATACCACCGCAGGAATTACCTTGAAAGTCCCTCACACAGAGACTGTCTCTGAGGCCCTGCCAATAAGTACTGCTGCTTTTCCAGAGCAGCTCCTCAGAGACCAGGTGTGGGGCTGCGACTGGAGATCAGGACACCTGAGTTGAAAACCAGGAACTGTTGCTGCCTGGCTGGGTGACCTGGAGCAAGGCCCTGCCCACCTGTAATATCAGTGTCTTCTCTGTAGAGTGAAGGCAAAGGCTGATTTCTAAAGCCCTGTTAGGGATCCTACGCCATGGCTGTGGGGAATGGGGAGGAAGCAGTAAGGATGAGAGCTGCGTACACGCTGGCGTGTGGCCTGGCAGACTGAAAGAGGTGGAGGGAGGACCGGGAGCACCACGCCAGCACCACCTCTTAGAGATGCTGTGAAGGTCACAGGAGCATAGGTGGATGGGAGGCAGAGAAGGGCATACTCTCTTCAGTCCGCTGTCTGACCAGCAGCTGGGTTTGCCTGTTGCCATCAACCAGAACAGCTGGTACTGCAGCCAGAAGGATTTGAGTTAGATACGCAGAAGCCTAGCAAACTCATCTTCTCTGGAGGGATTTATGGGATGATGGCAGCGGGATGTTTATCTAGAGACTTCTAGGCCCATTCGTGGCCTGGATGAAATGTCAGGGAGTAGGAGGAGAGAAGGGGAGAGAAAGGAGAGGGAAAGACAAGGTGTTAGCTCCCCCCCACCCCCTTTTAGGGGAGGAGGTGGGTGGGGTGCCCGTGCCTCCAGTCTGGGAGCTGAAGTGGAGGAAGGAATTTGTCAGGGGTGTGGTGGGCCCGAGAGCAGGGCAGCAGGGGAATGGAATGAGAAGGCTGTCGAGTGGCGAAGCAAGTGTTTGCGGAAAATGGAGAGAAAGACCCTTCCCGGGTTGGAGGGGGTGAGACGGAGCCTCAGCCCAGGGCTCCCTGCCCTGGGCACCCCAGCCCCACTCCAGGCTCAACAGAACCTCACTGGGGCAGGGTCTACGCCTCTGCTGTGACTTCAGCTTGGGCACGGGAGCCCAGAGCCGCTGTCTGAGAAGTAGAGTGACACCTACCCAGCCTGGGCCCACTGGGGAGGCACTGGGGAGGGTAAGACTGGCAGTGTCCACCGGGCAGACTGAGGACAAGGGGCCTTCCTTCCCCCAAGACTGCAGGACACTCAGGCCCGTTCTGCTTCTTCTCTGGGTATCACCCCCACCTCTCACCTGGGGCCAGCTGGTAAGGCTCTAGGAGAGGGTCTGCCCTTGCTCTACTCCTGGCCTAGCCCTTGGGCAGGTGGGAAAATTCTGAGACTCATTCCATAGTCCCTCCTCCTCTTCTGTCCCAAACCCAGGAATCTCTGGTCTCCTGAGTGAACTGAGGCTGAAAAACCACCCAGGAAGTCCCTCTTTCCCTCTGTCCACCTTCCTTTTTGCTGCAGTGAGGACCAGGTAAGGAGGAGTTGAGCAAGAGAATGGGGCCAAGCCCTGCAAATACCTCAGCCAAATGATGAACAATCTGAGGTGAAGCCCGGGTACCTGGATGCGGGCCAGGCGAGCAGATGTGCTGTGTGTGTTACAAGGAAGCTGGTCGGCCACCCAGTTCCCTCTAGAAGCCCAGGTCCCCAGCTCCCAATGTTCCAGCCTGAAAAGATTTATTAAGTGATTCCACGCCTCTGTCCACTCTGCCCCCATCCTCCCAGGCTCTCTCTGCATCACCATCCTCCTTCTTCTCTGTCTGTCCTACCTAAGCAGGAGTTGAAGGTTTCTCCCACCACCTTCCCAGGTCTGTCCTCACAAAGCCACCTTGGGACACACCCCTCACCTCTCCTCCTCTCCTGGCCTAAAGCTCTTCCAGAGATTCCTGGCTGTCAGAGGACAGGGCCGCAGTTGTCCCCACCCCACGCCAGGGCTGGCAGGGGCAGCCTCCAGCCTCCTTGAAGCTGCCCAAGGGGAAGGTGAGAAGCGGAAAGGAGCTGTCCTGCTGCGCTGGCTGGGCGCAGGCTATAGGGAGCCTCATCGTTGACTGGCTGTAACCCAGACAGAGGTGAGGGGCCTGGAACCCCCTTCTACCTGAACCTACAGCACAGCCTCACCGGGCACTTCCAGCAGCAGGCTTCAGATGAAGCTGTTGTCTGACTGTGGACACCTTCTGGACATTCTTGGAAGCCCAGGGCCCCCTCCTCAATCAGGACCCCTCCTGGGTGTCTCACCCAGTGCCACCCCGAGCCTCTAGAGGGCGTGGGAGAGCAGCGCTTGACTTCCCTGCCCCTGGGGCATACCCTGGTGGCCCTCAGCACAGGCCCCTGCGACCAACCAGCTGCCCTACACCCTGCCCCTGGGGGAAGGGGCCCCATGCTGAAGGCTGAGCAGCCAGACTCACTGTCTAGGGGCAGGAGTGTATGGGCCAGGCCTGGGAAGGGGACTGCTCAGAGGATGCAGGGACAGGTGGGCTATGGGGGATGCTAACAGCCGCCGAGTGTGAACAGTGGAAAGATGATCTGAGACCAATCTGAGATTATTCTCCTGTTCATCTGGGAACAAAACGGAGAGCGGTGGCCTGGGCCCTTGGAATTTCTGCCTGACCTGGGAGTAACGAGGGGCTTCTTGGCCCACAGAGCAAAGCTGCAGAGCTCCCCACCCCCATGCAGGATCAGAACTAGGGTGAGGCGAGTGAGGCAGCTAGGGCACACAGTGTAAGGAGGTGCTCACGCTCAAGTGCAGGGTTGGCCCTGTCGGTGAGCGCCTCCATAAATACTGTACCCTGTCCCCTCGTTCCCCTCATCTTAGTCCCAGCCCTGCGCTCTGGGCTGCCTGTCCTGGGGACTAAAGCCTCAGGCATATGGGAGGCAGAGGTGGGGTGGGGGAGCAGAAGGGTCGCTTTTTCACACCGGACCCCTCAAAGGGAAGAACTAACCCCTAACTCAGTGAGGGGGGAGGGAATGAGGAGGGACACAGCTGTCTGTTGCCTAAGTCTAGGCCCCCGAGTCTATCTGTCTGTGTCAGTGTCTGCGTGTGTATTTGTGCATCCAGACTGTGGGTCTGCCAGTTTCTAGCTCTGAGTCCTTGGGCAAGTTACCCAACCTCTCTGAGCCTCAGTTTCCTTGAAAACCTGTAATAATAATCCCTACACCACAGGGTTGTAGTGAGGATTGAATGAGATAATATATGGAAAGGATGTAGCGTAAGCACCTGGCCTGCACACGGTAGAAGCTAAATTAACACTGATCACTATTCCCATCGTTAACAACATAATTATTGTGTGTGGCTTCAGCTTACTTTGCAGCCTTATTTCCCACTGCCTCCCTACATATACATCCCACTCCAGCCTGACAGGTCTTCTGATAGCCCCAGACACACATATTACTTGTTTCTTCCTCCTGGTTTATGCCCCATCAGCCATGAAGGTGCACCTCTTAAAACAAGACTCCCTGAACCGCTTCTGCTCAGTGGTCTCCCCCAAACTCCTACAGCATGAGCTGTCTGTATCTCTCATGCCAGCCTCAGTTTGCTATTCAATGCATTTAGCTTTCTGAGGGTGTGTGTGTATGTGTGTTCTCTCTTCAAGCACACTTACATAGGAAGGACTGCATTTTTCAGTGGTCTGTATCCCTCCACCCCAGCCTAAGGACTAATACAAGCCTGCAGGTATAGAGAGCCACATGTAGACTCTTTGTGAATGATGATGATAATAATGGTAAATACTGCCTTTGACTGCATTCCTCCTGTGTGCCTTTCATTATCTCATTAATCCCTTAGTATCTAATTGTAAAACTACAGTTGGGAGAGTTTAAGTAACTTGCCCAAGGTCATACCACAAGTAAACAGAGCTGGGATTTCAACTGTCTGGCCCCCAAACCTGTACTCTTAACCACTATGATTTGAATAAAAGAATAAACTGAAAACCAGAATTTCCTTTTCGTACTCTTAAGAAGGAAATAACAAGAAAGCAAAGTGAACTTCAGTCAAATGCTTTCAGGATTTCAAAGCAGAGTCCATTGCGGGGGGGTTGGGCGGGGGGGTGGTTCCCGATCCCACACGCTTCAGAGTGAGGCCAGAAACCTCAGTCGTTGCAGAAAGAGGCACCCAGGTAGTCTTGCCTTACTCATTAGGGTTCTAGAAAAAAATTAGCAAATGAAGTTGAAAAAATACTCATCCCAGAGTCAGAAAAATCACTTACCTTGATTGTTCAGTCACCAGAGTGTTCCTAGAGTTGATCCTAGCTGTCTCTTAACTGTCTGTAGGAGAAACTTACTTTCCCTTTGCTGATCACCAATTTAGCCACTTTTTGATCATTAAATGGGCAACATTGGTCAGTCAGCAAATATTACATGGAGTAATCACCAGAAAACCACTCGCTGACTGATTTTCACACATACCCCCATCAATCCCCAGCTGTTATAGTAAAATTTGGCCATGGGGAATGTATCCCCTTCATGCCTCTGTCCTCCTTTGCTATCGTCCTTTTGTCATTCCAGGGCTGAACCACCTTGGAATGTCTGCGCTACATTCCCCTCCCTGTGACTCAGTTTTCTTATCTGGAAAATGGGGATAATAACAGTACTGACTCCACAGAGCTATGGCAAGCACCTAATGAGGTGACCTGTGTAAATAAAGCACAGGGGTTGGCATGGAGTGAGTGCGTTATCAACATTTGAGGCTGTGGTGTTGTCATTTTGAGCTGGGTGGACGTGCCCGGATGCTGACCCCACTCTGGCCGCAGAGAAACAGCTTCTCCCAGCGCCCCTTCCTTCCTGCCTACTAGGATGGGTGTCCCTGGAAATCAGTCTTCTGCACTCTCTTGCCCCGCCAGTCACACCTCAGCCCCCAAGAGACTTAGAATCATCATCGAACTCCATGGCTAAGAGGTAGTGGGAGCTCATCCAGTTTAACTCTATTTTTCCTGACGTGGAAGGCAAAACCTTCTGCAACCTACACGGCTTGCCCCAAATCATATACCATTTTCTTCCAGACTACCTGCAAAATCCTATATATTCAAAAAATGGAGCTTTACACATCTTGGCCAACAAATCCAAGTTTGCTCAAAACACTTTTGGACTCTATTTCTCTTTGTGAATTGACCTCAGATTTCATTGTACACCAAACAAGGAAATCAATCTCATAATTTGGTGCCACACCTTGTTTTGGACCAAAAAAAAAAAACAAAAAAAGAGGTGTTGTTATTACCTGCTCAGTTTGCTTACTCTTCTGGGTCACACATCTTGGTATTAAATAACTTTTGGCTATTTCCACATACTATTCAGTTCCCAAGGATGAAATCTTGATATCGCTGAGGAAAAATTTTAATGTAATAAAGGTTCTGAAGGCAGTTGATTTGTTCATTTGTTGGTTCATAAAGTTAGTAAATATTTCTTGATACTTTCTTATATACCAGCCCTTGTGCAGGAGGATGAAACACCATTGTAAACCAGACACACAATTTCTGCCCTTTTGGAATGTACATGTTAGTTCCTGAGCAAAGCATACATGGTCTATGATTATGTGGAAGTGGTAATAATAAAAGCCTGTAATAATGGATTAAGGGACTTCCAGGAAAAGATGGCAGCCTGAACACCTGCACCCACTTCTGCTCTTTCCTGAAGCCACTAAAATGAAGTGAAAGGCTTTCTAAATTTTTCTTTCCTTTTGATTTTGTTTCTTAAGATATATACCCACAAGGACAGGGAGGATGGGAGAGGAGGTAAAAGAAACAAAATTTTGGAAGCTGGAAAGCAGGTGGAAGAACAGTAAAGAACACGGAACAGGTGGTGGTGAAAGTCATTACCACCTAATCTATACCCCAGAATCCCCAAAAGGCTCAGGAATTGGTGACACCAGTTACCTCAGCAAGTGAGGGTGAAGGGAATTGAGTAAGTAAAGAGGACTGGGAAAGTGTTTTTAAAAAGCAGCCAGGGGGGCTTCCCTGGTGGCGCGGTGGTTGAGAATCTGCCTGCCAATGCGGGGGACACGGGTTCGAGCCCTGGTCTGGGAAGATCCCACGTGCCGCGGAGCAACTAGGCCCGTGAGCCACAATTGCTGAGCCTGCGCGTCTGGAGCCTGTGCTCCGCAACAAGAGAGGCCACGATAATGAGAGGCCCGCGCACCGCGATGAGGAGTGGCCCCCACTTGCCGCGACTGGAGAAAGCCCTCGCACAGAGACGAGGACCCAACACGGCCATAAATAAATAAATAAATTAATAAATTTAAAAAAAAAAAAAAGGCAGGAACACTATTTAAAAAAAAAAAAAAAAAAAAAAGCAACCAGATCTGGACTTCCCTGGTGGCGCAGTGGTTAAGAATCTGCCTGCCAATGCAGGGGACATGGGTTCGAGCCCTGGTCTGGGAAGATCCCACATGCCACAGAGCAACTAAGCCCGTGCACCACAACTACTGACTGAGCCTGCGCTCTAGAGCCTGCGAGCCACAACTACTGAGCCCGCGTGCCACAACTACTGAAGCTCATGAGCCTGGAGCCCGTGCTCCACAACAAGAGAAGCCACCACAATGAGAAGCCCACGCACCGCAATGAAGAGTATCTCCCGCTCACCGCAACTAGAGAAAGCCCGCGTGCAGCAATGAAGACCCAACACAGCCATAAATAAATAAATAAAATTTATTTAAAAAAAAAAAAAAGCAGTCAGATCCTCAGATTCTCCCCCTACCCCATACAGCCAGGCAAAAGCTAGAGGCTATTCCCTGGTGAGGGGAAAGCAGAGGGTCTCTGACAAGGAAACCCCAGGACACTGAAGGAAGGAGTATCTCATTGAAAATGTTCACATAGTGGATGCTGAGACCTGGGTCCTCTTACCCACTGGAATCTCAGAACACTGGCCGTTGTCCTCCAGGCTGGAACCTAGAGGGTGCATCTCTGAGGAATCTGACCAACCTGAAAGGAAGAAAAGACTAAAGATACTAATACTGGGGGCTTGAAAATGAAATATTCCAGCCAGATCACCCTCGCATGAGGCTCACAGACAAGGCACACACACTTGAGCACGCACACGCACACACACACAGCTTCCAACCAGCTTTTCAGATCCCCACATTTAAAAATAAGCAAACAACCAAGGCTTATGAGACATCTGAGGCTTCTAACAGAAAAGACAGAGCAAAACAAAACAAAACAAAAATTGACTTGGGGGACTTCCCTGGTGGTGCAGTGGTTAAGAATCCGCCTGCCAATGCAGGGGACACGGGTTCAATCCCTGGTCTGGGAAGATCCCACATGCCGCAGAGCAACTAAGCCCGTGCACCACAACTACTGAGCCTGCGCTCTAGAGCCCATGCTCTGCAACAAGAGAAGCCACCGGAATGAGAAGCCCGCACACCATAACGAAGAGTAGCTCCCGCTCGCCACACTAGAGAAAGTCTGCGTGCAGCAAAGAAGACCCAATGCCACCAAAAATAAACAAATAAATAAAATTGATTCTTTAAAAAAAAAAAAAAGTGACTTGGAGGAAGCCGAGATTACGTACCAAGAAGAAAGCTTAAAAATAACAACATATTATTATATCCTGAGCATGATAAGGAAAAATATTGCAAAAATGAAACAAAAGTCTAATAGTATTTTCTAAAAAGGGAACAAGAGAGAGAGCTTAAAAATCAAACATGTCAGCAGAAATAAAAAAAAACTCAGTAGAAGTTTGGAAGATAACGCTGAGGAAATGATCATAACGTGGAGGGAAGATAACAAAAGGATGGAAAATTTTGAACGACTGTACAATAAAACTGGAAGACCAGTTCAGGCAATAGTAACCAAGTAACAGGAGAACATCCAAATAGTTGGAGAAACAGAGAAACTAAGGGAAAGACATCATCAATGACATAATCTAAAAAAGAACTGAAGAACTTCTGAGATCCCAGTGCAATGGATAATTTTTTTTTAATTTATTTATTTTTGGCTGCATTGGGTCTTTGTTGCTGCGCAGGGGCTTTCTCTAGTTGCAGTGAGCAGGGGCTACTCTTCGTTGTGGTGCGCAGGCTTCTCATAGCGGTGGCTTCTCTTGTTGCAGAGCATGGGCTCTAGGCACACGGGCCCAGTAGTTGTGGCTCGCAGGCTCCAGAGTGCAGGCTCAGCAGTTGTGGCGCACGGGCTTAGTTGCTCTGTGGCATGTGGGATCTTCCCGGACCAGGGCTCGAACCCGTGTCCCCTGCATTGGCGGGCAGATTCTTAACCACCGCGCCACCAGGGAAGTCCCTGGATAATCATTTTTAAAAGTATTGTTTTTTCAATTTCCAATTGTTCATTACGAATATATAGGAATACAATTGATTTTTGAATATCTACCTTGCATCTTGCAACCTTACTAAATCCATTTATTAGTTCTACTAGCTTCTTTGTATATTCCATCAGATTTTCTACATGGATAATCATGGTGTCAGCAAATAGTGACAATTTTACTTCTTTCTTTCCCATCTGAATGCTTTGTATTTATTTTTCTTGCCTGTTCCACTGTTAGAACCTCTGGTACAATGTTGAATAGAAACAGTAAGAGTAAACGTCCTTGTCTTGTTCCTGATCTTAGAGGGAGAACGTTCAATCTTTCACCATCACAGGTTTTTTGTAGAGGTTCTTTATCAGGCTGTGGAAGTTCCTTTCTATTCCTGATTTGTGGAAATTCTTTTATCAGGAATGGATATTGAATCTTGTCAAATGCTTCTTCTACATCTATTAAGATGAACATTTTTTTCTTTTTTAATTAGGTAGTATGATGAATTACGTTGATTGATTTTTTTTTAATGTTACCAATCTTCATTCCTAGGATAAATCCCACTTGGGCATGATGTGTCATCATAGAGATAGAGATAAAGATAGAGTTAGATTTGATTTAAGAAAATTTTGTTGGGAATTTCTGCATCAACGCCCATGAGAGATATTGATCTATAGTTTTTCATTCTTGTAATATCTTTATCTGGTTTTGGTATCAGAGTAATGATGGCCTCATAGAATGAGTTGAGATTTCCCTCCTTTATAATTTTCTAGAAAATTTGTATAGAATTGATATTTTTTTCTTCCCTAAATGTTTGGCAAAGTTCATTAGTAAAGCCATCCGGGCCTGGAGTTTTCTTTGTGGGAAGGCTTTTAACTACAAATCCAATTTTTAAAAAACTGATATAGGTCTATTGAGGTTATCTATTTCTTCTCGAGTAAATTTCTACAGTTTGTGTCTTTCAAGGAATTTGTTTATTTCATCTAAGTTATGGAAATTATTAGAGTAAAATTTTTTATATTATTTTCTTATTATCTTTTAAGTATCTGTATAATCTATAGTGAAGTCACCACTTTCATTCTTGTTTTTTAAAAAAAAATTATTTATTTATTTATTTATGGCTGCGTTGGGTCTTTGTTTCTGCGTGCGGGCTTTCTCTAATTGCGTTGAGCAGGGGGACTACTCTTCACTGCAATGCACGGGCTTCTTATTGCAGTGGCTTCTTTTGTTGCGGAGCATGGGCTCTAGGCGCACGGCCTTCAGTAGTTGTGGCACGTGGGCTCAGCAGTTTTGGCTCGCGGGCTCTAGAGCGCGCAGACTCAGTAGTTGTGGTGCACAGGTTTAGTTGCTTTGCGGCATGTGGGATCTTCCCGGACCAGGGCTCGAACCCAGGTCCCCTGCATTGGCAGGCGGATTCTTAACCACTGCGCCACCAGGGAAGTCCCATCACTTTCATTCTTGATACTGGTAATTTGTGTCTTCTCTCTTTTTTTCCTGATCAATCTGGCTAGATGTTTATTAATTTTATTGATCTTAAAAGACAGTTTTTGGTTTCATTGATCTTCTCTAATATTTTTCTGTTTTCTACTTCATTAACTTTTCTCTGATCTTTATTATTTCCTTTCTTCTGCTTACTTTGTGTTTAATTTGCTCTAGTTAAACGTTTTTAAATTCGGGAATTCCCTGGCTGTCCAGTGGTTAGGACTCAGCGCTTTCACTGCCGTGGCCCGGGTTCAGTCCCTGGGGTTCAATCCCTGGCCTGGGAACTAAGATCCCACAAGCTGTGAGTCACAGCCAGAAATAAAAATAAAAGTTTTAAAGTTCATTAAAAAATTTTAAACTGTAAAACAAAAATAATACAGGAACAATTTTTCATCTGTTTTGTGCTCTGGAATAAACTTTCCATTTCAAAAGCTCTCAGTAGGTATGAAAACACATCCAATCATTCATTCAACAAATATTGAGCACCTGCAAGTGTTGGACACTATTCTAGGCACTGGAGGTAGAATAGCAAATAAAACAAAGTTAACGCCCTCACTGATCTGACTTCTAGTTGAAGGACATAAGGCGATAAATAAGTAGGCAGATACATGTATAAGACGTCAGGTAGTAATAAATGCTATACAGAAAAATAAAGCAAGGTAAGAGGGGATAGAAACTGAGCAGGCTGGGTGGGACTATTTCTATTTCAAATGGGCTCAGCAAAGGGCTGGCTCTGAACAGAGACCTTGAGGAAATATGGGAGAAGGCCATAAAATGCCTGAGAGAGCAGCAAGCGCAAAATACCTAAAGTTGGAACATGCTTGTTTATCTGAGGAAAAGTGAGAATGTCTAAATGGCGGGGGAGAGAGGAAGCTAGGGGTCAGAACATGTAAAGTCTAATAGGTGCTGTAGAAACTTCGAAGGGCAGGCACCTTCTTTCCAGGCACCTTTTCTGAGTGCGGTAGGGAGAATTCTGAGATGGCCTCCCAGGATTCCTCACCCGCTGTGTACACACTCTGTATAATCCCAAGACTGTGAATATGACAGCTTTCACTCCTGTGATTAGGTTATATTATATGGCACAGTTGACCCTAGAAATGAGAGACTGTCCCAATGGGCCAGACCTAGTCACATGAACCTTTTTTTATTTTATTTTTTATTGGAGTACAGTTGATTTAAAATGTTGTGTTAGTTTCTGCTGTACAGCAAAGTGAATCAGTTATACATATACATATATCCACTCTTTTTTATTCTTTTCCCATAGAGGTCATTACAGAGTATTGAGTAGAGTTCCCTGTGCTATACAGTAGGTTCTTATTAGTTATCTATTTTATATATAGTAGTGTGCATATGTCAATCCAATTCTCCCAATTTATCCCTCCTCCCCCTTTCCCCCTTGGTAACCATACGTATGATTTCTACATCTGCGATTCTATTTCTGTTTTGTAAATAGGTTCATTTGTACCATTTTTTTTTAGATTCCACATATGAGCGATATCATATGATATTTGTCTTTCTCTGTCTGACTTACTTCACTCAGTTTGAACATGAACCTTTTAAAAGTAGAGTTTTCTCAACAATGAAAAACAAACAGCCCAATTCAAAAATGGGCAAAAGACTTGAAGAGACACTTCTCCAAAGATATACAAATGACCTATAAGCATATGAAAAGATGCTTAACACCACTATTCATTAGGGAAATGTAAATCAAAACTACAGTGAGATACCACTATACGTCCATTAGGATGGCTATTACAAAAAAAAAAAAAAAACAGAAAATAAAAAGTGTTGGTGAGGGATGTAGAGAAATTGGAACACTTGTGCACTGTTGGTGGGAATGTAAAATGCTACAGCCACTGTGGAACACTGTATGGAGGGTCCTCAAAAAATTAAAAAGAGAATTACTATATGATCCAGCAATTCTACTTCTGGGCATACACCCAAAAGAATTGAAAGCAGGATCTCAAAGAGATATTTGTACACCCATGGTTACAGCAGCATTATTCACAAGAGCTAAAACATGGAAGAAACCAGCGTCCATCAATAGATGAATGAATAAGCAAAATGTGGTCTATACATACAACGCAATATCACTCAGCATATCAAAATTCTTTAATATGCTACAACATGGATGCATCTTGAGGACATTATGCTAAGTGAAATAAGCATCACAAAAAGACAAGTACTATATGATTCCACTTACATGAAGTACTTAGTGTAGTCAAAATCACAGAGACGAAAAGTAGAACGGTAGTGGCCAAGGGGCCAGGGGGAGGGGAGGATGGGGAGTTATTGTTTAATGGGGATACAGTTTCGGTTTTACAAGATGAAAGAATTCTGGAAACATATGGTGATGATGTTTGCACAACATTATGACTGTATTTAATACAGCTGAACTGTACACTTAAAAATGGTTAAGATGGTAAATTTCATGTTATGTGTCTTTTACGACAATTAAAAAAAATTGGAAAAAAAAAAAAGCAGTTTTCTTTGGCTGGTCAAAGAAGAAGTCAGAGATTTAAAGCATGATGCGTTGATGTTACACTGCTGGCTTCAGTATGGAGGGGACTGTGTGGCAAGGTATACAGGCAGCCTTTAGGAGCTGCAAGCAGCCAGCCCTGGCTGGCAGCCAGCAAGGAAATGGAACCTCAATCCTACAGTCACAAAGAACCAAATTCTGCCAACAATAAGAATGAGCTTGGAAGTGGATTTTTTCCCCCAGAGCCTCCAGATAAAATCTTAGTCCGGCCAACACCTTGATTTCGACCTTGTGATACCCTAAGCAGAGAACCCAGCCATCCATGCCAGACTCCTGACTTACAGAACTGTGAGCTAATAAATGGATGTTCCTTTGAGGTACTAAATTGGTGGTCATTTATTATACCACAACAGACAACTAATACACTCAGTATGATGGGAAGCCATAGGTACATATAGCCTTTTTTATGAGTTTTACTTTATGTCACCCCAATTAGATAATAAGCTCCCTGAAGGCATAAACCCAACAGTCTCTGTGTGTCTCTGTGTCCTTCTACAAGACTGGACCGGGTGCCACGTGGACTCCCAGGAACTATTCCACAAATGGGTAAAACATTTTGATCAAAGGCAAGCTATTTGGGAAAACTGCCTAGCCTCTTGTACTAACCACTTTGGAGGACTGCTGATATATGTGTAAGCTCTTTAAGAAAAAGTTGCACATTGTATACGTATGTTTTGCCCTCTTCTGGGGGGAATGACATCTTCAAATGCAACATGCTGAAATAGAACTCACCTACCGTCCAAACACAGCTCCACCAGACCTTCCCTTCCACTGCCAGTAACACCACCATCGCCCAGGTGCCCAAGCTCTGAACCTTAGACTCACACTCAATTCCTGCCTCTCCCATCCACCCCATAGTTGGAGTCCTAGAAATTCATTTTCCAAAATGCCTCTCCATAAGTCCCAGCCGTCATGTTCCCACCACTGTCAGCCTAACCGAGGCTTCTTCTGCTCTCACCTGCATGAGGGCAAGGGCTCCCAAAGAGCTTCACCATTCCCTCTTCCCTGCCTCAAATCCTCCTTGGTCCACCACCTGGCTAACCCCCTAAGATAACACTTGGCAATGTAAGCTCTTTCTCTAAGACCTCCATAGGCTCCTCATTGGTCACTTAGGTGAGCTGGTTGCCCCACACCAGGCTGTGAGCATCTTGAGGGCAAGGGCCATGTGTTGAGCTTCTTTGTAGCATCATTGATATCCCATGCCTGTATGAAGCTATTGATGATAATGGTCATGACCATGGGAATTTGGAGGCTTCCTTTTCTTCTAGGTCAGAGAAGACCAGCCTGGGCTGTCATTCTTCCATGCTCTAAAGACTTAATCAGAAGCAGGGGAAAGCTGTGAAGCATGTCTATCCTTCTCTATAAACCTACTACCCCCAACCCCTCCCCACCCCTTGGAATCCTGGCCAGCATGCACCTCCCACCCCAGTTACTCCTTTATCTATATCAGCTGTCAGATCTTTTGTTCACAATAAAGGGGTTCCCTTCCCGAGGGTATATGCAATTTAACATGGAGATAGTCTTAAAGGAAGCAAATGTTAATGGTAGGGGTTCAAGTATCAGCTGGTGGGTGGATTGAGATGTTTGGACCAGGACATAGAGTTTTACTCCAGCATCCAAAGACACACCCCCACCCATGCAGCAGGACTTATGTTAATAAAAGAACAGCATTGAACACGCATACCCTCCCCCCACAGCTGGGAACAGAACAAGAATCCAGGAAATGGGCAGAATCCAGAGCAGGCTTCTGTTAAGAATCCCCAGTGAGAAGATGCAGAGGAAATTTGTGAGATGTCGAATGCCCTGGAGATCTTAACAGAATAAAAGAAAAGCTCCTCCCATCCACCCCACCTGAGACCCTTTTCCTACACCCCCAAAGGTCAGGCTGGGTTGGAGGGGTGGTCACTCAGTCAAGAAGTGCAGGGAAGGCTGCTATGACCTTGGTCATTTCCATGCCCCCAACCTTATTACCAACTCCAAGGAGAATGGACCCCCTTTCCACAAGTCCAACCCACCCCAGGAGTGAATGAGGGAGAAGACATCTTCTAGATCCATCACACTCTCCCTATTCCATCTGTCCCATTCCCCTGATTGAAGCCCAGAGAAGGGGACCCCTTTGCAATCCTTGCTTCCCTGTGATTGTAGCCCACAGCTCAGGGCCTAGAGAGGGGCAGCCTCTATGTGTGTGCGCAGGCGCGGGGCGGGGTGGGCGGAGGGGAGACCCGGGAAGATGAGAGGCGCAACACAAGAGGAGGAAGGGAGGAAGATGTGCACAGCTTGTGGGGGTGCTGGCCCTCTGGCATCCTGGAGGAGTCTTCCTCCTTAATTGCTTGAGTTCTACAGCTGTCATGGCTAACGAGAAATTAAAAAGCACCCTGCCCCCTGACCCCGCCCCTGACCCCGTCCTCACAAGTGCTTTCTCAGCACGTTGCCCTGGGAGAAGCACCCAGCGGAGGATGCTACGGAGACCCGACACGGGGATGCCTTGGGCTGACGGCTCTCCGCTCCCGAGGCGGGAGGCAGGAGGCCACAGCAGGGACGGGAGGTGGGAGTGGGTCCCCAGCTTCTCCGCTCAGGCTCTGGTTTCCTGGACGGCCCTGATTATATCTCCTGCTTCATAATCCCCACAGCTCTTCTGGGACTTGTCACACCTCTGGCCCAGATTTGGGGTTTGGGAAATAGGGTCCCTGGCACTGCAGTTTGAAGATCTAGACTCAGCTGGCCTGGGCACAGTGAGCAATTCTATAAAATGGAGGGAAATGAAGAAAAGATGGGTCAGAAATGACAGCAAGAAGGATCTCAGCTAGCACAGGGGAGAACTTCCCAGCTGTCTCTCACACCGCACCCAGAGAAACAGTATCCTCTCTAAAGATAAGAAACCTCTGCTTAGCATCGCCCATGGGCGTCTGCAAGATCTGGCCGGTGCCTGCCTCCTCTCCCCAACCCCATCCAGAACTCAAGGCCAGACACTAACTTATTTGCTCTCAGAATGGAATTCCAGCACCTACAGATTTGAGACCATCAGCGTAGCTCCTTCCTGCCACCCACCCTTCCCCCTCCTCCCCGCAAGGACCACTGAATTTTCACAAGCCAAATGCTATGTTCTAATGTCTTCCCTTCCCATTTTTCACCTGCGCTGCCCCCCACAGTTCTGCACAGTACAGTTAAATAGTGGCATCGTGTACCCAGATTACCCGTCGTGTACCCAGTGGATCCTAGTTCTTTCACTTTAAATAGTAACACTGCAATCTGCAACGAACATCTCCGCAGCTCACTTAATGGGGTGAATAGATTTCCAATTACATTTTTTTTGAATCAATGGGGTGACATTTTGCACTATTTTATTTTATTTTATTTTTTGACATAGAGTTCTTTTTTTTTCTTTTTTTAAATTTTTTTTTTTTATTTGGGTATAGTTGTCTTACAATGTTGTGTTAGTTTCTGCTGTACAGTAAAGTGGAGTTCCCTGTGCTATACAGCAGGTTCTTACTAGTTATCGATTTTATACATATTAGTATATATATGTCAATCTCAATCTCCAAATTCATGCCACCCCCCCCCCCATACACTGATTCCCGAATACATCTCCTATTGTTCTTTCAAACGTGTGTAGATACCATGGCGATTAATGACAGGCGATGCCATTTCAAATTGTTTCTAACTTCATCATAGATTGTTGCCTTCACAGATTTTCTCAAATGATGGATACCTTTCATACAGCAACTGTCCTTTGGAGTTCTGGGATGTTTTGAAGGGGTTTTTTGGTGTTAAAATCGGGTTTTCCAGCTCAGGATGGTTGGGGATCTGCACACGAAGTCAAGCAATGATTGCTGCACATGTGTGATCCCCAATCACAATAGTATTCCATTCTGGCAAATCTTACATAAGTCCGTTTTTACATAAGTCAGAATCCTTTCAAATCAAGAGATAAATGAAGCAGGTATCTGCTTGGCAGCAATGTAAACACAGGAAAAGACGGAAACCTGCCTAGTGAGGGTGTCACAGCTCACCTTGCCCGTGAACAAGGGTTACTTCAGAGCGAAGGAGCAGAGAGCGTGACACACGTGTTTACACCCTGTCAGCCAGGGCTCTCTCTTGCCAAGGCTGCTGGAAAAGCTTGACTCAGGCTGAGTTTACGTAAGTCAGCCTTATGTAAGTGTATACCTATAAAGACACTGGAAGGTACAAGGAGAAATGTAAATAGCCGGGATTATGGGTGTGAGTTTAATTTGGGGGACTTGATATTATGAGACTACTTTAAAAATAATGTAAGCATGCTCAAGATGAAGCTTGGGCAGAATGCCTACTATGCGCCCAGCCCTGTGGAGGGGTTGTCAGATAATTAAGAGATGTTATGAGACGGTCCCTGCCTTAACGAAGCCTATAATCAAGTTATGGAAAGCTCTAGAATCCACTAAAGCAGGCTTCCATCTCCCTCCCACTTGGCTGGCCCCGGGGCTCTGGCCACTGTCTGCTCACTCTTAATACCCCTTCCCCTCCCCCACATTACTCCCTAGCCAAGCCCTCCCCTCATCCTGTCCCCCAGCTTGTCCCCACAGAGGAGGAAACCTCTCCATGTAGGGGACATTCCTTGGCATGTCACTGATATTCACAGCTATGACAATGTCAAAAGGCACACCCCCCCCCACGCCCTCCTCCCTCAGCTGCCTTTCTTGCCTCCCCAGTATCTTTGGGGGGACTCCAGTGTTCCTGCCTTCTCTCTGTCCCCAGCCTCCTCCCTAAACACAGCTCTGGGGGACTCAGGATGGGGATGAGGGAGGGAGGGGCAGATAGGCCTCCACCATCTGCATGTTCTCAGCAATCAAATCAGTCCTCCCCCGACGCCTATCCTGGGCTGGAGTCGGGGGGTGGGCGAGTGCTGAGTCAGGATATTCCTCACATTCCCTCCCTTCTCCTGCGGCCCAAATGCCGCAAACCCTGCCTCCGAGTGACCAGCCTCAGCTGAGTGGCTGCTCCTGGGCACTGACCCCAGCCTCAGACCAGCCCTCATCCCTCACACCCCAAGGGGGAGGCCACAGGAGGGAGGTCATGCTGCCTACTCTCCTCTGGCCCCCTGCTGGGAAGAGGTTGGGGACCACACTGCCTCCTGCTGCCCCCATTTCCCTCCCTCACCCCTGGCTCTGTCTCCCCCACCTGGCCCTACTCACAAAATCTGCTGCCACTGATCAGGAAAGGACAGCGAAGGTGGTGGAGAATGAGAAGTGAGATCCTCCACAAGGCACACAGCCAATGGGGCACCACGCGGGGCATGGTCCCCTCTTGAGTGCAATGTCTGCACAGCCTCTGGTGTGCAGAAGCAAACCTGAGGGAAGCCCTGGGAAAGGCTTCCAACTCCAGGGAGCCCCCAGTCTGAACGGAGGCCCTGCTTGTCCTCAGGAAGCCCAGAGTCTGATGAGGGAGACTCCCCACAAAGAGTGGGCAAAGTAGGAAGGAGGCTGTGCTCTCTAGCTAACTTATACTAGCATATGAAGACACAGAAGTTCAAGGGCAAAGCTACGTGAGTGAGCCTGGAAGGTGCAAGAAGCACAGGAACCATCAGCAGGTAAAACTGGTCTAGACAGGAAAGGAAGGCTTCCTGGAGGAAGAGACTTTATGGGACAGAGAACATTTCTGGAGGCTCAGAAATGAGCAAGGAGGACAAGGCGAGTGGGAGGGCCCAGGACAGAGAGAAGGCCTCCCTAGGGCAGCAGAGCCTGGGAACGGGCACTGGACAGGGAGCAGGATCCCAGGCTCCTTTCCAGGTGGCAGCGGCCAAGGCCCTGCCCCTCTCAGGCCACAGATGCCTCCTCAGCACAAGTGGGGCTCGGCCACAGGACTCCGAGGGCACCTCCAACAGGATGTGTGTCAGGCCCTCCTGCTCAGCTCAGCGCTTTGCTGTCAAACAAAGGACCTGCATTTTCATTTTCACTGGACCCACAGATTATATTCCCGGTCTTGCCCCCCAGCCCAGAAGGTCTATTTTCTTTCCTGTGTCTTCTCCTCTGGAGAAGCCCTGGTGGGGAGGAGAGCAGGAGGGCGGCCTGAGGGGCTTGGCTTCCTGGCTCCTAAAGGCTACGTGCAGGGAGGAGGTGGGCCCTGCTTAGGCTGCGGCCTGAGTCCTGGCTCCTGGCATATGCAGGCCCCAGGCCTGACCCTTGGCAGCCGGCAGCAGCCCATTCAGCCCACAAATGGCCTCATCCCTCAGAGGGCCCAGCAGGATCATTTCACAACGTGTGTGCTCGATGGAGCCTGTTCTTGGAAAGCTGGGGACGGGACAACTCAATCCTGGGTGTGGGAAAGGCCTTGGCCCCTAGGGTCTGCGCTTGAACAATAAACAACCGAGGGCCCACTTGTGTAGGAGGGGGAGTGGGGACACGGTTTAGCCAGTGCTCTGTGGCTCGGGGGAGACAAGGGTCCCTCCAAGAGCTTACCACACAGCCTTCCCCGCTCAAGGGGAATACTCCAATCAGAGGAGGGGCACGGGAGGAGGCTGGGATTCAAGGGTGTGAGGCAGAGGCATGCAGGGTGGCAGGGGAGGATGTCATAGCCCAGCAGGCTGAGAGGGCTCAGGGCAGGGCCCGTCACAGTGCCCGGTTCCCATGGACACGCCGTATGGGTTTGGGAGGTGAGGATTCAGAATTACAGTCAGGGGCAGTAGGTGCCCTGTCCTTGCACAGCTGGCATCTGGCCACCTGAGCTGGGACAGAGAAGCAAGAGAAAAGCCCAGACCATAGGAGGGTTCAATTTGCAGGGTACAGACTATGTCCTGAGTCCACTAAGAAATAGGGCACAGGGGCTTCCCTGGTGGCGCAGTGGTTAAGAATCCGCCGGCCAATGCAGGGGACACGGGTTCGAGCCCTAGTCCGGGAAGATCCCACATGCCACGGAGCAACTAAGCCCGTGCGCCACAACTACTGAGCCTGCGCTCTAGAGCCCACGAGCCACATCTACTGAAGCCCGCGTGCCTAGAGCCCATGCTCTGCAACAAGAGAAGCCACCGCAATGAGAAGCCCGTGCACCACAACAAAGAGTAGCCCCCGCTCGCCACAACCAGAGAAAGCCCGCGCGCAGCAACAAAGACCCAACGCAGCCATAAATAAATAAATAAGTTTATATTTAAAAAAAAAAGAAAGAAAAAAGAAATAGGGCACAGAAGCTGAGCAGGACAGGGTGGGGGGCAGGGGCAGGCATTTTCAGAGAAGGCTTCCTGGAGAAGGGGCTTGAAACAAACCTCTTTATGACAAAGGAGAAAGAGTGAGGCTTTGCACAGAACAGGGCTGAGGGTGTCCTGACAGAGAGAACAGCCTCTACAAAGGCCTGGAAGTGCCTGGGAAATGAAGATTACCCCACCTCACCCCCTTTGGGTGAGAGAGGGGGAGGAGCTGTGCTGATCCATGGGAAAAATCCCCAGATGACGGGTTGGGGCCGATCCGCCTTTGATGTGCCAGTTCAAATAACTGAGGCCTGGATGCTTCTAACAGGCAGGGGCCAGGCCAGCCGTTGGGGGGGGGGGGGCTGCTGGAGGAGGGGACTTAGCGCTGTGACTGTGGTAGCTCAATAAATGTCTTAATGAATGCATTGATTGAATGATTGATTGATTGATAGGGCTAATGAGTCACGGGTGGTGCTTTTCTGAGAGACTGGCAAATGCGGCCTCTGGGCTCAGCCCCCTTCTGATGCCTCCGTGGGGTTTATAAATACACTGCAGATTTCACCCATGGACTAGTGCCCGCTCCAGGCTGCCTCCTCAGCTCTCCTGGCTCCTCTGCCTCTACTCAAAGACCTTAGCCTCTAAAACAATACAAAATTAACAAAAAGGATTTTCATGTACATATAAAATTCAAGTACATATAATAGCAACAGCAATAATAATTAACATTTAGTGATCGTTTACTGCATGCCAGGCTCTGTGCCAGTTGCTTTATATGTCTAATCTCATAAACCTCAGAACAACACTTCTAAGTAAACACTACTAGATGCACAAAAAATGTGTGTTCAAGAGAAATGTTTTTAACTTTATTTTGGTTCTCTGACACACATTTTTCACATTTTAACATCTCTGAAGTCAGGATGCGCCTTGCAATCAATAACAAGAAGGCACTGTGTCAGAGTTTAATTAGCAGTGTTCTTTCTTCTTAAGGGTACGTAATTTGTTTGTCTTGCTTTTGATGAAATATAGTTGACTATGTCCATGGCCTACATAACTGACCACCTGCCCCTTTTAATCAATAGTGGATGAGAGACGGTTCTTGTTTCTGTTTCCAAGTCTGTTTCTGGGGGTGGAGGTTGTGTCTCGACCCATCAGCCTGGGGGCTGCCTGAGAACAGGCTGTCTTCTCTCCCCAGAGCTCCCAGCAGCCCCCAGCCCAGCACCCACAGCTAGGGAGGCCCACTAGACACGGGGGGATGAGGGGGCACGGAGTACCCTGGACCTTCCAAACAAGCCCTTTTTAGGCAGCATAGAAAGAAGAGCGCTGGGAAGCTGATCTCAGCAGATCCCCGGAGGAATGGAGGTAAAAGGGAAGGAACAGGATTGCCCCACACTTCTCCAGGAAGCTCTAGGCCATTGGAAACAGCATAGGCCAGCACTAGGCCACCCAGACCAGGAGCCACTTGCAAACACTGGGCCTGGCCTCCTCCAGCACTTGCTACACTTACCTGCCAAAGTGTGTTCCCCTTGGCCTGCCCCTCTGCCCTCAGGCCGGGCCCAGGAGACAAGCAAGAGCAAGTGAGGGAGGGACCAGCCTCATTGGAGAGTCGAAGAAACTGAGACCCGAGGGCCCCCGACCTGGCTCTGCCCCAGCAGAGGTGCTGAGCTGGGTGCCCATGCCCACCCTCTAGGCTCCCCTCAGTGGGGGATCTCCGGGAGTCAAGGGGCGAGGGGAAGGGAGAAGTGTCTCTTGCCAGGGACTCTCCCACTTGGTCAGAACATTGCCACCACCTCCTTCCTCCTCTTTCCCTCTTTTCCCAGGACTCCTCCCCTCAGAGGCCCGTTCCTCTCCATCCTCCACTTCCCGGAAGCGCCATCTGGGATGGTGGTGGCCCCCAGAGGCCCACTGACCACTCAGTCAGGTGCCCAAGCCCCGCCTGGTTGGTGGGGGAGGGGGAAAGGGACAGAGAAACCATTACTTGTTCCCTCCCCTCCAGACCTGGGGGCGGAGGCCTCTGAATCTGCAGCAGGGCTGGAGGATTAGGTCTTTAATGAGGACCAGGGACTTACGGGGTTAGGGAGGGGGCTTTCATCCTGGCCTGGGTCGGGGAGGGAGCCCAGTGTCCCGTGCTGGGCTTCCCAAGCCCCTCTTTCAGCACCTCCTCCCCACTCCCCTGTCTTTGGAGGCTCACGGATGGATCCTGCTGGGGTGCATGTGGGAGGCCAAATAACGGCTGCCCCTCCTGTCCATGGCCCACCAGGACTCTGCAGTCAGAGCCTACCAGAGCCACACACGCTCAGAATCCCCACTCACAGCTGTGGGCCTTAAGGACAGAGCCCATGCCTCCTGCCTGTCTTCTACCACGCACCCCTGCAGGTGGATTTCAGAGTCTCCTTCCCTTCTCTCTGCGTCTCCTGGCCGTGGGCCATGGACCCAGTAAACGACCTCTGGAAAAGGGGTGGGGGTGGGAGGTGCATAGACACCGGGACCCACTGTGACTACTGCCTGGGGTGACACTGAGCTGAGCCCCACGTGCAAGTGGAGGTGGTGAAAGGGGAGCAGGTGGGGGGTTAGGGCAGGGACTGAGCACTCGGGTCCCAAGACTGAAGCTTGGGGAACTGGGGCTGGGATCCCTTGGACCTGAGTGCATAATGACCCCATTTCTCAGGGAGAAATTGGCCCCCGGGGATGGAGAAGGCAAGGCCTACTTACCGGGGCTGGACCCCAGGGAGAGAATCTCAAGGCCCTTAGGGATGGGAGGAGCCTTGGAGCTCAGTACACACCCCTGCTTTCTGAGCCGGGAGCCTCAGACCCAGAAAGGGCAAAGGGCTAGTCCAAGGTCCCACAGGGAGCTAGGAGTGAGCTGGGAATCAACCCAGTGCTCCCACCAACCAGCCTAGTGCAACCAACCCACACTAGTGCTGAGACCTAGAAAGGTATTAACTCACCTAATTCCTCTTATGAAGAAACTGAGGCTCAGAGAAGCCAAGTAACTTGCTGAAAGTCACACCAGGAGTCTGGCTCTAAGGCTGGTAAATGTCTGGTTCACAGTGATCTCTCCAGATCACTTCTTGGGCATGAGGCCTGAATCCTGAAGCTGAAACAGAGTGTCTCTGGGGATGCAGGGGTGCAGGAACTGGGGGCTGACCCAGGAGGTGGGGGCTCTCTACTTGGCTGGGGCACAGAGCTGGTCCCTACCCTGCTAGGACCATCCCAATCCCCACCTGGAGGACCCAGGGCAGGCAGGGAGACCAGGTGCTCCCATGCCCAGCCTGCTCACTGTTTCTTTAGTGCCAGCTCAGCCCTGCCGTCCCAGCAAACCGTGGGGAGAGCTGCCCCTCAGTGGTCAGCTGAGCCTGGGCTCTGCTGGGCCCCCACCCTTCCACCCCATTCCAGACCACTCCACAGTGATGCCAGGAGACACTGGGTAGCAAGAAGAAGGGGGCCTCTGCAAAAACGAACACTAACCTAGGCATGGCGCCAAGTGTTATACAGGACATATCTTTTCACCAGCATATTTCCAGCCCCTTAGCACGGTGCCTGGCTTTTGAAAACACTCCATAACTGCTGCATGAATGACTGAGAAACACAAAGATCAGTGAGGCGTGGACCTGCCCTCCAAGAGGTGACAAGCTGATGGAGGAATCAGTTATGTAGACTACTAATTATAACACGAGGCAAACAAAATACAGTAGGAACTCAATGGAGGGAGAGGTTAATTCCAACTGCAGGACTGGAGGAGGCAGCATTTGAGCTATGTAATAATAACAATAATAGTGATGATGATGATGATGGCTTAGATTTATTGGATTTGTCTGGCACACTTCTCAGTACTTTTTATGCATTAACGTATTTATTTTTCATACTACCACCAGATGTAGATACTATTAACAGGCCCATTTTACAGATGGTGAAACCAAGGCTCAAAGTAACTTGCAGTAAGTCACACAGCTATAATAAATGAGCAGAGCCACGATTTGAGCCCCATTCTCACTGAAAAGGATGTTTGGGTTTTTACATTTGTCCATTTGACATTCATTCAACAATTATTTATTAACTACTGCTCTGTACCAGACAGTCAGAGGCTAACTGACCACAGAACTGACCTCTACAGGTGATTCAGCAGGACTATAAATAACCTTAACATAAAACAGGAAGTGATTTGGTTCAAAAAGATGTACAGACAGAGGATGGAGAAAGTACAAGGCAATGCTGACAGAGGCTTCATGGGGGAGGTGGCCTGTGAGCTGGACTTAGAAGGCTGGATAGAATTTGGACACCCGGAGGTGGCAGGGGGCATTCTAGGCCAAGGGAACAGCTTAAGCAAAGGCACAGGGGCAGGAATGGGAGGGACCTATACAAGAAACAGTGAAAGGTGCAATTTGACCAGATAGGGAGGTTGCAAAGTAGCGCCCATGGGCCACATCTGGGCCTCAGACGTGTTCTGTCTGGCCCACCCGCACTGGCCTGCACAGTGTCCTTGAAAAAGGCGCAGTCCATCGCCAGAGCCAGAAGGTAAACAATGAGGTTGGGGGTAGAGGAAGGCGGGCTTTGTAGTCTTAAATTCCAGAAATGCAACAACCATTGAGAAGCGGAGTAGCACACCTCCCCCCTCAGTCCAGTCCACTTCCCTTGTCCCCAGTTACCTGTCTGGCCCCTGTAGGCATTTGAGTTTGAGGACCTGGATGAGAGCCCAGGGCACCGAAGAGAGCAACAGTGGATAACCACGGGAAGATACCTTGAGGTCTAGACACAAAGGGCCTTGAACACTGGGCTAAAGAATATGGGCTTTATGTTGGCAATATCTGTGTAATTATAGCCCCTCCACCATCCGCAGCTGGGTGAGAAGGACATGCACGCGCGTGGGCGCACACACACACACACACACACACACACACACACAGGGTCTGGGGACAGTCTAAACTGATGTCAACCGAACCTGGGAAGCCCCAAGAGAAATCTTTACACACATTGTGCTGGCCTCAGCCTCAGATTTCACAGCCCTCCTGTCCCCATGCCCAGCCCCAAAGTTGTCCCAGCTGTGCCCTCAGCAAGCTTCTCTCTTCTTTATGCAGAAGGGAGTCCCAGAGGTGTCTCCTGACCCCAGAAGCTCCCCAACCCCCAGTGCAGAGTTTGCTGGCCGGACTGAGAATTCCGGACAGGATTTAGAACTGGAATTTCCCTCTGGGTGGGCGGGGCTGATCAGGTGAGCTGTGTTACAGGGCTGGGGGCTGAGTGGAAAAATTTGGCCTGTCCCAGCCCCTTCTCCCAGTGACTCAGGCCCTGGGTGGTGGTGAGTCTGGGGAGGGGATGAGACAGGAACCCATAGAAAAAAGTTCTCTTGTCTCTGGCTCTGCCACTGCCCAGTTCCCCTCCCCCATTCCACACACACCCAGCCTGGCTGCTCACCACAGCCACTGGCTGCATCTGCGGCCACAGGCACAGCCAGCTCACCCCAGGGCCTTCCCAGCCCGGCGGGGAGCAGGGTGACCAGCCCACCGGAACTTGGGCCTAGCCCACTTCCGGGCAGCCTGGGGGAGACAGGTGTCCCCATGGTGGATATGGAGGCAGGCTTGCCAGGTTTAGCAAATAAAAATACAGGACATTCATTGTCCCATGCAATATACTGAAAATTATTTGTTATATTTTCTCTCTTCTTTATGCAAAAGGGAGTCCTGGAGCCAAGCACTCTGAAATTCAGATTTAACTGGGAATCTTCCATTTTATCTGGTGACTTTCTGTGAGGGACAGGGGTGAGGATAGCGAATAGAATACCCAAGGCACCTCCACCACTCAGGCCCACCGACGGTCCAAGATCTCCTCTGCCTCACCCCCCTCACCATGTGCCCCTGCTAGACCCCTTGGTCCCCTGCTAGACCTCAGGGAGCCCCGATTTGGCCTCAAGGCCTCTCTCAGATCTCCTAAGTCCCCAAGCACCAGGCCTTTTCTCCCAGAGAGTCCCGGGACCTCAACCCCCATGCCAGACAGGGAGCCTGCAAGGATGTAGGGGGTAGTTTTCTGGACATGACTGTGTCTGAGGACACCACATCTCCACAGCATTTTCTTCAAGTTAGGAGGATTGGAGGGAGGAGGGGGTCTGCAGCTCCAGGGGACCTCTTAGACACCCTGCCTTCCTCCCTCTTCTGAGTTTCTCCCCTTCACCCAGGGTCTGGTTGAAACAGGGTTTCTTGTCCCCTCTCTTCTTCTGGACCCCACACCCCTCCCAAAACACACTTGCCCACGAACCTGTAATAGTCCCCATCACTGTAGTATTCAAGCCCAGGCCAGGGGTCTTGTACAGAGAACAGGGCAGCAGGTGGGATTGGATTCCACCAGCATCCCTGCCTGCGTGGAATAAGCACCTCCGATGTGTGGACACTGCACTAGGCCCCAGGACAGCAGTGGCCGAGGGCTTCAAGCTACTGCCAGCCCACTGGGAGACAGGAGCCATTCATCAGACAGTGAGGGAGGGGTAGAGAGAGGTAAGGGCAGAGGACACGGCTGCCTTTGAGAACATCAGGGAGGCCTTTTAGGTTTTATGAGGCAGACACACCTGGGCAGCCACTGCATCTAGGCTGTGGCTGTGGAGACTCCTCCTCCCACTCCTCCTCAGGTTTAAATTGGGCTTCTCTCCGCCCCCGCCTCTACGGGCTGACTGGCTCTGACAGTAAGCTCCCTGAGGGCAGGGCCATGTTGCCGTGTCAGATGTTCTCTGGAGATGGCGGTGTTTTGACTCAGGATTGGTTGACGGTTGTTTTTTTGGCAGCAGCTGCCTCAGGCCGTGGGGTGAGGGATGCGTAGATGCTGAAGGACTATCTTGTCCCAGAGACGCACCCTCTCTTTCCTGGAGATTCCCACACCCACCTGCGGTACAGAGAGGGCAGGGCAGGGGCCCACTGTCCAGGCGGAGAAGCCAAGTCCCAGTGACTCACCTAAAGTAGCCGATGGGAGGAGGGTGGAGCCGGGAGAAGAGCCCGGGGGTCCCAGAGCACACTCCAGGACTCCCACCACCTCCCTCCCCCCATCCACCCACGACTTTGGTGATGCTGGCCAAAAGGGAAGACACTGGCTGTTATCATAGTGAAGCCCTCTCACTCCTTCACACAGAGCCATCAGAAGTCAGAGGGGGAAGAGAAGCATTTCTCTGACCTTTGGGACCCCTGCACAATCCGGCCTAAGTCCTGACCCTCAGAGGGGCTGGGGCAGGCCAGCACCAAATTCTGGATCCCCAGATGCCTGGTTCTGAATTAGGCTCAGCCAGCCTTCCCCTACCCACTCCGTTGGGGATCCTGACTCCCGACCCCCAGGGGTCCTGCCCCCGGTCGTTGCCTCCATATCCATCCACACCCTCCCCACACCTTGGGCTTGCCTTGAATAATCACATCCTGGCAGAAATCAACCATCAGGCAACTGTCAGTCTCCAGGCTAGATAGCACAGTGGGCAGAGCACTGACTGAGCTGTGAACCCAGCAGAGCCAATCTGGCCACCACCCAAACCAGACACTCCCCATACAATAGCCTCTGATCTCTTAGTTGGCAGAGACCTTATGTTGTTGAAAACAGAGACTGAGTAGATCTTACAAGTTCTCATCACAAGAAAAAACATTGTAACTATGCATGGTGAGGAATATTAATTACACTTATTGTGGTGATCATTTCACAATATAGACAAATATCAGATCGTTGTGTTGTATATATGACTAATATAATGTTATGTGTCAATTATACATCGATAAAAATAATTTTCTGTTTAAAAAAAAAAAAAGAAAGAAGACAGAGGCTGAATCTGCTGGAAGGGCCCCCTTCCCCCACCCCACCCCGTCCACCTCCACTAACAAACCTCGGCACCTCAACAGGGAGAAACAAGGAGGGGAAGAGGAAGGACCCTGAGAGGCCCACAGTGTCAGAGCCAGAAGGGAGTCAGGAGACCCGCCAGGCAGTCCCTCAATACACAGATAGGGAAACTGAGGCTGTGGGATAAGGGAAAGAAAAATGGGCTTCCAAAGCTCTGGGTTCTAGTATTGGCTCAGCCACTGTGTGACCCTGGGCGAATGCCTTCCCACTCTGTGCTCTGGGATCCCCCCCACCCCCACCTTGCTGTTCCAGGGTTCTGGTTAAAGCATCTTGCCCAAGGAACTCAGGTCCAACCACGGTCAGCCTCCTGTGGACTCCTCTCCTGACTAGCCCTCCAGCCCCTACCCCAGCCAGGTCCTAGAGACTTAGGGCAAGATGCGGTGGAGGGAGGGGAGGAGGTGGGTATCACCCCAGGGAGGGGCAGCAGGGAAGGGAAACTAAGTGTGTCCCTGGCTTGCCCCGGCCTGTCCCCTGCATCCGGGGAAGGGTGAGAGTGACTGTCAGCTGGGGAAGGGGGGCAAGAGGGGCAGGCTGGGGAAGGGCAGGGAACCCCCGTCTGGACTTGTTGGGGCACCGGGTGCAGCTGTTTCCGGCTAATGAAAGGGCCCTGATTGATATGGCAGCAGGGACTGACTCTAACCCTCACATCTGAGCCCTTCCCATCCTCCCCAACCTGGGCACACCCAGGGGCCCTCTTTAAGGATAGGCAAAAGCCAGGGAGAAGAGAAGAGACGGGCTCCTGCTGCCACTGGGGACAATACCCCAAGGACCAGGAGAGGGAAACTTGTCTAATCTTCCTGCCCCAGCCCAGCAGGGAGGGAAGTCTAGGGCTGGGCCGTGGGAGGTGGACCAAGCCAGGGCCCAGGAGGACAGGCGAGGGAAGAGGGGCAAGGGGTTTGCTCCCTCCTCTCCGCAACCTGGGGTGCATACACACATGTTTGAACATTCAAATATATACACACAGAAATAGATTGTATCTATCTAGCCTCCAGGGATGTCAGAGGGGAGAGCAGGGACAGTTGCTGAGCGTTCATTTTACAAAGTGTATAGCCATCTGCCTTTTGCCAGGCCCACGTGATAACAGCTAACATTTATTGAGCATGTCCTGTGTGCTGCGCATCCTTCTAGGACCTCCAGCGGTATGAGCTCAGTGACTCCTCACCACAGCCCTGTGAGGTAGGTGCTATCATCACCCTTATTTTATAGATGAGGACATAGAAGCCCAGAGTGGTTAAGAACTTTCCCGTGGTCACACAGTGGTCACAGGCAGAGTCAAGATGTGAACTCAGTCTCCAGGGCTTGAGGCCTTAAACACTGTGCTACCGCCTGCAGGGAACTCATGGTGGGGTCAGGAAGACATGCCAAATTGTAAGCAATTTGTAAATAAATAACGACCTTATAAATGGGAAATAGAGATGTACAAGGAACAGTGAGGGGCACTGTGGGTGGGGGTAGGGGGGAAAGGGAGAACCATACAGTAAACTTTTGAATTGAAATTGAAGGGGTTTTTTCTACTTTAGTTTTTTTTTTTTTTTAACTTTTCGTTTTTATGGTAAAATATACATAACATAAAATTTACCATTTTAACCATTTGAAGTGTACAATTTAGTGACAGTTTTTAGTTTTAATGAAGTTCAATTAATCTTTTCTTTTGTTCCCTGTGTTTTGGTGTCATACTAAAGAAATCATTGCCAAATCCAAGGTCTCGAAGATTTTCCCCTATTTTCTTCTAAGAGTTTTAAAGTTTTAGCTGTTAAATTTAGATCACTAATCCATTTTGAAGCAATTTTTATATATAGTGTAAGGTAAGGTAAATTATGAAATCTTCAAACAGATAATTTTGGTTCTTCCATTCCAGCTGGATGTCTTTTCTTTTTCTTGCCTGGTTGCTCCAGCTAGAACTTCCATTATTGTGTTGAATAGAAGTGACAAAAAGCAGGCATCCTTGTCTTGTTTCTCATTGTAGGGGAAAAGCTTTCTGTCTTTCACCATTAAACATGATGTTAGCTGTGGATTTTTCATGTATGGCCTCTGTCATGTTGAGGAAGTTCCCTTCTATGCCAGTTTTTTGAGAGTTTTAATTATGAAATTTTTTGTATTTTATCAAGTGCTTTTTCCACATCAATTGTGATGATTTTCTATCTTTTTTTCCTTCGTTCTATTAATGTGGTGTATTACATTGACTAGTTTTCATATATTGAACCATCATTGAACCATCCCTCATATATTAGACCATCCTTAGTCATGGTGTATAATTCTTTCTAAATACTGCTGAATTTGCTTTGCTAGTATTTTGTTGAGGATTTTTGCATCTATATGTATAAGGGATTTTGGCCTGTAATTTTCTTTTCTTGTAGTGTTTTTGTCTGGTTTTGGCATCAGGGTAATTCTCACCTCATAGAATGAGTTGGAAATGTTCCCTCCTCTTCAATGTTTTGGAAGATTTTGAGAAGGATTGGTGTTAATTCTTTACATGTTTGGTAGAATTCACCAGTGAAAAGTCCTTGACTTTTCTTTGCCCTCTTGAGAAAATTCCCTTCTGTGGGGGTTTCCTTACTGATTCAACCTTTTCCATTGTTATAGGTCTATTCAGAGCTTCCATTTCTGTTTCAGTCAGTTTTGGAATTTTGTGTGTTTCTAGGAATAGATTCATTTTGTCTAAGCTATCCAATTTGTTGGCATATTATTGGTTGTAATATTCTCTTATAATCTATTTTATTTCTGTAAAATCAGTAGTCATGTACACACTTTCATTTCTGGTTTTAGCAATTTGAGCATTCTTTTTTTCTTAGTCAATCTAGTTAAAGATTGTGAATTTTGTTGATCTTTGCAAAGAATTTTCGGTTTTGTTTATTTTTTATATTGCTTCTCTATTCTCTATTTCATTTATCTCTACTCATATTTATTTGCCTTCTTCTGTTAGCTTTGGGGTTACTTTGCTCCTCTTTTTCTAGTTCTTTAAGGTGCACACTTAGGTTATTGATTTGAGATCTTTCCTTTTTTTTAATGTAGGAATTCACAGCTATAAAATTCTCTCTGAGCACTGCTTTCTCTGCATCTCATAAGTTTTGGCATGTTGTGTTTTTATTTTCATTCATCTCAATGTATTTTCTAATTTTCCTTATGATTTCTTCTTTATCTCAATGGTTGTTTAAGAGTATATTGTTTGATTTCCACATATTTGTGAATTTTTCGGTTTTCCTTCTGTTACTGATTTCTAGTTACATCTCACTGTGATCAGAAAAGACACTTAGTATGATTTCAATATTTTAAAATGTATTAAGACTTACTTTGTGGCTAAGATACAGTTGATCTTAGAGAATGTTTCCTGTGAACTTGAGAAGAATGTGTATTCTGCTATTATTAGATGGTGTGTTCTGTATATGTCTGTTATGTCTAATTGGTTCATAGTGTTGTTCAGTTACCCTGTTTCTTTATTGATCTTCTAATTGTCCTATCCATTATTGGAGGTGGTGTATTGAAGTGTCCAACTATTATTGTAGACTTGTCTATTTCTCCCTTCAGTCATGTCAATTTTTGCTTCATGTATTTTGGGCCTCTGTTTTTAGGTATTTATAGATTTATAATTGTTATATCTTCTTGCTGAATTGAATCTTTCATTAATATATAATGGCCTTGTCTCTTTTTATATTTTTTGACTTACAGTCTATTTTGTATAACAATAATTTAGCCACTCCAGCTCTCTTTTGACTACTATTTGCATTGGATATCTTTTTCCATCCTTTTACTTTCAATCTCTTTATGCCATTATATCTAAAGTAAGCCTCTTGTAGACAGCAGATTGTGTGTTTTTTTAATCCAATCTTTGCCTTTTAATAGGAGAGTTTAATCCATTTACATTTACTGTGATTACTAATTAAAAATGATTTATTTCTGCCATTTAGCTGTTTTCTGTATGTCTTATCTGTTTGTTTGTTTTTTCCCAATTCCTTCATTACTGCCTATTTTGGTATTTAGTTGACTTTTTGTAATGTACCATTTGACACCCTTCTTTTTTCCTTTTTTGTATATTTTTTATTATTTTCTTAATTATTATCTTGGGATTATAATTAACATCTTAAACTTATAAGAACCTAGTTTTAATAATACCCCCTTAGTTTCAATATATAAACATTCTTCTCCTTTACATCTCCATCTCTCCCCCTTTATATTATCATCACAGAAGATATCTTTATACATCATGTGCCCATTAACATAGATTTAGGGCTTCCCTGGTGGTGCAGTGGTTAAGAATCCACCTGCCAATGCAGGAGACATGGGTTCGAGCCCTGGTCCGGGAAGATCCCACATGCTGCGGAGCAACTAAGCTCGTGTGCCACAACTACTGAGCCTGTGCTCTAGAGCCCGTGAGCCACGACTATTGAGCCTGCGTGCTGCAACTACTGAAGCCCGCATGCCTAGAGCCCCTGCTCCACAATGAGAGAAGCCACCACAATGAGAAGCCCACGCACTGCAACAAAGAGTAGCCCCCACTCGCCGCAACTAGAGAAACCCCGCGCACAGCAACAAAGATCCAACACAGCCAAGAATAAATAAATAAAATAAATAAATTTTTTACAAAATTAAATAAAATTACCAAAAAAACCTATAGATTTATAATTATTGTTTTATGCATTTGCCTTTTAAATCAAATAATGATCTTACAAGAGGGAAAGGTTTCAAAGAAAGAAGTACAATGTATGATGAGCCCTCAGAGGATGGGCACTGTGTATGGGGACTGGAGGAAAAGTAAAGAACCAGCAGAGCCTTCCAGGACAGTACACATTTGAATTAAAATTGAGTTTTAAAGAATAAAAAAAAAAAAATTACTATGTAAAGCTGCTCACTCACAGGAAAAGATGTCCAAAATATTTCACTTAGTGCAAAAAGTTGGTTATCAAACAGCATGAATGATTTCATTTTTGTCAGTATGTGTGTATTTATACATATTTCAAGATATATGTGCACATATGCATAGAAAAAATTCATGATTATACTCATAGTACTTTAACAGTGGTTACCTCCAATTGTTGGAACTATGGGAAGAGGAAACATTTCCTTTTTTTTTTCTAGTGCATTCTATATTGTTTGAATTATTTATAATGAGCATGCATCACTTTTATAACCAGGAAAAGCAACAATGTCTTTTTTGTTCTGAAGGGTAAAAAGAATAAGTAGGCATTCACTGTGGAGACAAAGTGGGGAAGGACCTGCTAGGCAGAAGGAACAGCAAAGAGGCATGAAAACCATGCTCTATTACAGGAACTGCCAGCCATAGGCATGGCTGTAGGGCATTGGAGGTGGCTGGAAAAGAAGTATTTCCAGGGACCATATTACCAAGGCCCTCTCATTTCATTTTAAAAAAAAAAAGAAAAGAGGACTTCCCAGGTGGTGCAGTGGTTAAGAATCCGCCTGCTAATGCAGGGGACACGGGTTTGAGCCCTGGTCCGGGAAGATCTCACATGCCGCAGAGCAACTAAACCCGTGTGCCACAACTACTGAGCCTGCGCTCTAGAGCCCACGAGCCACAACTACTGAGCCCGCGTGCTGCAACTACTGAAGCCCACGCGCCTGGAGCCTGAGCTCCGCAACAAGAGAAGCCACTGCAATGAGAAGCCCACGCACTGCAATGAAGAGTAGCCCCCGCTCACTGCAACTAGAGAAAGCCTGTGCACAGCAATGAAGAGCCAACGCAGCCAAAAATAAATAAATAAATAAAATATTTTTTTTTTTTAAAAAGAGTATAGAATTAGTTCTTGGCATGAGGGCAGGAGATAACAGGTTTTGATTTACATGTTAAGCAAATTAGTGAATGGGGATGGGGAAGAACCCAGAGGCTGGAAGGCCAGTGTGAAAGCTGTTGCGCTAATTAAGGAAAAAGAAGATGGGACTGGAGGTGAGTCATGGCTTAGAGGGTAGAGAATAAAAATGGAAATACAAGATAAGTGGAGGCCAAATCAGACAACAATTACCCATGAATGGGAAGTGGATTAGTCTGTCTCACCAGACTCTCCAGTGCTGTAGCCTAGCCTGGCATACTAATGGCAGGAGGCCAGGTCTAGAGGTGATCATGAAGGAGGGGGAGGAAAATTCCCATTAAAAGAACCCTGTAGCCCCTTTACAGCTGGCAAAGTCCTCTGACTTCCATCTCTTAGCACATCAGAATGTTGTTCCCATTCCACAGATGAAGCAACGGAGGCCTGGAGAGGTGATGCAACCAGAACAAGACCCAGAGAACAGCATTTATTAGCCACATGGGCGGGAGCACAGCTATCCCCAGCAGAGCCTGAGCAATGACTGTGTGTTCACTTTCTAGTCGTGTGACGTTTACATTCACATAACCTCTCTGTGCCTCAGTCTGCTGCTCTATGAAATGGGGGAAATAGTACACTACCTCATATGGTTGCTGAAAGAATTCAATTACTTAAAGAGCTTAGAGCCTGGCACATAGTACGTGCTCAGTAAATATGTGCTCTGGTTATTTTTTATAATTATTATTAGTATGTACATAGTATCCCAGGCAGATCACCTGAAAAGAATGAACGGGTGGAGCCAGGCTCCTAGCATTCACCAGGCCCCTTCCGTACTTCTCAGACCCTGACTCCTATGAAAAAGACCCAGAGGTTGGAATCTGCATCTGTGGTCTGGTCCACTAGGGCTCTGGGGCTCTCTGCAGCACCAACCCTTTCTGTTTATTCCCATGCTCCTTGGTACTAACATTCATTCATTCATTTAGCAGATGTACCAAACTCTGGGCCTGTACTGGAGGCTGGGGCTCAAAGAAAATTATGGCCTGGGCCTGCCTTCAGGGAGTTCACTGTGTAGTCAACTCAGCTTACCCACTCACTCACTCACCCACTCACTCATTTATTTATCACTTACTAGGAGCCTCCTCTGGGCCACACACGTACACTCTGTTTATATCTCCTCCTGCCTTTGGACATTAAGCAATTATTCCAGGAGTCACTTCCCAGGGATTGTTTTGTTTCCAGTCTTTTTCTTATACTTTTCCCCCTGTGTACCCAGTCTGTGCCCACAAACAAAATCACACAGAGAAACCAAAACAGAGATCCAGGAAGAATACATTCTTCCCCCACATTTCCTGTGGCTGAAGATCTTCCACTGGTTCTTGGAGTCTGGAGGGGACAGCAGCAACAACTGAATCTTCTGGATTCTCTTCCTTTCATTCATTCATTCATTTATTCATTTAACAAACTGCTTACTGAGCACTGTGTCTGGGCCAAGCCCCGTACTGGGCAGAGCAGGGAAAACAGAAATGAACAACCACAGAGCACACCCTCAAGGTGTCTCCACTGAGGTGGGTCAGTGGCTCCTTCTTTCCAGGAATATTTATTGAGCATCTTCCATGCGTCAGGCACTAGTCAAGGCTTTGGGATTGTGAATAAGAAAGATGAAATCCCTGCCCTCATGGAGCTTACCTTCTAGACAGAAAGACAGACAATGGGCAAACCAATGCATAAATAGATGGGCAACTATCCATGATCAAGGCTCTAAAGAAAATAAAACAGATTGATATGGTAGTGACTGAGGCTGGACAGCGCAATGTATTCGAATCTCAGCAGGGCCTTCTCTGAGATAGCAATTATACCTACCTCTGCTGTGAGGAGGAAATGAGTTAACACATGCGAAGCCTAGCACATAGTAAGCACTATAAGTTATCTTTTTTAAAAAAAATAAATGCATAAACAGATCATCAAAACACCAGGCAGTCAGTGTAGGACAAAGTGATATAGACGTGAGGCATTCTGAGAGCACTGGGGAGGAGCTGCAGGGGGCCAGGTGTGGCCCAGACAGGGATGGAGGTGAGGACGCTGGACACAGATGCTCTTCTTCCCCACCCCACCCACAGCCCTGTAGCCCACTGGCCAACCCCAAGGATGTTGCTTCTCTAAGGGACTGGAGCGGGTGGGGTGGGGCCGAAGAAACACACATGCCTCACCTCCCTCTAGGACAAGAGAGGAGGGAGGGTTCACAGGTGTCCACTGAGGACCTCGCCAGGCCCAGGGCAAGTGGGAGAGTGCCTGCTTTCACGGCCATCCCCTTCCAGGGCCCCTGGCTCTCCAAAGTGCCCATTGCCCCATCTGGTGATGGAGATGCAGGGTGTGAGGGTCCCCAGATGCTCAATCCATGTGAGATTGAATGAAAGAGCAACTTCCATTCCTGGAGTCCCTCCCTAGATCCTAGGATCCCTTCCAACAGCTCTGTGGTAGAAGTATCACTGCCCCCATCTTTCAGATGAGCACACAGAGGCTGAGGGAGAATACAGATCATTCTCGGTCACTCAGTTCAGAAATGGCAGAGGAATTTAAAATCTGGCCTGGCCATAAAGCGGCTGTTCTTTTTATCCTCCCCCACTCTGCTTCTCCTCAACAGGAGCAGGGAGTGTGCGGGAAAGACCATGGAGGTGGGTGGGGAGGGCTGGGAGACTCAGGAGGGCGGGGGGAGTGAAGCAGATGTTGCTGTGCTGAATGACCTGAAGCTGAAGTGAGGGCTCCAGGATTGGGGGGTCGGGGGGGGGCGGTTTACAACCAGGAAGACATGGAAGAGATGGAACCACAGGGAGAAAGCCCACCTGCCCCACCCCCAGCACAACAGGCATTCTGGCAAACAGGATGAGGATGGAGCAAGGCCCTCCGCTCCGCACCAACCCCCCCTCCAGCATCAGCTGACCAGGCAGCCCCATTTCAAGCCTCGTGCCCACAGGGACCAGGATGTGGGCACCCAGGGACGGACAAGCCCTGACGTAGACAAGTCTGCGACTCCCCATGCCCGGCCTCCGCAGCCAAAAGCCAAATACTCCTTGTGGTTTGGGCCCCAGCCAAGCGCCCACACCCCAGCTCACGGGACCACAACTTCCCTGTTGCATCAGGTTACCAAGCGCATGCACACAGCCCAGAGCTGGTTACACAACTGTGGTGCGCGCATACGGCACCCACACACCCCGGGTGGCCCTACAGTCCCACAGAAGAAACCGCAGCCTTGCACGGAGAGCACAGGCCCCTCTACAAGCTCCTGGCATGGAGAGCCGGGGGAGCGGTGGGGAGGACGCCTGGCCAGGAGCCAGGATTCTGCGGGCTCCACCACCGGCTCCCTGTGAAACCCCAGTAAGTCACGTCCCCAGAGCCTGTTTCCCCACCTATAAAGGAAGATCTCCTTCTACCTTCGTGATCCAGTTACCCCTTTCCCTCCATGCCACTCAGCGCCCTCTGAACCACCACCAACATCCTCCTTTCCCCTAGGAATGTCTATGAGAAAGGGAGGCGGGAATTACGCAGCGTGGAGACAGAGGGTTGGATGAGACGACCTCCAAAAGGGCCCTTCTCGGATGGGGCTTCTCCCCCAACAGAAGTGGGTGTGCCTTGAGCGGAATGCCATGGTCACCTCCTCCCTAGAAGAGGGAGGGCTGCGGCCAGAGCTTTTTGAGGTGGCTCTAAGGAGCAGGAGATAGGGGAGGTAAATTTCTTCTCTGCACTTGTTTTTTTCCATTTCTCTACAACAAACATGTGTTACATATTACTTTGCAATAGACGGCGGGGATGGGCTTGACATGTTAACCTTCCCTGGGGGCGTTTGCCCTCCGCCCAGGATGATGCCTTAAGCCAGTGTTTCCTTAAGTGCATCGTGGTGAAAGGAATCAGCATAGGAAACCTGGGCTAAACAAAGTCTGACAGGTTTTCTTGCTTGAAGGACTGCTCTGAGCCTCCAACGTCTCTGGGCCGAGACCTTCTGCGAGGAGGAGTGAGATGAGGAAACACATTTGGTCTCAGAGCTCTTTATAGGGAAGCATCTCCAGAGACACTTTCTAGGTACTGTGGGAACTCAGGGTCCAGTGAGGTGGAGAGCCAGGCACACACCCAACCATGAAGGGCCGCCATGGGAGAAGAGATGGCAGGCCCCGGAGGGCAGCGAGGGCAGACGCCCTAGGCGGCCTCCTGGGACTGCATGAGTCAGACGCCAACCCCTCTGCCCAGAGCTGGCCAGAGCTCCGCATCCCGGTGAAGGCAGGTAGTAATGTGAGAGGGACCTTGGGTGGCCCGGACACCTGCCTGAGGTTACTTAGATCTGCAGTGACCCCTGCTGGCTCTGCCTAAAATCACCCCTCCCCTTGTCCTCACCTTCCTGGTCTACCTCACCCTCCTCACCCACCTTCTCCTCCTCAACCCCTGACCCTCCAGCATCTTCCCCAGTGCCTCCACCCAGCCCTATGGGGATCCACCCCTGACCACACCCTGCCACCAGGACCCCACTCATTTCCCCATCTCTGGGACTGGAATCTGGCTGGGCTGTGATAGAGCCCATTAGTGAATTCTGGGGCCTGAACTGGGGAGATTCAGATGGCACGAGGAAGGGGGCTCCAAAGATGGCCTGCCCCCCTCTCAAGGGCATGGGACACCCACAAGACCCCTCTAATAATAGCAGACATTCACTGAGCACTCACTATCTTCCAGGAACACAGCTAAACTTTTATATAGATTATTCCATTTGATTCTCATAAGAATCCTAAGAAGTAGGCACTATTTCTACCTCTGTTATTAATCCAGTTTTCAGAAATGAAACTGAGACTCAGAGGTAAAAAAGTTAGCAAATGGCAAGGCTTGGATTCAAATCCAGCTCTCTGACTTCAGAGCCCATCAACTTACCCACTAAGCTATTTTATTATTCTTGCATCTGCCCACCGCCAGGGCCACCTTCATGTTCGAGGTCTGCCCAGTACCCACTGCTTTGGGGAAATGTGCCTCCATGGGCCTTGCCCCCTGCCCTCCAGGGATGGCCCAGGGATCCAAATCTGGCCAGCTCTTGTATCCTTCCTCCTGGTAAACTGGGTTGCAGATTTGATTTCCATGCCCAGGACCCATTCCCTCTTCTGATCATTGTGTCTAGATTCCTTTGGGGCAATACCCAGGCCCTCCACAGAAATGGCGTGGATGGAGATGACTCACCCCACCCCCATCTCCAGGGGGAGACATGTGATTCAGGCCTGGCCACTCAAGCACCAAAACGTCCTGATTGGTTCAGGAAGTTACATATGACCCAAACCAGGCCAGTAGAGCCAATGCTAGGATTTTACTAAAGCCAGTGGGAAGTAGAATAGTTTTCTGCCCTGGAGTTGCTAACTGGATGTGTGTCTGTCAGAAGCTGCCTGAGAAGGAAGCTGACACAGGGGAGCAGAGACCAGTCCTGATGACTTTATGCATGCTGTGCCAAAGACAGGTCCATCCCTGGACTTTTCAGTGACCATAAGCCAATAAGTTACTTCTTTGTTGTTCTTGTCTTAAGCAAGTATGAGCTAGGTTCCTTCCTCCAAAACAAAGATCAGTCAGAGCCTCCCCCCCCCCCCCGCCATTGTTAATCATTGTTAACAGCTGTGTCTCCTTCTTGCCTGTTCCTCCTATGCTTACTTAGACATACTGGACATTTTTAAAATAAAAATTGACACCACTGGCTACTCCTGCCTTCAAAATATACCCTTTTGCTTATTTTTGTGAAAACTTCACTCCCTTAGTTTTCCTCTGGCCCTTTCAAAGTCCCTTCCGGCTCTTTTACCTTTGCTGGCTCCTCTTCATCTGCAAGTAACAGAAACCAACTCTGGCATTTGTTAAGCCCCCCCAAAAAAGCATTTATTGGAAAAATATTGAGGAAGTAGCTCAGGGAATGGACTAGGAGGCTGGAGTACCTAGCTTGGAAATGAGACATAAATGACTTGGCTGAATTCCAAAGGCCTCTTCCACGCTAGTGTCAGGACTCTCAAGATACTCAGTCCCAAGGGAGAGTCTGGCCCAGCTGAGCCCAGTTCACATGGCCAGCCCTGGGCCATCCCAAGCAGGTGAGAGGGAGGGTCTGATGGAACAGGTCTCTAGGGATCCTTCTAAACTCTAGAGCGGGTGAGCAGATCATCTGATTTATCACCCCAAAAGATGGCAGAAAGACAATGCCCCAAAGGGGAAACAAGGACCAGGAGGCCACAAAATGAGGATGAACATCTTCCCAGGGTTCTCAGGGCTGTGCCTTTAGTGCCTTTTTCTCTTCTCACTTTTTACTGCTCCTACAATTCCCAATATAAACCTCCAGCCCAGACCTGTCTCCTGAGTCCATATCCGTATCTCCATGAGCCTCACTACATAGATGGCTCATAGGCCCTTCAACTCAATTAGTCCAACATTGAACTTGTGCTGATCACCAAACCTGCTCCTTCTTCAGGGTCCCTTAGCTCAAAAAATGCAACCATCAGTCACTCAGCTGATCAGACTGGAAACTGGGAGTCATTGAGTCATTCTCAGTGTCCTGCCTGCCTGAGGGCCTCCACACGTGCCAGTCCCTCTCCGGCACCCCGTCTCTCCCCCAGCTAAGTCCTTGTGTCATAGACTTCTATCCATCTCCTCTTCTTCTTTAGTAGTAGAAACTGCTGATCTGTAGCTCAACCCATGGCAGTCTAGAAGAAAGACAAATTCCTCAGCCCAGCCAAGTTAGCCTTAACGGGTCTCAGAATTCCAGCTCAGCAAACAGGCTATTATCTTGCTGGGCGTCTCCTCCAGCAAGGAGGAAGATGGTACTCGCCATCCTCTTCCCACTCAGGCATTGGCCCAGGCAGCCACAGGAAGAAAGGGGTCCCAGGGCCAGGTGTGCCCCTCCTGGGGCCTGCTGTCTCCAACTCTTGCAGCTTGCTCTGGTGCCCCAGATTTCCTCTGACCTCCAAACCCTAGAGAATCCCTCTCTCCACGTCTGTCCTCCACCTTCGGTGATCCCCCAAAAGCATGAGGATGTGCCTAAGAGATGAAGTATGGAGGGTAAGGGATGGGGGACTGGTTTGGCCTAAACCCCACTAGGCTGTGATCTCCTTAGGGCAGGGATCAAGCTTTTTCAGTCCCTGTCTTCCTATACCTGGCATGGTGCCTGGCACATAGTGGGCACTTAGTAAATGTCTACTGGATAAATAGAAAGGCTCTCTAGGGGGTGGTTTGGTGGGGATAAGGCTGTCTAGGGGGTGGTTTGGTGGGGTGAGGAGGATAATTTGAGATGCTGCCCACTGGGTGATCTGAGGACCGGAGGAGAGAGTGAGATAGGAAGGTGGTGAGAGCTAATGGTCTGCCCCAACCCCTCCACTGCCTTTGATGGGGGAGGGGACACAGTTGGGGGAGGCCAGGGGGAATCCAGAGCTGGTGGGAACCGGATCCCAACAGACCCTCCTCTCGCCCCTACTCCCACACCCAGACGGGGTCTGTGGGTGAGCAAGCACATTTGGCTATTGTCCCTGATCTGTGACACCCCTGCTCCTCTTGACAGAGCAGAATCAAAGAGGTATTGCCACAGGGCCACACAAGAGCTGTCCAGACACACAGGGGTCTTCCGGGCCATTGTGTTCCCCGCACCCCAAGCCACTCCCAGGGGCCAGGCTGATCCCAGGGAGACCCGAGAAACAGAAGTAGTTCCAAATGGGTAGCTCGACTACAAATGTCACCTGGAAAAGCCTTCGGGGTGCAGCCGGTTCAGTCCGATGCCTGCAAAGGGCAGATGAGGAAACAGAGGCCAGAGCGCAAGGGTTTGCCCCCAGCCACAGAGGATGCTATCTGTAAAATATGGATAGCAGTGATTGTACTAATCTTACAGTGATATTGAGGGAACTCAATCAGTTGACACATATAAAGTGCTTGGAAAGGGCCTGATATGTAGTAAGTGCTCAATAAACACCGGCTGTCACTACTGAATCATCATCAAAAGGTCTCCGTGTCCTGCCAAAGTTTTTCCTAACCGGCAAAAGGCCTTCCCCTGAGGAGTGATTTGCAGGGGGCAAGTGGGAGGCAGCTCCGTCACACCCATTTCCCAGGGTGTGGGGAGAACCTGGGCCCTTCCCCGAGCTCTCACTGACCTCACCCTCCAATCCCCGGCCTCTGGGATTCAGTGGCCCCTCGGCCTCTCCAGTCGCCAGCCTGTCTGGCGGGCTCTCACGCCTGATGCAGAGATAAACACATCCCGCGATAGTATTGTTTCCCACTTCCAGAAGCTCTCAAGTGCAATCCTAGAGGGTGGGATTAGCCAGGCATTTGGGCTGTTTAGGGGTTTAGAAGGATTGAGAGAGGCTGTTCCCAGAAATGGCCAGTCGCATCCTTAGAGGCAGTTGAGGTGGCTGGGCCTGCAGGCAAGGGATGAGGGGAGCAGCTGTGACCTGAGCTTCTGGAACATTCTGCTGTCCTCCCCTACCACCATACACACTCGCTTGGCCTCATGTGGCAGGAGGGGCTGCCCAGCTGAGTGGAAAAATGGGATAACTCTCTCCGATAGTCAATTCTCTCCCTGCCCCCAGAACAGAGCCTTCTGGTCCCTGTATTCCCTCAAGTGGCTGAACCAGGTGACTAGCCAGGTGTCTCCTGGGAAAGAGAAACTCTGAGCCCATGGCAGAGAGTGCCCACAGCACCCAGAGCCAGTGAGGGGCAGGCAGAGGCACGGGGAGTCTGGAGGAATAGAGTGTCAAGGCTGCTTACATCATCATCTCTGGTAGGGTCAGCCCGGGGAGAGAGGCCTTCCTCTCCCAGCCAGGGCGGGCCCTCCTTCCCTCCCCACCCCCCAGTACTCTGGGTACCGCCACTCGCATGACCTCACTGCTACAGCCAGGCCAGGCATGTGGCCAGGAGCCAGGCACCCGCCAAAATTCACATCCCCTAGAGACTAGAGACTAGCATGAGCCAGGCAGGGCCGGGACATGTCGCTCAAATAACCTCCACCCGCCCGAACCCACACCTGCAAAGACAGCCTGTCCCATTAAGTGTTTACACCAGCCAGGCAGGCTCACCTCCTGTCTCAACAAGGCTGAACTTCGGGCACCCTCCTCTACTGATCCCATCTGTCAGCCAGATACATCCCAGCTCCGGCTTCTCCCCTGCTAAGTTCTGCTCAGCTGTCCTGTCACAGGAAATCTCCCCTGAGTCCCCTTCCCGCCTCTGACCTGTCCGTTATTTCACACAGTGATGTCCATTGTCGTAGTGATGGTGGAAGGGGCAGAGAGGAAGTGATGGAGGTGATGACGTGGACATGGCTGTTGCAGTCATTCTCGCAGTTTCGGTGGTGGTGATGGTGATGGAGGTGGTGTTGATGGTGGTAATGGTGAGGGTACTCACGGTGGTGGAGGTGACAGTGGTGGTGACAGAGGGCTGGCAGTGATAGCAGAGGTGGTGGCATTGCTGGGATGGTGACAACAGTGGAGGTAGCAATGGTGGTTGAAGCAGCGGGAATGAGGTGAATAGGGGGTGTCTCCCTCCCCTCCCTAAAGCTCAGGGACACGACTAGACCCTCAGACATGTCCCTGAGGACTCCAGGAAGAGTGGTGAGTAAAGAGTATCCAGGGCATTTAGTCACAGAAGGCCCCAGAGCAATGAGGTAATGACCCCTTGCCCAATTCCCCAGTGAGGCATGATATGTTCCCCTCCCTGATCTTCAGTGACCTTCCCTCCGACTTGAAGCACGAATCATCTGGCCCAGAAACTGCTGAGGCTTCCCTTGAGAGAAGGTGGGAAGAGGCCAGGCTTAGGAGACGGAGGATCCAATATTGGAATCGCAACTAAATGGAACAAACTTAGTCTGAATCTCCCTGTAGAATGGGAATCATAATTCTTACCGGCAGGGTCATTGTAAAGACTGAGATGAGTGTCTTTAAAAGTGTCTGGCACAGAAGAGTAGCACGATGAATAATACATCTTTTTCATTCTGTTTTCCAAGGCTTTCTTATCAAGCCGTGGCCTCACCAACCCCTTTTGCCACATGCCTCCCTGTATTAGCTTTCTAGAAGTGTCATAACAAATTACCACAAACTTGGTGGCTTAAAACCACAGAAATGTATTATCTTGCCGTTTTGGAGGCCAGAAGGTGTCAGCAGGGTCATGCCCCCTCCGAAGGCTCTAGGGGAGAATCTTCCCTTGTCTTTTCCAGTTTCCAGTGGCTCGAGGCGTTCCCTGGCTTGGGGCTCCCATCTCTGCCACCGTCTTCACGTGGATCTTCACATGGCTTTCTCCCGTGGGTTTCTGTATGTTCTTTTCTGCTTCTAAAAGCACTCTCATCGGATTTAAGGCCCAGCCTAATCCAGGACTTTCTCATCTCAATCCTCACCTTAATTACGTCTGCAAAGACCCTATTTCCAAAGAAGATCACACGGTGAGGTCTCAGGTGGATATAAATTTGCGGAGAAAACTATTCAAACCACCAGACCCCTCGCTAGCCTCTGAGTGCGCCAAACCTAATTCGCTAACCCGCACACCACCTGGCATGGTCACGGAGCCTGTCTCTCTGAGCCTCCCAGGCCCGCTCCCAAACACCCCGCCGCATCCCCTCCTCCCACAGACTGCCAGGCCCTCAGCACTGGGCCCGGGCTCCCTGGTGCCATGCGTGCATGCCTGTGTGCATGTGCACAGACTCTCCTTTTCACTTGGCGGTGAGAAAGGGGGATTCTAGGCTTGAGCTGGAGCCCACAGGGGCCTCTCTGCTCGGAAATGCTTCTTCCTCTCCCCCTGGCAGCTGTTTGGCTTGGCAGGGGCCCAGCTGGCAGGCTCGGTCGCCAAGGAGCCCTGGGGGGCAGGGGGAGGGAATGGCGAGGGGCAGGCAGTTCCCTCCTCGGGCCCAGGCCCTGGGAGCTGGGCCAATGGTGGGCCTCCCTGCTGGCCAGCTCCAGCCCCCTTGCTCTTGGTCCTCCTCCTCCTCCTGTCCTCTCCATCCCACAGAGGGGAATTCTGGAGACCCTCCACCACCCCACCCCGGCCAAAGAGAAGACGTGCAGAAAGGGAGCAGCACTGGCAAAGCAAGAAACACACACCAGGACAGAGAGCATTCGGCAGACCCTGGGCCTTTGCTCAGGGGGCTTTGGGCGCTCTGAGGGCACCCCAGGACAACCTAGACTCTTCCAACCTCTGGATTCCCTGTCCCCACCCTCCCACCCCCTCCACCCCACTCCTCCCACGTTCCTGAAATCTCCTGTCCTTAGCGCCCCTTCTAGGGCACTTGGCTTCTCCTCCCAGGGCCCCTCTGAACCCCCAAGCTGTTGCCCATTTTTCTGAATCAGTCCTCCCTTCAGATAAGTAGGATTGAAAATCATGCCCCCCAGCCCCCAGCAGGTCTGGGACCTTTTACTACTGTTGGAAAAATAGTAAAGAAACATGCAGGGAGGGGCCCAGTATAATGAGCCCGGATTTTAGGGTCTAATAGGTCTGGGTGTATGTCGCAGCCCTGCCACTTAAACACCCATGTGACCCTGGACAGGTGATTTAGCCTCTCTGACCCTCAATTTCCTCTCATAAAAGTGGGGGTATTCATAGTTAATTTCCAGGTTGCAAGGATAAAATGGCACAGCTTCTGAAACAAGGTAGGTGTTCTCTGAATGGTAAGAATGTACTACATGCCACGCACTGCATTAAGTGTTTTGTATAGATTAACTCATTCAACCCTAATAATAACGTCATGAAACAGAAACCGTTGCATGGCCAAGAGAGCTGAGCAGTGTCCCATAGCTGGTAAGTAGCTGAGTTGGGATTTGATTCCAGGTGCTTTGAATGCAGCCCCTGCTCTGTGCCTACACCACTGGCAGTGTAGCCAAGGTCGATAGTATTAGGATTAATATTATTAGAGAAAAAGTGTGCTTATGTAAACTTTGGAAGGAAAATGTATCAAGTATAGTTTTAAACTTACTTGGGCTTCATTTTAAAACTTTTTTTTAACCCAGTTATTTTACTCGATTTGCTAGCTTTAGGGAAGAGGTCCAAATTTGGGACCAGCCCTAAAGGTTCCATGTTCGTATTGCTTGTGCTGGCCATCACAGCAGTCTTGCTGGAGATGAACCATAGCACCAGAGCCCATGTTTCATTGTCAGTCTTGACCCAAAGCTGTCACCATTCCTAGTTATCTGTCACCGCATAATTGGTGTTGATTGGAAACTTTTCCCAAAATGGGGTAGAACTTCTCGGTTGTCTCTTCCATGTAACTTAAGCACAGTAATATAAATAAAGTAATAGTTGGATGTTAATTAATAAAAGAAAGGCATAGAGAGCAGCTGGGCTGCCAGGGTTTTCCCAGGGGCCCCTGCAGGTGCAGCACGGACGTCTCCCGTGCCCTGCACACATGGATTTGCATGCGGTTCTTGAGTAGGGATCTGCCCAGCTGCCTTGGCAGTTCTGAAGTCCCAGACACGGAAGCCAGCTCATCCCAGCCTCCCAGCCACGGCAGGAGACCACTGGCCCGGAGGCTCCTTCGGCTCTCTCGTGCCCTGGCACATCTGGAAGCTGTTAGCCTCCATCCCCTCCCCCACCTCTGCCTCCGTGCTCCAGCTGTTCTTGGTGGCTAATTCTGGGAAGGACCCCTCAGCCACGGATGCTTGCAGAGGGTGGGGTGGGGGAGGGGGTCCTCCCCACTGTGCTGGTGGGGTGGGATGGAGGCGGGCAGGCTGCAGAGGGTTCATATGCGTCACCCAGAAGAGTTGGTCTCCTCCTCCAGCCTTGCAGACAGTCTGCCTGCCCTTGGGGTTACTAGGGGTTGAGTAATGAGGAGGGAAGAGAGAGGGAGGAGGCAGGGGAGAGTGTGAAGGGAGACCAGGGAACAGAGACTGAGAGAATGTTTCTGCTGGAAGAGATCTGCAAAAAGTCATCTGATACTGACCATCCCCCTGTTGCCTGGGGGTCACGACAACAACCGCATAGTGTAGTGGACAGAGGGTAGCCTTTGTGGTTGAGCAGAGCTGGGTCACAATCCTGGCTCCATCACTGTTGGTCTGTGTGACCTTGAGCAAGGTCCTTACCCTCTCCAGGTCTGAGCAGCCTCATCTGTGCAATGGGAAGGTGGTACCTCCCCTGCCAGAGGGTTCCCTGATTTGGTTCACACCCCAAATCATTGGCTTCCTCCTCTCTAAGAGCTGCAGGAAGCTGCATGGGATGCCTTCCCCTCACTCCACACCCTGCCCCACTTTCTGGGGTCTCACTCACTAGTGACTGCAGCCAGTTCATTCACCCCACGCCTGGACCTGCTCTGAAAGCCATGTCCTACCCAGATGGAGCCTGACTCTCCCTCCTCTTTGCCCAGCTCTGCCCGCCTCACTTTCCAAACTTGCTGAAGACCACCTGCTGCGGGAGACTGCCTCAAATCTCCCTCCACCTCATAGTAACTGTGGCCTTAGGGAGGTTATTGAACATCTCTGAGACTCCGTTATCCTGGGGGTTAAATGTCATCACTGCTGCAAAGATGCTTCCTCACATGCTGTCACATGTCATCATCACAGCAATTCTGGAAAATATGGTTTCTTAGCCACCGTTTTATAGCTATGGAGGGAAGGACAGATGCTTACATTCATTGAAGACTTGCTACACACGAAGCCATGTGCTGGGCCTGAAAGAAAAGCTGAGGAAATCCTAGATTCTCCCCCTTAGAAGACGTGGGCTTTAAAAAGCCAAGGACTGGCTAATATCTCCTATGGGTACTACTGCAAAAGGGCAGTGTCCACAGGCCACCACACAGCCTGCCCTGCCTATTATCATCCTGGCTGGGACACTCAAAGCACGGCTGCTCAGTCCCAAGCCAAGGAGTTGATCCAGCACCTGTAGTTGGATGGCCCTACACCCACCCTTTCCTGCCGGTCAACAAGCTCCTGTCCCTCTGGAACAATGAAATCACGTCCCCCCTTCCCCCTCCCACCCCCCCCACCCTCACCCCCCCCTCCAGGCTCTGACCTCATTCTTAGCCTTTCCTCTCCCCACCCCTCATTCCACACCCCCTTAACCCGTTTGATGACTGGTCCGCAGTAGCCAATCCAGGTTGACTCCTCCTTATTTTTTCACAACCATTCGAGTGCTTCTTTTGTGCCGGGCACTGTGCTAAGTGCTTTATGTCTACTGTCTCATTTGACACACCCCCACAGCAAGCCCCCAAATGAGTATTATTATACCAGTCTTACACATGAGGAAACCAAGCCTCAGAAACAGGGCCACCCCATGCACTGGGCAGACCTAGTCTATGGGACCAGCACCCTCTGTGTTTGTCAGCAGCCCTGCACTGGTGTTAAAGAGCCAAGTCCACCCAGAGCAAAGGATTCTAGACCTGAGCAATCAACTGCCTATGCGTCAGCACCCCCTAGGTGCCCACTAGGGTCTCAAACTCAACGTGTCCAAAACCAAACCCCTGATTTTTCCCTCCAAATGCACTTCACTCACAGCTTCCCCTTCACAGCTAATAGCAACTCCATCCTTCCAACGAATGGCTCAGGACAGAAATCTCGGTGCCGCCATCAACACCTCTCCTCTACCTCTTGCTTTCAATCATCAGGAAGTCTTGTTGGCTCTACCTTCAAAATATATTCAAACCCCACGACTCCCAACCGCCAAGTTGCCATCTCCTCTCTCCTGGTTTAGTTCAAGGGCCTCTCACAGGTCTCCCTCCTTCTGCTTTTGGACCCTGCAGTCTACTCTCTACACAGTCACCAGAGTTACAGTTGACCCTTTCCAAGCCAACCTCTTGCCTCCTCTGCTCAACACACCCCAGTGTTACTTCCCACTCGGCATAAAAGCCAGGCCCTTACAATGGCCTCCAGCACCCACACATCTGACCTCTGCCCCCTCCCTCCCCTCCTACCACCTTCCCTGTTCCCTCTGCTCCAGCCACACTAGCCTCAAACATTCAAGGCACTTTCCTGCCTCAGGGCCTTTGCTCCTGTTGTTTTCTTTACCTGGAATGCTTTGCCTCCAAACATCCTCATGGCTCATTCCCTTACCTCCTTCAGGTTTTGATCCTAAATCTCACCTCTCAATTAGGCCTACTCTGACCAAACTATTTGTTTCTGTAACAACCTTTCCATCAACACTCTCAATCTTCTCCCCTTATCCTATTCAACTCTTAATTTCCAAAGCCCTTATAGGTCTCTAATATACCCTATAATTTACTTATTTTTGTTTCTTCGTTATCATCTCTCTCAACCACTAGAGTGCCAACTCCATGTGGGCAGGCAAATGTCTCTGTTTTGTTCACTGCCACATACCAAGGACCTAGAACTATGCTTGGCACATAGTAGGTGCTTAATAAATATTTCTTGAATGAATGAGGTGACTGAGCTGGTATATATCCCAAAGACACCTATGGGACAGCACATCTTGGGGGATTCAGGTGAGCTATTTGAAAGGTAAATTCACTTTTTTGCTAAGCATTTTTGGAGGTCTGCCATGTATCAGGCCCTGTGCTGAGTCCGGGAAAGTGATCAGGGACAGAGATGGTCCCTGCTCTGGAGACTCCTTACCCAGAGGAGGACACAAGTACCATGTCCAGGAGTGGGGTCACAGTGGAGGTCATTCAGCTTAATACAAACAGTAATCACGGAGCACATAGCATATGTGAGGCCCCTTGCTAGGACACCAGTTTTATTTTGCCCTTAAAATAGGTTTCACGGTTGAAAACACCTTCCCATCCATATCTCCTGGGACTCCCACCATCACTGCCACCATATCACCTCCAAACCCTCCCTCCTTTCCTCCCTTCATCTCTCCCTCCCTCCCTTTCTTCTCTCCCTCTTTCCTTTCTTCTAGAACACTTACTGAGCATCTGCTCCTTTCATAACACAGCGAGGTGTGGGTTGTAGGGTACCAATGTGGTTTCAGAGTCCCAGGAAATTCAAAACCATTTCAATAACAAGACAAAGCTGTTAGATAAGGAACAAAACAAGCCATAGCCCTCAGGAGAAGGTAGGCTCAACCAAAGATATAGGGAGTTCTCAAGAAGAGAGTAGATCTGAGCCAGATCTAAGACAAGAAAAAAAAAAAAAGAATTTTCAGATATTCCAAGGTAGAAAGGAAGAAGGAAAAGGATGCCAGGTGGAAGGAACAGCTTGAACAAAGGCTTAGAGAAGAGAATGAGCTGGCATGAAGGGCATCAATCTGGTTGGCACAGCAAGGTCATCTGAGGGGTGGTAGGATGTGCAGAGCACCCAGCCCACGTGATGCGTGAGAAGGTCAGCAGTTGGACTGTGCAGCTGAACTTGACCACAGGCAGTAGAGCAAAGCACCAACTCTGGATTCACATGGACCTGGAACCAGATCCTGGCCAAGCCCCTTGGGCAAGTCACTTCCTCTCTGCCTTGGATTTCTCACATTTAAAATAGAGATAATAATTCCCAGCTCACAAAATGTTTATGAGGATTAAATGAGATGATGTATATGAAAACCTCTGGCATAGTACCTTGTAGATGCTTTTTAAAAAATGTTTATTGAATCTGAGAAAATGAAGGCAGTGGGTGTGAACCGCTCATTCAGGTTTAGTCACAGAAAGAGGGAAACATATTGCACAATGGCCGGAGAGTGCAGAGCAGGGTCAAGGGAGGCTTTTTTTTTTTTAAGTTGTGGAAGACTGTGGGTATTTGAAAGCTGAGGAGGATGGGTGCAGCCAAAAGAGAGGCGGGCTAGTGATGAAAATGTTGTAAAACTGACTGTGGGGATGGTTGCACAACTCTGTGACTAGACTAAACCATTGAATTCTCACTTTAAGTGGATGAATTGTATGGTATGTGAATTACACCTCAAGAAAGCTGCTTTAAAAAAAAAAAGCAGGCTGGATAGAACTACAAGTTCCCAGGAAGGGGGGACTCAGGGAGGGCCAGACTTAGAGAAGAGACGAGGATACGGTGTTCCTCCAAGACAGACTGGTGGGCTGGTGGGCTCACTCCTCTGTGCCATGGGCTTTAATAGGTGCCTACCAAGTACCAGGCACTGTATCAGGGGCTGGGAGGCTGAGATGCCCTCGAGGTGCTCACAGTGCCTGGGCGAGGCCAACAGGAGCAGAGCCATGGGAGGGCACGCAGAGTGTGGTGGAAGCAGGGAGGACACTACCCTGCTCCCAGTCTTCAGCTGGAGGGGGCTTGATGTCTCGATCTGAGATAGACTCACCAGTGGACTCAGCGCTAAGGCAGACAGACACCTGGGCTGTGACGGGGGGTCGAGGCATAGCAAGGTAGGGCGCTCCTTAGTCTAACTGGGACAGTTGTTGAAAGTGCCCCATCCTGGAAGAAGTCAGAGAGTCCTGAAGCCATCACCCTTGATCTCCAAATCACTTCCATGAGACCTTGACAGGGGACCACCAAGAACATTTATGGAGTCCTCACTGTATACACAGCTCTAACCTGCACGTGGTTTCCTTGTTTTCTTGAGTAAATGCCCCCCACCCCAAAACACGGTGGGTCCTGCTCATGTGGTAAAGCCATGCTTTTGATGACAGGTGGGGGGAGAGACCTGGTGGGCTTGGGGACAGGGCAAGGAGTTCGTTTGGGCCACTTTCTGTGGACAAACCACAGCTGGAAGAGCACCAAGAGTCAGATATATCTCCAGTCGACAGTACGTGTCTTTGGGACACAGCCCAGACCAACCTGTAACGTCAGGTGTCCAGCATGTCCCCAGGCACCAGGCTGTCCCCACCACCACCACCACCACCCAGAGCTAACCACAGCCTTCGTCTTCGCCTCCCCCACAAGAGCCACACTTCTGCTGGCCCCTCCCCCTACACCACCCCGACCCACTCTGGGCTCATCAGACAAACTGAGGCAGTGTGCTGGAGGGAGGGTCCTAAATGGGGTCCTGGCTTCTAGCCCCCCGATTCTACCATCAACCTGCTGTGTGACTGCCCCTCTGGACTCCGTCTCCTCACCTGTGAAGCGGGGGGACATGGGAAGGTTCAGAGCATAGGTTCCAGACCAGAAACTCCAGACTCCTGGGTTTTGATTCCCAGCTCTTCACCCAGCTGCTCTGTGAACCTGGGAAAATTATATGTCCTCTTTGTGTCTCAACATCTTTAACTGAAATGGGGGTAGTGATAGCATCCCCCTCAAATGTTAGTGTGAGGAGCAAACAGGTGGATCGATATAAAGCACTCAGGATGCCGCCTGGCTCATAACTGTTAACCGTCTGTATTCTTATGACTATGAGGTAGGAGTGCTCAGTGGTCTCTGGGGTCCCTTCCGGCTCTGGCTGGAGTTCTGCCCGCACCATCATATTTGTCTGCATTTCTAATTATGCACAATATGTTGTTGTTATTTGTAACCTGGGCATCTCAAATCTGGATGACTCCTTGACCATGGAACCTCTTTGACTTACCCTTTCCTGTAACATCCAATGCAAGGCTTGAGCCCCACCCACAGAGCCCCTCCCCGAATCTCTGAGGGCTGGGGGGTGGGGGGGCTTCTCCTAAGTCTTTCCTCATGAAGCTCTCTGACATTTGGTGATCTGCTCCTAAGCTTCACCAGGCCTACATCTATGGGGCAGACTTAAGCGAAGGTTCAAGTGTACAGTGGAAAAGTACAGCACAGAGCGGGAAGCAACTTCAACATTGAGGTGAAACAATGGGCATCTGGGTAAATAAGCCCCAGTACACACACAATGGAACACTGTGCAGCTGTAAAAAAAAATAATAATAATTCAAAAGCCCCTGCTGCCCAAAGAAGGATCACTAGGTAAATACCAAGCTGGGTGCAGGATACTGTGAAGGACACATTTGTGAAAGAAAGGGAAAGGACCATAGATTTACATACATTTGCTGTATGTACATAGACTATCTCTGGGAAGCCACATAAGAAACTGGTGGTCACCTTAGTGGCTGGGGGCAAGGCAGAGGGAGACTTTTCATTGTTTACACCTTCGTACACTTAAAATTTTGATATATGTAAATATATTACCTACTAAGAAAAATATAATAATTTTTTTAAATCAAGATGAGACTTCATTGGGAGTTCCCTGGTGGTCTAGTGGTTAGGATTCGGTGCTTTCACTGCCGTGGCCTGGGTTCAATCCCTGGTTGGGGAACTGAGATCCCACAAGCTGCATGACACAGCCAAAATAAAAAATAAATAAATAAATTTTAAAAAAAAAGATGAGACTTCATTCTGCCTAGAGATGTCTTTGCTGGTCCACACCAACTGGCCCTCTTTAGAGGGCCCTACCCGCACCTCTCTCTGCCCAGCTGCCTCAGACATGCCAGTTTCCTCAACATCTTGTAATATGCAAAACTTTCTCTCTTGACCTCATCTTCACCTATTCAAGGCCAGGCCTGTCTTTCCCAAAGGGCCCATTGCTGTATTTTCCCCACAAAGGAACCACTTCCTCAAGACGAAACACAGTACATTCCTAGAAAGCAGAAAAAGTGGCAGCAGCTTCTGTATTAAATGGCCCTTTCGTTTTTCTGCCAGGTCTCTTTCCAAACCAGCCTCCCGTCTGGACTGTGAGTTTCTTGGGGGCAGAAACCTGTCTTATTCATCCTCTATCTCCAGCCTCATAGGTGCTTGCTGTGCACACCACGTCATGTGTCCAGGGGATTCACAGCATCCTAAGGGCAGGAACTCCAAATTATCACATCTGTTCCTCCCTCAGTGCCTAGCACAAGACAGCTCATACCTCACACACAGAGCACGGCTAGGAAATGTCTATCAGATTGAATTGGTTTGGTGAGGTAAGTGTGTGGATGTGGAAAGATAGACAGGGAGGGTGGAACTTGGGCCAGATCTGGAGCAGGAAAGCAGCTGCTGTATAATAATAACAGCTCATGTTAACTGAGCATTTTACTACGTGCCAGGTGCTCCTCTAAAAGCTTTTCATGCGTTACCTCATTTAATCTTCACAACAACCTTACCAACCACCAACAACCCTATATTATCCCCATTGTACAGATAAGGAAACTGAGGCATGAAGCGATGAAGGAACTTGGCCAACGTCACTGCAAACAAGTGGCAAAGCTGGGATTTGAACACACTGTGAACCCAGAGCATATGTTCCCAACTTTATCTCACATGACCACAGTATAAAGCACATGCTCTCCAGAGAGAGTCTGGCCTGGCCACTGCACAAATGAAATGGAAGGGCTCAGCCCAGCCAGAGCCTCGGGCTGAGAGGTGGAGAAAAGGCCCTATAGCAGGGGTCCCCAATCCCCGGGCGGCGGACCGGTAGCAGTCCGCGGCCTGTTAGGAACCGGCTGCACAGCAGGAAGTGAGCGGCGGGGCGAGCCAGCGAAGCTTCATCTGCCGCTCCCCATCGCTCTCATTACTGCCTGAGCCACCCCCAGCACCCCACCCGCCCCCGTCCATGGAAAAACTGTCTTCCACGAAACCGGTGCCAAAAAGGTGGGGGGACCGCTGCCTTATAGAATCTCCCTCTGCAGAGATTTTTCCAGGAAAGGGAGGACCACTCTCGGTCCAGGCCTGCTTGGAGGATGGGGGGCTGGACACGATCACCTTCCAAAGTGTTCACCATCTTCTGACTCGCACCTGAGCTGAGAGCCCTAAGGGCAGAAGACTATGTTTGGGGGTCCCTCATGGCTACAGCTTGGAGCAGCCACCCATGCCAGAGATTAAAGGTGGGAGCAACACAGCTCCTGAAGAGAGACAAATGTCGATCTGACCCCAAATCCCTGCCTGGCAGGCAGAGGCCCCAACAAGGCCACCAGGAAACAGGCAAGAGACAAGAAGGTTGGGCCTTCCAGCTCCCAGACTGCCAATCCCAGCCCAGAGTGGCCTGACCCCTCCCACTAACCACCTGTGCTCCCAAGTGTGTCCCAGCCCACCAGAGGGGCCCTACACCCTCCCAGGGTACAACAACCCTCAGCTTTGATGTGTACCAGTAAATACACACCCCAAGAAATCCATTCATTCTTCTCCCATAAGTTTTCCCTGAGCTCACTACACTGGAAGCCCTGTGTTAGGCACCAGGGATGCTGGCCCACTTAGAAGTTACCCATCCAGTGGGGAAAAGCGGTGCCTGAACAAGGAAGCACACTGAGGGTCCTCATCGGTTAGACGCTGGGAAGGAAATATGTGAGCCCGATGGATGCAGGAGTCAGTCAAGGCTACTTAAAAGAGTTAGTTATGTTCGAGCTGAACTTTGAAAAAAATAATAAATGAGGTCAGGGGGACCAGGGAAGGGGATGAGCTTTCCAGGCAGTGCTGAGGCCATCTCATTTGTGTGGCGGCCAGGCCAGCCTCTCTCTGGAGAGCATATGCTTTATATTGTGGGAGACTGCAGGCCAGCTGGGGAGGGTAGGTCATCTGGGGTGACCGGCTTGTGGAGCCCAAGAGTATGAACCATAGGCAAGATGGAGAGGGGAGGGGAGCAGAGGGCTGGGAGCCACTCGGGCCGCTGCAGGGTCCTGGGTTTATGCTGCAGGAGACAGAGAACCATGGAGGGGCAGTAAGCAAGGGCGTGACATGGTAGGGGGGAACCCTGGGCCTTGATGGTCAGCCTCCTTGTCTGCGGGCCCCTGCTGCCCTTCACACCAAGCAGGATCCTGTCTATGTGTGTTTGAACCATGTTTCACCCACAGGCATGTTAAGGGAAGAGAAAGGAAGAGAACCCCACACATGGCTGGTGTGGACGCTGTCCTAGGCCCCAAAGGTGGCTAATGCCAGGTCCAGCTGGTCCCCATTGCTATCAACCGTAACTCCAGCAGGGGCTCAGAGGAGAGCAAAGGGAGCCTTTCATCGGGGAGGAGAGACTGGAAATAAGGTGAGAGATTTAAGATGACAGCAAACACTTATTGAGTGTTTAGCATATACTGGGCACTGTCTCAAGGCTTTTTACATATTAATCCTATGAAGTAGATTCTGTTACTGTCCTCATTTTACAGAATGAAGCAAGTAAAGCACAGAGAAGTCCCATGGTATCTACCAAGGGGATTCAAATCCAGAGTCAGGCTCCTTTTGCTTATACTATAAATACTTACTGAACACCTACTACGTGCCAGGCACTGTCTGGGCACTTAGGACACAATGGTGAATAAACGGCAAACTTACAAATAGTCCATGTTGTCAACAAGTACGCCGCGCTACCTCTCTGAGGTGGGATGAACAGAAGCAAGGGTCAGTCCTCATGCCTAGAGAGGATGCTCAGTGCCCCAGGGCATTATTGGCCCAGTTGCCAAGGAGAAAGAGCAGCCCCTCTGCTAAGAAGCTGGTGGCATCTGGGGCTCATGACCCCCTCTCTGATAGCCAGGCTACTGGACAGAGGACCTAGGGCTCAGGCCCTGCAGCACCCACCCTCCCCACTGGGAAGAGTGTCCCTCTCACCGTCTCTCTGGGCTGTACCCAATCTCTTGGCAGCCACTGGGGAGTGTGGGGGGGCGGGTGGTTAGAAGGGTGAAGGGCAGTCTGCCAGGCAAACTTCAGAGAAGAAACAGAGGGGACTCAGTTTCTCCTTCCCCAAGTCTTTTCTTGACCCTGCAGCACCGAGGGCCTCTGTCAGGCCTGGGGACTAGAGCGAATAGGTAGGAGGAAATAGCAGGACACTGGGGCAACCGGGCTGCTCTCCTGCCTGGGTGGTCAGCAGCTACCTCTGCAATATGACTCAGCAGCAGCCACTAAAGCCAGGCAAGGGAGAGAGGGCTTTGGTGTTGCAATCTTGCACCAGCTACTCCAGGCAGGCGGGCTGAGGGCCAGGTCAGCCTCAAGGGTGTGGACTAGGGTAGGCGTGTGTATTGGAGGGATCTTTGGGGACTTTCTTAAATTCATAGGCCAAGGGCAAGAAAGGCATTGTCTGAGCTTATATTCCTGCTGCAAGCTCTACAGAGCCCCTGCCATGCCCTTCTTCCAACCAGTTCCTTTCTTCCTCCCCTTTCCCCAAGAACCTCCCTGAAATTCTGCCTCCTCCAGAGAGCCTTCCTGAACTGTCAGCAGTTAATGCTTCTCCTCGCCTCTGATCCATGTACCAATGCATAGACTGACTCAAGCCTTCTCCAGTGTTTTCCTCAAACTGTCATCTAAGTCAGGGAGTACAGCAGGCCCATGCCTCCTGACACAATGGTCAAATTTTTTTGACATCTGATCTTTTAGCTTCAAATATATGTGAGCTTTGCATTCTACTCCAGGATATAGCCATACATACCTATTATTATATTGTGTTATTTTATTTTTTTATTTTTTTACATCTTTATTGGATTATAATTGCTTTACAACGTTGTGTTAGTTTCTGCTGTACGATAAAGTGAATCAGCTATAAGTATACCTATATCCCCTCCCTCTTGAGCCTGTATTTTTTTTTAATGTCTTAAGTTACTTACAAGGTGAATCATAATTTTTCTCCTAATATCTTCTAGGAAATTGATGCTGCAAGAAGAGGCCCCATGGGTAACCTATAACTTTGTAAAGTGCCTGGGACTTCAGCACGAATATCATGTATGCCTCGATTGGAGGACCAATGAGGCAATAAACTTCAGCTGGAAGGACACAAGAGTTTCTTGTTGATACAGAGACACTGAGCCCTGCAGTCCTTAGGGACAGCCAGGCACGTGGGCAGCTGGAGCGCCCTCTGTGATCACCTCTGGTAACATAGAACAAATACTACCTTGTTCTATGGATGCCATGATGGGACTGTGGTCAGGAAGCAGTTATCTAGAACAATGGTTCTCAAACTTGGCTATAAATTAGAATCCCCTGAGGATCTTCTAAAAATCCCAATGCCCAGACCACAACCTATACTAACTAAATCAGTGTCTCTGAGGATGAAATCTAGTCAAGGGTAGTTTTTAAGGCTCCCCCAAAGGATTCCAATGTGCAGTGAGTTTGAGAACCAAGGATCTGGGCCAATCCCTTTATAATGCAGATGGAGATGCTGAAACCCAGGGAAGAGGAGTGACTGCCCAAGGTCACGAAGCATGGCAGTGGCCGGACCCAAGTGTTCTAGTGCCCAAGGCAGCCCTCCTTCTGCTGTGCCCCTGCCCCCATCCTCCACGTTGTTGTGGGAACTGAGCTGGCCAACTGCTACTCCCACATGGACCTTGGGGTTCTTGGCTCAAAAGAAGAAATCCAGGACAGGCTGACAGATCCCCCTCACTCCAATATGCCCCCACCAAGCATCCCCTGAGGCTGGACACCTTAGGGCAGAGCCCAACCCAGAAATTCTCCGCGCCCCGGACACCACCCTGGATTTAACAGGAGCTCAGGGAGACTGGGGGGACAGGTGGGGCTTGCTGCAGGGACACCAAAGGGAGATGTGCTACAGCCATGGTGAAAGGGCTGGGGGCAGGCATGGATGATGACTTCCCTGGCCCTGCCCTGTGGGGCCCCCGTACTCCCCACTCCCTCCATTCCCCACCCTTCTAATGATGTACTGACCCCTGCCCTCCACTTCACCGCCCTCTCCCCCACCCCCGATGGGAGGTGACAAAAATGCCAGCAGCCTGCAGAGTATCAGCAACTGTTTTCATTCTGGGGTCTGGCTGGGCTTTTTAGGTCCATCTGGGGCCCTGCAGGGCCCTGTATCCAGGCTATCCTGTCTGTGAGGCGCACACACACTAAACAGAATTTCTGGAGGCGGAGGAGGAGGCATCTCAGGGGTTCTGAGCCATTGGACTTGGGTGGGTGGGCGGGGCCGCAGGGGAAGACAAAGAGGCTTAATGGTGGGGGGAGGGTGTCAATACTTCTGTCCCCTTCCTCTCCTATCTTCTAACCCAGTGCTTCTCAACCCTGGGAGCACCAAGAAGCATGTGGGGGGGGGGGGTGGTTTAAAAGATTGATGCCTAGATATTTGAAAGTCGCTAAGAGAACAGATCTTAAAAGTCTTCATTACAAGAAAAAAAATTTTTGTAACTATCTGTGGAGATGGATGTTAACTAGGCATATTGCGGTGATCATTTCACAATGTATACAAATATCAAATCATTATGTTGTACACCCAAAACTAATATAGTGTTATACGTCAATTATATACCTTAAAAAAATTTTTTTAAATTAAAAAAAAAAAAAAAAAAGACTGATGCCTGGGGACTTCCCCGGTGATCCAGTAGTTAGGACTTGGTACTTTCACGGCGAGGGCCGAGGTTCGATCCCTGGTAGGGGAACTAAGATCCTGCTAAGCCCTGCGGTGTGGCAAACAATTTTTAAAAATAATAAAAAATAAAAACGACTGATGCCTGGGCTCCAGCCCTGGGGGCCGTCTGCTTTTAAATCTCCACACGTGATTCTAATGTGCAGCCTGGGGGGAGACCCCTGCCTGACAGAACCATACGGACAGGAGGATGGATTCTCAAACTGAGCAGAGGGTCAGGGAAAGTGTCTGACCTTTCTGGGGGGTGCAGGGCAGGTAATATACCCTGGCCTCCTTCTTCAAGTCCATCATCAACACGATGCAGTAAAATGTCATGGCTGGAGCACACAGAGATGCTGGTCCTCTCACTCCCCTTTCCTCGCCTTGGGCAAATTACTTGGCTTCTCAGAGCCTCATGTACAGAATATTTGCCACCTGGGAGGTACCTGTGATAATTAAGTGATTAGGTCTACACGGTTCTGAGCACACAGTAAGCAATCAGTAATAGGTAACTTTTATTATAAAAAAAAATAAAAGCTAATTTGTACACCCATGCTCAAAGCAGTATTATTCACAAGAGCTAAAACATGGAAGTAACCCAAGTGTCCGTCGATAGAATGGCTAAGCAAAATGTGGTCTATACATACAACAGAATATCATTCAGCCTTAAAAAGGAAGAAAATTCTGCAATATGCTACAATATGGACGCACCTTGAGGATGTTATACTAAGTGAAATAAGACAAATGTTGTATGATTCCACTTACATGAGGTACTTGGCATAGTCAAAATCAGAGAGACAGAAAGTAGAATGGTGGTTGCCAGGGGCTGGGGAGAGAGGGGAATGGGCAGTTAGTGCTTAATGGGTACAGAGTTTCAGCTTTACAAGACGAAGACAGTTCTGGGAAGGATGGTGGTGAAAGTTGCACATTACGAATGTATTTTACACAGCTGAGCTGTACACTTGAAAAATGGTTAGAATGGGGACTCCCCTGGTGGTCCAGTGGTTAAGACTCCGTGCTCCCAATGCAGGGGGCCCTGGTTCGATCCCTGGTCAGAGAAGTAGATCCCGCATATGGCAATGAAGATCTTGCGTGCCGCAACTAAGACCCGGAGCAGCCAAATAAATTTTTTTAAAAATGGTTAGGATGATAAATTGTATATTATGCATATTTTACCACAGTTTTTTAAGTGTGGAGAAAGTAAAACCACAGCCAGAATTGGTGATACAGCTGACCACAGGCCTGAGCAAGGCTGTTCCCAGGGAAGGGTGGACACAGGCCCTGCCTTCAGGCCTTTCCTTCTGAGATGGTACAGGGAGACAGATGCACAATGAATGAACTCAGCATTTACATTGCTAATAAACAGGAAATAATAGATTGGTTTAAATATTTACACGGTATGCAGGCTTCAGGGTGAGGACATTACTGGGGAGGGCCAAGAGGAAGAGGGGAAGAAGGGGACAGGAGACAGACGGAGAATGTAAACCCTGGTAGAAAATGGGGGGGTTGAAGCCACTCAAATACGTGTTTCAGGCGTACCCAGGAGGAGGGGGAACCCCTGTCTAGGCCCCAGGGAGTGTGCCAGAGCCTAAGCCGCGTGTCCCTTCCTTCCACGGGAGATCCTTGTTTACCCTTTGAGACTGGAAGAGAATGTAATCAAATTATGACTCGTTATTCTAAATTACCACCTCCAGTGGGGAAGGCAGGCAGGCAGGGAGCCTGGAAAGGGGAAACAAGTTGTTTTCCAGGACATTGTTTGTTCATTCTCCAGCTCCCTCTCTCCCCAAGCCCTTTCCTCCCTTTCTGCCTTCTCCATCCTGGCTTCTCCCTCCCTCCTTCCTGGATTCTGCTCCCTCCCTCCACCAGCTCCTGGGGCAGATTTGGGGGGGAGGGGGGGAAGGGCAAAGCAGGCACTTCTTAGGTGACCATGGGAACGACCACAAGGAATATTCTGCCCCACAGGACTACCTGACCAGCCAAAAAGAATTTTTCCAGCCCCTCCCCCCTCCCAGCAAGATAGAGCAAATATTGACACAATGTCTCTATTTCTAGATGTAGGGTCACTTGATTGACTAGGACTCTTTCTCTAACTTGCTGTGTCACTTTGGGCAAGTCACTAGTCCTCTCTTGAGCTGGGAGTTCATTCCAGAAAGAAGAACTTCCTCTGCTTGCCCTTTCCTGCCTCCCAGGACTGGTGTGAGAACAAGGGGTGAGTCCACTGGTCAGAGACCCTCAGATCTGGGAGCCTGGAGGCCTGAGGCAGGTGACATGCACAGGCCTTCAGGGACAGGGGCAGCTGGGCTTGTGGTATGGTCCCCACAGAGATCCCAGGACCAACCTGGCCTGGAAGTCTTGAGCTAGATGCCCCCCTAAGAGCATCCCATCCGTCCCCTGGCCTCCACTCAAGCCCACATGCAGCTTCTCAGAGAGGAGGGAAAGGTCAGATGGGCTAGATAGGGGAGAGCAAAGAAGGCCTCCTCCCTCACCCTGTGCCCAGGTACCTTCCAACCACCCACAGGACTGAGCAGAGAGGCTGGCTCCACTTCCTCCCCTGGGTTCTCACGCTCCAAGGCTTGGTAGCTTGTGGTGATAAATACAACCGAAAATCTTCTCAGGGGTCAAAAGGAAACTGAGAAAAGGGAAAAGGTGGCATTTTTCCAAACATGACAGACATTCCCCCCTCCCCACAAACACACACACACACACACACACACAAACACACAAGCTGTGCGTAGAGCACATACCACGTGGTCATGAGACCCGTGTCACTGAGAAAATCTAGTTTACATTCTTTTATTATTAATATCCTTAACTTTAATCAATTCACCCAGAAACTGTCAGATCCAAAGCTCACGCAGAGACTGCCACCAGCCCGGAAGGACAGTGCCGAGGGGATGCTGTGACTGCCCTTTCCTGGCCCTGCAGTCTTCTCACTGCCCAAAGCACCTTCCAACCTCACTCCACCCACCTCCACCCAAGGGCAGGCTTCCTGAGGGGTCTGCAGTGGCTTCTGTAGGGACAGCAGGGCCAGCGTGAAGGAAGAGAGGAGGAAGCTTAGCTCCCCTGGCTCCCAGCCTCTCCCCCCACCCATCGTAGCCCCAGGACAGAGGTGCAAAGGATGTCCTTCAGCTCTAGAGGGATGGAGCCATCAAGTCAGAGATGACCTCAGAGACTCACACCCCACCTTTCACTCTCCAGTGAGGTCACTGGAGTCCAGAGCAGCCCAGGGACATGCCCCAGGTCCCATAGCCAGTCAGTAGTGGACCCAGCGCTGAGACCCAGGTCTCCTGACTCTCCTATCAGCAGTGACTCCCCAGGCTTTCTCAGCCATCCCCCCGCCACTACCACTGTCCTACTCAGTGTGGGTTGCTGTGGCAAAATACTGTAGACTGCTGTGTGGCTTAAAAACCAGACATTTAGTTCTCACGGTTCTGGAGGCTGGGCAGTCCAAGATCCAGGTGCCAACAGATTTGGTTCTTGGTGAGGGTCCACTTCCTGGTTGCAGATGGTCCTGTTCTCACAGTAGCCTCACAAGGCAGACGGAGGAAGCTCTGGTGTCTCCTCCTCTTCTTATAAGGCCACTAATCCCATCGCTGGGGCTTCACCCTCAGGACTCATCTAAATCTAATCAGCTCCCAAAGGCCCATCCTCCTAATACAATCACACTGGGGGTTAGGGCTCCAACATATAAATGTGGAGTGGGGGGCACACAAACATTCAGTCTCTGACAACCACTGTGTGGCTTTTGCCCACCCCCCCACCAGTCCTCTCCAGGACTCTGAGGAAAACCATTCCAAATAGTAGAGCTCCCCAGGGGCCCCTGCCAGCTGGTCCTTAAAGTAGCCCCCTTCTCACCTAGATGCCCATCCCTGGCCTGGGACCCAAGTGATTCCCTGATCCTCTGATAATGTCCACAGCAACAAAGATAAGGTCAGGGATTTACGGGAGGACCTGAGGATCACCTCCAGGTTCAGATCAGGCCCTTGAACAGAGCTCCTACCATCTCCGATCACTCTCAGCCCATCACACCTGGTGACTCCCCAGACATCATTTTGTACAAGAGGAGAAACTGAGGCTCAGTGAGGTGAATGGACTGGCCCCAGCTGACCCAGCTGGTTAGTGGCAACTTAGAGCCCCCAGGTCTTCCACTCTGTGGCAGACTCCACGAGGCACTGTTCAGATCCCCACTTCAGGAATAAAGGGCGTATTTTTCCAGTTGCTGGGAGTGCTGCAGGCAGAAAGGCCTGAGCTGCCAACCCCTGTGGAGACTGCCTGGCTGAAGAGGGGGTGACCTGCCCACATCCGATGGCTGACTGTCATGTGGATATAAAGATCTGGCCCTCCTGTCCCTGCTTGAGTCAACCCTGCAGGATCATCCTAGCATCAGAACTCCCTGTGAGAGGCTGGGGCAGCTCACTGAGCCCCACTGCAACCTGACCCCTCCCTCTTCCTGATCCCCCTTCCTTCCCTTTAGCAGACTCCGATCCTGGAGCACTCCTAGAACACCCACTGCATGCTAACCTCTGCCTCCGAGTCTACTTCTCAGGAACCCAATCTGTGACATACTCTGAATCCAGGGTGTGGGTTTCCATTGCTCTGAGAGATCTTGCACCTTACTTAGGGAAATAAACTTACCCAAAGGAAGACAAAAAATAAACAGCTGCATGGGGGACACGGAAGATGAAGAGGGCATGGCCCCTGACGTTCACAGAAGTCGGAAGGGAAAACAGATCCACCAGCTGACAGTCAAGATATTAAATGAAGGGCCCGCAAGAGCAAGATGGCAATTGGCGTAGATGCTTGTAAAGTCCTGCTTTGGGGTCAGTCTGGAAGAGGAGCAGATTACAGAGTGTGAGCTCTTTAGCACCAGGATGAGCGTGAGGTTAGAGGACAACAAGCCCATTGGGCCAGGCACATTCTCTCTCAATCTGGGGACCTTAACAGATGTAGGGTGTTGAAATGGGGGTGCCAAGAGCCCAAATTATATCCTCTACTGGTCATACAGCATCTGGGACACTGGGCCCAGCTTAGAGCATCACATTTTAAGGAGGATACTGACCAGCCCCAGCTGCACACCAGGGCGCTGAGGTCTGGAACTTATGAGAGAAAGATAGAAGTTAAGGATGATCAGACCAAAGACTTGGGTGCCAGTGTTGTCTTCCAACCATTTAAACGCCATGGTGTAGAAAAGGGTCAGAGGGCAGAGCAAGGACCAGCAGGTATAAGTCACAGAGGGGCATGTTTGGGCTGTCCACAAACGGAGCAGGCCACCTTGATAGCACCATGTCCCCATTAGTGGGAAATGCCCCCTCAAAGCACCTCGTGGATTAGGGTCATGGCACAGCCACTGTCCTCCAACATCCATTCTTTCCTTCTTCCTTAGTGTGTAACAGCCCCTCTGATTCTTAGCTGTGCACATGGCTGTCCAGAATTAAGACATTTCCCAGAAGCCCTTTCAGTTAGGGATAGCTATATAACTCAGTTCTGGCAATATAAGCGATATAAGCTAAAGCATGTACGACTTCCAGAAGGCGGCTTTCAAGGACGGCAGTTTGGGCCATTCTATTTTTTTTTTCTATTTATTTATTTTTGGCCGCACCGCGCAGCTTGTGAAATCTTAGTTCCCCAACCAGGGATTGAATCCAGGCCCTTGCAGTGAGAGCTCGGAGTCTTAAACACTGGATTACCGGGGAATTCCAGGGCTATTCTTTGTGTCTTTCTCCTTTCTCTTCCCTAGACCATACGCGCAGAATGACTGGAGCTCAAGCCATCATCTAGGACTAAGAGATAGCACAGCAACCAGCTAGAAGGAGCTTGGGTTTCAGAGTCCTTTGCCATCTAAGTCACTGCTATTTGGAGTTTTCTGTCATGAATAGCTGACATGGCTCCTAACTAATACAGTGGTGACCATTTGTTGGCTTTTCTGTCCAGCACTTCCCCTTTCTCTTGAAACAGTACTTCCCTTCTTTGGGGAAACTGCTCTTCTTTTTGCCTTTCCTGCAGCTTCTCCATCAAGTTCCACTGGGGACTGCCAACCTTAGTGACTCAACCCCTGCCTCAAGGCTGGGAACTGCTGGCAGCCTCCTGAGGAGAGAACAAGGGAATAAAGGCCAAGTGCAGAGAGAAACAGAGACAAGAGGAGGAGGGGAAGAGCCCGGTGGTGGTTGAGTCTCTGGCTCCAGGTGTCCCGAGGCCCCACTGAACCCTGCCCATCCTAGGCTGGTTCTAAAAGGTAGCAAATGCCCTTCTACAAACTGGATGACTGCCACAACTCAGAGAGTCCTGGCTAATGTGGAATAGCATGTAACTAAGGAGCCAGAGGTAGAAGGCAGACAAGCACTGAAGTGGCAGGAAGGAAAGAGAGAGAGAGAATGCAGAAAGAGACAAAGGAGGTGAGGGGTGGGCCAGGCCTTGAAAGAAGTGGGGGATTCTGACTAGGAGATGAGGGAGGGCACCCCTGAAGAGGAACATGATGGGGGTGGAGGAGGGAAGGAAAATGAGCAGGGGTGGGTTTTGAGTCTGTGCGGGAGAAGAGGGAGGAAGAGTAGGAAGGGTAGTGGGAGGCACGTCACGTCACTCACGTCAGGCCGCAGAGTTGGGACTTTATTCCCCTTAGTCAGCAGTTCTCAGACTTTAGTCTTCCAGGAGTTCCTTAAAATTGCAAATTCAGACTCCAGCTGTGGGCGATGAGATGCCATGGAGCAGTAAAGTGATTGGGGTGTTTATGAAAATCAGACAGAGACAGTAGAGTAGATTGGAGATGGGGAAACTGAAGACGATGGACAAATTGAGGTATTAGAAGATGGTGGAAATTTAAATGATAAGGAAGAGGGGGAAATCATGAGATAACTTTGAAATTCATGAAACTTATGAAAACTTTGGAAATTGGACGAGGGCAGTCAATGGTGACTCTGTAAGCGAGAGGGAGACCGACAGCCCTGACAGCATTTATCAGGAAGGTGGTGGTGGCCTTACTTAGACATGGTGTATACTTAAGCTCCTTCAGAAGAACCAAATAGAAATTTCTGTAGGCAGTCAGAGCCAGAGGCTGGAGCTCAAAGAAGCACTGCTGTGGATTTTGTTCTTATCAGCCTGAAGGTGAAAGCTGAAGGGTGAAAGTGGCTGAGACTCTGAAAGAGAGCAGAGCGGGGAAGTGGGAGCTGAAGACTGAACTCTGCCATTCCGGGTTACAAGGATGGGAATGTTCACGGAACCAGAATTCTAGAACCATACAGGACTCCTCACAGATGGAGAAACTGAGGCCCAGAGAGCGTGAGTATCTGACTTCAGGCTGCCAGTTGGTTAACGCAGAGCCTGATTTTCAGTCTGCAGCTCCTTCCTTTTGCTTTTGTAGGTGTCCCCATGTGCATGCAGGGGACAGCAGCTCACTAGGTGCCATTTTATACCCAGTAGCAAAACTGTGCCAGTAATTCCAAAGTGTCCTAAAAGGTTAAAAACCTTCTCCTTATACAATAACTGAATTGAGGCGCCGGGAAAAAGAAATCTGATGAGTTTCTCAGCCTGACAGGGACATGAAGGCCTTTTCTGAAAGGTCATCCAGCCCTCTGCAGAAATGTCCAGTCACAACCAGGGCTTGCTTGGTTTGGTAGGAAACTGAGTGGAGTGGGTCTCACTGGCTCCCACCACTGGGTGAAGCTGGGGTGAGGCAAATGCCAGCCAAGCACTGGGGGTTCCGGACTAGGGTGTACTCACTTGGAGAGGCTTCTGGCCTGGGCCTGGGGAGTGCACACAAAGGGCACTGCAGGCTTTCTGTCCTCTGGCAGTTTTGTTTGGGGCCTCCTGTCTCTGGCCTCACTTTCCAGAAAGGTTCTGGGGTACTGAAGGCCCCTAAAGCTGCTTCTCACCAATCCCACTTCTCTTTTGTATTTTCCCCCCTTATCCATATCAGAGCAGCAGCATGCCGTAGTGACCCAGCATAGAAACGAATCAGTTTTGCTTTACAATTAATCTGTTATATGGTACATTTAAACTTTATGTACTTTTCCTGGTGCGTGTTTTATTTATTTTTTTTTAATTTTTGAAGGGAAGAGCAGGGAGGGGAGAGAAAGCAAATAAACCCCAGGCCAATCATCCAGTTTACAAAATGTTTCTTTATCAGACAAGGGCTTTCACCCCTGGAGAGTGTTCCCCTGATGCATGTAATCATTTGTTCACGAAAGGCACATAGTAGCTGCTCGATTGAAACCTGCTGTCGAAATGAATCAATGAAGAAATAAGGGGATGAGATGAGTAATTTGGACAGAGTAAAGTCCTGGTGAGGAAAAGAAACAACACTGAAAAGCTGCTGGAAAACACTGAATGAGCAAGGACTCTGGACACACCCTGATTGTTTCCAGGCCCACTGCATCAAACAGGGCACACCTGTAGGTAGAGAGGCCACCGCTGAGCAAGGGGTTCTTTGTCAAGGTCTCCTCACCCACCCCCACTCAAATCTGTTTGGAGGCAGCAGCCCAAACAAGCAGGGAACTGCCCTTTTTTAAAGGTCATGGGAAACCGAGGTGAGCAGCCAGGCGAGCCCAAAGCCAGCAGTCCCTGGCTGTCACCTCAACCCTGACTGAGGCGCTGTCCCTTCCCTCATCTGCACAAAGCCAGTTGGGGAGGAGGGGCAGCGGGGGCAGAGGAAACCAGACCCTTGTTGGGAGGCGCCCAGCCTCAGCTCCTGGCCCAGGCCAGCCGGGCAGGCCACGTGTTGTTATGGTTTGAGTTGACCAGCTGGAATCAGCAGGGGGGTTGTAAGGAAACCACATTAATTAGGAGAGAGCAAACGGGACTGTCACTGGCTCTGCCAGCCTTTTCTCCCAGTTCTCCCACAGCCCCCTCCCACCCTTGTCTCTACCCCATCAGCTCTCTCCTTCCCGTGCCTTTTTGCTGCCTCTGCTCATTCACAGCGAACATCTGAACATCTGTGTGGCTCTTGGCTCTGACCCACTCTTCCTGGGCGAGGTGGGAGGAAGGCTGGAAGAGCACACTCATCCACAGCTGGGACCAGAACTTCCTCAGCCCCGAAGCCACAGACAGGCTGATCCACCCAAGGCTTCCTAACTCTTGCTTTTGCTCTGACCCGAGCTGGCTGTCCTGTTGGCCAGCAGCAAGTCACTTAGACCAGATCATCTCTGCTGCGAGTTTAAGTTTTTCTTGGCAAAATGAACACTTCTGGGTTCATCTGTTATGAATGTTTCCCTGAACGTCTTCATTAGGACGGTTTACTTGGGACTTGAGTTCTCTCAAGGGTCCAGGACAAGTGGTGGGGGAAAGAAGGAAGATTTCCTTGGAAAAATGGGGTGGAAACAAGGGGGCTGGGCTCCTGGGAGGAGGAGGTGGACAGAAGATTGTGTCAGGATACGGAATGGTTCATCGGCCTCCCTTCTCTCATAGATGTTCACACAGTGTCACTGCTGCCCTTCAAGGCCCAGGATTACTATTGCAGCTGGAAAGAGTTCTTCCCATGCATGAGAGTGACTGCCAACAGCCCCAGAAACTCTGGCTCCTGAAAAGACCTCTCCTTTGGGTGGCAACTACCACTTTGCAGCCCCCCAGAGAAGGGCCCTCACTCCCTTATATCCCACAGTACAGTTGTACTTGAAAAAACAACAACAACAAAAACCACAACATACCCAACTGGGGACAGGGGTATATAAGACTCACTAATGAAAAGATGCTATTTTTGGAGTAGGAAGATAGGTCTTAGAAAATATGTTTGAATTAAAAGCAACCTAAATACCTAGTAATCGGGAATTGGTTAAGTAAGTTATGGCACTTCCAGACAATCAAATAGTATACAGCCATTTAAAACAGTGCTAAAGGGGATGTCGTGCTTCCACTGCAGGGGGTGCAGGTTTGATCCTTGGTCAGGGAACTAAGACCTTGCATGCTGCATGGCTCGGCCAAAAATTTTTAAATTAAAAAAAAAAAAAAAAAAACAGTGCTAAAGAACAGAAAAAGAGATCAAACAGAGATTCCAGAAATAGATCTATACCAGATAAAATGCAATGGGTGGAAGTATGACATTTTTAATAAATGATGCTGGGTCAGTTAAATTTCGCTATGGGGGAAAAAAATGAATCTTAATCCCAATCTCAGACCACATAATAAAACAATTCCAGATGAGTTCAGATCTAATGTGAAAGTTAAACAATAAAGTTTTTGGAAGAAAACATAGGAGAACATCTTCATGACCCTGACAAGGAAAAAAATTTAAATAAGAAACCAAACAAGCCAACCAAAAAGGAAAGAAACCTGATAAATTACACTATGTTAAAATTGAAAACAATGTTTATCGAAAAATATACAGTTGACCCTTGAATGACACGGGTTTGAATTGCACGGGTCCATTCCTATGTAGATTTTTTTTCAATAGTAAATACTACAGTACCATTTGATCCTTGGTTGGTTGGTTCCCTGATTGTGGAACCATGAATACAAAAGAACCTCGGATATGCGGGAACCCTGTATAAAGAGGGCTAACTACAAGTTATACTCGGATTTCTGACTACGTGGAGATCAGTGCCCTGACCCCCCCGTTGTTCAAGGGTCAACTGTAATACAGAAGAGTGAAAAGGCAACCCACAGAGAGGCAGATGACATTTGCCATACGTACATCCAACGAAGGACAAGTATCCAGAATATATAAAGAACTTCTACAAATCAATAAGAAAGACAACCCAATATAAAATGGGTCAAAGACTTGAAAAGACATTTTACAGAAGAGGAAATCTAGATGGCTTATAAACATATGAAAAGTGACTCATCCTCATTTAGGCATCAGAGAAATGTAAATTAAAAACACAATGAGATCCTACTATGTACTCACCAGAATGGCCAAGATGAAAAATCACAAAAAATATCAAATATTGATAAGGATGTGGAACACTGGGAACTGGTACAACTACTATGGAAAACTGTTTGGCAGAATCTACTAAAGCTGAGTATATACATACCCTGTAACCGAACAGTTTCACTCCTAGATATAGTCCCAAGAGAAGTTTGCTCTTGTCTTCACAAAAATCATGTAGAAGAATGTACATCACAGCACTATTTGTAACAGTCCCAACTGGACATTATCTAAATCCTATCAACAAAAGAAAGGATAAGTAAATTGTAGTATAATCACAATGGAACATTATACGACAATGATAATGAATGATGACAACAATATATAACAATACGGGTGAATCTCACAAACATGATGTTGGTGAGCAGAGGAAAGCAGACAGAAAAGAGTACATGCTACATGACGTTCTGTTTATATAATGTTCAAATGCAGGAAAAAGTAATTTATGGTGCTAAAAGTCAGGATAATGATTACCCTTGAGGGGGTAGTGTCTGGAAGGGGACACCAGGGGGTGTTCTGGTGTGCTAGTAATGTTCTACTTGGTGTGAGTAATGTGTTCCCTTTGTGAAAATTTATCAAGTTGTATACTGATAACCTGTATACTTTCTTATATAGGTTATTCTTCAATAACAATTTTTTTTTTAAAGTAAAGTCTAGTCTCTTGAGCAAAATCGGGTCTCAGAGAGTTCTTTTTTCATGTAAGGGCTAATTACACAAGGATTCAGAAAAATGAGATATTACAAAACAAAGAATATGCACAGTATTATTTCATTTTGCTGAATGCAAATAATGCTTATCTCTGGATTATGGATATTTCTTTTCTCTTTATTGTCATTTTTTTTACTATGATCACATGTTATTTGTCATTGTAGAAAATATAAGTTGCTTTTTAAAATAAAATTTGATTATATTAAATTAGGATATGATAACGAAGGGAAGGTTAGCACTCAAATACTTTAGCTCGCTATGTCCAAAACAAACCCTGGGTGGGGCTCTGTTGCTGCCTTGGTCCCAGTCATCCCCAGAAGTTGGGGACTTGTAAAGAAACAAGGGGTATGCTACAAGCAGGAAGGGCTCAAGGTCATCTGTACAGAAGGGAAGTATATAGAAGCTACAAGAACAGCCAAGGATTTCCTTATCCTGGCCAGAACACCTGGACCTATACACTGCCAAAACCCTCTGCTCCACTCCTAATCCATGTGTCCGTCTCACTCACCTAGATTGACCTTCCTCTCAAGTTTCCCCTTCCCAGGCCCTGTTTTTGCTGAATTTGATGTTTTAAGGAAACCCAACGCCATGTTTCTCCCACTCTCCTCATCTCTGGTGACACCACTCAAGCTCCCCACGCAGCAGCTGCTCTGTATCCTCTTAGTCCACAAGCATGGCAGTCCCAACTGGAAGATGGACTCCTTCCCTCCCCTTCATCAGGGAACGTGCTCTGCCATTTAATGAGCCTGATTTTCCCATCCTTGAATTAGAGTAGGATAACTAGAAAATCCCCCTTCCGGTGTGGAAAAGAATATCCTAACCACAATGTGGAAGAATTGAGCTGTGAATGGCTTTCCTTTCTTATGTAGCTCTAGGGGAATATCCTATACATCCTGCAAATCCAAAAGACAGAAAACTAGGCAGCTGTGTCTTCTTTTTGGTACTATAAGCTTCTTTATTAGGCAAGTATGTCAAACTTATGAAAAGTACCTAGCACAAGGGCCATTTCAGTAATTGCCCTATTAATAAATTGTTTATTGAGCACTTATGTTTTATCCCATCTAATCTTCAAAAAAACGGTATAAAATAGGTTCTACCCATTCACTCAACAAGTATATAATGGGGGCTTCCCTGGTGGCGCAGTGGTTGAGAATCTGCCTGCCAATGCAGGGGACACGGGTTCGAGCCCTGGTCTGGGAAGATCCCACATGCCGCGGAGCGACTAAGCCCGTGAGCCACAACTACTGAGCCTGCGCGTCTGGAGCCTGTGCTCCGCAACGGGAGAGGCCGCGATGGTGAGAGGCCCGCGCACCGCGATGAAGAGTGGCCCCTGCTCACCACAACTGGAGAAAGCCCTCGAACAGAAACGAAGACCCAACACAGCCATAAATAAATACATAAATAAATAAATTTTTTAAAAAAAAAAAACAAGTATATAATGCACTCATTATGTGTCAAGCGCATAATGGATGCTGGAGCTATGAGAGTCAACCAAAAAAAAACAATGTCCTTGCCTTCAAGGAGCTTACAGTCTGATGAGCAGACACATACTACACAAACAGATGCAAAATTGCAGTTGAGTGGGGTACTAAGATGGAGAGGTATCTGGTGCTGAGAACAAGTAACAGGGAGGTTAAGGAAAACTCTAATGTGGAAGTGAAGTTTGAGCTGAGCCCTGAGAAGTTTCCCAGTAGCTACAGAGCAGGCAGAGGAAATAGCTGAGCAAAGGCCCTGGGGCCAAAGGGAAGCGCCAAGTTATGAGAATGAAAGACGCGCGGGGGGTGGGGTGGGGTGCGGGTGGTATTAACTCTATCCCAGGTCTGCGGGATACCTGATGTTCCAGAACCATTGTTTCTAACCATTTCAACTGCTTTGGTACAGACTTAAGCCCAGCCTCAAGAAACTGAAAATCCACATCTCACTTGCAGACAAGAAAAAGTTTTAAAGAAATAGGGGCAGGGCTTCCCTGGTGGCGCAGTGGTTGAGAATCTGCCTGCTAATGCAGGGGACACGGGTTCGAGCCCTGGTCTGGGAAGATCCCACATGCCACGGAGTGGCTGGGCCCGTGAGCCACAACTGCTGAGCCTGCGCGTCTGGAGCCTGTGCCCCGCAACGGGAGGGGCCGCGATAGTGAAAGGCCCGCGCACCGCGATGAAGAGCGGTCCCCGCACCGCGATGAAGAGTGGCCCCCGCTTGCCGCAACTGGAGAAAGCCCTCGCACGAACCGAAGACCCAACACAGCCAAAAATAAATAAATAAATAAATAAGTAAATAAATAAAGTAGTTATGAAACGCAGCTTTCTTAAAAAAAAAAAAAAAAAAAAAAAAAAAAAGAAATAGGGGCAGTGCATGTGATTTTACCGAAGAAGCCCGCCAGGGAACGAAAGCGACCTTGGAAACTTCGAGGACTGGCAGACAGGAACTAAAGACCTCCCTAGACTCTCGGAACAAAGCACAGGCTTCACACAACGCCGCACCGCTTTGCTCAAAGCGGGAGAGGTGAGGAAATGGAAATAACGGACAAGAATAACGGAGCTAGAAGCCCACAGGACTCAACCTTCCGGCCCACCACTGCGGCTGCGCGCGCGCCGTTCCGGAAGCGGAAGTGCACAAGAGGTCAGCGTTGGTTTTCAAGATGGTGGCCCTCAATGTGCTGGTGTCCGGCTGCGGACGGCTGCTCAGAGGGCTTCTGGCAGGCCAGGCCGCGACCAGCCGGGCCCGGCCTCCAGCTCGCGGTTTCAGGGAAGGTGAGTCCTGGGTCCTGGTGGCCTCCCAGGGTTGAAGAGGAGAAGCGAAGGTTGCTTCTTTCTGCCCCCGTGCGCCCCTCCCTCCCTTTCCTTCGCGCGGTTCCGAAACGCCGGAGATTCTTGGGCTCCGGGAGTGCTTGCAGTTCCCTTCCAGACCCTGATGCTGTTACTTTGATCTCCCACCCATCGTGATTGTCCTCATGCGTGGGGACGGGGGGGATGGAGATCGGAGAGAAAAGCCTACTTACTTAGCAGGGGCAGAAGAGAAACCTGTCCCAGGGTTCAGGAAAGTTTTTGGTTAGAGTCTGCACGTTAATTCTCCGTTCCGTATTCGCCGAATCGCCGCCTCCTTCATTAAAGAATTCCTGCTCCATCGGGGAAGGACATCTGGATACCCTCCCCTGGGCCTTCCTTTCCAGTTTCTCATCTGAAAATGCTGTAATCTGATGGCAGCTTTTTCTGCCTGGGCCGCTAGTCTGAGAAGTGGAAGCTAAGGTGGAAAGACCATTGAACAGTTGAAACAGAGGCATATGCTGGATGGTGGTTTTGCTTTTCATTAATCTTAAGTCTGGAAAAGCAGCCTGATTCTAGTATTGCACCGAGAGCTTACTGAAGGCCAAGTGCTGTACTTCAAACTGTTAAGGGATTCTAGAGAAAAAAATATATAACCCTTTTCCTGAGAAGTTATGTTCTAATAAGATGATATGATACACTCCAATAAATGCACGTTAGGTATTAGGTATTTACATGCGGAAGTACAGGGAGATTAGGTTACCGGCAACAGCAAACCGAATTGGAAGTTTTCATGAAGGGGATGTGTCTTTTAACAGGCTCATAAAAGGATGGAATGTGGCGGAGAGTGAAAAGGTCTTTCAGGACATAGTCTTTGTGCACTGCTGGAAGCAGGAAAGGATGAGTGATGTGCAATAGAAGTGAAGTGGTTTTGTGTGTGTGTGAGTGTGTGTTTTTAAGATCTGGTGTAGTAGTGACCAGCATATCCTTTAACTAAAGCTGAGAAGAATCCAGAGGAAAATAGTGATCATTTTTGCCAGGGGGACCATAAAAGTCCAAAAAGAAGAGCCTAATGAAGAGAGCATTGGATTTGTCTCAGAAAAGGTCTCTTTTTTAAGCTTTCAAACAGCAATTTCAATAGAATGGCAGACAAGGAACCCAGTTTGGGGAAATGAGAGAGATAGTTCATGAAGAAATGAACAGGTGTGTTTGAAAAAGTTAGCTATGAAGGGAAGATGGAACATTTGCTAGAAAGAACAACAAAATCCAGATACTGCCTGGTTAGCATTAGATAAACTAATTCATTGATAAAGAAAGACAACAAAGAGGTGTCTTGGATAAGGTGTTTCATCTGTTCCCATGCTGCAAAATAGGCATATGCCCATAACATTTTTGAGGGCGTCTACCAAGTGTCAAACACTAACGGCTGCAATTTACTTATCCTTTATGAAATCAAAAGTTGAAAACAGTTTTTTGCTATGTCCCCAGAGGATAAGCAAGTGGAATAGTTTTGTTTTTTCACAAAGGAATATTTGAGGTTAGAATTTTTCAGTTGGAGAGTTTGTGAAATGCTGGGCTGTATGATGAGATAGGTGTTTGAAGTCTTCCTTGCCATAAATACTTGGTAGCTTCTCTGTGTTACTGTCAGACCTAAAGGCTAAATAATTGAATTGATGTGATCTTACATGAAGGCATTACCATATTCTATATTTTTCTTGAGAACCACCTATCTCCAAAGCCTTTAAATGAAAAAAAACCAAAACTTGATATTCTATCCATTATGTGTAAGGCATAAAGAATTACACATAGAGCTAATTTTGACTGGTTCCAGCTGGTATATTTTACACACAAATAATATTGTACACATAGAACTTAAAGTCATGGAGAGGAAGCTGGGTGTCTTGCTGAAAATATTCAAGCATTCTACTTTTCAGAGTATCAGATAGTACTTCCTTAATTTTAGTCAAGAGTTCATGGGCACTCAGCACCACTCCTCCTGCCTGTATAATCTCTCTGTCTGAAGCAGTGATTCTCAACTGGGGGCAGTTTTGTCTCTCAGGGAACATTTGGCAATGTCCAGAGACATTTTTGGTTGTCACAGCTGGTGCTCATGGCGTGTGGTGGGTAGAAGTCAGGGAGGCTGCTAAGCCTCTTCCAGTGCACAGGATAGCCCTCCACAACAGAGGACCACCTGGCCTGAAATATTGCTCCTGCTGCTGTTGAGAAAGCCTGGTCTAAAGTTTGACAGAGGGACACACAAAACCAAAAAAGATAATTACAGAAGAAGCAAGACTAAAGGAAGACAAAAAATGGAAGTTGTGGTTTACTAAGTGCCTGCTGCAAACACTGTGCTAGGTTTTCCACGTACACTTATTCAGTCTTCTCAACAATCCTTAAAGGTGAATATTACAGGCATTTTTACAAATGAGGAAATCCGGTCCAGAGGTGTTGGGTAGCTGCCCAATATCACACAGCTAGTAAGTAGTAGAGTTGGAAGAACAGCCAGCACTCTTCCCTCCAGTAACATCACCTTGGTATTCCATAGCAGGGCTTCCCCATGGTTCCCTCCCTTCCCTGAAAGCTCTTGTCAGTTAACTTGCTGGAGACCATTTAGTGTTCATGATTGACACTGTCAGACCTAGCAGAGGTTAGACCTCGTTCCTGCCTTGTCACTCTTAGAGCCCTTGTGAAGGAATGCATTTAAAACAAGAAAAATAAACACATATGACTATCTGAATTAACAGTAATGATCTATCAGACCCTCAGAGCAGAGTGTGTTGAAATGAGTGAAGGCTGAAGGGAATTTTCTTCATCTTTTCCTAAGGGAGCTTTCTGGAGGACTTAGCATTTCAGACAAGGATATGCCTGGCAGGATGGTCATCCCTATAGGTAAAAGCTTTGAGAGAGGAGTGAGCAAATTGGGGCCTTTAAAGAATTCAAAAGACATAGTACAAGGACTTCCCTGGTGGTGCAGTGGTTAGGACTGTTCCAAGTGCAGGGGGCCTGGGTTCGATCCCTGGTCAGGGAACTAGATCTCACATGCATGCCGCAACCAAGAGTTCACATGCCACGACTAAGGAGCCCACGTGACACAACTAAGGAGCCGGCGAGCCGCAACTAAGGAGCCCGCCTGCCACAACTAAGACCCAGCGCAACCAAATAAATAAATATTAAAAAAAAAAAAAAAAGACGTAGTCCAGAATAACATGCTAGTGGAAGGAGATTTTTATGTAGCAGTAAGACTCCTCATTTGAAGGATGGTGCAGAGGGACATTCCCTCAGAGTTCCAAGGGAAAAGGAAGGGGTAGGTGATGAGAGAATCAGAAAACTTTAGTGGCAGAATTAAAGATGAACAGAAGGGAGCAGAGCTTGAGCAAGGAAGGAGTTTGAGAAAAGTAGTCAATGTCCATACTTCCCAAACATGTGCTCTACTCCCTGACCCTACATAAGATTGTTGGGGCTGCCGTTTAGCCACCTTGCCATTCGATTACTCCGTCCCTTCATACTCTACTTGGGACTTGGTTTCCATGGATCCTTTCCAAGAAGGACCTTGGTCTCTGGGCACTTCCTGCAGCAGTGCCCTCCACTCCTCATCATTCCGCTCTCCTCACTTCCTCCTTTACTAAACAGCTGGGTCTTTATCCTGCTGCAGTTCACTGTGTCTGTGTTTATGTGGCCATCGAGGTCTTTTTGCGTTCACTGCAATCTCACCTCGATGCTGTTTGCTCTAGACTTACAATTCAGTTATCTTGGACTCCATCCTAGGTGAGTATTTACTGAAGTACTCAAAGGACCTCTTTACGAGGCATGGACTTTGTTAGAGTGAGATTCCCTTGCTTGGTTTAGTTCTCTTTTCTCCTCTAGGGCAAAGACTGTGTCTCCTAGTAGGCTGGAGCTCTCCACAGTGGGTGGAGCCCGGCTGTACACTCCACGGGTGCTCAGCAAATGTGTTGCCTCCTGTGGCACAGATTATTTGATGTGTATGAGAAGTGCCTATCTTAGAAGATTTTGGCCCTTAATTCTAGTTTAGAAAACTGCTTCGTATCTTTCCTTAGTTTACTTGATACAGCCATATTTCGGAACACAAGAGCAATTCCATCTTTTTCTAAACAAGTTTTCAGTTAGTGACTAACAGTTTTTTGTTAGTCCAGCTTTTCTTAGCCACCCCCACTTCTCTTGAATGGAGAGGAGGCCAGGGACAAATGGATCTCAGGTTTTGTTTGGTTTTGACATGTTTTTGTATGCACGCTGAAAAGCAATACTATTTTGATTCCTAACTCCCGTTTTCAGAGGCTTGAAATCTCCTAGGGCCCCTTTAGGCTCCGGTGGGCCCTCTGCCCCTGCACTGAGACACCGCCCTGATCAATCTCTGTCCTGTATGAGTTCTCCAGTCATTCGTTCGCATTTGACAAATTGTCTCTATTAGATAAGCATCTGCCTATTGTTTTACCCACTGACTTATAGTGAGATGATTCACTGGCTCAGAGTTGCTGTGTGGGGAGCTCATTAACAGTGGAGCTTGCTACAGGCTTTGATCTCTCTTCCAGGGGCCAGTGGGATGACTTCACGGTTTGGTTCTTTGCCGGGAGTGATGTGTGTTTTGCTAGACTTGTTTACTTGATGGTTAGGACCCAAGTGCCTCCACCTAGAGGGGAAGCACATGTTTGTCCGCTTCATTTCAGGGCACTGTTCTCACGCTGACTCGAGTGGTACCGGAGTGGGTCTCTCCTTTTGTTTCCTATCGGGATTCTTAAAAACTCGCCCCCCACCTGTTGTTGCTCAGATTGGGTCACCCTCCGTCCGTCTTCCAACTTGGTTTTTGCAAATTTGCAAAGTTTCCGGGGTGCCTGGCAGCCCTGCTGGGCTAGGGCTGCATCCTTCTGCCTCCCTACTTTTGTAGGCTGATGCAGTGCAGTGACCATCTCCCTGCAGCTGTGCTGGCCACCAGACTGAGTACCAGTTTGAGTCTCACCCACATCCCATTTAGGCTGGTCTCTGTTCGGAGCAAGTAGATCTGTGCGGTGACGCATTTTCTCTTAGGGAGAGAAACCTAGTTTGTCTTTGAATTGATTAGTATACAGTGTTCTCTGGAGAAAGCCTCGGGGCCTTTCTGGCAGTTGTTACTCCTTTGTGTGTGTGGAGTTGAAGCTGAGCGGCTCTCAGGTTGGTTGTTTGAAGTAATGAGTCTTTATGAATGGCCGTGCCCAGAAAACAAACGGGGGACAATTCCAGGCAATCTGTGTCCAGTTTGGTGTCAGTCACAGAGCTCAGTGATCACAGATGCTGCTGTGGGCCTCCGGGTGGGTTAGAATCGCCTCACTTTTTTTTCTTAGACATTTTCATTCTCTCTTTTTACTGTTTATTTTTTATTGCAAAGGCAGTACATGTTTATTTTAGAAACTTTAGAAAATCACCTCCTCCCATCCCTGAGGGAAAACCAGTATTACCATTTAGGTGCGTAGCTGCAGGGGTCTGTGAGCTTCCTGTAATCCATGTCTAATTGTGTGTACACCTACCAACGTGTTTCTAGGGCAAGGTCCGTAACTTTCATTAGATTCACAAAGTTAACCTTAGGCTCTTTTCTAATCTGTACTACTTCTTTCCTTGGCTAGGGCTGCGTAGAACTGATTGTGGGAGCCAAGCTACTGTTAAAATATGGTTTTACTATTTGGGGAGACAGTTTGCAGCCTAGGACGTGCACTCATGTTTTCTGTGACAGTAGTTAGCAGTCAGCAGGGCATCATGAGAAATATTTTGCTCCCTAGCCTTTATGGAGCATCTGCAGTATGCCAGTTCCTATGCTAAAAGCCATGGCTTCTTTCTCTAAAGAAACTGGGAGACCAAGGGAGAATCTCCAAGAACTTTCTATTTGATTATATTTGCGGCATGTGGGTTATTAGCTTGGTTCTTCCTTTGGATATTGTTGAAGTTGTCTTTCTGCATCCTGGTTAAGTAAGAGGAAATAGGTACAGCCTGGCTTGCGTGCCTGTGCATGCGACTTAATTGTCTTGCCCTCGGGTTCTCTTCTGACTGCCTCAGCGAAGAGCTGAGGGAGGCCCTCTCAGTGTGGAACTGCAGCACTCTCTGCACTTCTGCCTGGACCCCATATCTGCAGGCCCCTCACTCCCACCTCTCCCATCACCCCTCTCCAGTGTGGATAACAAAATGCACCCCTGCAGGGAGAGGAGAGGATTTGACTCACACAGCTGCCCTTGTACAGCTGTAACACAAGGCTCTCAGGATGTTTTAGGAGTGAACTGGTCTCATTACTTATCCACCGTGGGACCCCTGGAGCAGTGTTAGTTCAGTGCTGTATCTTAGATTGCAAACTCGTCAAGGTCAGGAACCATATTTGTCTGGTTCTCCCCATGAAAGAACATATGCGATGGGTATTTTTGAAGGTCTTTTAGCGGCTTCTGCCCACTTCCCACCCCCCACCTTCAACCCTCAACTCTTAGGCCATTGTTGCTAGCCACAGTAGGGCAAGGTCTTGCCAAGTACCTTGGATGGAACCAAGATGAATCTCAGCTTAGAAAGGCAGAAACAGTGTGGAGACCCTTAATCCCAGACAGATGATATGACGTGGGCATCTGGGCTTGCCCCCACCCAGCCTCCAGGGCACAGAGCCTTGGCACTGGGAGGTGAACCCTGCACACTTCCTTTTCCAGGTCAGGGCTGTGGGAGAGTGCAGAGAGAGGGCTCCGTTTTTCTGCATGTGTAGAATGTGAGCTGTTATTTGAAACTCACTGTTCCTTATTAAATGGCTGACCTAGTTTTTCCCCTTTATCTCTGTAGTGGTGGAGATCCAAGGAGGGAAGACAACTATAGTAAGTATCGTCGAGTTGGCCACTTATAACCTCTTTAATGCTTGGAGCTGCCTGGCTGCTCCTCTGAGGGAGGGTGGGAGGCCCCAAGTGGACTCCTGGCTTCAGGATCTGCTCCCTCTGTGACCATAAATCCCACAGTCTACTATTTTCAACCTGTGTGTGAGAGTGTGGTTAATCAGGAACAGTTGCTGTGCCTGGACTAAGGCATCAGTTACTTGATTAAAGTGGCCGTTTGTATGACAAGAGCGCATAGGTATTTGCTGATATGTTCTTTGGCGGGTGATAAGTCAGTTTTCCAAAGGGGAAAACTAAGGTAATGACAAGACTAGAGAGAGTAGACCCCGGGCGAGGAGCCTGGATCTTTCCTTTCTGCCTAGAATGACTAAGCTACTACTCCTTCAGTGATGTAGTTAGAAGGTGACACTCTCTGGGCCCTGGGCTCACAGCTGGCACCCTGTCTTCTCTGTTGGTGAGAAAGCTAGCACAGTTCTTCACCCACCTACTCCCCTCCTCCCTCACTGGGCCCATCTCACCTCCCTTCCTCTGGGAGTCATGGGGCCTAGATTATCCTATAATCCCTAAAAGACAACGTTGTTTTCACATGGCCTTCCACCCCTCCAAGAAATCCTCAACCACTCCACCGAGTTCCCAGAAGCCTCTGTAGCTTCCATGTCAACCAGAGATTTAACCCTTTGGTAGCCAGCCAAGCTCAGTCCTCCCCAAGGCCTTCTTATCCCCAGGACAAGCCTTAGGGTTCCCTCTTTGGGTCTTCCCCAGAACACTCCCTCAGCCTTTTCACTGCTTAGCCTCAAAACAGTTCTTTCTAGGGGGATCCCATTGCCTTAGGGCACCTTTTTTGGTTCCCTTATCTAAAGCCAAAACAAGTGTTCACCCTTTAAACTCCATGCTGGTGGAGAGAAGCACATCTGGCTTTTGAGTGTGAAGAGTGTTTTTCCTGTGGGGCGTGAATTTGCTATTTGTGGAATGAACACGGAAGTATGTGGCCCCATGAGAGCCCTTGGGGGAGGTAACCCAGCCATGCCTGGAGAGGCGCTGCCATGGCTGACTTTGGGTATTACTCTCCAGGGTCTCACTTCCTTCATCAGTAAAATAAGAGCATGATTCTGCCCTCACTAGGTTGTGGGGTTAAATGAGATGATACATGTGGACCATTATTAGCACAGAGCCAGGCCTATAGTGGGGAGTCAATAAGTGTTAGCTCTCCCCGACCAGGCCCACCTTGACCCCCTCCCAAGTCCTTCCATATACCTGCACATTTTCCCTAGCGCACCTCTCCCTTTCTGGCATAGCTGTGGTGGCCTTGGCGGAAGGGTAGTAACAGCACCCTGCACGGCCAAGCCTTGCTTCTGGCCCCCTTTGCCTTCTGCCAGTTCTTCCCTGGGAGACAGTGTTGCTTCCCTCCCAGAGTCTCTCAGACCTGTCCCAACCTCACACAATCCGTGGCCTCAATCAGCAAGGCTTTCTAAACTCCCCTTCTTGCAACTGGAGCTGATGCCCAGATCATTGGTTTATTGAGCTTAGTAATTCCAAGGCTGTGTCACAGGATACAGCAGCCATGGAGGAGGTCACTTCACACGTGGCCTCAGCACGGTTTGAAAGGTGGCATCCAGAGAGATAAGAGGAGGAGGGCAGGGGAATGTATCCTCCCCTCTGTGTTTTTAGAGAGAGGGGGGAGGAGGGGAGTGCACACGGTGGTCTGCTTGTATAGGCCTAGACCGGCTTTCTCAGCCTGGCACTGCTGGCGTTTTAGACTGGCTGGTTCTGTGTTGTGAGTGAGGGCTGTCCTGTGCATGTAGGGTGGTTAGCACCTTTCCTGCTAGAGGCCAGTAGCACTCCATCCCCCCGTGGGGATGATCAGAAATGTCTCAGACATTGTCCAGTGTCCCCTGGACCCTGTTTTTAGGCAACCCTGCCTGGTTGAGAACCACTGGCATAGACTTACCTCTGTCAGATAAAACTGGAAACTGCAGTTTCCTCTGAGAAGGACATGCAGGATGGGAGGGAGACTTCCTTTGGACTCCACATCCCTGCACAGTTTGAAACTTTTTACCATGTGCATTTATTACTTTTTCCCAAAGGAGAGAGAGGGAAGCATAATGGTCTGGAGTTTTTGTCTTTTTGAGGAAGGAAAGGTAGCGTTCAGCTGATACAGCAAACCCCTCCCTCTTGCCACCAGCATTAAGTTCAGTTTCTACTACCCTTGCAGACCATCAAACCCATCTCTGTGGCCACCCCAAGGTCCACTGTCCAGCAACTATGGAATCAGCACCACAATTCAGGTGGAGGGACCCGTTAGCTACTCGCGTGAGGCCCCCAGAGATGAAGTCTCACCAGCACTCCTACCACTCGGGAGGTTGTTTGAGGATCAGAGGCTCTGCACAGCCCTCTCCCTCACAGGCTCTCTTTCTCTGCCTCCTAGATTGAAGGCCGAATCACAGGGACTCCCAAGGAAAGTCCAAATCCTCCCAACCCCTCTGGCCAGTGCCCCATCTGCCGCTGGAACCTGAAATACAAGTATACCTACGAGGTGAGTCTGGGCACAGACACACATGTCTGCGCGTCTTGGAGCTCGTGTTCCCCGTGGGCTTAAGCAGCATCTCATGGAACCACCAAGACAGGAGCATTTTGTCCCGCGGCTCTCAACCATGGCTGCACGTGAGAATCACAGGGGAGTTTAAAAAATGCTCAGGCTCCACCTCCAGATGATTCTGTTGGCCTGGGGTGGAGCCCAGCCATCATTATTTTTTAAAGCTCCCCAGGTGATTCTAGTGTGCAGCGAGGGTGGAGAGTCACTGACTTAGTTCATGGTCTGGTTGCGGTCGATTCAGACCACCAGGGCCCTGGAGCCTGGTCTCCTAGGGCTGTGTTCCCAGGGGGGTGGAATCAGAATCTGAGTTTGGCTTTCCTCCTTTTATAATGAGGGCATCTCGGAAGAGTCCTCACTGTGATCTGGGGATACATCATTCTCTTTCCATATTGGAGCTACAGAGACCCCTGTTTGCTGTAGCTCTTCTAGAGCTATTGTTTCACAGAGAGATGATAAGAGTGAACAACAATAGGTGAGCTGCATGGGGTGCTGCTCTGTGTGTAAGCACCTACGGGGCATAATTCACTTAGTTTTCACAATATCCCTGTGAAGTAGGTACTATTTTCATCCTTGTTTTACAGATGAGGAAATTTGAGGCATGAACTTGTTAATGAACAAGTTAAGAACTTGCCTCAGATCACGCAGCTAGTAAGTATCAGAGCTGGGATGCACACTCTGGGGCTACAAAACGCAGGCAGAGCCTACGATCCCCGCTACTCCTCTATATCGTGTCTAGAGATGGGGCGGCCCTGGGGGAAAGGACGCAGCCCTGGAGAAATCCATACTTGTCCTTCAGCGTTCTATTGGTGACATTAAGCAACCCTGTTTTTAGGTTTCAGGTGATTCGGACTCTGGGCCAGTTTGACCTGCAGGTTGTCCCTATGCCCCTGTGTGGAATGGGATGACTAAGGGCAGAGATCCCGGTCAGGTGGTCAGAGCAGGAGAGGCCACATGTCCACGGGATCTGAAGAGAATGACCCAACTAATCTCCTGGGCTGGGAGCCTTGGCTTCAGGCCACCCCGGGGTGGGGGTGGGGGTATTCTTTTGACCTGTCCTGGCCCTTCCGCTGATGGCCACCTGGAGTGACAGGGAACTTGCAGGCCACAGGGCAGTGCTCTCAGCTTCTTGTGACATGGAAGTTAGTGGGGTCCTGGCCATACTTAGAATCCCGGCTGTGGATAGAGAGGTGAACCCCACACCTGCCTGATCACCATGGGGCACTCTTCCTACGAGCCATTTCCAAGAAATGGACTTGGCTCTGTTTATCAAGCAGAAGAAATCCAGTCCCCTCCAAGGTAAAGGCTGAAGAAGTTGTTTTCCTTTTACCCCTTTCCGCTCAGGGCACCGCCACTTTGAGCTGCACAAAGCTGTCAGCCTTCTTGGCAGCCTGCAGTGGGGGCACTGGGGCTGTGAGACCAGTGTATTATCCCTGGATAACCCAATCCAAGTTCTTTTCATCAGATTCTGGAGATTACAGGGGTGGCAGTTGGGGGCCTGGGTCCCCCAGAAGCTGTCCAGTGATTAAAACAAACCTGCCGTTATACAGCGAGGCACCTGCCAGGGCAGCGAGTCAGTTTGAGGACCAGGACCATGGAGACAGGCATGCCAGGCCCCTCCGGGTCGGGTGGGTGACTTTTCTTTAACCCTCTCAGCCATCCTGTGAGAGTTGGGAGGGGACGTGGTCTCTCTTGATTCTGATTCTTAATTCTTGACTCTCTCCTTGACTCATCCAAAGCAGTCTGATGGTTCAAAGGAAGCCCAAGAATCCATTTACATCTGGTCACAGGGGGCTTAGAAGATGTGGGATTTAACCTCGCAACCTGGCCCCATCCTCCTCAGCTTCTTGCTGCCTGGTGCTTCAGAGGGCATGGCACAAGGTCAAGGGGCTCTCTGTGGGTCTTCTGGACTGTGGCATGTAGACTCTGGGGGCGGAAATGGTACGGGTTTTCCCTGTTGTGCAGAAGTACATGACATACCCCCTACCTCACCCAAGGAGGAGAACACACCTTTCATCACCAGGAAAGATACCGTGGGTGCATGAAAGCTTGTTAACCTTCTTGAAGAGTTCCTGTTCTCTAACCTGGTCTATCAGAAGACTATCTCATGGAGGAGCTGAGGACTTTTGGGGTTGGTAATGGGGTCGGGAAATCTTGCTAAGTTGGGATTGAACCTTTGTTAGGGTGGAGATAGCAGGCTCGTGTGTAAAGCTCTGTGGGGAGGGAGTGGCCTCAGGTCTGTTCCGGGGGAGCCTCAGCCTCTTGCAGTGCCAGGGTACAGCGGCCTCCCCTGGAGGCCACTCGGCCCTGGCTCCCCAGCAGCAGGCGCCCGTCCGGAGGACCCTCATCTCCTGTTCTCCGTTTCCACTAGGACGTTCTGCTGCTCAGTCAGTTCCTCCGGCCACACGGAGGCATGCTGCCCCGAAGGGTCACAGGCCTGTGCCAGGAAGAGCACCGCAAGATTGAGGAGTGTGTGAAGATGGCCCACCGAGCAGGTAGAGGGCACCTTGGGCTAAGAGGGGCAGAAGGCTGTGGGCACCATTTCCACCCTCCAGCTGCCCCATGTTCCAACCCCTCCTGAAAGCGCAATGGGTATCCAGAGGCTTCATTATACTCACCCCGCAGTGCCAACCTCCCACCCCCTTGGGCTTTCCCTCCAGCCCCCAAGAGCTGCACAGGGAGCTGCAGAGACCATCCCCTTAAATGCTTTTCGCTCCACTCAGGTCTGCTCCCAAATCACAGGCCTAAGCTTCCCGAAGGATTTGTTCCAAAGAGCAAACCCCGACTCAACAGGTAAGCAAACCTGGGCTGGGGAGGCTCTCTCCTGGAGCTCGTCCCACAGTTCAGGAAAGCTGGAGCGTTCCATCCCTTCCAGCCTAAGCACCCACCCCATCAGTCTGACCACTGTGCACGCCTCTGTTACCCTCCCCTGCCGGCCTCAGCCTCTTTCCTTGTCCCTCCCCAGTAGGGCACTTAGCACAGGGGTAAGAAGGTCGTTTGTTGGGCATTAGAATGTGCTAATCTTCTGTTTATGACATCATACTGGGTTGCTATGGGAATGTCAGAGCACTTCTGCAAACTTTCAGTAATAGCACTGGGGTTATTAAAGGGCAAAATGAGGCCTTAGAAATAGAAATGGGAAGGCTCTCTGGGGCAGGGCCACTGTACATAGCTGCGCAAATAGTACACTGCAAAACTTTAAGGCAGCATCCAGGTAGACTAGATTGTGAATGGTGCTCCCTAGAGTTGTGCAGTTAACAACCTGCACAGCTGCACATGGCATCCCATGAGGTCCTGAGGTTTTATAGAGGAGGAGAGGAAGTCCCCTAAATCCTAGAATCAGTCAGTCTGCCTTTCAGCCTAAGCAGGGTGGCCCCCTCTGGTGTAGAAATAGATTCCTGTCTAACACTTAAACAGCTGTCTCTGACGTTACCACACTTACATACTCCTAGAACTATAATACCCCCTTGTTGAGAGTAGATCCAGGTCTGTAAAATCGATGTTGGTATTTCTTCTTGTTCTCCCGTATCGTATCAACAGCCCCCCTGCCTTCAGCCTGTCCCGCTGCCACTGGAATTGCACTCTGTGGTTAAAGCAAAGCAAGATACCCCACCCTCAGCAAATCTCCTAGGCTGATCCCCAACAGAACCCAGGCATGGAGGATGAGAGGCCAGGCAGATACTAGCCATGGATTGCTGGGCTGGGGGTGCAGGGCCAGAGCTGGGTCTTCACTGACACCTCGCCAACACCCTGGCCCCTTGCCCATCTCCACCTGCACCTCCCACACTGCTAGCTGGGCCATCTGCCAGCAGCCCCGGAGGAACGGGACATATTAACCTCTTCCTGTCTTTCCCAAATGTGCTGTGGACCTTTTGGGGGTTGAGCCCACCCCTACCCTGACTCGTTAAGAGACAGCAGCAGGCCTAAGGACACAATCCATCCTGCCCTCAGGCCTTTGAAGCAAAGCCAGGCTCCCTCCCATATATCCGGTGTCTTTTAACGTGACACAGGATTGATGATGCGTGGGGGCTCTTGGGTTGCAAAGGCCACCCTGGGGAGGAGAGGGAGTCCTGGCTACATGGGAGGCTGATTCCTTACAAGGGACTTTATGATTCCATCCAGAGGTCCTTGAGCTGCCACGCACCGGCCCAGGCTGTGCCGGGCCCCGGGGAGCCATGCGTCCTCCTTCCCCGCTCCTTCAGGAGAGGTAGGAGGAAGGAGCCTTGGTTCTTCTTAGAGCTGGAGTGTTCCCAGAGAGCCGTCCAGAGGCCCTCAGCCCCCTCCCCTGCCAGCTGGCTGCTCCTTGTGGCACAAGCATCAGGCCCAGGGCCAGCTGAATCCCAGCTTCCCTGGGGTCTCTCCAGGGTGGGAGGGGCAGGGGGCCTTTAGGGCAGCAACTATGGAGAGCCTGGTGAGCCTCGGGATCTGGGGTCTTCAAACCCAAGGAGCACCCCTTTGGGGGAGGCTGCTCCCACACCCCACCTCTTCACCCACCCTTCTGAAGCCTGGGAAATGCCAGCACAGGGGCCTGCCAGGTCCCAGCACCACCAAAGGCATCCCTGGGGCCAGCCCACTGCACAGAGGCCTCCCTGCTGGGGCACTGACAGCCACAGTGGACATGGGGAAGCCCTCTCCTGCCAGCCCACCTCGCACGTGGCATGGAGGCCAATACCACCCACAGCTTTTACTTCCTCTCAAAGCTCAGAGCAGAAGACAGAGGTCCAGGGGAGCTCAGTTGAAATGTATAAATCGGCAGTCATTTTTTCACTCTTAGCTAAAAATTTTCAGCCATGGTTATTAATTTTTTTAATTAAAAACTCTCATTTGAGGGTCTCTAGAGGCGGCTGGGTTGAGCCCTAACCTAGTGTGGAAGCAGGGGAGGATCCTGGCCTTTGCCATGGCTGAGCTTTCAGGACGAAGGGTGGGCCTCTCTGGACAGGAGCCAAGTTTCGTTCTGGACGGAGTAAACCCCAGTCCCAGCCGGCATGAGCCACTTTTCCGGGAACTATCAGCGCCCTGCTGCCATCCCCAAAGGAGGCAAAAGGACTATGGGTGGCAGCCATCTTTCCCCACCCCCCCCTCCTACTTACAAGAACCTTCCTGGCCCCCATCATCGGTTGGGTGAGGGGCAGGGATCCTCCACCAGTTATGGCTGCCTAGGCTTGTTCCCTGAAGGCTGGAGTGGCAGAGTGAGCCAAGTGGGGGAGAGGGAAGGATTCCTCCAGGCCCTTACATCAGCCTCTCCTCTCCCCGTGACTGGGCCACAGAGGGATGATCTGCTCTCTAAGCAGCCTCTTCCTCCACCTCCTCCCCCAGCAAATACAAACACTGACGACTCACAAAGATCAAGGAAGCGTGTGGCCTTGTGCTGCCTGACCCCTGGCCACACACACCTGCGGCAGCAGGAGCCCAGCCCATCTGTTTACAGCATACTCAGCAGCTGCTCCCAGGAAAAGCCCCTTCTCAAGAAAGGAAAACTGGTGAAAGGGTTCGGTTGGCCAAGCGCGGCTTGGGCCCGAGGAGGGCATGCCCACGGTCCCACAGCCGCCTCTCGTCCTCGCTCCACAGGTACCTGACCCGCTGGTCTCCCCGCTCCGTCAAGCCCATCTACAACAAAGGCCACCGCTGGAACAAGGTGCGCATGGCCGTGGGGTCCCCCCTCCTGAAGGACAACATCTCCTACGCGGGCAGGCCTCTGGTGCTGTATCACTGACTGAGAGCAGGGCCTCCCGAGAGCCGGCCTTGAGCTCATCCTGCACTCCAGCCCCATCCCACCAGGGTGGCCCGGCTCCTCCAATGTGGATGGCACGAGGGCTAGCAGGTCCAACACCAGTGCCCTGGGCCTGCCCCGCCACAGAGCTGGGCTCTGGGTGCAGGTGGGGCAGTCGAGTCCCCAGGCAGCTGCTGTGGTCTCGTGACTGGCCTGGGCTCATTGCTGGTGGACAGGAGCTTTGCCCACAGGAATGTTATAAACCAGGCTTGTACCCATCCACTGGGTGTGCGCCCACTGCTTGGGAAGTACAGGGGGCTCGGCCCGTTTCCGGCCAGTTACTGAGCATTGAGTCACTGATCTCTTGTGATGGGCCACGTGAATGCAACAGGGGAGTTCACGGGCCAAACAGGTTCCCTTCCTCTCTATTGACAGCTGTTAGCTTTTCGGTCAGGGGGGCTGCAAGGAGGAGGTAAGTTAGGCTGCCCGGCCCATGTGCAGCTCTCATCTGAGTCCAAGAAGCTGCCCTCCTCAGAGGGCTCCTGGCTGTCACCTTCTCCCCCCCGCCATTTCCTCCCACCATTCTCTCTCGTTAGCACATTCCAACCCTCTGCCACTTGCTCTATTTGAGCTGGGCCTCTCCTCAGCCTGGACGCCACATGGAGGTGGAGATGAGGGGAGGCAGCAGCACAGAACAAACAGACCAAATTCACTGGACATTATGAAAATACTGTTTAGACTCTCCAGACTCCCCAGGCGGCCCTCCTACAGCATGAACGGCAGGTCGATGTTCTTCTCGCCAGTGCCCACGTAGATGTAGCCATAGTTCTTGGTGCGAGGAGCGTGGTAGAAGGTGAGGCCTGGCCAGAGCAGGCTGCGCAGCACCACCAGGGTATTGCCTCTCTCCGTCTGGATGCTCCAGGACCCTGAGGAGGAGCAGGAGGCAAGGCCTGGGCACTGTGGAGGCAGAGCCCTGCCGGGTATGCAGAGGCCCCAGGCTCGGGGCCGCCAGGCCCGAGCATTAAGGTCCAGTGGGAAAAGGGAAGACAGTTTAATTATCCCGGCACTTTACTCCTCCTGATTGCCTTTGAGCCATTTCACTGCTCATTAAAACCACTTCCAGAGGGAGGGCAAAGGAAATGAAAAGAGGTAAAACTCAAAGCAGTCCGTTTTGTTCTTGTCAGCAAGTCTAGTGAAAGGTTGCGTGGGGGAGGAAGCTGAATCCACAGTGCACAGGCAGAGGGGAGCTGGGGCTGGGCTAGGGGAGGCCCCAGGCTCCCTCTCACCCTGCACTAGGGGTGCTCACTGGTGGCCTTCAGTCCTGGTGCGCTTCACCGCTGTGTGCCATTTGCTCTCTCTTCCCCAGGCTAGAAGCCTCTGCTCTGAGATGGATGAGACCTGACCAGGCTCACATAGAAGTGGGGCCGTTTCAGGCCTCCCAGCTCAGTAGCCCTTTCTGGCAGCCGGTAGACTGGGAGCCATCCTTGGCGGGAGGGTACTTGAGCTGCAACTATTAAGCCTTTGTCTGTCCTGGGTTCTGCCCTGGTTTTTGCTCCCCAGACGGGAGCAGCCCAGCCTGGGGCTGAGCTGTGCAGCCGTGAGGACTTGGCGGGAAGGGCCTGATCCAGCTCCAGAACCGAGGGAGGGAGCCGCTGTGTGGGAGGAAGGAGCCTGGGAAAATCGCCTCTGGATGCAGATCTGGAACTTCTATTCCCCTGCGCACTGAGGCCTCTCCCGGCCCAGCCGCAGCTCTGCTCCAGGCCCTGCCAGAAAGGCAAATGCTTTGAAGGTTTTGGTGCTGGACCAGCCAGTGATGCGCTGAGAACTGCGCCTAGGCCTTCATCAGCTGCCAGGCCAGCCTGGCTGCCCAGCTTCCACTGCCCCTCTGCCCGCAGGCCCCCTCCAGCCACAGCCCACCATGGTCACTCCACACCCAGCAGCCTCGGAGCTCAGGTCCCACCCTCCAGGGGCCACCCTGAATCCAAGCGACCTGACCACCAGGCACCCCTGGCTCTGATGGCAGCTAGCCCTACTCAGGGTGCCAGCACCTGCCCAGGTCAAAGCCAGAGTTTTTGGGGTGTGTGTAGGTCAGCTGGCCTTGGGCTGCTTAGGGAGAGGCCACCTGGAGGCCACCTCAGCACTGTGCAGTAGCCTGCACCAAGTGCCACCACCCATGCATGAGATGATGAAGCAGAAGGCACAGTGTGGGCTCGACCCCACTCCCCCAGGCCCACTCAGTGCTGGCCAGACAGCATTAAGAAGAAAGAAGGGTGTTCCTGGGTTCCCAGAGCTCTGGGTAGGGCACTGCCTAGGTTGGGATGGGGGCAGTATCTTTCCTGGTCAGAGAAGTGGAGAGTATTTCCCCTAGCTCGCAGCTTTCCTCTGCGTATCTCCACCTCATAGACCTGCCCGCAGAGTTCTAGAGGCCTTAGCCTGTTGCTTTCCCAGTCACTCATTGCAGAAAACAGATGGCCTATGGGTAACAGGAGAGGGGGTGTGACAGAACAAAGTGTTCCCAATGCACTGCATTCAGCGTCTGGCCAGAAGCACAGGCCCCCCCAGAAGATAGCGCTCTGCCCTCTACCCCTGCCAGTTCCCAGAGCATCGTCTGGTGTGTCCCTCCCCGCCCTTGGAGCCCACGGCCACACATCCCCCTTGAACTGAAAAAGGTCAGGCTCTGCCCACCTGGGGAGGGCAGCTTGCAGCCAGATGCTGCCCTGGAGAACTGGAATCCTGGAGTCCCCCGGCCCAGACCACTATCAGCAGTTCCCTGTCGCTGGCACCTTGGCACACCCTGGGCAAGGGCTGGGTCCTGGCCTCCCCTGGCACCAGCCTGCCCACCTAGGGTTTGGCCACCGGGGGGCCCAGGCTCATCAGCAGGGGCTCTCCCCACCCCACCCAAGAGCAAGGAGAAACTGACAGGGATGCTAGAGAAATACAGTGCTGCCACCAGGTTGGGGGCCGGTGCCGAGCAGGCCCAGGGTGCAGGCCAAGGACAGGAGCGGCATGTGAAGTGGCCGGCCAGCCAATGACACTACCTCCTCCCTCCCTTGCATTCCTGTCACACTCCTGTCCTTTCCTTGTCCCTGGCGCAGCTTGTCGCCCAGGAAACACACTCTCAACGTGCCAGGAGTCACGTAGCGTCTACCTGGGAAGCCAGGCGCTTGCTGTCACCTTCACCCACTTTTCTCACTGCAACTGCTGGAAAGGCTGGGCCTAGCCAGCCACCACCTGTGGGGCTCTGGGGAAAGCAGCCTCCTGCAGCCCTGGTGTTTCTGTTCTCAGCCCCTGGTCTCTCCCAGGTCTCCCCAGACCTCCCCTCCGGTCCCCTGGCAACCACTCTTCTCCACAAGCGCTCTTCTTTGAGGGTGTGGTGGGAGGGATATAAGCTGGTAAATCAGGAATGGGCCCTCCTGCATCAGCAGGAAGTTGCAGGGCCTCACCCGCCTTGCCAGTGTGGAAACCTCAGGCTGGGGTAGGCTTATCATGGTTATATTCTCCTGCCCGCCAGGAAGGAAGGCAGCAAAGCTCTGAGATTTAAGTTTGAGGAGTAGAGTGGACCAGGCTGGGGTTCAGGGCTGTCCAGGGGCAGCAGATGGCTTAAACCGGTCCTCAGACCAGCACCACACAACTTGTCACACACACAGAAATGGCCATGGGCCCCTTCTCAGAGCAGCCACTCCCACCACACCAGGGCCACAGCGCCTGGGAAGGGGGTGGGGGCGGGGTGGGGAACGAGGCGGAAGAGTTCCTGGTCTTATTGATGAGCAAGGCCAGGCCCCCTGGTCCAGAAGACAGAGCACCTGTCACCCAGGCTTCCACAGGGCTGGAAGGGAGGTGCCACCTGCACACCCCCCAAGAGAAGGCTGATCCCGGACACCGTGTTCCCCACCCCTCTTCGATGCTGTCCCCCTGGTCCCCCGCGGCTTTCCAGGGAAGCAGGCCCCTTGCTGCCCTCTGCTGCCTGAACTGGGCATTGTGCTGGAGCCTCTGCGGCCCTGTGCTGAGCAGTTCCTGAGATCTGTCAGCTCCGGCCCAGAGTGGAGCAAGGAGAGGCGCTCTGCCCTCTACCCAGCTCGCTCTGCTTCCCAGGACACCTATGATTTCACTTGTGAGGCACCTTTCTATTTTACTTTTCTGTTTCATTTGATCTTCCCAAACCTCTGTGAGGCAAAGATGGTGTCCTGTTCCCAGCGGCATCTCTGGTGCCTGGGACATAGTAGCTGCTCAGTGGCTATTATTTGCTGATAGAGTGGAAGATTAAGGAGCATTGAATGGCAAGAGTACTGCCTAGAAATCTGGTGTCCTGACCTGGTGCTTCATGTCTCACCTGGCGAGAGCCCAAGCTCAGAGAACTCTTAGCTGTTGCCCTGTGTCCACCAGGAGGATGGTTTCGCTCCCAAAGCCCTACTCCCACAAAACTCCGCAGACCCCAAGGCACAGTTCAGGAGGGCATTAGTGGCCCCAGGCAGGGCCAATCTAAGCCATACCTGCTCACAGATGACATGAAGTTCCCCTGAGCAATTGCCTCAGACCCAGAAAGGAAACTGATCCTACCTGGGCAGAAAACGGCTCCCAAATTCCACCCCTCCGGCCAGTGCTGGTGTCCCAGGGAACTCTTCCTCGGGATTTTGGCCTCACTTAGCAGCCCAGCCATTCTGGCTGCTGTCTGCCTGATGGGGCAGCCTCCCAGCAGCTCCTTTTGCTCTTTCACTGGCAGATAAGGAAGGGAGTCTGGGAGCAAAGTCAGTGTCTGCTCTCCCCCGACCATCCACACTTTCACCCCCACACCATGGCTCCCATCAAGACATCATGAGAAAAAGCTGGGCCCGACTTCCTGGAGGCTTTCTGGTGTTGGCTCTGGGAGGAAGGGAGCTGGAGGCCCGGAAGCTGTGGAGTTTCCCAAGGTCAGGCCAGGAGCATCCCTCCCCTCAGGCCCACACACACAGGAGATGTCAGGAGCCCTCAGCCCCTAAGGCTCCAGGACTACGGACAAAGCAACGTGCGGGGGTGGACTGGGTGTCGAATCACGCTTCAGCCCTAAGGCCCACCATTAGGGCAAGAAGTCTAGGCTCAAGGAGGAGGAGGCGCTCTTGTGTTAGCACCCCCAGTCACCCAGCGCTATGGAGGGAGTGCCTCATCCGCTGGCCCTGGAGTATCCTGCTGCGTGTGAGAAGGCTGAGAAGTCAGCACCGGACAGAGCTTTCCAGCCACACACTGAATCAGGGAGGAGGGGCTGCTGCCCCCAGATTAGGGGCTCTAAGAGGACTTTTCTCTGTCCACCATTCAGCCCATGGCGCCAGGTCCCACCACCACAGTGTTCCTGGCTCCCTTTATCAACCAGGGATGTGCAGCCCCCTCCAGCCTTGCCAGGCAGGGAGCAAAGAATTGGAGGAGGTAATGGGAGTCTGGGAAGTATGTCTGGTGGTTAAGAAATGCCCATCCCCAATAAACCTTCTTCATCTCCCCCAGAGGTCCAGGACCCCCTTTTCTATGCTCAAGGAGGGTTGACTCTGGAGCCCCCATGTGTTGGAGGCCAGAGTAGCCACTCTTTGCTGGCAGTCCTTACCCACCTGGGACCCACAGCCCAGCCCCTGGGGCACTGCAGTAGCCATGAAACAGCCTCCAGATCCCTGGCTTGCCCCTTTCCATCCATCCATGCACCACTGCCTTGTTATCACAGACCTGCTCACGAGCCACCAGCAGCTCCTACTGCCTTGGTCTACGCCTCCTACCCCTTGGCCTCCTAGGCCCCCCTAGGCCTGCCCGACCCACCTCTAAGGCCTTTTTGCTACCGACAACAAGATCAGTAATAATTATTAATTTTTACTTGAGTCCTTAATGTGTTAAGCACTATTATAAATGTTTTGTATATGTGTTAACTCATTTAATTCTCATAACAGCCCAATGAGGTAGGAAGTATTATTCCCCTTTTACAAATTGAGGCACAAGGAAATTGAGGGACTTGCCTGAGGTCACCCAGCTAGTATGAGGCAGATTCAGGATTCCAACGCAGGCTTTCTGGTTCCAGAGCCCTTTCCTTTAACGACTACTGCCGTCCCACCCCTACCCTGAGTTCCAGCCCGACTGGGTTGCTCATTGCTCCTCAGAAGCGTTTCCCCTTAGTGGTGGGAGTGACTATTGTCCTGCCATTCCCAATGTCCACTTAAAATGAAACACCATCTACTTGACACCACAGTTAAGGCCAGAGCCTTGGAGTCTAACGCTCTAACACTATGTCCTTGGGTTTAACTCTCTGAGCCTCTGTTTCTTCATCTGTAAAATGGGGATAATAATAGTATCTACCTCATAGGTCAGCTGTGAAGATTAAAATGAGATAAGGCATGGGAAGGACAGTACAATGTCTGGCACACAATAAGCAGTGTCATTGCTTTTATGAGTAGTTACTAGTATCATTATCTTTGCCATCATCAACAACAGATTCCCTCCAGTTCTCAGAACACCAAGCATGGGGAGGGAAAGAAGCAGGGGTGCTGAGTCAGTGCCTTGGGTCTGGCCCCCGAATGCCGGAGCCTGGCACCTGTCCTGGGCTGCAGCATCCAAGCAAGAGCATCTTCCAAGGACATGCTCGTCTCTACTGGTGGACCCCAGGAAGGAAATGGGGTCTCTGTGACTCCACCAACTGCTGGCTGTGTGCCTGGGCCAGGTGGGACCTGAAGCACAAGAAGGCCTCTGGAGACCTCCCTGGTGGCACAGTGGTTAAGAATCCATCTACCAATGCAGGGGACAAGGGTTCGATCCCTGGTCCGGGAAGATCCCACATGCCAGGGAGCAACTAAACTCGTGCACCACAACTACTGAGCCTGCGCTCTAGAGCCCACGAGCCACAACTACTGAAGCCCACGCACCTAGAGCCTGTGCTCCGCAACAAGAGAAGCCACCGCAATGACAAGCCCACGCACCGCAACGGAGAGTAGCCCCCGCTCACCGCAACTAGAGAAAGACCACACGCAGCAATGAAGACCCAACACAGCCAAATAAATAAATAAATATTTTTTAAAAAAAGGAGGCCTCTGAAGTTGTATGTTTTATGATTAAAAAGTACAACCACATAACAGGAGGCAAATGTATGGAACTCATTTCCTTAGCAGGTGGCCTCAGCAGGTCGGTCAGCACCCACTCACTGAGCACCAGCTGTGTGCTAAGCACTGGATCTAACCCTGAAACTAACCACTGAGATGTATGGATGGCTAGTATTTTCAGGGGTGTTTTCAGAGATGTTTTGGGTCAGGGGAGATTCCCAATTTGCCTCCATTCAAGATTGGTATGAAAATCAAAAGAAACACTGAGAGACTTCCTGTCTGTGGAAGCACATGGAAGACAATCCTTTTGTCCGCAAACACTTACCAACTGTTTACTAGGAGCTGAGCCCTGTATTGGGCCCTGGGGAAGCCCCACCCTCAAGGCCCCACAGTGAACCCCCAGTTCCCACCCAGGCCCTCGGTCCCACTCTTAGAGGAGAATGGCAGGTGGCACGGCCCACTGCTCTGACCTGGGGGCAAATCCAATGTCCTCCAAGTAACAGGCTGTTACCTTTGGGGATGTCATGCTCCAAGGAGTCCATGAAGTCCAGGGAGGGGTCCAGGTCAGCCTTCTCAAGCAAGGTCTTGTTCTTCAGCTCAACAGGCTCCCTGAAGTGGAAGTAGGAACTGAGCTTCTTGGCTTCAGACGAGGACAGTCCTACAAAAGGGGCGGCAGGTAGGAAGTGAAGGTCATCCCCAAACCCCACAGCCCCCTTCCTCTATGATTGGGGACCACGTGGAGGGGCTTGCAGAGGACTCAGTCAGCTACTGACGGGGGACTGAAGGGCGAAAAGGGAGCAGTGTTCTCTCAGCCGAACTTGGCTCAGATCCTGCAATGAGGACAGACCATGGAGGAGGAGGGTAGGAAAAGGCGGGGAGCCCAGCACCACACAAAGCCCCAGACCCAGGTGGCCAGATGCTCCCCCACCCTCAGGCATAAAAGAGTCAGGGTCCAGTGACTGGGTACCCATGCCAAGCACAGATACCAGGTCATTGGGCACATCCTCCCAAGTGATGTGGCCACAGCTATTCTTTCTCTGAGAAAGTGGGCAGTCTCCCCTGGACTCCCAGGCATGTGTCCAACTATGCTCAGGAAGAGATGCCTTCTGGCCCTAAGAGATGCCTGAGAATTCACCTTCAAAGGTCCGATTGACACGGATGGGTCCAAAAGGGGTCTTAAAGAGGGCACCTCGGGGGATGACAGCCACAGCCTTGTCGATCTGGTCAATGATGGACACCAAGCGGGTCTCTTCCTTGATCTGGACCTGAGGAGACAAGAGACAAGCCATCCTGCCAGGGCGCTGTGCCCAGTCACTCCTGGTGCAAGGGCCTCAGCATGACCATCTGATCTGGGTCACCACAGTGTAGATGCCAGGTCCATGGAAAATCACGATGGTGAGTCCTCGCCTTCCTGCCCTCCCTTCCTTTCTTAAATTGGTGATGAGTGCAATATTTAAAACTTAAAAAAAAAAAGCAGTCTCTCTCACTTCATCCCTGGCCCCCAAATTGCCCTCACTGGGGGCAGATACCGTTAATGGTTTTTTATGTACCTTTCCAGAAACAAACCATTCTATCATCATATTTTAATGTTGCTTATTTTGCCTTTTTAAAATATAAAAGCTATCATGCTCACTGTAGACTATCTGGGTAATAGAGAAATATTTTACAATATACCTAAGAAAATGAAAACCACTCATAATCCCACCTTCTAAAGGTAATCGCTGATAACATATTGGTATACTTCCTTCTATTCTTTTTTTCTATGCCTATATTCAAAGGAAAATTAGAGTTACAGTTTATATAGTTTCATATCCTGCCCTTTGACTTAACATTATTTCTCAAGCATCACCCCATACAATTTTTACGCAGATGAAATTTGGTTATAATCAATATCAAGGGCAGCCCTGAACAAAAGGACTTCATAGAGATGTTTGGGAAAAAGCAGCACTTACCAGGGAAAACATGTCACTGGGAGCCCCCAAAGTCACTCAACCACCTGTTTCCCATGGGCTGCTGACTAGAATTGATTACAAAGGAGGAGAGCGAAACTAATAATAAGTGTCTAGGCCAGGGGCTTTAAATATGTCACCTCATTTAATCTGCACAAGCCTGCAAAGTAAACATAATGATCCCAATTCTACAGAAAATAAAACTGAGGGGAGGTTAAGTTTGTCAGGCGGGCACGGGGTTGCAGCTGAAGCATCATAGACCTAGACCCAGAGTTTCGGCATCACCTGGGTTCCAGTGCAGAGGCTGGGTTTTGACTCCCAGGTTTCTCCAGTTTCAGAACTTGGGCTGGTTATTTTTTGACTGCACAACCCCATTTCTAGGAGTTGATCCTTCAAATCGAGTGCATGCATGGGAAATGACGCATGCACAAGCTTACTCACTGTGGCATCGCTTGTCAGAGCGAAAACTTGGAAACCGACATTTCCGTGAATGAGACGCCGGTTAAATATGGTACGTTCACACAATGGTAAAAAGAATGGGGAGGTTCTTCAGGCACTGATGTAGAAAAATCTCCAAAATATATTGTTAGGAGAAAAAAGCAAAGTGCAGAACTGTGTGCATAACATGCTGCCACTTGTTTTGTTTTGTTTTTTAAGATAAAAAGAGAATATGTCGGGGCTTCCCTGGTGGCGCAGTGGTTGAGAATCTGCCTGCCAATGCAGGAGACACGGGTTCGAGCCCTGGTCTGGGAAGATCCCACATGCCGCGGAGCAACTAGGCCCGTGAGCCACAATTACTGAGCCTGCGCGTCTGGAGCCTGTGCTCCGCAACAAGAGAGGCCGCGATAATAAGAGGCCTGTGCGCCGCGATGAAGAGTGGCCCCCACTTGCCGCAACTAGAGAAAAGCCCTTGCACAGAAACGAAGACCAAACACAGCCATAAATAAATAAATAAATAAATAAACTTTTAAAAAAAAAAAAAAAAAAAAAGAGAATATGTCAGGGTGAGGTATTGGCTGAGGTTTGTACTTGCATAAAATGTCTCTGGAAGCAGAGCTTCTCAAACTTTAATGCATATTTAAATCCCCTTGGAGGGACTTCCCTGGCGGCACAGTGGTTAAGAATCCGCCTGCCAATGCAGGGGACACAGGTTCGAGCCCTGGTCCAGGAAGATCTCACATGCCAAGGAGCAACTAAGACCGTGCGCCACAACTACTGATCCTGTGCGCTAGAGCCTGCGAGCCACAACTACTGAGCCTGCATGCCTAGTGCCCGTGCTCTGCAGCAAGAGAAGCCACCGCCATGAGAAGCCCCCACTTGCTGCAACTAGAGAAAGCCCGCGCGCATTAACGAAGACCCAACACGGCCAAAAATAAATAAATAAACTTATTAAAAAATAATAAAAATTAAAAATAAATCCCCTTGGAACATGTTAAAATTCAGACCCTGATGCCAGCCCGAGAGTCTGCATTTCTAACTCCCAGGGCATGGTGATGCTTCTGATACAGACTGCGCTTTGAGTGGCAAGACTTGGACACACACACGCACACGCAACACGGTTCTATTAATGACCCCCAGAAAGACGACCTGAGTGACTGGTGGATAGGGTAGGAGGGAAACTTTACTATATTCCTTTTTGTGAATTGTGAACCAAGTGAATGTATTATCTAGTAAAATACAAATTTATACAAAAATATAAGCACCTGCACACACCCCCTTGCCCCAGAGCAAAGCACACACCCCTTCTTCCCAGCCCCAGCCCCATAGCACGGCTCCCCCGAGAGCTGCCCAGCCACTTTGCCACCGTGTCATCACTCAGGAGTGGTGTTACCCTGGGCAAGTCACTTAACCTCTCTATGTTTCCGTTTTCTCCTCTCTATCACCTGGAAAGTAAGGTACCAACTTCCCAGAGCTGTGAGGATGAAGCAATGGGACTGGCACAGTGGCACAGGGCCTAACACACCCAGCAACCCAGGCCCAGCTGGCACCAGTGGCAGCGATGATAAACGTTGTTTCTGCCGCAGTGTGCATTGGGCTGGGGTTTGGATGGCCCAGGTCCCTTTCATTCGGGCCCTCCTCCTCCTCTTGTCTTCACTCACCACTACTTCTTCTTCAAAGACCTTTTCGCCCTCATTCACCTTCTGCAGCTCGGTGTGTTCGTACTCATGTGAGGGGTCCCCCATGAAGCGGCCCTTCACCACAGATGTCTGCATCTCCATCTCCTCCGTGGCAGGGGGCAGGAGGCTCCACTCCATGCAGTTCAGGCTGCCAACAACATCCCCATCACCCCGATTCTAACTCCCCTCTGACTCCAGCTTCCTGCCCCCGCCCCTTCTCAAGAGAGGTGAGGCCCAAGAAGAGCTGTTGGGAGTCACATCTTTCCCCTAAGAAGTGCTAAGTGCCTGTGGTGCACCCCACCCCACATGTGATGAAATTCAGCTTTATCTTTTAAAAGCTTCAGTACGCCAAGATTCCAAGAGCTTCTTCCTAGATAGATATCTGGACTGTGAGGTCCCATTTGAGTTTCTGGAAGCTGAACTTTCCTCAGTTGCAGGTGCCTCTGCTCCTGTGGGCCCCAAATTCATGCTCAGCCTGCCTGCTGAGCTGACAGCACGGCTATCTCCACCCACTTCTCAGGAAAGCCCAGCCCAGGCTCAAGAAGCTCTCCTCCTCTGAGGTCTTCCCTTCTTTCTCACATCCTGCCAGGAGGGGATATCCTCCCACTCCTCCCTCATCCATGTAGGGCCTGCGTCCCCAGCCTGCTCTCTGCTCACGTTTCCTCCCTTCACTCTCCACTGGCTCCTTCACAACATGAAAACGCCCCAGCTTTATAAAACAACAGCCCTCAAATCCATGCCCCTCTAGAAAATGCCCCTTTCCTGTCCTGCCCTCTTCTTCCCCAACTCTGAACCATAATCGAGAACAATTTGCTCTGTGGCAGCCCTTGCTCTCCCTCACTTTCACTCTTTGACCACTGCACCATGATTCTGCCCCTGGCACCCCAAGAAACTGCTCCGAAGAAGGTCATCCATGGGACCTAAAACCCAACAAACGCATCTCCATTTCTATTTCCTTTTACATCTCCCTTCTCCCTCCTCCAGTGCCTTAAGTACTTCCAAGGATCTATTCTCACTGCTCTTTTCTCTCCACAGTCTCACCTACCTGACCCCTAGAACCCCAGCTACTCCCTAGTTGACATCCAGAATCCAGCCACCTCTCACCACCTCCACTGCTTCCACCCTTGTCCAAGCCACCATCTACTCTTGCCCAGATATTGCAGTAGCTTCCTAACCGGTCTCCCCATGTCCATACCTGCTCCCCTTTCAGTCTAGTCCCCACCCAGCTGTTAAAACCTAAGCCAGATCGTGTCTCTGTGCAGAACCTTCCAGTGACTTCCCATTGAGCCAAGTCCTTACAGTGCCCCACAGGGCCCTGCACAATTGTCTCGGCCCCTCTCTGACCTCATGCAATGGTCCCCCTCACTCACTCCTCTCTAGCCACACTAGCCTCTTCAGAGTTCCACACTACACTAAGCACACACCTGCCTCGGGGCCTTTGCACTTGCCTGGAATGCTTTTCCCTGAGATAAACACACAGCTTACTCTCTCAGTTGCTTCAGGTCTCTTCTCAAATGTTACTGTTTATAATAGTACCCCATCCTGTATTCTCTGTCTCCTTTAGCACCAATGCTAAGTGTATGTTTATTTATTGTCGGTCTCCCCTCCCCCACATACACACTAAAATGTAAACTCCATGAAGACAAGGACTTTGTCTCTTTTCGCAGTGAATTCCCCATGCCTAGATCAATGCCTAGCACATACTAGGTGCCAAAGAAATAAAAACTGATTGGAATAGAGTGAGTCTCAAATGTCTATCTTCAGTCCAAATTTTTCTTCTGGACTCCAGATCTGTACTTTAATATGCCTCCTTACCACCCTGCCCCATAGGCACCTCACACCAAATTCACTAGGCCTTCCCTAGTACCTCCTGAATTCTCTCCCAGTGGGGGGCACCAGCACTTACCCAGCTACCTAAGCTGGAAGGAAGGGTCAACCGTGACCTCTTCTTCACCTTTCCCCATTTAGTCACAAGTCCTGCCACTTCTACCACTTAAATCTTTCCAATCCCTCCCCTCTATTCCCTCAGCTACCTCCTCCTTTCAGTCCCCCTTCATCTGGACACTGCAACAGACTTCCAAATGCTCACCCACTTCCAGACCATTCTACCCACTCAGGTCTGAGCAGGCTCTTCTTGATTAAAGGCCCTCAGTGGCTCCCCATAGCCTGTGGACAAAGTTCAAACCCCTTGGCCTCTCCATCCAGTTCAACATAACACCCTAGGCTGCCACTGCCATGTTTGCCTGCCCACTATTCTCCCAAAACACCCAAAGCCAGCTCAAGCCAATAAGCTTGCAGTTGTTCCCTCTAACTGTCATGCCTGTCCCCCACACTTTCCTGGAGAACTCCAGATCATCTCTCAGATCTCAGTAATCTTATCTAATTACTCTCTAGGAGAATGTCCCACCCTGGCACCCCTTTGTGTACACCTCCGTCCCAGTTTTAAGACACTTTGCTGTAATTGCTGGGTTACCCATTGGTCTCCCTTCCTAGGATGTGAATAACTTGGAGATATGGGTGAGTCTTAGCCATCTTTTTAACCCCAAGCCTAGCACAGGATACATCCAATCAATGTTGGATTGATGCATGGATAGATAAATGAAGTCTCCAACTTCCTGCAGCCTCAACGGAATGCTTGTAAGATGATGAGCTCCCCATCGTCGGGGGTAGTCAAAAAGAGGTTGGATGGTCCTGTATGGCACTGTCCAGGGAAATTTCTTCAGTTCTAAATCCCTTCTCTCTCATTCCACATTCGTTCACTAATTCCTAGAGGGCCTCCTGTGAGCCAACACCTCCACCGAAAATGCTTCGGGACCCACTTCCAAACAGCTCCCCACCACCCCTCAAGGCTTCTGACCCTTCTCCAAGCTGAACTCTTTGAAAAAGCAGGTCCACCACCTGACGTCTACTCTGGGTCTTCATTCTCCAGAAACTTTCATCTTGCCCTGCCTCCGTTCTTGCCACGCTTCCATTATAACCCCACCAGTCTCTTTCTCTGGCGCCCCTCCCCACGTGTCCTCCCAGGGAGGACCTCGCCCACTCTCTTCCTGGACCTCGCCCCTTTCGATCCTACCTCGCACCCACCCCTTCCCGGCCCTCGCTAGCCCCCGGCTCCTCAGTATCCCCCTGTGGCCTCAGCCAGCCCGGGCGCCGCCTCCACCTGTACAGGGTCTTGCGCGGTGCGAGCTGGTCCTCGCTCAGGCCCTGCGCGATGTAGTAATCGGCGACGAGGCCGAGGATGCGGCCCCAGAAAAGGACCCGATCGAAGCGGTAGTCGCGTTTAACCAGCATAAGGGAAGTGAGCAGTGAGGCCCGACGGTCCGGGCTGAGGCCCTGCCCACTACCGGACGCCAGCTCCAGAGACAATAGGAGGCTCTCTTCGTCCATTGCTCCAGCGGCTCTGCTCAACGCCTGCCAGGTTGCTAGGAGAAGCAGGTCTCCACTGAGACCCAAAGCTCCGCCCTTCCATCCGACCGGAAGCGGGATTTCACGCACGCGACCTCCCGTAGCCCAGCCTTCTGGGGCCTCCTGCCAGCCCTTCTTCCCATGGAGCCCTTCCGAAAAGCCAGGGGTACACTAGCTCCCTCCCGCTTCCTTTCCCGAGTAGGTGTTGGGAGGTGTTGTTGTCAGGGCAACGGCGTGATTTTTCCCCCCCCAAATAGGTAGGATACAGTTGATAGATTGGAGGTCCAAATAAGCCAAGTTCTGGGGATATTTTTGCTTTCCCTAAGCCCTTACACACGGTCGACATTTACTGAGTCCTCACTGTATACGCAGTGGGGGTTTGGGAAGAAAAATGCAACAGCGACACTAGCTATATTATTTCACTCCAGTCATGTCCTTTCTTGGCCTCAGAATTATCTACGCAGAAAAGAATTTGAGATCCTCTTGGCTCTAGGATACCAAGGCAATTAATCCCCCGCAAAGACAGGTCTTACAAAGACCTAGGCAAGGTGATGAGGGGGGGCGGGGGCGGGGAAGTTCCCCAGCGGCCCAGTGGCTGGTTAGGACTCCCCACTTTCACTGCCTGAGGACCTGGGCCAATCCCTGGTGGGGGAATTAAGATCCCACTAGCCCTGCAGCACGGGTAGCTGGGGCCTAGGCAATTGGGGCAAGGTATAGGGCCACACCTTGGGAAAGGAGGGTGCGAAGAGGGGTACAAAATGGGTGATTTTACAGACTACACTTTCCCATCAACATTTTCATTTACATTAACAACTACATGTTCCCTACCACCTACATTTACCTACCTCAAGCCCCACAACTGTTGCTTTTAGGCGAAAGTGGTGGCAACAGATGAAAGGCCAGAACCCCACTGAAGCTGGGGCTCTTCACTCCCTGGGCTAGATACTATTTCTTCACATCCATCTCTGGAGTGCCCAGCCAAGGTTAAGAGATAAACAGGGACTTCCATAGTGGCGCAGTGGTTAAGAATCCGCCTGTCAATGCAGGGGACACGGGTTCGATCCCTGGTCTGGGAGGATCCCACATGCCAAGGAGCAACTAAGCCCGTGCGCCACAATTACTGAGCCTGCGCTCTAGAGCCCACGAACCACAACTACTGAAGCCCATGTGCCACAACTACTGAAGCCCGCGCACCTAGAGCCCGTGCTCCGCAACAAAGAGAAGCCCCCGCGATGAGAAGCCCGCACACCACAAAGAGGAGTAGCCCCGCTCGCCACAACTAGAGAAAGCCCGTGCTCAGCAACAAAGACCCAATGCAGCCAAAAATAAATTTTAAAAAAGAGATAAACAGGTGCCTCAGCAGGCTTGTGGTCAGAGGAGATGGGATTTATTGATAAAATTATTAACTGATCTTTTAATTTCTGGATTCCTTTGGAGGACTCATGAAATCAGAATGACCTGGCCCCAATGCCAACCCGACAGAGAAGTGTCTAAATTACCTGAATAATTACTTTGTTTTGATTGCCTAGACATTGTTTATGAAGGCTTTTAAAAGTAGTACTTGAGGGAATCTGACTTGGCTTAATGTGTCTTACATCTCAAAACAATTTATAACTCCCTTGTTCAAAACTCTCCCTCCCTTTAGGCAGACCCCTCAGCCTGTCCCTTCCCAAGTGGGAGATATGGCCCTGCTCCTCTTCTGTAAGGTAATATCAGACACAAAAACAGCAAAGTCCAGCTGGTGGAATATGCTTCAAGTGGACACAGCACAGAAAAGATCTCAAACCTTTTGTTTGCATTGATTCCATGTTTACTCCGCACCAATAAATGGCAGGTTCCATGTCACGAAACACAATCTGAAGCCAGAGACGGAAGTCCTGCAGCTTTCCAATTCTACCACCTTCAGTAGGGCAAACCCTGTTTAATTAGCTCAGAGTAAAATCACGCAGGGTGTACAACACAGTGTAAAGCACTGAGCCTCTGGAGCCAGCTGGACTGGGTTTGAATCCAGGTTTCGACACTTATGCAAGTTATTCAATCTCAGAATCCAGGTTTCGACACTTATCTTATGCAAGTTATTCAACCTCCCCAATCTCCCCAAGCGTCATCTATAAAACGGAGACTATAATATGAACTTTTCAAGGTTATTAGATTAGATAATGTATGTAAAGTGCTTAAAACCTACTATAAAATATAAACTATTTTTATGTTTTCTTAAAATATAAAACATAATTCTTCTTAAAACATAAAAAATAGTATATATTGCCCCCATTTACACACACACACACACACTCACACACACACCCCTATCTCCAACACCAGCAGGATGAGGATTCTGTCTTCAACTTGCTTCCAAGAAATAAGCAGGTGTTCTCAGGGACAAAGGGCATCAGTGCTTAGTGGTCAGGACAGCGTCAAGCTGGAGAGGATAACGGTAAGGATCAGGATGGCCAAGCCAGAAACGTAGCTGAGGAAGGACAGCCACAGGCAGGACAGCAGGGTTTGCCTGAGGACAATACTGCCAACAGTAACTGCCAGCAGCCACCACGCAACTGCAATGGAGGGAGGCAGGGCAGAATTCCAGAAGGGACATCTGGCCTCAGGGAAGTGAGCCTACAAGGCAGTCTTGGTGCCTTAGCCTGTGGTTCAATCAGGCTTTGCAAAGACTCTCTCGGTTTTCTTTTCTCAGCTCCCTTCCCCCATGTGACCTCTGCTTTGGGTACACATACTCATGTGGCAAGCAAAGAACATCGGGCTAGGAGTTAGCTGATGAGAACTCTTGCCCCAGCTCTGATATCGAACTGTTATAGAACCTTGGCCAAGTCACTTAACTTCCCAGATTGGCCTGGGGCTGATGAAGAGAAAGAATCATTAGTAAAAAAAAAATCATGGAAGCCCAAAGCATAAGAGGCCAAGGGGGAAGATAAAATACTCTAACCTCAAGCCTGGAAAGTCTCTTTAAGCTAAAAGAGTTTCATGAAAATGTAAGATTAATCCATACATTTTATATTTAATTCATGAGTCATATCCACATTATGTCCCTAGTAAAAATTCTGAAAGGCCACAGCAAAAAGCAGAAAAGGGTCATCTCCATAGGGGTGTCTGTCTATGGGCCCATGTTTGCTTTCCAACCTCCAAAAGAAACACCTGACCCAGAACCCTCTGGGAAAATCAGCCTTTGATTCAAAGAGATGCTTGTTCAGTGATGATTATTACAGCCCTAACCATACCATCAGCCCCCCGGGAAGTCTAAGGGAGGCAGGCAACCAGAAGGAGACAACCTTCCTCTCACCAGGAATTAACTAGCTCCAAGCAAGAGATGGGTGACTTGGTGCCACAGGGGGAAAGATAATTTAGCCATTGTGTTCACGATGAGCATTCCCATTCACTCGTGGAAGCCCTTCAGTGTCACTGGTGCCTGGAACCAAATGTAATCCTCCCAGGCTATAGCTGGGATGGCGGGTCGGCCACAGGACAGGGTCACAGTCAATTTGTGGCCCCGGCTGGGCACTCTGTAGCTGAGCTTGGGTCGAAACCAGTCTTCTCCACAGTCGCGGTGACCCTGTGCCATGACAATGGTGCCCATGAGTGGAGGAACCTGCAGCTCACTGAAGGCATCAGCCATGAAAATGGCTCGGAAGAGGCGGCGCAAACAAGCTGCTGTGCTCAGGTTCGGGTCCATGCCGTTGGGGACCAAGCGGGACAAGTCAAGCTCATAGAACTCCTTGGGACTGAGGGCATTGCCCCCAAGGAGGATCAGCACCCGTGGTACTAGAGTCCGGGCAAAGAGACCCTCCAGGTGGCTGAGGACGCTCTCCAGTTCTGCCAGGGTTTGTTGGCATTTCCTGCTGCTCGCCTCGGCAGTGGCCCGAGGTTTCTTCTTCACCACGTCCTCTGCCTGTGAGGACAAAGAATGGTGACAGAGAAGTTCTGCAAGGTAGGGGAAAGCTAATGACCTCTGAAGAACCCTCTGGGATGGAGTAGACTTATGGGGCTGGATTTCCAGTTCAGTGAACTGCCACAGGCAAGACACTGGGTTTTATCAGAGGGCAATGTATCAAAAAGGAAACTACATTCGTTGTACAAAATCATAATTCTTCCACACTTAGAAGAGCAGACAGTGTTCTGAAGCAGGAGGCACCCAGAATTTAGCAACTAAAATATTCAAGGAGATGTGGTGGCACGGCAGGTGGCAAATCTTTGCTGTGCTGAGAGTGATAACAAGACTGAGGATTATTTGGTCTAATAAATTCTGCAGTTCATCCTCCAGTTAAACATGGCAAATGGAAGGAAGGGAGGGATGGAGGGAGGAAGGGAGGAAGGAAGGAAGGAAGGAAAGAGGGAACGGAGGGAGACAGGAAGGGAGGGAAGGAGGGGAGAGAAAGAGGGCTCCCAAGGGCAAAAAGAACTGGAAGGGACTTCCCTGGTGGCACAGTGGTTAAGAATCCGCCTGCCAACGCAGGGGACACGGGTTCAAGCCCTGACCCGGGAAGATCCCACATGCCGCGGAGCAACTAAGCCTGTGCGCCACAACTACTGAGCCTGTACTCTAGAGCCCACAAGCCACAACTACTGAGACCGCATGCCACAACTACTGAAGGCTTCACACCTAGAGCCCGTGCTCCGCAAAAAGAGAAGCCACTGCAATGAGAAACCCGCGCACTGCAACAAAGAGCAGCCCCCACTCGCCACAACTAGAGAAAGCCGGCACACAGCCACGAAGACTCAACACAGCCAAAAATAAATAAATAAATAAATAGCAAAAAAAAAAAAGAACTGGAAAATAGACAACAGTGGCCAAAGGCAACAACAAACTTTTGGAAGAGAGAAAGCAGATGGAAGAGTTCGAAAGAGCTGAATACCAAGTACTGACAGAGGGGACTCTCCTGAGAAGCTGAAATGATTCACAATGCAGAAGCCCATAAAGGCCCAGGAATGGTCTACTTAAGCACCACAGAAGACAAAAGTGAACACATGGGGACTGAGGGAACACCTGTGCAAGGATCCTTAGATCACCTGCCAATTTCCTCCACCCAGACAGAATGTTTTGGAAGTCCTCTTTCTCTCTTTCTTTCCTTCCTTCCTATTTCTCTCATTTAGTAGTATTTCAGATGGGAGCACAGATAAGCATGTGTTCAATTTGCCATGTTTAACTGGAAGACAACTCCAGAATCACCTTTATTAGACCAAATAATCCTCTTTCCTGTTATCACTACCATTACTTTCTCACCCAATATCCTTCAAGGCTATCAGCTAGCTCAGAGGCCCAGACATGCACACAGAACTTTCAATGACTTATTCTTAAATATTCATCAGACACCAAATAAAAGCCTCTAACATGAAAGAGACCAAAACAAATAAATAGGAGAAGGAATCTGGAAGAAATGGAGACAAGCAAGCGACAGAGAAAAGCTTCAGAAATACAATAATTAACGTCCACAGGTAAGAGAAGTTCATACAGACAGGAAACAACAGGATGCAATTTAAAAGAAACATGTAAAAATTAAGAAAAAGATATGACTGCCAAAAAAAAAAAAAATGATGTAAGTGTTAGAATATAAACTCAGGGAAGTTTATATAAATATACATTTGTATTTATATAAACATAATATAAACCCACAGAAAATATAACATAGAAACAAAGAGATGAGGATATGGACAGAAAAGACACTAAAATTAAAGGATCAGTTCATGAAGTCCAAATGCAACACACAATAGGAGTTTCAGAAAAAGAAAACAAGAGGAAAAGCAGGAAGGGTTAGACTATCAAGACTAGAGTGGGTAGAAAGGGACAGAAGCCATAGGGCTGAAACATCCCTTACAGCTGCTTAGGCTGACAGGCCTGAAGATTCCTTAGACGCCCTTTTTACCTGCCCACCATCTAATAGCCACAAAGTCTCCCCACCAATTTTCTCCCAAAGCCTGTACCCACCTGGGGAGGTTTTCGGTAGAAGTGCTTAAGCTGTTCGTAGGGCAGAGGGAGTTGCTGGCGTTGGTACATGATATGCTTCAGAAGTTCACAAGTAAACCGACAGCACCCTTCCTGGCTGACAGGCCCGGGAAACACCACTGGCACCACGCAGTCTCTGGGGCGAAGGCGCTCCGAAGGGTTGGGAGGTTCCTGGGTGGAGGTGGTCTCAACTTCTATCTGGGGGTCGTGGGTTTCCTCCGACTTCTCACACCACTCCAAATCTGGTAGGTGCACAGAGGGACAAGAGAGAAAAATGAAAAACTTAAAAGGCCAAAGCCAGTCTTCTCATTCCCTTGTGGCGACATCGGCCACCACTGCGGAGGCAACACCCCGACACATGCAGATTCCCTCCGCAAACTCCCCTGTGGGCGGTGGCGCGGAGGTTCCGGATCCCAGTTGCCTAAGGTGAAGTGACGGCGGGATTTGCGGGGAACGGGTGGAGGATTTCGGAGGCAGCGACTGGGGCTCTGCTCAGAAAGTGGAGGCCCTGATCTGGGAAAACGAGTTGAGAGAACGTGTAGTCAAGCAGGGCCCAGAACCCGTCGCGAAAAGGGTGGTGAACCAATGGAATCCAGGGCCGTGGGGGCGATGGAGTCAACGGGGCCGAGTCAGAACTGAGAGGGACGCAGGGAAATGGGGACAAGAAAGACGGGCCAGAGAAGGGGCCAGGGGCTAAGTGACTGGAGGGGTCAGCGGTAGGGAGGAAACAGACTCCTCGAGCTCCGGACCCCACGCCTTACCAGAGACTGCAGCCGGGGTCTGCACTTCCGCCTCTGGGGCCGCCATCATGACCTCCTCCCCACTCTCCGTGCAGTTTGAATAGGCGCCCCGCGCAGCCTCATGGGAAAACCGCGCTTCCACTTCCGGTTCCGTTGCCCGAAAGTGGGCGGGGCGCCGCGTCAGTGTGGCGGAGGCTGGGCTTGGTGGGGAATTGAGCTCTGCGCTCTCCTTCTTAACACCGTCCGGCAAGTCCGCTGAGCCCTTCTCCCACAGGGAAACCACGGGTTCTCAGCCACGTAGCGCTGCCTTCCAAAGGACACCCGCCCGCATGCATCCGTTCTCTCCTGCGTTCCCTATTCGCTGCGCACCTACTTCGTGCCAGGCCCTGTCCTAGGTGCTGGAGACTCTGCGGCGAAGAAGCCAGAGGCAGGCGCTGTCCGCAAAGGGTTCAATGCCTAATAGATTCAAGGCAATGTGATGAATTATATAGTAAGGCATACATGGGCAGCGGACGCGAAGAACAGGAGCGCCTAACCTAGAGGGGGTGGGAGTGAGGGGTGGTCCCGGAGGAAACTGTGACCTGTAGGATGAGTAAAGGTAAAGAGGAGGGCCTGGTGGAGACTGTTATAAAGAAACAACCCCCAAACGGATTCACTTGTGCTAAATCTCACCAAGACTCATTTCCTAACCCAGTAGCAGTTTCAGCTTCTCCTGGAGTGGAATTTTAAACTAACCAGTCTGGAATTTCCTAGTCAGCGCTAGTGAGGTAATCTGCAAGATAAGTCCCCCAACATTCCCCCTAATCCTTTCTTTCCTTTTGCTAATAACCTCCTTATCTTGCCCCCCCTTTCTATAAAAGTCTTGCATTTTGAACAGCCCCTCAGGGTGCCTTTGTATTTACTAGATGGGATGCTGCATGATTCATGAATTGTTAAATAAAGCCAATTAGATCTTCAAATCTTCAGTTGAACTTTGTTTTTTAACAAGACCTTGAGATACAAGAGAATCCTCTATTCAAGGAATAAAAAGAGTTCAGCTTATGAAGAGTTAAGGCTGTGATGGACAAACAGGAGCCAGATCATGGCAAAGCTTTATAAGCCATGTTAAAGCGTTTGAACTTGATCCCGTAGTGGGGTGGGGGAACCTTTGAAAGATTTAAGAAGGGGAGTGACATAATTACATTTACATTTTATAAATTTAATCTCTACACTGGGTCTAGATTACAGACAGGATAAAGGAGGAGGCAGGGATACCAGTTAGAGCTAGCAACTGGAATTACCCAACTATTGGGCTGGCCAAAAAGTTCGTTCGCGTTTTTTCCGTAACATCTTACAGAAAAGATGGTGAAAGAGGCCTGAACTAGGGTAGTCACAGTGGGGTGGAGAGAACTGGGTGAACCCTAGAGATATTTAGGAGGTCCAATGAGCATGGTGGTTGAGCCCAGGAAGAGGAGGAGGGGTAGAGAGAGACTGTCAAGAAGATAAGCAGGTTTTTTACTTCAGCAACTCTATGACCAGTTGTGCCATTCAGTGAAGGAGGGAACACCAGAGGAGGACCAGCTTTACTGGGGTATAGGTAAGGAGAAAAGATGAGTTCAGTTTTTGATAGGTTTGCTGTTCCATTGGATAGCGAAGAGATATTTAGGAACACCATTAGGAATAGAAATATGTATTTGAGAGTCATCAGCATGGGAGTGGATAAGATCACCCAGGGAGGTTGTATAGAATGAAAATGAGCAAGGATCCTGAAGACACTAATGTTTAGGGGATGAGCAGAAAGAGAGAGAGAATCTGTGGAGGAGACTGAGGAGTAGCCAGAGAAGTAGAAAGAAAAACAGACAAGTATTAGGTGGTAGAGGCCAAGAAAAATGTGTGTTTCAGGAAGCAGGGACCAGAGATCAAAACATACCATAAAAGTATAATGATTAAAATACTGTGGTGTTGGCTCAGGAATAAACAGATAATAAAACAGAAGACAGTCCAGAAACAGATCAATGTATATGTAGATCTTAGTATATGATGAGGGTGACTTCTCACAGCAAATAACTTGAAACAACTCCCTATCCATTCAGGAGGGGAAAAAAATCAAGTTAGTTCCTATTACACATCCTACATAAAGATACATTCCAAATCGATTAAACATCTACTGGAGAATAATCCATAATTTAGGAGTGGGGTTGGCTTAGACATGACACAAAACCAAGAAAATATAAAGGGAAATATTGCTAAGTCTGACTTTAAAACGTATGTAAATGTACTATACACAAAGAATGAATGACTAATAATTACATACCAGGAAAAAAGTCTGTATGTATACACCCATTATTTACCTCACAGGCAACCACATCATAAACACCTCATAAGCAACCCCTCCAGGAAACTAGACACATATACCACCTTCCATCTCCCAGGACTCTGATCTCCTCCTGGACAGACAACCCTGTTCAGCCTACTCCTCTGCCAGCCTTCACTCCTGTCTGTGGTAAGCCAGGTTGTTTAAGAATGGATATCAGAATGGGTTATTCCTTCCCATCTCTTAAAAGTTCTCCACTTAGGAGACAAGGGAATTGGAAAGAATGAAGTGAAAGTGTGTGTGTTGGGGTGGTTGAAAGATCTATGATGATGAGAGGACAAGTGTTATCAGGCGAGTGCAGCAGGCCCTGGTTATCAAGAGACCCCAGAGCTGGTGGTGGTGATAATGTTGGGAGAATAGTCTTAGCTCTCGCTTCCAATCCCCAACCTTCTTGAGATCTCTCACTCAGCCCCTAAGTAGCAGCTTCCCTGGTGTGCTTGTGCCCCTGGCTACGGTTGACCTCTGCAGCAAAACCTTCCTTTAGCTGAACAGGGTTGAGAAGTCACGTGTGCTTTCAACCACTGAAGACCACATAATTGGCCGGGTCTGCTAGATCCTTTTGCAGGTTTTGGTCCTTCTGCTCTCACCAGTTTGGGGAGTTATGCCATGTGGACAGCAACTACGTGATCAGTAACTTGCTTTTCTCCTTGTGGTCCTGGGGGGAAGCCATGGACTCCACCAAGTCTGAACCCCTGAAAGGATCACCAGAGGTAAGCCACTGTTGCTGCTTCTAGTTTTCCAAGGAAAACTGAGGTCTGGCGGGAAAGGCTGTTTTATTTCTCGGCCGTGTATGAGTATCTCGCTGTTTGTGAAGAGAGCGGAAGTGGACATACAATGGGTGAGTGGTGCATACGAGACAGCCGCGGAGCTGGGAATTGAACTCCGGCGTCCTGACTCCTAGGTCAGCAACACTAACTGCTTCTCCACTCTGCCTTTCTAGTGTCTCGTACACTGGTTTATGTCACTGAATGTGTTTACTCTTTGCTGACTGCAAGAGCCCTAAAGAGCAAGAGAGACGACAGCTTGGCAAGAAAGTCAGAAGTCAGCAATCCCCTGGGCCCTTGGCCAAGTTTCTATTCCAGGCAACTTCCCCCTCCCTCGCCGTGGTTGACGTAACCTGAGCCCCAGCCCCGCCCCAAGTAGGGGCCAGGCCCCGCCTACAGCCCTGGCGGTTTTAAAGCCAAACTCGGTTCTCCCGGATTGGTTCCGCTTCAAAACAAAGGGGAGGGGTAATACTCGCTGCGGGCCCTCGCTGCAAGGCTGGTTTATGGGCTCGGGCCTCGTGTCGGGGCCACCGCGGTATCTCGGGCTGCTAAAACCAGCCCGCGGAAGGTGCCAGCCTGGTAATAAACCAGTGACTACTGTGTAAAGGTGGCATAATCATCGTAAAATTAAAAGCCGTAATTAGGCTAACCACCATCCGCCTCCGCCCTGGCATTGGTCCTGACTCACCCAAACGGCACCCCGGCCGTCGAGGGAGAAACTGAGGCACGGGCGGAGCCAGTAGGCTGGGGGGACAAGTCGCCCTGAGTTATACAGCTCTCCAATCCAAAACCCGTTGTCTGGGATCGCGGTAAGGGGCTAAACCCTGAAGCGCCTGCAAAGTTTGATTCTGATATAAGCCCCCCGCCTCTGATGACTGCGCCACCACCAGGCCCCAGGAAAAGACCCGCTCAGCGCTCGGAGACTGGGAACTAGACTACAGCTCCCTTAGGCCTTTGCGGGCAAAGGCGCGCTCCTTGCCTACGCCCCGAAGCCACCCGCGGCCCATTGCGCCGCGATGCCGCGTGGGAGTTGTAGGGCGGCGGCGAGCTCTTTCCAGGGAGCTCGCAGGCTTGAGGACTCTATATCCCTTGGTGCCCTGCGGCTGTTTCTGACGCGACCCGGTGGCCAGGGAGGGTGGGGGCGTGGCCTGCGCAGGGCCCCACCCAGCTCTCCTCTGGCTGGCTCGACTCGGCCGTGGCAGTAGGGGCGGCGGCGGCGGCGGCGGCGGCGGCGGCGGCGGCGGCGGCGGCGGCGGCGGGGGGGGGAGGGGCCGGGCGGGGGGCTGGCGGCAGCGGCGAATGGACTCGCGGGTATCGGAGCTGTTCGGCGGCTGCTGCCGGCCCGGGGGGGGCCCGGCCGTGGGCGGAACCCTGAAGGCTAGGGGCGCCGGCGGCAGCAGCAGCTGCGGTGGCCCGAAGGGGAAGAAGAAGAACGGAAGGAACAGAGGGAGCAAAGCCAACAACCCCCCGTACCTGCCCCCCGAGGTAAGCACCTGAGAAGTGGCGGGGTGAGAGGAAACCACTCCTTCCGGTCCCAGGACTCCAGGAAGGCGGGTCAGAGAGAATTAGTACCCCCTTCCGGTGTCAAGACCCCCAGGAGAGGAGAACCCTTCTTTCCGGTCCTAGGACCCTAGGGAGGAGGGACAGAGAGACTGGGCCTCCCCCTCCGGTGTTAGGACCCCAGGGAGGAAGAGTGGGGAGGGGGGATCCCCCCACTCTGATCTAGGTAACTCCAGAAGTGGGGAAAGGGGATCCCACCTGCATCCCTTTGGGAAGAGCAGAGTAAAATGCCCCGGTCCCCTCCCTGCTGCAACAGGAGAAGGGAGACTGCATCCTGGGATGAGGAGTTAGAGTTTTCTGAACTTGTTCCACGGGGAGGAGGGTAGTACCCAGGAAAAGAGCAATATGTTCCGTCCTTACAAACACGCACACACACACACACACAAGCAATATGTTCTGTCACTACACACACACACACACACATACTCACACACACACGCACACGAGAACAGTCAGGCTTAGTCCTCCTGCCTTTTCCCTGTCCTATGAGGAAGTGGGGACAGCCTCCACCTTCCTGCTCCATCTGTCCCTAAGGCAGACAATAACTGCTACTTTGTCCCTCTTAGAAAAGGAGGACCCAGGGGAAGAGCCTCATCAAGTGGTTATAAAACTTTAGCATGTATGAGAACCACCTGGATTGCTGCTCCACCCCTAGAATTTATGATTCAGTAGGTCAAAGGTGGCCCTGATAGTCTGCGTTTCTTATAAGTTCCCAGGTGATATGAATGCTGCTGGTCCTGGGACCACACTTTGATAACCATTAGCCTAGACCATTATCCTTGTACCACTTTTTGAAACCATCCTAATTCTTCATCTCCAGCAAAATGATAAAAAGGAAGGTCTTTACTGATGGGAAAAGATCTCCTTTATACTCCATGAGGTGGAGATTATGGGTGAAGACCTGTAAGAGCCTGGGAGTCAAAGGGCCTTGAAGGGATGGAATGATGACCGGAAGGGGAAAAGAAAAATAAAATGGTCAGGGAGGAGGAGTGCAGAAATGCAGGACAGGCAGAACAGGCAAATCTCATATCCTTTTGTACCCGAGAGGGGCAGGCTCAGGCAACAGGATCCTTCTGTGTTGGGTCACCTGATATAGGGAAGAGGAGGAGATTGTGGGATGGACTCAAGATTTCACCTCAACTGAGGCATGAGAGTTAGGGGACAGGAGGGGAAAAGCCACAGTGAGTCTAGTTTGTGGCGTCTATCTCCTTCATTATATTTTGAGTTTCTTCTCTTCATCTCAACCCCAACTTTGGAGCCCTGCCTCTCTTTCACCTGGACTCCTTTCTTATCAGGCTTGTAGTGACCAGTGCTGAGCTCACCCTTTGGCCGTGCTCCAGAACCTCTTGCAACCTCTTATTCTTGATGTCATCAGCTGAGAGGGGCGGGCAGGAAGGAAATGGTGTCTCTCAGATGAGTGGCAAAGAATGGCCTCAGCAGCCTGGACACGGAGAAGACATAGACTTGTGGGGACAACAGTTTGAGGCCCTAGGGGGAAGGGAGGGGGAGAATCTTGCATCCAGGAAGAGCGTGCTGCCAGTGATCAAAAAAGGAGGGAATCCGGGTTCTGTTCCTGGCTTAGGTGGGTGACTGACTGTGTTCTCAGAGGCCTTTCCTTCAGAGAGGTAACACTGGGACTGAGTATAGGGCTGGTCTGCCGTGACCTTTGACAGACACCTGCCTAAGCAGGTGCAGCTGAGGCTTCCTGCTCTCTTAAGTTAGCTGCCTGGACCCCAGTGGGAATCAAGGGGAAGTAGGGGTTAGGTCTGGACAGTGTGTGGTAACTGCTGCCTGTTTCTTTTCAGGCTGAAGATGGAAACATCGAATATAAAGTGAGTCTTTGGTTGGGGAGGGTCAGGTTGTCCTTGCTGGTGTGGGATGATTTCTTTGAGATCCTTCTAACTTCATGATCTGTAGTAACTTAAAGGTGTGGTTCAGGGTAAGGGCTCTGTACCTCATTCTGTTGGAAGAGGACTCACTGTTAGAGGAGGTCAGGGATGAGGGTAGTTAAGAGGGAAGGGAAGGTCCTGGTCCTTTCGGCAGGACAGATGGGGAGCATGTGGGTTCAGGAGGAGCATCTCTGACTTTACCTTCTCATGATACCTCACCTGCCCTAAGCTGAAGCTGGTGAATCCATCCCAGTATCGTTTTGAGCACCTGGTGACACAGATGAAGTGGCGGCTCCAGGAGGGCCGCGGTGAGGCTGTCTACCAGATTGGAGTAGAAGACAATGGGCTGCTGGTGGGGCTGGCTGAGGAGGAGATGCGGGCCTCCCTCAAGACCCTGCACCGGATGGCAGAGAAGTATGCTTCCCCTTCCCCTTGGTTCACCTTTCCCTAAATCTGGACCCACGCATGCCCAGTCACCTAGGGCCTGCCTCCTCTTGACAGAGGGCTGAAGTGGGGAGGGTTAGGTTTCTGGGATCCTCTGCATTGGATCCAGGCTTTTTTGCTCCTTTGCTTAAGGTTTGTTTGTATAAAGGGAGCTGTGGATGTGGGATAGACTGGAGGGGGGGGGGGTAGGAAGTGAAGAAAGGTGTTGGGAGCTCTGTGGGAGGTATGAGAAGGCCATTGGTCCAGAGCAGGGATGGAAGGGGGCAGGGGTGTACAGGTGAGATGTGGCAGCTGTGGCCTTGCCGTGGCAGGGTCGGGGCAGACATCACTGTTCTCCGGGAGCGAGAAGTGGACTATGATAGTGACATGCCCCGGAAGATCACCGAGGTGCTGGTACGAAAGGTCCCTGACAACCAACAGGTGGGCCCACACCCTTCCCTGCCTCTCACGCCCATGCTCCCTGGGAGGACCCCGTGGTGGCAGACTCTCCCCTGGCCTGGGACCCTGGGGTGGGTCCAGTTCATCGTTTGGTCCCCAGAGAGTGCCACTGCCTTTGACCTTAACTCTCAGTGGAGAGAGGTGAAGGGTTGGAGCCCTGACCTCTGACAATTCATCCACAGTTCCTGGACCTCCGTGTGGCTGTCCTGGGGAATGTGGACTCAGGGAAGTCGACTCTGCTTGGAGTCCTGACCCAAGGAGAGCTGGACAATGGGCGGGGCCGGGCTCGGCTGAACCTTTTCCGCCACCTGCATGAGATTCAGTCCGGCCGAACCTCCAGCATCAGCTTCGAGATCCTGGGCTTTAACAGCAAGGGAGAGGTGCATGCAATCAACGGGACCCAGTGGGACCAGACTCTAAGGATGGGATGGTAGTGGTGAAGGACGGAGTCTGAGGTCAGAGTGTGGAGACTTTCTGGAATAGTGTAGACAAAGGCTCTGAGGGCACTGAACCAGCTCTGACCTCCTTAGAAAACAAATGGGGAATCAACTGAACTAAATCTGAAATGGGGCTCAGGGTTAAGAGGCAGGGTCACCCAGGGACTGGTTTAGGTCCTGGCAACTCTTGAAGGGTTGGGGAGGCTGGCAGGGGGCACTGAGAGCCCTGGGCTCTGGGCCAGGTGGTGAATTACAGTGACTCACGGACGGCAGAAGAGATCTGTGAGAGCAGCTCCAAGATGATCACCTTCATCGACCTGGCAGGCCACCACAAGTACCTGCACACCACCATCTTCGGCCTCACCTCCTACTGCCCTGACTGTGCCCTGCTCCTCGTCAGTGCTAACACTGGGATTGGTACGAGGCATCGGGGCAGGGATGGGGCTGGAGGGGGGTGCTGACTCTCCTACCCTGGGCCTCCTTAAATCTGGGAGCCAGACCAACTCCCCTCTTGCTCTCTCCTCCTTCCCTCATTCTAACTCTTTTTCTTGCTGCCTGCCTGCCTTCTCTGAACAGCCGGCACCACAAGAGAACATCTGGGGCTGGCACTGGCCCTGAAAGTGCCCTTCTTCATCGTGGTCAGCAAGGTGGACCTGTGTGCCAAGACCACAGTGGAGAGGACGGTACGCCAGCTAGAGCGGGTCCTCAAGCAGCCTGGCTGCCACAAGGTCCCCATGCTGGTCACCTCTGAGGACGATGCCGTCACTGCTGCCCAGCAGTTTGCCCAGTCCCCCAAGTAAGCCTTTCTCACTCCAGAGCCCTAATCCACAGGGATGGCTCCACAGGGCCCCGGAACATGGGGTACCCCTCCCCCTAGGACCAGACCCGTTCTGGCTCAGTTCTGTGGTTTTTCAGGTTGGGATTGTAGGAGGACGTCTTTGCTAAAGGCTGGACCCTTCCCCCAAGCCAGCTTTGCTGACGCCTGGGACCCTGGGGACGAAGTGCTGTGCCAGGCATTTCCGTCTCCCTGGGCTCTGGGATGGGCCTCACGTGCCACACTCCATGGCTCACAGAGGGAGGGCCCCAAGCTCCTGAGAACCTTAGCAGACAACAGAGAGGAGCCCCTCGCCACTCCAAGAGAAGCTCACCTTTCCATGTGTAGGGCTCCAGCCTCTGCTTCCTGTTGGAACTTTCCTGATCTGCGCATTCCGTGCCTCCCTCTACAGTGTCACCCCCATCTTCACACTGTCCAGCGTGTCTGGAGAGAGTCTGGACCTGCTCAAAGTCTTTCTGAATATTCTGCCGCCTCTCACCAACAGCAAAGAGCAGGAGGAACTCATGCAGCAGCTGACGGAGTTCCAGGTAACTGGCCATCTGAACGGGCAGTGAGCTGGGGATCTGGGAGGGACCAATTCCCAGCCCCGAGTCTGTTTAGAGATTTTGGACTTGCCAGCCCTTGATAGAATCTTCTTTGGCTTCAGGTGGATGAAATCTACACAGTACCAGAGGTGGGGACAGTTGTTGGAGGGACACTTTCCAGGTGAATTGCCTTTCTTGCTACCCACCCTACTCAGCCCTCACATACCCAAACTCTGGAAGACATCATAGCCCAAAGGAGACCCTGGAGTTGAACAGAGCCCATCTAAAGGATGTGCTTGTTTGTAAATTAGGCTTTCACCATCAGAGGAGCTGGAGAAAGCTTGTGTATTGGCTTATAAGGGAAGAAACAGTATTGCTGCCTATTAGGACTCTCCAGGCCCCTGGGGGAGAAGTGTGGGTCTTGGCCCCAGGAAGAAAACTAGAGTGCATCAACTGACTTCATCTCCAACTAGGGAAATGAGAGGTCCCTTAAGACTCTTTCCAAAGCAGAGGATGAAACCCAAGGGGATAATTGCTCTTTCAGGGATCAAGTGCTCAGTGTCAAATCAACAGGTACCTGTCTGCCAGCGTCACTGCCAGCCTTTCCCGGTGTTAGTCTTCAGTCTGAATTCTGGACTGGGGCAAGGCAGTCATCTCCCCTACCTTCCAGTCAGAACTTAGGGTCTCTTTCTCCCACCCGAGGGACTCAATCTTAGAAGGGAAGGACCTAGTAGAGAAGCAGGTAGGGGGGCTTAGGCTGACGCTGTGCCACCTGCCCTGTGGGCTGCAGTGGGATTTGCCGTGAGGGCGACCAGCTGGTGGTGGGCCCCACGGACGATGGCTGCTTCCTGGAGCTGAGAGTATGCAGCATCCAACGCAACCGCTCTGCCTGTCGTGTGCTGCGAGCTGGTCAGGCCGCTACGCTGGCCCTCGGGGACTTTGACCGAGCACTCCTTCGCAAGGTGAGGTGGGAGGGTGGGTTGGAGAGAGAACACAAAGAGGAATGCCTGGGAGGCTGGCTCCTTGAATGAGAAGCATCTGTCTAAGGTGCTTCAGGGGAACTTGAAGAGAACCTAGTCTCTAACCCAAGAAGCCGGTTACACAGACTGTCCGTGTATGAAAAAGGCTTAGGGTACTCATACAGTGCAGATCACTAAATGTGAATTACTGTGGTGCAACCCGAATGTCCAGGACTCTGAAAGTACTGAGCGTTAGAAGGGTTAGAGGACATGAAAGGTGGGTAAGGAAGGGTTCCCTCAAAAAGAAGAGTTTTCAGTATTGTCTTCTGAGGTCGTTGTGTTGGAAGTCCTGGAGGAGGAGGAAGTTGAGGAGCTGTAAAGGGTGTGAGGGTGGCCGGGGAGGAGAGGCTAACGTGAGGTCTGCCCTTCCTGGGTCTGGGGGCTGTGCCTCCCCAGGGCATGGTGATGGTGAGCCCAGAGATGAATCCCACCATCTGCTCAGTGTTCGAGGCAGAGATAGTCCTGCTGTTCCACGCCACCACCTTCCGGCGAGGCTTCCAGGTGACAGTACACGTGGGCAACGTACGTCAAACAGCAGTGGTGGAAAAGATCCATGCCAAGGTGAGCAGGGCCCAGCCATGCCCCTGTTTTCCCAGGGAAAAGTCAGAATTCTGCTTCCAGAAAGGAGGAAAGCCCGTCCCCAGATTTGTAGAGAGCTCCCTTATCCCACAAAGGGGACAAAGCCCCACTTGGGGTGGGCAGACACCTGCTAGGCCCCCGAGGGTGGAGAGCCAAGGCTGGTAGAGACAGGAGGTACTTTCCAGGGGCAGTGACCATGTATCTGCTGCAGGACAAGCTGCGGACAGGGGAGAAGGCAGTGGTACGTTTCCGCTTTCTGAAACACCCAGAGTACCTGAAGGTGGGCGCCAAGCTGCTCTTCCGGGAGGGTGTCACCAAGGGCATCGGCCATGTCACTGATGTGCAAGCCATTGCAGCGGGAGAGGCCCAGGCCAACATGGGCTTCTGAACTCCTCCAGGCAGGCACAGCTCTACTGCTGTCCCTACAGTACATAAGGTGACTTCCGGCCATGCTGACCCCTGTTGGCGGCTCTGCGTGTTAGTAGGCTAGGGAGTGAGGGGTACTCTCTGCTGCTTGCTCCCTGCCACCTTTTCTGGAGAGACACCGAGCTTGGTGCGACCAGGGAGGGGCAGTCCTGAGGGAGAGGACAGGAGAATTCAGGGCAGTGCTGAGCAGCTGTGTGTCCGCCTGGTTGGCTCATCAAGCTTGGCATCCCTACGGCCTGTCTACTGGAGGGAGCTGATCACCGCCACATTGGCCCAACTGTCAGGACTGGGCATGATTCGCCGGTGTGGTCCCTGCACGTCAGGAATTGTCACAACAACTGGGGGTGGTCCTCGAAAGCACTCCTTCTTCTATACCTCTTCTCAAGGCCATGTAAGTTGCCCATCTCTACTTGACTGTGGACAAAAGACATCTGCTCCTGGCCATCTGGTGGCCCAGGGTCTGAAGAAATGGCACAGGGACAGTGAATGGCAGTGCTCCCGCCCTGTGCTGAGACATGAGGTCTGCTCTTCAGCTTTGTCTCCCTTCCCTTCTTCACTCAAGGGCCATGTCCCCAGTTCCTCCTCTCAAAGGCCCCACAGGTGCTATTTGTTGTGCTGGCCCAGGTGTGGGGCCGCCAAGCTAAGACTTGGCGTACCGAAGGTCAGCTGCATGTCAATCAGTCTTGTCCCCTCCTCTGCAGTGATCTGTTAGTTTTAATGCTGGATCAAACAGGATGTTTTGCCACAGTCCCCAGACTGGTGGCTGGGGACCTGACTCACAGCTCCCCATCCTGCCCCCATGTAAGTCCTCTCTTGTTTTAGTAATTTGTAGTGATCATCCCTTTCCCTCTGTTGCAGGGAACCTGGAGGAAAGGGAAAGATGTTGCCATACTTCCTATTCTTTAGAGCATGGATTCCCTCTTTCCCTTTGTTAGTGTCCTGGGTTCCCATGGGCTCAGGGATTTGGTTGAGGTTTCTCTGCATATATATATACATACATATATATATATATATATTTAAATACACATATATATATTGTACAGAATAAAAATGTTTTATTGAACACACTGTGCTTATGCTTAAGACCCAGGCGCATCTTCCAGAGCTGGATTCCTCTCCAGGATCAGAGACGAGTGAAATCCTTACACTGCTGAGCCCTGAATGGGGGAAGAACCCATTTGGTATCTCATTCACCCTGCTTCCTTTCCTCTCCCCCACTTGCGATCAGTATTCCAGTGCTGTGACTCAAGTATTCTGGCCTGTTTTGCATAGTTCTTTGAGTGAGCAGAATAGAAAGTGAAACTGCCACCTTTTCAGCTAAGATAGGTATCCACCCTGTACTTGAGGAGTTGGCCACTTGCTAATGGTCACAGGGGTAAGGAGGCTGATGATGACTGTGCCCTGTCAGAGATTTGGAGATAAGCGTGCCAGCTACTTAATGACGAGTAGAACTTAGAGACATGACAATCTGGTCCTCACGCTTTTCCTAGCAATGCAAAGTAGCCTGAAGTGAGGTTTATATAGTCTAAACTGGCTTTTTGGAGCCGAAAGCCAGCTGGTGAAACCTTTGTCCCTTCCTCCTGTTTGTGTTCAGAGTACCTGACTACCACATTTTATGGGTGAAGAAATATGGCCCAAGGTTAAAGTCAACTGTAAAAAGCAGGGACTACAGGGACTTCCCTGGCAGCCAGTGGTTAAGACTCCACACTTCCACTGCAGGGGGCGAGGGTTTGATCCTGGTCGGGGAACTAAGATCCCGCATGCTGTGCAGTGTGGCCAAAAAAAAAAAAAGCAGGGACTACATTTTCAGTACTAATCCTTGCAAAAGAAATTTAATTATAAATGTGGGCCATGGTCCCATGGGTATTCTGCCTCCAGGGTATTAAAGTGATAGCCTCCCTACCATTCAGGCTCAGCTGCTTTTTATATATCACTGGTTTAACTTGCTACTAAGAAGCCTGTGGTTGAAGAGCTTCCTCTTGGTGTTGGGAACTAAGAACCATTTACTTCTGTACAGTTGCTGATAAACCGCTATGAGGGAAGGTTATAGTCAGCAAAAAGGTACTATAGCCTTCTCCCAACACTGACCTTTGCATGTCTGTCTGCTGCCCCCTCCACAGGCTCATTGCCAGTATGCTGGGGCAGGGCTGGCATTCCCAAGAAAAAACAAGGTGTGCTGCTTGTATTGTCTTTATTGGTTATTCACTAGTGCTCCCCCTACCTCCCCCCACTACCTGTCTTGGCCTCTAGAAGGTCAATGAAACCAAAGTTTCTACCACATTACTTTTCTATTTGACTCCTTCCAGTCAACTGAAGTGTTAAAAATTTGTTCAACTTGATCTGTACAGCACCCAGAGGAGATTTTTTTTTTAAACTTCTCCCTAGATTAGGAAAGGAAGTTTTGGAAAATGATACCGAGACATCTCCACAAACTAATGAGGCACTTTGCTACATTAATGCAACATTGAGGAGTATAAAAAGGTGTATAAGTAGTATGTACATTTTTATTGTTACAGTTCTGGTAATCTTAAAATTTTCAGTATATACGTTTCATCCAGTGAATATCAAGCACCTGTTGTGTGCAAGGCACTGTGAAGAATTCTTGCCTTTAAGAAATCTACAAATCTAGTAGGGAAAGAGCCATGTATACAGTAAGCACTATCTTTTATTAGATATTTAACTGCCACAAAGTGGAAGGTCTTTCTGGAGGAAGAACTAATTTGCTAGACACAGTGGTTTTCAAATGTTCCCCCTTCAAATTACAGACCCCCAATTTATAAATAAGCTAACATAAGCCTAAAAGTACTGGTTTGAGTACATGTATGGGAAGGGGGACTGTGTGTACCGTTCTCCCTACCCTCTTATCTCCCCCCCGCCACCACTCAGTTCATCTTTGATTGGGTTCTCTGTGTAATCATCAAAAACATTTCCCATATCAGAAAAGCCAAAACTGACTTTCCACACATAAGAATGGAGATTAAGAAGACAGTACTATAAACATGGACTAGTGCAAAAAGCTACAATAATTCATTTAAAACCCTAAGCTAAAGATTCACACTTCAGTAGGGAAGAGATGAACATGCCAGTGACCCTGAAGGCCCAAGCATTTACCTCTTACATTTGTATTTAGAGTCTAAGGAAATGACATTGCCCTCTACAAACCTGGTGGGCTGTTATTATCTTCTAGATGGTATTTCTCAAATTTGTTAATATACAAATTCATTAGGGGTGGGGGTAAGGCTGAGACTATTTCTAACAAGTTCTCTGGTGGCAGAGCTGCTGCCCCTCAAAATCACACTTGCAGTAACGAGGTCCTAGAGATGATCTAGTTCTGATCGTGACTTAGCCAATCTAAACAGAGTTCCTGAGCTAGTCCAGTAACAGTCTCATTGCAAGAGGTAGAAGGGCCAATGGCTAAAATTGTGGCTGTGATAGGGTTTACTTGAATGAAATTCAGTATTTATTGAGTAGCTTCTATGTACACAGTCCTGCCCTAAATTAGTTACCACTTTAGGGTTTCAGGTCTTCACCTCACATAAAAAAATTTTTTTAAACTTTTTTTCACTCAGTTCCTTTTATGTGCCAACGTTAACTACATACTTTAAGTACATTTTTCTCAATCTTCAATAATCTAAGGCATTATCTCAGTTTTATACATGAGGAAAGTGACTTGCTCAAGGCCGTATTCCAAGAGGCAAAGCCAGGTTTGGAACCAGATCTCTTAACGTTCCAAGGCCCAGGCATTTTAAACTGTATGACACTGCTTCCCTAAAGACTAACAAATTAAAAACTCAATACAGTTGTATCTCTGGAAGATGAGTTTTTACATCCCTGCCAACAATAGAATTAGAATCCCTGAGATGGGAGCCTTAACTCAGCATCTAACCGGATTATTTTCCTTATTAAAATTTTTATAAAGTTATAAATTTCCTTGAGAAGTGAACATATTTCCATCTCCCAGTTACAAATAAAATATTAAAACCCTGCAGCAAGCCTGAGGGCAGCACTAGTGTGTTAATGGCTTAAAAAATGATTCCAATGTCTGCATGCCCTGAGGCCTAGGGCGTTTATTATTGGAAGCCAAAGGGCTCTTGGGATTTCTTTTGCCTTGAGGAGAACTGGCAGGAACAACCTGGGGGTTTGAGGAGTGGGGCTGCAAAAAGGATTTCTGCAAGTCCAATGCAAAATGATAGTCTGTATGTTCTGGCATCTCCCATACAGGTACCAGAGAGCCACACTTCTCACAGGGCACTTGGTCCTCAGCAGCCAGAAGACTGGAGGTAGTAGTTGCCTTCTGAGCCACCTCCAGAGCAGACTTGGAAGTTAAAGAAGTAAGGCTGCTCAGGCTGTTCTGGGCCAAATCCATCTCTGCAGGAGTTGCTTTGAAGGATCCTAACTTCACCTTTTCACAGACAGGGGCACAATCTGGACACTCTGCTGGAAAACAATTTGGTAACTCTTTAGGACTGGACTGTGGTTTTTGTGGAGGGAAGAAAACATTAGTAAGCTGTTTCTGCTTTAGAAGCAGACTTTTCTGTTTAAAGAAGGGCTCAGTTCCTGAAGTACGACTGGTTTGGAAAGGTAATGAGGGCTTGGAGGGTGAATTGCTTATGGGGGCCTGCGTAGTGGCAGTAAGAGAAGAAAGTGAAGCTTCTTTGACTTTCTGCTTTTCTGCAGCTTTCTGGAAGAATGATTCCAGAGAAGTGGTTGCTTTCTTAGTGGTTGTCACCGCTGGGCCATTTTCCTGGGTCTTAGCTTCTGAACTGGTAATTGGCACCTTTGACGGAGAACTTGGGTCACTGCTCAAGAAGATGGTGATGTCTGTGCCAGGTGAAGGGGCAGAGGCAGAGAATTTGGTAGCACAGAGGAAAACCATTGTAAGGGGAGGGGACCTGAATAGAAAGTAAAAGAATAAGATTAGCACCAGGTCACACGTTCAGTTTGTAAATGATTGGGATTCTGATTCTGCCACAAAAGGAAACTTACTGCAGTGGTTCTCAAACTTGAGGGCATATTGGATTAATAGATTCAGTAGACCTGGGATGGGCAGAGAATTTGCCATTCTAACAAGTTCTCAGGTGATGCTGACCTTGCTGGTCTAGGACCACACCTTGAGAACCACTGACCTTGGTGAACACCTACTAAGTAAGATGTGTAAGTTGGATCCCCGGACAGCTGGGTTTATTGTTTTCATAAGATACTGCTGCAGAGCTGCTGAAATTCAGGGTTGAGGCAAGAAACTATTCAGGGCAATAAAAAAGCTTTAGAATATTTAGACTGGAAAGACTTTTGAAAAAATCCTCTTATGCACTCTTCTGTTTTTAAACAGAACCGGAACTCTGACAGACTTTCAACTCTGGAATTTCTAGAGAATGAAATTTCACAACTGCTTTGGTTATCTGGTCTCAGAAATATTTCAAGAAATTCCTGTCATAAAGTTCCTCATTATGTCTAATTACCCAAATAAATTTTCACGAGTTGAATTTTGGAAGATGAAATGTGCTTTTATATACAGATTAGTCCCTTGATGAGGTAAATTTAAAAATTGGGGCTTCCCTGGTGGCGCAGTGGTTGAGAATCTGCCTGCCAATGCAGGGGACACGGGTTCGAGTCCTGGTCTGGGAAGATCCCACATGCCGCGGAGCGACTAGGCCCGTGCGCCACAACTACTGAGCCTGCGCGTCTGGAGCCTGTGCTCCGCAACAAGAGAGGCCGTGATAGTGAGAGGCCAGCGCACCACGATGAAGAGTGGCCCCCACTTGCTGCAACTAGAGAAAGCCCTCGCACAGAAACGAAGACCCAACACAGTCATAAATAAAATAAATAAATAATAAATAAATAAATAAAAAATTATCATGACAGTATCTCACTATTCTCCTCTTTCATGCTCTGGGACAGTCTTATAATCAGACAACGTTATGCTTCCCTGTCAATATTTCACACTCTTGGTGAGTAGTATTTGTTATAGTCTGCCAATTTACAAGGTTTAATGTGAACATAGTATCACAATTATCATTTGGTTCAGTAAAACCATTCAGTATTTGAAAATAAATATACCAGGAAGTAAAAGTAAATTATTCTAAGTAAAGAACAAAGACTCTAACTTTAGAGACCCATACATTTAGTACCCATATATTCAGATATGCAGTAACTTAGGTGCCTAACTAAACTTTTCTTTTTATAATCTCCAATGTAGATCTATAAATAAACAACCAATTTATCTTCCTCACATAATTCTATTTACATTGTGAATCTAGAATACTTTTTTCAATTTAAGAGGCTATGTTAAATAAATAATTATGGGATTCCAATACTGAAAATCATTAATATCTGGACAGTAAATGAATACACTCCAGTGTATACTTGGTTATCTTTAATGGCCAGCTGAAGTGAAGTTTATTATTATGACATTTGGTATTACACCAGTGGAGCTTGTAACTGAGTTGGGATGTGAGATAGAGATTACTGGTGAATAGGTCACTTTCGTTATCAAGGAAGATGATTTTAAGATAGAACCATCAAGCAGTTGAGAGAAAAGTTCCCTGAAACTTGAGTTCTGTACTCCTAAGTACAATTGGTCATTCCCCTGACTACAGCAAATTGATATAGGCAGGGATAGTATTGGTTCACTCTGCCTCTCAAACCAAATGTAGGCAAAGAGGCTGCAGCTGAGCTGCCTTGTTTCTGGTGCTTCTTCTGTGTCCTACCCCAGCTGGAATGCTTATATACCCACTAATTTTAAATAAAGACAGGGTTTAAATCTCAAAAGAAGACGAGTTAGAAGGAAACTCACCATTCAGTTTGGGTTACTGAAGTGTTACAGTTCCTGATGACAGCAAATGCATCATGGCTCATCCTGTGAGCATCATAGCGAATAAGGGCACAGCAGCGGCGCAGGCTGCTGAGACGTTTGTCTCCTTGTACGCGAATGCTCACAGCCAACTGAGTGGCCACCCTGTCATTCTGTGGGTATAAATGGATTGAGAGAGAACTGAAGTTACCTTGAGCATGTGGCTTCTATATAGTGAACTCTGTGAAAGGAAAAAACCAGGGTGACAGAATGGTTTGGGAATAGGTTTAATTTTTTTTAATTTTGTGCTGTTTCTGAGTATAAGTAATAGGAGAAGACATAATTTAGATGATGGAATATTAGAATGTCTAGGATATTTTGACAGGTAATGGGAACAGGACAGAATAAATTAAAAGGGATTCTCCTGAATGTTTTGTTTTGTTTTGTTTTGTTTTGTTTGGTGGTGGTGTCCGTGCAGGAAGATTATACTAAATACTTGTAATACTATATTCTAGTTTGTGACTGAAGGAGGGTTCATGTAAGTCATTGAAAGGGTGTCAGGATTGAGTAGTGGATCTATTCTTTAATCTGCTCTGATGCTCTTATGCTTAAGAAGAGCAGAAGTGGCCTTACCTGGTGGCACAAGTGGTTAAGAATCCGCCTGCCAATGCAGGGGACACGGATTCGATCCCTGGTCCGGGAAGATTCCACATGCCGCAGAGCAACTAAGCCCATGTGCCACAACTACTGAGCCTGCGCTCTAGAGCCCACGAGCCACAACTACTGAGCCCGTGTTCCACAACTACTGAAGCCCGTGCACCTAGAGCCTGTGCTCCTCAACAAGAGAAGCCACCGCAATGAGAAGCCCACACACTGCTATGAAGAGTAGCCCCTGCTCAGGCTTCCCTGGTGGCGCAGTGGTTGAGAGTCTGCCTGCCAATGCAGGGGACACGGGTTCGAGCCCTGGTCTGGGAAGAGCCCACATGCCGCGGAGCAACTGGGCCCGTGAGCCACAGCTACTGAGCCTGCGCGTCTGGAGCCTGTGCTCCACAGCAAGAGAGGCCGCGATAGTGAGAGGCCCGCGCACCGCAATGAAGAGTGGCCCCCGCTTGCCACAACTAGAGAAAGCCCTCGCACAGAAACGAAGACCCAACACAGCTAAAAATAAATAAATAAATAAATAAATAAATAAAAATAAAGGAATTCCTTTAAAAAAAAAAAAAAGAGTAGCCCCTGCTTGATGCAACTAGAGAAAGCCCGCGCGCAGTAACGAAGATCCAACACTGCCAAAAATTAATTAATTAATTAATTTAAAAATACGTGTTTGTTAAATGCATAAATATTTCAATCTTAACAACAACAACAAAAAACAGCAGTAGTTTCCGCTAGCACCTCCTTACAGCCCATCTATAGAAGATAAAGTGTAGTGAGCCTGCCTCTAGAGAGCATGATCACTGATTCACTTTTCAGTGACGTCTAAGCGCCTGAATACTGTTGATGCAAAGCAAACTAAGAAATAAAGGTCAAGAGGCAAGAAGGTAAAAAGTATATATAGGGATCCCCTCAAAATCAAAAGATTCTAGTGAGAAGAAACACCCCTAAGACAAACCAAGAGCAGCGACCAACTTCTAGGTAAAAATACATTTTGTATTTTTGTGCATTTTGTAAATACAGTTTATACAGATTTGTATATCTCGAGAGAAGACAAATAGGCAATTACAAACAAGTCCTTGTTGACTAAAACCGTTCAACCATAACTGACTGCCTACTATGTATCAGGCACTATCTAGAGATACAGGAGAGAACAAAATAAAGTCCAGGCCCTTCTGGATCTTATCTTGTAGTAGGAGCTGCATATAATAAACAAGTAGGCATGTAATAGAAATGACTACAAAGTGCCATGGAAAAAAGCAGAGTAAGGCAGAGAGTGATGGAGGCTGCTGATATGACCGGGTAGTTGGGGAGAAGGTGAAGGTGAAATTTACTTGGTGTGTTAAATAAACAGGGAGGAGGCCAGCAAGTGGAGTCTAGAGGGGAGTGAGCTAGGGGGAGATGATAGGACATAAGGTCATTGACTGTTAGAGAATAAAGAGATGAGAACGGAGCGACACCTAGTGGGCAAAGTCAAATAGGCCCATAACACAACCTCTTTATGTTGCCTCCCAAAGAACAAACATTTACCACCACCTCAGCTAAAAAGGGGCAAACAGGTAATTATAGATGATTCCTGACAGTATACAGTTGATGTCTCAACTGGAGAGGACATATCAAACAATACCATCAGGAAAATGGAAAGAAAATCCACAGAATGGGAGAAAATATTTGCAAATTATATATTTGACAAGGAACTTGTATCCAGAATACATACAGAACTTTTAAAACTCAATATAAAGAGACAACCCATGTCAAAAATGGGCAAAGGATCTCGACATTCATTTCTCCAAAGAAAATAAAATAGCCAATAAGCACCTGAAAACCATGAGATACCACTTCACACCCACTAAAAATTTTTAAGAAGACAATAACAAAGATATAGAGAAATTAGAACCCTCTTACATTGCTGGGAGTGTAAAATAGTGCAGCAACAGTCTGGTATGCTAACATAGAGTTGCCATGTGACTCAGCAATTCTACTCCTAGGTATATATACAAAGGAAATGAAAACATGTCTACACAAAAATCTGTACATGAATGTTCACAGCAACATTATTCATAATAGCCAAAAAGTGGAGACAAATATCCATTCACTGATAAATTGATAAATAAAATGTGGTATATCCATTCAATAGAATGTTGTGATAAAAAGGAATAAAGTACTGATAGATGCTACAATTTGGGTGAACCTTGAAAATATTATGTTAATTGAAAGATTTCAAGCCAGTCACAAAAGGCCACATATTATATTATTCCATAGATACGAAATGTCCAGAATAATTAAGTCTATAGAGACAGAAAGCAGACTAGTGGTTGCGTAGGGCTGGGGGAGTAACTATTAGTGGGTATAGGATTTCTTTTTTGGGTTATGAAATGTTCTTAAATTGATTATGGAATAGTTGAACAACTCTGAAATACACTAAAACTACTGAACTGTATACTATAAATGGGTGAATTTTATGGTGTGTAAATATATATATATATGTATCAATAGAGCTTTTTTTTTAAAAGAGAGAAGATAAACTGATCATCAGATGTTTCATCTTTGACCTATGACTCTGTCTCTAAAACTGAGTACTTCTTTGTCACGTGGACTATGTTAAAGCCGAATAATTTACAGTCCAATCCCTAAATGTCCTGCTTAATGGTTCTGTACTCTGATGAAGATCCACTTTATATTCAGCGTTGCAGTAACATTTAGATAATATACAAAAAAGTAAAAGCAAATGGTAATGAGGGAGACAGGAGGAGTCAGGTCTTACGTTCACAGATCCAGGCTTTTGAAAATCATACTGAGTTTTATGGCAGTTTTATGGGAAAAGATAAAAGATTTCTTAAAATTTTCCAGCTGGTATCTTTTTGTATCTTTGTTTCTACTCCATAAGGTAAGGAGCAACTTGTATTTAAATCCCAAAGCTCACCCCAGGAATAAAGAAAGAAAATCTTACATCATTTCGGTCCTTGATTAGTCTCTCCTCTAGTTCCTGGGCTAATTGCAAAAGCCACCATTGTACCTAAAAAAAGTATTGAGACTTTAATCTTTCATTTAAAGACTCTAGGTTTATTATAGAACTAAATGGTGGTTTTGTTCAGTTCTCCCCAAAATGGAAGTGTGCAACAAAGTCTCCCCTGTAACGATCCCAGGATCATAGGAATCTTCAGTACTCTGACCTGCCCTAGCTCAAGATCTTTCATTTTCTTTTCCTGCTGGCATGCCATCAGGTGAATTTCAGACATGTTCCAGCTCTGAGAAAAAAAGACACAAACTTGAGGCACAATATCCTGGCCTCCAAAGATTTCACCTACCAAAAAATGAGTAATTCCATTTCAAACTTCAATCAGCTCCATTCTATTTCTTTTTAGATGGAAGAAAGGGAAAAAATAATAATAAAAAAAAATAATCCCAAGTTAAACTAATCAATTTTCTGCACACAAAAAACCTTCTATTTCCTTCATATTTTACAGCATAAAGGTCCCATCTAACTTTCCACAGCTACCAAAACCTACCCACCAACTCTCTTAAAAGAGGCAATGTTCTGTCAAGAATGTCTGCCTACCTGTTCCGGAGCAGCCAGAGCTGTTTTTCCTGGGAAGTTCTTGCCGCAGCCAATGGTTTTGGGTATTTGCCTGGGTCTAACTGGTTCATGTTCAATCCCCCGGCACATGGCATATAGCCAAGATCTAATAAAACCAGCAAAAAAGTTTAAGGTGAAAGAAAATGATTATTCTTGTTAAAACAAAATACCTATATTATACTACCTTTTATCCCTTTCATGAAAAAGGAAAAATTTGTTCAAAATTAAGTACACCTCACCCGTAACAGAATCCTTGCCCTTCCCAATGATTTCCAGTAATGATAAATTGCCAAGGAGAACACATTATGCTTTCTAAAGCCAAGTCATCATTTGTATTTTTGGAAAAGTGCCAACTAAGCCACAGATTTCATATCCCCAAGTATTTTTGGTACTTACTAAGCATAAATACAAGGATTTTTAAGAGAACAACAGCATCTTAGCACACATAAATGTTGTACATGCATATATCAGAGCTTCAAAGTAACAGTTCCTATCTACCAACCTATTTAGGCACGTGAAAAAAACTAGACTAATAGGTTATAATGATTTAATATTTTAAAGCAAAAGGACCAATGCAATTACCTCGAGGAGCAAATATTAACCTAAAGATAGGTCTAGATTTTACCTGATTCTCTTGTCTGCATTTGAATTTAGCATATCCATAAAGGTTATGATTGAAAAGTATTAGGAATCACTTACCCATTCTTCTCCCCAAAATGACTCTGGAGCTGGGATTCAGTGAACTGGGTCAGTTCTCCCATGTATTCTACCCCCAGGATGTCAATGACAGAAGCCCCTAGCTTTCCTCCAAGATTACGGCTAACAACAACCAAAAAAAGACAAAAGATTTATAGGTCACATCATAAATATCTAGTTAGCGTAGATACAAAACATTTTGCCTGGGTAAGAAGCTCTCCAGAAAGTTCAGGGAAAATGAGAGCACACATTGGTCCTGTAAACTACTGATTTTCTAGCATAAGAATTCAGTACTCTGGAAGTTAGGGCCTGGGAAGAAGATTAACCATAGCATAAACACAAGGGTAAAGTCATTAATTAGTTATCAAGTCAACTGTATATAAAGCTTTCAATTGTACAGGATCTACTGTCCCATTTAGGGATTAAAATTCCACCTCCAAAACAAACCCCTTCCATAGCTAAAACCTTTTATATTTAAGAATATAGTAAAAAAAAAAAACTCTTCAGCTTGGCCTTTGAGATGTCTAATAATCTGTCCTCAACCTCTCTGTTCAGTCCTTTTTCCATCACTTATCTTCCTCAATATGGTCCCAGTTCACTGGAAATATCTTATATTTTCTCCCTCTTGGTGCTCAAAACAGTCTCCAGATTGGTATTTCTCTTCTATTCTCACCTGACTCTCCGAATTGTGCCAATCTCATAACAAAATCCCATGCCTTTTTCATAAGTTCTTCTCAGATGACTTTTATAAACTTTGGTAACTACCTGTACAATTCATTTAGCAGTTACTCACATATAGTCTTGATGATAGCACTTTCACTATTGCTTTGAACAGTTATATCTTGTCCCTTCAGCAATATTGTAAGCCCTTGTCAAGGACACACTATTGGTATGCACAACCTAGTTATTAATTTTATTTGGGAGCAATTCAGTAGCCCTGAACAGCTTGATACGCTACTAGAACAAAGAAAAGAAGTAAAATTCCTATTTGTTATTTAGTAACAGGCTTGAGTAAAAAACCTAGAAGGAAGTTAAACATATGGCTAAAAAACAGTTCATTTTTTAAAATTCAGGATTAAGTATCTTCCACAGATAATCCGAAATTGAAAGTTCATTAAGAAAAATATCTCAGAATGTTTGTAAAATTTTCTGTGTCATCTCCCTCCTGTCCCCATGGTACCTATTTTCCCTGGCTCCAACCCTTATGGAACAGAATAAACTACAACCAGAGAGGGCCTTCACATATATAGAAGTGAAATCTAAGGTGCTCCCTGAATACTTACATTTTGCTAATAGGCACTTGGCTGAAGAGCTGTGGGACTGACCCATGTGAGACCAGGGTCTGCCGGTTGGGCTTGTTTAGTCCACAGGCCAGCTTTGCCAGAACCTGGAGCATGGAAAGTATAAAAACCCCATTACTGTCAACACCCACACACAGAGTTGGTGAATATTAACACACACATATACATGCATACACAAGGCACAGCTTAAGGGCTGTAACTAATGGTTTCCATGTTAAAAACAAAAACAAAACCAGAAACTCAAGACATCTCCAAAGCTTGGTGTCCCACAACATCCACAGTGGAAAACATGACCCACTATCATTATCCTCATTGTTCTTTCCACATCTTCCATTCTCAGTCTTTCTTTAGTCGTTTATTCCACCCGTGTCTATTCCTTAAGGTTTTCCTACTTCAAGAGGGTGAAAAAGTAGAGAAGCTACAGAAGAGACTTAAGATGCATTTCTTAGTATGTCCATATGAAAATGCTAAAACAAACTCATTTTACCCTACTCCATTTATATACATTTCTTGATTAATGGTTAGTCCATTTAGAGTCCCGGATTAATACAGATTACCATCATTTAGTATCTGTGATAAAGACTGGGCTTGAAATCATTGTCCAATAGCAAACATCTTCTTATACTAAATAAGACTTCAAAATGAAAAAAACCCTTGAGAAGTCTTTTCAAAGAATAAGGTACTTCAGTGGTATCATTTAACAACTTATAATTGGTAGGAAAAATATAAAATCACTCTTCAAATTCATTGGAGAGATTCTCTGAAACTTCTACTAGGCCACATTTAGTCTAGTTTAAATTACTACATTGAGACTTTTGTTTCCCCTCCCTCCACCTAACCAGAAAAAAAAAAAACCCAAAATTCTACTGGGTAGTTTGGCAACTTTCCTCTTCTTGGGAATTCGCTGGCGGTCCAGTGGTTAGGACTCGGTGCTCTCACTGCCATGGGCTGGGGTTTAATCCCTGGCTGGGGAACTGAGATCCCACAAGCTGAGCAGTGCGGAACTTTCCTCTTCTTGAGTGAGGGAGAGAAGGTAGTAACTAGGAATAATCAGCCACTGCCCAACTACTGAGTCTACACCAAAGGGGATGAAGATCCCAGGGCCACACTGCAGTTTAATCAGAAAGCACAGAACAAAAGCATAGAACACCCAGAACTCCACATAAGAAGTGAGATAATACTAGAAAATTCAGCAACTGAAAAGAAAATAAATAGGTTCCTACTAGCCTCCTCCTTTCTTTGTTTGCTTGCAGGATCTTAGTCCCCTGACCAGGGATTGAACCCAGGGCCCCCGGCAGCGAAAGCGCCGAGTCCCAACCACTGGACCACCAGGGAAGTCCTGCCTCCTCCTTTCTTCGGATAGTTCAGTCATTAAGGAAATACTGTGGATACAACTATGTAAATAACCATTTCCAGCAAAATTTTCAGCCTGCTTCTTAGGAAAGTACATGTGCAATGTCAATTCCCATGTTAAAGAATTACTTAGGTTTTTATTTGGTCTTCACCGTGAAGTTTAAGTAGAAACCCATTTCAAAGTATATGTATAATGATTTAAATGCCCCACTCATATCTATCCTGGCTGTTTGTTTTTTGTTTTGTTTTTGTTTTACTTTTTTTGTTTGTTTCTATCCCTGCTGTGTTTAACTACAGATATCTGTGTTTCTCTTTGAAATCTACTATTAGCCTTCACCTTATTGTGAGAAATCCCGGCTGAGCACTGAAGACCAGTCTGCCTCTCTATGGCTGCTCTCATTTCCTCCACGATCACTGCTCCCACAGTGAGCTGTAGGTCTGGAGAGGTGGTGTTATCAGTCTGAAGAGAATCAAGCCATTGCAATAAGCCTTGTTTTCGCATTTCCTCTGAAAAAGTTGAGAGGTAACAGTTAGACTTCTTTTTTTTTAAAATCAGGGTTTTATTTGTGTTATCTAATGCAGAAATGCTTAGATTTCAGGTACTTTAGATATGTAGGTTTTCACCAAAAATGGCAGCCGTTTTAGAAGACTATTCAGTATCACAACAGAGATCAATTTCTCCTTCATACCAATTCTAGCAGCCTTATCTCCCAGCACAGGCTGAACCTTATAAGCTCTAATAAGCAACAAATATTTTGTATTGTCTTTCATGAGCAATGATTTAAAAGTACATCTGTTTTCTCTCTCCAGTTTTTCAACTTTCTTCTTCCAACTTCCCTTGCACATCATCAAGAATTCTATTAAGTTACTCAATTAGAAAATATTCAGAATTATCGCACGCTTCAGTATAAACTTAAGTTAGCATTTATGTATTTTTAGAGACTGAATAGCTTAAGTCCAATCAGAGGCAGTAGAAGATTTATTCTCTTGACAAACTATTTAAATTAGAAGTAGCTTTGTACCTTAGGGCTTTGAAAATAACTTACTATCCAATTTAGAACTAGTCACAGTTTTGAAAAACATTTAAAAAGTATTATATAACAAGGAAGTTAGGAAATATACACATGCTGTTTTAAAGAGGCTGTAATGAGGTATGAACAAGGCAAGAAAATTCAAAATATCTTGGAGAGGTAGAGTGAAGGGTCACATATATGGAGAAGAGGAGGAAGACGAGCACATAGAAGGAAGTATTTTCCAGCTATTGAGGACTGCTGTTTCTCTCCTTTGCTGGTCTGTCTCCCTCCTCTAACACCCTAACTGCAGATACGGAGCAATGTTCTCCTCTTCTCTGTATATATGCTTTTTCTCTCGGTGAACTGGTACTGGCTTATGTTTCAATTTGCTTATGCTAAGTACATGCAAATCTTAATCTCTATCCCCAAACTCTTAACTTTAATCCCTTATTTCTACCTCCCTACAGAAAAAGTCTCCTTGAATTTTTCATTACACTATCAAACAAAATACTACTAAAGTCAACCTTTATTATATCTTCCTCCCCAAAGGTTCTCTTTCCCAAACAACTCCCTATTTCTCTTAAAGGTTTAAAATCTAATATTGGCTTCTTCTTCTTTTTTTTTTTTAATTAATTTATTAATTTATTTTTATTTTTGGCTGCCTTGGGTCTTCGTTGCTGCACACGGTCTTTCTCTAGTTACAGCAAGCGGGTGCTACTCTTTGTTACGGTGCACGGGCTTCTCATTGTGGTGGCTTCTCTTGTTGCAGAGCGCGGGCTCTAGGCACGCGGGCTTCAGTAGTTGCTCCTTGGCATGTGGGATCTTCCCATGTCCCCTTCGTTGGCAGGAGGATTCTTAACCACTGCACCACCAGGTAAGTCCCCTGGCTTCTTTTCTTTTATTCCCCTTTATTATAGTTATTTAGTTACCAAAGCCCACTTCAAAATATTTCACATATCCATTGCAACCCACCATATTTTATTCAGCTTTTCTTCATTCTTGCCTAGGCCACCTCAAACTTCTTTGCTTATGTTTTTTGTTTGTTTTTGGCTGCACCGTGCGGCATGTGGGATCTTAGTTGCCCGACCAGGGATCAAACCCGTGCCCCCAGCAGTGGAAGTGCAAAATCTTAACCACTGGACCACCAGGGAAGTCCCCATAAATTTATAGTTAACTCTTAAAAATCAGGTAGTGTTAAGTCTTCCAACTTAGTTCTTTTTCAAATTGTTTGGCTATTCCACATCCTTTGCATTTCCAAACAAATTTTAGAATCAGTTTATCAATTTCTATAAAATCCTGCTGGGATTTTGGAGGGAATGCAATGAATCTGTAGGTCAATTTGGGGAGATATGAACTCTAATATTATTTAATCTTTCAATCCATGAGCATGGTCTCTTCATTGATTTCATCTTTAATTTGTCAGTGATGTTTTGTAGTTTTCACTGAACCAGTTTTTCCGCATATATTGTTAAATATATCTCTAATAATTTTATGGTTTTAATGCTATTGCTTTTTAAATTTCAACTTCCCATTTAAAATTTTAATATATAGAAATACAATCAATTTTTGCATATTGACTTCGTCCCCTGCAACCTTGCTAATCTCACTTATTCTAGTTTCTTTTTTGAGGGGGGGAGAGTAGATTCCCTAGGATTTTCTATAAACATGGGCATGTCACCTGCATTTGACTAGAACTGTTGTAAGAGTGAGCACTGGTAATTTGTGCCAAAACTTCGGGATTAAACTGATAAACCTTTAGCTATGGCCCACAACTCTAGGGACCATAACTACAAAAGAGAAGTCCCTATACTGATAACGGGTGTACCTTCCTCTGTGCTATGAGCTGATTAGTGCCTTCCAAGCTCCCTTTGGTTGTTGGCAGAATTTATCATCTTGGGGACTTCCCTGGTGGCAAAGTGGTTAAGAATCCGCCTGCCAATGCAGGGGACATGGGTTTGATCCCTGGTCCGGGAAGATCCCACATGCCACAGAGCAACTAAGTCCGTGCGCTACAACTACTGAGCCTGCGCTCTAGAGCCAGCGAGCCACAACTACTGAGCCCGCGAGCCACAACTACTGAGTCCATGAGCCACAACTACTGAGCCCGCACGCCTAGAGCCCGTGCTGCACAGCAAGAGAAGCCACCACAATGAGAAGCCTGCGCACAGCAACAAAGAGTAGACCCCACTCGCTGCATCTAGAGAAAGCCCACGTGCAGCAATGAAGACCCAACGCAGCCAACAATAAATTAATTAAAATAAATTAAAATAAAAAAGTTTATCATCTTGTGGCTGTAGGATTGAGGTCCCCATTTTCTTGCTGGCTGTCAGCAGAGGGCAGCTCTCAGAGCATAGCCATGGGGACTTCTCCAAAGGCCCTCTTACAATGTGGCAGCTTACTTCGTCAAAGCCTGCAAGGAGTCTAGCCAACTCTTACAGCTCTCAATTTTGGCAGTTGATTGATTTATTTTTTTAAATTTTTTATTTTATTTTTATTTTTATTATTATTATCATTGTCATCTTTTTTTTTGGCTGCTCCGGGTGGTACGCGGGGATCTTAGTTCCCTGACCAGGGATCAAATTCATGCCCCCTGCAGTGGAAGTATGGAGTCTTAACCACTGGACCTCCAGGGAAATCCCTGACAGTTGATTTATATTTTTTTATACCACTACACAACTGTTTCTTATTATATGCATTCACATGTTCAATACTTGCTTAGAAATAAATGAATTAAGAGGAAGCAAACGGAGAACAAATGAGTTCTTTAGCTAACACAAACCAGTTACAAAATGGTCCCGAAGGGTAAGTTTTCACTCTGGCAATTTTTGAGTATTATTTTTAATTAACCTTACTACTTAAGCTTTCCACACACATAACTATTTCAGAAACAGAAAAAACAAAGTTGCAAATGCAGCATGGCTGAGTAGGAGCCATTAAGAGGCACGATGGTAAAGTTGAATGGGAACTTCAGTATAAAAACATCACAAATACCTCGACTCATTTTCCTAGCTTTGAAATATGTCACATCCACGAAAAACAATTTCTGGGAGGGTATATGCACTTAGATCAGCTAATTTCTGTTATCAGGTGTTTTCTTTTTTTTTTTATTACACACATCATATGAAGACTCAGGAGTATAATATCATCATAAATCATTTCCTAGACATTGTACTGTTCTGAGCACTCTAAATAATAAGATGATATCACTGCATCTCGAAGCTTAATATTTAAACTAGACACAATAAAGCAGCTTCTTCCTTCATATATGAATACCTTTTATTTCCTCATACAGAAATAAGATTTCTTTAAAACACTGGCATTTTATATAAAAATGTAAGAAAGATAGGTATAGAAGAGGAGCATGTCCATTTGAAGTAGTATTTGACCACCAACAAAGGTATGTACCATCATCTTCAGCAGAGAGCTCTTCAACAATGAGTTGCCCTCCAAAACCAATGTAACGTGTAATAATAGTTCTTATTCTGAGGTATGTACGTTTCAGTGGGTCTGTGAATCTCCTGAAAACTACATGCAAAACTGTCTTACATGTAGACATGTATTTTTCTGAGGCAAGCAAGGGTCCACAGCTTTCAACAGATTTTCAGAAGGGCATATAGCCTTCAAAAAAACCCTTAAACAGCAAATAATTTAAAGTACTATAAAACCAAACACAACCACACAAAATCTATGGAATACAGCAAAAGCAGTCCTAAGAGGGAAGTTCATAGAGATATAGGCCTTCCTCAAAAAAACAAGAAAAATCTCGGGGACTTCCCTGGCGGTCCAGTGGTTAAGATTCTGCGCTTCCACTGCAGGGGGCGTGGATTCAATCCCTGGTTGGGAACTAAGATTCCACATACTGTGCGGCGCAGCCAAAAAAAAAAAAAAACAAAGAAAAACCCAGAAAAATCTCAAATAAACAATCTAACCTACTACCTATGAGAATTAGAAAAAGAACAAACAAAACCTAAAGTCAGCAGAAGGAAGGAAATAATAAAGAATTATAAAACCAATTCCAAATGTTTATTTAAAAAAATTAGCTACACAGTAAAATGTAGTACACAAAGCTAAGCCCCCCCACAAAAAAAAAAAGAAAGAAAGAAAAAAAACAATAATAGGACTTCCCTGGTGGTACAATGGTTAAGAATCTGCCTGCCAATGCAGGGGACACATGTTCGAGCCCTGGTCTGGGAAGATCCCACATGCCACGGAGCAACGAAGCCTGCGACCCACAACTGCTGAAGCCCACGCACTCTAGAGCCCGTGCACTGCAACCACTGAGCCCATGCGCCACAACTGCTGAAGCCCGCAGGTTCTAGGGCCCGCATGCCGCAACTACTGAGCCCGCGTGCTGCAACTACTGAAGCCCATGCGCCTAGAGCCCGTGCTCCACAAAAGGAACCACCGCATTGAGAAGCCCACGCACCGCAATGAAGAGTAGCCCCTACTTGCCACAACTAGAGGACACCCGTGCACAGAAACAAAGACCCAATGCAGTCAAAAATAATCAATAGATTTGCCTTTAAAAACAACCACCCCCCAAAACCCAACAACAACAAAAACAAAAACACAACACAAAAAACAAAACCAAAAAACCCTTCCTTACTCTGATCCCAGAATAATAATAATAAATCAATAAAGGCAAATGTACCATAACTTTGCCTCCTTTAAGTGGCACATTACATTGTCCATTGTATTCTCCCTAAAGAACTAAAAGATCTGCAGCCTCCACCTTGATAAACTCTGCTATCAGGATCAGAGAATAAAATAATTCCTCAACGGTCCTTCCCATAAGCTTCCCTGGGTAGTTCCACCTCTACCCTTCAATACAACACATTAAAAGGCATCATACAACTGTTGACAGCAAAACTAAACTTTAATATCTTACATCTTACTTTAAAACATGGAACCCATGGAAAATTCACCACTGTAACTAGAAATAAGCTAAACACTCTTGGAGCTTTTTCTGAACAAATCTGTATTGTTTCTACAAGTAATAACATATTGCCCTTACAAGTCCCCCAAGAAGTTAACTTGCTATAGATTTGTATCCTTTTGGCTAACGTCCAACATTCAAAGATTTTTACTAAAAGAGCTCTTCTGAATAAGAATAATGTTGGGATTCCCCTGGTGGCATAATGGTCAACAATCTGCCTGCCAGTGCAGGGGACACGGGTTTGATCCCTGGTCTGGGAAGATTCCACATGCCGTGGAACAACTAAGCCCATGTGCCACAACTACTGAGCCTGTGCTCTACAGCCCACGTGCCTAGAGCCTGTGCTCCGCAACAAGAGAAGCCACCGCAGTGAGAAGCCTGCGTACCACAATGAAGAGTAGCCCCCGCTCACCCCAACTAGACAAAACCCATGCACAGCAGTGACGACCCAATGTAGCCAAAAGTAAATAAATAAAAAATAAATTAATTTAAAAAATAAATAAGAATAATGTTACAAAATAAAGCTAAAGTACATGTTACAAATGAAGGGGAGAATAGATACATCGTTTTGAATATAGCCATTATCATAAGTACTAGAAAATGTGTATGAAAAGGTGTTAAAAAGCCTCTAGACGCAGAATCTTTGCTCTGTGAGATCCAGCTGAATTCCACTTTCATAATATTTTGATTAAAAAAAATAAGACCCAGATTCTTTTCTACCTGGTATCTAGAACTATCATAATCTAATATTATCATAAAAGCAAGTTTTAATTGCCCTAATTTAATTCTAGTCTAAGAAATTTTTTTTTTTTGGCCACACCACACAGCATGCAGAACTTCCCCGACCAGAGATCGAACCCGTGACCCCTGAAGTAGTCTTAACCACTGAACCGCCAGGGAAATGCCTAAGAAAATATTTTTAACCATCAAGTACATTTTATTAAAGCACTTTCATGCAGATTATATCTCAAGTTTTTGTCAGGCAGATAAAGTAAATAAAGATAAGCTTACCAAAAAAAAATCACTTATCATTCTCCTACACATCAATAACCAAGTGGAGAATATAATAGAAAAAAACACAAAACTGTAATGGCAATTAAAAAAAATTAAAGCATCTAGGAACTAACATAATGTACAAGACCTTTTTAGAAAAAAGTAAAGCTTTAATAAGGATATTATAATTGGATACTCATGTAATAAAAAAAGGAATCTTGATCCCTACCTCACATCCTGCAGACACACACATAATGGATAGTAAATCTAAATGTAAAAGGCAAAACAATAAAGCTTCTAAAATAATATAGGAGAGTTTCTTCATGATCTTGAATAGGTAAAGAAGACCTTAAAAAATACTATCCAGGGCTTCCCTGGTGGTGCAGTGGTTGAGAATCTGCCTGCCAATGCAGGGGACACGGGTTCGAGCCCTGGTCTGGGAGGATCCCACGTGCCACGGAGCAGCTGGGCCCATGAGCCACAATTACTGAGCCTGCGCGTCTGGAGCCTGTGCTCCGCAACAAGAGAGGCCACAATAGTGAGAGGCCCGCGCACCGCGATGAAGAGTGGCCCCCGCTTGCCACAACTAGAGAAAGCCCTCGCACAGAAACGAAGACCCAACACAGCCATAAATAAACAAATAAATACTTAAAAAAAAAATAATGACTCCCTTCTTAAAAAAAAAAAAATACTATCCATAAAGAAAAAAAAAAGACAAACTGGACCAAATTAAAATTAAGAGCCTCTATTCATCAAAAGCCACCATTAAGAGAGTAAAAAACAAGGGAATTCCCTGGCGGTCCAATGGTTAGGGCTCCACGCTTCCACTGCAGGGGGCACAGGTTCAATCCCTGGTTGGGGAACTGGAATCCCACATGCTGCACAGCGTGGCCAAAAAATTTAAAAAAAAAAAAAAAGAGAGTGAAAAACAAGCCACAAACCAGAAGATGTTGTAATACATATATCTGATAATGACTCATATCCAGAATACCTAAAGAAGTCCTATAGATGAATAAGACAATTAAACCAAAAAAATGGGCAAATACTTAAACAGGCACTTCATGAAAGAAGAATGGTCATCAACTTACAAAAAGGTGCTCAATTTCATTAACACCAGGAACGTGCAGACTAAAACCATAATATGATATCACTATACACTCATCAAAATGGCTAAAAAACAAAAGAGAAAAAAGCAAGTGTTGAAAAAGATGTGGAACAACTAGAACTCTCATATACCGCTAGTGGAATTATAAATCAGTATAACCATTTTGGAAACCTTTTGGTAGTATCTACTAACGCTGAGTACAGGCAAACTAAAGCTGAGTACAGACAAACCCCATAACTGAGCACTTCTAGTCATATGCTCAACAGAAATGCATACACTAAAAGACATTTACAAAAATGTTCATAGCAGCACTATTCTTAGTGGTCCAAAACAGGAAAAAACCCAAATATCCATCAACAGTAGAATGGGTAAATTGTGGTATATTCATACAATGGAATACTACAGAGACTCAACTATATACAACAGAATGGATGAATCTCACAATGTTTAGTGAATGAAGCCAGACTCAAGTATATACTGCATAATTTCAATTTTATAAAGTTCAAAATTAAGCTAAATAGAAATCAGGACAGTGGTTATATAGGAGAGGGGGGAGAGGAATAGATAATGACTGGGAGGGTAGGCAAAGGTGGCTTCTAGAATTCTGATGTTTTTTGATCTGGGTGCTGCTTACAGAAGTGGGTTTACTTTGTGAAATCACTCAAGGTGTACACGTACAATTTATATACTTTATGTATATTACATCAATTAAAAGTTCAGATGAGAAAGAAAAAGGAAAACATACTGGATTCTAGATTTCAGAAGCAGCAGAAATATAAATCAAAAATTTTAATTTAAAAAATCACTAAAAGGGGGACTTCTCTGGTGGTCCAGTGGGTAAGACTCGTCACTCCCAATGCAGGGGGCCCGGGTTCAATCCCTGTCGGGGAACTACATTCCACATGCATGCTGCAACTATGAGTGCATGCCGCAACTAAGTAGTCCACATGCCGCAACTAAGTAGTCCTCATGCAGCAACTAAGGATCCCGCATGCCGCAACTAAACACGGCACAACAAATATCCTGCGTGCTGCAACTAAGACCTGGCGCAGCCTAAATAAATAAATAAATATTAAAAAAATAAAAAATAAAAGCAACTTGTTCCAAAAAATTATTTAAAAAAAATTTTTTTTAAATCACTAAAAGGTATGTGGAATCTAAAATATGACACAAACGAACTTATCTATAAAACAGAAATAGACTTACAGACATAGAGAACAGACCTGTGGTTGCCAAGGGCAGGGTGAGGCATGGATTGGGAGTTTGGGATTATTAGATACGAACTATTATAGTATATAGAATGGATAAACAACAAGGTCCTGCTGTATAGCACAGGGAACTATATTTAATATACTGTGATAAACTATAAAGGAAAACAATATGAAAGGAATTATATATATGTCTTACTGAATCACTTTGCTGTACAGCAGAAATTAACACATTGTAAATCAACTATACTTCAATAAAATAAATTTTTAAAAATAAACAAAAATCACTAAAAGGGACATAAATGAAGACCTAAAAAATTGGTGAAATGTTTATGGATGGGATAACTTAGCATTAAGATAACTATCCTCTCTAAATATGTAAATTTAATGTAACTCCCAGGATTTTTTGAAGAATTAAACTAATGTATTCTAAAACATGTATTGAACAATAAAGGTGCATAAATAGCCAAGACAATTTTGAAAAACAAAAGCAGAGGGGAGTCCTTATCAAATATTATGACATACTACAAACTAATAAAAATAATGTGTTTCTGAAGCAGAAGCAGACACTAATGGGACACTACAGAAACAGACCCACTGATATATAAGTTGAGAAAGAATGGATTATTAATAAATAATTGTTGGGAAAACTGACTCACTATAAGAATAATAACTAAGGTGGCTCCCTACCTTAAATCAAATAAAGGTAAACTCCATATAGCTGAAATACCTAAAAATAAGCTATAAGGCAAATAGAAGAAAATGTAGAAAAATGTCTTTAGGAGCATCTGGTAGAAATGGATGTCTAAAATGAGATTCAAAATGCACAAACCATAAGGTGAAAAACTGAAGGACTAAAAGAATTTGTTCAACAAAGTACAGCATAAACAAAGTTAATGGATGACAGACTTGGGAAAAGATATTTGAAGAGTCAAAAATAGACAAGGGACCAACAACTAGGATACACAAGGAGCTCTTCCAAAAACAAAAAAAGGCAGAAATCCAATGGAAAATTGGGTGAAGATCATAAATAAGCAATTCACAAAAGTAGAAACTCAATTGGCTAACAAGTATATGAAGAGAAGCTCAACCTCAATTAGTAAAGAGAAGTATAAATTAAAACAAACCCCAAAACATAAAATACCCCTTTATAGCCATCACATTGGCAGGTACTTTAAAATATTAGATAATACCAATTGCTGGTGAGGCCATGGAGGAAACAGGAATTCTTGTGTACTGTCAGAGGTAGGGCAAATTGTTACAGCTATTCTGGGGAGCAATTTGGCAGTATTTAGTGAAACTAAGTGTATGTGTATACCCTATAATCTAGCAGTCCACTCCTTAAAATACTTCCCAGAGAAACCCTTGCATATGTCCAAAAGAGGATTAATGAGGACATTGATCATATAAACAGAAGGACGTGAGAAGCAACCAATGAGCTCATCAGTAGGAGAAGGGTCTGTAAACATGGTAGATCCATACCACGGATTATGCTGCAATTAAAAGCAATCAATTACACATAAATACAGCTACATGAATAGATGTATAAAATCAGCAATGAAAGAAAATTAAGAAAAAGAATGAGACCTATAATAACAGTACTATCATGTAATTAAAAAGCACAAATTTTTTTAAACATTGTTTCACAGCAAATTGATGCAGTTTATACTCAACTGCATCTTTTCTTTTTAATTTTTATTGGAGTATAGTTAGTTTACAATGTTGTGTTAGTTTCAGGTGTACAGCACAGTGAATCAGTCACACATATACATATATCCACTCTCTTTTTTTTAGATTCTTTTCCCATATAGGTCATTACAGAGTATTGAGTAGAATTCCCTGTGCTATACAGCAGGTTCTTATTAGTTATCTATTTCATATATAGTAGTGTGTATATGTCAGTCCCACTCTCCCAATTTATCCCTCCGCCACCACCTTATCCCCTGGTAACCATGAGTTTGTTTTCTACATCCGTGACGCTACTTCTGTTTTGTACGTAAGTTCATTTGTACCCTTTTTTTTTTTTTTATATTCCACATATAAGCGATATCATATGTTTGTCTTTCTGTGTCTGACTTACTTCACACAGTATGACAATCTCTAGGTCCATCCATGTTGCTGCAAATGGCATTATTTTGTTCTTTTTTATGGCTGAGTTATATTCCATTGTATATATGTACCACATCTTCTTTACCCATTCCTGTTGATGGACATTTAGGTTGCCTCCATGTCTTGGCTATTGTAAATAGTGCTGCAATGAACACTAGGGTGCATGTATACTTTTGAATTATGGTTTTCTCTGGGTATATGCCCAGGAGTGAGATTACTGGGTCATATGGTAGTTCTTTTTTTTTTTTTAACTTTATTTATTTTATTTATTTATTTTTGGCTGTGTTGGGTCTTCATTGCTGCACACGGGCTTTCTCTAGTTGCAGCGAGCGGAGGTTACTCTTTGTTGTGGTGCACAGCTTCTTACTGTGGTGGCTTCTCTTGTTGTGGAGCATGGGCTCTAGGTGCACGGGCTTCAGTAGTTGCAGCACGCAGGCTCAGTAATTGTGGCTCGCGGGCTCCAGAGCACAGGCTCAGTAGTTGTGGCACACGGGCTTAGTTGCTCCAGGGTATGTGGGATCTTCCCGGACCAGGGATCGAACCTGTGTCCCCTGCACTGGCAGGCGGATTCTCAACCACTGCGCCACCAGGGAAGCCCCGATATGGTAGTTCTACTTTTAGATTTTAAGGAACCTCCATACTGTTCTCCATAGTGGCTGTACCAATTTACATTCCCACCAACAGTGTAGGAGGGTTCCCTTTTCTCCACACCCTCTCCAGCATTTGTTGTTTGTAGATGGCCATTCTGACCAGTGTGAGGTGATACCTCATTGTAGTTTTTTGTTTTTTTTTTAAATTTTTATTTATTTATTTATTTACTTATGGCTGTGTTGGGTCTTCGTTTCTGTGCGAGGGCTTTCTCTAGTTGTGGCAAGCAGGGGCCACTCTTCATCGCGGTGCGTGGGCCTCTCACTATCGTGGCCTCTCTTGTTGCAGAGCACAGGCTCCAGACGCGCAGGCTCAGTAATCGTGGCTCACGGGCCCAGCTGCTCCGCGGCATGTGGGATCTTCCCAGACCGGGGCTCGAACCCGTGTCCCCTGCATTGGCAGGCAGATTCTCAACCACTGCGCCACCAGGGAAGCCCCTCATTGTAGTTTTGATTTGCATTTCTCTAATAATTAGTGATGTTGAGCACCTTTTCACGTGCTTAAAAAGCACAAGTTTTAAAAGCATACGTTATATAAGTCAGACAGAGAAAGACAAATACTGTGTTATCACTTATATGTGGAATCTAAAAAATAAATGAATTAATACAACAAAACTGGAACAGACTCACAGATATAGAGAACAAACTAGTGGTTACCAGTGAGGAGAGGGGAGAGGAAGGGGCAAGATAGGGGTAGGGGTTTTAGAGATACAAAATACTGTGCATAAAATAAATAAGCAATAAGGATATATTATGCAGTGATTATTTTATAATAACTTTAAATGGAGTATAATCTATAAAAATATTGAATCACTATGTTGTACCCCTGAAAGTAATAGCAAATCAACTATATTTCAATAAATAAAAAATAAATGAAAAATGATAATAACAAATAAAAATAATTAAAAGCACATGTACAAAGCAACACTGTACAATTTATAAAGACATACACATATTTAAGAAGATATACATCAGTGAGTGCCAGAGGGTTTGTGGGGTAGGAAGGGAGAAGGGGGAATCACTATGAAGGGGAAAAGAAGTAAAATAAGTAAAGTAAAATGAGAGAGGCCTTGAACAGCCCATCGATGACATTATTCTGAGAACTGATTAGAAATTTTGAGTAATTCAACTCCCTGTTGTTTAGGTCCCCTTAAAAAAGCTCACTCTTCTTATGAACCAAGTTACAATAATATAAATTAACCTACAAATAACGGAAGTGCTCAGTCAGCCTTCTACTGATAACTTTAACCTGCCCTAGTTATGTCTAAAGAGAAACTTGATGTTAATACAGATTTCACAGCTTCTCAACATCCATATACCTGGAAAGATAAGAGAATTTGTATATGCTTCCATGTGAGTCCTTGTGATTCATTCACGTTGTAGTTTAAGTTTCCTTTCAATCAATCCAAGAAGGAGCAGTGTGACCAAGCAAAGCAGGTTCCAAAGGCAGGAAGCAGAAGCAATATGATGCTATGGAAGTACCTTTCTGAACAGTCCCTTCTGCTGTTGTAAGGCTTTGGGGCAACCCTTCAATGTAGGTGGTTGGCAACAAGTCTGCTGAGAGAGGCTGACCTTGGAGCTTTTGCAGTCTCTCTTGTACAGCACTGGTCAGGTCTACATAAGCCTCATCAATGCTGGCACGTTCAATCGCAGCAAAACGAGACATTACCTCCATCACTTCCACACTGGCTTCCCGGTACCTAAGAGCATGAGAGCACAGTATACTCACACACATACAGAGCAAGGCAAGGATGCTCTATTGCAGTAGTTGGTGTTCTTTCACAGACTCTTAAGTAAATCACTCCAAGGTATTTTTAAGAATATTTGATAAACTAAGTATACATATGTTTCTGCAAATCATATTTTTATTTTTATAACCTGGCATCTCAGGTTAATTATTAAAATAATAATTTTAAATTACCAAGTCTTCATTAATAACTCTCTGGTCTACAAACTTATTCCTAAATTTTCTAAAACTGCCTTTGTTCATTATTTGATGAAGATTTTAAGAGTAAAATAAATGATCCAGTTTTAAGTTGGTGGCATGAGGCTTTTCAAAATCACACTCTGAAGTCAACTATATTTCTGGGAAGTTACATTGTCTTTCCCAGCATAAAATTCTATTCAATACAACATAGCATATATCCATTAGCTGAATTAATTCTACTTTAGGGTTACAGTATTAATCTTCAGTCAAATCTGTCTTCTTTTCTGGCAATAATCCCAATGTGAGGTTGGCTATGACACTCCACCTTTAGACTTCTAATTGATAGGTGAATTCAGGAATATCTCAAGTCCCAAGTCAAAGCATGATCCCTACACACACCACCCCACACAGTATAGTGTACTGTGAGAACGTGGAGATCTGAAAAAATTGAATCCTCAGTCTTCCAGTTCCTAACTGTGTGAACTTAAATTATTTAACCTCTCTAAATCGGTCCCTCATCTGTGTGTGTGGGGGGGTGGGGGGGTGGATAATACTAGAACCTTCCTTATAACAATGTGAGATTTAAGAGACACTGCCAATGAAGAATTTAACACAGTGCCTGGCATACGACGTATGCTCACTATACACTAGCTATTAGGATTATTATAATGACTGGGGCTTGTATCTACCTCTAACTTGGCTATGCCTATACTAATGCCTCCCATTCCAAGGCTAACTTTCTAAAATCTGGGCAGATAGCTCAGTTCAAAAACAGAGAAATTAAGCTTCTTTGGGACTGTTCAATTCTGGCAAATAATTCTAGATATTGCACTAGAACGTGAGTTTGACTCAGCCTTCTCTGGAAAAACTCTTATTAGTTTCACAGTCAATTTAATTACTTCAAACACTTCAGACTTTTGGCCTGAGAACATGGGAAGTGGAATTAAGTTTTAATTATAACAACCAATTTTTAAATAATTAAGGAACTGAAAGGGTATTAAGGGTAGCAATTATTATAGGTAATAATGATTCTGAACTGTTCCTAAAACGCAATACTAAAATCTGTTTTCATTCCACACTGAAAATTTAGCTGACTAAAGGGAACTTTTTCAGATGTTATTTACATAAAACAAATTAGAAACATGAGTTCCTAGCCTCATGAAATGCTTCCAACTCTTCCATTCCCCTTAAACAAGCTTTTCTTCTTACTTGGTGAGGTTAGCTTTTCCATGGGTCTCACGAACTTGTGCCAGTAGAAGATCTGGACATAACTTCTTAGCATCATCTGCCCACATGTTTCTAGTGACCCCAAATGCACGAGCTTCATAACTTACTGCAACGATTCTAAGGTCAGGAAAAAAGGGGAACAGAAAAATATTACATGATCACAAGCAAAAATAATTAAAACTTAACATGATGAATAGGTTATAAACATAATAGTAGAAACTTTTTGGTCACTGATGCTACTATTCAGTCTCAAACACAGCAGTTCAGAACCCTCAAAAACAGGACCTAGCATAGTGCCATGTATTCTTATAGATTAAAACAGTAGTTGAGAGTTACAACAATAACTATGACACATACCCACCACCCTTCCATGATTTGTACTGTACAACTGCACAAGGTTTATTCCTCAAATGAGGATTTTGCCGCTGTTCCACTTGAACAAAAAAACAGTCCATGTCCACTAGAGTAACTACCCGGTCTTGTCCATTAGCCATTTTTCTGTAAGACAATATTTTATGGACAGTTAGAAAGGATACTGAATAAAAAGTACCAAAGAAAATTATATTTCCATTCTTCCATTGTTGAATTACCATAAGCATGGGAACATGGAAACGAACAATAATGAAACAGGCATTTTCATATACTGCTGGCAGGAAAATAATAAACTGATACAACTTTAGAAAGGTAATAAATATTGAAAGCTTTAAAGAATACCCATCCCCCCAAAGAACTGAACACTTCACAAAAGAAGATATACAAATAGTCAACAGGCACATGAAAATGGCTCAACATCATTAGTCATAGGGAAATGCAAATTAAAACCACAATGCACGTCAATGGAGGGATAAAGTCAACAGTTAATCTAGTTGACAGACAAATCTCAAATATAAGTTCAGGGAAAAGAGAAGCAGAAAATGATATATAATATCAAAGCATTCATGTGAATTTTAAAAACTTTTTATTTTGAAATACTTTTACTCTTACAGAAAAGTTGCAAATATAGTAGGGTTCTCCTATACCCAGTTTCCCCTAATGCTAACATTTTATACAGCACAATTATCAAAACTAAAGAATGAACATTAGTATAATATTCACACTACAAACTTTACTTGAATTTTACCAGTTATTCCACTAATGTTCATTTTTGGTTCCAGAATCCAGCTTAGGATCCAGTCTTAGTCATCACGTCTCCTTAGTCTTCTCCAATCTGTGACACTTCATGTTTTTCATGACCTTGACACTTCTGAAGGGAACTACTCAGTTGCTTTGAGAATGTCTCTCAGTTTCGGTTTGTCTGACGTTTTCTCTTGATTAGACTGAGGTTATGCATTTTTAGCAAGAATATTATGGAAGGGTTCTGCTTTTCTCAGTGTATCATGTTGGGAGGTTCATGATGTCGCTGTGTGTTAATACTGGTGATGTTAAGCATATCATTTAGTTGAGATAGTGTTTGCTAGGTTTCTCACTGTAAAGCTACTATTTTTTCCTTTCTTAGGAGAGATACTTTGAGACTATGCAAATACCCTATTTCTCCTCAAGCTTTCAACCACTAAGCACCCATCAGTGGATCTGGCCTGTCACAATTACTTTGTGATGTTCTAAAGGTGATTTTCTACCCATTCATGTAAATTTTTGAAGACAAAAAGAAAACAATACTACATACTATTTGTAGACAGACATATATAAAGGTATGGATGCTAGACTGAAAGAACAAACCTTATACACAGTGAATACGGACTAACGTTTTCATTTAACATTGTTAGAAATCTAAAAGAATAATTCAGTAAACTAAAGTCGTGCTTCTGCAAACTTTGCTACAGATTAGAATCACCTAGGAACCTTTAATACTATTGGTTTCTGGCTTCTACCACCAGACATGTAACTTAATTGGTATGGGTGTGACCTGGCCATCATGATTTTTAAAAGCTCTCTCTAATAAGCTCTCTCTCTCTCTCATGATTTTTAAAAGCAGAGATTGAAAACCACTGACTTAAGGTAAATAAGATATTTGTGGAAACACAGTAATTCATGATTTAAATATGAGAGAACACAGGTTATACAGTTGAGTAAGCACTCAACTGTATTCTTTTTTTTTAAAAAGTGTCAAAAATTAACATTCACCTTGAAAAAAGTGTCATGCAACTACAAAGCTGGAAGATTAGGGGAAAGAAAATGATGAATTCAAAAAATCAGAGTATTCAAGGCATTAATTCCTTACAAATTCCACTCACCTAAAACAGGCAGAACGTAAACTTTAAACATTTATAAGTTAAAACCATAACATGTCAGAAATCACTTTACCTTGAAGTGGCTTTTGTACAGTCCTGGAACAGATAACGCCAGATTAAAAACAGTAAATGCATTGTCACACACACACACCCAGGTAAGTACCATATTAGATACAAACACTAGAAGTGGAATATGAACAGGGAGCAGTGATTTAAGTACAGCAAACATTTCCTAAATATACAAAACCAAAACGGATATTCAGATTTTAACTGTTTTAGTTTTCAGTTTATGTATTTTGCTGGAGAAAGCAAGGGTTTTTTAAAGATGAAAAATGAAACATACTCTCTGCCAAAACCCTCCTTTGGGAATAAGGATTACACTATTTTGAAGTCATATAAATATTATATATATATATGATATACATATATATATTTCATATATATGATATATATAGCACTTCAAATGATCAAAACTGTACACACCTTCGGTATTTGCAATTATTCATCATTAACGATCTCGATTTACCCCAATTTTTACAAAACAAGTTTGGTGCCAATCAGGTGATAACACACCCCAGGAAAATACGTACAGGTGAAGAGGGAGGTTTAAGAGCTACCATTTTTTTTCCACAAGAAAAATCCTCTTAAGAGGCAATACCAGGGCCTTTTCTCTTTGTGAGCAAGTATTTCTATTTCATGTGATTTTGGCCCAAAGTTGTCCCCAGTCACTGCTATATTATACAACCAATAGCCAAGGCAACATGAAAAGTCTAAAAACAGAGATACCGAACGGTTCTAAATTCTCTTACCAATGTGACAACACTTGGCAAAACCGCCACCAGCGGACGCCACCGATGCTGGGCTCGGTGTCCACTGGAAGGACGATGAAGTGGTCTTGAATATCCGTCCCCTTTCCGGGAACGGATCAGTCGGTTTCGAGAGAGATTTACTCCCGGCAACGAAGGAGAAAAGGACCTAGGCGCGCAGACGATCCTCGCCCTGGCAGCAGCCGGCACAGCCAGGCAGGTCCAGCCTTAGCCACCGAGATCTGCGCACAGCCTTCCCGGCAATTATACGGCGCGCGCGCCGCCGAGGGCCGTTGACGCGCCTGCGCACCGCGGCCCCTAAGTCTCTCGCTCCGCCCACCAAGGAGCAACCGTCAAAAGGAAGTCGCCACTTCCGCGGGCGCATGCGTACTGGACGGTCGGGCGCGTGCGCAGCGCTGGCTTTTTCCCGGCTGGGTCTTCTGCGGCTAACGCTCCTCCTCCCGCTCCCCACCGTCCTCCTTCAGCCCGCCGCGGCCGGGTACCAGCGTGTGGTCCCGCCAACGGAGCGGTCCGTGCCTAGTGCTTCCGGGACGTCCGTGGTGCGCGCTTGCGGCGCGTGGCACTAGTCATGTCGATGGATCAAGTGAACGCGCTGTGCGAGCAGCTGGTGAAAGCGGTGACGATCATGATGGACCCCAGCTCCACCCAGCGCTACCGGCTAGAAGCCCTCAAGGTAGCTGGAGTCTGTCGCCCCGGGCCTGCTCCGAGACCCTCCCCCAGCCCCAGCCGTACCGGCGCAGCCCACGATCCTGGCCGTCTCCCGCCCACGCGGCCCCTGGACCTCGGTCCCCAACCCCTGGGGGCCCTCCCCTCGCCGCTTTCCGCGCCTCTTACCACTCCCCGTCTTCTGTGCTCGCCGCGCCTGCCCTTCTCCCGGGACGCTCTCGTCCCTAGCTCTCTGTGGCCGTCTCATCGCACCACCACTTCCCACTGCCCTCTCCTCCCCCCTCGCCACTTCTGTTTACTCTTCTCCTTACCACGACCCCCTCCACAGCCGGCTGCACCCACTTTATTCCCTCAAATCCCACATCCCTGCATCCCCTCGCCTTCCCGTGGCGCACGTGTCCAACCCGTCCCCAACACCGGCCACAATCTTTATAGTCTCCGCTGCACTAAACGTTTCCTTGCTGACCCACTCCTGACCCGCCCTAACCGAGCTCCAGCCCCTCTAGTGCCCCTTTACTTAACACCCTTACACCTCTCCATAACCCACTTCTGTGTCTTGGGTATTTCTGGCCTAATTCTCACCCCACCCCCCCATGTTTTTTATTGTGTGATATTCTTAGGCTGTTTTGCGCAAAGATGAACTTCTACCACTTACTTTGCATTTTAACAAGGGTCTTTTGGTTTCCTGAAAGTAGTTTTCTTGACTGTCGGATGCTCTGCTACCGGGACTGATTCTTGTGGTGTAATTTGGGAATGCTAATACAAAACCAATGGGGATGCTAATACAATTCGAGTTTATTCCCCCATCAAACAATGTATGTGGGCTGTGAGAAATGACCTCTAGGAAGAAATATTCGTGCCGTGCGTATTTTAAGAGATGTAACTTCATAAAGTAGCGTGAGCATCACTTGGAGGAAACTTTACAATATATAGATGTATGCCACAGGATTTGGAATCAGAAATATTTGGGTTCTATTAGTTTGTCTTTTACTATGAAATATTAAAGATAGACACAAAAGTAGAATACTGCAATGGTCTTGTGTATACCCATCACCTAAACTCAGCAGCTGTAAAGATTTTACCACATTTGCTTTATCCCTCCCCCCACCAAAGGTTTTTAAAGCAAATCCTAGAAATTGTCATTTTACCTGTATACTTCAGGGGTGTATCTCTAACAATTTTTTACTCATTTATGTCAAATTTATTTTTTCTAACACTAATTGGCCATTGCATGGGAAATCTGGAACTATCAAAGTGAAAGGAATGTTTATCAGTTCTTTATTCATATAATATTGATCTAGATTTTGCAGCTTAAAAATATAGCTCAGGTTGGAGTTGAAGATGAAGTTTTTTTTTTTAGTCTTTACACTTTCTTGGCTCCTAAGGGAAACACTAACTTTTCTTCTTTTCAGTTTTGTGAGGAGTTTAAAGAAAAGTGCCCTATATGTGTCCCCTGTGGCTTGCGGTTGGCTGAGAAAACACAAATTGCAATTGTCAGACATTTTGGCCTTCAGATCCTGGAACACGTTGTCAAGTAAGGAGATTTTGGACCTTACCACTCAAGTGTGTGAGAGAGCAAATCTTTATTTCTTGTATAACTCATAGAGGTAATGTTTAGGTGAGTAGAAAAGAGCAATCCCCAGGGAGAAAGGAATGATTCCTGAGAGGTTATCACAACCTCACGGGAGCTCTCATTCGGAACTTAACCTTTCTCAAGTTTCTTCATCTGTGTAAAGTGCAGGGTACATACTAAGCATTCTGCAAGTATTAGCTCACAGTCATTTAGCTAGCATTTATTGAGCTCCTAATATATGCCAGCAGACCTCAGAGTTTTTTTAGAATAATGCAGTGTATAGGTAAGTGAATCTCTGATTAGGCAACATGTCTTTAATTTCTTTTCTTTTCTTCTTTTCTTTTTTAAGTTTGCGTGTGAATGGCAAATTCTAAGCAAGATTATATGAGAATAACTGAAAACCCTTCCTAACTTGAGTCTCCTACTCCCAGTGCCTATCAGAAGAATCAGCTTTTAACATTTAGCCACAGTTTTTCTGGAATTGTGCTATTCCCTAAGCCAGTTCAGAAAGGAAGTTAGTATTTTCAAATTCTATTTTCTGAAAATCAGCTACACTGTTGCAGTTGTCCCAGGTATATATTTGCTTTTGGTCTGTCAATAAAATCAAGGGGAAAAGCTCATCTGTGCACAGATCCTGTGTTGATTCTAATTAATGGACTGCTGCCTATATAAAACTCTTTTTTTTCTGTTAGCATTTTGGTTAAATGTAGACTGTTTCTGTCCATTCTTTGAAGGATACCAAAATCCAAAGTATAGTTTCTTAATGAAATCACCAGCATAATTTTAACACAGGAATCAAAGCTAATCTCTTCTGAAGAGAAGACTTCTAATTTGGTTCTGTTGACTTTATGCATTTTGGTGGCCAGGTTTCGGTGGAACAGCATGTCTCGATTGGAGAAGGTCTATCTGAAGAACAGTGTCATGGAGCTGATTGCAAATGTAAGGAATGGTTGGTTGGAAGACTTGTGTTTCCGAGGTGGTTTAGACAAAGTGTGACTTTTCCAATGTAGCATTTGTGTGAAAATTCACTGCTTCTGCATAGGTCAAACAGCATGCTTTATATAATATTAAATGTTACCTTCAAGATAAAAAGAACCACCATCACTAGAAATCACAGTTCATCACGTTTCTCTTACTGGATTTAATTAATCCCGTATGTGTTGACTTCTGTTTTTAAAATTATGAAGACAGGGCAGAGAGATTAAACATTTTCAGCAAATGAGTAAGAGTCTTAGATTAATCAATTCTAAATTAGATTACACTTTGCTATTTGTTTCCTTTTATTCTAAAGTGAATTACTTTATGATATTAGCAATAAAAAATATGCTGAATGAGTTTGTTTCAGGTGTTAGAATATGACTTTGAACATGTTTAGAATCCATAGCCTTTTATGTTCTGTTTCACAAAGGGCATGAGCAGGGGAATTCACACCCCTTTACGTCCCCAAAGTCTAGTGTCGTTAATAGGGAAAAAAAAAATTCCCTTCAAAATTATTAACTTAGCTAGCTAAGGATTTGTATTTTATTAATTCTGGGGAAACTTGATAGAAGTCATAATTCATTAGTCTTGATATCAAACTTCAGAAGAGAGTCCCAGTAATGGTCTTTCTGTATCTTCTAATACTAGAACTACTGGTAAAATATTTAGTTGCTCCTTATTGTCCCACTTTATCAGCCTCTCAATGTGTTCCTTACTTCCATACTTTTCCACCCTGGCCCTCTTACAAAATGAAAACAATCAATATGAGAGTCTCTTCAGTTTGTAAAGGAGAAGAGCAGTTATGTCTTCCTTGCTCCATGAGACAGCCATTTTATTAGCCAGTGCAACCCTCTGTTAAGCATTAAGTGGGAAGGATGATTAGTGAGAATTCAGGACAGGTGACTCAGATATGGAGAACAGGTTTGTTTATTCTGTTTAGTTTAAAAGTAGGCCTGCTCATGAGTTTCGTACACTTTTACAGCCCAATTTTTTCCCTTGAATTCAGTCTTGCAGACCTCTTAATATCTCTTATACTTTTTCAGGGAACACTGAACATTTTGGAAGAGGAGAACCATATTAAAGATGTTCTGTCTCGAATTGTAGTAGAAATGATCAAGCGGGAGTGGCCACAGCACTGGCCTGACATGCTAATAGAATTGGACACTCTTTCCAAACAAGGGGTATGTAGTACAGCTGTATCAATTCAGGTTTTTGTTTTTGTTTGCTCTTCAGGGTTTTTTTGGTTGGTTTGTTTGTCTTGTCAGCAGAAAAGAGCCTTTGGTCATATTTATAATGAAAAACATATTTCGGTTTCATTTAACTACCTTCTCTCTATTGGTATAGGAAACACAGACAGAATTAGTGATGTTCATCCTTTTGCGACTGGCAGAGGACGTAGTGACCTTTCAGACGCTACCCCCTCAAAGACGAAGGGATATCCAGCAAACATTAACCCAGAACATGGAAAGAATCTTCACTTTTCTACTTAACACACTTCAAGAAAATGTGAACAAGTACCAACAAGTGGTAAGGGATAAATACCACCTCCCTGAAGTTCTTTTTTCTAACATGAGTGGGTTTGTTTGTTTTTTAAAGTTAATCCTTTAGCAAGAAACTAGGGTGTTCAGTTTAGTAAATGGAATGGCTATTTTATAAGCAAAAAAGAAACAAAGATGACAGGAAAAACTGGAATTAATTTTCTAAGAAGCTCAATTCAATGAGTTTCCATACCTACCAGAAAAAAATAATTCCTTTTATAGTAAGAAAATTCCTAAGAAAATAGTATGAAAATGAAGGTTAATTTCCTTTTTTGTTTGTTTAATTTATTTTTAAAATTTTGGCCATGCCGCACAGCTTGTGGGATGTCAGTTCCCTGACCAAGGATTGAACCCGGGTCACGGCAGTGAAAGCACCGAATCCTAACCACTAGACCACCAAGGAACTCCCTGAAGGTTAATTCTTAATATTTGAAAACCCAGATTCCTGATAGGTCAGGATAGTATCCCTGTTAAATTTCGATGTCCCATTTAGTCTTGGTCCCTTTTGCAGTGGAAACTGTGCCAAGTTTTATTAATCTTGATTACATGATTCCTGGTATTTCTTCCTGATGAGGTTTTTCTTCTGCAGAAAAAGGCAAACCAGATACTGTCTTTCCAATCATTGTCATCTTTAGCAGAGAGCCTTTAGAAGAAGGCCGTGTGAAAGTTAATCTAGTACCGTGGTTCTCAAAAGGAGGGGCGATTTTGCCCCCCAGGTTGTCACAACTAGGGGTTGCTACTGGCCTCTAATGGGTAGAAGCCAGGCACGATGCTAAACATTCTATAATGCCCAGAACAGTCTTCCAAAATAATTTTCTGACCCAAAATGTCAATAGTTTTGAGGTTTCAGAACCCTAATCTAGAATCCTCATACATGCTTATTTCACACAAAAAAAATCATTAAAATTTGGGTTGCCAGGGGTTTTCTACCTCTGACATCTTCCTTAAGTCTATTTTCAGGGAAGCACTAGATACTAACACAAATGATGACAAGGTACTATTGGTGTCAGGGTAGGGAGAAACTCACAATGAATACCTAATATATGCCATATACTTTTTCTTGCTTTACATGTTATTTAATCCTCAAAACAACCCTAAGAGTCAGAAAGTATTGTCTCCATATTATGGATGAGGAAACTGAATTTCAGAGAATAATTATTGAAGATCCCCTAATAAATGATTGTAGTGGAATTCACGCCCCATTCTTTTTACTAGAATGGACTCTTTCCCCCAAAATATCTCCCTGAGATTTTACAAAAGAAAATATCAAAGTATTTGCATTTAAAAACCTATGTGTATTGAGTGTGAAAGAGGTTGTTTTCTTTTGGTTTGTTTATTTATTTATTTATTTATTTTTGGCCACGTTGGGTCTTCGTTGCTGCACGGGCTTTCTCTAGTTGCGGCGAGTGGGGGCTACTCTTTGTTGCGGTGCACGGGCTTCTCATTGCAGTGGCTTCTCTTGTTGCAAAGCACGGGCTCTAGGCGTGCGGACCTCAGTAGTTGTGGCTTGCGGGCTCTAGAGCGCAGGCTCAGTAGTTGTGGCGCATGGGCTTAGTCGCTCCGCGGCATGTGGGATCTTCCTGGACCAGGGCTCGAACCCGTGTCCCCTGCACTAGCAGGCAGATTCTTAACCACTGTGCCACCAGGGAAGTCCAAAGAGGTATTCTTTTCATTTTCCCCTAGGAGATTTAATCCCTAAGAGACGTGAACAAATTATGAATGCTTCAATGCCCTAGAAATCTAGCCAACATGCCAGAGCAGGGCCGATTGATGATGGTCTGACACAAGTTAGAAGTAGATCCACTGGTGTTTTTCTTTAGCCTTGGTGTCCATTATCTCCATCTGTTAAACCAGGCTACCAGGACCAGAGCGCACCAAGGGACATCTCTTGTACCTGAAACTTCTCAGTTTCCTCATAGTTCCTTCTCTGCTTCCATCCCTTCACCTTCCCACCTAGGGAGTAGGCTGAATGGTAAACAAGGATGGGATGAGTAGGCTTACTCTCCCTGTCCCATCACCTGGCTCCTGTACTGGTCCCAGGGGGCAGGAGGATAGGATCCGAATGGGAATGCAGGATTTGTTGGAGGAGATGGTGAAGGCTGGACTTGGCTGTTGTTGCCTGGATCCCTTTCCTTCTTGGGCAGCATCAGTAGATGCTGGTGAGAGGGTTCTACTCATCTCTGCCCCATTAACACCGCTCTTTGACCACTGATGGTGAGGGCTTAATACTTGTTCTTTGTTAGAAAAATTACTTTTTGAAAGTTGAGAAAAGGAATCGTAAAACAAATCCTTTATGATGCTAATGGTGGTAAGTTTTCAAGTACTTCAGGAGTTGTTATTCCTGCTTGTAAAATTATAAATTGTATAATTTACTGAACAGACATTATTTTGGTCTATTTAGCATTTAATATTTTTGTGTTTGTGGTTTTCCTACAGTTATGTCCCTACATACACGGTCATAAATGGTACTCATTTTAATTTTGTTTCTTGCTTTTCTCCGTTAACATTACATCATTTCAGTATACCTTTGCCAGTTATAATTTGTCTCTATTTTAATGTAGAAAAAATGCTAATACTTTGATTTAAACTATATTTCTTTCATCACTAGCAATGTTGAGCCTGCTTCATTGTTCATCTGTTAGTTGTATTTCTTTGTAAACTGTGTGTGTTGAAACTGTCTTTGTGGATCTTGATGTTCTAGTAAATTTTGTCATATTGCTGAAACTAAAATAACCCGTCCTCCTTTGGGAGAATGTCAGTTTTGTGTTCTTAGTAAAGTTGTCTTCTTTTCCAAGATTAAAAGTTGAGTATTTGAAAATCATTGTTCAAGGGCCTAGATTATGGGGCTGGAAAGTTATTACATAGCCTTTTGCTCTTTAAAAACATTTAGATCCTTATACTTCTTTTCTTTCAGAAGACAGATAATTCTCAGGAGTCAAAGGTAAGAGCTCTTGGTGGAGTTGGAAGGAGGCTTCTTTGAGGCTTTCAGGTACAGGGATGCATATACCTAGTGGAGGGTGACCTTGGCCTTGGTTTTTTTTTTTGTTTTGCTTTTGTTTTTGGCCGTGCCGTGCGGCTTGTAGGAGCTTTAGTTCCCCGACCAGGGATCAGACCCATACTCTCAGCAGTGAAAGCAAGAAGTCCTATCACTGGACCACCAGGGAATTCCCTCAGCCTTGGTTTATTTGATCACTGAGCTATGGTGGAAGGGAGTTAAAATGATAATATCTGAGATTTCTTGAAGGATGTAAAATGGCCACACACGCCAATATAGTCTTACTGATGGGCGTCAAGAATGCCATCATTTGATACGTGATTGTGTATCAGAAGAAAACCTTTGAGTAGCCTATCAGTAACAGTTGTATGAGTACATTTTTTTGTTTGTTTTTCTTTTTAGAATTAGAAAGTAGAAGGAGCTCGGGTATAATCACAGCTTTCTTGTCTGTTAGTGAGGCCTTAATGGCTAAAAGTTACTTCTTTTCATGCAGGCCCAAGCAAACTGTCGAGTAGGAATTGCAGCACTGAATACTCTAGCGGGCTACATTGACTGGGTGTCCATGAGTCACATTACTGCTGAAAACTGTAAACTCCTGGAGATGCTGTGCCTGCTTCTGAACGAACAGGAACTTCAGCTGGGAGCAGCTGAGTGTCTTCTCATTGCAGTCAGCAGGAAAGTAAGTTACCACTTCAAACTGACTTTGACAGTCTCTGAGTGATGCATATGTGTGTTTAATTCCATGTTGTGGTGAAAGACATTTAAAGGTTTGGGTTTTGTTTGTTATTTTGTTTTACTTGACACCAACTTAATTACCTGCCCCCAACCTTTTGGACAACAGTTTGCCGATATCCTAGGAATCCATTGTCAGGATATATAGAGATTTGTAGGGCTACTTGGTTCTTGAAAGAGCTGTGAATCTTGGTACTTCATGCTTAAGAAACTATATAAGCGTAATGTTAAAGTTTAAAACTCACATAGTGTTACATCAAAGAATTGTAGAAGGTGACTATACTGGCTTTATAGCTGTCTTGGCTAACAAATGGGATTGTGACTCTTATCTCCATATGAATGTTATTTTCAGATGTAATTTATTTTGCTTTCATATCATCATTATTGCCCAACACATTTTAAAGTATAAGTCTTATCCAGATTTGGATTTAAAGAGTTGAGTTTTTTTCAGTGTTCAGTTAGCCCCAGGGCTATGTGAGAAATTAGGAAGACAGTATATTTGATTATATAGGTATAGAAGTTGTTAGTACTTGGAGGTTTTTAATAACATAGTTTGTATTACCTGTGTTTCCCTAAAATCGGGTCTAGGGCAAGTTGGAAGACCGGAAGCCCTTGATGGTCTTATTTGGAGATGTTGCCATGCATTATATACTCTCCGCTGCGCAGTGAGTATCTTCTTTTCTATGTGTTTTCTAATTTCTTTGTCATTTTTGTATCTCATTTGGATGTATCTGAAGTTCCTATTTGACTCTTGGCAGTCAGTTGACTGTGTTTTTAATAGGAAAATCAGGCACTCTTAAAGGGACTGTTTCACCTTTTTGAAGATCTTATGCTATAAATAAGTTGTGGCTGTTGACTCAGCATCCACTCACAGTCACAGTTTTCCACATTCTCCCCAGACAGCTCATCTCCTTGGTTCTCTTTGTCTGCTTTTGATGATCCCTAAGCCTCCTAGTAGCCTTGGTGACTAGGCCAGAGAATGCTCTGATCTGATCAGAGTCTGTCCCAGGGCCTTCCTTGATTGCAGAACTTGAGACACTCCTCCCTCTCTCCTTGTCAAAGTAATCAATGCCTGAAGTGCTGAGGCTCTAGGAAGCGGCAGGGACAATGTGGACAGTGTGAAATATGTGTATAAATCCTGTAAAAACATTCTATGTCCTGAAATAGTGGCTTCTGCTTATTTTCTTCTAATCGCTCTGAAAAATGTTAAAGCATTTTCTGTTATGTTTTTCTTACCAGGGAGTCAGGTAGAACTGTGTATTACAGTAGTTGAAACTGTCACAGCACCCGTTTTTCTTCAATACTCTTTCTTCACTTTTGGTGCCAGGGACAAATGAAAAGATGTGAGACACAGATATATTACTTAAAATTTCTTACTGTCCATTCTAACATAGCTTTTATGATGGCTCTTTCCTATGGATACTACAGGTCTGTTTTTAAGGAGTCCTGTTAATTAAACTAATAACATGTCTTTTGGGTGGCCACTGTAGTTACTGTTTCCAGGGCCCATTTCTTAGTTCCCTAGAGACTGTGACATTCACACTGAGGTGTCCCATCTCCATTTGTGCTACTGGTACTGGTTAGTAAAACTATGATTCAAACTCAGACTTCAGAGCCTGTACTAGAAACCATGATGCCACGCTGTCCTTCAACATCACTAGAGCCTAGGTCTTTCTTACCCTGAGGCCCATGCTTTTTACGTTGTACTGTACTGCCTCCAGAACATGCTAATATGGCTGCTGTCCACACCAGTCCTTATTAATTCTTGTTAGTGTGAATCGTCCTACATCCTTGGAGGTCAGGTCTTGCCACCAAATAATTTTTTTTTTTTAATTTAAAGGGGTATTTGCGTTCTAAAATAGCACATAAATGATTACTGATCTGAACTAAATGACTTGGAGAAATGAGATACCAAGTTATGTTTTTAATACTGTCTTTAAAAAAAGATTTTGTTTTTTTAGAGCAGATTAACGTTCACAGCAAAATTCAGGGGAAGGTACAGAGATTTCCCATATATTCCCTGCCCCGACACATGCATAGCCTCCCCCATTATAGCCATCCCCTATCAGAGTGGTACATTTGTTAGAGCTGTTGAACTTACATTGACACATCATAATCATCCAAAGGCCATAGTTTACCTTAGGGTTCACCTTGGTGTTATACATTTTATGGGTACGTTCTCTGAGTTTCAACAAACGTGTAATAACATGTATTCATCATAATAGTATCTTACAGGTTTTTTTTCACTGCCCTAAAAATCCTCTGTGCTCTGCCTATTTATCCCTCCTCTCCCACCCAAACTCCTGGCAACCACCGATCTTTTTACTTTCTCCATAGTTTTGCCTTTTCCAGAATGTTGTATAGTTGTAATCATATAGTATGTAACCTTTTCAGATTGTTTCCTTTCACTTAGTATCATGCATTTATAGTTCCTACGCGTCTTTTCATGGCTTGGTTAGCACATTCCTTTTTACCACTGAATAATATTCTGTTGTCTGGATGTACCAAAGTTTATTTATCCATTCACTTACTGAAGGACATCTTGGTTGCTTCCAAATTTTTGCAATTATGAATAAAGCTGCTATAAACATCCTTTTTGTATGTTCAGCTCCTTTGGGTAATTACCAAGGAGTGTGATTACTAAATCATATGGTAAGAGTATGTTTAGTTTTGTAAGAAACTGTCAAACTGTCTTCCAAAGGGGCTGTACCATTTTGCATTCCCACCAACAATGTATGAGAGTTCCTGTTGCTCCACATCCTCACCAGCATTTGGTGTTGTCAGTGTTCTGGATTTTGGCTATTCTAATAGGTGTATAGTGCTATCTCGTTTTAATTTGCAATTCCCTGATGACATTTGATGTGGAGCTTCTTTTCATATGTTTATTTCCCATCTGTATATCTTCTTTAGTGAGGTGTCTATTAAGGTCTTTGGCCCATTTTTTAATCAGATTTTTTTCTTATTGAGTTTTAAGAGGTCTTGTATATTTTGGATAAGTCTTTTATCAGATGTGTCTTTTGCAAATATTTTCTCCTAGTCTGTCACTTGTCTTTTCATTCTCTTGATTATAGTCCTTTTGATTTTGTCAGTGGTATAAGGAATTACTGCATGCTTCCCTAGAGATCTAAGTCCTTCCTCAGTATCAGCCAATGTCTTTTTGTGCAGTTTTTATGCATATAAGTACATGTATTGCTTTGTGGAGTCATGCTCAGAGTTTACAATATTATCCCAAAGTACTCAAGGACCACATTACCCAAAATTAGAGTGTCTGTTGAAGGATGAGATGGCATTGACCCCTATTCCTCATCGATCTTTCAGTGTTTGGTTGGAGGTTTTGGGGTTAGTTTTGTTTTTTGATTTTTTTTTTTTAACTTTAATAATCAACTGAAATTTGAATGTTGGAGCACAGACCACATACAGCTCCATTCCATGGGACTCTCTTTGGTGCTCTTGATGTGCTGCTAATCACACTGTTTTCTCCTCTTCAGGACTGCTGACGGAGGAGGCTTGGTAGAAAAACACTATGTCTTCCTGAAGAGACTCTGTCAGGTGTTGTGTGCTCTGGGCAATCAGCTGTGTGCATTGCTGGTGAGCACTTTCTGGAGAGTTTCAGGGCCATTTGAGGAGAGGATTTAGAAAGTTATATTTGTGTAAGGGGTGACACATGCCATTGATTTAAGCCTGAGGGGGGCATTTCCCTACAGATTATTTCTTATAATTCTATAGATTAAATTATTTTAATTGAGTTTGAATGATATAGTTTTTTTAACAAGTCAGTTATTAATGTCAATAGTAAACATTCACATCTGTTATTCCATAAAGTCAATGTTGCTGCTCCTGTTCATTTTGGTACTTGTAAAACTTCAGTCTGCCGAGTGCATTACCCTTTAAAGTCCTATTAGGTCATGAAACATTATGGATTTGAATAAAGAACCCTTTCCCCAAATCTAAAGAATGTATTATTAGATCATAAAAGAAAACTTTAGTCTGATTGACCTGGAATTAACTGTCTTTAGGGAAATATTTAATACTCAGTCTTACGTGTTAAAAGATAGGATATTGGTACAGACATTTTGCGCTTGATGTTATGCCTTTTTGTGGTGGCTTGAATGGCTAGAGAGGATGGAACTTCAGACATAAGATGTGTTCCATCAAGTGGTTATTTAATAGGTTAGGTCACAGAGATGTGACTAGACTAGATCTGAAGAAATTACGGATTTCTGAAATGAATACTCTTGTTTTACTATTTGACCACAGAATAGGTTTTAATGATGATGATTAAGGAGGTAAAGCAGCTTTCCTGTGTTTTAGCCCTTGATATGATGCCTTCCTTAGGCCACAAGGAAGTATAAAGTCCTTTCAAACCTGAAATCTTTGAGGGTATAAGTTGTCTGTATTTGTTACTCTACTCTCTACCCTGACCTCCCCATCAACATCGTTAATGTAGTGGTCTTTTTGTCCTACAGGGTGTGGATTCTGATGTAGAAACACCAGCAAACTTTGGAAAATACCTGGAATCTTTTCTGGCTTTCACAACTCATCCAAGTCAGGTAAACTTTATGGAGGTGACTTCTCAAAATTTTAGTTAAGTAAATTAAAATCAAGCGCTATGGCCGGAAGTAATTAGCAGCTGAAGTATAAAATGTGACTCTTAAGATCCTAGAGAATAACTGTAGTAGTATTTCATTAAGAAAATTGCTGAGTCTTCTTCCTGAGCTAAGCATTGCAGTCTAGGTCAGCAGTTACCCCTCAGGTAGTGTCATTCTGATAAAGCTCAATCAGATATGAGGTATGTCCCAGGTGATTTACCACTAAAGACGTTTTAAATACAAAAGTCTGATTAATTGTATTATTATAAAATTAATTTTATCCAATCCAAGATTTTCCTTGTAATATCATCCTGAGGTTCCTCTGTCCTTTCTTGCATAAAACAGAAAGTGGTAGAATTCAGCTCATACTCCGGGAATTGCACCTGACCCAGTCTGTCTTATTAACATATGGTCCATAGTGAGCAGTCATTACTGCTGTACTACAGTATGGGCAGTTTCAAAGTATTACAGACATTTATTTCCATGGAAAAATATAGTGGATAATTGCTGAGCTAAGTAGTAGTCTTGGTATATAAAACCCAACTCCTTAAACTGAGTTTTTTCTTTTTTCCCTTTAGTTTTTGCGCTCTTCAACTCAGATGACTTGGGGAGCCCTCTTCCGGCATGAGATCCTATCCCGTGACCCTTTGCTATTAGCAATAATACCAAAATATCTTCGTGCTTCTATGACTAACTTGGTCAAGGTATGCAGTGGGAATCTAAAACGTGGAATGTCGGTGAATACACATCATAAGACTTAGATGGCATCATTGACAGCCCTGTCTTGGTCACTGAGATCCTTTCCTTGGGCATATTAGTCTTTTATTCCTCAAGAAGAAATATCTACTCTTTCATATTTTGGAGCACTTATATGCCAAGTATTGGGCTAAGTGCTAGGAAAAAGAAGTGATAGGATGAGAGCAGTGACCATGACCATACAATATGATCATTGCTTTTCAGAGGTTAAAAATAGAAAGGAGGGTGGAGTCAGGGAGATTCCAAGAGGAAGTAATGTCTGACTTTCTGAAGGCCAAGTGAGGGTCAGGAAGGTGAATGAGAAGGGGAGAATGGAAGCAGATTGCTCACTACCTCAACAGAGAGTTGCTTATGAACACTCTGAGATCTGTTCAAGGCTCTTGCAGCTGACAGATGCTTCATCTTGATTTGTAAAATCAGAGAATAGGACCCATTCAAGGGTCCCCTTATTTCCTCAAGGAATTCACCTAGCACGTTGCACACCATCTTCTAGTTCTCTGCCTTCATGGTCTTCAGTACTTTTTGAATGAAACATAAAAAGTTACATGCTTATTTCCAGGGTTCAGCATTTAAGAAGACAAATTGTTGCAATCCTTTTACTTATTGCAAGGTGTATCAGCACTTTGTTTTGGGACATCTTTATACTCAAAGACCTTAAACTAATTCCAGAATTTAATTTTCCCCGAGGAGCCTGGAAGAGGGTATCAAATAAAAAACGTTCCCTTTCTACCACTCCCAGGATTATTCGTGCTGGAAGCAAATTGTAGACTTAGGGGTAGACCAGAAGCAGTTATTTATCATCATATATCTCATGAAAACCCTCACCCCCTACCCCAATTATGTTTCTCTTTCCAGATGGGCTTTCCTTCTAAAACAGACAGTCCTAGCTGTGAATACTCTCGATTTGATTTTGATAGCGACGAGGACTTCAATGCTTTCTTCAACTGTGAGTGACTTGGCCTGGAATTTCTTCCAGTCTCAGAATGGCATCTAGTGTTATGAGTCATGGTGCATGACCCTTGAGGTTCTGTATTAAAGAGCCCCAAGTCTGGACAGCAGCCTGTTTAATCTCCATTTGCACATTGCAGAGAGTGCTGGGATTGTACTTATTCCACGCATTGTTTTATATCTTACACACACACCCCCACAAACATATACACGCACACACTGCCTTTGGACATTGATGTTTAGAGATAGTAACTTTAGGTAAGGCACTTTCATTTTTTTTTTATTTATGTATTAGAATTAAATACCATCTTACATTGTGGGTCTTTTTTCTGAAAAAGAGAGGAAAAACCCACGATTCCTAATTCTCTTCTGGGTTTTCTGTAACTTGGTCCCCCCTCCCTTTTTTAATAACAACTTTATTGACGTAATGTATTTGTCATACAGTTCATCCATTTATGTATATAATACAGTGGGGTTTTTTTGTATTTTCACAGTTGTACAACCACAACCAGAGTCAATGTTAGGATATTTTCATGTCCCCAAGAAACCCTGTAACCATTAGCAGTCATCTCCCAATCCCCTTATCCCTCTCAGCCCTGGAAAAGCACTAATCTGCTTTCTATTTCTATCTTTCACCTATTCTGAACATTTCATATAAATGGAATCATATGGTGTGTTGTCTTTGGTAACTAACTGCCTTCTTTTTCTTAGTGTAGCGTTCTAAAAATTCATCCATGTTGTAGTATGTATCAGTACTTCATTTCTTTTTATTGCCAATAATACTTCATTGTATGGATATACCACATTTTATTCATCCGTTGATAAGTTGATAAATACTTGAGTTGTTTCCACATCTTGACTATTAAGAATAATGCTATTATAACATTTGGGTACAAGTTATTTTGTTATTTTTTTTAAATAAATTTATTTACTTATTATTTATTTTGGCTGGGTTGGGTCTTTGTTGCTGTGCACGGGCTTTCTCTAGTTGCGGCGAGCGGGGGCTACTCTTCATTGTGGTGTGCGGGCTTCTCATTGCAGTGGCTTCTTTTGTTGTGGAGCGCAGGCTTCAGTAGTTGTGGCTCACGGGCTGTAGAGTGCAGGCTCAGTAGTTGTGGTGCACGGGCTTAACTGCTCTGCAGTATGTGGGATCTGCCCGGACCAGGGCTCCAACCCATGTCCTCTGCATTGGCAGGTGGATTCTTAACCACTGCGCCACCAGGGAAATCCCCCTGGGTACAAGTTTTTGAGTGGACATATGTTTTTTTGTTTTGTTTTGTTTTTTATTCATTTATTTATTTATCTTGGCTGTGTTGGGTCTTTGTTTCTATGAGGGCTGTCTCTAGTTGCGGCAAGCGGGGGCCACTCTTCATCGCGGTGCGTGGGCCTCTCACTATCGCGGCCTCTCTTGTTGCGGAGCACAGGTTCCAGATGCGCAGGCTCAGTAGTTGTGGCTCACGGGCCTAGTTGCTCCGCGGCATGTGGGATCTTCCCAGACCAGGGCTCGAACCCGTGTCCCCTGCATTAGCAGGCAGATTCTCAACCACTGCACCACCAGGGAAGCCCGGACATATGTTTTTATTTTTCTTGGGCATATGCCTAGGAAGAGAATTACTAGATCATATGGTAATTCCATGTTTAATGTTTTGAGGAACTGCCAGACCATTTTCTTCAGCAGCCATACCATTTTACATCTGTACCAATCTGATCTCCTTTTAATTCCAACAGAAAGGGGAGACCACTTTTGATTTGCTGCTTATAGGATCTAGCTGGTATGGTGGCTTCTTAGAATTCAGTTTTGAAAATTTCTAGTTTTGTTAACAAAGCTTTACTGAACATTTGTTAGATTCAGAGCATAAGTCTGCAAAACAAAATCTCTTGAATGTTTTCCTCCTGGGATGGATAAATGCATAAACATTAACTAAGTATCTGTTATATGCGGTTATTGATTCATGTCTTTCTCTTGGCAGCCTCTCGGGCCCAACAAGGAGAAGTAATGAGGTTAGCATGTCGCTTGGATCCCAAGACTAGCTTCCAGATGGCTGGGGAGTGGCTAAAGTATCAGCTCTCAACTTCTGTTGATACTGGATCCATGAACTGTAAGACTTTTTTTGTTTTTTTCTGACTGAACATTAGGGAAGTATTTCTATGTATCAAAACTGTACATAGAAATAAACCTCTGAGCCACATTTCAAAACAGTATGCTAATAGTGTTCAAAAACAGCTTTGCTCACTGCCCAGTTCCATCCTAGAGAGTGAGCCTTTTCATTTGCACATATAGGCAGAGAAAGCAGATATAATACCAGATTTTAACTCTGTTTAAATTAGGGTAAAACCATGACCCTATCAGTTTTGCCTTCATTTTTCTTTTCTAACAGAGTCAACAATTGTTTGTTGTTGAATTTATTACTTCACCTCAGGCAGCATCTAACAAATTACATGTCTAGACCTAACTTTTTAAAGCTTTTCAAGCAAGTTCTTGCATGGCATTTCTCTTAAACTCGGAAAAAATGACTTGTTAGTCAGGCACAACAAGCAGTGCAGGGGTTTCCCGTATCGCTCAGCCCCCTCAAAGCCTTTGGGAAATGCCACTTTATGTAAAATCAAAATAACCCCCCTCTACCCAAAAGCATAAGCTAGGTAACTTCTCTGTGCTCTGTATCTTGTCTGTCATCTTAGTAATGCAGGCAGTGGGTGAGAGGATTGTAAGGAAAGGGTGTAAGTCACTGCTTTGGAAAAACTCCACACTATGGTCAGTTACCAAGTACACTAGTTACTTGACATTCATGGGATTTAACATTCAGTTTTATGTATTCACAGTTGACTGTAAAGGTCCCTGGTATCTAGTAACTTGAATGTTTGCAGAGGCCCAAATATGTTATACCAAGATGAAGCTAGTAAGTGTGAGCCCTGTATGGAAGCAAGAAAAGTAATTTGTAATTCGTTTTGCAGGGGCCTTGCTGTTTAAGTGACATGCTTTGATGATACTTGTGGGGTTTTTTCTTTTCTTTTTTTTCATATTTTGGTCCCGCCATGTGGCTTGCGGGATCTCAGTTCCCTGACCAAGGATCGAACCTGGGTCATGGCAGTGACAGCACCAAATCCTAACCACTAGGCCACCAGGGAACTTGATGATACTTGTGAACTTGGAGGGTGGCACAGTTCTCTGCACAGCGCCCTTGCAGTTGTCATGAGGCTACTGGATGTGAAGCAGCATTTTGTATCTTACAGCAATTCCTTGTTGGAAAGATTCTTTATGGTCTTAGATATCGTAATTATTTAGATTCCCATGGACAGATTATGAAAAGGGAGGGAAGGGGAAATCAATTAATATTTCTCAATAGGCCAGGCACTGGTTTTGATGCTTACGTGTATATTCTCATTCAGTACTCAAACTGGCTTTGCAGACAAGGCTCACAAAGGTGAATTCAGACAGTTTGTTTTTAGAGGTAGAGGCAGGATAGGGATCCCTTTCTGCTTCCTTTTCTTTTCCCAGGCTGAGAAGGGTTAGATTACCTTGTTCCTTCAACTGTGAAATTACCTAGTGGTTTCTACAGCCCCATGGTCTCTGTGTCTTCTGTGATCCTACAGTGTTTATAAGTGTGTGTGTGTGTGTGTGTGTGTGTGTTTTAAAACCCTGTTCCCCTGCAGCTGGAACTGGAGAAGGCAGCCTCTGCTCCATCTTCTCACCTTCATTTGTGCAGTGGGAAGCCATGACCTTTTTTTTGGAAAGTGTGATCAACCAGATGTTTCGAACATTAGATAAAGAAGTAAGTAATTGTTTCTTGTGCTGATTGCATAATAATTTTGCTCTTTTTTTAATTATTATTTCTTTATTTGGTTGCGCCAGGTCTTAGTTGCAGCAGGCGGGCTCCTTAGTTGCGGCTCGCCGGTTTCTTAGTTGTGGCATGCGAACTCTTGGTTGCAGCATGCATCTGGGATCTAGTTCCCTGAACAGGGATCGAACCCGGGCCCCCTGCATTGGGAGCACAGAGTCTTAACCACTGCGCCACCAGCGAAGTCCCCAATTTTGATCTTCTTAAAACTAGCAGTGGGACAGGAAAATATGTGAGTGTGCATCTTACAGAAGAGGAAACTGAGATTCAGAGAGGGTAAATAACATGCTCAAGGTCAAATAGCTAATAAATAGAGCTGGGACCCAAATCAGGTCTCTCTGACTTTAAGCCCCGTGGTGTTTAGTGTTCGTTTTAGGGGATAATAAGATGAGCCTGATAGTACAGTGAACCACAGGTAGGGTAACTATTATAGGGAGGACAGTGATGGAAGCCTTGAATTGGAAAATCTAAGAGATATCTGCCAATTTTGGCAAATTGACCAGAATATTCGTGATGGCTGATCTGTGTCCCTCTTTCTTGAATAATCTGATTAAACCGGATAACAGCATATACTATATTAACTATGTTAATTAGATTAAAAATAATTGAATCACTTATTTTGGGGTAATTCGTCTTAACTCATTCTAGGTTAGTTGTAGAAAGAATCTAAGTCCCTTGAAGATAAGTGAAATACAGTGCTTTTTCTCATAAATTTCAACACCCATTTATGATAAAAGCCCTGCAGAAAGTAGGCATAGAGGGAACTTTCCTCAACATAATAAAGGCCATATATGACAAACCCACAGCCAACATTGTCCTCAATGGTGAAAAACTGAAACCATTTCCACTAAGATCAGGAACAAGACAAGGTTGCCCACTCTCACCACTATTATTCAACATAGTTTTGGAAGTGTTAGCCACAGCAATCAGAGAAGAAAAAGAAATAAAAGGAATCCAAATCGGAAAAGAAGAAGTCAAGCTGTCACTGTTTGCAGATGACATGATACTATACATAGAGAATCCTAAAGATGCTACCAGAAAACTACTAGAGCTAATCAATGAATTTGGTAAAGTAGCAGGATACAAGATTAATGCACAGAAATCTCTTGCATTCCTATACACTAATGATGAAAAATCTGAAAGTGAAATTAAGAAAACACTCCCGTTTACCATTGCAACAAAAAGAATAAAATATCTAGGAATAAACCTACCTAAGGAGACAAAAAACCTGTATGCAGAAAATTATAAGACACTGATGAAAGAAATCAAAGATGATTCAAATAGATGGAGAGATATACCATGTTCTTGGATTGGAAGAATCAACATTGTGAAAATGACTCTACTACCCAAAGCAATCTACAGATTCATAAATGGCATATTAACAAATTAGATCTTAGGATCATTAACTTCATCTGCTTTTATATTCACTTCACTTTGAAATGATGGCATTCTGAGTTTGTTCAATTTCTAGTAGTAGGTAATGCTACATCCCTAATAATGGCAGCATCATTTGTGAAAAATTTTAATAACATGGGGTAATGCTTAGAAGTTTAAGGGTTAAGAAGCAGTATATAAAACCATATGTGACAACCATATTTACATAGAGTGTGAAGGAAATTTAGCAAAAGTGGTTTTCAGTTATGTCAACCTCCTTTTCATGTCTGTATCACAGGAAATTCCTATTAATGATGGAGTAGAGCTATTGCAGATGGTCCTGAACTTTGACACCAAGGATCCCCTCATCCTGTCCTGTGTCCTCACTAATGTCTCAGCGCTCTTTCCATTTGTCACCTACAGACCAGAGTTCCTGCCCCAGGTCTTCTCTAAGGTAAACTCCCTCTCCTTTGTAAACTTCATTTTGGCATTTCTAAGCTAATTATTTTTTGTAACTGTTTTTGTAAGTATATGAGACAAGCTAATAAACAGTTGTTTATTTATTTATCAAATATTTACTCAGTACTTAATGTGGAGCAGGCACCATGCTAGTAGGAAAGCCTTGTCCTTTACCACCTCTCTGTTCGGGGAGAAAGGCACATAGACAGATGTGGTACCTACGTGGCATTGCAGTTAGTAGACATGTACACTGAGATGGAAAAGAGTACCTGAAGGAGGAGGTATCAATGTGTGCTGTTGGGTTGGGAGGTGATTTGTAAGAGGAAAGGTTTTGGGGGCCAGTTGAGGTGACTAGTGAGAGGTGAAGCACCACCTGAGTGAGAATATTGGACCAGGAGGAGGGAAGGAGTAAGGCAGAGAAGGGGTGAGTTCTGTTTTGCAGGACTAGGTTTAAAGTATACATATAATATCTCAGTGGAGACATCTCATGCTAAACTGGCTGTTTGAGGTTAAAGGTCTAGATTCAGAAAATTATGAGAGAAAATTAAGGCATCGCCATCATAGAAATGCCAATAGTAGAGGTGAAGCCCTAGCAAAAAGGAGTTTTATGTAGAGTTGGACATGTAGCTCAAGCAGAGAACCCTGACAGTCACCATCATTGAGGGAGAAGCCCTCAAAGAACAAAAAAAGGGATGGCCAGAGAGATGGAGAAAATGTTGTGTTACAAAGTCCAGGAGAACTTCAAAAATGTGGACTCATTTGTTGCCACAGAATTTCTTTAAGAATTGGAGAGTGTCCATAGGGTTCCTCTAGACCTCTGTTAGCGTGTTATTCCATCATAGTGGCTAGGTCAGCAGTCACATTGCATTGGGTTAAGGAGTAAGTGGGGAGTTATGAAATGGAATCAGGGAGAGTAGACCACTCAACTTTTAACAAAAAGTGGAGAGATGTGACCATGGCTGAGTTCTTGGATGATAGCCTGGATTGTTCTGGGATTCTGTGGCCTTTATCTTTGTAAAGTGTTTGCTGGTAAAATTGTGAATCTCAAGCCTCTTGCAGAGTTATCTGAGAAAATGAACATCTGAAACTTTGTAATGCCAGTTGAAAACCCTTTTGTTACCATATTGTTTGCACTTTGGGGATTTTGTTAGAAACTTTGTAACTATTATTTAAAAATACTTTATGCATTTGGTACTTATGAGTGACCTTTTTTCTTCCCCTTAGCTATTTTCATCTGTCACTTTTGAAACTGTTGAGGAAAGTAAGGTAAGATCATTAATTCAGCCTACCAATTCTAACTTCTTAAGAACAAAAATGTGAATACCCAACACTTAGTGTAGATTTTTCTAATAAGGAAAAGGGGTTAATAAAGGCAGGAGATAGTCATATGATATTTACATGATTCTCTGAAGCATCTGTTAATTATATTAAAAGTAGCTTTAAGTTTATTGAATATCTCTTCCCAGGCTCCCAGGACCCGGGCGGTGAGGAATGTGAGGAGACATGCTTGTTCCTCCATCATCAAGATGTGTCGTGACTACCCCCAGCTCGTGCTGGTAAGCCCTGGACTCTGTTCAAGTAACCACTGAGACATGCCGAGTTTGGGTACATTCCTCTATAAATCCACCGCTAATTATACCTCACATAAGGTTGGTCTTCCCCAACTCCAGAGCTACTCAGTGAAGTTTAGAAATGCAAATATATTGCCTCAGAATGAATTGTTCTCTTCCACATGGATGACCAAGTTTTCCCTGTCAGTGTACACCTCTTTACCGTACTATGTGTGATGTTCTTAACCACCACTGCCAAGTGATGTGCCTAGTCTTGAGAGAAGCCAGGTGCAAACCCCAACGTTTTTTGGAGGGTTTCTGTAAGAAGTTTAGCACTACTCCAGATAACAAATTAACCAAAAATTTCTTCTCTGAATACACAGCAGTTATTTGTGTGTGTCTATCTGTCTCTCTCCCCCCCCGTCCTTCTCTCTCTCTATATATAAAATATATATATATGTATATAAAACAAACTGATCTTTGTCCATGAAGATACTGTAAAAGTTGATATAGATATAAAAGACAGATGGTTTTCACAGTTGTAGAGTCAGAAAGTGCAGTTACCCAAATACTCAAACCTAAATTGCGTGCCTGTTCAGCCAAAAGAAGAGTGTTATAATTAAATTATTAAGTGACAGTCTTATTGGCCTGACTGTCCTGGAAGTGTCTTCATCCTCTTTTTACCTTCCTTGAGTGACCCACCACTCCTTGAAACTCAGACCTTCACCACCTCCGGGTTTTTTTCTTTGTGAAATGCAGCCCAGTTTTGACATGCTGTATAACCATGTGAAGCAGCTCCTCTCCAGTGAGCTGCTCCTGACACAGATGGAGAAGTGTGCCCTCATGGAAGCCCTGGTTCTCATTAGCAACCAGTTCAAGAACTACGAGCGTCAGAAGGTGTTTCTAGAGGAGCTGATGGCACCCGTGGCCAGCATCTGGCTTTCTGAAGACATGCACAGGTGGGGGAGATCCTTTGCCCTTGACCTTGACCGCACTTGAGTACCCATTCTCTTCTAAGACTATGTCCGGGGTCGGGGTGTAAGGATATCAAGGTATAGTGGTACTATCAGTGATAGCTGAAGGCCTCTAAAACAGGGGTCCCCAACCCCCGGGCCACAGACCGGTACTGGTCCGCTGCCTGTTAGGAACTGGGCTGCACAACAGGAGGTGAGCGGCAGAGGAGCACTTCATCACCGCTCCCCATCGCTCACGTTACTGCCTGAACCATCCCCCATACACCCCCGACCCCGGGTCCGTGGAACAATTGTCTTCCATGAAACCAGTCCCTGTGGTGCCAAAGAGGTTGGCACCACTGCTCTAAAAGCAGTCTTGTAAGTGAAATGGCGAAAACATCACCTTGCTCTGCAGAGGTGTAGGAACAGAGACGAAATGACTAAGATGGATAGTGTGGGTCGGAAGGCCACAGAGTGAGGTCTGCTGTGGTGTCTAGTTGCAGCTTCAGCACATACAAAGAAGTGAGAACAGCCAGTAGGGCCATACAAAGTAGGAGCTGTACAGACACCCCTCTGTGCCCACATAGCCTTCTCAAGCTTGTACCTTTTTTGATTCTTAAAGTGTCACTGATAACATTTAGAAGTGGGAAGAGGAGTTAATAAATCTTCATATGACAGCTGACAATTTGATTAGATTCCTCTCACTGTAACAACTGCTCTTTGGGGGTGAAATAATCACAGCTTATTAGCTCTTGAGGAAGAAACTGTCCTTGCTTAAAGTCGTGCTGTAACTTGTCTTTCCCCCACCAACCTTTAGAGTGCTGTCAGATGTTGATGCTTTTATTGCCTATGTGGGTGCAGATCGGACAAGCTGTGACCCAGGCCTGGAGGATCCCTGTGGCTTAAACCGTGCACGAGTGAGTAAGCCTCTCCTGGGATAGGGAAGGTGCGTAGGCCACAGGTAGGAGTAGGGTGTTGTCATTTGTCCAGGTTCTTGTAGACTTGCGTTTTTTCGTATACGAGCAAGAAATCTGGGAATCTCCACTTGCGTTAGTGTCTCCCTTCTTTTCTTCTTTAGTCTTAAGTTCTTGAGTTAGTTCTCACAGCAGAGCAGGTGGTCTTTTCTATGAAGTCATTATTTTGGCTTTAAGGATCTGTAAATAGCTTGGAGGACTGAAGGTGTAATGAGGAAGTAGGTCAGAACTTGGTCAGCAGGGTGGGTTCTCCCTGCCTTTGCTCTCTGGCAAGTTAAGTCCTAAATGGTGGCCTAACTTGCAAACCTGAGATTTTCCAGTTCTTTGCTATTCAAATAAGCATTGTTCCTGGCTCCATTACGGCAAAAGTCTTATTAATTAACCTGGCAAGTAGTCAATTGGTAGAAAATACTATGAGTGAGGATTAGGGCAAAATCTATGAAGGCCTAAACTGGAGGATGCAAGGCCAACTCAAAAACAAGATGAAGTGTTGGCAGCGTAAATACTGTTTTGAAGTATGTCCAAGCCCCCTTCTAATTGGGGTCCTGCAAGCCTCTGGAAGGATATCCTCATGAAAGGAAAGCTTTTAGAGCCTACCACTGGTCCTGAAGATGGCATTGAAAGGATCCCTTTTGGACTTGACCTTAAAGGAAGGGACAGGGATGGGGGCCGGGGTGGGCGTCTTTTCCTTTTGTCTGGCTTCTATGTCACCTTTGCCATAATCTTGCAAATATCTAATAGCACTTTTGTCTTTTCTTCCCCTTTTATGTTTACCTTTCATTTTTATGTTTTTCTGTAGATGAGCTTTTGTGTGTATAGCATTCTGGGTGTTGTGAAACGAACTTGCTGGCCCACTGACCTAGAAGAGGCCAAAGCTGGGGGATTTGTGGTGGGTTATACACCCCCTGGAAATCCAATCTTCCGTAACCCCTGCACAGAACAGATTCTGAAACTTCTTGACAATTTGCTTGCCCTTATAAGGTGAGTCAGAATAATGGTTTTTCTCTGTTGTATTTAAAACTTTTTGCCTTAAAAATCTCAAAAGCTTAATTTGTTTATACTTCTTCAGATCATATGGTGGTAAATAAGAGATTAGGTCTTGTTCCGTTCTAGAGGGACTCTCCTTTTTAAAAGTAACATTGACTCTCACTTTTTTTGTTGTTGTTGTTTTAATTTAATTTTATTTATTTTTGGCTGCGTTGGGTCTTCGTTGCTGTGCGCGAGCTTTCTCTAGTTGTGGCGACTGGGGGCTACTCTTCGTTGCGGTGCGCGGGCTTCTCATTGCGGTGGCTTCTTGTTGCAGAGCATGGGCTCTAGGTGCACGGGCTTCAGTAGTTGTGGCTCGCAGGCTCTAGAGCACGGGCTCAATAGTTGTGGCACACCGGCTTAGTTGCTCCACGGTATGTGGGATCTTCCCGGACCAGGGCTCGAACCCGAGCCAGTGTCCCCTGCATTGGCAGGCGGATTCTTAACTACTGTGCCACCAGGGAAGCCCTGGCTCTCACTTTTATAAGTCTTGCATTCCAAGTGAACACATGGGGGCTAATCTCAAAATGGCTTTTCTCATTTTGAGCCTCCTCTGTGTTCTTTTACTTCTTTATACTTCATTTCTACTTTTTACTTTAAGTTTCATTTGGTCTAAAGTTTTGCCACTAAAGGAGTTGTTCATTGGGAGCAGGGCAGTTGCTTTCTGTAGTGGTGCTTCTCTGGGTCAGGTATTCAAACGAGCTAATCTGAATTCATCAGTAGTGACTGTGTTCTCAAATGGACCAAACATCCAGTGGTTGAACATGCCAAAGGGAAGGCATGATACATGCTCCACATCAGAGTCCTAGGTTTTTACTTCTGAAAGCTGAGTCCTCAGACCAGCAGCATCAGCAGTCACCTGAGAGCTTGTTTAAAATGCAGTATTAGGGCTTCACCCCGGACATACTAAATCAGAATCTGCATTTTAACAAGATCCCCAGGTTGTTTGCGTGCACATTAAAGGTTCAGAACCACTGTTATAAATCACACGAGCTAATATAATCAAGTGGAAGTAGGCCAAGTCTAGGCTTGTTGGTTACTCAGTATATGTTTCATGATTCAGGGATAGATGCTCTCTACAGTGAAAGAGAGCCTTTGGAGAGAATCAGTTTTTACTGGCCAAAGCAAAATTTGATTGCTTTTTACATCTCCTAGTGTTTCTGAGTTCAGGTTAGAGCTCTGTTCCACTGCTTTTTGGCCTCTTATCCAGGGTGTTAGAGCGTAGTCTCAACTGAGTAAACCAAATTTACTCAACATGAGTAAAACAGATTACTCATGTCTCAGGGATGCTCTGCTGACAACAGACACCCTGGACCATATGCTTAAGAATCCAAGGTTTTAAGTTAATGTTGACCAAATTGGAGGGCTGGAGTGTCTGAACAAGTTGTCATTGTGGATGTGTATATGGAAATAGACAATACTTTGCTCTGATTTCAAAAGGAGGAAAAAGATTTCAAAAAGAAGTATGGGTTACAAGTTGAGAGGGTAGTAAAATAGTTAAGGAAAAGTTTGTCTCCATATTGATGTTTTTAAGACCAAAAGGATCTTCTGTAGTTTAGAGAAATGTGAAAGTGATGAAGTCAGATAGCAACAGGCTCATTGACTTTTTAAGCCTGTGGCCAGAGTCCCTGTGCTGGGAACCTAGACCTGGAAACACGGTTCATCCCTGGTTAGGTGAGGAGACAAGAGATTGTCATCTTGATATTTTTCTAAGAGTACAACACTTTTGGGAAATCCCAAAGTCAATCAAAAGGTATTTTGAAAAACGTTGACTGTAGTTATGGAGTAGTTAGATTCCCTGAGTAGTGTGCAGCTGGAGCTGTTAGAGTTTTGTCTTGTTTCCGTAGTAAGTTTTATCTTGAAGTATAATGTTAAGGGTACAAATATACATAAGAAAAGGACACAAATTGTGAGTGCGGGTAGATGAATGTTGACAAAGTGAACACCTCCATGTAATCAGCACCCAGATCAAGAAACAACCTTACCCAGCACCTCTTTTCAGTCCTACGTGCCCCTCAAGGGTAACCACTATTCTAACTTTTAACATTTTGCCTGGTTTTTTGAGCTTTAATAAATGGAATCAGAAGCATGCACTCTTTTGTGCCTTGGCTTCTCTTGTGTAATATTATGTTTGTGAGCTCATCTGTGTTATTGCTTGTAGTTGTGGCTTGTTCATTCTCATTGGTGGGATGGTATTCCATTGTGTGAATATGCTGTAACTCATTTATCCATTTAGTGTTGATGGACTTTTGGTAGTTTCCAGCATTTTTTTATCACTACAAGTGCTGCTGTTAACATTCTTATAAATGTCTTTTGGTGTATACATAATTTCTGTTGGGTAGGAGCAGAATCCTACATGTAGGAGTAGAATTCCTGTTTATAGGTATGCATATTTTCAGTTTTCATAGATAGAATCAAATAGTTTTCTAAAGTGGTGTACTAGTTTACATTCCTACCAGTTTGTGTATTAACTCCTTGTTATAAAACTCCTGTTTTAACTCCTTGTCACACAAATAGTCTGATAATCGAAGGTGTTAGAGCTGCACTGTCTAGTATGGTAGCCACTAGCCACATGTGGCTGGCTACTGAGCACTTGAAATGTGGCTAGTCTGAATTGAGATAAACTGTAGGTGTAAAACACACACTATATTTTGAAAACTTAGTACAAAAAATGTAAAAATATCTCATTAATTTTTTTGAAAATCATTTGAAATGATTTTTTGATGTGTTGGGTTAAATAAAAATATAATTAATTTAACCTGCTTCTTTTCACCTTTTAAGTTTGGCTGGTTAGAAAATTTTAAATGGCTTATGTGGCTTACTTTTTATTTCTATTGCACAGTGTGTTCTTAGTGGGTTGGGTGGAAGATAGATGTGGGGAGCAGAACTCTCTGGTTCTCAGAAGGTTCATTATCATCATTCATTATCTGTTTAGAATAACAACTTTTCTGTTAACTTAAAGTTTGTTACATTGTTTCCAGATATCTTCTATATGTTTTATTGAAATCTTTGTATGTGGGAAGTCTTGTTTAGCATAGTGATTATACTTTTTTTTTTTGGTTTGATATATGTATATATTGTGAAATGATTACCACAGTAGGTTTAGTTAACACCCATCAGCTCACATAGTTACACATTTTTTTTCTTGTGATGAGAACTTTTAAGATCTCTCTTAGCAACTTTCAAATGCACAATACAGTATTGACTATAGTCAGTGTGCTGTATATATCACATCTCCAGAACTTACTTACCTTTTTAACTGAAGTCTGTACCTTTGACCACCTTCGCCCATTTCCCCCACCCCCATCTCCCTCCTCGGGCAACCATCAAACTGTTCTGTTTCTATGAGTTTGGTTTTTTTGATTCATCATACAAGTAAGATCATACTGTATTTGTCTTTCAGTGTCTGATGTGTTTCACTTAGCATAATGCCCTCAAGGTCCATCACGTTGTCACAGATAGCAAGATTTTCTCCTCTATTGTGGCTGAATAATATACACCTGTGTGTATGGCAATTACACTCTTAGTTGGTGATACTAAGAATATTTCAGATAGGTACAGACTGCAGAACTTAAAACTTTTATTACTTGATTGTCTTTTTCTTTGCCAAGCAATAACTAGTTCCTCTTAATGTGGAAGCATAGTGCTCTAACTTGCAAGTGTGTCGGGAAATATTTCAGGAACCTGAATGTCACTAGGGCTTGTAGGACTCCCTGGAGCCATAGATACGAGAGCAGTATGTACTGAGTCCTCCTTCCATTACTTGTGAGTTACAGGTGCAGGCACCATGGTGCCATCTCCTTGGCGAAGGGGAGGAGGAGGAGAGGAGACTATACGGAATACAAGATTTTGTTGTAGCATCAGGGACATTTGACATATGCATTATATTTTTTAAATTATATCTATTTTTTAAATTATATCTTGGGATCACAGTCACACTTAATTAAAGAATAAAAATAAAAAACATCTCATCTGTTCCCCATCAAATTTAAGACTATGAATTTCTTTTCAAGAAGAACTGATTTGGGGCTTCCCTGGTGATGCAGTGGATAAGAATCTGCCTGCCAATGCAGGGGACACAGGTTCGATCCCTGGTCCGGGAAGATCCCACATGCTGCGGAGCAGCTAAGCCTGTGCACCACAACTACTGAGCCTGAGCTCTAGAGCCTGCGAGCCACAACTACTGAAGCCCACGTGCCTAGAGCCCATGCTGCACAACAAGAGAAACCACCGCAATGAGAAGCCCACTCACCGCAATGAAGAGTAGCCCCCACTCGCAGCAACTAGACAAATCCCGCGTGCAGCAATGAAGACCCAACACAGCCAATAAATAAATAAATAAATAAATAGGAAAAAAGCTCTATTTAAAAAAAAAAGGACTGATTTTATGAGAGATCATTTCATAGTATTAGACATCTTCCCAAACAACCAAGAAAAACTTAATTCAGAAACCAAAAAGTTGGCAAATTGCAGTTTTTAAAAGTAAGTGGCACCACTTACCAACCCTTGAGCTCCACACAGCAGGAGGTAAAGGCTAAGGTAGAGTTATGGATAGCCTCACAAAATACAAGCAAATTGAATCCAACAGCATGTTATAAGGATTATACACTATGACCAAGTGGGATTTATCCCAAGGTAAGAGTGGTTCAACATACAAAAATAAATCAGCATAGTACACCATATTAATAGAACAAAGGAAAAAACCCACTTGATCATCTTAATTGACACAGAAAAAGCATTTGACAGAATCCAACACCCTCTGATAAAAACACTCAGCAAACTAGGACTAAAAGGGAGTTAAAAAACTACTCCTGCTAATAAATAAATTCAACAAAGTTATAGGATACAAGATCAACATACAAAAATCAGTTGTGTTTTTATACACCAGCAATGAATGATCCCAAAAGGAAATTAAGAAAATAATTCCATGTACAATAGCATTCAAAAGAACAAAGTACCCAGGAATACATTTAACCAAGGATATGAAAGACTTATACATTGAAAACTAAAAAACATTCTGGAATTAAAGATGACCTAAATGAAAAGGCATCCTGTATTCATGAATTGAAAGACTTAAGTTCGTTAAGATGGAAATATTTCTCAAAGCAATCTATAGATTGAATGCAGTCCCTATTAAAATTCCAACAGTGGAAATTCCCTAGTGGTCCAGTGGTTAGGACTCCAAGCACTTCCACTGCAGGGGGCACAGGTTCGATCCATGTCAGGGAACTAAGATCCCTCATGCTGCGCAGCATGGCAAATACATACATACATACATATGTACATACATTAAAAAAAAAAATTTTCCAACAGTTTTTTTTTTGCACAAAGCTGATCCTCAGATTCATATGGAATTGCAAGGGGCCCCTAAAAGCCAAAACCGTCTTGAAAAAGAACAAAGTTGGGAGACTCAAACTTCTCATTTTCAAAACTTACTGCAAAGCTACAGAAATCAAAATAGTTTGGTACTGAGAAGGATAGACATATAGAAAAATGTAATCTAATCAAAATAGGCAAAAGGCTTGAATAGACATATCTCTAAAGAAGATATACAAATGGCCAACAAGGCCATGAAAAGATGCTCAACATCTTTAGTCATTAGAGAAATGCAAATCAAAACCATAATGAGATACCACTTCATACCCAATAGGATGGTTACAATAAAAAATTATGTTGAGGAGATAGCTTCAAGATGGCAGAGGAGTAAGACGAATACATCGATATGAGGAACAGCTCCTACAGAACACCTACTGAACGCTGGCAGAAGACCTCAGACTTCCCAAAAGGCAAGAAACTCCCCACATACCTGGCCATGTGGCTGACAGGGTCTTGGTGCTCTGGCCGGGTGTCAGGCCTGAGTCTCTGAGGTGGGAGAGCCGAGTTCAGGACATTGGTCCACCAGAGACTTCCCGGCCCCATGTAATATCAAACGGTGAAAGCTCTCTCAGAGAACTCCACCTCAACGCGAAGACCCAGCTCCACCCAACGACCAGCAAGCTACAGTGCTGGACACCCTATGCCAAACAACTAGCAAGACAGGAACACCACCCCACCCATTAGCAGAGAGGCTACCTAAAATCATAATAAGTTCACCCCAAAACACACCACCAAACATGGTCCTGCCCACCAGAAAAAGAAGATCCAGCCTCATCCACCAGAACATAGGCACCAGTCCCCTCCACCAGGAAGCCTACACAACCCACTGAACCAACCTTACCCACTGGGGGCAGACATCAAAAACAACGGGAACTACGAACCTGCAGCCTGCAAAAAGGAGACTGACCCCAAACACAGTAAGTTAAGCAAAATAAGAAGACAGAGAAATACATAGCAGATGAAGGAGCAAGGTAAAAACGCACCAGGCCAAACAAGTGAAGAGGAAATAGGCAGTCTACCTGAAAAAGAATTCAGAGTAATGATAGTAAAGATGATCCAAAATCTTGGAAATAGAATGGAGAAAATACAAGAAACGTTTAACAAGGACCTAGAAGAACTAAAGAGCAAACAAACAATGATGAACAACACAGTAAATGAAATATAAAATTCTCTAGAAGGAATCAATAGCAGAATAACTGAGGCAGAAGAACGGATAAGTGACCTGGAAGATAAAATAGTGGAAATAACTACTGCAGGGCAGAATAAAGAAAAAAGAATGAAAAGAATTGAGGGCAGCAATTAGAGAAAGAAGAACAAAAAAAACCCAAAGTTAGCAGAAGGAAAGATCATAAAGATCAGATCAGAAATAAGTGAAAAACAAATGAAGGAAACAGTAGTTAAGATCAATAAAACTAAAAGCTGATTCCTTGAGAAGATAAACAAAATTGATAAACCACTAGCCAGACTCATCAAGAAAAAAAGGGAGAAGACTCAAATCAATAGAATTTGAAATGAAAAAGGAGAAGTAACAACTGACACTGCAGAAATACAAAGGATCTTGAGAGATTACTGCAAGCAACTATATGCCAATAAAATGGACAACCTGGAAGAAATGGACAAATTTTTAGAAAAGCACAACCTCCCAAGACTGAACCAGGAAGAAATAGAAAATATAAACAGACCAATCACAAGTACTGAAATAGAAACTGTGATTAAAAATCTTCCAACAAACAAAAGCCCAGGACCAGATGGATTCACAGGTGAATTCTATCAAACATTTAGAGAAGAGCTAACACCTGTCCTTCTCAAACTCTTCCAAAATATAGCAGAGGGAGGAACACTTCCAAACTCTACGAGGCCACCGTCACCCTGATACCAAAACCAGACAAAGATGTCACAAAAAAAGAAAACTACAGGCCAATATCACTGATTAACATAGATGCACAAATCCTCAACAAAATACTAGCAAACAGAAGCCAACAGCACATTAAAAGGATCATAACACCATGATCAAGTGGGGTTTATCCCAGGAATGCAAGGATTCTTCAATATACACAATCAATGTGACAAACCGTATTAACAATTGAAGAAAGACCATATGATCATCTCAATAGATGCAGAAAAAGCTTTTGACAAAATTCAACACCCATTTATGATAAAAACTCTCCAGAAAGTAGGCATAGAGGGAACTTACCTCAACATAATAAAGGCCATATATGACAAATGCACAGCCAACGTTATTCTTTTTTTTAAATTTATTTTATTTATTTATTTTATTTATTTATTTATTTATTTATTTATGGCTGTGTTGGGTCTTCGTTTCTGTGCGAGGGCTTTCTCTAGTTGTGGCAAGCGGGGGCCGCTCTTCATCGCGGTGTGCGGGCCTCTCACTATCGTGGCCTCTCTTGTTGCGGAGCACAGGCTCCAGACGCGCAGGCTCAGTACTTGTGGCTCACGGCCCAGTTGCTCCGCGGCATGTGGGATCTTCCCAGACCAGGGCTTCCGTGTCCCCTGCATTGGCAGGCATATTCTCAACCACTGCGCCACCAGGGAAGCCCCAACATTATTCTTAATGGTGAAGAACTGAAACCATTTCCACTAAGATCAGGAACAAGACAAGGTTGCCCACTCTCACCACTATTCAACATAGTTTTGGAAGTTTTAGCCCCAGCAACCAGAGAAGAAAAAGAAAAGTAATCCAAATCGGAAAAGAAGAAGTAAAACTGTCACTGTTTGCAGATGACATGATACTATACATAGAGAATCCTAAAGATGCTACCAGAAAACTACTAGAGCTAATCAATGGATTGGGTGAAGTAGCAGGGTATAAAATTAATGCACAGAAATCTCTTGCATTCCTATACACTAATGATGAAAAATCTGAAGGAGAAATTAAGGAAACACTCCCATTTACCACTGCAACAAAAAGAATAAAATACTTAGGAATAAACCTACCTAAGGAGACAAAAGACCTGTATGCAGAAAACTATAAGACACTGATGAAAGAAATTAAAGATGATACAAACAAATGGAGAGATATACCGTGTTCTTGGATTGGAAGAATCAACACTGTGAAAATGACTATACTACCCAAAGCAATCTACAGATTCAATGCAATCCCTATCAAACTACCAATGGCATTTTTCACAGAACTAGAATAAAAAATTTCACAGTTTGTATGGAAACACAAAAGACCCCGAATAGCCAAAGCAATCTTGAGAAAGAAAAACGGAGGTGGAGGAATCAGGCTCCCTGCCTTCAAACTATACTACAAAGCTACAGTCATCAAGACAGTATGGTACTGGTAGAAAAACAGAAATATAGATCAATGGAACAGGATCGAAAGCCCAGAGGTAAACCCACACACATATGGTCACCTTATCTTTGATAAAGGAGGCAAGAATATACAGTGGAGAAAAGACAGCCTCTTTAATAATTGGTGCTGGGAAAACTGGACAGCTACATGTAAAAGAATGAAATTAGAACACTCCCTAACACCATACACAAAAATAAACTCAAAATGGATTAAAGACCTAAATGTAAGGCCAGACACTATAAAACTCTTAGAGGAAAACATAGGCAGAACACTCTATGACATACATCACAGCAAGATCCTTTTTGACCCACCTCCTAGAGAAATGGAAATAAAAACAAAAATAAACAAATGGGACCTAATGAAACCTAAAAGCTTTTGCACAGCAAAGGAGACCATAAACAAGACGAAAAGACAACCCTCAGAATGGGAGAAAGTATTTGCAAATGAAACAACTGACAAAGGATTAATCTCCAAAATATACAGGCAGGTCATGCAGCTCAATATCAAAAAAACAATCCAAAAAGGGCAGAAGACCTAAATAAGACATTTCTCCCAAGAAGATATACAGATTGCCAACAAACACATGAAAGGATGCTCAACATCACTAATTATTAGAGAAATGCAAATCAAAACTACAATGAGGTATCACCTCACACCGGTCAGAATGGCCATCATCAAAAAATCTACAAACAATAAATGCTGGAGAGGGTGTGGAGAAAAGGGAACCCTCTTGCACTGTTGGTGGGAATGTAAATTGATACAGCCACTATGGAGAACAGTATGGAGGTTCCTTAAAAAACTAAAAATAGAACTACCATATGACCCAGCAATCCCACTACTGGGCATATACCCTGAGAAAACCATAATTCACAAAGAGTCATGTACCACAATGTTCATTGCAGCTCTGTTTACAATAGCCAGGACATGGAAGCAACCTAAGTGTCTATCGACAGATGAATGGATAAAGAAGATGTGGCACAAATATACAATGGAATATTACTCAGCCATAAAATGAAATGAAATTGAGGTATTTGTAGTGAGGTGGATGGACCTAGAGTCTGTCATACAGAGTGAAGTAAGTCAGAAAGAGAAAAACAAATACCATATGCTAACACATATATATGGAATCTAAAAAAAAAAAAAAAAAAAAAAAGTGGTTCTGATGAACCTAGGGGCAGGACAGGAATAAAGACGCAGACGTAGAGAATGGACTTGAGGACATGGGGAAGGGGAAGGGGAAGCTGGGCTGAAGTGAGAGAGTGGCATGGACGTATATACACTACCAAATGTAAAATAGATAGCTAGTGGGAAGCAGCCACATAGCACAGGGAGATCAGCTCGGTGCTTTGTGTCCACCTAGAGGGGCGGGATAGGGAGGATGGGAGGGAGACGCAAGAGGGAGGAGTTATGGGGATGTATGTATATGTATAGCTGATTCACTTTGTTATACAGCAGAAACTAACACAATATTGTAAAGCAGTTATACTCCAATAAAGATGTTAAAAAAAAGATACATTAAAAAAATAATAATTTTGAGAAAAGAAAGTAATAGGTGTTAGCAAGGATGTGGAGAAATTGGAACTCTTGTACACTGTTGGTAGGAATGTAAAATGGTACAGCCACTCTGGAAAACAGTTTGGCAGTTCCTCAAAAAATTAAAAATAGTGGGAATTCCCTGGTGGTCCAGTGGTTAGGACTCCGTGCTTCCACTGCAGGGGGCCCAGATTCTATCCCTGGTTGAGGAGCTAAGATCCTGCAAGCCGTGCAGCACGGCCAAAAGCATAAAAATAAATTAAAAAATTAAATATAGAATTACCATGTTAAGCAGCAAGTCCAGCTTGAGGTATATACTCAAAAGAATTGAAAGCGGGTCTTAAAGAGGTATTTATACATCTATGTTCATAGCAGCATTACTCACAATAGCTAAAACGTGGAAGCAACCAGTGTCCATCAGTGGATGAATTGATAAGCAAAATGTGGTCTATACAAACAGTGGAATATCATTCAGCCTTAAAAAGGAAGGAATTTCTGCAACATGCTACAAGATGGGTGAACCGTGACTATGCTAAGTGGAATAAGCCAGTCATAAAAAGGCAGTTTAAACATGGGTGCTAATGAATGCACATGGTTAGACTTAAAAAACATTATTGAGGGTTTTTAAAAAATAAGCATGGGGCTTCCCTGGTGGCTCAGTGGTTAAGAATCTGCCTGCCAATGCAGGGGACACGGGTTCAAGCCCTGGTCTGGGAAGATCCCACATGCCGCGGAGCAGCTAAGCCCGTGAGCCATAACTACTGAGCCTGCGTATCTGGAGCCTGTGCTCCGCAACGGGAGAGGCCGTGACAGTGAGAGGCCCGCGCACCGCGATGAAGAGTGGCCCCCCACTCGCCGCAACTGGAGAAAGCCCTCGCACAGAAACGAAGACCCAACACAGCCATAAATAAATAATTAATTAATTAATTTAAAAAAAAAAAAACATGGTCTAAAATGATCTATTCAGTGTTCATCTTAAATATTTGATCTTGCTGGTCCATGTTCTGTAATTTTCTATACATTTGAAATGTTTTATAGTTAACTTTTAAAAGAGAAGTAGGTAGTTATGCCCTCTGGCTATAGATTGTTCGTGGTGCCATTGCAGTGGAAGGCAGGTAGATCAGGTCGATAGTCTAACAAAGGTAAGTCATTTTGGTGGGGAAGAGGTGCTCATGCTGGGAATTGCAAATGTGCCTCTAGGAGACTAAACAGCTGCCAGAGCATTGTTGGGTCCATGCTCTTGATTCAGAGACAAAACATCCTAAAAATGGGGGCATATTACTACCTACTCTGTGTTCCTGCCTGTGAACCATGATGCCTCTGACATTTCATCCTCTATCACGGGCAGTCAGAAAACTGGGAGTGCCTTGGCATCGTCTAAGGTTTGAAAGAATTTTGCTTTCCAGCTTTAGACTGTGATGTTGTCCAGCTCTCTCAGAATTCGGTTCTTGTGGTTGATTGCTATTAGGTGTTGTATACTGTACAAATAAACTTAATAGCATCAAGTCTATCCCCTTCTCCAGGGAAACATTTAAATTCCCCTGCCAAGAGCAGTGTTGACAGAGAGGTATCTATGGGGAAATGTAGTATCACTGAATTACAAGATGGAAACCCATTCTTTCCTACTCCAGCAGACTAAGAAAAGTTCACCATAGCATTCCTGTTTTTTTCAGAACTCACAATACTTTATATGCACCAGAAATGCTAGCCAAAATGGCAGAACCTTTTACGAGGGCTCTAGATATGCTTGAAGTGGAAAAATCTGCTATTTTAGGTAAGAAATGTAACCTTTTTTTTTTCTTGAAGTTTTCTATACCTTTATATGCCTTTATATTTCTATACCTTATCTCTAATGCAGCTTCAGTATGCCTTGTGTCACCTTCTCCTCACCTGGCACTACCTTGGCACTACCTTGACCACCTGTTTGTTCAGAAATGCACGTATGGGGTTCCTACAGGCTCTCTAGGAACAAGTGTGTTTACTTCATTATCATGCAGAGAAGGTCTTCAGAAGCACACACACCCCCTGTTAACCCCTCCTTCACTTTAGCTGCCAGCTGGTAGTATGTGTTAGAGCCTTTAGATTATAAATAAACCATGCTTTTTGACCTGAAGGATATTAGCATACTTTCCTGCCTTTTGTATATGGGGGGGAAGTATTCAAACAATTAAGCTTAAATAGCTTTAATCAGTAAAATATAATGTATGTTATCACTTTTTTTTTTTTTTTTAATCTGTAAAGTGCCCCACATAGTGCCTGGCACCTAATACTAATAATGACAAATACTTTTATAACCAATATTACGTGCCAAGTGCTATATTCTAATCATTATATGTGTTAGTTCATTTAATCAACCTAGGAACACACTACTCTTTTTTTTTTTTTTTTAACTTTTGGGTTTGTTTGTTTATTTATTTATTTATTTATTTATTTATTTATTTATGGCTGTGTTGGGTCTTCGTTTCTGTGCGAGGGCTTTCTCTAGTTGTGGTCATCGCGGTGCGCGGGCCTCTCACTGTCGTGGCCTCTCCTGTTGCGGAGCACAGGCTCCAGACGCGCAGGCTCAGTAATTGTGGCTCACGGGCCTAGTTGCTCCGCGGCATGTGGGATCTTCCCAGACCAGAGCTCGACCCCGTGTCCCCTGCATTGGCAGGCAGATTCTTAACCACTGCGCCACCAGGGAAGCCCTGTTATCACTTTTTTAAGGAATAGTTTCTGAGCCAAGTTTCCCAATTTTTACCTTGATCAGAATGTTGCTTTAACTCATTTCTCCCATTAGCAAATAACTTCATGATCATAATTGTGATACGTGCTGTGAAGGCAAGTGACTGTGGGAGTGTTTATTGGGAGACCTGACCCAGTCTTGGAGTGGAGTCACAAGACTGCCTCCCAGTGGAGACTTGAAGGATGAACAGGGGCCAACCAGGCTGGGGGCAAAAGGAGATGCTGAGCATTCTCGGCAGACAGAATGGCAGGTGCAAGATCCCGAGGCATACAGCAAAGAGCTTGATATGTCCAGGGAATAGGAAGGTGACTTGTGTGGCTGGAACACAGAGAGCAAGGCAGTTGGTTAGAAGTTAGAGCTAGAGGACTTCCCTGGTGGTGCAGCAGTTAAGAATCCGCCTGCCAATGCAGGGGACACAGGTTCGAGCCCTGGTCCGGGAAGATCCCATATGCCGCCGAGCAACGAAGCCCGTACACCACAACTACTGAGCCTGCACAGCACAACTACTGAGGCTGCATGCCACAACAACTGAAGCCCGCACACCTAGAGCCTGTGCCCTGCAACAAGAGAAGCCACCGCAATGAGCAGCCCCCGCTCGCTGCAACTAGAGAAAGCCTGCGCACAACAACGAAGACCCAACGCAGCCAAAAATAAAAAATAAATAAGTAAATAAATTTATTTAAAAAAAAAAAAAGAAGTTAGAGCTAGAGACACCAGAGATGTCTAAACCTTGTGCCTATCTCTGGAGCTTCAGGTTGGCTTACCATCACAGCCCCGACAGTGTGTTTTTGCCCCGGCTATCACCTCTGCATGGGCCTGGCCATGATTAAGCAATCTAGTGAGCATGCCTCAGCTATGACTTAATGAAAAGGAGACTGTTAGCTTGTCTTTCCAGGGCCCATGGCTATCTCTCTTGGCCTAAATGGTCCTGGGCCATTTCCTTTGGCACCACTACACTTAAGCTCCCTTTTGGAGACACCAGTAAAAATGAAACGTCCAAAAAATGACTTGTTATTAATATAAAAATTAGGTGTTGCTTCACCACCCGTTCCCCTCCTGCCCCCCCTTCAGTTATTCATATTAAGCCAGGAACTGCTGCTGTAGAAATGTATGACCAACCAAAACATACTGGAATGGACAAACAGTTCCCTCTGGCAGCTTCCAACCAGGAGCAAGATTGGAAACAAAATTGCCTCTGATTAGAAGTATAGATCTTTTAAGGCATTTGTTATACTGAGATAAGTGGGTTTCATTTTTATCTGCTATACACCTTGGGCTTTTGCATAAAATTTTGCTTGAAAAAGAGGTTCTGTGACTTAAAAAGGAAGGGGGGGACATTCCCAGTACTTTATGGAGAGATCGTTTTGGGCTATCATTGTGTGTTTTGGTACAAGTTCCATCTGGAGAAACCCAGGCAAAAGTTAGAGTACTCAAACCTGGACACTTAAATAGCTTTCGCCTTTCCCTGCAAATACAGTGTAGCAGTCACTTTAGGGAAGCTGTTAGCACTTCCAGCTGGTAGAAGACTTGGTCAGCTGCTTTGCATTTATAGCACCCGGCCCCCACCCCACCCCCCAAACCACCTCTGCCTATGGGAGGGTGTTGGCAGGTTGAGACCCTCAGCAGAGGAGCAGCAGTTTCCTGATCCATCTTTGTCTGTAGGATTACCTCAGCCTCTCTTGGAACTGAATGACTCTCCTGTCTACAAAACCGTCTTAGAAAGAATGCAGCGTTTCTTCTGCACCCTCTATGAAAACTGGTAAGGAACCAATGCTGCCTTTTCATATTCTCCTCCTAGACATGCATTGTATAGGATGGCCTTGGGTTGGACGTCTGATCTAGAATTCTAGTGTACAGGTAATGTGAGGAAAGAATTTGACAGGAAACTAATGATTCTAGTGTCAAATCAAAATGAACAGGCTGGTTTCCTGCAATTTTTATTTTAATTGTCACATGTGCCTTTAAGTCCTAGCCATGACTTGATATTTTAATGCCCAACTTGTCTGTTTCCAGTGCATAAAGTGATGAGACCAAAGTAGAAGTTACAGTGATGGGGATGCATTTTCTCAGACCCCTCACTACTCATAGCCCACTATTCATGGGCACTGGGAGATAGCTGGCCATATTTTGTCTTGGGGTCCTGGTTGTGGCATGGGGGGTGTAACTGGCCCTTCTGTACACCAGCATCCCCAGGGCACTGATCTCGCTAACACAGTGCTCTAGTCAGCCAACTAACAAAAGATTGTCCATTGTAAATCCATATTACTTACAAAGTAATGAAAGGCTACTGTTGATCTTGGGTACCGACATCTGTCTTTTAAAAGATGCTGAATCTGGTTTCAAGAAGTTTCCTTAAATGTTGGGGGGGGGGGGTGGCTGTTATTTTCCCTTCTGAAAGAAGATTAAGTCCACATCTTCGAAGTATACTGATTAAGCTAAAGTTCTCTTAAAAAGAAAATACAATGAATTGCTTTTCTAGCTGAGAAGTCTTCTTGTAGACTAGAAATTCCCAAGGCAGTCAGGGCTGGCGATAACAGATAATGGATTTGATGTTGTTCATGATTTTCCTTTACAGTTTCCATATCCTAGGGAAGGCAGGCCCTTCCATGCAGCAGGACTTCTACACCGTGGAGCACCTGGCCACCCAGCTCCTCAGCTCTGCCTTCGTCAACTTGAACAATATTCCTGACTACCGACTCAGACCCATGCTTCATATCCTTTCAAAAGTCCCTAGATAACCCAAAGGGCCAGAAGACTGAAGACAGGAACAGTTCAGAAGCACCAGAGGAGGCAGAGCTGAGCTATATGAAATAGATGGAAACATTTCTGACAGTATATAGTAACCACATTAGAAAGACAAGAAGATTGAAGTAAATAAAAGGAAAAACCTGAAAGCAGTCCAGGGAGTGTTGAAAGCTCTTTCTCCTTACGGGAAATTCTTACCATCCCATTTCTTGGAAAGATGAAAAATGAAGCTTTTATCCCTTTTCTGTACTTTGTCAGGTGCTTCTCTTTGAAGAAGCACACTCATACTGCATTCTCATTCAGACTCTGTTTTTGTTTGTTTGGGGGAGTATCGTTCTTCCCTGAAAGTTATATTGTAAGGAGAGTTTATTACAATTCCAGCCTGGCAGGGGAGTGGTGCTTTAGAACGACGGGCACGCGCTCGTGTGCTAAAGCTTCTTAACCTACCGCGGCATGGGTCTTTGTGAAGCCTCTGGTGCTCTTCTGTCCCCCGGAGCACTACGAAGCCCTGGTGTCTCCCATCCTTGGACCTCTTTTCACCTACCTTCACATGGTAAGAGATTGGCCAGGAAAGGGTGGCGAAGAGGCCTCTTAGAGTGGGTGGCCTCTCATGAGTCTCACAAGTCAAGAGCTCCTGAAAGCGTTGTCTCCTAGCCCTGCCAGGAGGGCTGCACAGCCGCTCCACCCTTGCTGCCCTGGATGGAGCAGCTCCCCCGAAGAACTAAACTGGTTCCATTGCCTGCAAAGCACCTGCAGACTCAGATTCTACTCCTATCCTCCTGTTAACTGAGGAGAGGTGATCAGGGGAGTGCTTTTCCTGGGTCTGTTTCCCTGACTCTGGAATTAAGCAGGGGGACCAGCTGGGCAGAGAATAGGTGTGTCCAGAGAGACTCAGGAGTTCTGAAATGTCATTGATCCTTTCCAAGCAAAGAAGTGTTTGATATGCTGCCCTTGTCGTGGGTGTGGGAGAGGTTACAGAAACCGTATCTGGTTTTTTAACCTTGTGGGGTCTCCCAAGGCTCTGTCATTGTTACCTGGACTCATCTTCAGCTAATTCTAACCATGAAGTGGCCCTTAGATATTATCTTTTCCAACCTTCTCCCTAGTGTAGCACTTATTTCTTTTTTTGTTTTCCCAGAGGCTTTCCCAAAAATGGCAAGTCATCAACCAGAGGAGCCTGCTGTGGTAAGGGACTTTCTCTTCTCCGTGATGGATGAGCTGGCAGCCAGCTTTGGGGTGGGAGAAGGTAGACATGGAGGAAGAAGGACTCTGCCATCCCAGGGCTAGAATAATAGTGGGTTATAGTCATCCTCAGCCTAGATGGTAGATCGCTTTTCTGTGACCATTAGGCAGACTCAGCTCAAGCCTTCATAGGGGGTACCTTCAGCTGCCTGAGGTGAATGCTGAGACATTCTTAGGATTTTGATCCATTCCCCTCAAGCCAACTGGATATAGTCACAAGTAATAATGCCCCTCAGTGGATCACTGCTCCCCATTCCTAACTTTTGAGTGGAATGTAGACCAGAGGAAGTCAGGAGAAGGAAGTGGGCACAGAGGGTCTAGCTAGGGTCACTGCTTCTTTTGCATTCCCATGGAACTTGGCTCCTGGTTTTCTGCAGTGGAGAAGATGAGACAACAGATGAAAACCCAGAGTCTCAAGAGATGCTGGAGGAACAACTGGTGAGGATGTTAACCCGAGAAGTCATGGACCTGATCAGTAAGTGGCATGGGAACCAGGGGTAGAAGACAAGCCTTTTTCTGGAAAAAAAGCTGGTCACTCACCTAACATGTTTGCAGCAACACTGACTGATAAGAAATAATTAACTAAACAGAAACTATATAATTCTTAAGTCAATTTAAGGACACTTTATGAATTGTGAACTGCATTGTAGTTCATACTAAGGGCAGATTATGAGGAAATGGTCTAAAATAGCAGGAGGAAGTTGGATTAATGGTAGGAATAACTTCTAGCTTTGTCAAAATAGGGAAATTTTTTAATTCTTAGACATGAAGGTGGTTATATTTCGTTTTTATTTTTTGGTCAGTTCATTTGTTTGAGATCCACAGTAGACCAAGTATACATATGAGGCATCCTCTCCTGGTCATTTACTCTCAGATAATTCTGTAATTTCCCTCCAGTTGATTGAACTTGAAGAGGGACCAGAACACAGTCTGGTCAAATGCCTCTATTTCTGTTGGTGCAGCTGACTTTGTGCCTGGACGGTATCCCACCTTCCCCCACTCCTCACCTGCCCAGAGACAGTTTGGGATCCACTGGCCTGGGACGGCTGTTGTCTGGTGGTAATATGCCTAGTAACCCTGCTTTCTTGCCTTAGCTGTGTGCTGTGTTTCAAAGAAAGGTGCTGACCACGGTACTGCTCCCGCTGCAGATGGAGATGGTAAGTGAGCCTGTTGCGGCCCTTGGAGGTCAGCCATTAAGCTCCTAAATATTGTTACTTCTGTAACCAGGTCAGTTCCCATAGAAACTGTGTCCCTAGCAGTCTGGTGTGGAGGAGACTTTGTACATCTAGCTTTCGTCCATGCTGGCCCCCTTGCTGTATTCCCCAGCACAGTCCCTCCTCAGAGCCTCTGCGCTTGGTGATTCCTCTACCTAGAATGACTGTTCTCCCAACTATATACCTGGCCCATCCCCCTGCTTTTTATTCAGGTCTCTGCTCAGATGTCACTTCTGAGAGGTCTTCCATGACCAGCTTATCAAAAATAACGCCAGCCTCTAGATTCTTCCTCTGCTCTGTCTTCCAGCACTGATCACTACCTGACATGTTTTATTTGTGTTATTAATTACTTCTCTCCCTCACTAGAATTTAACTACTAACAGGGAAGGGACTTTGTCGTATTCCTCTTATATCCCCAGTAACTGCTATAGTGGGTCCTCAAATATTTGTTTAACGACAAAAGATCCTCAGCATTTGCAGCTTTTTAGGTAACTGTCCAGAAAAATTCCCCGTTTTGCAAATGTATGGCTAGATGCATCTCTAAATCTGCCACGGGCAGAGGCTTCTACACCCTCTTATGAGGCTGGGGGGCTGTCCTAGTACCTTTGACCACCAGTCAGCCCAGGATACTCACCTCTCCTTTACTCTGTGGGCTTCTGTCAGAAAGGACGGTCTCTGTTCTGAAAGGATGGAGCTTAACATTTTGGTCTCTACTTACAGATGAAGAGATGATGGCCACAGAGGTAACCCCCTCAGCCATGGCAGAGCTTACAGACCTGGGAAAATGTCTAATGAAGCATGAGGTGGGTGGAGGGGCAGGCGAGATTTTTTCCTTGCCCAGCCAGGGAGCCCGCTTCCACTTTTCTCATTTTCTGATGCCATCAGGAGGGTTTTTTGGTAATACTCCTTTATATGAGTTAAAGAAAACAGTGGGAAAGGCACAAGGCCACTGTGTTCCCATGTTGGCATGGGCAAAGGCTCAGAAAAACACCCAGGCACATTGCCACCAGTCCCTGGTGTTCAGCCTCCCCCAAGCCTGAGCATCTCCTTCCTGCACATAGGTTTTATTTTCTGTATTGGTTGGTTTTTCTTTTTTGGATGGCCTGATAGACATAGAGGAAATAAACTCCCATCTCTTCAGTAGCTGCTTTTATCATTTTCCTGCTTACCTATTAAAACTCTAGCTCCTGATGCATAAGAATTCAGAGAACATTGTACTTATTTTCCCATTGTAATTCTCCATCCTTTTCCGTTAGGATGTTTGTACAGCGCTATTAATTACAGCCTTCAATTCCCTGGCCTGGAAGGATACTCTGTCCTGCCAGAGGACGACCACACAGCTCTGCTGGCCTCTCCTCAAACAAGTATGGTTACTCACCCTTTCTCCTCTCCCCTCATGAAACATTTGGGTCATGAGGATTGACTGAATCAGTTGGAAGAACTAGGGTGCTGAGGCCTTCAGAGTCCCGCTTTGGCCCTGAGCACAGCTGTCTCCCCAGGTGCTGTCAGGGACACTGCTCGCAGATGCTGTTACGTGGCTGTTCACCAGTGTGCTGAAGGGCTTACAGACGCATGGGCAGCACGATGGCTGCATGGCTTCCCTGGTCCACCTGGCCTTCCAGATATATGAGGCGCTGGTGAGTGGAGAAAGCCTGGGGGCAGGATGGCTGCGGCTTCATCCCTCACAGCCTGCCTGCTCCCGGGCACTTGAGCCTTAATCCTAAACGTAGGCAGCTGCCAAGTTGCTAGTGCTGCCCCCCTGAGAAGTGGGTGTGGCAGGGGATAGGGAAGGTGACGGGGCCCAAAACAGTGCCATTGAGTGGGTTTACCCCTACTTCTCAGCGTCCCAGGTACCTGGAGATAAGAGCTGTGATGGAGCAGATCCCTGAAATTCAGAAGGACTCACTGGACCAGTTTGACTGCAAGCTTTTGAACCCCTCTCTGCAGAAAGTGGCTGACAAGCGCCGGAAGGACCAATTCAAACGCCTCATTGCTGGGTGCATTGGGGTAGGTCACACCCTTCACACCCTTTCCTTAGTGCTCCCAACCACCTTTGCAGTCTTCTTGGACCATGTGTACAGGCAAACCAGAAACCAGCTGTAGTCACGACCATTATGGTGAGATGATCTTTAAAACAACCCACCACTCGAGACCCAGCATTAGTTCTTTCTCATTTGTCTTCCACAGAAACCCTTGGGCGAGCAGTTCCGAAAAGAAGTTCACATAAAGAATCTTCCCTCACTTTTCAAAAAAACAAAGCCAATGCTGGAAACAGAGGTGCTGGACAATGAGGAGGGCAGCCTGGCCACCATCTTTGAACCCTGAATCAAGCTTCTGGGCATTCTTCCTCGACCTTTATTGTCATCTGTTCTTCCCCTTTGTAGCTGCTATTCTCTAGGCCCCTCTCCACTGCCACCTCACTTTACACCGTCGTCAGCCTGGAGAGAGATCCAGGTCTGGAGCTGGAGAGAGTGGGCCCTGTACAGGGCCGGAAGCCATGCTAAAGCATCAAGAAAGGGAGTTAGGGCTTACACCATTCTGTCTAGATTTCCCAGGTATCTCCCATCCTACTTGGAGTTTTGCCTTTTCCAAGAGAGAAAAGCTAGAGCAGAGCGGCCCTTCTCCCCAAGCCCTCCCGCCCCCAGGCAGCCATACACCTGTGCAGAGTGGTAACTAGGGGCGCTATACCCAACGCTGCGACTAGCCAGGCTTGCGACGAGGGTTCAGCCCTGAATTACTTGTGCCAGAATTTCTCCTGGATCATTGAAAGTCCCACTGAGCCCCCTTGCTGCTGGGCTGACAGGGACCTTCCCCATCCCCCAGGGGCATATCTGGGTCAGGTGCTGAGTGCTGAACTGAATTTGGCCAGTTCCTGCTTTGTTTTGAGCAAGAATCTGGTCACCTGATGGGATCCATGGTACAGGCCACTGCTAAGCTCTGGGCACAGTATCAAATGTTAGTACCTTCAGGGACCAGGGCTGGGCCAGGGTCTGTAGCGCTCTGTAACATCCCTTAGAGCTCACACATTTTGTCCCTCCATGAATGACCCCTCAGTGTGGTTTCCCCAGTCCCCAGGGTCCACTCAGGCACAAGAGCCACAGTACCCTATCTAGTGTCACGATGCCATTGGCATTTAAGGATAATCCAGACCAACTAGGCTACATCTGTGACAAGCAGCTAGCAAAGCCACTGGTCTCTCCTAGGACTAGCTCAGTCCAGGTGCCTTCAAAAATCTCGTGGTCTTTCAGGTCCCTGGTCACTTCCCTCATGGGCCATTTCCAAAAGAAAAAATATGCCTTCCCATCACAACCTGTGAGTCTCCAGTCTGTTCTAAACATCACTGGATGGCCCTATAAGCACAGGGGACATGGATGAACGACTAGTTAATCTATACAGAAGGACACACATTTAGAGTGTGTGTCCATGTGTTCCCCACAGAGGCCTGGCATTGATCCAATCCACTGACCAGGGTTTTGGTGAGGACCGGTGGAGCAGCATGGACTGAAGCTGCAGCTTTTAGCTGGTGTGGCCCCCCAAGTAGGGTAAGGTCAGTAAGAGGCGAAGCTGGGGAAATGGACTTGGGAGTCCCACGTTGCGCTTTCTATGGCACAGACTTGGTCCATCCCCTCTTCCTGGGTGGTGCTTTGGGCTTCTTGTCCACTGTGAAGGCCATCTCAGCATGTTTCCCTCCAAATTTGTTAGCTGCCTACTCTTCTCTGCGGTGGGGCTGTGGAGGGTATAGTTGTATTTATTGTGTTGTAATATTTTTAACATCCTGTGACTTCATGCTAGAAGTTTTCTATTGTTTATAGAACCTTTTTGTAGAAACATTAACTCTAAAGCACATCTGCATGTCAGTAAAAATCTCAATTTCATATAGAAAGGGCCCCATCTCCCTTTTTTAAACTAGTGACATACTCCAGGGTCACTGTTTCTCATGAGCATCTTGCTTGCTAAGGGGGCTGGACAGGAAGAACTGTGACTGACAGACCTGCTCTGTCAAACCCTCTGAGACAGCATGCCAGCCAGAAGCAGCTTTCTCTTCCTGACACGTAGACCAGGCAGCCCTTCCATTCTCTCAGTGTCGTCACTGGTGGCTACTGGACCTAACCCAGAGGGGCTGTCCAAAGGGAACTGTTATTCTTCCTTGTGTGGCTCTTGATAGTAATGTGACTTGACTGCCATGGACCACCCTTTTTTCTCTCAGGAACTTCCTCTGGTATCCAGGAAATAGGTTAAGCAGCACACAGGATTTTTCTGTGGTCTGGCTGTGCCCCCGGAAACCATCACACTCAGCATTTCTCAAGGGGCTTCAGAGGGACTTGGCCCTGACTTGCAGCGATGTCTGAGCCCAATGCTCCTAACTGCTAAATAACGCCAGATCTCTGCTGAGGTGCCCCATATTTTTGGACGAAAACTGAAAAAGTGGTCTCCAACAAAAGGATTTTTGTCTGGATGTGAATTTATTTACATTAAGACCTTGCAAAGGCATAAAAGTCACATTTTGTGGCACATTTAACAAAGTGTATTGACTGAAAATAAAGCTGGAATTGTCCCCAGAAAACTCAGGACCCCTAGTCTCTGGGCTCTCTACAGCAGTCTTGTGGGGGCAGGTCAGAACCTAAAATCTTCAGCTTGCCTCAGGAGCATCCAATCCCAGCCATGCCAAGTCCAGCGCAGCCTCAATCCATCTGAACCGCATCCAGTTCGTCCAAGAACCGCCGGCACTTCCCCATCAGTACCTTGATGGCTTCACTCACCAGCACGTCTGGTGGCAACACCCCTGTTGACTCAACAGAGACTGGGGACCAAAGGGACACTTTAGCCCAGGCAGGGCTTACAAAAGCTCCTTATACGTATTGTTAGATTCCACATCTGAACCCTGCAAGGAAGCTGCAGCACCAAAGAACTCCACCCCTGCCCCACCCTCCAACTTGAAACTCACAGATGTAATGGTTCCGAACACGAGCAAGCTGTACAACCTTCTTTAGCTTCTCATTCCGGAAGACCTCCCTGCTGAAGGTATCTAGCCGGGGATTGGCAACTCTGGCCACCTTTTTACCTAATGAAAACAAACCATATTATAAACACATGAGCCTAGAGCTTTTATTTCTCTGCTACCTTCAAAGAAAATACACTTTAGGGCCTGGCATCCCAAATCCCATACCTTGGATTTCTTGCACCTCAATAACACCAGGTGAGAAGCACCGGCTCAGCTCCTCAGCCGCATCCCCTTCCACGGGCTCAAGCAGGGTGATGTCCGGCAGGAGCCGGTAACTGGCTGTTGCCACAGGCGAAAACTTGGCATGATCTTTGCCTGGAGGGAAGAGGGAACTCGGGAGCCTGGGAGGAGACCCTTCCTCACATTCCCTAAGCTACTGACATCAAAGGCCCATTGGCTTTCTGCCTGTCGGGGACATCTCAGCCAAGTCCCTTAGTCATACCTCACCCCAGGGTAATCAAAGGGTCTTACCGATGCCCTTGACGCAGTGCATGAGCAGGTCAATCTCCTGGCCAGGCCGTAGCTGAGCAATGAGGATATCGTCATGTACCGGTCGGATGGTGCCCTCCGGGAAAAGGTCAGCCTGGTTCCCCAGGGGAACCCATGTCATGTGCCTGGTGTACACTGCAGGAGGAAGCACATCAGACCCAAGTCCCTAAAACTAGCACCCACCAACAGGGGGCCCTCTTCCTCACCCCACCGGTACCTACCTTTGTGGTTGACATAGAGCTCATTGGGGTCAGAGGAATCTTTAGCGGCGTGGGGGTTCCGAGTGCACCTGACCTGCAGCCGAAACTGCAGGGTATCTATCTCTGTGCCTTCTTCATCTCCTGCACAAAGGGAGGAGGTGGGCGCTGTTAAAGAGCTAGTGGATGTCGGTGCCAGGCACTACGCTGCACGCCTTGCATGTTTCTCTCATCCTCTTGGCAACCCTGGTAAGGCAAGGGCAAGTGTTCTCGCAGACAACAGCACTGATGTACCAAAAGACTGGTAACGGGCCCAAGGTCATAGAGTAGCCAATCAAGGGTTCGAACACAGGCAGTCTGATTCCAGAATCAACTTCAGAGGAAAGCTGCCCACCTTTCCCCAAAATTTCATTTTTTCAAACCCTCACCTTGATTCCGATATTCAAAAAGGCGGGGATCAGCATGAATGGGGATGAGCCCCAAGCGGTGAGCAAGGATCTCATCCTGGACAATGGAAGTGTTGTTGTACACCAGGACCTTCTCCACAGCCATGGTTGGCACCTGCCCAAGAAAAAAAAGCCACTCATCTACAAAGACCCTGTAGACTCCCCACCTACTCCCTGCCTCCTGACATAGGGAGATGGAGACTTCTTCCTAGATGAACGCTTGATGAAAAGTTTACAAAGAATGAGCAGGAGGAATGCTCAGCAGAACTGCAGGAAAAATACCACTTGAGACAATTCTACAAATGAGGTTTCCCCACACAACTCCACCTTTGCCGTCGTGCCCACCTATACCTCAGCTAATAGAATGCGTCGAAAAGCATTGGCAATGGCTGCATCGATTCCCACCATGTCAAACTCCAATGAGTTTTCATCCATGTGTACCACATCCACGCGGAAATTCTAAAGGAACAGGAAAAACACTAAATGAAGCCTGCTCTCTATACAGTCAATACCTCCCCCCAGATATTCCCCTCAAGAACCTCCCTTTGCCCAGATGTCCCTCTCTCCCCCAATCATTTATTAGTTTCTGGAAAAGTCTTCATTTTTATCTTCAATTCATTTAAAATCCTCTGCAATATGGCTTCCAGCCAGGCCATCCACAGAGGCTATTTTACTAAGAATAGGCTCACGTATTGCTCAGTCCAGTTGATACTACTCAATCCTTATCTTACTAGACACCTCCCTTGCACCTGGCACTGTTGAGAGAATCCCGTTTCCAAACTCTACTGCCTTGATTTCTGAGCACCAATCTTCTGTTCTCTTCCTTCTTGTCTGATCAATCCTTCTACTAAATTCACAATCTTCCACCTACTATATACATGTTACCATTTCCCAAGTTTTTGTGTCTCTCCAGGGTGACCTCAACCCCACCCATGGTTTTAGCAACTATCTGTACGGACAACTCCCCAAACTGTGTCTCACTTCTGATCTCATATATATCTCCTGCTAGCCTGCTAGACTTCTCCATCCACAGGAAACTGAATGCATCAACACTCCCTTTCCCCAGACCCATTTCTCATCAGTAAATGACACGACCACCCATCAAAGTAGTTCCCCAACAAGGTAATTTTACACTCCCCCCTCACAGCCCATATCCAAGCAACCACCAAATTTACCTTCTGTCTCCCGTGCTCTGTTGCCATGATCACAATCTTAGTTTCTGCCTTCAGCCTCAGCTCCCCTATGCAATTCTGTCACAAATCTGCACACACCACATGACAATCCTCAAATTCATTCTCTCCCAACCATTAAGCTTGCAGATATGATAATATCTGCCTAAGAGCTCTTCAAAAGCTCCCTATCACCTACAGTGCCTAAAATGCACTTCAATCTTGCCTAACACTCATGCTGACCCACTTCATATTCTAGCAACAATGAACTGCTTGGACACTCCTCACCCTTCGCTGTTCTCAGCTTCTGCTCATCGTTCAAGGCTGAACTGAGATGTCATCTCCTTCAGGAAATCTTCCATACTTCTGCCCCCCCTTCTCATTCTGGATTAAGTGCCTGTGCAGGATATACCCGCCCCAACCCCATCACCTTTTTTGCTTTCAACCGCCTATACCGCATTACACTGGACTGATTTGTCTACGCATGCTCTTCTCCAACAAGACTGAACATCTTGTTTGCAGAACAGGGCAGAAATCGTGTACACTGACTACCTAGCATGTTGCTTAATATACGGAGCAAACCCTAAGTGAGGCAGGAAAGACAGGGCCCAACCCAAGGACAGCCTCCTCATACAGACATTAGGCAAAAGGCAAAGCCACCTCTCCTTGTGTTGCACTTAATGAGATTATGAAGCATGGAGAAATGGCATCAGCAACAAGAACATACATTAAACCTTGATTAAACTTTGTGACACCTGAACAGGGAACCCTGCCCAGAAAACCCACAGAGCTCAGCCGAGCATGAGCAATAAAACTGCACAGGCTGCAGCTGACTGCTATACAACCTTCCACGCCTGGTGCTTGACTGCTAAGGGAAAATGGCTCTTAGAGCACATGTGCGGTGGCTTCAGGAGACAGACTCGCAAGAGAAGCGGATGTAACCAGGTGCAATTAAGATCCCACCCCATCCTCCCACCAATGAATATTCTGCCCCTAATCAAAGAAACCTGCATCCATTCAAGGAATTGAAATAAAAGGCGGGGGGAGGTCAGAAAACTCCTCAGGTGCCCTCCTCACTGGCGAGGATGCCCGAGTTCTTTTCCAAGTGCGTTTGCTTCTGCCCCTTAATACATTGCTTCTTTGTTTCTCTCTACACCTCAGTCTGTGTGACTTTTTTTGCGTTCCCTGTCCAAATTCTTTTGGACAGGTAGAACAAGAACCTGGACCTTTAATTTAGCCTGTCTGGCATCAGTCTTTGGCGAGCAAGCCAGGAGATTTATTGGAAGTTAATTACCCTTCATCTTGGTCTCTTGTAAGTCTTAGCCTCCCACCTCCCTTACACTTAAGTGGTGCTGCCTGACTTCCTATCATTACTTTTCTCTGTCGCTCTTTGTCGCGCCTCTGCGGCCCATCTCACTCATATTTTCGTGTCTTGCTCTCCTGGAAGTGCGGGAAGAGGAATTTGTCAGGCGCTTTCCAAGCTTGCTGCTAGGTCTTGCACTTCTCATTGTTGCATGGCATGTCAGGCCAGCCTCTATTCACAGGCAGTCAGGGACCTGAACCACAGGAGCTTCGCCCTCTGGGTTTATCTTATCCACCATTTGATTAACTGTTGTCAGGTTCAAATTAGCAAAAATATAAAATACAGCTTTACTTGGACAGACTGTAAGTTGAAGAAAGCTGAGGTTTTCTTAGATTTTTTTTTTTTTAACACAATTACATATACCGCCTCCCTTAGTGGCTGGTACCCATTTTCAGATACTTACCACCCTTTCAGAGAATGAAAACTAGAACCTAAATAGGTCCTGGAACTATAAGGATGTCCGTTTTAGGGGAATGCACCCCAGGAACATAAGAATTAATCATTGGCTATAGAATCTACAGAGAAGCCTTGAAGCCTTCAGGAAGGTCGCTCACCCTGGGTACCACAGACACCAGGGGAGGACACGGGCCTCAGGACAGGGGCTGGCAGGGCTGCCATATGATGGGGTCGCTACCCTCACATAGGCTACAGTCAGCAGGAGTGAGAAAAACAGGGATACCCGTAGCCAGTCCTGACCGGCAATGCTCCTCCTTTTGGCAGGAGCTTGGTTCCCCTGAAGGATCACAGGTAATCTTTACTCCCAGGGACATACCCTTTGGGAGCATTCAGAGACACCAAGGACATTTTCTCTTTTGGGCTTTTGTGCACCCCATGCTGCCTGGGGACCCTGACCATTGAGGGCTATATTTCAGGACTAGTTAAACTCTAAAGGCACGTAAAACCAGTGAACTCATTAAGAGCAGTACTTAATTAGTTAACTTGGGACAAGTCCAGACAGTTGAATTCCTTCTCTGACCAAATGAGCCTCATCTAGGATTAAACTTGTGAAAGTTTTTAGCGAATGCACTAACACAGACCCCTCCACCCCAAGAACCAGTCCCTACTGGGACAACATTTTTATCAGCTAGTCTGTCCCTGATATTAGGTGAAAGCTCCCAAAGTTACAGTTGGGCCCTCAGGCTCTGATGCCTTAGCCGCTAGATATGGCCTATGGGGTATTTAATAACCGTGACCAGGCAGAGGAAGCCCTGAGGGACTGGCACGAAGGGGAACAAACTAAGAAACAGGCTCAACTGACAGCTCTTGCTGTCAGCAGTGCCTTGCAACCTCAGGGACAAAGAGAAGACACGACACCAGATCAACAGAGACTCCACAAGGGGTCTGCTTCAAATGTGGTAAGCCAGGCCACTGCGCCCGTTCCTGCTGAGGGCAAAAGGCAAAACTGCTTGCCCCATGTCCAAACTGTGGAAAGTCAGGCCATCAGAGGTGAGAATGTCCCATGTCCAGTTTGGACAAAGGGGTCTCGAAACTCCAAATGGTAGCTGCAGATAGCTGACAGGGCCGGGGGTCCTTGGCTCCCATGGAAAAACTCACCATCTCAACAGAAGAGCCCCAGGTGATCCTTAACAAGGCAGGTAAGAGGGTCTAATTTTTTAATCAATACAGGAGCCACTTGCTCTGTCTTTAAACAATTATGCTGTACTCTCAAATGTTAAAAACTGCCTGGTATTGATAAAAATCCCCACAGTTGGTATTTCATTAAGCCACTCAATTGCCAATCTGAACAATATTTGGTCTCACATGCCTTCTCGGTAGTCCCTGAATGCCCCATCCTTTAACGAGATAATACGTTATAAAAGCTTGGGAGACACTTCAGCGACTAGGAACAGGCCCCAACTTTTAAATTGCTCTGGCTGAAACCTAACATTTGGGTGAAACCTAACACCCATAAATTTTCAAGCCTGAGACAAGAGACATCCCAGGAAGGGCCGCCCAGGCCAAGCTGATTATTACTAGGTGCGGGTTACTAGTCTTTTGTCAGTCACACACAATACTCCTATTCTGCCTGTTATCAAACCCAACAGGACCAAATAAGTATTTTGGGGACACCAAGAATGGATGACCAACTATTAGCTAAGCGGGGAACCTGTCTAGAGTTAAACCTATCCCTCCTCCCAAGTCTTCACAGGACATCGAGGACCACAGATGACCAGAAGAGTCCAGACAGGCGAGTGAGCCCCCTTCCAAACCTAAAGTTCTTATTCAAGAAGGACAAAAAAACTTCATAAATCCAAGGCTAAGTACCTATGGCCACTATTTTCCTTCTGCCCCATTACACCAGTCCACCCATAAACTAATTAATATGCTTTGGTGAATTTGGATACCTGTTACCCTGCTCGTGTTCCTTCTTGCTGCTCTTGTAATCCTTTCTGAGTGTTGTCTTGATTCAGCACCTTTACCGGAGAGGGCTCTGCTCTGTCCATGCTGGGTTTAAAAAGGACTGTTTGTTTTTAGCTCACCACTGCCACCGCCACCACAAAATCGTTATTCATCCTAACCTTTCTCTCCCTCCTTTGGGTGTCTGCATTAGGGGAATAGGAATTTAATGCAACTGTAAATCTTTCAAAAATTACTCATGGTTTAATTCCTTGGGTCTCACCTTTAGGAAAGATCTGCTTACTCTGGCAATATCCAAAGCTTCCAAGGCAGACTTTCTCTCCCTCTCTCTCTCTCTCTGAGGAATCCTCTTCCATTAATGTCTTTAAATATAGATGTTTTATTTAAAATCTTAGATTCCCGAGCTAGGTGGCAATTCCACCACTATGAAGGATTCTTAGATGCATAAGAAAAGTGGATACATCTGGGCACCACAGGCAGACACATTACTGGTCATGCCCTATATCAAAAAGAAGGATAGAAAAAGAAAAGGCAATCCCCCTACCTGGCCAACGGGGACGAATGGGCAGGGTCCCGGACCCTCTCTCCTTGGAGACATCCAAGGTCTAGTAAGGTCACTGAGGGGACGCCTCCAAGGCCTAGGAAGTAGGTAACTGGTAGAAGGCAATGCCCTTGCTGTTACCAAAGCCGAGAGCAAAAATCACAGAACGCCCTGATTTTTGTGCTGTTTTCTTTTCTATCCACTTTAGGTATAAACACCATAGAAGGTGCCCCTTCAATACCCGAGCAGTCCCTCTTAGGACGCATCCTGAAAAATTGGAAGGAATTCAACGTTGATGAGCTAAAACACAAGAAACTCATCTTTTTCTGCAATACATTTTGGCCTCAATACAAGTAAGGGTCAGAGAAACCTGGCCCCAAAATGGCTCTTCAAATTATGATACTATTTCACAACTGGATTTATTTTGCAGGAAACTAGAGAAATGGATTGAGGTTCCTATGTGCAGGCTTTTATGATGCTGTACCAAAACCCTTCATTGAAGGAATCATGTCAGATTTGTTTCAATGAACCAAAGAAAAGAGACCAAAATACCCCAGATATTTTAGATGACAACCCCAACTCCTCCTTCCCTTCCCTGGGATTGGCTAAGGCCTCTCCTTGTCTAGATAATGCCCTGATAGTGGGACAATGCATGCCAGGCCAACTAAGTAATCAGAGGGACCTCAGTATAACCATTTATAATCCCATTCCTGAAATAATTGGGCAACTGGACTCATCCTGGCAAAAATCGGAGCTGCTATTGGTTTGGCAGCTCCACAGGGAGGGGCGGGGGGGAGGGGGCTTTGCCTACCATGAGACAACACTCTATAACCTGTCAGATACTCTGTCTACCCTGGCCAGGACCAGAGGGGACTCACTCTCTAGACTCTCAACATCTCTTAATTCCCTAGCTAATATGGTGATGGATAATAGACTCATCTTGGATTATCTCCTAGCTGAGCAGGTAAGGATATGTGCAGTTATCAACAAAACATGTTACACCTACATCAACACCCCTGGCCAGGTGTTACAGTTTTGGAAAGGATAACCCCAGCGCCCGCTCCACATGGACTGCAGTCAAAAGGATATAACCAAAGGTACCCTTCGACCTCTGGTTGCATTAATACTTTTGCTGATTTCCGGCCCCTGCCTTTTTACTTGCTTGTTAAATTTGTTTCCTCCAGGTTGCAACAATTTGACATAAACATGATGTCATACAGGGACTCCAGCCACTGCCTACTGCTGAGGCCTCTATAGAAATCTTGGGACCCCTTGACCAGAAAGGAGGAAAGTTTCATTCCCAGTGTCAGACAAGGGAAGACTGCCCCTGCCAGCTTGAAGAAGTTACAGAAGAATGAGACTTTTGGCCCTGAATAACCCCAAAAGATTTTGGGAAGGAACTCTTTCAGGGTGGAATTGAGGCAGGAAAGACAGGGCTGGACCCAAGGACAGCCTCCTCATACACAGACTTTAGGCAACACGCAAAGCCACCTCTCCTTGTTTTACACTTAATGAGACTATGAAGCATGGAGGAATGGCCATCAGCAACAAGAACATAAATTAAACCTTGATTAAACTTCGTGATACCTAAACAGAGAACCCTAACCAGAAAACCCACAGAGCTAGAGCTTGGCGGAGCATGAGCAATAAAAATGCACAGGCTGCGGGTGGCTGCTATACAACCGTCCACACCTGGTGCTAAGGAAAAATTTAAGGGAAAACAACTTTCAGAAGTGCGGTGACTTTAAAAGACCAATGCGCAAGAGAAGCTGATGTAACCAGATGCAATCAAGATCCCACCCCAGGGACTTCCCTGGTGGGTTAAGAATCCTTCTGCCAGTGCAGAGGACACGGGTTCGATGGCTGGTCCAGGAAGATCCCACATGCCGCGGAGCAACTAAGCCTGTGCTCCACAACTGCTGAGCCTGCGCTCCAGAGCCCGTGAGCCACAACTACTGAGCCCATGCGCCGCAACTACTGAAGCCGCGTGCCTAGAGCCGGTACTCCACAAGAGAAGCCACTGCAATGAGAAGCCCGAGAACAGCAACGAAGGCCCAACGCAGCCAAAAAATAAAAAATAAAATTTTTCTTAAAAAGCAAATATTAAAAAAAAAAAATCCCACCCCATCCTCCCAACAATGAATATTCCGCCCCTAATCAAAGAAACCTGCATCCATTCAAGGAATTAAAATGAAATTAAAAGGGGGGGGCGGTGGTCACAAAACTCCTCGGGTGCGCCCCTCACTCGCGAGGACGCCCTCATTCTTCTCTGAGTACGTACTTTTCCTTCTGCCCCTTAATAAATTGCTTCTTTGTTTCTCTCTACGCCTTAGTCTCTGTGTATGACCTTTCTAGCGTTCCCTGTCCAAATTCTTTTGGACAGGTAGAACAAGAACCTGGACCTTTAATTTAGCCTGAACAGCATCACAAGGACAGCTTCTGAGGCACAGGCTACTCAGACCACAAGGTCCGATCCCCGTACTCTCTCCGGACACCTCCAGCTCCACCCACCTTTTCGAAGCGGTCCTGGTCCCAGGCATCATCGTAGCCCGAATAGTTACCGGGAAAGTCGGTGGTATGAACCTAGAGCAAAGAGAGACGAGCCTGTCCGCGAAGCGGCAGCGAGGCCAAGCCTGTCCCCACTCTGACCCCAACTCATCCCTGTTCCGCTCCCAGTTCTCCTCCCGAGCTCAAGGCCACAAGGCTTACATTGCGAACCCCGAACTCCCCTAAAACCACGCGGCTCCGCATTTCCTCCACTGCCTGAGCCGCCGCCATCTTCAACTCCTCCACGTGACCAGGGCACCTACCTGGTGCGTGCGTTCTAGTGGCCCTCCTCCGTCTCCGTGGCAACGCATCACCTCTTGGAATCTTAGATATCGCGAGACTCTGCCCCGCCTCCGTCCACGTCTCCAGCTACCGGAAGTCAGTTTGGGCCAAACATCCGGGTTTCTCTCTTTTGCGTTCCGACGGATCCCACCTTTCTTTCTCGTCCGTGGACCTGTCCCTGCGTCAGGCCCACGTCTCTCCCACTCCTCTTCCGCGCGCGAGACTAGCGCGGGCTAAAGCGACGGGAGCCCTCGAGGGACATGGCAACTCCGGCGGCGCCGGCCGGCGGCGCCCGAAATGGGGCTGGCCCGGAATGGGGAGGGTTCGAAGAAAACATCCAGGTAATGGCCCCACGGCTCCGGCTGCCAGCAGCCCCCAAGGCCGGCAGCCGTCCTGAACTGTCGTGGGGACTCTCCCTCGGAGCCTGGAAGTCTGCTCCATTTGCAACGCTTTTTCGTTTCTTTGGGTCTTCGTGCACACGAAAGGCAGTGGGGCTAGTGCTGACCTGAAAGGTCCAGACTGGGCCAGGGGCCTCAGGTCTCTGGGCCCGCTTGCTCTTGCTTTCCACACAAGTTAGAAGGTCGGTCGGGGTCAGGCATGGCGCGGGGCAGGAGTGGGCTTGGGAGTGGGCGGGATTCACTGGCCAAAACCACACTGTGCGCGCACAGCCTTGTTTTGGGGTTGGGAAAGACAAAGGAAATGGGCACTTTTGTAGCCCTTTGGGGGCTTTGGTAGGGAAGGTAGGAGAAAGACGTGTATGGAAGACGGAATAGGTTTCCCAGGCTAGACAGCCAAACAACCAAGGGTTCTGAGAGCAAATGAGGGGGAGAGAATGGCGTGATCTATGGTAATGCCAAGCCATATCCCCAGCAGTGTAAGAACAGAGCCCCAAACTCTGTGGTGAACAGAGAAGGACTTAACGGATGGAGCAGAAAGGCACTGCACTTTAGAATCTGTTGTCTTCACAGGGGGGGGGCTCAGCTGTGATTGACATGGAGAACATGGATGATACCTCAGGCTCCAGCTTCGAGGACATGGGTGAGCTGCATCAGCGCCTGCGTGAGGAAGAAGTGGATGCTGATGCAGCTGCTGCTGAAGAAGAGGATGGGGAGTTCCTGGGCATGAAGGGCTTTAAGGGACAATTGAGCCGGCAGGTGGCTGATCAGGTAAGCAAGATTGGCTCCCTGACAGGTGGAAAAGTATACCTAGGAGGCCCCTGGTTCTGGAGTTGGTGTTGGTGAAGTTCATCCCAGGTTGTCCAGTTAGAACCATGTAGAAATCCAACAAAAAATAAGCAATAGAGCCAAGAGTCTCACAGTACCCTCCCACCCCACCCGTCTTCCTTGCTTCAGATGTGGCAGGCAGGGAAGAGACAAGCCTCCAGGGCCTTCAGCTTGTATGCCAACATCGACATCCTGAGACCCTACTTTGATGTGGAGCCTGCCCAGGTGCGAAGCAGGTGAGGATCCTCCTCCTGACAGAAGCTGCCCCCCTAACACCTAGTCCTTCATCCAAACTACAACCGGACACCAAACCCTTAGACTCCCCTCTTCGTGACCCCAGCCACATTATACCTCTTACCAGTCACGGAACAGGGCATGGCGATAACACATTGCCTTCCTCCTCTTCTCCATCTAGCAAACTACTCATGTTCCCTCAAAGCTTAGCTCAAATGTCACTTCCTTTGCTCCCCATTGCCAGTTTGTCCTTTCCTGGTGCTCCAATAGAGCTCTGTGCTTTCCTCTAACAGATAATACTTCAGCAGTGCTGTACTTTCTTATTCCTGGGTCTGTCTCCCCAGAGACCTCCTTTTCAAAAGCAGGCTCTGTTTCACATTTTTATTCCCAGCACCAGAACAGTCTCTGAACTAGAATATCAGTACCTAGTTGTTGAATGACTTTTCGAGAGCTGGATTTAATCTTGGTTTCGTTCTTTGCTTATCCTTTAATTCAGCCAATGCTTATCAAATACCTGTACCACTCAGCAAGTATTTACTAAGCTTTTGCTCTGCGTCAGGCACTACAGTAGTTGTGTCTGATTCAGTGGTGAAGATAGATGGGAGCCTTACCCTGGAGTGCAGCCCTCGAGCACTCATTTGCCATATGAAGGGACACGCAGGAGGGACACCTGACCCAGGGTTGGCTGGAGAATTGGACAGGGCAGCTTTCTCAGAGGAAGTAAAATTTAGTCAAGATCCAAGGTATTATTAGGAGCTAGTTAGTCACTTAAGTGGGGAAGTTATTGGTACTTTTATTCCTTCTGCCTGGAATTTTCATACCACTTCAAATGTATTTTTCAAGAAAATGCTCAGTGGTGCCTGGAGGAATGATAAGCAGGAAGAGGCAGGAGGCACGCTGGTTCCCTCAAGTAACAACTTTCCCTCTAAACCTTTCTCAGGGCTTTACCATCACAGCCTTGAATTTGGGGCATTCTCTGCTGAGGTTTAAAGGGGATCAGGTCACATAGGTAACGGGGGCCAAGTCCTCTCCCAAGGCCCAGCAGGGCTCTCTAAATTCTCTGTGTTGCTGCTGCATCAGTCAGCACAGCATCAGAAGGCTGTTCTTCCTGGAAGCATTCAGGGGCAAGAAAGTGATTTCCTCATTCCTTGTCTGTCTTTACCACCCTCTTCTCCCTTTACCATCCAGCATGTTCTCCTCAGTTAGCAAGATGACTAAGATTCAGGCTTTCCAGAACCTCACAGCCTAGTGCTGCCTCTGCTCTCATCTCTCCTCTCCCCTCCCAGGCTCCTGGAGTCCATGATCCCTATCAAGATGGTCAACTTCCCCCAGGTGAATAGCGGGTAGCATGTCTGGAAGAGCCGGGGGAGGCACTAGGGCAGAGGGTGGGGCCGCCACGCAAAGCCTGGGAAGGCATAAACGGAAGAGCCACTGTACCCTCCAGCCTGAATGAGTTGGTATATTGACAGAAAATCGCAGGTGAGCTTTACGGACCTCTCATGCTTGTCTTCACGCTGGTGGCCATCCTCCTCCATGGGATGAAGACGTCTGACACCATTATCGTAAGCAGGACAGAGGACTTTGGGGGGTGGCCGATGGTGGAGTAAGATAGAAGCAGCCCCTGAGGAAGGCCCTGGGTGAGCTGAAACAAGAGGCCTCCCAGGACTAATTAGAGCCTTCACCCCACAGCGGGAGGGCACCCTGATGGGCACAGCCATTGGCACCTGCTTCGGCTACTGGCTGGGCGTCTCGTCCTTCATTTACTTCCTCGCCTACCTGTGCAATGCCCAGATCACCATGCTCCAGATGCTGGCGCTGCTGGTAAGGAGTCCAGCATGGTGGTGGGCAAGGGTGATCTTAAAAGAGTAACCAGGCTTTGGTCTGCATCTGTCCTAGGGCCCCAGGGCCTGGAATGGGGTGAGCTGGCCAATGGACCATTTACTTCTCAGGGCCCCCATGAGGGTCCAGAGGCCAGCCCAGCCTGAGTGATCTTCCTCTCCGCCATCCTCTTTCCTAGGGCTACGGCCTCTTTGGGCACTGCATTGTCCTGTTCATCACCTATAACATCCATCTCCATGCCCTCTTCTACCTCTTCTGGCTGCTGGTGGGTGGGCTGTCCACCCTACGCATGGTAAGCTCGGCAGGAGGTTTCCAGGGGTGGGCTGTCCTCCAAAGGAGTAGGGAAAACAGCCCAGAGCTCAGGCCCAATCCCACAAGGGGCTCTGAATGGGAGGGAAGAGCCCAAAGACGGTTCTGCTCTGGCTAAGAGTGGCTTCTCTACACTACTCACTTGGATCAGGTCCTCTGAGCTGTATTCCTGTTGCCCTAGGTGGCAGTGTTGGTGTCACGGACTGTGGGCCCCACACAGCGGCTGCTCCTCTGTGGCACCCTGGCTACCCTGCACATGCTTTTCCTGCTCTATCTGCATTTTGCCTACCACAAGGTGGTAGAGGGTAAGTGACAGGAGGGGTGCAGGGGAGAGGGAGGACAGCTGCCTAGGGCAGGGCCCTACCAACCCTCACTCACTTTCCATCCTCCTTCTTTCAGGGATTCTGGACACACTGGAGGGCCCCAACATCCCACCCATGCAGAGGGTCCCGAGAGACATCCCCGCTGTGCTCCCTGCTGCTAGGCTTCCCACCACTGTGCTCAACGCCACAGCCAAGGCTGTCGCGGTGACCCTGCAGTCACACTGACCCCACCTGAGATCCTTTGCCGGCCCCCCTTTCCCCCAGCTGCAAAGTGGAGGAAGATTAAAGGACAGTACTGATGACATGTGTCTCTTTGAGGGGTCTGCAGCTGCCACAGAGCTGTAGCCACTTAAGCACCTCCTTGATGCCTGTCGAGCTTCTGAAGGGCACAAGGCCAGGAAGTCCTGGCCAGGACTGCAGGGCTCTGCAGCCAGTGCAGAAAGTGGGTCAGCTCCTCCGAGGTCCTCTCACCACCTACCCCTTCCTTCCTCTTTATCTCTTCCACATTGTCTTGCTAAATATAGACTTGGTAATTAAAATATTGATTGAAGTCTGGAACTGCAGCTACCCATTCCAGTGGTCCTCCCTGCCACCCTACTTCCTGTACACTTTCCTGTTCTGTCAGTGTTGGTAATGTCACATGCTCACTTCATTATACCCCTATCCAAGCAGAATGAAAGTGGGACAACCCAGACTGCATTGAAAGACTGAATATGGAACCTGCCCCCCAGGGCAGGGAGCACAAGATCCATGCAGCATTAGGGAGGCCTCAAACTCAAGAACCATAAGTCTGATGGAACGGTGCACCTGGCTTAAGTCTGGGCTCAGCCTCACTCTTGGGATGCCTATGGAGCAGTGACAACTGGACAAAAACTTCCAGACCCAACACCATGTCATTACAAGGCCCTTGTGCACCTGGACCATTGTGTAGGGATAATTTTTCTGTGGAGGTGCACATTTGAAGCCAAAGTTGGCTTTGCCCTGGTTATACTGGGGCCAGAGGAACAAACCTTTCTTCAGGAGTTCTCTCAGTCCTTTCTCTCAAGAGTGCTGTTTACACTTAAAAGCAATAATCACCCCAAGCACAGCACCATCCGCTTCCACTACCCATTTAATCTGTTCCACTTAAGTCAGGTGGTTAATGGAGGGAACAGAATCTTTGACCTCCCTTCACTGTTTATATTACTCATTTTAAAAAAATTCATTACCCTAGTAAATCTGGGTTAGCGTTTTTCCCTTCTAATAAAGGGACTAAGAAAGATGTGCCCTTCATTCACGCTATGTGATCCTATGTGATGTGAGGCCCCTACACTATTACCAGTGGACAACGTTCTAAGGACACTGCCTGTATTGTGCAGTGTGCCCTTACTGAAAGCTCCGGCCCACTTTTCACGGCCCCACAGCCACTCCAGGCCGCTCTCCTGGTACCCCACCCCCTTCATTTTGGCTACTCCAGTCCCACGGATACTGAGGACGTCAGAGCATCAGCAGTGCCCTAATCACCTGGGAAAGGAACGGCACCAGCGCCTTGCATCTACCTGCGGCTCACCTGCTTCAAGGACCCTTTGGGGTTCCACCGGGCCGGGGCTCCCGGCGCCGCCGCTGCGAGCAGCCATCTTGGCGAGGGTCACGCGAGGAATTCCTCGCGCCTGGAATGCCCGCGCACGCGGCGCCTCTTGTCGCGGGGGCGGGGCGAGGCGCGAATTAAAGGGCCCTAGGGACCTCTAAACTGGACGGGGGTGGGGGGCGTCCCTGGGATCCAGGCGAAGGCACCGAGGGGTCTGGCCCTTAGGAACGGGGAACGACGAGAAAATGAGCAAAAGAACCGTGTAACTGTCTCAAATGCCGTCTCCACGTGATGTGCCTCTATTCTCCCCTCCCCACCCCCTGCCCGTCCCAGGCTTCCACCTGGCCACCTGTTGTCTGGCCCTACACCCGGGGGAAGAGCGCCCCCACCGCTCCTGAACAGCAGGTGTGCGCAAACCTCGTGTGCCCGCGTGGCCTACGCCGGGCAGGAGGCGGGGCGAGCGGTGGTGACGATACCGTTGCCATGGGAACCCGCCGCCCGCTCCTGCGCAGCAGCCTGAGCCCGAGCTGCCGCCCGCCACCCGCTGCCCGCCTGCCGGCCCGCCCGTCTGCCCGCCTCGGGCTCTCCCTGCGGGGCGGTAGGGGGAGTGGGGCTGGAGGAAGGGAGGCAGCAGATGCGGCCTCCGAGCGGAGACCGGTCCCGCGCGTCCTAAGCCGAGGCCCCTGAGCCGGCGCCGTAACCGTGAGGGACGAAGACCAGCGCGGAGCAGCGCCAGCCCGGCCCCAGAACGCGCGCCCCGGCCCGCCGCCCAGACACGGACGGCACGGTCCGCCCCGGCCCCAGCACCGCGCGGTGTCAGCCCGGCCGGCGACCTCGGCGCCTCCGCAATCCCGGCCGGCTTCCGCGCGGGCCCCGGCGCTCCTCTCCGCAGCCGCCGCCCCCGCCTCCGCCGCCTGTGCCTCTGCCTCCCCCTCTGCCCCCGCTGCGTCGGCGACCCCAGCCCGGACCCCAGCCCCGACCCCGCCCGCGGCCCCGCCAACCTCGGCCGCGGCCCGGGCCCCGGCCCCGGCCCGGAGGCCCAGCCGTGGGTACGATGCTGCCCAGCTCCATCCAGATATCGGGGGAGCCGCTGTCAGGCGCCGAAGTGCGGGACATCTGCCGCGGCCTGCGCGACAACGCCGTGCGCCTGCTCTCACTGCGCGGCTGCCGTCTCTGCGACCGCGACTTCGGCCGCATCTGCCGGGCCCTGGCCGGGGCCACGTCCCTGGCGCAGCTCAACCTTAACCTGGGCGTCGTGTCCAGCCCCAGCCGCATCAAGCAGCTGGCGGAGGCGCTGCGGACCAACCGCTCCATCCAGTCCCTCTTGTGAGTGCGCTCCCTCTAAAAGGGGTCCCGGGCACCGCACCCCTCCTCGCACTCCCCCTGCCATCTCCTGTTCCTCCGCACACCTTCTGGTACCTGTCTTTGCACCAGCCTACCTTCTCACCCCTTATTCACGCACCTCATTCCTCTGCCCATACCTCCACAACACCCTCCAAGCTCCTGCCTCACCTCCAGACTTTGAACACCAGCTCCACCCCAAATGATATAGGATACCCACCCCTTCCTGGCAGGGCCCGTGTACCTCCCAACCTAATCACCCGCATTGACTTCTCCGGGGTAGCTGCTCAGTACCCAAGAAGGAATACTCCCCTGAGGACTAGATCCCTGCCCCTACGTTCTGTCCAAAACACCACCCACACACCCTTTCTCTGTGTTCTGATCTGGATCCCAGTCCCTGCCCCAGAAAAGAAACCGAATTTTCCCCTTCTAACTGCATTCTTAAGAGTCTAGAATTTTCTTTTTTCCTTCCCAAGGCCTCTCCCAAGTGCTGTGACTGAATGTCCCCCTCAGCTCTACAGCTCACCATAAGGGAGGGCGCCCCTTCTCCCTTACAGTAAGGGCTGATGACTGCAGTAACCTCTGCTTTCTGGTCTCACCCCCCCAGCCTGCATGGGAGCCCTCTGACAGATGCGGGGCTGGCCTTGCTGAATCCAGCTCTGGCCCTCCACCCTGCCCTCGTGGCTCTGGACCTGGGGGACTGCATGCTAGGTGATGAAGCCATCAACCTCATCTGTGGCCTCCTCCCCCCTGATGGGGCCAAGTCTGGTGAGCAGGGCCCCGCTGAGGGCATGGGCTAGTGTGGCCTTCATGAAAAGCTCAGTGCAGAGGGCAGGGGGCATGGCCCAGAGATGAGGGCTCTGACTGTGTGGGTGAGAATGTTTTTCGAATCCTCTTAGGAGGGAGAAGGATTGGGAGCTGAGCAGGATGGAGACTCAGGTATCCAGGCTGCAGCGGGCAGGAAAGGCATGGGCCGCTAATGTCCCTGGAGCTCTGTGGAGGAGGTGGGGTAGCTCTCAGTCACTAGGGATACCCCAGAGATCCCCAGGTGGGGGATGGGCTTGAGAAAGGCCTGACCCTCTCCATCCTGGCTTCTCGCTATGATGCTGCCCAGGCTTGAAGGAGCTGACGCTGAGCGCCAACCCTGGCATCACCCCTAAGGGCTGGAGCCGCCTCGCCATTGCCGTGGCCCACAGCTCCCAGGTCCGCGTCCTCAATCTGGACTACAACCCCCTGGGTGAGGCTCAAGAAAGCCCCCTTTGATTCTCACCACCCCTCACCCCTGTCCAAGAACCTGGGACCATCAGTTGCCATGGTAACCAGCACACTGGCGGAGGAAAGAAGAAGGGGGGTTCTGGGTGGAAGTAGAGGAGCCACCTGTGTTGAGGACCAGATGACCAACAGGTAGATCAGAGCATCCATCACCGCCCCTGGGCCTGGCTTGCTTCATCCATTCACTCATCAGTCACAATGCTCCCCTCCTGGCCACCTACCAATTGCCAGCGTTTCCTGGCCTGGGGGTGGATTCTAAGGTTGTCAGGGCAGTGGGGAGGCTGTGGGGAGAAAGGGTTAGCAGGCCTGTGAATGACTGCTGGTGAGTGTGTGCACGTGTACTATCTCCCCAGGTGACCATGTGGCAGGGATGCTGGCTGTAGCTGTGGCCTCCAGCCGCACCTTAGAGGTCCTAGACTTGGAGGGTACAGGGCTCACCAACCAGTCAGCTCAGGTGAGAAGCCTTCATGTTTGGGGATGGGCCAGGGGTTGAGGTTAGCCAGTGTGTCTGTGGACATACTGAAGGGGTGGCAGGTTGGAGTCAGGAGCTGCCTTAACTGTGTTCATCCTTTTCCGTACTCTTCCCCACTGCAGACCCTGCTGGACATGGTGGAAAATTACCCCACAGCTTTGCGGAGTCTGGTGTTGGCTGAGAACAGCATTAGCCCGGAGCTGCAGCAGCAGATCTGTGACCTCCTCTCTGAGGGGGAGGAGGAGGAGGAGGTGGCAGGAGGGGCTGGCGACACCCAGGAACGAGAGAGAGGGCGGGAGCCTGCTGCCCACCAGAGGGGCAGTAGCTCCTGGATGTGCCCCAGTGGTAAGAGCCGCAAGGGTTGATCAGAGCCAGGTCTGAAAGAGGCTTGGGACCAGGGAGAGTGGGTGTGAGAAACTTAGGCTACTTCTATTTGTGGTCCCCAGCAGAGGAATGCATGGTGGTCTGAACACCTCTCTGCCCTTCCACAGATCCCAGCTCTCAGATGGTGCTAATGACGTCAGGACTAGGGGACAGTCTGTTGGCTGAGACGGAGATGTGACTCTCCATTCAGGCTTCTGCGCATCATTACATTTGCGTCTCCAGCACTTTGCCCCAGATGTCAGGGTCAGGTCCTGGGGCTTAGGAGGGGGGGGGGGGGTGTGCCTGGGGCTCTGGCAGCTCCTGGCAGCATGGTGGGAGGCTCTGGAAGCTGTGACTAAACAAAATCGTTGGGGGCACTGGAACCCAAGGCAATGCCTCTGGACTTGTTGGCAGCTCTGGCTGCAGCCCGCTGGCTCGGAAGAGATTTTATGAACTCAACAACCTTACGTGTGGCTCTGGTCACTGGGGGCTGGCAGCAAGGGAGGAATTGGAACTACCACTAGACATCACTAGGGGGCAGTGCCACCCCACGGCCCAAGCTCCAGGCAGCGTCCACTGGCCCCAAATGTCTCAAACAGGTCTGGCTCAGGTCTCTGACTTACAGGACCTGGGGTTCTGGGGTGACACCTTACACAGGCCCTGTAAGGATCGTAACTGAGGTAAAGAGCCCCCCCCGAGCTGGGCTGGACCCTACCTCAAGGAGAGACTCAGGGGCCCTGCCAGGGTTACTTGAGGTACACCCTCTCCCACCGCCTGATGCTCTGTGCCCAGGGAAGCCCCAGGCAGAGCAGTGGTAGGGGGGGAGTCAGCAGCAAAGGCTAGGATGTGATTAGGACTGGGAATACTCAAGAATGGAGAGAATAAGGGCAGAAGGAAGGTCATTAATAGACGAATTAGGCCATACCAGTAAAATAGTTTTATTTAATTTTAAAATAGTTATTGATGGGAAAATTTCCCAAAGCTGGGAGTTAACAGTCTAGAGCCAAGGTTGGGAGTGGGACCAGGATTCACCTAAAACCCAGCTTGAGGCCCCTGAATCCCACCCTCTACTCCCTTCCAGAGGGAGGAAGGAAACAGCTGAGGGGAGCCCTGAGTCAGTCCTCTCCCTCATCCCCCCGAGGGCCTGCTGTGCCAGGCCCCTGAAGGCAACAGCTCGTGCAGAGGATTTGGGGGGAGAGGGAAACAGGTGAAAACTGAAATTAGAGGTTAATAATCCCAATGACCCTCCTCCCACCCCCCCGCCAGATAAAAATAGAAAACTGGTGGATATGAAAGGAGGATGGAGGATAAACACTGATGCAATAAACCCCTCGGCTCCCCAGAACAGACCAATTTGGGCCGACTGGAAGAAAGGTCATGAGCCCCAGCTGCATGTTACCTTTGGAGAATAAATATTCCAGGAGGGAAAAACCATGAGGCAAGCTGGTACCAGTTACAGTCAGTGCAGCCGAAAGGCCTGGTGTAGCCTGACCCTATCTGCACAGGGAGCAGAGGTCAAGGGCTTGGGCTAGGTGAGGACCCTGAGCTGCGAGGGTTGGGGCACCTTGCAGTCCCCGTGCAGCAGTGGCAGGAAGGCAAGCAGGGCCCTAGTTGAGCAGGTTGCCCTGCTCCTGGGCCTGGGTCAGGCTGTCCTTGCGGTGCAGGTGGTGCACCCCCATCCTCTTGGGGCTGCGCTGGGGGCGGCCGGAGCTGGGGAGTGCCCAGGCCCTGCCCTCAGTGCGAGGAGTGCCAGGCCCCTCCTCTGTGCCACCATCACTGGGCAGCAGGCTCTGGCGCTCTTCCTCGGGGCTGATGGGCAGGTTCAGCTGTTCCTCTTCCTCCTCCCTGGGAAAGCCAGGGTCAGCTTCTGTTGGCAGCAAAAGCCCACTTTCACCGGGTGGGGAAGAAGATGCCTGCACCTCCTCATCTCCGCCAGCGGGACCGAGAGCAAAGTGGCGCTGCAGTTCAGGGAGCGCGTCACGTCCAAAGGCTGTGCGCTGGGCCACAGCGGCCGGGGGCGGAGTGCGGTCCACAAACGCCCGCTGCCAGCTGGCCAGCAGGTCCTCCTCGGAGCTGGCAGAGCTGGCCAGGGCACTAAGCCCCGAGGGGGCAGGGCTGGGCTGGTGCTGCGGGGAGGCCTGGGCTGAGGCAGGGCTGCTGGGCACTGGGCTGGGGCGGGCTCGCTCACTGCCCTCCTCCACCAGGCTCAGGGAGATGGCCTGGCGGGTGGCGTAAGTGCAGTTGGGCAGGGGGCTGTTGCGGGGAATCCGCACCTTATCCTCAGAGAATTCTATCACCTTGCGGCCAGGATACAGTGGGTGGGGCGGAGACGGGGTGGGGTAGGGGCTCAGCTTCTCAAAGGCCGGCAGGGACATCTCCTCCTCTGGGGAGCCCCCCGTGGTGCCCAGAGAGCAGCACTCCCCGTTGGGTTGGGGGACAGGGCTTCCCGGAGCTGGGGGGCTGGCTGGGTCACCTGGGTCACTCCCACTCATATCCACGTGCACAAAGACATCCTCAGCCAGGGGGTGCCCGGCGCTGCCTGACTGGGCCGAATTGAGCAGAAGAGACTCCGGCTTCTCCAACACGCGGGCAATGACCGAGGTGGGCACCACAGCCCCTGGGGCCAGGCTGGAGGCAGGCCCCGGGCTGGTAGCCTCGTGACCACTGTGCAGATGTTTCCGAACCATGTCCTGTAGCTCACAGGGCAGCTGGGGTAAAGGAGCGAGAGAAGGGAAGAGAGACATGAATGAGCCCAGCCGAAGACAGCTTGCTTCAGGGCAAATATGACGGCTGCCACATATAAGGCCCCCCGTGTGCTGGGCACTTTGCTATCACCTGTTCTCGCAGCACACAAAGGTATATCCTCATTTCGCAGATAAACTGAGGCTCGGTAGTGGTAAAATAAGTTGAAGCTTTTGATTAACACAGCCAGGATCTGAACCCAGAACTGGTGCTAAGGCCCACATGCTCTCAAACGTCTAACTTCCCCATCTCAGTGGTAGATTCTGCCCAAACCAGACACAAGCTTGAGAATCAGTACTGACCAGAAGCCTTAGAAATACCTTCACTCCTTCTGTAGGCCCCATCAACCTTGAGCCTGAGCGCTGGGGTCTAGAGTTTGCCCCTTGGAGCAAGGGGCCCTCTCAATTATTTTTATGGCCCATACCTCTGGCAACCCCCTCCTTCCTGCATGGGATCCGGAAATTGAGATCCTCTCTCCCTGTCTCTGTTCCAGAAATACCAACAGGGCCAGTCCCCGCTCTGCCCCTAGTGATGGGCCCTTGACAGCATGCAGGACACCAACCAGCGGCCGAGCTGACTGGCTTCAGAGGACACAGGGAGGCGAGGGGAAGGCAAAGCAGAAAGCAGGGAGCTGAAGGTATGAGGACAGGACAGAGAGAGGTGTAGAAACTGGAGTTGGAGGGTTCCTAAAAAGGGCAGACGGGCATTGGCAGGGAGAGTGCTCCACTCACATCAGCGAACTTGTGGTTACGGAAGTGAGACTTGTTGCACTTCAGGAGCTGCACAGCCAGGTTGCAGTCCAGCCGGTACCGCTCCTGCGGACACAGACGCAGTTCAGAGCCTGGCACAGCCCAGGGGAGCAAGGCGGGGCCGGGACATGGCAGCACAGGCAGGGAGGCCCCCGAGGTGACCGTACATTGAGCTCCTCCAGCTTGTTGATGGTGTTCCTGGCGTCCAGCAGCTTGTTGGTCAGCTCCACGATCTCCCAGTCCAGCGTCTTCCTGTCCAGCTCAGCCTTCTTTATCTGAGGCACAAGACTCACAGTGAACCCAGTCCACACCCCAGCCAACCCTTTCTCCCCTCCCCTCCCCCTCTTCCCGGCCCAGAGACACAGGAAGCCACAGGTGCTAGGGCAGCCAAGGCACACAGAGACAGACGATGGACAGACAGAAGGAGACCAGACACCTCTCCTGCAGTCCAGGCTGGCTGTGGGGCGGGGGCTTTCTGAGCATGATTGACAGCTGCCCAGGCCAGGCCAGAGCAGTCTAAGAGCTGCCCGGCCCTGGAGGGCACTCAAGGGGCTCTACACACCAGGCGAGGCAGCTGGTACCTGAGAGGCAAGAACTGTGCACACCCAGGGGCTGAAGCCGATGCTGCCTGTGGCTGTTTCCAGGATCAGGCTGGGAAGCGGGAGGAGGTGGGGAGTGGGGCTGCGTGGCAGCTGGGGGCGCCTATGAGATTATCTACTTGAGCAGGGAGGGAGCTGCAGGCTCAGAAGCAGTCTTCTGATCTTCAGCTCATGGACTGGATCCACAGGCCCCCTTCCCCCAAACGGCCGGGGCTTGCTGCCCACTGCAGCCAAGAAGCTGTGAGCATTCAGTGGTGATATCAATCAGTAACTCTGCCCAAGCCAAGAACAGGCTCCCCAGCTGTCCCCCAGGAGGGAGGCACTGACTGCTGAACAGGCCTCACATGAGGAAGAGGAAAGGAGTGGGCAGAGGGCAATGGCCGGGCCCCAGCAATCCCAGATCTCAGCTGAGGAGGAGGCGAGGGCAAGGGAGAAAACACACAAACTCAGACGCAACTGCAAAAATCCAGCTGTGGCTAAGAGAGGCCTGAGAGGAGAGTGCGGCAGCAACGGTGGCAGCATGAGGGAAGACGAGGAGAGAAGAGAAACAGTGTGAGCATTAAGACAGTCCTGACTCTCACAGCACACTGCGGACCCCTCCCCACCACAGCCCACCCCACCCACCCCGAGCCCAGGGCAGGATGGCAGTCCCCTGGCAAGTCCCAGCCCCTGCTATCCTGTGAGCACAGCGCCAGCCAAGCTGCCCTCCTGGACAGATTACCAGCGTGTGCAGCTTGTCCTCTAGCTCCTGGTTGGTCCTCTGGGAAGCCGTGTAGCTGTGCTGCAGCCTGTAGAGGGACACAAGGCAGACCCCTGGATCAAGATCCTGTTCTTCAGACCCTGCTCAGCCCCTCCTTCGTAAGGGATCTTGGGCAAGTGCCCCTCCCAGAACTTCAGTTTTCGCATCAGAATCAGATGATCTCTGAAACCTCTCCCGGCTAACCTCCTATGAACAGGGAGATGCGTGCATGTGTGTCCCGGCCCCTCGTTCCCACACCTGCGGAACTTGTCCTTAAATTTGTCCAGCTCCTCACGGCTCTGGCCCAGCTCCAGCTCCAGGCAGTCCTGCCCAATCTCCAGCTCGCGCTCCAGGGCCTCAGTGCGCCTGGTGGCCGAGGCCAGGCGCCGGCGAAGCTCCTCATTCTCCTGCTGCAAAAGCCTGGTAGGGTGAGGGGTCAAGGGCAGAGGGGCATCAGAGATAGAAGGGCCACCCTAGAGTTCCAGGATGGATTCAGGAAGGAAGGAGTAGGGGTGACGTGAGAACAGGTAGCTGTGGGCAGGGGACTCCTTGAGACTCAGCCTGAGTCTGGGGCAGTGTATCCCATAGGCCTGCTGGCACTGAGATCACAGCTTGGCTGGGAGGGGAAGAGGGGATGGTAGAGGACAGTCTGCCCCCCTCACTGTAGAAGAACGAGAAGACAGAACTGCAGGGGCCACAGTTCCCAGTCTGTCTCTGGTTACAGCCCAAGCCAGCTGGCCAGCAAGCCCCCAGCTCCAGTTTCCCCACTGCACGATCAGGCTCCTCCATTATTCATCTCTTGGAAACCCAGCCCAGTGCTACCCTCCTCTGCAGAGGCCTCATGTAGCTGATAGAAAGGGCTGCGGGGAGGCAGGTGGCACAGGAGGGCCAGGAGCTGGGGAAGGGAGCTTTGGCGAGAGCAGCCCCCTCAGAGCCATCCACCTCCTTGATGCCAGGTCCTCTTGGAGCCCATGGAACAAACCTCTTTTTCCAGAAGGAAGATCCAAAACTTCAAGCCTCCTCCCAGAGTCCCTAAAACACCCCACCCCAACCTTTACCTCTACCTAATCCAAGGAAAAGCCCAATGAAACAACAGCCTCGCCTGCAGCTAAGAGGGACAGAGCTGAGGCAAGGCAGGCTCTCGGGCAGCAGATACTCACTTCATCCTCTCCGCGTCAGTCAGGGGCTCCTGGGCACAAAAGAACAGAAGCTTGAGGCTCAGCTCTGGACAACTGGCCTCCTGCTTGCTCCCCACCCCCTCCAAATAGCCCTGGAAACGGTCATGTCTGAAGCCCAGAGACTCTCACAGCACAAGTGGGCTGCAGGGCCCCGCAGATAGAGGCAATCCAGTAACACCTGGACCAGCCTACTCTCTCCCGTGCCAACCAGATTCCAACCCTCACCCTTACCCACACTAGCCCCAACCCCTCTTAATCCTAGAGCCAACTGCAAATGAGTCCTGGTACCCATGCTACCTCTCCCAGGGCTAAAGAGATCCTCTCAGCTGTTCACTGGGCTCCTAGTGGGCCCTGCAGGCATAGCCAAGACTTTCCAGAGAAGTGATGAAGCCAGGCGAGCTGGAGTAGGGTTCTGAGCTCTGCCAAAGCCCTTCTGGCCCCCAGGGCAGAATCAGGCCCTCACAGAGGCTCGGGAGGCACAAATGCGTGGGGGAAGGAGAGCCTCTGGGCTAAACCTGACTGAGACAAGTAAAGCATCTTCTGCTTTCACCCTCCTGCCGCATCCTCCTCAAGCCTCCACGTTGGTCACAAGCCAGAGTTCAGCCAACCGCAAAGCAGAGCAGACCCGTGCTATGACAGGAGGGAAATGTCAAGCAGCATTTGATTGGCCTGACTGCTTCAGGATGCCAATCACAGGCAGGACAGTGAGGTGGGTGGCTCAGACCATGGACTTGGGAGCCACTGACACCTGGATTGATCCTGTTGTACCATACACTGGTTATGTTAATCTTGCTGAACCCTAGTGGCCTCATCTACAAAACCAGGGGAATGCCCAGTGGGTGGCACCTAGCACAATATCTGGCCTTTTAATTTAATGTTTCCTGAACTGAAAATGGGCAAGTCATGGATGGCATTTCTGCCGTGAATGTGACCAGAGTGGGCCATGGTATGCCTGATGCTCGGCACGTGCTGGCCATCTCTCAAGTTCTTTAAATGTGTTTCATGCACTGCAACAGGATAGAGACAAGGAAGCAAGATGAATAAACTGCAGCACTTGTTTCCTCCTGCACTAAGCTGAACGAGGGAGGAAAACCGATCTGGAGGATGCTTTGCAGTTGCCTGAAGAAGCCCTCCTAAGAATCTAATGCAGTTCCGAGCAGGGAGCACGTATTTGATAAGTGTCAGCTAGACAAAGGAAAGCTGGAGGAGGGCCTGACTTTGAGGGACAGCAAAGAACAGCTAGTCTGGGGGAAGTCGCTGGAGCACTGCTTCCTAATGGCCCCCAGAGGGGCCGCAAGTTGAATGGCTCTGCTCCACCAGTGAAGGACCAGAGTCCTGGCCTCCAGGCAGGTTAGCACCCCTCTGTCGGGTGGGCTGCCTCTTGCATGAAAAACAATACTGCGTGGGATCACTTCTGCTGAGCTACACGTCCTGGACACATGGACGTGTGTCACAGCTGTCCCCTATGAGTCTACATGGCCCCCACCAGCACTGCTGCAACTGAGAGCCCAAGTGTATACCAGCAATGCCACACCCTCACCCCAACTGGTGGGACCAGATGTGCCCTCAGGACAGCCAGAACCCCGCCTCAGGGGCCTGCATCTGCCAGCCGGGGCAGGGGCACCACTCTTGCTGACCTCCTGCTCGAGCTGGGAGCCAGGAACTTCCAGCCGCAGCTCCCGATGCTCGGGTGGTGCCTTCCGGTAGGGTTTCTTAGCAGGGGCTGCACTGGTCATTCTGGGAGGTGAGGGCTCCTCAACCTGCTGAGGGGAACAAGGAAGGAGGAGGCTCAGAGATGTGGCAAGAGGCCTCTGAACTGAGAAAAAGAGAGGACATGTAGGAGCCACCAGGCAGGCAGACAGGCCTGGGCTGCTGCTGGGGTCATTCGAAGGGCTGGACTCTGGTGTGTCAGTGCCCATGGGTCAGGGGCGTGCTGGATGGGGGCCCGGGTCCAGGGGGAACAGATGAGAGGAAGCCAGGGTCCAGGGACTAGGTGCAGGGAGTATGGATTGGGCCCGAGGAGCGGCCCACCCCTTGCCCCTGTGGGCTCGGAAAGCAGCCTCAGAGAAAAAGCTGCTCTCCAAACACCAGTTTCCTCAACTCTAAACTGGGTTGAGAATGGCACCAATTTCATAGGGTTGTTTTAACGATTATGTAAAGCACTAACAACGGTAGCTGGCACTCAGGAAATGTTCGATAAATGTTAGCTTTAAAAAAAATCGTAAGCAGAAAGTAAGGGTTTGAGATGTGTTCCCAACCTGAGCTCCTCCAGGGGGTCACCAAGCTTGAGGGCCCTGAAGGTCAAGCCTCTCTTGCCTCCAGCACTCTTTTCACCAGCCCCCACCAAGAGGGACTGCCTGCTGCCAGCTCATCTGCCAGCCTCCCCAGGAGGGAACCCAGTGTGGGGGGGGGGGGGGGCGCAGGCCTCACCAGGAACATACCGTCCGCCTGTCAGCAGCTCTCTCTGTTCCGCTGTCCGGGAGTCAGCCCTCGGCTCTCTGCATCCCACAGCCCCGCCACTTCCTCTAGCCAATAGCTCCTGAAACCAGAGAAGGGAAGAAAGTGGAAACCAGGTGTCAGCCGCCTGTCTGTCAGTACCCGCCAGGGAGAGCGGGACAAGGGTGGAAGCACTGGGCTCCCCATGAAAGCTCTGTCCAGGCCCAGAGGAGACACATGTGTGTCTGTGTGTGTGTTCACGGTCTCGGCTTATCACATGCCTGATTCCGGGATAGGTCTGGTCCTGTCTTGTCCCTATCCTCCCTCACATCTGTCCTGTTCATCTCCCAGGCCTCTCAGAGTCTAGAAACAACTAAGAGATTTGGGGGACATGGGTTGCAGAAGAGAACACCAGGAAAAAGCCTAATAGAGGCCCAAGAAGATGCTGGGGAAAAAAGCTCCTAGCAATGTTTCCAGAAGGAGCCCAAACACCTAGTTCTGTGGACAATGGTGGTGAACAGACTGTGTGATGAGGAGGGGTAGGTCCAGGAGAAAATCAGAAAAAGGAGCATTTTAGAGCAATGATGGTTCTCAACCAGGGTGATTTTGGTCTCCCCCTGCCCCCTCCTCCCCCCACCCCTGATATCTGGCAAACGTCTGAAGACATTTTTGGTTGTCACACCGCGGGTGGGTGGTACTGGCATCTAGTGGGTAGAGGCCAGGGGTGCTGCTACACATCCTATAAGGCACAATACAGCCTCCCACAACAAAGAATTATCAGCACAAAATGTCGATAGTGCCTAGGCTGCAAAACCCTGTGTAGAAAGCCCCAGTCTGGGGAGCTGAGACGCCTGGCTTCTGGGCTCAGTGCTGCGTCTGACACACAGGGTGGCCCTGGGTAAGACCCTTCCTCACTGGATAAATCTGTCATCTGCACAGAGGTGGCTGGACTGAGTGACCTCTGAGGTCCCCTCCAGGTTCTTGGGGTTCTGACCTCTCCCCCACCTGTAATGAGCTGGGCTGCAGCATGGGGGCAGCAGCCACCACAGGGACCAATGGAGGCAGTAACCTCAGGTGGCCTTCTGGGCATAAACAATCTCGCTGCCGCCATCCACCTCACCAGAGCTGGGGCTGAGGGAAGCCCTGCGGGCTAAAGCGTGTGTTCCTGCTGCTGGGACATGCCCTGGCCACGACTCCTGTCACATTCCAACAGGGCCTGAGGCAGGAAGCACGGTGAGGGGGCGGGGAGGGCGGGAAGCAGGAGTGGCCTCCCTCCTCTGTCTGGGCAGCCTGGCCTCTGGCGTGGGGTTCTGGGGCTTGGCAGCAGGAACGAGCCGTCACCCCAGCCCTTTGATAGTGAGGCAGAGCGGGTCCCCAGAGGGCACGTGCAGCAGGCCGTGTCGGGCTGACTCCATGTGCAGGAATCCGGGCAGGCCTGAAGGGACAGCACATTCCTGAGGTGTAGTCACCCCTACATGTTCCCCAGGGCTACCCTCCCGGTGGGACCCTGGGTGGGAGCTCCTCTGGCCCGGGGAAAAGGCCCAGAAAGTCCCAAGCCAGCCTGGGCACCTGGGTTCTGATCGTCAGGGGGTCTCAGCGTGGGGGTGTATATGAGTTACAAAAGGGGGAAGAGCCAGAGCCGCAGGAGTAAGAGATACAGGTAGCCAAGAGCTCCAGGGAAATCCAGAGCTGGCCTCTGCCTTCTCCCCTTCTCTGCGGAGAAGCCAGGTCCCTCCTCCCTTCCCCATCTGCTCCCTACTCAGCTGAGTAGCCCTTTCTCCTTGCAGGCCCCTTTATATACCCCCTCTATTCTCAGCCTCTTTTCTTCCCTATTCCTGCCAATGCCCACCCTGTCCTCTAGGTACTGGGACACCTGTGTGGGCAGTGGGTGGGCAGGGAAGACACTGACAGGCCCAGGTAACTGGTCACTCTACCTGTGAGGAGAGAGAGCGGTCTCACTCCATACCCTGCTGCCCCAGCTCTAGCCATCACATGCCCTACAAGCTCATCCTGCCTCATCTTGACCTCACGGCCCCACAGCACATATTCCCAGGGCTTTCATGGCAAGATAATCTGGCTTGCTGAGGGGACAGACAGTGTGGATGTGGCTGGCAGTGAGATGGATCGTAAGTGCAGGCTCGGACTATGGGATGGAACGTAATGGTGATGGGAGGTTCTCTCTCCCAGCCAGAGAAAACTCTTTTCATACGTGTCAGAGTCAGTCACAGGGAGGGAAACGACTCCCAACTGGGGAAGCAGAAGACAATGCCCACTAGCAAGACAGTCCACCAGGGAGCCTGCAGTGACCCCAACACAAGTCCACGAGGAAAAGTCCACGCCACTCCCTGCCCCATGTCCATAAATTCCAGTGCTTGTTGGGGCCCTGGTTCCAACTCCTGAGATCTGCTAAGTGCCCCAGATCCAGCCCACAGGGGACCACAATTCCAGCACTGAACAGGGACTCGATGCACCTGGCAGGCTGCTGTCCCTGACTGGAAGCACGGCAGGGAAGGTCAGGCCCAGGAGTGAGAGCAATGCCAGGTGCACTGCAGAACAAAGTGAGAAGCAGCTGGACAGCAGGTCCACAAGCTGGGAGAAGAGGAAAGATGAGCTGGAAGGCAACAGAGTGGTCCCTCCAGGAAGACCCAGCTACTAGATGCAGCCTCCACTGGCCAGATCTCCTTCACCTCAAGATTCCCAAGTTGCTCTGGAGTGTTGCAGCCCAAGGAGGACTCCCAATCCCATGTCAAGAAGAAGAGACCCCCAGGGAAAGCTGGACAACTCAGAATGTGCCATGGGCCACAAGGAGCAAACAAGGCCTTTTGGGTCCTCTTGGCCTCTGGATGCTGAGCTGGCTCCAGGGCACCTCCGAGAAAAGAGTCTTCTAGAAGTTCTAGAAATTGACAGGGAAGAATCCCACTCCCATCCCTCACCACAAACTACCTGAGCTTCAAGGAATTGGAGGCAGATGACTCAGGATGTGGGGTACCAGATCACATGCTGGGTTTGTACTACAAGAACAGCTGTGCTCTGGGAGAAAGGCTGAAGCCTAAGTTAAAACCCCTGGCTGACCCAGTCTGGTCTGCAGCTCCTCAGGCTGGACCTGCAGGCACTGCTGTGGAAGACACCCAGAGCAGCAGTAAACCCTCCCCATCTCGTGGAGGTGAGGTGAGAAAGGAAAGCAGCTCTCCTCACTGCCCCCACCCCACCTAGCTCCTCCTCCTCCTTCCTCTCCTGCATAGTATTCATTCTTCAGTTACTCAGAATCAGTTCAGAGGACAGACTCAACCCCCTATCTGCTGGGCGGAGCGGGCGGGTGATAGCTTCGTAATTGCCATGTTGCAATCTGCCAGTCGGCTCAGGCCGCCTGTTACCGCCTGCCCTGCGTGAAATACCTTCTCCCTGATTACAGCCCACGGGGCACGATTAGCTGCCTCCAGAGAACAAAGTCTACTTTCATTAGAAATGGGACTCGGCACGCACAGCGAACCTGCACTGTGAACCCACTGAACAGCTGAGCAGAGCGTGTATCAGAGACAGATACAAGGAGCAATGTCCGCCAGGAGCTGGCTGAGCAGTGTCCTTTAATCAAAGGACAAAACATCTGCCAAGCATCTCTCTCGAACCAGGAGATGGCACTCCTACCCGCTCCCCTTTGTGGATACGGAGAGTGTGGGTATGTGACCTGGGGCCTCCAATCGAGGTCAGGGATGACGCTGCTGGAGGCGAAGTAGGGTAAGGAGAAACCTCTTCAGAATTCGGATCATTTCCAAACCACTATCCTCTCTCCTACTCCCTGCAAACACCCACAGAGGCAACAGCAAAAGGTTCAATTCTAAGCCAAGGATACCCTGTTACTTCCCTCTGCCATCCTTTCTGTGGGTCTGCCCAAGGGGAAAGTCACCGGTGCCGGAGAGGAAGGGAGGTTCCAGCATCCAGCTTTCTCTCTGCTCAGGGCTCAGAGGCTACCCCCTCAACACTGGCCCAGCAGAGGGAGACAGGATTGAATCCAAAATAGGTGTGGCTCTTTGGCTTTTCAAACTCTGCCCTCCCCCACTGGAGGTCTCCTCTAGCTCCCAAGTTCTGCACTACCCCGTCCACCGGCCCAGTTCAGCTGCCTGCCCAGAGACACCGCCTGCTTCCCCAGCTCCCCACATCACCCACACTCTCTTCAAGAAATTAGGGCCCCAACAGTTCCTCTGGGCTCAGACCATTTCTGAACTTACTAATGTCTCTCTGCTCCCAGCCGTCACTGAATCAAGCAAGTGAAGGACCTCAAGGGGCCACTGAACCCAATCTTCTGAATCAGGGAAGGCACACACCTCACCACAAAACCCATTAAAGCTCTTCTTTCGTATTCACCCAAAGAAAGTCAAATGGACGTTAGCAATCACTGGTGCTTTTAAAATGAAAGGAAAACGGCCCCTTTTCAGAATACTCCAGCTGTGCTGTATGGTGCCTTAACCCAGCAGGATATAAATAAATAATAAAAACAAATATGGGGGGCTTCCCTGGTGGCGCAGTGGTTGAGAGTCTGCCTGCCAATGCAGGGGACACGGGTTCGAGCCCTGGTCTGGGAGGATCCCACATGCCGCGGGGCAACTGGGCCCGTGAGCCACAATTACTGAGCCTGCGCGTCTGGAGCCTGTGCTCCACGACAAGAGAGGCCACGACAGAGAGAGGCCCGCGCACCGCGATGAAGAGTGGCCCCCGCTTGCCGCAACTAGAGAAAGCCCTCACACAGAAACGAAGACCCAACACAGCCAAAAATAAAATAAATAAGAAATAAACAAATTTTTTAAAAAAACAAAAAACAAATATGGGCCCTTCCTGAAGTCCCTAATCAACCACTAAACAGGAACATCTGATCACAGGGACTAGCGCCTCCCCTGCGGAAATCGTCCTCAGCTGTGAGCCCTGATGTAGTCTCTGAACACTACAGGCCTGGAGGAAGCTGCACCTCTCAGGGCAGGACACACTCCTGCCGTACATATCTAGCTGCTTCTCAAGCCTCTGAAATTCAGCCTCTGCCTCCAGCTGAGGCCCAAGAAACACAAACCACCACCCTACAAGGGCCAGCCCTATAACCAGCAGGGGCCCCTGAGATTGCCCACAAGGACCACCCCTCCCACCCCACCCCCAGTCAGTTTGGCTCCTCTCCACCTCGACTGTCAGTGAACAGCCGCATAGTGAGCCGATCCTACCAAAGCAGGCTGGGTTCGGCCTTCCCCACACCGGGCCCCTAGTTTCCGGCACAGCTGTTCCTGAGATACCTGAGCAAAGCCCTCAGCGATGCTGGGCGCGTGGCAGGCAAGCAGCCAGCAGAGCACAGGTGGGGCCCAGGCAGGCTCTGCTCTGGGCTGATGACAAGGCTGGAAGATGCCAGTCTGTGCCCAGACCAGCCCTGCTGCCCCTCCCCCAGGCAGGCCTGTCAGCCCTCGGGGCAAGTTCGACCTCACCCTCTTGGGGCATGCTGCCTGCGGCCCTGACCTGGCCCCCTGCCCGCTCGAAGCAGAACAGACTGACAGGTTTTTAAAAGCTAGAATGGGTGGGAATTATTGTGCCCCAAAGTCATCCTGAGGCCTCAGAACTAGTGCTGGTGACCTGTGAGAGCTCACCTGGATCCCCACCTGAGCAAATACCTCCAGTCTATCCACCTGGCCTCTCATTCAAGCAAACACTTGACAGGAACAAAGGGGCTGAAGAGTACTGACGATGATGATCCAAGCAAACCAACCCCCACCCAAAGGGAGGGCCAAAAAATCCCCAGGATCATAACCAGCACTTGACCTTAGTCCCCATGCCCTCTCCTAAGGAAGGGGAAAGTGAGGGTGGCCCTGATTCAGCCCGCCACTCCACGCCCCTTCTGCTCTCCTGGTCACGCCCAAGCCACAAACCCCTCCAGCTAGCTACCTCCGTACTCAGGGTCCCTACACATCCGCGCAGCACCTACCCCCTCTCTCATTTACACACTTACACCTCATGGTCGCAGGCAGTTCCCTGCCATCTCCCTCCTGGCTCAAGGGAAACAGAATCCACTTAGAGGACCTCCAGGTCTCAAGTTCCCCCATCCAGCCCACCCCACCCTGCACTGCCTCCAGAGGCTGGAGACAGTGTCTATCTACAGAGTTACCCGTGCAGAACACCAGGGAGCCCCGAGCAATCGGCCTTCCTGCTACCTCTGGACCCCCCTTCTCCTTTCCAAGCCTGGAGGGAGGTGGGATCTTGTCGGGGGCTTCTCCATGGCAAGCTGAGGCCAAGGCCTCTCCTAGGCCCACTGTGGAGTCCAAAGGCAGGTCCTTCCCCCTCTGGCCGAGCCGCCCTTCCCAGCTCTCTGTGGTTAAAGTCCACCTGAAGCTCCAGACATGGAAGGCGGTGGGGGGACTAACTCCACCCACTCCACCTCCCAGAGCCACGGTCGCCAATGGGAGCTACATCTCAGATGGGTACCTGGTTCTGGGCTCCAGCTTTCAGTTTAAGTAGTTTCACTCTTCTGCCAAGGCAACTTCCCACAGCCAGGCCAAGGTTTTCCTCAACCTCCCCACCCCCAGGAAGAACCTGCAATTGATCCTAAATTCAATTCGTATCCTGGGATGAGAATAATGGCGACAGCATCTTCCCCTCTTTTTTTCTTTGGCCCCGCCGCAGGCCTTGTAGGATCTTAGTCCCTGGACCAGGGACTAAACCCAGGCCACGGCAGTGAAAGCGCCGAGTCCTAACCACTGGACCACCAGGGAATCCCCACCATCTTCCCCTGTTGATAAAGGGACGAAACTATCCGGTCTAGCAGAAAATTCCCTTCTTACTCTCGTTCCATCTGTCTCTGAGGCGTGAAACCAACAGTATGGTAACTGAGGGATGTTCTCAAACTCCATGGTGCTAAAAGCAGATTAAACAGAAATGCTAACCATTCTGTTTTAAGGGAGAACTGATAGGCATGGTACTAACTGAAGGGAGAAGGAGGGGCAGAGTCCAGCAGCAGGCTGGCAGATGGGCAGGTGCCCATGCACAGCCCCACCCACAGCAAGGAGACTGGGAAAATGGAGGGAACTCAGTAGTAAGGACAAGCGAGCAGAGGAGATGGCATGATGTAAGCAAAGGGGAGAAGGCACAGGCCAGGGGGAGGAAGGGAGAAGAGAGGCATGGCTGGCGGCACCCCCAGGGCAGGTTAGCTGGCCCAGGTCAGACTCACAGGGTTAGTGTCTTCTCCCCAACCAGCCAGCTCTCCTGGTTAGCACGATTAGCGACAGACTCATGGCAGACGCCCTCCAGGCACTCCATACAAACAGACAGCTTGGTTTGTGAGCAGCCCAACTCCGGAGCTGCAAAGAGAGAGCAGAAGGATTGCCAAGCTGCAGGATGCCTGAGGGTACACACTGCACTCTCCTGACAGGGACACTCCCCCAGACTTACCACCAGACCCTCAGGGGCTTTCTCCACTCTGGAAAGCATGCCTCCTGAAAGTACAGCACTCCCCCTGCCAAGCAGCGAGCCCAGCTCATGACCCCAGGGATGGTCAACAGAAAGAGAGGGCTGCCGTTGTGGAACGGGGCACTGCTACCAGGGGGAAGCTCCCCTGTCTCACCTACTCCTGGAACACTGCTGCCAGGCTGCACCAGAGCCCTGAAAGCTGCTTGTAAGAACAAAGCCACCCACAGCTGCAGCTGCCACCTAGCCCAGGCCTGTGCCATCAGAGTTCACCCCACCACCTCCCACGGGCTCCGAGGAAAGGGGCTGGGAGAGAACTGGCCCAGGGACCGGAGGCTGCAACAAGAGCTGCATGGAAAGCCCAGGACAATGGGGCAGTGTGCACCCCAGCCAGCTGGGCCAGTCAAAGGAACGGGTGACACACTGCCACCTTTCAGTTTCTGAAAGGGCCAGGGAATGATGCTTCGCAGTGAGCTGGCCCCAGAGGAACCCACAGAGCAAGGATAAGGGCTATGCTACAGCCAGCCTCCCCAGACCCTGAGAGGGACTACCTCACCCCCTCACAATGAGCAATGCCCAGAAAGGCTAGTGTTCCCACACAGCTAGCCCAAGGAACACTCTTTCCTGAAGCCTCCAGAACCACCTAGGGGAAGTGACATACCCCGGCTTAGAGATCTCAAGGCAAATGTGCCACAGCAGTGGAGTCCCAGAGACCCCCACCCAAGATGCAACCCCTGGGTCAGCAGGACAGGAAAGCCCTTCTGTCTGAAAGGCCTGCAGATGACGAGATGACTCGGGGAAGGAAGGGGAGAACAGAGACCACCCTGGCCCCACATATGGGCCTGGCCTTCTCCCAAGCCCAGGCCAACAATAAACACAGGCAGGAGAAGCCTCCGACAGGCTTCCCAACTGCCTCCTCACTGGGCTCCCCGCATCGCTCTGACAGCCCCAGAGGTCAAAAGGCCAAGGCCTGACCATGAAGGGTGAGATAACCATCTAGCAGAGAAGATGACAACTGTTCCTGTGGGCTCTGACCTCTTCCCTGCACTGGCAAGGAAGCATGGCCATGGGCAGGCTACCTTCCGAATCCTCACCACACACACACACAAATAAATAAATAAACACCAGCTGGGTCTGGTTTGCTTTTGAAAGGTAGAGCAGCAAGTGACCTGGCTAATCCAAGGTTTCAGGAACTAGAGGAGACTCTCTCTGCACTAAAACAGGGGTTGAGAAATCAGGTAAGTCTACTCCCTTCCCAGCCAAAGATGAAAGAGGAGTGAAGGAGAGAAACACGTGAGGCGAGAGTGCTGATGCCCGCATCACGCTTGCACCCATCCTGGTTCCCACTCAAGGGCACTCCTGCCAGAAAATTTCATCCCAGAATAAAAGACAATCCCTCAGAGATAAGCAGGGTGCCTGCTGTGGCAAGAGCCTCTAGGAAAGCTGTTCCATCCTCCCAAGGAGCCAGCCCCCAGGAACGCACCAGGCTGGGCAGGAGGCTGCAAGCAGGATCCTCAAAGGCTCCAACAGGGACTCACTCCCACCCCCACCTCCCGGGGGTTAACTGTTAGGGGGGCAGAGCAAGCTGAAGAACAGTATGTATTACTATCGAGTTTTGTTTATTTTACAGGCGATACACGATGGGGAATGTCTGGAAGGACACAAAAATGATTAGAAGGATACATGATAAACGGTTAACAGTAGTTCCCTATCTTTGGGAAAGGGCTTAGACAGGAGCAGTGGGGGAAGAAAGGAAAGGTCTTTTTAGTTTACTTTTAATTTTGTATATTTTTCTGTATGGTTGGTATTTTAAACGAGGACATACATTATGTTTACGATGAAAACATACAGTTCCTCGACAAACGGACAAACTCCCTCCGTCTGTACTGTGCTTTACCATTCTGGAAGTGCTTTCCCTTCCATTATATTTCCTTTGATCCTTAGAGCCTAGTGAGGCCCACGGAACAAGTGGAGTTCTCCCATTTTGAAGTGACAAAGAGGACAAGTGACTTGCCCAAGGCCACAGACACACTGGGACAGAACCCTCCATATCCAATTCCAGTGCAAAGCCTGGAAAGCTGTCTTCTCCAGGGAGCCACAGGAAAGCGACAACAATTCTGCCCTGATATAAAGACCCTCAAAGACTTCTGAGATTGAATTCCCCACTTGGCTTACCTGGGAAGGTGCAAAGAGGCCACTGCTCAGTACCCAAGGCAATAAGCACAGAGTTCTATCCCTCTGGTTGGCTGAGTGGAAGCACAGGGCTCTCGGGTCTAGGCTGACTTCCCAAAAAGCAGTCCCTACCCTCAGGGAGATCCCTCCACAGTTTACTGTGAGAGCACAGAAGCTCTTCACAAATAGGGGGCCATGTCCTTTATAGATTCCAAATGTCACCTAGTAGACAGTTGGCACTTACGAGATAGACCAAACAAAGTTCTCACTCTTCTACTCATGGACTCAGTCCCTCTGAAGCCTAAAAGCACAAAACACAATCCAGTCCAGCTGGCTCACCCAATCTCCTCTCAAATCTGCTTAACATACAATGCAGCTTATTACTCCTGCCAAGATGCCATCAGGAAGATGTGCCACATTGCAGTGTGCACCCCACACCGAGGGATGAGGGGTAGAGCCCGGGGAAAACTCCTTCAATCCACTTCTGCCTGCTGGTTTCATCCTTTTGGTTCGTCTAGGCACTAACAAGGCTGTAGTAAGTCCTGGTTGTGAGCATGGGGCCCACCAAGACAGGACCAGTGATACAACAGAAAAGCAAGCAGTTTACAGTGGGCACTAAAAGGAGCTTAATGAATAACAAAGAGGATGCCAGCAGCCAAAGACCTTTTAGAAGATGCTAATTAAGCAAGAAAATACACCTGTGTGTACTTCGATTCCTCTTTTAACTCCTTCCCGCTGGCTTAGGGATGTGTGATTAGAACATAAGGCTGAAAAGGGAGACAGCTGAAGCCAAGCACCTGGAAGATCATTTAACCACATTAACTCAACCCTGGAAAATAATTAGTAATGTGATTGTTAATACTATCACCGTTTGTTTATGCAGGACCTTCCTTCCTGAGGGTTCAAAAAGCTTTGCCAGATAGATCTTATCTGCTTTAGTTTAAGGAAGGACTGGGTTGGGTCACACAAGAACCAGGATTGCTCAGCACCTACTATGTACAGTCTAACTAAACGCTCAGCCTTCAATAAATGACCTTGCCCCTAAGAAGCTTCAAAGAAAGAAGATCTTGCCCCTAGATGGGGAGAGACAGGTTAACTGCCCCCCTGCATCATAGTGTGATGAGTGCTCTGAGAGCACAGAGGAGAGGCACCTGGCTGGGGCAGGGGTTTAAGGACCAGACAAAAAGGTTGCCCTCCCGAGAACCCAGACAAATCTTCCTCTGATTGTAAACTCACACTGGAGCACCACCCGGCATTATACAATTAAGAGGTCTAGACTTCTGGAAACAAATTCCTTTGGTGTTTGTTCAGAACTGGTGCCCAAAGAACTACTCCCATCAATGATACCAAAAACAAAAAGGCAAAGAATGGACAGCAACCCTCAGCTTCCAACCCCATTTCCGGGGAGCACCTGAGTTAAGCCTGTTCTGTGGCACAAGAAGATCATTGAAGCCCTAAGAAAACTGGGACAAGAAGTCTGCCTTCCTCAATGCCTAGATGTGTTCCATCAGCTTCATCCAACATTTTTCAGTCTATAAAACACCGGGGAACATGGATCATCAAACACGCCATCCAGTCAGCCCCAGCCTTAACTATTGGATTGACCAAAAAGTTCGTTCGGGTTTTTCTGTACCATCTTACAAATCCACCACCTACCCACCCCCACCTGTACCCACCAAGGTCATCACCAATCTCGCATGCATGTCACAGTCCATCAAAGGAGTTGTTTCAACATAACAGATGGGGAGAAGGATCAACAATCTTATTTTGCACACTGATACTGTCCCCAGTCTCACCTTTTTTGTTGCTTCATCACAAAAAAGGAGACTCTCTCAATTTTACTCCCATCTCAAAAATGTTCCTGCTTACCTGGCAAAAATCAAAAGGCTTAGTCTACCTTGAATAAAAACAAAGCCTTTTCTTATCCACTGAGTTTTCCAAAGTGGGATTCATTCATTTAACAAATATTTACCAAGTATCCTTCATATGCCAGGCACCTTGCTACAGGCTGTGAACTCAGTATCTCTAATGCTCAATACTCTTGCAAAAAAGGTAATGTCACCTTCACTTTATAGGGGACAAGGGCTTCCCTGGTGGCGCAGTGGTTGGGAGTCTGCCTGCCAATGCAGGGGACATGGGTTCGAGCCCTGGTCTGGGAAGATCCCACATGCCGCGGAGCAACTAGGCCCGTGAGCCACAACTGTTGAGCCTGCGCGTCTGGAGCCTGTGCTCCGCAACAAGAGAGGCCGCGATAATGAGAGGCCCGCGCACCGCGATGAAGAGTGGCCCCCGTTTGCCACAACTAGAGAAAGCCCTCGCACAGAAACGAAGACCCAACACAGCCATAAATAAATAAATAAATAAATAAATAAATAAATAAAAAAAAAAAAACTTTATAGGGGACAAGACCAGTGATCCTACTGGTTAAGCAACTTGCCCAAAGTTGCACAGCTGGTAAGGGGCAGAGTCGGGATTAACATCCAGTTCCAAAATCAGACTCTATCTACCACATTGCTCACCCCACTTCCAACTGCCCTCACCCCCACCCTCCCAGTCTCCCCTATCTCCCCACCCCATGATCAGGGAGGGTCCCTCCTCTACAGGGGGTCAGCTCAGTGAAAGAGACAGACAGGTAAACAGAGGACTCACCACACAACATGGCAAGTGCCAGGACAGAGGTTCAAAGGGCTGTGGGGACATAGAGGAAGAAAGGAAAGGAAGGAAGTCTTCTCATCGGAGGAGACAGAAAAGCTGGGTCTCAGGGGATGAGCAGAGCTTCAGAGACAGAGGTGAGCATTATGGAGAGAGTGAAGTGCACAAGCAAGAAGAAAAAAGTAAGCGGATGTCTAGAAAAGGTTCAGGAGCAGTAGGAAACTCAGGAGCAAGGAAATACAGGACAAATGAAGCAGAGTGGCAGCAACTCAGGCCAGAGGGTTGAGTTTGGGCCAGAGTGCTTTTTGCATACCACGTTAAAGAGTGTGGACTTTATCCCAAACAAGGGAGAAACCATGGCCTTTCTAAGGGAAGAGACATTGGTTTTTTTTATAGGAAAATAATTTTTAGAGCAGCAGGGTAGAGTAGGGAGAGACTGCCCACATTTCATTCATCCGTATGCACCACAGCATTATAAAGCACCTCTTATGTGCCCTGCACTATCCTAAATGCTAGAATACGATAGTGAGTAAGACAGTATCTGTTCTCAAGGCACTTAGAGTCTTGTGAGAGTCAGACAAGTAAACAGGCAATTACAATGCAGCCTAAGTGCTAAAATAGAAGTAAGCACAGAAGGACAGTAAAGGGCGGTGGGATCCCAAAGGAAGTGACATTTAAACTGAGACCACAAGAGCAATAAGGAAGGTAAAGGGAGTCTGGAATGTCTGCATTCCAGACAGCACGACCAGCTTGTGCAAAGGCCCAGAAGCTACAGAGAATGAGATAAATTTAGAGAGCTGTTAAGAGGCTGAATCCAGGTGAAGAAATGAAGGCCCAGTTTACCCACAGGTCCTTGGCACTCAAAATATGGTGGCGAGAGGAGGTGAAGGGATTCGATTCAAAGATAATACATGAATATGGGGTGTTATAAGAAGAAACTGATTTAGACAACAACAAAAAGAAAATGCTAAAGGGGGAGAATCAGCTCAAAATCTATCAGCCTTCACCCTGAAGTTCAATCATCTGCTAAAATGTGACCTGAATCTAGAAAGTCTGAGGACTTCTACCAAAACACAAAGGTGTACTCTACGGAGATAACACGTTTCAGCATGCTGACCGAAGCACGAGTCAAGATAAAGCACATTATCCTGAGACACGTGGCTCCTCTGTTGATGGAGGAGGGGAGCAGAGACTCACAGATGCTGTCTAACTCTCAAAATCACACACGCCACAACAGACAGAAAAGTTCATCACAGGGCTGCGTCAGAATTCCCAGGGCAAACCCTAGGTCCTGAGCCCCCGACACCAGGCGCGTGCCTACCCTGATGGCAGAATGGAGAGTCATTTACTGAAGAAAAAGATGGACCCCGAGGGCGTGTTAAATAGACAGGACATGACTCAGAAGGAGGGGAAGAGTAAGTCTTAAATACAGGGCAAAGGAAAGCCAGTCAATCAATCCTTGGGTACACCTCTGCCCCAAGGCTGCACACGGGTCTTCTGCCTGGTAAAATGAAAGAGACCTGGGCTCGGCAACAGGGCCTTCCTCAACAACATAAGCCTCAGCAGAAGCACATTTATTTTCCATTTTCCTCTCACGTTAGAGGGAGGGAGCTGTTTAAAATGCCACATTTTTTCCCCTGTGTAGTTTGCTACTTGCTATTTTTAAAAGAAAGATGAATCCAGACCGTCTATGAGTTTAACACTATGGCTACTTCAACTGCTCATGTCACTAATCATAGTCAGATTGAGCCTTATATTTACATCTACATTAACTAACCCACACACCCACACCTTTAATGCATGCTAAGAATGGATCCCAGTGTAACTCTGTCTGCTCACCCAACCCAGCCCAAGGTTTTCCAAAGCACAGTCACCAAGCTGAATCACAAAGAGAGAGTCCAGATTTGGCTAACATGGCACAGGGCACTCCCTCACCAATCCCTGCATCAGTTATTATCTCTGAGAGGAAGGAGAGAGCTGAGATGAAGAGCTCAGCTCCTAAAACATTTTTTAAACAAACAAAAAAATTTTACGACAATATGGGTATACCTCTAACCATCATTACAAGCAAACAAGATACACATTGCCCGTAGGCATATTTAAAAGTTAATTTCATACCAAATGCAAAAAAAAGGCTCAACTGCTGAAGCCAGATTGCCTGGGTTCAAATCCCAGCTCTGCCACTTACTAGCTAGGTGACATTGAGCAAATTACTTAACCACTCTGCACCTCTATTTACTCATCTGTAAGATGGGGATACTAACAGTATTAAATTACTTAGTACAGGTAAGGCACTTACAATAGTGCCAAGCACACAGAATGTGCTCAATAAGCACTATTATTATCACTCAACTGCAAATCAGATAATTCTGCAGCCTCACAGCTTCAAACAGGAAATCACTGGCATTTAAACATCACTTTAAATAGCTTAACGAGGATATTCTCACTACACACAAAATCTATACTATCCAAAAGCTGTGCCTCTTCTCCTTAACATCAGGATAGCAGCTCAAACCAGTACAGGTCCTCCACAGAGAGACACCAAGTTCAACCATGAAGCAGAAATTAGTGCTGAGATCTGACTAGCATAATAACAACAAATACATATTGCGTGTCAGGCACTGTTCTAAATACATTAATATACTGACTTATTTGACCCTCACACAACCCTATGAGATAGGTACTCTTACCATCCCCATTTGATTGATGAGAAAGCTGAGGCATAGTGAGCTGTGCAATTTCTAAAGGTCACAGAGCTACAAATGGCAAAGTGCAGATCTGAATAGGCAATCTGGCTCCAGAGTCAGTGCTCTTAATCTCTATGTGTGCTCACCACACTGTCCTTGCTGATCGCAATTTCCTAGGGACATCCACAAATTGTATGCAGAAAGAGGAGTTTCTCAACCTTCTAGAAATGAAGTCACAGCTAAATAACACCAGTTCTTCAGATACTTGAAGGTGTCTCAGGGACAGAATGATGTGAAAAATGTTCGCAGAGCTTTATCCCAGTCAGCTTGACCTCTTACCATAAACTGACCTGGGTTTCTCCTCCCTAATCCCAACCTGCCTCACCCCCTCCTCTGACCCCACCTACCCACCAAATCCACACCCACAAAGAACACTAACGAGCCCTTCTTACCAAAAGAAACAATCAAAAGAGACAGACATGCTGCAAGAGTGAATTCAGGAACTGGTGACAGCAGGTACCTAAATGGTTAGTGAACACCACCAGAAATTTGTTTTCTTATGACTCCCCACCATCTGTCACCCACAAATCTCCACTTCCGGCAGGATACCAAACTGAAGATGTGATGGGGAGATCAAAGAAAATACAGTGAGCATGAATGCACTGCTTGTGACAGGGATGTGTTCAAATACTTTCAGCCTGATCTCTACGCTCTTGCCCACGTTCGCCTGCAGAGGTGAAGGCATACACGGCTCAATTCTACACCCAACTCTCAAAAATCAGCGTGAGATCTAAGCAGAACATTAACTTAGGGACCACAGGCAAAGGGCAGCCTCTATAGAAGAGTGCCCTTCTCAGATTAAATAATTTTCAGCATCACTCGTAGCCCATGCATCCTGCTCCGCTCCCAGGGAGCATGCCAGCCTGTCACCGGAGGCCACCTTACCCGCTCTGGGGTTGAGCTGGGGCAAGTCGCTACCTCTTCTTCTTTCCAAGTATTGTGATTTCTTCCAGTCCCTGGGGCCCCTGAGTCTTCAGCTGAAATTGGGGCAGATGCTGCTATAAGAACTGTGAAAAGGCTGATCTAAGTCTAGAAGAGGGTCATTTGATTGGCTTTAGTTCCCTCTTTACCAAACCCGCCCAACATCCTTCAGGTCTCTCTTCCCCCCTTCCCTACTCTCCTCCTCCACGGAAAAGACCCCTTTCCTCTCCCACCGGCCTGGTACGGTCGGGCCTCCGCCCCACACTCCAGGCTTTTTACTCTCCTCTAAGAAGTTCCGCTCCAGTTCGTGACTCTGCTTCTCCGGGGCTGTACACCAACTTCTGGTTCCCCCGCCTCGAATCCCCTCCCCCAGGGCTACCACTGGAATCTAGGTCCCCTCCCCTCCATCCCTATCGCCTTTTTTTCTCTCCGCCTCCAACCTTCCACCACTCCATTTCCTCGTCTTAACCCCGGTGCTAGTCCTTCCTCCGCCCCAACTCCATGTTGGTGTCCCCACGATCCCCTACAAGTCTAAACTCCCGGCCCGACTACTCCAATCCCACAACAAACTTTCTGCCGCTGCCCACTCCTTTCAGACCGCCATCTTGCCGCAGAGCAGGCCGGGTAGCGGTCACGGCCGCGGGAATCCCCACGCACTAGGCGCCGTGCGTCATCGGGGGCGTGGTCATGGGGGGCGTGGCTTCCAACTGGGGAATAGGGGGGCGCCAGACAAGGTGGAAAGATGGGGACGTAAGAGCAGGCTTTGGTGGCCTGGCAGCAGAAGGAAGGAGGTGTCAGGAGTAGGGCGATAGCGAGAAGCGTGGGGAAAGATTCTGGTATTCAAAAAACAAAGCCAAAAAAGACTGGGGGGGAAACAGCACAAAAATATAGTGAGGGAGTTGCAGCCCTGGTTCCCCATCACCCAAAGGATAAAAGGCAGTTTCTCAGCTTGCCACATGGAAATCTCTAAGATCCAGCTTCTTCGCCCCTTCATCAGCCTCATTTTCCACCTCTCCCAGGGACTTCATGTTCCCCATTGTCCTGTTTCCAGGCCATCAGGCCTGAAAACGTCCAAGCCCTCTCCTCCCCTTGCATTATGAATTCCTACTCCTCCTTCAGCCCTCAACTCAAATTATCACCTCCTCCAGGAAGCCTTTCCCAATATCCTAGATTGGATCTGGTGCTCCTTTTGCTGGGTATCTCTAGCCACTTGCACATAACTTCATTGTAGCTACCTGTGCTGTAATTATTTATTTACATGTTGTGTGTCTCACTAAACTGCTGCCAGGGGAAAAACTATATCTGATTACATCTTCATATTCCCTAACAGGTGCCTGGCACACAATAAATACTTAAGAAATAAATAGCATAGCATTCTGCCACTCACTACGAATACTCCTGCCTCAGGGCTTTTAGGTTTTCTGTTCCCTGTGCCTGGGATGTGCTTCCTCCAGATATTTCCTCTCATTGTGTCTCTGCTCAAATGTTACCACCTCAGAGAAGCCTTCCCAGGACAAACTATCTAAAACAACATCCCCAATCACTCTCCCTTACCCTGCTTTAATGTTTTCTTTCACAGCACTTATCATTATCTGACATATTTTTCTTTGTTTGTTGACCATCTCCCACTATAATGCAAACTCCAGAGCTCTGGGACTTTTCTCATTCATTACTGTATCTAAAGCAATGCCTGGTATAGTAGGTACTCAATAAATGTTTATTGAATGAATAAATGGCATGGAGATAAGTGATAGAGGGATTTTGGAATGTAGTGATGGGGAGAAGGAATTGAAAATACTGTAAAATAGGGAAATGCATAAATAGAAGGTACAGGTCCCTAAGGCCAGACTTGGCCATATCAAGAATGGGAATGAAGACAGAAGCCAGACTCAGCAAGGGAGGGAGGGAGTAGGATGAGGGCCAGGTGGAACTCTGGAGCAGGGTCCTCAGGGAGCAGAGCTCTCCTGGGAAAGCCCCAGTTCGGGTAGAGGAAATGGGATGGGCAGGAGGCTGAGGAGTTTACTCAGATCTAAAGACGAAATCCACCCTGAGCCCAGGCCTCTTTTGGCCAGATGGTTCCGGAGGAGCCTCAGCATCTGTTCCTCTGTAAATTATCCAGTGCTCCCTCCTGCCTGTCTTCTCTGGTGACAGTGGGAACAATTGTCCAGGAATTCCATCTGCTCCCCTGTTCTTCTCCCCTCCATAGCTCATCAACATTTTAGCGTGGAGAGGTGTCCCATTTCCCTGGGCCGAGGGTTGGGAGCCCAGTTTGTCCCTTGGTGGAGCTGGCCTCAAGCACTCACTCCTCTAACAGCACAACAAATACAACCTCAGCAAAGATCCCCAGGCCCTTGGAAGGAGGGGTCAGTCATCTTTATTTCTCATCCTGTCCACGTTTTTCAGTCCCATTCAACTGTTTATTATTATTAATTTAATAAAATTATACTAAATGAATCAATTATATTGGTTCTTGCAGAGCTTTATCAAATAAGGGTTCCCGGTCATTGTACGTTTCCGCATGGTTCCCTTTAAATTGTCCATACAATACTTTCAAAATGTGACATTCATTGTGATATAATACCACAAACTCAGATTTTTCTGAGATGACTTTTACTCTTTGCTAAAGGAATCTGACTGAAAGAAGAAAGAGAAAAGAAAGATCGTCTCTCTACTTTTCCCTAAATTGTTTTGGGATCCAGAGGAGGAGGGTGGCCCATGAACTGTCAGGTTAACAAACTTAGGGTATTTAAATCTGAAAAACGATTTAAGTTTATATTTTATAAACAGGGAAAGTGTCAGTAAACATAAATATACCTTTGAAAAGAAAGGGAGTCACAGTCCGCCAGAGTTTTTAACTTTTAGGATATGTAAGATAAAGTTCTTTTTACTATGAGGAGGCTGGCTGACCTCATCACTCCTTTCTCTGTGGACGTACAAATGCACACATGCGTGTGTACCTATACATTCATTAGGCCACAATTACATACTTGTTCGCTCTCACTGTAAAAGAACTATGAGGAAGGTGGTAAAGATTAAAGATCTCTTCTAGGCTTTCAGGGTTTTACGAAGTAGCTGCAATTTGTGGTAGAGTCAAGCTCACTACCTTTTGATGACAGTTTTCATGTCTGTGCCTTGGTGTCCACAGGGCTACAGGGGCTGTAGGGCCCACCTGTGTAAGCATGGGCAAGTATTTCCCAGGTCACAATCCACCCAGGTCCGAGACAGTTCTTTCTCCTGATTTCACTCATGTAGATCCTGTCTCCCCGTTGGAATGAATGTTTGTGTGGTGTCCACGCTAAGCAGAAAAGAGCCTCGGAATGGAAGTTGGTCTTGGGATACATTCTGTATCGCCCCTATGTTCATAGCAGCATTATTTACAATAGCCAAGACATGGAAACAACCTAAATGTCCATCAACAGATGAATGGATAAAGAAGCTATGGCATATATATATATATATATATATATATATATATATATTACTCAGCCATAAAAAGGAATGAAATAATGCCATTTGCAGCAACATGGATGGACCTAGAGATTATCATACTAAGTGAAGTAAGTCAGAAAAAGAAAGACAAATACCATATATCACTTATATATGGAACCTAAAATATGACACAAAGGAACATATCTACGAAACAGAAACATACTCACAAACATAGAGAACAGACTTGTGGTTGCCAAGGGGTAGGGGGGTTAGGGGAGGGAAGGATTGGGAATTTGGGATTAGCAGATGCAAACTATTATATATAGGATGGATAAACAACAAGGTCATATTGTATAGCACAGGGTACTATATTCAATATCCTGTGATTAACCATGATGGAAAAGAATATGAAGAAGAACATACATATATGTATAACCGAATCACTGTGCTGTGCAGCAGAAATTAACACAACATTGTAAATCAACTCTACTTCAATAAAAATTTTAAAAAGGAAGAAGTCGGTCTTAGAATAAGACAGCAATTTGAGCTGCAGGTATTGGAGGAAACTGCTGGGAAAAGAGCTGAAACCATCCTGGGTTCATCCCCATAGTCCTTTGAACTCTTCATCATGTTAGCTTGAAGGGCCTTAAACCATATTCAGCCATTTTGGTTGCAACTGACATTATCTACTAATAGTTTGAAGCCGAAAGGCTGCCTATCTTCTCATTTATGACCTAATTAGACAAGCTGAACCCTATTTACCTGGTTGTTTTGACAATGTTTTCAAAACCTCAAGAGGTGAAAACTCAGTCTGCTTCCCTAGATTTAAGTTGTACACATTTCCTAATTCTTCTGTCTATTAATAGAAGTCCATGACTGCCACACTGGTGGATAAGCTTTTATTATGTATAAATGTCTTTTTCCTAACTTGGGATGTTGAATTTGATGGGAGTCTAAGAAATGTAATTTTTTTTTAATTTATTTATTTTTAGTTATTTATATTTTTGGCTGCGTTGGGTCTTCATTGCTGTGCACAGGCTTTCTCTAGCTGCGGCAAGCAGGGGCTACTCTTTGTTGCGGTGCGTGGGCTTCTCATTGCGGCGGCTTCTCTTGTTGCCGAGCACAGGCTCTAGGCGCACGGGCTTCAGTAGTTGTGGCACACGGGCTCAGTAGTTGTGGCTCACAGGCTCTAGAGCTCAGGCTCAGTAGTTGTGGCACATGGGCTTAGTTGCTCCTCGGCATGTGGGATTTTCCCGGACCAGGGCTCAAACCCATGTCTCCTGCATTGGCAAGCAGATTCTTAACCACTGGGCCACCAGGGAAGTCCCTAAGAAATGTAATTTTAAAGACCATAAATAAATAAATAAATAAATAGGGACTTCCCTGGTGGTCCAGTGGTTAAGACTCTGCACTCCCAATGCAGGGGGCCCAGGTAAGAGCCCACATGCTGCAACTAAGACCCGACGCAGCCAAATAAATAAATAAATAATTTTAAAAATAAATAAATCAAGACCTTGAATCTTTGCAGGATCTTGTATTCTTAAATATTCTTAAACCCACTTAACTCTTAAAAGATACTTAATAAAGGCAGGAACTCAAATAAATATTTCTACACTGATATATATGAAATAATGCTATGCACAGCAGCACTATTACAACAGCCAAAACGTGGAAGCAACCCAACTGTAAAGCACAAATAGACTAACAAAATGTGGTATAGACACACAATATAATATTTTTCAGCCAGAAAAAGGAAATTCTGACACATGCTACAGCATGGATGCACTTTGAAGACACCATGCTATGTACAATAAGCCAGTCACAAATACTCCACGATTCCACTTATATGAGGTTCCTAGAGTAATCACATTCTTAGAGACAGAAAATAGAATGGTGGTTGCCAGTTGCTGGGAAATGGGGGATGGGGAGTTAGTATTTAATGGGTATAGAGTTTCAGTTTGGGAAGATGAAAAATTCTGGAGCTGCATAGTGGTGATAGTTGTACAACAATGTGAATGTTGGCAATCAATGTTAATGCCACTGAATTGTACACTTAAAGTTGGCTACAATGGAAAATATTATATATTTTTTACCACAGTAAAAGTATTTCCAGTAAAAAAAAAAAAACTTTAAAATATACATCCCATATATCTTTATATGATACTGAGTCTTGTCTTCTGGCTTCTGGTGGGCTCCCTGAGGGCAGGGCTTGTCTCCCCACTCAGACTTTGGGCAGGTGTCTCCCTTCTCAGACTTCAATTTTGAGTCCTGGGGAATCTCAGAAAGTGCAGAAGCACCAGCTTACCTCCCTCTTCTGGATGGCACTGGGGCCTGTTTGGCAGGCCCAACTTCACTCTGACCCAGTAGCATCTGGGTAGTTCTGCCATCCCCTGTCTCTTTGCCGAATCAAGAGGGCTTCCCTCCATCCCAGGTCTGTACCTGAAATTTGGCCTTGAATGTTTGCGCTGTCCCATAGACCAAGTAATTGTTCATACATGAAATGTTAAAAGAGGAGGCCCAGCTCCCAGAAGCTTCAGGTAAACCTCCTGGGATGGCTCCTTTAGCGGTTGCTGGAGAGGCTGGAGCAGGACCTGCCTGGGCTGTCTCCTCCACCACCCCCTCATGGGCACTGGTACTGCTATGCTTTACACTCATAGTTCTGGATATGGGTGAACCTCTTGCCCTTTCAGACCTGTGCACAGGAATCTGCAAACTCTCATGATTCCAAATGGATGGCATCCCCTCTTTTGACATTTGGACACTAACTGTGCAACTGCACACTTAGCACATCAGCAGGCAAAGTGTCCCCCTCTGCCACTTCTCAACTAACCCAAGGCCCACAGTCAGCATCTACCCTCATCCAGCTTCCTCCCTTTCCCTGAGCAGGTATCTCCAGATACCCCAAGTGTGGCATCCAGGGCCTGAGACTTGGCACTCCTCAGGGAGCCCCTAAGGCACATAATAAGCCTTCTCCCACCACAACACCCACAGTCAAACAAAGCCAAAAGGAGGGGCACAATAGTTGGTTTAGATTTCAGGCCTTGAGCAGCTGCCTCCAACTCCTGCTATGAGGGAGAGGTGGGGGTGGAGGACAGGAAACAACCAGAGCGGGAGGGCATTTGTGTCAGGGCCCTGTGCTGGCAGAAAGGCCCAGCGAAGGGTGGGACGACATGGATACACCTGACTCCCTCCCTGCACCAATTCAGTGCCCACCTGCAGCCCCTACTTGTTGGACTTGCCAGAATTGGCTTGGAGGGGCAGTGGCAGGACAAAACAAGCAGGCAGATGATTGTCCCTTACCTGGTGAGGACAAGGGCCAGGCCTGCATGCCCCTGGATCTCCGTGAGGTCCAGGCCCCACAGGTGCATCTGGTCCCCTGTTTACTTGGAGTGTGTGGGTAGTGAATGGGTGTGCCTGCCCTACTAGACTGTAAGCTGCTTGAGGTCAAGGCCCAGTACCTGTTTTCATTCGTATTAATTCTTGCACTCATTTGACTAATGCTTACTGAGCATCTGTGGTCCCTTCCCAGCTCCTGACCATATGCCAGGCTCTGATGGGGAGAAAGAGAAATATCTGTGGGCGGGTCAATGAATATGCAAATGAATGAGGAGCTCCTCTTGCTCCCCGTTCTCTTGTCTCTGCACCCTTATTTGGTATTGGTAATACACAAAACTTCTGGTTTGAAAGGAGATTAAGGAGAGAGGAGGGGAACCTGGGAACCCGCCCCCAAGGTGATGGGTGGGGAGGCCAAGAAAGATGAATCCACATGGCTGGGGGCCCTGGAGGAAGGGTTGATTGGCAGGTACTCAGAAAGGAAATGCTCAGGGAAGTGGAGAATCCAGAGGGTTGGGAATCTAGGGTATTCTAGAGCAGTAGTTACTGGTAGGGTCTGGGATCAAAGCCAGAAATGAGTCTCAGATGTCTACTGGCACCCCTCCAAAAGAGGCCACTATACAGGCGGTTTAGGAGGATCCCAAAGTCATCAGGCTTCTAGCCCAACCTGTTCCCAAAGTCCTCCGAAGAGTAGCCACTAAGTTGTATTGTGAAGCAGAAATTAAAGACAAGAATTGATTAGCGCCAGACAGCCCATACCAGTCACTTTTCCCAAGGATAAGAGCAGGGTCTCTGATGGACTTCCCTGGTGATCCAGTGGTTAGGACTCCGTGCTTCCACTGCAGGGGGCGAGGGTGTGATCCCTGATCAGGGAACTAAGATTCCACATGCCGAAAGGCGCGGCCAAAAAAAAAAAAAGAGCAGGGTGTCTGAAACAGACTGCCTGGGTTGGTATCCTGCAGTTAACTAGCTGCAAAACATGGGCAAATGACTGAAGTGCTCTGTGCCTCAGTTTCCCCATCTGTAAAATGGGGTTAAGCATAGTACCTACCTCACAGAGTTGTGATGTTCAGATGAGTTCATGCACGTAAAGTGCTTAGAACAGTGCCTGGTACATAGGGTGTTCCTCTCTTTTATCAGCGAGGACCTTGAGGCCCAGAGAAGTTAGTTATCTCCTGAAGGTCACTCAGCTGCAGATGATGGAGCCAGGATTTGAAGCAGCTTCTGGTACTCTTGCCTTGACATCATATGGCCTGAAGAGTAATAGGAGCAATCTCAGGCTGCTGAGCCAGGGAGGGAGGTGACAAGGATGGTGAGGCGGAGCGTTTAACCTCAAGGCATGCTGCAGAACAGGTGCATGGGAGGAAGGAGCAGTTCTGGAGCTGAGAGACCAGGTAGGAAATGCTTGTCCTGAGTCTGGTGTGGTGAGGAAGGTGGACAAGGACTGAGACAGTGAGACCGAATGGACCCAGGGTCCCAGGAGAAAGACGACTGGACAACGTTTGGTGAGCAGCCTGAACAAGGGAATAGAGGAGAGAGAGGAGGTGAGGATGGCTTTAAGGTTTGAAGCCTCAGTTACCCAGAGAATAGAAAGGTCTCTGCCAGAAGTAGGTGATTGTTTCAGGGGATTCTTGGAAATCCAAGCAGTGAGACAAGCCCTCTTTCCTGGGTGACTGTTAAATAGCTGAGGGGTGTGTGTGTTAGAAAGTTTTGCAGAGACTGAAGCCTGGACTCAGTGGTGTCCTTTACGTCAATGTGCTTCCACCCCTAGTAGTGGATTCTCAAAGATACTGGAACGGGGGACTTAAGTGGTGGCACAGTGGTTGAGACTCCATGCTCCCAATGCAGGGGGCGTGGGTTTGATCCCTGGTCAGGGAACTAGATCCCACATGCATGTCACAACTAAAGAGCTGGCGAGCTGCAACTAAGAAGCCCACGAGTCGCAACTAAGGAGCCCGCCTGCCACAACTAAGGAGGCTGCCTGCTGCAACTAAGACCCATTGCAACCAAATAAATAAATAAATTTTTTAAAAAAAAGATAGTGGAACAGAAACAGATGTTGAGAGACGAGCCCCAGCACAGCCCAGAACAGCCCAGTTCAACTTCCCATCGTTGTCTCATCACTAACCCCTTCTTCTACTCCAGGGCAGGAAACTGTCTTTACCAGGGACCACCCCCTCCCCAAAGCTTCAGCAACCACTCATCCCAGCCTCCACTCTCCCACCTCCTATACACATATCTTAGCTTGTACACACACTGTCTCTTCCTGACCTCACAGCGACCCTGTTAGAGAGGAAGGCTGGTACTATTCTCCCCATTTTACAAACGATGAAACTGAGGCCCAAAAAGGTTATGAGACTTTCTCAGAGGTCACACAGCCAATGCCAATCAGTGGCCAGATTCCAAATCCTGTTCATTTTACTTCACTACACCACACCTCCACTTCAAGACATCTCAAGCAGATTAGGGCCAGAGGTGCCCATCTCCTTTCCCCAGCAGATCCACAGACATTCCTTGGTGTTGGGGGGCATTAGTTTTCTCTCTGGGAATAATGGTGTGGTGGGATAATGACTGGGTATTAAGGAGGCAGCACAAAAAGGACAATGAGGGATGTGGCATCATTATGGATAAGCACCAACCATTAGGGCTGGAACCATCCTTAGAGACCACTGAGTTAATGTCCACTGTTTACAAGGGAAACTTAGGGCCAGAAAGAAGGGACTTGCCCACTGAATGCTTCTGACATTTTGTTACTCCCTTTGTTCCAGGTATCTATCACCGAATATAACAAATCACCTCAAAACTTAGTGGCTTAAGACAACAATCATTGTATTATCTCTCAGATTCCTGTGGGTGATTCAGGAAGGGCTCAGCTGGGCGGTTCTGACTTTGTCTCTCATTCAACTGTCAGTGGCTGGAGCTGAAACAGCAGGAGCTGGAGCAGCTGGACTCTCCAGGCCTCTCTGTTTCGCCATGTGTCTCAGGTCCTCTCCATGTGGCCTCTCCACTGGGGCTAGTTTGGGTTCCTCACAGCATGGTGACCTCAGGGCAATCAGACTGATTACACGGAAACTCAGGTCTCCAAAGGCAAGTGTCCCAAGAGAATCAGGTGAAACCTGAATCATATTTTGTGATCTAACCTCAGAAGTCACATAGCATCACTTCCACCATAGTTACAAGCCTGTCTAAAGGCAAGGGGAGGGAACATAGACCCTATCTCTCAGTGGGAGGAATGTCAAAGTCACATAAGAAGAGCACGTGGGGTGGGAGATCTCATGGCAGCCGCTTTTGGAGACCACAATCTGCTATACCCTTTCACAGTTGCCTAGATCCATAGCTTGGCACAGGGCAAAGGCCAGCCGGGGTCAAAGCCCTGGCTTCATCACTCACTAGCTCTGTGACCTTGGGGAAGTCACCTAACTCCTTGTATCTCCTCCTTCCTCATCCACGAAACCAGAATAATAGTAATGCCTGTCAAAAAAAAAGTAGTAATGCCTGTCTTGCAGGGTTGGGGTAAGGATTAAATGGAAGGGCCTGGCCCATAGAAAATTTATCTTTTTTTCTTCTTCCAAGTTATGAGAAAGCAGTGAACACACCATCAACCTAAATCTTGCACCCTGACCATGAAACAAACCCAAGTCTCAATAAAGACAGAAAAACAAATTCAGTGCTACACAGTACAAGATGTGATATGATAAATCAAGAGCTGGGTTATAGCAGTAAAGAAAAATAAAGTCCTTCCCCTCACGGAGTTTATAATCTAGTAGAGTGAGCCAGTCTATATATCAATATGCTAATACCTATACATGTCAGGTGGAAAAAAGTGTTCTGGGGAAAAATAAAGTAGGGTAATGGAAATATGCCAGGGGTGGGAATGGGGTTATTATATAGGATAAACAGGGAGGGCCTCTTTACCAAAATGAAATTTGAACAGAAGACTGAATGAAATGGGGAGAGTGAACTGTGAAAATATCTGAGTAAGAGCATTTCAGGAAGAGGGAACAGCTAGTGCAAAGTTCCTGAGGCAGGAACATGCTTGATGTGTTCGAGGATCAACACAGAGGCCAATTTAGCTGGAGCAGAGCAAGGCATGGGGAGTGTAGGGAACAAGGTCAGATGGGATCCACTGGAAGGTTTTGGGCAGAGATGTGACTTAATATGACCTCTATCTCTTAAATAAACTTTTTATTTTGAATAATTTTCCTTTTTTAAAAAATATTTACTTATTTATTTAGGCTCTGCCAGGTCTTAGTTGCGGCACGCCGGATCTTCGTTGAGGCGTGCGGGCTCTTTTAGTTGTGACATGCATGTGGGATCTAGTTCCCAGACCAGGGATCGAACCTGGGCCTCCTGCATTGGGAGCGCCGAGTCTTACCCACTGGACCACCAGGGAAGTCCCTGAAAAACTTTCAATTTACAGGAAGTTTGTAAAGATAGTAAAGAGAGTTCCCATATACCATTCACCCAGTTTGCCCCAATGTTAACATTATACATTACCGTGGTACATTTGTCAAAACTATGAAGCCAGTATTGGTACCTTGTGTAAACTAAACTCCAGATTTTATGCAGACTTCACCAGTTTTTCCACTAATCATTTTTTTTTTCTGTTTCAGGATTCAATTTAGAATATCACATGGCATTTAGCTGGCTTCCACTTTATCAGGATCACCCCAGCTGCTACATGATAATAGAAGATCCATTAGGAAGCTGTTGCAGTAGTCCAGGAAGGAGATAGTGGGGCTTGGACCCAAGTGTTAGAGGTCAGATTGTGGAAAGCGGACAAATCCTCGGTTGGAGGCAGAGTCAACAGGATTTGCAGGACGTGGGATGTGAGAGAAAAAGGAGAGTTAAGTATGATGCCAAGGATTTTAGCCTAAAACACTTGGCCATTCACTGATATGGGTGAGACTGACATAGGAAGACTATTTGGGGCTGGAAGTCAGGAGTTTGCATTTGAACATGCTAGGCCTCAGTTGCTTATTGGACAGTGATTAAGTGGAGACGTCAAGCAGGCGGTTGGATACACGAGGCTGGATTTCAAGGATACATCTTAGCTGGAAATATAAACTTGGGAGTCATTAGCTTATAGCTAGTATTTAAAGTCATTAGGCTGGATGAGATCACGAGGGAGTGGGTGAAGGTAGAAAAGAGAAGAGGGGAATTTCCCTGGTGGCGCAGTGGTTAAGAGTCTGTGCTCCCAATGCAGGGGGCCCGGGTTTGATCCCTGGTCAGGGAACTAGATCCCACATGCATGCTGCAACTAAGAGTTCACATGCCACAACTAAGGAGCCGGCAAGCTGCAACTAAGGAGCCTGCAAGCATAAACTAAGGAGCCTGCCTGCCACAGCTAGGACCCAGTGCAACCAAATAAGTAAATAAATGAAAAGAGAAGATGTCTGAGGATTGAGCCCTGGGGCTGTGGAAGAAATTGGAAGGATGAGGAGGAAGCAAAGGAGACTGAGGAGGGGCGGCCATTGTGGTAGGTAGAGAAGCTCCTGAGATTGCGCCTAGAAGTCCAGGGAACCACTGTGTCCAGTGTAGCTTACAGAGCCACCAAGATGAAGACTGAGAAGCAACTGTTGGATTTGGCAATGGTGAGGGCACTGGTGACCTTGACAAAAGTAAATCTCGTGGAGTGGTGGGGCAAGAGTGGGTTCAACAGAAAATGAGAGGAGACGAGGCGAAGACAGCAGGTATAGACAAATGTTTCTGAAGAGTTTTCAATAAAGAGAAGCAGAAAAATGTAGCTGGAAGAGAATATGGGATTGAGGGAGGTTATTTTAAGATGGGAGACAAGATGATGAAAATGATCTCATAGAGAGCAAACTGATGATGCAGAGAGGATGTGGAGAACTGCTGGGGCCCCACAGTAACACAGGTGAGAAGGGATGGGAACTAGTGCCCAGGAGGAGGGAGGGCTTCACCTGTGTAAGAACACTGGCAACGCATCAATGGTAACAGATGCGAGTATATGGAGACAGATGCAGGTAGGCGGAGGAAGCACGTGGAAAGTCTCTTCAGACTGCTTCTATTTTCTTCATGAAGTTGGGAACGAGACCACCAGCAGAGGGAGGAGGAACAGGAGGGGCTGGAGGTTTGGAGGAGAGAGGAGAAAGTAAAAATAGCCATCGAGGAGGCTGAGAGAGTGCACAGAACTGGGGAAAGGCAGGAGCATGGATGGTCAACACAAAGGGTGTTTGAGGGTATGAATTTAAGGGAGACCAGTCAGCCTAGATATGTGTTATTTCCAACCACGTTCAGCTGCTTGGGTGCAGGCTGGAGAAGTCACTGCGGTGGGGTTTTCCCAGATGAATATGATGGGAGAGAGGTGCCAGGGAGTTGCTATATGCAAGGAGCTGATTATAATGATAGATCATTGAATCAAAGCTGGGTAAGGAGGGAAGGGTGGATGTGATGGTGGTAGGTGTTGCTGAAAAGGGGGTAGGATCAATGGATGAGAGACAGGGCTGACATACCCCTGGAGGCATAGTGCCGAAGGCCCACAATAGTTTTAGGGGCCCACAAAATATTTTAATTTTAATTTAGTTTAAAATCAGAAGAAAAAAGTGAATATAATAAAAATGAATATATAATAATGGATCCAGCCTGGATTATATTCATCCTGATACCAAGGCAATCATAAAATATAACTTTTAATATTCTCTCATAGAGGAAGGGGCCCATGAAGGCGAAGTGTCTAGGGCCCACAAAAGTCATAATGTGACCCTTATGAGTGATCCCAGTAGATCCAAGTTCAATATTTGTTGAATTCATTTATAATGGCAAAAAAGTAAACATACCTAAGTATCCAGAATTGTTTGAGTCCAGGTACGACGGGCTGAAAAGATAAGAGTTGGTAATAGGAAAGTGTGATACTCAAAACTGAGATTATGGACTGTGTGAAGCAATTGGTAGTAACAAGGTTTGGGTGGGAACATCCTTCTCATTGGTGGAGAAGAAACCAAGGAGATGGGAAGCTGGTTTTATTGGTTATCTACTGCCATATTAACAACATCCCAAAACATAGTGGCTTAAAACACTCACCATTTATCTGTTTACCAACCATTTATCTGCTCATCCACCATTTATCTGGTAATATGGCAGGGCTCTGCTGAGCAGTTCTTCTCTTGGTCTTGCCAGGGCTCTCTCATGAGGCTGCAGTCAGCTGGAAGCTTGACTGGGGCTGGGTAACAGGACCTCATATGTGGTGGATGTTGCCCAGGGCATCTCAGTTCTCCTTCATGTGGCTTCTCATTTTCCAGCAGGCCAGACTGGACTTCTTTACATGATGTTGGAAGTTTTCTAAGAGGGCAAAGGGGAAGCTGCAAGAGCTCTTGAAGCCCAGACTCTGGGGACTCACACAGTGTCATTTCTGCCACATTCTGTTAGTCAAAACAAGTCCTAGGACTAGCCCAGATGCAAGGGGTTGAGAAACAGATTCCACCTCTTGTTGCGAGGAGCAGCAAAATCACTGCAAAGTGTCATGTGGGACAAGAGGAACTGGAGTGGCCATCTTTGCAAACAAACTATCGCACATGTTGGAAAAATTGTCTATGTGGTACCAAATCAAGCATCACCAAGAATTTGACAGAAGTGGGAGTGAAGAGAGTGACAAGCCAGGTGCTAAAATCTTCAAAGCATGAGGGAGTAGTAAGTGATACAATCTGATGCTATCAACTTCTAAAGCTTCAAGTATCTTTATTGTTTCATCAGTGAATGTGAGTGAATTTCATTAATGAAAAGGAACTCTTTATTTTTCACAACTTTGACTCAGTCACTCATCAATTCAGACTCTATCTTAAGGAAGGAACCTAAAACATGGGGGAAAAATCTATATGCATGAAAAATTTTTTTTAATAAATTTATTTTATTTATTTATGGCTGGTTGGGTCTTCATTGCTGTGCACAGGCTTTCTCTAGTTGTGGTGAATGGGGGCTACTCTTCACTGCAGTGCGTGGGCTTCTCATTGCGGTGGCTTCTCTTGCTGTGGAGCACAGGCTCTAGGCACACGGGCTTCAGTAGTTGTGGCACACAGGCTCAGTAGTTGTGGCGCACGGGCTTAGTTGCTCCGCGGCATGTGGGGTCTTCCCGGACCAGGGCTCGAACCCATGTCCCCTGCATTGGCAGGCGGATTCTTAACCACTGCGCCACCAGGGAAGTCCTGCATGAAAATTTGTAGCACTTTTCTTTATCTGGGAGCTGTAGCCCCAGTGCCTAGGATGATGTCTGGCATGGAGTAGTAACACATAGGTGCTCAGTAAATATTTGTTGAATGAATTTGTAATGGCAAAAAGTAAATACAACCTAAGTATCCAATAATGAGGGCTAGGTTAAATTTGGGTGTATCTATTTCATGGACTATCATGCAACCATAACAAAAATTATGATTTTAAGGACTATCAATATATGATGAGGAGTGGGAAAAAAAAGCAGGATATAGCATTACAGGTTCTATGTAAAAACAGCTGGATAGGAAAAGGAGTCAAACAACAGCAGTGGTTTTATGAAGCAAATAGAATCATGAGTGATTTTTAACTTTTAACTTTTTTTTTTTTTTGCCACACCACGAGGCTTGTGGGATCTTAGTTCCCCAACCAGGGATTGAACCCGGGCCACCGCAGTGAAAGTGCTGAGTCCTAACCACTGGACCACCAGGGAATTCCCCAAATTTTTAGTTTATTCTAAAAGATCTTTAATGTTATTGAATTTCTTTTATAGTAAGAAAAAGTTGAACATGTTCATTTTGGAAAGATGAGAAATGTTGAAAAGCATCAATAAGAAAAAATAACCTATAACTCCATCATCCAGGAAAAAAAAAATCACTGCCAACAATGAGACATTCTGTTTTGTTTCTTGCTTTTTTCCCTCCACCTAACGTATTCTTAGCTTTAAAAAATATATATCTTTAGACTTCCAAGAGGTGAATTTTAATAGTCACATAGGGTTAGTATACCATAATCTATTTGACTTACAGTAATTTTGGACATGATAGGTTCTTTGCAATTTTTCAGTGAAAAAAAATTAAAATAAATGGTCAGAGCCGTGGCATTACTCAACTCAAATTTAGAAAGCTCTTGAGGAAAGAGGTGATCAGAGTTCCAGGGAAGGTGGCTAGGAAGATGGGGTGGGTGTGGCTGTTCTGTCCAATGGAGAATGCAAGAAAAATTAGTCCAGCGGCTCCGACCTGTAGGGGGCGGGTGTCTGTAGGAAGCTGCTCTGCACGGGCTAGGACTCCTCCTTCCCATGTTTGGAACTTAAAGATCGTGAAATCTTTTTTTTTAATTTTTTACATTTTTGGCTGCGTTGGGCCTTCGTCGCTCCGTGCGGGCTTTCTCTAGCTGCAGCGAGCGGGGGCTACTCTTCGTTGCAGTGCGCGGGCGTCTCATTGCGGTGGCTTCTCTTGTGGAACACGGGCTCTAGGCGCGCGGGCTTCAGTAGTTGTGGCACGCGGGCTCAGTAGTTGTGGCACGCGGGCTCAGTAGTTGTGGCTCGCAGGCTCTAGAGCGCAGGCTCAGTAGCTGTGGCACACGGGCTTAGTTGCTCCACGGCATGCGGGATCTTCTCGGACCAGGGCTTGAACCCGTGTCCCCCTGCACCGCCAGGCGGATTCTCAACCACTGAGCCACCAGGGAAGTCCAACGTTGATGAAATCTTGATTTGAAGGACTAGAGATGGACAGTGGTGGTGCTGATCTCTGCCCTCTTGCCTTGCGCAAACAAGAAACGGTTTCCTGCCCTTGCCTCTGCCTCGAACAGATATCTCTGAGCCATTAGCCTGGAGGGATAGAGCTCCCTCACTCCCCCTACATAACTCTCTCAGTCTGAGCTCTGGGTTTGGGCAGTCGACGATTAGCCTGAGGTCAAGAATGGATGTTATCCGGGGTACACAGGTGGGAACTTGGGGGCACATTTACAAAATAGGGGGGGGTTCCCAGTTCAGGGAAGCTTCCCAGTAGTGGTCACGAAAGTAGTGGGGTAGGAAAGACAGACGTGACGGAAGGAGGGATGGAGGGGGTGGGTGAGTGGGCCAGGCTAATACTTAGGCACGGATCGATCCTGGAAGGTTGTGGATGGCAATGAGGGGGGAAAGAAGCGGACGGGGCGGAGGAGGAGGGGAGCAGACAGATTAAGCAGGTGATGTAGGATTTACAAATGGAGGAGGCTGGTGACAGGAGGAGGGCCAGGAGCGGCAAGTATGCCCTGAATGTGCATGGGATATATATGAGAAGCGTGATGGGAAGCGGGCTGGTGAGAGCAGAGGTGGGGCGTGGGGTGAGCAGTGCGGGTCACGAACGCTGAGATGTGAGATGGAGGATAACGGCTGCGCACATTTGGCCGACCCTTTACAGTCTGCTCCCATTTAGACTCCCATAATTTCCTCCTCCCATCAGAGAGAGCGAGGTGCGGAGAGGTCGGGCGGCTGCGGAGGGTGGGGTCCCAGGAGAGCGCGAGGCCCAGAGGAAGGGTGAGCGCCGGGACGGGCGTGCGTGGTGCGTCGCCGGGGGTGGGCGCCGGGCGCCGGGCGCCGGGCGCGGGCGGGTGGGGGGCGGGCCGGCTGCGGCCCGGGAGGGGAGGGGGGAGGCGGGCTCCGCCGGCACACGCCGCACCTGGCAGGCGGCCTGAGCGCGTGCGAAGAGCCGCCGCCGCCGCCGCCGCCGCTCGGGGTCGCCTTGAGCCCCAGATTCCCCAGCGCTGGCTCGCATGGCAGCCGCCTGGGAGACCGGCCCCGCGACCCGCTAGGGGCGGCCCAGCGCCCCGGCCCAGCCCCTCGTCTGAGTCCGTCGGATCCGGCCTCGCTCTGCGCCCCGGGGCGCGCCGCCTCCCAGCCCGAGGTGAGGAGCGCGAGGGCAGGGGCGCGCTGGGCTGGGGGCGCTCTGGGGTGCCCAGGCCCCGCGCCGCGGCCGAGCCGAGTGCCGCGGAGGTAGGAAGGGGATGCGGGAGCAAGTCCTGCGGGGAGACGGAGGTAGGAAGGGGATGCGGGAGCAAGTCCTGCGGGGAGTCGGAGGTGGGGGGCAGAGACTGCTCGCTGCCGGGAACCAGCCCCCGCGTCGCCCCCGTGCTCGAGGACGCCCCTCGGCGCTGTTCCCTGTCCCCCTCCGTCCGACTGCGTTCCCCGGCCCTTCCAGTGTCCTGACCTCGCTCTGCGCTGCCCATCCTTCACCTTCTTCCTACAGAGCCCGCTCCCGGTTCCTGTCTCCAATCCTCTCGTCTGCTCAGACCTTCCCAGCCCCCGCCCTCCGCTGCCTCCACCGATTTTTTCTGTCTGGACGCCCCTCTCCCCTCTCGGCTCGTATCACTCGGAACCGGAATCTGTGCCGCTATCTCCGCGTCCGGCCGCCTCCCAGCCTGTGCCGTCCCACAGGTGTCCGCACGTCCGGCGGTCCGTCTGTCCCTCCCTCCCGGGGCCGGCGCTGACCATGCCCAGCGGCTGCCGCTGCCTACATCTCGTGTGCCTGTTGTGCATCCTGGGGGCACCCGTAAAGCCTGCCCGAGGTGAGCGCTCCCCTGGGCTCAGGTCGCGGCCCTGTCCGGCTGTCCCTCGCTTGCACGTTGACCTCTGCCGGCCAGAGATGGCACTGCAGGCGCTCCGACCCGCGGGGTTGGCGACACCCAGGACACCCCTTTGGAATGGGATGAGTCTCTGTTCTTCCCTGTCCCAGAGCTGAGTCCACCCAATTACTGGGACCTTGCATCCTCTCCCTAGCCCCGCATCTCAGGCAGCTGAACGCTGACCCCAGGCTCACCCCTCTCACATCAATCTCTTGCAGCTGATGACTGCAGCTCCCACTGCGACCTGGCCCATGGCTGCTGTGCGCCTGATGGCTCCTGCAGGTACCTCTCCAAGCACGTGCTCCCAAACGCTGTGCTCCACATTTCCCAGGCCTCCACACCCACAACCAGCTCAAGCCCCAGAGCAGAATGTTTAGGGGCTTAAGACTCTACTGCTCTCTCCCCATCCCCTCGTGCACATGGCACACAGAGCCGAAGGCCAGCCCCTCACCCTGTGCTTACCCCTCCCCAGTTCCCCTTTGCCTTGCCTCTCCTTTGCTTCTTCTAGCTTATGGCTCCCCACTTCACTCTCCCAACCAGGTATTCTGCAACATTCCTCTTCAAGATACCAGGAGAAAGACCCGAAGCTTGAGGGAGTGTGGAGAGTGGGAGCCATAAGGAAAAGGGGAGATAAAGGAAACACATAAAGAGAATTGGTTTAGCCTGGAAAAGAAAGACTGTTGCAAGGGTTACTGGGGAGAAGCGCTTATGAGAGCCTTTTCTGATGAATTTGAGTAATTGACTCAGTGGGGTGGGGTTGGGCAAATTCTGCAGCAGGAGGAAAGCGTGTCTGGTCATAAGGAAATGAGCTGACAGGGCAAGGTCCTGGAGGGGCTGAGGGTGCTTGGGACTCTCCGAAGTAGAGCAGGCCTTTGCCCTGGAATCAGGGTAGGAAGATAGTCCTCATGACCTTTCAAGGTCACTCTTTTTTTAAAAATGTTTCTAAGCACCTCAGACATGCCAGGAGTGGTGCTGGGGGCACTTACAGACATCATCGTAATTTCCTCCTCAACACATCCCTGCCAGGTGTATCCCCAGTTTACAGATGAAAAAACTGAGGCTCAGAAAGGTTAGACAAAGTGCAGAACCAGGACTTGAATGCTAGTGTCTGATGGTCTGATACCATATATGTGTCCCGTGACCCTGCACAGCCCTGTATCAACCTGGGATAGGCCTGCTTTCCCTTGGGGGCTGTCATATTGGTCTGTTTCCTAGAAGCTCTGATCTTGCCTCCCGCATTTCTTCACATCCTTCTACCCAGAGCCCTGACCCTGTGCTTCTCCCCATCAGGTGTGACCCAGGCTGGGAGGGGCTGCACTGTGAGCGCTGTGTGAGGATGCCTGGCTGCCAGCATGGTACCTGCCACCAGCCCTGGCAGTGCATCTGTCACAGTGGCTGGGCAGGCAAGTTCTGTGACAAAGGTAGGGGAGTAGCGAGGGTAGCTGTTGTCTGGGGACCCCATGTGTCTTAGGAGAACATCCATCCTTATTTATTGAGCGCCTCTTGTGTCTGGCTCAAACCCGAAAATATATGGTAGCTTATAATTTTAGACTTTATACCTGTTGTCTGAACTGGTCCTAAACACAACCCCATGTGGTAGGCAAGACACCTACGGAAAACTGTACTCATATTACAGATGAGGAAACTGAGATCTACAGACACGATACAACTTGCCCAAAGGCACTTTGAGACAGACTAACAGGGCCAGGGCTGAGTGCCTCCCGACTCCAAACTCAAGTGTTGTTTTCCCCCACTACACTGTACCAGCCCAGGCTGGGATTGTAGTATGAGCCACACCCACAGAGCTTTGGGTGGGGCCTGGGCAGGTCTGGGTGCCAGACATGAGGGGCTAACTCCGAGCCCTCCTGGTCTCCTCTCCAGATGAGCACATCTGTACCACACAGTCCCCCTGCCGGAACGGAGGCCAGTGCGTATATGATGGGGGCGGCAAGTACCACTGTGTGTGCCCACCAGGCTTCCACGGGCGTGACTGTGAGCGCAAGGCCGGACCCTGTGAGCAGGCAGGGTGAGTGCTGGCTCCAGGTTAGATGAGGATCTGGTGATGGAGGAGAGAGGACTGTTGAGAGGATGGTGGGGCAGTGTTAGGGCTGACGGTCAGAAGTCCCACACGGGGGTACTCGAAAATAAAATCTAGTCTGTCAGAGTATCTGTAGGGTTTCTCAACTTTTTTGGTACCATGTGAACCATTTCTCCAACAACAAAAATCTACAGGGGCTGGAGGTGTAACACATCAGTGTGTGACTCCCCTGGGTGGGGAGGCTGAGGGCCTTGGACTCCCCTCATCCTCCCAGGAAGGGTGGCATGCAGCCCCTAAAGTTGTTCCACGCAGCAGCCTTATGCCTCGTGGTGAATGGGGAAATGGCCTACAGGTCTGGACTCTTCCTCATTTCCACCTTAAGCCCAAGAGCCTGCGTGGATAATAATTGTACACTTGCCTTGAGCCTTGCTTTGGGGCCAGGCCCTCTGCTACCTGCTTGACCCTGGATTATCTCATCTAACCCTTACCATTTGGGAAGCTGGGTACTGCTCTTATCCCATTTTTATTTTTTTAAAAACTTATTTATTTTAAAATTTCTTTATTTATTTGTTGGCCGTGCTGTGCAGCTTGTGGGATCTTAGTTCCTCAACCAGGGATCGAACACAGGCCCTTGGCAGTGAAAGCACAGAGTCCTAACCACCAGATCACCAGGGAATTCCTCTAATCCTATTTTTAAAATGAGGCATTTGAGGCTCACAGAAAAGTGGCTCAAGGTGACATAGCTAGAAGGGAGGTGGTAGTGGTGGCAGTGATCAGGATGTCGACCTGGGCTACCCTGCAGATGGCAGTCGGTAAAATGCCCTCTCCCACCCCACTCAGCTCCCCATGCCGGAATGGCGGGCAGTGCCAGGACGACCAGGGCTTTGCCCTCAACTTCACATGCCGCTGCTTGGCGGGCTTTGTGGGTGCCCGCTGCGAGGTGAACGTGGACGACTGTCTGATGCGGCCTTGTGCTAACGGCGCCACCTGCCTGGACGGCATCAACCGCTTCTCCTGCCTCTGCCCTGAGGGCTTTGCTGGGCGCTTCTGCACCATCAACCTGGATGACTGTGCCAGCCGCCCATGCCAGAGAGGGGCCCGCTGTCGGGACCGGGTCCACGACTTTGACTGTCTCTGCCCAAGTGGCTATGGTGGCAAGACTTGTGAGCTAGTCTTACCCGTCCCAGATCCCGCCACCATAGCGGACATCCCCCCAGGGCCCACCTCAGCTGTGGTGGTACCTGCCACGGGGCCTGTTCCCCACAGCGGAGGCGCTGGTCTGCTGCGCATCTCCGTGAAGGAGGTAGTGCGGAGGCAAGAGGCCAGACTGGGCGAGTCTAGCCTGGTGGCCGTGGTGCTGTTTGGGGCTGTCACTGCCGCTCTGGTCCTGTCCACGGTGTTGCTGACCCTGAGGGCCTGGCGCCGGGGTGTCTGCCCCCCTGGACCCTGTTGCTACCCTGCCCCACACTATGCCCCGGCGCGCCAGGACCAGGAGTGTCAGGTTAGCATGCTGTCGGCAGGGCTCCCCCTGCCGCCTGACTTGCCCCCTGAGCCTGGGAAGACCACAGCACTGTGATGGCGGTGGGGGCTTTCCTGCCCCCTCCTTCACCTCCTCTGCCACTCAGACTGGATTGGCCCTTTCTCGCCACCCCTCAGCTGGAGTACACAACACTGAGGGACCTCAGCCTCATGCCAGAAATATTATTTTTTTAATACACAGAGTGTAAGATGGGAATTTTATCAAATAAAACTATGGAAGTGCATGTGGGCTCCTTTGCCAGAAAAAATCCGCCTGGAGTCCCAGACGCAAGAGGGCCAGAGCAGAGGCCTGCTTCTGGGGAAGCCGCGGGACACTGCCCCCGAGAAGGAGTGGTTTGTAAAGAGGAACCCAGGGTACCCTTTTCCCCTCTGCGGAGGTGAGAGAGGTAGAGCCACAGAGGGGTGTAAACAAGCGGCAGGCCCCCCCTGTGCCAGGCAGCAGTGGGTAGGACAGAGGGAGGCCCTGTGGGGCGGGGACTCGGGGCCCTCAGGGAGAAGAGCGGGCTCCCTGCTGGCTGCTCTGCAGCAGCTGCTGGAACAGTGAGTGGGGCTGGCTGCGCAGGACGGCGGGGGAGTCCAGCTCCGCCACCCTCCCGGCTTGCAGCACCAGCACCCGGTCCGAGTTCAGGATCGTGTTGAGCCTGCGTGGGAGAGGGTGGTCAGCGTGGGGATGGAGGACAACGCCCTAGAGAAAGCTGACCTGCTTTCCCTCCTCTTCTCCTCTGGACAGCACCAGCCTGCCCCACAGGCTTCAGCCCCTGGCTCTGTGCTAGGGGAGGGGCTGCAGGCTCCCTCAGACAATGCGCTACAAAGGGCCTGGGTTGGTGCCTGGAGAACACGGAGCTGAGATTCATAGGGGTTGGAATCTCTAGAGCCCTGACCCCTGGGGTTCCTGAAAGGAAGGGCGGCTATGGGTCCATGACACCTTAGGCCCTGATTAGATTCTCACTCTGGATGCCTACACACCTGTGGGCGATGGTCAGCACTGTCTTGTTGGCAAAGCGTTTACAGATGGTCTGCTGGAGCAGCTGGTCTGTCTTCTGGTCCACGCTTGCTGTGGCCTCGTCGATACACAAGATCTGGACCATGTGGAGAGGATGAGGGGGGAGGAGGGAGAAGAAGGTCAGCCGTGGCTGCTACATAAGCCCCAGCCCCCACCTCCTGGTCTGGCGCAGGCCAGCCCACAGCTCCCCACCTCCAGCTCTAAAAGAAAAACTAACTAGGTCCCTTGAGACCTCTCCCCAGTCCACTTCCTCACCCCCCACCCCTCACATGTCCCCTGCCTTCTTCCTGGCCCTCTCGAATGTCCCTTCCTCTGGTCTTACCTTGGCATCTGTGAGGAGAGCCCTGGCCAGACACAGCAGCTGCCTCTGCCCCAGAGATAAGCTCCGGCCCCCCTCGCCCAGTTCACCATCCAGACCACCTGAAAAGCACAGCATCTTCACTCCTGGGTTCTGAGCCTCCCTCAGCCCCCTCCCTGCTCACTCCTGCCACCATGCAGGACAGGACCTAGAACTCACCCATAGATATGATCACCTCACTCAGGTGGCACTGCTCCAGGGCCTGCCACAGGGCCCTGTCCTCATACAGACCCCGGGGGTCCAGGTTTTCCCGAACAGTTCCACTGAACAAAAAGGGTTCCTGGGGGATGATAGCCAGCTGGGATCTGGGGGATGAGAAGGGGACAGGACATGGGGTCTTGGCTGGAGATGTGGCCACTTCTGCTCCCAGCACAGGTTTTAGCTATAGGTCCAGCCCTTCAGAAAAGCTTGGGGATAAGACCTGAACATCACCCCCATCCTGTTCCCCACTTGGTCAGCCATGTACCTAGAACTGTGCCAGTGCTATAAGGAATTCCAAAGAAACCAAAGGCCTAGACTCTGCCCTTAAAGAAATTACATCTCACTGAGGGGCAAAACAGAACAAGCATGAGCTAAACCGTATGGCACTGACTCCAATCACGGGACAGCAGTGGATGGCAAGGAATGACCAGAGGGGACCAAGGAATGACTGGGTAGGGGATGCTTCAAGGTTGGAAGTGGGCCTGAAATTGGGTCCTGAGGAGCCATGTGGTCAACCTATGGCCACCACAGGTTAGAAGAGAAGGCAGGAAGGCCAGGGCCAGGGCCTGGGATCAGTAATGGGCTTTAGGACAGAGCATCCCTACCTTTTTCCATGTCATGGAACTCAGAAAAAATGATACTAGGGCAACGTGGTTGGGAGGGGTGTTTAGCTCCAGATGAGACCCCTTGTGGCCAGAGGCAACTGGCCCAGGTCTCCAGCTGTCCCAAGCGCCGCCTGCCAAGCCCGAGGTCACAGCACCTGGGAGGCTCTGACTCAGGAGGCAGTGACTGGTGGTCTAGAGTGGAAGGTGTATGCTGGGAAGCACAAGGTGAACCTGGGAAGGTGAAAACCTTAGGATCACAGCTATGAACCCTGACCTGAGCACTGGCAGCTCACTATCTTCGCCTGCTTGTCCCATCCTCCGTCTCACCTCCTGATCAACCCTGTCTGCCCTGAGTTTATATAAAGCCTTCCTAACTGGGCCTTCCTCTAAGTGCCAGTAGTCTGGTCCCGTCTCCTCCCTCCCCCAGACCTGAGCTCGGCCAGCTCCAGCTGGCTGGTGTCCACGCCGTCCAGCAGCACTCGCCCAGAACTGGGCTCTAGCAGCCGAAAGAGCACCAACAACAGGGAAGACTTGCCAGAGCCCGTGCGGCCCACGATGCCCAGCTTCTCTCCAGGCTGTACGCAGAAGGTCACCCCATCCAGGGCATTGGGCAGCCCTGGCCGGTACACCAACACCACATCCTGGAACTCCACGCTCCCCTGGCTCAGCCAGCCAATGCCCAGCTGGTGGGGTCCGTGGGTGGGAGAGGGAGGGAGATGGGTGAGATGGGGAGGAATGAAGAAAGTGGAAGGAAGGGAGAGGAATGAGGGATAGATGCTGTGAGAGTAGAGGTGGGGGAAACGAGGACTGATGGGGGGATGGACACAAAAATCAGGGAGATCACAGGAGACGGTACAGGAGCTGAGAAAAATGGTGAGGGGCACAAGGAAAGGAACTGGGGGAGAGACTGGGGCCATCAGAAGGATCCTTCAGGGTTCTAGCACCCAGGCTGGGGTGAGGGCGCAGGCTACCTGCGGCCGCTGGCCCTGGGGCTCCTGGGGCAGGTCACAGGAGTATTCCTCCAGCCGCTCGACGCTCACCAGCATGGCTTCTGTCTGTGTGAAGCTGCTCACCAAGCCGGAGAGCAGGCCCGTCAGGGACAGGGCGTAGGACAGTGACAGGCCCACGAGTCCTGGGGGAAGGGAACACAATTGCCAGGGGAGGCTTGGACGCTGGGATGTGTGTGGGGATGGCTGGGCAGAACGGGCGAACCCTGAGCTGTGGACCGTGGGCATTTAGAGGAAGCTGGCACTGAAGGAGGAAGATGCAGAAGCCATACCAGCCATACCACAGGAGGATGGCTGCAGCAGAGTGGAAAGGCTACGAGGGAGGACGGGTGGAAGGCAGGGGGGCTAGGGCCGGTTGCTAAGTGCTGAGGACGGGTGAGCAGGGAGGGGCGGAGATCAGAAGACTTGACTAGTCCCAGATCCACGACCACCAGGGTGAGTGACTCCTTGAGACTCAAGTTTCCTCAACTCTAAAATGCGGGTGATGAGAATTACAACACATCCTCACAGGGAACCCTGGTTGGGAGGTGAAAATGCTTGGGGCTGGAGGCGGCGGGGGGCAGTGCAGGGAGAGGTCTGGGGCAGGTGCTGGGAATAACACACTTCTGAAGTGAGAGTGAAGGGTCCCGGGGCGGCACCTGGGTTGGCGAGGCCCTGCTGGTGCTGCACCAGGGCGATGCCTGCGATGGCGCTGACCACTGCGGCCCCCATGAACTGTAGCCGAATGTCCAGCCACTGCATCGTGGCGCTGGCAGCAAACTGGCACCTCTGGTTTAGCTCCAGGAGTCTCTGGTTCTCCTCCTCAAACCTGGGGGAGGCCACGCCACAGCTGCACCGACCCGTCCAGACTCCCTGCCCGTAGAATGCCTCCTCCTCGGAGCTGACCTGCACGCCCACAGGCCGCACCTCAGTGGTACGCAGGAGCCAATGTGCTCTCCTGTAGGGGTCTGCTCAGCGTCACTCTCCCCCTTTTCTGTTTCTTTCCTCTTCCCCCTATGCCCTCACCCACCCTTCCCTTCTCAGGAGACTGAGGCCCGCCCCCCTTCTTCTCAGGGGTCCCTCTTCCCCCCTCCCCCCAGCACCTCACCCACCTCGCACTGGTTGGAGGAGGCGGACCTCACACACCTGTGGGTGGTGCCGGTGGCCCGGAGCACAGGGAGGCCGGCCAAGGTGTCGGCCAGGTGGGTGTAGAGAGGAGACAGGGTGAGGCTGCCCAGGCGCCGCAGCTCCCTCGAGGAGGCCCTGTAGTGGCGCTGCACGCGACAGTGGATGAGGCTCAAAGGCGGCAGCAGCAGCAGCAGCCAGGGCAGGCCAGAGCCCAGCACAGCCAGAAGGCCCAGCAGGCCTGCCGCGTTGGCCAGGAGGATGTTGAGGATGAAGGGCAGGCTGTCATCCGCACAGGCCACGTCGGAGGAAAAGCGGTTGAGGACCCGGCCCGTGGGCGTGGAGTCGAAGAAAGTCACTGGCGCCTGGGAGAAGGGGTGTGGGTGGGCCAGGGCAGGGGCCAGCGGAGAAGCCGTGGAGGCAGCCCCCGGGGGAGGTGGGCTGGGGAGAAAGGCCCAAGGTAGAGAGTAGGAAAGGAGTAAAGTGTCCCCAGAGTTTGGGGGCACTGAGCGGGGGCTGGAGGAGCTCAGAGGAAGAATACCCCATGTGGGAAAGAGAGAGTCTCTCCCATCCCTCTGGCTAGTGGGGACCCTGAGAGGTCAGGCTGGCCACCCCTCTACTTCTGTGCTAGACATGCCTACACCCCCTTTCAAGGGCAGGTAGCTAATCTCCTTCCAGAAGATGGAGTCTTCAGGCCATGAGTGAGATTTAGTTAGATGTTAGGAGGAACATCCTGATTGCCCGTGGCAGGACAGAGTGGTGAGGGCAGCAGTCAAAGTCCATACTATCCCATGGTCAAGCGCTCAGGCTCTGGAGTCAGACTGCTTCTTGGATTCCAGCCCTGCCACTTACCAGATGTGAGACCCCAGGTAAGGGGGCTTCATCTCCTCAAGGCCCCTGTCCCTCATCTCAAAAAGGGGGATAGTAGTAATGAAACTGCACCTCCCGGGGCTGACAGCAGGATTGAAGCCACGTAGACAGCAGTCAGGAGCTTAGCAGGGTCTGCCTGCCACGGAGCAGGTGCTTGGTAACTGCTAGCTATTTAGACTACTTACTACTGGGAGGTACGGTCTCAAAGACCCTTTCCCTTTCCCCGCCTTCCCTGTCCCCCAACTCTCTGCCTTTACTTGGGGATCAGTCCTATCTTAAGGCAGGACACTAGGTCAAAAGACTTGCTGAAGCATTTCCTAAAGCCAGCTTATGAGAAATTAATTCCTTCACAGCCTGAAGATGTGGGCAGACAGTGGGCAGCTGCTCCCGGAGAGGCAAGGGAAAGACCCACATGTCCTGGGTTCACGGCCACAGAACTAGCCTTGCCCAGGTTGCACACACTCTCAGAGCCTGTTTCCTCATCTGTAAAATGATGATAATAGTACCCATCTCACAGGGTTATAATGAGGCCCTAATAAGATAACAGACAAAAAAAGAGCTTCGTAATAATAACAACATCGTTAATAGTAATTGCTAATTGGGCACTTAGTATATGCCAGGCACTATCCTAAGCACTTTCGATGTACTGATTAATCCTCATAATGACCTATGGGGCAAGCAACAGACTATATATACACACAGCAACAGGGATGGACCTTAGAAGAACTCTAAATAAAAATTGTGAGAAAAGGAATGTCATTTATAAAACTATGTGCACACAAAACACAGGCATTTTGCAAAAAGCCAAAAAGATACATATTAAACACACCTAGGATGGCTGCTTATCAAGGAAAGGAGAGGAAATGAAAACAGGGTTTGCAGATAAATAGGAATGGATCAATACATAAAATTAAAAAGGGATCTCACATGAACTAAGGGGTGATTAACTCAGTCCTCTGCGCCTCAAGTAAAAAACGGAAGTAAACCTGAGGAAGATTCTCTTCTCCCCACTTTATACATGAGAAAGCTATAGGCCTAAGTAATTGGGTTTGAACCCAGGCAGCTGCTCTGCTCTTGGCCTCTCCAGGTCTCAAGTGCTGCACGCATCTGTGAGGTGCTGTTTTCTCCTGAGGACCAGGAGGGGGGGATGGGCCCCTGATGGAGCCCAGGTAGCGGGAAGGGCCCCCCATGCCACCCCCACCCTCCCATCCCCTCACCATGAGGACTCGACTCAGCAGGCGGTGGTGCAGGGTGGCAGCTGCTCGGAGGGTGCCCGCTGCAAAGAGCACTGCCCGGAGAAGGGTGCAGAGGGAGTTGACGCCAGCAATGGTCGCATACACGGTGAGGTAAAAACGGATGTCTGAGGAGCCATTGGGGGCAGCTTTGGGCAGTGGGAACACTGAGGTGCTGGGTGGTGGGGAGGGGGCTGTGGGTAACCAAAAGTGGGGCCACTCAGGGGTCCCTTCCCCACGCCCCCCCCCCAACGCCACTGCTCCCCACCCTCCAGGAGACACAGGCCCTGGAGCACCAGCCCCCCAACTCACTCCCTGCCTGGCAACCACTCTGAGAGCCCCAGGCCTGCTCCTGGCCCCAGCCACTCACTAGAGGCTTCCGGGGGAGAAGGAGAGCAACTGGGCAGACAGTGGCCCTGCGGAGCCCAGGCTGCTGGGAGCTGGCGCCTCCTGGGAGCTATTCTTGGCAGCCTCCAGCTGAGAGATCCAGTGGGAGAGCCACCAGTCAGCCGAGTTCCTGGTTGCTGGGTGGGGATGGGAAGGAGAAAGCTGCCAGACAGCTCATCTTCTTCTTTCTATTCAGACACCCCCTTCCTCTGCTCTCGACTCTGGTTTCTACCCTCCTTCACCCCCAGCCCTCCCCACCTTGTCCCCACCCCATGTCCTCCCCAGTGTGCACTTCCTTCCTGGGCCCATCACCCTTCAGCTCTGGGGAGAGCGTGATCTTGAATCTGCAGAACGGGAGACAGCCTTGGGGGCAGATCAGAAGATGGCTACGGAGCATCCCCGCTCCCCCCCCGCCCCCGGTCCCTGGGACCCTCAGAATTGGGGACATGTCCCTTGTCCCAGCTGTCGCCCACACATGGTGAGTGTCTGGGCTTTGTAATGATTAGTACAAGGTGATGGATGTGATGGGGACCTAGGCGACAGGGCTGTGGGTGGGATGAAGGCCTGCAGGGTTTACTCCTACCTTGCATGAGGAGCAGAGAGAAGAGGATGGCGAGGGCCAAGCCCCAGCCCATGGCCCTCCAGTATGCGCGGTACACGTGGAAGGCCACGGCGCCCTCCTTCTTGCTTTCTTCCTGCAGCAGGCGGCCAGACGTGCTCTCCTCCACCTCCAGCCCCTCCTTTGTTTTCTCTGGGTTCTGTACTGACTGGGCTGTGACTGTGAGAATCAGAGAGGTGGGCGGGAGGGATTAAGCTTGCAGGATGACAGTTGAAAACCTTAGTGTTTTCAGGGGCAGGCAAGCTTCCTAGAAACATCTCCCTTCAAGTGTGGTGGCGAAGAGCAGCCTCTTTCCTCTCACCCCGGGCCGTACCTGGGTCAGACTCTTGTCCATCCTCAGCCCAGGCTTTGGGGGCAGCTTGTACCAATGGCAGGATCTCAGAGGGGGGCCCTGGAAGGCAGCAGGAGAGATTAGGAGGGGGCTCTTCTGGGTATATTCTATGCCTTTCTAAACATGTGAGCCAATCCACCTCCCATGCTCTTTGGACCCCCTCCCTGACCTACCCTAGCAGGGCTGTGCCCTGGACCCACAGACCCTGAGCAGGACCATCAAGTCCATCCCTCTGTGTCTGGAGTCTGATCAGCACAGACAGAAAATGTTCACCCCTGGGAGGAGAGTCACGGCCACCTGTGAGAACCCTGTCCAGAGGCACCTCTCACTACCGCTGGGCTTTCTCCTCATGCTTCCTGGAACTCCTAACACGCTGGTGGAGCCTCATTTGCTCCTGTTTCTCTCCAGTGAATGTGCCAGTGGTCATGTCCCTCTGGATAATAATCCATCAGAGTTTCTGTTTATTTGTTTTTAAATAAAATGATTGTTCTAAACCTGACTGCTTTCCTTTCTCCGAGGACATCAAACTGTTCTCCGAGATCCTGGGCCTGTAAGTTCCCAAAGCTCCCAGTCACAAAGCCTGCGTCACAAAGCCACAGGCTCCTTTCCCTCCTGCTCTCTGTTCCTCACACCAGTTTTGTGAAGGCAGAAGAGGGTCTCCCACTAGACAGAAGTATGACGGGGCCCGGATCACACACAGAGGGGGTGGCAGAGTCTGCACTTGACAATCCATCCGTCGGACCCGAGCAGATGGCTCCCTCACTCAGCCGGGCTCCCACCCTGGTGGCCCACATTACCAGCCTGGACGAGGCGCCCAGCCTCCATGAGCAGCACCACGTCAGCCCTCTCCAGGTACTCGGTGCGGTGGGTGCACAGCAGCCGCGTGGTGTGGCTCAGCACTCCCAGGATGCACCTGTGCAGCAGGTGGTTGGCCACGTCCGCATCCACGGCGGCCAGAGGGTCATCGAGGAGATAGAGCTCCTTTTCCTAGGGAGAGGTGGGGGCACCATGGGTACCAAGTCCTCTGGCCAGAACCCAGACCTCTCCTAGGACGTGATCTTGAGGCCGTCCGGGAATACGGTTGAGAGGAACTCTGGGGCTACCCCTACAGCAGTAAAGAAGGTGGTGAGACCACAGGGTGGACTTCCCTCCAGTCACGCAAGGCCAGTGCCCCAGGACCAGTGCTCAGCTTTGCTGGGTCCCAGTGCCTCAAGCCACAAAATGCTTTTTAAAGGGCCTTTAATTCTGCCTTCAATCTACAAAAGGGGGATGGGATGGCCAAGGGACCAACACCTTAGGAGCATGCAGAGGGGAGGGAAGAAACCGGATGCTGATGAAAATATCCCCACACTGCCCCCTCCCCAGCCAAGCTCCCGAGGCTCTGGACTCCCCCATCTTCAACTTACCTGGTAGACGGCACGAGCAAGGGCAATCCGGGCACGCTGTCCCCCGCTGAGGGTCACACCCTTCTCCCCCACCTCTGTCTGGTCCCCAGCAGGCAGGATCTGACAGGACAGGCCCCGCAGCATTGGTCAGCGAGCTCCCCAGTACTTTCCACCCCATTTCCTACCCCTCTGCAGGGAAAAGATGGCGGGGGTCAGAGAGCCAGGGAGCTTGAGGAGACTGGACTTGAATTTGGGGTATGTGAGCCAGAGGGGACAAACCACAACTCCAACAAAAACGAGCATTTGTTGAACACGTTTTTCTTTTCTTTTTTTTTTCTTGAGGAATTTTTAATAAGCTTTCCGTTTTTTGTTTTTTGTTTTTCTGGCTGCGCCACGCAGCATGCAGAATCTTAGTTCCCCGACCTGGGATCAAACCCGTGGCTCCTGCAGTGGAAGCACGGAGTCTTAACAACTGGACTGCCAGGGAAGTCCCCTGTTGAACACTTTCTATGTGCTGAGCACATTACAGGCATCATCTCATCTGACCCCCACGGCAACCTTATGAAGTCGGTGTTATTTCATTTTCACAGATGAGACCAAAGCTCAGAGTAAGTACCCTGCCCAAGGTCATTCCACAGCTAGTAAAGGGCAGGACACGAATGTAGATTCTTAACCACTCCGTCACACTCACTACCCTGCCTTTTTAACAGGCAAGGATGAAGATGGCCAAATTCAAAGTGAAACTTTCCTAGGTTTTTAGAGAAGGAAGGTATCCCGAGCCTTGGAAGAGGTACCCTGTGGCCTTGGGAGAGGTCTCCTTAGCTAAGGGGTCCCCATACCAGAGGAAGCACCTGTGGTCGACCAGATGGTGGCTCCCCTGAGGGAAAAGCTTTGTGATTCATTTCTTTTCTTAGTACCCAGAACAGCTCCCTGTACCCAGGAGACATTTGGGAAATGCCTGATGTAGAAAGAAATGGTAAGTGGACATAAGATGCTCCATGGTTGGAGTCAAAGGTCCTCCTTTCCTGGGAAGTTCCACGTCTACCTGGACAGGGTAGTGCTGATGACAGTCCTGCAGGGGATATGGGAGTTGGGGGGGAAAGTCACGGGAGAAAGCTGGACTCTCATCCCCCTTAAATTTAGCATTCTGGATGTGGGGGGGGTCTGATGGGCTTGCCAGACTTCTCTAGAATAACCTTGACTCTTCCAGTGGGAGGTGGGAGAAGGCCTCTTGAATCAGAACCATTAGCCAGACCGACAGAGAGCTAAGCCTCAGAGGAAACCCTCCCCTAGTCCCAGAGGCTGCAGGGTTCCCACGGCTGCTGTGTGGAACACCCAGTCTCCACCACCCACCCCCAGGCCCTGTGCAGAAGCTGGACACTCTGGGAGGACCAAAGCCTGATGGCCAGTCCTGGGTAAACGATGCCTGAGTACAAGCAACGCCTTCCCAGAGAAGCAAGTCTCTGACCTGCGGTGTTAGGGACGCGGGGAAGTGGGCGGCCAGGCACTCACGCTGAGGTCATCGTCGAGGGCACAGGCTTCCAGCACTTCCTTGTACAGCTGGGCATCAAACGTCTTCCCAAAGAGGATGTTGTCTCGGATGGTGGCAAACTGGATCCAGGGTTCCTGGGTGGCCAGGCCAAAGCCTTTGGACAGCCTCCACACTGCCACCCGCCCACGCTGCCTGCAGAGAGCCAGGCCAGCAGCATGGGAGGCTGGCTCCCCGCTGGTCCCCTTCCTGCTCAGCCCCTGCCTCTCAGAAGCCTCTCCAGATTGCTGTCTTTTACACGGGGTCCCGCTCCATGTCACATGGCTCTCTAGATTGGCAGCCACTGAGGTCGAGGGGTCCTAATGAGGCTGGAGGCTCACTCTGGACTGGGAAGGGAAGAAATTGCTCTTTGGCTGCAGCCAAGCAGCTGTTATATGTCGAGGTGCTCAGAAGAGAGTGTGGCCACCACCCTGCACTCATTCATTCTCACCATGAAATAAGGCCCTCCCTCACACCTCTGCTCCTCTCTGGATCCCTCCCGTGCACAAGCACACTTTCTGAAAGAGTAGCTGATGCCGGCTGTTTCCATTTATTTCTTCACTCACTATTACAGCACTTCTAACACTCTGTGGTGATGGTTTTGAGAACCCACTTTCACTTCCTTCCCCTTTACAGACTGAAAACTCTCCCAAGAAAGGGACCATGTCTTGCTCATCCTGGCATCCTGTGGCCTCTAAAGAGGTGTCCACCATGTAGCAGGGGCCAGGAAAGTGCTGACGAAGGGCAGTGCTGAAGACACGGGGCGCTGGAAGTTGCTTACCTGTGCAGCTCTCCCGCGATGGCAGCCAGCAGTGAGCTCTTCCCGCAGCCCACCTTCCCCACGATGCCCACCAGCATACCCTGCAAGGAAGCCACACAAATGTCAGGTCTCCCTCCTAAGGCCCTGGGATAGCAATCATCCCATGGAGGCTTCTCTCTAGGCCCCAGTTAGCCTGGAGGGAAAGAATTCTCCACCCCACAGGCTGAGCTGTGCCTCAGTGACAGATGCTGTGTGGCCCCAGGGGAGTAGGGTGTTTTACTCTCCGCTCAGAGAAGCATCAGTTTCACTGTGTGAAGGGTCTTTGGAGAGCAGCAGTGTGCCAGAGAGCATGGGAGGAAAACTGCCCGAGAACTTGCAAGGAAAGCTCTGAGGCAGGCGACCCAGGATGGGGTGAGGGGAAGGAAGGACTCCAGGCTTTGGGGCCTGGATGCTGGGCTGGCTAACTCCACCTGCAGCTAGATTTCTTTTTTTTAATAAATTTATTTATTTATTTTTGGCTGCGTTGGGTCTTCGTTGCTGTGCTTGCGCTTCCTCTAGTTGCGGTGAGGGGGGGCTACTCTTCGTTGTGCTGCGCGAGCTTCTCATTGCGGTGGCTTCTCTTGTTGCGGTGCATGGGCTCTAGGCGTGCGGGCTTCAGTAGTTGTGGCTTGCAGGCTCAGTAGTTGTGGCTCGCGGGCTGTAGAGAGCAGGTTCAGTAGTTGTGGCGCACGGGCTTAGTTGCTCCACGGCATGTGGGATCTTCCTGGACCAGGGCTTGAACCCGTGCCCCCTGCACTGGCAGGCAGATTCTTAGCCACTGCGCCACCTGGGAAGTCCCTGCAGCTAGATTTCTAATAGCTCAGGGCAAAAACAATGTTTTGCACAGGTACCCATTTCTGTGATTTGCAGTTTAAAATTCTCTGTGCTCCCTTCCTTGCTTAGTTGTAACATACATTCATGGAGCTATCTCATTGTACACAACGGAAAAAAACTCCTTCCATAGAAACAGGTGGGGCTCCTAGCAGCTCTGTCTGTGATGTCCCACACTGCCAGCCAGGGTTAGCCTATCTTCGAGTGGACACCAGACCAACCTGAGACCCTTCCTTGGGAAGCCTCCCTCTTTCTGGCTGTGGCCTGTAAGTGGAAGGGCTCTCTGCAGGCCTGTCTTCTGCTCAGTGGAGAGCAGGTTCACAGAGAGAGAAGAATGAGGCAGATACAGAAAGAGAAGCAGACGGAAGGAGCAGCTCGGCGAGTCGAGGCCTGGCTCTGGGCTGCTGCTGAGATCTGCCCACGTGCCTGCCTGTGGATTCCGCAATTCATCTCTATATCCTTCTTACAAATTCTTGTTGGCTTAAGCTAGCTCCAGTGGGTTTCTATGACTTATATCCAAAAAAGCCCCAACTGACACATTAGTAAAATTCCTTTCAAAAATTCCAGCCTTGTCTTGCCTGAACTAAGAGGAAAAACAAAACATTCAGCCCAAGCCAGAAACATGAGCCAAATGCGGCAGAGGCGGTTCAGGCTCCACTGGAGAACGCTGGGTTGAGCTGTGGGGCAAAGGGTTGGACGTGGGTCAGGGGAGAGTGAAAACTCAGGACTCGGTGAAGAGGAGCTGCCGTCCTGCCAGGAATGTTCTTTCAAGTGCTTCTTTGATGATGTATGCCAGGGTGTGAGTCACAGGGTGTGATTCCTTTTCACCAGGCTAAATAGAGGATTATCTATACCATTTGCAAAATCCTTCTGAGAAGGGGCTGCTGGGCCTCTCCCGGAGGTCCCTAGCCTGGGGAAGATGCTGGATAAATTCTGGGGTCTGTTCTGAACTTGATGGCCCCTGAGGGACACGGAGAGAAAAATCCAATTGTTGGACTGGACTGGGTAGATGTGAATGGTCTGGTGACCAGGGAGAGATGTGACTGCTCTGAAGCGGCTGTGTGTTAGAAAACTGACATTCAGAGATAAGGTATCATCTCCTCTCCAATGAGAACCTGCTCACCGAAACCTCTCTGGTCCTTCCCTCAGTAATTAGAGCCACGGGGCCATCTTGCTATGATTGGCTCTGTCCTTGTTTATCGGTCACTGAGCTTGCATGTCCCTCGTTAGTCTGGCGCTTCTACTAGGGCGTCTAACCAACCAACCTTCTTCACTTCGAGGTGACTGATGAAGGTCTCCTGGCTGGTTCCAACTGGGTCCCAGGAGAAGAGGGCTTCATGTAGCTCCAAGGCTGTAGATGGCTCTGTCGGAGGATCTGAACAAGGAAGAAGCCACTCAGCTGGGGCTTCTAATCCACAATCTACCTGCCCAGGGCTAATGCAGCCTCAGTCTTGGTCTGAGGATTCTCCCCCAGGAAATGGCCACCTGCCCCGCCTAAATTCTGCTGCCTCTGGCTCCTCTTGGCAGCATCTGTGTACAGCAACCAAGTGGCTACAGTTCCCTCCTCCCCTGTGCCAGGTTCTGCCCTCCAGCTTCCCATTACCTGGGCTGTAGTAGGCCTGGGGGCTGTGGTTGGGAAGGTCGAGGAAACGCTGGATCCGGTCCAGGGACACTTTGGCCTCCAGGAGGCCATTGATCACCCAAGGGAAGTTGTTGAGGGGAAGAATAAGCATGTGCACCAGTGCCAGGGCCGTGAACACCTAAGTGGGGTCGAAGGTGGGGGGAAGGGTTGGAGCATCACCTGAAGCTCGGGAATTATCTGAAGGCCTGCTCTATGGGTGGCCCTGCAGACAGGTCTGTGGAGGGGAAAACAGGGCAGCAGCAAAACTGAAGAGTTAGCTGGCCAATCTTGGGTTAGAGGTGGCAGAGGTGGCCAGTCCAAGAATCCCAGAAATTCCAGATACTCCTCCAGGGATCCAGGTTGCTCCCTGATAAGCACAAACACCTAGCTCACTCTGAGACCTTCTCAGAATTTCCAAGTAGCAACATCACCTGGCTATACCCAGCACTGGATCCACCTTGCACTGGATCATGACCTTTTCCTCCAAGGCCATCAGAATGAGGATAAGGGGACCTAACCCGAAGTAGGAGAGGAAGAGGAGAGGAAAAAAAGAAATTCCTTCGCAGAGGGAAGGGTTATATATCTGAGGCCCCAGATGAAGGGTCCCTTCAGAGAATTTCTCCTTGGTTGGGAAAGGATAAGGCAGCCAGGGACCCTCCATCCCTCCTTCCCAGCCAGCACTGAGGGCCCCGGTCCACCCCTCACTCCACTGCAGTCTCCGTGCTGCTGCTTCTCTCCCATGCATTCCTACAGCCGTCCCCTCCCCTCCTGGTCCTCACCTTGGTGGCAGTGAGCTGGTGCCCCATGAGGACGTAGGTGATGAAGATGACGATGGAGATGACGACTGGCAGGGCAGCCCACAGGTACACACAGGCTGCATCCAGGTACTTGATGACCCAGAGTCGCCCCAGCTCTCGAGCTCGGCAGGCCTCTACACGGGCCCCCAGCGCCTGCTCCCACCCGAAGAACTTGATGACACGAATGCCACTCAGCAGCTCTGTCACGAGCTAGGGGTGGGGACAAGAGAGCAGTACAAAGTGGAGACACTGCTCACGTGTGTCGTCCTCTGCTCAGTCTCCCCCAGGCTCCTGGCACAAGATGTCAAGTATTCTGAGCCCCCATATGCTCCAGCTGGGGGCAGGTTGGAGCTGGAATCCTCCCACCTTCCTAGATGAAGCGGTGGAAAGTAAAGGGGGGGGTCGGGTGGTATGGGAACTATTCCTATAGGAGTATACAGGTGTAGGAAGGCACACCACAGCCCAGGGTCAGGCAGACGACAGGGCCAGGCAAGACAGGCAAGGGCCAGAGGAACTCCTTGTATCCTAACATTCAAACATCCCCAGCCTGCAAGCCAGGGAGGCACTGGGAGCCTTCCCAGGTGGCCCTGGAGACTAGTCAATAGCTGTCATGGGTAGGGAAAAAGGTCTCATGCCATAACCAGCTTTCAGAGACACCCCCCTCCCCATTAGCACTCGGAGCTATTCCAGTAAGAGGTTGACAACTACGCTATACGGACCCCTAAGCCCACCATCGCCTCTGTAAAGGTACCACAATCACTGCACAACCCAGAACTGACCCAGCCAGACCCTCACAACTAGAGTTGGCCCAGGCAGGAGAGAGACCTACTCCTTTCCCCACAGCCCACTCCTAAGAGGTAGCTGGGGTTCTCCTAGGCCTCTTCACATGCGGTTGTGGGATGCTCTGTGCCTGAGATGAGGAGGTGGGAGATTGGGTCCTGGCTCTAACACTAAAATCCCATTTGGCCCCAGACAGGTTACTTCCTACCTCCTAGGGTTGCTCTTAGGGCTGCATGAGCTAATACTATAATATTACTAACAGGCTACACTTACTTAGTGCTTACTTTGTGACTGGCACTTGCCAAGCAGTATCTCATACGATCCTCCAACTATGTTATGAGGCAAGCTATTATTATCCTCATTTTACAGATGAGGAAGTGGAGTCCCAAAGAGGTTAAGTGACTTGTCTGAAGGGATTAAATTAGTAAGTGGTAGGGTTGGGATGTGAACCCATGTCTGTTTTTCTCCAGTCTGAGCTCTTAACCTCTAGATCACACTCACTCTCTCAGGCACAGTGCATGGGAGGACCTGGGGACCAGGATGCTGGGACCTGGGGACTCTGGATGACTGAGGGACCCCAAGCGGCCCCTCACCTTAACCCGCGCATCCTTGTGCTGTAGCATCTCCTGGTTGCTGGCCATGATTCGGGTGGCAATCACTTTGTTGACGGGAACCAGCAGCAGTGCCAGGATCAGACCACCCACGAAGGCCACATCCACCTGCTGGTGCAGCAGGTAGAGGGTAATGGCCAGCTGCAGGGGCAGGCCCCAGGCCTCATGGAAGCTCCCAGCAAAGTTGAGCAGCCGCTCAGAGTCGGTGCCTAGTAGGTTCAGGACCTCCCCAGAAGGAGGGCGTCTGGGCCCCAGCTGTAAAGCCTTTCGGTACAGGATGTTCAGCACAGCCCCCCGTGCCTGAAGTGTCACCTTCCGCACCTCATACCCATACTGATTCTGCAGCACGGCGCCCAGAACGGCCCCACCGGCCAGCCCCAGGGCATAGAGCAGGCCATTGCTTAGAGGCTCCTGCCCCTCCTCCAGGAAGCCCACCAGTAGGGACAGTAGCAAGGGTCCTGAGAATCCCAGCATGGTCCCCACCAGCTTCAGCAGTCCAAGTGCCAGGTAGCGCTGCCCCAAGGCCCCATACAGGGCCCTCCACATTCGGGCCCCCTCCTGCCATTGTGCCTGGAAGACACGGGCTAGGTAGGTTGGGTGCAGCCTGTCGGGGAGGCGGCAAGTGTCCTGGGGCTGCCGGAGCTCTCCACGGGCCCCACGGGCCAGCAATGGTGCCAGCCAGGCATAGGAAAAGCGTGACAGCCAGCTCTCCCCATCTTCAGCTACCTCGGGTTCCTGTCCCTCGGAGAGGAGGGGCTCCTGGGCCCAGGGTTCCTGTGGCCGCCCAGGGACTGCCCAGCCCAGTCCATAGGCCAAGAGTGCAGCCAGCTGCAGGATGAGAAGGCATAGGCGGGAGAGGGGCCCTGGGAGAAGTGGAGGCAGAAGTGTGCCTCGCTGGCAGTGCCATAGCAGGGTCAGCACTAGGGCTGGGGCTGGCAGGAAGGCAGTCAGAGTCAAGGCCAAGGGCCCCCGGGAGCGGCCATGAGGGGAATGAGCCAACACCCACAGGGCCAGGCTGTGGCTGATCCAGGCCACAGCTGACACGCCCCCGGCCAGCACCTCTAGCCCTATGGGCCCTGGGCCTGCCCCTGGTGGCAAAACGACCGGAAAGAGGTCTAGCAGTGGAAAAATGGAGAGCACGAAGGAGGCTGCAAGTCGGACCCGCCAGCCAGGACTGCAGCGTGGGATGTAACCTGGATTCCTGGGGACAAGGGGGAAAAGAGAAAAGGAGGCATATCGGGGCTGACTCAGGGCCCAGACATACCTCCAGTAACTCACTTACCTAGAGGGAATCAACTCCCTTTCCTGCCTGTATACCTTATTTCCATCCCATTTTACTCTGGAACTCAGGGCCTTTTCTCCCAGGAAATCTTCCTGGATTAACCTAACCCATTTTTCTAATCTACCTATACCATTTCTCGTCATTCTTTTGCCACAGAAATAAAAAATTCTGAGTTAAGGTTGTACGGAACATGAAGACCTTAATTACAAAAAAAACCCAAAAAACAAACAAAAAAACCCCCAAAAACCTAAATTTTCCTACAGATAACAACTAAGAGATGAGTTTTCATTTTTACAAAAGTATCTACATAAAATAACCCTTAAATTCATCCGAAGCACTATTAGATGGATAAAAATTTGACTTACATACAGCTTCTATACACTAACACTATAGCCTAAATTTTCTGAAGCCTCAGAATATTATACTCTCTGTTTCTCCAATGGTTGTAGAAGATGGTGTGGATCATTTTTGTGACTCCATTAGCTGAAGAAAAACCTCTTTTCAGTTTTGTTTGTATCATCTTGGCTTGCAAAAAACGTTTTTAATAAACAAAAGGGTTATCTGCCTGCATTAAAAATCAAGTACAGGGGAATTCCCTGGTGGCACAGTGGTTAAGAATCCGCCTGCCAATGCAGGGGACATGGGTTCGAGCCCTGGTCCGGGAAGATCCCACATGCCACAGAGCAACTAAGCCCGTGCACCACAACTACTGAGCCTGTGTTCTAGAGCCCGCGAGCCACAACTACTGAAGCCCGCGTGCCTACAGCCTGTGCTCCGCAACAAGAGAAGCCACTGCAATGAGAAGCCCGCGCACCACAATGAAGAGTAGCCCCCGCTCGCTGCAATTAGAGAAAGCCCACGTGCAGCAATGAAGACCCAATGCAGCCAATAATTAATTAATTAATTTTTTAAAAAATCAAGTGCAGGAAAACACACCTGCAACAGTACATATCAGAACACCTTGAAGGTTCATATAAGAAGAGGTTCATATAAAAACATACAAATCTGTATTCCCTTTGTCTTTGGCAGGGCTGGGTTACTGAAAATTTTAATTGTAGGTTAAAATGTTTTGGGTTTCCTTTAAGAAATTCAGTGATCACAGTTATATGGAGGGGTTTATATTCAGATAAAAGTCAACCTTCAATAATTCTTTTTTCTAAGACGTGGGGACAGAAAAACATTGTGAGCCCTTGGAGGCTGGTACACTGGCTCCAAGCTGGCCATTAACCAGTCTTATGAACTCAGGCAAGACTCTTTCCTTCTCTGCATCTCATTTTCCTCATCAGCACAGTGAGCAGTGAGGAGTCTGAACCCAAAGCCCTCTGAGGTCCTTTCCTGTCTGAGATTCTGGATCTCTCTAAACCTTTACAGCAACTTGCAAAAATCTGTTAAATGAAGTGAGATAACCACAATTTCTGTGGATTACATGTTGGTCTTTCTTGCCTTCTCCTTACACTGCGAGTTCCCAAAGGACTAGGCCAACTTTTAAAAGATACTCCTCTGAGCACAGATAATCCTTCTGAGTTAGTCAGTGTCACTCTGTGCTGACTGACTAACCCTCTCCAGACTTTTGTCTCTGCATAAGAGACAAATCAGGATTCCTCCCAGACCAAGCAATTCTGAAGCCTCTCCTACACAAGGAAGGGATTCATCATCCTCTAACTCATCTTAGGTAAGGACATAGTCTGCCCCTTAGACTAGGGACTCCCAAAGACAGACCAGACATTCCTCCTGCCTTATCAGTAGCCAGAGTGAGATTAACTTTAGCCATATCTAGACATACAGGAACTAAGTACAAAATCAAGGTGAGTTTAGCACCTACACCTTACAGCCCCAAATTCAGGAAGGATTAAGGTTCTGATTTTGCTCTTCTCTTCTACCGACTGCTTCCTCTCCAACGAGTACATACGCTTTTCTTAGCCTAGAAACACTGAGGTTTCCTAGATGGAAGTGGTGAGAAACTGGTCCAACATCTTCGGCACACGTTAACCTTTTTGGCTTAAAAACATTGCTCACCCACTTTTGCCTCCAATTCATGACAACTGTGTTTGCGCATCTGAAAATCTACAAAAGTGATGATTTCTACCATGCATCAGGCCTTTAAAAATGTGCCAGGCACTGCACTATATGCTTAAATGCATTATCTAATTTAAATCTCCCAACAATGTTACGAGGCTCAGGGAAGCCAGGTTACTTGCCCCCAAACAGCCACACTGCTGCAAAGCGGTTACGCCCACATTTTATTCTACTTTGCCCCCTACTCCATAGATCTCACTATTTCGGTTACACTTCGGCGGAGATGTGGGTTTCGAGTGAGGTCTGCAAGAACACAAGGACAGATGTCTTGCACCCGTCTCTACCCACCTCGGGTTGCCCCAGTGGCAGGCACTGAGCACAGCGAGGAGCGCGTGGGGCAGGGCGCTGAGCACCAGCTGGGTGAAGCAGTGGCCGGTGGTGTCCCCCTCCCACACAGGCAGCGGCTGCAACGCGCTGGTGCCGCACAACTGGGCCAGGAACCGCTCCATGGAGGCCTCGCCTGAGGAGAAAGCAGAGGGTGGAGGGAGGGAAGGACCCTCCCAGAGAGAGAGGAATCCGCGTTCCCAAGTGCTGGGCGCAGGCAGGGAGCCGGCACCCGAGGGGGCGGGACGCTGACCAGGAAGCGGGGATGGAGCCAGAGTGACAGCGCGTCCCCTGCCGGACCTCCCCGCCTTCAACCCCGCCCACGAAGCGGGACCTTCCCTTGCTGCCGCTCCGAAACCACACACCGCCCGTTCTTGCGTTACCTCAGCGGTAGAAAGGGAGTTGATTTGGCTCCCAGGAGCAGGCGGCTTTCTGGACTGGTCACCTAGCCGGGCTCCGCTTTTCCCACTCCCTGCATCCCCGCCCCCAGAGATCTGGAACCTCTCACCTGAAGAAGCTGTTTTCCCACCGGATCCCGAGATCCTCAGCACTGGTGGAAGCGAAAGAGCGTGCTGCCGGCTTGGGACCCTGACCAGGCTCGCGTGGCACCCCCTAGAGGCGGGATGACCTCCCAAAATTTGCAGGACTTCTGTGCGCGTGCGCATCTCTCCCACCCCTCCGCCTCCCCCTCCCCCTCCCTCTCTCTCTATGGAGGCGAGCCCCTTGTATTACGGCGCGCTTATGCTGCTTCTCGGGACACTTGCAAATGCACTGATCTCAGCTCTAATGCAGCGTCAGCCGTACACTCTCACGTAGAGTACTCGCTCCCATCTGTTTACTGTTTACTAGCAGGCACATGCATTGCATTCTAATTCTTACAGCTTACAGCGATGGGAAGCCAAACACGCGAGCCCTTGCCACTTACGGACACTTGAACTATTTCCTTCCTTACTCGAAGGCTGTATGGCCTTGGGGAAGTTGCCTAACGTCTAGGAACCTTAGCTTCTTTGTCATTACAAAGGGGGCAATAACACCACTACCAAACTACTGTTGAGAGAGTTGAGTAATTAATTTACAGTGCTAAGTGCAAGTGCCTTGCTTAGAATAGTAACGCAATAAATCTTTTAGGGAAGCAGTGGAAGAACATAAGCTTTTAGTTCAATGGACCTCAGTTTGAATCCTGACCCCACCAATTTTTAGCAGTGTGATCTTGGGCAAGTTACTTCTGCATCTTAGTTTTATTATTTGTTTAAGGGGCATGGTATTGGTATACATCTGACACAAGTATGTGCAGCACCCAAAGAAAAGTAGCTCAACAAATAACTGTGATTATCCCATTTAATCTCAGTAAGAAGCCTCTCATTAGACTCTCTAATGTCAGAAGTTAATGGTCCTAACACAGCATTGTAAGTCAACTATATTTCAATAAAAATATTTAAATGAAATTAATGGTCCTATTTTTACAAATTAAGAAGTGTAGGTGTACATTTCACACCCCCTAATAATTAATGGATCATTTAGGCATTGATCATCAATGGCTGCTAACTCACAGAAAGAGAGACAATCAGAAGTTGTGTGCCTCCTTATGAAAAATAAAATATTCTTGCCAAAAAAAATCTAACTTGAATTGATCAAGCCACTATATCTAATAATCTAGTTGCAAGAAACACAGGACACAGTTAAACAATACAGAGCTACTTGCAAGTTTACATTAGTCACTATAAACAAGTACATCGTCCTATACAAAGCTAAAATGTGTTTCACTGCATGTGTATGAGCAAGATGGGGTGAAGTTAATTGTGGGGAACCTAAGAACCAGAGGACAGGAGGGCTCTTTAGAGAGACCACTTCTGAAGAGAGGGGCAGTTAATGGTTGTGTTAAAGGTTACTCCTCCTTTACCACCTTCCAACCCATCCTATGGCCAACTTGGTGCTCAGGCACACGGGGAGGGCCTGAGTTCCCACTGACCACCTGAAGAAAGTGGTGCAGGGGGTGGTCCCCTCATTTTCATAATACTCCAGTGTCCTAATTTTCAATAAGAATTTTGGCAAAGGAGTCATACTACCGATAGGATCCTTTCTGACAGCCACAAACAACCAATTTACATTTTCCCAGATAGAGGAGGAAAGACAATCTGAAACAAATAATTCCTCCATTCATATCATTTGGCCCCTTAGTTTCACCAAGTTTCCCGGAGAAATTTTATACCATGGTTTCGAAAAATGAGGCCAAAGCTACAAGTTTGTCTCCTTCCTTCCACTTTGGGGAACTGTTGGAGTAACAGCTAGGTAGCAAGAGGAGAGATGAAGAGGGAGAGGAGGAAATCATTGGTCACTAGATGATTCACAATCCATAGAGTGGAAGGATGGCCAACCTCTCCAAAACCTGAATGTCCAAAGGAAGTTTCTACAACTTTGAACACTGACTTCAGTTTTCAGACTGGTATGAACTGAGCATATCAGGCACCCGTGGAGCTGGTGGGAGTTGGGGTGGGCACATTCAGCTGAGTGCCCAGGAGGGGGTGGGATCGAAGGGAGGGCAGTGGAGGTACCTCTGAAATGAAGAAGAACTCTCCTTGGTGGTGGTTTTCCAAGGCAGTAGGTTCTGTCTAGCTGGTCCCTTCTTGGCTTACTTCCTCCTTTCTGCCTGCACTTTGCTCCATAATTATCAGCAAGGTGATTTGCTGGAGGGCAAGGGGGCAAGTGTGGCTAGGACTGAAACTGGGCAAAGCCCCTGCCACACCCAGGCTTCATCCTGCCCACATCATCTCCCTGCCAGGTCACCGCAAGCTGCTGCGCAGCACATCTAAAAAAAAAAAAAGAAAGAAAGAAAAAAAAAGAAACCCTGTACCTTAGCCATCCGTCTTTTATTCCCCCTCGACCCCCTCCATCCCCAGCCCTAGTCTATCTGTCTCTATAGATTTCCCTATTTTAGACTTTCATGTGAATGGAATCATATAATATGTGGGCTTTTGGGGTTTTTTTGGCCATGTGGCTTGCGGCATCTCAGTTCCCTGAGCAGGGATTGAACCTGGGGCCACAGCAGTGAAAGTGCCGAGTGCTAGCTAACCACTGGACCGCCAGGGAACTCCCTATGTGGGCTTTTGTGATTGCCTTCTTTCACTTGGCATAATGTTTGCAAGTTTCACCCAAGTTGTAGCATGTGTCAGTACTTCATTCTTTTTTTCTTTTTATTGTGGTAACATAAAATTTACCATTTTAAACATTTTAAGCGTACAGTTCAGTGATATTAAATACATTCACATTCATAACCACTACCCATCTACAGTACTTTTTCCATCTTCCCAAACTAAACTCTAGACCCATTAAATACTACCTCTCCATTCCCCCCTCTCTCCAGACGCTGGCAACCACCATTCTGCTTTCTGTCTCTATTAATTTAACTCGTCTAGGTATTTCATGTAAGTGGAATCATACAATATTTGTCTTTTTGAGACTGGCTTATTTCACTATATATATATATATATATATATATATATATATATATATATATTTACTTTCATTCTGGATTGTTTACAGGAGTATAAAAATAAAATAGATTTTTTTTATATTGATCTTGGGTCCTGTAACCTTGCTGAACTTGTTTATTAGTTGTAATAATTTCTAGTGGATTCCTTGGATTCCTTATATACAAGATCATGTCACCTATAAACAGAAATAGTTTTGCTTCTTCCTTTCCAACTTGGATGCCTTTTATTTCTTTTTCTTGCCTAACCAGCCTGGCTAGAACCTCCACTACAATATTAAATAGAAGTGGTGAGATTAGACATCTTGTCTTGTTCCTGATCTTCGAGGGAAAGCATCCAGTCTTTTTTTTTTTACTTTTTTTGTTAATACAGCAGGTTCTTATTAGTTATCTATTTTATACATATTAGTGCATATATGTTGATCCCAATCTCCCAATTCATCCCACCACCACAATCCCCCAAGCATTCAGTCTTTCACCATTAAGTATGATGCTAGCCATTTGTTTTTCATAGATGACCTTTATCAGGTTGAGGAAGTTCCCTTCTACTCCTAATTTGTTGAGTGTTTTTATCATGAAAGGGTGTTGGGTTTTGTAAAATTATTCTTTGTCTACTGAGATGAGCATGTAATTTTTGGTTTTTTTCTATTGATAGAATGGATCACATTCATTGATTTTCAGATATTGAACGAATCTTGCATTCCATTTCTTTCCTTTGTATTCCTGAATAGTATTATATTGTATGAATATATCACATTTTGTATATCTATTCATCCACTGGAGGAAATCTGGGTTGTCTCCAGTTTTGACTATTATGAATAATACTGATATTAACATTCCTGTAAAAGTCTTTGTGTGGACATAGATTTTCATTTCTCTAAGGCAGATACCTAATTGTGAAATTGCTAGATCTTATGGTAAATTTATGTTTATCTTTTTAAGAAACTGACAAACTGTTTCCCAAAGTTGCTGGTACCATTTTACGTTCCCAAAGTGTAAGATTTCCTGTTTCTTCACATCCTGGCCAACATTTGTTATTGTCTATCTTTTTTATTTTAGCCATTTTAATGGGTGTGAGATGGTATCTCATTGTGGTTTTAATTTGCATTTCCCTGATGGATAATAATGTTGAACAGGAGGGAGGGCAAAGCATAGTCCATGGCCCTTATAGGGGTTTCCATGGGAAAGACAAGGAAGAGCAAGAGAAACAGTTTAGGATTGGCTAGTTTGAATAATTTTGGTGGGCTATAAGCTGTAGGGGCAGTCCCTAGTTAGCTGGCATGTAGACCTGGCATGATTTAGAGTAAGGGAAATATAGGTTTGGTGTGTGAGAGTTAGATAAGAAGGTAGCTGGGGGTATAAACCCTGAATTGGTTGGTTTACATATGAAAGGTATGCTTGTAGGCAAGTTATTATCTTTAGGAATTACCTACCTTGGGAGGGGCAGTCTCTCCCCAGACAGAAAGGTTTTTTTAAAGATGTCAAACCATTATAATATATGGAAAATTTACAATGTGTTTATGATATATATATATTTTTTCTTTTTTTGGCCACACCACACAGCTTGTGGGATTTTAGTTCCCCAACCAGGGATCAAACCCGGGCCCTTGGCAGTGAAAGCATGGGGAGTCCTAACCACTGGACCTCCAGGAAATTCCCTGATATATTTTAAATATACATTTTTAATCCAAATCTTGTGGTGTACTTTTTTTAAAAATAAATTTATTTATTTTTATTTATTTATTATTTTTGGCTGCGTTGGGTCCTCATTGATGCACGTGGGATTTCTCTAGTTGCGGAGAGCGGGGGCTACTCTTCATTGCGTGCGTGGGCTTCTCTTGTTGCCAAGCACAGGCTCTAGAGTGCGCGGGCTTCAGTAGATGTGGTGCGCGGGCTCAGTAGTTGTGGCGCACGGGCTCAGTAGTTGTGGCGCACGGGCTTAGTTGCTCCGCGGCATGTGGGATCCTCCCGGACCAGGGCTCGAACCCGTGTCCCCTGCATTGGCAGGCAGATTCTTAACCACTGTGCCACCAGGGAAGCCCCTTGTGGTGTACTTTTAACTCATTCAAGTGTATTAGCAAAGTCAGTCCCTTTTGTCAAATACTTCATCTTTCAATTAAAATAAACAGACTAATAATGGCCCTGTGATGACAACATCTCACTCTGAAGTTTAATGCTAAATAAATTGAGAATCTATGGCATCTTGCCATGAATTTATCCTTGAATGAAATAAGGTGGCGTCATCTGCTGTGTTTCTTGCCTACATTCTCTTTGTTTTGTTCTCACAGGACCTTCCCTCAGGAGAGTCTTTGATAGTAATCAGGGAGCATAAGAGGGGAGGTGGCTAGGTAAAAATTACCATCACTCCAGCCACACTCCACAACATATCTGAATTCAGGACACCCCATCATGGGCCAAAATACCCCATTCTTAATCATGCTTGCCCATGACAGAAACATATACAGCCACCCCTCTCACCTGCAGGGCATTGGTTCCAGGAGCTCCATGGATACTAAAACTCGAGGATGCTCAAGTCCCTTGTATAAAATGGCATTGTGCAGTTGGCCCTCTGTATCTGTGGTTTGACATATGTGGATACATAGTGCCTGCTGTATAAGACAGAAAGAGACAGCAAGTCCTACCACAGAACCCTGAGGAAAGAGGACCCTTTTGTTCTTGTTCCACAAATTTTTACACACTAGGGAATTAATCCATGCTTTTTTGTTGAATTTTTTTCAACTTTTTATTTTGAAGTAATCATAGATTCACAGGAAGCTGCAAAGGTAGTACAGAGGACTCCTCTGTATCCTTCACTCACCGCGCCCCCCGTTGGTTACATTTTACGTAACTGTAGTACATTATCAAAACCAGGAAACAAATTGGTACAATATGTGTATAAAGTTTTATATCATTTTATCATGTGTAGATTTGTGTAACCAGCTCTGCAATGAAGATACAAAACTATTCAATTACCACAAAGATCTCTCCTGATACCCTTTATAGTCACAACCCCCCTCCCCCAACTACTGTCCTTAACCGCCGGCAACCCCTCATCAGTTTTCTATCTCTGTAATTTTGTCATTTTGAGAATGTGATATAAATGAAATCGTGTGACATTTTGAGACTTTTTTTTCACTCAGCATAATGCCCTTGAGATCTATCCAGGTTGTTGTATGTATGAAGTTTGTTCCTTTTTAATGCTGAGTAGTACTCCATGATATGGATGTACCACAGTTTGTTTTACCATTCACCTACTGGGGGACATTTCAGTTGTTTTCCGTTTGGGGCTACTACAAATAAGCTGCTATGAACATTCATGCATCAGTTTTTTTTTGTTTTTTTTTTTTAAGGTGTTTTTTTTTTTTTAATTATTAGCACCTTTAATTATTATTTATTTTATTTTATTTTGGCTGTGTTGGGTCTTCGTTTCTGTGCAAGGGCTTCCTCTAGTTGCGGCAAGCGGGGGCCACTCTTCATTGCGGTGCGCGGGCCTCTCACTATCGTGGCCTCTCTTGTTGCGGAGCACAGGCTCCAGACGCACAGGCTCAGTAATTGTGGCTCACGGGCCTAGTTGCTCCGCAGCATGTGGGATCTTCCCAGACCAGGGCTCGAACCCGTGTCCCCTGCATTAGCAGGCAGATTCTCAACCACTGCACCACCAGGGAAGCCCCATGCATCAGTTTTTATGTGGATGCAAATTGTTATTTGGTGGGGATAAATGTATAGGAGTGGGACTGCTGTGTTACATGGTAAATGTATGCTTTGTTTTTTAAAATAACTGCCAAACTATTTTCCAGAGTGACTATACCATTTTACTTTCTCATCAACAATGCATGAGAGATCTAGAGATTCAGTTTCTCTGCATCCTCACTAGCATTTGGTACTGTCACTTTTTTTTTTTTTTAATTTTAACTGTTCTAATAGACCTAATATCTCATGGTAGTCTTTTTTTTTTAATTTATTTTATTTTATTTATTTATTTTTGGCTGCATTGGGTCTTCATTGCTGCACGTGGGCTTTCTCTAGTTGCAGCGAGCGGAGGCTACTCTTCTTTGTGGTGCACACGCTGCTCATTGCAGTAGCTTCTCTTGTTGCAGAGCACGGGCTCTAGGTGCGTGGGCTTCAGTAGTCGTGGCACGCGGGCTTCAGTAGTTGTGCCTCGCGGACTCTAGAGCGCAGGCTCAGTAGTTGTGGTACACGGGCTTAGTTGCTCCGCAGCATGTGGGATCTTCCCGGACCAGGGCTCGAACCCGTGTCCCCTGCATTGGCAGGCGGATTCCCAACCACTGCGCCACCAGGGAAGCCCTCATGGTAGTCTTAATTTGCATTTCCTTTTTTTTTTCTTTTTTTTTTTGCCGCGCCTCACAGCTTGCAGGATCAACCCCCGTGCCCCCTGCAGTGGAAGCACAGAGCTCTAACCACTGGACCAGCCAAGGAACTCCCCTTAATTTGCATTTCCTTGATGGCTAGTGATGTTGAAAATTTTTTTCATGTATTTATTTTCCATTTGTATCTCCTCTTTGGTGAAATGTCTCTTCATGCTTTTTGCCCATTTTCTAGTGGGTTATTTGTTTTTTACTGTAGAGTTTTGAGAGTTAGTTATATATTCCAGATAGTAGTATTTTGTCAGATATGCGGTTTGCAAATATTTCCTCCCAGTCTATATCATGTTTTTTCATTCTCTCAACAGTTTTTCACATAGCAAATGTTTTTGAATTGATGGATTCCAATTTATGGGGTTTTTTTCTTTTATGGGTCATGTTTTTGGTATCAATTTTAAGAGCTCTTTGCCAGGCCCTAGGATCCAAAGATTTTCTCTTATGTTTTCTTCTAAAAGTTTATTAATTTTATGTTCTATATTTAAATCTGTGATCCATTTTGAGTTAGTTTTTGTTTAAGGTGTGAGGTTTAGGTTGAGATTCAAGTTTTATTTTTATTTTTTCCTATGTATATCCTATTGCTCCAGCATCATTTGTTGAAAAGGCTGTCCTTCTGTTGATACCATACATTTCTGATTACTGTGACTACATAATAAGTCTTGAAATAGAATGATTCCTCCCACTTTATTCTTCTTTTTCAAAATTGTTTTAGCTTTTCTAATTCCTTTGCCTTTCCATATAAATTTTAGAATACTCTTGTACACATCTTCAAAAAAAATCTTGCTTTTTGATGAGAACTGTGTTAAACTTGTATACCAGTTTGGGAAGAATTGACATCTTTACTGTGTTAAGTCTTCCAACCCATGAAAACAGTACGTCTCTCCATTTATTTAGATCTTCTTTGATTTCTTTCATCAGTGTTTTATAGTTTTTAGCATACAAGTCCTGTACATGTTATGTTAGACTTACAGCTATTTCATTTTTTTGAGCGATTGTAAATGGTATTGTATTTAAAATTTTTGTTTCCATGTGTTCGTTGCTAGATTATAGAAGTACAACAGAATTTTGTGTATTTACCTTGTATCTTAAAACTCCACTGAATTCACTTTTTAGCTCTAGGAGTTTTTGTAGATTCCCTGAGATCTTCTATGTAGACTGTCGTGCCATCTGAAATTGGAACAGTTTTTATTTCTTCCTTTCCTATCTGTATAAATTTTATTTCCTTTTCTTGCCTTATTGCACTATCTAGATCTCCCAGTACAGTAGTGCTGTGTTGAATAGATCACATTTATTTTTATTTAACAAATTCATACTTTTTACTTTTCTGTTCTAAGCACTTTACAAATATTAACTCATTTAACCCTCATAACAATCCTGAGTCAGTTACTATTGTGTTATCATTCTTATTTTACACATGAGGAAACTGAGGCTCAAAGAGGTTAAGCAATCTGCCCTACAGTTATCTGCAGCTGTGTAAAAATTACCCCCAAGGACTTCCCTGGTGGTCCAGTAGTTAAGACTCTGTGCTTCCACTTCAGAGGGCGTGGGCTTGATCTCTGGGCAGCGCAGCCAAAAAAAAAAAAAAAAAAATTACCCCCAAATGTAGTGACTTAAAACAACAAGAACCGTTTATTATCTTTCACAGTTTCTATGAATCAGGAATTCAGGAATGGCTTGGCTGGGAGATTCTGGGAGATTCTGGCTAGGGGTCTTTCATGAGATATCAGGAAGATATTACCTGGGGCTCTTGTCATTAAATGCTCTATTCGGATGGGAGAATCTGTTTGCTGGCGGTTCTGTTTGCAGGGCGGTTCACCCACATCATGGGTGAGTGGGTGCTGCCTGTTTGCGGAGGTCTCAGTTTGTCTCCACGTGGACCTCTCCTAGGGCTGCTTGAGTGACCTTATGATGTGGTAGTTGGCATTCCCAAGAGCAAGCAATCCAAAAGAGCAAGGTGGAAGATGCAGTGCCCTTTATGGCCTAGCCTCAATAGTCATACATTTATCACATAGACCAGACCTGATTCAGTGAGGTACAGGACAACTCAAGGATATGAATATCAGGAATCAAGCCATCTTGGAGACTGGCTACCATCATAATCACTGTGCTACACTGCCTAACTATGGTGAGATTTGGGCTGAGTGAGAGGTATGACTTCTGTAAAGTGGGAGAAAGGCAATTGAGGAAGAGCAGCTGGCATCTATTTTGAGAAAATAGATCAATTTTAGGAAAAGAACATTTGGAAATTGAGTATCTGGAAACTGAGTCTCTTAAAATTATCTATACTGTGAACGTCTTGGAAAGTTGCCTTATTCCCCAAATTGCTGTCCTGAATGACTGTTCTGTGCCTTCTCCAACCTCCTACACTTTCTCCCCTTCTCATTCTCTACTGATGACATTCCTTCCTAATCTACAGAGAAAATTAAGGCATCCACCACCACAGCTACCCACTGGTAGCATCTGTACCCAGCATCTGCCTGCCCTCCTCCTGCTATAGGTGGACTGTCTCTGCTCCCAAGGCCAACTCCTTGACTTGGGTACTAGATCTCTTTTTGGGAATTCCCTGGTAGTCCAGTGGTTAGGATTCTGTGCTTTCACTGCCAAGGGCGTGGGTTCAATCCCTGGTCCGGGGCGGGGGGCGGGGGACTAAGATCCTACAAGCCCCGAGGCACGGCCAGAAAAAAAAACAGATCTCTTTTCCTCTTAACTGCTCAAGGACATTGGGCCTGTCAGCCGTTCACCCCTCTATCTTCAGTTTGTCCCATTCCCATCATTCCCATCAGCAAATATATTAGGCTATATTATCATCCATTTTAAATTGTTCTCATGGTTCACGGTGTTGTTGGGGAGACAATTTACAGGCCCAACAAGGCCTGTAAATAAACATAAACAACATATGAAAATGAAAATTTTAACTATAAGGTAACAAATGATAATGTGCTAAGTTGCACCGATTCTTTTACAATGCAATAGAGACTTAGAAAATATAGAGAAAAGTGTGGTTTTAGGTGGTATAGAGGAAGAGAGAGCTGAGGGCAGCTTTCTAAACAGCTTTGTCAGAGTTCTCAGTCTCAAGCAATGGAAATAGATTCTGATTTTAAGTTAAGCTAAAATAGCACACAGAATCACTGGGAAACCTGGAGAACCAGGCTCAGAGCCTACCAGCAGGGCCAAAACCACTCTATAAATAGTGTCTAGTGAGGACACTGTTGTCCACTAGATGTCACACCTCACACCGTTGACACCATCAGGCAGGGACCTGAGCTCGGCACTGCTGCCACAGCTGCCATGGAAACTGGAAGTTGCTGGTGCCAGGAACACTCTTCCATTGACTCTGCTTCTTTTCGCCAATAAGTCCAGAGTCAAAGTCTAAAATAGCTGCATCAGATTGACCCAGCCTAGGTCAGTGCCAGCACCCAGCTTCAAAAGCGGGTTGGGAAAACAAGTATCTGGCATTTTCAGCTTCTATAGTGAGAAGTGGGGTCTGCTTCATAAAAGATTCATAAGGTGGGACATTCTCAGATGCTAAACAGCCTCCATCCCCTCCCCAAGAGAAATGTCCACCTACAGTTGGCCAAAGCTAGAGGGCAGGAAAAGGAAGGGAATGGTCAGTCAAGAGATCACGTAGTGGTGCAAGGTAGTGGGAATGAGCCTTGAAGAGCCTGGAAGGAGCATTCGAGGAAGGAAAGGTTAGGGGCCAAGAGCGTTGGAGAGTTCCAGGGAGAGTAGGAGTGGTCTTCATATTTGGATTGAGAGGGGTGTCTTGTGACCAAGGGCAATTTCAGGCAAGTGTGGAGGTAGAAGCCAATTATAGGGAATTATGGAGAAAATGAGTACAAAGACAGGAAGGAATCTGGTATTGAAAATATTGAAAGTGTTTGCCTCTTTTAATCATCACAAAACCACAATGTGATGTGTGTTGATTACTTTATGAAGATGATCGTCTTTTAGTGGTTTAATTTATTTATTGGACATTTATATTCCTCTTTTGTGAACTGTCTGTTCATATATTTTGGTTATTTTTTTATTAAGGTCTTTGTTTTTCTCCCAACAAATTGTAGGTGCTTTTCATAGATTACAGGGCTAGACTGAGGGTATGAATTTTGAGGAAAGGAACTTTTTCTTCTGTTCAGCAGTAAGAGTCAAAACAGGCAATTTTCCTTACAATCCTCTGTGAAAAAGGCAGATTTATTTTACTTTTAAAAATAACAAGGGGGCTTCCCTGGTAGCGCAGTGGTTAAGAATCTGCCTGCCAATGCAGGGAACACAGGTTTGAGCCCTGGTCCGGGAAGATACCACATGCTGCGAGCAACTAAGCCCATGCGCCACAACTACTGAGGCCGCGTGCTACAACTACTGAAGCCCACGTGCTGCAACTACCAAAACCTGTGTGGCTAGAGCCGGTGCTCCACAACAAGAGAAGCCCCCGCTCACCGCAACTAGAGAAGGCCCAGGCGCAGCAACGAAGACCCAATGCAGCCAAAAATAAATAAATAAAATAAATAAATTTATTTTTAAAAAATATATATAATTCACATACCATAAAATTCACCTGTTTTAAAGTTCACAATCCAATGGTTTTAGTATATCCACAGGGTTGTGCAAACATCACCGCTATCTAATTCCAGAGAATTTTCAGCCCCCTAAAAAGAAACCATAAACCTAACAGTGGTCACTCACCATTTCTCCTTCTCCCCAGCCTCTGGCGATCAGTAATCCTCTTTATGTTTCTGTTGATTAACCTACTCTGGACATTTAATATAAATGGAATCATACAATATGTGTCCTTTTGTGTCTGGGCTCTTTCACTTAAAATAATGTTTTCAAGGTTTATCCCTGTTGTGGCATGTATCGAAACTTCATTCCTGGGACTTCCGTGGTGGCGCAGTGGTTAAGAATCCGCCTGCCAATGCAGGGGACATGGGTTCGAGCCCTGGCCCAGGAAGATCCCACATGCTGCAGAGCAACTAAGCTCGCAAGGCACAACTATTGAGCCCACACGCCACAACTACTGAAGCCCGTGAGCCTAGAGCCCGTGCTCTGCAGCAAGAGAAGCCATCGCAATGGGAAGCCCACCCACCGCAAAGAAGAGTAGCCCCCCACTTGCCGCAATTTGAGAAAGCCCACGCGCAGCAAAGAAGACCCAATGCAGTCAAAAATAAATAAATTTATAAAAAAAAAAAACTTCATTCCTTTTTATTGCCAAATAACATTCCACTGTATGGGTATACTACATTTTGTTTATCCATTCATGAGTTAATGGAGATAATGATAATAACTGATTACTATTCATTGACTAGAATAGGAAACCACAAGTCTACAGTGACATAAACGAATTAAATGTACAATGAGGAATGAGATATTTACAATTTCATATACCTCCCACAAAATATTTATTAATTACTAAAGAAAAAAGTAACTTCACAGCCTGGCAGACACTACCTTTATCAAGTGACGAAAGTGGACATTATCAGTACTGGGAGGGAACGTTTGAAATCTTGCACCACCTGAGAGGATGCAATGAGAGAAAGGTATCATCCCTTCTATACTATTCCTACCAAAGATGCATAATCTGAATCCAATCATGAGGAAACCCCAGCAACCCCAAGCTGAGGGACATGAAGTAACTGGTCTGTAATCTTTAAAAATGTCAAGGTTATGAATGTCAAGCAAAGAGTGAAGAACTGTTCTTGATGAATAAGACTAAAGAGATATGACAATGAACTGCAATGTATGATTATTTATGATTACGATCTGGATCTTTTGGGGATGACTAGAGACTCTTGAACGGAGTCTGAGAATTACATGGTAGTTATGTATCAATGTTGATTTGTATTGTATTGGAGTTATGTAGGAGAATGTCCTTATTTTGGAAAATACCTGCTAAAGTACTCAGGAGCAGTGGGTAACAGGTAGCAATTTACTCTCAAACAACTCAAAAACAGAAAAAGCTCTACAATTTGTACAATTTGCACTTTTTTTTTCAAAATAAAAATATGTAAGAAATACAAAATAAAAAGACGAGAAGAAAAGAAGCACGTGCCTACATCATCTTTGGATCAAGAGGAAATAAAAAATTGAAATGGGGATTAATTAGGAAACCGGGCTAGCCTCAGATAATACCTATCTGTTAATAGGCTAGAGAGCTGGTCTATTATTGGGATAGATACCAAGTGTGCTAAGAAAGAGCTAGATTAGCTCAGGTTTACAGCCTTAAATTAAGGTTTATTTAAATCACCAAATAAAACTTTTAATTGGAATTTCTATAGGAAAACTATCTTTGTTATTGCAAGGGTGAAATCCTGTAGGCCTATTTTCCCCCATTTATACAATTATTTTAATGTTGCTGTTCTTAATAAATCAAGGTTTCTGAGGTATTACAGGAAAGATGGTTAGGTCTATAGATTATTTTGTGTGTGTGTGTGTATAAATCAAGTTAATTACTTTAGGGAAGAGCTAAAATTATAATGAGTGATTAATTTGTCTTGTTTTGAAATGAAATTATGTCAGAGTGTAACTACTTAGAATTAAGGTGCTTGGTTCTTTCTAATTTAATAATTATTTTGTTTGTAAAATTTTTAAAAATGAAGTGATAAACCATCTAGAAAGGAATGAAAAAAAAGCATTGTATGTAAAATCCTACAGGACACAGCGGAAGAAAATGCATAGCCTTAAATATTTCACTATGAAAGAATTTTTTTTTAAGAATTCATTGCCCATTTTATGAAACTAAGAAAAGAATGACAAAATAAACCCCAAGTGGAGAGAAATAATATAGACAACAACAGAAAATAATGAATTAGAAAACAAAAAGAATAGTAGAAAGGAAAAAATAAGTTCAAGAGTTAATTATTTGAAAAGACCAATAAAATATATCAACATTTCATGAATCTGGTTAGGGAAAAAAGAGAGCAAAAATATCAAGGTTAGGAATAAGAAAGGAGATACATTCACAGACACAAAAGAGGCTGAAAGAATTATGTGCAGCTCTACAGCAACATATGTGAAAAACTAGAAGAAACGGATATTCTCAAAGAAAAAAAATTACCAAAACTGACCTATGGAGAAATAGAAAACTTGAAAAGACGAGTTATCACAAAAAAGATCAGGAAGATGGTTACAGATTTACCCTTAAAGAAAGCACCAGAACCACATGGTTTCACAGCTGTATTTTATTGCTTTTAGCAAACAGATGATTCCAATGGTGTTTAATTATGCTAGACTATAGGGAAAAAATAAGAATTTTCATGCTTTTTTTAAGTAGATCTTGTAACTACTTATTTGATTTCTTTAATGGTTATGGGTTTATTCAGGTTGTCTATGTCTCCTTGATATAGTTGGGTAAACCATAGTTTTAAAGGGAACCAATCATTTGTGCAAATTATCAAATTAATTGGCACAAGGTTGTTCATATTGTCTCATAACTTTTTAAACTATGCTGATCCAGGACTGCCAATATGGTTGTGTAGGTGGTTTAAGCACAAGCTTATCTGGACAAGGAGTGAGTGGGAGCAGCCTGTACCCGGCTTTCCAAGTAACAAGCCCTAGGTATTAGGGCTGTGGCCACCCAAAGGGGAAACTTTTTCCTAATTCACACAAAGGTACTGTGAGGGTTAGTGGTAGCCTGGCTATAACTTATCTGTAGCCCTCTTTTCTAAGATTGTTTATTTGCTCTCTCTCTTTTTTCTCTTGATCAATGAATTCTGCCAGAGTTTTGCCTATTTTATTAGTTTATTTCAAAGAATAAAATAAATATTTATTTTTATTTTATTTGTCTTTTTACCATCTCCACGTATCTCTGTCATATTCAATTAATTTCTTTTTTTTTTTTTTTTTTTTAAATTTTATTTATTTATTTATTGGCTGCATTGGGTCTTCGTTGCTGCACATGGGCTTTCTCTAGTTGCGGTGAGCAGGGGCTACTCTTCGTTGCTGTGAGTGGTCTTCTCATTGTGGTGGCTTCTCTTGTTGCAGAGCACGGGCTTTAGGCACACAGGCTTCAGTAGTTGTGGCTCGTGGGCTCTAGAGCGCAGGCTCAGTACTTGCGGCGCACGGGCTTAGTTGCTCCATGGCATGTGGGATCTTCCCGGACCCGGGATCGAACCCGTGTCTCCTGCATTGGCAGGCGGATTCTTAACCACTGCGCCACCAGGGAAGTCCTTCAATTAATTTCTGCTTTCATTTTTTATTACTGCCACTCGTCCTCTTTTTTTTTTTTTTTTTTATTTATTTTATTTATTTTTGGCTGCATTGGGCCTTTGTTGCTGCGCGCGGGGTTTCTCTAGTTGCCGCGAGTGGGAGCTACTCTTCGTTGTGGTGTGCTGGCCATTCATTGCAGTGCCTTCTCTTGTTGCAGAGCATGGGCTCTAGGCACGCAGGCTCAGTAGTTGTGGCTCACGGGTAGAGCGCAGGCTCAGTAGTTGTGGCACACAGGCTTAGTTGCTCCGCAGCATGTGGGATCTTCCCAGACCAGGGCTTGAACCCGTGTCCCCTGCATTGGCAGGCGGATTCTCAACCACTGTGCCACCAGGGAAGCCCACTCTTCCTCTTTATTCAAGGTTACTGTGCTTGTTTTTTTCTTAAGTTTTTTTTTTTTTTTAATTTACTTTTGGCTGTGTTGGGTCTTCATTTCTGTGCGAGGGCTTTCTCTAGTTGTGGCAAGTGGGGGCCACTCTTCATCGCGGTGCGCGGGCCTCTCACTGTCACGGCCTCTTGTTGCGGAGCGCAGGCTCAGTAGTTGTGGCTCACGGGCCTAGTTGCTCCGCAGCATGTGGGATCTTCCCAGACCAGGGCTCGAACCCGTATCCCCTGCATTAGCAGGCAGATTCTCAACCACTGCGCCACCAGGGAAGCCCTTCTTAAGTTTTTGAACTGGAAATTTAGATGAATAATTTTTAACTTTTCTTTTGTAATATAAGCATTTAGGACTACACATTTCTCTTTATGAATCACTTTATCTGCATCCAATGAAGGTTTTTTCGGGGGAGGGGTTGTTTCTACACTTATTTTTTTATTGACGTATAGTTAATGAACAATATTATATAAGTACAATATAGTGATTCACAATCTGATGAGGTTTTTATTTAATTCTGAAAATGTTCACAAAGTTGAAAGAATTGTAGTGATGCCCAAATGCCCAGCACCTAATTTCTACAGTTAAGATTTTACTATATTTGCCTTATCACGGAACTTTCCATTTATCCATCCCTTCTTCTATCAATTCCAAGGATCTTATTTTTGATTCATTTCGAAGGAAGTTACAGACATTAGTACATTTCCTCTTAAACACTTCAGCACACATATCACTACCTGGAGTTCAATATTTTTAAAAAATTTAATTTATTTAATTTATTTATTTTTGGCTGCGTTTGGTCTTTGTTGCTGCGCACAGGTTTTCTCTAATTGGGGCGAGCGGGGGCTGCTATTTGTTGTGGTGCGTGGGCTTCTCATTGCGGTGGCTTCTCTTGCTGCGGAGCACAGGCTCTAGGTGCGTGAGCTTCAGTAGTTGTGGCTCAAGAGCTCTAGAGTACAGGCTCAGTAGTTGTGGCTCATGGGATTAGTTGCTTGGCGGCATGTGGGATCTTCCCAGACCAGGGCTCGAACCGGTGTCCCCTGCGTTGGCAGGCGGATTCTTAACCACTGCGCCATCAGGGAAGCCCCTGGAGTTCAATATTTTTATATATTGATCGACTGATTGAAATTTTAAGGTCAGTTTATTAAGTTTAATGATGAAAGCTGTCAGAAAATTGTTCTCCTGAAAATTATTTTTTCTTACGAATAGAGAAAAGAAAATCAACACACACTCTCAGCATAGACACAGATGCTGTGGCAGCCTCTCTAAGATGAGGATAGTTCACTAGTTGGTCAAGTCACTCTGTGGTCAGCAGGATTGTAGTCTGGATCATCCACCTCATCCTGTAGCTCCAAATCATTCATTTCCTGGACCAACGACTCATCTACCTCCACGCTGTATCCAGCATCCTCCAAGAACTGGATATTACATGTGTCAAGATTATGATCTGTTTCAAACAGCTGTTTCCCACTTAATTTAGTTTTTCCTGCTTGTTCTTTTTAATTCACTTCTTTTTAACTTCCAAGAGTTCTGCATCAAACTTGGCCTTCCCACTTAAGAAATTCTTAATGGTAACAGGAGTGTCATCAAATAATTCCTTTTCTGCTTCTGCTTCTTTTGTTTCTTTTCTCCTCTTCCAGTTTTTATTTGATCTACCATTTCACTTAAATTTTCTTGCACAGCTGTAACTAAAGTAAAGATCATCACCATACCAAGGTTTTCTCTGTTTGTAATGCTAATAATTTTTAAATGTCTGAGACATCATTATCTTCTAGGTTTTCCTGGGAGAGTATTTCCTAGAGGGGAGCTTCATCTGGGTGGTTTTCCCTATATGTAAACTTGAGGATAGTCTGGACAGTTTCATCTTTTTTTCCAGCCCCAGATGTCACAGTAATGGTGAAGTTGGTTGGGTTTTCTGATAATATTTAGCTAAAACACTACTGAAGGAGAAAGTGGTATCAGGAGAGTTCATTTCTATTTTGGAAGACCAGTTGTTAGGAGGGTTGGATCAATGTATAATCAAGCTCTGAAGGAGTCAGGATAGATGGACTCCAGAGCCTCCAGTTGCTCTGTTCCTCTTGATAATCTGTCATTGTGGCCCTTACTGCTGCCCATGGATTGTGCAGACACCCAGGTTGCCAGGCAGGCACAGGTGCAAAGTCCCTAGCTGGGAGGCCTGGGGCCCAAAGCCAGGCCAGGCCTGCTGAGCAACGTATGGTTATTTTTTAAGGTACAATTTATATACAATGAAATACACAAATCTTAAATGTACCATTTGATGAATTTTGACAAATGTCATCCCATGAGTTTCAATATATAGTATACTCTCTGTCATTCAGTTCTTGTGCTTTCTAATTTTCACTATGATTTCTTCTTTGATCTATCAGTTTTTATTTTGTTAATGACAGATTTCTTTATACAGCCAATACAATAGTAGGCTTATACTGATGAAAAAACAGATGCAATCACTACGTGGGTATATCCATCTGAGTTTAGTTATTTGAAGGATACAGGAGGATGTCAGCACAAGCAGGAAGCACAGCGTATACATCAATTCTAACAACTTCCTGGACAGAAGGAAGAGTGGGTTTCCAGACCCCCAGATCCTAATAGATAGGGTTGTCAGATTTAGTAAATAAAAATACAGTATTTTATCTGATAATCCTACAAACAAGAAACAACAATTCTAGATAATAACTCTTAAATGAGTGAACATCATATCATTCTTTCTGGATGGCTAACTGCCCCTCTCCTGGCCCAGCGTAATGTGTGCAAGGCTGGAGTCATTGCACACTGGAGCTGGTCTGGATATGCGCCAGCAATTCCGTCATCTATGCCAGCTGCCCTCGTTAATATCAGACTTAAAAAATATACAACAGGATTAAGCAATTGAGTCGAGTATAGTATGTACACAGGCATGAACACAGATTAATGTTAAAAATATAGTGGACATAATCAACCTCCACCTACATCTTCAGCTCCCTTTCTCACTTTTCTTCTTTTTCTCTGCCCTCCAGTCACACTGGCCTTCTGTGTGGTCCTTGGAATCACTATGGTTTCTCCTGCCACAGGACCTTTGCATATGGCAGAGCTTCCCAAACCTTATGTCAGGAATGGGTTACAAGTGTGTCAAGAAATGATTCCTCTCAGCCCTGGAGCGAGGATGGGTGGAGACTGGGTAGGTGGTTGGAGTGGACAGAGCCAAAGACAATGAAAAAGGTAAATGTAGGGAAACACTGGATAGGGGGTTCCCTCTGCCTAGAAGGCTTTACTCTCCACTTCTACCTCCTACTTACCTTCAGATCTCAGTCAAACATCACTTCTCAGGAAAGCCCCCCTAACCCCTCTGACCATGTCAGATCTCCTTACTATATGTTCTCAGGCCATCCTGTGCCCTTTCTTCATTGTACTTATCACAGTTGTAATTTTATATTTATTTATGTCTTCTCAGCTTGACCTTAAGTTTTATGAGAGCAGGGACTGTGTATTCATATAGTTGTTGCATCTAGCGATAGTCTGTTCTTTTTCATTATTATAAAGTATTCCACTGTATGAATCTACTATAATGTATTCATCCTACAGCTGAAATTTTTACTTTTATAAATAATGCCGCGAGAACATTTTTGTATATCTTTTTTATCATGGTAAAACATACATAATATTTACCCTTTTAACCATTTTTAAGTGTACAATTCAGTGGCATTAAGTACATTCACAATGTTGTACAACTATCACCACTATCCATTTCCAGAACTTTTTCTGTACCTATCTTTTTGATGCACATATGTGCATATTTCTGATGAGCATACATTTAGGAAATGCTGGATCATAGTGTATATATTCAACTTTAAAAAATATTGCCAAACAGTTTTCCAAAGTGGTTGTAATAATTTACATGCCCACCAGCCCCGTATGACAGTTCCCATGGCTCTATGCCCTTGCTTACACCTGGTACTAGCGATCATTTAAATTTTAATTATTCTAGTAAATGTGTAGTGTATATTTTTCCATTTCTCTGATAACTAAGACAGTTTAGCACCTTATCACATACTTAATGGTCATTTAGACAAGAAAAAGGGCTAAAGAAACAGAGAGAAGACAGAACTATAACTTATGAAATTTGAAGCTCAAGTAGTATTATTTCTGTGCTAGCAAGCAATTTACGTTTCTAAACATATGTCTCTCATTGATCAAATTCCACCCCACAGGGCAATATCTCTCTCACACTTCCACATTGCACATATGAATATATGTCTTAAAAAACAAACAAAACCCTTTACTGTCACTTTAGTGGGGTTTAGGGACTTAATAGTGACAAATGTATGGATTGAATCCACCATGTTTAACATAATATCATATTTTCTAATTGGTTATTACTGGTGTATAGGGTATCACACTATTGCCATTCCACTCACCGAGCAGGGAGTGCCTAGGCTCAATTCTCATCTAAAGACTGTCAACACTTTTGTCCCACCCTCTCGGCACACAGCTTTCCATAAGGCTATAGCCCCAAGCAGAAGGTTGGCAATAGTTTTGTTCAAATGCATGTAGGGGCAGGGGTGTCCTTGGCTTCAAGCTGAAAACCTGGCCCTTGTCCCCTACCTCCTAGGAGGCACTTATATCTCCATCTACAGGAGCCAAATCTCTGACTGCTACCCTTGCTTCCAGACTTCTTTCAAAGACCCAGGTCTGTGGCTTCAGCAAATTCACAGGGGTGTTCATGTTTTAAAGCTTAGATCTCTTTACCCTTTTCAAGTTTTATCTGTCATTGCTCTATGTCTGCTACATGGGGTGTGTGTGTGTGTGTGTGTGCGTGTGTGTGTGTCTGTCTGTCTGTGAAAGCCTTAAGCCATTTCACCATTTTCATCAGCCTAGTAAGAGTTTCTTGAATTGATGAGAGACAAGAGTTGTGACAGGATGTTTAATTAGATTCTCCCTGTTGTCTGTGGAGTTTCAGCAAAGGCCTCAAAAGCAGAAAGCAAACAATAGATGCCAGGTAACCTTTTCCCCCATCCACCTCAAAGGGAGATGGGAAGAGATTGTGAACCAGTCTGCCAGCATTACTAATTATCCACACTGAGTCAATACAAGAGAATGAGAATTGTGTTGGGTAGTTACCTGTGAGCTCTATATTTCCTCTCTCGACATTCTAGGGAGGGAGAGGGGTTTTTCCCTTTGCCTAAAGCCAAGTGAGATAGAGGCCTCCACTAGCACCTCTCAGAATGTTTGGCTTATTATCTCCTGGGGTTTGGAAGTCCATAGGGACTAATGTTCTAACTCCCACCTGAGGAAGTCCAGATGTAAGGTGCTGGCTGACCAGCTTCCCTGGGATGGTGAGTAAGGTGGGTGGCATGGAGAGCGAGCTGCACTGCCCTTGCCAGGAAGGCAAAGACGCATGAGTTGTCCTGTGGGCCAAGTGTACCTAGAAGGAAACCAACTTGGAGTCATTTAAAAAGGGTCCTTCCCATGAGGGATACCCAGAGAGGAAAGGGACCTCAGGAGAATATGTTTTACGTGGGATGAAACTCCAGAAGGCCAAGACGTTGGGGGAAGAGGAGTCATAGGCAGTCAACCAGAGGAGAGGCATTGCCTAGGTCCCAGCAAGAGAGTCATAAAAAAGCCCACAAAGGTGACACACACAAGAGAGAAAGAGCCAACATTTGTGAGTCCTCCATGTCCATAGGGAACCAACTTCCGAAGATAATAGTATCCTGCACCAATTGGAAAAAACTGTGCCCCTTTCCCCTAATCCCTTCTTCTCCTCACCAAACCCTGGGGGAGAGGGGTTCATAAATAGCAGCTGGCCAGCAGGAGAGGAGGAGTAAACTCTGAGCAGTAAAGGCAGGGATGTGGAGAAGCTCGGCACACCTTCCTTTATCACAGCAAGCGTCACACCTGAAGCAAGCAAGAGATGGGGGAAGGGAGATCCTTTAGCTTGAATGAAGTTTAGAGTTGAGTTATGTTTAGGGCAGGTGTGAAGGGGAAGCAAGACAGTTTTCCAATTATATACCATGGAGTCCAGCTCCCTTGATTAAAATAGTTATTGAATATTAGAGAAGGATTGAGGAGGAAAAGTTGATACAGAGTATAACTAACCCTGATTTAGAATGTATGTACTTCAAGTATCTATACATACCTATTCACATTTTCTTCATATTTACTTAGATCCCACCAAAAGCATGGGTAACCAAAACTCATATACAGGTTAATAAAGACAGGGTATTCACCTCTGGCAGAGTTTTAATTGGTACTCTGCTCTACACAGTCACTCAGGACCCAGGCTGACAGGCTGCACCATCTGGAACACGTAGCTTCCTCTGTTGCCACAGCAAGACAAGAAAGAGCATCTTATAACTCCTCTTTCCTGATTGCCTGGAAGTGATACAAGGTGCTTCCATTCACAGCTTGTAGTGATTAGAAATAGTCATAAGACTCCCCTTTCTGAAATGGGGAAGGAAGCATTGTCCTGGTGCCCAGCATGAGAGGAGCCCCAGATATCGGTGAGCCCTGGTAATGTCTCCTAGATCGCCTAATCCCACCAACCCAGAGATGACTAAAATCAACTTCCATGACATTTTACATGGCAGCTTCACTTACAGAGGCTGTCACCCTTCTCGGACAGGGCTTTTATGCTGCTGAGCTGGTGTATCCGAATCTCTGATTGCAGGTCTCTGCTGCACAGGACACATTATGAAATACGTTTTTAGACTGTTTGGAAACCTTGTACATAACATATTTTCTGGTTAAGAGCTATCACTTTCTCAGATTGCTTTACTTTCTTTGACTTTTACCATCAATCCTGGTAGTTTTCTTTTCACAAAGAAATCACATTAAAATTTTTTTCTTTACTGTCAAATTACACAGTCAAAAGAAAACAACGGAATTGGATTGAGATGTGGATAATGGGCATTTAGCAGTGTTCATTCATTAGCTGATAACTCATTTCCTCACGATGACTTCCCAGTATACAGATAATCCCAATTTCTGTTTCAAATAAAATTGGCTATCCATCTGTAAAAAATAATCTCAGATCTTAATTTAATGGATTATGTGAGGATTCATACAAAAAGCTCCTTGTAAACTGAATATGGGTTAACAAAATATATGGAAGAATATATTAAGAAACTTGACACGACAGCCTTAAGCGACAAAATCCAAAAGTCAGGAATGGGTAATTCAAATGCCTGTAGGGAGCAAGCAAGTAATGTTGAGTGAGGAAAGCTGAGTGTGAGACCAATCAAATTGTGAAAAATTTATTTCTACTGAGCTATGACATAAGCAAAAGCCATTATACAAACATGTGACATTGGATACTTTTTAAATTTAATATGAAAAAATGTAAATTAGGAAATGGAAATCTTGGGGAATTCCCTGGAGGTCCAGTGGTTAGGACTCCGTGCTTTCACTGCCAGGACGGGGTTCAATCCCTGGTCTGGGAACTAAGATTCTGCAAGCTCAGAAGAGAGGCCAAAAAAAAAAAAAGAAAAAGAAAATGGAAACTTTTTATAATTAATTTTTTCTTTGTCCTGCCTTTGCTTTGCAATCCGAAACCTGATTTTCATACCAATTTCGGGTTTTGTGTTTCTAGTTGATATATGAAAACTGTCAAGCCATTACTTTATTTTGAAGAGTTTCACTAGCCAGGGTCAAGATTTTTTTTTTTCAGGTTTTGACCATTGTTTTTCTTCTTTTACGTGTTGTCTTTTTTTGACTTTTGTACTTAGCATGCAGGACCCTGAGACTGGGGACTACGACTACAGCCAGGCGTCCAGGAAAATTCTAGTCACAGACTGGGGGTTCCAAGTCGCTCGCAAAAACTATCCAGGCCTCCTATCTGTCACGATGTGGACCCCTAGCGGTGAGTGACCTTCCCCGTAAATATTCTGGATTAGACAGCGACAATTCTACTCGGATGCCTGCTTTGAGTTTGATTCTCGCTCCCGAATCCGCCCCCATTCCGCACTACCCCATCCTCAATTTCAACCTCTAAGAAAACAGGCAAACTGGAAAGTAAACTAACTGTTGAGCCGTCGGACGGCTTCTATGGGATCCGGGACTTCTTTGGTCGCTCTTGCCGAGGTGCGTAACTTCCAACATAACCTAACGCTTTGTGGGTTATTTATATTCGTATCATTTATAACCATTTATTGTCCCCACGTAAATTAATACGGTTGGGGGTAGGGAAAAGGCAAAGATGCTTCCGCCCCCTCGCAGCCCGCAGCGTCCCAAGGCCTCGAGCATCCCCGGAAGACCCGGCTCCACTCCCGCTAATCCCTTCCCTTCCGCCAGGCCCAACTAGCGCGGAGCTCTCGGGGTCACGTGGTCTCCGGGGGAGGGGAAGTGGGCGGCTCGGCGGCCGCCATCTTGCCGGCTTGGAGGCGGAGCGTGAGGAGAGCAGGTCGCGCGCTTTCCCGCGCCTTCTCTCGCCCAGCCCCGCGCCGCCCTCCGTGCTCCTCCCCACTTCTGGCTCCTGTGGCCGCTCCCTGAGTGGAGGAGCGGGGAGCCCCGGAGGGCGGGGGGGGGTGTGTCGGGCGCGTGCTCGCGCCCTCCAACCGCCAGCCGCGGCCGCGGAGGCGCGCTCGGCCGGGCCCCAGGGGCGGCGCGGGGCGGAGGGGAGGGGGCTCCTCCGGGTGCGGGGGCGGTGCGCGGCGGCCGTGGCGGCCCGGGCTGCAGCTGCGGCGGCGCGCTGGGGGCCCGCGTCCAGGGCGCCCCCGGTCGGAGCTGCCGCCGTGGCCGCGGCTGCCGGAGCCATGTACCGCAGCGGCGCCCGCTCCTCCGTCTCTTCGCACCGGCCTAAAGAGAGCGGCGGGGGCGGCCCGCGCACCGGCCGCAGCTCCGGCTCCTCCTCAGGCCCGTCTCGCCGCACCTCGCCGCCGTCCTCCGGCTCCTCTTCGTCGCGGACGCCGGCTCGCCGACCCCGCTCGCCCTCAGGGCACCGCGGCCGCCGGGCCTCGCCGTCCCCTCCGCGGGGTCGCCGCGGCTCCCCGTCTCCGCCCCGCGGCCGCCGGGCCTCGCCGTCCCCGCCGCGGGGTCGTCGCCTCTCCCCGTCCCCGCCGCGGGCCCGTCGCGGCTCCCCGTCTCCGCCGCCGCCGCGGGGCCGACGACTCTTCCCGCCCGGCTCGGCCGGTTTCCGAGGGAGCAGCCGGGGGGAGTCTCGCGCCGACTTCGCCCGGGACGGCCGCGGAGAGCATCCAGGCGACAGCGGCAGCCGGGTAATCCCACCCCTCGACCCGGACTCCCTTCCTACTGCAGTCCTCTCGCCCGGGGTTCCCGCTTCCAGAAACGCCCTCAGCCCGGGCGACCCGAGGCCTCCAGGCCGGGGACCCCACATCGAAGGCCATCCATTCCCCCCGGCCCCCTCAGCGACGCCCAAACCAGGAGGTTCCCGGTCAGCCCCTGGAGCTTCATTTGCACAATAACGGACTCGGGACGCGCCCGGGCGCCGGGTCGGGAGGCAGTGCTGCATTTCCTGGCAATAGGTTGATTCTCTCACTCTGGGTGAGGTGTGGAAAAGTTTGCCGGGGCAAGGGGAATCTCCTCCAAGCCGTGTGCCTGGTACTTTTTCAATAGTTGGTGTCCTCAGAGTTCCGTGGTTTTGTATCCCCCTAGACCTGAGCTGCGCCCTGGATCTTGGAATGGCTGAAATGTCTTTGTGGCGAGTTAGGGTGGCTTACACAGTTCCAGGGTAGACACCGAGAGTGTAAACTGTTAGGTCTCTAAGTTAGAGCTGCGTCTCCGAAATCGAAGTGTGGGTACCCACAGTCATTGTAATAGCTGCTACCACTTACCTAGTTATGTGGCAGGAATGATGCTTAGCCCTTCACTTTACACGTTCTCTTTGAACAATAACGACCGTTTGAGGTGAGGGTTCCTCCTTATCTAACAACTGAGGAACTCAAAGAGGTTTAAGTAACTTGATCAAGGCCACGCAGCTAAGAAGTGGTGGAGTGTGATTCAGTTCATCTCTGCCTGGTTCCCAACACCCTGATTTTAACTGTTATGTTTCCCTGCTAAAGGGACAGAGCATGAGGTTAAGTTTAGTGTAGACGTAATATTGACTTCTCACCATAACCACCTGGCTAGTAGAGCCTCCTGGCAGAATCTGGTGTTTTGGAATTTGTTTTTATTATCAGTTCACCAATCTTTTAAAAATAACAACAAAAAAACCACCCCGTGACAAAGTTTCTGTCTTACTGAGTGGCTCTCTAACAGTATCTGGGTACTCTGGTCATAGATGAGTTGACTTGTCACTGTGTTAAGATTTTCATAGCTGAGCATGTATAATCTGAATGTTAGTCACTACAGAGAAAGTAAGGAAGACAGAAAACTACTAGTTTGTATAACCTCCCCTTTCTTCTCCAACGCAAAACCTATTTGCTCCAGTCTTTTCCGTCTCAGTAAATGACATCACGCATTGCTCAGCCAGAAACAGTGATCATCTCCCTTCTCCCAATCCGTAAGAATAACTTCATCTATCTAACCTGTCAGCTCTACCTCCAAAATACGTCCTCCAAACTGTCCTCCTGCTGCCATCACTCTAGTCTAAACCCTATTACCTCTTGCCCAGGTTATTACATTAGGCTCCTTTACACTCTTGTTACCATCCAGTTTTTTCTGTACCCAGCAATCAAAATGATTTTTAAAGACCTTCATTTTATACATTTGAGAAGTATTTATTGAACATTTACCATGCTGTTCTGGGCACTGGGGATACAATACTGAACAAACCAGTCAAAAACCCCTGCCCTCATAGAACTTATATTGTAACAGTGGGATTCAGATAATAAATAAGATAGAGAAGTAAAAAGTCTTGGCATGTTAAATATGATTAAGTGCTAAGAGAAAAAGAAAACAGAAGGGAGTTATAATTTTTGATAGGGTAGCCAGAGAAGGCCTTCTGGGAAGGTGACTTTTTAATAAAGACCTGAAGAAGATGAGGGTTGTGAACAATGTGAGCATCTGGAGGAAGTAGTGTAGTTAGATCATATCACTCCCCTGCTTGAAACCCTTCTGTGGCTTGTTATACTATGAATAAAATCCAAGTTCCCTAACTGTGGCTTCTGACTATTTTCTCCTATCACTTTGCTGCAATCACACTGGCCACCTTTCTGTTGCCCAAAACATGCTAAGCGCATTACAGAGCATGTTCTTTTTGCCTGAAACATCTTCCATCTGTTCTTTGCAAGGCTGACACCTCATCATTCAGGCTTCAAATTAAATAGTATCACCTCAGAAAGCCTTCTCTAACCAGCTTATCTGAAATAGCTCCTTTTCCCCAATCTCTTTCATGTTACTGTGTTTTAATGACTTTATAGCACTTTATAGTGCTACCAGAAGTACTTTATTTTTTTTTTAAACTTGTTTTTGGCTTGCCTCCTTTACTGGAAATGTATACGTTCTGGGAGCAGGCTTAATTCACTCCTCTAGCCCCATGCCTGGTACCAGGAAATTAAAGAATAAGAGGTCACTGATTAGGAGGGTTGGAAGCATGGACTTTCATCTAAGAAAAATGATAATTTTTTTTAAAGTCCTTTATTTTTGGAGTAGAATCTTACCATAGCCATTTCACACCTTGTAGGACCACAACTTTTTGACTAGGGAGGAGAACATTTTTGAGTGTAGAGATATCTTGACCTTATTGACTATTGTGTTATTTTTTACTTTTGTAGAGACGCTCTCCTGGTCTGCGTTCTGACTCTTCTTTGGAACAGAGCTTAAGGATCACTGTTGGCAATGACCACTTCTGTGTTGGCATACCAGAACGGCGGCGGCTTAGTGATCGACTGGGGTCACCAGTGGATAATCTGGAGGATGTGGACAGGTAGGCTTCATCGGAGACAGGGCACACCATAGTAGTGCTTGAAGGTAGAAATGTTGCTGTTTTTTGAATGGTGTATTTGAAAGGGTGGTGACAGCACTGAAGTTATACCCTACATCCAGTACAAAGTATAACATTGGAAAAGGCTTTCTCAGTGGGGTAGACTCTGAAAGAATTATGTAGGACTTCCCTGGTGGTGCAGTGGTTAAGAATCCGCCTACCAATGCAGGGGACACGGGTTCGAGCCCTGGTCCGGGAAGATCCCACATGCTGCGGAACAACTAAGCCCGTGTGCCACAATGACTGAGCCTGTGCTCTAGAGCCCGCGAGCCACAACTACTGAGCCCACGTGCTCCAACTGCTGAAGTCTGCGCGCCTAGAGCCCGTGCTCCGCAACAAGAGAAGCCACCACGATGAGAAGCCTGCGCACCGCAACAAAGAGTAGCCCCCCCTCGACGCAACCGGAGAAAACCCGCGAGCAGCAACGAAGACCCAGCACAGCCAAAAATAAATAAATAAATAAATAAATTAAAAAGAAAAGGTTTAGCTAAATTCATGTCATATATATATATATATGAAACATATACGCGTTAATAGAAAGTGAGAGATCTTTTAAAATGTGTGTTTTCTTTTTTATATTTTCTTGGCCGCGTTGTGTGGCATGTGGGATCTTAGTTTCCCCGACCAAGGATCGAACCCGTGCCCCTTGCATTGGAAGTGCAGAGTCTTAACCACTGGACCACCAGGGAAGTCCCTAAAATGTTTAATTTCAGTTACTACTTTACAACCACTGAGGGCTGAGGAAGGGCATTTAATACTCCATAGTATTAAATATAGATCTCAGGTACTAGGAACTTAGGTATATCTGGGAAGTAAATAATCACATTAGGTGTTTTTCACCTCATAAAAGTAAAAGAGTAAGGATGGGAATGCAGGAAAGGCACTCTTTCTGAGAGCTGAGAACCATGTCTATTAATGGTCTCTGCCCAGTACACTAGGAGTTTTCACAAATGTTTAGCAGTAGCAATAAATCAATATAATGTTCTTTCAAACTGAGATTGTCCATGCAGTAGTGCACAGAGTATAGGCAGGCAGGTTGGGGACAGCTGGGCAGGAAATCTGAGGACCACTGCTGCCCTTTGGTAATATTTACTTCAAAGCTTCAGTGGCTATTCAATGTAGTGAAGCAAGGCGGGACAGTCATATAATACTGAAACTTCTGAGTTTCAAGGTGTGTGACTATTAATTGAGGCAACAGCCCTTGCATTTCTGGCTGCTTCTATTTTGGGAGATGATTGAGTAGGCAGTCCGAGTAGGTGGTGCATGGTGTGATTCTCTTCCTTCCTTGCTGAGGTTTTGAGGTAACTTTAGCATTTCCTCTTGTTAGTTCTGGGGTGTCACCTCCCTTTTCCATAAACTTTGTTATGCATGTGTGCTTCAGCTAGCCAGTTGTCTGTTTAAGTTATAAAAATTAAAAATTTCCTCTTAGGATGTTTGAGGTAGTAATCTTCTTTCACGAATCTTGTTTCAGAGAGACAAATTTATTTTAGAGAAAGTGAGATTAAGGTTCTAAAAGGAGGTCCCAGGCCATTCTTTAGACTTTTTGCCCCCAGCACTCTTGCTCAATATAGTTTGTGTGGATAATTACTGTCGGCTAAAACCAGGCCATAGGAATGTTGGCATTCTCAAGATGTCTTCCTGACTGTGAGTCCAGTGTTCAGTTAATGAAATGAGCCATTTCCATCCTTTGTATGTAGGTGTGTGTTTATTTTTTCCTGAGACCCTGTATTCTTTCTCTTCGCATATTGAATTTGTTAAATTTTAATACCTGGTTTGGGTTATAGCCAAATCAACGGTTGTCAGTCTCCTCACCGTGGCAGCTCTGTGTGTAGGATTGTAACTTATTCTGAAAAGGGAACGTGAACATGTTGTATGAAGACTCTTAGCTTCTAAAAACTTGTGGATGTGAGGTTGATTTCCCTTGTTTATCAAAGTACTACACACATTATACGTTCCATTCATGGAATTCTCCTAACTCCTCCTTGCCCTGATGTAGGTTGAGGGAGTAGAATTTTTTCCCTCTGATTTGCCTTAGGGAACAGACAGAAGCAAACAGCTTTCTTCAGGCATTTTGGGGATTCAGCAGAGGAAAATAATGGGAAGTTTGGGTTCTGGAGGACCTTTTTTTTTCCTTATATACATTTTAAACAGCTTTATTTAGCCATAATTCACGTACCATACAATTCACTCATTTAGAGTGTACAGTTCAGTGACTTTTAGTATATTCATAGAGTTGTACATCTACCACTATGATCAATTTTATTTTTATTACCTTATCCTTAGCGATTAGTCTCACCGCCTGCCCCAAGCCTATTACTAATCCACTTTCTGCCTCTATAGATTTACCTGTTCTGGCCATTTCATAGAAATAGAATCATACAAGGTGTGGTCCTTTGGTGACTGGCTTCTTTCACTTAACATAATGTTTTCAAGATTCATTCATGTTTTTTCATATAACAGCACATCATTCCTTTTTTATTGCTGATAATAATTTCATTGTATGTGTTTTGTTTATTCATCAGTGATGGATGGATAACATTTTAGTTGTTTCTGCTTTTTAGCTATTATGAATAATGCTGCTGTGAACATTGGTGTACAAACTTATGTGGATGTATATTATATGTTTTTTTAATTTGTTTAATGGAATTTGTAAACACAGAAAATGTAGAATAGTACACTGAGCCTCCATGTACCCATCACCTACATTGAGCAATCCATTTTTTAAGTAGATTTTATTTTAGAAAAGAGTTGGACTTAACCAAAGCTTTCAGAGAGAGTTTGTCCGTGGACTATTCTGAGCTGCAGGGGATCGGGGCCCTTTTTAGGACTCACTTTTATTGCAGCCAGTTCTCTCTCTTATCCTTTGGGAGAACTGGGGAAGGAGGACGTGAGCTTCTAATCAACCTGATTTCTGCCTGTATTTACATGATAGCGCATTCCTTTAACTGTTTCTATTCCTTCTTTCATTGTTTTTTGCCTCCTTTTGCTGGAGATTGCAAGTTTAGAGTGAGTCTTTCTGAGAACCATTTCATTATTTCTAGCTTCTTGATATTTAATGTTGGATTAGATCTTGGGCTAGTATGCTGCTTGGTGGAGACATGTAATAGTTCTGGTGAGGAGCAGAATGTGGGAGCATGGATGAACTTGCCACTACCCGTGGAGCCTGTGATTTTCCTCTACACTAATGTGTTCAGAGACTATGTATGGTAGATGGTGTTTTGGCAGTGGAGTGACTCAATTCATGGATGTTCCTCCCTAGAAATAGATGTCTTCGTGGCTGACAAACCTACAGAGTAAAATGTTTTACTCTAGTTATGTTTGATTTCGGAGATCATCCTTGATCATTCTCATTCATATTATTATCCTATTATCCTACTATTATTCTCATTTCCTATTATTTCATAGTACATTGGGACCTCAAAATTCCCCAAATTCTTAGGGAGGAGGTGAATAACAGGAACCTCAATTCCCATAGGTGGCATGCTTATAGAGGAGGTGATAAAGTTTATCCTTTATAGTCTTTCATAAAGTTATTTATAGCTGTTACCCAGGTCTAAAACTGAACAAAGGCTGGGCTGGCGAATGAGAAAAAGCAACTCTTTGATGTTCTGCTTAGTCCCAGAAATAGGAAAACAACCATAAAAAAAAAAAACAAAGAAAAGTCATTTCTCAAAACTCACAAAAAAACAGAAGTAGCTACTAGCATGTAGAAGACAGCAATAATTACCATCCTCTGGACAGTAATTCACTCTGAAATGTGAGTGACATGTAAGTTTTTCAAAGTGGTATGCTTAAAGTGCTAGGGGATCTTTATTTCTATCTGTGATTTAAGTCAGAAACTTTTAGGGGCCAATAGAAACTCTGACCATAGTGCCCAAAAAGATTAGGCTATTGTGTGTGGTATAGAGATCTGCGCTAAAAGGACAGATGTCCCATCCTGTATTTTTACCTTCATGCCATAAGAGTCTAAGACCTTTTTATTTCTATAAAATAAAAATATATAGTGAGATAAACCATCACATACTCTTTTTCTGGGCCGAAGATTAGCAGAGTGCTTGTGGATATCCAGGCAAGGCAGGAAAGAGGGTAACAAAACAGGCTGTGAGGGAGTTTTATGGTTTTTAATATATGAGCCAGCAAAACAAAGCATTAGAGAACCTTCTAAAACTTATGAGAAAATCATGCCAATTGGATAGATCAATGGTTAAAAAAATTTTTTTCAAAAAAAAAAAAAAAAGATTTTTTTTCCCCATAGTGAAACTCTTTTTTTCCAAAGGAAATATTGTATAGAATTTTATTATATAAACAGATAAAATTGGGACCAGTATGATTTCAGTGAGGTGGAAGGCCCAGAGCCATGCAGGCTCTTACCTCCTTCCTTTAGGCAGCTCCTGAGCACTCTTCAGAATCTCTGTGGAACACAGCTTGAAAATCATTGATCTGAACTGGTGTTTCTCAAATTTTAAGGTGCATACAGATCACCTGGAGGGCTTGTTAAAATGCAGATTCTGATTCAGTAGGCCTGAGTGGAACCTGAGAACCTGCATTTCTAAGAAGTTTCTGGGTAATACTGATGTTGCTGATTCAGACCACAGTTTTAGTAGCAAAGAGCTAGAATTTAGCTAGTGTGAAGTTGGGTAACCCATGTCTTATTGTAGTCTGGTAGTGGTGTTTTTGCATCTCCCAGACCCTAGCATGATACTATGCATCCCCAAAGTCTAATCAAAGAGATTAGCCTAAGAATTCTGTCTAGGTACATTAGTAGTATCTTCCTTTGGTTAGAGGCTACAGCTGCTTGTGCCCTGGGGAAAGGGAGAAGAAGTATTCCATGTATATACATAGATTTGTTCTTGGACTTCATGATTATTGTCTTTTGTTCTAAGCATTCTACAGCCCCCTTGCCAGATGTCAGTCTCTTAGCCTTGTCTGGTCTTGCTCTTTCAGAGTCCATTATATTCAGTGATGCTTGTCTCTTTTCTCAGGGATGACCTGACTGATGATTCTGTCTTCACTCGAAGTTCCCAGTGCTCTCGAGGTCTTGATCGATATATTTCCCGGGAGGAGGCACCTCTCAGTCCCTTCTTGGGACAACTTGACGAGGACTACCGAGCAAGAGAAACTTTCCTGCATCGATCTGATTATAGTCCCCATGTCAGTTGTCATGATGAGCTGTTGCGGGGAACAGAACGGAATAGAGACAAACTCAAAGGCTCCTACTCTATACGACCTGAGGAAAGGAGCCGGGAGGCCAAACGGCCCCGTTATGATGACACAGAGAAGATACACAGCATGGGAGGTGATCACCCAAGTTTTACATCGGGGGCCCGCAACTATCGACAGCGTAGGCGGAGCCCGAGTCCTAGGTTTTTAGACCCTGAGTTTCGAGAGCTGGACCTTGCCAGGCGAAAACGAGAGGAAGAGGAGGAACGAAGTAGGAGCTTGAGTCAGGAACTGGTGGGAGTTGATGGTGGTGGCACTGGCTGTCCCATCCCTGGATTGTCAGGTGTCCTAACAGCATCGGAGCCAGGATATTCTTTACATCGGCCAGAGGAAGTATCTGTGATGCCCAAGAAGTCAATTTTGAAAAAGCGGATTGAGGTGGAAATGGAGCCTTCCATGCAGGTCTATGCTGCATTTCTTCTAGGGTCTCTTGCTAGTCCCTGTAATATTTTAAAGCCTAGTTACTTTCCTGGGGGCTGTGTCCCTAAGGTATCTTTGGAATATGTGTTGGACCAACATTGTTATGCCTATGAGCCGTACCTTCCAGGACTCTCCAAAGGAAACTGTAGGCTTCATAATGCAACAATAGAGGGCTTCTGTTGTCATGTATTAGGCTTTCTAAACAGACATTTTGGAGAGTATCTATTCAAGTTTTTTTTTTTTCGCCTCTAAATTGGATAGTCCTTTAGGATCTTTGAATATGGGTTTCTTGGAAATGAAGCTTGAAGAGCAAAGGGAGGAGCTGATCTGAATTTTCCTCATCTCTCTTTAAAGAGAAGAAAAAATGTATGAGTGGTAGGACAGTAGACCAGAAATCAGATGATTCTGATTCTGGACCCGTCTCTACCACCAACTTGCTGTGTGATTTTTAGATAAGTCACCTAACCATTCTGGACCTTGATATTTTTTTCTCACTTATGAAAAGATGGTCAGGCATGAGCACTTGTTTTTACCTGTCCTTTTAGGAGCTAAATGTTTCTGAAGAAGTACCTGAGGGCACTTAGGGAAGTAAGGGAAGGCAATCAGTTAGGGTTAACAGAGTTTCCTGACCCTACTTCAACCAAAGTAGCTCTCTGCTTTTATGTTTTTTTTCTTTCGGGGATCTGTAAAAAAGAAAGCAAGTAAGCTAGGGCATCTCTAAAGTCCTTTTGAATTCAAATTCCTTGATAAAGACTACAACAAATGGGCAAAAATGAAGACTCAATCTGCCTTCTTTTCTGTTTCCCCCTGCTACAGCAGAACCATCTGGAGAAACGGGAACCCAAATCTTGAACCAGGCTAAGGACCTCCCTTTCATCCACATTTATCTTTTCCCTATTAATTCAAGAAGAACAAAGTATTTAAGTATTTATCTCAGTTACTAGTTTTCTGAGATTCTACATAGAGGCTAATTCAGTTATGTTTGTCTTTGCAGCTTGAGAGTTTTTCCAGCAGTACCAGCTCCAGCCAGGATCACTCCCTTTACTCTGGACACTCATCTCTTCCACTAAGTGGTGCTATTGCTGCTTTTGCCTCAGAGGTTGAAAACAACAAGGGAACTATGGTAGAGACTACCCTGAAGGAATCTCAGGGCAACCTCTACCAATGGGGCCCCCTCCCTGGGATACCCAAAGACAGCAGTCCCCTCAGAGAGAAATTTGGAAGTTTTCTGTGCCACAACGAAAAATTGGATATGAAGGCTGAGGGACCAGAGCGACACACAGACTTCTTGCTTCCTCATGAGAGAGCTAGCCAGGATGGCAGTGGTTTCTCTTGCATTCTGAGCATGTTAGCAGATTCTACCAGTACACAGGAAAAGAGGCGACGTAGCTTCCCTGACATTGAGGATGAGGAGAAATTTCTCTATGGGGATGAAGAAGAGGATTTAAAGGCAGAATCTCCACCAAAGCCCCTTGAGGGCTCTGAAAGTGAAGTTATGAGGCAGAAGGGAAGCTCCCTACCCTCTTCAGCTCCAGCTGTAAAGCTAGAATCAATAGAAGAGACCAGTCCAGAATATGCGAAGATTCATGACTTGCTCAAGACCATAGGGCTGGATATTGGAGTAGCAGAGATTAGTAAACTGGCTGCACGCACCCAGGAACGACTTCATGGCAAGAAGCCATCACGTTCCTCTGCTGACCGCCGTTCCTCTGTTGACCGGCACTTTTCAGCAGACCGCTGTTCCTCAGTTGACCGCCGTTTCTCAGCTGATCGGCGCTCTGCAGATCCTCACAGACTGGAGAGTGGAGAGGCACACCATAGCAATACCCACTCCCCAGAGGTATCCCATCCACACCCAGTCTCCCCTGTGGATCCTTACCTGCTCACAAAAAACAGCCCCCCGTTCCTAAAGTCTGACCATCCAATGGGTCATATTGCAGGACCTGAGGTGGTTGGCAGTGGGTTTCAGTCATCTGTTGCAGTCAGGTGCATGGTGCCATCAGCCCCATCTGCCCCAATTAGACTTCCACACCCTGCTTCTTTATCTCAGTTTCATATGCCAAGGGCCTCTCAGTTTGCTGCAGCTCGGATACCTCCAAACTACCAGGGACCTGCCATTCCCCCTGCTTCCTTTGATGCCTATAGGCACTACATGGCATATGCAGCCTCAAGGTGGCCCATGTACCCTGCCTCCCAACCTTCAAACCACCCTCTACCTGAACCACACAGGATAATGCCAGTTACCAAACAAGCTACCCGTAGCCGTCCCAATCTCCGTGTGATCCCCACTGTGACTCCTGATGAGCCCAAGCAGGAGGAGTCAGTGCTGGGCTCAATTCCTCCTGCCCAAGTGCCTGTCCATGTGTCCATCCCATCACTCATAAGATATAATCCGGAGAAGATCTCTGATGAGAAGAACCGTGCTTCCCAGAAACAGAAGGTGAATATTAGCTTCGGGCATCCTGTGCCTGAATCTTCTATTTTAACATAAATTTTTGTCTTTTAGAGGGAGCTGAAAATTTGCAAGGCCCAAGGCAGTCTTTAGAGACTGCTGTCTTACCATAATTTTTTCTTTTATGTTTTCTCATTTGGACTAAAGTCTGGCCATAGGTCCCACTGTGATTGCTAGACTTCTTTTTCCTTTTTTAAGTTTATTTCTCTATCTGAATTATCAGCCTTAGGACCCTATGGGTAGGAGCTGGGAACCTTGAAGTCTTTAATATGACCTTATCAGGGAGAGAGGAACCAAAATTGGGCTGGGTGAAAGAGAAATCAGGAAATCTATGTTTCATCCCAGTGAGTTTTGGATCTTTTTCCTGTAGTGATTATGGGGTTTAAAAACTAATAACTAGTTGTTGCTTGGTAATTAAACCAAGAAATAAGCTTTGCTTATTCTGGTTTAACTTAGAGTCCAGGAATAATATTTTTTTTTAAAGTAGTTTTTATAGTGTCAAAAGTAGTTTTTATACTTTTTTTAAAAAAAGTAGTTTTTATACTGTTCATCGGGTTCCCAGGCTATAGAAAGGGAGCAGTGGCTGGGGTAAAGATATAATAATTCTAGATGCTTTAGAGCAGTAGGTAAAAATTATGTAGGGATGAGGAATACAGAATAGAAGAATTTTGAATAGAAAAATTAATATGTACTGTTAATTTTACAGGTCCTTAATAACTAAAAACTCATTTTGTTAAACAAGGTGACCTAAGGATGGTAAAATTGTAATATGTGTAAATTTGGTTTGCTAATAAAATAATTAAGACCTGAGGAGAAAAGTAGAAAAGGCAAAATTGTAGGCCTAGTCTCATTTTTTTTCCAGTTGAACAGAAATTTAGCTAATCCTTGAGAAGACAAAAAGCACCTCTTAATTTTCCATTGTACTTGGGTGCCCTGAACTTCAGTCTTTTGGGGTTTTTTTACGTCTTTTGGGAAAGAGGAAGATAGGTTCCATACAACAAAACCTAAGACTGCAGAGACACTGTCTGGAGACTAGTGCTTTTCCTTTACTTTACCTTTAAAAACCTAGTACTTAAGTCAGGGCTGACAATACACAGATTTTTCACATGAGCTCCATATTTGTTTTTCCATCAGGTGATAGTAATACAGTTGAAAGATCAGGGACTTCAGGGCATGCATATCTGGATTTTAAATCATCTTACTGTATGATCTTTTGGTATGTTAGTCTTTTGCAACCTCAATTTTCTTACTGTGAAACAGATAATATCATGACTAAATAAGGTGATATATGTAATGCAACTAACACAGTGCTTCATCCGTAACACATATTAGTTCCCTTCTTTTTTTTTTTTTTTTTTTAGTTCCCTTCTTGATGGCTCCTTTTGGGCTCAGAACTACTATCTAATAGTGTAGTGCTTCCCGTACGAAAAAAGTACTTTCCGGTCAGTACAGTTCTGGAAAGGATAATTCTATTCTGGCACTTGGATTGGAATGAAATATCACCTTCACTATAAAGTCAGAGCCTCTGTGTGCAGACATTTGGATTCTTGCATTCAGATATTATCTAGTGTGAAGGTTTATGGAAAAGAACAATAGAAAAGGGATGTTGGACGCTAAAGGATCTCTTACCATTTTGTACTTTGCAGGTTATTGAAGAGAGGGAAAAGCTGAAGAGTGACCGGGAAGCTCGCCAGAAGAAGATGTACTATCTCAGGACTGAGTTGGAGCGGCTTCATAAACAACAAGGTATCAGACACTTCTTTGCATGACTGCCTTTTGTAACTTTAGTAGGAGACCCAAATGGAGAGCTTTGGGGATTCTCAGACAGGTTCATTGACACTGAAGCTTCACTTTCAAAAAATTTTTGATATAATTAGACTTATAGAAAAGTTGCATTAATAGTGTAAAGAATTCTCAGGTTCCACGATTATTAGCATTTTACTATATTTGCCTTATCCATTTTTTTCTCTCAATTGTGTTTGTGCATATGTGTATATAATTTTTCCTGAACTGTTTAAGAGTAAGTTGTAGATATGTATTCCTTTACTCCTAAACACTTAAGTGTGTGTCTTCTAACAACAAAGAATTCCCTTGCATAACCATAGTATGCTTATCAAAATTAGAAAATTAACAGTAATATACTAGTCTACTGATCTTACTCATATTTCATCAGTTGTCCCAATGATGTCCTGAAGCAAAAGAAAATGGAAGATTACACATTGCATTCAGTTGTCATGTTCTTTTAGTCTCCTTTAATCTGTAGTAGTTCCCGAATCTCCAGAAGAGGTCACATATTTTGTAGAATGTCCTTTAATTTTGGTTTGTCTGATGTGTTCTTATGATTAAATTCAGGTTATGCATTTTTGGCAGGAACATCACAGAAGTGATGCTAAGTTCATATCAGGTGTTGATTTATCCCATACTGGTGTTGTCAACTTTGATCATTTGGTTAAGGTGGCGTCTGCCAAGTTTCTCCACTGTAAGGTTACTATTTTACCCTTTTCAGTTAATAAGTATCTTATAGGGAAGATACTTTGAGACTATGTAAATATTCAGTTACTCCTCAAATTTTAGCCCACTAGTTTTAGCATTCATTGATGATCCTTGCCCAAATCAGTTATTATTATGATGGTTGTTAAATAGTAATTTTGTAATTTCATCATTCCATCTTCGTTAATTAGTTGGCTTTCTACTATGAGGAGGAGCTTTCCACCCACACCTCCTCCCGCATTTATCTGTCCATTTATAACAGTATGAACTCATGGATTCTTAATAGGTTATAATATTTTACTATTATTATTTATCTTCATGCTCAAATTGCCCCAGATTTGGTCAGTAAGACCCCCTTTAAGTTGACTCCTGTGTCCATCATTTTTTGAGTACTTCCTTTTTCACACAAAAAGATGCTCCATGATGCCTCTATTGATTCCACCTCTTCATCTACGCTTTTAGGAATTCACATACACACTAAGAACATAGCAAGGCTTCTATATTACAGCTTGGTGATAGCATGGAAGAGTAGAGAGTGGGAGAAGATATAATTTCTTCTGTTTGGATTCGGGCTGTTTAGGGATGAGAAACTTAGTTATTAATCCTGTGAGGATTAATTCATGAGGACCTGCAACTTGGAATAGGAGATAACATTAGGTGAGCTTGAGGCAAAACCTAAAACTCAATGGAGGTGTTGGTGAAGGGTCCTTAAATCAGATAAAGTCAAATATGTGACTGAATGTTTTTTGCCCTCTAAATAATTCTTTAGTTCTCTGAAGAGGACAGCCACGGGATTCATAGTTACACATGCACACAAACTTGTATATACCCTTTTAGGGATTCATGCAGTGCCTCCCTGAAACCTATCCATAGATCCTTAGCTAATAACCCCTACATGAGAAATAATGTAATCACTCAACCTTTACCTCCATAGGAGCTTCAACTAAACCAGCCCATGTGGAAGGCAAGTCTCACCTGCTTTTAGAATGTTTTATGGAGAAAGATTTTGTGACCATAAAGTCTTGAGAATTAGTACTTATGACTGAAAAATGACTTGTTAACTTTCCTTGTGCTTCTTTCTGTTGACATTTGACTACTCAGGGGAAATGCTGCGTAAGAAACGAAGGGAGAAGGATGGTCACAAAGATCCACTCCTGGTAGAGGTGAGTCGGCTTCAGGACAACATTATGAAGGACATTGCAGAACTTCGACAAGAGGCAGAAGAGGCAGAAAAAAAGCAGTCTGAACTGGACAAAGTGGCTCAGATCTTGGGAATTAACATTTTGGATAAATCTCAGAAGTCTTCAAATGACAGTAGGGAGCCTACAGAGAAGACTGGGAAAGCAGAAAAATCCAGGAGCCCAGAAAAAGTGTCATCGTCCTCAAACTCCTTTTCCAACAGCAAGGTAACAACTCAACTTTTCCATTTTTATTGTATCTTTTATTTCCATGGACTCCTAAAGAAGCCTTCTAACTAACCATTTTCTTAGCATCCTTTTCCAACCTGTTCTTACTCTTGCTAGAGTTATCTTTGTAAAGCATAGTTCAGATCATGGTATTCTCCTTTAGAATTTTCGCAGTTCCCCATTGCCCACAAAGTAGAATCCTGGGCCCTCTGTGTTCTAGTTCTAGCTTAATTCCTTAACTCACTCCAGTTTGGCTTCTCGTTTTCTCGTAACTTGTAATGCCATTTTGTAGGTTCATGTTTAGCAACAAGGTCACCACTATGTTGTACAGCCTCAAATTCCGTTCTCAAATCAGTATTTGATATAGGGAACCATTGTCCCCTAAAAAAATGTTTCCTTCCCTTGGCTCCTGTCACATTTCTTTTCCTCCTATATAGTGGTTGCTCCTGTTTAATCTCCTGATCTTTAAATATTTTAGTTCTTCAGGGCTCAGTTCTAGCCTAATTCTCTAGAATTCTGCTTTCTACCTAGGTCATTTCATTCAGTCCTATGCTGAAATACCATACTGACAACTTTCAGTTTTATATTCTAGCTCAGGTGATTCTTCTAAGGTTCAAATCTGAGTGTCCAACAGACTACTCACTGTTTCCACTTCATTGTCTCATAAACACCTCAAAATCAATATATCCTAAAGTAAACTAAGATTGTGCTCAACCTCCCTCTAACCTTTTCTTCCTCTGTTGTTACCCATCTCAGTGAATGATACTACTATCCAACAGTTTTCATGCCAACAACCTGAAGAGCATTCTTAGTGCTTCCCCCTCCCAAACTGCTCTACACACCAAGTCAATTACAGATTCTGCCAATTTTCCCTCCAAAGTAAATCTCAGTTCCATTCATCTCATCATCTCTATTGCCATCCAAGTTCAAGCCACCTTCAGTTCTTGCTTGTGCTGCTACACTCTTAATTCTTTCTCCATATTCAGCTGGTGATTGAGATACTTCCTTGCCTACCTCTTCAGCCTCATTTCATGCCTCTTTTTTCCTTTGCTCTCTATAATTTCGTTACTGGCATTTTCATTCCTTAAATGTTTTATCATTAATGTCTTTGTGTCTTCTCCTCCTTCTGGTTACCATGCGAAACCCACTCTTCTTATCCTGTCTTCTAACTAACTCATATTCATCTTCAGATTGCAGATTAAATTATTTCCCTGACTCCCTTCCTTCATTTTCCAGGTGGTTAAATTTTTAAATTTGCCTCATATACACTATCATAATACCTGACATTTTCCTTCTTAGCATTTATGGCAGTTGTAATTATATAATTACATGTGTTCCCCAATTAGATTTTAAGGTTCAAGGGATCAGGGACCATATCTGTCTCATTCTCCTATATAGTCCCCAGTACATAGCTCAGTGCCTGGCACGTAGCAAATGGGTAGTGCTCAAGAAATATGACACTACACCTTATGCTCCTGCCACCTTAGAATGCTTGCACTTTTCCAGATGTGCATTATGCTATTGTGCCTCTCTAATTTTGCATTAATAGTCCTCTTAGCCTGTCTCCCAACCCTACTCATCCACTAAGGTCCAACTTGAATACTACCACCTCCGTGAAGAATTCCTGAATTCCATACAGATTGAGTCAACCCTTTTTTAGCACTCCCATAGTATATTACTTTGTTTCTTTATAAGATTTATTTCATTCTGTCTTATTGAAAACATGATTAAGATCATGCCTGTTCTCATGCCTGTGTCTTCCACTAAATGAGAGCTTCTTGAGAATAACAGAACATAACTTATTTATTTTTGTGTGTCCCATGGCATCTGGTATATCTAGTACATAGTAGACGGTCAGTTAATGTTGGGGGTTAGAGAAGAAGATATTCTGTGTTCTCTGTCAGCCAAGCTCTAATTTTTTCATGTCTTCCTGGGAGAGTTCTCTTTCTCAACCAGGTAAGACTGTATTCTTATATCAGGATCACTGAGTTCAGGGCCTTTGATGGGAGAAGAGCTTGAAAGTTCTGACCCTTTGTAGCTGACTTACACATTGTTTGGGGTTCCATTTATGCACCAACCCCGTGATAATCTATCATCTTGACTTGAGTGAGCCTTCATGCTCTCTGAAGCTAACAAGGATATGTTGCAATTGGATTTTCATTTCAGCAGTAAAGAATGTTCTCTCTACAAGCTCTGTTTCCTACCTGTCCTTGGTATTTCTTCTTTCTTTGCCTCTTTTTAAAATGCATAGTTAGTTTGAGATTTTCTTTCTCTTGAATAGGTCATTTCATAAAAATAAACCCATACACACAATTCCACAGTTCCGTTCACCTAGACACAATTGTTACTAATACCTTGGTGTTTATTATTCCAAATTCCCTTCTTCTGTTCGTTCATTTAACAAATATTTCTTGATTTCCAAAAAAGTGCCAGACACTGTTCTAGATATGGGAAGTATATCAGGGAACTAAATAGACAAGGTCCTTATTCTAATGAAATGGGAGAAGATAGTCAATAAGTAAACAAGTGCAGGTTAGGTAATGACAAGTGCCTAAAAAAAGAAAACAGGATAAGGGATATAGAGTAGTTAGGGAAAGTCTTTTGGATAAGGTGACATTTGACATTCTGTGCCTATTTACATATCTGTATTGATTATTCAGATGTATTTTGTTACTTACTTTACTAGTCTATCATGAACATCTTTCCATGTCAATAAATAGACTTTTATAATATCATTTTTAGCGACCTTATTTTTGTTGTTGTATGGATACCAAAATTTATTTAACCAACCAAATCACCTGTAGTTTGACATAATTTCCTAAGGATAAATGTCAAGGAGTAGAATTGCTGGGTCAAGGGTATAAAGAATTTTGAGGTATGTAATATGTATTCCTAGGTTATCTGCTGGAAAAATGGTGCCAGTTAGTACTCACCAGCAGTGTATGCATGTGCCCATCCCTTACCTGCTGGGTGCGATCTCTTTAGTGACTCTTGAATAGGACTCTAATAGGGAAAGATTATCTTTGAAGTCTTAATTGTTTCCCTTTCTCCATATTGTCTTCCTCTCCCCACCAACCAGTATTCAGGGTGCCCAGTTCCCTGATCTTGTCTACTGTGGAACCTCATTCATACTTACCTTCTCTGTGTTCCAAAATTTACCTTTTGTCTGTGCCTCACTCCCCAATGTTATCCAAAATTCTCATTTCCTGAATTGTCTTATTCCCAGCTTGCTGACAAATGATTTCATATTAAAGTATTTTTTTAAATTAATTAATTAATTAATTAATTAATTTATTTGTTTGTTTTTTGGCTGCGTTGGGTCTTTGTTGCTATGCGCGGGCCTTCTCTAGTTGAGGTGTGCGGGCTTCTCATTGCTGTGGCTTCTCTTGTTGCGGAGCACGGGCCTTAGGCGTGTGGGCTTCAGTAGTTGCGGCACACAAGGCCCAGTAGTTGTGGCTCACGGACTCTAGAGTGCAGGCTCAGCAGCTGTGGCGCATGGGCCTAGCTGCTCTGCGACACGTGGGATCCTCCCGGACCAGGGCTCAAACCCGTGTCCCCTGTACTGGCAGGCAGACTCTTAACCACTGTGCCACCAGGGAGGCCTTAAAGTATTTATTATTGATAACTTAATGTTGGGGAGTTGGTATGTTTTAAAAGAGGATTCATGTTAACTCGAAGGTGTTAAATTCTAATGGTGATACTTTAGGCAGTTAGAAATATTTTACCCAGATCCTTTTAAGTCATCCCACATAAATGACTATCCCCTTTATTTATGCCAGCCTTGCTCTCTAGTTAATCTATACCAGGATGTGTCTGTGATAAGAGAGTTCACTATCATCTATTTTTTGCACTTGCTTAATCTGTCAGTTACCTTTTTCATTTTGGTTTTCTTCCCTCCCCTAGTTGTCATTATGATTGATAAATTTAATGTATTTAATTGCATAGGTAGCACATTTAACATTTACCAAAGGGTATACGGTAAAAGACTCCTATCCATTCCTGTTCTCTATTACCCCTTCCCAGAGGCAACCAGTGTTTCCATAATCTTGAGTATTCTTCTAGATATTTTAGGATATATAAGTAAATATATTGCCATTATGATTTATTCTCCACGATGACATGGCACTATGGAATCTAATTAGTTCTGTTTGAGCCTTGCAGGAAGATTTCTCATGGGGTTTTTCCTAGTTTGTGCAGCTTTAGGCACTGGAAATATGGTCATATGGTCCTATTTCTGTTATTGTGGTAGGCTATTTGCTTTTTCTGAGAGAAGACAGATCTAGACTACTTTGAATTCCTTCTTAGTGAAGGTTTTTCCCCCTCTAGGAATCAAAGGTAAACAATGAGAATTCCCATACTAAGAGCCCCAAGCCTGCCGAGAGCCCCCAGCCAGCTGCTAAGCAGTCTGATCAGCCCATTGCTACCTATGAGTATTATGATGCTGGCAATCACTGGTGCAAAGACTGCAACACCATCTGTGGGACCATGTTTGACTTCTTCACTCATATGCACAATAAGAAGCACACACAGGTAGGTATCCTGCCCTCTGTTATTTCCATTCTTGTCCTCCTTCCCCTCAAACTCCTATACCCCCATCTGCATTACGAAGCTGGAAAATGAAACATTCTCATATGGGCAGGAGCCCCAATCTGAAGAGCCAAGAGATACCAACAAAGGAGACACCATCCCCAGGGCTCAGTCCAGGGGACCTGCCTGTAACTAAACACCATGACAAGTGTAAGTGAGGCTTCTGCCTCTTTTGATTCCTTGAGTACCTGATTATTTGTTTCATTTTATCCATTGCTAGTACTTACTCTAACATATGTTTACCTTTTCCACAGGTGATTTCCGTTTAAACAGTTGGCAGAGTGGGTGGGGGTGGGTAGCTGGGGGCTTCTGGTCCCCCTGGTGTGGGGGAGAAAAAGAGAGAGAAGTGGGTCATTGAGTTTTTAGTGCTGTGTGTGAGCACCTCTGCCTCTTGCAAATAGACACTGGATCCCTACAACAGACCTTGGGCTTCAAAGACCCAGAGTGAAGCCAAGCAAGATGCTGTAAAGCGCACTGACAAGATAACTGTTCCTGCAAAAGGTGTGTTTCCTCCCTGTCTTTTTTGTGGTTTCCTTACATTCAGTCAGGGAAGAGGTATCCCTGAACTAAGGTACAAGGAAGCAGCATAGAGTGAGACATAGCCATTACTTCTAACAAAGCTGTAAGATTGCCTTCTATGTGCAAAACTAGTTCCTAAAGAAATAAAGAGAGCTATAAGACAAGAATGATCTCTACCCATATGGCTAAAAATCTAACAGATGTTAAACATACACATACCACTCTAAAATATAACCTTCTTTGTGCTTGCTTTGGCAGCACATAGACTAAAGTACGGCTTTCTTCGTCACTGGCTTATGCACCAAAATCTTATTTATTTGAAATATAGGTAAAAAAGAACAGTCAGAGGTGCAATATGACTGCCTTTTCAACTAAGAACTATAAAATATTTTTGAATAGTTGTTATTAGGGGCTAAGTTGAGAAATAGAAAGTTTCTTTGTCTTTAAGCTTCTTAATTTCTTACCTTTATAAGTAGTCAGTGCTGCTACATCCTTTACATTGTAGAAGATAGATTCTTAAGTAATTAATACCAACATGAGAGATCCTCATACCAATAGTACTGGGCTATTTGCGAGTATAATTTTTAAATCTCCTAAGATGCTTAGTGCTAGTTGGAGTTTGAGGAGAATCAGCAACAGAATTGAGTCTGGCACAGAAAATTCCTGAATTAACCAGTTAGTGTTCCCGAAACGTAGAAGGGGTAGAGGTCCTGAGTTCAAGCTTTAAGTTGGGAAGACATACCACTGGGATTCATCTAAATGCTCCTTCTGACTTGAAAGTGAGTAAGGTCCTCTATACCATTAACCATTTTACTACAGAAGGGAAGTGGGATTTCCTTTGGTTGCTGTCATCTTGGGTAGAAATGACTTATTTTCTTGACTTTCTTCCACTTCTTCCAGGCTCTGAGTTTCTGATTCCCATCACTGGATATTACTGCCAGCTCTGTGAGGAATTTTTGGGGGATCCAATTTCTGGAGAGCAACATGTGAAGGGTTATCAGCACAATGAGAAATACAAGGTTGGTCTTTGTAGTAGCCTATGGAGTTTTCCTACTTTCTGCAGTAATCCTTTTGATGTTGTCAAACAAACTCAGAGCCAGAAAAAGCTCAAAAAATTCATTAATATTTCAAATTCCATATAATCACTGGGACGTTCTCCTCAATCCTAGTAAGCAATGCTGACCTGAGAGAACCATTTATCCTTGAGGAAGGTGACTCTGAGGATTTCCACTAAATGAATTCTAACAGTGGTAGGGCCAACTTTTCTCTCTTATAGTATTTTGACCAGTTATTGAGCCTTTATCTTTTCTCTTCCTAGAAATATGTGGTTGAAAACCCATTGTATGAGGAGCGGCGGAATCTGGACCGCCAAGCTGGCTTGGCTGTGGTCCTAGAGACAGAACGGCGACGGCAGAGTGAGCTAAAGCGCAAACTCAGTGAGAAACCAAAGGAAGAGAAGAAAGAAAAAAAGGCAAAGATCATGAAGGAAGTAAAGGAGGATGACAGGGTGTCTGAGGAATTAGAGGACCAAGTTTCTGAAGGTGGGAACTCCCCTGAAAAGGCTGAAAATAAAAGGAAGGCTAGCATCAAACTCCAATTAAAAGAAGAAGTAAAGAAAGAACCACCAACATCTTCCTCTTTTGGGAAATTCAGCTGGAAGAAGCCAGAAAAAGAGGAGGAAAAAAGTTCAGTGGCCCCAAGTATTCCCAAAGAAGAGATTGTGGAAAATAGTAAGGACAAAGAGGATGGCAGAGCTGAAGCTGGGAAGGCAAAGCCCATCAAAATCAAGCTCTCTGGGAAAACTGTTGTTGCACATACTAGCCCTTGGATGCCTGTAGTGACAACTTCAACTCAGACTAAGATCCGACCCAACCTGCCTATCCCATCCACAGTCCTCCGCAAGTCAGGTTCAGCCACAGTAAGCAAGCCAGCTCCTCTTAACACCTTTCTATCCATCAAGTCCTCTGGAACCACTGCTAAGCCTCTGCCAGTGGTTAAAGAGTCTTCAGCTGATCTCCTCTTGCCTCCCGACATCATCTCTAAAGCATTTGGAGGGGAAGAGGTGATTCTAAAAGGGTCTCCAGAGGAAAAAATGGTGCTGGCTGAAAAGAATGAGCCATCACATATACCTGAACAAATGCTACCACCTCCACCACCGCCACCTCCACCACCACCTCCACCACCCCCAGTTATACCTCATCCAGCTGCTCCATCTCCTGCTCAAGCAAATGCTATTTTGGCTCCAGTAAAATCAAACCCAACTGTATCTCACACTGTCAGCCCTGGCTTCCTGGGTCCTAACATTTTGAACCCAGTATTACCGGTAGCCATCATGGCCTCAGCACAGCCAGCTGCCGTTCCTTCTGATGAGACGGCTCCTGGGGTGAGTGAGAGTGACCGGGACCAGACCCTATTCTCTGTGTTAGTGCGTCCTCCACCTCCCCTCTCAAGTGTGTTCAGTGAACAAGCCAAAAAATTGGAAAAGCGAAATTCATGCTTAGCCACAGCCAATGCTAAGGATCTGTATGACATATTCTACAGTAGTGGTGGAAAAGGGGCCCCTGAGACTAAGCTGAGTGGTGGTCCATTGGCTAATGGGGAAAATAGAGCTGAAAGTTCAGACACCTCTTCCACTTCTACTTTGAACAGCAGTGCATCCCAAGAGGAGTTGCCTCCAGATAGAAATTTGGTCTCTGCTCCTTTAGTCAGCAGCCCTGAAAAGCCCATTTCAAAACCTCTGGTGTCCCTAGGGAAATGGTCAGTTGTAGAAAATGTAGACTCAAAACGCAGAGGTAGCAGCTATGGCTTCTTACAGCCTCTGACAAGGTTGTGCCAAAACAGGCCTTATGAAACTATTACCCCAAAGACAGAGACTTTGGCCATGTGGACTTCTAGTTCCTTCCAGAGTGATGCTAATAGGGATGTATCTCCAGAGGGGAAAATTGAACTTGACCTGGGAGACCCTGGGCCACCAGGTGTCAAGCCAGCCCCTGAGCTGTCACATGTACACTGTCATACCATGGAATCTCAGAAGCTGTTAGAAACCCACCTTGTGGAATCTAGTAACCAGGATGAGGAAAGCCAGGAGCTCCACCAGTCTAAGGATTGTCGAAAAAGTGAAGTAGAGACAAGCACTGAACTAAAAGAAGGGGGAGTGAAGCTCTCTGAGAGGACAGTGGGAGAGGGAACAGATACCAATGTTGGGCCCAATAGTGTAGAGTATTCTGATTTGAACCATGGGAACAGATACGTGTGGGAAGGAGAAGTAGAACAGCCCAACATGCAAATGACTGACAAAAAGGCTAAACAGTCCAAGAAATTGATAACAGGAAGTAAAACTCAAAGTAAAGTAGTGACTGAATTGAATGCACAGGCACTCTCTTCCACAAAGGCAAAAATAGACTCATTTCCGTCAGAAGCTAGGTCTTTACTCCAGAACCCACAAGATACACCTGTGAAAATTTCTGCCCCAGAATTGCTTCTTCAGTCCCCAGCCAGATCAGATATGTGTTTGAAAGATAGTGAACAGGAGCAAGGAGTTTCAACTGCTAGTGAGGAGTGGCTAGAAAATTCAGCTCCAGGATCAGCTTCTAGAGCCTCTAGGTACAGAAGCCTTAAACTGAAGAGAGAAAGATCAAAAGAGTTTCAGGGTAAAATGATCTATGAACTGACTGTTTGGGATGAGAACAAGAAGCCAGAGACCTGGGAGAGCCCAGAGAAACCAAAAGCAGAAGCCCTGGATCTTCGAGGTGTCCATCCAGAACTAACAGTGACAATAGAAAGCAAGGCCTTAGAAAACTTTGAAGTTACAAACTTAAAAGTAGAAGAGCTTGCTGCCCTGGGGAACCTGGGGGATATAGGTGTTGATTTCTGCAATACTCGGGTAGACCCAGGACATAGATCCGCAACTGCCCTGTCTCAGAAAGTACGTGAAGAAAATTCTGTGTCACCTATAGGAAGTAATCCCTCCACTCTCACTGACTTTGAACCAATACCATCCTTTTCTGAGTTTCCATTAGATTCTCCCAAAACCCTGGTGCTTAACTTCGGAGCAGAGGGTGAACAAAACTCATCTAATCCGGGAATTGGGAGGATCACTCCTAACATTTTGAAAACTGGACTTTCTATAGAAAATGTTGGCCTTGGTTTGGGGAGCCTAGAGGGAACACACCAGGCCCTTGACCTGTTAGCAGGAGGAATGATGCCTGAGGAAATAGAAGAAACTTCTCAGTTAGAGAAACAAGATTCACTCAGATTGGAATCAGAAACAATTAATCCTTTAGGCCTTGGGCCATCTACTTGCCTTCCGGACCTTGTTGACTTTGTCACGCGGACATCTGGAGTTCAAAAAGAGAAGATATGTTCTCCTCTCTCTGAGCCAAGTGACCCTCCTGAGTGTAGTTCCCTGGAGATGGGACCACTACAGTTAGAGATACCGAATGCATCTGTCACAGAGGTAGCAATTCCTCATGTAGATGAGTACAATGACAGCCCTTTGAATATGGTAAAATCTATGGCTTCAGGGTCCCATACAAGAGAGCAGGTAGTTGGAGGCAATACGGTCCCTCAGGAAATAGCTGCACAAGAAGCTGCAGTTGATGCCATCCAGGACCACACAGAATCCAGTGTTCACAACTGAGAATACAAATTCAGAGCTACTTGTGGATGAATCAAATTGGCTTCTATAAATCAGGTGCCCAGATGATCCAGGACTAGTTGGCTATCTCATCTGGAACCTACACCAAGAGATGCAGTCAGCATCTTAAGAGTAAATGTTCATGGAAGCTAAAAAATTTACCTCCTTTCCTTTTTTCCATTTTCCTTAAGATACCAGACAAATCAATCATTATTTCTATACATATCTGTAAAAAAGTATTTTCTGTTAATTATTATTATTTTTTTTTTTGCCAATTTATTTTCTCCTACTTTGTCATTAAAATCAAATGTCTATCTGGCTCACCATATAGTGTGCTTTGATTGTATTTTGGCTTTGACTCTGCCATTTCTGGAATGTGGGGGAGGAGGGAGACAGCTGACTTCTCCAATTGCTGTGTTGTATTCCCACCCAATTTCTTGGGCAGCTGATGGATCTCTGGGAGAAACACAAGAAAACCTGCTGAAATGGAAAACTACTGCTGAAGGAAGGATTGTTCATCTCTTAGGCTTCCATTTGGATGGGCCTGCCTTAACATTGTTTGAAATGCAGCGTGAGTAGCTCTTTTGTTTACTGTTTACTTCCTTGTGGCATGTCAACCCCCACACTTCCCTCATTCTGTTGCCTTTGCTTGAGATGGTCCTGCTAATCCACATACCTGTTTGGAAATGGCCTCAGTAAACGTGGAAGAAAATCTAGCAGGCTCACTTTTGGAAGACAACAAATCGGTAAGGCTTATTCATGCCTCAGTGCCAGGAGCAGATATGGTTTTTGGGTCAGTTTTATTTTCAAAATGGCCTTTGTTCACTGTATTGTGATCCACTGACACTTTGTGTGAAATTGTTTAGCAGCCATTTCTGTTCTAAAGAGGTAGAAGATCTGAAACTTGCTTTGGGATTGGACTCATTCTCTGTTCCACACTCATATGTATTCCTTCCTCTGCCTCTCTCTTTCCCAAGTTATTTACACCATAGTGTGATGTTTTGGGTTGTACATTTTGTTCAAAAGATTAAAGATTTATGAGTGGCTTGGACAAGTTTAACTTTATTTTTAATGTGTTAATTACTTGGAATAAATGCATTAATCTCATGTTTCTTTCTGGATTTTTGTTTTGAAACCACACACATTTGAACTCCACAGGGAAACTAGAACAATGCTGCTGCCCTATTGCCTGTCTCCCCCTCCCACCCTTCTTTCCCCAGTTGTTAGGGCTACTTTTGTTAGCTTATATAGTTGTGCCCCAGTGCTTCCTGGATGGGTAGTGAGTAGGCACCAGTGGTCTGGTTTTGGCATCTTTCTATTGTGAAGTTTTGTATATACCCTTATGTTGGCTCTCCCGATGCTCCTCTGGGAACTGAGCTCCCCAAGAATACTCATGTTCTTGCTGAGGGTGCTCTTGGGGATCAGGGAGCTTGGTCCTTATATTTTCTAATTTCTGTCCCAGTTTCCTCTTGATACCCCTGTTAGCAATTTATAACCTGGCTCAACAGAGGCTTCAGAGTCTTATTCTCCCACTCCTCAAAAATAATGCAAAGTTGCTGATCTTTTTTTCTAAGAATTCTTGTTTTCCTGTTTCCTTGTGTGCAGAGTTGAGTTCGAGGAGGCTATTTTTCTTGACTAATTTAGAAGTTTAGAAGTTGTACTGGCCTCCCTTCTTCATCTTGCGGAAAGGACACAGATTTGGAATAGTTAGGTCCTTGGATGTTCCTCGGCCATTTGCCTTGCTGTGATTTTAGATGAGTTACTTTGCCTCACTGTGCCATAGGGATTTTTTTTTCTTTAATATGGAGGATCATTATCTCCATCTCACACCAAATGTGTACAGGGTCGGGCCATCCTGAGCAGTCTTCTTAGGTCTGCTTTTTAGGCTGAAGCCTGAGTTCAATGCATCTTTCTGATCTGGAAACCATAAACAGACCCAGAAGGTGCCCTTTAGCAGAACGTAAACCCAGGTGAGCTTCAGAGATGTATTTGTTTCTCCAGAGGACTACTCCCTCTCCATTCTAGGAGCCTATGTACAGGAATTCAGAGAACATAAGAGTTTAAAATGCCAGTTATTACTCATTTTCAGGCCTGTTCACTTAATAAGTTCCACCTCCCTTTGGGGAGAGACAGGTGGGTTTAGGGTAAGCATGGAGAGGGGTTAGTCCTATCCAGATCTCAGTCCTAAACTCACTCCGTCTCAGAAGGAGTCAGAATCTTAGTCTCTAGGTTAGGAGAGGGCCACTTGAGAAGGGTGGAGAAGGGAAAAGAGGCAAAATCTAGGAAGGGCAGAACTAATTCAAGTAACTGGGGCTGGAGTACTTAGAGCAACTCCTCTTGTACTCTCTTGATAACTCAAAGGTACCTACCAATCTTAGGCTTTTTCTAGAATAATGCCCACTTCTAAGAGTTGAAGCAACAGTGTTCTTCATATTTGCCTTGAACCAGCAGAGGGAGAGCTTTTAGGATTCTGTAGTTTGGGCGGGAAGTGTTGCTAGCTTCCTCTTTGATCAGTGGGATCAGGTTTTGGAGCCTATCTAGAGAAGCTATGTGAAAGGAAGGGCAGAACTCTAATCCAGTTGCCAGCGCCTAGAGGTAGGGCCTGTTTCTTTTTATTCAGTACTATCACAGTGCTGAATAAATTTTCGTCTTAGGAGACAAAGGCACATGCAAAGAGTGGGCCCTAATCTTCACATGTGGCCTATGGTGTCATATAACTAGGGTTTAAATTTCTGCAAACATCAGAAGCAGTTTTTATTTGACTCCCTCAATTGTGAGAACAGGTGATCAGCAGTTAGTTTTAAATTTGGGCAAACACCAAGTTTTACCTAAGTTATGTAGGTAACCCCCTAAAACTTCCCCTTGGCTTTGTGAATGGAGGCCTCTTGCTTTATAAACCTCTTTCTTCACAGCTAGCTTCAGGACACATAATACTCTTAGTGACCTTTCTGCTAAGTATAGCCATTTTACGCTATGCCACTTCATCTCTCTAAAACAAGTCAAGAAGTTAGCTAATGTTCTGGTAGTAAAGCATGCCAGAGCATATGTCCATTTATCAGACTGCCAGGTTAAGGGACTGAAAAAGAATGGGGAAGTGGGAATGGGGGGTTTGGATGTATGGGATACAGGAATCCAGTAGGGACATTAAGTGTGTTATAAAAAAAAAAAAAAGCTGGAGGTGGGATCATGGAGGAGACAGCCTATAAATTATGGAACTAAGTGAGGGGGGGGGTTTTAGAAAATACATATTCCAAAACCCTGGTTCTCACTTTCACAAAGCTTACCTACCAAGCCCAGGATGAGAACCTAAGCAAGGTCTTCATTCATTGACAATTCTGTGAGAACATGGGCAAATGAAAATAGTTTGGGATTGTGAGCACATTTCTTCTTTTAGAGTTTAATTTTACAATAATGTCTGTAATTTTTAACCAAAAAACCCTTATACACTTTCAAAGGACCATGTGCATTTTCATTGTAGAACTTAATGTGGTTGTACTTTTACATTTATGTGTTTCTTTGATTAATATGTGCCTCCTTCCCACCCATCCCCCCCAACTAGATTATAAACTCTCGAAAGCAGGAAGTCTGTCTTTGCTTACTGTTTTTTCATCATTGTATTCACAGTGCACAGTTGCCTGGCACATTAAGAGTGCTCAATAAAAATTCATTAAAAGAATCAGTGTGGTAATAGTAGCTATTTTTTAAATTAACTGTGAATACTTAGCAATTTATAAGTGAGTAAAAGCTGTAAATTGATGATTGTGTTTGCTGGGTGCTTAATACTGCAGAAGACAACTGTCCTCTTGCTTCTGTCCTAGATCTTTGTATACAAGGCACTGTCTATAGCAGTGAGTGCATATCAAGGCTGCCCGTGGCCCCTTCATTTCAACAGCATTCTGGAATAGTGGTGCCAGGCCAGGAGGGGGACACATTGCCCCTGAAGCTCCTAGAAGAAAAACAGGATAGGAAGGGTAAGGGTACACTGACTTTAGAGTTAGAAATAAAAGGCTTTGGGGACTCTGATTTTCAGATGGCTCCCTTTCTCCTTCCAGCCAGATTTCACAGGCATGTTGAAGTAAATTAAACCCCAAATCCCTCTGATGTAGCTGAAGGAGTAATTCAACTATTCATGGCCCAGCATCCTCATCATGTCATCAAAACTGTAAATCAAGCCATCAGTTTTATTTCTGGAAGGAAACCAAAAAATTAACCAAAAAAAGTTGCCTTTGGAAGAGGCAGGAATGATGCTTTCACTCTTTATTTTTTATCTTTTTTGTTTGAATATTCAGACTATGAAAATGCATTTTATATAAAATACAAATATTTTATACACATAAAATATGTACACACACATATAGGAAATTTTTATGTCAGTAGGGGTTATCTGGTGCTGTGGAATTACAGACCAGGTTTTTTTTCTCTTCTGTATACTTTTATGTATTAAAAAATAGTGTTTTTTTTTAAAGTTGTGTCTCTTCCCACTCAGTGCATCTCTGTCTCCATTCCTCACATCAGTTTTCCATTATTACAAATAGGTCTTGCTGCTTTTCCCTCAAGATTTCCTAAATTCCTCTACTCCCACCAAGGCTGGGTTACATACATTCAAGAATACCACTCATCTTCCTCTCCTCCTCTTCCCTTTCTCTAGCTCCTACCTCCGTGGAGCTGGTTATGCATTTCCATTCATGCTGTACAAGCACTTGGACATTATATAAATCAAGATACCTGTCTTCACAAAGCTTACTTTAATGCAGGTACACAAAAGATACCACAAAGTCTTTGTTGCATGCAGAAGGACAGAAGATAACTCGTATCTAGATGTATTGATTGAAAGCTTTACAGGCTTTTATTCCTTCCACTCATGGAGCATCAGGCAAGAAAAGTGTTTTGTAGAAAACAAGGGAAATGAGCATGTTTAAGAGAAGTGAAAGAGCCGAGTAAAAAAAGAGACAGAGGGACTTCCCTGGCGGTCCAGTGGTTAGGACTCCGCGCTTCCACTTCAGGGGGTAGGGGTTCTATCCCTGGTTGGGGAACTAGGATCCTGCATGCCACACAGCGTGGCCAAAAAAATAGAGACAGAGTTACATTACGGTAGAGGAAGATAGCAAAAAAATTAAATCAGCCATATTCTGGTACTGTTTTCTTTCATCTTCTCTCCGATACTTTGCCCCTCCTAAAGTTCAATCCAGCCCTCCCATAGCCGGTATACCTACATAAGGATGATTATGATGACATTTACCGACTCTAACCCACCTATCTTCCTTTCTTTTCAGGAGCAATTGCAGAAGTCTTCATATTTCTAGAAGGAAGGACTGCAGAAGACATTTTTGCCCCAGGGAGGCAGGGATAGAAGCTACAGAAACGATGAGCGTCCTTGGGGCCAATGGGCAGTCACCTCTAGGGTCTGACTCCAGAAGGTGGGTATGGTTGCTGGGGCAGGAATGGGTTATGGAGAAGGCCCTGTTATTTTAGCTGCCCGGAAATGGTGAGTTGGGTGAGCAAATATGTTATTTATGTATGTCTATATCTTTGTACCGGTAGAGGAGGAACAAGATGAGGATAGGCATAGGTGTATATTTTAAACTTTCCACTACTCATCTCAAATTATCTCCTAACTTCCATCTCTCATTTTGTGCCACGATACTTACGTTAAAGCTGTGGAATTCAGATCTTCTCATCCCCTGGGCCCAGTGCTCCCAGCAAGTAGAACATCTCCTATCTCGGCTTTAGCCTTCCTTCCTGGTCCATACAAGAATCAAGGTAAAAATTGGGTATGTCCTTAGAGGAGTGGGATATAAATAGACAAAGGAGTCTCAAGGAAGGGGGGACAATCACAAAAGATGTGTTTGAAAAATCCTGGGATTTCAGACTTCAAGACAGCTGTCTTGAAGTTTCCATTCAGTCTTACTACCTCTTCTACACACAGTAGAACTTTTGGTACACAGAAACAGGCAAGCATTTCAAAATACCAAGGAAACACCTTACTCTCTGTTCATCTAAAAAGCCAGTAGGTGCTTCTTTTATGCCCTTTTGTGCTTTGGAACTGGGCTCAGGAACACAGTGAGGATGAGAACCTGACATTTAAGTCCTTTAAACTCTGAGATTTATTTAAATCTGAGCTGCCCCAACTCCAAATTTACCCTTAAAACTGTTAACCTAGTTTTATTTCTGATTTGTAAATGCTGGCACTTCTAGAGTCCTGGAGGTCTGCTTTACTGCCCAGATAAATCTGTGGTTTGGGTAACTTTTGGGACTACTCATAACACTATAAATATAAAGAACTGCATAATATACAACCAAAGCCATCAATAGAATAAGAAGGAAGAAGTAAGGGGTAAAAAGTATCTCAGGGCCTCTTTTTGCTGAGCTTATATCAGTTAATGACTACTCATTCCTCAGGCATGACCCTGTGGATGAAGCAATGGAAAGCAGCCTGGTGCCAGGGCTGCCAACACTTTGTCACCACTACTTTCTCTCCCTTGCTCCAGTCCAAGATCTGTTTCTCATCAGCTACCACATTCCTCTGCTCAGGGACAATCAAGGGTGTTGGTCACAGCTTTTATTCCTAAATGTGACTCACCTACCTACCAGCCCCTGGTTTGCTGCTACACCTCCCTTCTTCAGTAATGTCTGGAGTCCACCTTTGAGATGTGCTGATCTAGGGCATGGGCAGAGGGAAAGGAAACATTTTTTAGAATAATATTTTTCCCTTTGGACTTTTAAAAGTTGATATGCTAGAGTTCACATACATTACGAATGATTAAATATTTAAAATCTACTTTTTTATTGAAACATAATTCATATAACATTAAATTTCACATAAGATTCATCATTTTAAAGTGTGTACAAGAAGATTGTGTTGAAGATTGTACAACAATCACTGTTATCTAATTCCAGAATATTTCCATCACCCCACTTAAAAAACACATACCAATTAGCAGACATTCCCAATTACCCCAAAGCCACCAGCAATCATCAGTCTGCTTTCTGTCTCTATGAATTTACCTATTCTGGACAATTCTGGAGTCATATAATATGTGGTCTTTTGTGTTTGGCTTCCTTCACTTAACATTTTTAAGATTCATCCATGTTGTACCGTGTATCAGTACTTCATTGTTTATAGTTGAATAATATTCCACTGTATAGATATAAACACATTTTGTTTATCCATTGGTTGGTAAACATTTGGATTATTTCCACTTTTTTGCTATTATGCTGCTGTGAACATTTGTGTACAAGTATTTGTGTGGACATACTTTTCAATTCTCTTGGGTATGTACTGGGTCATGACAACTCTAACTTTTTTAAAAATATAATTTTGTATTAAAGTATAAGGTACATATAACAAAACAAAAGCACACCCAAGTGTTAAGCTCAATACTTTTCACAAAGTGAACAGTTTGTGTAACACTTCGGGTAACCAACACCCAAATCAAAAAATGGAATGTGACCAACACCCCTGAAGCCCCTCTCCTGTTCTCTTGCAGTCACTACTTTCCTGAAATATAACTGCTATCTCAGGTGCTTTTTGTTTTTGTTTTATGGAACTGAAATTCACATAACATAAAGTTAGCCACTTTAAAGTGAACAATTCAGTGGCATTTAGTACATTCACAGTGTTGTGCCACTGGAACCTTTGTCTAGTTCAAAAACATTTTCACCACCACAAAATAAAACCCTGTGTCCCTTATGCAGTTAGTTCCCATTCCTACCTCCCCACAGGCCCTGGCAATCACCAATCTTCCTTCTGTCTCTATGGATTTACATATTCTGGATATTTCATATAAATGGAGGCATACAATCAGTGACCTTTTCTATCTGTCTTCTTTCACTTAGAAGAACGTTTCTGAGGTTCATCCATGCTATAGCAAGTATAGGTATTCCATTACTTTTTATGGCTAAATAATGTTCCATTGTCTGTGTATACCACAATTTATTTATCCATTAATTCATTGATAGACATTTGGGTTGTTTCCACCTTTTGGCTATTGTGCATAGTATGCTATGAACATTCATGCATAAGTATTTGTTTGAGTACTTGTTTTCAGTTCTTTTCAGTATATACCTAGAAGTGGAATTTCTGGGTCATATGGTTATTCTATGTTTAACATTTTGAGGAACCACCAAACTGTTTTCCACAGCACCAGAATCATTTTACATCCCTTCCAGTAAAATGTATGATGGTTCCAGTTTCTCCATATTCATAACACTTAATTTCCTTTTTCATATATTATAACCATCCCAATATTTCATTGTGGTTTTGATTTACATTTTTCTGATGACTAATGATATTGAGCATCTCTTCATATGCTTTTTGGCCATTTTATATCTTTTTTGGAAAAATGTCTAGTGAAGTCCTTTTCCATTTTTTTTTTTTAAACGTCCTTATTGAAGTATAATTGCCTTACAATGGTGTGTTAGCTTCTGCTTTATAACAAAGTGAATCAGTTATACATATACAATATGTTCCCATATCTCTTCCCTCTGCATCTCCCTCCCTCCCACCCTCCCCATCCCACCCCTCTAGGTGGTCACAAAGCACCGAGCTGATCTCCCTGTGCTATGCGGCTGCTTCCCACTAGCTATCTATTTTACATTTGGTAGTGTATATATGTCCATGACACTCTCTCACCCTGTCACATCTCACCCCACCCCCTCCCCATATCCTCAAGTCCATTCTCTAGTAGGTCTGTACAGAGTGAAGTAAGTCAGAAAGAGGAAAACAAATACAGTATGCTAACACATATATACGGAATCTAAGGAAAAAGAAAAAAAAAAAAAGGCCATGAAGAACCTAGTGGCAAGTCGGGAATAAAGACACAGACCTTTTCCATTTTTTAATTGGGTTGTTTGCCTTTTTGTTGTAGAATTGTAAGAATTCTTTATATATTCTGGATACTAGATCTTTACCAGATATTTTCAAATATTTTCTCCCATTCTGTAGGTTGTCTTTTCACTTGCTTTTGTTGGCTGCTTTTTTTTCTAGTTCCTCAAGGTGTAAAAGTTAGGTTGATGATTTGAGATCTTCTTTTTAAAAATGTTTACAGCTATAGTTTCCCTCTGAGCACTGTTTTCACTGCACCCCATACATTTTGATATGTTGTGTTTTTATTTTCACGCATCTCAAAGTATTTTATAATTTCTCTTTTGAATCTTTCTTTGACCCATTGGTTCTTTAAGAGTGTGTTGTTTAATTTCCACATTTTGTGAATTTTCCAGTTTTCCTCCTGTTATTGATTTTTAGCTTTATTCCATTGTGGTTGGAGACGATCCTTTGTATGATTTTAATCTTTTTAAATGTATTGAGACTTGCTTTGTGGCCTAACATATGATCTATCCTGGAGAATGTTTTATGTGAGCTTAAGAAGATTGTGTATTCTGCTGTTTTGGGGTAAAGTATTCTGTATGTCTGTTAGATCTAGTTAATTTAGAATTGTTCAAGTCGTGTATTTCCTTAGTGAACTTCTGTCTAGATGTTCTATTCATTATTGGAGTACTGGAATCTCCAACTGTTATCGTAGAACTGTCTATTTCCCCTTCAATTATGTCAATATTTGATTTAAAATATTTGTCTAATAAGTCCAGTGTCTGGGCTTCCTTGGTGATGGTTTCTATAAACTTTTTTCCTGTGAATGAACCATACTTTATTCTTTTTATACCTTGTGAGTTTTTGGTTGAAACTGGACATTTTGAATATTATGATGTGTCAATCTGGGAGTCAGATCCCCCTCCCAAGTTTTGCTGTTGTTGATTATTGAAGTCTGTAGTCATCATTTGTTTACTGACTTTTCCAAACTATTTTTGCTAAGACTGTATGCTTGTGTTTGGTCCTTAAATCTCTGTTCCAGTATCTCAGCAGTCAGTGACCTGACAGAGATTTCCTTAAATGCCTGGAGTGAAAAAATGAACAAAAACAAACAGACAAAAAACCCACTTCTCTTGGTCTTTGCAGACACTGACCTGGGGCACCACTTCAATGCTAAGCCAGTCTGCCTAAAACTCTGCCTTAGCCTTCACCTCCTGGCTGCATGGAACCCAAAGTTCAGCCAAAGGTGCAAGCCTAGGGTCCTCTCAGGTCTTTTCTGAACTCTCATCTGTCTCTGGGCATATACTTTACATGCTGGATTTCCCCATACACATGGTAGCCCTTCAGAGTTCTTATTTCCCCATGTATCTTCCTCCTCAGACTCCTCCTTTCCAGACTTTTAGATCCGTCTGCTGCTTGTTCCATTCGCTGTTTCTTTATCTATGCAGCCACTGGTAGTATATGTCTTTAAATGCTTTCAATGGATGCTTTGAAAGCTGCTCCAGCTTGAGGGGGGCAAAACAAGGTCAGCCTCAGCACAGATTCCTTGGGGAACCACTAGACAGGGCAAGATTCACAGCTACAATCTTTTGAGAACAAGGTGCATATTATCTTTCCCTGGCACCCGCAAGCCACACCAGGAATATGGGCTGCTGTCCCAATGGCCACCTCCAAGCTGCAGAATGGGGGATGTTAGATGGGTAAGCAAAAATGCTACAATGCTTTGTTACTGAAATTTTGCAGCTGCTTTTTTCATTAAGCACACCACTGGTTGGACTCCATTGTAAGTTTTTTATTAGATTCCAGAGTTCTGAAAAAGTTGATTCTGTCAGTTTTTGCCAGCTTAATGATAGCTTCAGTGGAGGAACTGATTCTTGGAGATCTCTGCTGTGCCATTTCTGTGACATTACAATATGTTACTTTTTGAGGAACTGTCAAACAAACTGTTTTCCACAGCAGCTGTACCACTTTATATTCCTACCAGAAATGTGAGGGTTTCATTTTTTCCACATCTTTCCAACACTTGTTATTTTCTGTTTTTCTTTTTTAATTATAGCCATCCTAGTGGGTATGAAGTGGTATCTCCTTATGGTTTTGATTTGCATTTCTTTAATGACTAATGATGTCAAGCATCTCTTCATGTGCTTATTGGCCATTTGTATATCTTCTTTGGAGAACTGTCCAAATCCTTTGCCCATTTTTGATTGGATTACTTGTCTAAGATCCATTTCTTACATATTATTTTCTAGTCTTTTTCTTACAAGGTTATCCTGAAAATCATGCATTAAGAAAATGTGTGTATAAAACTATCTACAGGGCTTCCCTGGTGGTGCAGTGGTTGAGAATCTGCCTGCCAATGCAGGGGACACGGGTTCGAGCCCTGGGCCGGGAAGATCTCACATGCCGCGGAGCAGCTGGGCCCGCGAGCCACAATTACTGAGCCTGCGCGTCTGGAGCCTGTGCTCCGCAACAAGAGAGACCGCGATAGTGAGAGGCCCGCGCACCGCGATGAAGAGTGGTCCCCGCTTGCCGCAACCAGAGAAAGCCCTCGCACAGAAACGAAGACCCAACACAACCATAAATAAATAAATAAATAAAAATTAAAAAAAAAAAACTTGCTTTAAAAAAAAAAAAACTACAGTTTCAGAACTTTACACAACACGATGTAATTCTTAAACACAAGAAGAAGCACTTCTCTCTGTATAAAGGTACATATTGTATTAATTAGGACTCTTTAGGTTGTAACAGAAACTAAACTCAAACAAGCTTAAGAAAAAAAATGAATAGGTGGTAATTTGTGGTTTGGTAATTGGGAAACCGAGTCAGAATTAGATCCAGGAGGTCAGAGATGTCATCAGGACTCTTTGTTCCCCATTTCCTCAGCTCTGCTTAACTTCTTATTTTCTCTCCACTCAGGTGCAAGTTAGCCCCTGCAGTCTCTAGCTGCCATGGTTCTTATAGGCCTCTGTCTAGAAAATGAGGTGTATCTTTCCTTATAGCACCAAAAAAATCTCAGGGAGGATGTTGATTAGTGTGACTTGGGCCACATTTCTATCTCTGAACAATTACTGTGGCCAGGTGGATGAAGTGTCCAGACCAGGCCCTGGTCATAAGCTCACCCTGGGAAGACAGGGTCTACCCTAATGAGGAATCTAGACTAAGTTGAATTAATGTGCAGTGGGGGAAGAAGAAGTTCTCCAAAGGAAATGTTCTCCAAAGTAGAAAGTTCTCCAAAGGAAGTTCTCCAAAGTAGAAAATAAAATGTCCCCTATAGAGCTGCGAAGATTCAGTGCCTTCTTTGTTTGTAGCCTTCCCTCTTTGTGGCTTTTTTTTTTTTTTTTAGACACCAGTTGTACTTGAACATTTGTTATTTTATTTATTTTATTTTTAAAATTTATTTATTTATTTTTGGCTGTGTTGGGTCTTCGTTTCTGTGCGAGGGCTTTCTCTAGTTGTGGCAAGCGGGGCCACTCTTCATCGCGGTGCACGGGCCTCTCACTATCGCAGCCTCTCGTTGCGGAGCACAGGCTCCAGACGTGCAGGCTCAGTAGTTGTGGCTCGCGGGCCCAGCTGCTACGCGGCCTGTGGGATCTTCCCAGACCAGGGCTCGAACCCGTGTCGCGCAGACTCTCAACCACTGCGCCACCAGGGAAGCCCTGTGGCTTTTTATCAAAAGATGGTGCTCAGGTTCTTATCCCCACTAAGATACTAGTAATTGCTGCCCTTTTTTTGGTGGTGAGGGTATGGGGTAGTAAGAGATTAGAAATAAAGATCTTACAGTTCTACCTGTTCCAAAAGCTCAGGAGAAGAAGAGAAAAAGCCCAATCATTTTGGAGTTGGGAAGAGGCTAGAACATGGCTCCTGATTCTGTGACCTTGAGCTTCATAGAGGAACTGAAAGACTCCTCTATAAAAAGGTAAGCATTTGCATTTGTCTGAATTCATAAGATTAAACTGTTTTAGTCTTATTACATAGTCTCGTGACATGGAAGGACTATTCTTGTATATTGTAAAAAAAAAATACCCCTCAGACCTTAGTAAGAAGATGAGGAAGTTGCTGGTAGTTTCCACCAAGGAGCACTGTCACCATCTATCAGATTTATAACTAAGCTGCCCACCAAGTTTCACTCTTATTCTTCTCTCAGTTTCCAGAATATGGATACATTTTTCATGCTGCAAATTATTTGGAGGTCATTTTCTAAAATATACTTTCAGATGAAATACACATTCCCAAGTGATACTTGAGAGGCCAAATCCATCTTTGCATGGAAAATCATCATTTAAAGCTGTTGTTGATTTCTTCACAAGCATAGGTTGAAGGCAGACATGGTGAAGGGTCAAGAAGTCCTTTCCAGCAGTCTTGATTCTGAATTAGTCCAGCTGATGCCACTGAATCACAAAATGTAGCTCACTCAATAGCCCTAAGCAGCTAACCACAAGTAGCTAATACAGAGTGCTCTCAACAGGTTCATATGATGGCAAGTTGATGCTGGGAAGCAAGGGAAAAATCGGACAGACTCTTGCAAGAGCCATAAATAATGTGTGATTATACAGCAGCAATTATCTACAGGTGGGAGGATTAGTGTATTTTAAGAAAGCATTTCAGTCTGTTTTTGTTTTCTGTGTATGTTTCTATTTTTATTTTTTGTTTTTTTTGTTCATAAACTATAGAAAGTAAAACTTTCTAGTTGTAGGGGATATTCAAAACATGGAGTGAGAAAGCACAAGGGTTATGGGTAATAAAGGTTGAGAAACACAACGATAAAGAGGTAAGACTGATTTTTCATTAACATACAGAACTGAGTGAAACCTTTTAAAAGAGTCATCCGTAGATACAAATTTTGGTAACGCCTAAAAGTGACAAGCATATGGCCATGTACTTGAACAAGTCTACAAAGGTATAAAATGAGTGGAATTTATAGTTATAATCAAAACTCACTGCAGTGCCAACCTGACACATGATAGCAGCCATATTTGTAAGGTGCTTTACAGTTTACACAACACTTTTCCCTCATTCTCTCTTTTGCCATATATTTAATGATAGGCATAATTGTGCTACATGCTAATTAGGCTTAATTAGTAAGTTCTTGTGAATGACTGTAATTAGTGGGACTGATTTGCTGCCAAAGCAAACTTTCAGTTCTTTTTACTGTATTAGTCTCCTAGTATTTATAATCAGGATCAGTTTAAATCGTATTCCATTTTACATCATACATGCTGATCCTCATGTATATTAAGAAACAAACTCCTGAGTCTACTCCTAGACAAATGAGCTCCCCTTGCTCCAGGGCTTTTGTTACAACCAAACTCTCAACCCCTACCAGTCCACTCGTAATCGCACATCTCTCCCACTGGTCCTCATCTACTCACACTTGAGGGAGACTTGTGTGCAACATTTAACATTCATTCACCAACAAATTTTTATTGAGCATCATGTGCTAGAGATTGAGCAAGGCATTGGAAGCATATGCAGTGGTTGGCAGAACAGTCCTGGTCCCTGCCCTCATAGGGCTCACAGAGTAATGAGGTAGACAAAGCCTAGAATGTGGCGGGGGAGGTGGGTGGGAAGTTGGCAGACCTATTTTACCCTCCCACTAAGCTACAAACTCAGCTTTTATCATGGGGTCTCCATTTGACTTTTTCCCTCATTTGGTTCAGCACTCAGGCAGGGAAAACACAGCTGTCATAGATTGTACCCCCTTTACCCCCAGCACAAGATGCTATAGGAGGGAGTGCCTGGGGCCGATAGCCTGGTATTGAATAGGTGATGGGGGGGGAGCAGAATTAGTGAGGTGAAGATATTGGAGAAGCAAGTTCCCAGAAAAAAGATAGCATTTGCAAAAGCCCCGAGGCAGGAAAGAACTTGGCAGATTTAAGAAGCTCATTTACTGTAATTACAGAGGTTGAGGCAACAGGCGAAATGGCTTAGAAGACTGGAAAGGTGGAGGGTCCTAGAGCCAAGTTAAAAACTTTATCTTGAGAGTACCGAGAAGCCATGGAAAAGTTTTAATGACATTTCCCTGCCTCTTGTATCTCAACCCATTATTACCTGGATAGGCCTTCTTATCAATTAGGTACAGAGATGCTGTACAGACAAGAGTAGTATCCTTTCAGACTGAAACACATGGGTAGCTTAGCAGAAACCATGCTTAGGAGCATCAAGTAGAAAAAGTATGAGTTCAAGAGTCACAATGCATGAGGGTCTGTATGGTGTTGAACCATTTCTTAACCTCTCCAAGCCACTTTCCATTTCTGTACAGTTGGTAATGTAATGTTTAAATCCCTCATCAGGTTTTGTAGGATCAGAAATAATAAGTATAACGCCTACGACTGGCATTCCATAGGTGGTAGCTGTCACTATTTTAGCAATGCTCTCTTGCTAACACAGATTTCAAACTCTCTTGGGGAGTGGAATCACAAAATAACACATCGTCAAATTGTGAAGAAACCTTAAAGATCTGTCTGCATATGATGCTTGCATTCCTTCTGCAACAATGACAGTTAGTTGGTTTGTTCTCCAGCATTACTTATAACATCCAGAGACAGGAAGCTCACTACTTTCTGAAGCAGTCACTGCATATTTGGCTTTATTAGAAGGTTCTTTTTATGGACTGAATCCAAATCTGCTTCCCTATGACTTCTATCCAGGGGTCTCGGTAGTACCCCTAATGCCTCTTCCATGTGACAGTCCTCCAGGTGTTTAAGGTCATTATCTCCCACTACCACTCACCTAGAGTTGAAAAGCTTGTTTCTTCAGCCTAACAACAACAATAAAAGGGTCAATTCATCAAGAAAATACAACAATCTAAAACATGTACCTGACAATAAAAACATGAAGAGTGTTAGTGGAAGATTTTAATAATAGTAGTAGTAGTAGTAACTATCATTTACTGAGCACCCCCACTATACTTGATACTGTAGATACACAGATAAGTAAGTCTCAATCAATCCTGTCAACTGAAGAAAGTTAGAAAAGTAAATAAGTGTAACACAACATTACAGATACTGTGACAGGTCTGTGCAGGAAAAAAGTGGGGCAGGGCACCAAGGGAATAGTTATCTTTATGAAAGAGGGGTCTGCCTCTTATAAGAGATAATATAAACTACACCCTCTCAACTGAGTAGGCAATACTTACAACTCAACTGGACTTATCCATTTGTGGTATTTGTTAAAACATCATTTTAGAGGTTTTAGTCACACAAAGTATTCAAAACAGCCACTGTTAGTGACTGCAAACGCATTCCTACAAGAGATGTTAATTCTCCCTGTTAACATTCTTTACAAAGACTCTTGGGTTAGAGTCAGAATAATGGAAGCCAGGCAAGGAAGAAGAGTGGAATACTGTGATTTGTTGTACCTGTAAATGGATGGCAAATATTTGAAAAGGAGGGGCCTCAACTAGTCTTTCATAAGCACTGAAATAGAAAAGATGAGGCATACTGTGTTTGTTGTGGCCATGCAATATCGGAAGGCCACAGAAGATGGAGAGGAGTAAAGCACTTCAGTGCTTGTTTCTTTATATGGGGCCCTGTGCTGGATGCCAGGGTAAAGATGACCCAACTAGGAGGCTGAGGCATGGGCACAAGGCGCTCGAATGCAGAAAGAGGTGGGGAACCTTAGAAAAGGATTATTTGATGTGGCCTGGAAATTCTGAGGCTAGATCCTTGGACAGATGAAGTTTGCCTTCCTAAAGGAGGCAGCATGTCCAAGAATAAATACAACAATGAAGTCCTCCCAACCTCCTAATGTGGACCTTCTTCATGTGAGCCTTAGAGAGCAAAAGGCAGTGAAACTTGAGCTGCCTGCCTGAAGAAGAAACACATGAGAGGCAGAAACACGAGAGTAAAATATCAGTGGAGACTAGAACTAGTACTTTTCAAGTTTGTTAAAGAAGAATCCCTTCCAGAAACAGTTAAAAACTAAGGATCTTGAAATGTTCCCCAAAACAAGAAACAAATAATGAGAAAGTGTAGAAAAGTTCATTTCACAATGTGCAAGCCTTCCACATTCAGAAGTCATCAAGGAGGATAAAGCAAGTGTTGTTAGAAGCGAAAAGTACTCATGGAGACAAGTGAGGAAACAGGAGTGTTAAGCAGAAGTTCAGAGACACCAGTCCCATCCCTATTGCCCGTCTGAGGGGATTGAAGTCCAGAGAGGGTCTCCAACTCCTAAGACACAAATAGGACTCCTTTCACCTAGCAGGGCACAGCGCTGCAACCCAATGATGGGTTTAGTACACACGCCCCATTCAGCCATTTCTGAACTGACTTGACAAAACACAGGAACTTATTCCCGGAAAGCTCTTCATTTCACCATGATACTTCATCGAGGGATTGTCTCCTCTGCTGGGGCCCTGGCACAAAGTAATCAGGCCTCTCTTCTGCCCCTCATTTGCTGAGCTACCTTTTTTTGTTGTTGTTTTCTTATTTTGGGGCGCGGGGGGGCCACACCTCACAGCATGAGGAACTTCCCTGACCAGGGATCAAACTGATGGCCCCTGCATTGGAAGTGCGGAGTCTTAACCACTGGACCACCAGGAAAGTCCACTGAGCTACCTTTTTTAAAAAAAAGTAGTTCCCTTCAGGCATAATTATTAAGACATTATCCACATACCATAAATTTCACCCTTTTAAAGTGTACAAATCTATGATTTTTAGTATATTCACAAGGTTGTGCAAATATCACCACTAATGCCAGATCATTTTTATTTCTCCTGTAAGGAGACTTGGTCCTCATTAGTAGATACTCCCAATTGTCCCTCCCCTAAACCCGTAGCAACCACTAATCTACTTTCTGTCATTATGGATTTCCCTTTTTTGGACATTTCATATAAATGGAATCATACAATATGTGGTGTTATGTGTCCGGCTTCTTTCACTTAATGTAATGTTTTTATGGTCCATTCATGTTGTAGCATGCATCAGTACTTCATTCCTTTTTATGGCCAAATAATATGTTATCATAGATAGACCGCATTTTGTTTATCCATTCATCAGTTGATGGGCTTTGGGTTTTTCCATCTTTTGGCTGTTGTGAATAGCAATACTATGAACGTTCATGTTCAAGTTTTTGTGTGGACATATGCTTTTTGTGCATGTGTGGGCAGTTGCACCCAGGAGTGCAACTGCTTGGTCATATGGTAACTCTAAGTTTTAACTTTTTGAGGAATTGCCAGACTATTTTTCGAAGGGCTACACATTTTACATTCCCATCAGCATTGTATGAGGGATCCAATTTTGCCACATCCTCACTAAGACTCATCTTTTTTTATTATAGCCATTCTAGTAGGTGTATAATATTACCTCATTGTGTTACTGATTTTCATTTCCCTAATGACGAATGATGCTGAGCATCTTTTCATGTGTTTGTTGACCTTTGTATATCTTCTTTGGAAAAATCTCTATTCAAATTCTTTTCCCATTTTTTAATTGGGTTGTCTTTTTATTGCTGAGTTGTAAAAATCCTTTATATATTCTGATTACTAGACCCTTATCAGATACATGTTTGCAAATACTTTCTTTCATTCTGTGGGTTTATGTTTCTTGAAGTGTCCTTTGAAGCATTGCTGAGCTAGCTACTTTTAACAAATATTAAAACATTTTAAACCAAATTAGGAATATGTAATTGGTGTCTGAATTATACTTTTAAATTTAATAAGCATTATAATTTTATGAGCAAACCATAGTATGCAGACCCCGTTTTGGGGCTTCCAGATTGAGCCTTGGGTTCACTATGGGATCCATCATAATGATAGTTACCGCTTTTATAGCATTTAGGTGCCACGTGCTGTTTGGGCACTTTGCAAGTATTAACTTATCTAATTCTCACCACAGTCCTATGAGGGAGAAACTTATTACTTTACTCATTGTAAAGATAAGAAAACGGAGGCAGAGGGAGGTTAAGTAATTTGCCTGAAGCCAAAGAATGAGTAAGTAACCGAGATGGGCTCCAGATTCCGTTGCTCTTAACCATCTGCCACGGGGAAGGCGGAATGAAACCATTTCAAAGAATGCCTAACTCCTTGCTTTGGGGAAATAATAGTGTTTTCATGGCATCTACACTCTGAACAGTTTTCCTCTCTGTACCAAGCCAGGAACTAGTGCCAGCCACCCTTCCAGGCGTCTTCATTACTCCCTCCCCTCCCAGTCTAGCTTCAGGATCTTCTCTCCTGTCCACCGGTCCGAGACTTCAGTGTTTGGAAGTAACAGCAAAGTTGCCTGCGTTCCCCAGGTGGAGTGGTTCTAAATTTCCGGCGGCCAGTGGGAACCGAGCAGCAGCGGATTCAGCCCAAAGAGGCTCAAGGCTGAGCCATGGGAGGGGCCAGCGAAGGGGGCGGGAACTGAACCCCGGCGGACTTGACTACAGTGTGCGGCGCCGGCTGCTCAGAGCGGAGCCATGAGCTGGACCTGCCCGCGTTGCCAGCAACCCGTTTTCTTTGGTGAGGCCTGGGCGGAGGAAGGGGAGAAGACGGGGCGAGTGAGAGCCTTTGGGCTCCATGAGGACGCAAGGAGCTGGCGACGGTGTGGTCCCAGCCCCCTTTTCCACCTGTGGGGCGCACAGCACTTGGGCGGGATGGAACTGGCCTCCTGGAGACACTCCCCATCGTCTCTAGGAATCACGGTGTGGGGGGAACAGGGGGGAAAGGAGGGCGCCTTGTGCTTGGCCTGGCTCTGCCCAGTTGCACCTTGTCCCCCACAGCAGAGAAGGTGAGCTCCCTGGGCAAGAACTGGCACCCATTCTGTCTGAAATGTGAGCGCTGCCACAGCGTCCTGTCCCCAGGAGGGCATGCAGAGGTGAGGCCGGGCTAGGGTGCACAGCCTTGTGTCTGTCACTGTCGCCGAGACACCAGCCCCTGGTTTCAGCCCCATCGGCCCACCAAAGGCAACCTCAGCAGCCAACTCCCAAGATCACCTACCCAGTAGGCACCACACCAGCCAGCATGTGGGGAGCCTGAATTGTGCTGGTGGATCCCACGCCTTTCGTCAGGTGGGGGAGGGAAGCAGCACTGCTTCCTGACCTGCTCTTTCCCTGTCTCCCTGACCACAATGGCAGTTCTGGCATGCCAGCCCACCCCTCACTGCTCCCAGCCCCAGCAGCCCAGGCCAGTAGACAGACACACCTGGCAGCCTGTCCTGGGGAAAAGCCTGTGGGGCACAGGAGAGCCCCCTTGGGCCCTAAGCAGTCCTCTTCCCTCTGCTTGTGCCTAGCACAACGGAAGGCCGTATTGCCACAAGCCATGCTATGGGGCTCTCTTTGGACCCAGGGGTAAGTACCAGCCTGGAAGGGGCCAGGGGACAGCAGAACCCTCCGTGTGGCTGGGAGCTGGAGGCTCAAGCCTGACCTCCCCTCTTCTCTCTGCAGGGGTGAACATTGGTGGTGTGGGCTCCTACCTCTACAAATCCCCCACCCCCACCCCTGCCAGTGCTACTCCCCTTAGCCCCAGCAGGTTCAGCCCCCCCAGGCCCAGGACTGGCCTCCCCCAGGGCAAGAAAAGTAAGTGAGATTGAGCCCCAGCTACTCCTCCTCCTGACCCTTCCCCAGGATGGAACAGGGGATGGGGACCAGGTGGCAGTATCCCACCTAGTCCTTTGCTTCACATTCCTACACCTTTGTTCATGGCAAAGGCTTCTCTTCTCCGTGGCCCCTTTTTTGATGTTTCCTTATGTCAGCTGCTGAGTAAGAGGTAAATCGGGCAGGTGGCATTATCACCCCCATTTTACGGGTGAGAAAACTGAGGTCTGTAGAGGGCAAATGACCTTGTGCAGTCACACAGCTAATCAGAGGCAAAGCTGGCCTGGAACTCAGGCCCCTCCCAGGCCAGGGCCATGGAAGGAATGACCTAGAGTAAGGGGTCATTGAGATGGGCCAGCCCCTTACATTCTTCCACTACTCCTCTCTCCCTGTTCCTTCCTCCATCCCCTGGAGTGGGCAGTGACATTGTGCTCCCCAACACCTGACACCCCTGCCCTGGCCAGCTCCTATATCAGCTCAGGTTTCCTGAGGATTGAGTTGCTGACAGGGTTGGGCTGGTGGGCACCTGAGCCCCTGGGAGGATGAGAAGGAAGCAGGTGGTCCCTCCTGCAGGTAGGGATGGGGCAGGAAGTGGAGTCAGAGGGGACTCAGCTCTCTGCCTGAGGAAGGCAGGCTCATGTCCATGTGGGTGGGAGGCTCTGGGATGCATGGCTTTTGGAAGAGGACAGTGCCATATGCAGGGCAGGGCTGATGGGCCCTGTTTAGGCCTGGCCTCCACCTCAGCCCTAGCGGGGGCCTCTTCCCCTTAAAGGCCCTCCCCACATGAAGACGTTCACTGGGGAGACCTCGCTGTGCCCAGGCTGTAAGGAACCCGTCTATTTCGGTAAGTGACAACAGAAAGCTAGGAGAGGGGGGTGCAGGATGCGCATCAAAGGGTAGGGAGGTGGTACAAGGCAAGTGGGTCTCCCTGCCCTGCCCCTTGAACTACCATCTCTCCCCCACCAGCTGAGAAGGTGATGTCTTTGGGCAGAAATTGGCACCGACCCTGTCTGAGGTGCCAGCGGTGCCGGAAGACCCTGACTGCTGGGAGTCACGCTGAGGTGAGCAGGGCAGGGGTGGGTGATTATGCTGGGAGGAGGGAGGCTGGAGATGGGAAAAGAGCCAAGTTGAGACGTCTCTCTTTCTCTCTGTGTCCCAGCATGACGGCGTCCCCTACTGCCACATCCCCTGCTATGGCTACCTGTTTGGCCCCAAAGGTGGGCAGCCCCACCCCAGACAATGGGCCTAAAGTATGGCATGTGGGTCTGTGGGGATGTGTGGACAACTTCCCCTGTGGTCAAACACACCCCAGACCCCTCCCAATTCCCTCCAGCCTTCAGCCCAGCACCCTCCCCAGCCCCAAGGCCCTTGGTGATGGGACTCTCTCCCTCAGGTGTGAACATTGGTGATGTGGGCTGCTACATCTATGACCCCGTGGAGATAAAATCCAAATGAGATGCTCATAGCAGAGGTCACCCTAACTCAGGCCTCCCATCATCCTCTCCATGGTCCAATGGAAGCTACAGAATTCTCTAGTCCCATGAGGGTAGGAGAAGGTGGGATTCTGGCGGCCTGGGCCTAGGCTCCATGGTAGACCAGAGTCTAGACTTTCTCTGCCAACTCCTCCCTTTCCCATTCCTATCTGGTCAGGGAACATAGGCCACCCCATTTGAAGGTTAGTGTCTTGGTCTTCCCAATCCCTTGACCCAGCAAATTCTGTAACTTCAAGGTACTCATAAAACTTCTGTTTATTTTGGCTTCTCCAATAAAATGTTGGCTCCCATGCCTTCAACTCTTCTTTGGGCATGAGGCCTAGACAGTGGGTTGGAGGGTGGGGAGTGTAGGGGTGTGGGGATGCATTACCCTGCAAAGTGACTGGGAGGTAGCAAAGCCAGCCATGGGAACAAAGAGCTCTGTTCTCCTGGTCCCCTGGCTCTGGCACTGGGCAGCTCCCAGCACCACACAGTGGACAGCATGCCCACCAGCCCTGCTGGTACCAGAAGTCGTCATAGGACAGTTCTTTCTTTAGCACCATCTCTAGAGGAAGCACCTTATTCAGTATCTCATTTGAGCATGAGAGCAGATAGATCCTGTGGCGAGGTCTGCTAAGGGGCTTCATTATCCATTTGAGAGATGAACAGACAGACCCAGAGAGGGAAAGCCACATGCCCAAGGTCACCCAGAAATCAGTGACAAAGCTGGGACCAGAACCCAGGGCCAGACTCAGTGGCTTCCCATCCAGGGCTCATCCCACATCTCCTCACTGTTGCCCTAACCCAAGGGGCACCTTTATTTACAGAATCCCCCCAGCCATGAGAGGGGTGCCAGAATTCTCAGCAGCCCACTGCATTCTGGGAAGTTGCTCTGTTGCTGGAGGCCAAATAGTCAAGGCTGGATGAGCACAGAGAGGGGGCAACTCCAGGCCTGGGCAGGGGGCTCACTGCCCCCAGCCCTGGTCAGAGGGCCTGCCCTTCTGTTCTCCCAGCCCCTGCTGCAGAACTTCCATGGAGGGCCTGCCCCTGATTCCATTCAGTCCTGGACCTGCTTCATGGGCATCTCTTCCTCCTGAGGGTTGGATGGGGCACTGAGGAGGAAGGAGTCATGAGAAATGATGGGGTTCATCCTCCCAACCTACTGCCCCAGCCTGCCCCATAGGGCTGGCCTAGGGCTCCCCCCAGCTCTTGATATACAAACACATGTACTCCCACAAGTGACTCCCACACATGCTTGACCCATCCCTGACATGTAGGCATACCTGAGTGTGTGTACACATCCTTTTCTTCCTGGACACACACACAGGTACGGACTCATGTACACTTCTATACACGCATTTACATACCTCAGGTCACACACCCACGCACACTCGCATACATGCACCAGACACACATGTGCAGACATGTCTTCCTCTCTGAATCTTACCTAAGGTGTCAGGTACCTGAGCACCCATACCCACATGCATGTGCTCACACAGACACAGTCCTGTGCACACACCTCTTCCTCTCCACGTCTTGGATGGTCTCTGGTAGTTGTGCCTGCTTTGTCTCTGGTAGCAGGAGGGCAGTGCAGGCAGCCAGCAGGGCGATCCCCCCATAAGCGAGCTTGGGCAGTGACAGCCATACTCCGTCCAGCAAGGCTGCCAGTGGGGCCAAAGAGCCCCCCAGTCGGCCCACCAGTGCAGTCAGCCCCATCCCTGTCTGTCTGCTCAGAGAGAGAGGATGGAGGAGGGGGTTGGTGCTCACACCTACTTGTGGTCATGCCTCACGGGGCTCCCTTTCTGGGCTGGCAGGGCCTGGTGCCCCCTTCTTCCCAGACAGCTAAGAAAGCTGAGTCTTCTTTCAGGTGGTCTTCCCACCCACCTCCAGGCCAGGGGCCCCCAAGCCAGCACCCACCAGAGGATGGGCCCCCATTCTGATAGTACTGATCAGGTATTGCTGAAGGAAAAAAAAGTCATCAGAAAGAGGATGGGGAAAGGGTAGCGTGAAAGGAAGGGGTCAGCAGCTGGAACAGACCCTGCCATGTTAGAGGAGACACAAGGCTTTCTAAACATGCCCAGCTGCCTACCCATCTCCTCCCCACCTGTCAATAGCTACCTGAAAGGGCCAGGGCCTTATGTCCAGAGACAACCCCCAAGGGCAGTTCTGCTTGGGCTGTGTTGAGTAGGATGGGATGGACAGATGGGGCCTTTTGCGACTGTTTTCTTTTAAAGGAGGCCCAGAGAAGTTGTCTGACCTTGCTCAAGGTCACTTAGTAAAGAAGATTAAATGCCCCACCTCCTCCCAGACTTAGGCAAACACAGACAGCTCTGATTAGCTCTGTAAGGAATGGGCGACAGGGACTGGGGTGCAGTGTGTGTATGTAGGCGTGTTGGTAAGAGTTGTGACTAACATAAGCCCTCCCTCCAGGTGGCTTGCCTGGGACCCCTCACCTGAGCACGGTAGGGTACAACTCCGACGTGAACAGGTAGGCAGTGGTGAAGGCAGCTTCAGAAAAACCTTTCCCCATCACCGCCAGGGCGGTGCTCCAGGACTTCACCTCTGGAGGAAAAGGGGTTCAGGCAGTGAGCAGGCCTTGCAGGAGAACCGAGGTTCTCCCAGGATAGGAGGTGGAGCCTCCGGAGAGGGCCGGACTTAACTGGCCTTGAGTCGGGGCTTCCGGGAAAGGGCGGGGGCGGGGCGGTTCTCGGCCAGGAGGCGGGGCCTACGGGAATGGGCGGGGGCTTGGGGCGGGGCTCACCGGAGGACACCAGCAGCCTGAAGCCCAAGGCGAGGGCGGCGCCGAGCAGCGTTCCTGCCAGCGTGAGGCGGCGTCCAGCGTGGCGCACCGACAGGTAGACCAGCAGCTTGGAGGGCAGCTCCACGGCCCCGAAGAGCAGCTGCGTCTGGTACACGTTCAGCCCCAGTCCCGACACATCCAGGCTCACGCCATAATAGGAAAAGTTCACTCCAAACCTGAGGGGGGTTGCGATACCACTCAGGGGTCCTCCTTCGCGCCCCCTTGTCCTCTCTTCTCAGGAGCCTTGGCCTTTTAGAGGGGCCGTCTCCCCCACCTTCGGAGCCCGCTGCCCACGGTCTTCCGTGTCCCCATAATCCCTTCTGAGTGTGCAGCACATGCCAGTAGCCCAAGCACCTTTACCTAATCTTCACAGCAACCCTGTGAGATAGGAACTAATAGCGTCCGGTTGTACAGAAGAGGCACTGAGGCTCAGAGTGTTAATTGACCTATCAAAGGGCTCACAGTAAGGAGGTGGCAGAGCCTGAATTTAACCCCACGTGTCTCTGATGCCTGCTCCATCCTGACCTCCTAGAGCCCCTTCCTCCCTAGAGGCGGATCCTCCTGCCATCCGCAGTTACAGTTTCACTTGTCCCTTGTCCTCTCACACTCAGCACCAGTGGAGTGTGCCCCTCCCCCACCCCACCAGGCCCAGGTCAGCCCCCTCCTCACCACACCACCATGCAGCACAATGAGATGTGTCGCAGCCTTGGTGTCCGGAACAGGTCTAGGTATGAGGGTCTTCGGACCACTCGCTCCGCAGCAGCCACTTTGCTCAGAGCCTGGTGAGGAAGGAGAAGAGTTTGTGACATCGGAGTTGGCTATGTGGCCTGAGCAAGCAAGGCACCTTTTTCTCCCTGGGTCTCCATCCTTCTCTTCTGCAGTAGTGGGGGAGGGGATGCACGTGGGAGCTGAGTAGGGTGGGCCCTGAGTCAAGGGTGTGGCCCACTAGGGCCAGTAGGACATCCTGAAGAGTTTGGAACACTCCACTGGGAGTCAGGAGCTTTTCTTGCACACAGAGTGGACCCCAGGAAGGGGACCCTTGACACAGGGCGCACACACACACACACACACACACACACATGTGTACTTGCATGCACTCACACATACATTCACTCTCACCTCCTGGCTCAGGCCGTCCTCACCCAGAGGCCGCCCATTGAGCCTGGCACAGCGGAGCAGGTACCTGTGGGCCTCTTCCACACGGCCCTGGGTCAGAAGCCAGCGTGCAGACTCAGGCACCCACCTGGGGGGGCAGGAGGAGGCCCTTCAGTCAGAGCGCCCTAAGCCACATCTCCCTCCTGGGCACACCACAGGCTGTCAGCTTCCAGGCTCTTCCCCACACAGTCCCCTCAGCCTGGAATGTGTTCTCTTCCCAAGCCCTCCTCACCTGATGAACTATTATTCATCCCTTAAGGCCCAATTTCAAAGCCACCTCTTCCCACTCTTCCTTGCCCAGGCCTAGGTCCTCCACAGCCTGGGAGTCCCTTCTCTACTCAACTGAATTGGTCTTGCTCCCAAAACCTCAGCCCCCAGGACCAGCTACCCACTTCACCCACAGGTGACAGGAGGGCATAGGATGAAAGAGAGACAGACATACAGACATACCCACAGGGATCATCCAAAACCAGTTCATTTTGGGTAGGCAATGAAATGCCCATCTCACCCAGCCCCCCCACCCTCCTGCTTGGACTCCCTACCCCTGTGCTGGCTTTGCCACCACCCCCACCCCTCCAGGGCGCCAGCCTGTCTGTGCTTGGCTCTGTCTCTTCTGTCACTCATGTGTTCATCTCTATCTGTGCCTCTGAGTCTACCTTTCTGTCCTGGTCTCTCACTGTCTCTCAGTGGTTCTGCCTGTCATTCCATCTCTATCTCTCTATATTTTGTTCCCTGTTTCTCTGCTTCACATGCCTGGTGCCATCTTCTTTGTATTGATCTCTGTCTCTCTTTCTCTCTGTTGGTCACTGACAGTTTCTCTTCATCTCTCAGTCTGTCTTCGAATCTCAGCCTCTGATTAATTCTGTCTCTGGCCTCCTGTATCTCCCACTCCCCAGCTACCCCCAGGTCTCACCAGATGCTGAGGATGCCTGGGGCACAAGGCAGGGTGACAGCCAGCAGAAGCCATCGCCAGTCCCGTATCAGGTAGCCGACCAGTGCCAACAGCATCACACCCCCTGTCCAGAAGGTGCTGCTCAGGACACCTGCCACAGTACGGTGTCCCACGTCCAGCCACTCCAGCTCTGGACCCAGGGCGCGGTTGAAGACAGGAAGACAGTTAGCAAGGGCCAGATGGGCTCAGTCTCACCCTTGACAACTGCCTCCCTGCAGTCTTCTAGGCCCTACCCGTCCTTTGCCTGCCTCACCCAGTGGCATCACGATGATGGTGAAGCCAGCCAGAGCCGTGCCAGTGAGGGTGCGAGTGATGGCAAACATGGTGTAGCTGACTGAGGCTGCAGATGCCAGGCCCAGCACCAGGGAACTCACATAGGCCACGAGCAGCAGACGGCGCCGCCCAAACCTGCACAGGGGTCATGCAGGGTCAGCGCCCTGTAGAAGGGAAGTCCCAAGACAAAGGTATACTAGGCCCATACCCCAGCTAGTGGAAAGGGTTCCCCACCCCACACCCTTATTGGCCCCCCTACCTCACCCCACCTGTCAGACAGGTATCCGAAGGCCACGGCCCCCACCAGCACACCGGCGAAGAAGAAGGTGGAAGTGGCTCTGTTCAGGCCTTTCTGCTCACACACCAGGTCCCACTGCAGGGACAGGCAGGGAGGGGCCTCCTATGGGCACAGGGCCCTCTCCAGCTGGTACCAATCCCTCTTCTCCTAGACCCCAGGTTCTTCTGAGGTCAACTGTGCCATCCTGGTACCTCCATGTCAGATAGCCCCCAACTATTCACCCCAGCTTGGGGGGTGGAAAACTTTGCCCCTCCCCAATTCTGCAGCCTCAGTGTCTTCCCATAGAAGGCCTTGACCGTGACAACAGGAGTTCTGCTCCTTCCCAGAGAGACTCTGCCCCCACCTGCACTCCTCTATATGGATTATGCAAATTCTAGACCTGGGGCCCGGAAAAAAGGAAGAGAGAGGAATCCTCTATTGTTTCTCCGCCTCTTACTACAGAAACACCCTTCTCAAATCTCTGCCCCAGCTCCCTAGAGCCATCTTAGCCCTCACCTGCCCTAATCACCTCGCAATTAATAATAGCAGCTCTCACATAGGGGCTTTACTACAAGCCAGGAACGAAGCTCAGTGCTTTGAATTTCTAGATCCCATCTACAGATTGGTAAACTGAGACTCTAAATGGTAAAATAATGTGTCTAATGCCCACATGGTAATCACCCAAGGCAATGGCAGGCCCATCCACTCACATGTCCCCCAACCTCCCAGCACGGGTACCTCGGTTGCAATGGTGGAGGAGAATTCCGAGTGGTCGTACTCCCAGCCCTGAGGGCAGGGCACTGTGGAGGGCTCACCCTCCAGCTGCTCCCCAGGGCTCTGCCCCCCTCCCCACAGCGTGGTGTTGGGGAGCGCCTGGAGATGGGTGAAGAGGAGGCAGGAGCTGAGCCTGCCATCAGGCTCCCGGGGCAGGTGGGCCTCCACCCACTCATCCTGGTGACTGAAGTTGGCAGGGACTCCAGGCAGGGCACAGCGATGGGCTGGCACAGCAGCCAGGAAGATGGGCAGGAGGAAGTGCATGGGCAGCAGCACACGGGGCAGGGCCAGCAGTGCCACGTTCCGCAGCTGGAAGGGCCCAAAGCCTCCCACCTTGTGTAGCAGCTCCTCGAATCCCATGCTGCCCACCCACCAACCTTCTCCAGCACGGACTCCCTCTGTAGTGCCCAGCCCAGCTCAAACTGCCCACCACTTGGACCCTTGGACTCTGGAGGCGGGAGTAGACTGACTGATGAGCAGAGAGCCTGCAGCCAGAATCCAGCCCTCAGGGGCTGGCCCAGGATTGGGCCCTCCCAGGCCACCTAGGTCTCCAGGGATCCCTGCCTGTCTGGCCCAGTGCCTGGGGGGAGGGGCTGCCATCCATTCAGAGATCACTGACTCTGTGGCTCTGGGACTTACATATTGGTGCTCAAGGACCAAGTGGGGCAACCTTGGGCTGCCATGATGGGGTAGCTGGGTATGTAGGAGGTGAGGCCCTAGCCCCTTGGTCAGCAGAGCTTCCAAGGGTCCCTAAAAGGGGAGGTCCCCTGGAGCATAGTGCCAGCTCTCCCTGGATGCCCTTTGTCCTGTGAAGCCTTAGTTCAGTTTTGTCTATTTGCAGCCACAGCCTGACCAGCAGCTCAGGATGCAAGACTGACAGCCAGGCCCTAACCAGGTGAAGGGTTCTTCCTGCTGAGCCACAAGGCCTCCCTGTACCCCTACCCGGAGCTTATGCCCTGGCCTGAGACACATCTGGAACCACACTGGACAGCCTGGCTGATCTGGGGGTCCGAGACCTATCACCCTCCCACTTCTTCACTCAGGGGCTCTTCCCATATACACAGTTCCTTCTGCCTGCCCTCTGCCCCTATTTCAGGAGCTTCCTAGATCACCCCGTGGTGTCTGGGGGGTGGTGGTAGGGAAGGAAAGGGTTTGCCAAGGTCCTGGCATAGTTGCCTGCAATGAATGCCTAAGACTCAGAATTTGTCTGACTCCCCACTCAGTTCTCATTCATGTCCCCCTGCCGCGAAAGCACAGGGAAAGCCAGATTTATTCTGATCTGATTCTCCAAACACCAGGTTGGCAAATAAGCTTCTAAAGAGCCCAAGCTACAAAAATATTTGAAAACCTCTTATTTAATCTAGCCCCCACTTTGAAGAGTTAAGAAAAACTGTTTGGGAGGCTGGGAACACGGCTTGCTGGGTTCACACAGTGACTCAGCAGCAGAGCTGGAGAGAGGACCAGGACCCCTGACTCTTGCCCGGGCCTTTGACCCAAGCTGCTGAGCTGGAGATGTTCCAGTCTACCCTAGGCTGGGCTCCCTGAGAAAGCTCTGGGAAAAGAGCTAAATTGTTGACATGGTGTGTGTTAATGGTGATGCTAATAGGCTTGGGAGTGAGGGCAGTGATTTGGTGGTGGTGACAGGAGGTGATAATAGTAAAAGATATTGAGTCTCTAGTGCGACCTCAGCATTCGGTAAGGTACAAAGATGCCTCGGCCACAGTCCCTGCCCCCAGTGAGCGTGCAGTCTGGCGAGAGGGTTAAAACAAGTGATACAACACCCCCTGCCTCCAGTCTCACCCCTCTCAACACACCCACCACAATGAACATTTTAAAACACAAATCTGACAGGGTAATGTCTCTGTTTAAAACCCTTCACCATGGTACTTCCCTGGCGGTCCGCTGATTAAGACTCCGCCTTCCAATGAAGGAGGTGCGGGTTCAATCCCTGGTCAGGGAGCTAGGATACCACATGCCTCTCGGCCAAAAAACCAAAACATAAAACAGAAGCAATATTGTAACAAATTCAATAAAGACTTTTCAAATGGTCCACATCAAAAGCAAACAAACAAAAAACCCCTCATGAGCTCCCTCTGCTGGAGGGTGGAAGTCCAGCTCCCTAGCTTGGCCCATATGACCCTCCATATGACTCCTCTCCCCAAGTCTGTCTCTGACCCCTCCCCACCATGCCCCATTCCCTCCAGTACCATGGGTGCGGTCCTGAGGGCAGCCCTGGCCTCCCTCCTATTCACCTGGTGGATGCCCCAGGCACTCTGGAGACCAGCTCAAGAGTGAGAAACTCCTTTCCTCTTGCTCTCACCCATATGCGACCCCCACATTGTTGGTTCCTCCCTCATTTGATACTATGTAATCATTTCTATAAAAATATAAAATACCATAACTGTTTGTGGTTCCTGAGAGGTAAGTTCTGCAGCCATCTCGTCACCATGGTCCCTCCAGCGACTCCACAGGGGAATACTCTGAGGTTTTTCCACAGCCAGAGAGAACAGCCAATGAGGCCAACCCTGGGCATTGGCTGTGGTGCCTTCATTTTCACAGTGGAGGGTTCTCTCCTGCCTTAACATGAGACGTAGCTAATAGTCACCTCTCTCTCTTTGCATTGGCTTCTAGGCAACTCAGATCTAAATCTGAAGCCCCTTTCTACAGAGAGTAATTTGACATTAACTGTACCCCCAGCTTCATCTTATTCCCTGCCTCCACCCCATATGGCAGCTCTCCTCTCTGATGTCATCAAGGAATGGTGGTGACAATGACCGTGATGTTTGGAGGCTGGAAAAGCAAGGACAAGCAAGGTAGGAAATGCCAGGAGTCTAACCAGAGTACTGATCAGCTCTGAATCACCAGTCAAGAGCTGGTTTTGATTAAATTTTTAACCATCCCCATGCCCCTCCAACCTGGGAATCCAAACTTAGGCTCAGAGGCCAAGATAGAAGGAGACCCTCATTTATACCAGACTAGATGAGAAGGAGCCTTGTGCACTGGAAAAACAACAACTCCTTACTTGAAATTACGCTAGAACTGTTGGAGGGTTTGGGAAAGAATAAGTTTCTGGGGTAAACAATTCCCTATTTGGGATTGCCTGCAATAGAGACTTCTTACACTTTAGTGTTTCTTACTCTTTTGCCTCTCTCTCCACTGAGTGACCTCCCTATCTTACTTGGGGCTTCACTGACCATTAATCATTGCTACAATCCAGGTAATCATTTCCTACATTGATGATGGTGGTAATGACAGAATCCATTGTAGTGGGAAATATGGTGATGGGATGGATGGTAAACCAGCGATGGAGGTGGGAATACTGATGGCAGAAATGATGATGATTGGAATAGGGATGAAGGGTATGGGGCTAGGGATAGTGGTAATAGTGATGTGGTTATGAGGGCAGTGGTGGTGATGAGGATTATGTGGTAGATGATACTGATGGTGGTGGTGGTGGTGGTGGTGGTGGTGGTGATGATGGTGAAAATGGTGGCGGTGGTCATGCTGAAGATATATAAGCTCCTGGAGAACAAGAATTTTGTCTCTCTTGTTAATCGTGTCATCAGAGCCTAGTGGTGGTGATGGTGATGGTGGTGGTGACTGCAGGTGATGGAGAAGGGTATCTGTGATTTGAGTGATAAGGGTGCTGGTAGTGGTGGGTAATAGAGTTAGAAGTAGGTAATGGAGATAGAGGTGGTGATTGTGGTAAAATTGATGGTGGTGGCAATGGGTGATGTTACACTGCTTTGGGCTTAATTGTACATGGGATGAAGAGGAATGCAGAAGATGCCACCTGGAACGGATGAAAATGGGCTTGTCTCATATTTCCCTCTGACTAATGGCCAAATTCCAATGACCATGCAGATTCTCCTCCCCCATCACCACATCACCATGGGCAAGACTAGGCTCCTGCATCGGCTGAGGACTTAGAAGTTCATCTTGACCACCCTTCAGTCTTGGCTTGGTCTCAGCTCTTATCCTGGCCTTGACTCCTGAGTAGCCAATGGGAAAATCTCAGCAGGCCCCAGTGTATGACGATCAGAGACATGACACCCTCCACATTCCCACTCTGGTCTCTTTTTTCCAGAGTGTCCCCCAAGGACCTCTCTTTACTAACAAAGGCCCCTCCAGTGTCCTGGGTCTTTTGGCCCCTATCAAGCCCCTGATTGAGGAACCTTGCTCAAGCCACTCATTTCTCTGTGCCGCTGTCCTCAGAGCTCTCTTGGCCCTAGAACAGAAAAGATAGTCTTTCTGAGGGAGTGGAGAGAAGGTCAGCGGGGGGCTGGGCAGGTCCTCACCTGTGGAGCCAAGCTGTGAGGGAAGTGAGTGTGCCTTGCAGGTCTCAGGCTCCTGGGGGAGGAGGGCGGTCAGGGGTTCTCTGTAACCCTCTAAAGCTGTCCTCCTTGGCATAGCCCACCCCTGCCGCAGGCTTGGTCCTGCCCCCCCTCACTCCTCTCTCTACTCCCCAAATCACACCAGTGACCACCACACTGAACCACACATAGTCCTCACACCTCCACACCTTGCCCCCGCTGCTCTTTATGTGCCCAACTCCTGTTTCTCCTTCAAAATTCAGTCTAAGAGTCATATTCATCAGAGGGCCTTCCTTCAAGTTTGCAGTCTGGCCTGGGAGGCCCTACCTAAGCCTCATGTATCAGCGCACATAGAGCCTCGTGTAAAGTGAAAGTTAATTTACAGCCACCTCCTAGAGGGCACACTCTGCCTTGTCTCAGTTCCTGGATGGTGTCCCATGTCTGGCATAGCCTCTGGTACATGTGGGGCTCAGAATTAGTTGAACGAATGAATGATTGAAGAAATTCTAAACAGCAATGAATGAATAGTCCTTGGCATTCTTTCATTCATTCATAATAATAAAAGAAATTAAAAAATAGAACAAGATATAATTTTTCATCTACTTGATTATTCTGGGGATTTCTCCTAGAATTAGACTTGTAGACGTAAGCAAAGATTGGAGCCAGCATGTTGATTTTGGCACTATTTGAAATAGTGAGAAGTTGGAAAGACTCTAATGAAAGCACAATGTGGAGCTGGTTAGATAGATGATAGAACATTCATGCCATGGACAATTACGTAGCCATTAAAAAGAACACAAGGATCCTGCTACATTGCTGGCGGGAAAGTAAAATGGTATAGCCCTTGTGGAAAAGTTTGGTAATTCCTCAACCTATTAAACATAGAGTTACCATATGACCCAGCAATTCTACTTCTATATTCTACCTATATACTTAGAATATATACCCAAGAGAAATGAAAACATATGCTCACACAAACACTCGTAAATGAATGTTCATAGCAGCATTATCCATAATAACCAAAAGGTAGAAGCAACCCAAAGCCCATCAGTTGATGAATGGATAAACAAAATGTTGTCTATCCATACAACAGAATATCATTCAGCCCTAAAAAGGAATGAAGTACTGATAAAAACTAAATATGATGAACCTTGGAAACATTCACCTTGGAAGCTGTGCAAAGAAGGCAGTCACAAAGAGCCACATATGGTGTGATTCCAGTGATATGAAATGTCCAAAATAGGCAAATCTATATAGAGCCAGAAAGTAGATTAGTGATTGCCTAGGGCTGGAGGGGTTCGGGGGAAATGGGAGTGACTGCTATAGGTATGGAGTTTCTTTCTGAGGTGATGTAAATGTTCTAAAATTGATTGTGATGATTGGTTGTACAACTCTATGATATACTAAAAACAAGGAAGATCTGTATTTTAAGACATTGTTGGGTGTAAAAATCATGTTTCAGAACAGTAGGTGTAATATGCTCCTCTATTTATAAGACATATATATGGAGAGAGTGCTATTATTATAAACATAAAAGAAGGGCTGAGATGGTATACACCAAGTGGTTCACAGGGGTTACCTGTAGATGGTCACATTTGTGGATGGGAGGCTTTCACGTTTTATTTTATATGCTTTTAGCACTTGCCTTTTTACTACAAATATGACCTGCTTTTGACATTTTTGAACAAGAAGGAAGGTAAAAGCATGTGGGGGCCCCACTGAAAGCTAGTGAATCAGACCCTAGAGCCCCCTTGCATCACGTCAAAAGAAAGGGGGGCCCAGGAAGTCACGGAGGGAAACAGGAGATGGTTACACAGGTTCTGGAATGTCAGAGCTGTAGTGGAGTGGTCTTCTCGGAGGGAGAGCAGGACATCAAAGCCTGGGCCCTTCTCCCTCTGATCCCAGACAGGGCTGGGAGCCTACCCTGGGACAGAAATTGCTTACGTATTGCCTAGGTGAAAGATTCACACGTAGTGAACCTAGGATCCAAAATGCAAAAAGTACAGCAAGTACACTACACTGCAGCCTCCCTCCCCCCAGCTCGCCTCCCAAACCAACCAGAGGCCTCTAACTCATCTACACAGTTGGACATTACACACACAGTTCTTTTACTGTATACAGAAAGCCACCTCCTTCATTGTAGAGCTTCACAGTACCCCACGATGTCACATGGGTGGCCATGTTCTACTAACAGGCCCCAATTAATGGACATTTAGATGGCTTCTGAGCGCTTGCTTTTACAGGTCTACAGTCTCTTACCCAAACCATTGAAAATCTTTTAGAATCCAGAATATATTAATATTTAGAAAGGCAATTCAGTGCATATTCCATATATTATGAAACACCCTAGTAGGATCTAAGGCAGTGCCGTGCAATCAAACACATTAATATTTCCACTGCAAACATGTATGATAAATGGAATTAATAAAGACTATAAATGGTCTTGGCAGGTTTTGATACCAAATGAGTTTATGCCAATCTAATGGGAAGACTCCCAAGTTTCAGAACTTTTTGGCTTTCGGAATTGCAGATGAGGCTTTGCAGAGTTCAAAGAATGCTGCCATGAATAACTTGGGACACATATCATTTTGCAAGTTTACAAGTATACCCATAGGATACATTTCTAGGAGTGGAGGCTCTGTTCATTTGTGATTTTCATAGATTTTGTTAGAATAATGACCATTTATCTTCCTTGCCTGTAAGCTGCTGTACTTTATGGTATTCCAAACACTTGTACTTTTGTCTGTTAATTTTGGGGGCAATGAAAATTCTTCCTCCCTCCCTCTCTGCACAAAGCTAGACTTAGAGTCTCTGGGAGCCAGGGGAGCCAAGAGAGCCTGAGCTTTGCTGTCAGAGACAGCAGGACCACCCCCTTCTACCAGTGTAACCCTGAGCAAATTTCCGGTATCCATCCTGAGCTTCCATATCCTTTTCTGTAGACAATCTGCCTCCATGACAGTCCCTCCCCACTTTCCCACCAACCTGCTCTCTTCTCTCCTGTCTACCCCCAGCCCCAGGGCCTGGGCTTTGCCCTCTCTCCCAAAGGAAAAAGAGTCCAGGCCAACAGAAAGAAAGGTCCACAGGCTTTTTAATGGTGTGATGGCTACTTCCCTTCCGAGACCCGATCTAATCATGACAGGGGCTTCCAGGGGGTGGGGGTGAGGGGTGGACAGGTGCAAGGTGGGCAGAGGCCATGCAGTGACTAGGAGGGGTTGGGGAGGGTGTTACATTCTTTTTGGCATGTAAACATTCTTCAGTGGCTTCCCCAGGGGGAGGGCAAGGGCAACTCTCTGCCCCCTACCCCATGGCCACCAGGGCTGGTCCCCGGAGCTGAGAAGACTGAGCAAGCCAGGCCCCTGCGAAGATCTGGGAAGGGGGCAGCCCACGTGTTTGGGGCCCGGCTCCTCGCCTGCACCTTCTTCGTGCACAGTGCGGCTGGGGAGGGGAGGCATGTTTTGGGGTGAGCAGACCTGCATCCGAGCCAGTGACACAGGCTGTGGTGATGAGGAAATGCTGGAGGGGTGTGGTGGTGGTGGTGGTGTGACACTCTTTTATAGAGAAGGCGCTCAGGACTGGGAAGGCTTGGTGGCGGGGAATGGGTGCCCAAGGGGAAAGAAGCTGCAGCTGGGGGTGGGGGCACTGGAAGGTGTAGTTTCCTCTGCCCTGGATCCTTCTGAGGGAGAAGAGCAGAGTCAGTCCCCTAGCCCCCTCGCACACTCGCCCCTTCCTCTCCTCCCCCCACCTCAGTGACATTCAATGACGCAGAGGCCTGAGGTCAGTTGGGAGCCCTAGGGAGGTCCGGAATCCCAAAGGCAGACAGGGTTTTGTGTCTCTGCCCAGCTCCAGTGCTGGGTGAAGCTAGAGGGTGGGATGGGCCTGGGGCTCTCTCAGGCCGCCCCCTTTTCCCTCCCAACACCAAACCAGGGTGTTGTTGGTCCTGGGGCAGGGGTGAGGCTGGGGGCCCTACATTCACAGTTCGGTTGGTGGCAAGGAGCAGGCCCAGGACCTGGGCACCAGGGGTCATGCCCTGGTCCCCACCTGGCACGAGCTGATTGTCATTCGGAGAAGCTCTAGGTGGGAGGGAGTGGCCCTTCCTCCACCCCCTCTGCTGGATCCAGAGGGCAGCAGAGGCCTTGGGAGGGTCTCGGGTTGACAAAGAGGGCTCTGTCCGGAGAGGTTTCCTGAGTGTTCTAGGAGCTTCTGCGTCAGCATAGGGTGAACCTCGAAGGCCATCCACCCTGGAGTCCTCCCCTGGGCTGGTCTGCAGAGAAACCACCACCTTCGCATAGAAGCAGCTGCCCAAGCTGCTGACTCTCCATCAGGGGCTTCAGCTGGCACCACCAGGCTTCTCTCGGGGCAAATTTCCTCATGGGCATCCTTCTAAGTGATGGTGGCTGGATGCTGCCAGATCACTAGGGCAGGCTGGGACCTTTCTTCCTCTTCCCTTGGTTGTCTTGCCTTGCTCTCTGTGACCCAGGGAAGAACAGAGGGGTCAGGCCAGGGGGCAGAGGCTGTGTGTGCTGAGGATGGAGAAGGCCTGCAGGGGACCTGTCCCAGATAGGCAGGGTTGGCTATCCCTTCTGCAGCCCCTTGGCCCGGATGTAGGCAGTTGAGGCTGATGATGAGTTGGGATGAACTATGCAGGAGCCAGACCCAGGAGGAGGCCCCATATCCATTCATGGAGCAGCAGAGGCCTCACCCGCTGCAGGGACTGCTCAGCCGCATGGGTTGGGATTAGGACAAGAGGGGACAGGCTGAAGGGTGAGCTGGAGGCAGAGGGGACTGGGGCTGGACCTATCACACAAGCATACAGTCTGGAAGTTAGAAGGGCCTTTCTGCCTTGAGGCCAGGGGCCAGCTGTCTGTCTGTCTGCCTATTTCTGCTCTCTCTCCCACTGGGGGAGATGATGGTCTGATACAGCCTACTCCCCACAGGCAGGAGGACAGGGAGGGTGACCCAGCTAGAACTGAGTCCCTGAATCTCCAAAGGGCCAGTGCAGAGAAGATGATAACCAGCCATTCTCCACCTCCACTGAATTCAGGAGAGAGAGACGTTGGCTGAAACTGCAGTAGGCAAGATTGAGGTTAGATGGCAAGAAGGAATTCCTGATGGTGAGGGGTCCTGAGCACTAGAGCCAGGGACAAAGGGAAGGGGTGAAACCTTTTTTAAAGCCCCCCTGCAACTTCCCATTGGGAAACACTTGCCCAGGAAGGCAGCCCACACACACTTGATGGTTCCCACTGAGGTTCCACACAAACTAAGGGGGAGGGGGTCTTTGCACCCTAGAGGCGCAAGGGAGCACCCTTCCCCCATCACCTGTCCACTGCCTCCTACAGGGGTGTCCAGGATGGTGCTGACTTTGGGGCAGGTCAGACCTGCCCCCTCACACCACAGTAGACCAATGGCTCCTAGGTCTCACCTCCCCAACCCCCGTCTGGCAGCTGAGAAGAGCCCTTTCCAACCACCACAGCTCCCAGGAGACGTGAGATTAACCGCTAGTGGGAGGCTGGAGCCTCCACTTCTGGAATTTGAGGCTGCCTTTCCGAAAGGGTTGGGGCGTGTAGCTTTGGCTGGAAGAGGGTCAGGAGAAGGGAAAGGCGCCGCAGGATATGTAAGCAGAGTTCCCTGGGGGGGCTTGGAGAGCAGCAGAGGCCTGGTGGTGAGCAGGGCGTCCCCATTCGTGGAGTCCTTGGTGAAGAGTCGCTGAGCCTTCCCCGGGGCGTAGGGTGAGCCTGCCCCACCTGAAGGGCAGCAGGGGGAGGGGCGGAGACGGGGAAGGATGGGGAGGCGGACACTCCCCCCGCGGCGCCGCGTCCCCTTCCGCAGGGCCGGCGGGTGGGCGCGGCGTGTGCTGGCGCGCGTCCTCGCGGGTGCAGGCAGGAAGCTGGGGCCGCGGGTGGCGCGCGTCAGGCGCGTAAGGCTGTGCTGGGAGCTGTTCCAGTGTGGCCGGCTGCAGGTGGGGGGCCGGGGTGAGGGTGAGGGGCCACGGAGCGCCGCGCGCGTCATTATCTGGCCCCAGCCCGACCCTCCGCAACCCCCGCCCGGCCTTTGGTTGCGCGCTGAGTCTGGAGTTTCCCTCTGGGTCCTTTCTTGGGGCCCCCCGGGGAGGGGGTGCCTTCAGGCTGGGCCCGGGCCTGCGGGGCGCCCCGGGGTGGGGGGGGCCCGGGCCGGGCCTGGTGCGAGGGGGAGGGGCTCTCTTTGCGGGACAGGGACCGGCTCCGAGGGGAGGCGCTGGGATGGTGCGCGGAGGAGGCGGGGAGGCCAGGACTGCGCGGGGCTGGGGGCCTGGTGCCGGCTTGGGTTCGCCCTGGGCCTGGGCCACGGCCGGGGGGCTGTTTGGGACGGAGGTCAGCAGCAATGGCCGTCCCTGGGGGCTTCTGCAGCTGGAGCCTGCGGGAGGTGCGGAGGGCAGAAGGCAAAACACAAGAGGAGGGCAAAGAAACAAAAAGACATTTTCAGAATCTCCCTGGGCACTGAGCTCCAGAGTCCTGCATCCTCAGAGCTGGATGAAACTGAGGAGACCTTGGCACAGATGGGTAAACTGAGGCATGGTGCCCCATCCTCCAGAACGGGACCTCTAAGGGCCACACACTCCCAGGCTGCTACCAAAAGAGCTTGCTCCAGGCTTTCTTTGATGTCTCTGTTTTATCTTTAAAATTCACATGGATTTTACATTCTACTCTATTATATACCCATGTTTATATTAATATGAATAATGTTTTCTCCCAACTATTCTGGCCTTTATCCTTTGGCCTCAAATGCCCCATGGCACACCAGAGGCTGTGTGTGGACCCCACTGGCCCCCATCAGCCTTTTCCCAAGCCCGGCCTCCTTGGCACCCCTCCAGACACACTGCAGCCACTCCCTTGAGCCCAGTGACAGGGCTGGGAGCTGAGTCAGAAGAGAGACTTAGTTGGGGAGGTGGTGGACAGGAGGTGTGGCTGAGGGTCCTTCCTGAATTATCAATAGCACTTGGCTCCGGGGAAGCGTCTGCTGGCGGAAGCCTTCTGTAGTCACCCTCTGCCTGCCCCAGGACTAGCAGCAGTTTCTCACCTGCTGGTGATGGCTGTGTCAGATGCTGGGGCCGCGCCTTGGGGTCTGTCAGGGGGCTGCTGGGCTGCGGCAGGCGTGGGCATGCGGGTGCTGATGGGGCGGGGGATCCGGCTCCGGGTGGCAGCTGCCCGCCCGGCTTTCCTGGGCACCGCGGGCTCAGAGGCAGGCGTGTCCTCCTCGGAGCCTGTGCCTGAGAGCGTCTCAGAGGCACGGCGCTGCTCCTCACTGGAAGAGGATGAGGCCCCAGAGGCCAGGCGCAACAGCAGGCGGCCCTGCCTCTTCTCCATCACCAGCCGCGCCAGGTCCTGCTGTGGTCGGGCCCTCTTGCTCCACCGCTCTTTGGCCGACAGTGAGCCTGAGGGCTCCGAGCCTGTGTCCTCCTCAGACAGCAGGACAGGGATTCGGCTCCTGGGGCGAGGGCCTGGCATGGCATGGCGACTGGGGGAGATGGTGGCCAGTTTCTCGGGACCTGGCTCCAGCAGGGACGCCGGGGCTGGCCCATCGGCAGGGGCTGGGCCATTGGGCAGTGAGTCTGTGGTCACCTCCAAGGGGCTGCTCCCGGGGGGGGCGGACAGGACACAGCTCACCAGCCCTGATATGGCAATGCCGTTCTCCAGGTACACGGAGGCCCCCTCCTCCTCAGCCCTTCCATCAGAGGGCACCTCCAGGCCCAGCTCTCCCCCAGCGCTGAGCTCCTCAGACCGGGAGGCTTGTCCACCGGAAGACATGACATTGAGGTGGGTTTTCTCTGCAATGTGCACAAAGGTCCTCTCGACTTTGGTGAAGGGCGAGGAGGTGACTGCCACTCCCCCTGCCCCTATGGTCACTGCCCCAGCCCCCAGCCCTGTCCCGGTCCCAGGGGGCTTGGGCTCAGACTTGAGGACGGAGGATAGGGTGCCTGGCTCAGACACGTCCAGCTGGCTGCCAGTGGGCTGGGGCCGTTCGTGCTGAGGAGTGAGGGCAGCCAGAGTGCCCAGGTCAGGGTCGGGGGCCAGGTCGGCAGTGACAGGCGACTTCTTCATGTCGCCAGGGGAGACGAGCACCAGCGTTTTGGAGCCCTCCTCAGGCTCCAGGTCCCCGTCAGCCATGGAGGCTCGGCCCCTGGACTCTTTCTGATCATCGGCCAGCAGCGTGGACGGGGCGCCCTCCTGGCTCCGGTCCGTGCTCCTCTCGCTGCCCTCACTGCTGGAGCCACTGTGTGGCCCCAGCACCTCCCCCAGGGCCACTGCCTCCTCCTCCTCTTCTTCCTCCTCTTCTTCCTCCTCTTCCTCCTCCTCCTCCTCTTCTTCTTCCTCTTCTTCTTCCTCCTCCTCCTCCTCCTCTTCCTCCTCCTCCTCCTCCTCTTCCTCCTTCCCATTCGTTTGAGGCTGAACAGGAGCCAGCGGGACCTGCGGGGTGGCAAGTAGCATGTACGAGAAGTCCACCCTCCGGGCCCTGTTGAGCAGCCGAGCCCGTTCGCGGTAATCGGAGAGATCCTTCTTGTAGTCCTGGTAGGGCAGGCTCAGGGGCACGGCTCGTGGGAGACCATTCACCTCAAACGGGGGCGCCACGGAGAATACCTGCAAGGGGCACACACAGGGACCCACTGAGGTCACTCCCCCATCCTGGGCCGGAGAAGGACTGACTGCACTCCCAGGCTAGGAGGCCCATGAGAGTGTGAGTTCCGCTAGAGCACATGCTGGGTCTGTTTTGCTCATTGCTCTGTCCCCAGGGCTTAGAATGGTCCCTGGCACCTAGGAAGTGCTCAGTAAATCTCTGATGAATAACTGTGTTCATGCTCCAGGTCCCCTGAGGTCCCAGGCCTTGATCCTGGTGGCTTTTCTGTCTACCAGTCTCTCCTTTACCCCCACTCTTCTGTATCCTATGTCTATCCTGAAACCCAGAGGCAACTCTAGTTCAATCAACAGAAGAAAATGACAACTGCAAGCCATCATAGCCACCATGTAGGAAACCAGGTCCAGAGAGAGGCAGCAAGTGTCTGGGTCAGCCCTCACTGCTTCCTCACAGGGCACAGTTCCTCTGTAGCCAGGGAGCTGGCCACCAGGGCCACCAGAACCTGTCAGACAAGGGCAAAGTGCAGGCCGTCCTCCACCCCTTGAAGTGCAGGCTGGGCCCCTGGAGCTCCAGCCCCCTTCCCACCTGTCTGTCAGCCAGGAATTTTCCAGTCCTCTATAGGTACGTTTTGAATCCACACTTCCTCCAAAAACTCACAGCCAGCCTATGAAAGGCAGTTTCTTTTCACTTGATTTAAGTTTTACCCTTTGAAGCTTTGTGCAGAGTTCTTGGCAATGTGATGGCATGTCCTTGGTTTTCTACATTCTTGCCACATCTCCCCTTAGCCCCCTTCCTTCCAGACTCAAAAGGCCTGACCATCTTACCAGGACCTCAGCTGCTGTGTCTTCTCTAGCTCCGCCCTTGTCAATCACACACATCCCCAGGCACCCACAATGCGCCAGGCCCCATTAGGGCTGACATGGCTTTGTTCCTGGTGGGATGGTACTGATGGTATCCAGCACTTTGTTAGCCTTTTGAACACACAGGGCCTCTGTTTTCCTAAACACAGCCCATGCAGACCAGAAGCCCTGGAGGGGCTCCAACACCTTCAGGTGGCATCCAGACTCTCAGGGAGTCCTGCCAGGCATTCCTCTTGAACATCTGTGTCTGCTGCCCTATGCCCATGGGCACAGCCCTGTCCTGCCTGGTGGTTCCCCAGCCATCAACCTGTTTTTTCCATTCTGCATTGCCCATCCGTTCTTCCTACAGCTGCCCAAGTGATCTTCCTGAAACTTAAATCTGATCCCATTTGTCTCTGCTTCAAACCTGCAGAAACCTATGGTGGGTCCCACAGTCCTCAGGAGACAGATTCAAACCTATAGAAACCTGTGGTGGGTCCCACAGTCCTCAGGAGACAGTTTCAATCTTTGGCTTGGCACATGAGCATCCCCACCCCCCACCTTGTCCCCACCCCACCCCGTGATCTGACTCCTACCTTGTGCTCTAACCTCACTTTGAGCAGCACCCTCTGGTCCCCCACTTATGTTCCAGCAGTTCTCTAAATGCCTCATGCATCTCACACTTCTGGGTCTTTCCCTAGGCAGTTTCCTTTGCCCAAGGGTTCCTCTCACTCTCTCTATTGACATGACAAATTCCTGTTCTTCCTCCAGGACCCAGCTAAAACAGCTCATTTCCCCAAAAGCTTCTTGTCCCCCCACCAAGCAGACTTCATCACTCTACTTGTTTTCACACATCCTTCCATTACAGAACCTCCCATCCTCTATTTCACAAGCACGTGTTTACATGGCTCTCTTTCTTGATAAACACTGAGCCTCTTAAGGGTTTTTCATTCATTCATTCATTCATTCATTCAAGAAGTCCTTGAATGTCTATCATCTTGGCCGCTGTGTTAGAGGCTGTGAATTTGTGGATCAGCAAGACAGATCTGGTCCTTGTTTTCATGGAGTGTGAAATCTTTAGATTAGGAAATTAAATGGGGATAATGCATTCTCCACAAAGGCTGTGACCATAAAAGAGGTCATGTTAGCAATGAGTCTGGCTTATAGCAGTTGATTGATAAATGTTAGCTCCCTCCCCACCCTGCTCACTCTGGTTTGAAGATCATTGATCCCTTCCTCAACCCCAGAAACTCCTGGATGCCACACCTGTGGGCGGGGGGCGGGGGGTGGGGAAAGAAGGGGCTCTCCCAGCTGAGGTCTCTGTGCAGTCAGCCCAAAGGCTGGTGGAGGGGAAGGAATCCCCAAGGCCAAGATTTGCTCAAGGCTGTGACTTCTCCCTTCCTTAACTGCCATAATCTTCCTCACAATCAGACCATCAGTGAGGCCTTGATGGAGTGGGGAGGAGTGATGCCAGACAAAATAGCATCAGACACCGGATAGGACCCCAGCACACTCTGGGGTGTGTTCTGATTATGTTTTTATCCTGTCTGGCTCAGAACTCACCCACCCAGCACTAGGTACATCCTACCCAGCAGGGATATCCTTTAACCCCACCAAGCCATTCTTTCTCAGCAAAACCTCTGCCTATTTTCCCTGTCCCATCTCTGACACTTTGGGCATCCCTGTTAGAACCACCTTGTCCCCTGCCATCTGGCCAGTTCTTGGATCTCTCAGGAAAAGCCCCATCCATAGGATGGATCCTCTGCTCACAGTGCCCACATTAGATGATCATAGCTGGAACCCTCTCTCCTTTCATCTCAAAGCCCTCCCCTTCCATTACATGGGAGGGATGAGGGATGAGAACTGGAAATCAGGCATCACTGATAATATCAGACTGGGAAACTGAGGCCTGGAGAGAAGCATCAACATGCCCAAGTCACAAAGCACACCACCCAGGGTAGCCCAGAACTCAGAATTCTTTCCACTGCCTCACTGGCCTCCCATCCTCCCACGTGGAGAAACTCAGGACCCTCTGCCCTTTAGCAGAGCTGTGAACCTCAGAGTAGGGACAGGTTTGCCCTAAGCATCACTGCCAAGCCCACCCTGGCCTGGGCATGCTGGGTTTTCTATTTCAAAGCCCCTCCCCATCTGGCTCCATGTTGGGGAGGGCCAGGGCTGGGCTCAAGTTCCTCCCTCCTCAGAGAGCGGGAAGTCCTCCCACACCCTTTCTGGCCTCTCCTGGTTGCCTGTGCCCAATGAGTATTCATCCATTCGCCCATGTGATCCTGTGCTCATTCAATCAGCCAACGGTCACTGGATAGCCTCTGTGTGCTTGGCCCTATAGACCTGAGGACACCATGGGAGGGGGACAGCAGTGACACTCTCCCAGTCTATCTCAGAGGGAAGAAACAGTGCTGGGTGTCACCAAGCGGAAGTTGGGTTCTGGGGAAGCTCACACCTTCCTGCTCCCTTCCCAGGGCAGTGGCCCTTTATGATTCCAGTCTGCTTATTGTGGTACTCCAGCATGCTTGGCACAACGTTACTTGGGGGTGCTTTTTAAAAAAAACAGAGCCCTGAGTCCTACTCCCTAGATTCTGTAGGTCAGAGATGAGGCCCAGAAATCTGTTTCAAAGCTCCCTGGTGAACCAAAGGCCAAAGGCAGATGTGGTGAGGGTGAATAGTGTGGGAGGAGGAGAGGCAGGCCTTTGGAGCTGAGACAGAGAGAATGAAAGCCTCAGCCCTCCCCCTGCCTCCGCTGAGCCCAGAGCAGCAGCATGTGGCCTCACCAGCTTCAGAACTCAGCCCAAGCCCGTGTTTACTCCAGTCAGCCGGAAAAGTGAACAGAGGTAGACAGACCAGACTCCCAACTGCCCCTGCCACCAACAAAACTGGGCTCTCCTCAGCCTTGACTTCTCTGCTACTGATGCTGGAGACAGGTTACTCCACATACCCCCATCCCCACACAGAGTGCATTGAGCAACTCTTGCCTGGACCCTAGCCAGTCCCAGACATTGTGCACTGCACATCAGCCCACAGTCCCAAGGTCAAAGAAGGGGGGGCTGCCGACGGACAAGAGGAGTGTGAACTCTGACACCCCGCCCCTCCCTCACTGCAGGGCGGGGAGGGCTTTGTGCCTCTCACAGCAGTGCCCCATCTCCTCCCTCAGCAGCTGCCCAGCGCATACCTCCCATCTCCCCTCCTCCCCAGGGGACCCTCCCCCCACAATTGCCATAATTTCCCAGACTGAAAATTGGAGATGAGAAGTCAACAGGGTAGCTTCCTCTGCCGACCTCTGCCTTTCCCAGATTCTTCATCTGTCTGTCCGGGTCTCTATTCTTGAACCACATCTGCCAAGCCAAGAGCCCTCCCTCTGCTCCTCCACCCCACACCCAGGGGTGCCACCCACCCCGGGCACACTGGCCTGTGGCAGTCATCTGGGTGGAAGGGGTAAGATGACCTGGGAAGGCAGCTGCCTACCCTAGGTCTCTACAGATCCTCACATACTTGACCCCCAGATCTCAGTATCCCCAACCCCTCCCTGGCTGCCCCAGGGCAAGGATCTGACAGCATGGGGACATTCTAAGTGCTCTGCGGGTCAAGAAATGCAGCTGTAGCTTGCCCTTCTTCTACCCGCACACTTGCTTTAGGCCCCAAGAAAAGTATCTTCCTCTTTTGGTGCTGTGGCTGCAGGCTTGCAGGGGTGGGGTGGGGGACAGAGAGAGGGTGAGCCCCCCTCCACTTTCACCCTCTCTCTCTGCAGTCTCCAAAGTCTCTGCGAGCCTCTCCTTCTTTGTGTCCCACCCCTCTCCTTGTCCTAGTTCTCCCTCAACCCACATTCTATCCCTGCATTCCCTTGGCTCTGCACAATCCACTCTCTCACTGATCCCCCTCAACAGACCATTCTCCCCCAAGCCAGGGCTACTTCAGACCCCCCATTAAAGCAGGGGGCGGGGGGAGGCTACAGCGCCCTTCCCTCCCACAGGGCTCTCTGGCATTCTGGCTTCCCACCCCCAGCACACACTTGGCCTCAATTGTCTGATCCATAGGAAACTGATTAGTGCGCCCACCTTCCTACTCCGCATCCCCCCTCCAGCAAGTTGGCGATTTGGAGTCGGCCCCAAAGACCAGAGTCCACCCCCAAAGCCCTCCCGCGGATGAAAGGAGACAGCCAGCCGCCTCGTGAGGGTTGCTCAAGTCCAACTAGGCTGAAACCTCCGGTCCCCTCCCGATCTAGCCCGTCTTAGCGGAGGTAGGAGTGGGGCTGGATCCACTGATCTGGAGTTTGCCCCCCACCCTATCTCTGAGTCAGCAAAAGACTAGACCCTGCCCTCTGCCTAGCCTGGCGACCCCAGAATTGGTTCTGCATCGAATGGTGGGTTAGGAAGGAGGAGGGTGAAAGAAAGCAGGCGAAGTGCAGGTTCCTGGAAGGCGTCTTTAATCAGGAATCGGTAGTACACAAGCTCGCCGGATTGTCTGCATTAACATACAGGGACTTTAAAAGGCACAAGATCCCTCGCACAGCGACGCGTGACGGCGGGGCGCCCCCCACCCCCGCCTGTGCGTGGCCGTGTGCGCGGGGGTGCGTGTCCGTGTCCCACCCCGCTCCCCGGCGGCGCCGCGCGTGTGCGTGTCAGTTTCAAGTGTTGGATTTGTACAGTACTCGCAGTCTAGGGGCGGGGTCTCAGTGCATGCTCTTCTACCCTGGCCCGGGGCCCCCCGACGCCGCTCTGTACACTGAGGACGCACCCCGGAGAGAGAGAGAAAGAAAAAAAAAAGCGTCCCATCTTCCTGTGTGTGTGTGTGTGGTTTCGAGTTTTTCGTGCATGCTTATGCTGGCCGGGGTTGGGAAATAGTGCAAGCTTATAATACAGTATTATTGCAGTACAAAATGGGGGGGGGGGGTTATGATGGGATGGGGAAGCCCAGGAATAAACAGGCTGGGATTCGGGACCTCCGGGAGGGAGGTCCTCTCGCCAACCCCCTTCCTATCCCTCGCTCCCCTCCCCACCTCGATCAGGAAGTCTCCCAACAATGGGAGGGGCCTCCTCGGGTCCCTGGAGGGAAAGGGCTCAGGTGGGCCCCAGGGCTGAGCTTCCCCCATCCCACCAGTCTCACTTCTTAGGGGGCAGGGGCCAGCCCTCTCCTCGCTCAATACCGTCAGCCACAAGGGCCCCGAACCCCGCCTCCTCACCCTCGGAAGCCCCTCCAAGTGGGGGGGCAGGGGTCGACGGAGCAAGTGCAAAGGAAGCAGATGTTGGTCCCTGAGTTTTATTTTCGGGGGTGGGAAGAGAGAAGAGCTGGAAGTGGGGGCATGTTTGGGGACCCCCAGGGCCCTCGGTGTAAGTGGGGTGGGGCAGGAGACACGGACGCAGGGGCTTGGGCCAAAAGGGGGTGTTGGGTGGCTCTGAGAGACCTAGGCTCAAAGCTTGGGTCCCCCTCAACTCTGGGCTCTTTGGCATCCAATTGCAAGGCCAGTTATTTGGGGCGGGGAGGGGGGCAGCTCTGTAGGTGGTGAGGTAACTGGAATCAGGGGTGGGCGACAGGGGCTCTTCGAGCCCGGAGAATTGGCCAGCTTGCCCTCCCAGCCCTCGTCAGCATCCTGCCCTGAAGCCCTGAGGGGCGAGCCACCACTCCAGCCCCGCCCCGCCCCGGGCCAGGGACCCTGCGACCGAGAGCCTGCGGAGGGAAAGCTAACACAATCACAGCGCGGGGCGGGGGCGGCGGGCGGCTGTGGGCGATAACCCGGGGGAGGACTTTAGCAACAGGCAGCTCGGCGGGGGCGGGGCGCAGAAGCTGACACCACCTCGGGTCGCACACATCGGGGCGCCCGGGAGGGCAGCTCTGGCGACGTGAGGGGCGGGTCTTGAGCCGGGGGCTCAGAGGCCTGGCGGTACCCTGATCACGTCGCTTAGCAGCTAGTTAAAAAGACTTAACATACATTCGTGGTGCGACGGCCGCGGGGGCGGGTCCAGGGGTCGGGGACAAAGGGGAATGTGGTAGATGGGGTCCCGATACAGTGATAAACCTGCGAGAGGGGCCCGGAAACACGATCCTCGTGCTCTCCTGGGCGGGGGGCCGCTAGTTTGCTGTCCGGAGAGTGCATGAAGCGTGCGTGCAGCTATGGGTGTGTGTGTGTGTGTGTGTGTGTGTGTGAGAGAGAGAGAGAGAGAGAGAGGGGGGAGCCTGTTAGTCGTGGCAAGGTGAACCCCAGCCCCCCCACCCTCAGAGCCTGTGCAGGTAGAAGGGAGGGTACGAGGTGGGATGCACGGCGGAACCAAGTGGAAGCGGAGGTCTAGGAAGGTTCCCATAGTCCTTTGGGCTTCATTGCCCCTCTTCCCCCACTGCTTCTTAACTATTCACTTGGGGGGCTGGGGCCATTCAAGCCCAGGGGCTCCCTAAGCTGGGAAGCCCACTGGGTGGTGTGAGAAACCATTTGGGATATTTGAGGGATGTGGTCCTCAGGCTGGGAGCCTCTCCCTTAGGGAGAAGGATGCTTTAAAATTTTCAGAGGCTGACCCCACCAGTCCCAGGGGGCACCTCTGTCCCTAATGGGAATAATGCAAACTTTGGGGACGTGCCCCCCAACTTAAGAAGAGTGATTTGCCACACTCCTTGTTACCAAGGACTGCCCATGGGGGTGGGCTGATTCCTGCCCTATGGGTTGGAATCTCAGTGGAGTTTGGGGTGGGGTGGGGTGGTGTTCGGGCCCTCCTTAGAGGTCTATGCTTCCATCCTCAGGTACCAAATCAACCCAAGGACAGCAGGGGATACAGCATTATGCTCCCACAGCCAGGGGCCCCCATATCCTCCCTAAGCATGGTCCCCTCCCCTGGCCACCCAATATAGACACATTGCCACAGCTCCTTCTGCCCACCCCAGTAGCCCAGACCCCCCCAACCACTGCCTGGGCAGACAGCACCACCCCTCCCCAGAAAAGGAGATCTAAGCAGGGCAGAGGAGAGAAATAGCAAAGGAGGGTCCTGGGCCCCTCCACAGAGAGGAACCCTGGCTTTTCCTGGGATTGGAGGGGCCTACCCCTCTTGGCTGGGGGAGCAAGGGTTAAGGTACCAGCATGGCTCAGAGTTTCCACTGTTCCCCCATGTGCTGGGCAGGGCTATTCCCCTTTTCCCCACAACTGGAAACGCAAAGGAGATTGCTGGGTTCGGGATGCTAGCGGCGGGGGTGAGTGTTGAATGGTTATTGCTGTGACCCAAGCTGCCTTAAGTGGGTGGGGGGGGGGGTCTATTCATTACTGAGAATTTACTAGAGCATTTTTCACTGACTCAGGTTCCTGTCCCACAGAGAAAATACTGGTCCTCTGAGGAGGACCCCACTTGCCATGAACAAATCCACCGGCCCACACACACACTCAGGCACACACACCATGAGCTCACTGACATGTACACACAGCACACAGCCCCACTGGCCACGAACTGCCTTCTCTTAAGAAGCCCACCCAGTTTGAGTTCCTGGGGCAGAACACTGCCCCCATTTGAGTGCTACAGCCTTGGATAGATTTGGGGGAGTGGGGGAGTCCTCAGGCTCAGAGAGGTTCAAACTGAGTTCAGGGTCTCTGCCTGTAAACCGATTTTGTTTAGCTCACACAGTGATTTTTCTTTAAAAAGTTGTTGCTTTTAAAAAATTAGAGGCCATTAATTAAAAATTGTGAGATTTCACTTAAAAATTGGAAGATACTGGCAACAATTGGCTGAGCTGAGGATGGTGGTGGTCCCTCTGTTTACCACAATCCCCACAAGTGCCCTCTCCCTGACACTGCTTGGCTCCTGTTGACATGTGAGTTGGTGACATATCACATCTCCATGGTCAGTGGTCACCAATGCCAGTACCTGCCCTGCCTGTGAGCCTGACCCCAAGGATTCCACCAATACCACTGAGGACAGGGTTTTGAGCACCTGCTTTCTCACCGGAACTCTTACTCCGCCCATCTAATCCCCAGAGCTGCTATGGGATGCTTGGGGCCATGTGGGATTGAGAGGTTGGGGTCTCTGGAGAGACAGGGTCCAGCCATTTCAACCAACCCCAGTACTCTGGAGTGACCCCCACCTGGACTCTGGGATGGAGAAGGAAGGAGAGTCTGACTCATAGACAACTTCCTTCTTCCTAGAGAGAGCGAGGAGGGGCAAACCAGAAAGGACAGTAAATAATAAATAGACCAATACACAGACTAAAACGCTTTAAAACTCCCATCAAACAAGACCTCAGTTATTCGGCATTGGTGGGGTTTTTAATATGCTTTTGTAAATTAGATATTCTGATTAATCCATTTAATGCAGATAATACTGGGATCTACTTCCTAGGCTATTATGAGGATTAAACAAGTTATTTTTGTAAAGTGCTTAGATCACTGCCTGGCACATAATAAGCTCTGTGTGCCAGTGACTGTTAAATAAAATAAATTAATTAATAATTGGAAGCCACCACTACATGCAGGGTGTGACTTTAAAGTATGAAAATATCATTTTCCAATACAACAAAGAGTGCTGCTTCTTTTCAAAGACGACCTTGGGGAGGCTATGTGCTTTCCCCAAGCAGGGTATCATTTCTTGAAACACTCTGACCTCTTCTTTGGGAAACCCAAAGGAGCCTGACAACACTCCAGGTCCCTACCCAGCCTGGGACCTAGAGACAGGCACCCCAACTCCAAACCATGCAGGGCTCTGCTGAGCTTCACATGAACTTGCTCCAACACACGTGGCTTCAAATGGCCTTAGATGTTCCAAAAGTCAAAACTACCCTCAAGAGGTCATTCCTAGATGGAGAGGGTGCTCTTGGCCCAGATATCCTCAAAAAGAAACAGATTTTGGAGAAAGGAGAGTGGTGGGTGCAGGCTTAGCTCACATGGATGAGACATCCATGAGAACAGTTTGGCTCAGGGCACTGCCCACCCACTATGGCATCCCTAGGCTGGGGCAGGGGCCCTGAGATAATCTTAATATTATCAAGATCACTTCCTGTTAGTTCAGAGCTTTATGGCTTATAAGACAGTATGTCCTCCACTACAGAGGACACGTAAAAGGATGTCCCCCAAAGGACAAAATGTTTTGAATCATGATCTTACTTTGAAGGACACACCCTCTCCCACAGTTATCAGTTCTGGTGTGTGTGTGTGTGTGTGTGTGTGTGTGTGTGTGTGTGTGTGTTTGAAAATTCAGCCACTTTGGGGTTGCTAAACAGGATTCCCCACCTCCAAAAGCTTTGGAAACAGTAATATGTGTTTAATGCTAAAACGAGGCTGAAGCTAGTGCCATCATCTTTGATATGTCACAAGGCACTTTGGGATCTTAGAGTACCTCACGGTGCTGGTCACTGAGTGGGAGCTGTGCTCAGGGTCGGGTAGTGGAACCCTCTGGAAGGAAATGCCGGATAACAGAGTGCTTGGTTTCATCTAATCCCAGATAACAGGGGCCCTTCCCCCACTGCTGCTGACTTTTAGAGTGGCTGGTGGACAGACTCCCATTCATCTCAGCCCCTGCCACTAGCTGGAGAGGACGGAAAGAGGGCCAGAGGGTAGCAGGGAGAGAGGGGGGCAGTGCCAGAAGGCGGGGAGTACGGCTACTGTCCATCCCACCCCCTCACCTTTGTGCTTTGCGTTTTCCCTCTTTTCTTGAGAGTCTACCCTGACCCTCCTCTACCTTCTGCCACCGCAGGATGCAGAGCCACACAGAACATCCCGGAGGGCAACAGAGGCTTGGACTTGAGGAGGTTCAAAAATGAGCAGTCAGGATGGGGGTGGGCCCGAGTCTGGCTTTCATTCCTCGATGGAGAGGGTGCTCTTGGCCCAGATATCCTCAAAAAGAAACAGATTTTGGAGAAAGGAGAGTGGTGGGTGCAGGCTTATCTCACATGGATGAGCCATCTATGAGAACAGTTTGGCTCAGGATACTGCCCACCCACTACGGCATCCCTAGGCTGGGGCAGGGGCCCTGAGGCCTCTACCGCAACCAGAGACAGGAGTTGAAGGGAGATGAGTTGGGAGTGAAGCAGACATCAAGAGAGGAAGGAGGGAGAAAGAGGAGCCAGGATGATAGTAGGTACATAGGAAACTACCAAGGACTGCCCAAACATCTTTCTGACTCCCTAACACACACACACATGGACACTCATACACACCCACACACACAGGACTGCAGCACTGTGCAACTTCAGTGGATGCCATTCACATTAGGGTCTATGTAAATGGCAGCGCAAAGCCTGAGCATCTATCCGTGGCAACCCTGCCACATGCACAAATGCTCATACATAAGCACACTCATACTCATAAGTGTACCTGCATGCACACAAGCACACACACAGACGCAACCTTACTGCAATAAACATTTTGCAAACCTTCAGGCCTCCTCCCCTCCTTTCCTCCCTATACAGGTACTGCCCTTCTTGGAGCCATCTTCACCACTGCCGCATTCCCCAGGGGAACAGAGGTGCTGGCTGACATGGGCAGGAACGAAGAAAGAGAACCTTGGGGGTCCCTGCAGTGACAGGTTGGGTGCTGAGAAACAGGCAGAAAGAGCATAAGCAATCTGGCATCCTGATCCCCCACCCATCTCCAGATCCCCATCTGATCAGCCTACCAGGTGCTCTGTTGCTCTGTCTTCACCACCGCCCCTGGGGGGCAAAAAGATTGGCTGAGCACCCACAGGAAGGAGTCACCCTCTGAGAGGGGCAGTGGTGGGATTGCTGTGTCTGGAATTCATCCTGAGCTCACAGGTCCTACCTCATCCTTTACTGGCTGGTCCACCAGCCACCCTCTCTGCCACTGCTACTAGACGGGGTCCTTTCACCCCGAGGCTCCAGCTCGCCTTGAGAGGCAGACCCCAGGCCCCTGTTCATACTTGCTCAGCTCCTAAGAAGCTGAGCCAGGCAACCAATCCCACCAGTGGATGATGGCACATATGCCTTGGGGGAGGGGCAGCCTACAGTGGATTGAGCTCCAGGCCTCCTGGGTTGAGATGTGGGAGGGCAAGGACTCTGTCCTCTGTGACAATGGCATGGGAAGCGCTCACTGGGTCACAGGGCTGCTTCCTCCCGTACCACTGAGTGTAGAGGCACTTTCCCACCAAGCCCCAAATCTGGCTGGCCAGGTCCCCGTCTCACACACAGGGCCACACGCCTTGCCCCACGCGGATAGACAGACACACAGCACACCAAGAGGGACCCAGTCTCCTGGCACTCCCCTCAAGGGTGGACCAGGCCCAACTATGCCAAGAGATCACAGATTAAAAAGAATAAGCCCCATTCCAGACTGACTCTGACCCAGCATGCCTCTCCCTGACACCTTGGTTTCCACTGGACTCTGGACTCACTGGTGGCTCCAGCCCAGGGCCCCTGTCCTGTCCCAGAAACTGCACCAACAGCCCCATCCCTCCCTGCACCATTTGGCTGGCACCAAGCAAAGGGAGATGATTGGGGGGTGAGGGGCGGGGCGTTACAGTACGTTGGGCCAACGTTACAGGGGGCTGTATTGCATGATGGGGAGGGACAGGGTGTATGAGTGTGTGATTATTGCGTCCTGGGAAGGAACCACGGTCTCTGCCTGCTCCCCACCCCCCCCACCTGCCCCCTCCAGGAGGGGGGGGGGCCCAGCCTAGGTCTTGTGCGTGAAGCGGGCCCACACCTGCTGCAGCTGTGACCGCGAGATGCGGAGCACCGAGGGCACGAGTCTGTGGTTGCCGGCGGCCAGGGGCGCGTGGCGCCGGTGGGGCGCCCGCACGGGGCTGCTCTCCGCCGAGCGGCTGCGCTGAATGAGGGAACCGGAGGAGCCGCCGCCGCCAGGGTGAGGGTAATGCTCGGTCTCCAGCGTGGAGGAGGAGAAAACGGAGGACGCCAGTCGTCGCAGGGGGCTGTACCGCGGGAGGGAGTGCCCCGAGAGTCTGTCCTCCTCCAACTGAAAGAGACCAAGAGAGTGGAGGGAAAAGAGGCGTCAGGCACAGACTCGACAGCTCCGTCTCGGGGGGCCACCCCACCGCTGACAGCCCCTGCGGCACCGGCGTCCCGGGCAGGTCGGCAGGGTCCAGCAGGGTGCAGAGGGGTGCAGACTGTAGTACTTTCCTGCCTCACAATCTAGGCTCCAGCCTCCAATGCCCTTTCCCGGCCTCCTCCTCACACCATGGTCTCCTTGCAGAGACCTTGGTCACTCACTTTCTCCGGGATGCTTTCCTGGCTTAGCTCTACATAGCTCGGGGTTCCCTCTGGGCTGGGGAAATCCTGCCCCCCAGGAAGGCCGCTCTAAAATGTATTAGCATCTGTGCACCATCTGTCTTCCCGGCTGGACTCCATGCCCTTCATGACGTCTAGAGAACACCAGCTACAAGCCCTCTGGGGTGGCACTCCTGCCCCCATGACAGGGGCAATCAGGGTCTCAGTGGCAATATAGCAGAGGGTAGGACTCTGAGGTCCGACTACTTATGTTTGAATCCCAACTCCACCACTTGCTACCTGGGTGACCTCAAACAAGTTACTTTACTTCTTCATGCCTCAGCTTCCTCATCTGTAAAATGGGGGTAACTATGGTTCCCACATCATAGGACCTTTGTAAGGATCAGATGTTATAATATGCAAAGCCCTTAGAACAGTGCTGGCCATGGTGTAAATGCTGTGTCATGTGAACTGTTTTATTACCCTTTAAATCACTCTTGAGAATGAAGAAAGAGATAGAGGACTGGGGGGTGGAGGAGTCGATCGAAATCATTTCTCCAAGGTGGCTTTTTCCCTGTCCTCTGCAAGGTCAAGCGGCATGGCAGGGTGTGGCCGCCTCACTTGGCCACCGTTGGGAAGAATCCCGCCTGTGCCCTGCTGCCCTCGTGCCCTCAAAGGGAAAAGGGAAAGTGGGGCTCAGTGTCCCAGGCTTATGGGGATGGAAATGGTGACTTGGCTGTCATCAGATGTTTCCCAACCTGACCCCTAGCTCTTCCTGGGACTGAGGCCAGTTTACATAGCTTTAGGCGGGGCCAGTGAGGACTGGCTGGGCCAGCTGCTAGAGGGCTGAGGAGGAGGGGGCCCCTGAGGCCATTGAATGGGGGTCCAGGGACCCAGCATGGAACCTCCAGCAGAAAGGCGAGGAGACAGAATATTCTGTAGGATCGTCGTTGCCCTCACTCTGCTTTCCCTTCCAGCTTCTTTGTGGCCAAGTCTAGGATCCTTCTGAACCAGTCCTGTCTGCACTGAGGGTTAGGGGTCCCAGGCCCACCTGGGGATACTGAGGGACAAAGGTACCCACAGTTGCCCACAGCCCCTCTCACAGCACATGCGGGTGGCTCAAGTTCAGCATCTCAGCCAGAGTTTGGTCAGCTGCCATAGGGATTTAATCCCAGCGTGCTCCTGCCCTTTCAGGCCAGGTACTTCCTGTGGCCACCTCCCTGTCCTCAGTGCCCCACTGAAGTGTCATGTCTCTGAGGCCACCCCAGCTTCCCAGGCAGGCTGGCTCCCTGTTCCTAGCAGAAGAAAGTTCTCTGTTATCTCCCTATGTCCCTTGACTGTAAACACCGTGTCTCCACGTTTGCATCCCCACCCCACCCCCTTGACTGTAAGCTCCGATTCATCTTTGTCCCCCAGCCCCTCGCACACGTGGCAGGGAAATGCTCTAGGGGCTGCCAAACAAATGTCCATGTACTCAGGGAATGTTGACCCGCTGGGTTATCAGCCAGAGACAACCTGGAAGGAGGGTAAACATCCCTCCCCCAAATCACACACTCTGTCCGCTGCTCTCTCCTCTGCCCTGGCTTTCCCGGTCACTTCTAATTTGCACCGTAAATTCCGGAGAGAAGAAAACAAGGTGTGTGTAAGAAAAAAATTGAAGTATCATGCTCTGCACACCAAAGAACAATAGATGCTCTAAAACTGCCTGCTTCCACATTATCCTCGTCCCGGCTCCCCACGGGGGTAGGTGACAGAGTTGCAGGTGCTCCTATCTTAGGAGCTGTTAGGAGGAAGTTCACACATCAGACACCAAGCAGACGGAGCTGGGACTAGGAGGGGCTTCCTTGCAGAAAGGCGGCAGGGTGGGGTCCCTATAGAGACTTCCTGCCTGCCCTGAGCCGCTTAATCTAGTTACATTACAGGATGGGGGGAGTTCCACAAACTGTGATTCCAGTGTGCAGCCAGCTTTGGATCCCCCACCCAGGCTGGGCTCAGGACTCTTTCCAGACCAAAAGAAGGAGAACATGTGCCAGTCCATTCCTCCCTCTTCCCCTGCCCTTGGCGAAGGAAGGAGTCAGCTTCACCCTGCTGTACTGAAATACTCCAAGACATGTCCTGCCCCATGTGCTCACACCCAGACACACACAGAGACTGCACCACACACAATGACACGCCCACAGGCACACCTGCTGCCACAGTCCAGCCAGCAGGCGCACACACATGTGTGCATGCAACACACACACACACCCCCCACAAAGGCTCTTTCTGATCCCGCACAAGTCATCTGCTCTCTCTGGCCTGTGTTTGCTCCTCTCTTAAACACACAGGCCTCAGACTGTGTGGCTCCGGGCACAGCCCTGGAGCCAGCTGCCTGGATTCAAATCCTGCTTCTACCACTTAGCAGCTGGTGACCCTGGGCTAAAGACTTAGCTACTCTGAGCCTCAGTTTCCTTACCTTGTAAATGGGGATGGCCTCTGCACAGTATTGTTGTGAGGAATACACGTGTAGAATATGGAATTTCGGGAGCAGTGCCGGCTGTTATATCCTCATTAGAACTATCATGTACTGTGATGATTACCCTGCCAGCTGTGACGTTCTAGGCTTCCATGGATCTCCACACACTCGCAGACCCACTACGCGCTCTACACAGACACTCCGACGTGCACCCACATGCGTGAGTACACACACGGACACGCCCACACACCGCTGCACACTCTTGGGTAAGCTGACACTGACAGTCTATGGCACACACGCAGCCATGGAATGCTGACCAACCTCCCTCTGTACAGTGTGGGGAAACCAAGGCCCGCACACACCTAACATCCCCTCCAGACTCACACGACTCATCAGCTCACCGCTCACTGAGACAGGCAATGCCCGCCCTTGTCACGAGCAGGACCTGAGCCCAAGACTGACTGTACGACAGGCCTGAGCCTGCTCCCCCAAATCTCTCCTCACCCCCTTGGCTGGAATTCCTCAGTGTGAGGCTGACTCCTAGGACAAGGGGGGTTGCATCTGAAGGCGAGAAAAACCTCCCAGATAGCTCAGCACCCCGATTCTGAGACCCACTTGGCCTACAGTCACCAGGAAGGGACTGGAAGAGCCCAGGTCCAGAACTTGGCCTCCTGATTTTAATTCTGGGCTTTCTCTCCACCCCACACCACCACCACCTGTCTCCTTTCCTCCACTCTGCACCTCCCAAGAGCACGACCGATTGTGTGTCTGATCTCTGATGCCTCCGGTCCCCGGCACAGAGTAGATGCGCGGTAAGTAGGGAATGACTAGGCGATGAATGAATGCGTGAATGAATGAGAGAGGAGCAAGGGAGCCCAAACAGATCTTGCTCCTTCTCCTGCTTCCCAGGGCTGGTTCTGGTGGGCACAGTGTCCAGGTCAGCAACACAGCCATGCTGCCCACATCCTGCCCCAGCTGAGCCTCCAACTCAGGCTGGCTAGGACCTCTCTGGGTGGAAGCTCATGGTCCCCACTTTTTGAGCCCCCAATTTTCCAGTGTCCAGGGCAAGGCCAGAACGAACACTCCTCAGGATCTTGGGTCAGAGGTTGTCTCTTCTACACACAGGGATGGGGCCTAAAGACAGCCCTGCTTGGAGCTGCCTTCTCCAGAGCACCTGCGATCTCCCGGCCAGACCTCCCGATTCTGAGCACACAGCGGAACTGGCCCCGGCCCTGCACCTGGCATCTCCCAGAGCCTTGTGCGTGCATGCCCCCGACGTGGGACAGTCCAGTGGAACGCGGCACAGCCCCTGAGCCCTCTGGCATCACCTCCTTGGCTCTCCCCAGTCCTCTGAGGGAGCACAGACCCCATTCAGCACCCAGGGTGAGTGTTGGAGCCACTTCCTGGATCAGAGGTCAGCCTCTACCCCACACAGAGAAGCCAGGCCAGGCCAGTGGCCTTCTGCCTATTCTGACACCCCATGTTTGCCAGAAGAAAATAACCAAAATACCATGAGACATGCTGCGGACCCTCACCCTGGCATTTATGATGCAACCACCATCTGGCCCCTCCCTGCCCGTCCTGCCTTGTCCCCCAGTCCTGCCACACAAGAAGGTGCCATGGCAGCCTGACCAGGTCCACCCAGGGCCCCCAACATGCCCGCCCCTGTGCCCAGTTTAGGGTCCCTGCTGCCCTGGCTCCTTTTCTCCCCATCACTGTCTGAGCGTCCTGGTCCTCAGGGCTCACCCCCCACGTGGAGCCTGCCCTGACCACAGGACATCCCCTGCTGCCCTCACCCCCTTTCAGCAGCTCCTTCGCTGACTTCCAGGAGCCCTCTCCCCAGGTGTTCCACGCTCTGACCCCTTCATCTCACTCTTTTTCAAGGGCTCCCTTTCCTTTCACCCCTCCCCTCCCAGGTGTGAATGTTTCCCAGCTCTGCCTTCACACTTGGCTCTCGCCACCCTCTTGGGTGTCCTCTTGGGTGACATCATCCACTCCTGTGGACTACAAGACCCCCAAATCCATATCTCCTGCCGAGATCTCTCTCCTGAGCACTGATGCCTCCACAGTGGACATCCCACAGTTACCACGAGGTCATTGCATCCAAATCTGAGTTGATACTCCTTTTAAAACCACTCAGTGACGGCACCGCCACCCACCCAGAACACCGGCATCAGTGGAGAACCCCTCTGCTCCGTCACAGCTCCCTCAGTCCTCAGCCAACACCTCTCGGCTCCATCCACCTTGCCCCGAATCCAAAGTCCCCACCCTGGTCCAAGCCACCAGGGCACTCTCCTGCTGGCGCCTGCCATGTGGCCTTCCTGCTGATAGTTTTGTGCCCCTTCAATCCATTTTCCACACAGCAGCCAGAGGGATCCTTCAAAAGTACCAATGTCATCATGTCGCACCCCCGTTTAAAAGCCTGCGGTGGCTCACCAAGCCTTCAGAATCCAGCCCCAACCCCAAGGCCCTCCCAGACAGGGCCCCAGGACCCACCTCGCAGCCTCATGTGCTGCAAAGTGCAAGCAGAGCAGTGCTTTCTGATTGCCACCTCTGGGCCTTTGCACACCCTGTCCCCTTGGCCTGGGAGGTCTTTCTCCTGCTTTGTCACCTGGCTGACACCACCCAGAATGCAAGACTCACCTCAGACCTGGGAGGGTACTTCCTCTGGGAAGTCTTGCTGCCCGCATAAGGTTGGTTTCAGATCCTTAAGCCTGTCTCCCTTCATCAGAGCTGCAACAGTTGGGTGCTAGTCGGCAGCCCCCAGGGAGCAAACGGGAGCACTCCTGGCTACGTGCCAGGACTGTGGGCGCCGGGGGTGGGGAGTGGGGTGCAAGCCCAACCTTACCTGCCTCTGAGGGCCCGTGGGATCCGACTCTCTCCGTCGAGGGCGGGGTCCGGAGTGCAGGGGCGAGTGGGAAGGGCTGCCGGGCGTGGGGGGCTGTGATGTCTCTGACCGGCCATCGGCCTGGTTCAGCTGGGGTGGCAGGGGCTGAGCCGGCGTGAGCCGCACGTCCTCCTCGGCCAGCGTGTGCATGCCGCGTGCCCGGGGCCGGACGGCGGGCTCCGGCCCTGGCCGCCGACGCTCCTCGCCCTCCTCGGGCAGCGGCCGCAGCTCCTCGGGCTCCTCGTCCGTGGTGCCCGACGTACTAGGCTCAGCCCCCGGGGGGAAGTCCTTCAGCTCTGTCTCCTTGTCAATGATGACCCACTCCTTGCTGTCGAAGTCCTCCTCCTCGGCCAGTGGCACCGAGCGGAAGGCATTGCTCAGGGCCTCCTGTTCCACGGAGGCTGACACGTCCATGCGGCCGCTAGCCTGCCGGTCGGCGTGGCCTGTGTCCACTGACAGCATCTGGGCCGGCTGCGAGGAACAGGCCTGGCGCGAGGGTGAGCCGGGCAGATCCATCCGTGACCTGCAAAGCCACCCAACGTGGGGCTCAGTGCCCGGCCTCTCTGTACCCCCAAGGACCCCAAGGAGGTGGCAAGGTGGAGCCTGATGCCTGAGACCCCCTGACCACTGCACTTCTCCCACCCTGGGCCAGGCTCAGCCACGTCCTGGGTTGCCACCCTCCAACCTCAGTCCCTGCAAAGATCTCATTCATTCATTTAGTCATTCATTCAACACACATTTTTGAATGCCTACTGTGTTCCAGGAATCTAAACAGGCAAAAAGTAAAATCTGGTTCTTGTGCCCAAGGAACACTGTCCTCCAAACCACCCCCAGGAAACTGGATCTTCTGATCTTCCTAAAGGCAATTTGATGCTTGCCCAGCCAGGGCTCCCACCCCACGCGGGCTCTCTCCCGCTGCACCCAGGGCAAACACACCCACCTGGCCCTCGAGTTTGCTGATGGTTTTCTAGCCTCTTTTACCACCACCCTTCAAGCCTACCTGGCTGGTTTCACCACCTCCAACAAACTCCAGTGACTCCCAGCCCAGGACAATGTCCACATGCCTTAGTTTGGCATTCAAGGCCCCTGACGGCCAGCCAAAGGCCCCATTTCCCCCTTCCCCTAGCCAGACCCATCTCAAATTCACTTGCTTTTCCCCAAATTGCTCACACCTCTGTGCCTTTACGAATGCCACTCCCCACACACAGCCTGTCCTCCCACTCTTTGCTGTCCACCCCAGCTCGATGTCACCTCCTGCAGGGAGCTGTTCCCTCCTGCATTGATGGGGGTTAGTTTGCCTTCCCAGCGCTGCCTGTGTCCCTTCTCATCACAGAGAGGAGCACGTGTATGTTTACGAATCTCCTGCCCCAGTAGACTGCGAGTTCTGCCAGGCAGGGGCTGGGTCCCTTCTGACTTTTGCTTCTGGGACCCTGATCCTACCTGGGGACATCTCTTTCATCGTTATCTTAACCTGTGCTGTGAATCTCACGTTACTTGCAGAGGTTCTCAACTGGGGAGTACCAGCCCCAAGGTGAGGGTATTCCTGGTTGTAGGATGCCATACAAGGAAGAATTGTCCTCTCCCAGATGCCAGGGTGCCCCCCTGAGAACCACGGAGGCCTCACTCACACTCAGGCTGTGGACAGGGGGTGGACTGCCATCCTCCCCCCCGCATCGAGCCTGTGAGGGGAGGGGTGCAAGATCAAAGCCTCCTGTGGGGCTTTCTCAACATCCTCCTACCCCAGCCTATGTGGGACCTGCCAACTCCAATCTGCACAACATTTTTATCAATTTGTTCATAAGGCTTAAAATAAAAACCCCGGAGGGAGGTCACCCAGGTCTTACATTCATACTCCCATGTAAGTGGCTAATGTCACTTCCTTTCCCAAGAGCATGGTTTGTTTAAATGGATGTGAAGGAGAGAGGAAGCCAGAGGAAGAGAGGGGCCGAAGATTGTGGGGGGGGGTGGGAATTGAAGAAAGCAGGGAGGTGGGACCCCCTGATCCCACCAGCTTCATATGTTCTCCTGCTCCCAAGTGCCCCAGAGCACCCCAAACCCTTTTGCCCTGCCTGAGATCCTGAACCTTCCAGAAAAATCTCTCCTCGGCCCTCTCCTCTCCCCAGCATCCCTGAAACAAGGGTTCAGTCTGAGCCAAACCAATGTGCTCTTCAGAACTGTCTTTGCTCAGGGCATTTCCCACCTCCCTTCTCCCCTCGTATCCCTTTCAAACTGCCCCTCCTCATTCCTCCCTGTTTCCTGGACCCTCTGGGCGACCATGGATGAAAATGTGGTCTTCTGTCCCGGGTAGTTCAAACTGTGAGAGTGTGAGTGTGGTGAGGGTGTGTGTGTATGAGTGTGTGAGTGTGATGGGCATGTGAAAGTGAGTGTGTGTGAGTGTGTGGACGTGAGCGTGAGAGTGTGCGTGTGAGTGTAGTGTGTGTGTGTATGTGTGTGAGTGTGGATGTGAGTGTGAGTATGAGTGTGGGAGTGGGAGTGTGTGTGGATATGAGTGTGTGTGTGAGGGCTGTCAGCTCCCTCGGGACAGGGCCTGCGTCTCTTTGTCCTGGGGTCACCACAGGGATTGGCACAGGGCTGCCCTGACTCGGGCGTCTCCACACCCCAGAGGGGCACTGTGCCCATCCCAGAGGTGGCGTGCAGTTTGGGGCAGAGTCCAGAGAGGGGTTCCCGGCTGAGGTGGGGCATGAGGAGTCAGGGACCTCCTACCCCAGGGCTGGGCCACAGGAAGAGAACTCTTTCCTGGTGCAGAGAAGGCCCCAGCCTTGCTGTGAGGTAAAGCCCCACCCAGAGCCAAGGGAGGTGGGGTCATGTCTCCCACCCGAGGTTGTCCCACCCATCAGATCTAAAGTGAGGATGGGGCCCTGGTCCCTAGCAGCCATCAGCCACCCAAGGTCAACCAGCCACCCTCTCATCCCCCATCCTAAAGGCTCACTTTGACTCTCAATTCTCCAACACTCCCACCCACCAACCAGGTCCCTCCCTGACGTTCAGATCCCTGAGGCCTGACCCCCAAAACTTGGTCTGTCTTCTCCTCAGGCACTCCCCGAATCCTTCTCCAGGCCCCTCCCCCAGAGCTGAAGGGAGCCTCACTAGCTGCTCTGTGGCATCTGTAATTAGTCCCCAGGGAAAGAGGTTCTGGAAGCACGCCCACCTACCATCTCAGCTCTCGCCTCCTCCTACACCTTCCTCCAGCCCCACGCCCCTCCGTGGTCTGAGCTGGGCCCTCTGCATCCCCCACCCCCTCTCCAGGCTGGTCACTGACTCAACTGAGTCTGACCCCAGGCCCAAGTAGAACCCTCTTAACGCTTCCAGGGTCCCCCCACCTCTGCCTGGAATCTGAACTTTCCTCCAGACCAGCCGTGTGAAGGTGGAGGGGACCAGGGGCCCCTGACCATCCCCCTGGCTCCAGACCCACCTCCTCTCATGCAGTTCCACCCGCCCATCCACCGTGGACAGCCTCTCCGACTCAGGGCTGTTGACCCTCCGGTAGTGCAGAGAACGGACTGGGGTTGTCGGTGAGTCTGGGGGGGCGCGCACCGGGGAGCTGGGGACCCCCGCAACTCGGCTCTGCTCCTCCTCCACCACACAGGGGGTCTGCAGGACAGGGGAGCTCCATGAGTGGGGCTGACAGGGCAGCTGTGGGCAGGTGATCTTCTGGGGTGAAGGAGAGAGAGGGAGGTCCGAGCACTGGGATGTCGGTGATCCTGGGATGGGGCCGGGCCAGGCAGGCAGGGCGAGCAGGCAGGCGGCTGGGGAGAGGGGCCCACAGGTGGGGAGCAAGGTGGGAGGGGGAAGGCCACCCGCGTGCCCCTCCGCAGCTGCAGTTACTTTGCCAATGTTGATCCGGAGTTTGTTCCGGTTGACATCTGTCTCCTCCCAGACTTCAGCCTCAGGACCCCCAGGGTGAGGGACGAGGTGGGGGCTGGAGCCCGGCCCCTCGGGGGGCCGCCCCGGCAGGATTGGAGGTGCGTTCTCCTGGTCACTCAGGTGCTCGCCCTGCAGCACATCCTCGGTGTTTTCCCGGAGCAGGTCGCCGGGCACCGGCGTCATGTTGACCACCCTGTGGAGGCCGGGAGGGGGCCGTGGGCAAGGCTGGCAGGGGTGCCCTCTCCTCTAGCACAGGCCCTGGAGACCACCCGCCACCCATGAGAGTGGGCACAGGCAGGGTCCGGCAGGGTCGGGGCGTCCGTAGGCCCATCTCCATCCCTGGCTCGCAAACCCTCTGGGACCAGACCACCCTCAGGTGGCTCAGGTGGTCAGAGGGCTGAAGGGCAAGTATGGCACCACCTGGCTCTGTTTATGTAGGAGATCTCGATGCTCTCCGGCCCTGCCAGCTCCCCACTACATTTCGCTGGCTGGCTTCCTTGAGACTAGGAAATGGGTCTAAATAAAGAATCACTTTGGAGTTCCTGGACCAATGTCTTTACAGACCCGGCACCTCATGTGCTGGCAAGTCCTGTGGAGTCTCCGCAGTGTGTCCCCTGGCTCACCCCTGGGGCTGGGTGGGGAGCCCTTCTCACTCTGGCCCCTCCCTGGGCCACTCTATCTTTGTGCTTTTCAGTTAGATCTGAAATTGTTGACCCATCGATTACAAACATCCCAGACTCAGCTGAGAGCACTTGGAGGGCAGGGGCTGCACATCTCTTCTCGAGCTCCCACAGGGCCTGGTGCCAGGGCTCAAGACCTGTTCGCTGAATGGATGCGTGTGAGTGACCACCAAGAAACAGACAGACTGTGGCGCTGGGGGAATCTCACTCAGGGTTCTCTGCTCCCCAGTAAGGTCAAGAACTCCAAATAAGGGTGCCCCCTCCATCCCCAGATTGAAGGTAGAGATGTGGCAGAACTTCCTGGGATTCAAGAACCCCGCTTTTGGGCACCAAGAACAGGAGAGACAGCCAGGTGTGTCCAGGTAGGAAGAGGAGGAGAGGGTGGCTTCTCAGGTGACACCTCGGGGCAGGGGTCGTCTGCCCCCCCGTCACCCCTCCCAAGACTCACCCAAACATGGCTGCCGTCTGCCGGGTGTTCTGCTGGGGCGGGGTGGAGGTGCTCGTGGACAGGAGGGCGTCATTGCCCGCCTTCTCCCAGTCAAAGGCCTCGTTCTCGGCGATGCCCCGCTCCTTCATGCTGTTCTCAAACACTGACATGATCAACTGCAGGGATGGGGTTGGTGGGAGGACAGAGAGGTGACCCAGGGGCTAGCCAGGAGGAGGGGGCAGTTGCTGGGATTGCAGGGGGAAGAGAGGGGCCTTCCAGGACAGGAATGGGCCACGAGGGGGGTATTGAAAGAAGGGCACATTGATTTTAAATGAAAACATGCACAAAGTATGCAAATCAGCATGCAAATTATTGTCTTGACTTAAGCTCCACTGGCTGGACACAAGCCCTTGGAGATCTGTCCCCTGATTACCATCCCCAGCCTCCTCTGCCATCTCCACCAACTCAGCAGAAGCAGCAGCAGTAGTTTCCCAAACCCACCACCTGGGGTCATGCCTCTGCACAGGCTGCTTCCTCTGCCCGCAGTGCCTTTCCCACTGTCCTCTCCACTCTGGAGCCTTCCCTGAACCCCCCACCCACACGATTTGGCACAGAGCAGCGGTTTGAATTGTTCACAGGCCTATCTGCCACCTCTACACTTCTAGCAGCCAGCCCAGGGCCCAGCACAGGGTGTGCTCGAAGCTGTGTGGTCTGGGGGAACCCATGACGCTGAGTTAGGCCTGGGGGGCTTGGCCTCCCACTGCCCAAGTAAGGGATCTCTGCCAACAACCGGGTCCCTGGGTTCAGGAGGTGGCGGCCCCACAGACCTTTCCACTTCTGACTTAGCTCTCTCCAGAGGGTTCTCTCTGCTAGCATGACCCCCTTCACTGCGAGCCCACTGTGTGCCTGACACTATCTGTGCTCCCACACAGTGGATCCTGGGCAGAACATTCTCTGATCAGTGGGTCCCATAGGGGTGTAGCGATGGCGCCTTGGAAAGAGCACTGGACTTGGAGTCAGATGTGCCTGAGCCCTGCCCTGCTCCTAACCAGGCTGTCAGGCCTCAGTTTCCTCATCTATGAAATGGGGATAATCATCCCACTTGGCCTCCTGCAGCGTTTCAGTGTAAAGTCCTTGAAAGCACTTGGCTTCATTAATTGTTAAGTGCTGGAATAATAACGTAAAGAACACGCAACATTACCAAAGGCTTGTTTTAAAGCTTAAATGAGTTAATGCAGGAAAAGTACTGAGAACAGGGTGAGCTCTTGATAAATCTTAGCTGTGACTACTGTTTACAAGAGCACAGAACAGTTTCTTCCGTGCGGTTGGAAGACCGGGGAAGGTGCTCAGGGCCAAGCCGGCAGGGGCGCAGGGCCTCAGCAGGATGGGTGGCGCTGGAGACAGTCACCCATAGAGAGACGTCGGGGGTGCAGGAGCAGGCAGGCAGGCTCCCACCTGGTAATCGGGCTTGGTGAAATAGTCAAGGCTGGCGATGTGGTCCAGGAAAAGGTGGAACTCGGAGGGCATGTGCTTCAGCAGCATCCGGTGCTCGTACTTCTCCTTGATCATCCCTACCTGCTCCTGGAGACAAGAGGGCACTGGGAGATGGAGCCCCAGCTGCCCTACACCCCCTCCCTGCCCTCAGACCCAGCTGTACTGCCCTCACCTTGTCCTTGATCTTCCTCCAAGGTAGCTGACCCACTGCAAACTCCACAAGCATGTAGAAGAGGGACCACAGATCATCGTGGCGGCCCATCTCCTGGGGATGGGAGCAGGGAGGGGGTCACCCATGGCTCCCAGGTCCTTCCCCGGGAGTGGAAGCTGACCCTTCACTGAGGGACACCAGTCAGGGTGCCTATGGGCAGAGCTGGGGTCTCCCTGAAGCCACAGCTCCATTCCTGACCCGCCAACACACAGAATCCCACAGTCAAAAGTTCTGTGCGTGCTTTCTCATCCACAGAGATTTGTGGTGGGGACAGAGAGGAGGGGATCCCCAAAACAAGGAAGAAGGTGACGTCAAGGGGAGACGCCCTCTGAGCCCTCTTCCAATCAGGGTCTCTGGACGGGCATCTTCCAGCCCCTGCCCTGCACTCCTCTCCCCACCTCCCATCACAGCTGCCTGCCCTGCCCTCTTCCTCAGCAGCATACTCTGCCCCTGACCTCTGCCCTTACTGTCCCCACATCCCTCAGTCCCGCCCTGCCACTCACCCGGTTCTTGTGAGCGTTGACCGAGGCATAACGAACAGTCCCACGAAACCCGGCCACATTCCGAGGCTGCAGAGGGGAGAACACCACCAGGAACGTCACCCACTGCCCCTGACCTCGGCCACATCTCAACCCTGCTTACCAAGCCTAATTCTGCCTACTTTAGCCCTGACTGCCTCCTCCCCCATCACCGCCCCACCCACCCCCCCCCCCCCCCCGCCCCGCACTGCCGAGTCGGCCTGGCCAGGAGCAACCTGACACACCAGGCCCAGTCCTAAACCCTTCTCGACCCTGCTCACTGTCGCTGCGTCTGCCCTTGACCAGGCAGACCACAGGGCGTGGCATCCACCCAGGCCAAGGGGGAGAGGGGGACAGGCCGAGTGTGGACCCAGCACTGGATGACACTGAACACAAGGCCAGGCCTGTCTAGGCAGCTGCAGGGAAAACTGGTGAAGGGTCCCCAGATCAGGGGGTGGGGCGAGGATGCCAGGATTCCCGTGAGCGGCGGTACTCACGGGCCGAACGTCCCCCGTGGTGTTGGTGTACTGCCGGGCCAGCCCAAAATCCAACATGTAGCACTTTCTGTAGGTGGAGGGCAGCCTGCCCATGGCAAAGTTTGACTGGGGGAAGACAGTAGCTGTGAGTCTTGGGGCTCCAGGCCCACCTCAGGGGACACCAAGAAACAGCTCTGGTGAGGGGCCTTCCACCCCACATACACTCACATGAGAGTAAAACATCAACATGTACAGCAGGTCACGGACCTTATCTGAGGGGCAGGTGTGATTATGCTCATTTTAGAGAGGAGGAAACTGAGGGCAAACTGCAGGCTTCTCCAAGATCACACAGCAAGAGGTGACCCAGCCGAGGTCCGCCTGGCTCCGAATCCTCGGAACTCCCAGCGAGGCTGTGTGGCTTAGTGTAACTGTCCTGCCCTGAGGCATCAGGAGACCAGCACTGTTCTTGCTGTGTGACCTTGGGCCATTCAACCAACCCTTCTGGGTCTCAGTTTTCACCACTTTAAATTGGGTCCAAGCACCAAGATCCAAGATGTTACAAAATCAGCTACTTGGAATCTCTTACCAAGCCCCAGCCCCTCGTCCCCCTTCCTTCAATCCTTCCATCCTTCCCCAACCCCTTCACCTTTCCAGGTTCAAGGACTATTCAGGTCAGGGGTGAGAAAAAGGAAGAGAAGAGAAAAGAGGGGAGGACACGGGCACGCCCAAGGGGCAGGCAGGGGTGCTCCTGAGAGGCAGGGGAGAGGAAGAGATGGAGCTTGGGATGGAGAACAGGAGGAGGGGACAGGTAGTAGAGGCTGTCCCCACCCAACCACTGTTCTGGAGAAGAAACCAGGGGACCCAGGGGAGGAGAGGAGGTGGGGTGTGTGCTTCAGAGGAGGGGGCAGCCCTCACCGGCTTGATGTCGCGGTGCAGGAAGCCCACGGAGTGGATGGCCTCGATGGACTCCAGGATCTGCTTGCCCAGCCGCAGAGTGGTGCTCAGCGTGAAGGTGCCTCGAGGCTGGCTGCGTCGCAGGTCAGCCAGGTTCCGGCCCTGGGGTGGGGGAGGGGGTGGGGACAGGCCCAGCTCAGCTGCCATTCCGACCACCACCGCCATGACACTCTTCCCAGCCTCGTCCCAAAGGCTTGCGCCCACTCCCCGTTCCTCCCAGGGCCACAGTCTCCATCCCATCCCAGGAGTCACCACCAGAGCTCCTGGGGGAGAGTGAAGGGAGGATGGGCCACGGGGACTCACCTGGAGCTGCATCACTACATAGTTAAACTTCTCGTTCCGGCCACAGCCAATGAACCTGCACACGTGGTCTTTCCCTGAGGGATACAGACAGGGGTCTCCCAACTCCTACTCCTTCTTCCTCACTCCCAGCCCTAAGGTGGGCTTCCCGTGCACTCTTGATTCCTGGTTCCCCCAGCCCTGGCCCCATGGCCACTCCTCCCACCTCCCCCTGCCCTTAGGCCCATCATCACTCTTGGACTCTGTTCCCATATCCCCTCGCCCATCACCTCTCAGCCCCTGGCTCCATCACCTCTTCCCTCCCATCTTGCCCTGGACCCGCACCTTGCAGCTTTTTGAGCACAGCCACCTCCATCTTGAGGACCTGCTTGGGCTGCTGGGCCGACTCCACCTTCAGGGCCACATTCTCCCTGGTCAGCAGGTCCATGGCCTCGTAGATCTCACCAAAGCCCCCGCCCCCGATCTTTTTGAGCTACAGAGACGGGTGAAAGGGAAATAGGGGACCCAGGGATCAGGCTGAACAGCTCCTCACCCCACCCATTACTGGGTCACCTCCTTCACTGATGGGGGCAGGGGCTGTCCTTGAAGAGGAGGACCCCATGGCTCCCTTCTTCACCCCACCCACCCATGCTCCCACCGCCTCTCCTAGTGCTGGAGACAGAGAGCTCAGTCCATGGGTGTACAACTATTCACAGACACAGACACAGACACACAGACACAGACACACACACATGCATAGGGCTACACGTCAGAGTGGGCAGTGGGAAAGTTATGAGACCTGGGACTCCACAGAGACAAGGAGACAAGCCGATGCAGGATTCTGAAGAGATAATGGGCCGCCGTGAGCCTTTTAAGGACAATAAATATCACGCTCCCCCCATCCCCCACCTAGACTGAGCAGCCTCCATCCAGAAGCAAAACTAATTTCCAGAACCTTGCAGCTTCAGGTGGGTCCCTCCCCCAGGGAGGCCAGTCCTTCCTGGGGTTGGCAGTCTCCTGAAAGATGACACCAGGGGCAGAGAGCATTTAGAGAGGAGTGTTTGGGGGAGGGGACTCAGCAAGGGTGTTCTCTGCCCAGGCCCCCTGCTGAAGCTCACATCACTCCCGAGGCCCCAGGTCAGATGCCCAAAACCAGGGTGAGCCTCCTGTCCAGGGGAACATGGTGGGGATGGAGGTTTGAAGAGGATCTGTGTGTTCCCAGGGAGCATTGCAGTGGAGCTCTGATGCTCTGGGCCCCCCCTCCCCTAGCATCTCTGGGCAGTCAGTGAGAAAAGGCAGAGGGGAGAACCGTGACAGAGGAAGAATTGGCCAGGGGAGATGAGCAAAGCTGAGTTATGGGGCGGGATTAAGTCAGGGGCCCAGGGGTCTTGGAGAGTGAGGGTGCTGCTGGCAATGATGGGGGGACAGGGGAGAAGATGCTGAGTTCTAGGTTGGGACTCATTTGGTTTAAGAAAGATGTACACCTCTTTCAGCCATCTTTCCATGTCGCCATAATGGTGCGCACAAAGGTCCTGGCTGATGCTCTCAAGAGCATCAACAAAAGTGAGGCAAATGCCAGGTTCTTATTAGGCTGTGCTCCAAAGTCACCATCCAGTTTCTAACTGGGATGCTGAAGCATGGTTACATTGGCGAGTTTGAAATCACTGATGCTCACAGAGCTGGGAAAATTATTGTGAACCTCACAGGCAGGCTAAACAAGTGTAGAGTGATCAGCCTCAGATTTGATGTGCAGCTCAAAGATCTAGAAAAATGACAGAATAATCTGCTTCCATCCCGTCAGTGTGGTTTCACTGTACTGATAACCTCAGCTGGCATCATGAACCGTGAGGAAGCAAGATGAAAAAACACAGGAGGGAAAATCCTGGGATTCTTTTTCTAGGGATGTAACACATCTGTGCAAAGAAAATGCCTCAATAGAAAAAAAAAAAAAAAAAAGCTATACAGTTCAATTCTCACCTCCCCAGGGAGCCTCCCACCCATGGGTGGCCTGCCCTCTTCCAGAGTCCTCACTTGTGTCCTGTTGGCTTGTAACGTGCCAGCCGCAGCTGGGCTTGCTCATGATTGGATGGAGGCTGCTCTGAGCATCTGTAAACTCCTGACTCTAAGCCTCTTGCATCTCTGAGCCCTCCCCTTGGCGTTTATTCAGCAAGCGGATGCCCAATAAATGTTTAATGGTGGTTGAAACATGGGAATGGTGAGAGAAAGGGGGCAGGGCAGAGCTGAGGACTGGGAGTTCCCAGCAGGTTACAGTTGTAAACACTCTAGAAAAAGAGAGAAGGATGAAGGGAAGATTTAGAAGACAAGTGGAAGGCTGGTTGGGTTCTTGTGCCCAGGAAAGAGGAGGGAGGAAGAACAGTGAGAAACCAGGGTTCCTCTCTACTTGAGATGAAAGTTAAGATCAGACTTCTAGAAGAATTTCAGAACAGGAGGAGACAGATGCAGACTCAAGGGAAGCAATGGCATGTCTTCCTCTGGGAATGTGAAACTCAGGGGAGATTCTAGTATCTTCTAGATTCCTTTACGGTTTTCTTTGTGGGAACATGGAGGAAACACCTCGTTTTCTGTGCTCCAGACTCACAGACATCATCTCAGCTCATCCCCAGAGGCTCCCAGCAACACAGGTAAGGAAGGTCACAGGAGTTGTCATTTTGCACAAAAGGAAAACTAAGGCACAGAGAGTAAGTACCTTGCCCCAGTTCACACTGCTAGTAAGTTGCAAAGCTGGGTTTCACTTAAACCCAGGCAATCTGATGCAGAACCCACAGTCTTAACTGAAATAATGTAGGAACCGTTGACTATACTGTGATTAACAGTGTGAGTGCTGAGATTCAAGGCCAGATCCACCAGGCTCCAAAATCCTTGCTGGAGATGGTAAGGAGGGCTCGGGGCACCCAAGACATTTCTGACACCTACTCTCCAATTTCCCAGGATGCCAAAGGGTATTTCTCTACCACCTCCACTTCCAAACAGAGTCTATTTCTCTTTCCTTAGTTCCTTCCTCACCCCCACCCACCCATTACAGAACCTCTGGGGGCAGGGGAGTACAGCAGGCACCCTAATAATACTTTTAGGAGGACATGAAAATGTTTCCATTTCTTTTACAATCAGAAGGGGAAAATGAACTTTTAGATCAAAAAATTTTTATTATATAGTATTAATTTATTCCTCATTATAGCAATGCAGTCATACAATTGCAATCTTTAGTACTTTATTATGTTGGAAGGGGATGGTAAGGGCAAAAGTGCCCACTAAAGTGTCACAAAACAGCTTTGCCCACAGCCCAGTGACAGGAATGTTCTCTCAACCTCCCTGCACCAGACCCTATTCCTCCCCTCCTAAATTTTTTCTGGACCCTCTCCCCTGCCGAAGGACCTCAAGAAACACGACACAATAGGACTAGCATTCACTTAGGAAAAAGGAAACCAGGTTTCTTGACCCAGCTCTGGGTGAACTGGGGTGAGTTTCCGCTTTTCCCTTTCTGTAAAATGAGAGTTGGACTAGAATATATGTTACAACTCTCCCTCGGCTCTCTGATCCTGATTCTCAGATGGGCTAATTCTTAAGAAGCAACATAGTTCAGTGACTGTTGCCCCAGCAGTCAGACAAACCTGGTTCCACCGACTAGTCATGGGAACTTGGCAAGTTAGCTAATCTCTGTGCCTCAGTTTCCACAACTGTGAAACGGGGATAGTAACAGTATCTACTCCATAGGTTGTTGAGATAATGCATGTAAGGCAGTTTGCATAGCGCCCGGCCACAGTAAGTGCTCAAAATAAATGCTAAGTTTTTATTGTTATTATAGTTTGACATTCTGATTCTAAGGGGCACCCCTCAAGAAGAAAAAACTGCTATTATTTTTAAATACTCCACCAAGTGCCATGGACACTCATTTTCTCCTGGCACAGCCCATCTGGGCAATTTTCTTGGTTCCTGAGCTGTGCCTCACTCTCTGTCTGTTCCTCGTGGAGACTGGCTGAGGGGAGGCATCTGGCACCCCACCCTCTCTATTTCTCCAGGGTCCAGGGAGGGAGGGGAAAGCGAGATCACCTGGCAAAGACTGAGGGCTTGCCCCTTTCCCCTCTACCCCTGCCACTTCTCTCCCCACTCATCTCCCACCCCCTCCCTCAAAAAGCACAGGAAATTTCTAACCCAATTTCAGTATGTGAGTGAATACCCTCTTTTTCTCACCTCTTCAATGCAAAAGTCCTCCTGCCTCCAATCTGCCAGAAAGTATGCCCTGAGCAGGACCCGGAAGGGGTGAGGGTGGGGTCTTGGAGGAACATTCCTCACTTTGCCAGACCCTCATGCCTTTGATTACTGCCCTGGCTCCTCCTCTCCCAGTTTCTGTCCCCTTCCTCTGCCCCTCAGGAAGTGCCCCTCTGGGACATAGACAGCCCTTTCCCTCAGCTCTCTGGTTCCTCCAGCTCCCTCCCTCACCTCCTCCAGTCCCAGAGACATCTCTGACAACGTTGCCACCTTTGCCCCTCTCCCTGGCCACTAGGAGACCTGCCCACTGGGTAGTTGTTACCATGGAGACCTGCCCGCAGCCAGGCCCCACTCTCCTCTCAACCCCGCACCTCCGGTGAGCTGAGCACCCACCCTATGCAGACCCACAAGCTCACATAGTCACCCCAAATTCTGCCCCACATCATCCTGCCCCCATAAAAAGAGGACATCAGAGTGCCCTCAAGCATCGGAAAGAAAGGGGGGGCGGTGGGACAGGGATTGATTTACCATAGGTTCCGCTCAACATACACTACACTGCCTTTGCCTCGACCCTCACGTGTCGCCCTCCCATCCGAGAGGCAAAGCCCTGAAGAGGCTCGGACTACAACTCCCAGCAGACCGAGCAGCCCGAAGTCCTGGGCTGGAGGAGCAAGGCACGCTGGGAGATGGAGTCTCGGCATGTTGCACCTGCCGCAGGAAGCAGTGAAGGGAGGAGGGTGGATAGAGAAGATGGAGTGCGGATGCGGTGGGAGCCGCCTTCAGGGCCTCTTTCCCCGAACCCAAGCTTTTCTGTCCTCTGCGGAAGAGGAGGGGCTCACTCATTGCCCTTCTCCAAGGTCCAGCAGAGAAACGGCCCCCTCCCCCACCCCCGCCCTCCTCCCCTCAATGAGCTCTGCAGCTCCTGCTCCGACATCCAACCAGGAGTTGTTGCAGGCTGGGCCCGACCAACGTGATCTAGCGGGGAAAGGGGTGAGAGACGGCGGGGTTGGAGAGAGGGCACTGGGAGAAAGCGATTGTCCACAAGTGTAGGCAAAATAATGACCTGCAAGCCATATACAAATGAGCTTAGGGGCACCTCCCTCTTAGGGTAGGGGCGCCAAGGGCACCTGTTTTAACAGGTCTCTAGATCCTCTCCTCCCATCCTCCCCCACCCCTCCCTCTGCCCTGCTGGGTCACTCACTCACCACCTTCCAGCGATCCTTGACCACGTAGTTGGCCGGCAGGATGTCGGCCTGCTCCCCTCCCCCACTCATGTTGGTTTCGTCCTTAAGAGCGGCCGCTAGGCACTGCATCCGCCAGCCGGAGGGAGGGGTGTCCGCAGGGCCTGCCCTGAAGGGGCCATCTACCTGGGGGAGTGGGGAGGGACTGTGAGGGGGGCAGGTTAGGACCCGGGACCCACTTGCAGATATGGAGGAGGGGAGTTCCATTCTCCTGGCAGGCATCCTTCCCTGGCCCACTGGGTGGATGCCCTAGGGGTCAATGGGGGAAGCATTGTGTAAAAACCAAGGGGAGGTCAGAGGAGAAGACAGAAATGCCATTCACAGGAAGGGAGATACAAACTACAAACTGGAGATGTGAAAACCAGCAACGGGCACACACATGTGGTAGAAAAAGGAGAGGAAAATGATGTGTGAACAGGCTGTGGGGAAAGGGTTTCCCAAAGAGACATATGCTAACTAATGTGGGGAAGACTTGCTGACCAAGGGGCGCACCAGACTGGAATCAGTGCTTAGGAAGGGGAGACCTGAGCCAAGAAGGACCAGTCTGGGGATTCGATCTGTGGCCCCCACACCCGCACATTTCCCGTGCCACACCGTGCCCAAGGAACTGTGTATCTGAGGCTTATTGAAAGGGGAGACCTGCTGAACCAAAGGGTGACCCAGGGAAGACACACACCAGAGTGACAGAGACCTCCAATCAACCATGGGAGATGTGATTATCCGAAAATGAGGAGCTACCCAACAGCCCCTTGAGGATGGTGCTGAGTGAGGAGGCTGCAACCGTACTCAGAGCTGAGCCCAAACCACTGACACGGCCACGGCGGTGAGAAGCAAGGATGTGAGTGATGGGGTGAACATAAGGCGATGGATTCAAGACATGGATTTTAGAGGTATGGCAGCCCTGTGGCCACTCAGAGGGAGAGAGGCAGGCTGAACTGGAGGGAGGTGAGGACAGCAGGGAAGTGGAAGCGGCCTAAGAGAAGGCAGATGTGCCAGGGAGCAGTGGGTCTGGATGGCCAGTGGGTGAGAGAGCCTCTGCCCACACTTTTCTGTGTCTGCTAAGGAAGAAACATAGCTCTTGTCGCATTCGGATAGGTAGAAGTTGGATATCAGGGGGAGTGTCCCAAGTGTGAGGGCTGGGAAAGCCAGCCAGTGTTACCCAGGGAAATGTCAGTGTGCGCATGTGTGTGTCTGTGTGTACCCTCTGTATGAGTGTGTATATGTCTTTGTGTGTCTTTTTGTGTGTGTCTATGTGTCTGTGTCTTTGTGTCTGTACATCTGTGTCCACGTGTGCTTATGTGTGGTTTTGTGTCTGTTGGTGTGTGATGTGCCCGTATGTGGGCAGGGGCCAGAAGAGATGGCTCTTTGAGATCTCTGCCACCCCGGTACAGGAATGGATCTTTTCCTCTCTCCTTACCCCCTACACTTTTTATAAGTACACAGCTCTGGCCTCCCAGTGACCCTGGACAGTCACAGATGGAAGGAAGCTCCTCAGGCTGGGTATGGTGGGGGAGGTGGAGAGGAGGAAAGTGCCTAAGATACCAATGGATGGGGCGGGAACTCCATGAGCCTGTCTTTACTTGGGATGGACTCATTCCCCAGGGCTCCTGTGTCTGACCATCCTGGTACAGGGGCAGCGTGGGATGGCGAAGGCGTGGAAACAACCTTCCACAAGTCATGGTGTGCCATGAGGGATCTTCAGGGAGAGGGACACTGTCACTCTTTTTCTGCCAAATGACTCAGCTGACTATTTCCTCCAATCCACACAACTTCAGAGTATCAGGACTGTGAGGATATTAAATAGGCCTCTGCCTTCCTTCTGCCAAGTGGCAAATGGGGCATCAGGAATTCAGAGGGCAGTGAGAGCAATGGCAGGATGAAGGGAGAGGGAGTGATGGGGGATTCTGGAATAAAGGTGGAGAGACAGGATGAGGACAAGATTGAAGAAGCAATTGAACCAGTAGGGAGGGAGCCTTAAGGAGTTAAACAGGGTGACCTCTGGTGGGCCTTCCAGTCCTGTGATGGTGGATTCTATAGATTGATGAGGAAGATGTGAGTCCTGCTCCCATTCTATAGATGGGCAAGCATAGAGGAACAGGTGAGGTGGGAAAAGGGGGAGTGGAGGCAAGAGGATAAATGAGGGTTCCCTGCCTCTCCCTGCCCACCATCCTTCCCACTCTCTGCCTCAGAGGACTGCACTCAGCCCAGGCTAGGGTTGGATGACACAGACACACGGAACCTGGCTGCCCCATGACCGCCCCCTCAGGACCCTTTAGTGTGTGGAGGGATGGGTGTGTGGAGAGAGAGGGCTTGTGGAGGAGGTTTTATATCTGTCAGCAAGTGTGTATGTATGAGAGTGTGGGACCGATGATGTGTGTGCGTGCGTGCAGGTGTGTGTGTTGGGGGTGTATATCTAGGTGGTTGCGAGCTCATCATGGCATGTGCATATAAGTGTTGGTGTGCACCTGTGCAAGGTGTAAGCCAGGTGTGTGTGGGAATCTGGGAGCCCAGGTAAGGAGAGGTGAGGAAGATCAGTGAGGGGTAATGGGAACAGGTGAAGAGAGGTGTGGAAGGGGGCACAGGGAATGCAAGGGACAAGGGTGACAGGATCAGAGGAAGGGGTTGCATAAGACAGAGACAGGTGAGGGATAATCATGACAGATGGAGAGGGGACAGGACCATGAGAAGGGCTTCTGGGCACAGTTGAAGGGATGAGGAAGTAGGCAAGGAGGCTGGTGGGAGGACAAGGGAGAGAGGTTATGGAGACAGCAGGGAACGACTGTCAGGGATGTCAGGAGAGTGAAGCCATAGGGATGGGGACAGAGATGAGAAGCGAGGAGCAAAACGCCTGGAGGACAGGCTGGAGAGGGTGGGTGTGCTGGGGGGCAGGGCGCCGATCCAGGCCTCGGGATGCGGCCCAGGCTGTGTAGGCCAGCGTCCCACCTCGGGCGGAGCTGGAGACGGCACAGGGAGGGGGAACTGGAGAAGGCTGCGCTGGGAGGTGAGCCAGGGCGGAGGCCCGATGGGTTCACAGAAGGAGACCCCTCCCCGACCCCCGCCCGGCCGGCCGGCCCCGCCCCGCCTCGCCTCGGCTCGCCTCGCCTCACCTGCTCTGAGCCCGCTGCGGCTGCGGCTGCGGCTGCGGCGGCGGAGGCAGCGGCTCCGGGCGGCGCATCCCCCGGGGCCGGGGCGGAGAGGGGGCGGGGGCGTGGGCGGCTCAGTGCGGTGCTGGGCGGCCCGCTCCCTCCGGCGGCGGTGGCGGCGGCCTCCCGACCGGGACCATCCCGGCCCGGCCCGGCCCGGATCCTTCTCGGGCGACGGCGACGGCGGCGGCAGCGGCAGAGCGGGGAGCTGCCCACAATGCACTGCGCCGCCAGCATCAGCACCAGCCCTGACATCACCTCCTCACCGCCCCGGCTCTTACATCACCGCCCTTGCTCTGACATCACAGTCTACTCTGCTCCTTTCTCCACTCCTGCGGCCCTAGGACTCTCTCTCGTATGGACCTGTTTCTGCTCATAGATTCTCTTCACTGGTCTCTGCCATTCGCTTGACCCCCATCCCCCTGCAGGGCCCTGTCACTCTTTACCTGTCCCCACAAACCTCACCCGTCTCCATCCTGCTTTATCTTCACCACTCCCAGCATGTCTCTATCACTCCTCACCTGTTCCCATCAGCCTCAACTGATTTTCCCACATAATCTTCCATACGTTCATATTACTTTCCTCTAAACTCATTTCCCCTCACCTGTACCCATCCTCTCATAAGCCCCCCCCCCATTTCTTCTAACACCATCCCTCACCTGTAACTCTCACCTCGCCGTATATATATATATACTCCTTACCTCCTGTCTCAACCTGGCCCTTTCTTTCTTTGGTCCTTTCTCCCATCTGTTGACAAACTCTTGTTTCTCTTAGCAAATTAGATGCACACTCTTTACTGTGACATGAAACATTCTTCCCAATATGGGCCCAGAGAGGCTATTATTACCCTTCTGACAGATTGGATTACTCAACATTCCCTGAGCATACTTTTGCAGTTTGTCTCTCTCAGGTCCCTTCCTTCCATCCTTCTTGTCTTCAACAAATGCACACTGAGTAACTTCAACAACAACCACAACGACAACAACAATAATAATAGCAGTAACGATTTACTCCTGCCAGACACTGTTCTGACCTTTCATATATTAACTCATTTAACCCTCATAACAACCCTTTGAGGTAGCGTACTAGTGTTATACCCATTGTATAGATGAGGAAACTAAGATGCAGAGAGGTTGAATAATTTGCCTTAAGTTATGTACACAGCTAACAAGTGGCAGAGCTGGGATTCAAACCCTGGCCCCAGGGTGCATGCTTCTAATCTCTATGCTGACAAGAAGGATCATTGAATCTGCAAAAGTAGCCAGAAGAGACTTCTTGGAGGAGGTGCACTCGACTGTAATTTGAAGGATTAGTAGGAGTTTTTCAACAGATGAGTGGGGCCAGAGGGTGGGACAGACTTCCAGGCTGAGAAGACAGTGTGTGGTGAGCTGGGGGTGACTTTGTGCAAGATCATGAAAGACGGGCCTTGTGTGCTGTGCTAAGGAGATTAGCTTCTCTCCATTTAGTTTTTGGAAGCATAGTGGACAATGTGGTGAGCCATCCAGATCCTCCTTCAGAATCCAGGGACTCATTTCCCTGGCTGCCTGGGGTGCTGAAGACTGGCTCTCTCAGCTCACTCTCTGTCTGGAATTGCCCTTGACCAAGGGAGCTGCCATGCCCAAGATCATGTGCCCTTCCTGGGGCATCCCATAGCCAATCGATGATAGACCCGTGAGTACAAAGGCCTGGCACCATCACCCCAACTCAAGGCCGCTCTGAAGGATCATCCCATTTACGAACCCCCGATAGGGTGAGCCAAGGTTTCTGTTGAGGCTGCGTCAAAACTCAGCATCTACTCTGCCCAGTGCTGCTTCCTTCAGTCCTCCCCAAATGTTGATCCTCAGAGCACATCCCAATAAGCCTACTGCATGAGCATCTCTGTCGCAGAGTCAATGTACAGAGGACTCAGACTTTTAGACAGGAAGTCACTGAAGAACTTGAGCAGAGATAAGACACAGTCTGATCTGAGTATTAGGTTAGAATTCTAGGTTGACTTTTTTCTTTTTCAGTATTTTAGAAATGTTGCTGGACCATCTTCTAGCTTGCATTGCTTCTGATGAAAAATCTGCAGTTATCCTTATCTTTGCTTCCTCTGTATGTAATATTTTCTACTCCTCTGGCTACTTTTACGATTTTCTCTTTATCACTGTTTTTAAGCTACTTGATTATGATGTGCCTTGGTGTAGTTGTATGCATGTTTCTTTTTTTTTTAAGTTTTTAAAAAATATTTATTTATTTATTTGGCTGCACCTGGTCTTAGTTGCAGCACATGGGATCTTTCGTTGCAGCGCGCGGGCTTTGTTGCCGTGCACGAGCTTCTCTCTAGTGTGGCATGCGGGCTTAGTTGCCTCTAGCTGTGGCATGGCATGTGGGATCTTAGTTCCCCGACCAGGGATCGAACCCGAGTCCCCTGCATTGGAAGGTGGATTCTTAACCACTGGACCACCAGGGAAGTCTCTGTATGTATGTTTCTCGTGCTTGGGGTTTGTTGAGCATCTTGTATCTGTGGATTTATAGTTTTCATCAAGTTCAGAATACTTTTGGCCACGATTTACTCAAATATTTTTTCTACTCTTCTCTTTCCTTCAGGGACTCCAAATATTCTGTCTACTAGGCTGCTTGAAGTTGCCCTGCAGCTCACTGAGCTTTGTTCATTTTTTTCCCAGTCTTTTCTCTCACCGTGTTTCATTTTGGATAGTTTCTACTGCTATTTATTCAACTTTATTCATCTTTGCTTTTGCAGCATGTAATCTGGTATGAATCCCATTCAATGTATTTTTTTTTATTGTAGTTTACATTTATAGAAGTTTGACCTGGGTCTTTTAAAAATCTTCCATATTTAATTTTCCTTCTAACTTCTTAAACACATGGAATAGTAATAACTCTTTTAACAAACTGTCTACTAATTTTATTATCGGAATCATTTCTGAAACCATTTCAGTTGGTTTATCTTTCCACTGTAGGTCATACATTTCTGCTCCTTTCCATACTGTAATTTTTTAAATTGGATGCCAAATATTGTTAATTTTACCTTGTGGTGTCCTGGATATTTTTGTGCTTCAGTAAATACTCTTGAGCTTTGATCTGGGATGCAATTAATTTACTTAGAAACAGTTTGATCCTTTCAAGGCTTACTTTTTAAGTCTTCATTAGGAGGGAACTGAGAAGCATCTAGTCTGGGCCTAATTTTCCCCACCACTGAGGCAAACCCTTTGGTATCATTTACCCAATGCCCCAAGAATTATGAGGTTTTACTCCTTCAGCTGGAGGGAAAGGCATGATTTGCATCTTGTGTGGGCTCCAAAGATTGTTCTCTCTGTTCATTCAGATGGTTCTTTTCCCACCTCAGATACTTTCCTCACACATGTGTGCTGATCAGTCCTCAGCTGACTGTCCCAGGGAACCCTCTGAAGATTCCAGAGCTCTCTGACCTATCCTGTGCTCTATCCTGCAAACTAGCTGCCTTGGCCTCCCCTTCCGTCTCCTCAGCTCAAGGAGACAGCCAGGCTCAGCCTGGATCCCTCCTGCCTGCAGCCTAGAAACCCTGCAGACAATACTCTCACCTGGCTTGTTTCGTCTTTCAGGAGTCACTGTCTTAGGCCGCCTGATGGCCAATGTTCAAACGTCATTGTTCCATGTATCCTCCCAGTTTTTTGGTTGTTAAACATGGGAAGGTATACAGCAAAGGAAACCATCAACAGGATGAAAAGGCAGCCTACGAAGTGGGAGAAAATATTACAAATCATATATCTGATGAGCAGCTAATATCTAAAAAATGTAAAGAATTCATACAACTCAAAAAAATCTGATTTAAAAATGGGTAGAATGAGCCAGTTTGCAGGGCAGAAGTTGAGACACAGATGTAGAGAATGGACATATGGACACCAAGGGGGGAAAACTGCGGTGGGGTGGGGATGGTGGTGTGCTGAATTGAGCGATTGGGATTGAAATGTATACACTGATGTGTATAAAATTGATGCCTAATAAGAACCTGCAGTATAAAAAAACAAACAAAACAACTAATACTAAACTTTCATTGGGCTATTTGTATGGAAATATGTTAATATAAATGTTTCAGACATTACATGAAATTTCTAAAAATCTTAAAAAAAAAAAAAAAAATGGGTAGAGGATCTGAATAGACATTTTTCCAAAGAAGACGTACAAATGAACAACAGATACGTGAGAAGTTGCCTAACATCATTAATCATCAGGAAAATGTAAATCAAAACCACAATGAGGACTCCCCTGGTGATGCAGTGGTTAAGAATCCACCTGCCAATGCATGGGACACGGGTTCAAGCCCTGGTCCGGGAAGATCCCACATGCCACGGAGCAACTAAGCCCGTGCGCCACACATACTGAGCCTGCGCTCTAGAGCCCACGAGCTACAACCACTGAGCCTGTGTGCCACAACTACTGAAGCCTGCACGCCTAGAGCCCATGCTCCGAAACAAGAGAAGCCACCGCAATGAGAAGCCTGCACACTGCAAGGAAGAGTAGCTCCTGCTCTCCACAACCAGAGAAAAAAGCCCGCGCGCAGCAACGAAGACCCAACGCAGCAAAAAAAAAAAAAAAAAATTTACAAATGAACTAATATGATCTTCAATTTGCTTTTTCTTACATAACTTCTTTTTAATTCATCTGTATTTGTTACAACTTTTAAAGGAGGATGTGACTTGAGCACTACATTTCTATTCACAAAACTTGCTCTCAGTTACTTTTCAAACGGCTTTACAACATGCCTAGGTAGGATTATAATCTTGCTACTCTAAACAATAATTTTCTTTGGAAAACAAGCCCTATGTATGGATAGTGACTCCCATCAAGTTGGTTCAGTTTAACATACTAATTTCTAGAGGCCTGGCACATGCAGTTGATAACTACAGGGGATGGAAGTTTTAAAAAGTAGATCCCAGAAGATGAAAAGTTGCTTTAACGAATATTTTTCTTTTAAACATCAAGGTATATGCTTCAGAACACTTCAGTGACAAAAGATTTGGTCTACTAAAGAATCCGCTTGATAGCTAGACACTTCAGACCACGAAGTTAACATAGGTTACATACACCTTACAACAAACGCTACTTCCGTCTGTTAAAATAAAATTCCATCTGTTAAAATGCCAATATGAAACTAGGAAAGAAGAACTAGTTGTGCTTTAATGCCTAAAGTATCACAGTATCACACTTAGTAGAAAGAAATCTTATCTTTCCCTTAAGTAGTTGTCAAGACATACAGATTTTTAAATGTAACAACAAAAGAAATACTTGAAAAAATATTATCAGAGGGAATGGAGACAGTGTTGAACACGTAGCCAATTTGCATCACAATAGGACAGCGGGAAGTTGAATATGCATATAGGTGAAACAAGATCATAAATTGGTCATAAATTGATAATTGTTGAATCTCATTATATTGATACTATTTTCAGTACTTTATTTTTGCCTTTTTAAAAACAGCTTTAGGGCTTCCCTGGTGGCGCAGTAGTTGGGAATCCGCCTGCCAATGCAGGGGACACAGGTTCGAGCCCTGGTCCGGGAAGATCCCACATGCCGCAGAGCAACTAAGCCCATGCGCCGCAACTAAGCCCGTGTGCCACAACTACTGAGCCTGCGCTTTAGAGCCCGTGAGCCACAACTACTGAGCCCATGTGCCACAACTACTGAAGCCCGCACGCCTAGAGCCTGTGCTCCGCAACACGAGAGGCCACCACAATGAGAAGCCTGCGCATTGCAACGAAGAGTAGCCCCGCTCGCCACAACCAGAGAAAAGCCCACGTGCAGCAATGAAGACCCAATGCAGCCAAAAATAAAATAAATAAAATAAAATAAGTTTATAAAAATAAATAAATAAATAAAAACAGCTTTATGAGGAATAACTTACATGTCAATAAAGTTTGCCGTTTGTAAGTGTACAATTTAATATTTTGTAAATTTATAGACTTGTGCAATCTTCACTACAGTCCAGTTTTCGAACATCTCCATCACCCCAGAAGATTTCCTTGGGCCCTACCCTGCAGTCATTTCCCACTCCCACCCCAGCCCTCCACTGCTCTGCTTTCTGTATCTCTAAATATGCCCTTTCTGGACATTTCACTTAAATACAATCATGCAATAGATAGTCTTCTGCTGCTCCCTTTACTGGTATATAAGTTGGATACACTGACCTGCCCACCACCCTTGGTCCCCCAACCCATCACTTAGTGCCCTGTCCGTCCAACTCAGGCCTCTCTGCACTGAGCCGAGGATCTGAGCTGCCAGCCATGGCTGGCTCTGCATCCTCACCCAACTCAACTGTGGACACAGAACCAATCGCAGGGCTTTATATCCCATTTAGAGAAACAGACAAAATATCTCTCTCCTCTTTCTCCTTCAGCCTGAGGTGGGGATGCCAGGCACATCAGAAGTGCGGGAGCTAAGGAGACGGAGGCCGGCTTATTTTCTTGAAGACACCGAGGCAGAAACAAGATGCTCTGTGTCTATATGTGAACATGTGTTCCTCACCTGTGGCGAGAACCAGAGGACGGCATGACTGAGGGTAGGGAGAGTGAAGGAGGTTGCCCCTCAAGGCCTCTGGCACCTGAGGCCAGCCTCCTAAGTGTGCAGCTGTGGCTGTGTGTGCAAAGGTGCTGAGAGCACTGGTGCACAGCTGTGCACACACGTTTGCCCCATGGTTCGTGTATCTTTGGAGCTGGGTCCATCAGAGGACAGAGGTAGCCTAAGATGTCTTTGCCTTCTCTTTGTGTCTTTGCCTTCTCTTTGTGTCTTTGCATTTTAAAAAAATGGTTATTGTGTCTGCTCTGTCACTCCATGCTTTGGTGTTTTATAGTTAATCAGGAAGAATTCAGAAGAAACCTCCGATGATGCACTCCTCTGGGGAATGGGATTGGGGTCTCAGGACTCCCTTTCCACTGTGTACTCTCTCATTCCATTTGAAGTTTTTGTCCTATATTTGTGTAATTTTCAAAATAAAATGAGGGAGAAATCATTGTTATTACCAGTGAGCCATGGTGTGTTTGCCTGGCTCCCTGCAGACTCTGCTTCTATTAGCTTAGTCTAGGGCTGAGCAGATTACAAAGTGCTATCAAATGCAGCTGCTCATTTAATCCACTCATTCATTCAACAAATATTTGATAAATGTTTCCTATGTGCCAGGCACAGTTTTAGAAGCTAGGGATAAAAAAATAGAGAAAAATGCCTGTCCTTCCGGGGACTTACATTCTACTGAGTGTAGAAAGACATACAACAAAATTAATCAGTTATATGGTAATGAGAGGAGAAAAGACAAGGCACAGGAGGGTGATAGAGATGGGAGGCTGCCATATTGAAGAGGGTGGTCAGGGAAGGTGACCTGAACAGACTTGGAGGAGGTAAGGGAGTGACCAGGGAGCTCTCTGGGAGAAAAGGGTTCCAGAGAACAGCAAATGCAAAGGATCTGAGGAAGAGCATGTCCAGCTTGCTTGAGGAAGAGCCAGAAAGGCAGCGTGGCTGCAAAACAGCCAGTGAGAGTAATGGAGCTGGGATGAGAGAGGTAAGAGGGTCACCAGATCCTGTGGGGCTGGTGGGCCACTGCAGGGGTTTTGGGTTTTACCCCAAGTGAGGTGGGAGCCATTGGAGGGTTTGGCTGAGGAGGACATGACCTAATGAATGTGTTCACAGGGTCCCCCTGCTGGAGACCAGACTGTGTAGCAGGAAAGTGAGGTGACAGTGAGGAGGCTGTTGAGAGAGGTGGTGGAGGCTTGGAGGAGGGGGTGGCAGCGGAGGTGGTGGAGGTGTAACCAAGCAGGACCTTATGGGGTCTTCCCGGGACAGACACCTTTCCCATATCCTCTGCTTTAGCTGCTCTCTGAAGTACCTAGATAACACTATCTGCACATTTTCTGAGTTGTTTGGCAGATGCTCAAACCACCACCAAATGGAAGAAATTAACTACCTGATGACCATGCGCTCGTAGCCCCCAGACCTAAGGGAACCTGAGGATTGATAATGTTCACCCCTGTGACACGGCCCCGTTACCTCACCATCAACCAATCAGAGAATTGTGCTCTAGTTAATCTCCTACCCTGGGACTCCCCTCCCTCTCCTGGCCTTTAAAAATGCTTTCCTGAACCCCAAGGGGGAGTTTGGGTTTTTTGAGCACTCCTGTCCTGAACTCCTTGCTTGGAACCCTGCAGTAATCGCTGCCCTTTCCTTCACCACAACCAGGTGTCTGCAGAGAGGCTTTGGGGGGGGGGGGGCGGGGGGGGCTGACCCAAGGTTGGTTCCCCAACAGGTGGGCGTCAGAATCTGTATTTATTTGGAAAGGAGAAGTCACCCGTAGGGGTTGCCGATAGATTGGAGGTAGGGTTTGATGGAAAGAGAAGAGTCAAAACTGACTCCAAGCTTTGGGACCTGAAGAGCTGGGAGGATGAAGTTGCCTTTGGCAGAGATGCGGTGGCCTGGGGGCGGCGGGGAGCAGTGTATAAGATCGGGAGGACCCCGCCTTCTGCCTGGACGAGTTAAAGAAGTCCGGGAGGCGGTGGATTCCCACACGTGGGTACGGTTGACGTCTCCATTTCACAAGTGTGGACACTCCTGCACCGGAGCCCCGCAGGCGGGCCGGGTCACGTGCCGTAGGCGGGCGCCCCCTGGCGCGGGGAAGGAAGTGCGGCGGCGGCGGCGGCCGGAGCGCGGGGAGCCGGGCCGCCCCTCCTTGTACTTCGGCGGGAGCATCCCCGGCGGACGCGAGGACCGGGAGCTGTACGGGAGGATCGTGTCGCGGCTGCGGCGCTTTGGGGCGGAGCTCACCGAGCACGTGGCGACCGCCGATCAGGGCGCGCGCGGTGAGGCCGCCGGGGAGCGGGGCGCGGTCAGCCGGGAGGGCGAGGGCAGGTCCGGCCCCTCGACCCAGGCCCGCTCTCCTGCGGGGAAGCTCCCGGCAGGGCCCGTGCCCGATAAGGAAAGGCGGCCCGCGTGCGTCCTACCTGTGAGCCCACTCTCCGCATTCAGTTACTATCTTGACCTTTGGGTCCTTCTTGGAAAACTTTGTCGGGCTCTTCCCGGAGGCGTTTGTAGAGAGGAGCAGAACGGAGTGGGCCGGGCTGCTTCAGCGAGATGCCTCACCCGCTGGCATCTTCTCTCCCACCTAGGACTAACGCTTTCCCTCGTGCTACCCCTCTTTGGGCCGAGGTATCAGCCCTCCCTCAGACCCGGCAGACCCCAGCTCCCGCGACCACCGTCTCTCTCAGGCCCTCTGATCAGACTGTTACCAGTATGTGCTGCTCCTGCGGCGTGATTGGCCCGGAATCTGGCTGACTTTCTACTTTGGAAATGGTGCCAGAACTCTTGTACTTCTCAGAGAACCTTAAGTGTTTTCCCCTTTCCCCACCAGGGGCAGATCCAGGATCTGAGGGACCCAATGCAATTCTGGGCGACCTCTTTCAAAAGACGAAATCACAAATCACAATTGCTGGGGCTTTGGGAAGGGCCTGTGCAAGCCAGGGACCCTGAAGCTTAAGTCTTTTTGGTTTCGGGGTCTGTGCCCCCCTGCCTGGTGGCTCTCCAACTTTACTGTGCTCAACAATCATCTGCGGGAGCATGTCGAAAATGCAGATTCTGGGATAAAGCCTTAGAGTCCACTTTTAACAAGTTCTCCAGTTATTCTGCTCTGATCTGGGGGGCTGTGAGCCTCGTGCTCCTAGTGGATTTTAATCAAGCTGGAAAGCTGGGCTCCTTGCCCTGTGACCCCAGCGCCTCGCCTGCCTTCCTTGCCGACACCCCTACTGGTTACACTCTGCATTCCGGCACTGGTTCTCAAACTTACCTGGCTATGAGAATCACCTGGAGAGCAGCCTGGGCTCACTGACACCTGGGTCTTTGTAGTTTGGTCAAGTTCTCGGGTGGTTCTCATACCCACCACAGCTTGAGAGTCTATGAGGCCCTAGTTTCCCTGCACGGGGCCAGCCTCTTGGTACTGCCTGCCTTTCCCCCACCTGGGATGCGATTCCTCATTCTCTCCACCCCGATCACTGACCCACGGTGAATTAGTTCTTCCTTCCCTTCATCTCATCTGTATCACTCCTCTGGCCCTAATCACACATCCCCTTGCACAGGAGTGAATTTTTCTTTCGGGCTGTTTCATTTCCTCACTCATTTTCATGGAATCTTAGTGTTGGGTGGGCCCCTGGAGGTCATCTCTTCTGTCTCCCCGCTTCCATGAGCAGGGTGGGCCTGAGAGGGTCGAGAGCAGAGGAGAGGAACTGAGGACCAGGGCGAGCCGTTGACCAGCTTTCCCTCAACCACAGGGGAAGAGGCTGCTGGGGGCGACAGGCTCATCCATGAGAGGGACCTGGCCTGGCTGCAGCAGGCAGAGGGTGAGTGGCGCTGCCCCCTGCCTGCAAACTCCCCTGGGGTCTTAGATCCCCTGGACATGCCTGGCCTCCCCACCTAGAAGGGACTTTCTAGAGCTCCCTCCCCACTACAGCCAGACTCTGTCATGTCTCCCTTACAAGCCCGAGTGAGCCTTGGTCTCCTCTTTCTTCCCAGTGGTTGTGTAGAAGTGGCCCAGCCCTCTCTGGGTGTAGGCTACGAGCTGGGCCGGGCCGTGGCCCGCAATAAACCAGTCCTGTGCCTGTTCCGCCCGCAGTCTGGCCGAGGTGAGCACTCCCAGCCCTGGATGGCCGCCCCTGCCTCCCTCCCCAGCTCTCTGAGGACCCTACCCTCCGCTCCTTCCTTGCGGGGGGGGGGGGGGGGGGGGTCTGAGCACAGTGCCCACCCAAAAAGGGACAGGAAAGGGAGGGGAGGGGGGAGTGTGGGAGGGAGCCACCTTCACCTCCCTCCTCCTCCTCAGTGCTCTCAGCCACGATCCGGGGAGCAGCCGAAGGCTCGCGGGTCCAGGTGTGGGGCTACGAGGCAGAAGAGGCAGCGGCGTGCTGGATGGATACTTTGCAGCGGATCCTCCCGAGCGGGAGGCTGCTCCCCTGACCCCCCCACTTGACCTCACCCCAGCTTATTAAATTCTCCTGACCCCAGACTTGCTCTAGTACCATTCCTACCCCTTAGCCCCAGTACCAGATTCATGGCATGTTTACAATTCTAACTTTCTGTCTGTGTGAAAGTGGGGTGGGGGCAGGTCCCCCATAATATCCTCTTAACACCCCACTTCACTTCAAGATGTAGAGACCCTTTAAAGGTCCACAGGCCCCCAAGACGAGGATACTTCCTAACGCCCTCAAGCTCCCCCCAGGAACACTCAGGAGTGTGGAGGAAGCTGATCGATCGTGGGAGTGGCCATTCCTCTCTGTCTCTGATGCAGGGCTGGGTCTGAGGCAAGTGGGCCAGCCTGTCCCTGGCCCTGTACCACGTGGATCTTTATTTCCCTTTATCGGTGTAAGTCACACAGGTCTGCTGTGGACTTTCTCTTAGGATGGAAGTCTGGACGCCTAAAGAAAACAGTAAAGGAGGAGGAGGGTTGGGTGTGTGCAATGGAGGGGGAAGTTGAAGTGGCCCATTGAGGAAGCTGTCTGGTCTGCTTCCAGAGAAGTATATGAAAAAAAGTTTATTCAGTGAACAGAAGACGGTGCCGCAGACACTGGTAACCGCCTACCCTCAAGACAGGGGGAAGGGTGCCCTCCTGAGCCCGTCCGTGGCCCCAGGACTCTGGCGGCTCCAGCGCTCCCTGCATCCTACCCCTCAATCGTAGCCCTCGTCGTCTTCCTCCTCGTCGCCAAAGAAGAAAGTCTCTCGGTCCAGGTTCTCAGACTCCTCGTCATAGGAGAAGCTGTCGTTGTCCAGCTCCTCTTCAAACTCATCCTGCTGCCACTCAGGCACATCGTCCTCGTCGTCGTCGTCCTCCTCCTCCTCCTCCTCCGCCTGCAGCCCCGAGGAGCCCTGGGGCCTGGGAGAGCGCCACGCTCAGCCCCAGAGGAAGCCTGGCGCCTCCCACGCCCCCTCCGTGGCTCTGCCCCCTCCACTCACTGACTGCCGGGCACGTTGGATCCTTTCGCCTCCCGGGCCTCTGATGATGGGCTCTGGAGACCAACCCGGAAATCCTGGCAAGGAGACGGGAGGATGCGGGGAGCAGGAGAGTAGAGGACACGGGGCCTCTGTGCCCAGCCTCGCTTCACCCAGCGTCCCCTGAGGGCTGAGGGGGGCCCGGCCCCTGCCAGGAATGCACCCCCCCCCCAGCACCGCCCTCCACAAGCCACTGCCTCTGTGTAATGTGACTCAGAGGTGGTCTCCAGAGACCCAGGATACTGCGGTGAGGCACCACCCCCGCTTCCCATGTATGTTCACGCCTTTTCTGCCCAAGTTACTACCAGTCCGTAAGCTCTCTGAGGGTGGGATTCCTAGTTTAGACTCGACATCAGAGTATTAGAGCCAGAAAGAACCTCAGATCCCCTATTCCGGTGGATGCCAGTCCCCTGCCCCCAGTCCTAGGATTCTAAATCCACGTCTGCAAAGAATCTTCTGAAAAAGCTCCCCAAGTGATTCTGGGGAGCAAGCAACTGGCCAAATACCCTTGATCTGGGATAACCAACTCCATTTTGCAGGAAATGCCAGGTGGCTAAGGGGCAGGCCTGGGAGCTAGGATGCACGCCAGGTCCATTTGCCCTTGACGCCTTTCCTTCAGGATCCCCCAGGGCGGCCGGGCCGGCTGGGCGGCTACCTGGGTGGAGTGCTGCAGGATGGCCAGCAGCCGCTCCTGGATCCGCCGCAGCAGCTCCAGGCCCGTGCTGAGGTGCTCTGCCCGCAGGAGGCGCAGCGAGGAGGCCAGGTCTCTGCAGCGCAGCAGGGTCTCTTCTGCAGAGGGGGCAGGGTACGGGGGCTCCCTCCCTTCTTCCCGTCCTTCCACAGATGCATACTGGACGCCCACTATGTGCCACCCACATCTACCGGGGCCTAGTGCCTAGAGGTGGGGACAGGTCGTAACCAAAGCAAAGGTCGGGTGAAGGTCTGTGTACTGTGTACCTGAGGACTGGAACTCTGTAACGGCGATAAGGCTATGAAGGGCAGGAAGGGGACAGAATGAAGGTGGGCAGCTGGCTCTGGTCACCCACCCGTTTGTGTGTCGGGGCTGGGTGCTGGGGGAGAGGGGGCATGAGAGAGCACCGAGCGGGCAGGGGGCTCACCCAGGAGGATCTGCAGGGCGTTGGTGTGCAGCTCCAGGGCCTCAGTCTGCTGCTCCACCACGTCCATGTGCTCCGTGTCCTGATTGTAGAAGCTGTACACGCAGGCGTAGGCCAGCACCTGCGGAGCCCAGGCCGCCGCTCCCGCTGAGGCCGCCTCCCGCCAGCTTCTTCCTCCCTCCCTCCCTCTCCCAGCCCACCAGACCCCTGGGCACATCGCCCCCCTGCCCCGCCCCACACCTTTCGAGCCTGCTCGAGACCCCGGCAGGCGTCGCTGAGGAAGGTGAAGGATCTGGGTGGGGGCACCTCGTGGATGGCAGATGCGCGGTTCCGCAAGTTCACAGCAAAGTCCTGTGCAGGGAAGGCGGTCAGTGCCAGCACGCGCATCCCCACCCAGTCAGAAGAGCACTCGTCTCCCTGGGACCTCTAGCCTCTGCCCGGCCATCTGGCCCAGCCCTCTGACCTCCTCACCGACCCAGCCGTCTCCGCCCTGCTCACCCGGGCCTGGTGATGGAAAGTACACCTCTCGTTATAGTCCTGGAACCGCTTCTCCTGGCGAGCTGCTTTGCTTACCTGGGAAAGACACGTCGAGAGGGCTGTCGGGTGCTTGGCAGGGCAGGATGAGGTTAATAATCAGGCCAACTACCATTCATGGAGGCCTTCTGATGCTTTACCCAGGTTTTCTCATTCAGTTCTCATAACTGTGAGGTAGGTCAGACTATCATCCTCTTTTACAGATAAGGGCGCTGAGGCCTGGACAGGTTAACTGAGTACACAGCGGAGCCAGGCTCTGACTCAAAGTCCTCGCTCTGCTCTGCGCTGGTGCTTCCTGGGAGTGCCCAGCCCGCCCCGGCCTCTGTAGCCACCTCGGTGTGAGACGTCCGACTCTGGAGCTGAAGGTCTTCATGCACAGACCTCCCAAGATAGAACTCTCAGCACCTGTAGGCCCAGGTGGCTTCTGTCTTCTCCCCACTGAGCCTTCGTCCCAACAGCTGTTCGGCTGCTTGGGACACAGAGACGTCTGTGCCCAGGCCCTGCGGCAGCATCTCATCCTCACTGCCCTTGGGCCTCTGCCCCCTCCTTCCGGCGCCAGCCCCTTACCATGGCGGAGCAGTTGTAATAGTCTTTGTGATTTGGCTTCCAGGACTTGAGGCAGCGCCAGCAGAATCCATGGTTGCATTTGGCACAAGTCATGCTGTGGAGGAAGCTAGCTGGTCAGAGGGCTCCTGCCTCTGGCCAGGGCCACACCAGGAATGCCCAGGGCCTGGACACACCACTGAAGATGCCCTGGTCCCTCTCATGCCCTCTTAGTCTCCTTAACCGTACCAATCCTTACTGACCACACCCTGGCTTCTGAATTCCCCTATACAGCGTAGGCTTAAAAGTGGGGGAAGGAACACTCAGATCCAGGTATCACTCTGGAGGGTGCCGTGAAGGTGGCTGAGTAACTGCCCTTGTCTGCTGAGCTTTCAGGTAGGCCCACTGCCCCTTCCTTCCGCCAGGCCTCCCACCCTCTCCCATGCCCCCCGACCCTGCCGGTGCCCACAGTACCCCCTTCTTACTGCAGACACCCCTCGTTCTTCTCGATGGGAGCCTGACAGCTGGGACAGCGCTTGGAGATGAGCTTGGCCAGATGCTTGCTCTGGGCCTCCACGCTCATGCCATCGTAGTAGCCACCATCATCCACCCACTGAGACATGTGGCCACAGCTGGCAGGGTAGTGTGCCTAGAGCAGGAGGGGCAGTGAGGACGCAGCCCAGCCTTACTGCCGGGAGGGAGGGAGAGGTCAGGTCTGGAGGATGGCAGTGTGGGGAGGACACGGAAGAGTCCTTGTGGGTGGCAGGGAGAGGGGTGGATCCCGGCTCCAGGGCAGAGCCAGGGTGGGCACCCACCTCAGGGAAGCTACAGTTGAAGCAGGAGGCCCAGCCACACTTGGAGCAGGTGGTCCCACAGCCCAGGCCCTGGCGGCACAGGATGCGGTCGCAGCCCTGGGGGTTGGTGCACCAGGTCAGGTTGGCACAGCTCTCCACGTAGCCACGCAGGAGGGCCTTTTCGTACTGTGGGGACACAGGTGCCACGAGGTGAGGGCCTGTCTCTCCGGATGCCACACCTCCGGGCCCCCCGCACCCCGCGTGTCAGCCCACTCCCTGGGGCTGAGCACTGGAGCCTCTCCGAGGAGGCGGTACCTTGGAGATGACCTCTGGCGAGGAGACGATGGTGCGGATGAAGGCCCCCGTGGGCTGGGCGGGGCAGTCAGCAATGGGGCAGGTGCAGTTCAGCACAAGGTTCTGCTCAATTCGAGTTGTCAGGTACTCATTCCAGCAAGACTGGGAGGGACACAGGAGCAGCCGCTCAGGGGCAGCGCGGGAGCAGCACAAGTGTGACTCACCTAGCACCCCTCCCCGACGGCGCACGAGGCCAGAGACAAGCCTGCTTCTACGTCAACCTCGAAACTGACCCTAAGCTTTCTGGCCTCCGTGAGTCTTCCTGAGATTGGTCCAAATTACAGTTCACTTTGAGGATGTGCGGGCCGTGGTAATGTAATTATAATTATTGTTGGGATGGATGTGAAGGGAATGGGTAAAGAGAATCAAGAAAAAGGAGAAGATTGAAGTTCTAAGAAAGATTTGGAGACAGCAAGAAGGTCAGAGAGAAAGTAGGCCTGGGGGGCTGGCCAGGGTCACTGCGCCGCAGCTGCAGCCTCGCCTCCCGGCTCCACTGCTCACCTCAGTGCCTGTCTCGATGCTCCCGCTTCCCCAGACTCAGCCTCCTCCACAAAGCAGCCTCGCCAGCTGCACCCCCAAAGCCTAATCAGCCACCCCACCACTCCCCCAGTCCCCAGTGCTGGAGCCGTCGCAACTCTTGAATCCTTTTCTTGCTTCCACGTCACTGCCCCCGCCAACCCAGGCCATCATCCCCTCAGCCCTCAACTGCCGCGGGAGCCGGTCCCATCAGTGCGCTTCCTTCTCCCATCGCTCCTGACACCATGAGCACCCGAGCCTCCAAAAGACTTCATTAATGACCCTTTCCCTCACACTGCCGATGGCCGAGCTTCCCCAAATGATGCATCCAACCCCTGGAGAGTCCCGCAGGTGGTTTCAAAGCTCCAGGATAAATAAGAAGCACTTCACCGGACTATTTTCACTCAAAGTACTAAACAAAACCAACCCCTTCTATAGTGAAACAAGCCCAGATAAACTGGGAAGTTGAATGCAAAATTCTTGCATTTTTGAGATCATACAGGGGAAATTTCTCCAAATTCAGACCCCCACACTTGCAAGCACACAGGCCATGAGGGCCCCTCACCACCATGGGGTGGGAGCCCTGCCCTGTAGGACGAAGGCCAGCGTCTCAGTTCAGAGCCCACTCCACTCCCACAAGGAGCCCCTCTGCTTTGGGTGTGCCCTTGGCTTTTGCTGCCCAGCCAAGTGGAATACGGTCTCCAGCCTGGACTCCCCCTCCCGCTCTCTGCCACTCAAGCCTCACCTTGGGAAACCACCTCCAACTGCTCCAGACCCCAGGATTTCCCGTCTGATCGCTCCTGCATTGCCACTGGCTCCACTTTGGCTGGGATCTCTGCCATCAGCCTGCTTTTCCTCAGTCCCATTTTCTGGCTCCCCGTCTCTTCACCTCTACAGGATGGGGGTACAGTTTGGGCCTGCTCTTCTCTCCCTGGGTGTTGCCAGCCAGGCCTCTCCACTTAATTCCAAATTCAAAGATCCACTGTCCACTTGCCAGTCCCACACAGGTGTCCAACAAAGCAAAAGCAGCTCAAACTTCACTTGGCCAAAACAGATTGAATTTCCCCTCAAAAATCTGCCCTCCAGCCCAAATATTTCCCCCAACTCAGTAAAAGATGACACATCCCCTCCTCCCAGATGCTCAGGTCAAAAACCCAGGAATTGCCTTGATTCCCTTGTCCTAAGCCACCAAAACCTGTCAGCTCTATCTCCAAATGCGTCCCAATCCGTCCACTCCCCTCTTCACTGTCCCTAGGCCCAGCTGCCACCAACTATTGCCTCTTTGTACAACAGTCTCCAAACCAGTGTCCCTACTTCCACTCTTGTTCTGTCCAAGTCTTTTCTCCACAAAAAGTGATCTTTTCAAAAATGGAAATCAGATCATATCATCTCCCTGCTTAAAACCCACCAGGGCTTCCCATAAATTAAAGGCCACTGTCCACCAACCCAACCCATCTGGGCCCCTGTCCACCTCCCAAATCGCCTCTCCTTCCACTGTCCCACCAGCTTGCTCACCTACCTCACAGAACTATTTTGGGAATTAAGCAAGATGATGTGTGTAAAACAGCACAATGGCCCAGAGTAAGTCCCCCATAAATATTAGCTGTGGTTAGTATTAGCTCTCGGGTCCTTGCCAGTTGGGGTTTCCCCACTCCCTCACGCAGCACCCAGAGCTGTGCACGTAGTAAGTCCATGACAAGTATTAGTTAAATGAAAAAGTGAAAGTGTAAAGGAAATAATTAAGAACCTGGAAAAAGGGAGCAGAGGCAACTATGTGAGAAGAGTAACCTGAAGCCGAGCAAAAGGGAAGGAGAAAAAAGTACAACTACACACGCATGCAAACACACACGGCCCCGGTCACCCACCACTGGGGCAGCGCTGCTGAGAGAGGCGACTAGAATTCAGGGCAACAAGGGAGCTCATCCTGCTAAGTAGGTGGGTTTGGGCACCGGTCCTACAAGCTGTGAGGCAGGGAAGATGAGGCACTCAGTACCCAGCTTCCTGCCTCAGCCCCTCCCCATCTGAGGACTACTCCCTCTCCATCTACAGCCTTCTCTGCCTCAACTTTACAGCAGCCTGACTTCTCATACTTCCCTCTGCTTTTGTGCTATTTTTTGGATTAAACCATTCCTTCTTATTTTTATATTAAATGAGAGTATATATGGTAAAAAAAAGTGATGATGTTCTGGGATAAAGAGCCTTGAACGGTGATAAGGAAACCATAAACTACAGTCATCACCAATTTCATAACGCTTTTCATTTAGAAAGTACCTTGAGTCTGTATATGTGTGTGTATCTATCTACCTACCTACCTACCTACCTACCTATAGTTCTCAAATTTGGCTGAACACTGGAATCACCTGAGGAACTTTTAAAACTCCAGATGCCTGGGTTTCACCTTCAGAGATTCTAATTGGTCTGGGGCATAGTTTGAGCATCGGGATTTTTCAAAGCTCCCAGTAATTATAATATGCAGCAAAATTTGAGAACCACTGACACATACCACCAGATCCTAACAACCTGTAGAGTGTCAAGGCACCACTTACGATGACAAAAGCAGTTTAAGAGAGACTAAGAGACTCGTTCAACATTGCCCAGGACGGGAAATGGCAGTGCTGGGGCTGGAGCCCAGAAGTTCCCAAGGAGTTGTGTTGTCGGGCGAGAGCCGGGAAAGGAGAGCAGCTGGCAGGGCCTTACCTTACAGCAGTAGTGCATGCAGCACAGGGAGGGCAAGTCGTCGTCGGGCTCCAGAGGGCTGACACACACAGGGCAGTGGGCCGGACGTGCAGGGGCAGCCTGGGCCTGAGGGACGCACAGCCCGGCCGCCAGCAGCAATGGCTCGGGGTTATCGCTGTAGCGCTGCAGCAGCTGTTCGGCGCCCCAGTGGGAATGAGCCAGAAGGTGCTGAGCCACGTCTGGCTCTAGGTTCAGCATCTCCTGCACCTGCCGCACCGTGTGCTCCATCAACCCTTCCACCTCCTGGGGGCTCATGGTGCGGCCCGCAGGCAGCTGTAGGGATGCTAGGGCAGCCACAACTTCCGGGCTTGAGGGAGAGAAGAGTCAGCGGTCAGTCTCGCTGCCCTGCTTATCCAACCTGCTAGCTGAACCCCACCCTGGTCCCATAGCCCCCGCTTGCACATCTCCATCCACACTTGCTTAACCAACCTGAGGATAACCATCCAACCGTCAGAGCACAGCCTCCACAGGAGCATTTGTAAGGGGGGGGGGGGGCTGGCAGTTGCAATGACTGGGGGCACTACAGGAATCTAGTGGGCAGGGGTCACGATGCTAATTGACCTACAGTGGATGGGACAATCCTACTGCAGGTCCCGCCCAAAATACTACCAGGGTGTCCGGTGAGAAACAATCTACAGCTTTACACCTCAAAGTGCGGTCTGTGGACCAGCAGCCTAAGTGTCACCGGGAGCTCAACTGAATTTGAACGTGTGTGCGTGTGAAAGCTGGAGAAAGATTACTCTAGATAACTTGCTTTACACACAGTGTGAACAGCAGGCATAAAAGTAGAGCCGTAACAACTCCTGGTGAACTGGAGCTGATGTAAAAAGCTTTAGGGGTGCCAGCTACTTAGGGGAATCCTACGGCAAATTCCTCTGTAGAACAGACTTCCTGAAAGCTAGAATTTGTATATTTCACTGAGCAAAGTGCACGGTTAGTACTCAATACATATCTGCATAATATTTCAATTTTGCTTAGAATGAAAGACATCCAGAAAGGAGTTTACATGTCTGGGTCCCTTGCCTAAGGGTTGGCTTTAGGAGGCTGGGGAGAGCAAGGGCCCTGCTTGGGAAGGAGGCAAAGAAGGGGATGACGGTGCTGGGAGGGGGAATGAAGACTAGCAAAATGGGGGAGATAACAGGGACAGGGAAAACGGGGTTAGACAAAGAAAGAAATGAAATATTTTTCCACTGGGAGCCTGACTTTGGCGCTACGACCCCTCCCATGTCACTGCAGTGCCATCCGTCCTGGGTGGCAGTAGGGGGACAGAGCTAGGGGTGGCTACCTAGGCTTGGAGGTCTCAGAGGTCTGGCTGCCACATAAGGGGACCTCTGCCTGACCTCGGCAGGGCCCCATGGGCTCCGGGCTGGCATACATCAGGATCTGGGGGCGGTCATCCCGTCGTTCCACGTAGCCCTGGCCCAGGAGGTGCAGGATGCAAGAGAGGACATCGGTGCTGGTACAGGCCACGCCCCCGGCAACAGCGCGGCCCAGGCTTCCAGGGGGATTTGGACCCTTCTGCCAGGCCTCCAGCACCTGGACGGGAGGAGAGGAAACAGGTGGGATGCTTTTACCCAGAGAAGCCAGCTTGCCTGGGTTCAATGCCCGGCTCTGCCCTTACTAGCTGTGTGACTATGGATCAGTTACTAATTCATGCCTCATTTTTCTTATCTGTCAAATGAGAACAATAATAATAATAGTAATAATAATAATAACTCCACCACCACCTATCTCATAGTATTTTTGTGTGGATTAAATGACTTAATCATGTAAACTCTTAGAATAGAGCCTGGCACATGGTCAGCACTCATGTCTGGTCTCTACCTTCTGTCTAACTGCCCGTCGGGAACAGAAAACCCAAATGGAAATGTCATCCTACCAGGTCTCGGGCTGAGACAGTTCACCTTCCCTGTGATGACCCCTGCCTCCAACCCCACCCCCAAGCACGACTCCCTACCTCTCCCACCACCATCACAGTCTCCTCTGCCTACCAGACAAACCAGCTGGTCGATGTGGAGGCCCTTCTCTCCGTGGGCTTTCAGAATACGGACAAGAAGACAGCTCAAGAGGTTCCTCTTCTGCTCCAGGGTTCGGCCCTCATCCTCCTCTACGTTCAGGTACGTCTGGGGAGGTAGCAGCCACAGGGCCTCCCCATGGGGCCAGAGCCCAGGCTCACGGAGCTGCAGCACGCCTGGAACCCGCTCCCAGTCAGCGCCCGAGGAGGGGAAAGGACAGAGGAGTGGGGGCAAAGGGGACCCCATTCTCATTCCCTACACCACCCCCACCCGGAGAGCCCCGCCCCCTCGGAGCAGAGGCTCAGCCCAGCCCCCCTCGGACCTACCCCCATGTGGGAAGTCCTGACCCTCCTGCAGGGTCAAAGGGCCGCTGTCAGCGGTGAGGGGCAGGAGTGCCTGGAGCAGCAGCTTGGGGCTGAGGTCAGAATTCTTCAGCAAAGCCTCTACTGACACCTCCTGGTCAGGAGAAACAGGGCCAGTCAGGAGAAGACAGTCAAGGGAAAGGAAAATAAGAGGGAGGACAGAAGGAAGGAGGGAGAGACTTGAGAAGAACAGTGACAGACAAAGCAGAGAAGAAGACAGCTAGAGGCCAAGGAGCTGAGGCACCTCCGTCTGATTGAAATTCAACAGCAGCCACATCTGCACGGTGGACACATGGAGGGTCTGGTCCCCAAACTGCAGCTCAGCCCGGCCCAGCCACGTCCACTGCAGTCGCCGATGTGGTCCCACGTCCAGGACTGGATGGTTCTGACCTGGGAAAGTGTTGAGGGAAAATGTGGAGACAGAGTAGGGGAAACGAGGGGTCAGCGTTGAGGGGAGGGTGCACCATTTGCCAAACTTTGCTAGTCTCTGTGGGGATCAGGGCCCAGCATTCACAGACACAGAGGTGCCTCGTCCAGTGCCCAGAGCTCAGCCTCCTCTGTGTCTGCCACAGGAACCTGGGAGCCCACCCTGAGCCTAGCCCTGTGCCAGGCGAGCTCCACGGCAGAAACACCAGAGAGGAGAGCTGGGTTTTGCTCCCAGGGAGCTGACAGTTTTAAAGACCCGCTGGGCTGGGTCTCTTCCTTCTCCTGTGAGCCTGGGCTGTTTGTTCAGACTAGAAAATGAGGATGCTGTCAAAGGGAGAGGGTATCAAAAGGAGCCAGCCTGAGAGGTGCTCTCTGGCCAAAGATGGGACAATGTGAAGATCAAAAAAAATAACACCTGCGATGAATTGAAACACATGAAATGTTTTAAAAGCCATGAGTTCATAATGATATATTTTTTTAAAAGACCTCACCAGTCATCTTTGGAGGAAGCTAGAGAACCAACACATTATTTTGAAAACTGGTTAAAAATAAGGGGGAGGAGAAGAGAATCAAGCCTTTCCTGTATAAACAGTACTTCAGGGTAACCAAAAAGCTGATGAGAGGAAGTTTCTCTTTATAGAGGAAGCATTCTGGCTAACAGATGGAGAGGGAATGACAAAAGTAGAATGTCACTAGTTCCTAACCCTAACGGCAATGAGAATGAATGAGCATCTAGCGAACAGCTAATGGGAAATTATACATAACGTATAGATTGGACAGACAACAGTGAAATCCACTGATCCACTTTAACATCACAGAGAGAGACAGCCTCCAGGAGGAAGTACACGATACTACCTATGAAGTGTCCTTGCCCGAGAAATCAACCCTGAATCTGAATAAGCTCCTACATCTAAATATCGGTCTTCGGGAAAACAGACAGAGCACGGTGCCTAGAGAACACCGTGTAGACACAATCAGCAAAATTCAGGCAGTGGACAACTCTATTTGGACAACTACCCAGTTTACTCCACAAACAATTGCAAGGGGGAAGAAAACAGAGGCAGGAACCTATACATTAAGGGAAACAGGAGATATAACTCATCAAATGTAATGTATGGGCTTTGTTTGGATCCTCAGTAGGCAAAAAAAAAAACCCTTAATTTTAAAAGCTCGAGATAATTAGGGAAATATGAATATTGACTGTATATTTGATAATATTAGGAACTGTTACTAATTTCTGTAAGTTTGATAATTGTAGTGTCCTTGCTTTTAAAAAGAGAGTCCTTACCTTAAATTTGAGGGCTAAGGAAAGCGGGTGGGGTACAAATGAAGCAAAATTGGCCATGAACTGATATATGTTGGTATACTGAAGTTTATCTATTCTGTCTACTTTTGCGTATGTCTAAAGTTTCTCATAGGGCTTCCCTTGTGGTGCAGTGGTTAAGAATCCGCCTGCCAAGGCAGGGGTCACAGGTTCTAGCCCTGGTCCGGGAAGCTCCCACATGCCGGGGAACAACTGAGCCCGTGAGCCACAACTACTGAGCTTGCACTGTAGAGCCCGCGAGCCACAACTACTGAAGCCCTCGCGCCTAGAGCCCGTGCTCCACAACAAGAGAAGCCACCAGAATGAGAAGCCCACGCACCACCATGAAGAGTAGCCCCCTCTTGCCGCAACTAGAGAAAGTCTGCGTGCAGCAACGAAGACCCAATGCAGCCAAAAATAAATAAATTAATTAAATAAAATTTCTCATAATAAAATGATTTTTTAAATGACGGTGAAAATAAGCCATTCTGAAATAAAAACTGATAAAAGTTTTCCAACAATATTCCATCAATTAAGAGACTTCTTCGTAAACGAAGCGACAAAGGATTAATCACCAAAATATACAAACAGTTCATGCAGCTCAATAACAAAGAAACAAACAACCCAATCAAAAAATGAGCAGAGGGGCTTCCCTGGTGGCGCAGTGGTTGAGAATCCGCCTGCCAGTGCAGGGAACACGGGTTCGATCCCTGGTCTGGGAAGACCCCACATGCCGCGGAGCAACTAAGCTCCTGTGCCACAACTACTGAGCCTGTGCTCTAGAGCCCGTGAGCCACAACTACTGAGACCACATGCTGCAACTACTGAAGCCCACACGCCTAGAGCCCGTGCTCTGCAGCAAGAGAAGCCACCGCAATGAGAAGCCCACGCACTGCAATGAAGAGTAGCCCCCGCTTGCCACAATTAGAGAAAGCCCGCTCGCAGCAACACAGACCCAACACAGCCAAAATAAATAAATAAAATAAACAAATAAATTTAAAAAAAAATGAGCAGAATGATGCTTTGTGACCACCTAGAAGGGTGTGATAGGGAGGGTGGGAGGGGGACACAAGAGAGAGGGGATATGGGGGTATGTGTATATGTATGGCTGATTCACTTTGTTGTACGGCAGAAGCTAACGCACCATTGTAGAGCAATTATACTCCAATAAAGATGTTGAAAAAAAAATCATTATGATGTGACAGCCACCATCATCCATTTAAAGAGTACAAGACAAAAAAAAAAAAAGTACAAGACAAGCTCTTTATCAGACATTTTACATCATTCCTTTTACTCCTTGAAATTAATTTCCATTTCACTTCCCCCCCAAATTTTATCCTGATGTAATACATTGATATTTTTATGCATGACAGTCTTTTACTGATCAGTCTCTCATGTATCACAGCAACAAAACATGTACGCAAATTTGTTTAAAATTTGTTTCCCATAACCGTAAATAATAATTATTAAATTAAAAAAAATGAGTGGAAGATCTAAATAGACCTTTCTCCAAAGAAGACATATAGATGGCCAAAAAGCACATGAAAAGATGCTCAACATCACTATTACAGAAATGCAAATCAAAACTACAATGAGGTATCACCTCACACCAGTCAGAACGGCCATCATCAAAAAATCTACACACAGGGCTTCCCTGGTGGCAGAGTGGTTAAGAATCCGCCTGCCAATGCAGGGGTCACGGGTTCAAGCCCTGGTCTGGGAAGATCCCACATGCCATGGAGCAACTAAGCCTGTGCACCACAACAACTGAGCCTGCGCTCTAGAGCCCACGAGCCACAACTACTGAAGCCCGTGCTCCTAGAGCCCATGCTCTGCAACAAGAAAAGCCACCACGATGAGAAGCCTGCAAAATGCAACGAAGAGTAGCCCCCACCTGCTGCAACTAGAGAAAGCCCACACGTGGCAATGAAGACCCAACGCAGCCAAAAATAAAATAAAATAAAAATAAATATATATTTTTTTAAATCTACAAACAATAAATGCTAGAGAGGGTGTGGAGAAAAGGGAACCCCTTCTACAATGTTGGTGGGAATGTAAATTGGTACAGCCACTATGGAGAACAGCATGGAGGTTCCTTAAAAAACTAAAAACAGAGCTACCATATGATCCAGCAATCCCACTCCTGGGTATATACCCAGAGAAAACCATAATTCAAAAAGATACATGCACCCCAGTGTTCACTACGGCACTATTTACAATAGCCAGGACATGGAAACAACCTAAATGTCCACTGACAGAGGAATGGATAAAGAAAATGTGGTACATATATACAATAGAATATTACTCAGCCATAAAAAAGAACGAAATAGTGCCATTTGCAGCAACATGAATAGACCTAGAGATTGTCATACTGAGTGAAGTAAGTCAGACAGAGAAGGACAAATACCATATAATATCACTTATATGTGGAATCTAAAAAAATGGTACAAATGAACTTACTTACAAAACAGAAATAGAGTCACAGATGTAGAAAACAAACTTATGGTTACCAGGAGGGAAGGGGGGTAGGGATAAATTGGGAGATTGGGATTGACATCTACATACTACTTATATATAAAATAGATAACTAACAAGGACCTACTATACAGCACAGAGAACTCTACTCAATACTCTGTTATGACCTATATGGGAAAAGAGTCTAAAAAAGAGTGGATAGGGCTTCCCTGGTGGCGCAGTGGTTGAGAGTCTGCCTGCCAATGCGGGGGACATGGGTTCGAGCCCTGGTCTGGGAAGATCCCACATGCCACGGAGCGACTGGGCCCGTGAGCCACAATTACTGAGCTTGCGCGTCTGGAGCCTGTGCTCCGCAACAAGAGAGGCCGCGACAGTGAGAGGCCCGCGCACCGCGATGAAGAGTGGCCCCCGCTTGCCACAACTAGAGAAAGCCCTCGCACAGAAACGAAGACCCAACACAGTCATAAATAAATAAATAAATAAATTTATAAAAAAAAGAAGAGTGAATATATGTGTATGTATAACTGATGAACTGTGCTGTACAGCAGAAAGTAACACAACACTGTAAATCAACTATACTCCAATAAAAATTAAAAAAAAAAAAACAACTTCTAAAGGATGTACTGTAGGAAGAAAATTGAACTCAGAAAGAAGGATCAAGATGCAAAAGGAGGGACTTCCTTGGTGGTCCAGTGGTAAAGAATCGGCTTTCCAACGCAGGGGACGTGGGTTCAATCCCTGGTTGGGGAACTAAGATCCCACACCCCGCAGGGCAACTAAGCCAGTGCGCCACAACTGCTGAGCTCGCACGCCTCAATGAGAAAGTCCATGTGCCGCAAACTACAGAACCCATGCGCTCTGGAGCCCGCGCACCACAACTACAGAGCCCTCACGCCGCAACTAGAGAAAAGCCCACACGTTGCAACGAAGAGCCTGCATGCCACAACAAAAAAATCCTGCATGCCGCAACTAAGACCTGACGTAGCCAAAAAAATAGATAAAATAAATAAAATAAATATTTTTTTTAAATGCAAGAGGAATGGTGACTAAAGCAATTGGTATGATGGCAAATCCAAACTGAATAAAACAATAATAATGATGACTAGTTGGGAGGTAAAAAAAGATACAAGATGGGAGTTAGAGCTGGAATTAAGATTTTCTATGGTCCTCTTATTGTTCAGGAAGATGGGAAGTGATAGTAACAAGTTAAGTTTACATTAAAAATATAAGGGCAATCAACTGTAGAAATAGAATGCATAACTTCCAAAACTGATAGAGACAAAAAAGGAATTTTTAAAATCCAAAATAATAAAATGCATAAAACCCCAGGGCAGAATCACATCTATAAAGGTGTTCCTTTTTTTTTTTTTTTTTGCTTTAACTGTACACTTTATATACTCTTTTGTGTATATGAAGTAACTAAAATTTAAAATAAGAAGGGTGAACTAAGAGGTTAAAAAATAAAAGCCAAATACGTCATTACTCATAATAATTATAAATAGACAAAAATTGACAATTCAAAAAGAGATTATTAGGTTGATTAAAAAAACAAATTCTAGGGCTTCCCTGGTGGCGCAGTGGTTGAGAATCTGCCTGCCAATGCAGGGGACACGGGTTCGAGCCCTGGTCTGGAAAGATCCCACATGCCGCGGAGCAACTGGGCCCGTGAGCCACAACTACTGAGCCTGCGCATCTGGAGCCTGTGCTCCGCAACAAGAGAGGCCGCGACAGTGAGACGCCCGCGCACCGCGATGAAGAGTAGCCCCCGCTTGCCACAACTAGAGAAAGCCCTCGCACAGAAACAAAGACCCTACACAGCCAAAAATAAATAAATTAATTAATTAATTAATTTTAAAAAATGTATATTAAAAACAAAAACAAAAACAAATTCTAGGTATTTATAAGACACATTCCTAAAATATAAGAGTATGGTAAAGTTAAAAGTTAAATGAGGGAATTCCCTGGCAGTCCCGTTAGGACTCCGCGCTCTCAGTGCGGGGGTCGGGGTTCAGTCCCCGGGGAACTAAGATCCGCAAGCCACAGAGGCAGCCAACAACAACAACAACAAAAAAGTAAAATGCTACTGGGGGAAATTCTGATGAGAGTAGAATATTGGCATGTTTTAAAGTATACTGTCAACAGGTTGCTTATTTTTTTTTTACCTTTTTATTTTATATTGGAGTATAGCCGATTAACAATGTTGTGAATAGTTTCAGGTGCACAGCAAAGGGACTCAGCCATACACACACATGCATCCATTCTCTGCCAAATTCCTCTCCCATCCAGGCTGCCACATAACATTGAGCAGAGTTGCCTGTGCTATACAGCAGGACCTTCAGATTGCTTATTAATAGTAGCAAGGGGAAAAATACTAACTATACAGTGGAGAAATCAAACAAACTCTTGACCAGGTTGTCAAAATTAACATCACAAACAAGGGGCAGATGGTAATCCTGTGCTTCCATATGTAATACCCTGAGAAGTATATAATATCAGTTAGTACTCTGGCCAGGAATGCATAACTTGAATCTAATCATGAGGAAATATACCAACTTAAAATAGGAACTACTCAGAAAATTTTAAAGGACTATATTCTCCCAAAATGTCAACATCATAAAAGACAAAGAAAGGCCGAGGAATTGTTCCAGATTAAAGGAGACCAGAGACATGACAACTAAACATAACAGGTGATCCTCTCCTGGACTGGAAAAAAAAAAAAAGAGAGATTATGGAGTAATTGACAAAATTGGAATATGGAAAGTAGATTAAAAGTATTATATGAATGTTAAATATTTGAAAGTAATAAATGTACTGTGGTTTTATAAGAGAATATTTTATTCTGAGGAAATGTGTATTATTTAGGGGCAAAGAGCCAGCATATATGCAGCAGTTCATGAGAAAAAAGTATACACACACACACACCACATATACATACATATACACATTTATAGATATGTATATGTACACAAAGAACAAATGATAAAAGCAAATGGAGTGAAAAGTTAACAAAAAGTAAACTTGGATAAAGAATATATGAGTGTTCTTTGTAGTATTCTTACAATTTTTCTGTAAATTTGAATTATTTCCAAATAAGAAAATTTTCAAGTAAAGGAATAACCGAATTTTATACTTAAAATGGTTAAAATGGCAAACTTTGCTATTCATATTTTACAACAAAAGAGACCTAAAAAAGTGATGAATCCAAAAAAAAAAAGTAAAAGGATAGAAAAAGATATACTAGAAAGATACTAATCAAAGAAAGCTGGTATAGGGACTTCCCTGGCAGCCCAGTGGTTAAGACTGCACGTTTCCACTGCAGGGGGCACGGGTTCCATCCCTGGTCGGTGAACTAAGATCCTGCATGCCGTGCGGCGCGGCCAAAAAAATTTTTTTAAAAAAGAAAGCTGGTATACTATTAATACCAGATAAAAACAGACCTTAAGAGAAAAAACTTTACTAGAAAGAAAGATGGTCATTTCACAATAATGAGGCTTAACTGACCATGAAGATTCTAAACCTGCATAGTCCATTATGGTAGCCACTAGCCACATGTGGCTATTTAACTTTAAACTGGTTAAAGTACATAAAATTAAACATCGAGCTCCTCAGTCACACTAGTCCCATTTCAAGTGCTCAACAGACATGAATGGCTGTCATATTGAACAGCACAGAAAAGAACTTTTCCATCATTGCAGAAAGCTCTATTGGACAGCACTGTTAAATGATTTTAAGCTTGTATGTGATAATACAGTCAAAAAGTATATAAAGCAAAACTGACATGATTAGAAGTTTAAAAATTCACTATTATAGTGGTAGATTTTAGCATACCTCTCTAAGTAATAGAGCAAACAGACAAAAATGAGTAAGGTTACAGATTTGAACAACACAATTAACAATGTCAATTTAGTGGAATATACAGAAATCTTATATCCAACAGTTGAAGAATACACATTCTTCTTTATCACACATAGAACACTTATAAAATCTGACCATCTACTAGGCCGTAAAGGAAGTCTCAATAAATTGCAAAGATTCAGAATCATAGAAATCATGTTCTTTGGCCACAAGGGAATGAAGGCTAAAATCTAAACCAGAAAGATAACTAAGCAAAATAAAAGTTTGGAAATTTAAAAATATACTTCCGGGACTTCCCTGGTGGTCCAGTGGTTGAGAATCCGCCTTCCAATGCAGGGGATGCGGGTTCGATCCCTGGTCGGGGAACTAAGATCCCACATGCCACAGGGCAACTAAGCCCACGTGCCACAACTAAAGAGCCCACGTGCCGCAACTACGGAGTCCACCCGCTCTGGAGCCTGCATGCCACAACTAGAGATCCCGAGCGCTGCAACTACTGAGCCCGTGCACCACAACTAAAGAGAAGCCCACCTGCCTCAAGGAAAGATCCTGCATGCCGCAACTAAGACCCAACACAGCCAAATAAATAAATAAATATTTTAAAATATACTTCAAAAAAACTAATAAATAAATATGGAAGTTAGAAAATTCTTAGAACTAAACAATAATAAGGTACTACATGATAAAAACGTATGCAACATCCCAAATGTCCATCATTCATGCAGTGGAATATGACTAAACCATGCAAAAGAACAAAGTAATGACATAACTGACAACCTGAATAACTCCCACAGACGTTATGTTGAGTGAAAGATATCAGACACACCAGAATACATACTCTATGATTCCACTTACCTGATGCTTAAAGGCAAAAATCTATGATGATAAAGGGAAAAAGAATAATTTCTCTTGGAAGAAGATACTGACTAGAAAGGGGACATGAAGGAGGAAGCCTTTTGGGGAGCTGGAAATGTTCTGCATCTTCATCTGGGGAGTGGTTATGGGAGGGCATATGGACATTAAATTCATTAAGCTATAATTAAGATTTGTGCACTTCACTGAATACTAATTATACGTCAAAATAAAAAAAACTCTAAAGAAAAACAAAACCAAAAAACTTACTGAATGCAGCTAAAGTAATGTTGAGAGGGAAATGAATAGCCTTAAATAGTTTCATTTGAAAATCAGAAGTCTGAAAGGACTAAAAATTAAGTAAGCATGCAACTTGAAGCTAAAAAAAGAAAAATAGAACAAATTCATATAAAGTTGAAGAAAATAAGAGAAATTAATGAAGATCTAACCCACACTTTTCCACCCTTCCTTAGGAGATGGTTCTCTCTAGAGATTATTTTTCTTCATATCTACACATTCCTGTCCAAAGATCCTCTCCTCTTCCTCTCTGAGATGCCACCCCAGATCTCACCCCAATCTCCAACTGCCTGTCCCTATCTCCTCACTCTGGTTGTAGAAATTGGAGAAGCGGTCAAGGGCATCACAGAATTCTGTGGGAAGGCACTTTCTGGGATGGTACAGGTAGCAGAGTGGAGAGACCGGCCAGCAGCGTGGTGACAGGACCAGTACAGAAACTGTTGGACTTGGATCTTCGATAAATAGTTCTTTCTCAGCCTCCTCTTCCTCCTCTTCCTCCTGAGAGACAGAAGGATTTCAAGGGCTCTTGGGCTCTTCTTTGGTCTAGTCTTCTCCTGCTCGCCCACTCTTCCCCTTGCTCTCACCTCCTCTTCTTCCAGGCCCTGTTCCTCCTCATCCTCCTGCTCCAAGAGCAGCTTGTCCAGCTGCTGCAGCTGGTGCACGTGGAACTGGCGCTGCAGCTCCTCCGAGGTGCTCAGGCTCCGCAACATCTGCTGGGGGAGGCGGTTGGGGAAGCAGGGGCCGATCTGCTCCAGCACGGCCCCCTCCAGCCAGCTCGAGCCCACGCTCAGGAGACGGTCCGCCATGTAGTGCCTGCAGCGCGCACAGCCCAGGCCGAGCCTCAGTGTGGGTGCTCGGCATGGGCTCCCGCTCCAGAACATAGGTACCTCTGTTGTAGCCTGCCTGGGTCACAGGCCATCCCTCACCTCGTCCTTCCCACCAGTGCCACGGCCATCTCTGCATCTTAATCTCTCCTCCCTACTGCTCCTCCCTCACCTTTCCTCTAAGACTCAGGTTTCCCCCTTCTCTAGACTCTATGCCTCCCATGTCCTACTTCTCCAGCCCCGCACTCACTGGTAGAAGTGCTCAAAAGTCGTGGCCAGCTCCAGGCCAGAGAGGACCATGATGGGCTCCAGGTGCCACTGGAGCCGCCCCAGCATTTCCACTCCAGGGGTTCCACCCATCAGGCCACCCTGGATCTGCTGGTCGATGTGCCTGGCGAACTGCTCACTCATCTGGGGGCAACGGGAAGGGCAGCAGCAAACCATGAAGAGGGAGTGGAGTAGGAGGGTGGCGGGTGGAAGGAGGTGAAAAGGCAGAGCAGAAATGGACTGGGAAGCCAGCGGTCCCCAGCACTCACGTGGGCAGCGGTGAGGAAGGATTGCTGTAGCAAGGCACCCGAGAAGCCGCTGTGCAGGGCCAGCATGAACGCTGCTCGGGGCCCGAAGAGCTCCGAGCCTGCTCTCTGCAAGCGCTCGTAGAGTTTACAGTAGCGGGGCACGAAGTCTGGCGCCCTCCAGGCCGCAGCCAGGAACCTGCTGACCTGAGGAGAAAGGGGAAACTGCATCCAAGGGGCAGCCCAGCAGCCTCGGTCCCGCCCAGACCTCAGCTCCCTCTGCCCACCTGCTCCTGCACCACACTCAGCCAGCACTGGGTTATGTTCCTCAGGCTGCTGCTTGGAAGAACTGGTGAAGGCCCAGGGCTCCGGTCCTGACCCTTACTGTTCTTGCTGACTGTGGACACAGAGGTCAAAGGACGGGGTTCATCTCAGCCCCTGGGCGAGTCCCGGCATCCTGGGAACCGAACCCTTGGAAGGCCCATGGCAAAGCAGAAAGGATGAGTAAAACCCAGGAAAGAGAGGAGTCAGATATCACCGCTGCCCAGATTCTTAGTTCAACTGGCCATGACTGGGACTCACAGGGCCGAGTGGACGGCTCAGGAGAAGGCCCAGGAGGAGGCTCCACGTGCACCAGCAAGTGGCAAAGGCGACGGACTCGAGAGGCAAAGGCTGCTGCTCGACTCAGGGGGTTCCGAGAGCTCTCTCTTTGCTCTAAGTACTGATCCAGCAGCCACCCCAGGGAGCTCACACCTTCCACATCTAAAAGAAGATGGGTCAGGAACAGGTCTCCATGGGTGATGGGGAAGGGAGAGCCCGGGAGAAGGACAGAGAAGGAGTGATTGTACAAAAAGGATTTGGGGGCAAGAGGGCCTTCGTCCTCCCCTCACCAAGGTTTGCTTCAGCTGGAGTCTGGGGACATGGGAACAGGTTGGGGGGGGGGTAGGGGGGGGTGGAGGGTGGAGAATTCAAATACCAGAGTCTCAGGGAGCAGTCCCTGGGGCAGGAAGGAGAGGAACACTGAGCTGACAAGCCTTCAGGGACAAAGACAGGAACCAAAAGAACCAAGAGCATTAACTCAAGTCAGCCCTGGGAATAATTACAAGGAGCGGGTTAGTTGGGCCAGGGGTGGGGACGGTTACCAGGGGAGGTGATGTTCTGCACCAGGGGGCTGACCAGGGCCTCCCAGCAGGTCTTGCCCAGTGCTTGGGCGGCCTCATCGTCAGGGAGGAATCGATCGGCAAAATTCTGCTCGTGGCGCAAAACCCTGTTCAGTCTGGGAACAAAGAGTGTCTGGTCAAGGATTAAAGACTCCCCTGAGGCCTCCACTCAAGCACGCTCAACTCCCAGTCACCCCGAGCCGAGCCAGTCCCTTACCCTGCTCCCCTTGCTCCCCCCCCCCCCCAGCACACACGTCTCATCTCTGCTCTGTCCCCGATCCCAGCCGCTGCTTTACCCTTCAGACTCCCCCGAAGCACAGCTCCTGCTCCCTTAACCATCCCCTCTCCTCCCTGCCTGCCTCCTGCCCACTCACCTGGGGCAGAGCTGGAGGAGGCGCTTGCGGTCCTCTGCAATGTCCCGGCTCCAGGCTTGCGCCCGAATTGTGTAGAAGAGACATGTACGGCGACACAGCTGCTCTCGGAATAGTGGCCAGAAAGTGGGCTTGGGGCCCAGGACCTCCACGCCCCGAACCCGGGTGTCGATGCCGCCCTGCAATGTGCACAGGCCTCACACCCTCGGCTCCCTGGAGACATTCCCACATCTCTGGAACTCAACAGGTTCCTGGGCCATCCACAAGCAGACCAAGGAGGACCCTTGGCCTGAGCCTGGCCTGAACGCTGGAGAATCCAGGCACTGCGGAGACCCTGTGCTTCCTCCTGGTCCCCAGCCCCCAGCCTTTGCCCTCGCCCCACCTGCTGGCAGCGCTTTATGCGGATCTGGATGACAGGCCAGAAACGGTTGAGGTTCTCCAGGAGGACCACCCGGCTGGCGGAAGGCATCACGTTCACCTGGTGGGGCAGGGGAGAAGAGGTAGAGAGAGAGCTGTCACCTGCAGAAGTGGAACGGGAAGGACTGTTGACAGCAACCAAGTCTGTGACAGTGTGTGCCCTTCACCTCACCCGCCCTGCGCCCGTGGATCTACACGCCTCCACAGCCCTAATTCTAGTCTCGCTGCTTACGAGGCAGTGTCTGCCTGGGAGGAAGGGATGTGGGAGCTCCCCACGGACTGGGTCCTTCCGATAAGGCCCCGGGACCAACAGAAGGATGGAGAGTAAGGGGAAGCGGGTCACAGGGTCCCTACCGTATTGAGCTCTGTGCTGATGCAGCTGGCACTGTCACCCCCAAACACCACCACCCTGGCCGGCATGTAACTTGAGTCCTCACTGGCCACCAGCAGAGTCAGCTGCCTGGCAGAGGAAAAAGGAATCAGTCAGAACCAGGGCCCTGGTCTTGGTTCAGAACTTCAGCCCACCACTTCCTCTTCAGACTCCTGTCCTATGCTTAAGCGTCAGTTTTCCCCAGACCCCCGCTCTTCCCTTTATCCTCCCCCAAAGTGGCTTCATTTAAACCCATAGTTTTGGCTGAAAGTTCACACCCTAATGACTCCAAATCCACATCACTACCCTAGACCGCTCTCCTGAGCTTTCACGCCATGCATCCAACAGACATTTCTTCGTCGTGCCCACAGGCACCTCCAAGCCTACATGCCCACACGGACCGGTCGTCTGTCTGTAGAAACCTGCTCCTCTTCTTCTCCTCTTCTCTCTCCTGGGAAAGAAAACTGCCATCCACCTAGTTCTCCAACTAGAACACATGACTTCTCCCTCATGGCCACCCTCATCCAGTCAGTGGCAGGCGCTGTAGACGCCACCTCTCAAGCTCTCCCAGTCCACCGCCTCCTCGCCATCTATTCCCGTCCCCTCTGCCTCACTGAACGCTCATCACTCAGTAAGCCTTCCAACTCTCTCCCAGCCTGCCACCCAAACTCGCATAATTGCCAGAGTTCTCTAAATTAAAAAGTCTACTTTTGTCTCTTTCCCTCTTAAAATCCTTCAGTGGCTCCTCAAGTTTCAGAATAAAGCTCAAAGTTGTTAGATCACAGAACTCTGTGGTCCGGCTCTGCCTCCGTTTCTGGCTTCCTCTCCTGCCACTTCACTACACATACCCTTCGTTCCAGCCAAACACAATTACTTAAAGTTCCCCCAAATACATCATTGTTTCTTGCTTCCATTTTGCACATACGCTGTCCCTTGGCCTGGAGTATCCGTTGCCCTCTCTTTACCTCGTCAATTTCTACTGCAAACTTAACCCAGTCAGCCCCTCCTTCCGGCAGCCTCCTCTGAGCTCTCAGTTGGCATCAGGATCCAGTGCACACGTCAACCGTAACTTTTTTCTTACTCTATTTCTTACTGATTTTCCAGCCTGGCTCCCCAACAAGACTGTAAGTTCCCTGAAGACAGGCCCCTTATCTTACTGTCTGCGCAGCTCCAGACCCTTGCAGGGTGCCTGGCACAGAGTACGCAATAAACAAATGCCCACGGGAGGAGGAGTGGATAAGTGAGTCATTGCTCTCCCTCGACCAAAACCACAGGGCAGTGACATGTGACCTGTAAGGGGAGCACGGCACAGGCTTGGGGAGTAAGGGGAGGTCTACACTTAGCTCAGGGAGATTAGGCCAACGTGTCTTTCTGTTCACTGCACAAAATGGGTTTCAGTGTGTCCCTCAGGCATAGGGGTTCAGTCGGGGTTGTGTGTACGTGGGCAATCCTCTGAGGATGTGTACTGGGGCATATCAGAATATTCGTGTGTGTGCACACACGCGTGTGAGGGCACACATGCACACATGGACATGGGCACGCTCACACCTAACAAGAACACCGCGGTGCATGTGTAGGGTGATGTAGTGGGAGCCAGTGCTGCCGTTGGACTCCCAGTAGGTCTTGGGGTTTCGGTCTGTCAGCTTGCTGGCCCGGTGCGGGTTGGAGGACACCTCCACCTTCTCCCAGCACTTGTCCTCCTTCACCTCCACGCTGGAGCCTGCGGGCAAGCGGGAAGCCTGGTTAGTTGAGAGAAGAAAGGAAGGGGACTAGGGAGCAGGAAGGGAAGGGGGGAACAGATGCTGGGGTGGCAGCAGGAGAAAGTAGATGGGGGCACGAACCCTGGCAGAGATGCCTGAGGAACACGTCAAAGAAGGGGATGTTGATGGGGCGGTAGGTTCGTCTGTGGTCTTCGATCTGGCCCAGCACCATCTGCAGCTCAGACATTGGAGAGAAGGGGTGTGAGGAGGGGGCAGAGACACGGAAACACATGTGGAGAAAGAATCAAGGGGCAACAGAACACTCAACCCCTTTCTTCCCAAATTTTGGCAGAACAGAACCATGTGGGGTAAAGGGTGGGGAACAAGTGCCCTAGATTTGCTACTACTTATGCCAAACAGGGACATGCACTGAACCACCTTCCCCTGCTTCTGGCTTACTTCTCAGCTCCGGACCCACACACCTCCTCACCTGAATGCAGCCAGCCAGGATGCTGGAGGTGAGGTTACTATAGAGCTGGGCGTGTTTCTCACACTCTGTCACCAGGTCCCGCAGCTCACAGGCCAGCAGCAGCTGAGCCGAGTGCTTGTCCAGGACTTTGGCGAGGGCCTCTTTGGCTCCCAGGCAGCAGAGCACCACTGCATAGTCTTTGTGCATGGAGGCCAGGCGATACAGGAAGCAGAGCAGCTCCTGAACAATCTGGCCCAGAGCCACAGAGATTAACGTAGGGAAACAAAGGGCAGGCTGTACAGGCTGAGGGGTGGGTTTAGAAATGGGGATGTGGTGGCTGAGATTTTGGAGAACGTGAAAGCAGAGTACCAAAGACAGGCTGGCACAGAACACTGGGGTGCCGGGACTCCAGAGTGAGTTGGCAGGGGCAGAGCTCGGGCACAGCTCCCCAGGCTTCTTCCTGCCAGGACCAAGCTATCTCAGGAGCCAACCTCGGTGTCTGAGCCTTGCTGCACAAGGCACAAACCCCAAAGGCGGAGAGCAAGGACTGTGTGGACTGGTGCACGTGGGCTTCTCCTAAACCCAGAATCTAAAATTCAGGTGCAGCCAGAAGGCCTCAGTTCTGGAGATGCTCAGATGACGCTGGTCTCCTTCCTACACACCCCTCCCAGTTTCCAGACTCATCCAGGAAGGCTGTGCTGTGCCCTCCAGAACCTCACTAGGTAGCTGGTGTCCAGAGGCTGCCTTTCCCTCCCCCACCCTTGCCAAGGCTCTGGTACCTCAAAGTCACTGCTAGGGCCACTCAGACAGTTGAGGCAGGGCTCCAAGACCTCGTGCCAGGGAAGGACCATGGCCTCCGGGTGATCCAGCAGCCGGGTCATGACCCTGGCGAGGGATGGAAATAAGTGAAGTCCCTGCAGTCTGCCAGCTGCCCTTGCCCCCGACGCACGGGTGCCCCCGAGCTGGCCTCTCACCTCAGCGCCGTCAGCAGCAGAGTTTTGTTGGGCCCGGGGGCGTCCAGAGTCCGCAGAAACAGGAGGAAGGGCTGGCTCTCCTGCTGGAGGCGCTTGAGGAGGGGTCTCATGGCACCCCCTGGGCTGCCCTCTCGGCACAGCACGCGCTCCAAGTCCAGGAGGAGCTCTGCAGATGGGCCCCCCACCAGGGATCGGATCAGTAGCTCAGGGGACCCATCCTGGCCCTGGGCACCAGGCGTCTCCAGTGCTGCTGCTCAGACACACAGGAGGCAAAAAACGGGTAGGAAGCAGAGTCATACAAATTGGTCAAACTCAGAAACGGGCAGATGCAGAAAATAACCGCCCACACCCCCCAATTTTCCTCCCGTTGTGAGGATGTCTGAAGTCTCTACTCAACTGTGGGGGATTTTCTTTTCTGGCACCAAATATATACCTAGCTACATCTGTAAAAAAAATTAGTATGGCAAAAACAGTCAAGTTAAACAGCACAGTTTTAATCTCATACAGTCCCACAACTACCTTTTATTATTAACTGTCAGCTTTGCTATATTACAGAAGTCAATAACTATTAGCTACTACAGTCACATCCCTATACTACCTAGCATGGTGGCTTCAGATGTACAGACTAAAAGACACAGTGCTTATTCTGATTTGCCCCCATACTTCCAGGTTTCGCTTGTTTGTTAAATACAAAAGGTTTCTTCCCTATGGCATCAATATTTCACATTCTAGTCACCAACTTTCTGTACCATAAGCTACAATTCCTCTACAGAAGGCGTCTCTAGAAGTCATTTCAACCAACTTTCCAGTGTCCAATAAGAGCGGACCAAACCCAGCCCAGCCAGATGGGAACCCTTTTATGTTTAAAGCCATTCAGAGAAGGCAATTTCCTTGTACCTATTCTACAGTCCCCCTCTCCTCTTGGTCATGAAGTTCTACTTGAGACCCAACTTGAGCACCAAAACCCTCACTCATTTCCTGAAGGTTCATCGTGTCTTTCCAGCACAGTGCTAGGATGTAAACCTGAGCCCTCCTGGCCGCGGGCGGGGACCGATTCCTCAGCACAACCACTGCCTCCCCAATGGTACCTGCACGCTCGGGACTGCCCGGTGGCTCCGAGTAGCGATTGAGAAGCATCATGAGGATGGTGCGTGTGGTGGGCATGGCTTCTGTCCCCGGTGCTATCCCTGAGTGTCTAAACAAGGTGTCTCTCAGCTCTCGGGTTATGATCTGGTCTCCCAGAGTGTGGTGGTTACACAAAAGTAGGTTGAGGAGGAGCAGGCCGTTTCTCACCGCGGAGGAGCACCTGGGAGGAGGGAGGTGACCCAGGAAGAAGTTGAAAGAGAGTGAATGCAATGGAAGCAGGAAGCCAGCTTCCTGGAGGGAGGAGCCCTGCAGCTGGGGAGGGAGGGGCTCCGGGGGTCCCCCTAAGGCCAGACATCTGGCCTCTTGACCTCAGGTCACTCCTCCCAACTCCAGGAAGGAAGAGCAGGTGTCTCTGATCTCTCTGGAATCTCCCTACCCTCAACCACTGGCCTCTCTTCTAACAACAGCCAGAGAGGGCCACCACATTTCATCCAGAGGCAACGACGTGAGAGGAATTTCTGTGGAATGCATGAGATCTGGGCAGGGGAGCAGCAGGGCTTGGGGCTTAGCAGGAGTTTGGAGTTTGGAAGGGGAGGTCCTGACCCCTCCGTGTTCAGCATCAGGATCACGGCAGCAGGGACGGCAAGGAGCAGGCTCTCAGTGCCCGGGCGTGTGGCCGAGTCAATGCTGGCGAAGATTTCCCTGGTCATCTGGGCATCAAACAAAGGGTGGATAGAGTCTCGGCCGGTAACAAGAGTGGGGATCTCCGAGGAGCTGGCAATGGCCAGCATCTTCAGCGCCTGCGAGGGGATGTGAAGGCAGAGTCAGGAGTGGGCAAAGCCACCATGCAGAGGAGGGGAGAGCCGGGCCGTCATTCTAGGCCTCAACCTTCGGGGCAGCTGAGCTGTTTGCAAATAGAAATGAAAGAGGTAATGATGGGACGTCAAAAAGAAAGAAAAGAAAAGAAAGCCAACCAAAAAAACCTAAGGCTCCATGGTAACGTGAGCCTGCAAATTCTCTCTGCCAGCACCGAGGCTCACCAAGTGCTGGGGTAGCCGCCCCTCCACAGCTTCCCCTCAGGACAGAGCCCTTTCACAGCCTCTACTTGTCTTCAAGGCTTTCCTTTAAGTTGTCTTCCATCTCGCTTGGCCACTCCTCCCTTTGAAAAACCTCTCTTCCCTTGAGTTCCATAACTTCTTGTCCTCCTGGTCGTCCTACCTCTCTGGAGTTTCTCTGCTGCCGGGTCCCAAATACGGAAGTTCCTTGTCCCCCTTCTCCTCGATCTCCGCACCCCCTCCCCACGCAATCTCGGCCATTCCCCCAACTGCCGCTAGCACCTGTGTGCCAACACTCCCACCCCTATGTCCCCTGGCCTCCAAAGGCAGTATCCAGCCTGCCTGGACGAGGCTACTTGGGTTGACTCACAGGCAGAGCAGCTGGAATTATAGGAAAAAATACTGGTAATATGCCAACTTGCTGCTGGTACTAAAGAGAATCTTAAATTAGGATGAACGCTAAATCATCAGGGTGGAGAATGTCTTGGCTGGTGAAAGGGTTGACTCTTGAGAAGAAACCTTCTAAGGATGAAGTAAATTAGAAATAATTCTCAGGATGATCTCCCTTGTGAGGGCTGGATCCTTCAAGCAAATGCTACCTCATAATGAGGCTTTTTCCCTTTGGCTACCTCACCCTCCCCCAAGCTGAATTCTGTAGACCTTAAGTTATAAACAAAAAGATGCAATTCTGTTATAGGGCAAGAGTTCAAATTTAGAGGCCAATGTCGTATTTTGGTCATGCGGTTTGAAAGGATCAGGGAATTTTTTGAGCAGACACGGCCTCAGCTAGGAATGCTTGGCTGCTCTTGGGAGGAGCAGCATCAGGCTGGCCCCATAAAGGACGAGCCTCCTGGCCTCTCCCTGGGAAGCCTGCCCTAAGAGCACCTGTGCTCCAGTCCATGCTGCTGCCGTTACACTGCTGGAATCCATTCTCAGAACTGCTCTGGACGAGGCCTACCTGTCCCCTGCCCATACCTCCCTACCAGCCAGCCCTTCTGTCTGGAGTACTCAGGAAGCCAATTCTTCCTCCCTGAACGAGGGCCTCCTTTCACCATTCTCTGGGCCCGGTGGGGGCAAGGCAATGGCAATGCTGGCTGGGCTTTACCCGTATCTGGTGAGGAGGTATTTTCTGTGTACCGGTACCACTCAGACAAAAGGGTTAAAAAATACTCTGTCACATCTAGAAACTTAGTCTTTAATCAGACACCTAGTTGTAACTAAAAAGCCATGGGAAAGTCAGCATACCTAGAAATTCAACCTGACCTTCTCTCCACACCTCTTCCTCTTCCAACATTCTCCCCCTTGGCAAATGACCACCTCATCCACCCCTGCTGCTCAGTTTTCAACCTGGGAGTCATTCTCAAAAACATTCTTCTCCCTTCCTCCAAATATGCATTCAATCACCAAGACTGTCCAGCTGGATCTCTTCCATCCACCTGCATCTTTCCATCCCAACGTCTCCCCCTTGTCCAAATCACCAGAGAACCTCCTTGAGATCAGTCATGCCCCTAACCTGCCCACCCTGCCCATCACTCTCTACCTCCAGGCCCGGTAAACTCACCGCCAGCCCTGCCTGCTGCACCAAGACAGAAGTCTTATATTCTTGCATGCAAACCAGCACAGCGTAGATGCCACCCTCCCTGGCGAAGAGTGGGCGCCACTCGTGCTTGGTCATGAGCAGGTAGAGGAGGCGCAGGGCCAGCACCACCACCATCTTCTCTCCCACCTGGTTGGTCAGCAGCTCCACCAGCGTCTTCACTAGCTTCTCTCTGAGACAGAAGAGACATCGGGGTTCCCCATCCCAAGAGTCATGTCTGGCTGCCCGCCCAACCCTGTCCACCAAGATCCAGTCCATCACCCCCCACCCGCCTCCATCCTACTCTCCCTGCCTCAGTCCCAGTCCTGCTGCCCTCTCCTCTGCAGTCTGTCTCAGGCTCTTCACCTCATCAAGTAGGGAGTACTGCAAAAAGGTTATGAACTCTGGTTCATCTTTTCAAATAAATCTATAAATTTAGTATAATGCTAATCAAAATGCCCAAAAGGTTTAAAAAAAAAAAAAATGACAGGCAGGTTTAGGTACAGGAAGAGAAAATATGCAAGAATTGTCAAGAAATGTTTGGAAAAAAATAAGTGTAGACTTGCTTACTACTTATCAAAATATAAACTTACAATAATTAAAACTCTGGAAACAATACAGGGTAGCCAAACAGACAAATAGATGAGAAGAGAGATAAGGGTAGCATCTCAGACAGTGAGGACAGGAAGGACCATACAAAACGTGAGGCAGAGACATGTGGCTATCTATCCGAAAAAACGAAGGCTGGAGCTCTGCTTCACTCCGTTTGCAAAAATAAACCGCGAACAGATTTTAAAATAAACGTGAAAGTAAAATCATAAATATTTTTAGAAAGTATAAGGAAATATTTTTATAATCCTAGAATGGAATAGACCCTCTTAAAACCCAGAAGCCATTTTTAAAAAGTTGAAAATATAGCAACATGAAAATCTGAAACTTCAGCATAATGAAAGATACTATCCACAAAATTAAGAGCCCAGCCACATAAGCTAGGGAAAGGGTCCAGTGAAAATGCTGATCTGAAGGGAAGGAAGAAGTGTCTCCAGAGTTCCTAGATCACAGTGAGCATCACAAGAGGAAAAAAGCTGGGACTGACATTTTTCTCCACAGTGACAGAGATGCATATTGAGGGGGTGGCCTGGGAAATAGGAAGGAAAGGAGGACAAAAAGAGAAATTCTGGGAAATAAGGCAAATAAAAGCACTGAGAAAGTTCTGTGTTTATCTCTGTCTTTTCTGTTGTCATTGTACTGGGGTCTCGAGGTCCAGAGGTCCTGGGGTCCATAGAGCCCTAACTCGACCAGGTGCCGATGGGGACCAGCGGTCAGAGTGCTAACAGCCCCTCCCCATGTAGAGATGCTTTCTGTCTTCTCTCATGAGCTTTATGATGACTACAACGTGAATCGAACGTGCTTTAAATATATATCCCTCTCTGTAGCCGTGATTTACTATAAACAAGTTAACATACATATGAATGCATATGAATATGAATAAATAAATATAAGTAAGGATGTTTACTAAAATGTTAACAGTGACTACCTCTGCATAAAGGGTTTTCAGATGATTGTTATCCTCACAACTTTCTATTTTTCTTACAGTGAGCATGTATTATTTTATATTCAGAAAATTAAGTTAATATGATTTTGAAAGAAAAAGACAAGCAAAATATTTGAAACAGAAGTAATGGATTAATATCCAGAATGTCTGTAAATTTAAAAAAAGGCTAAGACCAGGGACTTCCCTGGTGGCGCAGTGTTTAAGAATCCGCCTGCCAATGCAGGGGACACAGGTTCGATCCCTGGTCCGGGAAGGTCCCAAATACCATGGAGCAACTAAGCCCGTGCACCACAACTACTGAGCCTGCGCGCCTAGAGCCCGTGCTCTGCACCAAGAGAAGCCACGGCAATGAGAAGCTCGCGCACCGCAACTAGAGAAAGCCCACAAGCAGCAACGAAGACATAACGCAGCCAAAAATAAATTAACTAATTAAGAAAAATACATTAAAAAAAAAAGACTAAGACCCAATAAGGAAGTGGGCAAAGGATAAGAATATTTATAGCAGAAGAAATACAATGCATGCAAATATGCCTAACTTCTCTAGAACTAAGAAATTAAAACAAGGAGATACCAATCACTTCAAATTTCCCCAACCTGATAGATTTTAAAAATGATTAATATCCAGTGCTGGCAGATGTGAGGAAAAACAGATCGATTAGAACACTATTTGAGAGAACAGACTTGTGGTTGCCAAGTGGAGGAGGAGAATGGGGGAGGGAAGGATTGGGAGTTTGGGATTAACAGAGGCAAACTATTATATATAGAATGGATAAACAACAAGGTCCTACTGTATAGCACAGGAAACTATATTCAATATCATGTAATAAACCATAATAGAAAAGAATATGAAAAAGAATATATATATATGCATAACTGAATCATTTTGCTGTACAGCAGAAATTAACACAACATTGTCAATCAACTATACTTCAGTAAAATAAAATTTTAAAAAAGAACGCTATATTTGAACTTGGATATAATCATACTGCAGGGTCCGAGGCAGTATTGAAGAATGAGGCAGCGCCATGCGGACTGACATACTGAGTGTAGACATACTGCGTGCAGGGGGAGAGCTGCAGAAACAGGCAGAGGGTGATCACATATATGAAAACACAAACTCAGAAAACACACTAACAAATGTCAATCTCTATAAGGTCTGAAGGATATGTGCTGGGACATGACAACAGTGGTAAAAACGGACCTTGGCTTTTCATTCTCTGTTCTTTCATACTCTTCAGATCTTTTAAAATAAGAATGCAGTTGTGTATTATTTGTATAACTAAGAAGTATTTAAAAATTTTTTAATAGATAGAAAGTAGGGAGGGAGGAAAAAGAGGGGAGAAAAAAGAAAAGAAAACTCAAGCTCAAAAGCCAAAAGGACCTAGATTTGAATCCTGGCTCTGCTATCTGTCAAACTGGGCAAGTTACTTAAATTCTCTAAGCCTCAGTTCCTGACCCACACAATGGATAAGAACAGCATCAAGTTCTCCTCTGGAGATAGGAGGATTTAATGAGAGAATGCTTATAAAATTTTAAGCACAAGGCCTGGCACAGAACAAATGCTCCAAGAATATTAACCATCGTTAATATTCCACCCTCCTGCTCAGCTACCCCTCAGGCTGACCCTTCTTTCCTCCCAACCTTTCTAACTCTTGATCTCATAGCTCCTTCCCTCCCCCACCATCCTCCCCCACTGACAGCTTACACCATAACCCCCTCCACCTCTCCATGGTTCTAACCTTAGGGATCTGTCGGGACTGACCAGAGGGTGGTCCCGTTCAGTGACTTCCTCCACGGCCTGAGAGAGGGCATAGAGTCCCGAAAGCTGCAGATTTGTGTCCAAGCTGGATATCTGCACAGTGGCCACAACCGCTGCCACATGCTGATCCAGGGAACTGCGTGGCCCAGGACCCTGCAAGGCTCTAGTCATTTCTGAAAGCGGTGAGGGAAAGGCAGTGCCTTAAAAAAACTGTGGCAACTTCACGCTGGAAGTCTTAAAAGGTCAAGTCCAGTTATCCTACTGACATTTTAACACACTGTTCACTATTGTAGCTTGCACCTAGAACTTTCCCAATTCTGTGTGAGGGATTTAATAGTCAAGCAATGAAGATGATAATACTCTGGAATACAGACCCTCCTTTTCCAGGGATACTGAAGAAAGGGAGCAGTGATCAATTACAGATAATCAAGGTCGAAGGAAGGAAAATGGATGCACGCTTCCAAACCATTTTCCCATACAAAAGTGACCTCCCTCCACGGCTTGCCCTCTGCCCTGACTACCCAATTCTCTGGGGACCACCCGGGCCTTGCTCCAACCTCTTTGCCCTCCCTCCCAGCACCTGACTCACCACTGGCTGCCTCCTTCATCTCGGCGGGCAGAGCCATCCCCTCAGTTACCAGAAGCTGGTTAAACAGCTGCGAATCACTCTGTGCCATGGGGGGCTCAGTTTTTCCCCTGGCAGGCTCTGCCTCTAACTTAAGGGGCTTTGCTTTGGGGGACTCAGCCTCTTCCTCTGAGAAGTTGGCCTCTGACTTGGACTCCTCTTCCAGATCTGGGGAACTGGAGTGACTTCGCGAAGAAGACGAGCTGCTCAGTGCCTTGGGTGGCAGCCCGTACTTGGTGTAGATCTGGGAGTTGAGCAGGTCGCTGAGGGCGCTGCCCTCAAACCGATTACTGAGAACCTGCAGTAGACCCTCAGCCATCGCTACGGGCACGGAGATTTCACCTAGGGCCTTCTCACCCAGGGTCTGGCAACAGAATGGTATGTATTTTTTAGGAAGGAGCAGACACAAAGGCCCTGGGGACAGGAACAGAAGGGCGGCCACCTCCCACCGTGCCTTGCACACCTGCTACATACTAGATCCTCCCGGCATTTGCCTCCTCCCCCAGCAGGACCCCTCGGGCTCTCTAACCTCTTGCTTCAGCCTTCCCCTAGGCAGTTCCATATGGCGAACTACCTTAGAGGATCCCGCCTCCAACGCCATTCCAAACCCCCCAGGTATCGCAGGCCTGTAATACCTCATCCAGGTTCTCCCGAAGATTCTGGAAAATTGGCTGCTGCTCACATACATCCAACTTCTTGATGAAGAAGAGGAGCTCCCACCACTCAGCCTGGGTCAGGTATCCCAGTTCCTCGTTCTTCTGAGGCTCGGGCTGGAGGTACGGCAAAGAGTAGAGCCCATCCACCGGCTTCCAGTCCCAGGAGGGAAGTGCTGAGGAGACAGGCATGAGGGGCCTCAGCTCCGCCAGAAACAGATTGAATTTCTGAATCTCTGGGGCAGTTCCTGGTCAGGAAGGGCTTCATTCCAGCCACTCCTCCTCTGTTCAGAGACACGACGTCCATGTCCCCTCCATGGCTCACCTGTGCCCAACACAGTGGCCCCCGACCCCTTCTCCACAGCTGCTGAAGCCATATCCTCAGCAGTTTCCTCGGGGCCCAGGATCTCCAGCATGTGCCAGTGCACCCAATAGGTACGGCCCGTCGACTGCCAAAAGACCTAGTATGGAGGGAGGAAGAAAGAGAGAAGAAGAAGACAGAGGGCTCAGCCCTGTGAACCCTGAGCTGTGCAGGCTGGAGAGGACACGGCTGGACCCAGACCTGGGGCACACAGTCCTCAGGGGCACACGTGGCTAGGCTTGGGAAACCTCCATACAGCAAAAGCCTCCCTTCCCCTACCAAGGTAGGCCCTGCCTCTCATCTCTTCCTAATCCGGATGGCCTCCGCGCCCACACTCCCTCCTAGCCAGCTCCACTGGTGGGGGTCAGGGTGTCTGAACATATCAGTTCTGCTTCCTGGGTGGGAAGGAAAAACTGTTTCCTTGACCTCACAGCCCACCCACTCCTGCCAGATTTTCTCAGCCCTACAAACAGCCCCCCTATCCATCACTGACCCCCTCTAAACCATTCCAATTTTCTTGGGGTTTTCTCCTTGGGTGGCCTGCAGAAGCCCCCTATGTGGATGCCCCACCTATGCCTCACCCAAGACAGACCCCCCAGTGGTGGCCCGCGACCGCGCTCTTGCTCACCTGCACAGGGGGCACGCCATTGTTGCTCTGCCGGAACTCGCCCTCGTCCCCGGCACTGATCTCCTCGTAATCGTCCAGCATCCGCACTCGCATGCCCGGCTGCAGGGTCTGCTGCACGTACTCACCGTAGCCACTGCGGCTAGAGAATTCAGCGCGCTGGCGGAAGGCCCGCCCTTGCCTCCTGGGGGCGGCAACGTTGGTGGGGAGTAAAAGGCTGGGGCCTGAAATGCCAGGCTGAAAGATGGACCGGGTTGGCCGGGGTGGCGATGCGGCCTGTTCACTGAGGTTCCGGGCCCAGCCCATGCTCCGCACGAGCTCTGAGATGAGGTTGCCCACAGCCATACTGAACTCCAGCTCCCGCTGCCCCCGGCTTTTCTCCCGGCCAAAATCCTCCCTTGAGGATTGGGAGCCTCGGTCTCCAGCCCCTGGCTCTGGACTGTTATTCAGCTGATCCAGCAGGGAAGTGACACATAGGTAGCGTTTCACCAGGGAGAAGAGCAGCTTTCCTGGGATCTGGAAGACACAGTCCATGGGGTAGGCTCCTCTTCTCCCAGCTTTAGCCCCTCTCCTTTCCCCTCAATAACACTCTCTCCAGAAAAAGATAAAGGCCTCATCCCCATACCTGTAGTTCTCAAACTGTGATTTATAGAAGAAACACACAAGGAGTGCCCTAAAACAGAGATTCCTGATTCTCATCTCAGAGATTCTGAGTGGGGAGGGTAGCACGAACCTTCATTTTAATAAGCTCCCCAGGCTGACGCAGTCCTGAACCACATTTTCAGAAATGATGCCCTAGGCCTTGTACACAGCATTTCCCCCACAGCTGCCAGGGTACCTGAGGCAGATGAATGCCCTCAAAGGCCATGCAGTGCTCCTCAGAAGACGTGGTCTCTGCAAACAGCTCCAGCAAAGTATAGCGGCTGTCAAAATCCATGTGCTGCTCGATGCCATCTTGCTGGCTCAGTGACAGAAGGACATGAGCCCGACTCCCTGTAATCCACACCCAATCTGTATCTTCTCCTCAATCCCCACTACTTACCCGCTGCCTTCCCCCAGACTCTCTATCCCCTACCCCCAGAGGCTTTCAAACTTCTCTGTGACTGAGACTCACAGGAACACATACATTTTACATGGTAACCTAATACAAGTGTACACATATGGAACTGAAACGTATTTCAGGTTACAAAACTTACATTACTAAGTGCCATGTGCTGATATTTTACATTTTAAAAAATGGTTATAACCCACCAAACTGATTTCATAACCAACTAACAAATCTCAAACCAGTTTAAAAATATAAACTTATTCCCTTCTCTGCCACTGCACTGAGAATGGACAGATAAACCAGGTGCTATCACTTTATCCTGTTTATGCAGGTGCTATCACTTTATCCTGTTTATGCACCTGTGATAGCTTATTTTATATTTTTCCCTTTGCGATGAAACTGATGTCCACCAAATACTAGGTATTCTTACAGAGGTGGGAAATCCCTCCTCTTCCTGTTCTTACTCCTGTAGCCTCATTCTCCCCAGTGTTTACCTTCTTCCCCTGGCTGTCTCTTACCAGCATCATGGGCTGCCAGGGCCTGCAGCATCTTGCCCGCACTCCGACGGATCTGAGGCTCAGGGTTGCACAACATGTGCATGAGCAGGTCTAGGGCGCCTGTCTCTCTGAAGACACCAGTGAGGGGCCCGATGCTGGCGTAGGCGCTGAGCACGTGGATGGTGTGGAGCACAGCGGCCGTGAGGCTCGAGGTCGCACCTTCTGCCAGCTGCCTGGCAGCCCTGCGCACCAGCGCCCGCACATCAGCCTCCATCTCTCCCATTGCCACATCATCCAGGCCTCCTGGATCTCGGGGAAAGCTTCCGGAACCCCCAGCTGTTTCATGCTGAGGTCCCTTAGATAATGCCCGCTCACCTAACAACATGGGGCAGTTGGCGTAGACCTCGGGGGCTGACAGCCACATGAGGATGTGCTCTGCCTTGCCCTCTTCCACACCCACTCTGCCCACTTCGCCACACTTCAGGACACTCCATCGGATCAGGTATTCAGGACGCCCATCATGCCCAGGCCGCTGTCGGAGAAGTTCTTCAGGATATGCTTGCAGCCGGGGCCCCAAGGGCACCATGAGTTCCCCAGGGCGCCGCTCCCCCACCATCCTGACTTCCTGGGACACACAAGGAGAAAGACAGAGGCTGTGTTGGAAAGGGAAAAGGCTACATAAAGGGGGTGGAATCTTGAGGCGTAGACAGGGTGGGTGGTGATTGGTAGGTTGCATGGAATTTAGAAGCCAAAGAGAAAAGGCCAAGAATAGGATGGAATGAATAACTTGAACATACTTTGGGATTTATAAGAGAAGGAGAATGGAGTGAAAAACGGCAATAGAAGGAAATGAAAAGATTTAAGAAATAGAAGAAATTACAAAAGAGGATGAGAAGAATAAAACGCAAGGTAACAAAAAGAGTTGACAGTTAATCAGGACAATTTGGGCAGAACAGTAGGGTGGCTGAGGGGTACAGATCAGGACTTAGAAGGATGACATGGGTGAGCAGGTAGGACAGCAGCCTGTGAGATGGTGGGGCCAGAACAAGCCAGGAAAGGCAGGATGGGGAAGTGGTAGGACAAGGAGTATAAATGACAGGGTAAAACTGGACTGTGGATATAAAAGGGTGGGCCACGGCAGATACAGAGAACAGAGACGAAAGGAGGCCCCCACGTGCAGATGGCTGGATGGGAAAAGGGTATGAGAATATTGTGAAAGGAGGAGGGGACTAGGGGGCCAAGTAAAATCATGCGAGAAAAACACCAGGTCCCACCCTGCACTTATGCAGTAGGTACGGTGAGGCTGTAAGTCAGGTAGTTATAGACAGAGGTAGTAATCATGGAGTTGAAGGCTAGGGAATGAGGTCAGGAGACAGTAGAGATTCTAGAGAGGCAATATATCAATAGTACAGATTCAGAGTCAGATAAATGGGACTCTGAATTCTGGCTCTTTCACTTACCGTGTGCATGCTTTTGGACAAGTTACTTAACTTCTAAGCCTCAGTTTCCTACTCTGCAAGATGGTAATAATATTCATACCCAACTCACGAAGTTGTTGTAAAAAGTAAGATCACATATATAAAGCATTTATAACAGCCTCTAACATACAGTGAGCGCTTAGTAAACAGAATCTAATATTATTATTCTTAGAGAAGAAGGTAGGATCAGTCCCCAGATAAACGGAACGCTATTAAGTCAGAAAAGATTATAAACACGTGTGGAGTGATGACTATACTACTGATCAAGGAACACTATGAAGCAGTGTGGGGGCAACAGGGAATGATGAGGATAAGAACGGACGATACACCAAGATGAAGAACTGGTTATCAGGGCAGGGATCATGTTGGGGTACAGGGATAGAAGATGAGAATAGAAGAAACGCGTGAAGAGGAGGGGAAACATGGGATGTGGACCTCGATGGGGGTAGGGGTCCAGTTAGCATGGGGGGCAGGACAGGGAGGTAACCAGAGATGTGCGATGGACAACTGATGAGCAGAGTGAAGTAACACCATCGGAAAGGCCTAAATGGGGGGAGAGGGAGGGCCTAGAACAGGAGCAATAAACTAAGGTGTGGAGGCGAGGTCTGGATGCGGGGATGAGACAGCAGGTAGGCGTAGGTCGCAAGATCAGGCCCGAGCTTGCAGGCCAGCAGGGGCCGTGGAGGAGGCCCGCATCGCCACAGGAACGGGCTTGGGGGGCGGGGTGAGGATGGAGAGGCGCGGTCGGAGGAGGCTGACTGGTCCGAGAATCTCAGCAAGACCTGGCTCCTGTCGTCAGCCCCACGGAGAGTGGGCAAGGGACCGGGGAGGGAACGAGGCAGGAACCGGGGAGGGAACGAGGCAAGGACCGGGGAGGGAACGAGGCAGGGACCGGGGAGGGAACGAGGCAGGGACCGGGGAGGGAACGAGGCAGGGACAGGATCGGCGCAGAACCCTCCTCTCACCTCCCACCGCCCGGCTCGGCCCTCGCTGGGACACAGCGCTGGTCCCGCCGTCCTGGCCCCGCCGTCCTGGCCCCGCCTCCTCAGCAGCTCCCTTCCGGGTCATGTCGCGAGTGCACGCACGGTCGGGCGGCTACGGGTCCCACCGCGGCCCACAGCCGAGCGCGGCAGCAGCGCCGCGCGTAAGCGGAGCATGCGTAGTACCCGAGGACTGCTGCGCTGGGGGCGAGCTGCCCCGGGAAGGGTGAGTGGGGCGCTGCCCGCTGAGCCCAGGGTCGTGGTCACGTTGCTCCTTTCTCAGCAGCCGTAGGCAGCCCTTTCCATCCAATATCAACTTTGAAGCCCTCCCTCCTCTTCACTAGGTCTGCCTTCCTCATCCCCCACCGAAACTCACACTCCCACCCTAGGGCTTTCCTCTTATTTTGCACTAGGTCACGTAGCCCTGAGTTTCCCAAACCCGATGCTTTGGATTGGTTGCGTCACTTTTCCTATTAATTAAAATTGCTCCTCTCTGTGTTGACCTAAGCACCTAGAACAGCTGGGGCCAAAGATAAAGGCCCGAGCCCCCCCGGAAATGTTCCTCAGGTATACTCCTAGAATTTCAACAGCCCAAAGCACTCCTTAGCATTTCATCAAACAGCCAGGCTTGCTTCTCAGAGCAGCAACTTTTGGGGTTTGATTCACGTTCACACCTCCCTCCCTCCAATATGGGAAAACAAAGGCAAAGACCCCACAGTCTGTGCACAAAAATGATACATTTATTGAAAGAGTATTTTTTCTTAATACAAAAGAAAGCTCTGTACATAGGACTGTGACCATGTCCACTATTCCTGGGTCAGCATCCCAGGGAAGTAGAAACCACTAACATACACACCCCACATTCACACACACACATTCACTCAGGCACACACACACACCCCAGAGCCATCAAGGAAGGGAAACACCAAGGGTCGCTGCACATATAAATGCCACCTCGTCCCTGACGCACACATGTTCTCCCAAGGCCACGCTCACACAACACACATTATAAGCACTTTGCCTGATTCACTCACTGGGTCTGTCTTTTGTGGGAAGGAGAGGAGGAATTCATCAAGGTCTCCTCCCCTGGGTGAGAGGGGGGAGTGAGTGAGTGATGGTGGAGTGAAAACAAGAGCAGAGAAAAGGGGCTGGGCAGTTACAGACCTGAGTCCCAAGCTCCCCCACTCTCTAGCCCCTGATTTGCCATGCCCCAATCTTGTAAGCCACCCATAAGCCCCCAGCTATCTCCAGGAGAAAGCCAGAAAGATGACTTCCATCTTGGCACCCCAAACTGGGGCAAGACAGCAACGGGGGTTAGAGGTTCGGAGGTTCTCAAACATGTCGGCAAATCATCCCCTTGATAACTAGGCTGTGCGTAAAAATTTCCCCCACCCCTTCACCTAATCACAGAAGCAGGCTTGTTCCTACTGAAGGCAGTCCTAAGGGGTTAATAAAACTCCACTCCACCGCTGCCCTGTTCTGAAAAAGCTCCCTCTCTGGATACAGGTGGTAAAGGTAGGCTCTGACACAGGGTAAAAGACCCTCCCCCTATGTTGGCCCACCCTCAAGGTCTACCCAAAAGCGGGTAGAAGGGGTGGGGCACGGCCCCTGTACAAATTACATAAATACTGAGGTTACACTTAGAAAAATAAAGTCATTTTCTTCAAGGCTTTTTGTCTTAATTTTAAAAAGTTACAGTAGCTGCTCACTCCCTGGGAGAGCTGCCATTTCTGGCTCCCCTATCCCCACACTCAGCCCAAGAGCTGCTCCCATTTCTTCTGCCCCCCCATTCCTGCCTTCCGCCCCCTCCCAGACCCCACCCTGCTCACTGCAACTTGGGCCCCAGGCAGCTGCAGGCCTGGGGGCGCACAAGGCTGCAATGCCCATGCGTGTGGCACAAATGAAGTCGGTTGCCTCTAACACCCTCCCACCCCCGTCCCCACATTTGGTCTCCCTTTTCCCTCTCCCTAGCAACAGCCCTGAAGGACAAAAAGAGGCCCAGAGCTGTGGGTCACCCTCCCCACCCCGTTGGGGCATGGCCTGAGGGCCCCTCCCCCGGTTTTCTCCTGGAAACAACCCAGGACCGGGCGATCCCAGAATCTCCCCCACACACTGGCGGGCCCCAAGCTCATGGGGCGGCTCTGTCCCCAGAAGCCCAGCCAGCTCCAGGGAGCCCCAGGGCTCCCCAGGGAAGGGGAGCTTGGGCAGGGAGGGGGACGAGAAAAACGCCATAAAAAAAAGTTAAATATTTTAAAAATATATATTTATAGATTTGTTTTCACTTCGTCTCCTCAAATAAAAAGTTCAGAATCAACTTTAAGTAAAGCAGCTGGGAGGAGGGGGGGAAGACAGGGGGAGAGGGAACACCGGTGGTTCCCTCCAACCCAGTAGCCCCCGGAGTTCCGAGGGGAGCGACAGGGCAGGGCAGGTCACCCCAGGAATCTGCTCTGTGCACAGGCCCCACTACTCAGGAGCTGCAGGGGCCATGGGCACGGGCAAGTCTTGAGGGAAGAAGCCCCATCTCCCCAGCTGGCTCCCTGAGGGGCAGGGTTAGGGCTCTTTTGACCCAGCCTGTGGCAGACGCAGAGCTGACGTGGAGTCAGCAAGGAGGCTGGGGAGAGGACCCCGACTGCTTCCTCAGGGGGACACAGTGCCTCGTCCCACAGAGACCTGTGTGTGGGAGGGGGAGCACGGTCCCATTGGGTAAGCTAATACTCATGGCAAACACGGAGCCAAGCTGGCAAGGGGAGTCTGAGGAGGCAGGACAGCCCCACCATCAACAGAGATGGGAGGTGGAGCTAGAAGGAGGGGAGGGTGAGGGAGGGTAGGGTGGAGGGCAGGCTGGCCCATTTCTTTGGCTGGAGTGAGAGGGCTCAGTCCCGTGGCTGCCCACTGCTCCTCCCCGCCTCCCTCCTGCGGCCCGTCAACATGTGTGTAAAGAAAACGTGAAAAGGCAACAATAAATAAGTGGTGCCGTCCCTTGGGCCATCTGTCCAGGGCGGCAGGGCGGATCAGTCACTCTTGGTGCTGTGGGCGGCATCCAGGTTCACCACCTGTAATTCGGTGAGGTTGCTGCTGCTCCCGGCCTGCTGCCCTATCACAGCCATCTGGAGGGAAGGGGATGGGTAAGCAGGAGGTAGGGGGCTGGAACTGACCAGCCAGCTCAGGCTGCCCCCTGCTCACCTGCCTGCCTGCCCACCACACAGGCCTGACCAGGAAAATGGATAGGCCTCTTGGCTAAGGATCTTGGCTTGGACCACCCAGTAATGGAATCCCTGAGGTCAAGATAAAGAAGGGGCTGGCTGACTGGGGTGAAAGGTGCCCCCACCTACCTGGTGAAGCTGAACTGCAGAAACAGGGATCTGCACTGTCCCAGATGGCGCTGTCAGGAACACCTGGGGGACACCACCTGCATTCAAAAACCAAAGGAGAAACTCAAATCACTAGCTCAAGAGAAACTTCCAGATCTTGGAGGTGTGGTGATAAATGCACAAGTGACTGGGTGAGTCTCAGATGTAAGTGCCCAAAGGTAAGTGTCCAAATGTGTCTAAGTACGTATGTGGGTGTGGGTGTTCAAGTGTGCATGAGTGTCCAAGCCTGGATGCTGGAGTGTGTGTGCAAGCATCTGTATGTGTGTGTAAATGTGTAGGTATATGTGTGAGCACCTGGTTTAGGTATGTGAGTGTGTGCATCTGAGTTGGGGGAGGCATTTGAATGTGTGTGTGTGTGTGTGTGTGTGTGTAAGGGACGAAATGGCCCTCCTTTCAGCAGCCCTGCCCCCCCCCCCCAAACTCACCTTGCTCCTGGACCTGGCTGTGGGACACCTGCATGGTGGATGGTGCCTGGGAGAAGGCATTGAGCACGGTGAGGCTGCCATCAGCCAGGCCCGAGGTGGGTGCATACATCACCGCATGGGGGCTGGGGTACATCATGTGGCCTCCCACAGTTGTGGGCACAGATGACGTCATGATGGTGGCGGGCAACGTCACTGGCAAACACAGACACACGTCAGGGAGGTCGGCACTGGTCCATATTGACATCCCCCATCCCACCCCCAGGAACTACAGGCCTCCAGAGCCCTCTTGCCATTTCCCAGGTCAAAAGCTAGATAAAACTTATTCCTTGGTTCCCTGTCATCAACTAAGAATATCCTTATTTTTTCTTGAACACAACCACACCAACCTTTAAGTGTATCCTATCACATCGTTCTATTCCATTATCTATCTGCTCTGTTCCAAGACCCCAAGGCCCTGGGAAAAACAAAGATTACAATGACTGACCCAACCCAAGCAAACTCAGATACTCTTCTTTTAGAGAGCTCCCTCATCCTGTTTTTTACTTGTTCTCACTCCTCCTCTCTCTTCCTCAACATGTGGCTAACAGATTCAGCTTTTAAATAAGCACTTCTCCAATGTTAATGTGCATACAGTCACCGGGGGAACTTGTTAAAAATGTGGATTCTGATTCAGTAGGTTTGGGGTGAGGCTTAAGAGTCTGCATTTCTATCAAGCTCCCAGGTGATGCTGTGATACTGGTCCTCCTTCCACAGACCAAATTTCGTGTAACAAGGTTGCAAATAACTTAAAGTACTTAAAAGTACTTTTATTTTGAAAGTGTCTCGTCATTTCTGAAATGACTAGAGACACAGAGGGGAATTATGGTTACTCAAAAGCTAGGACACCCTCCCACGAGGAGACAACTACTCTATATAAGTCCTTCCTGGTAATTGAGCAAACGTGTGTCTTTGGGCAAGTAACTTCTCCTTTCTGGGCCTCAGGCTTCTCACCTAAGTAAAGAGTGTAGCTTCAATGGTCCCTAATTTCTTCCTGAAATCCACAGCCCTACTGCAGGGCAGGAGTCAAAACCCAACCATCCTCACCTGACTTTCTCATAAGGATTAGGGTAAGGGTTAACCCAAAAGCCTCAGTCTCCACATTAAGAAATTCTCTGACCTTAGTTACGGGATGGATACTGCTGGGCACCTGCTGCTAGGCCTCATGAAGGAGGCAGAGCAGGGAGGTGACAGAGCTTCGAGCTATACCTGTCCCGCTGGAGGAGGTCTGCGTGAGGTCTGTGCTGCTGTCGCGAGAGGGAGACGCTTGCTGTGGGGCCTGGTGCACCTGAATGGCCTGCACTGGGACCTGCTGGGCCACTGCCCCACCTATGAGACACAGAGACTTACTCGTGCTCTGTCCTACCCAGCCACCACCTGCACCAAGCACCCTCAAACACCCCCAGGCCCAAGGTCTGGCACTCTATCCCCGACTCCCATCACTATCTTTCCTGGGAGCCAAAGAGGCCCTTCATGACCAGAATCTTGTCTCCAGGGGCTTCCACGCTCTGCTCTTGCCCTTCCCTCCTCCTCCTGCCCTAGGCCCTGACTCTACCCTCTTCGGTTGACACAGGAGCAGGCATCAAGGACATGATCTGCCTTCCAGTCAAGGTAGGGAAGTGGTAGAATGTCTGCTGTCCTTGTGGCAATGGAGGCACAGGGCTGGGCTTGCTAGACAAGGCCAGAGCATATGGTTGAAACTTACTGACAAGGATAGTTCAAGTCCCAGTGGGGAGGGACCCAGTGCCTACCAATGGGACATAGAGGCTTCTCTCAGGCTCTGGCCCCTGTTCACCCTCTTTCTGAGTGAGGAAAGTCATTCTCCTTGTGCCAGCCCTAAACCCACTCTTAGCATGCTCAGTTTGCCCCTTGTGACTCACCAGGCATCAGGGTGAAGCTGGTAGGCAGCTGCATGAGGCCCCCGGAGGAAACAGGGCCGCTGCCTGTACTCTTCAGCACAGTCCCGTTGGCACTGCTGACAGCGCTGGGGCTGACGCTAGCAGACACTGGTGCCAGGTAGTTGGTGATGGGAAAGGAGGGGCCGCTGCTGACTTGCATGGTGGTAGAGGTGCTGGGTGCTGTCTGGATGGTGGAGGTGGTACCCGGCAGGTTGGTGACAGTAAAGGCCGGTTTCAGTGTATCCTACACCCAGAGTAAAGATGGAGTGGTGAGCCTCTACCAGACCCTGCCCCTTCAAGAAACTGTGTGGATTGACAGCCCAGAATGGAACCAGTGTGCTTGCGTTCAAATCCCAAGTCCGCCATTTACCTGCAGCCTGACTCTTAGACAAGTTATTGAGCTGCTGAGCTTTTTTCTTTAGTCTTCTGTCTGTAAAAGAAGGATAATACCTACCCCATAGGTGTTGTGAAGATTAAACAGGTTAACATATGTAAAACACTTAGAATAGTGCCTGGCTCATAAAAAAAGCAGTAAGTATTTGCTGCTGTTATAATGATGACAATGATAATGTCACCTGAGGTCTGTTCCCAGCTCTGGCAATGATAATCTGTGTGACCCTTGGAAAACCTCTTCTTTCTGAGCCTCAGTTTTCTTCTTCTGTAAACATGAGGGGGCTGGGCTACTATGTCATCCTTAAAAGGGTCCTTCCAGCTCTGAATTGCCAGGCTTCTGAGATAGGGACCGACAGTTTTTCAGGGAATTTAGGGTTTGAGAGCGATCTTGGGGGTTTGGCAATGAAGCACCAAAAGAATTTATTCATTCAGCAAAATTTCATGGGAATAAATTAGCCCTACTGCTAAAAGAGTGGGGAGCCTAGAGCACTGACTCTCCCCTCAGGGAGGCTTTGTTCTTCGAAGAGGAAGGAGGAAGCCAGGAGCTGAGAACCAAGCCCAGAGAACTGAGGGGGCTCCGATACTGGAGGTGGGTCAGCGCGGGATGTTTGCTAAGCAGTGGAGCTCGAAGCCCCTGATTGGCGGAGGCGTTGCTAAGGCAAACAGTGCCGCTTCCTCCGATTGGCCAGTTAGTGAAGGGCCACCCGGAAGGTGGCGCTCCCCAGAGCAGCAAGGGAGGAAGCTCCACCCCCTCTCCTTACCGGGAAGAGGAAGGGGGAGGCGTAACCACGGCCGGCATCCCTAGCAGCCGGGCGAATACACTCCCTAACGTGTGCAGACCCGGACATCCTGAAGAGGCAGGCGGCTGGCTAGTAAGGTAGTCTCCCGCCTAGTCAGCCAGCCTGCCTGCTGACAGTGCTGGCTTCCCAGGACCCTGGAACCCATGAGCACTCCCTTCCTACTCCCCGGCCACCCAGCCGGCCAGGAGGGCAGGGCTAAGCGACGCCCCCGCCCCCAGCAGGGAGACAGCTGGCGGGAGGAATGCAAGGGCCCTGCCAGGCAGGCGGGCTGCAGGCGGGAGGCCGGCGTGGAGCCGGAGCCGGCCTTATATGGGCACGGAGGCCGCCCGCTTATCTAGGGGGCCGGCCTCCTGTCAGGATAGAGAGGATGGACACCTGTACCCTAAGATGCGGGGCACTAACCCGGCTCCACTCCACATCAGTAGGCACCTATCCACCTGTCCTGGGCGAGGGTGAGAGACCCCTTCCCCTCTCTGCCGGTCAAGTCCCTCCCCTTCCTTCCCCTCAGACAGGGGACCCAAACACACCTTGGTCTCCCCACTGCTGTCGGACTCCGACACCTGGTAGGTGAGATCTGTTTCTTCAAAGCCCGTGGCACTCATTCTCTGGTCTGTGGTGGGGTCTGAGCGGGGTGGAGAGTCTGGCGAGTTGAGGCAGGTCTGAATCAGTGCCTTGCCAGTCTCACTGGTGATCATGGGCTGCAGTTTGCGGGTGGCAAAGGTATACACATGGCCTGTCTCACTGGCCACCAGCAACAGCACCTGTGTCCCTGTCAGCGTGGACAGCTCATAGGCCTGGGGGTAGGGGGGGAGATGGGTAGGTCAGCAAAACTTTTAATCTCTACCTTCCTTGGGCAGTGGGAAAGAGAGGGAAGTACACAGTGATCTCAAGCCCCCACTCCCATAATTACCTTCCTCTCCAGTGACTCTATAGGGGTCTTATCTGAAGGATATCTGAAGGTGAGCTGAAGAGTAGAAAAACCCCATGCTTCTCTTTTGAGGAACAGCCTCACTGACCTGCAGATACCCCAAGCAAATAGCCACAGCTCCCGGTGACAGAACATATAACACCTCAGCAGACACGGAAGGGCCCAGGTAGCTGCTCCTCACTACAGCTTGGTGCCCAGAGCCTCACGAAGAGATGGCTCCCACTACCTCCTCACCGTCACAGGGACCAGGATGAAGTCACTACTACACTGGAAGTCACATAGATATTAGGGATAAGGGGCCACCTAAGCTCTAAAATGTCCCATGTTTCTTCCCAGAAACTGCACAGGCACTAACCTGTTGCCATTTTGTCCTGCTCTATAATACTCTGCTCCCCCTTTTCTCTTTCCTTGTCTTGATTCAACAGTGTCTGGAGTGAGGGGAGATGGCAGCTAGATTAGCGGCTACTACCCTGCCATAAAACCCAGGAAGGGGACCTTCACAGACCTTCAAGGATGGCCCCATAGGTAGCATCCTCACTCCCAACAAAGTTCCACCACCCACTGGAAGCAGCCTTGGTTTCTATATGGGATAAATATAAACACCGGCCAATGTTCCCAGAGTTCTAGCTTCTTGTTTCCCAGTTCCTCTGCTTTCATCCCTTCCCATATCTTCTATACCCCAAGACAACTCCTTTCCTCATCCTTTTCACTGGATAATCAGCTAGAAGAGGAGGCATTTCTAGGTACCTCTGCAAACCTCCCCAAACTCCGTGCACAGATTTTTCCCTAGGGCTGGAAATCCCACTTGTTCCAGGGGCAAATGATTCTGAAGCCTGTCCTGCAGGGAGTGTGCTGGCTTCCAGTGGATGCACGGAAGACACATGGCCATCTCAGGACTTGGTTTCTGATGCTCAGGGCAGCATCAGTTCTCCTGCCCTGCTCCCTTACCTGGGGCTCTTGAGCCCCATTCGGTCATCAGCCCTGCCCATCCTTCCAGCCAGCACTACTCTAGTGATGCCCACCTTCCTCCCACACATGTTCGCTCATTGTTGTTATGCAGCTCCAACCTCCTCACCCCCATACCTTCTCTTCTCCCTGCTTTTCCGGCGCCTTCCCCCCCAACACCAGAGCGCACTGGACCTACTGACCCCCGGGTCTCGTTAACCACCTCCCGGGCAGCCCCGCAGCCTCCCATTACCACTCCTCACTCCTCCGCTCTACGAGGGCCCCGGTCCTCTCTGGCGCCCGTCACTCCCACCTCGGCGCCTTTCCTCTCTTTTCCGGACATTCCCGGCATCTCCCCTCTCCCCACATTTCCCTGGCGGCCCCTCCCCTTTCACCCTCCTGGGGCAACAGCCATCCCCTCCCACACACCTCCTGCGGACTTGCCGCCTCTCACCTCCGCCTCGGCTCTGCCTCCTTCCCGGGCTCCCCTTGCGCGTCCCCACCCTCCCGGTCTCCCGTGGCCGGCCAGCCTCCCGGCCCGGTACCTTCTTCATGATGCCCGTCTTCCTCTTGCTGAAGGTCGTGTAGCGCCGCAGCTTGTTGTCGATGAACTCCATCTTGATCTTCACACGGCCCCGAGTCTTCTTACCCGGCTTGGCCCCGCTCACTGCGCCGCTCACCGGCCCGTAGCCCCCGGTGGCCGCCGCCGCCGCCTCGGGCCCACCGACCACCACGCCGAGCTCCATCTCGCTCAGGCTCCGCTTCAGGCCGCGCCGCTCCGCGCCCAGCTCCTCCTCCTCGCCAGACTCCGAGTCACCCTCGCTGCCGCTGTAGAGGGCCCCCGCGGTGGGCGCCGGGGTGGTTGTCGCTGCTGCTGCAGCCTCCCGCTCAAGGCGGCCCGGGCCGAGCCCCGCGCCGTTCCCGGGGACCCGGCCCCCGTTAGCCCCGCGAGTCCCGCCGCCGCCTCCACCGCCTGGCCGCCCCGTCGGGGTCCGGTTCAGGCTGCCCCCCAGGGCCGAGCCCCGGCCCAGCGCCGCCGCGGCCCCAGCTTGGCTCGGTAACATGGCGCTCAAAGTAGGAGGGCGGACGGGCAGTCAGCGAGGAATCGGAGCCGCCGCCGCCTCCATCGGCTTCCCGGCTCAACCCGGCGCTCCTGCTGCTGTTTAGTGCCGCTATCGCTGCCGCCGCTGCCGCTGCGAACCCGGGGCCCCTGCACGCCCGGGCCGACCTGGGCCCTCACTTTCCTGCCCCTGTGGCCCGGGTTGCCCCAGGCCGCGCGGAGCGCCCCCTGTCCGTACGCTAGGGCGGCGCGCCCGGCGGCCGTCAGTGTCCCCCGGGGGGCAGGGGCTGCTGGCCGCGGCCGAGACGGCGGGTGGAGGGGGCCGGGACCACGCGCTGGTGGCAAGGGATCCCCCGACCCTTCCCCCCATATAAAGAGATACAATGTTTCCTTTTATGGCGAGGCCGCTCCTTATATGGTGAGCCCCTGCACCCCCGCCCCATTGGTCCGCGGTTCCAGCACCTCCGCTCCCCATTGGCCCACAGGGGGCGCTTATTTGCATAGACATACCGAACTCGCTGCTGTCATCGCGCGTCAGACGGCAACTCCAAAAGGGGAGGAGCCGACGCCTCTTAAAGGAACAGGAGAGGAGGTACGACTCCGCCCCCCTGACCAGAGAATGGTAGAGAGAATTGGGAGGAACCTGCGGTAGAGGAAGCCTGGAAGAGCACTGGAGCACAGTCTTGCGGAGGAGAGGGAGCGGTACTGGGAACCCGGTGCTGGAAGGGCTGGAAGCTAACACTGGGATAGTCCCTGAGTGGATTGTGCGGATTGCAGTAAATGATATGCAGCCCAAATTCCCAGGGACTGCAGGGATTAGAGCATTTCCCCACGCCTTCCCGAGGGAGTCAACGTTACTGGCGGAGCAAAGGGGGCTTGTGTCCCCGCTGTCTACACTCTTCGCCCTGTGGCCTCTCGGCTCCACCGCTTCCCCTCCCCCCCACCACTTCCTTTCCCTTTCCCTCTCTTTTCAAGGCGACGACACTTTCCCACCAGGCCGGCTCCCCGGTCCTCATTCATCATTCTCTATGCTGGTTTTGGGGGGGGGGGGGCGGGGATCTTTGGCAGACGTACATCTGGAAAAGACCGGGGGAGACAGTCGGCCTCCCGGTCCCCAATGGGGGCAGGGAGGAGAGATGATGATCTGTAAAGACTTCCAGCTGCGGCCTGGGCTGGGGGTGGGGGTGGTCGTGGGGATAAAGCCCACCCCTCAACCAGTGCAAAGGCCTGGGAAAAAGTGTAGCCAGACAGAAAGTTTAAGCAAGCAAGCAAGTGCATGCGTCACACACACACTCTCTCTCTCTCTCTCTCACACACACACACACACACACACACACACACACACACACACGCCCTTCTCTTGAAAGCCAAGAAAAGCCCATAGGAGGAAAAAAAAAAAGAGTGGAGTGCTGCAAAACCCAGGTTCAGGGTCTGGGTCTGGTTCTTAGCTCCAAGGCAGTGAAAATAGCTTGAGCTTTACTATTACAGAAATTATTAAAATCTGGAAGCTGCCTCTTCCTAGCCCTGTGCCTGGAAACAAGTTTTTGACCTCTCCAAACTCCACATTACTCATTGTTGGTATGAGGTCCTTAAAAAGATTAGATGAGATATAGATTAAAGTGCAGTGGTGGTCTAAGTAAGTGGTTAGGGAGGTAATCACCTTGTCCCTAGGATAAACAGCCTCTTGTGTTTAAGGGGATGGCATAGGATGATGATTCCTGCCTTAAAAATTGTTATGAAGATTAAATAAAGCAGTCAGTTGTGAATAAAGTGGTAGTGATAGTGAAATCAATTTAGTATACTGCAACCAGCATTTAAATTAATAAAGTAATGGGTCTCACAAAAAAAAGAGACAAGAGTAAATATTGTTGCATAAAACTTTTCTTTGTATTATTTTTAGTTTGAACCATATGAAATTGCCATTTTATAGGTCAAGAGGGTAGGATACTGTCAGTTTCATATGATTCAATGTTTATGTACTGGATGACAACGTCAACTGCATTTCTTACTGTGAATCGCAATCCAAAGACTGAAAATACTGAAATAAAGTATGTTCAAGTGATATGTGAGATATCATGTGTGTATATATACATACATATACACATACATACTAAAAACATGGCTTGTTCATCAAACCCCTAAATACAGGAATTAAGAGCCCTCCTCTCCCCCCCTTTCCCAATAGTTTTTTAAAGAGTTTTTTTTTTTTTTTCTCTTTTCCTAATTTACTCTGCACAACAGGTAGTTAAACATATGGAATGTGTTAGCTCAAGAGGAAGAACAGGTCAAATAGATAAATAGGTTCCAGACGGGCTTCAGGGGCCACAAATGTTTGCTTGGGATTTGTCTAAGCCACACAGTCTTAAAATCACAGCCGTTGGGGTTCATTCTTGCCTGGCTTCTAAAGACTTTTACATTTGAAAAACCTACTTCAGACACGCAGGGTGGGCAGCCCTAAGCAGTGGCACCCCACTCAACAGAGAACACAGCCGTCTGCCACGTCCACAGGGAAGGGGGTCCAGGATGACAACAGTACTCAGCTTCCCTTCCCAGCGGCTGCCATCTCTCCCATTTCACCGAACCCCAGGGCAATTGCACAGCAGCTTAGTGCCACAGCTCCTTCACAGCCCTTTATCACCGGCGGGGGAAGGGGGGCACCACTCCACCCACACCACATTACTGCAGGTTCAGGAAACAAAACTGCTGATGTGGATAAAGTTACAATCAAAAACTGGCTCATAGGTGTGTCTTCTTTGGACCATAGAATATTTTAAAATCAGGAGATTTTACATAGAAATCTGATTATCTGGCCTCTCTCAAAAAATTGGAATTTTTAGCAACCCCGGGCTTACGTGCCTGCAGGAGCACAATATTCTGGAGCAGAGTTGAACGGTGGCCAGAGAAGAGGCATCTGCTCCCAGGTTCACTATAGACTCTGCACAGCCCACTGAACTCAGATAAGTCCCCTGCCTGGCCTCCCTGGAATGTGAGTTTGGTGCTTCTCCGATAAGGCCTCAATCGCAGTAGTCCCCTGTCCATCCAGACCATGAAGGACCTCCAGAAGGGCATCAGAATTTCAGGCAGATCCCCTCATTCTACACCATTCCCATCCTGAACTTTCTTTCTCCTGATTTTTATCACCCAAATAAAATCGGAACAAAAATTTATTACTTTTTAAAAAAATTAATTAATTTATTTTTTGTCTGTGTTGGGTCTTTGTTGCTGCGTGCAGGCTTTCTCTAGTTGCAGCGAGCAGGGGCTACTCTTCGTTGCGGTGCACAGGCTTCTCATTGTGGTGGCTTCTCTTGTTGTGGAGCACGGGCTCTAGGCGTGTGGGCTTCAGCAGTTGTGGCACACGGGCTTCAGTAGTTGTGGCTCTCGGGCTCTAGAGTGCAGGCTCAGTAGCTGTGGTGCACGGGCTTAGTTGCTCAGCGGCATGTGGGATCTTCCCGGACCAGGGCTCGAACCCGTGTCCCCTGCATTGGCAGGCGGATTCTTAACCACTGCGCCACCAGGGAAGTCCAAGATTGCTTTTAAAAAAATTGCTATCACCAAAAAAAAAAAAAAAAATTAGTGACACTCTAAAACTGTCTTCATTGGGAAATAACCAATTAACAACGTTGTGACAGTTTCAGGTGCACAGCAAAGCGACCCAGCCATACGTATACACATATCCATTCTCCCCCAGACTCCCCTCCCATCCAGGCTGCCACATAAGATTGAGCAGAATTCTACACAGGGATTCTTAACTTCACATAGAAGAAAAGAGGTCTCAATGGTGATGGCAGCATTAGAGGGGATGGAAAGGTCATGAGTCAGTGTGCCCAGGAAATGTCAGAAAGAGCCACGCTGCAAACACTCATCGTGCTTTCCATCAGACGAGAGGAATGTGTTTTGTTTATTTTTTTAATTTTTACTGGCGTATAGGTGCTTTACGATGTCGTGTTAGTTTCTGCTGTACAGTAATGTGAATCAGTTATATGTAAAAATATATCCCTTCTTTTTTAAGAGTTCTTTCCCATTTAGGTTACCAGAGAACATTGAGTAGAGTTCCCTGTGCTATACAGTAGGTTCTCATTAGTTATCTTTTTATACATAGTAGTGTATATATGTCAATCCCAATCTCCAAATTCATCCCACCCCCCTCTTCCGCCCTTAGTATCCATGAGTTTGTTCTCTACATCTGTGTCTCTATTTCTGCTTTGCAAATAAGTTCATTTTTTGGATTCCTTTTATTTCTTTTTCTTCTCTGCCATGGCTAGGACTTCCAAAACTATGTTGAATAATAGTGGTGAGAGTGGACATTCTTGTCTTGTTCCTGATCTTAGAGGAAATGCTTTCAGTTTTTCACCTTTGAGAATGATGTTTGCTGTGGGTTTGTCATATATGGCCTTTATTATGTTGAGGTAGGTTCCCTCTGTATCCACTATCTGGAGAGTTTTTAATCATAAATCGGTGTTAAATTTTGTCAAAAGCTTTTTCTGCATCTATTGAGATGATCATATGGTTTTTATTCTTCAGTTGTTAATATGGTGTATCACATTGATTGATTTGCATATATTGAAGAATCTTTGCATCCCTTGGAGAAATCCCACTTGATCATGGTATATGATCCTTTTAATGTGTTGCTGGATTCTGTTTGCTAGTATTTTGTTGAGGATTTTTGTGTCTATGTTCATCAGTGATGTTGGCCTGTAATTTTCTTTTTTTGTGATGTCTTTGTCTGGTTTTGGTATCAGGGTGATGGTGGCCTTGTAGAATGAGCTTGGGTGTGTTCCTTCTAGAGGAATGTATTTTTTGCTTTATGCAAGTCTGTACCACTTGACTTCTTCCATGATCAGTATTACTTTTATGCAAAAAATTTTCCCTTAAAATTAAGCAAAGATAGAAACAGGGCAGAGGTAGAATAAATGGATCTTGGTGATGGCCTGCATGGGAAGGGGGTGCACAGAGAAGAGGGCTCATGATGGGTTGAGATTCTAAGTAAGGGTGACTATTCTCCACCAATAATGGAAACAGGGAACTTGGCTTAAAGAACAGGTTTGGGAGAGAGGTAAGTTCAGTTTGGGCCCAGGGAAACAGGTAGAGAGAAATGTCCTGTAGAAAAACGGGAGTGTGAGTCTGAAGCTTGAGGTAGAGGCTGGAACTGGAGCTAATGCTTTGGGAACTGTCCACACTGAAGGGCCAGTTAAAGTCACATGAGGTAAGATGAGATTCCTGAGGGTGAGAATGTAGAGAGAGGAAGGTCAAGGACAGAAGCCAGGAGAACAGCCATCTCTGGAGCAGGCAGAAGAAGGAAGCCACAACCAGGGCTGGAGAAGGCCTGGTCAGAGAAGGTGGATACGGCGTACCATCACCAAAGGCAAGAGAGGAGAATTTGAAAAGGCAGATGTGGCCAGCAGTGTTAGCCACTGCAGAGCGGTCAAGGAAGACCAGGCATCTTCCTTGACGCCTCTAAGAAGAGGCTTAGTGATAAATGACCTTCTACAGTACCGCCTTCCCAGTACTTCTGAGTGCATCCCACAGGAGGAAATAATTTTTACATCACAACATGGAGTGAATTCAATTATTGTACCCCATTTTCACACCCTGTGTTGGAATAAGATATCCACATCCTTTGCAGTCACATCCTACTAGTGCTGATGTTGGGTTTTGACATGTGACTTGCTTTGGCTGATAAAATGTTAACAGACCGACGCTTTTAAATGTGCTGGCATGATCTGGAGGGACTTCTTGTGCTCCTGCTACTGCATGAGAGCATGCTCTGGGGGCCAGCAGAGTAGACCCAAACCAGACCTACCACCTGGTGCCAAGCCTGCCTGAACTCAGTTAAGTCCAGCCAAGATCAGCCAAACCTCACCAACTTGTAGATCTGTGAAAAAAATAAATTGTTGTTGTGAGATTTGGGGTTTTTATGCCGCAGCACCACCTCCATAGCTGACATAAGCTAACCATACCCAAACACATATCAAATATAATAAACAAAATTTTGTAAAACAATACTTACCCATAAGGTATACAATGTACTCAGATAGTTTTTTATTGTTTCATATTTTTAAAATGATGGTTACAACCCACAATTTGAAAAGCACTGCTCTAGGGAAATTGTTCTTATGGGTTTTTTTTGTTTTTGTTTTTGTTTTTTTACACTCCAACACACCTGAGGGATGTACCACACTGTATATCTACAACAGTGGCTCACTTACCATTTGTGCAACCTTAGGGAAACTACCTGACCTCCCTGAGCCTTGGTTCCCTAATCTGTGAAATGGGAACAGTAATATCTGGCTAACAGAGTGGTCACAGAAGTTCAATAAGATAATGCATGTTAAGTGCTTAGCAAAGTGACTGGTACAGAGCAAGTATTTAATAAATATTAGCTGTTCTTTTCATTACTGAGAAATTTGGTGAGGAACAGAAGGAACTAGAGCAATTCCAGGGGTCAGGACTTATCTCTTTAGGATGGGAAACCATGCTGAAGTTACGATATGGTAGAGTGTAACTGATGACACAAGGTCTAGGTAATGAAGAGGCAGGAATCAAACCAGCTGAGGGCTGAAAGCCCTGGAGCACTGAGGCATCTGCTCAGTCCTATCTCCTCCATCACCTTCCTAGAGTCTTAAAGGGATTCAGAGACCTGAATCTGTCACTAACTCCTTCTCCAATCCCACTCTAACTAGTTCCCTCCTCACACTCCTATGCTCAATACCTGAGCATGAGTACCAGGCCAGCCAGCAGAGAATCATTAGTTGGCCTCAAAGAGCAACACAGGGTCACATGAACAAGAGGTGGCCTCACCTCCTCTGAGCCCACATTCTCAACAGCCCCAGGAGGAAACTCCCTGGCAGTCCAGTGGTTAGGACTCCATGTTTTCACTGCTGTGGCCCGGATTCAATCCCTGGTTGGGGAACTAAGACCCTGCAAGCCACGCAGTGTGGCCAAAAAAAAAAAAGTATTCAACTGCTCCATAAACCAGAGAGAAGGACCAGTGTCTGCCAGTTATCCCTGCCGAAGCACCCCCCCAAGACTCCGGGAAGGCACATGGCCCCTTCTGATAAGCGAGGGAAGAAGGCACATCATTTATGGGCAAAAAGTAGGGAATGAGCATCAGAAGCAGGTTGTAAAAAAGGCTTCTTTATTGAGAGCAGCGAGTGTAAAAAAAAACCAAAACAAACAAACAAACAACAACAACAACAATAAAGGTGTGAGGCAGGGGTGGCCCACTGTCCCATCTCCTCCAGGACCCACCCCTGCGTCCCATGCCCTCCCACCCCACGCTGCAATTACATACAAAAGCCGCCCACGGTGCATACAAAAAGGGCGGGTTATATAGTGTCAAAAGCTCCTGAAAACTCCTTCATCTGCCAGGCACTTAGGATGAGAAAAGGAGAGAAGGGTGGGGAGGAGGCGCAGGTCTGGGTCAGCGTGCACATGTCCATGGAGGGAGGGGGGGACTCGCTGGCTGGGTCCTCCATGATCCTAGTGCAGACCCCAAAGTGGTCCCCAGGGGCCAGAACAATCCAGGACTTGAGTATATTAAGGAACTCCCCTTGAAGCCAGCTCACCTCCAGCCTAGCCCTCCCCCAAGGAAGTTGGCAGGTGAGTGGCAGAACTGAACCTGGTGGAGGGGAGGAGACCCAGGCCAGAAATTGGGGTTACCTGAGGCACCCACACTGTCCCTGATGGGGGAAGGGGTGGCAGAGAAAGCTGCCCAGCCCAAAGCCCCAGTCACCCAGTCTGGGTCCAAATCAGCCTCCCCAAGGGCTGAGGGTGAGGAAGAGGAAGAAAGCCCAGGCCCTGCCTGACCTCAGCAGTGCCTGTGGTGCCCGGGTGGGGCCCCTAGGGCCCAAGAGGACCAGGATCTTGCCCATCATGCTGTGGGCACCCCTCAGGAGGTCCTCCCCTGCCCACACCATCCTGAGGCACAGCCTGCCTGGGCTCCCTCCTCACGGCTTGTTATCCGCAGGGCTGTCTCCCAGGGTGTTGGCGATCTCGCTGAAGGAGGGCCGGTCCTTGGGGCTGAGGGCCCAGCAGCGCTGCATCAGCCGGTAGAGCTTGGAAGGGCAGCCCTCAGGCTGCGGGAGTCTGGCCTTCCCAGCCTGCAAGTCTGCAGAAAGACGGTGTGAAGAGGGTTAGTCAAAATATTTAATCGCCTGTCCAATACTCTGTGGAGCCTGCAGTTCCCACAGGCAACCACGTGGGGGAGACTCTGAGGGACGCTGGCCAGTGTGGGTGAGCAAGGATTCAAGGAGCTTATAGAAAGCATCTTGCAAGCAAAGGGGAGGACTCCCCTGGTCCCAGCTCTCTCTGGCTGGAGGCGGCAGGGTCCAAGCAGCACAAGAAGCAGCCAATGAACAGGGGCTGAAGTGGGATCAATAGGCAGGCACCAGAGTAGCTAGAGTGAACGCTGGGAACAAGGGCTATTTACCAACCAGTATGAAGGTATTTCGGTAATCTAACAAGTGGAGTGGCCGTATCCATGTATGTGCTGATACCAGCCCTGAGAGGGGTGGGGGAGCTGAACTGGCCCCGGGACCCTGAGCAAGCTCTCCACCTAGAGAACATCTGGAATTGTCTCTCGGAAATAGAGCTGCCTACCTGCCAGCACTTCATCATCTGCCTGCCCACCATGGGGCATTTCCCCGTGGGTGAACACTTCCCACATCAGCACGCCGAAGGCCCAGACATCAGACTTGGTGGAGAAGTCGCCCTCTAGGATGGCCTCAGGGGACATCCAGCGCAGCGGCACCCAGGCCTGGCGGAAGTGGTAGTACTCACTGCGGGACAAGAGGACACACAGGCATGGGGGTGGGGGGATGAGGGGCACAGCCTGGGATCCCAACCTCACCCCAGGTCTGGGTCTCATACCCAAGCTACAGCCCAGATTTTCTGTATCAAGGCATTCCGGGAAATTGGAAACATTTTTGCTTAGCAAGGGGTGGGGTGGGGGGCGGGTTGTATACTGGATAAAATCTGGAGGCATCCACATGGGGTCTGACAGTTAAAAAATTCCCTTAAGAATCAGACTTCGCCTATTGTCAATATTTAAAAGCTAATAATCATACATACTTTCTATACTAGTTTAAAAGTGTGAAAAATGAACACGTTAAATGGAAAGAAATCTTAAAGGGCTTTACTAGTGAGAAACCAATCATGATTAAAGCAACAGTCAGACAAACCAGGGTGAGTCAGAACTGAGACGACTCGAGGGGAAGTTCCCGGAGGCACTAGATAATGTATATTCCAGCGCGATCTCTGGCTATGGGTGCTAAGCTTTAAGTCTTAGCCTTAAAAATAATAATTACTGAATTCAGGAAGTTACAGAGGGAACCATATGAATAGTTAAATTCTATATAAAACTATATAAAGTGTGACTAGTTACTTTTGAAAAAGGTTTATAATTTTTTTTTATCACTAGAGAAAATGTGTAAGATCAGGGAGCTGTGGTCCACTGGCTGGGATGCCTACTGCACCCTTGGGAGAGGGTGGGAAGGTTCTGCCCCTCCCGGGGCCTCCAGCTTTGGACTAAGCCCTTTCCCATCCCCCACCATCTGTGTCTGCCCTCTGCCCCTCGCCCACCCCACCTGTGCCCCCTACCTGTTGTACACGTCCTTGCTGAGCCCCAGGGCCGACACCTTCACCTGTCTCTGAGCGCTGACCAGGCAGTTTCGAGCGGCCAGGTCCTTGTGCACAAAGCGGTTGTTGGACAGGTGCTCCATTCCCAGGGCCACTTGGGTACACAGAGCCACCTGGAACGAGAAAGGGGGCTGTCAGAGCAGATCAGGACTGGGGTATCAGCGGACCGCCCTTGACACAGCTCTTGGTGGGGTCTCAGCACCATTAATGTGATGCTGAAGGAAGCCCCAAAACAAAGGCACAATAGCCTGTTCCCTTCTCTGTAAAATGGGAATAACAGGACCTGCCCTCCTGGGTTGCTGGAGAACTGAATTGAATGAAATAAAGTTTTCGGCCCCACTCCCATGCACAGCAGGTGCTAGATTAAGTGAGTCGCAGGTGGGGTGGGGAGAACACATAGTGACCACCTGCTGAGTGAAAAATAACTGGGCAGTAAGTATAGCTCACATCTTTAGGGGTTGCTCCTCTTTTTTTTTTTTTTTACTTCAAAGTCACATATTTTCTACTAGTTGCATTTCATAAAAAACAAAATAAACAATCATATATATCTATATATAAAATATATGTGTGAGCGAAAGTAGATAGATACACACACACACACACACACACACTGGTTGCCTCTGAGAAGGGTAGCTGGAGGCCAGAGAGAAAAGGTAGGGAAACTTTTGGTTTATATTTTTGGTGTGAACTACATATAGAAAAGCTCATAAAATATATGTCTACTTTCACGAATAACTATAACGCCCACACCCAGGTAACAGTCACCAAGTTAAAAAACCAATGATAGGGGGCTTCCCTGGTGGCGCAGTGGTTGAGAATCTGCCTGCTAATGCAGGGCACACGGGTTCGAGCCCTGGTCTGGGAAGATCCCACATGCCGCGGAGCAACTGGGCCCGTGAGCCACAATTACTGAGCCTGCGCGTCTGGAGCCTGTGCTCCGCAACAGGAGAGGCCACGATAGTGAGAGGCCCGCGCACCGCAATGAAGAGTGGCCCCCACTTGCCGCAGCTGGAGGAAGCCCTCGCACAGAGACGAAGACCCAACACAAAACAAAAAATAAATAAATAAATAAATAATAATTAAAGGTGCTAATAATTAAAAACCAATGATAGGCCCCCAGAAGCCCCCCACTGGCTCCTTCCCCATCACAAATTCTCCTCTCTCCTCAAGAGGTAATCACTATCCTGACTTCTATGAAAATAATGTCTTGTCTGTTCTTTACAGTTTTACTGCTTATGCATATGTTCCTAAACAAACAATACAATTCCATTTTGCCTGTTTTAGAACCAGATAAGGCTGCAAGCATACAAATATGTATATTCCTTTGTGCCTTGATTCTTTCACTTAACATTGCAAGGTTCATCCTTTTTTTGGTATATCATTGTACTGAGGTCTTTTTCATCATAAACACATCATAATTTATTCCTTCTAATGTCGGTGGAAATTTGTTTCACCCACCCCCCGCCAGATTTTCGCTATTAAGAACAGTGTGGGGGCTTCCCTGGTGGCGCAGTGGTTGAGAATCTGCCTGCTAATGCAGGGGACGCGGGTTCGAGCCCTGGGCTGGGAAGATCCCATATGCCGCGGAGCAACTGGGCCCGTGAGCCACAACTGCTGAGCCTGCGCGTCTGGAGCCTGTGCCCCCACAACGGGAGGGGCCGCGATAGTGAGAGGCCCGCGCACCGCGATGAAGAGTGGCCCCCGCTTGCCGCAACTAGAGAAAGCCCTCGCACGAAACGAAGACCCAACACAGCTAAAAATAAATAAATAAATAAAGTAGCTATTAATTTTTTTTAAAAAAAAGAACAGTGCTGGGCAACTACCGAGCCCACGTGCCACAACTACTGAAGCCCGCACGCCTAGAGCCCATGCTCCACAAGAGAACCCACCACAATGAGAAGCCCATGCACCGCAACGAAGAGTAGCCCCCGCTCGCCACAAACAGAGAAAAGCCCGCGTGCAGCAACGAAGACCCAATGCAGCCAAAAATAAAATAAAAAAAAAAAAGAAAAAAGAACAGTGCTGGGTACTTCCCTGCTGACACAGTGGTTAGACTCCGAGCTCCCAATGCAGGGGGCCCGGGTTCGATCCCTGGTCAGGGAACTAGATCCTACATGCATGCCGCAACTAAGAGTTCGCATGCCACAACTAAGGAGCCCACGTGCCGCAACTAAGGAGCTGGCGAGCCGCAACTAAGAAGCCCACAAGCCACAATTAAGGAGCCCACCGGCCACAACTAAGACCCAGCAGTGTGGGGTCATAGACTGTGAGTAGCTCTAGCATTACAAAATAATGCAAAACTATTTTCCAAAGTGTAAGAGAGTTGGGGAGATTTTTCACTGATACCTTTTAAAAGTTTTTGAGCCATGTGAATGTATTACATATAATACATTATATAACATATTAAATGTAATTATAATTAAGAAATATTAACATTTTAAAAATATACACCAATGCACTGAACGAATATCAATTGAGCATCTACTATACACCACATACAACTGGGTGCTGACAGAATATAACAGGGATGGCAAGACTGGGCTCCTGGTGAGAGGGCAGTCTAGAAGGGAGGTCAGAATTGTACCTGCAGAAGGGTGCCACCAATTGGGGGAAGGTGAGCCATGCCAAACAGAGGTAAAATCAGAGGACCAGGAGAGTGCTTGTAAAAACCAATGGTCCCTATGCCTCTGTCACCTTATCCAAACCTTGGGAGCAACACCAAGGGACACAGGACATGTAGCATTTCCTTGTGTATAAAAACAAGACAAACAGAAATGCAAAGAGGTCCACGTGGAAGGTTATTTAACAAGTTCCTGGCCAGCTGTGTATTTCTTCCAGCACACAGACTCACTTTTCAGGATCCATAAGAGAGAAGCCACCCACCACATACGCAATCATGGAGAGACAAACGTGGACAATGACTAGTATCATGGGTGATCAAGAGAATACTAATCAAGACCCGACAAGGTATCATTTGCCACACATATGATTGCAAAAGGTCAAAAGTTGGCCTCTAACTTACCTCCAATGGTTCAGAAAAGTGCATAAAAATAATAATATACAGACACAGAATAATAAAGCAAATGGGGCAAAATGTAAACAATTGAATCTGGATAAAGGGTTTGTAGGAGCTCCTTGAACTATTCTTATAGTCTTTTAAGTTTGAAATATCAAAATGAAACAAACATACACACATACATACACACGCCAATAAACACATTAAAAAAATAACAATAACTAAGTAAAAGCAGCCTGTGTGTGGACCAATGACAGTATGTCACAGATTAACCAAGATTATGGTTTATCTGATTCTATGTCCCTGAAGTTCAAAAAGGAACAAAGGTGAATGTGAGTGGTAGAAGGGCTGCTCCCACATTACCCAGGGCAAGAAGGAGACCACCCAGTCAGAGAGAAGGGGGTGGGAACACTTGTTGTGCACCTACTGTGTGCCGGGGCCCTGAGCCAGGCTAGCTGCTCCCCTGCTTGCTCTCTGTGAGGTGGGCTCCTCCTCAGCTTTGCCCACAGTCCCAGCCAAATGCCAAAGCCTGGCTCTTTCCTCAACACTGCAGCCGCCTTTCCTGGGTCACCTCACTGTGGATGGGGGCACAGGAAGGGCTGTCTGCCATCAGTGACCCCAGGGGTGGGGTGCTGGCTGTGGACTGGCCCTTCGGCATCGCTGGCTGGCTCCGAGCAGCTTCACCAGCCTGGCTCCCAGGGTCACAGAAAGGCCAGGAGAGGAGCTGAGTCCAAACACTGGGAGAGGGGTCACTTCAAAGACAGATCTTCTCAGTCTGTGTGCTCTGACCAGTGAGATCCCTGCAGGCCCCACTGCCTCCACTGGAGGTTTGCTAATTGTGGTCACAACCTACTAGTATGGCATGAAACCCATTCAGTGAATCTTAACCAGCATTTTCTTTTTTTAAAGGAATAGAAAATATCAGAGTGTATCACACGTGGTAAGGATAACTATCATTCACGGAACTTTTTTCATTTTTTAAATATACACGTCTGGGACTTCCCTGGTGGTGCAGTGGTTAAGAATCCACCTGCTAATGCAGGGGACAACGGTTCAAGCCCTGCTCCAGGAAGATCCCACATGCCGAGAAGCAACTAAGTCCGTGCGCCACAACTACTGAGCCTGCACTCTAGAGCCCGCGAGCCACAACTACTGAGCCCACGTGCCACAACTACTGGAGCCTGCGTGCCTACAGCCTGTGCTCTGCAACTAGAGAAGCCACCGCAATGAGAAGCCCGTGCACCGCAATGAAGAGCAGCCACCACTCGTCACAACTAGAGAAAGCCCACACGCAGCAACAAAGACCCAACGCAGCCAAAAATAAATTAATTAATTTTAAAAAAGTGACACTTTAGAATATTTAAAATAAATAAATAAATATGCACGTCTGTGTTGCATTGTGATGTAAAATGTGCTTTTTTTTTTTTTTTGCTACTGTGTCTCAGTCAAAAAAAGTTTAAAAACAATGGTCTACACCTGCGCTGTCCAAAACAGTAGCCCCCTAGCCCCGTGTGGCTATTTAAGTTAATTAAAACTTAATAAAATAAAAAATTCGCTCCTCCGTCTCTCTAGCCACATGCTAAGTACTCAGTAGCCACATGGGGCTGGTGACCACTGCACTGGACAGCACAGGTATGGAATGTTTCCACCACCTCGGGAAGTTCTATTAGGCAGCACTGATCCCAACCACGACCAGTCTGGACCCATTACATATCCAATATATCAACTGACACTGCATGTGCAGACAGGCTGAACACAGGCTACTACCAAGAGTTAGGGGAGGGCTTCCCTGGTGGCGCAGTGGTTGAGAATCTGCCTGCCAATGCAGGGGACACGGGTTCGAGCCCTGGTCTGGGAAGATCCCACATGCCGTGGAGCAACTGGGCCCGTGAGCCACAATTACTGAGCCTGCGCGTCTGGAGTCTGTGCTCCGCAACAGGAGAGGCCGCGATAGTGAGAGGCCCGCGCACCGCGATGAAGAGTGGCCCCCACTTGCCGCAACTGGAGAAAGCCCTCGCACAGAAACGAAGACCCAACACAGCCATAAATAAATAAATAGGTAAATAAATAAATAAATAAAATTAAAAAAAAAAAAGAGGGGAAATCTCATCTTCTTGGTGTATTTTATCAAAAGTGAAGCCACAAAATCTCCGGAGAGCTTCCAACCAAATGCATGAGCCAATGAGAACAGGTCCACCGGGATTACTGAGCCGTCCCTGGGTGCAGAGCCGGGCACTGGATCTCCAAGGAAAAGGAGAGGTCATGCTCCCAAAAGAGCTCCCAGGCTGCCATCCTCAGGAAGCCCCAAGTGTCACTGGTGGTAAAAGGCATTATAAATGGACACACTCTACTTCAGGCTTCAAAACGCCCGGGCATTGTCCAGCCTTGCCCGATTGTCTGTAAGGGGCAGACAAAGGCTTTTGTAACAAGCCCTCCTCACACTTGGCTTTCCCCTCAGCCTGCCCTCTCTGCTCTGGCTCACAAGCTAAACAATCTGCTGCTAGTCATGGGAACAGAAGACAGAGGTCTTGGCCCAGTGACTAACTTGCTATCTTTCCAGAGAAGCAGTGCTTCTGGAAATACTGGCTAAGCGAGGACAGTAAAAGGGAATTCTGTTAACCGAAGCCAGTTAAGTGTTTCCTTACTGCTGGGCAAGGCGCCATCAGATGGCCAGGGGATTAATTTTCAAATGCTGTTATAAACACCTGCACTTTGGTAAAGACCAGATCCACCCCTCTTTTCCAACTTTAACACCCTGGGGGCTCGCCCGAGTTCTGGCTAAGCCACCGTGACACTTCCCTGCTCTTCCCAAACAGGCTGCTGCTTCCCATCCGGCATCTGACTGCTTAAAGCAAAGCGCTGTCCACCAGGTGTGCTAAGCTGCCCCTGCTCCTGGTCCCATCATTAGCTTGCAGGTGATCCATGGAGATATCACAGGATACAGTGCTGAAACTTCAAAATCTCCATCATCTTATCAGCTACTCTAACAAGCACCACCTACAATTATGCCAGCGCCCAGGGCGTGTGTCTTCGATTGCGATCACGATCCCACAGCTATCCTGGAATCCTCCCGAGGCTCCTCCCAGTCCAGGCATGGCACCCTCATTCCAGCTCTAGCTGGCCAGGAAGCAGCCTGCTTACCACTCCACCTCCCTTTAAAAACTGAGCGTTTTCTCCTTCTATTCCCCCAGGACCCTAGGAATATAAAGTGGCACGGTAGCTCACTAAATTATTAGCGCAAGAAAGCATCTACAAATTTTAATATAGCTTTCCTAAGAATTTTCATTTTCATGGAATCCCCCAAAAGAAGTGTTTTTCAAACTACTGACCGAGACTCATATGGGTCTCAAAACCAATTTAGTGGGTTAAAAAAAAGAAAGGATAGGATAGGAAATATTAAGTGCATCAAATATAGGGTTGTGAAAGATTAATTTTAGTTGCGTGTGTGTGTGTGTGTGTGTGTGTGTATGTTTGCTGGGCCATGATGTAAAATGCATTTTTTTAAATAAATTTATTTATTTTATTTATTTATTATTTTTGGCTGCATTGGAGTCTTCGTTGCCGCGTGCGGGATTTCTCTAGTTGCGGCGAGCAGGGGCCACTCTTCGTTGCGGTGCGTGGGCTTCTCATTGTGGTGGCTTCTCTTGTTGTGGAGCACAGGCTCTAGGCACACGGGCTTCAGTAGTTGTGGCGGTCTCTAGAGCGCAGGCTCAGTAGTTGTGGACACGGGCTTAGTTGCTCTGTGGCATGTGGGATCTTCCCGGATCAGGGCACAAACCCATGTCCCCTGCATTGGCAGGAGGATTCTTAACCACTGCGCCACCAGGGAAGCCCTAAAATGCATTTCTTATAGGAGATTTTAACCAAAACCATTACAAAGCCACTATCCTACTCCTGGGCTCCTTGAACCTTAATGAGCTTAAGAATCAGCTGGAGAGCTTGTTTAAAAAATGCGGATCCTCAGACCCCACTCTCACAGATTCCACCCTAAGTCTGAGGTACGGTCCATAAATCTACAATTTTTTTTTAAAGCAATGCCCTTCCCCCCACCATCCAATGCAGAATATTGTCCTTGGAGAGTATGAAACCCAACTTACTCAATTTTCCCCGTCAAGTTCAAGACACTTGGGCAAAAAGGTGTGGAGAGATTTTCAGCAACAGTGGTGATGACTCTCAGCCAAAGAGAGTGCCTTGGGTCACGTGATGGAAATAACCTCCTGTCACCTGCCTACGCCCCTGTCCCAGCCAAAGCAACATACCTAAACTCCTCTTCTTCCCACCATTCACCTACTTCTTGTCCTTGAGACTTGAACCCGAATGGCTTTCTCTACCAGGAGACCTTCTTTGTTAACCACACTGTCTGTCCACCTAAAGGACATGGACGTCTTCAACGTCTCTTATTTTATGTCTCTCACTTGCTTTCTGTGTCTTACCTGAAGTCTGTAAGGCACACGCCATACTCATTTACCCAAGCTCTCCCTCTAGATCCTAAGTGCCCCAAGGACGTGCGGCAGTCTTAATTTTGCATCCCCAAGGGCCCATGATGCCAGATTCACTGGCTCCACGCGTGTCCTGATTTGTTAGCTCTGGGGTCCTGACATCCCACCCAGCTGGAGAAGCACGTCCTGTCCTGTGGCTTTCCATATACAGCCATAGCAGACAATCCTGTGGATTCTTGGAGATGGAGGCAGGGGCACCATGTCAGGAGGCCAGTTCACACGCGGAGGATGAAGAAACACGCTCAGGGCCACGCCCAGCCCCAAAAGCCCCTAGACGCCCAGGCTGCCTGCTGCTCCTCCAGCTCAGCGTCCCAGGCAGGCGACAGACGTCCTGCTCCAGCGGCCAAGGTGAAGGGCAGCTCTTCTCCCCGCAGGCAACGTGGCCACACAAAGCCACTCACAGGCTCCATGACTGGGACAAGTCACTTAATCTCTCTAACTAAACCTTGGCGTCTTCACCCACAACTCGGATAGCGACATGTATCGCAGAGGATCACCGTGATCACTGAGGTAGGTACTTACACGGGGCCTGGCCCACAGGCTGCATTCAATCAGTGCACTTCTGTTAGGTAACTGTCCCGGGCCCTGGCCCACCTTGGGGGACTCGACCCCCACCCCGTCCTCACCTTCTGCTTCGTGCTGAGGGGCTGCGACTTCAACTTTTCATCCTTGCTCTTGGAAATCCTCAGGAACTGTTTGAGGTCTCCCTGAGGAAAAGCCAAGCGTCTCTGTCAAGTCAGAGTACAGCTGGTATCTCCAAAACATCCAACCCAGCAGGTGCTCACAAGGTACCCGCCCCGGGGGGATGGGGGGGGGGGTGAGAAGCCCCGACCTGAATGCCCAATCCCCAGCCCAGACCCCCTCCAATGGGGAGAGTCCAGTGGGAATTAAAAACTATAGGAAGCGCCTCCTAGAAGCTCTCAGTCGGAAAGGGAGGAGGACGGTCATTGCGACCCTCAGGGGAGGCCCCAGATGGGCAGGTGAGGAAGCCCCTGCCCTGAGGGAGCCAAGAGAGGAAAACCCCACAGCCCCCAACCCTCTGTCTTCACAGGGTCTTCACGGACCCCAGACAGGACAGACATAACAAAGAGGGGACACCAGCGGCAGAAACATGCACAAAGCGCTCATCAGCACTCACTAACGGAAAGACGAGGGTCACTCCGCCCCCTTCCTGCCCCCGAGCTGGGGAGTTTGACAAGCAGCAGTTTGAGAACCAAGGGGATTAGGCCTAGATGGGCCAGGGAATGAAGAGCGAGGGGTGGGAGCTGGGCGTGACAAGCAGGGTGGAAAGAGAAGGCTAGTGGCGGGGTTAACACTGTCCCTCAAGTGGTACGGGCTACAGGGAAAGAAGGAAAGCCAGTTTCTGACGTGTTTATTCTCAAGGGCTGACAAGCCCTGGGGAGGGAAAAAAAAAAAACAAACCAAAGAAAACGAGAGTCAGAGAAGAGGACCTGGAAGGCAACCAGGCAGTGGGCAGAGGGAGAAGCCGGAAGAACCTGGGCCCCACCCCCAGATCTGGGGCTGGCAGACGGGGTGCGGGTCAACGAAAGGCGGGTGTCGGAGAGCTGGGGGGACAGGAGGCTGAGCATCTCAAGGTGGTGACAGCAGGTTCCCACGGTGCCCCCCGCCCCCCAGGTCAGAGCACTGCCCAGCCCGAGACAAGCAGGGCCCCGGCCAGCAGCATACCAGGTCCACATACTCCAGCACCATGTAGTGGGGCTCGGCCTCCCGGCACAGCCCCAGCAGCCGCACCACGTTGGCGTGGTTCAGCTTCCCAAACATCTCGAACTCCCTCCGGAAGTCCAGCTGCTGCTGCTCGTCCCGGCTCTGCAGGCTCTTCACAAGCACCAGGGTCTCTGGCACCCCCTCCTCCAAGCCCTGCGCCTTTGCCAGGAACACCTCCCCAAACTCGCTCTTCCCTGCGGGCACACGTCTGAGTCGGCCAGCAGCCTTCCCCCGAGCAGAGAAAAGCCCCTGACTTGGGAGGCACCTGGCCTGTGTCACACAGCAGGGAGTCTCTCTGCTCCACCCGCCTGGACCAGGCGGTGGCCCCAGCTGTGTGGGTGACCCTGAGCAAACCACTTCCCCTTCTGCCCTGGGCTTGGCAGTCGCTAACAGTGAAATAAAGGGGTCAGATTAATAGTATTTTCTAGAGGGTGGTCTGTATGAGAATTTTAGGTCGTTCACCATAAACAGATCTTAGTTCTACATTCTAACCTATGCTCAGAAAACATTTAACTAGCACAGATCCGTAACTTCTCACAGTTCTTCCTAAAACAAAGCTAACTTTAGTTAGATTTTTTTTTAAAAGGTGAGGGAGAGTCAATCTAAAGAAAATATCAAGTGAATAATACACAGGAATGACAAAATCTGTGGAGGTGGGGTGTGGACAACAGGCGGGGGACACACTGGACCGGGCCTCCCCAAAGCTCCCTCCATTTCTGATGTTCTGGGCCTCAGGGACTCCAGAGCCACCAGCCCTAGCGCAGCCCCAAGACAGACCAGAGCCTGTAGTTAAGCAAGGGTGATGATGGCCAAGGCAACACACCCAGTGTGGTGATGGGCTGCAGGCTGGCCCGAGGGAAGTGCATCTTGTCACTTGTGCTGTGGCGTTTGTTGGTGGCCGCGGAGCCGGAGCCCAAGCTGGTCAAGGCCACTTCCTCTCGGATCTCTGCTGAGGGCTGTCCGTTCTGCAGAGGCCCGCCTGGGAAGAAGGAGCAGGGAGGGTGTCAAGATAAGACCTGACACTCTGGCCACCACGGGGACAGCAGTTCTTTCCCACAATCTCCCACTTCTACCAAAGGGGTCCAATCCTGGGGTCCCACACAAAATCCACACACAATCCAACCGATGAACTGATGGGGCTGGGGCGAGGGAGACAGGCATCCCTTAGGGTATGACCACTGATTGACACAGCCGATTACAACTTCTGAAATGGAACAAACTGCACAAGTTTCATCTGAGTCACTGGTCCCTGGACAGCATGGTGACATAAGGGTTTTTGCTTTCATAGGGTCTCCTACAGGCACAAAGGGAAAATCACAACAAGGGAAACCCAGGCCCTGCTCCTGAACTCCTGAACTGAGAGGGGAGACTCAGCAATGTCCCCAGGGGGCCCCCAGTCGGAGGAGAGAATGGCAGGAGGAGGGAAACAGGCAGACAGATCGCCCCTGGGGAAATTCAAAGACTAATGGGAGGAGACAAGGTGTACAAAGAAACATGAACACATATACTTAAATTATGTCTGTGGTTTCGAACTGCAGGGAGAAGGCAGGGAAACGTAGGAGGCTGGCCCAAGAGGCTCCAATGAGCAAGATGTAAGCCAGGTTGCACAGAAGCCAAGGCCCAGGGAATCGGCCAACTCCAGGCTTCCAGCTGGGATTGGGGCAGGGGGGCGGCGGCGGGGGGGGGGGAGGAAGGGGGGCAGGGCGGGCGGTGTGGCTCTGCTCTGGCTCCAGCTGTTCCCTCCAGCGCCACAGCGCTGTCCTCCGTGGCCACGGGAGGGCGCTCAGCATCTGCGCACAGCACCGCCTCCCTCTTCCTCGGCCTCCCTCCTCCAGGGCCCCTCACCATTGAGGCACTCCATCTCTGGCTCTTCGCCCTCCGGCTGCTTCTGAAGCCGCTTGGCCTTGCAGCGCTTCTTGCAGTAGAACATGAGGCCCAGCACGGCAATGATGTAGGCCACGGCGGCACCCACCGACAGCCCGATAGTCTGGATCATCTTGTAAGGTGGAGGGCTGCCCAGGCCCTCCGACTCCTCCAGCACCGGTTTGTCTGAGAGACATACAGATAGGTGTGAGCAGGGGCTGCTGAAGCAAGCCCAGCCCTACTTCTCTACTGGCCGCTCCCTACTGCACACATACGACAACCTCCCAGACAGACACTTGATAGCCTGACCAAGCCAGAGTGACCCAGGGAGGGTCACCACCATCAATGGCGTCAACAAGGGCCAGGTCCTCAGGGCCCCACCAAGGCCAGAGGGAGCTCTGCAGGAGTTGAGGCCAGTGATTCCCAAGCTGGCTCTGCATCCGGACACGAGGCCGGGGACACACGTAAGAAGCACACCTGTTGGCCCCACCACAAACCCACGCTGTTTGTTAACAAGCTTCCTTAGTGACTTGACATCATGAGTCAGGCTCTGAAGAGCTGCATCTGGGAACTTTTGGTTTAGAATCCCAGCCATCGCCCAGCACAGAGTGGTTCTTCAAGAAATGTATTGGTAGGGACTTCCCTGGCGGTCCAGTGGTTAGGGCTCTGCGCTTCCACTGCAGGGGGCATGGGTTCAATCCCTGGTCAGGGAACTAAGATCTTTCATGTGCGGCACGGCCAAAAAAAAAAAAAAAATTAAAAAAAAGAGAAACGTATTTGCAGAAGGGATCTTCTAGTCTAGGGGCTTTCAGTGGCCTCAGGTCCCATGGAGAAAGAGGTGCCAGGAGGAAGAGAGGCCCAAGGGGGAGGCCATGCAGGATCCCCCAACTCTCACACACACCCAGTGGCTTCAACCAAGGAGGCTGTCACTTCACCTTACCCATTTAAAGTTCCACATAAAACTCTGTCTAGAAAACCAGTTCTGCTGCTAAACCAAAAAAAGTGTGAAACCTCTCATTTAAACCACTCCCACCTTACAGAGAAAAAAGCCCCTGGGGAGGAAATAACACCTGCAAGGGCACAGAGATGGTTAGCAAGAGAGGCCAGACCCAAACCCCAAGTCCCTGACCCTAGTCAGGGTGTTTCACCTGACACATCATCCTCTCTGGGCCTCCAGGGTAAAGGAAACTTGTGCTGCTGCATCCTGGCCGGATCCCCTCCCCGCCCACCCAGGGACCTGTAGGGAGACCTGGGAGGAAGCATTTTAGGACAAGGGCACCATCCCCCTGACTCCCCTGGAACAGACACACACCCACTAGCCATGGAATGTTTAAGGGAGAGCCCAGGTCCAGGCAAGGAACCTGAGACTGACTGTGAGGTGGCCCGGTGGAGGGGACACAGCTGAATGCCCGCGCCCACCGCAAAAATGGTTTCGTGCCTTCTGTGTACAGGGGCCAATGAGTACAAGGATGAGAAAGAAGTGAGGTGCCCCCACTTCCTGTGCAGGACACCCCTCCGGGTCCCATACCCACGACATAGAGGGGGGCCTCCGTGTGCTTGATATTGCAGCTGTTGCCCGCGATGCAGGTGTAGCGGCCCGAGTCCTCGGGGGCAACATCGTGGATCACCAGGGAGCCGTTCTGGAAGATGTGCATCCTGCCAGGAGAGAAGTCACAGCGTTGCCCACCAGGCCAGCTCCAGGGAGACTGGGCTGCAGGAGAGGCGGGGTGGGTGTGGGAAGGAGACAGCCTACCTGGGTCCCAGCTTGGTGGGGTCCAGGATACGGTCTTTGCCCTTCCACTGAATGAGTGGCTTGGGGTCCCCCTGGGCCTCGCACCGCAGCAGGGCCGTGTGGCCCTGGTACACGGTCGTGCGCTCCGGCTCCACCTTGAAGGTGATGAACACTGGATGGGAAGAGCCCGGTGAGGGGCAGGGAGCACTGAGCAAAGGGGCTGGCGGGGTGCAGGCAGCTGCCCCACAGGGCCCGCCAGCCCCAGCCCCAGCACCCTGCACGGTCGCACCTGCCACGGTGAGCTGGACGTGGGCACGGATCTGGCCCTGCAGCCCGTTGGAGGCGATGCAAGTGTAGTTGCCAGCATCATTGCGGGTCACCCTGGAGAAGTGCAAGGTCCCGGCGTTGTCTGTCACCCACTCTGGAAGGCTGCTCCCATCTACAGGGGCAACATTGGGGAATGATGGGATGGACCAGAGTCCCATGTGTGGCCAGCAATGCCCTCAGTCACTCACCTCTACTGAAAAACACGCCATCGCTCCTGGCTATTCACAGACAAGATCCAAACGCCTGAGCCAGGCATTGGGAGTCCCTATTACTTACTCCTTTTCTAATTTTTCAGTCTCACGTCCTTCTACTGCCCTGTAAAACGTTCCACTTCCACCAAACTGGACTTCTGCTTGGGCTTGGAATTTGCCTTGCTCTCACCCTCACTGCCTGTCACTCTCCACTCCTAGAACCCATTCCTGCTCTTTGCCATCGTCCCACCCATTCTGAGTCCCACCCCCCACAGACAGCTCCCCCAGACACCTGAGCAGAGACAGCCCACTTGCTGCTCAGAATCTACAACCCCACTCTCTCTCACTGTTAATGGGAATGTAAAAACCTTTTAAAAAACAATTTGGCCATTCGCATCAAGGGTTGTAAAAATGTGCATACCCTTTTATACATAATTATTCCATTTCTGGGAATCTTTCCCAAAGGAAATAAACCCAAGTCCAGAAAAAACTCTGCCTCAAGATGTTTACTGCAGCAATAAAAAGACAGAGAGAGAGAGAGAGAGAGAGAGACAGAGAGAGAGAGACAGAGAAAGGGAGGGAGGAAGGGAGGGTGGTTAACAACCCAAATGTCCAACATTTAGGGGATATTTAAGTAAATTACAGTGAATCCAATCATTGGAATATTATTGCAATCATCAAAACCAATGTTTATGTACAAAACCACGGGGAAATGCTTGATAATGTTAAGTAAAAATAGATAAAATTACATACAGTTATCTGCATCTTCCATTTCTATAGTAAGCATGACATACTCATGGAAGTATAATAAGTGAAAATTATATGTACAGTAAAACTGCTATGTAAAAACAAAAAGACGTACACAGAAAAAGGTACACACCCAGAGATGACTGATGGTAGGATTATGCATTATTTTCTGCCAAAATTTTCTAAAGGATTACTTTTACGTTGGAAAGGATGACTATTTTGAAAAGGGGGAAAGAAGGACTTTACGGCTCTGTCTGGACCAATCCAATCATTTGTTGCCTTGAGTCGTCTTATATGTTGTCTAATGCTGTAACCTGACCTCTTTTGTGTCTGGCTTTTTTTTTCTAACTGGACCAGAAATCGGCCCCTACATTTCTTGTCTATCCCAAAGTTTCGGGCACTCAGCTGGTCCTCAGACAGGCATACATCTGACCGGTGGACTGCCTGCTGCCCCCCACCCCATGCTCACACAGTACCCACCTGCCCGGACCCACTTAATAGTGGGCTTCTCTCGGCCTGTAGCTGAGCAGGGAACCGTGGCCTCCTTGTCAAACTCCATGCACTGCTGCGGCCGGGGCGGTGGTGTGAACTTGAGCTTTTCTGTTTCAGTAGCGGAAAAGGGGAGGAATTGAGGCGGCAGGCCTGAAGATTCTGGACCCTGCTGCTCCCTCCCTGGTCCTCTCCTGCCCAGGAGGCCAGGCGCCAGCTCACCCAGCACTTGGACGCGGGCCTGGGCCTCGATGCTGCCAGCGGGGGTGCTGCTCATGCAGCGGTACCACGTCCCGTCGTACACCTCCACGCTGTTGATGCGCAAGGTCCCGTTCTTGAAGACCTCGAACCGCGAGTCCTGCAGCACAGGAGATGTGCCTGAGAGCGGGTCTCGGCCTGCCCCCCACCATCATCGCCCTGGGGGCAGCCTCGGGGTTGGGGGAAGCGGGCCTTGGAGGTGAGCACAGAGGACTCTGTGTCCCCGCCTCCCCCCACCCCCCAGCAGTAATCCCCGTTCTCACCTCAGAGATGAGCATCTGGTTTCTGTACCAGGAGACTGTGGGTTTGGGTGTGGCCTGGGTCAGGCAATGCAAATAGCCTGGCTTGCCCTCCTCCAGCTGGCTGTCTTGGGGCTTCTCCAGCCACGTGGGCACAACTTAGAGGGACAGGGAGGAAACAGAAGGTTGACCAACACATCTGCAAAACCAACAGATCCAATCCCAAGAAACTCTAATACCCTCCCCGCCAACCCCGGTCCTGAGTTTAGAAACCCTTGTCTGCTCCGGTGATAACTGCAGCCATTACCCCTTAGTGAAGGCCCATGTGCCGGCACCTTTTGAACATTATCCTAGTTAATGATCACAATATACCCCCAAGGTATTTATTTTTATACCCATTTTATAGATAAGACAACAGAGGTTCAAAGAAGTAATGGTGATTTATTAATCAATGACAGAGAGAGGATTGAAAACTCTGGTCTGCATGACTCCAAAATCCTTGCTTTCTTTATTACACCATAACGTTCCAAGGCTCGGTTCTTGAATCTCTGTTCCGTTTTAGCCATGCTCATCCCCTGAATGATCTCATCCAGTCCACGGCTTTCAGTACTATCCAAGTGGATGAGTCCCAAATACACAGCGGGGCTCCTGACCTCCCCCCAATGAACTTCAGACCTGCAAATAGTACCAGCGTTTCCAATTGGATATCTAATAGGCACTTCAGGCTTTATACGTGCAAAAGAGAATGCTCAATTTCTCCCCAAACCTGCTCATCTCAGTTTTCTCTATCTCAGTAAATAGCACCACTATCCAGCCAACTGTATAAGCCAAAAACTTAGTTGACTTCTCTCTCTATGGCTTCCCCCGCCATCACATTCATTCTACACAAACCTCATCTACCTCAGCTCTAAAATGTATCCTAAATTTCACCACCTCCCACCTCCACCGCTACCACCTCTGTTCAAGCCCCTTAAACACCTCCCCTAGATGATTACAGTCATCTATTAACTGGTTTCCTGTTTAGACTCTTGCCCCTAACAGTCTATAGTCTTCTCAGAATAGCCAGAGTCACCTTTTGAAAATGTCACTCTCACACTCAATCCCTGCAAGGACTTCTCATCCTCTGACTTGGTGGGGCAGACTTTGCAAAGATGGCTTTAAACAGTCCTCCCATCTCTTGCTTCTCTTTGTAATGTGACGTTGCCACTTTCCCATCAAGAGGCAGGGTCTATTTCTCTACTGCCTGGAATCTGGGTGGCCTGTGACTTGCCCTGTCCAATGGAATATAGTGGACAATGTCTAAGCTAATGCCTTGAGAAGGCTTGCAGCATCCACTTTTGCACTCTTGGAACCCAGCCTCCACGTGAGAAGCCTGAGCTAGTCTGTTGGAGTGGCCGTGTGGAAGGGAACCAAGGCACCCTGATCGATATCCTCCCTCAACTGCCAGACTGAGCGAGGCACCTGAGGGGGGACATCAGGGAACAGCCAGCCACCAGCTGATGTATCAGCTGCCGCCAACAGCACATGGAGCTGAACCATACCCACAGAATCAATCATGAGCAAATCAGTGGCTATTGTTTCAAGTTTTGGACTGGTTTGTTACACAGCAGTAGATAACTGGTACACTTGTATTACAAGCCAAAGTCCTTACCATGATCTTACAAAGCTTCATATGATCTAATGTCTGCCTCTCAGACAACCTCAACCACACTCACCATCACTTATTCAACATAAGCCACACAGGCTACTGCTGTCCCTTCAATTTACAAGCCCATTTTTTGCTCAGGGCCTGTCCACGTGGTTCCCTCTTTAATTTAAGCATCAGCTCAAATACCACCTTCTAAAGAAATCTTCTCTAAACTCCCCCTGGCCCTCATGCCGTCTGTCACTTACCCTATTTTATTTTTCTTCATGGCTCTGCTGCCACCTAAAATCACGTATTTGTTCATTCAACTGTTTTCCTTGTTTGCTTTGTTGCTCCTATTAGCCTACGAACTCCACAAGGGGAAGGATTTTTGTCTGCTTTGTTTATTGCTGCATTCCCAGTACTGGGAGCAGTGCCTAGCACAAGGAAGGCACTCGATAAATCTGTTGATGGAATGCAGGGATGGAGTCCTCCCTCCTCCGGACTGTACCCCCTACCCCTTCGCACCAGTCCAGCCCTGCGTGCGTCACATACTCTAACTCCACAGGCCTTCTTCTCAGGGAGCAGTGCAGGCACAGGGCACTCTTGGTGCCTGTCAAAAGACTGATCAAAGCCAGCACTCCCACCTCCAGCACGCATATGCCTCACTTGGAGCATTTGTTAAACACTCTTTGGGCCCACCCCCAGAGAGGCTGGGGGCAGGAGATGTGGAGTGTGGTCCCAGATTCTGCATTTTTAAAAGCATCCCCAATAAAACAGGTGAACAACAGACCCCGACGGGAGAAAGGCTGATCGTGGCTGCTTGCATTTGTCTGCATGTCACTGTGGAAGTGTCCTGAGCGCATGTTACCTGGGTGCTGCAGCTTCCCACCTGAACCAGGTACCTGAGCACGAAAGCGCATGTCTCCTAGGTTTTAGTATCTTAATGGGAATAATACCATCACAACTTACAAGTGTACAAAGCTCTTTTCATGTTTGAAATCTTTCTGAATTTTTGCAATTTACCTACTTGGAAAGATGTAGAGGTAAATAGAAGAAGCAGGTTGCAAAATGGTATGTGTGTGTGTGTATGAATTTGTCTCAGATATCCTTTTAAATTATCACAAACGTTTGACACAGGCATGGTGTAAATAAGTAAATCTCTATGCCTGTAGCAAGGGTATATAGGTCTTTATCATTTATTTCACAAGTCATATGTCCACTGTAGAAATCTGGAAAGTATAACAACAAATAAAATAATTACTACATATAACTCCGACACATCACCTTCCCAAAAAAGAAAAGGAAAAATCTTTTTTATCTATTTCACTGATCTTTCTGGCCATCTAGCAGGGAAGGTAGTGAGTTATTAAGCCCTATTTTATGGATGAGGAAACTGACCCCTGGCAAGGCAGGTGACTTTCTACCCATGGTCATTCCATGCACTGGGGACAGAGTAGGACCTGGGTCTCAAGACTCCCACTCCGTTGCTTTGTCCTCTGCAGCCAGAGGACCACTTTTCTGGCACCCCAACCTCTGTGCCTGGCTCGCCACTGTCCACTCCAATATCACCTCCCAGCGGCTGACTGGTTCCCAAGCCAGCAGGGCTCAGAGCTGAGGCGGGGCCTCAGGTGAGCACCAGGGAAGCCTCTATCCATCACACCCAGAGCCCAAGACCTCCTGGGACCTGGGCTCCCCTCCTCGCCTCGCCCTTCAGGGCAAAGGTGCTCACTGGCCACGGTGACGTTGACATCCTGTCTCCGCCCACCAGCCAGGTTGGCCGCATGGCAGGTATAGACACCAGCATCACTCTCAGCAGTGCTGGCAAACACCAGCTCATGGCCCTGCTGGTAGACTCTGCCGTGGGCAGGCAGACGGGCTCCCGCGTGCTCCCACCACACACTGGGCTCCGGCAGACCCTGGGGGGGAGGGCAGGCCACACGCTCCTCGCTGCCAGCCGTGAACACCCGTGGCTCAAATGGTGGCATATCTTCAATCTCTGCAGGGATGGGAGCAGACAGCCTGGTTATTGTGGGGCCCAGGGTACCTGATGTTCTCCCGCAGCAAGCCTTGCCCTTTCCAGCACGAGCCCTCCCCGTGACCTTCAGCATTTCCTCTTCCAACCCCAACATCCTCTTCCTCCCTCTGCCCTCCAAGCTGCTCTGAGGGGAAACAGGAGCCTAAATCTCTACATGCCCACAACGTTGAAGGTGGCTCCCACCTCGGCACCCCAGACCCAGGGACCCACCTGCCAGGTGGAGAGTGGCCTCCAGGATGACAGGAGGGCCCCTCTGGCCCTGGCCTACGCAGCGGTAGACCCCTGCATTGCGCGGCCGGACCTGGGTCAGCAGCAGGGACCCGTTGGCAAACACGGTGGCTCTGCGAACGTGCGGGGGGCTGTGGAGGGGAGAGAGTGCTCTTTGAAAGGAGTGGCCCACAGGCCTCCTTCTGGAGAGCAGCCAGTGGAACCCCATCCTGCACAGGTCAGATATGCAGGAAGGAATCAACCAGGAACAGGGCAGAGAGAAGGAAGCCAACACGCCACGCTGGTGTGTGCGTGTGTGCCTGTGTGTGCACGTGTGTGCGTGCGCTTGTTCGTGTGTATGTGGAGGTGTGTATTCTAATTACAAGAGACGCAGCTTTGGGGCAGCCAGGCGAGCAGCAGTGCAAGTGGGAGGCAGCAAGCAATCAATGTGGAGACACAGGGGCCACCTTCCCACTGAGTCAAGATACGCCTGCTGGTAAAGCAGCAGCTCCAGCACCACAAGTCCCTCAGACGCACCAGATGGACTACTGATGATGTCCTCAGGGCTGCAGCCAGGCGGGATCCCAGCCCACAGCCTAGGGAGCCACACCTCCAAAGGACCATGGCCACGCCTGGCACCACACAGTTGCTCTCTGCTCTCATAGGGCCTGGATGAGGACAGAAGTCCCTATAGAGGGCCTGACACCTCCCAGAACCTTCTGGTAATGTTTGCTTCTTCCAAAATATGTGCGTGTGCGTGCATGTGTGTAAGTAAGGTATCCTTGCCCTCCGGGACCTTCCTGTCCAGGCTGTGATCCCCCAGGTCCCCTGTGTCCCTCCATCCTTGGGTCTCTACACCCCCATCCCAGAAGACCCATGTGGGCAGAAGGGGAGGGGAGAAAGTAGCAGAGCCATCGCTGGCTCACACAGTGTGTCTGTGGGACCTGGAAAAAGATGCCCTTCCTGGAGACCCTTCCCTTTGTTGGACTCATTTTGTAACAGGAAGACATTCTACTGCCATCTGCTGGAAAGTCGAAGTAATACACGTATAGATCTATGATATCTGTGATATGAACTTCATTCCCTTTTAGAGAACCATATACAACTTTTATCACCATACTGGAAAGCTGCTGCCAGATGCCTTACCGGCTGCGGTTAGTGATGGGAGTGTCATCCTCAAAGACCCACTGCAGGCTTGGGGGCGGGTGGGCTGAGAACTGACAGTGGAACATGGCCTCCTCATTCCTTGCCACTACCACGTCCTGGGGAGCCAGTACCACCCTGGCAAAGCTCTCATCTGGGGTGAGGGAGGCACAGACACGTGAGCAGGCAAGGTGGGGAGGCCCCTCCCCCATCCCCAACTCACCTTCTCCATCCCCACCCCAGGCTCACCAGCAATGCTCAAGGTGAAGTTCTGGCTGCTGCAGGCCTGGCCAAAGGCATTGTGGGCACAGCAGGAGTAGATGCCACTGTGCTCAGGGCCGGCCGGCCGGAGGGTCAGGTTCTTCTCCTTACTGCTGACCGTGTGGTTGCTCTGACCATCAGACAGGGCGCTCCCATCTTGGAACCACTGGTAGGTGGGCCTGAGGGGCCGAGGGGGTCAGCAGCAGGGGGGCAAGGGGGTTCTCAGGTAGCCGGTAGGGAGGGTCAGAATCAGAGGGTCAGGGCTGGACCCCTCAGTTTACAAATGGGGAAACTGAGGCCTGGAGAGGGACCGTGACTTGCACAAAGGCACGCAATTCAGGGGCAGAATCTGGCTGAGATTCTAGATTTCCCAGCTCCCAGAATCCAGGATCGCTCCACAGCACAACGCTGCCCCTTCTCTGGTGACCAGGGCCCAGTGTGGAGCAGCATGGGGCAGGGGCGGTGGCAGAGCCCACAGTTTGGGGAGACAGCTCTGTCAGTCCAGAATAACCCTTTCCCTCCCCATCCTCAACGTCTCCTTACCGAGGGTGCCCATCAATGTGACAACGCAACATGACCTGGGTCTGTGGCTGGATCTCGGCTTCCGAGGCTGGATGCTTCAGGACCACGGGACCGGACTCAATCCCTGGAGCAGAAGCCATGGTTGCAGAGTGAGGGGCGGGGCAGAGCAAGGGTGAGAAAGCAGAGGAGAAGGAGGACAAGCAGGAAACGATGGAACCTGGAGGCTCTGGAGCCAAGAGACACTGGACCACACTGCCTCACTGCTCCTGCCATTTGCAAAAGTATCCGGCAGATCAATGGGTTCAAGACTTGAAGGGGAAAAAAAAAAAATTCTGGAAAAATTAAAACTTTTTAACTTCCTCTTATCCACACAAGCAGAGAGCTGACCCCAACTGCATTCTCCCTGCCCCATTCAACTGGAAATGGGAGAAGCTGAGGCAAAGGAGGAGTCCCGCAGGGCTCAGGAGTTGAGGGTCTAGAGGGAGGGGGCGGGCACAGCCCCCGGCTCTCACATTTGATGTTGAAGGAGGCATTGGCACTGCGGGCCTCCTCTCCGGTGGCATCATCCCGAGCCACGCACTGGAAGGCTCCCGAGTCCTGCAGACGGTCCACAGCTGCGAAGCTCAGGCTGCTGCCCTGGGCGAAGCGCCGCTCGGTGTCCTGGACAGGGGCCCCATCCAGCAGCCAGTACACGTGCACTGGGCCTGGGGCCTCGACCTCACAGCGGAGCAGCGCCCGGCGCCCCTGCAGCGCATCCTGGGACGATGGCTCCTTGATGAAGACAATGGTTGCCTGGGCACCTGCAGATGGGGAACACGGGAGAGGCAGGGTCAGGGGGAGCTGCAGCCACTGTTCTAACACAGGACACCCACTGTCCTGTGCACAGGAGACGTCCAATAAGTGCAAGTGAGAAGGATCATGAGACCACAATTGCCAAGTGTCCACTGAGGAACGTTTACACTGTGCTGGGCGCTCCGCAGGCTACAAAGATGCAGTACCCTCCAGGACGCTAGTCTGGAGGCGGACACAGGATAAGGCAAAGCTCGTGCCAAATGAATGATGTGGGCAGTCAGTGTCTCTAGAACACCGAAGAGGGAGGGAGCCCCAAGGACTAGGGGAAGGAGGGGATTAATGCCACATGGGACACTCCCTAGAGGAAGAGGGCCTTGGAGCTGCGGGACCAGATCATAGGAAATGCCAGACCAAGGAGCGGGGAACATTAGCAAGCAACCCTCCCACCATCTTCAGAATGCAGGACACTGAGCAAAGTTAAATCATGATCCAAAGAACTTCTTGGAAGGATTACTGGCATTCACATACCCGCTGAGGGTCCAGCATCAGAGGTGGCCACAGGTCAGGGAGGCAGCTTTGAATCCCATCCACAGACCACTCTGCAGCCCAGCATTCCCCAGGGGCGTCTTTGGGAGAACCCGTCCCATCACAGGAGAAGCCAATATTCTCTTGAACTGGCATTATTCCCAAAGACATGCCAGGGCCACCCCCACGTCCTTCTCTCCATCCCTAAGGATCCGTCTGTGGCCAAGGCTGGCTCTTCTGTGCTAGGTGAGAGGTGAGCTAAGTGGTCCCAGGTTTTCACCTGAATCCACTCCCCCTCCTGCATGGCTACAGTTCAGCTCTGGCAGGGGTCAGGGGGGCACCCTCAGAGGAAGGGGCCCTGCAATCAAAGGTGGAACTGTAGCCAAACAAAGGGGAGAGTGAAGAGCCTGTGCAGAGCGGCAGATGGGCTGGGGAGGCGGAGGGCAGGGCCAGACAGGTGGCATAGTTACCAAGCAGGAATGATACACTGGGCTTTGCTCCTGGTCCGCGTGGGCGCCCTGCAGAGGCGTGGAGCTGCGGAGCCCGGGACATCAGCCGCCTGGGGAGTTTGGGGTGGGGGGGGGGGCCGGTGATGGCACAGAGGAGGATGTGCTGTCCCTCCAGGAAGAAGCAACAAGCCACCTGGGGCTGCTATGTGAAGAAGCAGGCTCTGCCTCTGGCCAAACTGGGCCTAGCAAGGGCAGGAAGGAAGAGGCTAATGGGGTCCTGCCCATCCCATCCCAAACCACAGGAGACTGATCTTGGCCCAAAGAGCACTCTTCCAAGTCCCTGGGCGGAGCGGGGGGAGGGGGGTTTGGTTCTTTAGGGCACAGGAACCTGTCTCCTCATAAAGTCAGTTTCAAGACAAGTTCAGGATCCCCCAGGGCTGGGCCCAGAGGAGGGGCTGAACCGATGTTGGTCCGCTTCCCAGCATTCCAGAGGGGCCGGTCCGCAAGACACAAAGAGCTGCAAGGGGCTGGGAGCTCCCCGCATTACTTCTCATTGGGTTCCTGCTGGCTCCCTGGATGGGACAATTCTCCACCACGCTGGGCTACCCCACCCACTGTGCAAGTTAGCAAATCCGCACCCAGTCACCCTAACAACCCAAACACCCCCGCTCGTTTCCAATCTCTGCACAGGAGTGCGGTCCTGACCCCGCTGAGCAACTTGGTACAACCCCTGTGTAGTACAGATGGGTGGGTCAATTGAGGTCCAGAGAGATGAAGGGATTTGCCAGAGATCAAACAGCTAATTTGTGGCAGAGCCAGGACCATGACCCAAGGAGGCCAACTCCATACCCCACGCTCTTCCAAGCCCCGCCCAGGAACTCAAAACCAATCCTGGAAGTATCTGATCTCAGAATGGGACCTCACTCCCCGCAGCCAGGTAGTGAGATAGACACACCTCCTGCAGACAACGCCAGGCTCACAAAGGCACTCAGCGAACACTAGCTGAACTGAGGTGACCTCAGAGGAAGTGTGGGGCAAGAGCTGGCGGACACAGGCGCGTCCGGAACACTTCCCGACCCCCACTCCTGACACAGATGGGCAGCCTCGCGCCGAGGCCTCAGCGGGCCTCTGCAAACGTGACTCACCCAAATCTTGGGACCCTCGACCCAGAACCAAAGATGCTCATCAAAGACCAGAGAGAGATCATCCGCCTCAAAGTGTAGATGACTCCCCACTTCGCAGCTCAGCTTCTCCAGACACAGTGGGGGCCAGGAGTCTCGTCCACACACAGGAGCGTTAGTTAAGCGTTTGCAGTCAGGTCCGACTCGATCCTGACCATCACACTCGGTGTGCCTGACCTTGCGTAAGGAACACAGACCGTGCCCCAGCTTCCTCTGCCTCTCCCATGAGGCTGTCGTGACCCGAAAACGCAGTAACACGTGTGAAGTGCCTTGGATGAGCTCGCTCGGCGGGCGGCTACCGTGCTCCTTACCACTGTCACCCATCCTGCCCGAGGACTCGAGTTTTAGGGATATTAGAAAGCTCCCCCCATGCAAGGCCCAGCACCATCTCAGACCCCAGATGGGAAGGGATAATCAGGTGGGGGGTAGGATGGAGGGAAAGGGGCTGTGGGGTTGCAGGAACCACAGACCACTTGCCACAGAAACCTGAGCTGGGAGAAGAGATGGCATGACTCAGAGGGACCCCAGCTCAGCCTCCAGCATCCCGTCCGGTCCCGGGGCTGGAGCTGCAGGAGCTGTGGTGAAACGCTGCATTCCCAGACTGCCACTCAGAGCCCCCACCGCACCCCCAAGACAGGGCCTGGGAAACATCAAAGCCAGCCCCGCGGGGCCCTCTCTCCTGACGTCAGCTCACAGCAGGTCCTGGTTAGTGCTTGGCTGGGGCAGACTTTAGACGTTACAGAAGGCAGGGAGGGCGGCCACCAGGCCTCCTCTAAGACCCCAGCCCCTGCTCTGAGCCCACACCCCTGGCCAGCAGGCTTCTCACGCAGGAGCCTGGCCCAGTGCTGCGGCACCCACGTTTACTGTGCCCAGTCTGGCCGTCTGCATGGTCTGCAGGAGAGGCTGGTCTGTTGTTTTGTTTGAGGGGAAACGGGCAGACCGAGGAGCCCCTGGCAGAAATGCCGGACTCCAGACAGGGAGGGGCTGGGAAGTGAGGGACTCTTCAGAAGCTTCGGCTGAATGACAGAGAAGGAGGAAGGCTCTGGGGATCGAGGTGGTACCTGCCTCGAGGTGGCACAGTCCCCTGCACTTCCCTGTCCCTGCACCACCTGACTTGAGGATGCCTCCCAGGGCTGTGGTCCGGGGAAGGCCCGCTCTGGAAGCACACCGGTCCTGGGCTTCCCAAAGCCGCCCCCCTTTCAGAGTCTGGTCCTCCGTGCATCACACCTTCTATACCCAGGCCCTCACGGAACACCTGGCCCACGTGCCGCTCAAGGAAGCCGCTCAGCGTAGCAGCAGCCAGTGGCCCTGCCGCTCCCTAGCAATGCCACCTCCGCTGGCCTCTCCCTTGACGTGAAATGAGGACCACAAGCCTACCACTCAGGCTGTGTGAGGCTAAGTGGGTTCATAAACGCAAAGCCTATAGCACAGCCCGGAGCACACGGAGGGCATGGTGGGCTCAAGAAGCACTGCACCATGACCGGCAGGCAGAGTCATCTGCCCACATCAGGCACGACCCCAACAGAGCTGGCGCTGCAAATACCCAATAAGGACATTTTCCAAGCCATTTCCTTGGCTCCTCAACAGCCATCTATATGCAGACACTCACTCTGCCTGCGCCCTGGCCCCTGGCCCCAGCCCCCTGAGAAAGGGCTGTGTGGGCAGCAGCCCAACTCCCGCTCCCCACCCGCCAGCAAGCGTCTGGTCTGGTGCCCGCCTTCCTTGATGCTCTCTGGGCTCCAGGCCCAGTCGACCCACGTGTATATACGTGTGCATCTGCGCACACACATGTGTAAACATGATTTTATGGAGAGCAGAGAGCAGCAGGAAGTTTTTCTGCTCTGATAATTTCAGCTACTTCGGTCCAAGTAACCATCTGGGCCACTCAACTACCTGTCTCCCAGAGACTAGTCCTCTTGGTCTTGGAAAGACAACCCCTGAATCTGTACAGGTCCCAGAACCTGCCAAACCTGACCAGTTGATTCCATCTACCTTCTCTCCCTCCTACTAAAGAAATTCTATCCTTCGGACAGCTGCCTTGGGACCAGGCAGAGGTACCAAGATGACCCTGGGTGGCCCTGGCATGGGTATTCTGCACGGATGTGTGTAATCACGAGTGACTGTGACCTTTCTCACGCACGAGGCCAACCAGCCACAGGCGGGAAGTTGACTCCTCCATACCCAAGACTCAGTCCCTGGTTCCAGGACCCACGTCCCTGTGGGGACATCCTGCCTCCCAGATGACCTCGAGAGCACAGGCCAAGACAGCTCCTATTGGGTATATGGTCCCCTGAGGGAGAGGTTTGCCAACTTCCTGTGCCCCATCTGGGGCGACAGCATCAGGACACAGGCCAGGAGAGACAGCCCTCAACCCGAGAGGCACAAATGCTCTGTTCCAGGAAAGAGAGCAGCCCCAGGCCTCCTCACCCACACGAGGATGGCCCTGCTCACAGGTCCCCTCCATGTGGAAACTCTAAGGACACCAAATGAGAGGCCCCAGGGGTACCAGGGTCCCTGCCCCACTTCTCCTCCCCAAGGGGCCAATGCACCACAGGTCCTTGGCCTTCAGGGTCTAACTGGTACACTTTCAGTTGCTCTGGGACACTCCAAGGGTCCACGACTCATAGGCATGCGTCATTTTTTTGAGGAACAAATCTCAGTCTCTGTAAGAACAAGTCGTTTGCATGAACAGCAAGCCCAGTCATCTCCCCAGTTCACCTGGGCCTGCAGGAACACAAAAGGCTGCAGTGGGGTTTGTGAATCTGGGGATCTGGAATGTGCCCCACCACCACCACCAGTCCATCACCAATATACCACATGTGGTTTTAGCACCAACAACCCTGTTTGATGATAAGCCCCAGAAAATCAGGGTTCAGAGGGTTGCTGAAAATCCACCACAGCTGACTCAGAGACCCAGAGGCAGAGCACAAAGTTCTAGCTGCCCACCCCCCTCAGCCCCATCTCCCGAGTGTCTACAGAAGGCCCCAGGTTCGCTGACAGCAGCCCCGCATCCCTCCACAAGCCATCACAGCCCTCGCTTGGAGCCATGCGGGAGGGAACAGAGCCAGGGACCCAGCTGAGTTTTCCTGTCCTGGGATTTAACTGTAAATATCTGGAGAGGCTCCCACATCCGGATTAGAGAAACAGAACAAAATCACCAGGGATTAGCACAGAAACAACCTAGCGGGCCAGCTCTTCTACCTTAGATGAAAACCACAACTCAGCCCTGCCCGGCCCACTCCTGGGAGGCCCTGGAGGGGGAAGATCAACCTCTGACGGCAGAAGCGGGTCCTCGTGTCCAGTATCATGCGGCATCCGAGCCCAGAGGGGCAGATACACCGGTTGGGAGATGTGATTTAAGAAGCTCCTCAGCCAGCAGCCACACCACCTGACCCTCCCTCCAGCTGGTCTTCTGCTGGGGCTCAGAGGGCCATACCTAGGGCACATCTCTCACCCTTAGTAACCCTCAGATGCCTGCGATGTCTCCAAGGAAGCGGCAATAAATTAAAAGCTCAGCCAGAGTGAGGTGGTGCGATCAGGCAGAAGGAACATGGGGTAGAGAGACCTGGGTTCTAGTCTCGATACAATCCCTAACAAGTAGGGTGACCCTGACCAACCACCACCCGCCACCAGGTAGTTTTATTATATGTAAAATTAGAGAACTGAAAGGATGTGACTGGACAGTCACCAAGACCTAGTCCTGGATTCGCTGGCACTGAGCCTGAGAGGCAGTTACAGAAACAAAGGGCTCCCTCCCCAGAGTCCCCTTCCTGCCCCCCAGCCTCCAGCTGCACAGCCGGCCCCTAAAGCCCACACACCACATGTAGGGCCAGCCCCGGGAGGGATTAAAAGTGATGCTATAAATGGCAGGTGTGCAGTTAGAGGCAGCTGGGAGTTGCAAACTGGGACCCAGCATCACTGCTGAAGAGCTACTCCCATTCCCGCGGCTCAGCTTGCATCCTGCCTCCCCAGGAGATCCCGCCTCTGCCTCGGCCACACACTTGCACTCACAGCTCACTGCCCGTGACACCCCTGATATGCCCGCCTGTGCTGTGAGCAAGAGCCATATCTTCCAAGCTAGACTGCAAGCTCAAGGTGAGCTTGAATGGGCACCTTCTATGTCCATTCTCAGCTCCAAGGAGAGAGAGAGACAGCAGCCAGCTGTCTCCTGAAGACGCCAGTGAGCGGCCTGCAGAAATAATCTACCTTGCGGGGAAGGCAATGGGGCTGCTGGACCATGAGACTGGGAAATGAGCCAGGAGCTCAGGCCCAGGAAGACTTTAGGGATGCTCAGATGGTGTGTTCAGGGACCCCAGAGGGGTCAAAGAGTCCGCCCCTCATCATCCAGAGAAGATGGAAAGGGACTCGCTGCAGGTTCCACAGCCATTCATTAGGGGGGCCCAGACCCAGGCCCCAACCAGGTCTTCCTCCCAGGTGCAGTGGGGAGGGGCCCAGGGACACCACAGCAAGAACGGTGCCAGGGTGAGCCTGGGGGTGAGCGTCCCACGGTCTTTCTTGTGCAAGCAGAGGGCAAACTAAATGACAGTCTGGAGACTGGTTGGACCTGACTTCATCTATTAATTTTCAAGACAGGCTCAGAAAACTCTGGGAGACTCTGTTTTCTGAGCTCTTTTTACTCATCTCTGAGGCACACACCCTAAACTCCCTATGCAGGGAGAACATGATTCCCTGTCCTTTAGGTGGAGTGGCCTCAACTCCACTCAGTGAGGGAAAATCCTCCCTGGCTCCTAAAGACGGTAAAATATCCCTTCGGCCTGTTCTGTCCAATATGGCAGCCACTAGCCACATGGGGCTATTCAAATGTAACTTAATTAAAATGAAACAAAACTGAAAACTCATTGCCTCTGTTCCACTGGCCATATTTTTAGTGCTCGGGAGCCGCATGTGGCTAGCGGCCACCGTACTGAACAGCGCCGATGTAGAACTGTTCTGTCCCCACAAAAAGTTCCATCAGTCAGCGCTGCCTTAGCTACTCTGACCGTCTGCTTCTTGCCGGCCCTTATTACACGGACGCATTATTTCTCATCCAAAGAACCCTCCACACGGACCAGCCTCATTTCACAGAGGAGGAAACTGGAGTCAAGGCTATCCCAGTAACGGCGGGGTCGGGAACTGCCCCTGGATCTGTCTGGCTCCCACATGGGTGTTCTTTCCACGCTGGCTGCTCTTCATTTCTTTCACTTTATTCCCTTTTATCCAAGTCCCCCCAACAACCATTCTGTCCTGTTAGAGGTAGATCCTCTCTTTGTATGTGCTCTGGTCAAATGTGATTGCTGTTTCGTGTGCGGCTATTTTTAGCCCATATAAATGGTCTTGCATTATCTTTCATTCTGCCTCTCACTTTATTCCATTTAGCACTATGTTTTGAAGTGCCTTCCCTGTGGCCATCACCTACATCCTGCTGCTTTTCCCAGTAGAAGAACATACTGTTGGGTCTGGGGAAGCAAGAAGAAAATGAAATTTTTGAAAACAAGTTAAGTGGCTGAACATAGCTGCCCACAGTTTGAAAATCAGTCTTTGAGCCTACACCCTCCTCTCTGTCTGCCCCGGCACCCTGCCCGGGCCTCCAGCACTGCACCTAGCCTCATGCTGTGCCCCCGCACGCATAGGGGTATCAGCAGAGCCTGGGGAAACACGCATGCAGGCGCACACCCCCAGCTTCTCCCGTGCCCCTTCCTCCTCCCACCAAACCCCAAAAGTGACTAAAGAGGTTGGCCCTCAGCTGGTTCCAAAGGGATAAGAGAAAGAGGCAGTCTCATACTTTTATATTTAGAAGTGCTCTGCAAACCACTTCCTGGAGCAGACAAGAGTGGGGAATGTGAGGACATCGCTTTGCTATGTGTGATGTGGAAAGCACGAGCCACCCAGGGCCTGCAGCAATGGGCCGCATGTACCACACACCCGATGACACGCAGCGACGCCGAACACATGTGCAGATGAACGCGGCCCTCGGCAGCCTGGCCATCCCCGCGGGGCCAGGGCGCAAGGCAGGGCCCAGGAGTCGGAGCCGGACACCGTCCTCCAAGTGCCCCTCTCCCAGCCTTCCTTTCTTTCCTTCTCCACCTGTCGGACCAACAGCTGCTTCTGGAAACCAACCCTTCTCTCCAGGGAAAGGGTTGCTCCAGGCTTTAAGCCTCAATCTGAAACACAAAGAGAAGAATCCAGACTGAAGGAGGCGGGTTTGGAAGAGCCAGTGTCTTCAAGAGGCAAGGGTGCCCTCCTCGCCTCTGGGCTGCTGGGGAGGGGTGTGGGGGGCAGGATTTTGCACAGTGCCCACTGCCTTCTTCTGAAGGTAGACCTGCTGCTGCCATCAAAGGCCCTCCCCTCAGCCACCTCTGCTACCACGTGTGGCTGGAAAAATGTCGGAGGGGGAAGCTATCTGGAGGTGGGGATCGACTATTGTGGCCATGGTCACTGCTTCAACATCACTCAGATGTAACTGATGCTTGCCCAGTTGGGGGAGGGCGTGGTCAGGGGACAGAGAGGGGGAGGGGAAGGCAGGCCAGCTGCTTAATTAGAGTCAAAGCATCAGACATTTCCTAGACTCCTTATAAACTTCACTTTACAGCTTAAAATATAAACTCTCTAGTAAGACAAAACCAATTTTATTCTTTTATTTCTTAACTGCATCATTGATGATTTGCTCCTTTATTTTTTAAAAGAAAATAACCAAAAAAGAGTCGTTTTTGAAAAATCAGCTGTTCTGAAAAAGCATTCTGGCTAAAGATGGCAAAATATGTATTTCAATCTCCAAATCAGTAACAACAGATGAAAAAAAATATAATCTGATGAATAACAGACAGAAACAATTCCTTGTAAGTTATTTTTAAAAGCACCAAAAACTTGCAACACATTACCAGATGCTTAAAGCCTAGGGATAACTGACTTTTGGGGGCCGGGGGGCGGGGTGGTGTTATAAAACATAAAGCACACACAAATAGCTAAAGAAAAAAAAAGCCCCTAAGAGTGGCTGATGCAATAACTGAATAGCCAAAAAAATGACAAAGACCTAAAGTTTATTTTATGCCTACTCTGTCGATCTTGAAGTCAGGGTCTGGAAGGTACCAAGATCTGGCTTCACTTAAGTCTGGAACTGGCTGTCCCTTCATCCCAGGAGGTGCCTCTTACAGGCCTCTAAAGTCACGCAGAGAGAAAGAGAGAGAAGCAGACACTGATGGAGAAAGACAGAGGGAGACAGGAAGATGAGAAAAAGCGGGCTGGAGGGAGATTGATGGTGTGGGCGGGGGAAGGGAGGGGGGAGCAGAGGAAGGGAGGGAGGGGGGAGGGATGGGGACAGAGAGACACAGAGAGACCCAGATCAACAGCCAGACAGGGACAGAGACAAACTGAGACACAGAGAGTAACATACAGTCCTAGAGAGACCCAGAGAAAGGGACAAGAAAAACAAAGACCCAGAGCACACATATGTGCACACACACACGTAAGCACACAAAAGGCTCCCCATGCCTGTAGAGCAGCCCCCAGCCCCACATTGACCCCAGCTTCACCCCCCTCCCCCGGCCAAGTAAACCCCCCACAGGGCTTTCCCTGCATCTCTAGTAGGGAGGGTCCTCCCCACTCCCTCCTGACACCCAACCCAGTGGCCACAGGGACTCCAAACTCAGAGAGTCCCTGGCTACAGGCCACGGGGCTGCCCAGTGTAACACTAGACACGGAAGGTTACAGCGAACCTGTAGCTGGGAGACCGGGGGAGTGAGAGGAGTCGGGAGGGACTCTAGATACACCCGATTCAGACCAGATTCAGACCACTCATCGTGGAGAGCCTCAAATGAGAGGCTCCTGGTAAATAATTCACCAGGAAAAATACAGTACCTTCCCTGGGCTCATCCATTATTCACCAAGATAAATGTACCATACTGTTACACTTCCTGACATCTAAAAATGGTCTGAGCCATTAGGCCAGGAGCAAGAAGACAGCAGGGCACTTTCTACCCAACTCTTCCAGAACCCCTGACCCAGCAGTCCTGGTGCTCCTGGAACACACTCTGCTGCTCCTCACACAAGGGCAAAGTCAACTTCCAGAAACAGCCAGCCTGGGCTCAGACCATGAGATCCCGAGAGCAGGCCCGCCTCCACAGCCCTCAGGAGCCCAGGCAAGTCCTAAGTAAGACCCCCACCCTGTTCACCAGACCCCGGAGAGGTCAGCCCTCTCAAAGGGAAAAGGCAACCACTGTCTGTACCTGTCTAAGAGCAATTCTGTTCCTAGGAGGTTCAAAGAGTTTGACTTTGATGCCAAATGAGTGTCACCTACAGAAAGACCTGCATCTGACTTGCACAGGTGGCTCTGAGCAAATCACTCTGTCCTTCAGGCCTCAGTTTCCCCATCTGTAAAGCCAGCTGCTCCTTATCCTGCAGGGACGAAATGCCCCCTGGGAAGTCTGAAGAGCTGCACCACTTTAAGGCCCTGGCTCACAGTGTACAGGCAGGACGGAGATGCGACAAGAGCTCAGAGTCTGGAGTCAGACTGTCTGCACTTCAATTCTCCTCTCCCACTTACCGAGCATATGACCTTGGGCAAGCTGTTTATCCTCTCGGTGTCTCCGTTTCTGTAGCTATAAAATGGTGCTAATAACAGTATCTACCTCCCAGGCTTGAGAAAAGTAAATTCACATGTTAACCAATGTAGCGTGTTTGGAACAGTGCCTGGCACGTATTAAGTATCATGTGAGTTTGGGCTCTTAGCCATTCTTGCTCATCATTATTATGTTCGAGATTTTTTTTTTTAATCTTTTAAGGGCCTCCGTCCCATGACAACCACCTCTTACCCAGTGTAGGCCTTGGTCGGCATCCCTCTCACGCAGACCATTTGGAGCTGCCTACTGCCTTGTTTGACTCGCCACCCACTCAATCCCTGCCATGTGGGTGTATAGGTTCTGAACAGATCCTGGGGTCCAAAACTTTGTCCCACAGCTGCCCCATGGAGCCTTGGAGCCGGCGGGTCACTTAAGTGGGGCTCCACAGGGAAGCAGCTGACTGCTGGGACCTCTGCGCTCTCTGGCCCACTGCCCCGGGAACCTCCAGGCAGTGCCCAGATTAGCAGTTGCTCATCGTTTCAGTCACTCCCCCACCTTCAATATGAAGAAGAGTCAGAGCGAGTCTGTCTGGGTGAAAATGGATCCAGACCATGTTGGAATGAGGCAGGCCTCTGGCCTCAAGGGACCCAATGGTAGTTAGGTGAGGACGGCACAGTGAATGTTTAGGTGCCAACTAATGCCTGGAGATAACTCTTAGGGTTCAGCTTTCTGACCCCGTAAGTCCCAAATGAGAGAGGACTGGAAAATTCTTTGCTTTATAAAGGAAAATATCTGACTACATAAAATAGAAGTTGTAAACAACTCTCAACGGCAAACGACCAATTAGGAAAATGGTTTCTAGCAATTGACAGAAGAGGGGCTGCTGGCCTTGATACACAGTTACAAATCAATCATAATAACTACTAAAATTCTAATAGTAACGTGGTCAAAACAGCATGTCTTCTCAAAACAAATATAGATGATTAATAAATATAAGAAAACATTCCAATGTACCAGTAACCTAATGAATGCAAATTGGAACATAAATGCAAATAAGAAATGCAAATCATTCTGCCCTATCAAATGAACGCCAAGTTTTTTAAATAACGCTCAACACTGGTTGAGTATATGGAGAAAATGGTCCTCATGCTTTTCAGATGGGAGTGTAAATGATAATAATGTCCTTCTGGAAAGTGGTTTGGTAATATTGTACCAATATCCTAAAAAATTCGTGCCCTTCTTCCTTGGAGAAGTACCTGATTCCAGGTCTGGGCAGGAAATGTGCCAGATGAACCTGGAACATCTTATCATACAAGGAAATGAGCAAAGGGCCACATCAAAAGGTTCAGGGCCAGCTTGAAGAGGCTCCCGCGAGGCCAAGAAGGGACCTTTTAAGGGACCTTCATAAGGGTAAGAACCACATGGCCTTAACACACTGGTAAGTTTAAAATCTGTGAGTTCATAATGATGTTTAAAAAAAAAGAGCTCAGAGGGGAGGGATAAATTGGGAGACTGGGATTGACATATACACACTACTATATATAAAATAGATAACTAATGAGAACCTACTGTATAGCACAGAGAAGTCTACTTAGTACTCTGTAATAGCCTACATGGGAAAAGAATCTAAAAAAAGAGTGGATATATGTATATGTATAACTGATTCACTTTGCTGTACTCCTAAATCTAACACAACATTGTAAATCAACTATACTCCAATAAAAATTTTTTAAAAAGACACCGGTAATGCCAAAGCATAAGATTTTAAAAATTAAAAATTAAAAAAATGTTTTTAAAATTAAAAAAAAAAGAGCCCAAAGCCCTCCATTGGTCACTTTTGAAGGATGCTAGAAAACCAACTCATTATTTTATTTTACTTTATTTTATTTTTTGGTGACGTAAGCCGCCTTTATTTCCTTGTTTCACAAATAAAGCCGTCTGAGTTGCCTGCTTTTTGGTGATTAGTCAGAGACCAAATCCCATATACTCGTCCGACTCCTCCGACTCTTCCTTTGCTTCAACCTTGGCTGGGGCTGCAGCTGCAGCAGCAGGAACAACAGTGGTGGCAGCAGCCACAAATGCAGATGGATCAGCCAAGAAGGCCTTGACCTTTTCAACAAGTGGGAAGGTGTAATCAGTCTCCACAGACAAAGCCAGGACCCACTTGTGCCCACTGATGATAGAATGGGGTACAGATGCAACAGTTGGGTAACCAATCTGCAGACATACGCTGGCAACATTGCGGACACCCTCCAGGAAGCGAGAATGTAGAGTTTCCTCTGTGATGTCAAGCACTTCAGGGTTACAGATGCTGCCATTGTCAAACACCTGCTGGATGACCAGCCCAAAGGAGAAGGGGGAGATGTTCAGCAACGTGGCTTCACTGGCTCCCAATTTGTCTCCAGTCTTAATCAGCTGCACATCACTCAGGATTTCGATGGTGCCCCTGGAGATTTTAGCGTGATGCCTAAAGCCTGGAAGAAGGAGGTCTTCTCGGGGCCCAGACCAGTGTTCTGGACCAGCACAGTGACTTCGCAGGGCGGCAGCCGGCACGTCATTGGCCAGCAGCATGTCCCTCATCTCAGTGAGGTCCTCCTTGGTGAACACAAAGCCCACGTTCCCCCGGATGTGAGGCAACGGTTTCTCCAAAGCTGGGTTGTTTCCCAGATGCCCTCGGATCACCTTGTGCATCATCGTGTTCTTGCCCATCAGCACCACAGCCTTCCCGCAGAGGGACATGCGCATCTGCTGCATCTGCTTGGAGCCCACATTGTCTGCCCCCACAATGAAGCATTTCGGATAATCATCCAGAAGTTGGATAATCTTAAGGAAGTAGTTGGACTTCCAGGTTGCCCTGTCTTCCCTGGGCATCACGGCGGTGCGTCAGGGATTGCCACGCAGGGTTTAAAGACGACGTCACTCACTCAAGGACGCCTGGCGACAGGCTCATTATTTTAAAAACTGGTCAAGAAGCATTTACTTTCCCTTTCGTGAACAGCTATACCTCAGGGTAACCAAACAGTTAATAAGGGGCGGTTTATCTTTATAGAAGTTTCCAGCTGATAAATAAAATATCACCACTTTATAGCCCCTAATGAAATACTGGATCTAGCAATGATTATTGACGGCTGCTAATTCCAGAGAGACAACCAGATGTTATGTGCCTACTGAGAAAGTATACCTTGAAAAAAAAAAAAAATCAAATCTGACCCTGACGAAGCCTCCAGATCTATGTTTCATTATTAAAAAGAAGCTCTCTATGGGACTCCCCTGGTGGCGCAGTGGTTAAGAATCTGCCTGCTAATGCAGGGGACAAGGTTTCAAGCCCTGCTCCGGGAAGATCCCACATGTCACGGAGCAACTAAACCCGTGCACCACAACTACTGAGCCTGCGCTCTAGAGCCCGCAAGCCACAACTACTGGGCCCGCGTGCTGCAGCTACTGAAGACCGGCGCGGCTAGAGCCCACGCTCCGCAACAAGGGAAGCCACCGCAATGAGAAGCCCGTGCACCACAACGAAGAGTAGCCTACGCTCGCCCCAACTGGAGAAAGCCCACACGCAGCAACGAAGACCCAAAGTAGCCAAAAATAAATAAATAAATTTACTTTTAAAAAAAGAAGCTCTCTAGAAGGAATTTGGAAAACAAGGGCTGAAATAGTTAACTGTGAATGCACATTCTTCTGTTGCTCCCACAAACGGTTATTAAGACCTAATATTGTTGTTGTTAACGTTTCGTGCGCTTCCACCAGATTCTCAGCTCCCTGAGGTCAGGGACTGGACGTGCACTCTTCCATCCCCTCCACAGTGGACGCCTTGCCCATTGGAGGAGCTTGGGAAATACCAGCTGATCTGTGGTGGGTTCACTGGCCCCTGCAGGATGTGGATCCAAACAGAGTTGAGCCCAATATGGGATCCTGGTCGGCAATTACATTAATTATCATTATTAATTCAACAAACATTTATTTAATGCCTACCATGTGCCAAGTACTCTGCAAGACACTGGGGACGGAGAGAGAAAAATACAATTACTGCCTTTAAGTATCTCTGTTTAGTGGGGGAGTCAGATAAGTAAACATATAATTACAATAGCAAAGGCTTACTGACCGCTTACTTCGTACCAGCCACTATTGTGAGAACTTTAACCCCACTGTTAATGCTTACAACCAGCCAGTGAGGTAGGTACTATGACCCCCATTATGCAGATGAGGAAACTGAGGCACAGAAAGGTAAAGCCACTTGCTCAAGGTAACACAGCTAGTAAGTGACAAATGCAGGATTCAAATCTCCAGTCCTCTGGCTCCAAAGGAAAACCTATCATCATCACTAGGCTTTACCGCATTATCACACAGCATGATGGGTGGGTGCACGATGGGTGGGTGCACAAGGCAGGCTTTTAACTCAGAGTGAGGGTATAAGGGGGCAGAGAAGCATCCTGGAAGAAGGCTCTTCAAAACAAGATTTTAAGAAGGAACGGGGCTTGGGGACTTCCCTGGCAGTCCAGTGGTTAAGACTGCAATTCCAATGCAGGGGGCACGAGTTCAATGCCTGGTCAAGGAACTAATATCCCACATGCCACACGCGTGGCCAAAAAATAAAAAAATTAAAAAAAAAAAAAAAAAAGAAGGAACGGGGCTTGGCAAATAGAAAAAGCAGCACAAAAACAAAACACGAACTCAGGGTAATTCCGGATGCTCAGAGTTTAAGGGATGATGAGGGGGAACACAGCAAAAGGCCACGAGGACACTGGTTTGTGAGGGGTGGAGCAGGCAAAGGAGGTGAAATCCAAGTTTACCCAGCTTAGGCTGTCCCTGGACAAAAATAAATCACCAACACAGTGAGTCCCTGTTTCCAAGGAGGTGGTTGTTAGGTTAGAAAATGGCCTGAAGAAGCTCTTTGTCACGGAGAGAGCAGCAGGTACATTCACAGAAGGCATGATTATGGGATAATGTCATACCTGGTCTATTAGTTTCCTAGGGCTGCTGTAACAAATCACCACAGCTGGGTGGCTTAAAACAACAGAAGCTTATTCTCTCATAATTAAGGAGGCCAGAGTCCAAAATCAAGGTGTCGGCAGGGCTGGTTCCTTCTGGAGGCTCTGGGAAGAGTCTGTTCCACGCCTCTCTCCCAGCTTCTGGTGGTTGCAGGCAATCCTTGGTGCTCCTTGGCTTGTGGCTGTATCACTCCAAGCTCTGCCTCCATCATCACGTGACCTTCTTCCCTCTGTGCGCAACTGTGTCTCTTCTCTTCTTGTAAGGACATCACCAGTCACATAGGATTAGAGCCCACCTTAATGACGTCTCTTTACTTGATTACATCTGCAAAGGCCCTATTTCCAAATAAGGTCATGGTCACAGGTCCCAAGGCTTAGGACTTGAACATATCCTTTTAGGAGACACCATTCAACCTATTAACACCTGCTATTCTGCAAACTGCTTTTTTTGCCCTACAGCTAACCACAGGTATTTTTCCGTGTCTGTTCACATGGTTCTGGCCCATTCATTTCAACCACTGTATATTATTTCACTGTATCGGTGACCCAAAATCTATTTGTCTAACACCCTAATCATGGACATTCAGATGGTTTTCAATTTTTCGCCATTACAAACAATGCCCCAACTGAATCTCTCTGTACAGGCACCTATGCACATTGATAATGGGAATGTTTCTTGTAGTATGACTTCCTAGAAACAGGACTCCCCCTGGACCAAAGAGAATACAATTTCAGGGCTTTGATAAATGACAAATTGCTCTTTAAAAAGGCTGTACCAATTTATGCTTCCTTACCAACGTTGATACTTATTAATCTTTGCCAATCTGAGAGACATAAAATAATCCTTTGTTTTATTCTGCAACTCATTTAAGACATTTAGTCTGTTCTTAACAACATAAAGCTATCTTTTGTATGTTCACTGGTTAGCTGAATTTTCTATTCAACTTCTTTGTCTACCTTTTTCCTTGTTTATTTTTACTGTTATCTTTTTCTTATTAATTTGTAATCAATAAGATCACTAATATAAGGCCTTTTCTGCATTACATGTCACACTTTTCCCCCCTGAGAATGGTCATTAAGTTACTGAATGCCTACTAAGTGCCAGGCATTGTTCTAAGTGTTGGGAATACAGCAGTGAACAGGGCAGTGAGGGTTCCTGTTCTCAAATGTTACTTAACTACTCAGAAGAAAATGTATTTGCACATGATTTGGGCTTGGAAATAGATAGGAAGTGAATTTTCACCCTTGGGTGCAAAGCTGTCTTGGAATTCATTTAAATACTGTCCTGTTTTGCTTTGAGAGCCTTTTAGTGGGAAATCTACTCTGTTCTCCAGGTGTCCTGGAAGCACCCACAAAGGAGCAGTGTGGTTAGTGAAGGTGGAAGCAGGAATAGCTGACAGCTGTGCCCTTTCCTTGAAAGGAAGAGCCACACCCCAGGCACCCACACTCCCTAGAAGTCCAGGGCCTTCAACAATTAAGCCCCGGTGAGCTCAGCGAGCAAAGGAATTTTTAAGGAGGAATAACTCTTCCCCATTTCAGTGGAGGGGGTACCACTGGAGTCTCACTCCACCTCCTCCCAGAAGTTCCAGGGAGGTGTGATGTCTCACTGAGTATGTTTGGCTCTGATCCTTCCTCTCCTGCCCACTTGGGGGAGGGGGAATATACCCCCTGCAGATACACACACACACACACACACACACACACACCCTAATTCAGGGATGAATCAGACAAGCTTATCCTGTTCAGATTACAACCTTGTTCCTCAACCTAGCCTTTATCTATAATAAAGGTGATACACTAATTTCCATCTGTCTAATTCCTGTCTGTCTTTCTTTCTTTCCTCCCTGCATGCACTGGTTTAAAATTCAGAGGAGAGAAGGGTGTAATTTACTGACTCCTTCAACATACAGTTTCCATTCTATTGATTTACGCCTGCGTATTTTATGGGTTTTCTTGTTGTTGATTTTGTGAATGGGATAAACGTTTCCATTGTATTTTCTAAAAGGTTACTTGTTGATAACTAGTGAAACTTCTGGGTTTTGTGTAGTTTTGTATTTGGCCAAATGACTCAGCTCTCTTACTGATTCTAATGGTTTTCAGTTGATACTTGGGTTTCACATGTAAAAAAAATGGCACCACCTGCAAAGAGCATTAACTTTATTTTGACTTTCGTTTCCTTACAGTATTATTTCAGCTACAATTTCCAGAATAATGTTAAATAGTAGAGACTTTATTATTTTAATGTAGTGACTTCTTTAAAGAGAACAGCATTATAATTTCATTTTTTAAAATTTGTTTATTATTTCTTTATTTTTTGGCTGCATTGGGTCTTCGCTGCTGCACGCGGGCTTTCCCTAGTTGCGGCGAGCGGGGGCTACTATTCATTTCGGTGCGCGGGCTTCTCATTGCGGTGATTTCCCTTGTTTCGGAGTACAGGCTCTAGGCGCGTGGGCTTCAGTAGCTGCAGCATGCGGGCTCAGTAGTTGTGGCTTGCGGGCTCTTGAGTGCAGGCTCAATAGTTGTGGCGCATGGGCTTAGTTGCTCCGCCGCACGTGGGATCTTCCCGGACCAGGGCTCGAACCCGTGTTCCCTGCATTGGCAGGCGGATTCTTAACCACTGTGCCACCAGGGAAGTCCCTATAATTTCATTTTAAAATACGTTAGCTGTTGTTTAAGATTTTAAAAAAACAGGAATGGATGTTAATTCATATCTAATGTCATTTTCATATCTACTGAGATAACTGTGTGACTCCTTGACTTCGTATTTTGATGAATTACATTAAATTAAACCATCCATGCCATTTTTGGAGTAAATCCTAATTATTTATGGTACATTATCTTTAACATAGTATTTGCCAGTATTTTCTTTAGACTTTCATACCAATATTTCTAAGTAGTGTATTTTCCTCTTCTGCACTGTCAGTCAGCATTTGGGATCAAGGTCATATCAACTTTGTGACATGCACAGGGTGGCCATCCATCTGTTCCTTGGCTCTGTGACTGCCTATAAAGCACTACAAGGCTCTATTTTCTACATTTTTCAAAATTTCCCCTCAAGGCCCTCTGATACAACAGTTTGGTGGGGGGTGTTTTGTTTGTTTTCTCACCATCTTTCAATTGTTTTTAATAGTTACTGGTCTAGTTAGTCATCCTAATGGCTCATTACATTTCAATAATTTATACTCTCCTAGCATCGATTTCTCAGCACAGCATTGAACATGGTAACCCTTGATAACTTAAAAAATCTTTCCCATGGCAATTACCACAACTGTAATTATTAGTACACATTTTCATAAGCCCTCCATCTCATTCCCTGCTCGAAGTCCCCGGAATCTACCAGGTACCTAGTATGTTGAAATTGGCCTCAAGAAATTGTTATGAGGCCAGGAATGAGGTTAAAGCTTCTTTTTCCTTTCTTGCTTTGCTTATTGACCATTTCTCTCCTTTTCTTGACTGCATTTGCCAAAGTTTTGTTTCTTTTATTGTTTTCTGAAGCAATGGAACTTACCAATTCTATATTTTTTCATTTCAAATTTATTAATTTCAAAGCTGTACTCAGAAGAAAATTAATAACCTTAAAATTCTTTCCTAAATAAAAGGTGAAATAAATTAAGCTATTGGTCTAAAGTTAAAAAAAGAATAAAATGAACTCTGTCCGTATTTTAGGTCTGTCTCATGTAAAGAACATGAAACTTTTCTAACTCAATCTTAATTTTGTCTTACCTCTGTGGGAGACATATTCCACTGAAGTTTATCATACTAACTGATATATTTATCTCTGCTTTTATTTGGTTTACGTTTTAATACTACAATTCTTCCTTTGTTATATGTATTGTGTTTTATTTGCCTCTTAGGATCTGCTTTTTAATTCTACTTGTATTTCCTTTGTTTATTCCTTTTTAACATCTTGAATCTATTTCTCTAATTATCACATTTTTTCATCATTTTCATCTCACTGTACATTTTCCTCTGGATTCTGAGAGCTCCTCAACTGCATGACATTGATTAGATTAACTGCAGTGCTGATTCAGCTCCTTAAAGTGTATACTGGAAACTGAATTCTGCTATTGCATTTTTTGTCTCCTCATACTCCTTCATTATCTCAACCAGTCCTCTTATTACTTCTTCACCCTTCTCGGTCAGCTCCTTTTTTATCTCAGTCTGTTGCGACTCACCGGATGTTTTTATCTTAGGTTTCATGAAGTACATGTCTTCCTGACATTTTTGAGGGGGAAAAAAAGATGCTGCCTTCAAAAATTCACTTCTTTTTTCCAGCAGTATTCCAAGGGAGAAATGGCAAAGTCACAGACAATAGGATAAAAGGGGAGGGAATAGATACGAGAGCAATTCAAGGGATGGTAATAACTGGAGAAGTGGAAAACACAAATCTACAGCTAGCAATGCTCAAGGGCTCCCAAGTCTATGTCAATAAGGAGTGACAACACGTGTCAATATGCGTGTCCCTGAAGCCTGCCTCCCACAAACAAAGGCCACGCCACAACACCCCTGCACAAAAGTTCCTTCATTAGACCCTCACCATAGCTCTATGAGGTGGATATTATCATTGTCATCCTGCAGATTAAGAAATGGAATTCAGGGACTTCCCTGGTGGCACAGTGGCTAAGACTCCATGCTCCCAATGCAGGGGCCCCGGGTTCGATCCCTGGTCAGGGAACTAGATCCCACATGCATGCCGCAACTAAGGAGACTGCCTGCTGCAACTAAGACCTGGTGCAACCAAATAAATAAATAAATATTTTTTTAAAAAAGAAAAGAAGAGAAATGGAATTCAGAAGTTACAGTGCTTCCAGGACTCAAATTCTGGTCTTGGGAATCCAAGAACAACTTGAACTACCACTGAGCATCTGGGAAAACAAAGGTCAGGAACTGGACCCACCCTACCAAGCTCATCATCAAGTTGGGAGCAACAAAAAGAACACAGCTGCTAGAATGGAAAAGAAAATGGAGCAGGTAATTCAGAGCTCCATGGTGTAGAAGAGAGAACATACATGGTCCCAGAGATCAGGGGAAAAGATCTTGGTGGGCACTGGGCTACCATCCTCCCAAGTTACCTGGAACAACCCTGGCTTATGCTGGTTGTCTTGGCGTAATTATTAACAATGCCCCAGGTTGGATGATAAATTCTCCAGTCACCCCAGCAATGCCTCACATTTGAATCATGCTTACTAGTTTTCACACTTTAACCCGTGCGATTTTCACAGGCCCACTGTACAGCAGGGATTCAGAAATTTGATGAGAAAGCTATAAACACCCTCCCCAGAAAAATAACATAAATACAGAATGTTGTACCCAGTTGTGATATATTCCTATCCTTTGACAGAGCAGCTCCACTTCTGGGAATTTACCCTTCAGGTACACAAGCGCAAGGGTACAGATAGATAAAAGGATATTTGTGGTGGCATTGTTTACAAGAGCAAACCCTCAGAGACAGCCTAAAGTCCATCAGCAGGGAACAGGGGGTGGGTGGGGTGAATGTAGACAGCACTTGCTTTAGGCTAAGCTTCCCCTTAAAATACGTAGGAGCCTTCCTGCCCCCGCTTGTGCCCCCAACTCAGCAAGGTCCCAGGGGAGGAAGAGACACGAGCAAACTCGCAGGAGGAGGCTAAATAATGAATTGTAAGTGTATGTTTTCTTTGGCCAGGGCAGTCTGGCCAAGCTCTGGGGGCTTCTGGGCAGACATTTTTCATATTTTAGCAGCTGGCCTATGCCCAAGGCAGTCAGAAGTTAAATAAGCTTTGAATGAGCTACGCCCATCCTTTCCCCGGCCCCAAGAATTCTTAATGAGGCTCTAAGGCAGCAGCCTCCAGCAAACCCATGGTGTTGCCTTAAATATCGCTCATCCTTCCCTACTTTTAATGAATGCAAATGATTCAGCAACAAAACACTTAGCCTGCGGTGAAATCCATCTCTGTACACCTGGTTTCTCCAGCTTATAGCCCAGCTCAGGCAGGGCCCTACCGGGAGGGCAGCCCAGCAGAGCCCGGGGTGCCCAGGCTAGCCCAGGCAGACCCCTGCACACCAGGACAGTGGGAGCAGGATGCAGGAAGCACACAGCGGGAGGGAAGACCCCCCCCCCCGCCCCGCCTCCACCTACCACCCCAACTACCAGATGCAGACCCTCACAACTCCACCTCTTTACGACTCTGGCTCCAGGGCAGAGGAAAGTGTGAGCAGAAAAACAAAAGGTATTTCTTTGATCTAATGAAAGAGGCTGGTCCCAGGCACCTCAAAGGCCTGTCCAGTCACCACACTTCCTGCATTCAAGGGCACTTCACCCCCACATGCCCACCCCCTCCTCCTCTTCACCTGATGTCAGGTACCAGAGGAACCTGAAAAGCTCCCTTGGACTGGCGCCCTCCTCCACCAACCTCATGGAAGCAACAAAAACAGAGACAGTGTCAATAACCCAATTTACACCCTGTTTTCAGAGTTCTCTTTTGGCAGCAAAAACTGAAAGCAATTTGTCAGGAGTCTAAGAGCAACATTTAACTAATATACTTCCAAGCTGGGGCTCAGGGGGATTTGTTGCCCTATCAGCCTGATCAACACCTCTCCCCAAGGCTGAGGCAGCGGCCTGGCCCAGAACAGACGGCTGTTAATTCAGCTGCCACAGCCGTCACCCTCAAGGCCAGCAGCTGGCAGGAGCCCCACAGAGGTCCACGCAAGTCCTCTCAAGGCTTCTCAAACTGGACAACTAGTTACACTCAGGACAATGGAGGGCCCCCAGGTAGTGCTCTGGGTGCTTGAGATACAAAAAGGGCTTCAAAGAATTTGTTGACCTGGTTTGAAAAGAACCCCTGCCTCCCAGGACAGACGATGGGAAGATCAGCTTCCCCAGAAGTTTCAGAGTTTTATCAAAATACATTTTTATATCATCAGAAATGCCCTGAAAAGAGCACTGGAATTTTCTTAACCTCAATGCCCTTCTTCCTGATTGTTCAAGGCACATCATCTGCAACACTTTATTCTCCTTCAAAACATTCCCAAAGGAAGTAAAGAAGAGCACTGACTCTGTGGAGGAGCTGGATCTCTAGACCCTGGGACTTCTGAGTTCTTGCCCTCCAGGAGAGCCCTTAATCAGCCCCTTTCTTAGCTGGGCACACCTACCAAGGGTTAAAGTTTTGGGCAACCACACAGAAAGAATGCATTCTGAAACCCCTGTAAGGTGCCTAAAACACATATCTACACAGCAATCTACTAAAAAAGAAAAAAAGCTTTGCTCTCGATATCCACTAACACATACAAAAGGGACATATTTTTGTCTTTACATGTGCCATCCAAATCCCAACCTGACAGCCAATCCATCCCACCATCAGATGAACCAAAACTCAAGCAAAGGAAGAACTCCCCAGCCTTTGGGCCACTGGTGTCCTGAGGGGGAACGGCACCACCCAGCCAATGCTCGGGTAGCACCAAGCAGAATGATTAGCACCAGCTGTCTCCACAAAGCTTAGATCAACCCCACGCAACTGTGCTGCTGTGAGCGGAAGCCCACGCTACCACCCCCTGTGGGTCTCCCGCATGCCCCCCTCAGGTCTTCATCCTCTGAGCACCTGGCATTTACTGTGTCCCACCTCTTTGGTGCTTCTCTGTGTCCTTGCCTTGTTAATTACCCTCTTCTGGTTCTACTCAGTTTGCCTACCAGACAATCCATTCCTGGAGGGAGTCTCCAGTCTCCCCCTGGAATAGCTCAGCCTTTTCATGTCTTTTTTTTTTTTTTTTTTTGGCCGCATGGCTTGTGGGATCTTAGTTCCCTGACCAGGGATCAAACCCTGGCGCCAGCAGTAAAAGCAGCAAGTCCTAACCACTGGACCGCCAGGGAATTCCCTGCTCAGCCTTTTTATTTTTTTTTAATATTTTATTTATTTATTTATTCGGCTGTGCTGGGTCTTAGCTGCGGCATGCGGGATCTTTTTTTTTTTTTTTTTAGTTGCAGCATGCAGACTCTTAATTGCAGCATGCATGCGGGATCTATTCCTCAACCAGGGATGGAACCCAGGCCCCCTGCACTGGGAGCACGGAGTCTTACCCACTGGACCACCAGGGAAGTCCCTCAACTTAGCCTTTTTAAATGGAGACTCTAGGGGAATTCCCCGCCGGGGCCCAGGTTCAATCCCTGATTGGGGAACTGGGATCTCGTATGCCAGGTGGTGTGGCTAAATAAATAAATAAATAACTGGAGACTCTACCATAAGAGAGGTATTTTCTTTCCACAAGAGACCGTTTGCCCTCTTAGGGACAGCTACCTCCTCTTCTGGATATCGCTTGCTTTTTACGGATTTATAAGTTCCCCGACCTCCCCTCCTACATTACCTAGCATGAGGCCTTCTGCCTTAAACATCCTTTGTTATTTATGTGCCAGACTAAAAGAAAGACAGTTTCTGTTGGAAGTTACTAATAGATAGGAAGCAAAAACAGGTCTGTAACTAAATCACATTCTAACTACCTTTTATCAAGTATTCACAATAGGACAAACGAAGTCCTTTGCATACACTGAATTTCAAAGATGTCACTGATTTTAAGATACACCATTATTTATGTTCCACCAAAAGGAAATGGTACCAGTTAAACTAAGACACAACATCACATAATCATCTCACAACCCAATTTGAAAGAAGTGAAACTGGGGAGGGGGAGAGAGAGCATCTTAGAGTTCGTGAAATACAGGACTAGCTCATTTAATTCTCACGAGACCTCTAATGGGATGGGTATTACCATCCCCATCTTACAAAAGAAGAAACTGAGGCTCAGAGAGGCGAAGTGAACTAAGGTCTCTCGGGGAGCAAGCTGCAAAGCCAGAACTCAGTTCCTGAACAGATTTCTGAATTTCCGGGGTTGGGGGGGGCATGGGGGCCGGCACAGGGCAGCCAGGCCTCAGACAGACCAGCCTTGGTTAAGCTGCCCCGCCCCTTCAAGGGCAAACAACACTTGCTTGCTGATTCCTGAAATTAGGGTCTTTTTGCAATTGCACCTTCACAGATCCTACTTCCAAAAACAACAAAAGGAAAACAGGTTTCCCTAGCTCCTTCCTCACAAAACTGGCTGGAAATGAAGGCGGGAAGCTCTCAGCCAACTTGTTATACATAAAGCACATTTAATGAGCCTTTCAAGCTCTGGGAGTGGGAGAAGGAAGGGTTCATTGGAAATCTGATACTTTGGCAGCCAAGTGAGAGGGGCAAGGCCCTGAGCATCAACCCTGGGGGTTAAACACCATCCCAAACCCCTTTGTCTGCCAGAAGGAGATACTTCCTGGGGGGCAGGAGGCAGCAATGCTTTTTATGGCAAAGCCCACCTAACAACAACCCTCCACCGGAGACCTGGCTGGGGCCTTTGTACAACCCACCTAACCATAAACCCTCTGTCCTCTCCCAAACCTGCTGGGGTTCCTCTTCCCACAAATACCTGTGACCGTCATAAACGCCCTTAAACAGCCCCCGTTTACTGCCCAGCCTGCCTGCTGCTAAATGAGGGCATTTGTTTCAAATTTGCAAATACCAAGAGCGCTGGAAACCTAAGTCCACTCCTAAAATGAAATGTTCTGCATTCCTCTGGGCCGAAGCACCGCGCTTCAAAAGCTGCAAGAGGCCCTGGCTGTTTACTCACTGGTGGGGCTATTGGGAGAGGCATTTCCCTGCTCCCTGAGGAGGCTGCTTTGATCCCGGCCGGGTGGGAAGGGGACCGAGGGAGGTGCCACCCAAGCCCAGGCCCGGCTGGGCCCAGGCTCTCCTGCCCCCTTTCTGGGTCGCCGGTGGCGGATTCGGGGGGCCTGGGAAAGTGAGTCTCATGGGGAGGCTCAAGTAGAGACTCACCGGAGACAGAGCAGGCCAGCTCAGCGGACCTCTCGGACCATCTTCAAAAGGCCCTCGAAACAAAGGCAAAGAGAGTAAGGGAAGGCACGGAGGCTGAGAAGCAGCTGACAACACCCCAACCTCTTACACAGAAATAGAGACGAACTCCCCACCCATCCCCCTTGCGGCACCAAGCAACTTAGGACACTGCATTGGGCTGGGTGCCATACGTGTGTTTACTAAATAAAAGCCTTTTGTTTTAAGGAGGGTTTTTTTTGGGGGGGTAAAGAAAAGACAGAGATCCTCCTCCAGGCCCCCAGGGCTGTTCCAAGGCACAGCATCCGCCCCCCCTCAAGCTGGAGGCCCGAAACCCCTAGGGTAGAGGAGGAGCCCAGATCACAGGCTGCAAAACTGCTGGCAAGTTGGGCATTTTTTAAATTGGTCAGTTTAACAATTGGTTTAATCTGCTAAATTAACCAAACAGAATGATTTGCTCTTTGTAGCTGCAGCTCCAAGACCAACAGCATTTCCCTTCCCCGCCCCCCCCCCCAAGACTGTAAGACAACCGTTTTCTTTGTCTGTGATTTGTTTTGTTATTCAGGTGGCTGGAAGTGAACTTGGGATCGCAAATGCCATCCCAGCACACCACCTCTCTATGGAACTGCCGGCCTGAAGGAGCCTCTACTCTTTCTTCTCCCAGCTGGGAAACAGCTCATGTTGGTGGTTTTTTTAATAGATGAGCTACAAAAGAATCAGAACACTGAAGCGTCGCCTTGCACCCTCCATGATAGAGCGTAAGTTCCCGTGTTGCAACCTGAGAACTTCAGAAGCGGAAGAACAAACTTAGCAGGATTGCCGAGCCCCGTCAATGGCTGAGCCAAAGGGAGATACACCTGGCACCAAAGAACTTAATGTCTCTCAGGATGTCGAGGTCATTGTTCAACCTCTTCCGAAACCTCTTGAGAATTAAGACTTGCCTCCAAAGTCAGAAATGGAAGGAAACCTACATCCATCATGCCCCTACTATGTGCCAGGGCACGGGCACATCTATACAAAAGACGTTAGAGGCGGTACAAAAGACGTTAGAGGTGGTAAACTGAGAGCAGAGATGATTCTGTTACCACCTACGTGGTCTCCACCGCAGCATAACCCAGTATGCAACTCTCAGCAGGCACACCGGTCTGGAATGTGGCAGCACACCTGCAAGCTGGGGCCTGTAACTACCCATGACCTTCCAGAAGCACCAGGCGGAAGAGACTCAGGACTCATGGGTTCATGAGAAAAGCTCAAATCTTGGGGATGCAGGCACAGTGTTCTGGACTTCTAGATTACATATAGTCTGACCATAACACTAAAAACTTTAAGACGTATACAAACTTCTGAATGGGCCATTGAAAACTTTAACCTGACTGTTGTAACCAAAAGGGGGGGGAGAAAAATGAGCAATCCTGAATACTGTGGCCCAAAAGATCTCTCCAGGTTTAAGTTATGGACACACTCCCTCTGACTCTAGCAGGATTGCCTCTAAGCCCACCCAGAGAGTTATCTCGGCTACAAAATCCACTCCCCAATATTTACCTGGTTCCAAGGCGTGTGTGCAACATTTCATAGCCTCTAGTGATGACGTACATACAAGGACATATGAGAGCACGGAAACAGCTCTATTAACTTACCAGCTCTGCAGTCCTGAGCGGATCGTATTTTGTGCCTCAGTTTCTTTACCTGTCAAATGCCTCCCACCCCCACTCCTCCAGAAACAAACAAACAAACAAAACCCAACCACCCTCATCCTGCCTCTGTGGCTTCTTGATAGGATGGAAAGTCAGTGCGAGTGAAAGCATTCTGTAAACTGCAGAGCTGGGTACAGCTGTCGGTTATCACGGACGAGGCTCTCCCAAAGCACACCCAACCCCTCTTCCCAACTCCAAGCCTCCCTCCAGTTGTCCTCCCTTCTGTGCAAAAGAAGAAAAGGGGTTCCCCACCCAGACACTGGTTCCTCAAATACTGAGACTGAAACGAACCAGGTAAAGATTGCTGCTTTCCCATACTCAGATAAAAACTCTCGTGGTTTTTTTTTCCTCATAAGAACTCCCTCCCCAAACTCTCCAAACCTTTCATTCCCTTTGGCATCCAGGGAATGACACCCTAATACCAGCTGATCGAGTCCAGACGCATCTGTGCCCATGCACTAGACACTCCAGAATAAAATGCAGTCCTCAGATGCAAGCGCTCTCCCAACACTGAGGGCGAGGAGGACAACCTTACAAGGTGTGGCAGAAGCACAGCTGGGGGTTGTGGATGGTAAGGCTGCGCTGGCCTCAACGGTCACCACAGGCAAGGTCCTCCAAGGGCTTCTCAAGTTGAGGCCCGAGAGGCAGGTGGCATTTGCCCAAGGTCACACCAGCCATCTGGGGCAAATGTGGAAGCAGGGTCCACACCTCCCAAGTCCCAACCCGGTGCTCCTCACAATGTCTCCTCAGGCTAAGAGGGAGGAACACCCGTAGGGTACCCAGAACAAAAGTCCAGCAAGACCTAGGACCCATCCTTTCCACTGAAGTGACACCACTTCTACTGCAGGAATTCCTCTGAATCAGGAATGCCCACACACTTTACCTGGGGCTGTGGGAGGCCCCGGGGTCCCAAGGGAGAGAGGACACAGGAGAGAGGTAAGCATGAAGCTCCTTAATGAAATGGGAAATAAACCCTGAGCAGCATTTCTTCCCTGAAGACAGCCAGCCTTCTACATCAGTGATCACATCAGGCTAGAAGCCTGAATCTGCAAGGCAGCAAAATCCTCTGGCGGGGAAAGGAGCCCAGAAACAGGCTGAGACCTCAGCAGCCACAGACATATACTGTGGAGTGGGTACAGCACTGGGGGCCCAGCCTCCCAGGCTTCTCCTAGTATATGTTATGAGCAGTAGTGCCCCACGCCCCCACCACAGGAGGCAGGAGAACAGTAGTGAAAAGGGCTCCAGTGAAACATATTATTAGAATAGAGGTCGCCAAAATCATCTTGGCCTACCAACTGGGAAGCAAAGAGCAACTAGTTGCAAGACTCTCATTCCAATGGGACAGCCATGTACGACTGTACACGTTGTACACTGCTCAAGTGCCCGGCCAAGGGGGTAATACTGAAATACTGCCTGTGCTCCACTAGCCAAAGCCCTGTGTCCTGGTGCAGGGCTGCAGTCACTTGGAGGAAGGGTGCCTATTTCTAACTTGCACAAAGGCACCTTATGAGCTAGCTGCTAGGACATCCCAGAAGTCCCAAGAGCAGACAAGCATTCTCCTCGTTGCCCCACCACCACCACCACCACCAACCCAAGAAGGGGACAAAAGAGTCAGTGTGTCTCCTGGAGGAGAAGCGGTGCATGCCAGCGCCCACTCTGGCCACCTTAACCCCCTCATAGGGAGACCACACCGCACCTCGGGAACCTCCCCATGGTTCTCATAGGAGTTCCTGCAAGTTATACAGAGTAACTGACGGGGGAGACCCCCACAGCCATCCTGTGATGATAAACACCCTCCCTTGGGTATTATAAAAGTCCGCCTCAGCTGCAAGAAGCACACTTTCCTACTCACTCCCTGGAAGAACCTCAGCAGGCCGAGGGAGGTGGCCCTGAACCAGCATTCATCACCCTGGGGAGAATCTGCCACCGGGATAGAGGGAGGAAGAGTTCCTACCAGGAAACGCGAAGTGGCTGTGCCCACATTTCCGAGCTGCTGTTGGAATACTGAGACCCATTTAGAAAATCTGTGCTTTAGAATGAGAAAACCTTTTCTAAAGCTATCGGTCAAGAGTGACTAGGTTGAGCCCTTGCAAACCATTCTAGAGAGACGGGACTGGAACGAAAGGCTGACACCTTCAAGGGAGACAGAAGGTCAGGACCGTCTCTGGGAAGAGACAGCAGGGCTGGCCAGAGGGGCTGCTTCCCCGGGTCAACCACCTTCACAGCTGCGACTGCTACAACCTAACTTCCCGGAGGCGGGCAAGGCAGGGGTCAGCATCATTTGCATTTTGCAGATGAGGAAACTGAGGCTCGGAAAGGTTAATTAACCAGTTCAGGGTCGTGTGACCAGCAGCAGTGAGCCAACAGATGTCACTTCTCTTCCTTTATCGTGTGTGGTATCAGCAGAGAACCACCCAAGTTTTCAGACTCTTGATCCAATGCCTTTCCATCATTCTGATCAGTCACCACAGACTACAGCTACTAGCAAAGTCAATCCTCTCTCCTCTCTGAAGCCCTCCCACTGCCCCCAGTTGCTCCCGCATCATGGACTCACCTTCCTACACATTCTGGAATGTTATTCCACCTATTTAGCACTTTACCAAGTGTTGCCTCCCATTATACTTCATCTGATTCTCATCATCCTGTCTCCTTCCTGCCTCCTGCGCCACCTGAAACAGCTTCACCCAAAGAAGACACCCAAAAGATTTGAATTGAGCCCATCCTAAACCCCTCAGCATTAACACCTCTTTCTCATCACCACACCGCCACTTTAGACAAATTCTCCTTATGGCTACACAGTGGTTCTCAAACTTGAGAGTAGATAGGAATCTCCTGGGAAGCTCTTTTAAAATGCAGTTTCCTTTTGAGACTTGAACTATGTGACAGGATTGGCTATTCAAACAATACAATGTAATCTAACAAACGGGAAAATAAACTACACGTTCTGGCTCCTCCCCCAACGATTCTGATGGGCAGGCCTGCAGTTAAGGCTCAGGAGACTCAAATTTTAACCAGTACCTCTGGTTACCTGCCCTCCCACTATATTCCCCAATGGTCTCTGGACCACATATTTGAGAAACACAAATCCACGTCTTCTTAACGTGTGACTCACAAACCCTACCCCAAAGACTCAGGACCCAGTTATCAGAAGTTACATACACACCTAAGCCAGCCAGTTCATGTCCTGCACATCAGGGTCTAAGTTTCTGGCAGGGAACGTAGGATATGCAGGACAGCCGGTAGATTGCATTCCACTCACCTGTGCATTCACTCAGAGTTAAGGCACACAGGGACCCAAGAGCTCCGGGACCCCAAACCAAGCTGTGAGACGGGGAAGGCGCCCGCATAGGTCAGCCCTTCCAGCACAGCTTCCTCCCTGCCCCACTGCCGCTGTGTAGCATTACTGGGAGGGAAGTGGCCTGAACTCAGAGAAGAAAAGAGGATGGAAAAAGTGACAGACTACAGAGGGCTTCCTCAAACCACTGATTAGCTGTAGCAGCTCCTGGGCCAGCTCCACCAAAGCGCCAGGGGGCTCGGCGGGGCTGAATGTGCACTGAGCAGTGAACGCCAAGAACCCCAAGGCGGGACTCTACTCCAGCCACATGGCAGAACCCCCACACCCTCGGGACAAAGGACCAGACAGCTGCGGGGTGGGGGGCAGTGCAGGACTCAAGGAGAGAGGCAGGCCGGCAGCCCGCGGGCAAGGCCAGAGCCCGCGCCAGCCAGCAACCGTGGTCCCACCACGTGGCTCTGCCGGGCCACAGAGCAGAGAGGCATGTACTGAGGTTAGGGAGAGCCGAGGGAGGCTAAGGGACACAGGCCAAGGATACCCAGCCCGGCTTAATGACCCTTTCTTCCATCAGGAACACACCAAAGACTGAATCCCTGGTCACACACTGCTCTTGGCTCAAACATTAGAGTCTGAACTGGCCACCCTCCCTCCCAGATGAGTCTCACAGAAGCTGTACTGGCTTAAAAACACACAACTCACCCAAACCCGCCCCACTCCAAAATATGAAATCCTCCAAAACTTTAACAACTACAACTGTTGCAGCCCAGTGGAGACATTGCCTCCCTTTATGAACCAAACGTATTCCTGAAAAGTCGTCCACAGACCAAACTTCTTCCTAACAAATCCAATTTCTCCACTGGCTCTCTTTATAAATTGAGACACACGCTCCTCTAGGAAAAGCTAAGGCTCCCAGAGGAACAGGGCTCCACCCTTAGTGTTGCAAATCCTCTGGAGTCACACCTTTAATGGACAAGTTTCCTGACAAAATCTAATTCAAATTCAACCCAAAGTGAGGTCATTTTTAAGTGTATAATATCACACCGGAGAGTGTTCACATGAACTAAAAGTTATTTAAGCTAAGTCTTCAAATACTGTGCAAGATCTAGGGTTCCTGATTTGTACTGTTGCAACGGGAAAGCTCTGTACCTCGAGTTTCTATATAAGGAAGGATGCTTAGAGCAGGACTTCTGCAACCTTGGGTGCAGTCACCTGGGGAGCTTGTTAAAATGCAGTCTGGAACTCCGATTCATGCTCTCAGGGAATGCTGATGACACTGGTCTTTGGCCCTTGGTTTTTTTTTTGTTGTTGTTGTTTTTAATAAATTTATTTATTTATTTATTTATTTATTTATTTATTTATTTTATATTTACTTTTGGTTGCGTTGGGTCTTCGTTGCTGTGCGGGCTTTCTCTAGTTGCGGTGAGCGGGGGCTACTCTTCGTTGCGGTGCGCGGGCTTCTCATTGCAGTGGCTTCTCTTGTTGCGGAGCACGGGCTCTAAGCACGTGGGCTCAGTAGTTGTGGCTCGCGGGCTCTAGAGCACAGGCTCAGTAGTTGTGGCGCACGGGCTTAGTTGCTCCGCGGCATGTGGGATCTTCCCGGAGCAGGGCTCAAACCTGTGTCTCCTGCATTGGCAGGCAGATTCTTAACCACTGCGCTACCAGGGAAGTCCCTGGCCCTTGTTTTGAGTGTCAAAGTTGTAGATAATCTAGGCCCCTATATAGCTCATGCTGGTTAAGCTGTGGCCTTTCCAGGCAGGTCAGCTCCATATGCACAGGTGGATGCCCATGCCCAGAACTCTTAGAGAAAGCCAGAAGCCCTGCCGCATCAAAACTCAGAAAACCCCCACAGAGAACAGACAGCCCAGACACAGGGAAGGAAGATCTGGTCCCTTGACTGGGTCACAGTAGAACAGGCACAAGGAGAGGGGACAGGCAACCCCAACCCAGAGAAGTGGGAAAGGGCACAAACCCCCCCCCCCCACTGCCTAGCAGGCAAAGGGGCTGTTTACCTTTGCCATTGGTCACTCTGCCCTGTACCCAAATGCGTCATTCACTTTTTAATAAACCTAGATAAGGATCTACTACTATAAATAAGATACCACCGCAATGAATTCTACAGTAAGTTAAATCCCTTCAGTAAGTTAAAACCCAAGTGGGGCAAAAATATTGAAGATGGCCTAAGAGTCCAGAAGTTCTCCAGGCATCCACCTTCTGGTAGGAGAGATGGGACAGCTTCAGGAAGGAAGTGGAGGTGGGGTTGGCAAAAGAGGTGGGGAAGGCGGCACATACCAGGAGACCGGCCAGAGAGAAAAGAAAGGTCTTCGAAACCCCGTATGTTTTAGGGGATGGGAAAGAGACTAGTTGGGCTGGAATGGAGGGTTCCAGTGAGTGGAACATGTTTATTGTTGGGGGTGATTGTAAAGCTGGAAAGGTATGCTGTCAGCACACCACCGGAGAGGAAAGAACAAGAAAGGGGCCCTTTATATACTTCATTACATTTAATCCTCAGCACAACTTCAGGAAGTAAGTCCCTTTACAGAGGAGGCAAACTGTGAGGTGAAGAAATCTGCCAGGGCCACAGGGCCTGTCAAAGAACCTTGAGTTCCTGTTTGGGCAAACACTTCATCCCGATGGCCTGGGCTCTCTCCACCACTCAGCCCTGCTCTGAACGCCAGGAGTCTGACTAGATCCTTTGGCAGGTGATGAGCAGAAATTACTCTAGCCCTCCCGCCATACTTCCCAACATCTGAGAAAGCCCATCACTGATAAAAGGCCTGAATTACAGGCTGTAGAAGCCATCTCAGGACGCGACAATTCAATTTCCCCAAAGAAACAAGATCCTGGAGGAAAGAACCCAGAGATGGGGGTGGGAAGAGGGATGGGTAGTGACCCCAACCAACCATTCCAGCGGTGAGGCGAAGAATCCCAGGTTTCAAACGTCAAGCCCTCTCCTCCTCCTCCACCACGTTTATCACAACGGGGATCTCAAAGTTCGGAAAGTTCCTCAGCCATTTACAGCATAATTACCCAAACTTCAAAATGGCCTAATCCACAAACCTAGCCAGCCTAGGTCCCCTACTCCTGCCTTATTAGCAGCGGGGTCTCACTACAAATCCAGCTAATTACACAATGAGATGGAAAAATCTACTGTTATCTATTGAAAAATCATTGCCCCCTGAAGTCATGCCGTCCAGGGGTGGGCTGAGCCCCCGGATTTCACCAGAAGACAGACAGCAGGCGCCTCAGCCTCGACTGAAACTGTTTACAGCGCATGGGCAGGTTCCACACTAAGACACATTTGATGGAACTGATTTAAGGCTCTCATTAAAATGTTCCTTTGTTGAGCACAAGACATCTCCCCACCCCCAGAGGAGATTCCAGACCTCCAGTCCCCAGCCCTCAGCCTGCCCTAACTCCCCCCACCAGAACCCACCCCTTCGCTAAACACCAGTCACCGGATTAACATCGCTTAACGTCAGAGTCGTCTTCTCATGGAAGGAATTTAGGAATTTAGCATTTGTTGAACAAGAGCCCCGTCTCCACCAGAATCTTCCCCAGAACTCTAAACATCAGCAGTGAAGGTAGCCATGTCTGGCACCCCATACACCAAAACCCAAACAGCTTGCAGACCTAGGAAGCCTGTGAGCTTGGGCCACCGGCCCATATGGCTGGGCCCCCTATGCTGGCTGTGCAAAAAACTTCCATACTGCCTCCGGGAGCAGATGTGGGTTCTGCCGTGAGCATTACCACCCCACACATCAGAAGGAACACAGGGCAGCTCCAGAAACACCTCCTCCGAATCCCGGGAACTTGGTCTTACCTCTCGGTCCTGGGTTACAATTACCTCTGCTTTTACAACTAGGGGTGGGGGAGATGTTCCATTCCATCAGCACCAAACCCCTCAACAGCTGGCAGGCCAGGGAGATGTCAGAAAAGGCAATTCTCTACCCCCACCCTCCCCATGGCCACTCTTCAAAAGAGGAGGAAAGTGATAAGCTCGGACCAGGTTTCTTGGGCACAGTTCCCCCAGAGAGGGCTGCTGCCAGGATCATCACCAAAGATCTTGGGTTTTGGAAGGGGGCACGGGGTGGGAGGGGCATACTTCCAGTCCAGAGTGTTTGGGGTGTGCGGGTAGCTTGGCGCTTTCCTCTAAAGCACTTCAACACCTCGGTGGTGACTCTCAGGTGTGATCAAGCCAGGAAATAAAGCGGGGGGAGGGTTCGGGTCCAGTCTGCCCTAGAGATAGGGGCCACACCCTCATCAAAATGCTGAGGCCCTCCAAGAAGACAGAATGAACTCTTTTTGCCTTTTTGTCCGTAGAAAGAGAGATTTTCTTTCCTTGCTGGGGAGAGAGAGCATGGAAATCCAGGAAGGAGCAGAACCAACCCCGTCCGCACCTTTGCAGGCCAGCCATGCCCGATTTTGGCAGCGGCCTTCACACATGAGTCACCGAGACAGCCTGGGACTCTCAGCTCCCAGATCCGACCCTGGGAGGGAGTGGGCTCAGGGCTCGGGCCGGGAGCTGGAGGAGATGGGACGGACCCTCACTCTTCTTTCCCTTCTTCCGCCCTCACCAGCAGGGCCGTCTGGGTCCCCAGCCTGGCCCAGGAACTTGGAGGAGGGAAGCCGGGAGCGTCGAGCCGGCATAGGTAACAAAGCTCCGCGCCCCGCGCGCCGGTCGGTCCCGCATCCGGCCACAGGCCGGCCTCCCTCACCTAGGCTGAGCCTGCCGGGGGGACTCCATCTCCCCCACCCTCAGCCACCGCGCTGCACCCCCTAAGTGTGGGGGGGCGCCGTTTCTCCCCCGCAAAGAAACGCCCCACTGGAGCCCGGGAGCCGGCAACTCCCGTCAGTTCCCGAGCCAAACTCTCGGCTCGGGCCGGGAAAACTCCCGGGAGGCTGGAAACGCGTCCTCGCGGGCGCGGGGGCGAGAGGGGCCAGGCCGAGTAAGCGGGGGCTTCGCCATCTCCCGGCCGCCGGGACCTCGTCCCCCGCCCAGCGAGCCCCTGCCCCACGCCCGGGTGTCTCCCCCGCTCCAGTTGTCCAAGCCCACCTCCACGGCGCCCCCTTTGGCCCTAGGGGCTCCCGCGCTCCCCCAGCTCGCCGGGACTCACCGCCCAGCAGCGGCAGCAGCAGGACGCTGAGCAGGGGCAGCCAGCGAGGGCTGCTCGGAGTTCCGCGCGCGGCTCCCATCCCGGCGGGCCCGGGGAAGGGGGCGGGCGGGCGCACGGCGGGCTCACGGTCAGCGCTCCCCGGCGGGCCCAGGAGGCCGAGCGCACCGGAGCGCGGGTGCCGCTGCAGCAGCCGCAGCCAGAGTCAGAGCCCGAGGCGTCCCGAGCCGGAGCCGCGCGCGCCCGGTACCTCCGAGCCGTCGCGCGCCGCCGCCGCCGCCGCCGCCGCCACCGCCAAGCCCCGCCCCGCGACGCCCCCTCGACGCCCCCCTCCCCGCCGTTGTGGGGAGGAGCTCCTAGTTGGGGGAGGGGTCTGGAGACGGATGGGGGACAGAGAGGAGGCCCCGGGGGAGTGTGGGGACCTGAGCGAGATAGGGGAGCGGATGCTGTGCCTACCACCTAGTGTGCAGGGACCTAAAGTGACTTTTGTAATTTCGTGGCTCCTGGGGAAGACCGTGGTTTCTGGGCTTTCCTGAGGGCTGTGACCAACAGTTCCCCCCAAATTCTCCGGGCGGGAGGGGAAAGGGTGGGCTCTGGCTCACTTCTCAGCAACCTGAAATCCGGAGGGAGATCCAGAACAGAAGGGTGTCCTTGGTGTCCCCAAGCAAGGTAACCTGGAGATACTGTGGAGCCCCAGGAGAGAAGTAGCCTGGAGAAGAGGAGGACCAGTGCATGGCTAGGGTCTGGTTTGGCTCTGGACCAATCTGAACCCAAAGGTAGAGAGAGACTGGGCTCTCTGAACACCAGGCTGAAGGCTGTTAAACTGACAAATTCATCCCAAGTCCATCTCCAGGCAGTCTGGGCTGTGTCAGGGCATGGCCAAGTCTCCAGCTGTGGGGAGGCCCAGTACAGCCCTTGTTCCAGGCGCCCCCCACCCCCAGCGCCACCACCCCCACATTCTTTCTTTGTTGTGAAAGCAGCAAGGGGTGTAGGAGGCGGGTCAGGAGGAGTCAAGCTTTGGAAGATGGGCCCCAGCTGCTGCTGGGCCTCCAGGATATGCCGAGAGGGTATGGATAGTAAGTGCCTCATCCCCCTCTGGCTCCGGAGGGCCCCCCAGGCCTGCTTAGACCTCCCTTCCCCCAAGCAGCTGGGAGGAGGAGGGGCCACCACAGAGGGCCTCACAGGCCAGGAGCAGTGGCGCCAGGACTCCAGGGTCCTGCCACATGGCCGCCACATGTCCCTGACAACCCAGTCCACAGCACCTTCTCCTTGGGTTGTGGGCCTCCCCCCATCCCCCAGACGCCTGCCTGCAGGCCCTGCTGGAGAGGATACGAACAGGGGAAGGAAGAGAGGAGAGATCCAAGAAGCAACATTCCTCCTATTGCCCCATCCATCACTGCCCCTCACCCTTCTGTGAGGGGCCCCAACACCACCCTTGCTTCCTACCCTCTTCAGTTAGGACTCAAGTGGCTGAATGGTTACCTGATTCTTTTATTTAGGAAAAGTGAAATACATGGACCTGAAGTGAGGCAGCAGAGGGAACAAGAGAGGCCAGGGCAAGGCAGGTTCGCTGGCCAGCCCCAAACCCTCTGACAGAAAAGCCAGCAGCAGGCTGCATCTCTGAGGTGCACACCTGCTCCTTACCCACTCTGGGGGCCCTAGTGGTAGAGCTAGCTACTCTAGAGGACCACAGGGTGGGGAGAGGATGTCCTGAGGGTCCTTCCTGAGGGGGATTCCTGAGGAGGGAGCTGAGACCCTAAGGGCAGCAGCAATCTTCTGGTTAACCGCTCCCCCTTCACTGTCCCACCTTGGGGCTGGAAGAGCCAGGAGCAATAGGGAATGCTGTGAGGGCTGTGTGGGGGACCCAGCAGACCTAGGGGGGGTGGGTTGAATGTCAGCTGCTTGAAGAGAGGTCCATACTGCTGGCACTGAGGCCTCGGGAGACCTGAAATAGACAATAGCATGCCATCAGCCCAGGGACCTCAGCCTCCCAAAGACTGTCCCCTGGAGTCTTATCCATCTCACGGCTGCAGTCTCTCTCTGGACCTAGGATGGAGCCTGTAACCTCAACCCCAAGCTCTGGGCTTTGTTTAGTCTTTGCTATGATTTCCCAGAAGGCCACAATCTGGTGGAGAAAATACCTGGAAGAACCACATGAATATTGGCATACACTTTGAATGTGTTGATACAGGTGGTCGTTTCCCATTAAAATGTCATTGCTACTTCTTTAACAGAGACTCATTTCTTGTTATATAACTTGTACAGTCTTTATACGATCTCTACAATATCATGATGTAAAAGTGCTTTGGGGTAACCTTATAGAGACTAATTCTCATCAATACATCCTTTGCATAATTTCTCACTGACATCGCTAATGAAATAAAGCAGAGAACTCTTCTCCAAAAAAAAAAAAAAAAATGTCATTGCTGTTTTCTCAAATGGAGATGAGTTAATGCTTTTTTTTTCTTTCTCCCTTCTCATCTACTGCTGAGTCCCCAAGGTGAGGAGTATGGTGGCTATAGGGGGAGAGCAATTAGTATCCCCAAATCATTCCTGAATTATTCATAATTCCAAAGTACCCATTTAGAGAACATTCATTCCTGTTCCCCTCCTGATTAATTTATTTGCTACTATCTCTGGCCCGAAACTGTCCCTTGGCGGTCACCACCCCCAACAAGCTGCTTGATTCCTGTCTGCCCACCTCCAATTCCCTGGCAGAGCCTTCATCCCAGATGACTCTCCCCTCTCCCCACTGGGCTTATCCTTTCTTTCTCACCCACCAATACACTCATGAGCACTGCTCTCACCTGGAGGGGTGCTGCACTGGGTTGGTTCAGATAGTTCAAGGAGGCCGCCCGCTTCATGTTGCCGCTACAGTGGAAAAGAAAGAATCGAGGCCTCTTCTCGTCCCATGGGTGGCCCTAACGCTTGGGACTCTTGGGCACCACCACACACACTCAGATCATTGCCTCCCCACCATCTGACCTCACCCCACAAACACATACACGCACTCTCTTGTCTTCATCAGTTACCAGCATCTGCTCAGGTACTGTTGTCCCCGCGCTGGGGCACCCATTTTTCCCACACTCTCTCTCCACGGCCACCCCAGTGACCTCCTCCACGTTTCTCTCCAAGATTCTTCTCCTCCAGAGATGAGGGGCCAAGCGGAGTTGGAGGCCAGGGTTCACCTGCCTACTCTGCCATATCTCAGTCTCAGGGTGTACCTGGAGGGCCGGGGCTCGGTCCCCTGGAGCTTCCTCACCAGGAGTTCACTGCTTCTACGAAGCACATCTCGGATCTTGCCCAGAGAGCCACTCCTCTGCAGGGCCCCGCTGCCATCCTGGCAGAGAGGGATGGGGAACAGAAGCTAAAGGGATCCCAGGCAGACTGGCCTCTGAGTCTACTCCTGCCATTTATTCTGCACACCTCCCCCTCCCCACCAAAGCCCAGCGACTGAAAACAAGAGCCTGGTCAACAGCTGGCTTGCAGAGAGACCCCTGAGAGGGATGGGCTAACTAAACTGGGGTGGGGACAACGCCCCCTCCGACACGCACATCCTACACGCATCCTACAGGCTCAGAGCCTCTCACCACCACCAGCAGGAGAGGCAGGAGAGATCAAGGGGCGACGATCAGACTTACCCCTGACCACTCCACAGCCACTGAGGCATCTTCACCTCCCTCGAATTTCACACTGCCCCCAAGGCCCTCCTGGGAGGTCCTTCCACTGTCACCCTCCCCAAGCAGCTCAGCCACCTTGGTCTGGCTGATAGGGTCAGTGCCCTGGAAGGAAAAGGAAGGAGCTGGGACTTCCCACTTCTGAACTCCTCAGGATGGGGCTTCCAAACTTTTTCTCACCATCAGCCGCAACAAAGAAAACATTTTTCTTTGAGACTTCCCAGTACACGCACCTTTTCTATTTGCAATGCGTTCCCACATATAGATACACATCGATCTTTAGCTGAGGCCCACACTGAATTGATTTCAGGACCCACTGAGTCAAGACCCTCAATTTGAGAAACTCTGATTCCCCTCAACCACAACCCTCTCACCCACACTGCCCGTGCCCCACCTCAGAAGATTCTTCACGTTATTAAAAGGCAGGGCTTCCTATAATAGTCCCATTTAGTGAAGTGAACCTTGAACTTGGAGTCCTGACCACAAAGGGCAGGTAGGGGGTAAGAACACACTTAAAAAACAACCACAGTCACAAAAGAGTCTCACCTGCCTGTCCTGTCTTCCTCCTCAGCCTCTCCTCTTACCCTTCAGAGAGTCACAAGCAGCCTCAGTGGTCCTCCATCCTGTCCCCAGGGCCCTACCTTGCAGACCTCCTTCCCCTCCTGGTCTCTGACCTGTTTCCGGGAACGCAGGGCACATTCCTCCAGGGTCTCAGCTGCCTCCAGCTTTCCCTGGCGCCTGTACAGAGCTCCGAGGTTTCTCAGGGTTGTGTTTACTGTGGGGCTGTGACGGGGGAGACCAGGGAAGGAAAAGAAGACGGACTCAGAAAACAAGCAGGAGAGAGGGAGCAGAACTAAGGCCGAGGGAAGGTCCAAGTGAAGAAGGGGAAGGTCCAGGAAGTTGGAAGCCGGGCTTGGATGGAGGGCATCGGAGGCCAAGCCGGCTGCTCACCCGCAGCTCACCTGCTCACTTTGCAGGCCTTGTACCAGCCTCCATACTCGGCGTAGGGCGTGCTGCCCTCACGGTGCCGGCTCTGCAGGAGGACAGAGTGGGAGGTGAAGCCAGAGATGAGAGTACCGAGACGCTGGGGTACAAGCTGGCGCAGGGCTGGGGTGCAGGCTGGGCTGGGGAAGGCACCATGCACCTGGGGCTGGTGCTTGGATGGGAAATGAGGAGCTGGGCTGGGGCAGGAGTAGGTCAGAGGCCCTGGTAGCCTCGGGCGCCCCAGGCTGGGCCCCCCACTCACTTTGCTCATTTCCTCCCGCTCCTCTGCATGCATCCAGATGGGCTTGTGGTCGTCTGAGGGTGATACATGGGATGGGGTGGCGAGGTTAGAGAACGGAGCTGGACAGTACGGGGGGAGCCAGGACCCAGAGGCCGACAGGGCTGGACTAAAGGGGTCTGGCTCCCCCTTGGGAACCATTGTGGTCAACCCCCCAACCTTTGGTCTGCATTTCCTTTCCTCCCTGCAGCTCCCTGCCCAGGCCCTCACCACTCACCATCCACAGACCCAAACTCCTGCACATGGGCACGGGTCAGGATCTCTTTGTAGAGTGTCTCAGCCTCAGCATACTTCCCTTGTTTCAGGTAACAGGAAGCCTGGGGGCAGGAAGGCAAAAACACAGGAGCAAGAGGTAGAGATAAGGTCTCGGCCAGGCCTGGGATTTCCACTTCTTGGTCTCTTTATGACTTTCCCCAGAGATCCACCTCACACCTCTTTGTCTAGCTGCAGGGTCCAGGGTGTTCCCACTCCACTCAACTCCCAAGAGGCTACGGAACTTCTGCCTTCCCACGGGAAGGAAGCAGACCCCTCAGCCCCAAAGGCAGCCCCAGAGCAGGGCACAAAGGCGATGAGGTCAGTGTACCAGACTATGATGCTTCCCCTTCCCTCCTCCCACCACCTTTGCCCTCACCAGGTTGTTCTTGGTCCGGGCTACATTAGGGTTGTCCGGCCCCAGCTGCCCCTCATAGATGGCCAGTGCCCGCCGGTAATAGCGCTCCACAGCCTCATACTTGCCCTGGTTTTGGCACAACAGGGCCAGGTTGTTCAGCTGCTTTGCCACATCTGGGTGGTTGGTGCCCAGGACCTGGAGGAGTACAAAGGACAGACAGATGGCTGTGATTATGCGTGTGCTTGTGTGTGTGTGTGTGTGCGTGTGCGTGTGTGTGCGCACGTGCCCATGCAGGGAGCAGGGGGAAGGGAATGATAGAACAGGGGATAAGGCAGAGATGGGGGGTGAGACGAAAAGAAGTGAGGGGCAAGGGTAGATCAGAAGAGAGATGGTGGAGGAGGGGTCACCACAACAGGGAAGAACAGGCAGAGGGCACAGGCACCTTTTCTCGAATCTCCAGGGCCCTCTGGCACAGCGGCTCCGCCTCCTTGTATTTGCCCCTCTTGCCATAGAGCACAGCCAGATTGTTGAGTGTGGCAGCCACCTAGGAAGACAGGCCTGCCCCCATCAGAAACTGGTGCTGCAAAGGACCTTGAACAGCAGGGTGCCATGCTGCACAACGCCCAGACAAATGGACTCTGCCACCCGAACCAGAGGCGGCAGAGGGGAAAGTACTGACCCCCGTGGCTCTGAGGTTCTCCATGGGGGTGGTATCACCCTCGAAATAGATTTGTGGACATTTCTGGAGGCAGGGTTTTTTTTGGTTGCCATAAATATTAGGAGCCTTTGGGGAGGCAAGGATGCTACAGATGTACTGCCTGTGTGGGACAGCTCAGGCATCTTTTGAAGGTCCTGCCAGACTTTCAAACGCTGAATATAAGCTTTGATACTTGGTGGGATATCAAGACAAGAGTTATGTTTTCTGAGTTACATCATCCCTCCCTGTCTATCATGCATCATAACACAGGGAATTCTTTTTCCACAGTCAGCTCATTTTCAAAAATATCTTATTTCTCATTGTCTCCACTTTGACAAATCCAGCATTTGTCTTGGCATGCTATCCCTACTTAAGGTTATTTCTCTCTCTCTTATCACAGACAAGTAAATCTGGTCCATTATCACTTATTCTAACACTGGATTTTAATCTTGCACGCGCCAATTCTTCTGCTCTGTCATTTTTCTAATACGTACTTTTATGTAGAATGACTTACTGGTTTTACTTCTTCTAAATCTAAAGTTATTCAGTCATTATATATCAGACTACTATATTATGTCTTCTAGCATTGTTGTACTCAACACAACTGTTATTGTTTCGCATTTTCATTTTACTGTAATGTATTATACATATTATTTTATTATAAATCACTTTCCTCGTTTCTCTTTTATATTAATAGGGTACCATTCAACTTTTGAGGAAATTATACAGGTAGGTTGGTTACATTATCTACGAGTTAAGTTTTAGGAAAATGTTCATTATAAGAAGGATTCATTGGGTCTCAGAGAGTTGAGAACCACTGGGATCAGCAGACAGTGCCTGGGAGAAATGAGTCTTCATGCCTCCCTCCTGAGAACCCCCAGGGAGCAGGCTGAGGGAAGCAGATGAACAAGCTGAGAGAGCACAGGGGAAGGAGGGCAAGGAATACTGACAGCAGGGTGGTCCCGGCCCAAGGTGCTCTCCCGGATGCTGAGGGCATCATTCAGCAGGAGGGCAGCTTCCTTATACTTATTCTGGTCCCTGTAAGAGGACAAAAGGGGCAAGGGGTTAGCCCGAACTCTGGCCCTAAGCCATCTCCTTACTTCCTTCCCTTTGGGACAACTGAGGTACATTTAGGGATTGGGCCCCCCCATGAGGAGACAGGAAGCCTGGTGGGAGCAGTGAGAGGGGTTCACTGACACACGCTGAGAGTTGCCATGCCCAGAGAAGGCCATAAGGCATAAGATGCAAGAGGCAGAAACAGAGAAGGAGACCCTCCCCAGAGGAGAGATGAGAGAAGCAAAAAACCTGAGGGATGAGTATTCTCTGAGGTTAGGGGCTCAGGTATGAAAGAATAAGAGTCTGGTATAGAAGAAAGCCCCCAGGTGGGAGGGAGAAGAGGTTCCCTGTGGAGAGGAGGCATGAGAGCCAAAGGCGGATCAAGGCGGGAACGTGGAGGCAGGTTCGTGCGAGGAGGAGGCCGTACTTACCGATACACCAGAGCTAGGATGTTGAGCATGGTGGCCACGTCGGGGTGGCCGCGGCCGGACGTGCGCTCCAGGTCCTCCAGTGCCTGCTTGCAGAGTGGCACAGCTACCTCATAGCGACCCTGGGCTGCATACTGGATCACCAGGTTGTGCAGTGTCCGCAACCTCGCCGGGATCTCATAGCCGCTGTGCTGGGCACCCGGGCCACGGGACACTACACCATCGCAGAAAAAGACAGGAGACTTCCTCAGATGACGCTGCCTCTCCCTTTGCTGTCTGCCCTCCCCACCCCACTCTAAGACTTGTTCCGTGCCTGTGCCTACCCCCCACCAGGCTCCCGACATAGACCTGCCTCATCTGCTACTCTTTTGCCCACTCCCTTGCCCCATGCCCATCACAATCCCATTTGTTCACCCAGTCATTCGTTCATTCAACAAACTACTCAATAAGCATGAGGCACGGGCTGTGCCAGGGATACAAAGATAAGAAAGACCTGGTCCTTTCCCTTGAGGAGCTCATGCTCTTCCCCTCTGGGGTCACTCTTCCACTCGACTGTGAGCTCCTTACTGGCGAGACCTGTGTCGTGCTCATCTTCGTCTCCCTGGTGCCCAGCACAGTGCCTGACACAGGCTAAGTGCTTAATACATGTTGATGAATAAGGGGGAAGCTGAGGAAATCAAAGTACTGGTCCCTGGCCCATCTCCAGAGGAAGTGGAAAACCTATTCCTGGATGGTGAGCATCCTGTGTTCAGGGTGGGCCACAGCTGCGACCAGCCTCCTGATGCCCCCCTTCACCTTCCAACTCCAGAGGCAGACTCACAGCCATTGCTGGGGTCCTCTTCCTCCTCATTGGGGAAGAGGTCATCCAGGGAATCCTTGGAGGCATCACCTTCCTTCTCCTCCTGGAAGGGAAGAAGCAGCATGTCTGGGCCAAGATAGCCTCAGTAGCCTCTTCAAGCCCCCTCTAAACCATGAAATCATTGACAGGTGGGGCCTAGGACAAGTCCCTTGTTCATGTCCCTGCCCCTGGGAAGGCCAGCATCTGTCCCGCCAAGCTTAGGCCTCTCTTGTTCATAAAAAATGAGAGATGGGGACTTTCCTGGCGGTCCAGTGTTTAAGACACCATGCTTCCACTGCAGGGGGCACAGGTTCGATCCCTGGTCCGGGAACCAAGATCCCGCATGCCGCACGGCACGGCCAAAAAAAACAAAAAATAACAACAACAAAACAAAAACAAGAGATGCTTCTGCCAAAATCTCATGACTTTCCCTTCCTTCACATCCAGAGGGCTTCCTTCCTTCCTTCCTAAGCACCCTCACCCTCCACCTCTCTCCCCCTCAACTCTTGTAATTATAGTCCCGTGTTGATCCCTGTGTGTTTACACTGATTACATGTCTGTCCTGTCTCTCCTGGGGGCAGAGGTATGTCCTATCTTATTGACACGTACCCAAAGTGTCTAGCTCAGCCTGACACCCTTCATCTGCCACCACTCACTCTGAATGTAGTGCCCAATCCTCACTGAATAACCTACTTTCACACCAGGCAAAAATGCTTCACCCCACCAGGCACTGCAGCCTTGTACAAACACTTTCAACTCTCCCGCCCAGATTCACCAGTGTGTCCCATACAAATCATCCCACTTTCCCTGGGTCAGACAACCTTTCCAGCCCTGGAGCGTTATCTATGAATCTATCTCACACACACACACACACACACCCCCCGGTCTAGAAAGCTCCTCCCTCTCCCTCATAGACGACCAAAATCCATCCCAATTCCTAAACCAAAGAAAAAAATAAATAAAATAAAAATTTAAAAATCCAACCTAAATCTTGCCCATCCCTGCTTCCCACCTCCTCTGTGAATCTTTCAGACCATTCCAGCCCCCAGGAACCTATCTCCTTGGGATCCCTCCCACACTGACTGAACCACTCCTCCAGCACTGGGCACTTGCTGTTTGTGTTGTCACATACGTGTTCTCACATGTAAGCCTTGTTCCTACAGCTACACGATAAGCTCAAGAAGGCAGAAACTCTCTTTTGTAGTTCCTTACATCTACCTGCCACACATCTTCTTGCATTGCCTAAGGCACAGAGATATATAAATGCCTGTTGAGTGAGGGTTAAATTCCACACATTTTGAGAGCAAATTTTAGGACTTGCTCAATGGGGCTGTGCTTTCCCTAATTGCAGAGCTTAGGATTCTGAATTGGAATTGTCCAAATGCTTATCTGTCCCCCGCAAAAAAACCTATTATTGTCAGAGCAGGAACTCTGCCTTGTTTACTTTGCATCCCCAGCAGAGTGCACTGCGCCTGACATATAGTAGTCATTTGATCAAATGTTGACTGAATGAGTGACCCTTGTTTCTCCCTTGCTGCCATCTGGAGTTGGTGTCAGGACCTGAATTCTGCCAGATGGGGGCAGGCTGGGCAGGGCTGCTGGCCCTTGTGGATGATGGAGCAATTGCCCCCACGTTTGTGGTGACTCCCAGCTGTCCGCCCCCGAGCCAGCCTCGCCTGCACATGCTCACCGCGGTGTGCCCATCCTCGTCATACTGACGCAGCTGTCCCAGGAACTCTAGGTGCTTCTTTTCCTCCTCCAGCTGAGCCACGGCCTGTTCGCTGCGCTGCAGCCGCTGCTGGGTGCCTGCCAGCTCGTCCCGGAGCCACTGGTTCTCCTGGCACAGCCGCCGGACCTGAGCCCGCAGCTTCTGTTTCTCCGACTCCACTGTGCTCAGGTGGTTGGCCAAAGCCAGCATCACCTAGGTGGGCAATCCTGTGAGCGCTGGGCTCTGGATAGGAGTGTTGAGGGATAGGCGGGAGAGAAGCCGGCAAGACTGGCAGGGGCCAGGAGGAAGGGTTGGGTAGTGATGACTCTACCTTCAAAACATACCCTGAATCCAATTTCTCACCACCTCTAGAGCTACCGCCCTGGGCCAAGCCACCATCAAGTCCCACCTGGATTATGAGAATTGCCTCCTCACTGGCCTCCCTGTTTCTGCCCTTGTTCCCCTAGAGTCTGGTCTCAACTCTGCAGCCAAATGATCCTTTTAAAATGTTAAACCACATCACTTCTCCACTCAAAACATTCCAATAGCTTCCGTCTCACTCAAAGTAGAAGCCAAGTCCTTACGATGGCCTACGGAATCACAGGATCTGTCCCCTGCCTCCACCACCTCTCCAACTTCATTTTCTATTTTGCTTGTCCTCATTCACTGTCCTGTAGCCACACTGGCCCCTCAGTGAACTCATCGGGAAGGCTCCAGGTCGGGGCCTTTGCACTTGCTGTCCACTCTGTTTAGGATGCTCTTCCCCCGTTTACTGTATGACTCATTCCCTCATCTTCAAATCTTTGCTCAAATGGCGCCTTTTCAATGAGGCTTTTATTGACCACCCTATCTCAAACTGTATCCTCTCCCCATACGCCCCAGTCCCCTTCCTTGCTTTATTTTTATCCTTTCATCCTTAACAGTTATCATTGCGGCATACTGAATCACTTATTTATTCGTGTATTGTCTGCCTCCCCCAGCTAGAATGTAAGCTCCAAGATGGCAAGGTTTATGGCTGTTCTTGTTCAGTGATGTGTCTCTAGTGTCCAGGAGAGTAGTGCCTAGCACATGGTAGAGGCTTAATACATATTTACTGGGTGAATGAATGCAAGCAATTAGGACAAGGGGATCCCAAGTGACCTCAAAGCCCTAATCAGACAACTGCTCCTCCATCTACCCTGGGCCACTTGGCACCACCTCCTCCCCCTCACCTGGGCCTCACTCAGCCCCAGCTCGATGTTTTCCATGGAACGGCGCAGCTGCCGGGCCTTCTCATGCACCAGCCCTTCTTCATGGCCTCCCTGCTGCAGACACTCGATGGTTTGGGAGAGGCTTTGCAGCACAGCCTGGTGTTCACTGTGGAGGGCCTCCAGCCCTTGGCTCACCAGACGAGTGCTCCCCAGGATCTCCTCCTGGCTGAGCCGGTGCCCTGCAGGCTCATCCCGCTGTCCCAATACCAGGCCCGACATCCTGGCTGGGGGACCTTGCCTGGGCTACAGAGAAACAACAGAGCTCAGGCGGGGTAAAGATTGGAAAGAGTGGCTGAGCGCCTTGGGCGGGAGGGATCCAAATGAAGGGACGAGAACCAGTAGGGGGGGACCCTGTGGTTTAATTGGAGAGAGAGAGTGACCAGTGGGGGGGTAGCCTGTGATGACACCAGACACAAAGCTAAGGTCATGAGACAGAGAGAGGGAGGCAAATTGACGTGAATGAAAAACTGTAGAAAGAACAAAGGTGCTGAGAAGTAGCAGAGGGATTTAGAACTAAGGAACACAATAGAAAAGGAGCTGGAGAGAGAGCTTGGGTTAGCAAAAGGAATCAGGAAAGACAGCACTATAGGGAACACAGAGGGTGTCCGAGAGAGCTGCAAAGGGAATGGAGTTAAAGCAGACCAGAGGTATGCAGAAAATAGTGCAAAGTTTTCAAAACAGGGGAAGGAATAGGTTTCAAAGTTAAACCAAGAAAGAGAGGGACAGAAAAAGAGAGGAGCCTTCATCACAAGACCCAGATAAGAGGGGCCTAGAGGCTCAAAGTCTTCAGGTTGCGTCACCCATGGGGCTAACTAAGCCTAGCATCTCCAAACCTGGTCAGCTCTGCCTCTTTCCCCACTAGCCTGAAACCCCAGGTCTCAGGCTGTCTTCCTGCTTCCTCAAAAGGGCCTTGTTTCTCATCTTTGAAGTTTTCTTACCTGTATATAGCCCTTGGTTGTGGTGTTCAGGCGGGAGCTCAGAAGAAACTCTGTTCAAACAGCCAGGAACTCAGAAGGATCTGCCCTGCCCAAAGTCCAGAAGCCCAGAGTTCCCACCCCTTCTCTCACCACTTCACAGCCACCCAGAGGACCTGGCATGGAGCCCCACCCAGGACAAACGCCCTCCCTCCCCTGCCTACAGGTCTTCAAAGACGACCAATGTCCCTCCTCCTTCCCCAAGCCAACCTCCCACCCCAAGCCTGGGGAGCTATTTTCTCCCAAGAAGGGAGTGAGATTTGATCTGAGACCTGCGGCAAGGGGCGTGCCTGGGAAAGGGTGAGGAGGAAGACCTGGTCACTCCTAGCCCAGTCATTTCTATGGTTTTGTGTCTATCACGATCACATACTAACTGTCTCTGAGAGGAGTCACCTTAGGGTGCCTCCCAGACGCCCGATGATGCAGGGAAGAATGGCAAGTCTTCTGAGCGGCTGCGGGATCACAGGGAAACGCGGCGCTGGGAGCTGGTCTCCCGGGCCTGGGAATGCGGTGGAGAAGTGTCCCAGGCTGTCGACCTGCCCTGAGGCCCAGGGTGGGGATAGAGTGAGATGGGCAGGGGTGACGGGAGGTGGTGCGGGTGGACGGCCGAGGTCCGCGTCACGGACGAGGACCCGGGCCTGACAATCCCGAGGTCACTGAGTCAGTCTGTAGCGCAGGGGGCGGGGCAGGCCGTCTGTCCCTCTGTCTGGACGCCGAGGGGCGGGAAGAATCGCGGGGAGGGGTGGAGTTTTTAAGGCTGACTGGAGTTGTGTAAGTTCGGTCGGAGGGGCTCATTTGTTCGTTTGTCTGGCAGTGCAGGAAAGAGGTAGCGGGACTTCAACTCTTAGCCCCAGAGGTACCCTCAAAGACTCACCCGCAGTCCGTCGGTCTGGCTGCCGCTCTTGCCGGTACTGCGCCTTTAAATCCATCATGGCTGCCGCTCGAGGCAATTGTTTTGACGGCTCCAAGGGGCGGGGCCTGTTCCACAGTCACGCGACCTAAGAGCCACCCGGGGATTGGCTCTACCACGAGCAGGGAGCATAAGAGGTGTGTGTCCCGCTTTGTCTCGGGTTCTCTGACCGCCTCTTTCTACGTCATGAAGGAGCGACGGAACGGGTACCTGTTAGCGTCATCCAGTAGCACCAGGCGGCCTGGCTAAAGGTAATGGTGGCGTGCTGAGCCCAGTCGAGCCTGGCCCAACTCATGGCCTTGCGGGCACTGACCCGCGCTCTTGGCTCTCTGAGCCTGAAGCCCCGGATTGCCGCCGTCCCCGGCCCAAGCCTGCTCCTGGCCGCCCAGGTAATCGACCTTACCCGGGAATGTGGCTGTTTCCGTTCGGGCAGCCGGAGAGGGGGCTCCAGGAGAAGCGAGGTGGGGGATGCGAGTCTGGTTAGGAGTCACGCCGGCCTGTGACCTTGGATAAGTCACTCTCAGCCTCAGCTTTCTCCTCTGTAAGTGTTGCTATCTCACAGGGTCCTTGGATTCCTCAGACAAGATACTGGAGGTGAAAGTGCTTTACAGACAAATGTACAGGTTTCAATAATAACTAACATTTATTGTCTCTCATAAGCCAAGCATAAGTAATAGACGTTTTAAATAAATGAATTCCTTTTAATCACTTTATAAATTAGTTATTATATTCCCATTTTACATATGAGAAAACATAAGTAGTCGAAGGTCATACACCAACCATTGGAGCTAGGTAATCTGGCTTCAAAGCCTGGGCTCTTAACCATTATTATAACCATTAAGGATGAGTTACTACTGAGATTAGAGAATTCAGGGCAAGATACCAAGAATAGGAGCCTAACATGAAGATATCTCAAGGTTCCTAGTGGGCGACTGGTGAGTTACAGAAAAGAGAAGTTAAGTCTTACCTCCCCTGGACCTTTCAGACTTATGGTAGAGTTTGGCAGATGCATACTTAAAATTCAAAACCAAACCAGCCTACTTTGTGAAGTGCTGGGAATTCAGCAGGGAACAAGACATAAATGATCTCTCCCCTCCATTCATATCTGAAAAACTCTCAGAAACATGCAGCAAAATGGGCAAAAGGTGCTGATGCCAATGGTGGTACATGGGTGTATGGAAGTTACCAGCCCTGGAGAAGGGAGTTGTTTAGGGAAGGAAAAGTTTCTTGGAGAAGGAGAGTTTTGAGCCAAATTTGGAAGAAGATGCACCAAGGGGAGAACATTCCATTGAAGAAATACTTCAGAGGTGAGAGGATCAGATGAGGAGAGGTAATCAACACACATACACCTGGATAAACATTCCGAACTGGTATTTGTGCAAGCTGTGATGGGTGGAGTTTTTGGATAGCTGGTCTGGGACTTCCAGGAGGAAGGAGGTTACAAGCTAAACTTTGTGCCCTCTCCCTTGGTTCTGTGAAGCTTTTCTTTCAATTAGCTTTCAAGTGAAAGAGATTTCTGTTTATCTCTAGGTGACAAACAATGTCCTCCTTCCGCTGCCCTCTCCCTCGATGTTGCTTCCCTGCCGCCCAGTCCTTACCTCTGTGGCCCTTAGTGCTAAGTTTGTGTCCTGGAAGAGTCGTACCAAGTATACCGTTATGCCAGTGAAGATGAGGAAGTCCGGGGGCCGAAACCACACAGGTGGGAGCAAGGACAAGAAGATTTCAGCAGTAAAGGGCAAAAACATGGTAGGATCCTAGGCCTGTATTTTGATACAGGCAGAGGAATGTAATTAAAAAGCATTTATTGGACTCCTTCTGCATGTAGTATGTGTGTAAGAGTGAGAGAGTAGAATACAAAGCAACAAACAAGTGGTCTGTGCTCCTAAAGATAATCTAGGTAGTTGAAGAAAACTGGACGTACTCAGGAAGTTATATGACATTCCTCCTCACACCCTTCAAAAATTGACAATAGTTGAAATTGAACACGAGTTACATGGCTCTCAGTAAACTTACTGAATTCAGTAATTTGTAGAGATTTTATCTGGATGTTCTATACAATTTCAATATCATAATTATGTTTTTACCAAGCTCCATGTAGGTGTTCACCCTCACCCCCATTGTGCTGTGCAAATTTTTATCATTTTCTGCTTGTGTCATAATGTTGGGGAGCGCTGCTCTCTGCCTAGGATGGGTCTGTTCTCAATGCTGGGAACTGACTCGTCTGACCAGGGTCATGTCCCTGCACTGTCCTGACCACAGGCCGAATCCAAGTGCACGGTATCGGTGGGGGCCACAAGCAACGTTATCGAATGATTGACTTTCTGAGGTTCCGGCCCGAGCAGGAATCCAAGCCAGGACCCTTTGAGGAGAAGGTCATCACTGTCCGCTATGATCCCTGTAGGCAAGTTTGGGATGTGAGGTGGTGGTATGGCTGAATGACTACTCTGTGGCTTTTCAGGAGATGTGAGGCTGCCTAGATGGTCTGCTTACCTGTGCCTCACTCTGAACAGGTCAGCAGACATAGCTCTGGTTGCTGGGGGCAACCGGAAACGCTGGATCATTGCCACAGAAAACATGCAAGCTGGAGATACAATCCTGAACTCTGACCACATAGGCCGAATGGCAGGTGAGAGATGGCCGCCAGATGTGTGTGGGCTGGGAGGCTGCAAGGGTTCTGGTGCTGATGAAATACTGTCTTTTAGTTGCTGCTCGGGAAGGGGATGCACACCCTCTTGGGGCCTTGCCAGTGGGGACCCTCATCAACAATGTGGAGAGTGAGCCAGGCCGGGGGGCCCAGTATATCCGAGCCGCAGGTATGAAGAAAGGAGCTGCTTGGGATCTTACAGTTTGGAAGGCCAAGGGGTACCTGAGGTTGCAACTCCCTGAACCCGTGGGCCCACATCTGGTCCACTGGCAGAGGAAAAGAAGGAAAAACAAGGCTGAAGAGGTGCTTGTGTTTTGACCTAAAACCTTACATGCATCCCGCTTCAGTGTTTCTCCTCCTCAAAGCGTGTGGAGTGTGGTCCCTTGGAAATCTGCCCCCCACCTCCTGCTCTGTGGAGGGTCGCAAAGCTGTTTCTCCCTTTCCCAGGGACCTGTGGTGTGCTGCTACGGAAGGTGAATGGGACAGCCATCATCCAGCTGCCCTCTAAGAGGCAGATGCAGGTGTGTGTGTGGGGTTCAGGTTCGAGGGATCAGCGAGGGAGGAATTTTTGGAATGTACCTAACCTGTGCAGGATAGCTCCCAGGTGTTTTATGTTGAGAACTGCCTCGAGCTGGGTCTGTCCTTTTCTGCCTTGTGACTAGGCGTGCCTTTTCAGGCTGGCACCATGATGGAGTAGGGAACAGTGCCTTTTGTTTTCAACTACTGTAGGACCTGCACTCAGGTTCAATTATGTTGTGCTTTCCCCCTCTCCTCTCCCTTCTCTCCTTGAGTGTTAAGAAGTCTCCCAAGAGTCCATGCCCTCAACAATGTCAGGCTCTTTCCCCCCATGGTGCATTCGTCTCCATCTGCTTTCTCTGTCAGGTGCTGGAAACGTGCATAGCAACAGTGGGCCGAGTATCCAACGTTGATCATAACAAACGGGTCATCGGCAAGGCCGGGCGGAACCGCTGGCTGGGAAAGAGGCCCAACAGTGGGCGATGGCACCGCAAGGGGGGCTGGGCTGGCCGAAAGATCCGGCCACTGCCCCCCATGAAGAGTTACGTGAAGCTGCCCTCAGCTGCTGCCCAAAGCTGATATCCCTGGACTCTAATAAAATGGCCCCCATTTTTATCTGTTTCTGGGTTTTTTTTAAGGGAGGAGGTACTTACTGGATGGGGGGGGCGCGGGGACAGAAGCAAACAACCGTTGGCGGGAGGAGAAAGAAAAGAAAAGTATGGGGCAAAAACGGGCCGTTCCCCTCTCATTTCCAGTCGCCCCCCACTCCCCCTCGTTGCTCCGCGCCTTTATGTGTAATGGAGGAGGGGGGAATAAATGACCTCCAAAGTCTTTTCCAATTCTGACTTTGGGAAGCGGGGAAGGCGCTTCCGGTGACAGGAGGAGGGGGATGAAAAGGAAAAGGAAAGGGCGGAGGAGGAGGTGCCGCGCGTCGCCGAGGTGGCACCGGCGGCTCCGCCCCGGCGCTCTCGCAGGGCCCCTAGCTTTCCGCTTGGCCTGGCGGAAATGAGCGGCGGCTCCGGGCGGGCGACGGGCCCCCAGCGCTAGGCGGGCGGCGCCGCTGGTTGGGGACAGGCCCCGCCCTGCCAGGCCCCGGAGGCCGCAGACCTGCGCGCAGGCCGGGAGCAGACAGCGCCACGCCCCCAGGGCGTTCGATCCCGCGCGCCACGCCCCCTGCGGCCGCCTGTCCTGCGGAAACACGCCCCCTTTCGCCTCTCCGCCTCGACCCCTTCGGGGGGCCCAGGCGGGGCCCAAATCTCCGTCAGCGCCGCCGCCATAGTCTGCGCCGCGTCCTTAGCTCGGCGAAGGACAGGCCTCACGCCGGGACCCCCATCGACTTCTGAGGTGGCCACAGCCCCGCCGCGGCCCCCCGCCCCGAGCCCGGGTTTTCCTCCGCCCACTCGTCCACCGGGCCTCGCGCCCCCGATTCTGCCGCGCCTCGGGATTCTTGTTTATCTGGCCTAGCCCCCTCCCCCGCACCTTGCCGCGCGCCCCTGGCTTCTCCGGTCTTCGACCCCGGTCCTACAAGCCTCGCGCCCCTCACCCATCGGGTCTCCTGTGCACCCTGTTCGGAGCCTCACGCCGCCCCCATTGGCCTTGCTGCTTAAGCGCCTCCAATCTCCGGTGCCTCCAGCCTACCAGCCCCTTCTCCCAGCCCGTCGCGCCCTGCGCCCTCACTCCACCACCAGGTCTCTGGGTCTTTTGCCCCTGCAGACTCACTCTCTGATGCTTCAATCATTGGAGCTAGCACACCTTCCCATACTCACTCGGGGTCTCGATCCCCAACTCCCCAAAACACACACCCCTCTGGGCTTCGCATACACCCTTCTCAGGTCTGCTGCCGCCTGTCCCAGGGCCCTGGGATTCACTTTAATTCTAAGGTTGCCCTGCCTCCACTGTCCCCTTTCCTCTGCTCCAAACCAACTCGCTCCATGCTGCACGCAGGGCCTCGGACCCTCCTTTTAGCCCCCAAATTTTGAGTTCCTTCAGAACAAACACCCCAGTGTTCCTCTGCTTAGGCCTGGCCCCACCCAGCCTGCAGCAGGCAACTCCTGGGCCCTGCTTTACCCCACCCAGCCCGACAGCTGTTGCCACATTTGCTGTCCCAACTTCTGGGTGTCCTTGATTTTCTGACCTCCCCTCTCACTCTAGCTTGCCTATTCTCTTTTCCTTATGTTGCCAGGTGCCAGGATGGTGGGGGAGCTCCGCTACAGGGAATTCAGGGTGCCCCTGGGGCCCGGCTTGCACGCCTATCCTGATGAGCTGATACGCCAGCGAGTGGGCCACGATGGGCATCCTGAGTACCAGATCCGCTGGCTCATCCTCCGGCGTGGGGATGACGGGGAAGGCAGTTCTAACCAAGTGGACTGCAAGGCTGAGCACATCCTGCTGTGGATGTCCAATGACGAGATCTATGCCAACTGCCACAAGATGCTGGGCGAAGATGGCCAGGTCATCGGGCCCTCCCAGGAGACAGCAGGGGAGGCTGGAGCCCTGGACAAATCTGTGCTGGGGGAGATGGAAACCGATGTGAAGTCTCTGATTCAGAGGGCCCTTCGGCAGCTGGAGGAATGTGAGGGCACCATCCCTCCCGCCCCTCTGCTTCACACTGTCCATGTGCTCAGCGCCTACGCAAGCATTGAGCCCCTCACGGGGGTCTTCAAAGACCCAAGGGTCCTGGACTTGCTTATGCACATGCTCAGTAGTCCCGATTATCAAATTCGCTGGAGCGCAGGCCGGATGATACAAGCCCTGGCTTCCCATGATGCTGGTGAGGGGCAGTGTGGGGAGGAAAGGGGAGCAGGAGAGGGACTGGGTCAGCTTAGCGTCTCACAGGTCCCTGTGACAGAAGCCTCTGATCTCATCAGTACGTAAATGATTCTGTTGCCCTTGTCTTAGGATTGGAAGAAAAGGAGGCGGGAAGGTGAGTGTGGGCATCTCGGCAGAAAGGGGAGACTGAATCCTCAAGAACGTCCTATTAACTGTCTTTCTATGCAGAGGAAGAGTTTAGACTATTAGACTATTGCACATGAGACAGTGATAGCATAGGATAAGATAGTAAGTTTTGGCTTTTGAAGCAAATCAGCAAATCGTGTCATTCTTAGTGTGTGGCAGCAAAAGGAGTGAGAGAGTAGAGCATCTAAGAGAGATGCCTGGGAAGGGCAAGGTTAGGGAGCCGTTACTGATGGGGGTGTGGGTTACAGGGACCCGGACCCAGATCCTTCTGTCACTGAGCCAGCAGGAGGCCATTGAGAAACACCTGGATTTTGACAGCCGCTGTGCTCTGCTGGCACTGTTTGCACAGGCCACGCTCTCTGAACATCCCATGTCTTTCGAGGGCATTCAGCTGCCACAGGTATTCTGTGGGGAGTGTTGGGAGGGAGCTGTGGACAAAATCTAGGGATCAGGCCTTTGCACCTGTCCACAGAGGACAGTGTGGAGAGAGGCACTAAAGCTGGAGCAAGCGGGACATAGGCCAAAGATTGTGTCCTACAGGTCCCAGGAAGGCTGCTCTTCTCCCTGGTGAAGCGCTATTTGCACGTCGCCTCCCTCCTGGATCAGTTGAATGACAGTGCTGTGGAACCAGGAGCCCAGAGCTCCACTCCCGAGGAGTTGAGTGGGGAGAGGGGTCGGCTGGAGCTGGAGTTCAGCATGGCCATGGGCACCCTGATCTCGGAGCTGGTACAGGCCATGCGCTGGGACTGGGCCTCGAGCAGACAGGGGCCCTCGGCACGGCCCTCCTGTTCCATCTTCCAGCCCCAGCTGGCAGATGCAGGCCCAGGGCACCCACCCGCCCAGGCCCTGCCCTCCCTTAGGAGGTCAAGGCGGTTTCGCCCTCGCTCTGAGTTCGCAAGTGGCAATACCTACGCCTTGTACGTGCGGGACGCACTGCAGCCGGGGATGCGAGTGCGGATGCTGGACGATTACGAGGAGATCAGTGCCGGGGACGAGGGCGAGTTCCGGCAGAGCAACAATGGCGTGCCCCCTGTGCAGGTGAGCAAGAGCGCGGTGGCGGGCCACCGTTGGGGGTCTGTCTTGGGTGGGGCATAGCTGGGGCTTCAAGCTGGGGCCTCTGGCAGGCCATTCAAAGCGAAAACCCTCAGTAAGCTGGGTATGGTAAAAGGGGGTCAGCAATTGAGAGGGGGGCCGTTTGGAGGGCTGAGAAAATCTGCCTTTAGGAGACTCTGAGGTCAGGAGGACTCACTCCCAGGAAGAAGACTGATACAGCAAGACCATCCCAAAGGTCAAGTTCAGGAATGCAGTGTGGTTAAGGCCAGGAGGAAGTGTGGGGGCATAAGCCACCAAGGATAGGTGAGAGGAGAGAGCCTGTTCTCATTTGGGGAAGGCATCCTTTGTGTGCGTGTACGTGTTCTCCATATACCACAGGTTTTGTTCTTTAGAGGTTTTTCCAAACCTGGCCAGGTGGTCAGCCTGAGGGCTGTGAGGGCTGTGTGTCCTCATCATTGGGCCACAGCCGGTCATTAGGTGAGCTCTCTTCCCCTTCCCTCTCTTTTTTCCCATATGCCCCAGGTGTTGTGGGAGTCGACAGGCCGCACCTATTGGGTACACTGGCACATGTTGGAGATTCTGGGCTTTGAAGAAGACATCGAGGATGTGGTTGAGGCTGATGAGTACCAGGGGGCAGCGGTCAGTGGAGCTGTGGGTGTAGGTGAGCCCAGAGGGGAAGCAGGGATCAGCTCTGAGCAGAGGAGCGGTGGTCTGGCTGGGCGGGCAGTGACGTCCCTGTGCCCCTCTCATTTCCACAGCCCTGCCCTCCTGGCGGTGGAAGCCCATGGCAGAGCTCTACACCGTGCCCTACGTGCTGCCTGAGGATGAGGACGCTGAGGAGAGTGAACACCTGAGCCAGGCCGAGTGGTGGGAGCTCCTCTTCTTCATCAAGAAGCTGGATGGACCTGACCATCAGGAGGTTCTCCAGATCCTCCAGGAGAACCTGGATGGGGAGGTAGAGCCGCCCAGAGACACACAGAGGTTGGAGGGCTGGACTGTGATAGAGCATTTGGAAGGCTCGGGACGGGAAGTGGAGGGTGATAGCATAAGGGCTGCAGGGGAGGGGTCTAGGATGTTTGGAGATGTTGGCGAGCTGTTTGGGAGGAGCCCCCATGAGAGATTTGGGGTGGAGAAGGCGTATGCAGAACTCCTGTCCCCTGGCAAGTGCCTCTGGAGCCTCTGCACCAACAGAGCTGCCTGCAGTGAGAGCTTCTCCCCGATGACAGATTCTGGATGACGAGATCCTGGCTGAGCTGGCCGTGCCCATGGAGTTGGCCCAGGACCTGCTGCTGGCTCTGCCACAGCGACTCGATGACAGCACTCTCAGGGACCTGCTCAACTGCCGTGTCTACAGGAAATACGGGCCCGAGGCCCTGGCAGGGCAGCTGGCCTACCCATCCCTGCTGGAAGCCCAGGCCCAGCCTCAGGAATCAGCAGACGCAGCCACAGTGGAAGGTGGGGTGCCAAACAGACAGCAGCTCTGCACACTGGCCTCTGGGAGGGCATTAGCCCGGGAGGGATGTCTGTGCTGGTTTTTGTGCAATCCTCTCTGGCAAAGATGGCACTTTAGGAAGAATCTGAAATTTCGAGATGAGCAGTGAATGGAGAAGCAGACATTGTCCTCCCTCCAAAGTATGAAGGAGAGTGTCAAGTTAGAACATTGCAAGAAATTTGAAGCCTTGAAAGCCCTCACATTGAATTTTTTCTATTGTAGAGAGAAACAGATTATTGCATGCTTCCAGATATAGGGAAATGCTCTGCTATTTGCAGATAGGAAGCTCCTTTGCTATTTTAAGAATACAAAATAAAAAGTTTGTCATGAAGCTGTCTTAAAAGTACATTAAGAGATGCTATGAGATCCCCAAAACCTAGCGTTTAGGGGGAAAAAAATTAAAAATATTTTTAGGAGAAATGAGGAAACAAGAGTTGAGAGTTACGAATGTCTCTCCTTTTCTGATCCTTCACGTCACAAACAATGGCCAACTCTTGTGACTTCTCCTTTCCTGTAGCAAAAGAAGCCCCGACTCAGTGGCCCAACACTCCCCTGCAGCGTCTGGTGGAGGGTTACGGTCTGGCTGGGAAAATCTTCCTGGATCTGGAGCGAGCCCTCAGCTCAGAGGGGCCCCGGGAAAGCGAGGTCAAGCCACTCCTGCTGCAACTGCAGCGGCAGCCCCAGCCCTTCCTCACGCTGATGCGGAGCCTCGATACTCCCGTGGCCAACAAGGCCCTGCACCTGGCCGTTCTGAGGTGAGGGGGTGGTGAGCAGCGGGGCTGGGCAGAGGGGTCTCTGAGGCTGGCTGCATATCTCTCTCCTCCTGCCCCCTGCTCCCCAGAATCCTGATGCGGCTGGTGGACTTTCCCGAGGCATTGCTGCTCCCCTGGCATGAGGCCATGGACGCCTGCATGGCCTGCCTGCGGTCCCCAGACACTGACCGAGAGGTACCCCTGCCCTGCCCTGGGGAGATGCTGAGAGGGGGAGGACGCCAGGCAGCTTCTGGCAAGGCAGACCCCCTGGGCGCGGCTCGAGAGGGCACCATGGAGCCTTTGTGCTCTTGGTTTGGGTTTCGTTTTTAAAATTGAATTGTATTTTTAAAAATAGGTCGTACGTTCACGCAGTTCACAAATCAAAACAATATAACAAGGTAGAAACAAAATGCTCACTCCCACCTGAGTCCCTGTCCTCCCAATGCCACCCACATGCCCCTTATTGGTAACCATTTGTATTAATTTATGTATCTTTTCTGTGTTTCATTATGCAAATATAACCCAAATGTGTGATCCTATTTGCCATCTCCTTTGTTACATAAAGGATATCTATATTACATTAAGAGCCTCAGTGGCTCCTGTTTGGCTGGGCCTGTGAAGGGAAGAGGGGTGAAGGAGGCAGAGGGGACCATCACATCCCAGAGTCCCCTGCCACAGAGCGCTCCTGGGCACAGAAGACTTGGGAAGCGGTCAGAGAACTAGGGTCATGGAGGCAGCGGGTGTCTGCAGCACACACCTTTGGCGGCTACCCAGATTTTAGCTCTGTGGTAGGCTTACTGAGTGTCCACATATATATCTGGTCCTTCTCGGCCCCCTCTTTGCCGTCAGGTGTCTGTGCTTGGGGGCTGAGCATCTCATAACACAGCCCCACAGCTGGTTCTTGGGACATCTGGGCCTGAAAAGAAACCACCGGGATGCCCCCTGCGCCTATTGCCAGTGTAATCAGTAGTCAAGAACCCCAGGGTCCAGGGCACCTCTTGGCTTTTCCATTGCGGTTTGTTTGGTTCTCTAATTCCACCGAGCCCTCGTGTCTCCTCATCCTTGTCTTTTTACTTCCTCACTCTGTTAACTGCAGTAGCCCTGGCACCCAGCACACAGTAGGTGTGTAGTCAGTACTACTGAAGATGCTTGTGGTCTGTCCCCTTTATTCACCTCCCCCTGCCTCCTTCCCAGGTGCTCCAGGAGCTGATCCTCTTTCTGCACCACCTGGCCTCGGTGAGCAGGGACTATGCCGTGGTGCTGAATCAGCTGGGAGCCCGAGATGCCATCTCCAAAGCCCTGGAAAAGCACCTGGGAAAGCTGGAGCTGGCTCAGGAGCTGCGGGACATGGTGTTCAAGTGTGAGAAGCATGCCCACCTCTACCGGAAACTCACCACCAACATCCTAGGAGGCTGTATCCAGGTCAGGAGGAAGGGCAGGGGGAAGCCTTTGGGTTCACAGCTGGGTAAGCGTATGAAACCCAAGCAGTGGCAGGGGAAGGGGGTGTGTTCCTGAAGTTGGAAGGCAGGTGAATCTAGGGAATCTGGGGCCGTTTGTTCCTGGCCCCGCTTTCCCAGCTGGTCCTGCTCTGCCAGTGTTACGGAGTTAGTCCCGCTGCTGCTGGGGTTTTTCCTCCACGTGTGTTTCCATGTCCCTGCCCCCTCCCCGTACCTCTTCTCTCTGATGTCTGGGCTGCAGATGGTGCTGGGCCAGATCGAAGACCACAGACGAACGCACCGCCCCATCAACATCCCCTTCTTTGACGTGTTCCTCAGATACCTGTGCCAGGGTTCGTGTCTGTCCCCTCGTCACCCCGCGCCCCCACACCTCAGTCTGTTTTCCCTCCACACCTGCCAGGGCTGTGACCGCCACCCCTTCCCGCTTGCCCGCAGGCTCCAGCGTGGAGGTGAAGGAGGACAAGTGCTGGGAGAAGGTGGAGGTGTCCTCCAACCCGCACCGGGCCAGCAAACTGACAGACCGCAACCCCAAGACCTACTGGGAGTCCAGCGGCAGTGCCGGCTCCCACTACATCACCCTGCACATGCACCAGGGCGTCCTCGTCAGGTAACGTGCTCCATGCCTGTGCCTAGACACACACCCACGCTGTCCTGTGACTTCCCTGCCGTTTGTCTTGGGGAAGCACCCACATCCCCCTGAAGGTGACCAGCGTCCCCTTGGCTGTGTCTGTGAGGACACGACTGGATCCGGTTCCGATTGGTCCCTCTGCCCCGCTCCCAGGCAGCTGGCTCTGCTGGTGGCTGGCGAAGACTCAAGCTACATGCCGGCCAGGGTGGTGGTGTTCGGGGGCGACAGCGCCACCTCCCTTAACACGGAACTCAACTCGGTAGGGACCCCTGTGCCATTAGGCCACCCCTCATGGGATCCACCCTCCTGCCCAGACCCCTAAATGCCTATATTCCTCCCTGCTTTGAGCCCCGTAGTAGATGAAGTCCATCCCTGTGCCCGTGTGACAGCATCAGGCCCTGAGCAGTGAGGGTGGCATTAGGACCCCTCGGTCAGGACCCCGCACACCTCAGAGCTGGGGGAGGGAGGGACACAGCAGGCAACGGGAGCAGACTAGGGTTCTTTCAGCACTCCCATCCACACACGTGACGGCGCTCTCTGCCTGCCACCCCCTTGCCACCAGGTGAACGTGATGCCCTCTGCCAGCCGGGTGGTCCTCCTGGAGAACCTGAACCGCTTCTGGCCAGTCATCCAGATCCGCATAAAGCGCTGCCAACAGGTGGGGCCGGGGGAGAGGGGCAGCCGTGGGCACGAGGTTCTGCGGCCTGTAACTGTTGCAGGTCTTGGGCCGCCTCTCCAGCCCCTCCTGAGGAGGGTATGGGGCCGGTGGAAATGGGCCTTTGCACGTTGCAGGGCGGCATCGACACGCGCATTCGGGGATTAGAGGTCCTGGGCCCCAAACCCACGTTCTGGCCGGTGTTCCGGGAGCAGCTGTGTCGCCACACACGCCTCTTCTACATGGTCAGGGCGCAGGCTTGGAGCCAAGACATCGCGGAGGACCGCAGGAGCCTCCTGTCCCTGAGCTCTAGGTGTGTGTGAGTGCGTGTGTACCTGTGTGCATGAGAGGGGTAGCTGGCGATCTTGGGCTGGTGGACACGGGAGTCACTTAGGCCTCCAGCCCCCAACACCTTCCTCCCCACCCTTCTCCCCAGACTCAACGGGGCTCTACGTCAGGAGCAGAATTTTGCCGATCGCTTCCTCCCAGACAGTGAAGCTGCCCGAGCCCTGGGCAAGACCTGCTGGGAGGCCCTGGTCAGCCCCCTGGTGCAGAACATCACCTCCCCCGGTAACTGTCCCTGCCCTTGGCCCCTTTACTGTCCCGTTGGTCGGCCCTGCTCATCAGCCCCTTCTTGCTCTAACCTAGAGCCACCTGGGTTATGCTCTTGGCCCTTTGGATACCTGCGTTCATTCAGTACCCCCAAGCCCCCTTTTCACAGCCCAGGGGCCGCCTCGTTTCCCGTGTCTCCTGGCTGCCAGCTGACACCACATGGTCAGGCGGGACCTTGCTACCTCCCTTGCCGTATCGTTCTGTCCTGCTGCTCTTTCTTGGCACTCCTGTCCAGCCCAGCTTCCCCACTGCCCTGGAGACATGCCCTGCCTTGGCTTGTTTTTCCCCTGCCTCCAGATGAGGATGGTGTCAGCCCGCTGGGCTGGTTGCTGGACCAGTACCTGGAGTGTCGGGAGGCTGCCCACAACCCGCAGAGCCGCGCAGCAGCTTTCTCCTCACGGGTGCGCCGCCTCACCCACCTGCTGGTGCACGTGGAGCCCTGCGAGGCAGCCCCTCCAGTGGTGGCCGCTCCTCGGCCCAGTGAGTGCTGGGGGCTCAGGCGGGAGCTCGGTTGGGGGCCTTCCCTCCCCCAACTCACATACTACAGGCGTCTTTCCCTCCTCAGTCTCCCCTCCCTGCATGCTCAGCCTGTTCATCTTCTGGTTTGTGTCACCCCCACCTGGGAGCATCATTTTGGGTGGCAGAATGTCAGGAAAGAACCCCAGGCTCACCCTCGAATGGGGACCCAGGAGCTGAGGGCTGCCACCGCCTTGCCTCTGCCCCTTCCCCTGTCTCCACAGAGGGCAGAAACAGAAGCCATGACTGGAGCTCCCTGGCCACCCGGGGGCTTCCCAGCAGCATCATGAGAAACCTGACCCGCTGCTGGCGGGCAGTGGTGGAGGAGCAGGTGGGCAGGAGTGGTGGAGGGGGGGCGGGGAGGGAGGGCAGAACTGTGCCGTTGGTTTGTTGGGTTGCCCTTCACACTGCCGCCCCTTCCCACCTTCCAGGTCAACAGTTTTCTGACCTCACACTGGCGGGATGATGACTTTGTGCCCCGCTACTGTGAACACTTTAGTAATCTGCAGAAGTCAAGCTCCGAGCTGTTTGGGCCACGGGCAGCCTTCTTGCTGGCGCTGCAGAACGGCTGTGCCAGTGCCCTGCTGAAGCTCCCTTTCCTCAGAGCTGCCCACGTAAGCCTCCCATCCTCTCCTCCCCTGGGGCCTCTCCCCCTAAACTCTCCCTTTCCCTCCTCAGAATGGCCCACCCTTCCATTCCCATTCAACAAGGAGCATGTACAATACTAATATAGAACCATGTTATCAAAAATTCAAAAAAACAGGAATACCCTGGTGGTCCAGTGGTTAGGACTCTGCGCTTTCACTGCTGTGGGCCCAGGTTCCATCCCTGGTCGGGGAACTAAGATCCCATAAGCCATGCCCACAGCACCCCCCTCCAAAAAAATAAAAGGTAAGATAAAAGAAAGAAATGACCCACTTTGTACCATCCTAATATATCTCAGCATACTTTCTTCTACTTGTGTGCTTCATTTCACATAGTTTACTCACAAGTAGCTAAAATGCTTTATTCTGTTTTCTTTTGACCCTTACATGAAAAGCCATTTTCAGTGTTGCTGTTTGTCTTCAAACTTTTGTATAAATTCCATCCAATAGATGTATCGATACTATAATTTACTCCACCATTCCTATCATTCCACAAATATTTAATAAGCACTTAAAATGTGTCAGGCACTGAGATAAGAGCTGAAGATAGACGAAATCCCTTCCCTCAAAGTTTACAGTCTGCTAGAGAAGATGGACAATTAAGCTGAGTGCCCTGGTAAGCAGAGAACAGCGAAGTGGGAGCCAGAAGCATGGCTGTAACAACGTGGTGTGACCATCTTTGTGCACATAACTTACAGGCATACCTCCTTTTATTGCTCTTCGCTTTACTGTGCTTCGCAAATAATGCATTTTTTGCAAATTGAAGGTTTGTGGCAACCCTGTGTTGTCAGGTGATGGTCAGCATTTCTTAGCAATAAAGTATTGTTTAATTAAGGTATGTACACTGTTTTTTAGGCATAATGCTATTGCACACTTAATAGACTATGGTATAACGTAAACATCCTTTTGTATGCGCTGGGAAACCAGAAAATTTGCGTGACTTGCTTTATTATGATGGCAAACCCGCCATATCTCTGAGGTGTGCTTGTGTCTCCTTGCATTGAGTTACTATTGTTAGTTTGATTGATTCTAGACATGATAAATGTGAAAAAAACAGTTTTCACCATTTTAGTATTGTTAACGTACACAGTTAATGATTTTATAAGAGTTTTATAAAATCCCTGACCAGTTGATGAACCTGCTGGCCATTCATATCTCCTTCCTCAGACCCTCCCCCTGCTCCCACTCACCTCCTCCGTTCTCTCCTTCATAGTTTTCCTGTGCTCTCCCCACTTCCCAGGTAAGCGAGCAGTTTGCACGGCACATCGACCAGCGGGTCCAGGGCAGCCGGATCGGTGGGGCCCGGGGGATGGAGATGCTGGCCCAACTGCAGCGATGCCTGGAAACCGTCCTGATCTTCTCTGGCCTGGAGATTGCCACCACTTTCGAGCATTACTACCAGTGAGTGTGGACCAAGGGAGTGGGAGGTGGGGGGAGGCAGGATGACGGGCAGGGCCAGCCCTCGGGGCTGGGAGGCCGGGGTCCCGGCAGGCTGGAGTCCCGGAGCGGCGGCGGGGGCCATGCCGAGCACCCACACTGAGGCTCGGCCTGGGCTGTGCGCGCTGCAGGCACTACATGGCGGACCGTCTCCTGAGCGTGGGCTCGAGCTGGCTGGAGGGGGCCGTGCTGGAGCAGATCGGCCCCTGCTTCCCCAACCGCCTCCCCCAGCAGATGTTGCGGAGCCTGAGCACCTCGGAGGAGCTGCAGCGCCAGTTCCACGTGTACCAGCTCCAGCGGCTTGATCAGGAACTCCTGAAGCTGGAGGACACAGAGAAGAAAATACAGGTGGGCACTGGGGAAGGGAATTAGCAAGTGCGAGGGTGGGAGGCACAGAGAGAGGCATGGGGCAGACCAGAGGAGCCGCTGGCTTTGGGGCGCCCTGTGTTCCGTCGTCTTCAGGTGAGCCACGAGGCCAGTGGCAGGGGGCACGAGAGAGGGACCGGAGAGGAAGCTGAGCTGGAAGCTGGGGCAGCATCGGCGGCCGGCGGGGCGGGAGAGGAGGCGGCTGAGGAGGAGGATGAGAACGAGGACCTTTACTATGAAGGGGCGATGCCAGAAGTGTCTGTGCTCGTCCTGTCACCACGCTGCTGGCCCACTGCCTCCATCTGCCACACGCTCAACCCCAGAACCTGCCTGCCTGCCTACCTGAGGGGCACCTTGAACCGATACTCCAACTTCTACAACAAGAGTGAGCAGCTGGCCGAGAGAACTGGGGGCTGGGACACTGGGAAAGAACCTGGGCTTGGGGGTGGCCCCTGGGGCTGGCAGCCTTCACGGGGTAGATTTGAGGAAAAGGGCAGGAGCTTAGGTTTGGGATGGGGCTACAGGTGCCAGATCCCCAGCCTGTTGTCTTTTCTGTCTTTAAAATAAGACCCAGGACTCCCTTTGTGGGTGGTGGGGAGGATGGAGGCAGGAGGCACCTGAGACCACCAGAGAGTGGTGGGTGTCTCGTTCCTGGTCAGTCATCGTAACCTAAGCTCCCCAGTGGGGGCTGATCCTGGGCTGGGCAGCGACAAAGGAGCGGGGGGTGAGACTTAGACCCTGCCCTCAGGGAGCTCCTACACTACTGGGGGAGACATTTCTAGTTTGATGAGAGCCCCAATCCTTCCTCACTTCGTGGTTTTGTCTCCCTTAAAAATTGGGGAACTCCTCGAAGGCACTGATCACAGCCAGCCTGACACAGGTGGGCTCCCCTTACCCAGGAGGCAGACACAGAGAGGACCGAGCTCTGGAAGCTCAGACCAGGAACCACAGTGTCCAGAAACACTGGGCCCCAGACTCTGCAGAGATTAATGGGGACAAAGCTCCACCGATGGTGCGTCCTCACCAGCCCCCCTGACTCCCTCCTCCTCCCTGACACTCAGGTCAGAGCTACCCTGCCCTAGAGCAGGCCCCACAGAGGCGACTGCAGTGGACATGGCTGGGCCGGGCTGAACTGCAGTTTGGGGACCAGACGCTGCATGTGTCCACCGTGCAGATGTGGCTGCTGCTGCATCTCAACGAGCTGAAGGTGGCCCAGCCCCTCACGCCTCCCTGCGCTCTCCCACCTGTCCCTCCTTTTCCTTCCCTCCACCCTCTCTGCTCCACCTCCTGGGGAGGCCCTGACGCTTCCCTCCTCTTCCTAAGGCGGTCTCCGTGGAGAGTTTGCTGGCGCTCTCGGGGCTCTCTCCAGATGTGCTGAATCAGGCATTTGGGCCTCTTACCTCTTCAAGGGGCCCCCTGGACCTTCACGAGACAAAGGATGCCCCAGGAGGTCTGTACTTAGGGCCCCGGGGCCTCTGCCCTGAGCTGGGGCCAGCCTCCTCGAGGGCCCCCCACAAGTGACCAGCGCTTATTTCAGGGGTGCTCAAGATTCGAGATGGTAGCGAGGAACCCAGGCCTCGGAGGGGCAACGTGTGGCTCATCCCAGCTCAGACATACCTGAAAGCTGAGGACGAAGAGGGCCGGAACTTGGAGAAGAGACGGAACCTTCTCAACTGCCTCATTGTCCGAATCCTCAAGGCCCACGGGGACGAGGGCCTGCACATTGACCAGCTTGTCTGCCGGGTAGGCGGGAGTGGGCGTTGGGTGAGGAGGCTTTGCCGGGGGCAGGGGGCAGTCCACAGGAGGAGATGGATCCACATTTGAAGTTTCTGGCTCACTGTAGAGCCTGTAGTGGGTGAGGAGTGGGGTTGGGGTGCCCCTCATGGCTTCACTGTCCTGGGGCTGGGAGCTAGAGGTGCGGTAAGCTGGGCGTCTCTGACGTATCGTTTCCCCTCCCCGCTCCATACCAGGTGCTGGAGGCTTGGCAGAAGGGCCCATGTCCTCCCAGGGGCTTGGTCAGCAGCCTTGGCAGGGGGTCCACCTGCAGCAGTGCTGATGTCCTCTCCTGTGTCTTGCACCTCCTGGGCAAGGGCACAGTGAGACGCCAGGATGACCGGCCCCAGATGCTGTCCTATGCTGTCCCCGTGACTGTGATGGAGCCTCACACCGAGTCCCTGAACCCCGGCTCCTCAGGCCCAAACCCACCCCTCACCTTCCACACCCTGCAGATTCGCTCCCGGGGCGTGCCCTATGCCTCCTGCACAAGCACCCAGAGCTTCTCTACCTTCCGGTAGCCCTGGACACGGGCTCACGGTTATGTAGCGCGGCGCTTTCTACAGAATAAAATGCAGCAGTTTGATTACTTGACGTGTGTGGCGACTGCTAGGGAGCTGACAGGGACAGGGGCTTTCCTGGCTGAAAGGGGAGAAGAGCCCTCCGCTCTGAGGCAGTCTTGTGCTGTGCCAGGAGTCTCTCTTTGGGTGAGGATGGCAGGCTGGGGAGAGGGGGAGAGGGAGTCGGGTGTGACTGAGCATCCCCCTCCTGGCCGGGGGACTAAGTGGACTCCGGAGATGGGTCTTCTCGGAGGGTATGTGGTCAGAAGTGCTTTCACCTTGGCAGGGTGGAGATTCAAGCCCATATTGCCACGCGCTGGATGGCTTGCAACTTCGGCAGATCATCCAGCAGGGCTCCATTTCACTTGTTTGTGGAATTGGACAGTCACTGTGGGACTCTGATGTGTGGGAGCCTTTGACACGGTGAAGGCTTTGCCACCAAGTCCCTCTTCTGGCCACCACACTCAGCAGTGTGGTGCACGGCGCCGTCCCGAGGTAAGGCTGACAAGGGGACTGTGAGGTAAAGGACCCTTGTGGCCACTACAGGCACCCAGGACCTCAATGTGTTCCCCACGGACCCTCTATGGTCTGGGTTAGAAGCCAACCTAGAAGGATCTGCAGCTCCCACGGGCTCCTCCTCTTTGCCCCTCTCTACTCCCCTGCCTCTGCCCTCCTCTGGCTGTGCAGAGCTGCACACTGTCGCCAGAGCTGGACCCCAGCTAGCTCCAGAGGCAGGCCCGTTGCTCTGTGCTGCGGGGTGGAGCTGTGTGTCTGGGCAGGGCTCTTAGCGCAGGAGGGAAGGAGTGACCCAGGCGTCCTGAATCCATGACTAGGTGACTAGGAGAAAGCTACAGAAGAGTCAGGTGGTGGGAGAGGGCACAGAGGCCGGAGGGAACTGGGTGCCACCCAGGACTGATATTTGGAATAGAATCTGTAAGGGGAAAAGCAGCCAGGGCTTGGGAGTCAGGATGCCCAGGATGAGGCAGCAAAGCAAAGTGTGGACACAGCGGGCCCCTGCTTGCTTTGCACTGTGGTGGCCCTATGGTGCCGTTCGTGGTTCTCACAGCAGAACCGTCCTGTTGGTCCGTGCTATTCTGAGGCAGCATACAGACAGGCGGCAGCAGGCTGGAGCAGCAGTGGGCACACTGGGGTTGCTGCACTTTGTCACTTGGTTGCTCCTCCACCTTTGTGCCAGAGATCATGGCCTGTCTCTCTTTCACTGGCCCAGGCCATGTCCTCCTTTTTGAGCAAGCTCTGTGGGGCCAGCGCCTTTTGCCTCTCTGGGTTCTCATGCTCTTTATGAGCCTATCCTTTCCCACAGAAACCCAGAGAGCCCCCGGACTCTAGTAGCCAGGCCAGCATGCACCACATGCGGGGACCAGATGGGACTTTCTCCCACTACCACCTCCTGGGCTGCTGCTGCCCCCACGGGCTCTGGTGTGGGCTGAGCTCCAGACCACTAGTCTCATCCATGGCGTTCACTCAACCCCCTTATTCATCCCACTCAGTCACCCTGCCCCAAAGTCTCCCACAAGGTACCCACCTGCTCATCTGCAATGAACAAACCTCCAACAGTCCTTAAAGGAAGAGCGCACCAGCCATGACGCCAAAACCCTGCACATTCCTGTCTGCAGTCCAGCTCCTACATTGCCCACTGTCCTCCACACAGAGTCTAACCCCACTTTGACTCTGATCTGCCTGATCTGGTACCCAGGTCCAGCCACCCAGGTGAGCAGTCCTGATTGCCCTTCTCTCACCAGCACCAGTAAAGATCTGAGCCTCCTTCCCTGCCCTCAGGACCTTCCATCTCTACAAGGGCAAACACTTCCTGGCTGACTCAGGGGATCAAAGTTTGCTTCCCTGATCCCCTTGTGATACCATCCTCACAGCCTCAATTCCTTATATCCCTTTAGCTGGTTTGCACACCAAGGACCACATAATGATCCCATTTATATGAAATGTCCCCAAATTGGCAAATCTAGAGACGGAATGTGGTTTAGTGGTTGCCTAGAGTTGGGGGGATTGGGAAGAACTGAGGAGTGACTGCTAGAAGGTACGGGGTTTCTTTTTGGGGTGTCACAAATGTTACAAAATTGTGGTGATGGTCACACAATTCTGTGAATATACTAAAAACCACTGAATTGTACACTTTAAACGGATACATCGTATGGTATGTGAATGATATCTCAACAAAGCTGTTAACAATAAAAACCAAAACCAACCAGACCAACCCACAGCTGAAGCTCAGAGCTCTCCATCTCCTCTGGCTCCTCGTTGAAGGGGAAAAGTAGCAGTTTGGAGGCTTGGGGACCAATACAGCTGTGTGGTGGACATACATTACGGTTTCTTGACTGCCCTTCACCTGAACCCCCTTCTTGTGCTTAGAAACTCCCTACCACAAACCTAGGGAGAAGGTAGGGCCCACCTCCCACCATATGAAAGACCAGACACTTGGCTTTCCCAGCATCGCCTTTGCAGCCAGGTGACTCGATGCCTCTGCCAGGAATGCCTCAGTCTAGAGCAGAGCAGGGGGAAGTGGAGCACCTTTGATGTCGGCACTGACATCTTCACGTCAACACTGGTTCCCAGGTAGGACTTACAGTGCTTTTAACTGCTCTGACTTTATCCCCCACTCCTTTTTTGGAGCTTCTCTCCAGCCTTCTTAGTGTTTCTGTGAGCCCAGTAGTTCAATAGTCTATTTCTGCTTTTATCAGCCAGAATCGGTCTTTTGGCTTTCAGCTAGGCTTGACACACGTGACACTGGGGACCCTGTAGCACTGGCTCCTTCACTCCCCCTGGGACAGGCGAACTATCCTGGTAGCTAGAGCCCTCATCTAACAACCATTGGGAGAAGCGCATTTTATGCATTTCTGTCATCAGAACTACATCTTTTCCCCCATCCCAGAAGCATCAAGCAATAACAGATGTCTTAGCTTCTAATTCTACCTCTTCCTTTCCCTTACAGCTGCTTTTTATTTTTTAAATTATTATTATTTTGGCTGCGCCACACAGCACACAGGATTTTAGTTCCCCAACCAGGGGGCCCCCTGCAGCGGAAGCTGGGTCCTAAACATTGGACTGCCAGGGAATTCCCTATAGCTGCTTTTTAGACGTTAATCTTTCTAATGTTCTGTATTTTTTGTGATTTATCTAGGTCCCCAACCCCACCGTCTGTGATTAACTGGTGTTCCTGATTCTTAGGGTTTATAAATTATTAATTATAATTCTCATCCCCTTTAACATACTCTCTCCTTCTGGAACTCTGATTTGTCTCACATCTCCTCACTCTATCCTCCGTGTTGTTTAACCTCTTTTCCTCAGTTTCCATTTCTGTCTCTGGGCTCCATCTGTGTAACTTCTTCACATCTACTTCCAGTTCATTCTCCTTCTAGGTGTGTCTAATTTGCAGCTTAACCATAAAGTTTCTAACTTCAAATAGTATATTTTTCATTAAAAAATTTTTTTTAATCAATCTGGTGCTTTTTGATATTTTTTCATCAGTCATAGCTTTTCTTTAAACGTAAGTAAGAAATTTTATATTTTGTATTTTATACTTCTAACATCTCAGTCTTTGCTGGTCTGATTCTCTTGCCTGTTGTTCCTAATGACTCTTGCTTATGGGTTTTTTTTTTCCTTGTTTGCTTTGTTTTCACTGTAAGCTTAGATTCCTTGAAATTTTATCTGAAGGAATTCCTTGAGGCCTGGGTTTAAAGTACAATCCTCAAGAGAGGAATGCATTTGCTTCTGCCAGGTGCCTGAAGGCACTATCAACCTGAGATCACTTTAAACTGAATTGTCAGCTTGAGGATTTTCCAGTCCACACAGGCAATATGAATTCTCCACCCAAACAGTACTGAGAGCCAGCTGTGCTTACATATTATCATATTTTTGACCCCACCTTCTACCTCCCCTTGCATCCAAGACCAAAGCTAAGTAGATGAGTTGTGGGATTGGTTCCCTCTTTGAATGATCGTGTCATCTGTTCAGTTTAAATAGGAAGGGTCTCTGATCTGACTTCCCACTTTGTAGGAGCATTAGGTTTATTGCCCACCCAACACGTGGCCCCTGAAATGGTAATTCTAGGCCACCCACAAAAGCAGCAGAATAAAAAGATGAGTGACACGAGTGTTTATGAACTGGCTCCTACATAAAGTCCCAGTCCCGGGAGCCACTCAGACTCTATGGCCTTCAACTGGCCTCAAGGTCACTCACCAGTCCTTTTCCTTCTATACCAGAATCATTACTTTAAGGCAAGAATGGGAGAAGGACTTGAGGACATGATGACCCAGACCCAAGCAGAAGAAGTGTGGAATGGCAGAAGGCTGAGCTGCTCTTCGTGTCCAGCCCTCAGGCAGTCCAAGAGCCCTCTAGTCATCTCTGAGCCAGTCGGGTTCCCAGGCAGCTGTGACCCTTGCCCTTGAATGGGAAAGACCAGAAGGGGCCAAGCCCAAATGTGTCCCCACAGATGCATTTCTCACTGGGGCAGTGGCAGAGCTGAGGACAGCTCCTTACTACTCTTTGCTCAAAGGGAGATGTCTTCTGTCCTTGCCTGCATTTCGGCGCCTCTTTCGACTCAAGAAGCTCTCTAGCTTCTTGCTTCGTTTCAGCTCCTTGAACTTCTCAGCTAGGACCAACTGGCGCTGCTCAGCTAGAAGACAAGTAGAAAGAAAGCCGGTAAGCAAAGGAGGAAGCCCGCCTCTTTCCCTTTCTCCAGGTCAGTAATCCTCAACCACTTTGCAGGGATATGTGGCTCATCTGGAGTTCACTGGTGTGTGTAAGCAAGCTGACTTCTATGATTCTACTCTTTCTCAATTCAACCAACTATGAGCTCCTTCTCTGTGCCCTACCCACATATGTGGGGGTGGGACAGAGATAAAAACGACACTCCCTGCCCACAGTCATTAGGGATACAAGAATGGTTACAAACAACAGCTCCCTACTATTTCTACTTTCCTCCAACTTACCATGGGATCCAGCCTTCATGCCTCCCTTAGGGAGCTCATGGACCCCCAACACAGTATCCTGCCTCTATGGCCACCCAACCCCTGTTCCTGTAACTAGCCTGTCATAGCTGTGCCCCACTCACATTTCTTCAGGAAGTATGGCCGATGGCCCTGCTGGGCCTGAGCCCGCCGCTCCTGCTTCAGGGCCAGGTGCAGCTCCTGCTGCCGCTTCCGTTCCTGCTGTGCCATTTCTTGCTGCTCCTGAGGAGCAAAGATGAGATTGGTGAGACAGGTGAATAGTAGGGACTGTGAATCACCTCCTGCCTCGACCTGCTCTCACCTCCCTCCCCCGTATTCTGACTTACTCACCATTTGCTGAAGCAGCTGCTGCAGTTTCTCGCGCTCCTCCCCTGAACGGTGCTTCTTCAGCTGCTTTTTCACAAGCTCCACATTGGAAAATGAGTATGACAGTTAGCATTCTGTAAATGTTAGGGGAAACTCTGTGCCAAGCATTATTCTAAGAGGTTCGCATATGTTAACTCACATAAACACTATGAGATAGAAATTATTCTCTTTCTGTGATAAGGAAACTGAAGCAAAAAGAGGTTAAGTAACTTGTCAGTGATCACACAGCTAGTAAATTGACGCACCCTGCTCCCCTCTGCCCGACTCTCTGACCTGTGCTCTTGTCTCACCACTCGGAATCCCCACAGACCAATCTCATGTTACTCACATCTTTCTCTCTGGCTCGGATGTCATTTAGGAATTGATACGTTTTATCAAACACCTCAGGATTATATTCCCCTGACAGATCGTCAAAGCGGGGGTCCCGGGCTACCTTTGGAGCAAACAGAGAGAATATAAAAGAACCGTTCAGTCTCCTTTCACTGAGAAAGAGCTTACTGCCTCCTCCTCACCTTCTTACTGATGGGAACAACTTGACGCAAAAATGGCACCCGGGCCTTGGCTGACATTTCCAGAGGCCTATGGAGAAATTAAACAGGTCAAGGGAACTCCAGTCTTGTCAAAGGCCTCCCACCTGCCACCCAAGAAAGCAGACACCTACTCAAGGGACCAGCTATCCTCCAACTCCTGGGGCAGGCCTTGCTCCTCACCTGTGCTTATCTGCAACACATGCTTTTTGGACAGGTGGTCTGGAACTTTGCTTCTTAGTGCTGTTTCCAGTTACCAATTGTTTGTACGTCTTAGTCCCCACTTGGCTCTGCAATTCCAACAGCTCCTCAAATGACATGTGAGATGTGCCTGTGAAAGGTAGGTGGGGGTGGGAGGGAACCGCAACTCAGCTCAGCATCTGCCATTGCTGCAAAGACGCCATGCCATCTTCATTCCTTAGGTAACTGATCCTTTCCAACATCCCCTTCAGACCGATCACTGCAGGTCCTGGGCAGCACAGGTTGTAATGGCGCTACACTGACACCTAACTCCCCATCGGTTCCAGCTACCTGGGGCCTCACCTTGCTAAAGAAGGTGTATATGTAAGGCTCTTTTAAATCACTCCTTCACAGGTTTCCCCATAAGGACCTCTGTCTCCCTTGCTCAGCTACCATCGCCATTATTCTGGTTCAGGATACGCTCAGCACCTCTCACCTCAATCAGTACTCTAGCCTCCTCACTGCTCTCCCAACCTCCAGTCTCACTCCTCTCAAAGCTATGCTCCCCGCTTCAGCCTGGGAGAGGCATCTAAAAAGCAAAACCTGGGGAGGGGGTAAATTGGGAGATTGGGATTGACATATACACACTACTATTGATATATATAAAATAGATAACTAATAAGGACCTACTGTAGCACAGGGAACTCTACTCAATACTCTATAATGACCTATATGGGAAAAGAATCTAAAAAAGAGTGGATAGGACTTCCCTGGTGGCACAGTGGTTAAGAATCCGCCTGCCAATGCAGGGAACACGGGTTTGATCCTGGTCTGGGAAGATCCCACATGCCGCGGAGCAACTAAGTCCGTGTGCCATAACTACTGAAGCCCGCGCCTGGAGCCCGTGCTCCGCAACAAGAGAAGCCACTGCTGGTGGTGTGCTGAATTGGGCGATTGGGATTGACGTGTATACACTGATGTGTATAAAATTGATGACTGATTAAAAAAAAAAGAGAAGCCACCGCAATGAGAAGCCCGCGCACCGTAACGAAGAGTAGCCCCCACTCACTGCAACTAGAGAAAAGCCCACGTACAGCAACGAAGACCCAACACAGCCAAAAATAAAATAAAAAAATAAGAGTGGATATATGTATATGTGTAACTGATTCACTTTGCTGTACGCTTGAAACTAACACATTGTAAATCAACCATACTCCAATAAAAATTTTTTTAAAAAAGGAAACTACTTCAGACCTGAAGTTTTCACTTTCAGTTCTTTAATAACTTTCTCTTTCCAAAAAAAAAAAGGCAAACCTGATCTTATCACTCCCACCTCATTTCCACATACATATCCTACACATCATGTCACTCCAGAACTCACAACTCCCCAGTGGCTTCCATCTTGCTCAGAGGAAAAGCTCTAGGCTTTGTAATAGCCTGAAGACCCCATGTGATCTAGCCCGGGTTTTGGCTCTAATCTCATCTCCTACCATCTCCTCCTTCCTACTACTCTCCAGTCAACTGGCCTCCAAGCAGTTCCTAAGCAGGAAGGTATGCTCCCACCTCAGTTCCTTTGCACCTGACTTTGCTTGGAACACTTCCTCCCGCTGTACTGCTTGCTCCCTCACCTCCTTCAAACGGTTTCTCAAATGTCACCTACCCAGTGAGGCCTTCTGTGATTACTTAAAACTGTAACTCCTCCCCTGCTTTCTCTTCAAAGCTCTTATCACCTTTTTCAAAAAATTTACCCTTTAAAAATCTGCAATTCCGTGTTTTATTGGCTTTTATTAATTTGCTTGGTTTTTTTTAACCCCTAAAAGGTAAGCTTCATGAGGACAGTGTTGTGCTGCTTTATTCACTACTGTATCTCCAGCATCTAGAACTGTGCCTGCACACAACAGATGCTCAATAATGTTGGCAAAATTTGTTGAATCCTCACCTACTAAGCCTTCCCCAACAATCCATCCCCTTTCCTGACTCTGCTTTTGAACATAACGTTTCCTCCCTGCGAAAAACCCTCTTCGCCCTCTAAAAAACTGCTCAGGATGTCCTAATCCAGGAAGCATCCTCTCTCACTCCCCACTTTCCAGTGCGTTGGGGGGCGCTCCCGGTGTTTGCATCTTTCAGGTAACTTAAGTCTCACGGTCACGGCGTCTCCAGGCTCCGAGCCCGCACCACACACGGTGCCACTGGCCCCTCACCCCGCCTCCACGGCTGCCCCTCGGCCCGGCGCCGTCCCCTCACCCTTCTGCAGCTTCCCGGGCCCCAGGCCCCCGCCGTCCCGAGCCCCGCGACGAGACCCGAAGGCCGCCCATTCCCGGGAGTTCCCTCTCAGCATCGGCTCGCGCGGCCTGCCGAAGACTAATGGCGCTACTTCCGCTCCGGCGGCCGCCGCCCCGCCCCTTCCGGCATCTCTGGCAGGCCGAGTCCGCGAGGCTTGATGTCAATAGAGCAGATCCCGCCCACCGCCGCACGGGCCGCTGGTGGGCGGCCGGGGAGCCCTCCCTGGGCGGAAAAGGGCGCCCGCTGTAAATAACGTTACCCCCTCCCTTTTGTCGCTTGGCGCTGCACTCCGCGCCGAAGAGAAACTCCGGCTAGGCTGTGGTGGTATTTGGTTTCCTAATGCTCTTGGCTGAGAAGCCAGAACCTCAGCACCCTGGCCCCACCGCAAACTCCTGCCGTCCCTTGCCTATTCCACACAAAAGAGATCACACGTTTGGAGACTTTCAAATCATTTTTATAAAATCTGAGCTGGCTGAGAGCGTCAGGGTACAGCAACAGCTCAAGGAAGGGTGGGATTATCTGCTGGTCCTCCCCTCCCCAGGTTAGGGAGAAGGAGATTTCATGCCAACAGCTGCAACTCCTCTCAGCTCCCAATCAATGCTCAGGGCTCAAGCAGCGGGAAGAGGTGGAAAGAAGGGTGGGGAGGGGAAGCTCCTGAGGCTGACACTGCTTGCTTCTCCCTCCTCCCCATTCCCTTCGCTTCCCAGCAGAGCATGGCCGACCTGGGGCAGAGCAGAGGCCCAGGAGCAGTTGGAGGGAGGTGAATGGGACAGAGCACCAAGGGGAAGGGGCCCTCGGCCCAAGGAGGAAGGGACCTAGCCCTCCCCCCTGCAGCTCCCCACTAAGTTCACAGCACAGAAAACACCTCTAGTCCAACAACTCCATGTGGAGGTATACCAAGTCCAGGGTCCAAAGGGGCAGGCGGGGGAGAGATGGGCAAGGGCAGTGAAGACACCAGCAGGCTCAGGAAGGGAGGCGGCAGAAACTTCCTCCTACCCATGGGAGGAGACAATGGGGCGACTGATATTGCTGTTGGTGGTCATGGCATTCAGCTCCCACCTGGAAGGCCAAAAATGACAGGCAGAAAGGACAGAAGGGGGAGCCTCCGCCCCCAAGTCCAGAATTGCTCAAACAAAGCAATGAACACACCAGTGCCTTCAACTTCCTAAAGCTCAACCACCCACGGCCACCTCTTCCTTACAGCCCTATGAGGGTTAACAATCAGGGCTCCACCCACCACCAAATCCACTACCACCCACTAGTCCACCTGCAAGCTCATGTGGACTTCCTGTTTATGTTTACATATTGATATTCTTGTGCCCAACACCTGCAATAAAACATCTGTGTATACATCTCAATAAACTTCCCAACCTACCTTTCCTCCTATGCTCAGATCCAACCAGGATGCCCCTCCCCCCACCAGGAATGTCGGTTTTTGCTCTCAACTCCCATCCTTTTAAGGCCCTGATTCAGCTCTCCTATCCTCCCTGAGGCCTTCCCCAGCCATCCCACCATATTAAAATTAAATTCCTCTCTTTTTGACAACTGTCATTCTACAAAGTACCTCCTTATGCCAAGGCTCTACTCTACTTGGTACTAGGCACTTGCACATGTGTTCATCTTGGGCCAGCCTGGGATCCATCTGTTCAGCCTTGTATACTCTATCACCAAATACTGAACACACAGACCCTCAGCAAGTAAGAATTAAGCTGAACTGAATCAAGGAGAGGAAAGTGTCGCAGAATGACCCAGAAGGGCACAATTATATACAAGATAACTTTCAGTGCTTGATTTAGACCTAAGAATGGAATTCAAAGGGAAGGAGCTAGGAAGGACCTCCCTTAATTCTGGAATTAATGTGATCCAGAGGCTCCAAAACTTGTTTTTTCTCTGCAGCTAGGTTCTAGATTTAATCAAACTTTCTCAGCATATTAACAAAAATAACTGTATCAGCTCAGGAATTAGGAAGTGATGCCTCTGAGCTTGGTTTGAAAACTGGACATTTTTTCCATAAAACTCACCCAGATGACAGTTTTATATTTCCTTCTTGCTCCCTCTCCACAAGTATGCTACAGAACAAAATCTTCTCTCTCCTGCACACTGAGACCAAGCCAATCAGGTCATGCCTGTGCTGCCCACTCACCCTCAACCAGTCCCTCCTTTCCAACCATTCACTGTACCTGATGTCATGGGGCAAACAGGACTGGTCCAGGTTATACTGAATCACAGCCAGTTTGCACAGAGTCTTCAGACTAGGGCCTTTAAAGGAGGAGTGGGGGAGAGGGAGATGGTCAAAGCCGAGGAAAGGGTCCAGTCCTGGATATCACCTCCCAAAGACAGGGACCCTGATGGCAAAAGCACTTAGGGAATAAGTGTACTTACTAAAGTCCAAAATGTGTAAGTCAGAATGATCTATGAGGTCAAATTCATCTCCCAGGCCTTCCTCAGGAGATGGACTATACGGATCAAAAGAGAGATGAAGGAAGGAGTGAAGACTACCCACGAGACCCTCTTGCTCAAATGTCTCCCATGTTAGTCACAGGCTTAGGCCCTTCCTGGAGCCCTCCCCTCTCTCCTCCTAACCTGGTACCCCCAAAGAGGACAATCTTGTCACCAACAATACAGCAGCACTGGCGCCGGCGGGGACATGGCCCCTTCCCCTTCGGTTCAATCTTTTTCCAGGTAAACGACACTAAAGAGAAGTTTAAATGGAGGTTCAACACCTGCCTAGCCCAGATATCCTCTCCACCCCCGCCCCTCACCCACTCAGGATTATTCTTTTCTTTTCCACGCCCCCTCAATTGCTCCCTGTTCCTCCCTTAAAGGCAGTGCTCTTTACCAGGGTTAAACTTCCAGAGATCATGGAAGTGCCGGTTCAGCCTTGCATTATAGCCACCAAAAATGTACAGCTCCCCATTGTAGCCAACTGGAAGGAGAGAGGAATGTCAAGAATGTAGGGGCAATAGGGGGACGGGGACTTGGCAGGGACCTAACAGACACTCACAGGCTGAGTGGCTCCGGCGCCCCTCGGGCAGCACTGGGGTGGGTGGACAGTCCAGCCAGGCCTCAGTCCTCGTGTCAAAGACACGGATGCGGTTGCAGTAAATCTCATTGTTGGAATGGAATGGCCCAAAACGGTCTGCACGGCCCCCAAAGACATACATGTGACTGCCCAGCATTGTGGCCGAGTGGAAGTCCCTCCAGCGTGCAGGGTTGCCCTGGGCAGGAGCAGAGATGGGAGGGGGAGGGGTCAGCTTTCACTGTTTGAGCTCCCTATGGTTCCTTAAATTGAGGGTGGGGAGCTGGGAGAGAGGAAGAAGGGCCAACCTTTGTACAGATCAGGGTCCATGTCATGGTGCTGGTATCCAGCTTGTGAATGTCATTGGAAAAGCAGTCCGCCTGACAAGAAAGAGAAAGGAAGTGAAGGAAGGAATAAAAGAGAGGAGCAGGGGTCACTCTCCGACCCTCCGTCCCTCCCACCTCAGAACCTGCAAGCAAACCAAAGCCTCCCATTCCACTACTTTCAATTTCCCTTCCTCCTTCTCATTCCCACCCTCGGGAAACCTCTAGTTTCTTCCCAGACCTACCAGCTGCTCGTAGCCCCCGAAAATGTACATGGTCTTGCCCAGGACACAAGCCGAATGTCCATCCCGGGCCCCAGGAACTGTTCCTGCCACTCGGGGTGTGGACCATTTGTGAGTATCTGAAGGAGGGGAGAGGGTGGGCCCAGTAAGCAAGCTGGCGCTCCCTCCTCGACTCAGGGGCGCCTTATTCCCAGCCCCCCTCAGCCCACACCTTCCCCGGCCCCGCGAGGCACCATTTGGCAGAACACAGCCTCCAGAGACTCATACTCACTGACGTCAAAGGCATAGAGCACATTGCAGGCCCCTTCGGTGTCATTCCGCCCGCCCCAAAGGAAGACTGTGTCGTCGATGAGGACGGTGGAGTGTCCATACCGCATGTAGGGTACCACGGGAGCCTGCCCGCGGGTGGCGGGCCTCACTGGGGGCAGCTTTGTCCAACGCAAGGACACTGTGGGCACAGCTCTGCTCAGCCCTGGGAACCTCCCTTCAGGCCATCCACATTTTCCCAAACCACATGTTAGTTTCCTCCACCCCCTCTGGCCATGGGGGCCACCAACAAAGCTCACTCAGCCACCCACTGCCCTCCCTGATGTGGGCACCCAGGGATGGTCCCCAAGTTAGCTTACCTGCATTGAAAATGTGCACATCAATCTGACGCAGCGTCTCATAGTCTTCACCAGAGCAGTAACCCCCGAAGGAGTACACCCGGTGCCCGACAGCCACTGCAGCATGGTTCACCCTGCGGGGCCCGCCCTCCAGGTGCACCGTCCACCGTAACATCCCCTGGGCCACTGGTTACAGCAACATGCCCCCCCGGCACGGCCTGCTGCCTCTGCTATACCTGCACACAAGTTAGGGCCACGGGCTCCTCAGGCAAAGCCTTTGCCTGGGTCACCGTGACTCTGCCCAGGACTAGCCTTGCCTCTAAGTGGCACCTGGTGGCCCTCCCACACCACCCCTCCACAGCTCAGGTGGCTGGCTCTGCTCCAGGGGAGCTGCTGAGGTCAGGAAGCTAGCCCTGGCCCTGTGTTCTCCAACAGCAAAGGGTGGAGCCACTCTGACCTGACTGCCAGCTCAGACTGCTGATCAAGGGCTCAACGTGGTCGTCCCCTACTCATGGCGGCTGCACCCTGTCACTGGCCTGGCCCAAGCTCCAAGCCCCCTTCAAAGGTCAGTGAGTTCTCTTGTCTTTCTGGCTCTGCTCTGCCTACTGCCACCTCTCTAAGAATCTCTGTGCTCTTTGAGGTGGGGAGAGGGATCTCAAAATACTCAGAGCTATTAATAGCCCAGCCAACCCCAGACAGTCCACTGAAAGCTGGCATGAGTGCCTCCAAGCATAAAAGCTTTTAGGCTTTTAGAGTGGAACAGTTCCTCTATCCAGGATGGGGTGGGATTGACCCCGGACAGGAACATCCATGGACGATTAGCCCCTCACAGGGGGCTCTTGTCAAGCAGAGCTGTTGTCATCGGGGTCACCCAGGGCCCCTCACGGGCATGAGGAGTTCCTTTGACAGCTGTGCCTGGCATGCTGCCAAGAACTTAAGCCAGAAAGGTATGTGTGGTGCTGGGGATTGAGGGGGTAGGGTTTTCTCCTCTTGCCACTTGCCCAACCTAGCCATTGTGGTAGAGAACAAGCTATTTCCAGCAGCTCTTCTCCCACTTGGGTCTCTGAAAGGGGACAGGGGTGGGGGTGTGCACTGGAAAGGGAAAGGAAAAGCAAAATACCCTTGGGCAGGACAAGAAAAAGACCCAGGCATGAGAGATCATGGTCTCTTAAAGACAACCTGCTAACCTAGTGATAACGGGTACATCTGAAGGCTCTGTCAGGCAAATCCTGCAGCTGGCACTGCCTGCTCTGGCAGGCACCTGCTGGGTTTGGGTAGATCATCTGCTCCCTGTTCAAGAAGCCCTGGCAGAACGGGAAAAAAAAAAAAAGAAGCCCTGGCAGAGGGAAGAGCCAGGCAGAATTTCAGGCAAAGAAAAAGCTCAAGTAAGGGAGACCCCTCACAAGAAAGACACACAGGTTTCAGCTGGCTTGCCAGCCCTCCTGCCCCTGCCCAACCTCCCTCAACCCCCAACCCCATGCTTTAAATAGCCACTCTGCCAAACCTGAAATAGACCCTCAGGAAACCACTCTCACTTCATTACTCCTGTCCTCAATCCAAAAGCTCTTGGATCTGGGCTTGTAAGGACAGATAGGAAGGAGGTTGAAGAGCTTAAGAATCGGAGTCCTTCATCTTCCCTCATAGCTTCCACTCCCCACTTCAGCTATATCAAGGTAAAGCAAAGAATTCAGAGGACAAGAGAGAAGCAATTCCATCCAAAGGTGGAGAAAAAAACCTTAGCTTCTTCTCCAAAAAAAACCACAACTCAAGCTCGTGGAGAACAAGCCCCCAGGGTCTCAGAGTCTCCTCTTATCCCTGGGTCTCTCCCATCCTCTATCACTGCCGCATTCTCAAGCTTCTTCAATTCCCTTCATGTACCTACCCCCCCTTCCTATTCTCTTGCAATTTTCACTCCCCGTTTCTGGCCCTTCTTGATCTCCTGAGAGCTTTGCCGTTTTCTCCTTCTTCCTTCTCCCACGACTCCAAGCTCCACCCCGATAGCCCTCCATTTTCCCTCTTCCACTAAGGGGAAAAAAGCTAATATCCATTGACCCCCTCTCCGCCAGAGATATTCCTCCCTGTATATGACGCTATCCCTGTCGTCTCCCAGTCATCCCAACCTCCCCTCCCGCACAACTCCAGACACCCCCGCCCTTTTCTTCCATTATCCTCAGCTTCCCTGTTCTCCTCATAACCCGGTCTTCTTTCCAATTTCCTTTAGTGCCTCCTCCGGCTGCCTACCAGGTCTCTCCCACTGGTTTCCTCACCATCCTCCCGGAGCCCTTCTTTCCCCATTAACACTCTCCTTTCCCATCATCCCCCTAGCTCCCTCCCCACCCCCACCTCTTCACTCTCAGGCCCCTCCCCCACGACTCCAGCGCTAAGCATGGGCGTCCCCAGCCCCTATAATTCTCCTTGTCCCTCAACCCACCCCGGGCTACCTGCCAGGCCGGGCCGGGGCGGGGCCGCGGGTCCTCGCGCTGCCTGCAGCCTAGAAACCGTTGCACGCCAACCGACAACTCGGTCCCCAACGAGATAAACACAACCAGGCTCTGTCCTTCCGGCGGGCAGCTGTCTGCGCACGTGCAGTCAGAGCTAAGTGCCCGAAGCCTACCGGGACTTGTAGTTCACGGAGTTCCGGAGGGACGTCAGGGGCTCAAGAGTGGGTAGGAGCCTGAGGAGATTCTGTGCATGTGCAGATACGTGTCAAAAATCGCGGGAGTTACTGGGTAATGTAGTCCTTGGTTGTCGGGGAAAAAGACGGTGGAGGCGGGGCAAGGGGAGGACTCTTCGTCCTCGCTCGCGTCAATCATGAGCGCGCGGCAGGGTTGGAGGACTAGGCACCCCGGCACGTCCTGCCGCGCCGGAAGTGAAGGTGCGAGTTTGGCAGCGGGCTCTGAGCGGGTAAGGCGCACGGAAACGCCAGCGCGGAGTATCGGTGGGGCGGCTGGGGACGCCGCAGCTGGGGCCATTTGAAGGAAGCCTCTGGGACCCGAAGGGTGTTCGTCAGGCTGTACAGAGGGGAACCCCTTGGAGAGAAGGGGGCGGGTACGCCTTGTCTAGGGGAGCTTATTTGGCGACCCGGAGTTCCTAAATGGACTGGGGGGGAGGGGCGTTCTCGAAGGGGTGTCTTTTGGGAGGTGGCATGGCCTCCGGCTGGGCTGTTAAGAATTGGCGGCGTAAGGCGGGTGGGCTTCCGTTGGAGATAAGTCGGCTTAAGAGGTGAAGGGCCCGGGAGAGGCTGGATGGTGGGGAGAGGGGCAGGAAACGGGGCGTTTAAATGTTTCGTGACGTAGGAGAAGACCACAAGGAGCTGGATGAGAAGCTGAAGGTGGACTTAATTTCATCCGACCACTATTCTCCTGCCGCCCTGTTCTTGCAGCCCCTGCCCGATGGCAGCAGTAGTTCTAGGGGGAGACACCATGGGTCCTGAACGTATCTTCCCCAATCAGACTGAGGAACTCGGGCCACACCAGGGCCCTACAGAAGGCACTGGGGATTGGAGCAGTGAGGAACCAGAGGAAGAGCAAGAGGAAACGGGGGCAGGACCAGCTGGCTACTCCTACCAGCCCCTGAACCAAGATCCTGAACAAGAGGAGGTGGAGCTGGCACCAGTGGGGGATGGAGAAGATGTAGTTGGTGATATCCAGGATCGGATCCAGGTATGGTGGAGGAGGCATTGTTCCTGAGCAGGTGAAGCTGGAGTCCTTGAAGGACTGGCCCTGAACTGTCGTCTCTGGCTCTGCAGGCCCTGGGGCTTCATTTGCCAGACCCACCGTTAGAAAGCGAGGATGAAGATGAGGAGGGAGCTACAGCATCGAGCAACCACGGCTCTATTCCCATGGACCCAGGTAAAAAAGATCATTCTTTTATTTTGGAATAATAATTGAGGAAGGGAACTGGTTAGTGCCAGTAGAGGGAAGTCACAGGAACACCCTGTTCCTAAAACAAGTTTGTAATCTAAGATTTTGCAGACTTCAGAATCCAGGTGAAATGCTATTCTTCTAGGCTGGGGGGGTGGGATGGGCAGGCTTGCCTAGGAATAACAGGACAGATTCAGTGACCTCACTAGCCCAAAAGCTCTGGGTTAATTCAACGAACGGGGAGGGGAGCTGGTCTTATTGTTTCTACCCCCTAACTGGTCTGCCTGTGATTTCAGAACACGTGGAGCTGGTGAAAAGGACGATGGCTGGTGTAAGCCTGCCTGCGCCAGGGGTTCCTGCCTGGGCTCGGGAGATATCAGATGCCCAGTGGGAAGATGTGGTACAGAAGGCCCTCCAAGCCCGGCAGGCTGCCCCTTCCTGGAAGTGATCACCCTGAGAGGTGCCTTATCTCCCTGCATTCCAGGCCAGAACCAGCACAGGACTGAACACATCCTGGTTGTAATGGCCATCTCCATCCTCCCCGTCTCCCTTCCACGTCAAGGCAAATCAGACTTCTTCTCAGAGACCCACTTTATTCAGTTCTGTACATACGGGGACAACGGTCCAAGCCCAACCCACCTTAGCATGTATCACTCTGTGGAGAATAAAGCACCCTATGTACACAGCCAAAAGCTGCACTGCCTGTGCCCCTGGAACCTGGGTCCGGCCCCCCCCAGCCCCTCGCCCCTCCAAGGTTCCTGAAAGGGACAAGTGAGAGCCTGCCCAGCATCAGCACAAACAGGGAAATAAATAGGTGTTGGGGGGAGCCATGCTTAGGGCACTGCCCCCTGCTTCCTTCTTCCTAGCTTTGGGGACCAACAGCACAGGAAAGCAGTCAGCCCCAGGATGGTCCCTTCCATGTCAGTGATCCCAGGGCTGCTGCTCACCAAAGAGGGGGTACAGGGTAGGGTGTTTGTTCGTCCCCTTCTCTTGGTCCATCTGGGCCCTATATTTATCACCTACTGTCCAAAGCCTATGCTTTTCTCCTTCTGCTCTCCCATGTTGTCTTGATCAGGCAGGGGTAAGAGGAAATAATGCAACCCCATCAGCCTGCACACTGCGGGGGCTGGGGGCCTATTTGTGCTGTTGGGGGTTGGCTCCCCTCCAGCTAATTCACTCCAGGGGCCAATGGGGTTTGACATAACTTTGGTGAGAATCATCTCCTGCTGCTCCCTGTATGCCTGCAGGGGAGGGAGACAAGGAGGAGACACCTGGAGTTCAAATGGGGCTGAAGGGGAGAGGAGAGGAGCATATTATTCCCATGTGTATCTCTCAGAGCAGCCTCAGGTAGCTGTGGGATAAGGAGCAGGAGGGGGCCAGGCATCCCCAAGTTGTCTGAGCGCCGAGCATTGCTGCGCTCAGCCTGTCTGTACTAGCCGCAGGGAGGCATGAACACATTTGGGGGGAGAAGAGGGACCACTCTGTGGGTGTCCCCGCTTCAAGTGCCTCATCCCCCTCCCTAGAGCAGAGAGGCCCTGCCTTGCCCCAAGTCAGCCAGTGGGGAGCAGAAGGTGGAGGGCTGGGGCAGTGTCCCAGGGCTGAGTGGGCTGTGGCCCTGTGGTGGGAGGGTGAGGAGGTCAGAGAGCCTCCTGGCTGGCAGTTAGAAACTCTTCCGCCCGCTTGTGCGCCTCCAGTGCCTTGATGGTGTACACGTCCTGAGGCAGCTCTGACTTCCGCCGAAGCAGCACTTTCTCCTTCTTGATGTCCTTTAGCATCTGTGTGTGGATGTGCAGAAGGTGAGGAATGGTGACCAAGTCCCGAGAAATCCCATTGTTTCCTGCCCTGATTCCTTGGCTCTGCGGCTCCTGTCTCCTCTCCCTCCCAGGGCTGTCTTGTCTTTCTGCTCCCCGTGCCCTCCCACCTGCACGGCCTCTGTCTCCACCGTCCTCTTCAGAAGCTGGATGTCCTCTGCCGTGGGGGTCTCCGTCTCCATCGAGTACACAGGAGGCAGTGGTGGAGGCGCTCGGAACATGGGATACTGAGAGGAAAGGAGGCAGACAAGTGGCGAGAGCCACTTGGGAAGTCTGGGGACCCTGTTTGCTTCCTGCCCCTCCTCAGACAAACCCTCCCCCCACCCAGGCTGGACCTCTCAGTTCAGGGCAAGGGCAGAAGCACCTCACCTGGGGGTTAAGGCGAGCCAGCTCCTCAATCCTTTGCCACATCTCTTCTCTCTCCTTCATTCGGAACCGGCCCCTGAGGGAGCAAAGACAGGATTGGGGTGGGCTTGAGAGAGAAGCACAGGGGGCTGGTGTGGAAGAGGAACACCCCCAAGGAGAGAGAGAGAGACTCACTTCTGCTTCTCTGCCTTGTATTGTTGTGTACAGTCATCAAACAGCTTCTGATTCATCTCCATAAACAGCTTCAGGGCATTGTAGATCAGGCCGTGGATTGTCCTGCCACCAGGAAGAAAGACAAGGTATAAGAGGCCAGAGCCTGCCCTCAGTGCCGGGACCTCAATTTGCTCTCTCCCACAAGGTGTCTCTGCTAAGAGCTTTCTCATGTACTACTCCCATCCCACCAGCCTCTGTACAGTGTAAGCTCATCGCTCTGGCCAAATCATGTGACTTGAGATTGGCAGTTCAGGCCCTTTACAAATATGAGTCTGCCTGTCCATCCTTCCCGCACCCCGTGCTCCAAGAGCTCCCTTTTCCCCGCTACTTCCTACTCTTCTAGCCCACACTAATGGCCTCCCAGCGCACTTGCTTTTAGCAGGAAAGCCTTTTTACAACGCTGGGATTTAATACATACTAAGAGGATCACATCAGCTTCTCACAACATGGAATTACATCTCCAAAGCTGCAGAATATCTGACCTCAAGAAGAGATGTGACAGAGGCCACTGCTCTGCTGCTGGGTAGCACAGATCTCTCACATGGGTATCTTTTCTCCCCGGTCAGTTCCTCAAGGCCCTATTAATATGCAGTGGGCACCAGCCCCGCTTGCTGAGGGACCAGATGAGACCACTGGCTCTTGAGTCCATCCACACCCTCCCACATTCCAAAACCAGATCCTCAGTGCCCAGTGCCACCCCAGTTCCCTACTTGTTCCAGTGGCTCTTGGAGTTCCTGTAGAGTGCAGGGAACATGATGGGAAGGACTCGGGCAGCATTGTCACTTATCAGGCTCATGATGTACTCATTGTTCCAGTAATAGAGGGCACGCTCTGCCACCTGGTGGGGACAGGCGAGACTCAGTGGGGATATGGCTCACTATGCTGAAGACCCTCCTCAGTTTTCTGGGAGGCAGGGGCTGGGATGTTCTGGGTCTGGGTCTCACCTGGAAATGGGGGCTGGAGACGCACTTGGCAAGCTGGCGGAAGAGTGGTTCCATCACTTTGCTGAACTCTGAAGGTTCAATGACATCCAGAATCTCCTCTAGCTCATTCAGGAACATCACCTCCTTGGGGCTGTGGGTCTTGGGCCAGAACTTGAGAAGGCCCACGATCACCTGCGAGAAGAGGAGGACACAGGAATAAAATTCTCACTCAACACCTGTCTGGGTCTCCAGGAAGCCATCCTGCCCTCTCCCCCCCCAACCCCGGTGGGCACAGCTTGGGTGGCCTCAGTTAAGTGCTCATGTTTCTCCGGCTTGGATGCTTCCTAGGTGTACAAAGGTTTTACTTCTCCTTTAGAGAGGAAACCATGTCACCTGTCGGGTTACATCCCCCCTGAGTGCTTATGGCACTGCTCGATAGGTACCAACTGGCAAGTGCTACTGACAGGGAGAGGTGAACCCTGGGGCCCAGCAGGGGAGTTACCGGCTCAGTGAGGCTGCTTTCCTTCTCCAGGAACTGTACCACGCAGTACGCCAGCTGCAGAAGGTTGAGACAGAAAGGAGGTGAGGTGCAGGGCTCAGAAGGTCGCAGAGAGGTCGGTGACACAAACCAGACCCCAGAACAGAAGGGGCGGCGTAGAGAGGAATTCCGCCCCCTGCTCCCTCTGCCGCCCCATCATGGCTGGAATGCTTCCCCTTCCCTCTTTTCTCTGCGGCCAGGGCCGGGGATCATCAGGAGGAAGGCAGCTCACCTGAGGGTGGTAGACACTCAGAGACTTGACCTTGTGAAGGGGAAGCAGGACGCGGATGAGGAACATCTTGTGCTCTTCTTTCAGGGGCAAGGCAAAGCCATTGATGATGCTGGGAGTTAAGGGAGGGTTGTCAGGACCAAAGGGCCAGGTCCAAGCTCAATGCACCAACCCCCCCGACCTTTTCTAGGCATGTGTGCCCCCGCCCCACCTCTCACCTGCCCAGGATCTCCAGGAGCTCGGCAATCCCATTGTGATGCTCTGTCTCATAGATGAACCTGAGGGAAGAACAAAGACTCTCTTGATAACCCCTGATGCCCCTCCAGCATTCTGTGGAGTCCCGCCTACCACCCTTCTCCCACCCCACCTTAGTGAGGGGCTTGCTTTGCTCCGGAGCCCAGGCTCCTGGCCTCACCTGTAGAAGATGTGGTTGATCTGCCTACGGATATAAGCCCGGAGCCCCAAAAACTTGCCATAGATGCGATGCAAGATGGTCTTGAGGAAGTCCCGCTCTCGAGGGTCCTCACTGTCAAACAGGTCCAGGAGCTGGGAGCAAGCAGGAGGAGAAGCGGCAGTGAGGCAGGAGCCGGGGAAAGCCAGGGCTGGGGTGACTTGGGTCCTGGCCAGAGGAAGCCCTCTGAAGAGGGTGTGTGGAGACGAGTCTCTGGGAAGAGTGATTCAATTATTGTACTGCTCTACCCCAGGTGATGTCTGGGAATACATGCTGCATTCCCCATTGGGTGGGGTGGGGGGGGGAGGGTAACAGTGTTGCTTTTTTGTTTCCTTCCATTGTGCTGGAAGCTTCTTATGGACAGAGTAGGTTTGTTTAACCCCCCTGGTCAATTTGCACCAGACACAGCTGAAACCCAATACAGTACCTATATTCAGCAGAAGCAAAAAGAGCAGCTTGGACTGGAGTCAGGGGACGTGGGGCTAGAGTTCACAGGCTGGAAGGAGGGGACTCACAGCAAGGACAAACTTCTGGTCAATGTACTTCTTGGCTATGTTTGGCTGGAAATCGGGAGACTCAAGGAAACGTAAGAAGAACTCGTACACGAGCTGCGGGGGGAAAGGAGCATCACTTGGGGCATTCCCCAAGGACTGGGAGAGCCCCCTTGCTGCAGGGCTCAGAGTGCCCCACTGCCCACAGCCAGGCCCCTGCCCCCTTTGCTCTGGTACCTGGAGATGCGGCCAGGCGGCCTCCAGGGTGGGCTCATCTTCCTCGGGGTCAAACTCAGCCCCAGTGGGATTTGATGAAGGTGGCAGCGTCCGGAAGAGGTTCACTGAAAACTGAGGGGTAGGGAGGGCCCAGGTGAGAGCTCTCTGGGCAAGTCTGGGCTTTTCCGGGGCCCTCGTCCCTGCCCGCTTTCCCCTTTCCCTGTGCCTACCATAGTGACGGCCTCAGGGTAAATGGCCTCGGTGACAACATCGCGGCTGTGGGTGATGTACTCCACCATTTCGTTGAGCCCCGCCCGCTTCACCTCCTTGAATTTGAGGTCACTGAGTGGGTCTGACACAAAGTCAAAGAGGACGCAGCACTGGCGTAGCTTCTGGATAAACAGCTCCTCCCGCTCCTGGGTTGGTGAGTCTAGGGGCGGATGGGCCATGGTCAGGTCTCCTTTGTGGTCCTTCACTGCTATGCCCTGCTCACCTCGCAGGGCGTTCCCCGATCCCTTCCTCCCACCATCCTGCTCCCCTGACGCCCACCCCCAGACCCAGCGCAACTCCCCCTCACATCCTCTAGAGCTTCCACCCTCCCCCAAACACCCCCAAACCTCCATTCCGCCAACACCCACTGTCCCCTAGGTCTGATGCCCCAGCCCCCTTGACCTTTCCCAAGTACCTTTCAGGGCAGGAAGCTTCTGCAGCTCCCGGTTCTTGCTGAGGTTGAAGCGGGAGGAGCTTTGCCGTCGCTCCTTCTTGACAATCTGGGGCCCCCCTGAGTACTTGATTTTGCTGAGCTGTGTGGGGGGCGGCGTGCTGTTGCTGGGACGCTTGTTGGATGACGGCGGCTGCGGTGGCGGCTGTGGCTGTGGCTGGGGCTGGGCCTGGTCAAAGGAGCGAGTCACTGGAGTGCACTCGCCAAGCTACGCTTCCCACCCCAGGCCTGGCCCACCGCCCAGCCCCCGGTCCGTTTATGCCTCTATGGGCCTGGGCAGCAAGCAGCTGCCTCCTGCCCTGAATGAGCCAAGACCAGGGTCAGACATAACTGCGGGATGTGGCCCTGGAAGGGAGCGGTCTAGAAGGCGTGTCTCCCAAAGTGATGCCCACTGCCTGTGCATCAAGAGCCTTCAAAATGCTCACTCCCATTCCTGAACAGGCAAAGCTAATTGATAGACTGATGGTGACAGAAGTCAGACAAGTGGCTCTCCTGCCGGGGAGGGGGTGGCAGCGGTGTGGGTTGGGGAGATGCGGGTGGTGACTGAGAAGGGGCACGAGGACCTTTCTGACTAATGGAAACATTCCGTATCTTGACTGGGTCTGGGAGGTGGTTCATAGCATAAACATATGTAAAAATTCATCGAGCAGTACACCGAAGATTACTCTATTTTATCATTTACTGAACGTGTGACAGTCTTCAGTTAAAAGAAAGAAATTCCTTCCCATATCTCAGCAGTTTAACTACTAGAAATATAGATTAAGAAAAATCCTAAATATAAAAAAAGGCTTTGTGCAAAAACACTTTTTATGGTCTTATTTATAATAGCAAATATATAAATACATGGAAATCATGGAGTTAAAATTATGTTTATGAAAACTATGTACTAAATGTAATCATACGTGGTTCAGCTGTGAAAGATATTTACACAGTCATAGTAATTTACCCAAAACGGGTGATAAGTATTCTGAGAGGAGGGGAAAAGTCTGCACGGAGGAATAAGACACTGGGGCCTTAATTTTCCACGTTAGGAAGTCAAGAGATATCTAAAGCTCACAAATTAAAGGGAAAAAAAAAAAGCAGTAAAAGGATCTTATTTGGAGGTATAAAAGTCAATCTGCAAGGAAAGAGTTAGGAGTTGAATGTGGTTGCCACAAAACAACAGGAGAAGAGTGGCCGGCGACAGGGGCTGCCCTGCTCATTACAAGCCCAAGAGTATTATCTGACCTTCTGAACAATGCACCTATTACCACGCTGATAAAAATTAAAAACAAAACGAAAAGCCTAAAACTATGGAATGAGAGAAAATTGCTTCCTATATGCTAAGTTAAATAAGGATAACACAAACCTGTATATACAAAATGAGCTCACCCACATTAAAACAGGCACAGAACCCAAAATACAGTTAAGAAAAAGAAAGAACAAGTGCACTGTGTTCATGACTATCTCCCGTAATGGCAGAATGAGACATGACTTTTTCCTGTTTTCCTAAATTTTTTACAAGCTGACACTGCTTTTATAATGGAGAAAGAGGGAATGTCCTGGCGGTCCAGTGGTTAGGACTCTGTGCTTCCACTGCATGGGGCCTGGGTTCGATCCCTGGTCAGGGAACTAAGATCCTGCAAGCCACGCAGCATGGCCAAAAAAAAAAAGGCAATATAATGGGAGAAATACAGCTAATTTCCAAAAGTTCTTTCTTTTTTTTTTTTTTTTTAAATTTTTTAATTTATTATTTATTTATTATTTTTATTTTTGGCTGTGTTGGGTCTTCGTTTCTGTGTGAGGGCTTTCTCCAGTTGCGGCGAGTGGGGGCCACTCTTCATCGCGGTGCGTGGGCCTCTCACTATTGTGGCCTCTCTTGTTGCGGAGCAGAGGCTCCAGACGCTCAGGCTCAGTAGTTGTGGCTCACGGGCCCAGTTGCTCCGCGGCATGTGGGATCTTCCCAGACCAGGGCTCGAACCCGTGTCCCCTGCATTGGCAGGCAGACTCTCAACCACTGCGCCACCAGGGAAGCCCCCAAAAGTTATTTCTTTAATTCCTCCCAGACACGGGTGTCAGAGCCCCACGAAGCCCATTTTCAGAAGCACACAAACAGGTGTTTGCAGGGCTGTCCACTCATAGGTACTGTCCAGGTAACCCCTTGCTGGGAGAGGGGAGAGGCTGAGCCACAGGACAGCCCTTCCCCACAACCAGAGAAGAGACTGCAGCAGGACCAGAGGAGTGAGGTCACGTCCAGCTGGGTCCCCACACCACAGGAAAACTGTCCTCCTGTGCTCACACCTGCCATCCCCGCCTCCTCTCCAGCCCCCTCCACAAACTCTTACTTCATAAAATAAGAATGGGAGAATATGAAACTCTCTGGGATAAGGGGCAAGGAGGAAGACAAATGTTATGCTTTGTATGCTCTTGAATTTTTCATAGAAACAATTATGTCAAGCTTGTGACCTATCTGGGGGTCAGAGGCAGGAGAGGAGCGCTGGGTCCAGCCCAGGGCAGGCCTTGGGTCCAATGTAGCTCATTACTGCTTTAGCCATCTGGCCCTCTCCTCCCCCTGAAATGAGCCCCAGACACCAATTTGACTAGGGGAATGCAAAGGAGTCGGGCAAGAGCAGTCATCACACCTCGCTTGCCATGACTACACTCAACCAGTGTGATTTTTTTGGTTAGACAGTGCAAGGCACCCTGAAGTCTGGGGTCTCTCTTCCTGTACACGGAGGATGGATCACACCTTGGTAGAGGATGAAGGAGAGAGGCAAAAGGCCAGGGGACCAGAGCCTGGTGTGCATCAGACTCTCCCCCATTTCCCTGTCGCAGGAACAACCCAATCCTTATCTGTGGAGCTTAACAGTCAAGGGCACAGACTTGAGCCTGACTGCCTGGGTTTGACTACTGGCTCTGCCATTTATTAGCTGAATAACCTCCAGGAGGTCATATAGCCTCTCTGTGCCTCATTTGTAAAGTGGGGATGGCAATAGTACCTACCTCACAGGGTTGTAATAAGGATTTAAATGAACAGTATATGGCACACAGAAGTGTCTTATAAGCAGTATCTTCTACTATTGTTGTTATTATTATTATTATTTCCCATCCCTGGATTTTAGGAATACAGCCTGGAAATTCCTGAAACTAGCACACCTCAAATGTTCCTTAGAGTTCATTATCCTTCTTGTTTTAAAATGGGGGAACCCAGGGAATCCCCTGGTAGTCCAGTGGTTAGGACTCCATGCTTTCACTGCTGTGGGCCCGGGTTCAATCCCTGGTGGGGAACTAAGATCTCACAAGCCACGTGGCGTGGCCAAAAAAATAATAAAATAAAATGGGAGAACCCAAGAAGGCATTGCATCTTTCAAGACCCACCTTCTTCCAAAAAGCGTTCTCCAATCACTCCAGGCCTTGCATGTCCACCCTCCACCCTCAACCTTCTGACACTGCTTATCTGTTCCATTGGCTCTGTGATCATCCCCAGTGACACCTCTTGATCACTTTGCTCATGTGTCATCTCCCCACTAGAAAGCAAGTCCCTTTAAAGCCAGGACCCTGGTTTGTGCCCCTCTGGGTCTCCTCAGCACTGACACTGGCACCTAACAGGCATTCAGCGAATGACTGGTCATTTGATTGATTGGGGGGGGGGGGCGGGGGACGCCAAGCCCAGGCCCATCCCCATAGGTCCCTCCTGTCCCGACGGGGGACCTTCAGAACAAAGCCCTGCACAGTGGTGGGAGCAGACTGGGAAGGAGAAACATCAGAGATACTAGGCTGAGGGGCTCAGTGGCAACTGAGGAACAAGACTCGGGAAGAATATGTCTCTCTTCATCCTCCCAGATAAGATGCAGAAACCCTGCATCTCCATGAACCTCGCACTGAGGGGACATCCAGAGAAAGGAGGCCTTCTTCCCAAAAAGGGAAAAGCAAGACCTCAATTTTCTCTGCTAACAAGCAGAGGGTTGGACTAGATCAGTAGTCCAAACACTCTCCAAGTAAGGTTTTAAGACAACAGAGATTGCATGGCTGAAAATCATAGTTTAAAAAGCCACCCAATGAGTTGATGCCTAAGGTCCCTTCCCCATCAGGATGGCATTATTGAAGGCTGGGGTGGCCGGAGAGCAGCTGAGCTGGCTTAGTCTGCCCCGCCCCCAGCCCACTGGGCCACCCTGGTTTTATAAGGACCATTGGCTCCCAGGCACCAGATACAAGGAGCAGCTGAGAGACAGCTGGGCTGGCCAGCAAAGCCCTGGAAACATACTTGTCAGAAGGGAGTATAGGTGTGTGCCAGCAACTCACCTCACGTTCAACCCTCTCTCCTAAAAGCTCTAGCTTCCAACTTCTCCTTTATTGACCTGGGCTGGAGATGAAAGGCAGCTGCATCCCCAGGAGAACCTTCTGCAGCCATCAGAGCATGGGTGGACACGGCCCAAAGGCAAGCTGGTGACCTGCCTGCTCCCGCTTCTGAGACTCCATAGTGGCTGTCTCCTCTGCCTGAACAACTGTCTCCTCCCACTTCTAAACTTGCAACAGGATCCAAACTCCAAGAAGCCTTCCTAGATTCAGGCCTCCTGCAATCCAGTGGCGCTTTTTTTAAAATATAAATTTACTTATTTATTTTTGGCTGCATTGGGTCTTAGCTGCTGCACGCAGGCTTTTCTCTAGTTGCGGTGAGTGGGGGCTACTCTTCGTTGTGGCTCGTGGGCTCTAGAGCGCAAGCTCTGTAGTTGTGGCGCACGGGCTTAGTTGCTCCGTCACATGTGGGATCTTCCCGGACCAGGGCTTGAACCTGTGTCCCCTGCACTGGCAGGTGGATTCTCAACCACTGTGCCACCAGGGAAGCCCCTCCAGTGGGGCTTTGAATTTATACACCACCCTCACACTCAGGAGACTGCAACTATACTTGCCCACTCTGAACCAATTCCATTCCAACCTGACCCTAACACAGACACCGGTAATCATTAAACCCATATATTTAAACATAAAGTAGGACGTAGAAATATAATTTAAGCACTATAGAAGGTACTGTAGTAGAAAGACGAAAGATAAAATTATCAGTGAAAAACGCAAAGATTAATGTTATAGCTTTTGCATAATGAATTAACTAGCTGAGTGAAGATCATTTTAGTTTCAAACCCTGAAAATCAGAGAGGCATTCTCTCCTGTATTGACACCTAGAGCGCTGTTGGGTTGGCCAAAAAGTTCGTTTGGGTTTTTCGTAACAGCTTACAAAAAAACCCAAACGAACTTTTTGGCCAACCCAATACCCGTTCTTAATTCATTTATTCAATAAACATCATGCTACACATTAGAGATTAAAAGGTGACGAAGACATGGCCCTTGCCCTCGAAGAGCTCACAGTCCAGTGGGGTGGGCAAGACAGACACGAAAGCGGCCATTAGTACAGGGCAATGCAAAACCAGAGCGCCGCAAAGGATTCAGGAACTCAGAGGGCTGAGTGACAAACTCTGCCTGAAGAATTAGGGAAGCCCTTCCTGAAGAGGTGACTTTTGATTTGGCTCTTAAAGGATAAACACGGGTTTAGGCAAAGAATGAAAAGAGAGAGATAAAGCAGTCCAGGCCAATGGGATGACATCAATAAGAGCCCTGAGCCATAAAAGGCTTGTCGGGTTGGAAGATGGAAAGTCCAGAGGGGCTGGAAGAACAGGGCGGGGCCAGCCCAGGAGGCCTGAGGCTCAGTATTTGAATTTGTGAGCAATGAGATGCCAAGAGGGGCTTTTAAGTAAAGGACTGATAGGACCAAAAATGTTTTTAGGGTAACAACTCTGGCTACAGTGATGTCAGGCTGACGTGGGGGAGACCAGGATCGTTTCTTCCTCCCTCCGTCCCTGCTCCCAGAACTCAGGACAGGGCACAGCACATAGAAAAGTCCACAGCACTGAAATGCTTTTTCCAAAGACAGGCCAGGAAAGACCCCTGCCTTGCAGCAGAGTCTGACCTAATCTCTCAAGGCTCCTTTCCATTCTAAGACTCTTCTAGAATCTTAGAACCAGCCTATTAGGTCATTAAGAACAAGGGAGGACTGGCCACAGACCTGGGCTGAATTCCAGCTCTGCTGTTTTACTGCCGAGTAAAAGCTACTTAACATCACTAAGCCTCAGTTCCGTCTGTAAAATGGGGCTGATGATGATAACAGATGACCTCAGGGACTGCTGTAGAGATTAAATGAGAAGATTATAAGATTAAATGCATGCAAAGTACTTAGCACAGTGCCTGGGACAGAGTGTACTGGGTTGAACAGTGTTCCCCCAAAATTCACATTAACCCAACATCTATGAATGTGATCGTTATTTGGAAACAGGGTCTTTGCAGATGTAATCAAGTTAAAATGAGGTCATACTGGATTAGGGTGGGCCCTAAATCCAACATGACTGGTGTTCTTATAAGAAGAGGGAAATTTGGACACAGAGACAGAGGCACAGGGGAGAACGCTGAGTGAAGACGGAGGCAGAGATTGGAACGATGCTTCTACAAGCCAAGGAGCAGATCGCAGAAAGCCACCGAAGCTGGGAGAGAGGCGTGGAAGAGATTCTTCCCTAGAACCTCAGAGGAACATGGCCTGCTGACACCTTGATTTCAGACTTCTGACCTCCACAGCTGTGAGAGAATAAATTTCTGGTATTTTAAGCCACCCAATTCATGGTAATTGGTTATGGCTGTCCTAGGAAACTAATACACAAGTAACTGCTCAATAAAATAAATGTTGGCTGCTATAAATTATTAAGATCAGTTGGAAAGACTGGCAAATGCTTGACACGGGGTAAGTTTGGCTGTAAGAACCCAAAATTCTGGACTAGAAAAAGGGTAAGGGAGGGATTTCCTTGGCGGTCCAGTGGTTAAGACTTTGCCTTCCAATGCAGGGGGTGCGAGTTCGATCCCTGGTTGGGAGCTCAGATCCCACATGCTTCGCAGACAAAAAAAAAAAAAAACATAAAACAGAAGCAATATTGTAACAAATTCAATAAAGACTTTAAAAATGGTCCACATCAAAAAAAAAAAAAAAAAAACACTTAAAAACAAAAAGAAAGAAAGAAAAAGGGCAAGAGAATGACTGTGACAAACAGCTTTTGATGACCTGGGCCTCACAGCCTGGCCCCCAACTATTCCATGTCCCACTGCCTGGGGCCACCTGGGTGCATTTCTGCAAAATCATGGAGCAGAATTCCTGCAGCTGCCTCAGACAGGTGAGCCCTGAGCGGCATTTCATAAAACAGAGCCCAAGGTGAACACGACACTCTCCTTTTCCAGAGGGCGGTGGAGAAATCACAGCAGCTGGTCTCAGCTTATTTCTTAAGCTGCTTGAGCCTTCGTTTTCCTACCTATGAAAGGAGAGGGTTCCTTCCAGGTCTAATTTGAAGTTGGTTTGTTTGCTCATCCATTGACTAATGCATTCAAATGCTGGTGCTTCCGGTGGGCCACGCCCTTCGGTGTGAGCGAGAGCCTCTCAGGAGCTAAGTGTTAACACAGGAGACAACTGACACACAATGAATTCCCACGGAATTGTTTCATTACAGCTGTGGTTAAGCACTGGCGTGGAGTGATGCTGGGTACCAAGGGCCCTGACTGCGTCCTGGGCATGGGGATGGGGGCAGGTGGTCAACGAGGGCTGCTTCCAGGAAATGACAGCCAATCTGTCTAGTAACTGAACAAGGAGGAGGGAGTCAGGCAGAAGGCAGGAGTGGCCCCCCACGCTATTCCTTTCTGTCCCTTTAAATCCTGTTTCCAAGTCTCTTGCTGCTTTGAGTATCAGTTGCCGGCTCCCGACCACCTTCCCTGTGGGTCCCACACATGTCACGGCTCCTGAAGGGGAGACTGAGCCCAGAGGGTGTGCCCTCCAGAAGCATCTCCTGGTGATCTCCTGTGAACCAAGGGCGTCAGCACACAGGTGTGGGGAAGAAGCAAGCTCCTTCCCTCAGAGTTCACAGTCTGGTGGGGAGAAACACATCTGAGAACCAACAGTGCCAGCACTGAGTGACAAGGACTGGCCTAGAGACATGTTCAGATGCCAGTGTACGTGCAGAGGAAGGAGGAATTTCTCTTCTGTGGTCCTCAACTCGCATGTCTGTAAGATGGAGAAAACCTACCCTGCTTCCTCCCATCACTCAAGTGAGGGCAAAATGATGGTCGCAGGTGTGGAAAGTGCTTGGCTCTCTTTGGAGGTGATAGGGACCAGAAGTATCCAGAAAAATCCAAATCCAGACTTAACCCCAACCAAACACTTTTTAATCGATCTCCTCTCCATGACCCACCCCCAACCCACAAGACCTGCCCAGAATTAGACAGCTCCATTTCCTGTTCACCTCCATCCCTCTGAACAGTTTAGCACAGGAGGGAGGAAGCACAGAAACCAAGGAGCACCAGCTTCCGGGTAACACAGGCGCTTGCTCAGCGTGCTCCCAGGACCGTTCAGCATCCAAGCATCCCACTGAGCACACTCCCAAACTTCCATGGACACACTCTGGACTTCCTTAAGTCCCTCCACCCTCCTGTGTGCTCTCTGCTTGCCATTTATTGCTTTACAGCCCTAGATTGCCAAGCTGCGCTGACCTCTGCTCATGCCTGTCCTTCAGCAGCTCCCATCTGATCGGGACCAAGAGAGGTGGGCCCAGCCCTGCCCGACTCAGGGACATCAGCCACTCCCCACCCCTGCCCCACCCAGAGCTACACTGAAGTCACCCCACTGAGCACCCATGTGCACCCGTGTACTTTTCCCTCCTCCCCAGGACTCTACCCCTAGCTTTTTGCCCTAAGAGAAAAGGAATTCTCAACACTTTGATAGACAGAGAGTTGACTTTCACAGGAATCCCTGAGGAATCGGAAAAACTGGAGGGCTTATTTGGTCCATAGCCGCCAAAGGGAAAGCCTGCCTGAGGGCAGTCTGGATGGGCTGTCCAGGCCCCTCCCTGGCTATGAAAGTCTCCTTCCCTTCTGCCCCAATAATCTCCGGCCCCCTGAGATCCCTCACCCCACTGGCCATCAAGCAGGTGGAACTGGTGCCTGCACCATAACTAGGGCTGTGCCCACGTTCATTACCTCCTCAGTGCTCTCGCCTCCACCATCCTTGCTCGAGCTGCTGGGCTTGGCTGCGCCTTTGGCAAGCTTGGGGGGCTCCTGAAGGGAGAAGACGGAGGTAGAGTTAACAGATGCCGAGGAAGGGAGAGGCCTCATCCTCATCCCTCAGGTCTCTGTTGTAATTCTCCTCTGTCCAATTGAATCAATCAGTCAATCATTACCACTGAGCACCTACCTTAAACCTGGGGCGGTGGGGTGGCAGGTTGGGGTACACAAAGGGAGATTCAGTCCCTCAAAGGCACCAACGAGTTCAGAATCTGGTTAGGAAGACAACTCTAACACACAATAATTCAGCATGACCATGCCCCTTCACCTCACAAGGCTGTTGTATGAGTTAGGGCCTCTGTCAAGTAAGAACCAGGGTGACGAGGCTCAAGGGAAAAGCAACATGGAAGAAGCTGCTCAGACTGGCTACCGGCTAAAGCGGGCAGAGGGGGCCTGAGGCTCTCAAGCTGCAGGGAAGGGAGTCACCACTCTACCCCCGAGGCCATCTGGAAAGACCTGGAAGCCTTTTTTGGATATCACAAACAGCACCCAGACTAGAAACTGCTACTGGCATAATCAGTGGGGCCCAGGGATGCTAACAGGTATAGGAATCATCCCAAGAACGCCTCGGTAGACAAGCACAAGGACAGGGATGGGGATAAGGCCCAGAATTGCTACAAAGAATGAGCACTAGTCCAAAGTCTTCCTTGGGAACCTAGCTGCTGGCTCAGAGCCCTGGCCTGCCCAGCATCTCTTCCTATGCTTTGGGCCAAAAAAAAGCAACTGCCCAGGGACAGGATGAGGAAAATGTGAAAAAGACTTGGGGATTTAGGTCTGACTGCAAGCTCAACACAAATCATCCATGTGCTGTGGCTGCCACGGCAGCTCATGTGACCTGCCATCCAGTTAACAGACCTGTGCAGGGTGCCTGGCACCGGGGGACGTGGAAGCGCCCCGTCCTTGGCACTGATGGGGCCATTCTGGAGGATCTGGTTCAGTTGAGAGCATCACACTTTGGAAGGGACAAAGAAAAATGCTAGGTTTTCTTTGGGGAAAATACAACCCGTACTGGGAGTAGATTCAAAAGCAGGTCCTGAGAGCAACAGCTGCAGGAACTGGGATAGTTAACAATGGAAGGGAGGAGTCATGGTGGGTGGGGGAGCAAGAGGGATCTTTACGAATAAATGAAGGGCTGCCATGTGGACTAAAGATGCAACTTGTTCTATGTGGATCCAGAGGCCCATGAGCCACGGGCAGAAGTGGCAGGAAGACAGGCTGAGGCTCCAAACAAGGAAGACTTTTCTCCTGGAGCAGCTGCACAGAAACCGGCTGCCTAGTGAGGCTGTAAGCTCCCAAACCCAAGAGCATTCAAGCAGAGGTGCATTCATGCCTCCTCCAAGGCATGATGCAACAGGGTCCCGAGCCTTAAATGCACATCGGATTGGAGGACCTTGGAAATCACTTCTAGCTCTGAGATTCTGCGACTTGATAGCACCTGAGCCCCTTCAGTGAGAAGTGTTAAATCAGTGATTATGCCCACGGGGGCAAAAGGATTTCAGGGAGAAGAGAGCTCCGCGTAGGCTGGAGCAGGGGGAAGGCTTCGTGGGGGTGGGGAGGCAGGAAGCCGTTCCCAGGTGTGGAGCAGCTCCTGGTATGACTATACCAGTGGGAAGGAGCCCTGTGCTCTGGGTGGCTAGGCGCTCTCCCAGTGCCCACTGACCAGGTGGGGCACACTCACCCCTTGCCGAGGGGCCAGGGAGTGGTGCAGAGCATGAGGTGGAGAGGAAAAGGATGAGGGGGGTGCAGGCAGGACGCAACACTGAGGTGACCGTCTGCACACAGCCCAGACGTGGGCCTCTCGGACAAAGCTGGCCCATCTGCACCCACGTCTCACCTCTCTCCTTGATCTTGAGCTCCTTGTTCCTTTTTGTACCCCTCCACCCACCCTGCAGCACTCAGACATATCTCTCAGGGAATGTGCGGAAGAAAGATCCCGGCTGCCTGGGGGGTGGTGTTGGGGGTTGGGCATGGGAACCAGGCCACCACCCTTGCTCCCTGGCTCCCGCAGAGCAGGTGAAATGCACACACTTCAGCCCAGTCCAGCTGTCCAGTGCTGCATGGCAATGTGGTTTAGAGCCAACCCTGTGTTCCAGGCCCAGCTCTTACTGGCTATACAATCATGGGCAAGTTAACTAGCCTCGCTGAGCCTGTTTCCTCACCTATTAAGTGCTGACAATCAAAGTACCTAATTCCCTTTATTTTTTTTTTAATTTTTAAATTTTTAATTTTTTTCTTTTTTGTCTGTGCCGCACAGCATGCGGGATCTTAGTTCCCCGACCAGGGATCGAACCCGTGCCCCCTGCAGCAGAAGCACGGGACGACTGGACCGCCAGGGAAGTACCCCTAATCCCCTTTAGCACAGTGTCTGGCACATGAAAAATGAAATGTTAGTCAATGTTATTACGATTATTATGAACAAGAAGAAAGTGGGAGGGAGCAGAGGCACGCCACCACCCAGGAACCTAAAAGAGAAAAGTCCTAGATCAGAACATCAGGGAAGAGGAAGGACGCAAATCTCCCCAAGGATTGACTCAGCACTCATCCATTGAGCACCTACTGTGTACAAGGAGATGCCAAACCAAAATGGAGCTTAGTTATTATCTCAAGGGGGAAGAAAAGACTTGTCTACAATTAATTCCAGTCCAAGGGAACACAAAAGGGTCATAAGTGACCTACCGAGTACTCTGCAAATCCAGGGGAGGAGGGAGAGCTCACCCCCAACTAAGGGTTCAGGACGGGCTTCAGGGAGGAGGCCGTGAGGTTAGGCCAGGCATGGGACCAGCAGAGATGAAGGAGAAAGGGGAGAGGTGATGGATGAGCAATACAGACCCTCCATCCCCCCCTCCTCTCTGCCCCCACCTCTTTTAGGCAAACCCCAGTGACATCGTCAGGACTTGTCAACCATTGAAGGAGGCCAAATGCAACTAGAAATCAAAAGTGGAAAGTTAAACCTTAAAGGGGATCAGAGATGCCTGGCCCCATGCACACCAATCCTTCCCATACTCTTTCCCAACCAAACACTTAACACCTGTGGTCCTAGCAAGTCTTAAGAATTTTTCTTCTTCTTCTCAATCCTCTAGTAGATAAAGGCTTTCTGTGGATGGGGCAGTATCTGTTCCATCAGACTAACAACTACAGATCAGTGAGGACCTCACCAGCTTCCCCTGAATTGCACTGCTCTCCACACTCCTTGTAGGAGCCCTTCAGCCCCTGGTGTGGCTGACTTCTGTGTGCATCACCTACAGCTAAGCTGCCCAAACCACCTCAGCATGACTGCTCCCCAAGGACACAGGGCCTGGGTGGGGAACCCAAACCTGCCCAGCTCAGCACCCAAGGAGGTTCAATGCCTGCTATACCATCACCAACTCAACACTCAGAATCTCAGGTCCTGAGAGGTTATGGGGACAATCCAGAATCAGAGCTGCCTGGCAAATCTCCAACAGCCCCAGGATAGGGAGTTTAACTGATAAGGTCAGAGATGGCAGCCCAGCAACCCAGCCAATCAGAGGGCAAATGAAAGCAAGACACCTCTGGGGTCATAAAGTGGGTGAGCAGAACACCAGGCCAGAGCTAGCGCCCACCATGAAGGGCCAGCCCCAGGAAAGAAGAAGCTGGGGGAGGCTGGAACTGGTATCCTAGCATCCTCTGTGTGAGTCTGTACCTCAAAGGAACCACACCTCTGAGTCAGACATCAGCAACAGCAGGAAACAGAGGGTAGGGAAAGACAGGGATGAAGAAGAGGGGAAGGCAGTTCGGAGGTAGAAGAGGAAGGTGAAAGAAGGCAGCATCAAGAAACGGTCTGTGTCAAGACACCAAGACAAAGGCAAGGGTGTCCAGAGGTGGCTGCCCTGTGGAGTAAGAAGGATAACTAATCTGATACCGAGGGCAGATTCCCAATTTGAGGACAGTGTGGCCCAGGAAAGACAGAAACCCAGCACTGGTACAAAAAAGGAAAAATGCAAAGGTTATCTTCAATTAGGAATAAGGGGAGTAGCCTGCCCAGATTAGGAAAGGTGACTGGTTGAGGATGAACCTGGGAGTGGGTTGATGCCTGTTAGAGGGGCTTCGGTACAGAGGAGGCCTTTAAGTCAGGAGACCTGATATTACAGCTGGGCCTCCAGCAGGCTGTGTGACCTTGGCCAAGTCCCTTCCCCTGTCCCCCTGTCGGGGCCTCAGTCTCCTCATCTGTATCACTAGGGATTGCACTGAATGCGCTCAGACACCCTGACGTTCCGAGGTTCCATCGGCAGAAGGAAGGGCTCAGTCCTGGTTTACAAGTTTGTGTGTGAAGGAAGAACTAGAGGGAGGGGCCTAGGCCAGATTCGGTGGAGGAGAGAGAAAGCAGAGCCGTTCTAGGTCAAGGAGCCTGGCAGGGAGGGAGAAGGGGCTGTAGGGGACGGTGGAGAAGGCAGGCCCAGGCCCAGGTCCAGGCCCAGGCGGGTGGGAAGAGGAGGGAAGAGAAGGGGTTGCGCGGGGTTGGAGAGGGGGGTTAGTTCTGGAGGGAGGTGCGGTCTCAGATAAGCGGCTGTCCCAAACGGCAAACGGGTGGGGGATGGGGAGGGGATGGGGATGTGATGGGGGCAGAAAAGGCAGGGGAGTAACCTGGGAGTGGGGCAGGATCTGGAGGGAGGAGGTTACCCTGGGCCGGGGGTCGGTGGAGGGAGGTGCATGTGGGGGGACTCTACCCCGGACAAGGGAGGGAGCTTTCTCAGCTGCGGTACAGGCTGGGGGTGCGACCAGCAGCAGGGGCGGAGGGCCGGCCCCGGGAGTCCTGCGGGGGCCGGACGGGAGGGTCAGTCTGGGGCTGTCCCGGGCCTGGCTCGGGCCCCTCCCAGAGCTCCGCGCAGGCCCCGAGGCGGAGGCGCGGAGAAAAGGGCCACGCTCACCTTCTCCTTCTTCAGTTTATAGGGCATCTCGGCCCGTCCGGACCCGGTCCGGCTCTTGCGGCCCCGCTCCGGCTCCGGCTTTGCTCGGCCGCACTCGGCCCGCTCGGCTTCTCTTCGCCACCGCCTGCGCGCTGCGCCCGGGTCGAGCGGTGTCTGTGCCTCCAATTGGCCCGAACTCTTACAAACCTGCCTGACAACCAGGCGCCGTCTTCTCCGATTGGTCATTGGAACCAAGAGGCTTCCTTTTTTTCTCATTGGAAAGGAAGAGTACAAACCGCCAGGGTTCGGCTCCCAGAATTGGCTGAAATGGGAGGTCCCGCCCTAAAGGGGGTTGAGCTTAGCGTGAGAGGCGCGGGTCAGGGGATGCCCGGGCTTTGCACCCAGTGCTGCACTTCGGCATCTGGTGTGCCTCGGCCTCGGCCGTACTTCGCGGCCCGTTCAATTCTAAAGTGGTTCTCACTCTTTCCCCACTGCGACTCCGCCCAGTCCGAATTGAAGGAAAGAAGCCCTAAAATGAAGGGTGCCTTTCTTCGTCAGGGTAACGTAACGCTAATTGCCTACGCAAAATTGGTGGAGAGAGCTACCAGGAGCCCTCGAGGGCATCCTTTCCAAGACAAGGCTTGAGGAGGATCAAAGGGGAAGCCTGGCAGGCCGGGACCGGGGTGAAATGAGTTGCGAATCTAGGGTTTGTTGCAACTTTGGGAAGAGGATCCCCGTTCCTATTGCATATGCCCTAGGGTTGGGGAACCGGCAAGACCTGAGCACTTGGGAACGCAGTGGAAATGCTACCTCGTTGTTGAGTGTCTCGGAAATACATCCCTTACTCCCCACCCTGCCAAAGCCAGTGTCCTAATGGATAAGATCAGTTCCTGCCCTCAAGGAGTTCAGAGTCTGGTGAAGTTCACAGCCGTGTATCAATAGATGATTAAGAAACAATGTAGCAGGGCTTCCCTGGTGGCGCAGTGGTTAAGAATCCACCTGCCAATGCAGGGGACACGGGTTAGAGCTCTTGTCCAGGAAGATTCCACGTGCCGCGGAGCAGCTAAGCCCATGGGCCACAACTACTGAGGCTGCGCTCTAGAGCCCATGCTCTGCAGCAAGAGAAGCCACGTCAATGAGAAGCTCGCGTACTGCAACGAAGAGTAGCCCCCGCTCTCCGAAAGCCCGCCAGCAGCAACAAAGACCCAACGCAAACAAAAATAAATAAAATAAATTTATTTTTAAAAAGATACAAGGTAATAAATTACACAAACCTAGAGGTGGCTGGAGGAATATGTTTCAGAAAGTCAACTCCAGTAGCAGGTTGACTACTGGAGAAGGCTTAAGAATAAGCCTGTGGTTGCTCAGGATTTGTTGATTCACAGGACTGTGGGGGGGATGGTAAGGGAAAGGAGGAGTTGAGGACGAATTCTGGAAGCCATCAGAGATGTAGGAGATAAACTGGTGTCATAATGGCAAAGGAAGTATAAAAGGATTGGTCAATAGTGTCAGATTCCGGAGAAAGGTTGAGTAAGATCAAGATCAAACAGCATGTCAAGAGCCTGAAATTCTCAAGGGTCCTGAGGGAGAAATTTCCACTAAGAGTGGCTACAGAAGAGGTTCTCCGAGGAGTCTAAGATGTTTCAAATGGAAACAGGCCAACAGTCCCACTTCCCAAGAAGTGCGTCAGGAAGAAGCCACATCTTTGGACAAAGGAGAATTCTCAGGACAACTTGGGTCCCATTGTGTTGGTTCACCTAGCACAGTGGAACCAACCAGTCTTCCCGAGGGAAAAGAAGCCTGGGGATGGGCACCCTGTGAATATGGTATGCAAGAAGAGATTTCCTTATCCATCTCAGCTTACCCTTCACCAGAGGATACACACGGGAGAGAGACCCTTTAAATGAAATATCTGTTCCAAAGGGTTTATGCAGCCTTTGGACCTGTGGGTTCACCAGCGAATCCACACAGGAGAGAAGCCATACTGCTGTGATCTCTGCCCCAAGAAGTTCACCCACGACTCCATGCTGCATGCTCACAAGAGGACCCACACCAAGGAGAAGCCTTTCCGATGTGAGCACTGTGACAAAGTCTTTAGCCACAGCGGGAACCTCAACATTCACTGACACACTCACTCTGTGCTCAAACCCTACTTGTGTCCCGAGTGCCACAGTGCCTTCCGTCAGCTGGGGACTTTCAAACGCCACCAGAAAACACATTCCAAATGACTTTCCCAGGACCCCGCACTCAGGTCCAAGTCCCTTCTGCTCCAAGAAGGGAATTCAGGATGATTTGTCCCCTCCGTGATACAAAGGATGGATGACATGTGAAGAACTTAGGAGGATACTGGAACCCAATGGTGTTCCATCCACGTGTATTAAAAGGATCTTTGAGTGATAACTTATCTTTCCCTTTGGATTTTGTTTTCTACTTTAGTATAGCCTATGTTTTTTAAAATAAGTTTTTGTTTGTGTTCTTCTTTCAACAGTGCATGTCGTAGTGGTTTTAAGTACTTCATCATGAAACTTAGGCTGCTGCTGATTGTCTTCCTTTTAGGCATGATTTCATTGTAAAATAGGATGCTCCTGGCATGGCAGCCAGATAAAATATAGGAAAACCAGTGAAATTTAAATTTCAAATAAACAAATACATTTTTTGTCAAAAAAAAAAAAAAGATCAAACAACCTCACCTATAGTCTGCAGTTAAGAGGTTACAGATGATCTTTGCAGGAAAGTTTCAGAAGAATGGAAGGAATATTATAGCAGGTTGAAGAGCGAGCAAGAGGTATGGAAGTAAAGGCAACAAATCTAGGCTCCTGGCTATCTTACAGAAGTAATATTTGGCGTTCAATGACAAATGACGATTTCAAGATAATGCAGAGTGGACGGCATGCCAACCATTATTTGCTAGGGGAAAAGCCTAGGAGGAAAGCACGTTTATTTGTGGATGGATATTTGTGTCTGTATGGATGCTGACCCAGGCAGGATACCAGATGTATTTACCCATTCCCAAGACCTCAAGGAGCACGATAGCCCTGAGGCCTGGAGCTTGCCTGCTACTGTGTAAAGGAGGCATATCCTCTTCGGACTCACCCCACCATCCTCCCAGTCCTTGGTTCCTGTGAGAGGCAGGGGACAGAGCCACATAATTTAGAACTATCAAATGGGAACTTCAATCCTTGTGAATTCAGGTACCTAGTACATTCTTTTCTTTTTTTTTTTTTTGGCTGTGTTAGGTCTTCGTTGCTGCGCGCAGGCTTTCTCTAGTTGCAGCGAGTGGGGACTACCTTCATTGCGGTGCTCGGACTTCTCATTGCGGTGGCTTCTCTTGTTGCAGAGCAGGGGTTCTTTGCGCAGTCTCAGTAGTTGTGGTGCACGGGCTTAGTTGCGGCATGTGGGAACTTCCTGGACCAGGGCTCAAACCTGTGTCCCCTGCCATTGGCAGGCGGATTCTTAACCACTGCACCACCAGGGAAGTCCGTCTTTTTTTTTTTTTTAAATACTTATTTATTTGGCTGTGCCAGGTCTTAGTTGCGGCACAGGGGATCTTCGTTGCCGCGTGCAGGATCTCTAGTTGTGGCATGCGAACTAGCATGTGAACTCTTAGTTGCAGCATGTGGGATATATTTCCCCAACCAGGGATCGAACCCAGGCCCCCTGCATTGGGAGCATGGAGTCTTAGCCACTGGACCACCAGGGAAGTTACCCTAGTATACTCTTGCAAGCTGTTTTAAAGATGTAGAACTGGGCAATTTCAGGTTTAGGACTAGGAAGTATAATCAAACATTTAAAAAATATTTTCTTGTCTCTCTAGGGAATAGAAATACCTTATAGGGACTTCCTTGGTGGTCCAGTGGTTAAGACTTCACTTTCCAGTGCAGGGGGTATGGGTTCGATCCCTGGTCAGGGAGCTAGGATCCCACATGCCTCACGGCCGAAAAACCGAAGCATAAAACAGGAGCAATATTGTAACAAATTCAATAAAGACTTTAAAAATGGTCCACATCAGACTTCCCTAGTGGCTCAGTGGTTAAGAATCCGCCTGCCAATGCAGGGGACATGGGTTCGAGCCCTGGTCCAGGAAGATCCCACATGCTGCAGAGCAACTAAGCCCGTGCGCCACAACTACTGAGCCCGCGCTCTAGAACCTGTGAGCCACAACTACTGAAGCCCGCATGCCTAGAGCCCATGCTCCGCAACAAGAGAAGCCACCACAATGAGAAGCCCGCACACCGCAACGAAGAGTAGCCCCCGCTGGCTACAGCTAGAGAAAGCCTGCACACAGCAATGAAGACCCAACGCAGCCAAACATAAATTAATTAATTAATTAATTTAAAAACAATGGTCCACATCAAAAAAAAATACCTTATAACATGTAAATCTAATATTCACCGCTCAGATTTTCAGGAATGTAGAATGTACAAAGTAGAAGACTGCCTCAAGATGAAGGAAAGGAGAAAGTTAGGCAGGGAATGCAAGGAAGAGAATGTAAGGTCCAGAAAGAGGAGATTGCCACCAACCAATTCACTGATTCTTTTTTTTTTCTTTTTTCTTTTTTTCTTTCTGGCCACACCGCATGGCATGTGGGATCTTAGTTCCCCAACAAGGGATCAAACCTGTGCCCCCTGCAGTGGAAGCATGGAGTCCTAACCACTGAACCACCAGGGAATTCCCCAATCCATTGATTCTAAATGCAAGAATATTGTTAATAACTGGAAGTGTGGCAAGCCAGTGTCCAAGTGTTTTATGCACAGCAGTGGAGGTGGAGACAAGGATGAACTCTAAGTAACAGCACATGGGAAGCAAGCTGTTGGTTTGGTACTCATGACTGAAGCCTTGAACCTCTCTCTTCTGTCTGCTCTGCTGCCCACTCCTCTGTAGGGTGAAAGTAGGAATGGATCTCCAGTCTGCAAGGATGGGTGGGGGGGAGAGCATCTGGTTTCGGAGAGATGAGAAAGTGAGGCTACTTTGTCGTTGCTTCAAGCTTGGTAGGACTAGAACGAACAGGACAATAAACAGGACAAAAAACAATGGAACGTGGGTTTTGTATAGGATGTGTTGGAACAGGTGTGGCAGCACCAAGCACTCCAGCGCTACATGAATCACATGTAGTAATTCAGCCAGCAGCCACTACATATCCCCATAAGCCCGTCTGAGACAGTTTTATAATCCTACCACTCCCTCCTGCAACCTTCCCCACAACCCTCAAACCTCAGTGCCTACAGTTTCACAGAGTGGACTCCTTCCTAAACACTCCACCCACAGCTCCCAGTAGTGGGCCGAGTTTGGTGCAGAACACAATGACCGTTCATTGATCATTCAATAAACTGTTAAGTACATGCTATGGGAAGGGTAATTGACAGGATGTTACTCCCCAAGCAGGCGCGGAAGGTAAATCCCTGTAAACACTTCTCAAGTGGTGCTTGCGTAGACTATCCGACCACAGTGACTGTGTTACTGCCACCGAGGCACCACCCGGATCGATCCAAGGCGCAGCTCGCCCTCCTGCAGCAAGCTCCTGCACCCGACGCCCCGCCCCCGCACCTCCCCTGACGGAAGCGGAAGCGGCGTGTGAGCCGTCTGGACGTCTGGCTCTCCGGCTCCGGAAGGCGCCTTCCTTCGCTGTGCTCTGTGCTTGTTGGTTTCCTGTCACCATGGCCCTGGCAGTCTTGCGGGTCCTGGAGCCCTTCCCGACGGAGACACCCCCGTTGGCGGTGCTGCTGCCGCCCGGGGGCCCGTGGCCTGCGGCGGGGCTGGGCCTGGTGCTGGCGCTGCGGCCTGCTGGGGAGAGCCCGGCAGGGCCGGCGCTGCTAGTGGCCGCCCTGGAGGGACCGGGCGCGGGCACCGAAGAGCAGGGGCCGGGGCCTCCGCAGCTGCTGGTTAGCCGCGCGCTGCTGCGGCTCCTGGCCCTGGGCTCCGGGGCATGGGTGCGGGCGCGGCCGGTGCGGCGGCCCCCGGCGCTGGGCTGGGCGCTGCTCGGCACCTCGTCTGGGCCCGGGCTCGGACCGAGAGTCGGACCGTTGCTGGTGAGGCGCGGAGAGACCCTGCCAGTACCCGGACCGCGGGTGCTGGAGACGCGGCCGGCGTTACAAGGGCTACTGGGCCCAGGGACGCGACTAGCTGTGACTGAGCTCCGTGGGCGGGCCAAACTGGGTCCGGAGACTGAGGACAGCAGCCGGCCCCCACCCCCGCCGGTGGTGTCCTCCTTCGCGGCCTCTGGCACAGTCCGGCGACTCCGGGGAGTTCTGGGAGGGACTGGAGATGCACTGGGGGTGAGCCGGAGCTGTCTCCGTAACCTCAGCCTCTTCCAGGGCGAATGGGTGTGGGTGACCCGGGCTGGAGAGTCATCGAACACTTCCCAGCCACACTTGGCCACGGTGCAGGTCCTAGAGCCTCGCTGGGACCTCTGTGAAAGGCTGGGACCCAGCTCTGGGCAGCTGGGAGAGCCCCTCGCTGACGGACTGGCCCTCGTGCCTGCTACTCTGGTTTTTAATCTCGGCTGTGATCCCCTGGAGGTGGGAGAGCTTAAAATTCAGGTAGGATACCAGACTGAGGTCAGGAATTCTTCCTCATCTTTATCCCCTCTTCTTTGTCTTAACTTAATTGGAAGATCAGAGCTGTAGAATTTAGGTCCCTTACTCCTTAGATCTTGGACTTTTCACTTAATGCCTCTTAGCCTTGTTTAACCATTCTCTACAATTAAAACATGGTGGTGGTGCATGGGAAGGGCTTTCACGATTTGGGTGAAAGGTGAAAATTATGGTCAAATTACCACATGTATATATTAATCTACTAAATCTACTCAGTTGTTTGTTGAATTGCTGCAGTGTATCCAGTATTGTACTGGGTAGTATGGAGGATGATACCTTCAGCTTTTGCTCATGCTATCCTTGACTTCAAGTTCCTTCCTATTCTTTTAGCCTCCTCGGTTAAAATCCTACCATCCTTTCCTTGAAGGCCCATCTAAAGGTGGCACTATCTTCTCAAAGCCTTATATAATCTCACCACCACAAATTTAACATTACTACTTCTTACTATAGCATTTCGTATTGTACTTTTCAGAGAGCATTTATTTTATTGTTTTGTTATGATCATGTAATCTGTCTAATCCTCAGTTGTACATTGTAAATTCCTTGAAGGAAAGGGCTCTTTATTATCTTTAGTGCTTGGTGTTTAAGTTTAATATTTTATTAAATATATCCAGGAGGAGTTTTTGGTTTCTTCCTTTAAGAAGCTTACTTCAAGAAGGTAATTATTTTGGGGGTACAAATATAGTCTACTGTTTAATTAAGCACCTGGATGTATGGTTTAGGCCTGCGCTGTCCAGTATGGAACCCACTAGCCCCTTGGTGGCGCTTTAAGTCAACTGAAAGTAAATGAAGTAAAAAATTCAGTTCGTTGATTGCTTTAGTCATATGTTGAGTGTTCAACAGCCACATGTTAATATAGAACATTTCTATCACTGTAGAAAGTTATATTAGGTAATGCTGGCATAGCCAGTTAGTGCTATGGGATGTCAAGAAGAGATATAAGATATGCACGAATGGGAGTCAGATGTGGACTTCCTTCTGAATGGAGGAAAAATACTGGAGTACTCAGACTGGAGCTCATTCAGCTAATGCAGCCCTTTCAGCTTCATTGTGATCATATCCTTTAACTACAGCCTGAATTCAGAGTGTCCCCACTAATGTCCAATTCATATTCCCAGTGGCTGCCTGGTGTCACTCAAATGACTTGTGGGCATTAAATGTCTTTACTATTTCACTGGCTCTGGACCAGTATAAAGGTATTACAGAATGGTTATCTTTCCTGGTGAACTTTTTGGAGGGAGACTCAGAAAAGTCAGAGTCAGAAATCTCTTCCTGGTGCCCATTAGAAGGAGAGGTTTCTGTTTTCTCAGGAAGATATAGGTATTCAGCTCTGCTACCTTAGGTCTCCTCTCCCACAAGCCTTATGGTTATGGGAAGGATAAAGGATGGAAGCAGAAATATTAATTGCTAAGGGATTGGGTAGAGCCTGACTCCTTGGGAGAAGGTTATAAGGTGGTGGTTATTTCTCTAATAGAGATACTTGGAGGGCTCCAGCACCCCTGAAGACAAAGGAAGCTGCTCAGTGCTGCCTGGGCCTCCGTTTGCCAAAGAGTTACACATCGAAATTGTGTCCTCTCCTCACTACAGCACTAATGGAACTTATGACCATGTTCTTTACCGGCACTTTCAGACACCCAGGTTAGCTGCGTCCCCCTTTCAGGAGGATAGAACCTTATCCTCATTGCTCTCCTCCTATCCCATGCCTTAGATTCAGGTACCACAGAGCATCTGATTTTAAAAAGCCACAGTTTAAGGCAATATTGTGGCTAGAAGCCTGTTGCTGTGTCAGGCGGACAATAGAAGAGTAATCTGGACCAGGAGGTGAATCCAGACCTCCTAAACTGAGAAACCACTTTGATTTGGGAGGACCCCAAAGCAGCCGGGATCCTGCTTTGCCCTTCTCTGGTCTCTGATCCCCTCTCTAGCCTCTCTGCCATTTCCTGCAGCTCTTTCTAGGTCAGACTTGTTCTCTGTACAACTGCTTGGGATCTCTGGCTGGGCAGTAGGCCCCTAAGAAATAGTCTGCATGTTGGGGTTGGCTGTGCGGGCATGTGCCAGGCCCATGCTGTTGACTCCCATCGTGAGCTGACCAGGGCCACTGCTGTGTTACAGGGCAGTCCAGGAAGGGGATGTTCTGTGTGTGCCAACAGTCGGGCAAGTAGAGATCCTGGAAGGAAGCCCAGAGAAACTGCCCAGGTACGCAGCTGCCTCCTTTCCTACAGATGGGATTCTTAACCTGGGTGCAGGAGTCCTCAAGTTGAATGGAATAATTTTGTGCATAAGAACATTTTGTTGTTGTCACACATATTTCTGGACAGAAGGCACATACCTTCTTCAGGTTCTCAAATAGGCGTGTGACTGAAAAAAGAATTAAGAACCACAGCCTACTAGCTTTTGGGGGTGTTTATCCTCAAATCGATTGGTGGTCCTAGATAAAGTAAAGCATTTAGAACAGTTTCATGGCCTAGACCAAGGTGTGATTCCTTGCTTTCCATTCTTAACCAATGTTTTTTAGGCCACACCTCCCATACACTCAGCAGGAGGAGACCCAGGCCCTGATTTCTACCCTAATGGATGGAATGTGCACATGCTGCTTTCACTGTCTCCCAAGGCAGGGGAGGGAGGGATTTCTGCTCTCCTTGGGAGGCCTTCCCTCTTTCCTTATCCTCAACAGAATGAGAAATAGAGCATAACTGAGCTAGGGACGCAAAACAAGGAGTCCAACCTTTCTCCACCTCCTGTTGACTCTGACTACAGAGGTTGCATGTAAAATGGTGAGGCGAAGAATTCAGAGACCACTTGGCCTTATGTGAAGGGGGAAGAATGTGTAGCTCCACACCCCAGGACTGATTTCCTGTAGAGATTTACTAGAAGGAGAAAACAGCTGGTAGGCACACTAACCCAACCTCCCAGGAAGTGTCATTGAGGTGGTGGGACCCGCCTGCAGGAACTTGGGCATAAGAGCCATAGTGCCCAAGGTCCCGGGCCGAGTCAGCCTGGGCCCTCTGCCAAGAGAGGGACGCCTTGTCTGGAGCGCCTGATTCGTCCTTGGTCAGTATTCAGAGCTGGGTTCTGGCCAGCACTCTGTCTCCCCAGTCTCAGGGCTATGGAACCCAGAGGAAGGGGCTGGTAGTGCCCCATGTAATCCCACTTGGCGCTGCAGGACACCTCTTTGAGCTTTCCCAGTTCAAATCTGCAACTGGGGCCTGGTGGAGAATGCCAGGCTGCTATCCGTCACTTCCTCCTCTGTATCCCATCTTAAATATAGCAAATGTGTGTGAGCTAGCTTTCTGTAGGAAAACTGCAGAATGCCCACCCTTTGTACTTTGAAAGGAAAACAGGCACTAGGCCTTCCTGAGACAGACTGGCAAGCCCGTCCTGTTCCTGGACCTCTGCTGTTCCAGCCCCCTGGAGACCTGTCTCCCTCCTCTGGGTGCTGAGCACACGGTTCTTCCCCCCTGAGCAGGTCCTGGAAAGCAGGGTTGGGGTGGACAGGTGGGTCCAAGGACAGAGGTGAGTGCTTTAGCCCCACTTCTTGGACTTAGTAAGGGAAGCCCTGCAGGGAGGCTTCTGTGATCCCTGGCAAGGAAGTCCACTATCGCCCCTTCAGACCCCCCAGCGTTCCGCTTTCCCGCACCAGGCCTATGGGTTCCAGCTCCACTGTTTCCCGTCTGGCTCTCGGGAACGCAACCCGGTGTTCCCCAGCAGTGTCCAGATATGTTCCAGAGGTCTGGCCTGTGTACTCACTGAGATGGTCCCTCCACTCTCCGTGGAAGGGGGGTGAGCATGTCTCCCTCCCCCGTCCCCTCCCCAGTGCTGTTCCTCCTTGGATTCCGCTGCCTGCCATATGCACTCTGACTCGGGATGTTCAGCTTGATTGAGAGTCTAGGTTATGGACCCACCCATCATTTATTTATTTATTTATTTCCATCATTTATTTATAATAACAGTAGGACAGTTTTCCTTATGTTCTAGTTTTTACCGCAATCACTGCCTATGGTTATAGTTACAAGAGTTTCATAATACTAACCTGGTATGCTTCCCCCTCCACCTGAAAGCATTCCCACCCCCACCCTCCTCTGCTGCCAGAGGGAGCAGTTTTGTGACTGTGCGACACTGAGCAAAGGAATCTGCACCCTGATTGGACCTTAAAGAGGCCCAGGTTCTGTCATTGCTCTGCTGCCTGAGGATTAAAGATGGGAGTAGTTCATTTCTTTATCTGGAAAACTGGACTAGTGACTGCTATCTGCTACCCACCCCCTTAGTAGGCTGAGTAACCCTAACTCACTCTGACACTAGCCAGTGACTGCACAGCCCTGGTTATAGCTGGGAGCTTTCGAAAAATACAAATGCGTGAGTCCCACCCCAGACCTACTGGAGCAGCAGGGTGAGGCTGAGACCTGTGCAGTCTTTATTTTTTTCCAAAGGAAGGAAAATGTTAATTTTTAAATTGAGATATAATTCACATACCATAAAATTCATGCTTTTAAAGTGTACAATTCGGTGGCTTTTAGTATATTCTCAAGGTTGTGCCATCAACATCACTAATTCCAGAACATGTTCATCACCCCAGAAAGAAACCCCTCCCCATTAGCAGTCACTCCCTGTTCCCTCCTTCCCTCAGCTCCTGGCAGCCACTAATCTTCTAAATGGAATCATACAATATTTGAGAGATGTTGATTCTTTTTTTTTTAAGTTTCACAGATAATTCTAATGTGCAGCCAAAATAGAGAATCATTAATCATTAAATGTCATTATGAAGGAATCTGCCTGCAATTAGATTTTGTGGATGCTTGAATAAGAGCCAAGGGACTCTTTCCTCTGAGGTTTTGGGTGGCCTTGGTGGGTACGTATTTGAGGGAGAGACTGTGTTCTGAAGCCAGTGAAAACAGATGGTCACTGCTTGGTGCAGCAGTGGCTTCTCCCATTGGAGTGGGTGGGCAGGCCATTTACCTGAAGAAACACACCCTCAGGTGATGTTGTCATGAGGGATGCGGAGCACAAGCACGGTTCCTGCTCTCAAAATGCATATGATCCAGTCAGGGAGATAAGAAAGACCATCTGCTTTCCTTTTCCTCCACGTCCCCCCCTTCCTCCCCACCTCCGCCATGTCTAGGGACATTTATTTGTGCTGCTCTTGAGTTTGTCCCTGCAGTGGACCTCTGACTGAGACAGCCACCTTGCCCTTGGGGAGGGGTGTGTGTGGGCTCTGGGTCTGGGGTTCATTGGGCCTCTTTCCTGCAGGTGGCGGGAGATGTTTTTTAAAGTGAAGAAAACAGTTGGGGAAGCTCCGGATGGGCCAGCCAGGGCCTATGTAGCTGACACCACCCACACCTCCTTGTACTTGGTGAGGCCCTAGCGGTGGGGGTAGACTTGGGGAAAGGAGCAGAAAGAACTTCTAGAGAACAGACTTGTGGTTGCCAAGGGGGAAGGAGGGTGGGGGAGGAACGGACTGGGAGTTTGGGATTAGCAGATGCAAACTATTATGTATAGAATGGATAAACAACAAAGTCCTACTATATAGCATAGGGAACTATATTCAGTATCCTGGGATAAACCATAATGGAAAAGAATATGAAAAATAATGTATATGTTTATATAACTGAATCACTTTGCTGTACAGTAGAAATTAACACAACATTGTAAATTAACCATAAAATAAATTAAAAAAAAAAAAAAAACTTCTAGAAACTAAAGCTTCCTCCCACCTTTCACAGGTGGGTTCTACCCTGAGCCTTGTTCCGAGGCTCCCTTCAGGTGAATCCACTCCCTGGAGCAACTTGTCTCCTCCAGGCCTGGAGGGCTTGGTGACCGAGCTCTGTGCTGCCCTGAAGCCCCGCCTTCAGCCAGGGTGAGTGAGGCCTCAGTGTGAGAAAAGCCTGCTCAGAACAACCCTGGAGGAGCGGCAGGCCAGACAAGTAGTTCCTAATGCCCTGTTCAGAGTGGAATTAGATGGACCTCCCTCCAACTGTTAGGCCCAGGCCACTAGCCCATGTCCTTTCTGTAAGCAAATTCCCAGCCTCCTTTCCTGGGATAACCACTGTCCTCCAAGGTCAGCTATGGAGGAATAATCTCCACCGGGGACAACTGTCTCTGAGACTGCCATTCCCCTTGGGGAGCCCACTAGCCATCCTGACCTTCACCATCCTGTACCTGAAAGACACAGGTCCTCATACCACTGGCCTAAGTGTAGCCACACACGCCTCCCTAATTACACGCCTCCCTAATTCCGCCTAGTACAATCCAAACCAGACAGAATAGCCAAGGCTTTCTTGATGACAAAAAGAGAATTAGTCTCAGCTGCTGGATATGCTCCATGCCCCTGCCAGGGTACCAAGGTGGTGTGGGAAATATGGCCTCACCATGTGGCAACAGCCCCGGGGGTTGGGGAGGGGGTTTGCTTCAAGGACGGTGTCTGCTTTCTGGATCCAGGGGGCCCTGTGTCACTGGGGACTCTCACATTTGGGCAGAGTGGAGGAAACAAACGTCTCTTCTCTGGTTGCAGGGGTGCCCTGCTGACAGGAACAGGCAGTGTCCTTCTACGGGGCCCCCCGGGCAGTGGGAAGACCACTGCAGTCGCTGCCGCCTGCAACTGCCTCGGGCTCCACTTCCTGAAGGTGAGGGTCCCTGGAGAGTAGATCCCAACCACGTCTCCTCCCCAGCCCGGATTCTCCCTCTCCCCCTGGCTACAAGCCTGACCCCGCCACCTCAGCCTAGTGGGCCAGTGGGTCAGGCAGAGTCCCATGATGCTGAGCTACTGAGAGATGCTTTCAAGAAGGAGGATGCGCCAAGGTTTTGGTGGACAGTCCGGGAAATGAGGTTAGGGTAAAGAAGCGTTAGGGCTCGGCCAGTGTTACCTTCCTCCCCCATCCCTGCCCTCCAAAAAGAGATGGCCTGTACCTTCTTGTGGCTCCTCCCCCCATTCTTCTGCCCCAGTCACCCCTGCCCCCTTGCTCACAGGCCCATCGGGACCCCCTCCCCAGGTGCCCTGCTCCAGCCTCTGTGCAGACAGTAGCGGGGCTGTGGAGACAAAACTGCAGGCCACTTTCTCGCGGGCCGGGCGCTGCCGGCCTGTGGTTCTGTTGCTGACAGCTGTGGACCTGCTGGGCCGGGACCGTGATGGGCTAGGCGAGGACGCCCGTGTGGTGGCCACACTGCGTCGCCTCCTCCTGGATGAAGACCCCCTCACCAGGTATCATCCAGCGCTGGGCCTGGAAGGGGGGTCCAGCCCTCTCTTCCCCACCCCCTCAGTGGCTTCTTAGACGTCTACCGCCCATCTGGCTGCTCTCCAGGCAGCCCTGAGCTGAGGGGCACGGGGTTACCCAGAGGGAGGAGGATGCAGTCCCTGGTATTTCTTGGGGGACACTAAAGCACAGCCTCTGCCCTCACTGAGCGCCCTGTGTGGGGGGGATGCCCCATCCAGGAGACTTTGGGGCGCCCATCTCCCTGTCCCATCCCAGCCCTACCCTCCTCCCTGCCCTCCTGCACCAGCCTCAGGACGAGGCAGTGCTCAGGGGCTGCCGGCCACCTTCTTGCCCTGAGTGCTGCCCACTCCCTGTCTGCAGCTGCCCTCCCCTGATGGTCGTGGCCACCACAAGCCGGGCCCAGGACCTGCCTGTGGATGTGCAGACAGCGTTTACTCACGAGCTGGAGGTACCTGTGCTGTCAGAGGGGCAGCGGTTCAGCATCCTGCGGGCCCTCACTGCCCACCTCCCGCTGGGCCAAGAGGTGAACCTGGCGCAGCTGGCACGGCGGTGTGCAGTGAGTACCCAGGCAGGATACGGGCCGCCCTGCACTCTTTGCCGGGGGGACTCAGTCCTGCTGCCATGCAAGTGTGCAAGTGAGGGTAGAAAACCCGAGGCATCAGTGATGGGCCTCTGCTCCAGCCAGGGGTCCAGCCCCGCAAGGGTTCCTGCCTACTGTGCCCTGCTCACGTGTCCTCTCCTGTGGTTCCCCAGGGCTTTGTGGTAGGGGATCTCTATGCCCTTTTGACCCACAGCAGCCGGGCAGCCTGCACCAGGATCAAGAACTTGGGGTAAAGAAATTGGGCACAGGAGGGGCAAGGTGGCAAGAGGCGGTATGGGTGGGTAGGGGCTGGTGAGGAAGGGAGGAGGGTGAGGGCCCTGATGGGGAGGAGGCCTCAGGTTAGGTCCTCCAGAGGCCTCCCTGGATTTTCCTTTGCAGCTGGGCAGGTGGCTTGAGTGAGGAGGATGAGGGGGAGCTGTGTGCTGCTGGCTTTCCTCTCCTGGCTGAGGACTTCGGGCAGGCGCTGGAGCAGCTGCAGTCAGCTCACTCCCAGGCCGTCGGAGCCCCCAAGGTAGACACTCCAGGTCCTTGGAGGTGGGACCGGAGCTCCCTCCACCAGCACGTGCCCAACTTTGCCCTTTCCATCTCCTAGATCCCCCTGGTGTCCTGGCACGATGTGGGTGGGCTGCAGGAGGTGAAGAAGGAGATTCTGGAGACTATTCAGCTCCCTCTAGAGCACCCTGAGCTGCTGAGCCTGGGCCTGCGGCGCTCCGGCCTTCTGCTCCACGGGCCCCCTGGCACGGGCAAGACCCTCCTGGCCAAGGCAGTAGCCACTGAGTGCAGCCTTACCTTCCTCAGGTGGCGAGGGGGCCTGGCAGGGAGGGCGGGTGGATTGGGGGTAGCGGCAGGAGGTGTGTTGTGTGTTTCTGCGTCTGAGGAGTCTCACCCTCTCCCATCCCCTCCCTCAGCGTGAAGGGGCCTGAGCTGATCAACATGTACGTGGGCCAAAGCGAGGAGAATGTACGGGAAGGTGAGTGGGGGGTAGGGGCAGGGCTTCTGGCCCCTGAGCCACCCCTACCCTCAGGCTGCTCGCGGTCACTGCTAGTCTTCCTCTCCCCAGGTCAGGTTCCTGCTGGGTGGGGCCTCTTACCTGAAGTGCTAGTGATGAATTGTCAACATGGTTTTCCCTCCCCGTCTCCTGACTTCAAATCCCCCTGGGCTTCCCCGTCCTGTGGGCCCTTCTCTCTCCTAAGTGTTTGCCAGGGCCAGGGCCGCAGCTCCATGCATCATCTTCTTTGATGAACTGGACTCCTTGGCCCCAAGCCGGGGGCGAAGTGGAGACTCTGGAGGTGTGATGGACAGGTGGGGTTCTGAGCCAGAATGGAGTCTGGGGTCCAGGACAGAGGGGTGTGAGACAGGTTGCACTAGTCTTTGGAGCCCAAAGAGTTCCTGCCCTTCTGGTTCTGCGATAGTATAACGGAAGCTAAAAGGGGCCGTGGAATTGGGTGTGGGGCATTGAGGAGATGGGGGCCTGTGTGGAGGAGTACACAGGGCACAACCGGGCAGGGGGCCCTATGGAGACAGCCTGCAAGGAGCACCACAAGCAGGGCAGAGGCTGAGGATGCCCCCAGCACTCTCTCACCTTCACTTCCTCCTTTACAGGGTGGTGTCTCAGCTCCTGGCCGAGCTGGATGGGCTTCACAGCACTCAGGATGTGTTTGTGATTGGAGCCACCAACAGACCAGACCTCCTGGACCCTGCCCTTCTGAGGCCCGGCAGGTGTGCACCCCGTACCTTTCACCTCCGCCAGGCCCATTTGGGCCTGTCCCTTGACCCCCATCCGGTGCCTCTCCACCTTCATGCCAGGCACCCTGGCACTCACGCCCACCTGTCTCCCTAAAGGTTTGACAAGCTGGTGTTTGTGGGAGTGAGCGAGGACCGCGCCTCCCAGCTGCGTGTTCTGAGCGCCATCACGCGCAAGTATGCCCTGTTAGAGGGAGACCCCCACAGGGCTTGGGCCTTGGGATGGTTAGGGGATAAGTGCAGAGTGCACAATAAGCTGGTCAGGGATGCCTTCTGACAGAGTAGGGGATGCCAGGTAAGTCTCTTTCTTTCCTGTATCCCCACAACAGATTCAGGCTCGAGCCCTCTGTGAGCCTGGTGGACGTGCTGGACCACTGCCCACCCCAGCTGACGGGCGCAGACCTCTACTCCCTATGCTCCGATGCCATGACAGCTGCCCTCAAACGCAGGGTTCGGGACCTGGAGGAAGGTGAGCCACTCACCAGCCCCAGAGGTCAGCCAAGGACCTAGTGGGCACCAGGCCTGGTTCTGGATTTCAGAGGAGGGACTGTTGACCACTGGGGGACTCTGGGCAAGAAGGTGCCTACCAGGGTGCTCCCCTGCTTGGGCAGAGACCACAGCCTCTGTGCCCCAGCTGGCCTCACCTCCCCTTGTCACCCCCAGGCCTGGAGCCCGGGAGCTCGGCACTGCTGCTCACCATGGAGGACCTGCTGCAGGCTGCGGCCCGGCTACAGCCCTCGGTCAGCGAGCACGAGCTGGTCCGGTACAAGAGCATCCAGCGCAAGTTTGCTGCCTGCTAGGAGCCTCCTGCAGCCTGGGACCCTGCCCGCAGGGGCTAAAGGTATCTCCACAGAGACCTGAGAGAGCAAAGGCTCTTTCTCAGGCCAGTGCCACCGACCCACCTGAACGCTGCCTACCTCCAGGCACTCCCTTGAGTGCCGAGTGGCATCAGGAGCCCTGAGAGAGCTCAGGAGGCACCCTCTTCCCACCTGTCCGCCCTCCAGGCCAGCTCCAAGACTAAGGCCCCTCTGCTCAGGAGGAAGGATCAGGTCCTGAGGGAGCCCCATCTGTGGCTGAAAATAAAGCGTATGCCGCCCCCTGCTGGTGTTGTGGTCTAAAAGGTTGGCGTGGAGAAGAGCAAGCCGGTGGCGGAGTAAACTCAGGGGAGGGCAGGGTGGGCACCGCAGGAGCCTGATCCTTCTGATACAAACACAAGGTATACAGGACCCGAGAAAGGCATAAACTATATTGTTCAGCCTTCCATCTGCCTGAACCCAAATCCCTGCCCCCCAGCTGCAGTCTGCCCCTCCCCATACCCCCAAGATCTGCACTGGAGAGGGCTGGGCTTGGTGTGGGGCTACTGGTCCCCTCCTCCCCAGACACAGCCTGGCAGTGCCTGGGCAGAGGGCTTTGGGAGCTGAGGGCTTGTTCAGTCCGTCTTCTTGAGCACGTGGATGAAATAGCAGGGAATGTAGGCCTGGCCCATCTTGTAAGGCTTGAAGTCACCCAGGACGCTGTGCTGGCACTTGCCCCCGAAGGCTGTTTGAAGCAACTCCGTAAAGGATGCCAGACAGTGAGGGTAGTAGGAGAGCCGGAACTTACTGCAACAGAGCCCCCGACCAACCGTGAGGACTGGTGGTCTCAGCACCCTCACCCCGCCCCCCCCCACCCCCCCTGCCTTGCCAAGTGGGTACCTCAAGTCAGGAGGACCTCTCTGGCCAGTCCCTGGCACCTGCACCGTGTAATCCAGGGTCACCATGTGGGCCTTGTTGTTCACCGTCAGCACTGACGTTGTGATGTCCTTGGTCAGGTCACTCTGCAGGTGGTGGTGCCAGCTGCGTTAGCCTCTGCAACTACCCATGGGACCTGGACCCCAGTACCACACCTCCCTCTCTGGGCGCCCCCTCCCCCAGGGGCCCCACCTTATAGTAGATGTTCTTTCCTGGGGGTGCGCAGCCTGTGCTGAGGATGTGGTCGTAGTTGCGATGATCGATGATCAGCACGCCCCCTGACCTCACCATGCTCGCGATGTTCTTCAGGGCCAGCCGGTGCTCGCTCTGGTCCCCTGAACTCCACCGGCCAGGGACAGAGAGGCTGTGTCTGCTCAGGGACCCCAGCACCAGTCTCCCTCCCATCTTTCTCCTCCCCAGGGGCCTGGAAAGGATATAGTTCAAAGCAGTGTCCATGCCCAAGGCCACATCCTCTCTCACCTTTGCAGTCTGGCAAGTGGGCAAAACTGTTTCCAAGGCAGATGACGGCATCGAAGCCACCCCCTGGTGGCTGAGGCACATCTTTGTCCAGAGTCATCCAGTTGGCTTCTTCAATGACTGAGGGCCGGGAAGGGGAAGAGGGATCAGGGTGGCACCGTGGTACCAGCAGTACCCACCTCCACCAAGTGGAGTCCTGCCTCAGTTTCCCCTTCAAGACACACACAGGGACTCCCCATCCAGTCAGGGGGAGGGGATCATTATGGACATGGAGGGTGAAGGGGAAGAGGGGCCCAGGGAGGAGGAAGCCATGGTTGGGAAGGAAGGCTCTGTGCTTATGGGTTTTTATCTGGGGGAAAGACAAGACACTATAAACATAATTAAAACTAGCCCCTCATACTCAATACCTCATTCTGGTGCCTAAGCCTCCCTTTTCAGGGAAATGACAGTGGTTTTACTGTCTCCCTTGAGGAAAACAAAACACCCCACCACAGGAGCTAAAGGAGCCCAGGGCAGAGAGAACCGTGTCCTTGGTGGCTGGGCTGAGGGCACCTGGCTGGACCCACGTACCCCACTTGTCAAAGGCAGGCTCGTGCCGCCGGTTCCAGCGCTCTTTAAGCGCATACTTCAGCATCTTGTCACTGGCATCCACGCTTGTCACATTGAAGCCCTCTTCCACCAGCATGATGGAGTCCACCCTGGGCAGGACCAGGGATGACAGGCAGAGAGGGGCAGTCAGGGGGGCCTGGGAAGGCAAGGAGGAGACCCTGTGCTGGACACTTCTGTCTCCTCTATATCCTGTCCCCAGCCTCTCTCCACTGAGCTCAATTGACCTGGCAAATCTGTTTCTGAGAAACTGGTAGCAACTTTTCTTTTTTGTTTTAGCACCGAGTCAGGTATTCTACAAATGTGCATTAATCCTCATGGCAATCCAGTAAGGTAGATGGTGTTATCCCCATTTGAGAGATGGGGCAAACTGAGGCTCCTGGAAGTTAAGTAACTTGAACACAGGAGGTAGTATAGCATGATTTTTTTGTTTTTGTTTTTGGCCGCACCACGAGGCTTGTGAGATCTTAGTTCCCCCAGCAGGGGTTGAACCCCGGGCCCTCGGCAGTGAAAGTGCAAAATCCTAACCACTAGGCCACCAGGGAACTCCCAGCATGGTGGTTCAGAGCACAGGCCAAACCCTAAACAACCTGGGTCCGCATCTTCTCTCCACCTTTACCTCTCTGAGGCCAAATTTCTACAGCTGTAAATGGATATCACTTCTTACCTCATGGGGTTTTGTGAGGATTTTAAAAACTGATGTATCAAAAGCACCTGGCACAGTACTTTGGCCGAGGCACATGTCGAACAAGTGTTAACGCTGCCACGCTGGAGCCCGAGCAGAACTTACGTCGGTGTGGCCCCAAAGCCTGGCCCTTGCGCCGCCCTCCGGAACCCGCCTTCCCCACCCGATGTGCCCACACCCTCGCTCTCACCCTGGGTCTCCTGGGCCCCGTCCTGCCATCGTCGGCCTCGCCCTGCCTGTTCTGCCTGGGCAAACACTCATTCCTGGCCCTGGCGTCGCGCCCCCGCCCGGCTCAGGGTCGGCGGAGGAGGCTGCCCTGACGTGCCCGGCCGTGGTCCTGCGATCAAGCTGCCCGGGCCGAGCCGACTCCGTCGCCCCAATGCCCCGGGTCCCCACTCACCCCGATCCCCCGGCGCCCGCTCAGCCGGGTCCCCACCCGCCACCCGCTCCCCGCTCCCGCTCACTCCGGTCCCCTGGCCCCTGCCCGGGCTCACCCAGTGCCGCAGGCCACGTCGAGCACCCGCTGGCAGCCGTGCTGGCGCAGCAGCCCGAGCAGCCAGGCCTTGTACTCGTCGGTGCGGCTGCGGGTGTCCCCGATGTAGAGCTGCCACACGCGCGCCGCCTCTCCGTCCGCGTACTGGTCCGGGAGCCCTTCAGCCGCCACCCCCAGGGAGCGGGTCCGGTACACGCTGTCCACCATCCTGCGACGTGCCTGGCTCCGCTGCCACCGGCTCCGCGTTTATAATACGGCCCCTGCCAAAGCGCCGGCTGCCCCACCTGCCCAATGGCAGGTGAGCGCGGGGACACGCCCCTGCTGGGCTCCTGGCCCGGGGCCGAGGCTGCCCGGGCCGCGGGGAGGGCGCTGCCTGGCAATCCTGGACAAGCCCTTCTCGCCCGCCTGAAGAACCGGCCCTCTGGCCGATCCCTCGGCGGGAAGGACCCTCCCAGACCCCCGCCCACTTAACCCAGGTCGCAGGAGGGCCCAGGAAGGTCCAGGAGAAAGGGGAGACGTGAGAGTGCCCGCTCCGCCCCCGCCCCAAGCTGGAAAGAAACTTTCAGTCCACAGAGATGGGCGCCCAGGGCTGGACCCTCCCTAGCAGGGGAAAAAAGGTATTCCAGTATCTAAAGAAGGACTGTCCAGGGACTTCCCTGGTGGCCCAGTGGTGAAGAATCCCCCTTACAATTCAGGGGACGCGGGTTCGATCCCTGGTCAGGGAAATAAGATCCCACATGCTGCGGGGCAACTAAGTCCACAACTACTGAGCTCGCGGGCCTCAACTAGAGACCGCTTGCCGCAAACTACAGAGCCCACACGTTCTGGAACCCGCGCGCCACAGCTAGAGAAGAGAAAACCCGCACACCACAACCAGAGAGAAGCCCGCACGCCACAATGAAAGACCCTGCATGCCTCAACAAAGATCCCGCGTGCTGCAACTAAGACCGGAAGCAGACAAAAAAATTTAAAAAATAAATAAATAATAAATAAATCTTAAAAAAAAAAACCTGTCCAGCTGAAGGAGGGTCTGGTCAGCCAGGGAAGGAAGGAATGGGGAGTATCTGGGTAAATGCTGTGGCCATTCAAGTCCAGGAGCAGTTCTGGCCCAAGGAATCATTCCACCCACCTGGGGGCAAGTGTTGCTCTGTCCTGTAGGTGAGGCATCAAGCTTTTTTTTGAGCTGCCTAAGGTGAAGTCTGGTTCCAATTCCTCTCCAACCAAGCGCCCTTCTAAAGATCAACTGCTTTCCATGGAGGTGCCCACAGAGTGCGAAGTCCAGGGTCAGGACTGGGAGTGCTTGGTGCTCTTGCTGTCATATTGCTCACTGTCACTTCATAAATTGGTCGTTTGGTTTGGTTAGTGTACATCCATCCTTCCTCCCCAAAGCAGAAGGTCTCTTCCTGGGACAAGACCCTGGACTGAGGTGGATTCAGGAAAATGATGCCACCCAGGGAAGCCCAAGACAGCAAGAACAGCCTTCCCCACCTGTCTTTGTTCTTCTGGCTTCAGAAAAAGCGGAGGTATGGAATTTAGAACAAAGGAGCCTCCCCATCCCCTCCTCCTTTTACCATCTATAGAATCCGGGAGCTGGAGGAACCCCAAAGATATGTAATCATTCTTACCTTTCTATTTTTAGCACACAGACGACCTCAAATGGGCCTGCCCATGCCCAAGCAGTGGAGTCTGTGCTCACACTGACCCTACAGACAGGTCTTTGGCTACAGGCTTAGAAAGACACTGTACTGGGGAGTTTATAATATGATTTTTTAAAATAATATGAATGCTGATGGTAAACTTGGCTTTTTAAAAAAATATATAGGTTGTGAATAGCTTCTAAACGTACTTTTCATTTCAAAGACAAGATTTTTGTCCCGAAGTTAGTAATTATTTGATTTCTTTCTCATTCAGAGGCATTTAAAAAAAAAGTCGAGATCACAGTACACATGGAATTGCATGGACCTTTTTTTTTTTTTTTTTTTTGCTTTTAACTATCAAAAGCATATTTTCTTCTCTTGACCATAAATTACTTGCCTTAAGCATTTTTTGGCTACACTGAGAGGATGTGCTGCAACTTGTTTACTCACTCCCCAAGCTCTGAACATTTAAAATGCTCTCAGAATTTTTCAAAAGAGTGAACATGTGGATGGTTATGATGAAATTATTTTCCAAATGAAAATTTTCTATTAATTGATGCTGTCACCCAAAACAAATGTTTGTTTCAATCTTCTCTACATGAAGATATTATTCATTGATACTTCATTGGGTAGAAAATTGTATTTAATTGTTTTAATCTTCTTTAATTACCACCAAAATGTACCAAATAATTGCAGTCCTTCATTGCTAAATTGTTTGTCCATGTCTTCTACCCACTGAAATATATCAAAACCACCTTTTGTTTCACTTGGTTACTCTATGTGAATTTTAGATAACCCAAACCCAAATTTAGATAACCCTGGGCCATGGAAGAGAAGGTCACAGAATATAAATCAATTTACAGTTTGACTTAGCTGAAAATAAGAACAGGTGATATTTTTAATATGCAATGCTTATTATTTGCAACTGGCTGAAAAGACTAAATTCTTCATCCCCAAATGTATAATATGTTTGCAAAGAGATTTTAGGTTGGGAACATGGCTGCAACTGGACAAACTCCAAGGCTATACCTATTTGAGGACACATTAAAATCTTAGAATTGTGAATTATGTATATACAGTAACTACAAATGGAAGACATTCTGGCTGGTTTTGTTTTGATTCAGAACAGGTGTTCTGAATACATTGCTCAGAGGAGGGATGCCAATTTCCAAACTCTAGTCCAAGCCGCTGGAAAAAACTCTTCTCTGCTGACTATCTGTCCAGATTGACCATTGGGATGCCACCCACCCACATGAACTCTGCTAGCAGATTTATTACAATGGATCCTTTTTTAGCCTTTTCAATACACGATATGACTCACTCTGCTTTAATAAAGTCCCATCAACTGAGTATAAAATTGGTCCCTATATTGGTGGGTTATAACACTAATTAATGGTGGCTACATTACTTTCTTTCTTTCTTTTTTTTTTTTTTACATTTTTGGCCACGTGGCATGTGGGATCTTAGTTCCTGGACCAGGGATGGAACCCGCGCCCCCTGTGGTGGAAGCACGGAGTCTTAACCACTGGACCGCCAGGGAATTCCCACACCTGGCTTTTTGAGTGTCTTGTTTTGTTTTGTTTTTTGGACAGAGAACCTTTTCTATTTTAGAAAAGTAATGATGGTAGGAGATGTTGCCACCCCTGGAGCTGGTGATGGGGTTGGCCCACTTCTCCCATATCAATGTGCAGCTACACCTCCTGTAGAGAATCGCACCCATTTTAGCGGAAGTTTAAGCTCTGTTGGCCTGTATAAACTTGATAGATGAAGAGTACGCTTTTAAAGAAAGAATGAGTAAAATCGGATTCCTCTTAAAGAAATTGTAAAGAGAAGCCAGCTCTGGAGGGCAGCGTTAAAGGTCAAGCTGCCTTTAAGCTATACACAACTGTAAACTTTGAAAAGGGAGAAAAACTTGAAGGTTAATTCACTCCTAACTGCATGTCCACCCTTAAACTCTGAAGACATAAATAGACTAGTGGACAGAAGCTGGTCTGCTTTCTAGAAGAGAGAGCCATGTCTAAGGGGAGGATGGTGGACGAGCCAACCAGCTATGGCTGCAAGATTCTATGGCATGGAGGCTATGCCCCGCGACACTGAAGCCATTCCATCTGGGTTCAAAACCTGACTGGGCCACTTCCTAAATGTGTGACCTGGGCAAGTTATGTAAACTTTCTGTGCTCCGTTCATTCAACAGATATTTATTAAGCAGCTACTCTTGGAATTTCCTGGCGGTCCAGGGGTTAGGACTCTGAGCTTTCACTGCCGAGGGCCCGGGTTCAATCCCTGGTCTGGGAACTAAGATCCCACAAGCCCTGTGGTGCGGCTGGCGGGGGTGGGGGGAAAGCAGCTACTCTGTGCCAGGCACCGCTGTAGTAAGCACTGGGAATATAGCAGTGAACAAAGTAGACAAAAATCCCTGTTCTTTTTGTAGGGTGTGTGTGGGACGTTTCTGGAGTGATGGTAATAATGTTTCACAATCTGCATGCTGGTGACTTTGGTGTTCAGTTTGTAAAAATTAATTGAGCTTACACTTACACGTGTACTTTTCTGTATGTATATTTACTTTGATAACGTGTTTAAAAATCCATGGCCTTGGGCTTCCCTGGTGGCGCAGTGGTTGAGAATCTGCCTGCCAATGCAGGGGACACGGGTTCGAGCCCTGGTCTGGGAAGATCCCACACGCCACGGAGCAACTAGGCCTGTGAGCCACAATTACTGAGCCTGCGCGTCTGGAGCCTGTGCTCCGCAACAGGAGAGGCCGCGATAATGGGAGGCCTGCGCACCGCGATGAAGAGTGGCCCCCACTTGCCACAACTAGAGAAAGCCCTCGCACAGAAACGAGGACCCAACACAGCCATAAATAAATAAATAAATAAAAATTAAACTTAAAAAAAAAAAAAAATCCATGGCCTCGTGTGGATCACAGCTGTATTAAATGAGTTAATTAAAGCATGTAGAGCTGTGCTTGCCACATAGTAATATGCACTCAAAAAACAGTGGCTACTATTATTATTCCAGTGAAATTTCTTAATAGTGCAAACCAGGCCATCAGGGGATGTTCACGAGGGATTCAGCTGGCTCTGCTGCTAGGATTAGTACACAGAGTCCTTCCACAAACCAGTTAGGCATGGACCGTGCATCTGTCACGAAAAAATGTGTTTTTCTTTCAAGATCAAAGATATGAAGAAGAATTTTGTTCATACTTGTGAACTAAAGTGATTTAGGGCTGCTGTGAACATGTGGACAAGTTGTGAACTGTACAAGGTGTCCTTATTTAAAGGGCTTCCATTCAAACTGCAAACCTCATGGGCTTATATATTTATTATCATTTTCTGGCAGGAATTCTGGCAGTCAAGTGTCTTATTCTAACAAAACTTTTATTAAAACAACTTTCTGACAGATGGGAGTCAAAGGTGTGAAAAGCACCACTTTCTAACTTGCGAAAAGATGTTGCATGAAAATACCACCCAGGAACTTGGAAATAAAGAGAGGAGCCTGCCTCCTAGGAGCTGTTCCTTAAAACGAATACACAGAGGTCCCGATGCAGCCACTTCTGAGACTACAGAACCCCAAACCCTGAGACTTGACTGTCATTGAACCGGAACTGGCCTTGTGGTTTGTCCATCAGCCTTTGTGGTTCTGGATGATGAAAGTCTCCAACAGAGAGACAGATCCTCTCTGGGGTTCTGATAATTCATGTTTCTGAGGACAAGACTTCCTTCCAATGTGGCTTCATGGAGGTCTTGGCCCCTCTTAGCACAACACCCAAATTTCTCCTGGTGGAGTGGGTTCCAGCTGGCCTCATCTTAGGACCTACACAGACTCCTAGATCCCCAACCCAGCAAGTCTGAGGGGGGCCCATCTGTATGTTTAACAAGCATCCAAGTGACTCTCATGTCCAGGTGAGGGTAAGAGACCCCGTTCTAATTGGGTTTCTAACAAGGGGACTGAAATCAGGTTCACTTGAGCTCAGCCAGACCCCTCACCTTATGGAGGCAATGGGTGTGGGAAAGTGGGAGGCAGTACTCCAGTTCAGAAAGGCTTGTGTGTGTGGTGGGGAGAGGAAAAGAAAAACCTGGGAAGCCAGATCCTGCCTTCTTTCTTTTCTAGGCTGGGCCAGGGAGAAAACTGCCTGCTGGGGTGAGTGCGTGGAGAGCTAGTGAGTGTGCAACACGCCTGGCCTTGTGGGGAATGGGGGGCAGGTGAGGGCACTCATCCTGCAGCAGCCACAGGTCAAAGAGCAAAGCAGTCACAGCGCTGCCCTCCCTCTGGTCTGGGCCTGGGATTGGGCCCCTGGGCCAACACCCCAGTAAGGGGATAGGTCTTTGTCTCATCCTATTCTAAGGACAATGAAGCTCTGGGGACAGACCTAAGCCAAGTACTGAAGTGCTGTGGGTTAGTGACAGGATGGGGGTGGTCAGAGACTGGCCACCAAATCCTAGACAGTCCAGGGGCCTGCAAATGGTTCCCCAGCCCTGGGTTCCAATCCCGGACCCCCGCAGTCACCTCCTATGCTCAGACCAGAGTCCAGGATGGGATCACAGTCTAGGCTGGAATCTCTGCCCATAGCCCCCTTCAACAGGCACCAGTATCAGCGCTGGAGATGGGGAGGGGGACGCTAGACCAAAAAGTATCATCCTCCAAGGGCCTGTTCTAAGCCTCATGGGCCAGAGGAGAAGCAGCTTCCAATTTGCTCCACTCTCTATGGCCTTGGTGTTCCCAGGCCTGGGGAGGGGGGAGGGGCTGAGCCCGAGTTGGGGGGACCCCAGAGCCTTTTTTCCAGAAGCTGGGAAAATCCTTCTGGGGCACCTCGGCAGTGGCCCCTCCTACCTGCTGGGCCCAGCCTGGAGTGTGAGGGAGCCTGGGTGCGGGTGCTCAGGGGATCCGGTGTGGGCGCGGTGCTGGCAGGACCTTCCACCCTTCTCTCCTTTCTAGAAGCAGGGGCTGCGTCCTATTTTCCTTCTAAAAGAGACTTGTTGGTGGGCGTGGGTTACGGGCAAGAAACCAAACCAGTTCAATGCAAATCACATGGCCAGTGCCAGGTGTTGGGAGAGGGGCCCTGGGGCTGCGGGAATACAGTGGGCTGGGGTCTCAAAGCCAGAGTCCGCGTGCAGCTGTGCCACTGCCAACAGGACTTCGGGCGCGTCCTGTGACTTGAGCCTCAGTTCCTTCTTCTACAAAATAGGGCTAACAGCAGCCACCCGAGTGCACTGTAGGGTTAAAGCACTGACTACTCGCAGCTGTCACCACTATTGCTTCTGAGCCGCCACAGATCTCTGCCTTCAGGACAGACAGGGAGGTGCCGGAGCCGCCCACCCCTTCTCCCCAGAGGCCAGCCTTCCTGTTTCTCCCCTACTCCCAGAGAACATGGTGCAACCAGCTGTTTTGGGGGGACTGGGGTGTCCTCCCCTGCGGGCTCCGGGCACCACAGCTAGGAAGCATGGAGTGGTCAGGTGTGGTCATCAGGGAACAAGGTTCAAGACCAACAGGCAGGGCCAGGCGGAGGTGGAGACGAGGGGCGGGAGCTGGTGGGGTCACTGGCATACACTTTACACAACCAACAGGAAGGCCTTGGTGGCGGGGAGAGGAGAGGCGGGAGGGAGGGAAGGAATGAGGGCAGCCAGGTGCCAGGGCACAAGTGAGGCCCCTCCCGGCCTGGGGCGGGTTCGGGGAGACCAAGAGCAGCTGAGGGGCAGCACCGGAGCACTGTGCCTGGCCCCACCGCATACCCAAGGCCCACCCCTCGCCCCAGCCCCCCCGGGGCCCTCCCTGCACTTGCTTTCCCCACAGTCAGCAGGTTCGGCCTCAGTGATGGAAGGATGGGAACAGCCTCCCATCCTCAGCCCCCAAGGCTGGCAGGTGAAGGGCAGGGAAGAGCCACAGGGGGCTCCAGGCCCCTCTGAGGGGCTGAAAAGGACTCAGAAATCCAAACGAAAAAGGCCGAAAGGTTTTTACTCTGTGAGCCCTGGGGAGGGCCAGGCAGAGTACAAGGTGTCCACAGGAGGGGTGGGTACAGAGAGGAGGAGCGGGTACAGAGAGGAGGAGCTGTGGCCTCAGTCTTGCTTCCCGGTGTCAGTGCCGGAGGAGCGAGGGGGTGCGGGGCTCTGGAGCCCCAGTCCCGGGGCCCAGCTCGACACCTGCCTGCCCGAGTTCACACCGGAGTCCTTGGGCAGTCCTGAGAGTGCAGAGCCCGCCTGAAGTCTGGGTCAGGAGAGGAACGCTGGGCAGAGGGAAAAGGCCGGCCTGGGCTGCCCGCAGCTGATCTGAGTTCTTCCAGGGCTGGAGTCTGTCTGCGGCAGGAAGAGGCACAGCCCAAGCAGGCACAGCTGAAGCCCGGTGCCGCTCTGTCTGCCAGAGCTGGGGCCCAGATCCTTCAGCTCCCAGGTCAGGGCTGTGGGTCAGCAGGAGCGCTGGGTTAGGCTCAGAGCTCCTCGGGGGGGCCGCGGGTGAGGGGGGAAGCCTTCTGGATGCCCTCGTCCTCCTCGGGGCTGGGGTCTCCCTCGAGGCCACCCAGCTCCTTCCTCTGTTTGCTGCCACTGCTGCCGCCACCCGAGGCCTTGGCCCTGCCGCTCTTCTTCTTGGATTTCTTCCCCCCCAGGGCGGCTGTGTCCCCCTTCTTGCCAGACCACCGCTCTGCCAGGCAGCCTGGGGCAAGGAGAGACACGGTCAACAGACTGCTTTGCTGGGTGAGGAGCACTGGCTGCGGAGCCACGGGGGGCGGCGACTGGAATGGGTCCCAGCTCTGCCTCGCTGTGGCCCCAGGCCCGTCCTGGGGCATCTGAGGCATCTGAACGGTTACTCTGCACCGGGCGCGTCAGGCCTTGACCCCACCCTGTCCCATCCAGCTCCCTGAGGAAAGATGCTACGATGCCCCCATTTCTTATTTCTTTTCCGTCCTCCCCCTACCCACCTCCCCTGAGGGGGAGGCAAACAACACAATCGAGGGCTGACGTGCCCTCAGACTCACTGGTATCCTTGCCCTTCAGCACGTGATTGGCGCAGAGGAACTGAGTCAGGTCCTCTTCCTGGTGGTTCCTGTACCAGTCCTCGATCACCTCCTCAAACTCCTCCACCAGCACGTCGCACTGTTAACCACAACGCCTCGTGTTGGCAAAGCCCAGCGCTGACTTCTCCCAGAGGAGCCCCGCCGAGCCCCGCCGCCCACCAGGCTGGTGGCTGATTCCCGAGGAGGCTGAAGCCAGAGGGGTGAAACGACTTGACCACGGTCCCCCTGGCTCCTCGTGGCCTTCCTCGGCCGAGGCCCCGCCCCCACCCAGCTCTGTGGGGCACAGCCGCCTCTGAGGGCCGAGGGGCCCGTACCTGCTTCTTGAGGTCAGCCACCTCTGCAGAGGTCTCGTTCCACAGCTCGTAGGGGATGTCCATCACCACCTTGACCCCTTTGTGCACCAGGTTGTGTAGCGTCTCAAAGGTCTCCGACATGCCCTGGAAGAGGCGACCGGACATGAGAGGCAGAGACCCTTCCTCTCCCTGCCCCCTCCTCTCCCGGTGGAGCTGGAGGCCCAAGGACCCAGCTGGAAGTCAAGACCCCCTATAGCTTCTCACATTTGTCCTCACCTTCCCCTCCCCTCTTTGAGGCCTGCATCCCACAACCCCTCCACACACACGCCCTGTCCTGCCTCCCCACACTCCTTTCCAAAAGGTCTGCTGGGGCTTCCCTGGTGGCGCAGTGGTTGGGAATCTGCCTGCCAATGCAGGGGACATGGGTTCGAGTCCTGGTCTGGGAAGATCCCACATGCCGCGGAGCAACTAAGCCCATGTGCCACAACTACTGAGCCTGCGCTCTAGAGCCTGTGCTCTGCAACAAGAGAAGCCACCGCAATGAGAAGCCGCAACGAAGAGTAGCCCCCGCTCACTGCAACTAAAGAAAGCCCGTGCGCATCAACGAAGACCCAACACAGACAAAAATAAATAAATTTATAAAAAAACCCAAAAAACAAAAAAGTCTGCTGTTGCCCTCAGGCCCTTTGGACAAATACTCCTTTTCCAGGAAGTAAGTTGGTCTTGGCTCTTTCCCCTCACTGTGGCCTCCCCCATATCCAGGCCCACTCCCTGCTTCGGGTTCTTCCTATGGCTTGTGTCTTTCCTTGAGGGGAAGAGGCACAGGCGAAGCAGGGAGGACTCTTGGTTGCGTAAAAAATATTCTTCTCCATGGAGACAACACATTGTCTATTTCTCCTCTATCTTTCCAGAGATCATGCACGCGACTAGAAGCAAATATACACACAAATATATCCTCTCTTCCACCCCCACTTTTTACACAAGCAGCAGTATGTATCATACACACCATTCGGCACCTTGCCTTTTTTACTTAATAATATACTTTGGAGATGATTTTAGTTCAGTTCATAAAAAGCTATCTCATTCTTCGTTTTACACTTTGCAAAATGGTCTACTGAATGGCCACACTGATTTTTTGCTATGGAAAATAATGTTAAACATTTTTACATTAAACATGGATTTATTACCAAGCACAACATTAACACAAATTATAAAGATAAAACCTAAGACTTCTGTGGTTTGATACTATTCCTCTAGGTTTCCCAGGGGTTTCTGATGGATCTCCTTTGTTATAAGGGTACTTAGGTGGAGAAATGTGGGAGACAACTCTCCTACCAAACATGGAAGATGCAGAGACAAAGAAATATGGGCCTTGTTGCAAGAAAGCTCATTCTCCAGGGAGAGAAGCATTCGTGTACGCAGCAAGTACAATAAATGTCACAAAGGCACCATGATGGAGGTCCAGGTAGGGGCCCTGTGGGCCCAGAGGAGGGACGTGGCAGTCACCGCCCCCCAAGAGTCTTCTGACATCTCCTCTAAACCCTCACAATTCGGCACAGCCTGAGTTCTCCCTGCGCAAGTGCTTAGGCCTCCGAGGGGGCTGCCACCCGGGAGCGTTTCTGTCTGGGGCTGAGGCAGGACCCCAGTGGGCAGGCCCAGACCATCAGGGATGTGCCCACTGCCACTGAAAAGTCAGGCCACTCAGGAGGGGAGGGGTGCCAACAGCAACGGATGAAGAACGGGGAAAGACCGAGGAGGGATGCTCCCAGGGCACGATCTTCCAGTGGCACCCAGACCAGCAGACACACTTAAACATGCAGCCCAGCCCCGGTGGGGATGAAGGGCCAGCACAAACCCAACCTTGGCAAATCGGTTGCTGCCGGTCCTCTCCTTGTGTAGGCTGTAGTCCAGGAGCCGCTTGCAAATGGTCTCAGTGACTTCGATTAACCGTAAGTCCCTGCCGAGACAGCAGCACGAGAGGGCCTGAGTTCCCCTCCTCACCCCCGTGGATTAGTGGTCCGTCCCTCCAGCCCTGCTACCCCAACACCTGCACATCTCACCAACGGGAAGGCAGAGCTGGAAGGAAGATAGGTCATCTGGGGGGCTCTGAAATGCTGGAACACAGACCAGAGAGACACAATTTTAACAGCTCTACGGGAAGGAAGTTTTGTTTTGTTTTGTTTTTTTAATAAAGCTAAGTGATTCAGTAGATTTTTAAAAAATAAAGCAAAATGTATTAAAGTTTGATGTTAAGATATCACTTCATTTTGAAAGGATGATCATAGTTGATGGAAGTGTTTTTTGGTTTGTTTTTAATATTTATACCTGGCAAAATTAAAAGTTGGTAATTTTTTTTTTTCTTAGGCCACGCTGCAAGGCTGGCGGGATCTTGGTTCCCTGACCAGGGACTGAACCTGGGCCATGGCAGTAAAAGCGCCCAGTCCTAACCACTGGACCGCCAGGGAATTCCCCAGTAACCCTATATTTAAAAAAATTAATCCATAAAATCCAAGAGCCTGGGAATCACTGATAAGGTCCAACAGTCTTGCTTTTACAGATGAGGAATGTGAAGCCCAGAGGCATTCAGGGATTTATGAAGGCCACACAATTAGTTGGGGATAGAACCAGTGGGCAAACTTAGGTCTCAGTTAGAGCTGCCTCCCTTTGGTGGGTCTGCCTAGCCAGAAGGGAGAAGGGAACTTCAAGCTGCTGATGCCTCGAGGAACAAAGCAGACCAGGCCAGTGCCCCACTCCCTACCACTTCACTTACGACTTGGTGTATTTGACTCCTGAGGTCTTCCGGTCCAGGATGCCATAGCCCATGTCAATCACCTCCTTGGTCTTGCCAGTTTCCTCAAAGGCTGACTTCAGCTCCACTGCGACGTATTTACACACTGGGGGAAGGAGACACAGCACAAACTACTGAGTGCATCTGAGCCTTTGACAGGAGCTGGCTTCCAGCAAAACAGACCCAAGTGGACGCCTCTCCCGGACTGGGTTGAGTCAATGCTTGGGGCAGAGAAAGGAGTTAGCACCAGACCACCAAATGGAGCTCAGCAGGTGAAAGTGGGCTCCAAGATCCACTGCCCCCTGTCCACTCTTGGCCCTTATTCCTACTGGCTTCACTTCTCCCAGCTCCCTCCTGCTCCCCACCCCCACAATCATTTATTTTACTTTAAAAATTTTCAAACATATAGAAAAGAGTACAATGAATAACTACATATGTTCCATTCACGGTCAACAGTTGTTAGTAAAAACAAACAAACAAAAAAACAGTCGTTAGTGATTTATCACACTCGCTCCCCAATATATAATATAAAGCAATGTGATAATAATAGATATCAACAATATACACATTGTTTTTGCTAAGCCATTTTGAAAGTAAGTAGACTTACTTCACTCCTAAACAAGTCATCATGCATCTCTTGAGAACAAGGACCTTCTCCTACTTAACCATAAAAATCACCATACTCGGAAGATTAACAACAATTCCAATATCATCTAATACTCAGTCCATATTCAAATTTCCCCAGTTGTTCCCCAAATGTCTTTTTTAAATTTTTTATTTATTAAAAATTTTTTCAATTTTATTTATTTATTTTTGGCTGTGTTGGGTCTTCTTTGCTGCGCGTGGGCTTTCTCTAGTTGCGGTGAGCAGGGGCTACTCTTTGTTGCGGTGCGCGGGCTTCTCATTGCGGCGGCTTCTCTTGTTGCAGAGCACGGGCTCTAGGCTCACGGGCTTCAGTAGTTGTGGCATGCGGGCTCAGTAGTTGTGGCTCGCAGGCTCTAGAGCACAGGCTCAGTAGTTGCAGTGCACAGGTTTAGCTGCTCCACGGCATGCGGGACCTTCCTGGACCAGGGCTCAAACCCGTGTCCCCTGCATTGGCAGGCAGATTCTTAACCACTGCACCACCAGGGAAGCCCCCCAAAATGTCTTTCATGGCTGTTTTATTTCTTGATTTCATATGTTGTTCCAACACCAGCTCTCTATTCCTACCAAGTTAATTTGCTCCATTCCCCCCACAGGCCTGTTTCTACTGTTTTTGTTCATTTATTTTCTCATTTCCTCTTACGCTTCCTCGAACAGTTATTAAGCAACTCCTGTGTGTCAGGCACTGCCTGGGGATACACAGACGGAAACAAGGTCCCTCCCTTCCAGATACTCAGTCTAATGGAGCAGAGAGAAGTGTAAACAAATAATTACCATTGCATAAGGAGTGATACCACTGAAAGTGAGCAGTGCCTGGGGCTTCAGGAAAGTGCATGATGCCCCCCTTCAGGGGTTGTCTGTCCATTCTCTTAACCTCACCTTAAAAACCTCCTCCCCCAGGAAGCCCTTCTGGATGAATCCCACCTGCTCTTGATTTCATTCTGAGAGTCTGCAGGATCCATGCTCTCACTAAGGGCCTCCGTCATCTCATGTGTCTCTCTGATTCGACTACAAGGGCATTCAAAAGGAGGATCATGTACTGGATATTTTTCTTTATTCCTCTAGTCTTGGACTTTGTATGTGTTGGATACTTGATAAATATTGCTCAGAGAGACTGTGCTGGTGCTCGAGCAGCTTCTGATGTCTCCGAGTGGAACATGGTCTGCAGGTTAAATGCCATCAGCGTTGTTATAACACCAACAGCAGAGTTGGGTAGAAAACCAACTTACTACTGAAACAAATAAATCCCCTGCAGGCTTGTTTGGTGAAATTTTATAACATATGCATTAATAGATGGCTTGGAGAACTTGGAACACATGAAAATTCCAAAATGTAAGCCAGTGACCTCAGAGTCTGCAATGAATTGAGGGTGTCTCTCCTCCCTGGCTCTCCATCCAGGACCATCTGGGCTCCCTCCCCTCTTCTGTCCTGTACTCTGTGCAAGTTCATCATTTTTCTGGCTCCTGTGCCCCCCTCTTCCACACCCTCAACATGCAGTATGCCAGGCCCCGGAGGTTGGAACCCATCAACTCATCTCTCTTGTACCCATCAACCACAACCTTGGTTCCCAACTCTTCCAAACCTTGCCTCTTCAAGACCCCCTCTGGGGGTTCCACCCAGAGCCAGACTTGGAGGAGACTGATGGCACAGACCCCAGATCCTCATGGACATCCACCCACTTTTTTCTGGGCAGGTTCTCCTTCCTCTGTGCCAAGGCCTCTTCCACTCAGGCTACTGAGCCAGGAGGCAGGATTTGTTGGCCAGATAGTCAGCATTTAATACCAAAGATGTCACAGTGATAAGTAAAAGTAAATATACATGATTAAGAGGAGTCTAAGGGTTGGAGTTTACCAAGCCATCCTATGACTGAAAATCCCTTTAAAATTATTTTTATTAATTACCTACAAAATCAGGTTGGACTAGAATGATCTAAAGATCTTTGCCAGCTCTGTGCTATTGAGTCTAAGGAAAAGAAATGTGAGCTTCTTAGGCTATGAGAATAATAAGAGAAACAGTAAGGGCTCTTTGGTATTAGAATAAGATAGGAAATGAGAAGGGGAACTGAAACCCCCAAAAGATGTTGGCTATGACTAAAAGAAGAGTGAAAGGAAGGCATCAAAACCCTCTGACTGTCTATTCAAGGCAGTGAGGGAGAAAGTAGAGGCTAGAATCCATATTGGGAGGCAGACCAATGAGGTCAGCTCATCTCTGAAGCATCTCACCTTTAATCTCTCAAACAAAAAGATTATGCCTTCCAAACTACCCCCACTTCCCAGTGCTTGGGGAACCTCTGGCCGACTGTACGCTTTGTATTAGGATGCAACAGATTTATAGCCACCTTTCGTGGGGGGCTGGGGTTAGGGAGGGAAGAAGGAAGGAGTGGGTGTAAAGGCCTGAGGAGGAAACTGAGAAATGGAGGGGAGGAAAAAAAAGGTAGGCCCTTCCCAGTCCTGAATCGCTGGTTTGTGTGCTGGTGCTCTTTTCTCTCTTTCCCACTCCCTCTCCTTCTCTCTCTCTCAAGTGCCACACCTCCACCTTGGGAGGCCTTTGGGATTCACTCTTTTCTCATATTCCTAAAATCTTCCTCCCTCACGAAGTTCCCCCAGGCTCTCTTCTCCTAAAGTGACCCCTTCGGCCTCAGACCCTCCTCCCCCCTCCACACACACCCACAGCGCCCCCTCCCCCCTTCACTCATACTTATTCCAAATATAACTACTGGGTGCCTACTAGGCACTGTGTGAATAGCTATCTGAGTCAAGGTCGCTGCCCTCAAGGAGCTCACAGCTAGTGGGGGAGACAGCCAATGACACAAAGTAGGTTGCGGTGAGGGCACAAGGGGAGCGTCTCAAGCTCTTCTTCCCCCAAGACCAGTCATATGGATCTTTTCAGTTCCTCAAACTTGTCCTTTGCTTGTAGACCTCTGCATCTGTGGCTTCACTTCTCTTCACCCAGCTAACTCCTAATCAATCAGGGCTTCCTGGACGAAGCCCTTCCCCCCATCTCTGGGCTAGATTTAGATGCTCCTCAACCAGCCCCCAAAGTTCTGTGCCTCCCCTATCACGGCATCTACTACCCCGATTATAAGCGCTTGTTTTCACCGATTTCTGAGCTCCAAGTGCACCGAGACCTGAACTCTCGCCCGCCTCTGTGTCCCCAAAGTCCAGCACAGGGCCAGGCACATAGCAGGTTCAGGGAGTGGAGACCCGCTGGAGAGCCCAGGACCTTCGATCCCCCGACGCTTCTCCGCAAGCCCCGCCCCCTCACCTTCGCATTTGCTGGGCAGTCGAACCCAGTCGGTGTCCTCTGCTCGGGCCTGCCTCGGGCCCAGCTCCGGTGCCGCCAGGAGAAGCAGCAGCAGCAATAGCAAGGGGAGAAGCAAAAGACAGCGGGGCCTGGGCCCGGGCCGGGGCCGGGACGCGGGCTCAGGTAACAGCTCCATGGCCCAGCCGGACCCGACCCGAGCGGACCCGGCTGCGCTTCCTCCGGCTGCGCGAGCTAGGCAGCTTCCCGGAGCCGCTTCCGGGACTGCACACGTGCCTCGGCGTAACCAGGGCAACGGGGAGCCCCCTCCCGCCTGCTCCCGCTTCAGGCCGCCTCGTCCGGCCCCCAGAGCCGACGGAGGCCCGCGGACTAGGCAGCCAATGGGCTTTTCGGGGTTTGCTTCTAGCTAAAGGGAGGACGATCTTTTTTCGGCCTCGGCCAATGAGAGAGCGGATGGTGCCCTCAGTGACCTATGGCAACATCTTTTCCCATCCCATAACGGAGGCTCTGGGAGGGGCTGGAGGACCAGGGCTAGGGGAGAGGAAGCAGCGCCCTGGTCCTGAAAGGTATGGGAAAGACAGTCTTCACTGCCTTCTCCGTCTCCTTGCACGTCGCTTCTCCCCTGGGGTCATTATGAAGTTAGTACTTACTGAGCACCAGTGTTAAAATTTTATTATTATTATTGCTGCTGTTGTTATTGTTCTAATCGCCAGTCACTCTAGTAGGCGCTGTGGATGAGACCTGGACGATTCAAAGAGTCCCCAGCCTTCAAGCAGCTTTCTTAGGGCCCAGGAACCCTAGATTTGTCCCAGTGAGAACTAGAACAAATCATTTCCTCTCTGAGCCTCAATTTTTATCTGTATGATGACAAAGTGATCCTCCTAGCTGCTGTTCAAGACTTGCCTGTTCCTGCGACGCTCAAACGGGTTAATAGAATTAAACTTATTGAGCAGATTGTAAAAAGTTCATGCAATAATTTTCTTTTTAGTGTGTAATCTGGCTCCCTTTTCTGGCCTATTGTTTATTTCTTTGGATTCTGAGCTCCCACAAGGCAGGGACTTGGCTAATGAATGATTGATTTCCCTTCTACCTCCCCAGCAACAGGGCGCCTAGCACAAGGAGTTGCTCAGTGAAACCCCCTTGTGCTGTGTCATCAAGAGGAGGACTCTCTGGGTCTTTGGGGCTGCTTCAGGCTGCTCCTGAGCTCAGTGTCCTATGGACACGCACAGACCACGGCTGCTTCTCTGGGAGGTTGTCTGAAAATTCCATTTTTGTCCATAAATCCGTGTTTCCCAGTGCCTCATGTTTCCTTCCTAGAGGTTGGATATTTATGCTATTTTATAAAGACTTTAAAGGACTGATGCTCAGTCCATTGACTTGTCATTTCCTGATCTTAGTTTCTTTTCTTTTTTTTAAATTTATTTATTTTATTTATTTATTTTTGGCTGCGTGTGGGCTTTCTCTAGTTGTGGCGAGTGGGGGCTACTCTTTGTTGTGGTGCTCGGGCTTCTCATTGCGCTGGCTTCTCTTGTTGCGGAGCACAGGCTCTCGGCACGCGGGCTTCAGTAGTTGTGGCTCGCGGGCTCTAGAGCACAGGCTCAGTAGTTGTGGCGCACGGGCTTAGTTGCTTCCAGGCATGTGGGATCTTCCCGGACCAGGGCTCAAACCCGTGTCCCCTGCATTGGCAGGCGGATTCTTAACCACTGTGCCACCAGGGAAGCCCCTGATCTTAGTTTCTTGCTCAAAACAGTTGTGTGGGTGACAAGGCACTTTGGATAGGCAGGAGCTGTGTATGTAGAATTCCACAGTGTAGAGGGTCAGGACATTGTCCTGAGGTCCTCCATGCTCTCTAGGCTTCAAAAGACTTGAGGAGGCTCAAGAGTCTGGCCAGGAACCCTCTTGGGAAATAACATTAAGCCAGCCACAGTGGGGATTCAGAGTCTGGGGCAGGGCAGGATTGGGGGAAGGGGGGCAAGATGGGTAGGAGCACTGAAGCTAAGGGAAGCCTGCTTCCAGAATAAACAAAAGGGCCTCTGAGAGGACATTTACTGAGACACAGATTAGTTTAGGAGGAGCCCTGGGCTCAACATCTGGGCTGAGAGCTGGGAAGGGACAGTAGCTGGAGAAATTCTGAGATTATGGCTGGATACACCCCCACCCCCACCCAGCCTACCCCTCCCTCATTCTGTGTGTTAGGGAAGGAGCCGGCTCTGTAGGGATGGTGGACAGGTTGATTCCCCAGAAGTTGTGCCCTCTCCCTCCTTGAAGGATCCAAAAAAGAGCTGGGAGAATCTCCTTACAGGCTGGTGAGAGATGAACAGTGGAGGAGAGGTCAGGGTTTTCGTGGAAGAGTAGCTAAAAGGGCAGAGGGGCTCTGGCAAGCTGGGAGTCACTGACGCCATGTGTGTGGGGAGTGTTAGAGTACAGTTCCTCACCGCCACCTTGGGGGAAGGAAGACTGAAGTAGGGCCATTGATCCAGGGAACTGTCCTGCACTGCCCCAGGGGACATCTGGATTCACATGAATGCACCCAGAGATTCTTGGGGTGATTACTGGAGAGGAAACTCTGGAAAAGGCTGGGTTTCCTGCAAGAGCTGGACTAACGGAGGACACACAGGTTACACTTCATTGTGGGAGCCTCATATTCTATCAGTGCAAGAACTCTCTTTAGGAAAGAAAACAAAACGAAACAAAAACCTCTTTAGTGCCTGGCTCAGAGTTGAAGCTCAGTGAATATTTGTCACATGAATAATGACCCTTAATTGATTAATAATGTGTAAGTTTGGAATTACTATCTGTGTTCTTGGCATTGGTTATGATCCTGTTACTCTGGAATCCTGGCCCTATTCTTTTCTGTCAAGTCTGTGCAAGACTTCAGGCCCAGTGCCCCATCGTCCTGGGTTCCTGGGCTCCTCACCCTGACCTCTCAGAGAGGTTGGGCGAGGGTGAGGAGACAGAGAGGCGGCCTTGCCCCATGCCTGGTGATGAGGAAAGGAGACAGAGTTGGGACCACATCCACCCCCACCCCCAGCTCCACTCTGCAGTTTCCAGGCTCTCACCCTCAGGAAGCCTTCCCAGCTTTCTGCCTCCTGTAAATCTGCCAAATTCCCTCCTCCCAGAGCAGACAAGTGTTAAAATATTTTTCATTTGCTTGTGTCATATAAGTTCTCCTTTAATTGTTCTCAGTTATCAGCACCTCAAATGTCCCAGTGTCTGGGTCGATCACCACCCTCAAGGGGCTTCCAGTCTGATGGGAGAGACAAAGCCTTTTCCCTCAGAAAGCCGTCAGTCTGAGGGGGCGAGACGGAACCTAGCCCCCGGGGAAGCTCGGGTCAGCTGGAGGAGGCAGACCGCAGAGAAATGCTCCAAGGCTGGAGGCAGGAATACTGAGGGCGGGTCCCGAGCGCCACGCCCTGAGCACCAGCGGCCCCTCCTCTCAGACAGGGCTCCTGGGATCCCGACCCGGATGGCGGGTGTGAACCCAGCGGCCGTCCCGGGGTTGCAGCGCCGGCGGGGTGGACAGGCTGAGCCCTCGGCCTGTGGTCCACCCATCACTGCGGCGAATCCAGTCGGTGGGGGCTGCGGGCGATCCTCCCGGTGGCGGAGGCTGCGGGAGGAGAAGGTGGTCCGCCAGCGGGGTCGCGGGGAGCCCGGGGTCCCCAGGGCGAGGCGCCCGGGCCGGGTCCCCCCGCGCGGCGGGCGGGGCGCGGAAGCGGCTGCAGGTCAGAAGCACATCCAACAGCAGCAGCTTGAAGAGCAGCAGCCGCAGCGCCCCGAGCCGCAGCGCCTGGCCCCGGGTCCCTGCGGGAGAGAAGGAGCCGGTGAGCTGCCTAGAGGCTGGCGCTCAGCCCCACGCACGCGAGAAGGTTCACCAGAGGAGAGGGAACCCAGGGGACGTCCTTCCTGGTGCCTAACCTCAGCTCTGACTGGTGATAATAACAAACACCTTCCTAGCCTTCATTTAATTTTATTCCCCAGCAACCAAGGGGATGCAAGCCAGGCAGGAATTAGCATTTGGTGCGGAGGAGAGACACCAGCTCAGGTTTCTCTGTTTGGTAGGGAAGTAGAACCTGGCTCATGACTGCATCCAGCGGCGGGTGGGACTTTCCTCCACTCAGTCTCCCGAGGCTCCCTAGACTCCCAAGAGTCTCCCAAGGCTCTGATGCTGAGACCATCCCTCTGGGCTGCCCAAGGAGAGCTTCAAGGACCCTTCTGCTAGCTCTCACCTGTGCTTCTCAGCTGGCGTCCAGGAATTATGCTGGGGTCAGAGGATCTATCCCCACCTGACCCAGGGGTAGACAGAGGCCCAGGCTAGCCAGTGCCCCAACCCAGCAAGGCAGCCTCTTGAGGGGACCCATCAGGCCCAGAGCCCAACAGGGCCTGAGGTCCTGGTTCCTGGTACTCACCCCTGAGAGGCTCCCAGAGGCAGGTCCTGGTTGAGGAAGCCTCTCCTGCCAGTCAAGGAGAAAGGAGTAAGTCATTGGGATGGGCTGTGCCCTCCACCCCAGTGCTATGCCCTGGCCCTGCTCAGGGCAGCTCTTCTTGGAGCACTGGATAAATGGACAAATGAACCAGTAGTGGGAACCCTGAGCCCATCTGCAGCAAGTCCTCTGAGGGGCCCAGATCTCCCTCTCTCCTGGCTGTCCTCCTGCCCCTAGAGATGCCTCAGCACTTTTAGACAAGGAATCAATTTTCTTAGCAGCCTTCTTTGGAAGGCAGTACATTTATTCAACAAACATTCCTATTTGGAGGATGAGAAAACAAACATAATTCAAAAAGAGGAAGTAAGTCATCTGGTCAATAATAATAATAGCTGGCTTTGGACATGTTACTTAACCTTTCTGTGCCTATAAAATGAGGAGAATAATATGACCTACTTCAGAAGTGTAAAGTGTTTACAACAGTGCCTGGCACAGAATAAACAATAAGTAAGTGATAGCAACTTAATATTTAATTATTGTTTGATTCTAATAGGTAGGGTGTCATATTTAGGGTGATAATAGATATAGATATTAACCCTGGGTATACATAGAAAGATATTAACCTAGAAGGGAGGAGACATTATTACCTCTTGGAAGTCATGCATCAGAGCCTGGATTTGAATGAGATATCACTGTTTCAAATCCCAGAACTCAGGGCCCTGAGGCCACCCTCCTTTGACCCCAGACATCTCATCACCTAGATGGTTGGCACTTAGATTCCCTTCATGCCCCCTTGGCCTGGATTCTGCCCTCCCTGCCACCATATCCTGGTTTCAGGGGTGTGAAAGGGGCAGGGAGCAACCACAGGGGCCCAGGCTCTGTCCCCACCTGACAGCTGTAGAGGCTGTGTGCTCTGGCTGTGGTCCCCAGTCCCAGGCCCAGTGTGGCAGACCAAGGTCTCCCAGGCTGCCAGTTCCTCAGAGGGCAGGGAAAGCTGAGCCAAGCTAGTCCAGGTGCCATCAGCTGCTGGGGAAGGGCCATAGGTGAAGGCATCCAGTGAGCTGCCATTCCCAGCTGAGAACCAGATGGGACTCTCAAGGTCAGGGGGTGCAACGTCGAGGACCAGGCAAACCACCAGAGTCTGCTGCTTCCCATCCACCAGCAGTGTGATTGGTGGGGCCAGAGAGGGGAAGGGTGTGCTGCCCACACCTGCAAGAGAGCACGCACTTGTAGGGGGCTAGATCTGTCCATGCCCTCCCAGGTCAGCATCTCATATCCTTCCTTCTGGATTTCTCTCCTTCCATCTATCCTTCCACCAACCATCAATCTATCCTTCTACGCACTCATCCATCCCTCTCTCCTTGCATTTACCTATCTAACCACCTTCCTTCCCTCCATCCTTTCATTTTCCCATCTATTCATCCATCCTTTCTTTTTTTTTTAATTAATTAATTATTTATTTTTGGCTGCACTGGGTCTTCCTTGCTGTGCGCAGGCTTTCTCTAGTTGCGGCGAGCAGGGGCTACTCTTTGTGGCGGTGTGCGGGCTTCTCATTGCAGTGGCTTCTCTTTGTTGCGGAGCACAGGCTCTAGGCATGCGGGCTGCAGTAGTTGTGGCACGTGGGCTCAGTAGTTGTGGCACACGGACTTAGTTGCTCCGCGGCATGTGGGATCTTCCCGGACCAGAGCTCGAACCTGTGTCCCCTGCACTGGTAAGCGGATTCTTCACCACTGCGCCACCAGGGAAGTCCCTCATCCATCCTTTCTTCCATCATCCATCTTCCCTACATCTCTTCTTTCTACTTTCCATCTATATTTCTATCCATCCATCCATCCATCCATCCATCCATTTATCCATCTTTCCTTCCTTCCATTCATCCATCCATTCTGCCATCCTTCTGTCACCTACCTATCATACGTGAATCTCTCTGTGCCAGGCACTGGGGATACAACATTAATTAAAATATTGTCCCTGCTCTCAATGATCTCAGTCCCATGAGAAAGACAGCAGATGCAAACAAATATTTATAGTACCTTGTTGTGCCAGCCTCAGGAGAGTGGTTACCTCTGAGGAGGAAGGGAAGGAAATAGAATCTGGAATGAGATCAAAAGGGGCCTCAAATGTATCTGTGTGTTTTTGTTTCTTTTAAAAAATATTTGATTCAAATATGGCAACATTTTAACTATTTGCTAATCTGAGTGGAGTATGCGTGGGTGTTTGTTGTATTATTCTTCCTTCTTTTCTGTAGGTCTGTAGTATTTTTCAACAGCTTTGTTTAGATATAATTCACATACCATACAATTCACCCATTTAAAGTGTATGTCTGGGGACTTCCCTGGTGGTCCAGTGGCTAAGAGTCTGCACTCCCAATATCAGGGGGCCCGGGTTTGATCCCTGGTCAGGGAACTAGAGCCCACATGCCGCAACTAAGAGTTGACATGCCGCAACTAAAGATCCCGCATGCCACAACGGAGATCCGAGTGCCGCAACTAAGACCCGACACAGCCAAATAAATAAATAAAATAAAGTGTATATCTGTATTATTTTATAATTAAGAAAACAAAAATAAGTCATGTGGGTACTGCAAACATTTGTCCTATATTTTTCAGAATAGTCTTGATTTTCCAAAATCTTATTCTTTTTGGTAAAGATGACTCATTTAATATATAACAAAATCTTATTTTTGAATAGTTGGATATCGGGAATTCCCTGGCAGGCTAGTGGTTAGGACTCGGTGTTTTCACTGACATGGCCTGGGCTCACTTCCTGGTAGGGAAACTGAGATACCACAAGCCACTTGGTGCGGCCAAAAAAAAAAAGAACAGTTGGATATCTTTCCATATAAATAAAATCTCAAAGGTTAAAACCTACAAATTCACACCATGAGTTAGGTGCAGCCAGGGTAAAGAAATGCCCCAGGGTGCCGGGAAGGGAAGCCAGAGAATCTCATGGGGACTTAGAGGTGGGGGGGGTGCTCACAAAAGATTTCTTTTTTTTGGCTGCATCACGTGGCATGTGGAATCTTAGTTCCCCGACCAGGGATCGAACCTGTGCCCCCTGCAGAGGAATCCTAACCACTGGACTGCCAGGGAATTCCCTCACAAAAGATTTCTTGAAGGTCAAATAACTGACCTAGAAGCAGGAGGATGGTAAGTAGCCCGCTCAGGATTTGAATTCAGACCTCTGTGACTCCAAATCCCACAGACCACCCCACTTGGAAGGATGACTAAGATTTGCTACATGACGCAGTGGATCAAGCCTGGGACATGGCCTCAGACAGAGTTGGTTTGACTCCTGAGTTGTCCACTTAATTTAGAGTCTTAATTGTCCCATTGATAGAATGGGGTTAATAACACCAGCCCAGTAAAATTGCTGTGAAGAATAAAAATCATGAATATAAAACACCTTGGCAGATAAGTATCATCAATACTAATATTGATAAGGCATCACAAACAAAGGGAGGAGAGAAGGCTGGCAGTGAGCTCCAGGACCCTCAACCTCCTGAGCCTTTTCAGCTGTACAGAGAGACACACTCCCCTAGCTGAGTTCAGCATCTACCTCCTCCGTGAAGCCTCCCAGGATTGCTCCTCCTCACCCTAGCTGCTTCTTTCCCAGAGCTCAGGCCTCCCAACATGGGCTCTCCCCGATCCACATGGGTGTGGTTTATCTCCCTAGCGAGGGTGAGCTGGTGACATACTGGCGGCCAGCTTTAGAACAAGGAGATGCCCCAACTCAAAGTCAAGGACCTGTCCCCACCACACACATGCGAACATGCACAAGCTTCTAGATGAAGCTGGAATTCTCAGAATTTGACTCCTTTGTCTCCAGCCTTGATCTTTGGAGGACTGGGATCGGGGTCGGGGGTCAATACACTGGGAAGTCGCTGAGGCCTTGAGACTTCTGAGAGCCCATTTGTAGGGGAAGCTGGGAGTGAACGTGAGACACCCTGAGCCCTGAGGGTAGGAGACTGGACAGTAAGGAGGGTGGGACCTCACCATGTTGCTCGTGCCCCATCACCCCATATAACACAACACAGCCAGGGTACCCCCCCCCCCATCATACACACCTGTCCAGCTTGCTCTGAGAGGTGAGTACCCTTCCTCCCAACACTGTGGACTCCAGGGGAGCAGAACTTGGGGGCCCCAGAGCAAGGTAGCTGGGAGGTAGAATATAATGGGGAAGGGGATGATGGGCTTCTGGTGAGACCCTCCCCAGGGGACCCAGGTACCTCTGTCCTGCCTCCCTGAATCCCTCCCACACCTAGGGACGCCCAGAGTGAGGGAGTAGGCTTGGGCAGACTAATGGGGCACAGAGAGGGATGCAGGCAGGGCGCTCACCTGTGGGCAGGGCTGGACACCCGAGGGCCAGGAGAAGCAGCAGCCAAGTCCCAGGCATGGCCCACCTGTGAAGAGGCAGGACCCAACTGCAGACCTGGGCTGTGGGCTGGCGGAGGAGGCGGCCACAGGACTGCCTCACAGGCCACAGGCCCAGCTGCATCTCAGCTGCTCCACCACGGAGCCGTTTCCCCAGGTGAGGGGCCCCTCCCACCCTCACCCTGGCCCCCAAACCCAGCCTTCTCTCACTCTCTCACGGGTCCAGGGAACTCAGAGTGCCACTACCACACCAGGAGTCAGATGCCACACCCCCTCCCATCTGAAGAGCACTTCACAGTGTGCAAAGCCTTTTCCCAGTCACTGCCCCTGCCATCTACAGGATCCAGAGCACTTGATGGTAGGTCAGGGGCTTAACATACAGCACTTCATTCCATCCAGCCAACAACTGTGAGTTCCATTTCACAGGTGAGGCAACTGAGGCTGAGAGAGATTGAGTGACCTTCCCAAGGCCACACAGCTGGCAGGTGGCAGAGCCAGGGCTTGAACTGTTTTCTGATGGCTGGCCTTACTATAGCCAAAAAGCCCAATAAACTTATTTCCATGTAGTTACAACCCTTTTAAATAGAATTTATTTTTTAGTGCCATTTCAGGTTTATAGCAAAAGTGACCAGAAATTTCAGAGATTTCCCACATACTCCCTGCCCCGTCATATCAAACCTCTTCTTAAAAATAAACTTTTTAGGGAATTCCCTGGTGGTCCAGTGGTTAGGACTTGGCGCTTTCACTGCCGTGGGTCTGGGTTTAGTCCCTGGTCGGGGAACTAAGTTCCCGCCCCCTCCCCGCAAAAAACTTTATAAATTCTGTTTTCAGTGACTCCACTAAATTTTATCTGTAGCTGTTATTTTGACCCTGAAACTTTACATCTAAGTATATACCCTAAGGGAATAATAAGAGATTCAGTCATTATAAGACAAAGATTTATGCACAAAAATATTCTTTGAAGTATTATATTAAAAAACAAGAGATGGGCTTCCCTGGTGGCGCAGTGGTTGAGAGTCTGCCTGCCAATGCAGGGGACACGGGTTCGAGCCCTGGTCTGGGAAGATCCCACATGCCGCGGAGCGGCTGGGCCCGTGAGCCACAACTACTGAGCCTGCGCGTCTGGAGCCTGTGCTCCACAAGAAGAGAGGCCGCGATAGTGAGAGGTCCGCGCACCGCGATGAAGAGGAGGTTCGCGCACCGCGATGAAGAGTGGCCCCCGCTTGCTGCAACTGGAGAACGCCCTCGCACAGAAACGAAGACCCAACACAGCCATAAATAAATAAATAAATAAATAAAAATTAAAAAAAAAAAAAAGAGCACAGGAACACTGACCTCTTGTTTAAAAAAAAAAAAGAGAAATTGGAAACAACCTAATTGTTCAATGCTAGGAGAGGGTTCAATGATGTTTGGTGTATTTATATTAGTGAATATTACGCAGCAGCTTTTTAAAATAATTAATTAATTAATTAATTAATTTTTGGCTGTGTTGGTCTATGTTGCAGTACTCTGGCTTTCTCTTGTTGCGGTGAGTGGGGCCTACTCTTTGTTGCAGTGCGAATGCTTCTCATTGCAGTGGCTTCTCTTGTTGCAGAGCACTGGCTCTAGGCGTGCGGGCTTCAGTAGTTGTGGCACACAGGCTTAGTTGCTCCGCGGCATGTGGGATCTTCCTGGATCAGGGCTCAAACCCGAGTCACCTGCATTGGCAGGCGGATTCTTAACCCCTGTGCCACCAGGGAAGTCCCCATGCAGCAGCTTTTAAAAAAAATATTTATTTGGCTGCGTGGGCTCTTAGTTGCGGCATGCGGGATCTAGCTCCTTGACCAGGGATCAAACCTGGGCCCCCTGTATTGGGAGTGCAGTCTTAACCACTGGATCACCAGGGAAGTCCCTATGCAGCAGCTTTTAAAAACGTGTTTTCAAAAGAATGTTTAATGACATGGGATGTAGAAGAGAGTTTGGTTCAGAGTGTGGGCTGTGAAGCCAGAATACCTGGCTTTCAATCCTGACTATATCATTCAGGAGTTGTGTGACTTTCACCAAATTACTTACTTCCCTAATCCTCCATTTCCTTATCTGTAAAACGGGAATGATAATACCTCAAAGGGGTTCTGTGATATTTAACAAGATCATCCATGAAGCAGCTCCAGCATTATTCTCTATACATAGTAAGAAGTCAATAAATGTTCTCCCTTTCTTTATATATGTGTATACATAATTACATACACAGAAAGTCTAAACAAACAGGATGCAAATTTAAAGGCACAATATATACCCAATTTTGTATAAGAAATATATAACTATTCCTAGAAGGATGAAGACCAAACGTTAACAATGGTTATCTCTGCATGTTAGGCTTTTGGATAGTTTTTATTTTCATCTTTATAATTGTTCATTTATTAAATTTTCTATGATGAATCTGTATTATTTTTAAAATCAGGAAAATAAACATTATTAAAACATAAAACTACAGATGTACCATAGTTTATTTAGCCATTCCTTTGCTTTCAGACATTTGGGTTTTCCAGTTTGGGGCAATAAATATCTTTGGTCATAAAGTATTTTCCAAATTCATACTTATTTCCTTAAAATTGGCTTAAAGGCCTCTGTGATTTTGGGAGGGGATTTGTTTAACTTAAAAAATTTTAAATTGTAGTAAAGCACATATAACAAAATTTACCATCTTAACCATTTCAAGTTCAGTGGCATTAAGTACATTCCGATTCTTGTGCAACCACCACCATCATCCATCTCCAGAATTCTTGCAAAACTAAACACTCCATTCCTCCTCCCTTCAGCCCCAGGCAACCACAATTCTATTTTCTGTTTCTGTAATTTTGACTACATCATTAAAGTGGAATCATACAGTATTTGTCTTTTTGTGCTTGGCTTATTTCATTTAGCACTATATCCTCAAAGTTCATCATCCATGTTGTAACTTGTGAGAACCTCCTTCCTTTTTAAAGGCTGTATAGGGACCTCCCTGATGGCGCAGTGGTTAAGAATCCCCCTGCCAATGCACGGCACACGGGTTTGAGCCCTGGTCCAGGAAGATCTCACATGCTGCGGAGTAATTAAGCCCATGCACCACAACTACTGAGCCCTGTCACCTAGAGCCGGTGCTCCACAACAAGAGAAGCCACCACAGTGAGAAGCCTGCGCACCACAGCGAAGACCCAACGCAGCCAAAAATAAAATAAAATAAAAATACATTAAAAAAAAAAGGCTGGGGCTTCCCTGGTGGTGCAGTGGTTAAGAATCTACCTGCCAGTGCAGGGGACATGGGTTCGAGCCCTGGTCCGAGAAGATCGCACATGCCGCGGAGCAACTAAGGCCGTGCACCACAACTACTGAGCCTGCGCTCTAGAGCTCGTGCTCCACAACAAGAGAAACCATCGCAATGAGAAGCCCGCGCACCGCAACGAAGAGTAGCCCCAGCTCACGGCAACTAAAGTCCACATGCATCAACGAAGACCCAACGCAGCCCAAAATAAATAAATTAAAAAAATTTTTAAAGTCTGAATAATATTCCACTGTATGTACATTCTACATTTTGCTTCTTATCCATTCATCTCTCAGTGGACATCCCTCAACGTTTGTTTCCCTGTTTTAACTGTTGTGAACATGGGCATACAAATCTCTCTTCAAGATCCTACTTTCAGGGAATTCCCTGGCAGTGCAGTGGTTAGGACTCCGTGCTTTCACTCACTGGACCCAGGTTCAATCCCTGGTCGGGGAACTAAGATCCCAGCAAGCCACATGGCATGGCCAAAAACAAACAAATAAACAAAAAGATCCTACTTTCAGTTCTTTTGTGTATATACCCAAAAGTGACATTGCTGGATCATATGGTAATTTATTTTAATTTTAATTTTGATAGTGGCCATCATAATTGATAGTGTGAAGTGTTATCTCATGGTGGATTCAATTTGCATTTCCCTAATGATTAGTGATGTTGAGCATCAGAGGCCTCTGTGTTTTAAGTCTCCCTGATACACCTGTTGTACTAATTTATGTTAGTATAAAACCACCACAATGTATGAAAGGCCCACTTCATCCCCATCAGCATTTAACATTTCTTTAAAAAATAAAATAAAATAAAAAATTAAAAATCTTAATTTCTTCAGTTAAAATGGTATTCATTTCTCTGATAACATTATTTTCCCATCTTAATTGTTTCCTTCACTGTATTGTCTGTTTGTTGTCTGCTTGTAGTCTTAGTGTCTTAGTAGTTTTTTTTTTTTTTAATTTATTTATTTACTTATTTTTGGCTGTGTTGGGTCTTCGTTGCTGTGCGCCGGCTTTCTCTAGTTGCAGCAAGGCAGGGAGGAGGGGGCTACTCTTCGTTGCGGTGCGCGGGCTTCTGATTGTGGTGGCTTCTCTTGTTGTGGAGCACGGCCTCTAGGTGCACGGGCTTCAGTAGTTGTGACACGTGGGCTCAGTAGTTGTGGCTCGTGGGCTCTAGAGCACAGGCTCAGTAGTTGTGGCGCACGGGCTTAGTTGCTCTGCAGCATGTGGGATCTTCCTGGACCAGGGCTTGAACCCGTGTCCCCTGCATTGGCAGGCGGATTCTTAACCACTGTGCCACCAGGGAAGCCCCATTCTTTTTTTTTTTTAATGTATTTTTTAAAATTTAATTTGATTTTTGGCTGCGTTGGGTCTTCGCTGTGGTGCCAGGCTTCTCATTGCGGTGGCTTCTCTTGTTGTGGAGCACCGGCTCTAGGCGACAGGGCTCAGTAGTTTTGGCGCACGGACTTAGTTGCTCTGCAGCATGTAAGATCTTCCTGGACCAGGGCTCGAACCCATCCCCTGCTTTGGCAGGCGGATTCTTAACCACTGCGCCACCAGGGAAGCTCCTCACTGACTACTTCTAATTTCACTTTTTTTTTAAGTCTACGGTTTTTTTGTTTTTGTTTTGTTTTGTATGAACCAACATATCCATCTTGCCTACTGGGATTTATCTCATTCCTTCAAGCCTAGAAAGTCCTCTCTCCTCCAAAGGATGGATACATTCCTACTTCTATTGTCTTTTTGTGCACTTGTAGTTTAATCTCCTGCTCCCAATTTAACTCCATCAGGAACTGAATTAATTTTGGTATATTATGGAAGATGTGCATCTAAATTTCTTTTTTTTTCCCCAAAGAGCTAATCAGTTATCCCAGGATTATTCATAAGTAATCCTTTCTGTCCCCACTATTTGCAAAACATTCTCTATTACGTGTTAATGTCTTTTACATTGGCGGGTTTACTTCCTGGCTCCCGGATTCCTTTATTTTGGTGCCAGCCTCACTCCGTTTCCTTCTGGATGGTTATTTTAATAATCATGTCAATAGCACTCTCCGGTGTCCTAAGGGACTCCCTGCAGCCAGGGCTGCGCTCCCGCCCCTTTTCCCGCGGGGTAGCCTGGCGGCCTTCGGCGCCAAGTGTTCCCAGGCGCAGCGGGTGCCCAGGTGCGCGCAGTCTCGGTGGGTTCCCGCCGGGCGGGGGAGGGAGAGAGGCAGGTGTCCCTAACGACTCTCCCGCCTTCCATCCTGGGGAGGTGCTAGCTCGGGCTCAGTTACCACAATACAGATGGGGAAGAGCCCTCGGGCTTGCTTCGTTTTTTTGAGTTTCAAGATCTTCCCAGGACGAGAAAGCCGAAGACCCCCACCCCGCGCAGCCAGCCGCCTGCCTCGCTGGCTGCCCGCTTGGGCCCCCTTGCGCTGAGACAGCTACCCTTCCCCTGGCCCACTCCCAGCTCCCTGGACACAGGTCGGCCTGGAAGTTTTCTTTGCCCTCTCTTACATCGGTTCCCTCCTTCCAGGAGCCCCAGGAATCTCCCCCTGACCCCACAGTCTTGCTGGTCCTAAAGATGCCCTCCCCCAGGGCGGTGAGGATGCCCCCCCCCCCCAGGGCGGTGAGGATGCCCCGACATGCTGGCTTTAGATCCGCGAGCTGAAACCCTGCTCTGAGCTCCTCACTTGGGACTGAACCTGCCATTTGCAGACCCGCTACCTAGAGCCAGGCCATGTTCACAGACATCTCATTTAATCCTCACAACCACGCATCAGGTATTTTCATCCCAGTTTTGCAGTCGAGGAAACTGAGTCTCTGAAAAACGAAGTTACTTCGAGGAAGATTCTCTAGCAGGCAAGTGGTGGAACTGTGCGTTCATTACAAGGTTGTATTTACAGGTCTGTCTCTCCAAAACTCTTTTCACAAGGTTTTGGAGAGAATTCAATTAAATATGAGGACACACCTGAGTACCTGGTACACAGCAGATTATCCCTCTCCTCTCTTTTTTCACATGCACAGGTAGAAAACCAGGGCTGTGGTTAAACTGAGATGAGCCACATAGAATGTGAAAAAGAAAATTAAGGACAAGTAGCAGGGCTTCTTAGAGAAGATTGCTGATATTACCAGATAATTACTGAGTGTAAATCTGACCTATCTGATTAGACTGTAGCCAGAGGGGCAAACAGGGGGTCAGCATGTGTGTGTCTGATGAAATAGCAAGTATAAGTCTCTTCCAGGAACACATATTCCATTGATCAAATGAAAATCCTACAATAATATTTAAAATGAAAAATTAAAATCACGTAAATGTTCAATGTTAAAGTAATAAAGGAATAATCTAGGGTGAGTCTACATGATGAAATATTATGTAGGCCTTAAAATGTCCTTTCATTCAGACCCATTTATTGGTCTCTGTTTTATGCCAGAGATTGGGGTTGGAGATAATAAGACAAAAAGAGAAGCTCCCTGCAGTCAAGGAAGGAGACAGACTCATAAACAGAGGGACTCTAGTGTGACAGATGCCGTGACTGAAGCATGTGTGTGTGTGTGTGTGTGCGTGTGTGTGTGTGTTTAGGGGTAGAGACTGGGGTTCTGAGACAGGGAGATCATTCTTCTAGAGCTGGAATAAGCATCAGGACAAGTGCTTTAGACGATGGTACTTGAGCCAAGTCTTGATTCTTTCTAAAGAGTTTGTAATGCTATGGAAAACTTTTGTTATGATGTTAATTTTAAAAGGATACAAAAAATAGTATGATCTGATGTTCATGGAGCCACCATACCAGCTTTGGGTTGCTTAACACCAAGTTTAATTTATATAAGAAAGACGTAAACTTTTATCTTGCATACACTATTGTTACTTTAGGTTTTCTGTTGCTCATTGCCAAAACTAATCCTAATTAAAATACATGCTGTATGTGCCAGGGTCCTAGCAGGAACACTGATGGGTAATTTTGAAGAGAGTTTAATAAAGTGATTGTTTATAAAGGTGTGGGTGGGGTATGGAGAAATCGCTGGGGCTGCTACAGTACCTCATGGTTAGTAACAGTGGGGTGTCAGCACCTGAGGTCTGAAGAGGGGAGGGAGCAATTGACAGGAACCCAGAGCCAGAGAGAGCTGTGTGGAGAGGGTGCCTGACAATAGCTGTGACCTTCAATCATTGTAGGTAGTGTTGATTCTTCAGGGAAGGAAGCAGGAGAATAAATTCCCTGACTTCGCTATCCTCCCATCTTCAGACGCCTGACTGGTCCCTCACTGGCTGAATCCAAGTGGGGGTGTGTGGGAGTCCTCTGATGCCGCTCAGCTTTCCAGGGCACAGGGCTGGTGGGGTGAGGAGGGGGAGGGGGAATCTGGAGCATCCGCAGGAAGCTCCTCTTAGCCTTTTCCAGAAGAAAAACCCATGTCCTCAGCACAGAGGACACACTGGGTCACATTGGCTACTATATCATTGGGAGGTGATGTCATATGTCCACTGAAACCTAAAATATTAGCTCCCATAAGTTAGCAGGGGACAATGGGGGTTATGAGGCCTAAGTTCATATTCAGAGCTGCCTACTTTTTCCTCCAATGATGTATTCTTCTTATCCTTTACCAGCACCTTGGCTGGGCAGTTTTTATTTTTTAATCAATCAATTAATTAATTTTTTGGCTGCATTGGGTCTTTGTTGCTGCATGCGAGCTTTCTCTAGTTGCAGTGAGTGGGTGCGAGGGCTTCTCATTGTGGTGGCTTCTCTTGTTGCAGAGCACGGGCTCTAGGCGTGCGGTCTTCAGTAGTTGTGGCTCACGCGCTCTAGAGCGCAGGCTCAGTAGTTGTGGCGCACGGGCTTAGTTGCTCCGCAGCATGTGGGATCTTCCCAGACCAGGGCTCGAACCTGTGTCCCCTGCATTGGTGGGCGGATTCTCAACCATTGCGCCACCAGGGACTGGGTTCTTTACCTGCTGGTGACTCAAAGCTTTATTCCTGTGGGGTCTGAGTCCTTGGTAGTCTTGACACTGTGGGTTGCTGAAGTTTTCTGCTAACCAGGACAACCGAGCAGAGAATTATTAAGAGGCACTTTGTGAATCCCCTGGATTCCAGTTCTAGTGCCTACCTCTGTTACATGGTAGCAAGCTAATTTTCTCTGATAATTGGGATTAGTCAACCCAGGCATTACAGTAACCCCTTTCTCTGCCTGTTGGTTCAGTAGCATGAGAAACCAAAATGGCCAGGGGCCATCTCAGCTTCCAAGTCATCAATACTGTGATCATTCCACAGTGCAAATGTTTCTCCCTTGAATGCTAAGGATCGCCAAATTCCCTGAGGGCAAGGTTCTGGGGATGGGTAGCAAAAGTTCTTCCAGTAGGTTATAGACTTTAGCTATAATAGTGAAAAGGCTACTGCTACCCCCACCTCTCAGTTACATATAATACGATTCCGGTTTTGGTTTAAAGAATACACCGCATCCTGCAGGAAAGCACTTCCTCCTTGTAGGGTGTAGTTTCTTAGCTCTGTTCTAACTGTGCCTTCAGCTGGCCAATCCTCCATTCTGTCAAGCCAGCTGCTCCTGGGTCATGGGGCACATGGTGAGACCAGTGGACGCCTTGGGTGTGAGCTCATTTGTACATTTCCTTGGCTATAAAATGTGTGCCCACGTTGGAGGCCATGTTATGTGGCATGCCATGGTGATGGATAAGGTATTCTGTACGTCCGTAAATGGTGGCACTGACAGAAGTACTGTAGGCAGTGGTGAATTCATACCTAGAATATGTGTCTGTTCTCTCTTTTTTTTATATACGTTACTTGATTTATTTATTTATTTATTTATTTATTTATTTATTTATTGGCTGCACCTAGCGGCATGTGGGATCTTAGTTCCCTGACCGGGAACCAATCCCGTGCCCTGTGCATTGGAAGCGTGGAGTCTTAACCACTGGACCGCCAGGGAAGTCCCCTGTGTCTGTTCTCTTGAGGATAAAGCACAGTCCATCCACACTGGGGGGGGGGGCGGCTCCCAATCAAATCAGTCTACACCAGGTGAGAACGGTACCCAATCAGGCTGTAAGGAGGATGGTCACTCAGCACTGGCTACAGCCAGATTAGCCTCAGAGAGGGGAAGACCATGTTATTAAGCCAAAGCATAGCTTCCATCCCTGCCATCATGGGTCCACTGAACAAGCCCTGGAGTGCCTGGGGGAACGGCTGACCGCGGTCCAGCGCCTGTCACTTTGTCCACCTGATGACCATTCTTTCCCATGCTTTATTCTGGGTCATTGTAGTTACCTTGCCTTTGGCTGTTAAGCACTGCCATCTGCTCTTTACCGCACCAGGATACCATTATTCTCATCAAGATCAAGGAATTAAGTTTCACAATCCAGCATCCCCCATTAGCATCTCCAGCCTACAGAGGACAGCCGTCAGAGCTAGCCAAGGATGCTGGTGGCCCTTACCAATGCATTTCTTTTCTTTTTTTTTTTTTTAAATCTGTATTTTAATCGCTACTCTTTTTTTTTTTTAATTTATTTATTTAATTATTTTTGGCTGTGTTGGGTCTTTGTTTCTGTGCGAGGGCTTTCTCTAGTTGCGGCGAGCGGGGGCCACTCTTCATCGCGATGCGCAGGCCTCTCACCATCGCGGCCTCTCCCGTTGCGGAGCACAGGCTCCAGACGCGCAGGCTCAGTAATTGTGGCTCATGGGCCCAGTTGCTCCGCGGCATGTGGGATCTTCCCAGACCAGGGCTCGAACCCGTGTCCCCTGCATTGGCAGGCAGATTCTCAACCACTGCGCCACCAGGGAAGCCCACCAATGCATTTCTTAATGTGTTGGTGAAGGGAGTGTTTTCCAGACTCCCTTAAAATACATGGCTAGGGGTGGCTAAGCAGATTGCACATAATAAATCCAATCCAGCATTCCCATCTCTCTGAGATTTTGGATTCCTTCCTCTATAGTATGCCAGGGAAATTCTGGCATTTCAAGTTGATTAACTCTAGGTTACCATTAAGTCCAGGCTTTCGTTAAGCAAGCTAGCAGACTATGAATTCCTCTCCCAGGTGCTCGAGCCAATACATGAAGTCCCAAATCCTGGATGAGCATCCATGGCCATGAGTTTGGCCAAACTGGATCTTACATTCCACGCTCCTGGGTCTGTTTCCCTTCGAACCCTCTTCCACACACGCTCCTGTGGCTCCTGCCAAGGCAGTTTGCCAGGGCCTGTGACTCTTTCTGTCTGGGGGCATTCTCCTCTTAGCGTGGGCCTTGTGCTTCTCCACCCAGGCTGTGCTGGGATCTAACTCATGAAGGGCCTGGGGCCAGGAGGGATGGAGGCAGGAAGGGTTCTGAGGCTGATATCCCAGGAGACAGGATCACAACAAGAGGAGATTGTCTCTACAGATAAGACACTTCAAAAGAATTTAGGAGTTCAGAATTAGCCTTATCCATGTCTGTCCAAATGTCCCCATCTCAGGGTCCCACCCCTTCCCCATCAATGCCTTTCCCTTAGCATAAGAGACCTAGAGGGCTGAGGTTTTTTGTTTTGTTTTGTTTGGTTTGGCGGGGCCATGTGGCTTGTGGGGTCTTAGTTCCCTGATCGGCAGAGAAAGCTCGGAGTCCCAACCACTGGACCGTCAGGAATTCCCTAGAGGGCTGAGTATTGAGTCAGCCATATGAACCCTCTCTGTAGGAGGTGAGGGACTCCTTCAAGGTCCCATCAAGGAGTCCTAATTGCTCACTCACATTCCTCATCAGGCACTGGTAACTCCCAGTTCTCCTTTCCCCTGCACATGTTCCCGGAGGCCATCAGAAGCCAAATAACTCCCCACCATAGTGAAGAAGGGCCACAGCCATTCCATCTCCCATCTCCCCACCCCAGCAATGCAGTACCCTACACTTCATCCCATGCCACCCCCAATGATAATTTTTGTTTTTCTTTTTTTTTCCCAATGATAATTCAAGTAATAGTGATACCTCTGCATGCAGTGCATTACCTGGGTGCATTTCCCCCACTGCAAGGAGGTTTCCTTTACTCCCTGAATTTTTTTTTTAATTTACTTTTTATTATTTTTGGCTGCATTGGGTCTTTGTTGCTATATATGGGCTTTCTTTAGTTGTGGCGAGCGGGGGCTACTCTTCATTGCAGTGCGCAGGCTTCTCATTGCGGTGGCTTCTCTTGTTGCAGAGCACAGGCTCTAGGCGTGCGGGCTTCAGTAGTTCTGGCTCGTGGACTCCAGAGCGCAGGCTCAGTAGTTGTGGCTCACGGGCTTAGTTGCTCCGCAGCATGTGGGATCTTCCCAGACCAGGGCTCAAACCCGTGTCCCCTGCAATGGCAGGCGGATTCTTAACCACTGCACCACCAGGGAAGTCCTGGGCTGCTTATTTCAGTTGGCACATTACATTGTTACCACATCAGGCACCATACTGCATTACTTATATAATAAATTCTGTGATACATGTATATCATAATTATCATAATAATTTACTTCTGTGACTTTTCGGTAGACTGTGAGCCCCTTGAGGACAGGGGTCTGTATACTAAGCACTTGGCGCTGTGCACAGCACATGGCAGGCTCTCAGCCAATGCTTGCATTGAGTTGAATTCAGTCTTTTCTCCTTGAGTTTATAATAATAGATTCAGTCAGGCAGGCATTTAGTTAACATTTTATTTCTTTTTTTTTTCCAGCCCCATCCCAGTAATGCTAATATAAAACTTTAACATACTATTGTACGTTAACTTATAATTGTAACAGTGTACATTCCTTGAGGGTAGTCAAAAATTTTTTTAAATAAATTTATTTATTTGTTTATTTATTTTTGGAGGTGTTGGGTCTTCATTGCTGCACTTGGGCTTTCTCTAGTTGCAGCAAGAGGAGGTTACTCTTTGTTGCGGTGCGCAGGCTTCTCTTGTTGCAGAGCACGGGCTCTAGGCACGTGGGCTTCGGTAGTTGTGGCTCGTGGGCTCTAGAGTGCAGGCTCAGTAGTTGTGGCGCACGGGCCTAGTTGCTCCATGACACGTGGGATCTTCCCGGACCTGTGTCCCCTGAGTTGGCAGGCAGATTCTTAACCACTGCGCCACCAGGGAAGTCCCTAGTTAACATTTTCTGAGCACTAGGTCTCTGCAGGTGCTGGTCTGGGCACATAGGGATACTAGGTGAGTAGGACTCATGGCCTAAGAGTATGTGGATGAGCAAGGGACTGTGGGAGCGTAGAATAAGGATCGGTTCATTCTGATGGCAATGATGGGAGGGGTGGGCCCACTGAGAAGCCTTTGAAGGATGAATTGGGCTCCAATAAATGGGGGGGAGGGTGTTTCCTGTTGAGATGCAATGTTGAAAATCATGGGTGAAAGATGTCTAATGGGTTATAAATGAGTTCAGGGGTGTTTGGAGCCTGTCTCTACACCTAGAGGTTGACATCTGGCCTTGCCACACCCTGCCGACGTGACCTCTTGGCTTCTGGGGTCCTCGCAGATGGAGGGAAAGGCTGTAGATGGGCCTGGATGGGAAGTGTCTTCCCCTGCCTGTGGGCTTACTTGGTTTTCCTTCTTTTGCCTCCCTGCGTTCTGCATGCACATGTGTGGCAGGGCACAGACTCAGAATGGCTGTCCACAGGGGCAGGGGCCTCTGTGCCCCATCAAGGGGAGGCAGGCTGGGTTACGAGTCAGTGGGCTCAGGTTCCCATCCCAGCCCTGTTACTCCTTTTCACAGGCTCGGTTTACCTCTCTGTATATAAGAGGGTTATTCTCAGTGATGTGTGAGGTCCCTCCTGACAACCCCTGATTCCTAGACTTGTCCTGTCCATACTACAGACTTGTGCTCAGGAGATGAAAGAATGTGAGGGAAGAAAAAAGATGACACTGAGACAACTCCCCACTTCCCAAACACATACATATTACTGTCCCTAATTCTGAGGAAATTTGGTCCTTACTGAGCCTGGGAGGACACCCAAGGTTGGTCTTAATCTCATAAAGATGTCTTCATCTTGCCCTTCGCTGGTCGGAATGGTGGAGCAGAAAACCAGAGCCCCCCAGATAGGATGTTGGGAGTGGAACTGGGGCCAAGGACATCTGAGAAAGAAAGGGAACCTAGTGATTTAGGAGGGAGTCCAGAAACTGATGCAGGCCACAGAGAGAAAGGTGAGTTCTTCCTTCATTCAGTGTTGGGTTAAAAACCCCAAATGGAGTACTGCCATTCAGCTCTAGTGCTAAGCACCCGTAGTTAGCGCAGATCCCACAAGTTCAAGAGCACAATCCCCAACAAGACTGCTCTTAGTTCAGGTGCCAGCTGCAAGTTCAGAGGGGTCCCAGGCCACAGGCACTTCTGATTCACTGGGTACAGTTTGGGGGATCCCACAATCCCCTTCAGTTTCAATAATTCATTAGAACAACTCACAGAACACACAGCTCAGGAAAGTGCTATTCTTAGGATTACAGTTTTATTAGAGAAGATACAAATCAGCAGGACCAGCCAAATGAAGAGGCGCACAGGGGAAGGTCTGAGAAGGTCCGGCATGCAGGGCTTCTGTGTTATCTGCTCGTGGAACCATGGCACATCACCCTCCTGACACACTGATGAGTTCACCAGCCAGGAAGCTCCATTGAGCTTTGTGTCCAGAGTTGTTATAGGGGTTTCATTATGCCGGCATGGGTGATTAAATCATTGGCTGGAGGCTGAACTCAATCTCCAGGCCCCCTTCCTGGACCCCCCATGGCTCAAAGCCCCAACCCTCTTCCCATAACTGGCCAGCCCCAGTCCTGAAACCATTTAGGGACCACCATGAGTCACCTCCTTGGCATAAACTATCAAGGCCCACCATGAATATCTCTTCTAATACTTGGGAAATTCCAAGGATTTAGTCTCCCCATAAGGAACCAGGGACAAAGGCCAGTCAAATTCTTTGTTATACAACACTTAGTTTGATCAGTTTCCTCCCGACTGGCTTCTCAAGCTCACCCCTTCCAACTTTTCGTCTTGACAAATTTTTTAAAGTTATTTTTTATTTTTCTTTTATATTGGAGTATAGTTGATTTACAATGTTGTGTTAGTTTCAGGTGTACAGCTAAGTGATTCAGTTATACATATACATATATCCATTCTTTTTCAGATTCTTTTCCCATATAGGTTATTACAGAATATTGACTATAGTTCCCTGTGCTATACAGTAGGTCCTTGTTGATTATTTTATATATAGTAGTGTGTATATGTTAATCCCAAACTCCTAATTTATCCCTCCCCCCCACCCTTTGGTAACCATACGTTTGTTTTTGAAGTATCTTGAGAAATTTCAAACCATTTAGATTCACCAGTTCTTAGCAATTTTGCCACATTTGCTTGCTTGCTCTCTCTTTCTCTCTCTCTCATGACATTTCACCCATAAATACTTCAGCATGTATCTCCTATGAACAAGGTCATTCTCCCATGTAACCAAAGCACAGTTACTGCACCTAATTTAACACTGATGTAACACTGTCATCTAATATACAGAGCATATTCAAATTTTCCCAAGGGTAAAATGTCCTTTGTAACTGATTTTCCCCTCATTTTGCTCCAACACAGGATCACATTTTGCATTTTTCACATTTCCTTTAGTCTGACATAGTTCCTCAATCTTGTCTTTTTCTTTCTTTGTCTTTTATGTATCAACATCTATAAAGCATCCAGGCCAGTCATTTTGCAGAATGTCTCTCACTTTGGTTTGTCTGCTCATTTCCTCCAGTTTAGATTCAGAGTGAACACTTTTGGCAGGAACACTACAGAGGAGATGCAGTGTCCCTGCACCTGTAGTGTCCCTGCAGTGCATCACTTCAGGAGGCAGATGATGCCAGTTTGTCCGCTTAGTAGTAATTAAGCTTTGCTTACTTGATTAAGGCGGTCTGTGCCAGATCAGGCTAGCTTTCGATAAACTTAGAAACCTGGGTTTTATTGGCATTGGCTTCCCAAACAGCTGGAGGGAATGTAGCACTCCTGGCTTGCCTTCATCTTCTCTCCTCCCCTCTGGGAAAGCCTGGAATAGTCCTGATGGCAGGAAATGGGGAGAGAGTGGCGAGGCTCTGCAGTGGTGTCCTTTGTTCCCAGTTCTCCTGAGACCACTGGAGACATCTCCTCCATTATTTTCTGTCTGGTGCTCTGGAGCCTGGGATGGAGGTTATCTCCCCCGCCCCCCCCCCCCCACCACGTGTCTATGCAGTAGTCTCAGCGCATGCATGAAGGCAGGTGTGTGCGCGGTGCCCGGGCGAGTGTGAAAACTCAGGTCTTTTTCCCTGCATCGGCGTGTCGGCAGGCACGTTCCATTCTGTACAAGCCTTCCCGTGTTCTAAAGCATTCCATGTTGGAGGCTCTGGGGCGGGCTAAGTGGTGTACGTGTGGGTGAAGCGTTTCCGCGCGGAGCATGTTTTCCAGTGCTCCCCGCTCTCTGGGCCGCTTGGTACGGTCTACGCCCCCCTTCACTTCCTCCGACGGTGGTTGCACCCATCCCTCCCGGAAGTGCTCAGGCTCCAAGCTAGCCATGGAGCCCTCCGGCAGTCAGAGCGGGACTGGCGCGGCTTCTGCACCCGCGGACTCAGCGTCGGCCTCGGTGACCCTGGCGCAGCTCCTGCAACTGGTCCAGCAGGGCCGGGGACTCCCCGGCCTGGAGAGGCGCCACGTCGTGGCGACCCTCGGCGAACCCACGGCGTCCCGGCTCCCGCGGAGGCCCAAGCCCTGGGAGGCCTCGGGCTCCGCCGACGCCCCCGCGCCGCCCTTCCAGACCCGGGGCCACAGGCCCGACGACCCTCCCTATGGGCAGAGGACCCTCCTGGAAGAACCTGGCTCCGGGGAGGCTGCGACAGCGCCTTCCTAGATGGAACATAGTGGGTTCCTGAGGCTCGAGGTCCTTTGCAACTGTGAATGAAAAATGTTGCTGCCCTATCAGCAAAGGACGCTGCAGCCATCTAGCCATCAGCCAGTACTGCGGCCCCGTCGGTGAGCCGTAGGGAACCCAGGATGGAGACAAATGGGCTGCCGCTGCCAAGCCCTTAGCCACTGCAGACACTGTCAACGGCGCACCCTGAGGGGGCTCAAGATGGGAAAGAACAGGATACTGGCCTTGGATAGCTAAGGCGCATATCAAAGGCAAAGTGTCAGTGAGCCCAGACTCTTGCATCTATCTGTTCACAGAAAAAAGCTCAATTCATTAACGTGAGATGTCGGGTTTTCTTTAATTAACAGTAATCTTTTGATGTTCTGACTACCTGATTTTGTCGCAGAACTCCTATCTATCCTTCAGAGCAGTCCCTCAGAGCTATCTGAGAGGCTGCCTCCTGGGCTTGCGTCCTCAGAAAGTCTGCCAAATAAAATAATTCTCAACTTTGAGGTTTTGCTTTTTTTTTTTTCAGTCAACAGTTTTGGTGACCATGGAGGGAACCAGAGCAAACTTCTCCTCTTCGCCTGAACTCTACGAGGAACCGGACACTTGGTACTGGAAGAGGCCTCTTGTGCCCATCCGCCTCCTTGGAGAGTTCATACGAACTTGGGTGAGTCTCTCCTGGTTCTTGGATCTCCTGATTATTGGTTGATTATCCTGAGTTTTATTTGGCAGTGTCTAACAGATTCCTGGCTCCCCAGTTGAAAGACATTGGGGAGTGACCTCCTAGTTGAAAGATACTAGGGGAGCCCAGTTGAAAGACATTGGAAGAAAATGCCCCCCAGCTGAAAGATACTGGGGGAACCCGGTTGAAAGACACTTGGATTTGCTCAGTTGAAAAGATATCTGGGGACTTCCCTGGTGGTCCAGTGGTTAAGCCTCTGCGCTTCCGCTGCAGGGGGCACGGGTTCCATCCCTGGTCAGGGAACTAAGATGCCACACCGCGGGGCCAAAGAAAAAAGTACTGAGCAGTCTGGGCTGAATGTTTAGATAAACCTGATGTTTTCCTCAAATTGGCTACCTTAATAAGAATTTGTCAGGATAAAAGTGCACTAGTAAGTTTTATCCCCGACGAATTCAACTTTAAAACGGGAAATAGATTATCTCAAACAAAAACGAAGGGCTTCAGAAAACCAACCTCCGATTAACACTCTAGCCAGATTCATGAATGTACGGAGCTCATACTTGCAAGTACCTACTTAATTGGGAGTCAAAGGAAATCTCATCCTGAAAATGACTCAGATTGGGCTCATTTATTGAATACGCAGTTAAGTTAGAAAAAGCCAGCTTGATAAAAACATCTTTTCAAAATTCTGACCTTAAAAAAACAAAAACAAAAGCCCTTCTGGGGGAAGTTTCATTTCTCTTCCTGTGTCTTTGAGATGTAAATGTTCTACTCGATCTTCTAACAGCCTTTTGTGTGTATGGCTTTTGAGAACTTGGTCTCTGCCATCCAAAAGGTGCACGTATGGTGTACATTTGGCAGCCAATTAAATAGACTGGGATTCTGAGCAGTCTTTTGGCTGTACCAACTCTCGGGGATTTTTTGCCGTCTTAACCTTCATTGCGTCAGCCTGTACAACAAAGGCCTTTACTTCCTTAGACTATTTTTGGGAATAAACTTTCTGGATCTTGTTTAGGCAGCAGCCTTCACACTCTCTTGTGGGGAATGCCTCTTGCATCTTATTGGTTTGAGTCACTATTAAGATACATCTCATTAATGGCCAGATGATGGAGCCTTTAAATTGGAAAAACTCTGAGTTGGTAAAGTTTTAGGGAGCTCTCATTATAACTAGCTGTTTTATTGGTACCTATGAGGAAAAAAAAAAGGTGGGAAAAATATATATAATGGTTAACCTAAGAACTCCCTTAGTTTAAAACAATCCCCCACCCCCCAAAAAATGGTTTGGGAAGCCTTATTGTGGTCTCTGCTTCCCCTCAATGGGTCTTATGGATAACAATAAAAACATTAGAATAATTAATTTTAATTAGGTTGATTAACAGGAAAACAAGAAAAAACTGAAGGGAAAGTCTAGGGACTTTTTCCCAACAAGTTGGAAATTTTAAGGTGGTTACTTAAAAATGGAATAAATAAAACAGACGTTAATGGGATTAAATTAAAGGTTTGATACAAAACTACCTAAGGTTGGATGGGCCAAAGGGACCCACTATTGGTTCCCAACATTAAAGGGCCCCAAACAAGTCTGCTCTATTTACCCCAGTTTAAAAAAATATATTTAAAGGGCTGGAAAAAATTACACTGAGATACTTGACCAACAGTTACTTGGGGCAACAGGCCAATTAATCAACTTAAAAGATTGACAAAAGCGCCTGAATTCCTTCGTGCCCACTGGACCACCAGGGGAGTCCATGTCTTGCAAATCTTGACAACAGAAATGTAAATACAGCCCACAGAAACCTGAGACTGAGCCTAATTAACTCAATCAGAAAGAACCTGAAACCAAGGAAGAAAAAAAGGAAAAAGTGGCCTTTTTAAACTCAAAACAGCTGGAAAGTCTCCCTCAGCCAAAATCTAATTAATAGCCTCCTTAAGGGTTTATCAAGGACAAATACAAATCTTAAAAGTCTTTTCCACAAATAGTAAAGGCTTAGTCATCTGAGCAAGCAAATTTAATTCATTCCAAGTGTTATTTATAAACTAGTAAGTTTATATTGTGATAACTGATTCATAACTAAGTTTTTTTTTTTTTTTTTTGGGCTGTCCCACACAGCATGTGGGATCTTAATTCCCCAACCAGGGATCAAACCCGCGTCCCTTGCAGTGGAAGCTTGGAGTCTTAAACCACTGGACCGCCAGGGGAGTCCCAATAACTAAGTTTATTTATTTATTTTTTTTTAACAAATACTATTTTATTCTTTACAAAATACATAGTGATCATAAGGGTACAGGTCACAAATTACAAACGGGAAAAGTTGAGACAAATGCGTTAAATGACAACAAAGTTGTGTTCACCTAGAGGGCTGGGATAGGGAGAGTGGGAGGAGACGCAAGAGGGAGGAGATATGGGGATGTATGTGTATGTATAGCTAATTCACTTTGTTATACAGCAGAAACTAACACACCATTGTAAAGCAATTATACTCCAATAAAGATGTTTAAAAAAATGACAACAAGGTACCCATTAATACGGAATCTATTTAGAATAAAACAGTTCTTTGTTAAAGTTAGACAAGGCCAAGAGGAGGTACCTTGTTGAGTAGAAAATGCCAGTTACCTAGAAATATACTTCTACCAAAAAGTAGAGAAGTGTTAGTAGTATACCTAAATTAAATCATAGCATATACAGGTCCAGTGTTCCACAGTACAACCATTGGTTTTAGGCAGGAATCTGCGAGAGACTTGACTGCCTATCTTGCTGGAAGAGGAAAGCCCCAGGACTGATTAACTTCCCTACCTTCCGTGAAGCTTTGTTCAGGTGACTTTGGAATGTGGTGTCAAACACCCCATTCATTTCTGCCACAAGGTCCCGCAGAACAGACACTGTGGACTCATCACTGGCATTCAGAATCCGCACAAAGAATTTATTCTATAGTTCACCACCTTTTAGCTCAGAAATATTTTGGCTAAGTTTCCAGAGGGACCCATCCCAGAAGACCTGCAGGTGTTTCTTGAACAATAGTAAATGTGCTAAATCTGCTATACCAAACAGATCTACCTGGTAGGGAGAAGAACAGTTAGCCAGGATCTTTTGTCCTTCCAGGATCTATACAGTCTGAAATCTGCTGAGGTTAAAAATGTCTAGCTCTGCCCTAAGGTCAACACTGTAGGAAAAGTCCACTCTCTTCAAAGCTTGATTGTTTTTATTACAATCATAGGGATCGTGGATTCTGTTTCTAAGAATCAGACTCCTTGGACTCAAGTCACCATGGACTATTTCTGCTTTGTGTAGTTTCTCCACCATTGTCAAGAGGTTATAAATAATCAACACTGTTATTTCATGGGTAATAAATTCACTGTATTGAAGAAGATCCTGAAGGGTGAAGCAGTTTATATATTGGTGCCAAATGATAGAGCCATCTTGGTATTGATACCAGCTACACAAATTATCACACTCCTCATTTAAACGTTCCTTTAACTTGAAGTTGATATAAAAGTCCCATGGGGGCTTTCCTGGTGGCGCAGTGGTTAAGAATCCGCCTGCCAATGAAGGGGACACGGGTTCGTGTCCCGGTCCGGGAAGATCCCACATGCCGTGGAGCGGCTAGGCCCGTGAGCCACAACTACTGAGCCTGCATGTCTGGAGCCTGTGCTCCGCAACGGGAGAGGCCACTACAGTGAGAGGCCCGTGCACTGCGATGAAGAGTGGCCCCCGCTCGCCGCAACTGGAGAAAGCCCTCGCACAGAAAAGAAGACCCAACACAGCCAAAAATAAATAAATAAATTTATAAAAGAAAAAAAATCCCATGGGACAGGTTGAGAAGATACCTTTATTATGGTTAACTCTGCAGTTTCTTGGCGACACCCAGAATAATTTGTAGTCTTCGCATAACAGGTATTCTTGTTTAATGCAATAATCCTCATTATCTAATTCAATTTCCTTCTCTTTTTCCAAATTAGGCATTGGTCTATCGTCTACAAAAAACTCTGCAGAGGTACTCAGCTCTGGTTGGGATTTTAGTAGTTGTCTGCGATACTGTGAACACCAGGGTGACTGAGTAGGGCTGTCTGTAGTCTCACTAGTGAGCTCCAGTTTCTCAGGAATTTGAAGACATTTGATGGAGGAGGTGCTTGTAACTGAGGCAGAAGATCCAGAGAACCCAGAGGAGTGTGTGGCTTCACAGCTGTCTTCAATAATTGTGCTCCAAACTGCCGAAATCCACACTGCAGAGGCCCTCCTTTCCACATGCTGCCTCTCCCCTTCTGCGCAGTTCTCCCAATAACTAAGTTTTAAAGTGAAGCTATGAGATCTCTAGTTTTGTCTATTTATGTGTCTGTGTGTACATTATTATGAGACATTATTATGAGATGTATCTACCCCTAGAAATATTATCAAAATTAAAATTTAAAAAGAGCTCTATATAATTGACTTAAAAGTAAGGTGTTACAAACTAAATATTTCTAAATATAAAAGAAAGTGGTTGGAATGAATTTCAGGTTTATGTGATCTAAGAAATATTCAATATTAAATTAACATCTCGTTTTTAAAAATATTTTTTTATTGACGTATAGTTGATTTACAATGTATTAGTGTCAGGTGTACAGCAAAGTGGCTCAGTTTTATATATATACTTTTTTTCTTTTTCAGATTCTTTTCCTATAAAGGAAAAGAAAATATTGAGTATAGTTCTCTGTGCCATACAGTAGGTCCTTGTTGGTTATTTTATATATAGTATAACATCTGGTATTAAAGCTAGCTTAAGCTTGCTGACTTAATTAATACAGACATGTCTTACTGTATTGTACCTAGGTTTACTAAAGGTCAATACATTCACGTCTTTTTTTTTGGCTGTGTTGGGTCTTCGTTGCTGTGTGCGGGCTTTCTCTAGTTGTGGTGAGCTGGGGCTACTCTTCTTGGTGGTGTGCGGGCTTTTCATTGTGGTGGCTTCTCTTGTGGAGCACGGGCTCTAGGCACACGGGGTTCGGTAGTTGTGGCTCGTGGGCTCTAGAGCACAGGCTCAGTAGTTGTGGCTCGTGGGCTCTAGAGCGCAGGCTCAGTAGTTGTGGCGCACAGGCTTAGTTGCTCCGCGGCATGTGGGATCTTCCCAGACCAGGGCTTGAACCCGTGTCCTCTGCATTGGCAGGTGGATTCTTAACCACTGTGCCACCAGGGAAGCCCCGCATTCATGTTATTTCTGTTACAGACTTTGTCAACAACAACAACAGCAACAAATTAACGTGGTAGGATAATATTTTCATAAGTTATAAAATGAAGGTAAATGAGATAAGAGTTTTCAGGTGAACTCTTTTTTTTTTTTTTAAACGTTCCTTTTTATTTTATTTTATTTATTTATTTATTTATAATTTATTTATTTATGGCTGTGTTGGGTCTTCGTTTCTGTGTGAGGGCTTTCTCCAGTTGCGGCAAGTGGGGGCCACTCTTCATCGCGGTGCGCGGGTCTCTCACTATTGCAGCCTCTCGTTGCGGAGCACAGGCTCCAGACGCGCAGGCTCAGTAGTTGTGGCTCACGGGCCCAGCCGCTCCACGGCATGTGGGATCTTCCCAGACCAGGGCTCGAACCCGTGTCCCCTGCATTGGCAGGCAGACTCTCCACCACTGCGCCACCAAGGAAGCCCCAGGTGAACTCTTTTAGAAATAATTATGCCGGGTATGTCTGTCTAAAATAGTTTCTCTAGATTTTTGGTAACTTGAGTTTTGCTAAGTTAAGTTAAATGATGGGAATTTATTGAATGTCCAGGTCGTTTCAAATGAGATAAAATGCTGAAACATTAATTGCTAAACAGGTCTAAAGTTAATCACTTTATTCTTCTTAGGAAAGGAAAACTAAAGATGTCTGGGTTTATTACAAACATACCTTGTACCACATTGAGGAAAGAAATTATTTTATATGTTTCTAGAGGTTATGGGATACTCCTCATCAGGGAATGCTGGTATGACAAACAGCTTATAATTGCTTGCTGCTTGTTGGTTTGTGCTAGAGATTAAGGTTTTTAACAGTTAAAATTGTAGTATGTAATTAGAACTACTAAAGATAATAAGGGAAATATTTCAGTATGCAAGGAAAGTAGGATGTGTGTTTTCAGCAAAAGAAGGTATGAGGAATGGAAGTACATTTTGTTAAGAGGAAAGAATGATTTTGTCCTAGAGCTGGTTATTTCTGTATTAAAAAAAATAAGGGACAAATTGATATGAATACAGAAACTTGTAGAAGATTTGTAAAAAGGGAGCCCTGAAAAAGGAGTTTTATCCATGGTCAAGCTCAGATTAGATTCAATTTAATTTCGTAAATGGATTTTGTTATTAAAAGTAGACTGGTGCAAGACTGGATTTGGTTCTCTCTGTTAAGAGAATAAAGTTTTCTTGAAATACTGCTTTTTTTTTTAAAATTTTATTTATTTATTTATGGCTGTGTTGGGTCTTCGTTTCTGTGCGAGGGCTTTCTCTAGTTGCGGCAAGCAGGGACCACTCTTCATTGCGGTGCGCGGGCCTCTCACCATCGCGGCCTCTCCCACTGCAGAGCACAGGCTCCAGATGTGCAAACTCAGCAATTGTGGCTCACAGGCCCAGCCGCTCCGCGGCATGTGGGATCCTTCCAGACCAGGGCTCGAACCAGTGTCCCCTGCATTGGCAGACAGATTCTCAACCACTGCGCCACCAGGGAAGCCCAACAAAAGTTCTTTTGACCTCTGGCTAACTCTGGGATGCTTCAAAGGAACCCTAAGACATCTCAGAGAGGAATATTAAACTAATTAGGCCTATTTGGTATGTTAAATTACTTGAGAAACATTGTCAAATGATTGGAGATGAACCTTAGTTTACTGTATGGATAAATGTTATAGATATTCCAAAATTTATGTGAAATTCCTAAAATTCTGATATGCTCTGGTATAGTGTTATCAGTCATAATTCTAGTTATTATCTTAAAATGTTACATGTCACAGAAATATCCAAGTTTCTTGCCAATTGCCTTGTAATCAGATCTTTAACCATGCCATTTAAGTCTTGTCATTTATAGACAATCATTGGTTTACTCTGATGCTTTTATAAAATGAAAATCTTCCAAGAAAATTCATAGAAAGGATTTCTGACAAATATAAGTTTCTGATAACTTTTGGATCATACCACTGAACTGGGTAAGAAATTACAAAACTCTAATGGAAAACCTGAACACTTCATCCAGATCATCAGAAATTAATTACATGGGACTGAATGAACTGATCAACATGATTTATAATTTTATGACTTTTTCTGTAATATCCTGGCTTTTAATCTTTGTTTTCTAGAAAAACCTTTCCTCTTATGCTATGACCTACAAAAAGTTGATAAAGTATACCTTTATAAACAAAGATGAAACATTTATCTTTTTCACTCTGCCTAATCCTTACAGAATTTGGCTTCTCCAGCTGGGTCTCCTGTGAACTTGATGGTTTATTATAACCAAATTACAACTAGTTATACTAATCATTGTTTTAATTTGTTCTCTTTGTTTCCAGATAGTTAATGCTTTGTGTCTCTCTCTGCTGTACTATAACCTTATTAATGTTACTAGCTTTATTACTTATCCCATCTAGTTTATAAGACTGTCTCTTGCATTACTCAATGTGTAACCAGGTCTCCAACAAAATTAATGATGGCTAAACATCTTGAGGAAATAGATCAATAATTGTAACAGTGTGATTCTAGATATGAGAAGAAGCAACAAGGGAAAACATTTCCTGGATCATAATAGACTAGTAAGACAGGTGATCCAGAGAATTTTAGATTATCAACAGGGCCTAATCCAAAAAAAGTTAACACACTGAGTAGGCTATCAACAGAATCTTTGCCTGATCTAGGAATGAGCCTTCCTAGCACCATGGGACAAAATTGGTCATGAAACGTCTCCCAAACGTTGGTTGAATTTTATTACTAAGGGGAAGCACTGTGGGTGAAAAATGTTGCCTGCCATATCAACAAACAAAGGATGCTGTGGCCATCACACCATGAGCCACTACAAACGCCCCTGATGGTGAGCCCTGAGGGAACTCAGGAGAGACAAACGGGCTGCCACTGCCAAGCCCTCAGCCACTGCAGCCACCCGAAGGGCGTACCCTGAGGGGACACAGGAAGGGAAAAGACAGGATACTGGCCTTGGACAACTAAGGTGCATAGCAAAGGAATGATTTCAATAAGCCCAGACTCTTGCATCTTCTCATACATAGAAAAGTGTTAATTCGTTAACTTGAGATGTTTGTTTTTCTTTAATTAACAGTCATCTTTTGATGTTCTGACTACCTGGTTTTTGCTGCAGAACTCCTGTATATCCTGTAAAGTCTCCTCCCTTACCTCTTTGGAGCGGCCTCTCAGAACTATCTTGAGAAGCTGCCTCCCAGGCTTGAGTGCTCAGAAAGTCCACCAAATAAAACATAATTCTCAACTTTTAGGTTGTGCATCTTTCAGTCGATGCACTGAGATCTGGATGGTGTGACTGTGTCCTGCATAGACTAGGACCCTGGATACTGGTCACTCTGCTGTTTCTCTTTTGTGCATTCACCACCACCTATCAGCTGGACTTAAGCCTCCTGGGAGCATCACTGTGGTGGTTGTTTTTTTGTTTTTTTAAAATTTATTTATTTATTATTTTTGGCTGCGTTGGGTCTTCATTGCTGCGCGTGGGCTTTCTCTAGTTGTGGCGAGCGGGGGCTACTCTTTGTTGCCGTGCGAGGGCTTCTCATTGCAGTGGCCTCTCCCATTGCGGAGCACGGGCTCTAGGCACGAGGGCTTCAATAGGTATGGCACATGGGCTCAGTAGTTGTGGCTCACGGGCTCTAGAACACAGGCTCAGTAGTCGTGGCGCACAGGCTTAGTTGCTCCGTGGCATGTGGGATCTTCCCAGACAAGGGCTCGAACCCGTGTCCCCTGCATTGGCAGGCAGATTCTTAACCACTGCGCCATCAGGGAAGCCCCACTGTGGTTGTTTTGTATTTGTATCTCTAGACTGTGAGCCTCAATTAAAAAAAAGAAAAAAAAAGTAATCCTGTTTCAGTCCTTATATGTAATTGAAACAAATCTCATACTTTACTACTTGCAGTGCATAGATGTGTTTTCATTTTTAAAATGCTACTTAGGACACACTAAACGGTTCTGACCCACTGGGGATGATTTCTTAGGAGTGTAGAAGTTAGTGTTTATCTCCTGATTCAGCTTATTCTGGTGGTTTGTGGAAGTGAATTTGGGATCCAAGTGGCATTTTTATTTCAGACAGCCATTCTCCAGATAGGCAGTGAAAAAAAAGGTTTGATGAAAAAACTTGGCCCCAGAAGGACAACGAATGAAATCTCAAAGCATAAAAAAGAGCCAGTCAACAACAACCCCTAGAACCTTAGGCTCTAAGAACCAGCTGGGTCAGGCAAGGGGCTAGAGCCTCTAGAGCCAAGGAAAAGCTTTAACTACCTTCTAAAGTCAGTCTCTTTAAATCAGCCACATGGCTCACTGCACCTACTATTGTTTCCTGAAACTAGGTCTTTTGTTCTCCCTACACCTAGAACATGGCAGGTATTTATGTTGACTGTCATGAACCCACATTAACACACACTAATAGGACTAATTTTCCCCAGAAGAAAGGATAGTCCCATAACTTGTTCAGGGAATGGTATATAACATGGTACACAATACAGAAGAGCATAATTTTTAAAACTTCCTTTATATAGAATTCTAAGTTAAAAACTGTTGTTTTGCTTAATACTCTTAACCATGGGAGGCAGACAGGCTAGACTATATTAGCCCCATTTTATAGGCAAGAATGGAAACATTTCCATATTTAGTATACGACAGATCTGGGGTATAAACCCTGGGCTTCCACACTCAACTGCTCTTTTCCCGTGACTTTTTGATACATCATTTTAAAGTAATCTGACTTCACAATGCTTTACAGTATAAGAGTAACATATATAACATCTAATCCTGGCAGGTTCACTCTTGAGCCAATTAACTGTGAAATAAAATTCCTATTTTATGGAAAGAAGAAAAATTTAAACAAAAAAATCTTCTCTGCCTTTTGGCTTCCTCTCTCCCACCACTGTGCATTGTGTATCTTGCATTATGCATTGACCAAAACCTTTACTATCGGCAGAAATTTCTACTCAACCATAAAGAGCAACATTCTCCTAAGACAGTTCCTTAAAGGTAACATTCCTTCTTGATAAGGGGTCACATGGTGCTCAGATGTGGATTATGTAAATTGTCAATAATATGTCATTTGATGTACAACCCTCCTCTGTCTCAAAAAGCATATATAACTGTGTCTTGACTTCTAATGGGCGGAACAATTCTCAGGGCTTTGTGAGATGCTCTTCCTGGGTTATAATCCTCAAATTTGGCTCGAATAAAATTTTCCATTTCTTTTTTAGATCGACTGATTAAAATTTTTCATCGACATGCTTGGTGTAGTCAGCAGGATATCAGAGACTCCTGCCAGAGGCCACCGGGAGTCTATGCAGAACAAGTGCTCCGTGCCAGCATGGGCCCATTGAGCCCCACCTGCTTCTCAGCACTCCCCAGGTGTTTTTGGTGGGTTCTCCTGATATTTGGATCTCATTGTTTGGGTGTTGATCCTAAAAATTTTATTTGAGTTGGTTTTCACTTAAGACTTAGAGTCTTAAGGGGCACCAGTGCATTTCCTAGGCACCTAGGGGGGCTGGGCAAGAGGCCCAGGGAAACATGTGGCTGGGTTTTTGTTAAATTTGGCTTAAAGAAAAAAAAGAGTTGATATATGGTCTGAACAAAACTTTTTTTTTTAAAAGATTGATTGATTGATTGATTGATTGCTATGTTGGGTCTTCGTTTCTGTGCTAGGGCTTTCTCTAGTTGCGGCAAGCAGGGACCACTCTTCATCGCGGTGCGCGGGCCTCTCACTATTGTGACCTCTCTTGTTGCAGAGCACAGGCTCCAGACGCGCAGGTTCAGTAGTTGTGGCTCACGGGCCCAACTGCTCCGCGGCATGTGGGATCTTCCCAGACCAGGGCTCGGACCCGTGTCCCCTGCATTGGCAGGCAGATTCTCAACCACTGCGCCACCAGGGAAGCCCTGAACAAAACTTTTGCTAGTGAAATCAGAGACTGAATTATTCAGCGCCAAAGAATAAAGGGACATTTTGCTCCTTCCAGCCACAAGCCATCCTCAGATGACTGAGGATCTTTGGGAAGTGTCTGAGGATCAATTTTCATGACGTGTAGCGGTTCCATAGGGAAATCCCATTACAGTCATTAAGTAAGTACTGCTCATCCAGGCGGCGTGACAGAGGCTGATCACCTAGTGTTCCGAGCACCCAAGATGGTTTTAGGCTGTCATTGCGAGAAACTGAGCCACCTAAAAGAAGTCGAACCAGGGAATTCTCTGGTAGTCCAGTGGTTAGGACTCTGTGCTTTCACTGCCGGAGGCCCAGGTTCAATCCCTGGTCAGGGAACTAAGATCCAGCAAGCCACATGGTGCAGCCAGAAAGAAAAGGTTAGTATCTGCAGATTTTGGTAACTTGAAACTAAACCAAGGTAAATTACGAGAATTCATTCACTATCCGGGTCATTTCAAACAGGATAAAATTCTGGAACATTAATTGCTGGGGAGGTCTAAGTTCTTAGAAGAGGAAAACTAAAGCATAAGCATAAGTTTGTCAATCAGGAAATGCTGATATGACAAACAGCATTCTTATTTTTTTTGGCTACACCATGTGCGGCATGCAGGATCTTAGTTCCCTGACCAGGGATTGAACTCGTGGCCCCTGCAGTGGAAGCTCAGAGTCCTAACCACTGGACCACCAGGGAATTCCAGAAAAAAATTAAGGTTTTAAGGTTAAGAATTATAAGGGAAACATTTCAGTATGCAAGGAAGTAGGATGTGTGTTTTCAGCAAAGAAGGTATGAGGATTGAAAATGCATTTGGTTAAAGGAAAAAAGGTTTTGTCCTAGACCTGGTTGTTTCTGAATAGATACAGAAAGTTGTGGAAAGTTTGTGGAAAAGGAACAGTGTGAGAGTTTTGTGCATGGTCAAAATTGGCTGAGATAAGATTGAACTTAATTAAGGAAATGTTTTAAAGGTAAAGTGGTACAAAACCTGAATTTGGTCCTCTCTCTAAGAGGACAAAGTTTTCTTAAAATATTGAACTGCTTTTGGTAATAGATTGTGAGTTTCTTTGTGTTTAAGTGATCTGTATTTGCCATTGAGATTTTTTTTTTAAGTAAGTTTTTAATTTTTTTGGCCATGTTTTTGGCTCATGGGATTTTAGTTCCCTGACCAGGGATCAAACCTGGGGCCCTGGCAGTGTGCACACCGAGTCCTAACCACTGAACCACGAGGAAATTCCCTGCTATTGAGATCGTTTATCGTCACGCTGGTTAAGTGAATTGGTATTGTTTCACAGTGACCTGTGATTCTATTTGACCAAGTGTTTTAAAACTTTTTGATATTTTTGACAAAGTTTCCAAAGATCAAATACTAAATGAAGGTCATTTGACCTCTAACTTTGAGGTTTTCCAAAGGGTCCCTGGAGCACCTCAAAATATTTTTCTCTCCATCTCAGAGAGAGGAATATTAAACTAATTAGGCTTATTTGGTATATTAAATGAGGAGCAGTTAAACAGATGGTGATAAAACTTATTAGTTTATGTCATATGTGTAAACATTATTAATATATACATTCTAGAAATTAAGTGGAACTCCCAAAATTCTGGTATGTCCTGGTAAGTGATATCAGTCATAATTTTAGTGTATGTCACAGCAGTAACCAAGTTTCTTTTCAATTGCATTGTAATCAAGTTCTTTAACCTTGACTCTTAAAGTCTTTTGTCATTTATAGCTAGCTATATGGTCAGTTAACCAGGTATTTGGTAGAAATGAGGTTAACTTTAGAAAGAAAAAGATTATGTTTCAGTGAATATTCTAGTTTTGTTAATTCAGGTATTTACTGACTAAGACTCACTTCTCAGATAGCTCCTTGCAAAGTTTAATTAAAAGGACACTGTTTCTGAAGGCTATCACAGTACTCTTAACTTTGGATGAAGATCAGATTCACCATGACCTGCAACCAGGACATTATTCATATTGGAAAAGACATCAGATAAAGGACTCCTTGCAGCCATGTTGGAAGGGACCATATCAGGCCTCTCCTGAATGAACTGAAACTCGTTTTTGTTTTTTAATAAATTTACTTATTTATTTTTGGCTGCGTTGGGTCTTCGTTGCTACACGCGGGCTTTCTCTAGTTGCGGCGAGCAGGGGCTACTCTTCGTTGCGGTGCGCGGGCTTGTCATTGCGGTGGCTTCTCGTTGCAGAGCACAGGCTCTACAGCACAGGCTCAGTAGTTGTGGCGCACAGGCTCAGTAGTTGTGGCGCACAGGCTCAGTAGTTGTGGCTCGCGGGCTTAGTTGCTCCACAGCATGTGGGATCTTCCTGGACCAGGGCTCGAACCCGAGTCCCCTGCATTGGCAGGCGGATTCTTAACCACTGTGCCACCAGGGAAGCCCTGGCAGGCAGATTCTTAACCACTGTGTCACCAGGGAAGCCCAGTGAGACCCCTTTTAACCAGCAATTAATGCTGCCTGTTCTGGCCACAAATAATCCTTTATATTAGATGTTGAGTATCAGGTAGCTCCTAACGGGAACCAGTGGATTTATGGAACAAGTTTATGACCTTGGCTCTCCCCAGTAGGGAGATTCACAATTGGTTTCCCTTGGTCACTTACTTACAGGCAGCCTTGGAAACAGTTCCTGCCAAGCTGTCAGTCTGCCTTTAGTGCAGGCACACTGGTTTCTATCATCAGCTTTCCAATGGTACTGCCATTTGGCCGTGATATTTAATTCACCTCATGCCCCACGAAGAGTCAAACTTTTGCTCTGAACAATCCTTTCTCCCAGTTTAGAGGAAATATTGGTACTATGAAAATGGTTTGGTTCAGGAGAATTTTGGCTTGAACTTTTGCTAATAACATTGTTCCTCCTACCACCAATTTAAATAAGTTTGTGGAACTTACAAGGTGATAGTTTCTTGACTTTCACACTGTGTCATTTGCTCCTACTAAGATAATGATGTTTGAACGACTTGAAACTATAGATCACATCTATAGTTTTCTATAAAATTATGGACATACACAATGTACATGCAAGGAAAACTGGCTTAAGTCCCTTTTTGGACAACTTGGAATTGGCTGTCAATCCTTGACAAATATTCTGCCAGTATAACCCTCTAAAAGAACCGGGCTACTAGGACCTGGCATCAAGGGACATGATGGACACTGAGGCGGGCAAGCAGCCCCCTAGCTTTGAGGGACCAAACATTTGCTCACCTAATGCTTTCTGTCAAAAGATTAATGATCAACAGGGGGAAATTGTGAAATACATATTTTATGGCAAGACAAGAAAAATTTAAACAAAAAATCTGTGCCCTTTGGCCTCCTCTCTCCCACCACCGTGCACTGTGTTCTCTGCGTTATGCATTGACCAAACCTTCCCCATCGGCAGAAATTTCCACTCAACCATAAAGAGAAACGTTCTCCTAAGACAACAATTCCTTAAGGGTAAAATTCCTTCTTGGTAAGGGGTTACATGGTGCTCAGGTCTGGATTATGTAAATTGTCAATTATATGTCATTTGATGTACAACCCTCCTCTGTCTCAAAAAGCTTATACAACTGTGTCTTGACTTCTAATGGGCGGAACAGTTCTCAGGGTTTTGTGAGATGCTCCTCCTGGGTTATAATCCTCAAATTTGGCTCGAATAAAATTTTCCATTTCTTTTTTAGATCAACTGATTAAAGGCACAGGGGCTCAGCAATCTACCACCATGTTAATAGGAAACACCCAGTGGCTTGAAGGGAAAAAAAGCCACCTTGGTAAGCCTTGGTCTTCCACAGGGCACAGAACCAGAGGACACTAGCAAGGTCAGAGCCTGTGTGACCTATCCTGGTAGTGCAGGACTTCTTCACATAAGGTGCCTGGGTCCCTGAGAAAGATCTACAAACACCCTAAACTTCCAAGAAAAAAACTGGAGTGTATGCATGTTTTCCTGGGGAAAGGGTCCTTCCCTTCGCATAGATCCAAGAGTCGGTTAAAATCCTGAGCTAGAGAAAAGCACTAAGCCAGTTGCAAAGATGATAAGGAAGCTACCAGATACACCTAGAGCCAGCCAGTCAGAGAGCTCACTAAGCTGTCACGGAAGTTAGAACACAGACTCAACAGCAGACAACAGGGCATTGTTTTTGTGTGCTTCTTTCTAATTGTATTTATTTCAAGTTCTTTCCAAAACAAGGCCCTTGGATACCCCAGGTTCAATATGCCCCTGGGCCTGGTCCACTGCTGTCTTGTATTGGTACGTGGGTATTCGTTCGTTCACCAACATTAAATCCCAGGATAGGTGTGATAAAACAGGACTCCCTCCTCCATGGCACAAGTCCTTTGCTGGTTTCAGAGGTGGACAGCGGTCTTTGCAGAAAACACACAGGAACTTTTCTTGGAACTGAAGTGGGATGAAAAGTGCCTGCCCTGAACATCACCATCTTTTCCCTGACCCTTCCCCTCCAGTTTCTGAAGATGATACAGCAGAAAATAATCTTGCTTGAAGATACTGGGTAACAATTCCATAATACAAAAACATATGCTTCCAATGCACTGTGCTTTCAGATATGCTGAGGAAGAAGAACACAACTTCATTAATTCAAATGCAGCTTGGCACCTAAGAGTAATCACAATAAAGAGCAATTTCAAAGAATTAACATTCCTTCAACAGAAGTGACGATTTAGATCTTCAGGTCCTTTTTGAAATTAGTTTTCAATATTATTCTCTCTCCATCTCCAGCTAAATGACCACAGCAACACAGGTTTTTTGGTTAGTCAGTGTTTTCTATCCTGTAGCTCTTGGGGTACACAAAGCCCCATGCCCTAACCAGGCATTCACTGTTCCAAGTATCTCCATCCATTAGACTTGGGAATACCAGCTCCCCTACCCCGAGTTATTCTCATACCCTCGTAAATGCAAAAAGATCTTTTAAGAGGCAAGGCATAGCCCATCCAAAGTCAGCCCAAGGGCAGTTTTCAGCCCTGCCTTACCTGGGTTTAGTTCAGCTGCCGGATGAGCTGATTGATGCGTTCACCTCGATAGCCAGGTGAGCCCACTTCCTTGAGGAAGCCCACTCTATTCTTGGTAGCGTGACGGGCCACTGAGAGTTGAAAAGGGCGCAAGAACCCTGAGATCACCTGAAAATTCTTCCCCGGAAAGGCAATTTCGTGAATGAGGTCTTCCAAGCAAATGACACCAAACTTCCCTAAGAAACATAAGGTTCAGATTCCTTTATTCAACATTTTCCCAGCACACACAGTGAGGCTCTTATATGCCAGAGCTCGGCACTCTGGCAGTTTCTTGGGACCCTTTCTGCTCCGGCTCCTAAGGTGTTCACTCACCCAGGTGCTCCTCAATCACTGTGTTGTCTGTCAAAGGGATGATTTTATTCTTGACCTTGGCTTGTCCACGTTTCAAGATGAGTTCCCGAACTGACTTCAAATTTGGAAATCTACGTGTGGCAGAGTAAAATACAACCTCAGCCACCCCCTCACGGCCACGGGGCACACTGCATTACACTGGCCACGCAGTCCAGCAGCCTGGCTAAGGATTCTCCCAACCCCCCTCCCCAAAGCGTCCTGCAACATGCTGCAGCTGGGATGCTCGGAAATTCACCTGAAGGAGGTGAAAAACCCAAGTGGCCCTATGTAATTAGAAATTAAAATTTATGCATACAAACGCTCACCAAATAAAAATATTTATTTTCCAGGCAAAAATACGTCCTGGCTTATAGTCTAGGACTTTGGCCTTAAGTGACCCTATTCAAGAGTTTGAAATGAAATCCAAGCCTTTTTCGGGTTTTACTGTTTGAAGGAATACTACCTAGCTCTGCTTCAAGATTCCAAGAATTAATCTGTCCTCTACTCGTCTTACTCAGCCTTAGCCTACAACTGACCAAGCCCTGCCACAGCCCTGTTCAGACCATTATCAGCTGCTCTGAGAACCCCTGCTCTACCCGCCCCATGTTCTGAGAATCTTAAGGCTGGCAGTTGATTCCTGATGACTGTGGTTGCAGCAAAATGTCCCCTGGACACGGCAACATGAGCACTGGAGGACAGTACCCTGTGCCTCCTAATGTTCTCAACCTTCTCAAACATGTGAATTCACACAAAAATCCGTACTCACCCCCAGGTCACATAAGGTTCCACTATACGAAGCGTTTTTATGGTTTGAGGAGTTACTTGCATAAAGACACCACTGAAAATCTTTTTCAGGCGAAGTCTTGCAATGGTCCTCTGCACCAGTAAACTCACCCCATTAATCCTGAAATGAACACCAGAGGAAGTCAGGCTCTGTCCAGCAAGCACCCATGAAATGTCTGCCACTACTGGGCACCCAGAGGGTAGGACACAGACTGTGACTTACAAAGTGCAATTGAGTGGGAAGCAGCTATGTAAACAGATCATTTCCATGCTATGTGGAGCAATGCCTGAGGTGCTAAGGGAACAGAAACGGTCCCTGAATTTGTGTGTGGGGGGTTGAACACATCAAGCTAAGGAAGCCGGGCTTGCTTCTGTGAGCATTAAAAGCTATGGAAGATTTTAAGGACTTCCCTGGTGGTCCAGTGGTTAGGACTCCGAGCTCTCACTGCTGTGGGTCTGGGTTCAGTCCTGGTCGGGGAACTAAGATCCTACAAATCACGCAGCAGGGCCAAAAAAAAAAAAAACCATAAAAAACCAAACTACGGAAGATTTTAAATAAAGGAGACATGATCAGATTTGTTTGACAATCACTGAGGGAGCATATAAAACAGAGAGTAGAGCATGACACCAGAGTCCGGTAAACCCAGCTAAAAAGCTGATGTGATAGTCCAGGAAAGAGATTACGGCAGTGGTAGGAGGCTCATACATATTTAAAACCCACAGGTTACTGATTTGGGTGCCTAGGTAGGGAAACAGAGGCAGAGCTTTATGTGCTGATAGGAATAGGTAAGGTATCACTAAACGTGGAAAAAGCTTTCTGTACTCTCCCCAGCACTGAATATGCTCCATCCACTCGACCCTGGTTCAGTTCCTAAAAGATGCCTTGATCCCCCACTTCAGGACTTTTTCCATCTGTGCCTGGAAAGCCTTCCCTCAACCCTTTCATGTTTGCAGGTCTCACCTTCAAGTTCCTGCTTCAGTGTCCCAAACCACGACACACCACACTGAGGGCCCCTTGTCCCCACATCCAGCACTTTACCCTCAAAGCAGTCAGTGTATTCTCATGTCTGTTTGCTTAAGCTCAGTCGCCCTAATCTTGAAGACAAAATCGATGTTTTGCTCACCCCTGAATTCCTAGCACAACTTGCATTAATGGCTTAAGGCCTACTATCTCATCTCCCTAAAAAGGGCCTAAAGCTGAACCAATAGTTTGCCCCAGCCTCATGAAATCCAGCAAGTTCCCTACCTTTCGATGCGTAAAACAAAGGCCAAGGAATGTTTATCTGGCACTTCCAAGCCATGAGGTTTCACTTCTAGTCGTCTGAGTCGCACCCTGTCACGTAGTTGCCGCCAGGAATCATGTAGGAACCATTCTAGTCGCTTAAACTTGATCTCTTTTCCTTTCCTCTGCTACAGAGAAGGCAAACCATCACCATTTTATGCCTCTAGTCATCTTTACTTCCACAACAGTAATTCATTAGTCACTACTGATAAAGCTTATTTCCCCCTATGTTCTGGAAAAGGGCGCAGACAAACATCCTCTATTCTTATATAGTGGAAAAATCAAAATACCCGAGTGAAGGTGGAGTTGAGAAAACTTGGGAACTTATTGAGAAAAGTCCCTGCTAAATAAACAATAACCCAATTAATTTACATGCTGTCAGCCAATGTTTACCAACAAGTGTTTATGGAACCTAACACTGTGTCAGGCATCATAAAGCTCACACTTGTTTTGTTACCTGCCTCTGAAATACGTATTTCTCCAAAAACATTTAGCAAATAGCAAAAATCGTTTGGTATATTAAAAAAGTTTTCTTTCAGGTACACAAGCATGTTTGGTCTCTCAAGTCACTTGGTATGAACCTGGAACCCGCCATTCACATTTTCCTTAACTTTAAGCCAGTATTTTGTTCGCGGAAAGTGATACATATTTGCTAAGCAAAGACAAGAACCCTATACGTTGTATAATCCAACCGATGGGAGAAGAGACTGTCAGTACCAAATCTAGTTCAACACATGCTGGATAAAACTCATCAAATACAAATTCTAATTCCCTTCACCTGGTTCCCCACCATTACCTCCTTCCTTTGCAAAAGCGCCTGCTTTGCCTGGGTGGCTTTCAGGGCCTGATAAGCCTTCCTCTTCTTCAGGAGATTTTCTGGAACCAAAGGGATCTTTTTTCTTGGCCTGACACAGAAAATGGAGACGAACGATAGTATTAAGTAAACAAATCTTCAGTGGATTTCCAGAAGATATCCTGGGCTTCGGGAAACATTACTGTCTTCAAATTCCTAAGGACTGAGGCGCCTCTGAAATCTGTGGTTTCTGGCTCCAGTCTTCAAAATGGACCCCTCACATTCCCTCGTCTCCAAAACCTTTTAAGAAGTCATGAACCCCTTAGCCACTGGTCCTCATATACGTCAACGGAGCTTTTACATCCACAGCTTTATAGACACCATCAGCAATGAGATTCCGCCCCGTGGGGCTGGGACGGGTGCAGACCCATCTGTAGGGGTAACACTTACGCCAGGCTGGAGGAACCCACTCTCCAGCCCCGCTGCCTAAAAGTCAATCCTCTCCCCTTGAGGTAACCCGAACTCGACTGCAGCCCCCTCCGCCCGCCCAGCCAACCCCTACGGCTCCTTACTCCTCCCTCTGTAATCTGAAGTCTTTCCTCTTCTCTCCCTTCAGTCCACAATTATCCTTATTTTCCGCCACCGAGAAATAAACACTGTGGATGGCACCGGATGCTCGAGACGCCAAGCCAGAGACTCGCAGCCCCCAAGACTTACTCTTCCTCCGCCATCTTTCCAACTCTGCGGCTACTGCTCATGCGCAGCCCCACCGCGTGGGGAAGAGAGAAACTTCTCTGTTTACTCGACCATAGAGACGTCTACTCTAGCTCATGGAGGGGCGGCCCGGGCCGTTTTAGTGGCCGTGAACAGCTGAGGTTTTGCTAACCCCGATTCCCGCCAAAAGTTGCACAAAGCTTCCTTCGCACCGCTTCGAAGCTTTTTAGAGCCATGTTATCTTCAAAACACAGCCCTTTTTATTCCAGCTGTACTCTCATAATGCTGGAGACCGGGGTGTAAACAAACAACGAAACGCTTCCGACAATGCACCGACTTCCGGTGGGGGGTGGGAGCTGCTCCTCCAGTTTCCGCTCGCTGGGCTGCACGTTTTCTTGGCTGGGTGGGGACAGCTCGGGTTATGGTTTTGGCTCCCACGTGTGGGTGGAGGTGTATATGGACTACTTAGGACGGTGAAAAAAGGCAACTCTGATTCTGTCGGCCTGGCTCCGTCAGTGGGTCCCTGAGGGTTCTTTAATCCCTCTGTCCCTTAGTTTCCTTTACCCATTAAATGGACATAATGATGGATCTTGCCATAGCCTTAGGCGAGTTATATGAACTACTCCATATAAAGCGTTTAGCACAAAGTCTGGCAGTAAGCAGTTAACACTTTGTTAATTATTATTGGTGCTGAACCGAAAACTGAAATTTCAACTTACCAAATCAGGACCTTCCCTCATACAGCTCTTACCACCTGCCATATGCTTCCTTCTTTTCCGGTCTTCATAAAACAATGTGAGTCCCGTCCTGTCTTTTCTGAAACCTCTAGAGCAGCGCGTCTCAAGCATTAATGTGCATAGGCGTAACCTGAGCATCTTGTTAAAATGCACATTTTTTATTCAAGAGGGGGCGGGGGTCGATATTCTGCACTTTAAACATGCTTCAAAGTGATGGGGATGCTTCATGTCTGTGACCAGCAGGGCTCTTGAGTAGGCTCTATCCTGAATTCCTTCAGCAAGTTGTTATATTTTTAACATTTCTTCGCCATGATACTAGGAGAGCAGAGTTCATGCCTGCCTTGCTCATCACTGATCCTAAGAGTCTAGCACAGGTTTTTCAGTCTCGGCACTTGGCATTTGGGGCGAGACAATTCTTTGTAATGGAGGCTGTCCTGTGCATTGTAGGATGTCTAGCGGCATCCCAGGCTTATACCCACTGCATGCCAGTAGCATCCCCACCCCAGTGGTGACAACAAAAATGTTTCCAGACATTGCCAAATGTCTAGCACAGTATGTATATTTCTCTTAAGGTCTAAGGCAATGTCATTTTTTTTTTTTTTTTTTTTTTTTTAATGTCATTTTTTGACAGTGCTTACAGGCATATCCACAGACTTTATCCTGTATGGTTTGGCTTGTTTTCCTGATTAGACTGGCTTCTCTGGAGGCCGAGAACTTGTCACATACTTCTCTGAATCTTCTACAGCACCTCTCACAACAATGGGCACCTGCAGGGGCTTGTTAACCATCTTAAGCTCAAGGCATCGTATTGGTATGTGCTATGTAATTAGTTCAACCAGAAAGACAGTGCCTTGCGCAGAGCTCAGTAGCTGATGAATAAATGTCAAAGGTCTACATAGTCTTCAGAGTCACAGGCTATGGCGTGAGCCTCATTTTTGCTCACTCTTTCAGCACCTCACCATGTGTCTTACTTTGTGGAAAGGCAAAAACAGAAAGGTTGGCAAACTGTAAAGTGTCCATTAAATAGTAAACAAGAAACAAAAAAAGTAAACATTTTGTAACTTCCCCTGTCTACAGATAAAAGGTAGGTTCTGTGGTACTGAAGGTATTTCAGAGGCATTAACAATACAATACTCCTGGCTGAAAGACTCGGAGGCGGGAATTCAGGAAAGGCTTTCCAATGCCAGCAGATGGTGCTAGAAGAGCACTTATTCTCAGCGTGAAAGCCATCGTTCCACCAGACTGATCCAGAGAGAAGAGAGACGGAGTCCTCTTGAACCCAAACATGTTCACTAACTGAAAACATGCTTACTGACCATTGAGCATATGCCCTGGGCCCTGGGCAAGACATGAGATTTTTAACTGACATTCCTGAATGAGAATGGGGCAGGGCCATTTACAGCCTCAAGAATCTTATTCTTTTTAGCCTGTCCTCATAGGCCTCTGTTCTCTTTTTTCTTGACCATTTCAGTTGTCCATCATTAGGGAATGGTTACGCAATTTATGGAAGACTATGCAATTATACGCAGTGAGGTAGGTCTTTATGTCCCGAAATCTCGATGGGGAGTATTTTTTATTTTTTTGCCCACTGACATCCATCCCCATTTCTCTTGTGGACTGATCGCTCCCTCATTGCATACAGTCTTTGGAGGGTGGGGTATCTAATCCAAACACACTTGCCCTCCCAATACATAAACTGAAGGGATCTCTGGAAGATCTTTTCAACTCCTCCCACTTCTCCATAAGACCCTCTCTTCCAGGTTTTGAATCTTCAGCAGAGTGATGATGGAAGAAAAGGAGGAGACTTTTAAGAATTTCCACCTGCTAAGACCTCTTGGAGTTTTCTTATTCCTATCTTTCTCAAGCCTTTGTTTTTTTTTAATATTTATTTATTTATTTAGGCTGTGCTGGGTCTTAGATGCGGCACGCAGGATCTTCGTTGTGGCATGTGGGATCTTTAGTTGCAGCATGCATGCAGGATCTAGTTCCCTGACCAGGGATCAAACCCGGGTACCCTGTATTGAGAGCTTGGAGTCTTACCCACTGGACCACCAGGGAAGTCCCTCTCAAGCCTTTAAGTTCTTCAATCTTCCCTTTAATTTTTATCCTTCCTATAAAACTCCTTTATGCTGGTTAACCAAGCAGATTGGTTTCTGATGCTTAAAACCAAAGAATCCTGACTATAAAACTCCCAGATATTTGGTTACATTTGAAAACGCAAGATACAGAATAGGGTGTAAGAGAATAGTTCCCAGTTGTTTTGTTGCTTTTGTTTCTTGGCTATAGATGTACTTGTATGTAACAGTTTTGGAAGGATGTACAAGAAAGAGTTGATGGGGGTTATTTTTGGGAAATGGGAGTGGGGCCTGGAATGGGAGGAAGACTTACAGTTGTGCTTTGCCTTTGTTTATCACTTACGTATTAGTTTAAGAAAGTGCTCTCTGGGTAATTAGGTTCTTGTGATTTGCCTGTTTTAGAAACCACTTGACTATACTTTTTTTTTAAAGACTCCTTTCAGGACCAACATTTTGTGGTTCTCTGAATTGACTCCAGGATCCCTTTCCTAACGTATCCCACAATAAGTTATTTCAGTATTGTCTGCATTTTGGGATTATTTGGAATCCACGCCTTCTCGGTAAGGCAAAACCACCACACCCCACACACCCAAAAGGGAGCTCAATTTGCAATTTCCCATCTGCCCCAAACCTCTTTCTTGGATTATGACTCTTCTTGCAGTTGACTTCGTTTTGCTTCAAGTTTTCCTTGTTGCTTCCTCAGAGAGTGACATGGGTTACCAGGAGGTAGGTGGGAAAGAGCAGCCAGATGAGCCTGGAGTTAGGGAAGACAACATGGACAACAGCTTTTTATCCTGATGAAAAACGAGCAAAGGGAGCAAAAATGAGAAGGAAAAAGGAGAGAATAGGTGGAGGGCAGCAGCCTTCTGAGGGTCGAGGGTAGACACAGGAGAGCTAGGGTAGGAAGGAGACAGTGTGCAGTAGGTAAGAATAAATGCAAAATGGAAAAACCCAAACCTCTTCTGAATTATTTCGGGGATAATGGAACATTAGCTTTTCCTACCTTCCACACTTCTTCAGTAAGACTTCATTTTACACCCTAAGAAGTGGAGGGTCGGGACAAGTCTTCCTAGTTTATCGGCAAGGAAGCTGAGGCTGATAGTAACTTGCACAAAGGTGTCTGATGATGGGTTAGGTGAAGTCCTGGGACCTGTTTCCAGATTCTGCTGCCAAAGGCACCTTCTGCACCCGCCCGCCTCCCACCCCCCATTGTACTGCTTTCCTTGACCTTCACAGACACGATTTTTCCCTAAGGATCTCACCTTTGAAAGTGTTTTCAAAGGCCAGGCTCCAGCACATGCCTAAAAGGAATATAGATGAGGGACTCATACAGGCCTTTTACCTGCAGCAGTGTACATACAGGCTGTTTACATTACAGAATCCACTTTATACTGCAAATGTGCTTCTACAATTTGTGTCCGCTGAACCAGTTTTCTCCACGTAGTTAACACTATAAAATTCCTCTATCTTCATTCCTGCAAAAAGTGTCATACTTTTTTTTCTCAAACATACCTCAGGAAATTTCACTAAGAACCATGGAAATAAGCGGGGCACGAGAATATAGGTCGCAGCTCTCTACCAAGTGGCAATCTGGAAGAATTTTAGCCCCAGTTTCTTCTCTCTTGAAATGTAGTTAGTTATGTGCTTGTTTCCTCTCTAGACTGAGCTCCCTGAGAGTAGAAATCATACCTGAATGATCTGTAGACTCCTAGTGTCTAGCACAGCGCCTGTAAACTGCTCAATAGTTTAGTGCTTAATGCCAGACACCCAGGAATCCTCCGTCTCAGAGCACGAAGGCTGAAGCAGAGCCAGAGCCCAGATCCAGGGCTCAGCCCCCCTGAGGACAGCAGAGTTCGAGTCCTGCCTGAGCAATGCTGTTTCAGTGCCCCCAGACACTGGAGTTTTTCTTTTCCCATTCCTTTCCCCCCAGTAAAACCCTGGCTACTCTCTCCACACCAGGCAGTGCTAGGGCCCCTCTCCTGGGACATGGCCTCCTGTACACAGGCCTGAGGGCTTTAACCATCCTAGGAGAAGGTGCCTGGTCTTTCCTCTGGGCGTGCCTCTGCGGAACACACAGACTCCAATCCTAATCAAGCAGCCAGAGATGATCCTTCTAACTCTTTATTCATGGGGCACACCCATCGCAAATGGCCTGAAGAGGGGCAAGAGCGTCATGTTGGACACACTTGTCCTTAGCAAGGAGAGAAGCTTGACAGCAGGACACCACTGTAAAAGACATTAAGGGATCCATCCACTGATGTAATTATTCTAGCCATAATTATTCTAACTTCTGTTAGTTATATGAGGACAACTTCCACTTTATATATCGATTACTGAAGAATCCTGATATCCTGACTGCTACTACCTAGTGGTGGTGGTGGAGAGCAATTAAACCGTAAAGTAGGGGAGTCTAAGTATAAATTCTAGGCCCCAAAGGAAAATTTAAGGAGTCTTATACCCTTACCCCAGGAAGTTTCCCCTCTGTTAGTTTCCCTAACAATTTGGGTTGAGTCACACTTGTGAGGGCAGGAACTCAAAAGGGCTTAGTGGGGCTGATTTTACAGATAAGGTTACAATTTGGTCAAACGTGTGAATCCAAAGAGAAACATGTTAATTCTGGAACAAGTTTAATGTAAAATAGTTTTTTTTTTCATTTTTTACCTATCCCTTAGCCTTCTCCTTCCTGCAGAAACAAAAGAAATGTAACGATTAAAGAAAACTTCCTGCAGATTGAGGCATATTTATCTAACTTTTAAATGACCTCATTTTTCCTTCCTTAGTTAAGGGCCCATGTGAAGGGAGCAGGGAGGGAGGCCAGAGATGTTCACGACTAAACTTTCTCCTTGACCAATTTTGTTTAATTTGTAACTGTTTAGAAAGGCTGATCAATTAAAATCCTACCCCCTCACTGGCAGGGGTATTCTTTGGTAATGGTATTTAATAACAGAACTCCCACTGGACATTTACTTACCCTTTTCTTCTGGGAAAAGCAGTCATTCCTCTTTGCAAAATCAAGACAATCACAGTTGCACATTTTCCCAAATCTTTGGCTGTATTGCAATGGTTGTTTCATTTTGTAATCTCCAACTAAACATTTCCTAACCATGGATTAACAATATAGTTACTGACTGGTTTCTTTTAACAGTATTTATCCAACATAACAAAATAAACTGCAATTTGTTATACTTTTTTTTACAAAACATTTTATAAATATTTTTACAAAATGTATACAAAGCAATTTCAAGTGAGACATACTATACAAATGAAGGTATTTAAGCAAATAAAGCCCACACCACACTGACAGTGAGTGACGCGTCCTCTTTAAGTCAAGTCAGTCTGTAAGGCCTCCCTAATCTAACAAAGTCTGCTAAATTCTTCAGCGCTAAAATAGTTCTTTTTCGTAATTGCCAGTTTAAAATTTGCTTTATCTTTAGGCAGTACTTACGGACACAGAAAATCAAATGCTTAATAACAAATTCACACTTTTCCACAACAACAACAGAAAAAAAAAAAAAAAAGAAAGAAAATGATTTTTGTTACTGAGTATGAGTAGCTCTAAAACTTAACTTTGACTAATGAATCTGAACAACTGAATGTTGGCCATCCGAGGCTGAGCTCTCACCCTCCACCAGAGGGGCCTCGACATGCGAGTTATGACCTAATCACAGGAGTAAAATACATTTCGTAATCGTCATTTGTCATTATCTAGAATCTTTCCTCCATGAAAAGTAAACTTACATACAAGGACACAAAAATTTACAAGTTTAATTTTGGTAAATTAGGCTCTCCAGTTTTCTAGACAAGTGTCAAGGCTTAAAAAACCCTTTAAGATGGTATAGCGAAAAGTTGGGACTGGGGTAGCAGGGCAGGGTAGGGAAGAAAGAGAGGTGACAAATGTACATGGAGCTTATCTTGTCTCTTAAGAATTCCACTGATTCAGTAATTAATGTAACTCGTTAGTAGCCTCCGTGAAGGCTTCTAGGTATAAATTTCCACAATGAGAAGAATTTGATCAGGAGGGACCATCTTTAAGTCTTGCTAGGAATTAGGGGAGCATGAGCCCTAAGAGAAGAGCCTATGAAATCATGGGGTTCAGGGCAGGGTGTTACCCCAGGGCTACCCAAACAGAAAGTTCCAACTGGCAATACCAACTTATCTTTCTAATATGTTACAATACAGGAAGAAGGGGAAATCTGCAACTTGGACATTGGCACAAATAAGGAAAACATGGTAACCGTAAAATGGCCCAGATTTTCCAATTTGTATTGGCTCAGGGGTGGGAGTGGGGAGAAGGTATTTTGTTTTTGTGAAGACTGGCTGTCTCACAGGGTTTCTTTGTTTGGGGGGACTAAGGGGCAGGGAGAGTCTAGGTCTTCTGTTACTGTGTTTTCTAGTAATCAGAAGCCTTCCTTTCCATTGCAGGCCAACCTGGAAGAGAAATGCCCAACATGATGACAGTGGGGTCATCCCCATTCTGGGGATGGCCAGAAGTGGATCTTGGCAACATGTTAGAGTGAAGACCAGTGGGTGCGCCTCTAAAGCCAGAGAGATGGACAGAATAAATGAGAGCCCGTGCACATAACAGGGAGGGTGAGTGTGTACACACTGTCACCAAAATGACCTCTGGATCTGAACAGCCCAGACACACGCATGCACACATGTATGTAAGAGGGTACATACAAAATACCATATGTAGCTTTCCCAATGCTAGGAGATACTGATGGTTACAATGACATTGAGAATGAAAGTGCCAACAGAAACAGGATGACCTGGGGCAGGTATACAAGAAAGGAAACTGGGGAAAGCGCCCTGAAAAGAAATATAAATAAATAAAGCAATAAGTCACGTTCACGAACATGAACATGGGCCAAACACAAACTATGGCAGGGAATGTCCTTTGGCTCTCAAGTGGGAATCCCGGGTCTCAGATCTTTCCTCTCAGTGGTGGGCTGGCTGGTTACCTTTGGTTTGTCTGTGTTTTGGTAATGATTGCTGCCAGGGGTGACTACTGTTCTCAGACAACAAGAAGCAGAAACAAGGCCAAAGTCCCCTTAACGTTTAAACTGAAAAATTACAACATAGTTTTCAAATGAAAATACTTTTGATGCTTGCCTATTTGTTGTGGGAGGGGTGCAAAGAGAGGTTAAATGGAACAAAACCCAGCAACCAACAAAAACATACATCGTATGCTGCCTAGATCCAATTATAGAATGCAAAATGCTTGTTTTTTCTCAATAGTTAATATATATATGCTTTTACATATATACATATTATATTCCTCATGGCTCTATCCCGGCCTCCCCTGTACACTGTGCCACTTAACTGGTTTCCATTTTCTTTTATTTCGCCTGGTGAGATTATCTCAAGTCGTGCTGTCGCAACTCAAAACAAAGTATTCCCTAGATGAAACTCAACGCGGATATGCTGAAGAGGTGAGGTTTTGCTCCGGGAGCATCAGAAAAGCACTTGAACGATGAACAGGAAGCCCTGCTTGTGCGCTACAGGTGCTCACGCCAGGGCCGTGGGTCCTGGCAGAGCAGCCAGGACTAACTGCTCAGAGACGGCCAAGGGGAGAGCCATGTGGTCTCCCGGCCCATGACACCCCAAGACCCCCCCAAAGCCAAAATTTGGAGATGCAGTGGGATATTCTTTAAAAAGTATCTTCTATCAGTCCTGTTTGATTTTCTTTAATAAGTCTGTTCTTTTCAAATGACTTATGATTGTCAGAATTTTACCCAGGGCCTAGTGTACTGTGATCTCATTGAGTTACAGTGTTTAAAAAAAATAAAACAAATAAACAAAAACAAACAAAAGAATGACTATAAGCACTTTCAAAACACTTGAAATGTGTAGGGCCTAACAGACTGCTTTCTAACAAGGATCAGTTTTACTAAAGGATCTCCCTGTAACCACGACGAGTATTGCTCTTAAACAAAGAATGGGATTGAGATTAGAAAGAATAAACTGTGATGAAAGATCAAGCAGGCTGGAGACAGGAGACCATTTCCATTGCTTTTGCCAGGAAAGAATGTAACTTGTCCGGGGCGGGGTCTCGGGGGCAGGTGGGGGAGGACTGCGGCTATTAACACTCTAGGATACTATTTACAGCTGCTTCTAAAATGGAGTCAGTTTCTACAATGCCTTCACTGTGGTCCGGGATGAACTTTTCCAGGCAGTTTTCCTGCGAAGCCATTGGAGAAAAGTTGGGGAAATCTAACTCAACAGAGCCGCTAACCGTGGGGTCACTCTGGGGCTGCCGCCCCGCCTTTTTGAGTTCCAAGATGTTCTTAAATGTTGTTTCTAAACTCTTAGTGAGCTGGAGATCAGGCTGGGGCTCGGCTGACCCTTTCATGATGTCTGTGTGTAAAACTTCATTCTTTGGAGAATTCCGCAGAGTCTTGTCCTGGAAGGAGCTATTACACGTCATCTCCAGGTGCGAATCTACTAGGAGGCTTGAGAGTTTGCTCTCAGGACCGTGATCTGGTCTGGACGAGTTTTTCCGATGCCCTTCAGGGCCGGGAGAGCACTCACTGCCTTTCACGGAGTCTTTCCGGCTGGTCTTCTCTTCAGACGCACTCCGGTACTGAACTGAGCCCATTTTGTCAAATTTCAGTGCTCTGCCGAGGCATTCGGTTTTTTTAGCAATGTTTCCTTCTGCGGAGACCACGATGTGATTAGGCACTAGATGAAATTGGTCATGATTCGTTGGTTCTGCCATGCCTGGTTTGGCTCTGTCTCTGCTCTGGGCCTTGGCCGTCAGATGCACAGAACTGGTTGTTTTACTGCCATGCTGGTCACTCCTGCCAAACTGTGTCTCATGAGCAGCTTTATCAAGTTTGAAGGAACAACAGAAATCAGCCTGAAAGCCCTCTGGAAATGGGAACAAAAAGAACATTAATGAAAGAATGAGACAGGACTAGACAGTAGCCCCTCAGTGGGTCAGGTGCAAACCCACCCCACCCTACCCCACCACACCGAGTCAGCTGTTCATGTCCAGGAATGTGCAGAAGCACAGTACTTGGGGGGCGTCCTTTAAAAGGAACTGAGGCTGCGGGGCTGCAGCTTCCAGAGGAGCTTAAACCTCTTTGAAAAAGGAGTTGCTGGATGACAGATGGGAAAACCCAATGGGCAAAAAGCTCCACTTTGTCTTGGTCTCTTACTGTAGTTTATGATCAGTTTTGTATTAATGACTGCTTTGAAACAGTCTGAAAACAGAAATCAGATGTTAGTATCAGCCTCGTTTCTTCCTTGGAGCAGAAGGCCCTGAACAGAGGCTCTGGCAGGGGGCTGGGGAGGACACAACCACTTGTCTGTGGGTGATGGCACTTCAGTCCCTCTAAACACGTGGCAGGGGACCTGGCATAACTAGTGGCACTTTGCCAGGAACACAAAACGAACGGTCAACATGCACCTTAAATGGTATCTGCTTGGAAGGACAGTGGGGTATGGAGGAACCGGGTCTGAGGGTGAGTGCTGACCTGTGCCAGGCTTCAAGAGCCAAGGATGGCGAGAGAAATGTTAGTGAGGATTTAAGGGGTTGAGGGTATGGAGGGAGGGAAGCACGTTGCTGTTATGCAAGGGCAAAGAAAGTGTTCACTCTGGAAGTAATGAAAGTGAAATAGAGCTTTGATGATACTTATAAAGCCACAAGCATGAATTTGTTCACTAAATCCCAAAATATGAGATCTAGGGGATACAGCCTTGAAATCAAAAAAGGTGATTCCACCCAACAAACACTGTGCAGGTACAATACAGAGGAGAACAGAGCATGCCCCTGCCCACATGACACCAGGCCTGAGGGGCTGTGACAAAAGAGGAGGGTTTATCCCCAAAGCCCAATTCACCAAATGGCAATAGGGGATTTCAGGTTCTAAGAAAAAGGGGCAGAAATATATCTCACATTATTCTCTTTTTTTTTGAAAGATCTGAGGATTCTCCTAGGTATACAGCAATTCTTTAGGACTCTCCCTTTACACTGAGTATAAGGATCATGTATTCTCTTTGAAAATTTCTTACGCCACATCAAACACAAGGCTGAACCTTAATATTTAGGTATCAGAAAAGATGTTAGAAAGATAGAAGTAAAGCCAGAGGAAAATAATATTCCAATAGGAGGGGAATGGATTAGCCAAATTATCAAATTAGCATGTTAAAAATTTATTAAATATTATTTTGAAGACTATAGCAACAGGATAAAAACTTCAGATGTGTTAAATGGAAGAAAATTAGAATAACAAAATCATATCTAGCACATGACATATGATTATAATTATATTTTAAGTGATGTATGCAAATGGGAACCATAACTGGAAGAAAACTTGGAGAAATAAAAACATTCCTTTTCTAGGATGGTAAAAGTATGGGTAAAAATTGATATTCCACAAATTATTATGTTATTCGACTTTAAAAATTTTAGACCCCAGAAAGAAGTATAGATAATTCATTTTTAAAAGGCAGAATGTGGGTCGAGTCTAGCACAGATGCAAATGGCAGGAAGCTGATGGGGTGCGGGAAGAGTACCAACAAGGAGCACTACAATCTACTAGAGCCTGTGGGCAGGGACCATGTTTCACTGATTCCCCCCCAACAATGCACTGCACATAGTAAGAAAACTCAATCATTTGCTGAGGTTTAGTTGCTTCTGGGAAGGCTTCTGACTTACTTTAGTTCTCAAAAACTAGGGAAAGATTGAGAAGTTTGAGTTTACAAGGGGGAAGAAGAATCACTTAACTGAATGTAAAATTCCAGTTTGGATTTTGCAGAACAACCTTTTCAGAGTATTCATATCCTGCTCTCAACTCTGGATTTTTTTCTCCCCAGAATTCAGGATCTACCTTCAGGTTTCATACTCCAAGGTCACTTCAGACAGTCTCTGCAAAGCCATAGTCCCTGAACCCTGGCGGTAGCTCTCCTCTGCTTTTACTCTGGCGTTTCTTACCGGGGTCTACAAGTGCCAGACGCTTGTCCCGGGACAGAGAAGCTCTTTCCTCTTGGTTGAACATTCTGTCGATCATCACCATCTCAGCGGAGGGATTGATCCGCTGAAAATGAGAGAGCCTAGTCATTTCAGATGCCCTTTAACAAGTGCAAACAGCTCGCTGTGTTTTGGGGACAAAGGAAGCAATCAGAAAGGAGAATATGTTTATCCTTGACATACTTTTTTGAATCGTGTTTTTTGGGGAAAGGTAATTTACCACATTGGTACAAACTTCAGAAGGTACTAAAGGGGATGTGGAAAGTCAGCCTTCCTTCTTCGCCTCCCCTGTGCACTGCCTTCCCCACCCACCCAGGGCCCTCCCTGCAGGAACCCTCGTGCCAAGCAGTTTAGTAAACTCTTCCAGAGATATTTTATGCACACACACAAATTTACGTTCTTCGTTCTTTATTTTTGCACACAAATGGCAGCAACTATACACACTGTTCTGTACTTTTCTTATTTCCTCCTCTGCTTAATACGTGGGAAATCTTTTCATTAGGATGACCTTTTACTTTATATTCTGCTATGCTATAATTGTGTTGTGTTTTGTTTTTGGCCGTGCTGCATGGCTTGCGGGATCTTAGTTCCCCAACCAGGGACTGAACCCGTGCCCTGGGCAGTGAAAGCACAAGAGACCTAACCATTGGACCTCCAGGGAATTCCCTATAATTATGTTTTGTATTAAGGCTTTCCTTAGAATTATTTTTTCCTGTACAGAATCAAATCTTAAATTATATTTCTGGGTCTTATTTAACATAAAAATTCATGGCAGATATAATTTGTCCAAGTAATTAGTCCATTTGTCCAAGTCTGTCCAAATGGTCCTTTTCTCACAAATGATAGTTAGTCTTTTTGATATCTCAGAGTTTTGTTTCAGAAATGATCGTCAATATAAGAACAACTATTTCAGACTTTGGTGGCACAGTTTTAATATACATAAGTATAGGCATATCTCATTTCATTGCACTTTGCAGGTATTGCGTTTTTTTACAAATTGAAGGTTGTAGCAACCCTGCATCGAGAAAGTCTATTGGCACCACTTTTCCAACAACATTTGCTCACTTCATGTCTCTGTGTCACGTTTTGGTAATTCTCCCAATATTTCAAACCCTCCACCAGCAAAAAGATTACAACTCACTGGAGGCTCAGATGATGGTTAGCATTTTTTAGCAATGAAGTATTTTTAAATTAAGGTATGCACATTGTTGTTTTAGACACAACGTTACTGCACACTTAATAGACTGCAGTATAGTGTAAACATAACTTTTATTTGCACCAGAAAACGAAAAAGTTCATGTGAATCAATTTATTGCGATATTCACTTTATTGAGGTGGTCTAGAACTGAACCCACAATGTTTCTGAGGTATGCCTGTAAATATATACGCTTTAGTAAACACAAACACACACACATACATATTTATACTATATTGCATATGTGTATAATGTAGTTCAGCTAATATCTCAAGGTACATTTTCAAAGCTGATCTCAAATTAAAAGCCACTTGTAAGAGACCAATTTATTAAAGTCTGTATGATTTTAGAACTGCTTCTAAAATCTCAGATAGGTTTGGTCTTTCCATCATTTTCTGAGATACCTTACTCCTTTCTCTAATTATCTGGTGCTTTAAAATTAATTTTAGGGGAGTTCCTCGGTGGTCCACTGGTTAGGACTCAGTGCTTTCACTGCTGTGGGCCGGGGTTCAGTCCCTGGTCGGGGAACTAAGATCCCACAAGCCATGAGGTGCGGCCAAAGGGAAAAAAAAAACAACTAATTTTAGTTTCTATTTGGGGTACTGAAAATGCTCTGGAATTAGCGAGTGGTGATGCTTGTGCAGCCTTGTGAATATACTAAAATCCATCAGTTTGTACGTTTTAAAATTAATTTTGGGGGGAAATTATTATTGTAATATATGACAAAAGATTCATATTTATTTATTTATTTATTTTACATCTTTATTGGAGTATAATTGCTTTACAATGTTGTGTTAGTTTCTGCTGTACTACGAAGTGAATCAGCTATATGTATACATATATCCCCATATCCCCTCCCTCTTGAACCTCCCTCCCACCCTCCCTATCCCACCCCTCTAGGTGGTCACAAAGCATCGAGCTGATCTCCCTGTTAAGCATGATTTTTATGACATGCTAGTGATCTCTCAATTGAAAACAAGACAAAACTAACTTTTTTTTTATTTGGCTGCACCACGTGGCTTGCAGGATCTTAGTTCCCTGACCGGGGCGAAAACCCGAGCCCTCGGCAGTGAGAGCACACAGTCCTAACCACTGGACCGCCAGGGAATTCCCAAGACAAAACTAATTTTAACATCTGTCACCACCTCATCTTTTCAGATATTATTCTGAACAATATTCAGCAGAAGTGTTGCTGGTCCTCTCCCACGTCTTCTGGTTGGTGAGAGGCAGTGGACAGCATCGGAGTGTGGATGGGGGTCAGGTGGTCCTGGTCTGTATTCTAGTTCTGCTAATTACATTGCAAACTTACTGGCTGTATGATGTTGGGCAAATTACGTAACCAAAGCCCTAGTTCCTCATTTGGAACCAGGAAATCAATAGCACTGATTGAGTGTCATCAACCATGGAAAGCATAGCAAATATAGCTGCTGTTAGTAGAAGATTCAGTCAAAGGTAAGTTTTTCTACAATTTTAAGTATCTGTGCCTTTTAAACTATGTTGGGAAAATGTAATTTCTTGAAGTTTTTCTCTCTGAATTAGTAGCTGTGACCTGTGGAGTTTAAGAAACAAACATGCTTGGTAGTGGAACTTTACCATGGCATCTTCCAGGAGCAGGCATCTGTACTTGTTAAGCATAGCTTGGGTCCTTTTTAGGAGCTGAGTGGCAACTGTTTCAAATTCATTGTCAACTTTAAAAAGAGAGAGAGAGAAAAAAAAAAAAGTAAGAGAGTGCAATTCACCCACTAGGTCCTTTTTTCCTTAGGACTGAAATGAATTATTCCTCCATTTTCTCTTTTTAGTTTAGTTCTTCCTTGGTTAAACATCATCCTTCTGCACTCCTGTCCCTCACTGTTCACTGGAATGTGATCACAGAAACTCATTTTAATACTAGCTTATTTTCACTCTAATTAGGAAACCAAAAACATAATGCCGTTGATTAAGATCATTTATAAAAGAAAACCACGTAACACAGACCAGCAGCAAATATCAATGAACAGAGAATGATCTACTAGTTTAGGTGACCTAAGCCTCCACTTCCTTCCAACAGCATGAAAAACTGAAACTGCTGAGACAATGAAGTCCTACTGTCCGGGGTGGGCAGACCAGTTTCATGTAACGACACCAACTCGTCCATGGCATCTCGCAGGTCATGGTCCTGTGGCTCTGTCCTTTGTCTGTCTGTCTCCAAAGGTCTCACATTTTCCACTTCACTCTTCTCAGAGCCTCCACATCCCTGTTTAATGCTGGATGTGGACGCTCTTCCCTGGTCCTCCCAGGGAAGCTCACAGTGGATTGACTGCTGCACTCCCCTCAGAGACCCTGCCCTGGACTCACTTTGGAACCTCAAAGAATGCTTTTTGGGAGCTACAGTATCTATCTAATTCATAAAAGTGATAGTAGCAGCTCAGGGTATGTATGCATTCTGTCTAAACGCAAGGACTGTGCCTGAATCACCGTGCAGAGCACCTCGTCCAGCGCCATCCTGTCTGCAGCCAGAGTCCAAACAGTGCTCTGGATTCACTGCCCTCAAATGTGTCCATAAAATATTCGGACATTTGGGTATCCCTCCACAGAAGGTTGAGAAGAATAAGTCACAACCCTAAACATGGACTGGGAAATCAAGTAAATTGGGAAGAAGGTAGGTCTGCAATGAAAAACAGTAACCTGGCTACCATCTGGGGGTGACGAGGCTCTGGTTCTCCTGTGGCGTGAGTCCCCAGGAGGGCGTCCCTAGGAGGGTGTCTGGTGTCAAGGCGGCACTCTGGGGGTCCAGCCTGCTTACCTTTCTTTAGGTCTTCCTCCGTGGGCATGGAGCCCTGGCACACATGGTAGGAGAGCAGCCTTTGCACTGCGTCACTGAGTGATCGGAACTGACTTTTATCAGGTGTCACCGTGTGGGTTTGGTCCCTCTGTAACTGCTGGAGAATGCTGTTAAAGAGAAATTGCCAACGGCAGTGTCGAGTCATGTTAAGAAATCTAATCATGATGGTTATTTGCATGCAAAGACAATGAGAGACACAGGAATGTTATTATCCATAGTATAGCAGGTCTTTTTTTCCCTCAGTTTTATACTTCATACATCACGGTGGGTTTAGAGTTTAGTCTAACCATCAACACAGGGGACTCAAACTATGACCCTGGCCTCAAAAGCATGGTGTTCCCACCAGCCATTCAAGTGTGGGCGCTCACACAGACCTTGGCAATGCCTGACCATTGGCCAGCTAAGCTTATGGTAGTATTTCTGTTCTGAACATAGTAGTTTATTTTTTTTATTTTTTGGACTAATAACATCATTGATAGAACTTATTATAGACGGATAACCAAACAAAGTCTGTGTCTCAAAACCAGTGTTAAATCAATCTCAGGGTTGAGAGGAAGAAAAGGGGAATCTAAAATCACAAGAAGTGCAGACATTCTCTAGGATCCTTGTCCTTCTGGATCCACGCTCCCATCAGGGTCTTCAACATTATAAATGTTCTCTGCCATTTGACAAGCTTGCATGATATTGTCTTCTGATACAGAACAAATCACCCAAGGTTCACTGGGATTTGAGGAGAAATCAGATATCTTGGCAGTGTGACCACCATGAATAAACAACAACTCTGATGGCCCATCTTCTGCATCTTCCAGGGATTGTTCCTCTCCAATTTTACTTAAATCCCAGACATTCAGTCTGTGATCAGTACCACTGGAAGCCAAAATAGTCTCATTGTAAGGCGACCACTGAACCTGGAATATTTCATCCTTATGTGATTCAAAGGAATGCAACTTAAGTTTCAGATTTCTCAGCTCCCACAAGGCAACAGTCTTGTCAGCTGATCCTGTGGCAAGAAGGAACTCACTACAAGGACTGAAAGAAAGGCAGTTCACTTCAGCAGTGTGAGCACCAACTGCGTGGCTTGGTTGGACATAGGACTTTATTAAACCTTGCTTCTCCTCAGAGACCCTTAGGCCAATCAAAGGGTATGTGGTTGCTAAAAAGACAAAGAACTATTCTCCTTATGAACAAAAGGGTGACCGGTAGGCTCAAACTACATTTGAGATATATATATATCTCCTAACAGAAATAAACTATAGGGAAAGATTTCCAAAGTATACTTTAGAAAATATGTAGTATCATAACCTGACTGTTGTTGTATATTTGTTGAAGGTTAGGAACCTAGAAAAATGTTCAAAATGGGTCATTTCCGAAGGTAACTCACAAAGCTCCTTTAGTTAGCTGTTTTGCAGCAGGCCTCTTTTGTCCTCCCGAGTGACTATCCACCTAAAGACAAAACACACCTCTTATTATTCCCTTTTGTAGAAAAAATAAGCAAAATACAGTTATACATAAAGGTCACTATGTTTCCAATATTTTCAAATCCTTATCAAGAGCAGACTCGAAGCATGCTGTAATTTGCCAGTGTTGAAAAATGAAACAAGGAAATCCATAGACCCATGTAGCAAAGTTGCACTGTGTCAAGATTATAGAAAGCTGTACTATCAGTTCCTTGGAAGGACTTAGCTTGTACCTTAAAGCCAGAATTCCCAACTCCCTCTACAAAGCTTCATTATATTTTTGAAGAAATATATTTTAAGTAACAACTCCATAAACATCTGAAAATTCGGTAGACGGTCCTTAATTCATCCTCTCAGTGGTAAATAAGGGAGCAAACACGTCTGAGCTCCTGTCACATACAGTCCAGGCGTGTGACCTAGTAGGGCATTTCTTAGATCACGGTAAGGAACAAATACGCCTTACATCAGAACCTGAGAACTGAACCAAGATCCTTCACTGAGTATTCCAGGCAGGCCCAGACTACCACAGATTTCATTAAGCTATTATAAGTTTGATGGAGAAGAGACTAAGGCCTTAGAAAACTGAAAACAGAATTTTTTTTCTTCCTTTTCAGACCAGTATCGGTTAAAAGACCATAGCGACTGACTACTTCATATACTCCTGCAGGAAAAAAAAATCTCTAGTATAAATAAGAGGAACAGATCCACTTTTGATAGGATAATAATCATTATCATTCAACAGTAAACTACATTTTTTGAGTGCCTACGATGTGTTGGCTGCTGGTATACTATTAATTCATGAGGAAATGGAAGAACTGTAAATATGTGAGAAATAGAACAGACACATTCATCCTATAAACATTAACATTACAAGGCATGGCTCTCGGGGAAGGTCTTCAGTGAGCACTTCTGTGGGCACACAGGGCGACGAGGCTGACTGTGCAGATGATGCCAGACAGCCACTAGCAAGCAGAAGGTGATGTGACCACATTTTCTGTCAATCATGCTGAACATTGAGAAGAAGCTGTGCAAACTGTTTTCTACCTGCACAGCTGGCTGGCCAGGAGATGATCCAACGACTTTTTCCTGCTGTGGTTGTGTGGTTCCTAAGGGCACTGGTATAACTTTGCTTCCAGAATCCTGTCCTATTAGAATGAACACATGAGACAACGTTCAACAGAAACAGTAAATCAGGCCCACTGTGTAACCCCTAGAGTCCAATGTACACAGATTACTGAACATTCTGAAAGGGATTTGTTTATCATGGGTACTGGCTGTGAGGAAGGAGAGCAGGAAGTACATTTATCTACCAAAGCTCTAAAGACAGAGGTAAGGATTATTAAAGCTTATTTAGGTAATAAATAGAAATAAACACATAAATAAATGGTAATACATAAAAGCTGTCAATGCTACAGTTTCAAATTATCTAAGGTCTAAGGAATAGGCCTCAAGCCAGTGATCTGTCAGTACTACCGAACCCCCAAATACTCACAACTTAAGAAAGGGAGGCCCAAATAGGGGACTGGCTAGGAGTGTTCATGCTGTCATCTTTTCTAGTACCTATTGAGCAGTGCGGGTGTTCAAAGCTTTAGAAGAAATGGAAGACATGGCCCACGAAATTTTTTGTTTTTGTCTGGGTCAGGGGGAGTTGGGGGGGAGATTCTAAATATACAAATACAGGATAGTTACAAAGTCGCATGTGCCATATAATACTAGGTTTCATTGTTTCTAAGCAGCACATTTTTTTCACATAATTTAATGTGTTGTAATTTAAATAGAAGTGCTTTTCTTTTCCTCATTAGTATATAAGATACTACAGATGCAACATGGTACATTATTTGGATGGAAAGGATACGGAAAGAAGGAAGGATCAGAGCGGAGGTGAGGCTGAGTGGAAGAGATGCAGGATGAGGGATGCACGAAGAGTGTTCCCTGGGTGCTAGGAGGACGGGGACGGACTAAGGAGAGCTCACAACAGAGGCTCCTGACCTGGCAGTGCGGTGCTCAAGAGGCCTGGGATGGGCGCTTGCCTCAGGCCATCTGCAGTCTTGGAAGCAGAAATGGGGGAAGTCTGATTCAAACTTTTTTTCTGAGCCTGTGAAAAAAACATTGCCAAGATGGAAAAATTAATTTCATGATAAAAGCTTTAATAGATCACTTAAAGGGCCAACCAAGTCTGTTAATGAGTCTCCCGCATCACCTTCGGTTTAGCTTACAAAACAAAAGTTTAAAAACATTATTCTCAGGGGCTTCCCTGGTGGTGCAGTGGTTGAGAATCTGCCTGCCAATGCAGGGGACACGGGTTCGAGCCCTGGTCTGGGAAGATCCCACATGCCGCGGAGCAACTGGGCCCGTGAGCCACAACCACTGAGCCTGCGCACCTGGAGCCTGTGCTCCGCAACAAGAGAGGCCGCGACAGTGAGAGGCCTGCGCACCGCGATGAAGAGTGGCCCCCGCTCACTGCACCTAGTGAAAGCCCTCGCATAGAAACGAAGACCCAACACAGCCAAAAATAAATAAATAAATTAAAAAAAAAAAAAAAAAAAAAAAAAAAAAGCAAAGGAAGGATAATAAAGATTAGAGCCATCATTTAAAAAAAAAAAAAAAAAACATTATTCTCCTATCACATTGGGAGAACTGCAAAGAGTACCCTTTAAAGTCTACAAGCCTGCTGATGCCATTCAGGAGGGATGATTGATCCCAGCTGAGCTGATTGATAGCAGCTGCTTTCTCGCTCCTGGAACTCCTGTGTTCATGGTGCTCAGATCCAAAGCTGAGCCTGAAACGCAGTCTCTACCCCCAACAGTTTCTATCCTCAGTAATGCGATGTCACGCCTGCAAGGATTATGACCCTGAGTATCAGTTCCTGTGTGGGGTCTGCAGGGACACTGAGCACCCAGTCAGGGCCAAGCACCAACCCCACATCTACTGTCAACATTCGCTGTCCACTGTGTGGATGATCTAAAGGACATCTCACCCCTGCCGTCTGGGATGTCTCTAGTTCGTGTCATGATAACCTCAGGTGGCATGTAATTGGGAAATGTAAATTCAACTGAATATTAGTCTGAGCAAAATATTATTAGAAAAATTAATCTAATGTTTAAACTGTTGTGTGCTTCTTTTCTATAAATAAGGAAGATGAACTGGATGACGTTTAAGGACTAACAAATTCCTTTTAGCTCTAAAAAAATCTGTTATCTCTATAATGCATTTAAAGTAAGATGATAAAGCGTTTCTAAACTACTTCCAAGTTTTAATCCTTAATGTCATTACTACTTCACAGTGCAGTAAGTTTTCACTTTTTCCTTTAGTTTTATATTTTGTATACCAGCAGATGATTTAGAGTTTAGTCTAACCATCTCCATGCGTGATGACCTGTGACCTTGGCCTAAGCAAAATGTTCCCAACAACCATTCACATGTGGCCACTCACACAGACCTTGGCAATACTTGGCCATTGGCCAACTAAACTCATGTTAATATTTCTGTTCTAAACAATGAATTATTCTAAACAATTAATTATCTATTTGGTCCTTTTTTCTAATACAGAAATGGAGATGGATTTGACATCATCCAAGAAAGACTGGAGGAGGTCATTACAAAGTTGGAAACAGTCACTTTGCTCATCCTTCCATTAGCAGGGAAGGTCGGACCTGCATCTCTTAGTGAGAACACCATGGGGGAAAACCTCCCAGTCTTCACAGCATTTGCCCTAGAACATAACCCCACACTTTCCTACTGTAGGGAAGCTCTTCACAAGAAGGACACCCATGTTGTGAGGAGGCCTGGGATGAACAGCGAGCACAGGTCTTCCTCACAAATATTTCCAAGGGACGAACACTAAGGGCCACCTTGACCTAGTGGTTAGCATTCCGGGCTTTCACTGCCATGGCCCGGGTTCAATCTCTGGTCGGGGAACTGAGATCCTGCAAGCCGCTCAGTGCAGCCAAAAAGTAAATAAATAAAAATAAAAATAAGGGCCACCTTGAATAAAAAAACAAACAGATAAAAGTTGGAAAAACGTGGTCTAACAGGGCAAGGCTATATTCTAGATGGGACTCTGAAATAACGAGATCAACAGATGAATAGATGAACCAGAATGAATATGTTCAAATGACCAAAATCCTCATAGCAGTGTTGCCGGGACACAACATTTTTGGAATTTCTTTCAATATGCCTAGTTCACATGAAACAGAAGAATATCATCCTAATTGCTTAAGAGCACACAAGTTTTTTTTGTTTTTTTTTTAAATAAATAAATGTCATTACCCATCCTGATCTCCCACCTTATTTATCAGATATCACCTTGAATGATTCCTAGCTATTGAACAGACAAATAAAACAAAATCCATGCATACATAAGTAGTAAAACTATAAGAACAGCAAGGAAGAAATCACCATAAAAGTCAGGAGAGGGGCTAGGTTAGGAAGGTACATGAAGGGGGTACTTTCTGGGGTACTGATAATCTATTTCTTGAGTGGTTACATGAATGGGTATTTGCTTTATAATTATTTGTTAACTGTACATTTATGTTTTCTGTATTTTTCTATGTGTTTTTTCATAATACATAAGAGTAAAGAGGAAAAAAAAATACTCTGAATAATCTAATCTAACGTCAAAGCTTGAAAAATTGCCATCATTTAAGGGTATAAAGTACTGTTGTGTCTGAAAACAAGGTTACTAACTGTAGGGACACCTCTTTTTTTTTTTTTTTTTTTTGGACACCTCTTGTTTGAACAGGTTTTTTGTTTTTTGTTTTTTTTGGCTGCAAGGTGGTCTTTCTCTAGGTGCAGCGAGCGGGGGCTACTCTATTGCGGTGTGCGGGCTTCTCATCGTGGTGGCTTCTCTTGTTGCGAAGCACGGGCTCTAGGCGCGTGGGCTTCAGTAGTTGTGGCACGTGGGCTCAGTAGTTGTGGCTCGTGGGCTCTAGAGTGCAGGCTCAGTAGTTGTGGTGCACACGCTTAGTTGCTCCGAGGCATGTGGGATCTTCCCGGACCAGGGCTCGAACCCGTGTCCCCTGCGTTGGCAGGCGGATTCTTAACCACTGCGCCACCAGGGAAGTCCTGAGCAGGTTTTGGTGTAAGTGTTTTACAGTCCCCTTGCCCACCCATGTGGGGGATGAACACTGGCATCAGTGCATTTTCATCTTTCAGCTACTGCCAGTACCCCTCACTGTGTCCCTCCCCTTGGGACTGGAATGATCTCCCCACCTCTTATGCTGTGAGGGTAACACACAGGTTGGGCGGGGCGGGTAGGGCCAGGGTGGTGGTAGAATTGTAATCCACTGGGAACTTGGTTTGGTGTCCCCACCGGAATCTCCTCCATTCACTAGGTCTGTATGTTTGGAAAGCTCTGCTGCCCGAGGGATCTCCTCTGTTCCCAGATGTTAGCTGGTCACTGGTCACTCCCAGTCCCCTGATTTCAGGGCAGGACTTTTGTGTGTCTGGTTCACTGCTGTATCCCCAGCACCAGAAGAGGGCCTGACACCATAGTGAGCACACAGTAAATCATTGTTAAATGAAAATAAGTGAGTGAATTCCACTGCAGCATTAAGTCATAGGGGTCTGTACTTCTTCCTAATCCAATGCCCCTGCCCAGGAGCCAGCAACTTTCTCTCATTCCCCCCAAATTTCGGTTGCCCCCGAAATGACAATCTTTTCCAGAAATAAAATATATCATTCAGGGTTTTTTTTTTCTGAACTCTTAGAGAAGACTTTTTAAAATTTTTATTTATTTATTGCGCCGAGTCTTAGTTGAGGCAGGCAGGCTTCTTAGTTGCGGCATTTGAACTCTTGGTTGCGGCATGCATGTGGGATCTAGTTCCCTGACCAGGGATCGAACCTGGGCCCCCTGCATTGGGAGCATGGAGTCGTATCCACTGCGCCACCAGGGAAGTCCCTCTTAGAGAAGACTTGCTCTTGAAATATATTTTCTTCACAAATAGAGAAGCTATTTAAGGATATTTTCTTGAGAACTTGGCTCCAAGAACTCTGCTCATATCAATGTACAATTTTAACTCTTTTGACCCAGCATTATCTTGATACCACGTGAATATACAGAAATCCACCAATGAATCAGAATACTCAATATATCCCTATCCCCCTCTGTGGTACACTTTGTAAGAAGCCAACGACAAACTAGCAAGATGATATTCATCAACCAACAGGCATTTGCTGAGTGAGGGAGGCCATCTGTGATCTTCCCAGCCCACAGTCTCCTCTGGGAATTGCCCCATTGCCATAGAAATGGGTTGGAGCCAGCACAGTTGGACACACAAAGGTCTGTTACCTGCTAGAGGGCATTAAGAGCTAGAATCCAGGGAACGAGCACCTTTTCTTCCCATGGAAAAGTGCCAAGCCTGCCAGTGAGCAGCTTCTCTACCCAGAGGGGTGCTTTTTACTATTTTGGCTGAGAGGGGCACTTTTTCCTAAGTTGAACAAAGGCTCCATATAGATCATCAGCTCTATACGTATAGAGCTCCGTAAAGAGGCCCCGTGTGGCCACTTCCTCATGTTGCCCACAACTGGCTCCTCTGGTCAAGGATGACTGAACCACGGGTGGGCCAATCAGACTCTCTCTCCTTGGAACTGAGAATTGGGGGAGGGGGAGGGATACCTAAGGGCCGCGGTTCTCAAATGCAGGTTTATAGCCTAACTGCATCAAGATCACATGGGGGAGCATCTGAAAGACAAAGTTTCTGGGTTCCATCCACAAAGATCGATTCAGAAATCCAATGTGGGGCTTAGGAATCTATAAATTAAAAAAGCTCTCTAGTTAATTCTGATGCATTGCTAAGTTTTGGAAACCACTGCACTTGCCAGTCTGTTTTTGTTTTTTTGTTTGTTTGTTTTGTTTTTGTTTTGTTTTTGCCAGTTTCTGTTAAATGCTTGGAAGAGTGAGAGAGGACCATGAAGGAGAGAGGTGAGGCCATGCTATCTTGAAGAGGCCAAGGGAAGAGCAGAGAGCCTGGTTTTGACTCTTATAAAGAAGCTACACTACACGAGACGTTCTCCTTTTTGCTAAATGTGTTAGGGTGAGTTTCTAGACAGTTGCAGCCCGAAGTACCTTGACTAAGACATTTGGGTGTTCACTGTATACACAGCACCATGGTAATCACAGAGAAGGCAGCTGAAGGATACCACACACAGTCTTTGCCCTCTGAAAGTTCACCATCCAGAAAACAACCAGGCCCACCCAAACACAGTGTACCATATTATGGTGTCCGACCTCAGGCCCTCATGCATGACCAGCAATCCTCTTTTTCCCCTGGCCAGCTCCTTGCTTATTTTCCACTGAAGTCTATTTCATTACCTTCAAACCTGTAAGCCAGGTGAGAATTCATTCAACTTTCTACCACCAAAGCTACGACATCACCTGCAACCCCATTCATCCCTTCCCGCTTCTCTGTTACAGTGGAAGAAGCATCCCCCAATGCTTTTATACAAAGAATCCCACCAACGTTCTGGAATTCATATCCTTCTCCTTCCCATGAGCTTGGAAAAGAGCTCAAGCCTTTCCCATATCTTATAAAAACCACACCCTGACTCCACACATCCGTGGAGCTACTACTGCAGTGTCAGTTACTGTCATTTTTCTGGAAGTTGTCTGTGCTTATCACCACACCCCCCTACTCCCCTTAATCTATTGCAGTCTGGCTTCTGCACATATCACTCCATGGAAACAAATCTTACCAAGGTCAACAACTGCCTCCTTGTTGCTACATGTGTCAGAAACATTCCCATCCTGACTTCCACCCACTTCCCAGCAACACTCCACTCTGTGCACACCACCCCTCCCGCCTGCCTCATTTTCCTTTCTTAGCTTCCAAAATGCTGAGCCTTATGGGTTTTATGCCTCCTCTCTGGAATATTCTGAGTCTTACCTGCGGACCCCTCTTTCTGTGTCCATCCCCTAAGTGTTTTGGTGTTTTGGGGCTCTCTCCTGGCTGCTCCTCCTCTCTACTGACACACTCTTCCTGATCCATTTCATCCACTCCCACCGCTTCCATCACGATATACATGCTGGTCAATCCCACTTCAGCTCACATTTCACTCTCTGCTTCAGCACATGTAGCTGTTGCCCATACAACTTGGTTGTCCCAAAGGTACCTCACCCTTGACAAACAACCTAAATTGAACTCAGAACTTCCCTTCAAACCATTTCTTCCCATGTTCTCTATTTCGGTGAACCTGGGTGTCACTGCCAGAAACTTCTGTGTCACCCTTATTCCTCCACTATAGCCAATCAATCAGAAGTTCTATCTAACCTGCCTCAAATCCATTCACTTCTTGCCATTTCTTCTGCCACTAGGCTCAAGTGGGTCTGCACTATTTCATGCTTACGTTACGACACTGGCTCCTGAGCCCGGCATCAGGGTCCTGTAGCATTTAGGGCTCGCTTACCTTTCCCACCTAAATCTTCACATCTCACTTGAACTTGTTTTCCTTCCCCTGCAGAACCACGTTCTCTTCTCTCTGCAAGGCTTTGCACTTGCTGATTCCACTGCCTGAACATTCTTTACTCAGACCCTCTCTTGCTGGATAACTTCCTTCTCCCATAGTAGGGCTCAGTCAGAAACCGCTATTTCGTGGAAACCTGCTCAAACCATCCCATCTTGGTGAGAGGCTCCTTTTCGGAGCCTGGTGCCCTGGGCTGCCTCCACCAGAGCACTTAGAATGCTGTCTTGTGGCTGTCGGCTTATCTGCTGCCTCCTGCCCTGCAGAAGACTGTTGCATCCCTGGGACTTGGCCCAGGGCTGGCCCCGGCAGCTACTGATACACTGTTGAATGAATGAATCAATGAAGGAAATATTGTACCTGGTGGGCAGTATAAATAAAAAGTGCAGAGGGGAGATCAGTGGAGGGTCCGAAAAAGGCTTCATTCTTTTAGGGGCTTTGGGTGCCCTGAGGGAGGAGAAGCATCTAGGCCAGATAGGAAAGGACATTCAGTGAATACCCATCAGCAAAGGCTTGAGGCTCATGATGAGTCTGGCCTGTTCAGGGAGCCATGAGGGGTCCTGCCTGGCTAACCTGGAGCAGTTCAGCTTGAGAACCTTAGCGGCCAGGCTGGGGGTTGGTACTTTCTCCTGTGCAATGGGAAGCTCCCAGATGATTTGGTTCAGGTCACCAAGCAAATGTTTTAGGAAGATAAATGTGGTGGAAGCCAGACTTTAGGGAGAGTCTAAAGGCAGATTAATCACCCAGACAACTGTTACAGCTGTCTAATTACAGTACAAATGGGTCTTGGAAAACATCTACCCAGTGGTCCATTCTTCCTCGTTTGCACTTTAGAATCACTTGGGGAGCTTTTGAAAAATGCTGCTGCCTAGAACCTTTAATCTAGACGATTTATATCAAAATTTATGAAGGTGAGGCCCAAGCATCCGTATTTTTACAAAGCTCCCCAGATGGTTCTATTGCATTGCTAGGGTTCCTCATTTGCAAGAGAAAACTAGGGCTCAGAATGTAAGATATGAACTTAGATCACAAAACCAGTCACTGGCAGAGGAGGACCTGCAAGTGAGCTCTGACTCCTGTTCCAACTCTTGTTTTCCCCATTATACTGCTGTCCCTCTTAAAGTCTAGCTCAGGGTATAGATGTAGAAAAGAGAGAAATGGGAAGCAGTGTGGTAGAGACAGCTAGTTGGTGAAGTCTGCCTTTACAGCAATTTGCCCATGCTCTGAACCTCCATCTCCTTGACTGTGAAATGGGAACAGTAATGCTACTTGTAGCCCCAAGGTAAGGATTAGAAATAATACAGCTAGCCCCTGCATGTACAGTTGTTAATAATATGATCATTATTTTCATTATTATCGGGAAGAATGGATATAAGACATTCAAAGAAGAATTTGTAGGATTTGGTAACTTATTAAAGGTACAGAGGAAGAGAAAAAAACAAGAACGTCTAGATTATGAAGTCTGGGCGTCTGAAAATACAGTGGCTCCACAGTAAGGTAGGTGGGCTGAGCTGGATGGGGAAAGGAATTAGGGAGGGGCAGGGCAGGCTGGAGACTTCAGTGGTAATCGCTTTGGAAATCTCACACTGCAAAGCGCCGCAGAGTACCTGGTAGGTGCTGCTCTCAAGGAATTTACTAAAAATCTTATATTTGTTATTTGTATGGAAATATGTATGGAAATATGTTAATATAAATGTTTCAGACATTACATGAAATTTCTAAAAATCATATTTGTATTTGTATGGAAATATGTATGGAAATATGTTAATATAAATGTTTCAGACATTACATGAAATTTCTAAAAATCTTATATTTGTACTTGTATGGAAATATGTATGGAAATATGTTAATATAAATGTTTCAGACATTACATGAAATTTCTAAAAATCTTATATGTTCTGGTATAATGTTATAAGTAATAATCCTATTTATTACTTTAAAATGTATATCTCAGAAATAACTAATTTTCTTGTCAACTGCATTATTATGAACTGTCATCAAATCTTTAACCGTGGTCATTTTTAAGTCTTTTGTCATTTACAGACAGTTCTGGGTGTACTCTGATGATTTTGCAAATATGTTCCTATAAAAGGGTTTCATCTTCAAGAAATACATGGAAAAGACTCTGACAAGTACAGGTTTCTGGTAACGGACTGTACTGCTGAACTGAATGAATAAGCATTTTCAGAACTCTAATGAAAAACTGATGAACTCATAAAAGTGCTAACAAAAGATCAAGATGAAAAAAAAAAATTAATTACATGGGACTGAGTGAACTGATGAGGATGAGTATAATTTTTGTGACTTTCTGTCTGAATTTAAAAAAAAAAAAAAAAATTCCACAAGGACTCAGAGGCAAAGAATATACAAATCAATTTTCACTGCAAAGTAAAGGAGCTGTTACAGTGGAGGATTACTGGACTGAATGTCAATACTATGACATAGTATGAGTGTGTTTCATGTTTGGTAATTGCAATCATTGTTGCTTTTGTTGTGGTCATCCATGTACAATGCTTGGTGTCAGTCGATTTATCTCTTGTAAAAATAAAATACAGTGTGTGTGAAAAAAAAAAAAAAAAAAGGAATTTAAAATCTACTAAAACTTTTAGTGATCTGAAGAGATTTGCACGTAAAATAATTTGTTTACTTTTGTTTGATAGGCTAAACTCTTGCAAACTGCCTTCTTTATCACTAACTTTTGAAATATTAATCCATTTAAAAGAAAGTTTAAATCCTGTAACTGACTCTCTGCATTAAGAGATTTAAATTCACAGGGCTCCTTAGAGAAATGGCTGATTCTAGGTCTGTGGCAAGGTAATCACAAGACATGCCTACAATATCTTGTGCTTCAAAGTGCTCAAAGGAGGTGGGGTAAAGCAATTATACTCCAATAAAGATGTTAAAAAAAAAAAAAAAAAAAAGGAGGTGGGGATGTGTCAGAAGTGTATAAGTCAGCTTAAGTAGGCCTCCACTGACCAAACTTGGGACAATATGAGCATCAAAAAGAATAATGAAAGCAATAAATTGCAACGTTAACTTTAAAGAGAATACATGGCCTTTTGGAGATATACACTAAAAAATTACAGATGAACTTATATGTCTGGTTTAGTTGCAGAGTAATACTGGGCAGGGGAGACTGAGTGGGGTATGGATGAAACGGGAATAGCCATGAGCTGGTAAGCACTGGAGCTGATTGAGCATGGGGGCTCATTACACTAACTTGTCTACTTTTGTTTATGTTTAAAATTCCCTGTAATAAAGTTTTTAAATTAATGCAAAAAAACCCTATGATTTCATAGTGTTACACACACACACAATGTGAGAAGAAAAAGCTCTTTTTTATGGAAAAATCCCAGTCAATAACAGTAGATAGGATAATATAACTAGAAAATCATTTTGCAACCACTAATGCAATATATACCAATGGAGTCAAATCACTGGGTGAGAGGCCGGGAAACAGGAGGGTCACGTGGTCCCAAAGCACCATCCTAGAGATCATTTCTTCCTTATATGGGAACAAGATACCTTTGAATACCTCAAGGAGAAACCTGGCAGGGGGCCACCGTAACCAAGTGATCACATCGGAATCACCCATAATGGGAAAAATCAACATTATGTGCCAACCATTCAGCCAGAATCTAATCATGAGGAAACAATCAGACGACACACTGAGGGCCACCCTACGAGACAACTGATTCAGGCTGCTGTAGCCTAAAGAGATGTGACAATAAATGAAATCAGTGTTCTCTGCTTTCTAGAGTGAGGCATTGTCATAAAGGACATTACTGGGTCAACTGGAAGAAATTTGATATAATGTTATTATGTTAATGTTAAATTTCTTGGGGGTGATAGTAATACTGAGATTGTGTTGAAGAAGGTCTTTGTTCTTGGGAGATACCTGCTGAAGAATTTAGGGGTCAAGGGTCATACCATTTGCAACTTACTTTCAAAAGGTTCAGAGAAAAGAGTGTGTGTGTGTGTGTGTGTGTGTGTGTGTGTGTGTGTAGAGAGAGAGAGACACACAGAGACACACACAGAGCAAATGTTGCAAAACATAAACAACTGGTGAATCTAGGTGAATAGGTTCACGGTGCTCTTCCAACTTTTCTGTGGTTCTGAAAGTTTTCATAATGGAAAATGTGGGACGGGGACTTAAGTTCACTCTTCAAGAAGCTGGTTACATTGGTTGCCTGCAGGCAACTGCGTGCCTGGGCAACAGGAGGAAGGAAATTTTTCACTGTAGTATACATCTTTCTGTACCTTTTGAATTCTGAACCAAATAAGTGTATTATCTATACCAAAAATAAAGTTTATATTTAAAACTCATTGTTCTCTAATATTAATGCTTTATAGTATCAAAACTTGACATATTAAATTTCTCCAAATAGATAAACACTGAAGGCCCCTAATAATGGTATTTTTGTTCATTACAATGTTCTATAAAGTAATTTATACAGAAATTATAAAGTAAAAGAGTCACTGTAAATGTCTCTGGATGTCCTAGGAGTTTAAATGTTAGATGACACCTCAACACTATTTTTCCAACTTGTGTTGCCTCCAAGGCTGTGTCTTCCCTACTCCAAAATACCTGATGCTTTAATTGCTCTGGAAAACCTGCAGCAGAACACATGGGACATAATGCAACTGATCTAGTTCCCAATACTCTTTGGCATTAAAAGTCACAAAAATTACTTTGGAGGTGCCGGTATAGGCTTCTTGTTACCTTTGGATAGTTGAAACTTTGGGGAGTCAGAAAGACAGTTTTTTTTTTCCCCTCACTGAAGCATTATTGAAAAAAAAAAAAAAGAAAAAGAAAGGAAATGACCATGCTGTGGCTGATTATGTATAATTGATTATAATAAACATAAAGCAGATCAATATATATAGATATAAAGTAATCCTCAAGTTCTATTATTAAGTAAAAACAGGTATGGTGTGTTGCAGAGATAAGTATATATGTGACGTTTGTGTGTATACGCAGAGGACATACCTGGGGGAAGAGAAAGAACCTAGAAAGAGTGGCGGCCTCTGGAAGAGGAAGACTTACTTTTCATTCTAAACTATTTTGGAACTGTTTCTAATGATTACCAATAGCATGTTTTACTTATTTTTGAAAAATGCATCAATATGTTGATAAATGCTGTCCAGGTATCACCTCCTCTATGTGGGGTAAGTTTTTAAAACTAGAAGAAAACAAGAGTATCTGTAATTCCACAACCCAGAGAACTGCTGTTACGGGAGCAGTGCATTTTCTCCTAATCAAGTTTCTGGATGTTTTGTAAGCAAGAGGGTTTTCTATTTTCTAGTTTACCATATTGTCTTTCATCATTTTTCTAAAAGAGAGAACAAATTGCTTATTAAATATTTTACAGTTAAATGTACATTTTAAATATTTCACATTTAAATGTACACTTAAAATGACTTTGTAAGCCTTCCCCCAAATCTTTAATTATTTTTCAAGAACATTTAAAATGGCTACATAATACTTCATTATATCCAATAATCCTCCTACTATTGGAGAATTATTATATTGGGTTTAGAAAACTTTTTTGCAACCAAAGTATAGAAGAATATCTATCTATAGTATGCTATATTTGAGTAAGAAAGGAGGGGAAATAACAAAATATACATGTAAGGAAATAAGAAAATATACATGTATCTGCTTATCTGTGTGAAAAAAAACAGAGGATAAATAAAGGAGAAACTAATGAGATTGCTGAAAATAGGGGATGGGTGAGAACTGGCAGGAAGGATGGAGGGAGGGGTGGGAGCAGGGAGAAAGGCCAGCGAGGAGGGAGACCGCCCGGCACACGTTCTGCACAGCCCTGACCTTTGGGACCATGCTAACGGCTCACTCATTCAAAAGAAACCAAATAGATAAAATCAACAAGGGTAGTGGGAGAATAATTCTAAAATGAAACACAAACAGAAACAAGCAAAAGTATAGTTCAAAAGAATAGCATAACCATACCAAGGGAGGAAAAAAAAAGTACTAACTCTAGTAACTTTTGAACACAGTATTTTTTTTTTTTTTTTAATTTTTATTGGAGTATAGTTGATTTACAATGTTGTGGTATTTTCAGGTGTTGAACACAGTATTTTGACTATACACCTTTAGGCTAAAGACAGAATGTAAACCAATACTGAAGTCTGAAGTAGGTTTGTTTTTCACAGTGCTATGAATTAGCAATTCTAAAACTATTTTCTTTGTTTTGTAGGATTGGGCAAATAAGCAAATATATTGTGGGGCAGGCTTTCTCACTGTTAGAAAAGAGAGCTACAAATATGGAAAAGGAGACTTGAATAATGAACCTGGTGGTACTGGATTAGAATTGAAAGTATCAGTATGAACTCATGGTTTTTAATATAGATAGATAGACAGCTATAGATGTTGTGTAAGTGTAAATACATATAAGTCCCAGCTGAGACAACCTCAGTAGCAATGAATATGTAGTGCTCAGATCTTGGCTTCTAAATATGGTTCTCCACTAGAAGGAACAAGGTCCCTTAAGTGGTTGATTCCAGGGCAGGGGCAGGGAAAGTGAAAGACGAACGTGGAACATCATGTTTTGCCAGAAATTAAAGAAGTGCTCAAAGCACGATGGAAACATGTCAGAAGGACCAGCAGCCAATTTGGAGGGGTGCCCAATGGCATCAAATCAATTTGAGCATCAAAATAAATGATTGTAACAATTTTTAACCCATTAAATAAAATAAGAATCTATGAGTCCATATTGGCATAAGTAAAAGGGGGAGACAGAAAAACTCTTCCTTAGAGTATAATGCCAACAATTAATGTAGAATAAACAATGGAATTAGAAAGTCTCTATTTGGTGACTGTCACAGTAACAGCTGATTTAGTAATAACTGATTCAGTCAGGAATTATCAATGAAAGCTTAAACTAGTGTGTTCAAGTTTGACAAGAAATTGGATATCGACATAATCTCAATGTAACTCCCTAAAGAAACTTATTAACTATGCATCAGACACCACATGAAGCAGACACCATCTTAAGCAAGTGTTCAAAGTTAACATCACCAGGAATGCGACAAGTTCACATCGTGAGGACACATCCGTCACCTCTGTGGCAATCCTACCAAAAATGTATAATCTGAATCTAATCATGAGGAAACATCAGAGAAACCCAAATTGAGGGACACTCTACAAAACAATTGGTTTGACTCTTCAAAAAAATCAAGGTTGGGCTTCCCTGGTGGCACAGTGGTTAAGAATCCGCCTGCCAAGGCAGGGGTCACGGGTTCGAGCCCTGGTCCGGGAAGATCCCACATGCCGCAGAGCAACTAAGCCCGTGCGCCACAACTACTGAGCCTGTGCTCTAGAGCCCGAGAGCCACAACTACTGAGCCCACGTGCCACAACTACTGAAGCCCACACGCCTAGAGCCCGTGCTCCACAGCAAGAGAAGCCACCGTAATGAGAAGCCTGTGCACCGCAACGAAGAGTAGCCCCCCACTTGCCGCAACTAGAGAAAGCCCGCGCGCAGCAACGAAGACCCAACACAGCCAAAAATAAATAAATAAATAAATTAATTAATTAATTAAAAAAAATCAAGGTCATGAAAGACAGCAAGATGAAGAAACTGTTTCCAGGACTTCCCTGGCGGTCCAGTGGTTAAGACTCCACGCTTCCACCGCAGGGGGCGCGGGTTCAATCCCTGGTTGGGGAAATAAGATCCTGCATGCCGCGCGGTGTGGCCAAAAATTAAAAAAAAGAAAGAAAGAAAGAAAAAACCTGTTTCTGATTTAAAGACATGACAACAGAATTAGGCAGTGATCCTGGGTTGGATCCTAGACCATAAAAACAAAACAAAATATAATGTATTCTCTCTTGCTGTAAGGGACATTATTGGGAAAATGGACTAAATCAGAATAAGGTCTGTAGATTAGATGATAATATTGTAATAATGCTGTTTTTCTTGGTTTTGATGACTGTACTGTGGTTATGTAGTGGAATGTCCCTGTTCTTAAGAGATACACACTGAAGTCTGAAGTATGTAGGAGTCAAGAGGCATCATGCCTGCAATTTACTCTCAAAACTATGTGTGTGTGTGTGTGTGTGTGTGTTTGTGTGTGTATGTGTGTGTGTGTGAAAGAGAGAGAGAAGGATAAAACAAATGGGGTAAAAAGTTAACATCTGGGGAATCTTGGGGAAGGGTATATGAGAATTCTTTACACTAGTCTTGAAACTTTAACTTTTCTATAAGCCTGACATTATTTCAAAACACAAAGACACACACACACCTTTGACACCAAAAGTAATACAATGGACAGCCTTGATCATAAATAATCTTTGTTTCCTTAGGATTCTAGGTGGAATTACTAAGTCAAAGGTATACAGTTTTAAAAATATTGATATACATGGTAGAGAGAAGTTTTTGAATTCTTCTAAATGTGGAGAAGAAAGGCAGGGAAAATGGAGGAGTAAGGAGGGTAGACCACCGGCGGGGGGTTGGTGGGGGAGTGGAATGGAGCTGGAACTACAGAACATGCTAAGAATGAGTGAGAACCAAAAGCCAGAGGAGTTCAAAGATCGGCAGATGGGGTGAAGGACCAAAGCTGATGACCCTTTGAAATGCTTTTCAGAAACATAATCCTTACATGGTTTTACAGATTGCCCACAGTCATTTACCGGCACAATGCTCTGGTAAGAGTAGGCTCAGGTACTTGGTCAAATCCATTGCCCTGGATCCCTCCCTCCATATGCATCCCTCTGTGCAGGCCAGTTACCCACTGCTGAGTCTCACTGGGTCCCTGAGCCTTTCCAGTTGGCACCCAAGAAACAGCCGTGACTTCTCTACCCAGTCCATCCAAAACAAGCTTTCCTTTTAAATGCCTATAATACATTCCATCAAGTATATGTCTTAATATTGGCTCTTATTAAGTATTTGTCATTTGCCAGGGACTATGCTAAGTGCTTTATATAGATTATCTCATTTAATTCTCCCAATAATTCCATGGGATGGTAGTATTATTATGTCCACTTTACTGATGAAAAAACTTAACCTCTAGAGAGGTTAGTTAAGGTAAGACTTGCTCCATGTCATTAAGCTTAGATTCAAACCCCTGAGTCTCCACTCTAAACCACAACACTATCCTGGATAAAACATTTTAGTTAAGAAGAAAAAAGGCAATCAATCGTAAATTGAACATCTTAAGATAATAAATTGGGAGCCTAGGATGAAAATTATATTCTATCAGATACTCATTCCACTCTTCCATTCCATAATCATCCAAACATTTGTTTGATGTTATCATTTGTTTTTTAATATTACCTGACAGAAGAACTGTTGCTGGCTTCCTGCTCCAGGTGTGTTACTGAAGGTGCTAGTAGATTTGGAAGAAGGAACTGGAAGACGATGGGACACACTGACCGGTACTGGAGTCCTGTTTGGCTGGGTCAGCTGATCTCCCGTAAAGTTTGATCCTGATGCACCAGACTGAACCGCAGCCCCAAGGCTAGGATGGGCAGTGCTGGATGAGCTGACAACAGGGAACCGACTAGGTCCTGACATGCTTGTCACCGAGGGCATGGTGGCGAAGCCAGGTCTTCCTTGGGAGACGCTGCTCTGCCCAGGGGACAGGTGCAAGACGGTTGGCGATGCCTGCTGCAAGGGCATCTGCCCACCAACGATCTGAGGAGAGGCATGATTGACTATCACTGGACTTCCAGAGGCGGCGAACGTCTGCCCAGACACTAACTGGACGGCGGTATTCTGGTTGTTCAGCATCTGTCCAGAATATGGTTGGTTGGTCCTGAGCATGTTGGAAGAGTTTCTGTTCAACATGACATGCTCTGAGGTCACTTGGCCAGAAATGAGCTGAGAGGGTTGAGTCTGAAGAAGTTGCCCATTTATGGTCTGGACGTGGTGTACCGAGTTGGAACTGACGGAAAGGCTTGTAGGTATGAGGAACTGACTCTGGGGTGTGTGAGGCTGGCCCATGGGAGAATGAATAACGATACTGCCCCCAGCGCTGCTCACGGCCTGCGAGGTGACTGGCTTCCTTGTGTTCTGTTGGTTTACAATGTTCACCGACATGTGCGGACCAACCACTGAGCCCTGGGGTGAGCTCGCAGAGGCGAACGAGATCCCTGGCTGAACATGGTGCTGCTGTATTCCCAAATTGTTCACATTGTATGTGTTTTGCTGACCCATCTGGATAGGCTTTGGCTGGATATTAATTGGGACTTTATTTGAATTTGGTGCAAGACCCCTTTGTATGATGATGTTATGCACAGGTAAAGATGTTTGGAAATTTGTGCTATTAAACGGAACGGTAACAGGCTGTGCTACTGGACTGGAACTGGAGTTCCCAAACAAGGAGTTGCCATTAGGAGTCTGTCTGTGAACCAGAAGCCCTCCACTCACATTTGATGGGGCTTGTTGCCCACTACCCTTTAGTATGATTTGAGATCCATCTAAGTTATTAATAGTCATCATGGAAGGTTGATTACCAAATGACCCAATTAACTGTATTTGACCAGAACCACTAATCTGACTGCTATTAGACAAATGCTGGCTGGGCACACTGATCCCCACGTGGTGCATAAAGCCATGGTGCACACCCACTGTATTGCTTGCAAACGATGTGCCAACAGGCACATGAGTCACCCCTATAGGCTGCAGCGTCTGACCTGAGTAATTAGAAATATTAGAAGCCTGAGTAAAGGATGCTGATGAAGAGGGATGAAGCTGAGCTTGTGCAAACTGTTGGCTTGAACCTATACTGGCGTCCAGATATGCCTCTTCTGCCAATGTCTGTTCAGTGATATTGGCCTCCTGCAAGGATTTCTGAAGAATGTCGAAAGGTTGGTCCTCACTGAGATCAGGAAGAGGAGAAGACTCAAGTTCATCTTCAAGAAACTGAAGGCTACTTGAAAGTGGCAGTCCATCACTGGGCCCTTCTCCAAGCTGGCTGCTTACAGCTTTGAGGGATGACTTAGGATCAGCATTCTAAAAAAATAAGCAGGATGTTACATGGCATATCTTACCTTGGAAAGAGATTCTTAAACAAAAAACTAATCTCACTTTTGAATATGAATAACGCATAACAGTCTGCTTTTCAGGCACAACTCTCCAAACTGCTCACCTTATTCTGATACTTGATTTCCTTAGTAATGATGTTTAATGTTGTTTTTGTAAGTATATGCATTCACTGCTCTGATAAATTATTTTATAGGAAACAGATCAATAATGCCAATATACTCATGACTACCTGGAGTTTAGCTTTATGTTTTAGATAGTGGCATGGTTTAATTTTTTCAGGATTGCTCCCAAGTCCAAAGCTTGAGTGGGACTCAGCCTAGGGTATGTGCGTATCCAGGACACAGCGGTGTCTAGTTTTTTGTACCACAGGAGTAGATGTGAGTTTTGAGAGTTCCGAGTGTGGTTCTACTAGAGGTCCAGAAGGTATCCCAGATCCAGCTTTGACTTTTAAGGTTTCTCGGAACTCCCCTAGTTCTACCTGCCCCACTCCAGGCAAAATCGGCCTGGATAAAAACAAGCTTCCCATATGAAATGAGTGAATAGTTATTTGATTTCTTAGAAGTTATCAGCTTATTATGATGCTTTAAAAACCATTTCAACGTCCTATTCAAGAGTAAAAGTTGGTCAACATTTGTCAAGCGCGCACTTGTGCGTTTGTGTCTGTCCATAACGAGTCCTCAAGGACTGGGCATTCCAACTAGAGACAACAACACAGGCAAATGAAGGGAACTGAACACAGTCACTGATAAATAAGAGACACGCTGCTGGCCAGCAGTTTATCATGGGATATGTCAAAATTATAAAAGAAAAAAAAATGGAATCAATAGTTATTTAACATAAGGTGAAGACAATGTGAATATCCTTAACACTACTGAACTGTACACTTAAAATGGTTAAGATGCTAAATTTGTTGTTATATATATTTTTAACACAATTAAAAATTTTAAAAAGATGAAGAAAAAAATTAAAAATAGATCAATCAAGTATAAACAGTCCAGGACTTCCCTGGTGGTGCAGTGGTTAAGAATCTGCCTGCCAATGCAGGGGACACAAGTTTGATCCCTGGTCTGGGAAGATCTCACATGCCGTGGAACAACTAAGACCGTACGCCACAACTACTGAGTCCACGCGCTGCAACTACTGAAGCCCACATACCTAGAGCTCATGCTCCGCGAAAAGAGAAGCCACTGCAATGAGAAGCCCGCGCACCGCAACGAAGAGTAGCCCCCACTTGCCACAACTAGAGAAAACCCGTGCGCAGCAACGAAGACCCAACGCAGCCAAAAGTAATAAATAAATAAAAATTAAAAAAAAAAAAGAAAACAGTCCAGGGAATTCCTTGGGGGTCCAGTGGTTAGAACTTGGCGTTTTAGCTGCCAGGGCCTGGGTTCAATCCCTGGTTGGGGAACTAAGATCCATAAGCTGCATGGCGCAGCCAAAAAAAAAGAATGAATAGTCCAACTTTCAAAACTATAGAGATTCTCAGCCCTAGGCTAATAAGGTGTGTTGGGGGCTAGATGATGGGAAGACCCAGGTAGAAAAGCCAAGACTAGTTCACTTGACACCCAATCAACAGTTGAAACGAGACTAATGTGGCCTCAGTTAGGTGGACACCACCTTAGGACTTGAACAGTCATTTGAAAGGAAGTGGGAAAAAGCAAATGAAAGCAAGGAGGTTTGTTTGCTTTTGCAGAGAAATATCAAGGCAACAGTGGATTATCTCCTGAGTGGTGGTACACAGTTTAATGTTTTTACAATGCACAAATTAACAGACCATAGGTTTAAAATTCCATATTTTAAAAGCTTTTAAAATGTTTTACTGACATGATGCAACTCAGGTTTACAATAAATACACCCTGAATGAAGCAGCCTGAAGAGTTAGAATTAATACTTACGTGGAAGTGGGAGAGCTGGTAAGTAAAAATCATTAGTGTTGGGAAACAGGCTCAATATCTACTTTATGGGTTTAATGGCATCACATGTAGTTATTGCCCACTCAAAATGAATTTCAGAATTGCTACTGATTCATAAGCTTTACAGGAAATCAGTGTTGTGACTTTAAAGCCACCCCTAGCATGTGGAGGAGTCTTGCATGTTATGATCTGACATACTTTACACACACTCAAATACTTTAAAGAATTGTGCATTCCCAAGGACTTTCTGAATACTATTCCATTTTATGGATGAAGAAAATAAAGACCCTGATGATGACGATCAGTTGACATTAACTGAGCACTGTACCAACTGATTTCCATGGACTAGTCCATTCATCTTAACCACCCTATGAAGTAGATTTATCATTCTCCTGGATTCACAAATAAGGAAACTGAGTCTTAGAGATTTAGTGATAGATGCAAGGTTATAAAGCTAGTAAGTGGCAGAGCAAGGATTCAAACTTGGGTGGTCGGACTCTGGACTACCATCCATGGTAGAACAAAGCAGTTGAAAAGATTAAAGTAACATAGGCTTAAACACAGCAATCCGGATATAGTTTCCAGGCAGATTTCTTGTCTAGATGTTCCTAGAGCTTAAGAATCTGCGCCCTGGAACCTGGTGGCCTGGGTTCGATTCCTAGCTTGCGACTCCTGGCTGTGTAACACTGGGTAAATACCAACCTTTAGTTCTCTCATCTTTAAATATGGATAATAATAGAACCTACTTCACGGAATTATTGTAAGGGTTAACGAGGTTAATATATGTTAAGCTCTTAGTGCCAAGAACATACTGAACGCTCAATAGGTGTCAGCTACTATGATCTTTCTCCTTGTTTAAGATGAAAATGATTAGAAAGTAACCACAATACAGAATGATTTTTTTTAAAGCTTATGTAACAACATTCAAAAGACCCTAATATAAGTTTCTCAGGCTATAACGTTTCTGAGGCATTTTAGAAAGAAAGTTGAAAGCTTAGGAAAATGGCAAAGTAAAAATCTTAATAGACTAAGTTAAAAGTAGAAAATGTCAACAAAATTCAATAGATTTTCCTCTTGTGTCAATTACAAAAGACAAAGTAGGGATTCCCATCATGATACAAAGTCAATCAAAGCTTCAATTCACTAGGCATCAATGAGACAGAAACATCTGATCATTGCATTCAGTTTCCAATACTCACACTAGAGTTGGCGAAAATTGAATTTGAATTGGCTGCAGAATATCCTGCATTAGTCAAGTCCTCATTGCTCTGCAAAAGTACAAATTCAAAAAAGTGATCACTTTGACTCTAAAGAAGAAACAAAATGTATGCCTATGATGGTCTGAGTATTACTTACCGATTTATTACTAGGTCCATGTAGAAAATAGTTCAATGCCTGTGGGTCTCTAGAAAACAACAGCCAAAAAGAGAAAACAGCAAATAAATACATTACTTATATTTAGGGTTCATTTTTACAGGGGAAAAAGAAAATGATGTATTAGTTTGAGTAAAATCCTCTCCCTGTTTTAAAACTATTAGTAGTTTTTTTGTTGTTTTGTTTTGTTTCATTTTGATGTTCCATTTCCTATTATCACTCATTTCTGCCTCCTAGGATTTTTTATAAAATAAATTTAATAAAGGATTACCTAATTATGACCCCTATGTTAATCCATGTCACTTTGTCTCCCTACTATATCTATGATGATTATTTAATCTTTATTTAAAAAACCCACTTGGTTTTAATATGCTTATTAGGTTGTTTTAGTACAGTAAACCTCACACATTTGATTTACCCTTATTTTGGAATGAGCATCTTACCCAATAAGATCAAGGAGACACGAGTCATCATCATCATCCATGACAACTATAAAGAAAAGGAATAAGAAAGCACTGTTTCAGCAAAGCAGATTAAAGCCAGTAGCATCAATGCAACACAAAAATATACCTTATACTTTCCTAGACAAATAATTAATTCATGTGAGTTTTCCCTCTAATTGCTTATTATGAATATGATTTTTAAATTTTTGTGATCATTCAAGAGATGAAGTGTTCAATTTAAATTGTTTTTATTGAACACAAATCCTTAACTTACAAGTCAAAAAGCAATCTAGACAAATCAAGGATAGTTGGCAGCAACCACTCACACACAGATTCCTCAAAGGGGCGGTAAACCATGAACAGTAACTTCCTCAAAATGTACACAGTGAACAAGAGGAGAAATCGTATTTTTGTTTTAGAAAAAAATCTCGTGCATACAGAGGTCTTTGAATTTTGTGACTGGATATTTCCAAACCTGGTGAGCAATCTGGATTTCTAGCCATATTTTGGCCATCTTTAGGAAAACAGAAAAGTCAGTTGTCCCTACTTTTTGAGACAGAAGAGGCACCATCGCCCCAGACAGTACTGCGACAGGCTCTGCCCTGAAGGTCCCAAGTTCCTCCCTCTGCAGCAGTAACGCCAACTGTTCAGTTCCAAACAATCTGCATCCCAACACTGGAATCTTTAAAGTAGAAACCCTCAACCCCAAATTCACCCCAGCTCCAAGCCCAAATCTCCCTCTCTCCCCAGCCATCGATAGCATCCAGCTTAACCAGCGCAATCACTGTGCTCTGGCTGAAACAATAACAACTGTATAAATTCCAAGAGCAGTTCTCCCCCTTCCTTTCTCCTCCCTCCCCCGAGATCCAGGAAACTTACACTAGTGATCCGACACCTGGCAACACTGCTTCGCACCCATTTCGAGCCATGCGTGGAATAATTTACATCACGGAATGCCAAGGCCAAGAGTTCTGGAGCCGTTGGAAAGGGCAGTTGTGAACGGCAGTTGGACGGAGGAATGAAATCCTGAAGAGATGCCCAGAAGAGGGACACGCCCGAAGAAGGCAGAGGCAGAGTTTCTACTAAGCTTTTTTTCTCGGTTAAAACTGCCATCTCCTCTCCACTTCCCCTCAGCTTCCCATCCTATCAGTCACAAGGCCAAACAAATATAAAATGTACTCCTGCCACATGGAAGGAAACTTGCTCTCCTCAGGAAGGGTCTGGAAGGGGTAAGTATCCCCCCATGTGGGACCTTCCCGTTGATGGGAGAATTGGTTCAGCTGCTGAATGATCCGGACGATTGCAATCCATCTGAGTGGATCATCAGTGGAGAGAGATGATGGGTGAGACAGGAGGAAGTCAGAGTGGGGAAATCTTATCAAAAGGTAACATCTATGGCCAAAACTGTGAAAGGCACAGCAGGCTAAGTGAAATCTGCATCTAGCACTCAGATGTCCAGGTGCTCAGGGGCATGCTAGGACAACTCTACTAATACGACTTTTGAGGAGTGAAAAGGGACAGGAAAGAGAAACAGGAAAACTATCATTAAGTAGATATGTAGAAATCAGTGTGAAGATCTTCCCTTAAATCATGATATTTAATATGTAGAACTGCACTAGCTGTTGCTCATTACCGTATCCTGGGCTTGTCTCCCAGACATCACAATCACATGGACTAAATTAGCCAAATACGATGTATAATTAAGCCTATAAAGTGGATATTATTTCTTTACTTCAACATGACCATTTAAATGGAGCTCCACTGTATCCTTTGTAAATTTATTTTATTTAAGTGTCTAACAGTCTCTGGAACAAACTAATTAATAAAAACATACGTGAAAAATAGCTTACACCAAAGCAGAACGCTTTCATGCCTCTCCCAGCTTCCCTCATTACTTTACACCTGTACCCAGCTCCTCCAGTGGATGAGATGCCCAAGGGTTAACATGCACTGAGAGAGGAAGGCAGCACCAGTCACTCCTCCAAGGTGTCACTGCCACTGGGACTTTCAAGCACAGAGAACATTTGTTACCCCAAAGTTCAAAGTGACAAGCTACTCCTTGAGTAGCCCAAATAAAAGAACAATTTTATAATATTGGATGAAATTAAAAGCCATTGCACATCACCCCCAGCAAACCAAGCAGGCCGCTCAAACGCTTGACGAAACGCTCCTTGGGGACATCCGTCCTACTCAGGGGCATCAGTCCTAACAGACAGACCTCCTCCTCCAGGCCCCCTTGGGTAGAACTCTACGAGCCTTTATAGTCATGGGTACCCCGAGAATTCTACTTTTTAAAGGGCCGCACTCTTTTCTGACTATAAACGGTTTCAAATTAGAAGAGATGACTCTTATCCCTACATGCTCAGCTCTACATGGTGCCAAAACACAGTCATATTACAGCCCGAGCCAGTAGTCCTTTCCCAGGAGGACACACGGCCCACCAAAGCAAATCTACCAAAGTAAAACTGTAGAAATTGACTATGACTCTAAAGTGGGAAGACAACCTGAGGATCAGAAACTGACTCAAAAGTGAAGAGCTTAGTTTTTTTTGAAAACATTCTCCCATTACTTCTGGACTCCTGTTGAGGCTCTTTTCTCATTAAAGTAACAACCCTGGATTCACTAGATGGGCCTCTGGCCACAGGTGAAACCTATAAGGCTGTATGAAAGATAAGTCCCTCCTCTAAAGGGGTTAAAAACTACTTCTTGGTTCAGCACACTTGAGCAAGACACATCCCCTAAGTAATAGCAGTTTACAGCAGTAGAATTTGTCAGGGAGAGAAGGGGATTGCAGTTCTTACAGAATCCTCATAGGCACCCCAAGAGATCAGAAATCACTGCCCCAGACACCTGACTACCACTCTCAAAAAGTTAAAGCTAATATTCAAAATTGCTCTTACTATTCTTAGTCAAGAGGCACTATGAAAGTGACATTTCAAATCAGTGGGGGAAAGATGTTAGCCTTCTAGAGAAAAGAAGGTGGATCCATACCTCACATCTTACACAAAAATAAATTCCAGGTGGATCTAAGAGTTAAATGGGAGGAAGGAGGAGAGCTTAAAGTACTAGAATAACATATGGGAGAATTTTGTTTTTATAATCTTGGAATAGGGAAAGGCTAAGTATGTCACAAGACGCAGAAGTCATAAAAGAAGATTGCCAAATTTGATGACAAAACATTTTAAAATTCTGCATGATAAAAGAAAAAAAAAAAATGAATAAAGTCAAAGACTAAAAAAACCCCCAAAAAACATACGTCAGGAAAATACTTTCAATTCATATCACAAACAGCTTTTCTCCTTAATACATAACGAACTCCTATTTTTAAAAAGTCAGCTACCCTGCAGAAAATCAAAGGGTATGAAAAATCAGTTCATAAAAAAGGGAAAGACAAGTAGCTCCTAAACATGTAAAAGTAATCACCCTCACTTAGAATAAGAGAAATGAAATTAAAGTTACAATGAGATACTATTATTTGTCAGATAGGCAAAGATAAAAAAGTTTGGTTAAGGACTATGCTAGTCAGGAAATGGGAAATAGGGACTTTTATACCCTGGTAGTGAGAGTGTAAACTCATGTAACCTCTGGAGAGGGCAATTTAGCAGTCGCTTTCAAAGTTTTAAGTGCACAAATCATTTCACCTAGCAAATATTTCCAGGTACTCGTCCCGCAGATATTCTTGCACACGTGTGAAATGATATGTGTATAAGAATATCCAGTGCAGCATGATTGGTTTTAGCAAAAGACTGTAAAAACCTCGATGTCAGGGGCACGGGATTTCTTCTTAAGGTGATGGAAATGTTGTGTAATTAAACCACTGAATTGTACACTTTAAAGGGTGCATTTTATGGTATTTAAATTCTATTTAAAGCATTTTTAAAAACTCTATGTCCATAATGAAAGAGGTGTGTACCTTTCTTGTTCCTTTGATCATATATCTTTCTAAGTCAGTTTGTACACCTTTCTTGTTCCTTTGATCATATATCTTTCTAAGTCAGTCTGTATAAATATGCCTCACTTTTCTTTGTATTTTTGAATTCTATTTTTTAATTTTTTATACTGAAGGTTCTTATTAGTTATCTGTTTTATACATATTAGTGTATACATGTCAATCCCAATCTCCCAATTCAGCACACCACCACCCTACACCCCTGCCACATTCCCCCCTTGGTGTCCATATGTTTGTTCTCTACACCTGTGTCTCTATTTCTGCCCTGCAAACCAGTTCATCTGTACCATTTTTCTAGGTTCCACATATATGCATTAATATACAATATTTGTTTTTCTCTTTCTGACTTACTTCACTCTGTATGACAGTCTCTAGATCCATCCACGTCTCTACAAATGACCCAATTTCATTCCTTTTTATGGTTGAGTAATATTCCATTGTATATATGTACCACTTCTTCTTTATCCATTCATCTGTCGATGGGCATTTAGGTTGCTTCCATGACCTGGCTATTGTAAATAGTGCTGCAGTGAACACTGGGGTGCATGTGTCCTTTTGAATTATGGTTTTCTCTGGGTATATGCTCAGTAGTTGGATTGCTGGATCATATGGTAATTCTATTTTTAGTTTTTTAAGGAACCTCCATACTGTTCTCCACAGTGGCTATGTCAATTTACATTCCCACCAACAGTGCAAGAGGGTTCCCTTTTCTCCACACCCTCTCCAACATTTGTTGTTTATAGATTTTCTGATGATGCCCATTCTAACTGGTGTGAAGTGATACTTCATTGTAGTTTTGATTTGCATTTCTCTAATAATTAGTGATGTTGAGCAGCTTTTCATGTGCTTTTTGGCCATCTGTATGTCTTCTTTGGAGAAATGTCTATTTAGTTCTTCTGCCCATTTTTGGATTGGGTTGTTTGTTTCTTTATTTTTTATTTTATTTTTTTTTAATGTCTGAAACATTTATATTAACATATTTCCATACAAATAACCCAATGAAAGTTTAGTATTAGTTGTTTTGTTTGTTTTTTTATACTGCAGGTTCTTATTAGGCATCAGTTTTATACACATCAGTGTATACATGTCAATCCCATTCGCCCAATTCAGCACACCACCATCCCCACCCCACCGCAGTTTTCCCCCCTTGGTGTCCATATGTCCATTCTCTACATCTGTGTCTCAACTTCTGCCCTGCAAACTGGCTCATCTGTACCATTTTTCTAGGTTCCGCATACATGCATTAATAGACGATATTTGTTTTTCTCTTTCTGACTTACTTCACTCTGTATGACAGTCTCTAGATCCATCCACGTCTCAACAAATGACTCAATTTCGTTCCTTTTTATGGCTGAGTAATATTCCATTGTATATATGTACCACTTCTTCTTTATCCATTCATCTGTCGATGGGCATTTAGGTTGCTTCCATGACCTGGCTATTGTAAATAGTGCTGCAGTGAACACTGGGGTGCATGTGTCCTTTTGAATTATGGTTTTCTCTGGGTATATGCTCAGTAGTTGGATTGCTGGATCATATGGTAATTCTATTTTTAGTTTTTTAAGGAACCTCCATACTGTTCTCCACAGTGGCTATGTCAATTTACATTCCCACCAACAGTGCAAGAGGGTTCCCTTTTCTCCACACCCTCTCCAACATTTGTTGTTTATAGATTTTCTGATGATGCCCATTCTAACTGGTGTGAAGTGATACTTCATTGTAGTTTTGATTTGCATTTCTCTAATAATTAGTGATGTTGAGCAGCTTTTCATGTGCTTTTTGGCCATCTGTATGTCTTCTTTGGAGAAATGTCTATTTAGTTCTTCTGCCCATTTTTGGATTGGGTTGTTTGTTTCTTTAATATTGAGCTGCATGAGCTGTTTATACATTTTGGAGATTAATCCTTTGTCCGTTGATTCGTTTGCGAATATTTTCTCCCATTCTGAGGGTTGTCTTTTTGTCTTGTTTATGGTTTCCTTTGCTGTGCAAAAGCTTTGAAGTTTCATTAGGTCCCATTTGTTTATTTTTGTTTTTATTTCCATTACTCTAGGAGGTGGATCAAAAAAGATCTTGCTGTGATTTATGTCAAAGAGTGTTCTTCCTATGTTTTCCTCTAAGAGTTTTATAGTGTCTGGTCTTACATTTAGGTCTCGAATCCATTCTGAGTTTATTTTTGTGTATGGTGTTAGGGAGTGTTCTAATTTCATTCTTTTACATGTAGCTATCCAGTTTTCCCAGCACCACTTATTGAAGAGACTGTCTTTTCTCCATTGTATATCCTTGCCTCCTTTGTCATAGATTAGTTGACCATAGGTGTGTGGGTTTATCTCTGGGCTTTCCATCTCGTTCCATTGATCTATGTTTCTGTTTTTGTGCCAGTACCATATTGTCTTGATTACTGTAGCTTTGTAGTATAGTCTGAAGTCAGGGAGTCTGATTCCTCCAGCTCCGTTGTTTTCCCTCAAGACTGCTTTGGCTATTCGGGGTCTTTTGTGTCTCCATACAAATTTTAAGATTTTTTGTTCTAGTTCCGTGAAACATGCCATTGGTAGTTTGATAGGGATTGCATTGAATCTGTAGATTGCTTTGGGTAGTATAGTCATTTTCATAACATTGATTCTTCCAATCCAAGAACATGGTATATCTCTCCCTCTGTTGGTATCATCTTTAATTTCTTTCATCAGTGTCTTATAGCTTTCTGCATACAGGTCTTTTGTTTCCCTAGGTAGGTTTATTCCTAGGTATTTTATTCTTTTTGTTGCAATGGTAAATGGGAGTGTTTCCTTAATTTCTCTTTCAGATTTTTCATCATTAGTGTATAGGAATGCAGGAGATTTCTGTGCATTAATTTTGTATCCTGCAACTTTACCAAATTCATTGATTAGCTCTAGTAGTTTTCTGGTGGCATTTTTAGGATTCTCTATGTATAGTATCATGTCATCTGCAAACAGTGAGTTTTACTTGTTCTTTTCCAATTTGTATTCCTTTTATTTCTTTTTCTTCTCTGATTGCCATGGCTAGGACTTCCAAAACTATGTTGAATAATAGCGGTGAGAGTGGACATCCTTGTCTCGTTCCTGATCTTAGAGGAAATGCTTTCAGTTTTTCACCATTGAGAATGATGTTTGCTGTGGGTTTGTCGTATATGGCCTTTATTATGTTGAGGTAGGTTCCCTCTATGCCCACTTTCTGGAGAGTTTATCATAAATGGGTGTTGAATTTTGTCAAAAGCTTTTTCTGCATCTATTGAGATGATCATATGGTTTTTATTCTTTAGTTTGTTAATATGGAGTATCACATTGATTGATTTGCGTATATTGAAGAATCCTTGCATCCCTGGGAAAAATCCCACTTGATCATGGTGTATGATCCTTTTAATGTGTTGTTGGATTCTGTTTGCTAGTATTTTGTTGAGGATTTTTGCATCTATATTCATCAGTGATATTGGTCTGTAATTTTCTTTTTTTTTTGTAGTATCTTTTTCTGGTTTTGGTATCAGGGTGATGGTGGCCTCATAGAATGAGTTTGGGAGTGTTCCTTCCTCTGCAATTTTTGGGAAGAGTTTGAGAAGGATGGGTGTTAGCACTTCTATAAATGTTTGATAGAATTCACCTGTGAAGCCATCTGGTCCTGGACTTTTGTTTGTTGGAAGATTTTTAATCACAGTTTCAATTTCATTACTTGTGATTGGTCTGTTCATATTTTCCATTTCTTCCTGGTTCAGTCTTGGAAGGTTATACCTTTCTAAGAATTTGTCCATTTCTTCCAGGTTGTCCATTTTATTGGCATAGAGTTGCTTGTAGTAGTCTCTTAGGATGCTTTGTATTTCTACGGTGTCTGTTGTAACTTCTCCTTTTTCATTTCTAATTTTATTGATTTGAGTCCTCTCCCTCTTTTTCTTGATGAGTCTGGCTAATGGTTTATCAATTTTGTTTATCTTCTCAAAGAACCAGCTTTTAGTTTTATTGATCTTTGCTATCGTTTTCTTTGTTTCTATTTCATTTATTTCTGCTCTGATCTTTATGATTTCTTTCCTTCTACTAACTTTGGGTTTTGTTTGTTCTTCTTTCTCTAGTTTGTTTAGGTGTAAGGTTAGATTGTTTATTTGAGATTTTTCTTGTTTCTTGAGGTAGGCTTGTATAGCTATAAACTTCCCTCTTAGAACTGCTTTTGCTGCATCCCATAGGTTTTGGATTGTCATGTTTTCATTGTCATTTGTCTCTAGGTATTTTTTGATTTCCTCTTTGATTTCTTCAGTGATCTCTTGGTTATTTAGTAACGTATTGTTTAGCCTCCATGTGTTTGTGTTTTTTACATTTTCTTCCCTGTAATTCATTTCTAATCTCATAGCGTTGTGGTCAGAAAAGATGCTTGATATGATTTCAATTTTCTTAAATTTACTGAGGCTTGATTTGTGACCCAAGATGTGATCTATCCTGGAGAATGTTCCGTGCGCACTTGAGAAGAAAGTGTAATCTGCTGTTTTTGGATGGAATGTCCTATAAATATCAATTAAATCTAACTGGTCTATTGTGTCATTTAAAGCTTGTGTTTCCTTATTAATTTTCTGTCTGGATGATCTGTCCATTGGTGTAAGTGAGGTATTAAATTCCCCCGCTATTATTGTGTTACTGTCAATTTCCTCTTTTATAGTTGTTAGCAGTTGCCTTATGTATTGAGGTGCTCCTATGTTGGGTGCGTATATATTTATAATTGTTATATCTTCTTCTTGGACTGATCCCTTGATCATTATGTAGTGTCCTTCCTTGTCTCTTGTAACATTCTTTATTTTAAAGTCTATTTTATCTGATATGAGTATTGCTACTCCAGCTTTCTTTTGATTTCCATTTGCATTGAATATCTCTTTCCATCCCCTCACTTTCAGTCTGTATGTGTCCCTAGGTCTGAAGTGGGTCTCTTATAGACAGCATATATATGGGTCTTGTTTTTGTATCCATTCAGCAAGCCTGTGTCTTTTGGTTGGAGCATTTAATCCATTCACGTTTAAGGTAATTATTGATATATATGTTCCTATGACCATTTTCTTCATTGTTATGGGTTTGTGTTTGTAGGTCCTTTTCTTCTCTTGTGTTTCCCACTTAGAGAAGTTACTTTAGCATTTGTTGTAGAGCTGGTTTGGTGGTGCTGAATTCTCTCAGCTTTTGCTTGTCTGTAAAGCTTTTAATTTCTCCGTCAAATCTGAATGAGATCCTTGCCAGGCAGAGTAATCTTGGTTGTAAGTTCTTCCCTTTCATCACTTTAAATATATCGTGCCACTCCCTTCTGGCTTGTAGAGTTTCTGCTGAGAAATCAGCTGTTAACCTTATGGGAGTTCCCTTGTATGTTATTTGTCGTTTTTCCCTTGTTGCTTTGAATAATTTTTCTTTGTCTTCAATTTTTGTCAGTTTGATTACTATGTGTCTCAGCATGTTTCTCCTTGGGTTTATCCTGCCTGGGACTCTCTGCACTTCCTGGACTTGGGTGGCTATTTCCTTTCCCATGTTAGGGAAGTCTTCGACTATAACCTCTTCAAATATTTTCTTGGGTCCTTTCTCTCTCTCTTCTCCTTCTGGGACCCCTATAATGCAAATGTTGTTGTGTTTAATGTTGTCCCAGAGGTCTCTTGGGCTGTCTTCATTTCTTTTCATTCTTTTTTCTTTATTCTGTTCTGTGGCAGTGAATTCCACCATTCTGTCTTCCACGTCACCTATCCGTTGTTCTGCCTCAGTTATTCTGCTATTGATTCCTTCTAGTGTATTTTTCATTTCAGTTATTGTATTGTTCATCTCTGTTTGTTTGTTCTTTAATTCTTCTAGGTGTTTGTTCTTTAATTCTTCTAGGTCTTTGTTAAACATTTATTGCACCTTCTCGATCTTTGCCTCCATTCTTTTTCTGAGGTCCTGCGTCATCTTCACTGTCATTATTCTGAATTCTTTTTCTGGAAGGTTGCCTACCTCCACTTCACTTAGTTGTTTTTCTAGGGTTTTATCTTTTTCCTTCATCTGGTACATAGTCCTCTGCCTTTTCATTTTGTCTATCTTTCTGTGAACGTGGTTTTCGTTCCACAGGCTGCAGAATTGTCTGTCTCATTATTTTTAATGGCTGTGTAATAGTCCAGTGTGGATGAATCATGATTTATGCTCCCAAGTGCTGGGTGGAGGGAGAATATATACATGTGTTTGTAAATATTCAGACCCTGAAATGAGGCACAAATAACCAGCAACACCAGCTGCTTCTGTGAGGGAATCTGGGTGGCTGGAAACACAGAGGAAGGTATACACTTCACTTGTATGTCCTTTTGTACCTCTTGAATGTTATGCCACATGCATGTAAAGCCTATTTTTAAAAATAAATACAATTAATATGGGAATTTCCTGGCAGTCCAGTGGTTAGGATTCTGGGTTTTCACTGCCTGGGGCCTGGGGTTTGATTCCTGGTTGGGGAACTAAGGTCCTGCAAGCTACACGGTGCCCCTGACACCAAATACAATTAATAAAACAAAGAGGATGGGGGAGACCCATGAAACACAAGAATCTCAAGTCAGTCTCACTCTAGGTAAGCATACCAGAGATCAAATACCTGGAAAATTTTCAAGCAGCCTAGTGGCCTCAGGAATAACCTACATCAGCTATCTGTAAGAAATATCTTCCAGACGGTTTGATTTTCATTAAGATCACAGAAAGATTTTAAAGACCTCTAAGACAGAGATAAAAAGGAAGATGACAGGCTATTTAAAAATTTTTCATACAGTGGGAAAAGTCTCAGCTCTCATATCAAGAAATGTAGTGGTTTCAAGAACAGCTATTTCAGGAAAGCTAGCTAAGCAAATCAATTCTACCGATTTAAGATATTATAACCTAGCAGCAGTAGAAGAAAACTTTTAAAGTCATAACACAGGATTTCAAATATTTCACAAAATGAAATTTGGTATGTGACTGCTATAACAAATGATTCTCTTCTCTTCCTTATATGCCTCTCTGTTCTTTTTCTTCTTCCAAAAACATTACATAGTGAAAATGACTAGGAAGCTAAAACTTTAAAAGATCACCAAGAGTCAATATAATAGGCTATCTTACCAACATACAAAAAATTACTGACATTTGCTTTATTTGCATTAATTTGGTATAGCATCAGTATATGCCATAATTTCCCAATCATTTACAAACAAATTTACCTCTAAAAGGTGCTGAGGTTAGCAGAGGGATCACTGGGAAACTTTATTTAAGCAATCATGAGCTATGGAATGGTTGCAGTGTTCTCATGTGATCTGTGCCTGAGCTACTGAAGGTATAATGAGCTGTAGTCACTTTTATTTTTACCCACATATTTACCAGTTCCAGTGCTGTTCATTCCTTTGAGTAAATCCAATTTTCATCTGGTATCATTTTCCCCCTTCTGAAGGATTTCTTTTTTTAAAAAAATTTATTTATTTAATTTATTTATTTTTGGCTGGGTTGGGTCTTCGTTGCTGTGTGCAGGCTTTCTCTAGTTGCGGCAAGCGGGGGCTACCCTTCGTTGTGGTGCGCAGGCTTCTCACTGCGGTAGCTTCTCTTTGCTGCAGAGCACGGGTTCTAGGCATGCAGGCTTCAGTAGTTGTGGCACGCGGGCTCAGTAGTTGTGGCTCGCAGGCTCTAGAGCACAGGTTCAGTAGTTGTGGTGCATGGGTTTAGCTGCTCCACGGCATGTGTGATCTTCCCAGACCAGGGCTCAAACCCGTGTCCCCTGCATTGGCAGGCGGATTCTTAACCACTGTACCACGAGGGAAGCCCCTGGAGGATTTCTTTTAATATTTTTGTAGTACAGATCTGGTGATGAATTCTTTCAGTTTTCCTATGTCTTTAAAAAAAGTGTTTATTCTGCCTTCATTTTTGAAATGTATTTCACTGGACATATAGTTCTAGATTGAGTTTTTTTCTTCTCTTTTGGATCTTTAAAGATATTGCTACACTGTTTCTTGCTTGCATTGTTTCCAAATAGAATTCTGCTGTCATTCTTACTTTTGTCCTTTTGTACATGATAGGTCTCCCCTCCCCACCCCACCCCCACTCCAATGTTTTAAAGATTTTTCTCTTTATCACTGGTTTTAAGCAATCTGATTCTGATATGCCTTGGCATCATTTTCTTCATGCTTCTTGTGCTTGGGGTTCATTAAACTTCTAGGATCTGTAGGTTTATAGTTTTCCTCCAATTTAGAACAATTTCAGCCATTCCTTCAGATATTTTGTGTCCCTACCCCTCCTTCAGGGACTCCAATTACCTACGATTATGCTGCCTGAAGTGGTTCCACAGCTCACTGGTGCTCTTTTTAAAAAAATTTTTTAAGTGTCCTTTTATCTCTCTGGCTTTCATTTAGGATAGTTTCTATTGCTATGTCTTCAAGCACACTAATTTTTTCTTCTGCAGTGTCTAATCTGCTTGTTAATCCCATCCAATGTATTTTTTATTTTCAAACATTATAGTTTTCATTTCTAGAAGTTGGGGTTTTTAATATCTTCCATTTCTTTATTTAATATGATCAATCTTTCCTCTACCTTCTTGAAATTATGCAGAATAGTGACAGCTTTTTAATGTCCTTCTCTACTAATTCTATCATTTATATAATTTCTGGGTCTTTTTCTACGGATTGATTTTTTTCCTCTCATAGTGGGTGGTATTTTTCTCTTTCTTTGTATGCCTGGTACTTTTTTATTGGATTCCGGACATTGCTAATTTTACATTATTGAGTACTGGATATTTTTGTATTCCTATAGATATTTTTGAACTTTGTCTAGGACACAATTAAGTTACTTGTAAATGGTTTGATTCTCTTGAGGTCTGCTTTTGAGCTTTGTCAGTCTTTAGTCTAGGGCTAATTTTGCCCTATAGTGAGGCAATACCCTTCTGAGTAGTTCACTTGATGTCCCATGAATTACAAGGATTTTTGCAGTCTTGCAGGTGGGAACACAAACTCTTCTCTGCCCTGTGTGAGCTCCAAGTGTTATTTCCTCTAATCCTTTTGGTTGATTCTTTCCCAGGACTTGGGTAGTTTCCCCACACACATGTACCGATCAGGTACCAGCTGAAGACTCAAGGGAGACTCTCTGCAGCTCTCCAGGGTTTTATCTCCAAGTAGCTCTCTCCTCTGGTGCTCTGCCCAATGAGTTTTAGCCATTTTTACCCCCCAGCTGCATCAGCTCAACTCAGGAAGATTACCAGACTCTATCTGGGATCCCCTTCCCTGCGCTATGGCCTGAAAACTCCACAGACAGAAGCTGGGGCAGTTACAGGGCTTACCTTATCTGTTTTCTATTTCTCATGAATCCCTGTCCTGTGCTGCCTGATATTCAATGTCTAAAAACCATTGTTTAATATATTTTATCTAATTTTTAACTGTTTTATGCAGGAAGGTCAATCCAGTCCCTGTTATTGCATCTTGGTCCTATAGCGATTTTTAAGGTTTTGGAAGAAATCACTTTAGGAGGTAAGAACAGCTTATATGAGTTCATTAGCATAAATTATAGAATCAGAACCTCCTCAAAGGAGGAAAGGAGAAAGGGAGGACAGTAAATTGTAGTTTTATCCCCTGCCTCCTTCTGTTTTCTACCCTGAAGAATAGCTTAGGGAATGGGGAAAGCCGCTTCTTTAATTACTACCTTTAATGAACTTGTTCAGTGGGTGAAAAGAATAAGCACTTAACCAACATTTAGCACCCACTATGTGCCAGGTCCTCTGTTAAGGAGTGGGAATATCACATGAGTATGACATAAAATGCAATAATAAATGTAAATACCCTTAACATTTTTGTAGCACTGTAAAAGCAAGGCCAAGAAGTAAATTATTATGTTTAAGCAAACAATATTCTGATAAGTGTCATGATCAAAAAGTTACACCATAAAACAGTCACTTACCCAGGGCAAGTAACAGTTTATGTCACGTAGGATATAAAGTATTCTCATCTTATTCCTTTTACTATATTGTCATTGTTATGGACTGTTAAATTTTATTTTTCTTATTTTTTGGCTGCACCGTGCAGCACACAGAATCTTAGTTCCCCAGCCAGGGATCGAACTTGTGCCCCCTGCAGTGCAAGCACAGAGTCTTAACCACTGGGCCCCCAGGGAAGTCCCTGGACTGTTAAATTTTGTAATTGCAAGGCTGTGTCAAACTTCCTGGCACAGTTCCTGATTGTAAGGAACTCCCTTTCTTTTGGAAGAGAGATGCAACAATTCATCACAACGCAAGGTAAGAAGTGCTAGGGTTTTTGGTGGGGGTTCCCAAGCTTTTTCAGGTGAAGTCACTGGTCATTTTTTTTTGTGAAATAATATGACATTTTACTAGGAGAAAACACTACTATATTTTCACAATTATGCCCATTTGTAATAAAAAGAAGCTGTCAAACTCAACACGATGGGCTCTGAGTTTTTCCTTCGTTATTCAACCAAGACCTTCATTCTTTTTGTAACTAGCTAGAGCATACTAACAGCAAGGAAGAAAGGTGGATAAAACTAAGAAACATTATTAGGAGAAAAACTTAAGAATCAAAAAAAAAAAATTCCAGGCCTTAAAGCTGCTTTAATTCCAACTTGGAATGAGGTGGAATAGAAATAAACCTAATATATTAAGCAATCCAGCTGGCTAAACAATGCACTATAACATGGGGGGAAAGAGTGACCAACCTTGGGGGGTCAGGGAGAAGTCTGGCAAGGCTTTACAGGGGCTGGGGACACGTACAGGTCGGGGCAGGGGGGACACTGAATTTGGAAAGGGCTTGTTCTGGATACTGACATTGACTAGGCTTGTGATTACTGACAAATTCCAATCTCTCAGGGCCTGTTTTCTCATCTTTAAATGAAATTAACAGCCACATCAGTGATTTAAAAACTTTGATCCCTGGGGACCTAGGATTCTCCGAGGGGTCCAGGAGCTGTCTTGGAGGCCTAAAGGTTGGTGGTAGAGGCACTGTAATGCTCCACTTCTCCCCTTTAACTCAGTGATAGAACTCTTAACTGGGAGAAAAAAGTTTGAAAATCATTTAACTTATCCAACTCCAGAACACAGTGATTTGTTGTGTGTTGCAAAGGAATGACTTTTAATGGTGGTCAAACTGAAAATGGAAACACAAGGATCCACAGAAAGCAAGACATTCATGATTATTTTAGCAAGCAAGAGAATAGTGATAAATATTGTTTGATAAATATATCAAACTTCTTTAAGATAAATTCCAACATAGTGATAATGATCTTAAGTTTACTGACTATAGAACCATTAATCATACACAGATCGGTATTTCTCAAACTGGGATCTGCAGAAGTAATCTTGGGTGGTCTGAGTTCTCAAGTTGGAGAAACATCAACAGATTTTAAAACCAGCCAGAAATACACATGCTGAAAGTTTTCAGGGCTGATAAAATTTCTGCTTAACATGTTTGCTAAAAGCCTCTCAAAATCTTGAGATCTAATGGGAATCTACTGACAGAAGACCTGTGTATGCGTTGTCTGACTGATGCAAAGATGGTCCTGGGGAAAACATTTCCAGGTGTCTCTTTAACCTCCTTTAATCTCAACTGCCAATGCTGTGCCAGGCTGGGTAGAGTAGGTCTAAACAAAGGATGGCATCAAAAGAGACTGTGGGTTGGGTCTCAAAAGTCTTTGAGGTGGTTCAAGAGATACCAAACTCTGCAAGTAACAAAGCCCTGCAGCATGGGAGGATGCTCTTAACTGCCTACTCTCTCCCATTGCACAGCTAGTGGTGGTGAAGAACTCTGGGTATTAAGTTATGGCTCAAGTATAGTGGACTAAAAGACTGACTTCAAATCTAAATGTTACTAACAGACTACCTTCTAGAAGCTTACAGTAAAAAACATATTACAGTGCTACCATCAAAAGCAGGAATCTTGGGCTTCCCTGGTGGCGCAGTGGTTGAGAATTTGCCTGCCAATGCAGGGGACACGGGTTCGAGCCCTGGTCTGGGAAGATCCCACATGCCGCGGAGCAACTGGGCCCGTGAGCCACAACTACTGAGCCTCCGCGTCTGGAGCCTGTGCTCTGCAACAAGAGAGGCCACGATAGTGAGAGGCCCGCGCACCGCGATGAAGAGTGGCCCCCGCTTGCCACAACTAGAGAAAGCCCTCGCACAGAAACGAAGACCCAACACAGCCATAAATAAAAACAAACAAACAAAAAAGCAGGAATCTTGTCACATTCATCTTCATATCCCCAACAAATAGCACATAAACAGGTATAATAAATACTGAATAAATATCCAGGGTTTAGATGTAGGGCAGCTGTGGAGAAAGAGCCACCTGAGTGCTGGGCAAGAGCCTACCAGAGTTCTTTGGGGCTAGAGGAATCTTGAAACCATGGATCACCTATATATGTTTTGAGACATGCTTTAGATGTTTTTTTCTGGAAGCCCTGCAACTACCTGAAAAATTGAATGTATTGTTGAAAAGACATATGGCCAATGGTGGCAGAGTCTACACAGAACCATGCTTCGTGGTGTTCTGGGAAAAACCTTTCGGCTTGTTGGTTATACTATTCAGTCTGGCTGTATAACTTGTTATGTTTTTGAATACTTTGGTGGTGTTGTCATATGTCCTGAACCATCAATAGAGCCTAAAATTCAAAATTCAGATATCGTCTTTGCAGAAAATTTTAGTCGACATTTTTATGGTATCCAAAGAGGTGACATTGTGATTGCAAAAAGCCCGAGTGATCCAAAATCAAATATTTGTAAAAGAGTAACTGGTTTGGAAGGAGACAAAATTCTTATCAATAGTCCATCAGGTTTATTTAAAAGCCACAGTTATGTGCCAACGGGTCATGTTTGGTTAGAAGGTGATAATCTATAGAATTCTACAGATCCCAGGTACTGTGGACCTGTTCCATATGGACTAATAAGAGGACGTATCTTCTTTAAGATTTGGACTCAATGATTTTGGATTTCTACATGACAGTCCTAATGGCCACAGATTTTCTGATGATTGGCAAGCATTTATTCATTTGATTTGATTATTGTCTTCTGTTCAAGTCAATTTATTATTGTCACTAAAACCATATACTTGCTAATAAACTATTTGCTATTCAAAATAAATAAATAAATAAATAAATAAATGTGGGGCAGCTGCATTTTATACAAATATTGTGTTCCCAAAGGCCTTGCCTTTAAAACTCACATATTTCTAGTTTAATCCTGAAAAAGAAATTTATAATTTCCCAAAGTCCATCAGCATTGAAAATTTGCAATTACATTCTGTTAAAAAAATTTTTAAGGTATAACAATGAAACTTGGGTTATATTTTTAAAAATAACTCATATCTTTTAGAGATCCCATATTGAAATAGGTATGAATGAAGTAATACGATGTCTGGGATTTGCTTCAAAATAATATGGACTGGGGAATTCCCTGGTGGGCCAGTGTTAGGACTCCACGCTTTCACTGCCAAGGGCACGGGTTCGATCCCTGGTTGGGGAACTAAGATTCTGCAAGCTGCATGACACGGCAAATAAATAAATTAAATTAAATATAATAATAAAATTAAAATATAATAATATAATAATATAAAATAAAATATAATAAAATAAAATATATAATAATATAATATAATAATATAATTATAATATAATAAAAATTATATAATAATATAATAAAATATAATAATAATATAATAATATGGACTGGACTTAGTTATTAAAAACATGGAAATCTGTCTCCCCTGCCCCCTCCAGAGATTCTGATTCACCAGGAATCTGGGGTTACTATGGGGTTTTTGCCCTGACCCCCTGAGGTTGGTCACTCTTTCCCCCCCCCAATGTTACAGCACACACTTGGGCACATTTCAGGCAAACTGGGGAAACTGCCCCCAACTGCAGGCAGATGGGACCTGCAAACAAGGGCCTCTGGTCAGCTCAGAGACCCAAATCTAGGCTGCCAACTTTCCAAACTCAGGGGAAGGGTAGCTTCTTGGTAATCTGACTAAAGGAAATGCTGTAGGCGAAACCTTATTTGAGGATTCATCACTCTCAACCACCTTCAGTACCAGTCCGTTTCCACTACTTCCCCTCAAATAATTTATTTCTCCCTTCCCCTCTTTACTGTATTTACTCATATTTACATTAGGATGTCAGCTCCACCAGGGCAGAGCTTTGTCTGTTCACCGATGAACCTCAGAATAGTGCCTGGCACGTCACAGGAGCTCAATGAACATGCCCGCCAGTTTTATTGAGATATAATTGACAAATAAGATTGTGTAAGCTTAAGGTGTACAATCTGATGATTTGATATATATCTATATTGTGAAATGATTACGACAAACACATCCATCACCTCATATAGTTAATTTTTTTTTTTTTGGTGTAGTGAGTACATTTAAAATCTACTCTCTCAAGAAATTCCGGGTATACAATATAGTATTGGTAACTATAGTCACCATGTTATACATTAGATCCCCAGAAGATATTCATCTTATAACTGAAAGTTTGTACCCCTTGACCAACATCTCCCCATTTCCCCCACCCCCCGGTCCCTGGCAACCACCAATCTACTCTGCTTCTACAAGTTCAACTTTTTTAGATTCCACATATAAATGAGATCATACAGTATTTGTTTATCTTTGTCCAACTTATTTCACTTAGCTTATGTTTCATCCATTTAGTCACAAATAGCAGGATTTCCTTCTTTTTTATGGTTGAATACTATTCCACTGTATGTATGTGTATATCCAACTATCTATATATTTCTATTTATATATAAAAATTTCTTTATCCATTCATCCAACAACAGACATTTAGGTTGTTTCCATATCTTGGCTATTGTGAATAATGCTGCAATGAATATGAGGGTGCAGATATCTCTTCAAGATAGTGATTTCATTTCCTTCAAATATACATATAGAAGTGGGGTTACTGGATCATATGGTAGCTCTATTTTTAATTTTTTGAGGACCCTCCGTACTGTTTTCCATAGTGGTTGCATCAATTTACATTCCAACCAACAGTGCACAAGGGTTCCCTTTTGTCCATATCCTTGCCAACACTTGTCATCTCTTGTCTTTTTGATGATAGCCATTCTAACAGGTGCGAGGTGGTATCTCACTGTGGTCAATGAACATTTTTTGAAATGAATTTATCACCCTTTCCAATATGTTGGTCACACGATGGCAAGACCTGCAACAGGATCAGGCATACCAGGGAAAGTGTGCTTATTCCCTTTTTCTTGAAACTTACTTCAGTTTTCCAAGAAAGCATGCTTACTTTGGACACCAGGTTATTCCTATGGGAGAGCAATCTAAAGTGGAAAACAAAGAATTATATTTAAACCTAGAACACACAGTGGGGCTAAAGTTACTTCCCACTATTCCCCTGCACACCATTCTAGCCAAACTGCCACTCTCCTAGCCCCCAAACACAATGCACACTTTGCCAGCATCTGCCCTGGTTCAGGTGACAATTTTCTTATCTGAAATGCTCTTCTTTCTCTTCTACATCTACTGAAATTCCATCCGTTATTCAAAACTTAGTTTGAATCTACCTCTCTGAGTCTTTCTCTGACAACCCTGGGCTGTCTTTTGGATTTGCTACCCAGAATTCTAAAAGCACCAACCATGTCTTTTGACATGATCAGCCACTGTTCTGTGTGATTAGCTTCATTATGCCTATCTTCTGTACCCAACTAAAGCAGAGCCCAAATTTAAACAAAAACAGTATAAAGTGCTACAAGAGTACAATGAATTCTCCCATCCTAAAGCCAAGCAACTTTTAGACTGCATGGCTTTTTGGCATTAGTGAACTTAAAATTCTGGCCCATTACAATAGGCTCTGGCCTCATTTTGCACCTTAACCCACCTCACCCTCCCCTATATGGAACCCTTGTTTCTTCACCATCTTGACCATTTGATGTCCCCCAAACTTATCAGGCCACTTTTTCAATTCTTTGGCTTTGCACTTGTCCCTTTACTTAGAAGACAAAAGACCTTCCCGCCCATCTCCAAGTGGTCAACTGACAATACCTCCTTATCTTTTAAGGCTTTGAGTAAAATGATTTTGCCCTTCTTTTTTTAAAAAAAATCCTGGGACTTCCCTGGTGGCACGGTGGTTAATAATCCACCTGCCAATGCAGGGGACACAGGTTCGAGCCCTGGTCCAGGAAGATCCCACATGTGGCGGAGCAACTAAGCCCGTGCACCACAACTACTGAGCCTGCGCTCTAGAGCCCACAACTACTGAAGTCCGGGCACCCTAGAGCCTGTGAGCCACAACTACTGAGCCTGCGCTCCAGAGCCCATGAGCCACAACTACTGAGCCCGCGTGCCTAGAGCCCGTGCTCCGCAACAACAGAAGCCACCTTAATGAGAAGCCCGCGCACCGCAACGAAGAGTAGCCCCCGCTCGCCACAACTAGAGAAAGCCCACGTGCAGCAATGAAGACCCCATGCAGCCAAAAATAAAATTAACTAATTTTAAGAAAATCCTGAAGCAAAATTAATTGCTCATTTGTATCCCTAGAGCACGTCTGACATGTTACTAGATCTGACATGTGTGTGACAAAACTTTGCTTTTCTGACTCCCTCATTAGCTTACAAGTTCCATGAAAGCTGGGTCAATTTTGTTCCATCTTCATGTTACCAGAGTTTAGTGCAATGCCCGATACAAATGTGCCCAATAAACATGTTTTACTCAGTACTTAAGTAAAATTTTGGTCTTAAAAACTAACTTTTTCAGGAGTGATGTCAGTTCCTTATCATTTGGTTTCCAAGAATATTCAGCTAGGCTAAACAGGAGCACTTTAGTACAATCATAAAACACAGGATTCGGATGCAGGCTGGTCATCCATCGTCCGGGATCCACCAGCTTATGCTGGGCCCTTATGTATTTAGCCAGGCATTCCTGCCAGGGAGAAAAAGGCTTTCGAGGTCAACTGATTCCCCATCTGATCAGACAGTTCAACTCTCTGAGGCATATGAAAATGTCATTTTTTAAGATCCATATGACAAAATAATTGTGTATCCTTCCATAATAACCCACTTAATATTTAATAAACCTCCTTAAAACAGGGATTTATGCACTGAACATAAACATAAAATAACTCCTGGAGTCCCGAAATCTTGAGTAGTAATTTATTATATTAATAATAGTTGTGTTCAGGGACTTCCCTGGTGGTCCAGTGGTTAAGAATGCGCCTTCCAATGCAGGGGGACACGGGTTTGATCCCTGGTTGGGGAACTAAGATCCAACATGCTGTGGGGCAACTAAGCCCACGCACTGCAACTACTGAGCCCGCCCGCCACAACTAGACAGAAGCCTGCACGCCCTAATGAAAAGATCCCATGTGCTGCAACTAAGACCTGACACAGCCAAAAAAAAAAAAAAAAAAAAAAAAAGTTGTCTTCATTAAAAGACTCAGAAGTAAAAGTCTAAGATGAAGTCTCCGGCACAGCCATGTATGGCTTTTTGAGGGCATCAACACTAGACCTTTAAAGGAAAGAAAAAAACTCTGCAGTATAGGAAAAACAGATGCTCTGCCAAAAATGTTTTCATAATTTCTTTACTGTATTTTATAAGAGACAAGATTTTAATGACTATGGAAAACAGTAAACAGGAAATGACTGAGAAATGACCAAGAAATACTGCTGTCCTGATTGCTATTAAATGTTAAATAAAATTAACTTGAAACTATCTTTGTGATAATTCACAATACTGCACTACATAGAATAATAAGTACTAAAAAGATGAGTCAGTTCTTTTCAGTTACACTACTAAATTTCAAAGAACTCTTGTATTATACTTCCAAATAAAAGGTGAGTTTCTGTTTTAATCATTGATTGCCATATTTATTACTTTCTTCCACTAAAAAAATCAATCATTCAGAGAATCGGCTCCAATGACAAGCTGACTTAGCAAAAGGAAGCAATGCCAACATTGAAATAAACACTCATGAAGATGAACCTGGTCATGCATCAACCAAAAACACATTAAGCCAAAATTTTACGAATAGGAATTAAAAACTAGAAAGCCAACAGTAAGTCTTACTTGCATCCTCTCCATAAAAACAAACTACCTAAATATTAAACACAAACGGCTCTTGACACTTTTTAAATTTTTAGTTTCATTCAGAAAAAAGATATCTTTTATTAAATGGAGATTTACTGAGTCATTTGTGTTTTTTTCTAATTGAAAGGGATTTCTTTTAGAGAGCATTTTAAATGAAGTAAAAGAAAAATCCTCCCAATGCGTTTTTTTCCTGCTTCTAAAAACAATGGATATTATTGCACAATACTGGTCATAAATAGAAAAAGGACTGCTGTTTGCATTTCCATCTTACAATCACAAAATTTACTAGAGTACAGTACGGTAATAATTAAGCTATTAAAAAATAAAAACTGCCTGATCTTTCTCTATATTTCCTCAAATACAATAGGACACCATTGCTCTGTGTTAGTGTAGTTTTTACATGTTATTGTTTGTATGTATGGAACTGCTTTAAAAAATACTTTGAAATGGCAGTAATTATAAACAAAAAATCTTTTTCTTTTATTGAGCTTTAGTATTAGCAATCTGGTTAAAGTTATCATGCAAACTCTTGACTCTCATTGCTCTCTGTCAATGAGTAACATTCAACATATTTTGGTTTTACGGTATGATCCAAGAAAAACAAGCCCTATAAAAACAACTAACAATATTAAACAAAATTCCATTTTACAAAGTCAATGATGTTACAAGGAAGAGATGCTGAGGATTCTCTTTTATAAAAGCAGGCTCAAAAGGAAGATGTGTGCATGAGTCAATTTTTTAAGGAGAAGAAAATAAAAGGAAACTTTTAAAGCTTAAAAACGATTTAAGAAAGAATATGGGCAAATATATATGTAGCATATTACTCCAAGAAAGATTTCCCAGTTTCTACAAAAATTTTAAAGAAGCTGAATTAATCTCACTCTTCTAAACTCCGTTTAAGAAACATAAACTTCTATCTAGTGTGAAATTTTTTACAAACTTTAAGAAATGCCATGTGAACTGGAATTTAAATTTAGTTTTTTCTATCAAAAGACCATAAGATACAGAGTTTCAGTTGAGGAAGATGAAAAAGTTCTGGGGAAAAACGGTGGTGATGGTTATACAACAATGTGAATGTACTTAATGCCACAGAACTGTACTTAAAATGTCTAAAGGGCTTCCCTGGTGCTGCAATGGTTGAGAATCCGCCCACCAATGCAGGGGACACGGGTTCGAGCCCTGGTCCAAGAAGATCCCACAGACAGCAGAGCAACTAAACCCGTGTGCCACAACTACTGAATCTGCGCTGTAGAGCCCACGAGCCACAATTACTGAGCCCGCATACCACAACTACTGAGCCCGTGCACCACAACTACTGAAGCCTGCACGTCTAGAGCCCATGCTCCGCAACAAGAGAAGCCACCACAATGAGAAGCCCACGCACTGCAACGAAGAGTAGCCCCTGCTCGCCACAACTAGAGAAAGGCCTCGCGCAGCAACGAGGACCCAACACAGCTAAAATTTTTAAATAAATAAACAAACAAACAAATACATAAAATGGCTAAAATGGTAAATTTCATGTTATGTATATTTTACCACAAAAAAAGAATAAAGCATTTCTGAATATTCCTACTTAAAAAAATACCCAAAAGGGTTTATTTGAAAATAACTAGCTGTACATCTATGATTAAAAATCTTAAAAAATTGCAGAGGAAGGAACACTCCCAAACTCATTCTATGAGGCCACCATCACCCTGATACCAAAACCAGAAAAAGATACTACAAAAAAAGAAAATTACAGACCAATATCACTGATGAATATAGATGCAAAAATCCTCAACAAAATATTAGCAAACAGAATCCAACAACACATTAAAAGGATCATACACCGTGATCAAGTGGGATTTATCCCAGGGATGCAAGGATTCTTCGATATACGCAAATCAATCAATGTGATACTCCATATTAACAAACTAAAGAATAAAAACCATATGATCATCTCAATAGATGCAGAAAAAGCTTTTGACAAAATTCAACACCCATTTATGATAAAAACTCTCCAGAAAGTGGGCATAGAGGGAACCTACCTCAACATAATAAAGGCCATATATGACAAACCCACAGCAAACATCATTCTCAATGGTGAAAAACTGAAAGCATTTCCTCTAAGATCAGGAACGAGACAAGGATGTCCACTCTCACCGCTATTATTCAACATAGTTTTGGAAGTCCTAGCCACGGCAATCAGAGAAGAAAAAGAAATAAAAGGAATACAAATTGGAAAAGAACAAGTAAAACTCACTGTTTGCAGATGACATGATACTATACATAGAGAATCCTAAAAATGCCACCAGAAAACTACTAGAGCTAATCAATGAATTTGGTAAAGTTGCAGGATACAAAATTAATGCACAGAAATCTCTTGCATTCCTATACACTAATGATGAAAAATCTGAAAGAGAAATTAAGGAAACACTCCCATTTACCACTGCAACAAAAAGAATAAAATACCTAGGAATAAACCTACCTAGGGAAGCAAAAGACCTGTATGCAGAAAGCTATAAGACACTGATGAAAGAAATTAAAGATGATACCAACAGAGGGAGAGATATACCATGTTCTTGGACTGGAAGAATCAATATTGTGAAAATGACTATACTACCCAAAGCAATCTACAGATTCAATGCATCCCTATCAAATTACCAGTGGCATTTATTACAGAGCTAGAACAAATCATCTTAAAATTTGTATGGAGACACAAAAGACCCCGAATAGCCAAAGCAGTCTTGAGGGAAAAAAACGGAGCTGGAGGAATCAGACTTCCTGATTTCAGACTATACTACAAAGCTACAGTAATCAAGACAATATGGTACTGGCACAAAAACAGAAACATAGATCAATGGAACAAGATAGAAAGCCCAGAGATAAACCCACGCACCTACGGTCAACTAATCTATGACAAAGGAGGCAAGGATATACAATGGAGAAAAGACAGTCTCTTCAATAAGTGGTGCTGGGAAAACTGGATAGCTACATGTAAAAGAATGAAATTAGAACACTCCCTAACACCATACACAAAAATAAACTCAAAATGGATTCGAGACCTAAATGTAAGACCAGACACTATAAAACTCTTAGAGGGAAACATAGGAGGAACACTCTTTGACATAAATCACAGCAAGATCTTTTTTGATCCACCTCCTAGAGTAATGGAAATAAAAACAAAAATAAACAAATTGGACCTAATGAAACTTCAAAGCTTTTGCACAGCAAAGGAAACCATAAACAAGACAAAAAGACAACCCTCAGAATGGGAGAAAATATTCGCAAACGAATCAACGGACAAAGGATTAATCTCCAAAATGTATAAACAGCTCATGCAGCTCAATATTAAAGAAACAAACAACCCAATCCAAAAATGGGCAGAAGAACTAAATAGACATTTCTCCAAAGAAGACATACAGATGGCCAAGAAGCACATGAAAAGCTGCTCAACATCACTAATTATTAGAGAAATGCAAATCAAAACTACAATGAGGTATCACCTCACACCAGTTAGAATGGGCATCATCAGAAAATCTACAAACAACAAATGTTGGAGAGGGTGTGGAGAAAAGGGAACCCTCTTGCACTGTTGGTGGGAATGTAAACTGATACAGCCACTATGGAGAACAGTATGGAGGTTCCTTAAAAAACTAAAAATAGAATTACCATATGATCCAGCAATCCCACCACTGGGCATATACCCTGAGAAAACCATAATTCAAAAAGACACATGCACCCCAATGTTCATTGCAGCACTATTTACAATAGCCAGGTCATGGAAGCAACCTAAATGCCCATCGACAGACGAATGGATAAAGAAGAAGTGGTACATATATACAATGGAATATTACTCAGCCATAAAAAGGAATGAAATTGAGTCATTTGTTGAGACGTGGATGGATCTAGAGACTGTCATACAGAGTGAAGTAAGTCAGAAAGAGAAAAACAAATATCGTATATTAACGCATGTATGTGGAACCTAGAAAAATGGTACAGGTGAACTGGTTTGCAGGGCAGAAGTTGAGACACAGATGTAGAGAACAAATATATGGACACCAAGGGGGGAAAACCGCGGTGGGGTGGGGATGGTGGTGTGCTGAATTGGGCGATTGGGATTGACATGTATACACTGATGTGTATAAAATTGATGACTAATAAGAACCTGCAGTATAAAACAAACAAACAAAAAAACAACTAATACTAAACTTTCTTTGGGTTATTTGTATGGAAATATGTTAATATAAATGTTTCAGACATTACATGAAATTTCTGAAAATCTTATATGTTCTTGTATAATGTTATAAGTCATAATTCTAGTTATTACTTTAAAATATGTAACTCAGAAATAACTAAATTTCCTTGTCAATTGCATTATTATGAACTTTCATCAAATCTTTAACCGTGGTCATTTTTAAGTCTTTTGTCATTTACAGACAGTTCTGGGTGTACTCTGATGCTTTCGCAAAAATGTTCCTATAAAAGGGTTTCATCTTCAAGGAATTCATGGAAAAGACTCTGACAAGTACAGGTTTCTGGTAACTGACTATACTGCTGAACTGAATGAATAAGCATTTTCAGAACTCTAATGGAAAACTGATGAATTCATAAAAGTGCTAAAAAAAGATCAAGATGAAAAAAAGTTAATTACATGGGACTGAGTGAACTGATGAGGATGATTATAATTTTTGTGACTTTCTGTTTGAATAAAAAAGAAAAAAATCCTCCCCCCCCAAAAAAAAATCTTTCTATTTCTGGAAAAGTATTCTCTCCCTCAAGCTGGCAGCTTCAGGACACATGCTCATTGAGGGAAAATGAGGGACCTATGGCACATCAGTTAAAATTAACCCCAGCAAACAGTGGGGTGAAAGAAGTTGAGGCAGATCACCCCACAACCACCAACATGCACAGATGTAGGAAGAAATCATCCCACAAAGGAAGGAGGCGGGTTCTTAACCCTGGTGTGCCTTCTGTCTGTCTGGTGAGGCTTATGGATCCCTTCTCAGAGTAATATTTCAAGATGCAGACTATATGGAAGATTTTTTAAAATACAGTTATAAAAATATTTAAAAATTGTAATATAGTTATATATGTGGTTCTTCATCAATGCATTAATATACTAGATGTAGTGGTGAGTCTAGTAACTACTATCATTTAGGAGATAGTAATCTTTCAAGATACCTGCAAATGTAATGTGATAAACAATATTTCTACTGGTAACATTTCCCAGGCACTGTTAATACTACTGTGGTTGGTGGCCTTCACTCATAGATTTAGGAAATAATAAATTTCAATTGGAGTCTAGTGAAAATAACATGCAATTTTTTTTGTATCCAAGCTCACGGGCCTCCCTCTCCCCAGTTCTCCCCAATTCTATCCACAGATCCTTTAGGGGTCAGTCCATGGAGCCCTTGTACTGTTGGGGTCCAGGACAGTTGTTCAACATGTGAAACAAACTCAATCCAGTAACAAATAACAAAGGGATTCTGAACATCTGAATATAATTCACAATATATTTTTAAACTTGCTAAGCACACAGTGGCCATTTCTACACACTTTGTACTTTCTTGCAATGCAAAGATGCTGAAGGTGCTGCCAGATGCACAGGATGGTAGCAGCAAGCTGTCAATTTCAACAGTGCAGAAAGGATACTCTTCACTATCATCAAAGTTATCAAAGAATGCCCTGAGGGAGGAAGGTGAAGTATAACCTAGTTTTCTGCAAGCTTAGTAGAGGACAATAGAAATGAATTTTACAATTTAAAAAACCTGACACTGCAGTGGAAAAGCCCATCAACATTCTGCACCTTGGACCGGAGTGAGATACAAAGGCAAGTTTCATCTGATAAACATGCAGCAGTCCTTTCTGGAAAGCTTAGTCAAAATTCACATCTTTATTCTCCCAAATGTCCACTGTAGAAAATAGCCACATAATCATTTACTTTTCTAGTTTTTACATGAATGCTTGGAATTGAATAGACATGTAAATTAACACCTTTTTCTATACTCACTTCTGGGCTATCCTGCTATAGGTTATTGAACTTTCATATAAGAGTCAAGTAACTTAGAAACAGCCTCTGGTGATCTAAGAATAAAACACTGTGTTTCGTTTTTAAGCCCAGCTCAGTGTAATTAAAAAAAAATTTTATTTTTACTTAAAACCACATCATTCTGAAGTGGCAGTCACATGTGCTAGAAGCAAGTGGTGTCGGGAAACTGCGTAACTGGTTTCGAACGCAGTCCCATCTTCTGAGAGATTTGTGCCACAACACAACAACCCTTTTCCTTAGGAAAGAGGTGAAGACTTTTCATTTAGTTTGACCCTCTTCTATCACTTCTTTTCACTTATCGTTCTTTTGGACAAATTAGAATAAATTTTTCTTGCTTCATTATGTCTTCATAGTCTTGCCTTTAGAACACCTTATTTACCTCTCTAAATATTTAAGTTCTTTGGTTTTGCTTCACTTAGTAAAATTATTTTTCTATGAAGGTTTGTCATTATTTAACTTTTTCTTAAACTTCTAATGAAAGCTTGCAAATTTTGTTAATGATTCTCATATCATTAATATCATAATTTTTCTTTAACAGATTACATTAAAATAGCATGATATATTAAACAACTGTAATTTATCATACTAATGATAATGAGGGCTTGATTCAATGATCATTTATTTATTAAAATAAGCCTGTGATGGAAGGGCAGGGTAGAGGATTAAAGAAACACAAAAAAAGCCCCACACAAGTGTATAATATGTCCCAGCTCTCAAGCAGCTGATAATCTTATTGGAAAGGCAAGACACCTACATCTGAAATAATCTTCCAAACTGTAGTAAGCATTATCAATGTGCATGAAAATAAACATATACTAGCATGGATATTTACAGTAACATTAAGCCCCTTTTACAATTAATGATTATTGCTATTATTATTACTATTAACTATTATAAAATATAAATTAAATTAATATTAATTGTTAATATACCAAAGCATATGATATGATAAAAACTGTAGTAGCAGCTAACATTCATTAAGTGCCTTCCCTCTGCCACACACTTTACACAGTCCTAATCTTTCTAACACAATCCTGCCAGGTATGTATTATTATCCCTGTTTTTAGAGAGAATGTAAGACACTTGCCCAACATTGCAGTTTGTAAGCAGTGAGACAGAAGTTTGAATTCAAATCTCTAATTCCCAAGCCCATGCTTCTCATCTCTGTGTGTGGAAACAAGATTTTTGGAAGGTCTGATTTCTGTAAATGTATCCCATGCCAAAAAACAGCAGTTGAGAATCTTAAAACACTTTCTCCCACAGCAAAAAACCTCATTATTCTATCAATTACAATTCTAAAATTTTAAATCAACTTATTATAAGGTATTTTTGCTGAGAAAAGTGAAGCACATTATTGTAAATCTATCACTATAAAAAGTAGGGAGGGATTTCCCTGGTGGTCCAGTGGGTAAGACTCCGGCTCCCAATGCAGGGGGCCCGGGGTTCGATCCCTGGTTGGGGAACGCATGCATGCCGCAACTAAGAAGTCCGCATAATGCAACGAAGATCCCGCATGCCACAGCTAAGACCCAGTGCGGCCAAAATAAAATAAAATAAGTAAATAATTATATTAAAAAAGTAGGGAGAAATATAAGTAAGGAGAAATACATTGGCACCGGCTTCAAGAAAAGGAGCTGGGGGCTTCCCTGGTGGCGCAGTGGTTGAGAATCTGCCTGCTAATGCAGGGGACACGGGTTCGAGCCCTGGTCTGGGAAGGTCCCACATGCCGCGGAGCAACTGGGCCCGTGAGCCACAACTACTGAGCCTGTGCGTCTGGAGCCTGTGCTCTGCAACGAGAGGCCGCGACAGTGAGAGGCCCGCGCACCGCGATGAAGAGTGGCCCCCGCTCGCCGCAACTGGAGAAAGCCCTCGCACAGAAACGAAGACCCAACACAGCCAAAAATAAATAAATAAATAAATAAATTTAAAAAAAAGAAAAGGAGCTGTGGGAACATCATAGCTGAGAGCAGCATTTTAGTCTTTTCCATGTAAGACTTCAGGGAAAGGAGTCCTTTAAACAAAAAAGGCTGGCAGAGGTTCCATAATGAAATAACTTTGGGAAATGTTACATATCACATACCCGTCTCAGTAATTCATGATATACATCAGACCTCCTGCTTTTTATTTATTTATTTATTTATAAAGTCTTTTTTTTTAAAAGTAGAGGGAAGGATTTTTAATTAATTAATTTATTTATTTTTGGCTGTGTTGGGTCTTCGTTTCTGTGCGAGGGCTTTCTCCAGTTGCGGCAAGCGGGGGCCACCCTTCAGCGCGGTGCGCGGGCCTTTCACTATCACGGCCTCTCTTGTTGCGGGGCACAGGCTCCAGACGCGCAGGCTCAGCAGTTGTGGCTCACGGGCCTAGCTGCTCCGCGGCATGTGGGATCCTCCCAGACCAGGGCTCGAACCCGTGTCCCCTGCATTGGCAGGCAGACTCTCAACCACTGCGCCACCAGGGAAGCCCTCTTTTTTTTTTTAAATTTATTTATTTTATTTATGTATTATTTTTGGCTGTGTTGGATCTTCGTTGCTGTGCATGGGCTTTCTCTAGTTGCAGTAAGCGGGGCTTCTCTTGTTGTGGAGCATGGGGTCTAGGCATGCAGGCTTCAGTAGTTGTGGCACGCGTGCTCAGTAGTTGTGGCGCACAGGCTTAGCTGCTGCGAGGCATGTGGGATCTTCCTGGACCAGGGCTCGAACCCGTGTCCCCTGCTTTGGCAGGCGGATTCTTAACCACTGTGCCACCAGGGAAGCCCTAAAGTCTTCTTTCTTTTTTTCTTTCTTTCTGTATGGGCTCTTCGTTGTGGTGTGCAGGCCTCTCTCTAGATGTGGCATGTGGGTTTTCTCTCTGTAGTTGTGGCGCGCGGGCTCCAGGGCGCGTGGGTTCTGTAGTTTGCAGCACGTAGGCTCTCTCGTTGAGGCACGCCAGCTCAGTAGTTGTGGTGCGCGCGGGCTTAGCTGCCCCGTGTCATGTGGGATCTTAGTTCCCCGACCAGGGATTTAACCCGCGTCCCCTGCATTGGAAGGCGGATTCTTTACCACTGGACCACCAGGGAAGTCCCCAGACCTCCTGCTTTTTAAAAGTCACTGTTTCCCACACTGACTTTGCCACAGAACCCTCCATTCTCTCCCAACTCCACTCCCAACACCTATTAACTCCCGTGGGTCTAGAGCAGCACAGCTGTCCAATAGAAACACCATGAGTCACAAGTGAGAGCCACACATGAGATTCAAAATGTTCTAGTAGCTAAACTTTTTAAAGTGTAATTTGTTGTAATATACAGTTGATCCTTGAACAATATAGGTTTGAACTGCGAGGGTCCACTTATACACAGATTTTTTTTCCAATACATTTATAAATATATACATGTAGAACATCATGAGCAAGACTTGTACAGAAGTGGATAGCCTATCCTTACATAGGCATAAGGTGAGTGATATTTAATACAAAATTAACAGTGCTTGTTTTCTTACTGTTTTATAACTTTGCTTTCAAAGAATTACATTACTGTGGGACTTCCCTGGTGGTCCAGTGGTTAAGGCTCCGTGCTTCCAATGCAGAGGGTGCAGGTTTGATCCCTGGTCAGGGAACTAAGATCCCACATGCTGTGCGGCACGGCCAAAAAATTTTTTTTAAAAATTAAAAAAAAAAAAAAAAAAAGGAATTACATTACTATAAAGTATGCCTCTTTCTCTCGTAACTGGAGAACCTGCACATCAGCCTATCATAATAGGTAAGTGGTTTTTTAGAAAAATATAAGTGTTTCCAATACTGTATTATGAATGACTATAATACTATATGCCATAAACATTTTATAATGAATGGTTCATTCATTCATTCATTTTATAATGATTCATTCATTCATTCATTCATTTTATAATGATTCATTCATTCATTCATTCATTTTATAATGATTCATTCATATAATGATTCATTCAGCCCACAGAGGCTGGGCTTCTGTGAAGCAATAGTATGGATGACAGTAGGCCACCATAAAGCAATCATATTGATGCTTTTTCTTTACCAATGCATGAACCACTATACCTATACATAAATATAAATTTCTTTTTCACATTATCTTTTCATTTTTGATGTCTAGTGTTAGAAATACATGTAACATCTATAGTGTTTTGTATTATATAAGACAATATTGATGTAGGTACTGACAAGACAATTCATCTTGTAAACAGATGTCATAAACTTAACGGTATGGATATATGCAGTATAGTACTCTAAATAATGTATTTTCTCTTCTGTATGATTTTCTTTCTTTTTTTTTTTTTTGGCCTCGCTGTGTGGCATGCAGGATCTTAGTTACCTGATCAGGGATTGAACCTGAGCCCTCCGCAGTGGAAGTACGGAGTCCTAACCACTGGACCGCCAGAGAATTCCCCTGTGTATGATTTTCCTAATAACATTTTCTTTTTTCTTGCTTACTTTTTTTGTAAGAATTCAGTATATAATAAGTATAACATACCAAATATATGTTAATTGACTGTATGTTATCAGTGAGGCTCTCTTCAACAGTAGGCTATTATTTAATTTTTGGGGGGATAAAAAGTTATATGTGGATTTTTAACTGCATAGGGGGTTGGTGCTCCTAACCCTCACATTGTTCAAGGGTGAACTGCATTTTATTTTGTCCAGAATACCCAAAAAATATTTTGGACAAAATTAAAAAAAAAAATTATTTAGTATTTATTTAATCATTTCAACATGTAATTAATATAAAATTAATGAGATATTTTACATCCTTTTTCTCATACAAAGTCTTCAAAACCTGGTGTGGACTTTATACTTAGAGCACATCACAATTGGTGCATTTCAGGCACTAACAGCCATATGTGGTTAGTGCCCCCCAAATTGGACAGTTCCCATCTAGAGACTTTTATAGAACTTACTTTAGGAAACACACTGGCCTAGAGGCTCATTTTCCCCTTGTTAGCCTTTATGGACAGCCACAAGGTGGAAGTCTTTAAGATTTAAGAACAGTTAAAGAGGTATGAATAATATTTACCCTAATTATTTACATATGGTTTCCAAGAGGTTTTGTTTGTGGGATTTTTTTTATGGAAGGGGGGGATGAAGGGAAGGGAGTTGCCATAACCCTTGTTTTCACCAGATTATAACCCCCTACACACACACACACACACACACACACACACACAGATATAATTTGGAAAAGGAAAAAAGTTGAATATTAAGTATCAGTTCCAAAGATAACCCTAGTCTAGCCACTGGACTGAAATAATCCTAATCTTCTAAGAAGCAAAGTTAATTTTACATGCTTCTTACATATTTAAAGACTTTAATATATATTTCTAAAAATAAGTTTCTTCTATAGCGCAGGGAACTCTATTCAATATCCTGTGATAAAGAATATGAAAAAGAATATATATATGTATAACTGAATCACTTTGCTGTACAGCAGAAATTAACAATATTGTAAATCAACTATACTTGAATAAAATAAATTTAAAAAATAAGTTATTTCTTCATGTTTGTGTAAAATGATCTTAAATACATGAGAAAAAAATCCAACAGTAAATTATTTGAGGAAAAAGCAAACAAACAATTTGCTAAAAAGAAACTAAAACTGATGCTGAGAGCTCCTGAACCAGGTACTCCCACATAAGCCTCACAGCTGACAAACAGACCCACTTTTACAAACAGGGAACTTGCTGTAGGCTCTCAATCACCTGGGAGCCTGTTAAAAATCCAAATTCTCAGGCCCATCCCAGGCCTACTGGACCAGGAACTCAGGGGGTGTTAAACAAGCCATCCAGGTAATCCTGATGCACACTCATGTTTGAGAACCACTATATCAACACAGAACTAGTATTTAAACCCAATCTGTCCAACTCCAAAAGCTATATATTTTTTAGAAGTTTTTTGGGGCCTTTTTTGGAGAGGGGGCTGAGAATTTTTGTGTGTATGTGTGGTAAAATACACATAACATAAAATTCAGCATCTTAACCATTTTTAACTGTACAGTTCAGTGGTATTAAGTACCTTTACACTGTTGTGCAACCATCACCACCATCCATCTCCAGAAGTCTTTTCATCTTGCAAAACTGAAACTCTGTACCCATTATATGCTAACTCTCCCTTTCCCCTCCCCCCAGCGCTTGGCAACCACCATTCTACTTTCTGTCCCTATGAGTTTGACTACTGTAGGTAACTCATATAAGTGGAACCCAGTTTCACCCAACACCCTCAACTGCAGAAAGTTTGGAAAGTACAGAAATGAATAAAGAAGAAAATGAAGATCACTTATGATTCCACTGCCTAGCAGTAACTGCTGTGGACTGAATTGTGTCCCCCACAAAACTCATGTTGAAACCCTAAGCTCTAATGTGACTGGATTTAGAGACAGGGTCTCTAGGAAATAATTAAGGTTAGATGAGTTCACAAGGGTAGAGCCGTAATCCAATAGGGCTGGCGTTCTTATAAGAAGAGGAAGAGAGTCCAGAGCTCCTGTGAGGACAGCAAGAAGGAGGCAATCTGCAAACCAGGAAGAGGGCCTTCCCCAGCAAGCGAATTGCCTGGCACCCCAATCTTGGACTGCCCAGCCTCCAGAACTGTGAGAAAATAAGTTTCTGCTGTTTAAGCCACACAGTCTATGGTACAGTTGACCCTTGAACAACTCAAGGGTTGGAGCTCTGACCAACTGAGCAGTCGAAAATCCGCATATAACTTTAGAGTCAGTCCTCTACATAGGGAGTTGCTCTGCATCTGCAGACTCAATCAACTGTGTGGATCATGAGTGCTGTAGTAGGTATTCCGTGAAAAAAAAAAAATCCGTGCATAAGTGGACTCATGCAGTTCAAACCCATGTTGTTCAAGGGTCATCTGTATTCTGTTATGGCAGCCCGAGCTAATACTTTGGAACATACTTTTTCAATCTTTTTCTTTAGTATATTTTTATTTTTTAAAGTATGTTTTATATTTAAACGAAATCAAAGCCCATATGTCTTTTTTCACTTTCCCAGCATTTTCTAAACCTCCATTCTGCAGACCAGTGTTCAGCAGGACACTGATTTTTGGAAAGTGGGTTTTAAAGTGACGTCAGGTTTCTACTGCTAAATTTCTCAGTCTTTTCTATACTAAACTGAGAATGTCAAGATGGGAATTTTTTATATTTGATCTCTAACTGTTTGGGGGGAGAACTCTGTATTACATCCCCTGCTGTTCTGATAAAAGTATACCACTGGACAACTAACAGGAATTTCAAGGGGCATTGCCTAGTCTTGGAAGGCAATACTGACTGACAGAAATAATTCACTTAAGACAAAAAGTCAATTTCATTTTCTAAAGGAGCCATTCACTCATTCATTCACTATTAGCAGACCAGTCTAATTAAACACTGCTTTAACATTTTTTTATAACAATAATTTTAAAAAGTAGTGATAGTTAAGCTCCAAATTAGTGAGGCACTGTTAACTCTTTGTATGCATGGTCTCACTTAATCCTGGCAAACTTCCTCTGCAAGGTGAATCCTCAATCCAGAGAAACTAAGGCACATGCCCCCAGAGAGGTTACATAATTTACTGGAGACAGCACAGAAAGGAAAAGAGCCAGGATTGGAACACAGATCTGTCTGGTTCCAAGGCTGTTATTAACTACAAGGATTCTTTCTCTCTTAGTCAAATAACTGCCTTGTTTGAAAAACTTTATGATTTTTTTGTACGTAAAGAAAAATTCAAATACTTTGGCCTTGCATTGAGTGTATTTCACAAACTGTTATCCCAATGTCCCATTCCAGCCTTCCTTCTTTTCTCTCTCCTCTTTGAGAAACTTCTCACTTCATCCAAAGAAGATTCCCCACTGTCTTGCCCCTCTTATATACTTCTCACTTAATTTCTTTCTTTCCCACCTAAATTCCTCTGCTTTGCCATCTTCTCCTGGTCAACGAATTCCTTAGGTTCCAGTTCAAATTTCATTTTTTATATGTAACCCTTCACTGCTCATTCTCTCACGCCCCACATCCCATCCATCAAGAAATCCCATCGGCTATACCTTCAAAACAGATCCAGAATCCAACCACACACCACCTCCACTGCTACCTCCCTAGTCTGAGCCGTCATCGCCTCTCATCTGGCCTCTCTGCTCTCCGTCTTTTACCCCCTGCATCTATTCTCACCCCAGCCTCCTGAGCAATGCCTTTAAAACATAAATCAAAACCCTCCAATGAATCCCCATTTTTCTCATTGTAAAAACCAAACTCCTTTTCTATGTTCAACTGTGAATAACCATTGAGTAAACAACGGCCCCCCACCCCCAGCCCCAAACCTCTCTGACTTATTTCTGATTCTAGCCCTTGCTGACTTCCCAGGCCTAGAACTCACCAGGCATGCTCATGCCTCAGGCCCTTTGCACTGGCTGCTCTCTGCCTGGAATGTCATTCCTTAAGATAAGGCTCACTCCTTACTTCTTTCAACTCTCTGCCCCAAGGATCATGACCTACCAGTGACCACCTTCCCATCCCCCAGCATTCCACATCTTCCTTGTCTTGCTTTATTTTTCTCCCTATAACTTACAAGTTTACCTAGGTATGCTGTCTGTCTTCTCATGAGAGTCCTGCTCATTGAGGCATCTTGGAGCCTAGAATGGCACCTGGCACATATTAGGTACTCAATAATATTTGCTGAATGAGTGAATGGATGGACGCGCTCACACACTTCGGTCAAAGGCTCTCTCTCCTTTGCTCTCATTTGGCACTTATCACATACTGCTGTGTACTTTTCTGCATGTACCTATTATCCACCCAGCTAGATCACATGTTCCTGTACCCTCCAAGTGCCCTGTACAAAATCAGCACTTAATAAATATTTGATGATGAATTATCAGTGCAGTGGCTTTTTCTTTCCGAATAGATAGTTACAGTAATAACTTTTCAAAACATGACATTCCATTTAGAAAAGAAACATTCTGGAAAGGAAGGAAAAAAACAGAATATTTTTATTTATTTATTTATTTTTGGCTGCGCCACGTGGCTTATGGGATTTTAGTTCCCCAAACAGGGATTGAACCCAGGCCCTCGGCAGTGAGAGCGCCGAGTCCTAACCTCTGGACTGCCAGAAAATTCCCAGAATATTTTTAACTTTAAATTAATCTTAAAAGGATGGAAAATATTTTGAAGGTATATACATACAATGCATATTCATATACCAAATCCATGTCATGCTCTGAAAATAAATTATTTGCTTTGTGACTTTCATGTATATTATATCCTGAAGACATACTTGAGAGTCAAGCTCAAGGTAACATTTGGATAGCAGGGTAATTTGGAACATAGAACATATTTTAAATAATGAGTTGAGAATTTATGTAATGTATGACAAAAATAAAAGGTTAATGTCAAATAGGTTTTATGTCACATTTTTTGATGTAATATCAGTTTTAGTTGGGGAGCATCTAATTGTAAGGAAAATGTGTTCTATAAAACAATTTAAGTTTACATGTATGTATAGAACTAAAGTATTCATTTACATGAAGACTTTAACATATTTCTCTATATTGTTCATTTTGTACTGCATATCCAATGTGCATATTTTTGAAAAACAGTTTACACAACTTTTTAACATTAGATGCAGATCTTTTCAGTCATTTTGACTGTAGCACATGCATTATTCTCTTTGTGAGTATTGGTGGGGAAGACACGTAAACAGACCCCTGGCAAGACTTATGGTGATTTCTTAATTGATTATTTATCTCATTTAACCTTAGAACCTTAACATGACAGTGCAAATGAAAAAAGAATGTACAGTAATAATTTGGTACTCATAAAATATATTAAAAAGATAAGGAAATCTTCTCTGGTATGCACAGGTTTTCACATGGCACAATGTCCATTTTACATTTCTAGGTAAGTTAAGGCCCTCCCCACTCCTCTTTTTCAAACACAGTTCCCCAAATTTCATTTTTCTTTGATTATTCTCTTTGGACATTTACTTTCAGATTGTTTTACCTACGTAATATATGCTGTAACAGAAAATAATTCTAAGTATACCATGTGACATAAAAATCAGACTGATGAAGAGAAACAAGGAAAATAGTTTTAAAAATTTGGGAAAAAAAAAACCCAACAAACCTAGAGGAGCAAAGAATTAGGGCAGTAGCTGGAGGGAGAAGTGAGCTCAAAAAAAAGAAATCATGTAGTGAGGTGGATGGAGTTAGAGTCTGTCATACAGAGTGAAGTAAGTCAGAAAGAGAAAAACAAATACAGTATGCTAACACATATATATGGAATCTAAGGGGAAAAAAAAAAAAAAAAAGGTCATGAAGAACCTAGTGGCAAGACGGGAATAAAGACACAGACCTACTAGAGAATGGACTTGAGGATAAGGGGAGGGGGAAGGGTAAGATGTGACAAAGTGAGAGAGTGGCATGGACATATATACACTACCAAACGTAAAATAGATAGCTAGTGGGAAGCAACCCCATAGCACAGGGAGATCAGCTCTGTGCTTTGTGACCACCTAGAGGGGTGGGATAGGGAAGGTGGGAGGGAGGGAGATGCAAGAGGGAAGAGATATGGGAACATATGTATATGTATAACTGATTCACTTTGTTATAAAGCAGAAACTAACACACCATTGCAAAGCAATTATACTCCAATAAAGATGTTAAAAGAAAAAAAAAATCAGTTATTGTTTACCTTGTAAATTAGACCAGTAAAGTGAAAAAAAATACCTAAAATAAATAAATAAGCAAGCAAGCGATCTTGAGGTTTATGGATAGAAGTAGCTCCAAACATCTCTAGGTGTAAATCTGCATCTTTTAAGTGTGATCACACCTAGAGAAAAGGGGCTGGACTCTCATGATCTTTCCAATCCTGATTCTCACAGATCTGGAGAATCAGAATACAAATAGGTCAGTTTATTCTTACTTCCTATTCCTAAATATATTTCTTTGCACTTCTAGGAAGTATCAGAGTTAAAAAATCTAAATGTAGCAGCATTCATTTTTATTTTAAATCCTAGGAGAAATACTTCCAAGTTAAAACCACACAATCAAAAACTTTTACTCTCAGTAATCAGGAGAAAAAAATCTGATTTTTTTTTGTGTGTGTGGATAACAGTCTCTACACATGGAATGAGTTACTTCTAAATCTGAAGACATTTCTCCACATTAAAAAAAAAAAATCTATTATTCTACTTCCCAGGTTAAGTCCAGTTTAAAAAACTAAACTTTGTCCTAGAAAACTTTGACAGTAATTTAAATTTTGTATGTAATACCTTTGTTTGCCAAACACAAATATAAAGATTTTAAATTTAATCTCTCAATATGGCATCCAAGTTTCTCCAGCTCTACTAATTATTGAGAAATGACTACTGAAAAGAATTATAAACTACCCTAAGTTATTTAATATTCATAAAACTTTCACGTATATTACACTAAAGCTAAACATTCAACAACTACGGCATTTTTTTTTTTTTTTTAATTCAGGGGAAATGCTTAGGGCTTTAAAAATTATTGCTAAAAATCAACTGATGGTGGTGGCCCTAACACTGTAAAATATTATTCTAAGGAGAGCTGAATACCAACTCTACAATAAAACCCAAGAAATCAGATAAATAAACTGATTATCTTTTTTAAAAAATTACAATAAAAATCTGAAATCACTGCAGGCAACTGTTAAAGATGGGTGATTTTAATACATACAATAGCAGTCTTAACACTCCTTAGTTATGTTTGAAATATTTAGTCTACATAACAAATTTTGAAAGTCTCTCCCATATGACATTTACCACAAGATTTTGAAATTCTTCATCTCCCCAAATTAGGCTTACCACTAGTAAGTAGTGAGAGGGCTGGTTCTCACTGGGAAAGAAGGAAAATTCAGGTTAGTTCTGGCAGCCTTGCATGAAGAACTCATGCACTACCTCAGACTGTTCAGGGACCAACTTAACGATCAAGAGCTGTAGGTCAGTCCCAGTGAACTAAAAAATCCACAGTAAGAATGTTTCATCATCTTTTATTACTGTTGTCCATCAGGGCTCAGCTTTCTCATAGGGTCAAAAAGAAAAGGATAAAATCCTTCTGACACGTTATTTTACTGGCCTTATATTCAACCTACAGTATGGCCTCTTTAAAAGAATGTTTCTTTAAAGCGAATCACACTTTGTACATTTTAGATCCAAATCTGTACTTTTATAACACTGACAACATTCCAAGCAAGGGAACAACTTGAGCTGTACCATATCATGTTTAATTAAGGTTCTAGGTGTTCTTTTTTCCAATTAGGATTTTTGCTAAGTGAAGGATATGATTCATAATCCCTGATTGCTCCCAAGTATAGAGCTTGGGAGCAATACTACGCATGTCTGACTCACCATACTATGCAAATAAAAAACTGAATTATCTGTAGGAGCAGAATAACTGCTCTGACCTAAAATTTGACTATCGACGTAAGATTCTGGGTTTTTTGATCACCACTTTTATTTATCAATAAAACACTACTTTTCCCTATTCCTCCTATTGAAACAAAGGTCATCCAATTTTAATTTTAAAACTTCAAAATGTTTAACTAGTAGGCAGTCATTTGTAGATAAAATCTTATACATGGGCTTAACACCAATGGCAAAATGTATGATTCATGGACATGCAGTATATATTCAAATCCCAGCTCTGCCGCTTAGTAATGTAACCTTGGGCATGTTATTTATCATTTCTAAACCTCAGTTTCATTATCTATAAAACGGAGACAAACCTACCTACAGGGTGTTGTCAGAATTTAATAATACTAAACACCCGTCAGGGCCCGAAATAATGTTAAGGTTTAACAATATTCTTTCTCCTTTCCCCCATTTTCTTTCTTGTGAAAATGTTACAGTCACAGGTTGGGACACCTGTGACACATGTTTAATTTCTGATGCTACAAGGAAGCACCCTGGATTTTAGTTGAACTGAAATAAGCCTTTCCTAGAAAGGCAATACCGTTCATACCTCATTCCCTCACATTTAGGATTTTTATTTCAGGTAATACTAATGTTCAATGTGTTTGCAAGATAAGCCAAAGAACCCACAAAAACAGAAAATGCTCAATTTTCCAACTTTATTAAAAAGAAATTTATAATTAAATAACAACTATATAAATTAAAGTTGATGAGGATTACAGGGAAGGGGAACCTGGGTTTCAGATTTGGTACAGTGAGGTCTCAGGACCTTTTCCTGAGCGGAAGCACATATGAGGTAAGGGGGAAAAAAGATCAAGCTGCCTCTCCCCAAGACCTCTTTCTTCCACGTCCCCATACTGGGTATGTTGCCAGCCCTGAGAACTTGTGAACTGCACTACACATGGGCAAGCCACCCCAGCAGAGCCGCCTACTGGGCCCATCTCCATTCAGCGAGGGACCACTTACAAGGTTTCCCTTTTAGGGCTTTCCTTTAAAGTCCACACCTCCTTCCTTCTCTGTCAGCTCTCCCACTTCACATTCATTTAACATTCCCCCCCCCACCGCTTTCTGCCAGCCCCCTCACCCACTGTAGTTTCCACTTCTACCCTAGAACATTATTGATCATGAGAGAACCATGACATGCAGATGGAACTGGTATGTTGCTTAATTCATGTTGCCTCACTGCAGCTAAGTACCATTCCTTTCATCCATCTTCCCCACATCTGACACTTTCCACAAATTTACTCCCTCAAACTCAAAACCTTTTGCCTCTGCCCCTGACAAATGACCTTGCTATTTTCTCAGGAAAGACCACAGACCTCTATTTTGAATCCTATCATCTACCCTGCTCTCCTTTACTGTAATGTTACTTATTCTGTAGACCATTTGGGGAACAGAGGAACCTTATGAAAAGATGAATGACAGCAGTCTGAGGAAAGAATAGAGAAAGGGAGGTTAGGGAGAGTGCTACAAAGTTCCACTTGGTATTATCTGAATTTTTAAAAAATGACTTTCCCTTATTTGTCTCCCTTTAATCTGATTTTTCTCTTACCCACAGAGATCACAATGTACTATAAGGCCTTGCTGATTTCTACCTATCTCAAAAAATGGTTTTTTCTTTGGTTCCCATCATTCTACTCTACCTGGGCTGTCTAAGTATTTAGCCAGAAAATGTTTACTGAGTGCCCAGCTTGTTTTAAATGCTATGCTAAAGGCTTAGAATAAGTGCGTGAACAGGGAAACATAAGATTTCATGGTCCCACTCCAGAACCTCTGTGTCTACAGGTGACTGTTATGCCTACTCAAGTTTGGGACCATGATAAGAGGGGATACTGTCTCTTTAGCCTCAATAATTTGAGATATGCTTTCTAAACCTTTCTTCCATAGAAAATATAGTACTTTGCAAATAGTCCAAGGCAGTGTGCAAGTAACATCTGTACCTGCCACAAACCTTTAAATGTTAATTCTTTTTCTTTCTTTCTTTTTTTTGGCCGTGCCATGTGGCTTGTGGGATGTTAGTTCCCCGACCAGGGATTGAACCTGGGCCCTCCTCAGCGAGAGCGCAGAGTCCTAACCACTGCTCTGCCAGGGAACTCCCGAATTCATTTTTTTTAATTGTGGTAAAACATACATAAGATTCACCATTTAAGTGTACAGTTCATTAGCTTTAAGTACATTCACATTGTTGTACAACTGTTGTCACTATCCAGCTCCAGAACTTTTTCATCATCCCCGGCTGAAATTTTCTACCCATTAAGTCACTTTTTATTAACCAAAACTGATTTTCATGGTTAAATTCTTCGCCCCTCACCCCCATTATCCTCTCTTGCTTTCCTACCCAGATAACATCCCAAGGTTCATCACTAATCACACCCTTGCAACCACCCTCAATTCCCTAGCTCCTCTCTTCCTATCACACCTGGGGGGCCAAACTCCAATCTTGGTTGAACTGATCACCTGGCTGCTTTTGCTTCCCTTGTTATAGCTGAACATTGGTGGCAGAAAACCACACAACTAACTGGGTCGATTGGTTTCACCTTAAATTCAGACCTCCCCCCACCTCCAGCCACATCCAGGCATTCAATAATGCCCAGCCACCCTATCTGGTGTCCCAGTGAGTTCACTTCCTGCTGTCCAAGGTGAGGTGTCCTCCGCATCTCAAACCATACACACCCTTTCCTCCTTTACTTTAAGTTGCTGGCCCTGCCTCAGACTTCACTGAGAAAACAGAAGCCACCAGAACTGAAAGCCCTATATTCTATCTCCAGTTCCTAAACCTCCTTGCACTTGTGCCAATTTTTTGCCTTCTCTCCTGCTACACTGCAAGATGACTGCAAGTCATCTTGCTCCCACCAAAGGCAAACCCTCTTCTTGTGTTTTGAATTCCTTTTCTCCTTCTGAAGAATTTTGCTCCTTTGGCAGGAATTCCCTGGTGGTCCAGTGGTTAGGACTCGGCGTTTTCATTGCTGGGGCCTGGGTTCAACCCCTGGTTGGGGAACTAAGATCCCACAAGCCGTGCAGCGAGGCCAACAAATAAATAAAAAAATAAAGAATTTTGCTCCTTTGGTAGTCTTATTTCTCTTCTGCATTAGTCTCTCCCTATTAGATATTCTCGCTAGCTTACTTGAAAATGCTCTTCTATTTCCCATCATTTTTTAAAAATGCACCTCCTTGATCACATCTCTCTCTCCAACCACTGCTGTGCAGTTTGTCCTCGCTTTACGAGAAAACTTCCCCAACAAGCAGTTTACATTCACTTCACTCCCATTCTCTCAATGCATTCCAACCTGGCTTCCATCCTCATGTGCCACTGAAACTACTTGTCAAGAGAGCCAAATCCAAGTGGAATTTCTCTATCCTCACTGTTTAACTTCTCAACAGTATTTGGCAGAGCAGACCAGTCCTTCTTTTCTTGAAAGGGATAATTCGCTCTCCTGCTTTAATGCTGAACCTTCTTGGTCTACTTTAACCAAGCTTTACACACTGGAACTTTTAGGGCTTGATCTTAAGTCTTCCATGATCACAAATGATCTCAACCAGTTCCATGACATACTATCTCTATGATAGTGACTCCCAAAATTTATGTCCACTCCACTCAACTTGAATATTCACTGCCTACTTGACTTTCCACTTGGATGTCTCACAAGTTTTTCAAAAACCTAAAAGGTTCCACATAGAACCCACCCTTCACACCTCTCCCTCTCCTAGTCTTCTCTACAAGCAATTGGCACCACCAGCCACCAAAGCTCAGGCCAGGAATCTGAAGCCATCCTTGATTCCTCCTTCTCTCCCTCCACAGTCAACCCATGAAGAAAATACTCCTGATTCAACCTCCAAAATATATCTGAAACCCACCATCTACTCTGCTCCATCTCCACTGCCACTGTACTTGTCTAAGATACTATCAGCCTTGAGCTGACCATTGCAATAGTCCCCTAACTGCCCTCTCTGCTTCCTCTCTTGCTCCACAGAGCAGCCAGTGATATTTAAAAACAAAAACATATCATTGTCCTAATTAAAGTCCTACAATAGCTTCTCATTTTCATTAAAATCTCAAAACTCCCACAAGCCCTAATATAAGAGGCCCTGCTCTCTCTCTCTCTAGGTCACTGCATTCTCCTGCTTTTCTCTGTTCTAACACCCGCGCCCTTCTGGGCCTTCCAGGTCTTTGCACTTGTTCCCAGGCCAAGAATGTCTCCCCAGCTTTTCACATGGCTAGCACAAGCTCATGTGTCAAGTCTCGGCTCAAATGTCACCTTTTCAAAAGGGACACTCCTTGACTCTTACTAGCCAAAATAGTCATTCCCTACAACACACTCTTTTAGACCCACCAGCTTATTAACTTCTTATAAGTTTTCTTCATCTGTAATTATCTTGTTTGTGTTTACTTATTTCCTGTTTTTCCCACTATACTATAAAGTCCATGAGAGCAGAGATCTTGTCTGTCTTGAATTTCACTAAAGGCTACTTTAAAATAAAGAAGCTACTCTTTCTCTCTGGGCAGGTTTATTTTAGATTTCCCCTCCTTTCAAGCTTTATTGGATTTTAGTCAAAGAAAATAATTACTCTGGCATTTACCATGAAAAACAAGGGGAGAAACACCACATGACACAAATACTAGGACTCCACCCACTCACTAGTCTAGACTGGACACAAACTGCACACAGGTATCCAACAGTTGCCCCTTATAAAACTTCTCAAAATGTAGAAGGACAGAGGAACGTGGATATACACAAAGATAATGTAATTTTGACACCTGCATCAAAAATCAAAGTTTTTCAACCATTCCCCCTAGCAATCACTAAACACTTTAGAATAAAGAAAATCTTAGAATTTTAGAATAAAGGAAGAAAAGCACAAAATAACTAAAATACGTGGTCCTTGCTCCGGAGAAGTTAATGATTTCCTCACTGACTTAGTTCTCTCTCATTTTGGTCTGGTTGGCTATTCATTACCTGCTCTGGATGTTTCTTCCTGACCTTCTGTGTCTTTAATGCATACTCTGTTCTTATCAGGTCTCATGTTTAGAATAACTTCCCCATCCTACTTCCCAAAACCCAAAAAATACCTTCCCAATTCAAAATCAGAAAGAACCCTTCCTTTCAAGGATTTATCTCTAGGTTTTTATTTCAGGATATTTCCTACCCTATTCCTAAATTCTGTATCAATCCTAGATTCAGTTCTATCAATATTTTTGTTGCATAGCTGTCTTGACTAAACTAGATGGCCCAGCTAGACCTAGAAGCCAGTGTGTTATGTAACTTCTAGTAGAATGAAATTATATACTTTTAAATATGTACTAAGATTTTAAAGGCTTGTGATACTTAAGCTTTCTTTCTGTAAGAAAATCATTTCAACGATTTGATAAATGGCAGAGGAGAAAAATAAAAATAATGTGAGCAATAAAACTGTGCTGAAACTCAAAATGATATAGACCTTAAGTCTCCTGTTCCAATTCAAGAGAGCCAGCAGCACAGTGCATAGTGTAGTACAGTGATGTTCTCAATGTGTATCTGTGTCACAATGGAATCACCTGGAGAGCTTTGGAATAACACAGAGTCCTACATATTTGGATTCAGGGGATCCTGGATGAGCCAGAATTTCAAAATTGGAGGGAGTTAGGGGCATTGAGAAGTTGAAAGTCAGAATCTTAAAACTGAGACTGCCTAAAACATTAGACCTTTTGAAAAAACCCCAACTGTCCCTAACAAATGGATGTCACAAATCTGTGTTTTAAAACATCTCCCCAGTTGATTCTGATGCTCAGATTTGGAAACCACAGATACAGAGCCAGGAACATGGCTTTTGGGATCCATTGTCAATTCTACCACTTAAAACTTCGAGACCTTGAACAATACGAATATCTTGGCAAACGTTATTAGTTCCTTCCCTGGTAAATATATACAGTTCCTGGCATACAACAGTGTTCAACACATGGTAGGTCTTAAAGAGCCTAAAACATCCACTATAGTATTTGTAAACACAAGCACACACCTAATGGTGCCACTATGTTATTTTATCCACCAGAAATTAACTATTTACTTTCCATCTCGGTGGACTCCTAGAGAGATCAGAGCTTTACTGACTTCTTCCTCCTCCCAATAATCTTTTCAGTAACAACTGAAAACAAAGTTAAAACCCACACACACCTTGATAAACAGCTACTACAGGACAGATAAATACTTATATGAATGCTTCTAAGGAAACACTTTAATGAGTGGGGGAACTGAGAAGTCTTATACTGATCAGAAAGAGATGAACCAAAATACAGTGTTTTGTTTGTTTTTGTTTTTAGAAAGGAAAAGGAAAAAAGTCTCCGGGGTGTTTCAAGGCGAGTTTAATTTTTCAGATCAGAGTTCTAAGAAACTATCGTAATTTACTACCATTTGGAATAGGGGATATGAAAGCCAAAAAGAAGTTTCAAATCACTGGAACCCATCACCTTCCCACAATTTGACAACTAAAGAAAAGTCTCTCCAGGGTTGTGAAAACACAACCAACTAAAAAAACTAACATAGGGGACCTATACAGAACCACGCTACTGGAAGGCAGACAGACACTGTCCTCGACTCTTTTTTCTGCAGTTTTGTAACCTGGTTCGACTTTACTCTCAAAATGAAGTGGAAGAGGATGAACGAAAAGCCTCCATGCCCTGCCCGAAGCCGGGCCAGGGAAAGCAAAGCCGTCCAGGTTCAAGCCGTAAGAAGACGACGGGAAGCCCTCACCTCCAATTTTGACTGGGGCGGGGGGCGCTGCGGGTTCAGGGAGGGAACCCCTCGGCTGCAAGGCCCGACCCTCAGCCCACTTCCTCCCTCAACGCAAGTGGTAAAAGGAACAAGATGCCGCCGGCCCCAGCCCCTTCCCGCTCCGAGCCGGCGGCCTCGCCTTTCGGGTCTGGGGGCACTGGGAAAGACCAGGCTACTCGGCCCCGGGCCCAAGTACAGATTTCGGCCCCCGGAGCGTAGCCCCCACGCCCCGGACCGCCTGGAACTGCGGGCGGCGAGGCGTCCCCAAAGGGCGCCGCCCGCGCCGCCAGGGAAGATGGCGCCCGCGGAGCAACTGCGCCACCAGCCCTGGCGACGGGCCAGGCCCAGCGCCATTTTAGCGCCTTCCAACTGCCACCCCCCACCCCGCCCCGCACAACCCCCGCAAGATCCTGCGTCCGGGACGATCCGGGGGCGCGAACCGCGTCGGGCCCGCGCACTCTCGGCCAAAAGAGTGCCACCGAGCCTCTCGTCTCTTCGGACTGGCTGCGCAGGCCCCGCAGGAGGCGCCTGGCTGGGCCGAGGGTCCTCCGCGCGGCACAAGGACTCGTCCGGGCCAGGCCGCGGGTCCTCTGCGGTGCTTCGGGCCCAGGCAGCGAGGCGACGGGGAAGGGCCAGTCCTGCCGGCAGGCGCGCGCCGAGAACCGGGCCGGACCGGGCACCGGGCCGGGGAGGCCGGCCGGCCCCGAGCTCTCCCAGCCGCGGCCACCCGCACAAGCGGCGGGAAGGAGGAAGCCAGGATGAAAAATAAACCCCGTGCAGCCGCCGCCGCCGCCGCCGCCTCCCTCCCACCCGCTCCCCTCCCCCTCTCGAGACGCGGGGTCCATTTTGCCGAGAAGAAAGAAAATGCGATTCACACCCAAGAGCTTCCGAGAGAGAAGAAACGAGGGGGGGAAAACCGAGGGGAGGAGATTGGAAAAGCTTATTTTTCTTCCTCGCTCGCCGTCACTCCTGGCCCTCCCTGCCCCTGCTCGCGGCCCCGCCGCGCCGTCCTCCCCTCGCCGAGCCCCGCTCCCTCCTTCCCGGCTCCCGGCGGCTCGGGGCGGGGGGGGGGCGGAAAACACACTCGCACTCGCGCACACAACTAATTTTAAACCGGCTCAATCAATGAGTCATTAAACGGCTTCCCTCCCCTCTCCTCCCCACCACCAACAGCCACGCCATCCCCCTTCCCAGGCTCTCCCTCTCCCCGCTCCAGAAATTTGCATCCGCGGAAAAGAAAAAAAAAAAAAAAAAGGCGCCGGGGCCCCCACCCCGCCTAGGCGCCCCCAGCCCGGCCCCGCCGCCCCCTGCCCGCCCGCGCCCCCGCCCGAGACACTGAACTTGGTCTTCCCGGGGCCCGGGCATCGCTGGGAAAGGCATAAACACTCGATTCCCCTTTTCTCCGTGTCCATTAAACATCCACCCACCACCACCATCACCCACCCACAAACCCACCCCCCCCCCAAAAAAAAACACAGCCTTAGCCAATAGCTCTCTGGGCTGAAACCTAATATCCTGGTTTTGGCAACTCGGTGTTTAATTTGCTCCTCTTTCTTTTCTGTCTGGAGATATATCTCCAGCCACCCCCCCTCGCTTTTCCCCTCCCCGAAGGAAAGAGGCAGAGGAAGGAGGTTGTGTGTGTTTTTTTTTTTTTCTCCTTGAAATTTTTATCACAAAATTATAATACACTCAAAGGGAAACTCACCGTCATGAAAAAGCAGTGCCTTGTCAACGGGGTTTCTGCGCCATCGCACCAGGGGCGGCGGCGGCGGCGGCGGCGGCGGCGGGCGCGGGGCGCGGGGCGCGGGCGCGGGAGCTCCCGGCCGAGCGGCGCCGGCCACACGCGCTCCGCTCTCTCTCTTGCTCACCCCCGCGCCGGGCGGCGGGCGCCCGCTCCCCGCGCCCGCCCGGCCTTCATGCTCTGCGCCCGGGCAAACCGCTCGCCTGCTCGTCTACCTCCAAACTTCGGTTCTCGCCTAGCAAAAAATGTGAAGATTAGGATTTTTTCAATTAATTTTTTTTTTTTTTTTTTTTTTTTTTTTTAGAAAAATCAAGCTCCAAAGCTGATAATTCCTGTTTCCTTTGGGATTCTTTTTAACTTCAAGAAATGCAGTGGTTTATTCAAGAAACAGGGTTCTTGGCTTTTTTTTTTTTTTTTTTTTAAGATCTACAAGATGCGTGCTATTCTCCGCAGGCGCCCTGCACACACACACACACACACACACACACCCCAGTTTTAGCTGGGGGGGGGCCGATGGGGGGGTTAAAAACAAAAAACACAATATTTGTTTAGAACTCTAATTGGAACATGTTCCAGTACACACTTTTTGCATATGCTTTAAAAAAAACACACAAAAACGAAAATATAACTTTTAACTTAGTTATTTGGCAAATAACTGATTCATTCCAATTTTTAATTCTACTAAGCTTTCCTTTGCAACACCCTCTTTCCATTCCAAAATGCAGTGAAACCTTATCTGTAAACCTGTATGTTAACATTAAAACAAAAAACAACAACAAAAAAACTTTAGCAGCCAAGATGAAGGTGAGGAGCTAAGTAAGTCACTCTCAAAACATCCAGTTCCCACTGCTTTCTCTTTATTGCAGATAATTGTACTGCCACATTTGTGGAATTTTCATGACGTGATCCCCAGTCTTAAAAAGAGAGCTTCCCAAACATCCAGTGAAATAGAATAGGTTAAAAAAGAGAGAGAGCTACCCAAACTTTTAACATTCTGTAGTCCAAGTATAATTACTACCCATTTTTAATCTCAAATCTCAAATTGAGACGTTTCCATAAACCATCCAGCATCCAGAGAATTTAAATAAATGTTAATTATGACTGTGGATTGGGAGTGGGTGCCTTTGTGGTTTAGGTTAATTACATTTACTTTTCCTGTAAATGCCCACAAAAATATAGTGGGGGTTTTGTTGTCTTTTATTTTAAATAAACATCAAGGTAAAAGATAAATTGTACAAAAATGTGATTCAGATTTTAAAAAATACATATGTAAGCCCCAGAAATACTCTAAAATTATTTTAAATTAGTTTGTAATGCATATAGCAATGGGGTCCTGCTGATAAACAGCAAAGCTCAAACCCATATCCCCCAGATATTTGTTGAGTTCTAAATAAAATTATCCCTAGATTTAAATTACTTAAGTGGAATTTGTTAGTTTCTAATATAATATCCCCTTAGCATTAAAAATCATAATGGTAGCACACCTTGTTTGCTTTTAGAAGGATACTGTAACTATGCTATTTTACTGCACAAAGTATGTCAAGGTTGGCATACAATGTTGTCATATTTAAGATAGAAGATCTTTTTAAAAAACAAAACATATCTTGTTCTAGTAACTGCCACTCTGTCACTCACAATGTGTGCTTTGTATTTAGACCCGCCTTAATAAATACAGTCAATGATTTAGTGTCACATAGTACATCGAGGTGTTTTCTCAGAAGATGTGTGTTGTGTTCACATTCAGCCAAGGTCTTCCTGGAACAGCAGTCTTTGCATAAATTCGCATATTTCTCTACACTTGACAGTTGGACCAACCAGTTTTCTAATTGGCTTGGGAAATTTTAAAACCTGTTTTAAAGTGCCTTTGTATTGGCTGGAGTTTAATTATAATACACATTTTGAAGAATTACATTTCAAAAGAGTCCATAGATTATTCATTGCAATTAGGGCCCACCAAGCAAGTTATACAGCTGTTGCTCCACAGCTCCAATGAAATATTAATGGATTTCAGAAAGCTGTTCTCCCAAATAGGCCAAGACCCCTAAGAAACACAAATCTGACTTAATTTAAGAGATCACCTAACAAAGAGGTGAATTCAGGAAGAGGATAGGGCATGGGAGGCTTTTTCATGAATGCCCAAATATAAGAGCACTAACACTTATTGAGGGCCTACTAAGTGCTGCCAGGCATTATTCTATATACTTTATTTTTATCTTATACATTATTGCATGAACCTTCACACAAACCGATAGAATAATGTTTAACTATCCAGATTTTTGCAGATGAGTCTCCCAGTGGTTTCTGTAATTTGCCTGAGGTCATCAGTCTAATAAGGGCTGGGGGAACCCAAGCATGGTTGACTCCTCAACTCACCCTCTCTTCAAGGCCCAAAAAGGATCCTAGGAACAAGCAGTCCTTGATGTTTCAATATAAACCAAGTTCAGTGGTGTGGCACAGGCAGAGGGGACCACCCTGTAATTGGGGAAGACCTACTTTGAGAATGCCATTTGTCAAAGCTAATTTAAAATATTTCAGGGGGGTCAAAAAATATTGGGACAGCAGTGGGGAGAATCTCAGATTCACCAGGTAACACGAAAATCGATATCATTTAATAATAAAAAACAACTTCTTAAATTTTTTGCATGTAAATAAAAAATGTAACATTTTTAAAAAGTGATATCCCTTTGTACATAAAATTTTAGGTTATGGTTTATATAGACAGGATTTTGGTATCTGAATGTAAGATTAGGAAACCTCTAAAGAGGAAAGTTCTTAAAATAGCTTGACTATATGCAAAAAACTTTAATTGTATTGCCTACAATTTAATTATGTACAATTAAATGTTCACTCCTATGATGCTCGTCTGTGTATGTGACCTAGAAAGAAGGGCAACTGGACACAGGAGAAAATAAGAAGTTGTAATTATAATTTATATATTCTAGCATGTGTTTGGGCCTCTAAATAAACAGGTCCAATGTCCACATAACAAGTAAAAGTGGAAATGTTCCTCTTTTTTTGTGTTCTTCCTCCAAATGTTCCCCTTGGTTGGTTAGCTGTTCTCAGAGGGGGAGAATGCAAATGCTGGAGATTAAGTGGTGATATGCATGACCAGATGTGTTCAGATCACAGAAATCTGAAATATACCTGATAAGTTAGTAAGTGTTTGTGACATAAAAAATTTAAAGTTTTCAATGTGCATAAATAAGGTAGTTACTTTTATTTGTACCTTTTGAGGTACTTATATTCTGAGACTTAAGGGCACTGGCTGTGTACTGAGACTGACCAGGGTTCAAATTCCACCTTTGTCACACACCAGGTGTGTGGCTCTGGGCAAGTCACTTCACCCCACAGAGCTTCAACTTCCTCATCTATAAAACCGGGATAATTATAGTACTCACATCAGAGAGTTATTTTAAGGATTCGGGAACTAGCACACATGAAATGTTTAGCGTGGTGCCTGAAACATAACGAGAGGTCAGTATATTCAGCTAATATTCTATCGCCTCATTTTCATTATGTGTCGAGTTGAACCATGTGAAGTCTTCCCATGTAAATTTCCAATGGCAATCTCACATGATTCCACCTAATATATCTCTCTCATGTTCTGTCCAGGATAGGGAGCTCCGCAAAGGCTTTTTATTTTCTAAGGGCCTAGCAGAGTACTTTGTATACAGTTAGCTCTCAATCAGTACTTGTGGGATAAAAGAAAAACAGGCCCAATCCACAAGATGTATAAGAATATAAGAAATCAGGGACTTCCCTGATGGCTCAGTGGTAAAGAATCCGCCTGACAATTTAGGGGACACAGGTTCGATCCCTGGCCCGGGAAGATCCCACATGCCTCAGAGCAGCTAAGCCTGTGCGCCACAACTACTAAAGCCCGCGCGCCTAGAGCCTATGCTCTGCAACAAGAGAAGCCACGACAATGAGAAGCCCGTGCACCACAACGAAGAGCAGCCCCCGCTCGCTGCAACTAGAGAAAGTCCGCGCGAAGCAACGAAGACTCAACACAGCCAAAAATAAAACAAATAAATAAATAAATTTATAAAAAAAAAGAAAAAGAATCCGCCTGCCAATGCAGGGGACACGGGTTCGAGCCCTGGTCCTGGAAGATCCCATATGCTTCAGCGCAACTAAGCCCGTGTGCCACAACTACTGAGCCTGTGCTCTAGAGCCTGCGAGCCACAAATACTGAGCCCATATACCACAACTACTTAAGTCCGTGTGCCTAGGGCTCTGCAACAAGAGAAGCCACTGCAATGAGAAGCCTGTGCACTGCAACAAAGAGTAGCCCCTGCTCGCCGCAACTAGAGAAAGCCCTTGTGTAGCAACGAGGACCCAACACAGCCAAAAATATAAATTAAATAAATAAATTTATTTAAAAAAAAAAAGAATACAAGAAATCAGTGTATTTCTACCTAGATACCTATATATTAAGAGGGCAATACAGTAAGTCTCCCTGAACCACATAAAACCATTGCCCAGTTGATCACAGGCATTATCACCTAACGGTTTAGAAGTTCTTCCTCTCCCTCTCTCTCTTCCTCTCTCATCAAGTAGACCTTTATCATTGCCACTTTTTAGCCATGTAAACTTGGCCTATTTTTTTTTTTTAACTTCTGTCACCTCAGTTTACTCATATGTATAGTGAAGGTGACAATATGTATATCTCGGGTCAGTAGCAGGGAGAGTTCAATGATATTAGGATGCAAAACCCTTGTTTTAGTGCCTGGTATACAGTAAACATTCAATATTAGTTGCCATTACTGTTGTGGTTGTTAATACTATGATTAGAAGTAATATGGGGACTTCCCTGGTGGCTCAGTGGTTAAGAATCCGCCTGCCAGTGCAGGGGACACAGGTTCGAGCCCTGGTCTGGGAAGATCCCACGTGCTGCGGAGCAACTAAGCCCGTGCACCACACATACTGAGCCTGCACTCTAGAGCCTGCAAGCCACAACTACTGAGCCCGTGTGCCACAACTACTGAAGCCCGCGTGCCTAGAGCCCGTGCTCTGCAACAAGAGGAGCCACTGCAATGAGAAGCCCGTGCACCGCAACGAAGAATAGCCCCCACTTGCCGCAACTAGAGAAAGCCCACGTACAGCAACGAAGACCCAACACAGCCAAAAATAAATTAAATAAAAGAAAAAAAAAAAGAAGTAACGTGGAACTGTTTTCAAAGCAATGGTAAACAAGCAAATTGCTGGAGTAATTACAAATGTTTTCAATAACTTGCCTACATTATTATTTTATTTGATACATGAGTATAAACACTTTAAATCATTTTTGTAGAGACTAAGGCTATTCTAGTCCTGACACATTTCAAGCTGGTTATTTTCCTTGACAGACTTTAAAAAAAAAAATCTGAACTCCTACAAGCTTCTAGTACAAGGATAAGGAATATAGCAGAACTGTTTAAAAAAATAGAGGCATCGGCACTCCCACTGGCCTTGCTGTCTTACACATCCAGCCTGTTTCCCCACAGAGTATGTGAGGGGGAGGACAGTCATCAGGTTAGGAGGATGCCACACACATGCCTTGGAGGTGTCACTCACCAGCTCCCAGGCCCCTGTGGTACCAGAACTCCCAACATCTCCTCAACAGAGCGTCCCTTCCACTCCACCACGCCCAGGAGGATGGTGGGTTGTAGAGGCAGTGGAAGAGAGGTCTCATAAGCTCAGAATTTGGTGAGAAAGTCAGCCTTCAAGATAGGATACCCATGCAAAGGGGCTTGCTCAATAAATAAATGTCAGTGTCCTTTCTGAAAATGAAACTAAGAGGTAAGACATCTGAAGAAAGAACCACCCCTAAAAGATGACTTGTAAAAACAAGTCGAATACAAATAAATAAGTCGGTACAAAGCAGGCACCAAGATATATCCTCAATAACTGAAGAAAAACACTGAAGGAGTAGAGACACTGTATCACCTCCACAAGTATTTCGATCACACTATGTGAGCATAGTAAAGTTAATAAGGCAATTGTAGAGCTCCCATGAAATACCCCTCAGACCATACAATTCTCTCTTTCCTAAATCTTCTAATTACTAGTGCCATTTCCCAGGTACTCTGATACTGAACAAAGGTACAAGTACTTTTGTACCCAAAAAGGTTTAGACACCTCCCTCACTGTAAATCATACTAATCAACCAGCAGTTTGGGTATATTGATCAGTCCCTTGTGAGTTAGATTAACTTGAGTCAGGTCTAAGACAGCAAGGAGGTTGTTCAGAGATGGGCAATCAGAGCAAAGGACATGTACTCTCAACATATTTTAGGATCGTGTATGATTCCTTCTTATTCTCTCATCTACCTTGACCCATGCAACCCACCTCCAAAATCTCCCTCAAATCCAGCCCCTTTTCGCCACTAACTGACTCACCTAAATTCAGGCCCTTACCTCTTGCTTGGCCTCCCAATTTTACTTCCCTCCAATTAATCTTCTATCTAAATTACTACCCAAAATCACCTTTTGAAAACCCAGAGTTGTTCATGTCACACCTCCATTAGCACCTCACTGCCTGGGGAAGCTTATTAGAAATACAGATTCTCAAGGCCAAACCCATCACTAGAAAAATGGAGTTTCTGGGGAGAGCTGAGGCCCTGATATTTGTACTTACAAGTGGTTTATTAGCTCCACCTGTCTTCCCAGGTGCATCTCTAGCCGCTCCTCTCCTGGTACCCTGCAGTCCAATCACAGAGAATACCTATCCCTGAACAAGAACAAACTCTTCTCCATTTGGGCATATCCTTTTCCCTCTGCCTGGAATGTCCTTCTTCTGGGGCAAGCCCACCATTCTGCAAGGTCCAGTTCAAATGCTACCTCCTCTGGGAAGACTTCCTCCACCGCTTCATCAGTGGCTTCAAAACATTGTCTGAGATTCAATTTCAAGAAATAAATTTCACATTCCAATGCAATAGATATATAACTGAAATGAAGGTTTCAGAAAACAATATCTAAACTTACTATGGAGGATGTAACTTGATCTATTTCATTCTATCATCCCATTTTAAAAAATGCTGTTTGCCACTTTATACATCATGGATTTCATGATCCACTAAGGGAGGCAACACTCATTTGAAAAATACTGCTGAAAGTGAACAAATGACTCCCTTCCCTATGCATGTGATATGTACTCTATTATACTATTTATCACACTCTACAGTAATGATCTGTTTACAGTCTGTCTCCCCCTCCACTTCCCTCCCCCCAACATGCACACACCACAAGGAAGTCAGCATATCCTTGGGCAGTTACCCAGCCGTTGACAAATGCAGAAATGAGAATATTGAAGAAGGAATAATTTAATTGCTTTTGCTCATGTCTAATTTTTTTTTTTTTTTCCATTTCTGGTTATGGTTCACAGCATAGTCTATCAGCGATTCCCATGAGCCTGGAAATCATATTAGCTTCAACCCTTTAAGTTAACAGCAATTTTTAAAAAACAGCCATTGTATTTCAGTACAATTTAACCAAGGTGTAAATTTTTCTTCCCCTCAAAAATAAAAACCACGTATAGGCAAAACCAACCAGAAAATATTGTCGGGTTGCTAGCTTGCCAAGATAGTACAAATGTGGGCAAACAAATCTCTTACTTAAGATACTTAGAAGCAAATATTCAAAAACCTCAAAACCCTCCTTCCGTACCACTTCAGAAAGGAAACCCCCCTCCCGCAGGGCGGGTGCAGATATAGAGGCCTTTCTATCTGTGCTGCCTAAAGCTCCATGTCTCGCTAGGCTGTCCCCATCGACACAAGCACATGCAAAAAGTAGGGGAAAAAACCCAAAAAACAAAAAGAAACCAGACCAGCTAAAATGAACCACAGCAATGAACCTAAGCGGCAAGTTCCGGTGCGAATTGTACCTGTGATGGATGCGCGGGGGAGACAGTGGACTCGCAGGGGGAGGGATCCTTTTTCTGCAGCACGTGGCTCCATCGACAGGAAACCTGCCTGCAACACCCCCCAACTCTGCACACTGCTCATTTGCAGCATCGTCATTTGTGTGATGCTAATTTGCTCAATGTCCTCCCAAACGTACTGAGATTCAGTGAAAATATATTGTGGGCTTGGAGGAGCTGGCCCTAGGACAGGCTGGAAGTGCAGGAGGGACCAAGTGTCAGTGAAATGTTCTGGGGGCCAGAGGATGGAGCAGGCCAGTCTTTCCAAGGAGAGAGGGGAAGAGGGGTCACTTTAAAGCTGGGTTTTAAAGGATGAATAAGAGTTCTCCAAACCATGTGGGGAAGGAGAGGAGAGAGCTCCAGGTAGAGGAACTTTATGTGGGGGAGTCATTATTAAATATGAATGAGGGGGGAGCTGCAAACAAGTAGATGGTGAGGGGCTTTGCTGCTCATGGCAGAGAGTCTGTATGACCCTTTAGGCTGCCACTTTCCACTCTGCAGGTCACAATGCGATAGGTTGTGAAATCCATGAGAGTGTGACCAGCTTCCACAAAAATGAAATTGCCTAGAATAGAAAATATTTGAATATATTGCGGGCACTGAGGGTATAAACTCTATTGTGAAATTTGTTCCCAATATAAATGTGTCTATGTATATACTGGTTTGTGATATAAAATGTATTTCTTACTGTGGTGGTGATTTAAACTTAAAAAAACAAAACATCTGGGCAAGAAAGGGACCCATTTGAGGATGATTAAATAAGAGACTGCTATGAACAGATGTGAATTTCATGAGGATAAGTGTGATAGCTCAGGAGACACATGGTGGTGTTTTTAAAAGGTATCCCCCCACCAGACAGTGAGCTCCTCAAGGACAGAAACTCTATGTCACATAGCTCTCAATTCCTAGCACCTGGCACACAAGAAGGCACTAAATAAATGTTGACTGAGTATGGTAACTAATATTCAAGAAGATTCCCAAAGAGCCTCATCTCCTGGCATCCCCACCTTTGTGTATCCCCCTCCCACAGTGTACCAGGGTTGGTCTGTGTGACCAACAGAATAGGGCAGGTGATTGTCACTTCTGAGGGTAGGTTATAAGAGGCTGCAACTTCCATTTTAGGTGCTCTTTCTGGAACACTCGCTCTGGGGGAAGGCAGCTGCCATGTCCTAAGGATACCCGGCCTATGGAGACACCCATATGGCGAGGAACTGCGGTCTCCAATAGCCAAGAGCCAATAAGGAAAGGAGGCTTTCTCCCTGTCATGGAAGCAAATCATCCCCCAGCCCACCCTTCAAATGATTGCAGTCCCAAGGGACAGCTTGACTGACTCTGAGGCAGAAACACCCAGCTAAGCCGTTCCTGGGTTCTGGACTCACAGAACTGGGTATATAATAAATGCTTATTATTTAAGCTGCTAGGTTTTGGAGTACTTTGTTATACAGCAAAAGACAACGAGTACAGTGAATTATTCATGAAGTCTAGAAAAGCTGAACAATAATACCAGTATACTAGAGTTATCCAGGGTTGACTACCATTTTTTTTTTTCTCTCTAAGAATCTATCATGTCACATTTTCAGCCTGACTAGATTAGGAATAGGCCCCTGACCCAACTTGGACAAATGGGAACCTCTCTTCTATTATTAGTACTTGAGACACAGAAACTGGGTCAGCTGTGAGAAGCAGACTGTAAGTCTGGAAAGACTAGGGGTCAAGGCCACCAGTTTGGAGAAGTTATAATGGGGCCCATGCAAGTGGATGGGAACAGAAAGGCCAATGTGTCTGGAAGAAGAAGAAAGCAGTTTCTCAGTGGACGTAGAGGGAGGGAAGTGGGGAGGGGAAACTGCCTGAGATATTCTAAGTCCCAGGAGGTCTGGCTGCTTTTCTAGTATTAGGGTTGGAAGATTCCCCTTCCTTATAATTATTTCCCATTTTACTTGCTCATTGACGACTGAGTTCCCTTTCTTGAAACCAAAAGATCCTCCAATACGCCTCGGGCCAGCTTCTCTCCAGCGCTGGCAAGGGGAGTGGCTCCTCCTGCTGTGGCAGGCCAAGGATCTCTCCAGAGAAGAGCAACAACTGGCCAGAGACTAAGCTGTGTTATTACTGCTATGCAAAAATGGCTATAGATGGAGTAAAAGGTCCTTTCAGACCATCCAACTCCTTTTGCCTTAACTCCATTTTCACCAAATAATCCTTTGATTATTAATGTACTTCAATTTAAAAAGCTGTGTTCTGGCCAGCTGAATTAATCATTCGAGCGGTTGGGTAGGTTCATGCCCATTATAAATTCACAGATTGGCTTTCAAGTACAAATCATTCTGGAGTAACCTCTATTTCATTTCCACTGCCCTCGGTCAAGCCCTGTCATTCATCCAGTGACCCACTACAGTAGCCTCCCATGGCACTAGCCCTGCTCCAGTCCATCCTCTTCAACTTCTCTTCCTAAAACACAAAGAATCCGATGCCTTGCTCTCTGCTCAAAACCTCTGATGGTCCCCGGTGCCTTGGGAATGACTGCAGGCAACAGCCCCATCTTCCACCACACCCCTCGACACACCTCCTGACTCCTTCTTGCCACGTGGCAATATTCCAAGTTCCTCAAATGCAACTGGTACCCACGCTGCTCTGCTCCTGTTCTTCCCATTGCTAGCATCCCTTTCCTCTGGGTACCTCCCCTGCCTGCTCACTTTCCCTCACTCCTCTCTGTGCCCCTCCTCCCTCTTCCCTTTGTACTTCCACAGAATTTCCTCTCTCCTTTATAACACATGCTGCAGTCGACTTGACTTATAATTAGTTGTCTTCTTGTCTGTCCCTGTATGGTGAGCCTCAAGGAGACGAGGACTAAGCTTTTTTCATGTTTATCTTTCTCTCATCGCAGGGCCGAATAAAGCATCTTGCATCAACACTTTAACATTCATTGAGTGTTTTCTGTATCCAGGTGATGGAGGTAGCAGGCACTCAACAAATGGTCACTGAATCGACGACAGTCAGGTGGCAAGAACAAGTTTCCCCTGGACCTGATGATGTTCAGGTGAGGTGCCCACCTAGCCTCTGCACGTGCAGAGGTGAGACAGCAGAGTCAGACTCCTCGTGACACCCACGGTGCAGCAATGAATGAATGAATCTCAGCCTCACTTTTTTTTTTTTTTGAATAAAAAGCAAGGCGCTATTTCTCATTTCCTGATAAACTAACATGCTGCTCCCCTTTTCTTCTCTTTCCCCCTCTTTCTGCAGTTGCAATTATGACTCACAGGCACATTACAGAATGGAAGCTTTAGGTCAACAACTACTGGAGAATGGGAATGGGGGCGACCTCCACAGTTATATAATTTACATGTTTTAGAAGAAGGGCACGTGGGTCAACCCACAAGTGACTTTATTGCCCTTCTTTCAAAAGAGTCAGCATCGACATGTGAAGGAAGAAGCAGACTCTGGTCCTGATTTGTCCACTGATAATCCTTCTCCTGCCCCCAATTCTTCCTCTCCCTCCCAGAGTTGTGGGAAGGACTAGCTCTGGGAAGACATGAGACAGACAACCCAGAATCCTAAAGAAAATAGCAGAGAAAGTCACACAGTCATTCCTAAAGCAATGGATCAAGAAGTATCAGAATTAATAAGCAAAAAAACAACCCCCCCAAGACCCATACACATGTTTTCTCTTTTTAAACAAAAGTGAAGATTTCTACATTCTAAATTTCTATCTTCCAGAGGCTATATATTAAATGAATATTGCCTCAAATCAATGCTTACCCCACAGGTTCTAAAAAGGCAGCAAAGGACTTCCCTGGTGGCACAGTGGATAAGACTCTGCGCTCTCAATGCTGGGAGCCCGGGTTCGATCCCTGCTCAGGGAACTAGATCCCACATGCATGCCGCAACTAAGAGTTCGCGTGCCACAACTGAGGAGCCCATGTGCTGCAACTAAGGAGCCTGCCTGCCACAACTAAGACCCCATGTAACCAAATAAATAAATAAATTTTAAAAAAAATAAAATAAAAAGGCAGCAAAGCATATTGCATAGACCCCTGACAGCCTCTAGAACTACCTACACAAAGCACCAGGAATCGCCAACTTGTAGAACACCGGAATACCCGCAGCAGCTTTGGCTTTCTGGGGAATCACACTTTTGTCAAGAGGCTATCTTTCTCAGCTTATCTTCAGATCCCAAGTTTCACTCAAACTTCACCTTTCACTTTGTGGTCATTCTTCACACAGAAACAAACTTTTTATTACTTTAAGAGAATTGTGCTCTTAAGACAAAGAATAGAAAAACTCTCATGCTCTGTTGAAATGCAGATGGAGGGCAGGGGCCGTGGCTCACTCATGAGCTAAATCGCTGTCTCTCCCCAGCCACAGGCCTTCTAGGATGTGCTCAGATTTGTGCCCCAGCAAATTTCAAATTACGACAGGTCACGGACCACTGGATCCCTCTCAGAGAGTGGAACTCACACATGTCAGAGCCACATGTGCCTTATGCTGTAGCTCCCGTCACACAGCCACATCCCTGAACTTTACGTGCCATTGTTCCCACATCCAAATTGGCATCTTTCACTTTTTGCAAGCAAGCGTTCATTATCCTGACAAATGAAGGAGGAGAAAGTATCTGCAGCACAAATGCGTTCCCACTGTGCATCCACATTTCCTTATCGTTATCACATCATAATGACACAAAGACATCGCTTTATCCATGTCAATGAGCATGTTTGAACACCATAATGTGCAAGGCATCAATCACCAAACCATTTTTTTCCAAACTTTTTTGACCATAACCTATAAAAAGAAATACATTTTTATCCTGCAAGTCATGTATATGTATATGTATATGTAAAATGTATATGTACACTATAAACCTGCTTATGCAGTACAATGCACTCCGACATTTTCTATTCTATTTCTTTTGTCATTTTTTAAAAAAATGCAGACTTCCATCCACTAAATGGATTTCATGTCCTTATTGGGTTGGAACCTGTGGTTTGAAAACATATAGTATTTCACAGAAAAGTGGTGTTTTGTAGAAAATAATGAAATCCTATCTAAAGAAGAGAACCTTTCAACTTCTAGGCAGAAAAGTTGAAGAGGAATACTTTTTTTGCTTCTTCTCTAACTTTCAACTGCCAGGACATTTTAAAAGCACTTGATCTCAATAAATGAGCCATTTCTACAGAAGCATATCTCAAAACTTTGTGGGTCACTATTCCCCTTACACTGAAGAAAAAAACTGAGGTTGAAAAGGTATTCCCCCAATCATGTGTACTAAAAGTGCACATCTGTTTGGGAATTAAAATTTGGCTGTATCTTTTAAAGAATCTTAAAATTGTGTTGCTTCAAATTTTTACCCTCCTGGCAAGGTTACCATGAAGATTAAATGAGATAATGTGAGAGAAGGGCCTGGTGGCTCCTGCTATCTTTCAGGTTCTTGGATTATCTTTTCCTGGACATGCCTGAACTCTGTGTGACCTGGGGTCTCATTCACTGAACACCTACCCTGCTGGGCAACAGAGGACAGAGGATCCCACAAGGAGTTTACTGGCTCCATCAATAAGAATAAATATCATCACAAACTAGGATTCTAGAGTGCCTGGGTTGAGTATTTCACTTATTCCTCCAAAAGATAATTACTGTGAGCCTTCCATGCCAGGCATGATCTGCCTGTGTGCAGGGATTATGGGGTATGAAAAATAGAAGACACACCACAGCCCTCATGGAGCCTACAGTCAAGTAACAGCTTAGAGTTTGTGAAAATACTTCACATTCCATTAATGTTACATAGCATGCAAGTGTTTTACACTCCCTTATCTGTAAAGGGAGGTAAGATTAGATCAATGGTTCTCAAAACTGAAGCTATCACAGATAAAAAGGATTTCATAAAAGAAACTGAAAAAAAAGGGGGGGAGGAGAAAAAAGAAAAAGAAAGAATATGATCTCACAACACAATTCTTTAAACTGAATGACTTGTCACTAAAAAAAAAAAAAAATCATTACATAGCCTTATTTTTCCCTTTTACTATGTAAGCCAGTTTTTGTCCTGGAATTTAAGGATCCCTCAGGGCTTGCCCAGGTCTGACTTTATAGGATTCTTTGGTTTTCTTTTGCAGTACTACTTACATGTAAATTCTGGCCAAATATCCCCCAGAATTGCAGAAAGGCCAGAGACCTGTTCCTAGGAGAATCATTACAGGGTCCTTTCTGAGAAAGTCATAATATACACAGCAAATTCTGGCTCCATCCTTGACCCTGAGCTCTGGGAAATGCAAAGGGACAAAGGTCCTGGTGACTGGAAGGCAGAAAGGAACACTCGTTGAGGATCTACTACAGGTCTGGCCCAAAACTTGGTACTTTCCCACACGTTACTTTAACATCACAACTATCCCATGAGAAATATATCTTTTTCTTTATCTCCACTTTTTAGTTGGAGGAAACTGAGCTCAGAGAGGTTAAATATCATGCCCAATGTCACACAGCTAGTAATCAGAATTTAAACTCAGATCTGTCTACTTACTGCCACCATCACACCTCACTGGAAGGAAGAGACATCAGAGAAAGAACAGATGCAGAAAAGCTTTAAGAGATTTATGTGCCTTTTGACCTGAGAGAAATTTGAAACTATGTTCAAAAGACAATTCACACTTTTGGTGGGAATGTAAATTGGTGCAGTCACCATGGAAAACAGTATGGAGGTGCCTCAAAAAACTAAAAATATAACTACTATATGACCCGGCAATTCCACTCCTGGGGATATATCTGAAAAAAAGAAAATATTAATTTGAAAAGATACATGCACCCAAATGATGTTCATAGAAGCATTATTTATAATAACTAAGATGTGGAAGCAACCTAAGTGTCCATCAACAGATGAATGGATAAAGAAGATGTGATACACACACACACACGTGTGTCTGTGTGCACATGCACAATGGAATACTACTCAGCCATTAAAAAGAATAAAATTTTGCCTTTTGCAACAACATGAATGGACTTGGAGGGTATTATGCTTAGTGAAATAGTCAGACAGAGAAAGACAAATACTGTATGATATCACCTAAATGTGGAATCTAAAAAATAAAACAAACTAGTGAATGTAACAAAACAAACCAGACTCACAGATATAGAGAACAAACTAGTGGTTACCAGTGGGGAGAGGGAAGGGGGGAGGGGCAAGATAGGGGTAGGGGAGTAAGAGGTACAAACTATTGATACTATGTATAAAATAAATAAGCTACAAGGATATATTATACAGCACAAGGAATATAGCCAACATTTTATAATAACTATAAATGGAGTATAATCTTTAAAAATTGTGAATCGCTATGTTGTACACCTGAAATTTATATAATATTATACATAACTATACCTCAATTTAAAGAAGACAATTCAGATAGCTGACTACATATCGCTCTATCTTAGAGTCAGTGGCTTGACACCCCTTTAACTAGGCCTCTTTCCTGATCAGCTCAGCAAATATCCTCTTCTCTGTCCCTGGACTCCTTCCATCCTTTACCCTAGGAAAGAGAACAGCAAGCCCCCAGACCCACTTCTATTCACACTCCTAGGAGAAGTCTTGCTTCTGGCCCAACTCTCCATCCATTATTCATCTATTTAACAAGCATTTATTAATGTGTATCAGGTGTTGTGCTAGGCATAGAATAAAACACATTCCTACTTGGAGGAGCCCAAGCTACAGAATAGATACCTGTAAATACAGTCAGGATACTGACACTCACTCACCCAGAGCCAATGGAGGGGAGAATCCAGATAGGCTTCCTGGAAGAAGAGATGTGTAAAAGAGGTCTTATAGGAGACAAGTGCCCTGTCATGCAGAGAAGAAAAAGCACAAGATTGCAGGCAGCAGAACAAGGGAGCAAGCAGCAGGTCCCACATGGACCCACCAGTTCTTTCTCCAAACCCGCTTGTCCTGGCACCAAGCCCAATACAGACCCAGCTCTCCAAGCTGGAACCTTCCACAACTCTTTGCCCTCCTGTAGCCCTTACTTCCAGTGAATCCCTGAGTCCTGTCTAGTCTCCTTCTAAGTCTCTCTCAGACATTTCCTCTTCCTTCTCTATCCTCACTCCCCTCACCATAGCCCAGTACCACCATTTCTCATTGGCTCCTGCAACAGCCTCCAAAGGGACATCAGTTTACTTTTGCTCCATGTGAATCCATTCAGCACAGACAATCTAGACTGAGCCTTTGTTAAAGGGAAAAAAAAAAAAAAAAAAAAGGTGGGTGGTAGGAATCACCTGATCCTGTCATTATCCTGCTTAAACTTCACTAGATCCCAGTGCCTTCAAGTTTAAGACAAAACTTCCTAACAGGATTTACAAGACCCTTGGTCATCTGGCCTCTGCTCACCTCCTTAACCTCATCTCTGATCTTCAGTTCCTCTAACACGGTGGCTTATGACCCTGGTTGCCCAGCAGAACCACCTGGGGGGCTTTAAAAAATACCAACGTCATATCCCACTCCCAGACATCATGACTGAATTACTCAGGGGAAGGCCCTGGACATCAGGGTGTTGTAAAGCTCTCTGTGTGATATTAACACGCAGCCAGGGCTGAGAAGCTTGCCCTAGTCCAACACATCTGACAGGTTTGCTGCACATGCCCCGTCTCTGCTGCCAAGGGCACTGGAGCTCTCCAGGCTTGAGGTCCGGAACTTTCTGTCTGTTTTGTTCACTGCAGTATTTCCAGCACCTAGAACAGTGCTAGAATGACTCTGCTTTCTCCCTTCACCTGGTTAGATTTCACTAATTCTTTAAGATCCAGCTTCGATTTCCTAAAAGACACTCCCTCCCTTGATTCCCCTGTTCTGGATTAGGTGACTCTGTGTGAGCTCAGCACCCAAGATTTCTCCCATCATAGTATATATCACACCACCTTGTAATCATCTGCATCCCTCACGTAGCCTGTAAGCTCCAAGGGAGCCCTGTCTGTGTGTTCATCAGTATAGCACCTCCATCCCCTAGCAAAGCGCCTAGCATATAGTCAGTTCTGATTTAATAAGCACAGCATGAATAAACGGAAGTGAAGGAGCACGAGTATGGGTGTAACAGCACAGTATGGTGCAGCTGGGGTAATGGCAATGGTGGGAGATGAGGCTGGAGAGGCACACTGGGGACACGGCCTGGCTTCCACACCAAAGACTCTGAACAGTATTAGACAATAGGGAGCCAGCAGAAGTTTTAGGTAAAGTGACACGATCAGCTTGAATTTTAGGGCAATAAGTGGCTGAGGCATGGAGGACTGGGGGAGTTCAGGGACGCACGGGGGTCGGGGACCAGATGGGGGTCTAGAGCAACAGCCCAAGGAGGAGATGAGGAGGGGGCTGAGGCCTGAAGAGAGGGAGCCAGCTGAGAGAGAGAGAGAGAGAGAGAGAGAGCGAGAGAGAGGGAATTAATGGTATTTGCAGACTGGGTGGCCCAGTGAGGAGGAATGAGGCTCTGTGGATGACTCTGATTTCCTGCTTGTAAGAGTACGGATGTGGTGTCAGGAGTGTGATCAGATGTGGTATCAAGACCAGATAGGTGGTGTTAAAAGCCTGGACTCAGGAACTCAACTGCCTCAATTAAAATTTTGGCTCCACTGCTTACTAGCTTTCGGTCCTGAGGAAGTCACCTTCACCTCCTCAGTTCTTCATCTGTTCAGTGGGGATAACAAGTAGTACCTACACCACAGGGATGTCGTGAAGGCTCAATGGGGTAATATGTATAAATGCTCAGCCATTGCCTGGCACATAGTAAATGCCATATAAGAGTTAGCAAAACTATTTATATACAGCATGCTAGATTATCTGCAAAGAGTTAACGTCTGCCAACAATTCCCTCCATCCCTCTGAATGCCTGTGCTCCACCCATCAAGAGGTGGAGTCTCTTTCTCCCCATCTTGAATCTGGGCAGCTTTATGATTTGCTTTGACCAAATGAAGTGACATTGTACCAATTCTGGCCCAGGCCTTAAGAGGCCTGGTGGCACCTACTTTTGCCCCTTTGGGAGCCAGCCACCATGCAAAGCTGGAGCCCAATTACTGAATGCTAGGGGACCAAGTGGGAGAGAGGCTGTGTGGAGGAGATGAGGTACATAGGCCGACAGCAGCACCAAGGCCCCAGACATGTAAGGGAGGCTGTCTTGGAGACTCCAGCCCCAGCTCAGCCCACAGAATTGTGAGAAATAATGAATTATTGCTGTTTCAAGCCAGTAAGTTTGGGGTTGGTTTGCTACACAGTAATAAACTGAAACTTATGTAGAAGAAAAAGGACATCATTGGGACAATAAGGACTTCATTTTAAGCCATCTTAAAATATGAGATATTTTGTACAGTAAAAATATGGAGACACGGAAATATCAAAAAAGGTGTTGGAAGTTCAAGTTTGGGCTCAGGAGAGAAGTGGAAGGAGGAGATAGGGATTCGAGAATCAGTCAGCATAAGGACAGGACCTGGTGCCCTGGGAGGGGAAGGTGAGCTCAACAGAGGAGGTTCGAGGAACGAGAAAAGGGGTACCAGGATAGAAATCTGGCCCTGTGGATACTTAAGGGGTGGATGGAGAGAAACTTATGAAGAAGACAAGGAACAGTGATCAGGGATGGACAGAGAACTGACAGGACCAGGGAGCCATATTTTGAGAAGAAGGGGTCATCCAGTGCTTAGAGCTACAAAGAACAATGGACTTGAACAATGGACTTGAACGTTAGGAGGGAATGGGGATTTTCAAATAAAGTAGCAGAGGCAGCAGTCAGATGGCTAAGGAAGGAATGAAATTGAGAATCCGAACATAGCAAACGTAGATGACTATTTTTAAAAGTCTATTGAATCTGGGGGCTTCCCTGGCGGTCCAGTGGTCAGGACTCCGCGCTTCCACTGCAGGGGGCACGGTTCGATCCCTGGTCAGGGGACTAAGATCTCGCCAGCCGTGCTGCTGAACCCATAGAAACAGAGAGTAGATTGGTGGCTGCCAGGGGTGGGGTGGGAGGTGAGGAGTTGGATGGAAATGAGTGAAGGCAGTCAAAGGGTACAAACTTCCAGTTATACGATGAGTAAGTTCTGGGGATATAACATACATCATGGTGACTATTGGTAACAATACTGTAATGTATATCTGAAAGTCGCTGAGAGAGAAAATCTTAAAAGTTCTTACCACACACACATAGACACAGACACAGACACAGACACAGACACAGACACACACACACAAAGGTAACTATATGAAATTATGCATGTGTTAACTATATGGTGATCATTTCACAATATACACATATGTCAAATCATCACAATGGGTACCCTAAACTCACACAGTGGTATATGTCACTTATAGCTCAACAAAGCTATAAAAAATAAACCTAATTACCTCCCCCCAACATTTTTTTCAAAAAATAAATAAAATTAAAATCTATTGACAAGAGAAGGAGAAAAGAGCATTCGCTTGGGTAGATGAAAGGACAAAAAGGAAAATTGTTTTAAGTTGAGGGAACTTGCTTGCTCAGAGGCGATGCCAAAGAAGAGGCATTAAAGATCACGAAGAAAGAGAGGATGGAAGTGGCTCGAGGTCCTAGGAAATGGGAGGGAAACAGCTCAGGTGGAGGGCTTGGCTTTGAAGAAGGACAAGAGGCAAAGGGGCGGATCTTCACGGAGAAGTCATTAGTGAGATGGAGGCAAGGTGAGGTTCACTTCTGATGGCCTTTTTTTCTCAGAGAAGAGTAGGTAAGGTCATCTGCTGACAGGCAGTGCAGGTCTTGGAAGAGTGATGTAAATTTCTGAAGATTTTGTAGGGAATGCATGAGGGGCAACAGAAGTCAAGCCTCTAGACTCTTCGACAGAAGCTGCTCTATGGGGATTCCTGCCTTCTGAGGGTCAGGCTCTCCACACCAGCTTCTCTCCTCTGGCCTGACCCAAACCCAGCTCCTTCCCCTGAGTCAGTCTAGACTGCCACCTGGAAGGTTTTTCACTCTCCAAGTATTTGCTGAACATACACACCATGAGCCCCATTTCTCTGGGCAACACGCTCTCCCTCTTCCCACAGAGCTTCCAAACCTTCCCCCTACCTTTGCAGACACCCCCACCCCTTTCCCACCCCCCACTGTCTACAGAGCACACAGACACCATCAGACTCATCTGCCAACTACCAAACATGCAAATTTACCTACAGCTGCACCCTCTCCTGCTGATACACCATTTTAAAACTGCCGTTGAATTTAGGGGGTCTTGACCAACATTTAAAAATACAATAAAAAGAATAGAAAACAGCATCTATTGTACATCCTAAGAGTATTTACTGTTTCTTAAAGCTTCTGTTTCAATTATGATGCATCTGTTACTATGAGTTGAGGTCAAAAAGTTTGTGTACGTTTGAAAACTTTCACAATAAAAAGTTAAAACAACACTGCCATAGAGAAAGCTGTCTTTCCCTCCATCTACGGCTAATCCTCACACCTGTGTTTTGGGTCCCATCCCCTCCAGGACCCTTATATTACGGACCTTATGTCTTCTTTCTCTGTAAAAAACAAAAACACCTCACTGGCCTCCTCATACCCCCCATTTATTCCCTCTTCCCCCCTCACAGTCAAACTTCTCCAAAGAGTTATCTGGGTTCAGCATCAACTCCATACCATGCTCCCACCCCTTCGTCTCACCCCTTCGGTGTGCCTCCTGCCCACAGCACTCCTGGGACACAGCTCTCCGCAAAGTCATCAGTGACCCCTGAGCCCACACGTCTAGAAGACACTTTCCAGTGTTCATGACTCCTTGTTCATTCCTGCTCCTTCTTCCAGCCTGGGCTCAACCCCTCCTCCTCCCTCCGGAAGGCTTCACTGACCTCCCAACAAGGTCAAACCTCCCACTAGGGGCACTCACTGTTCCTCTGTCCTTCCTAACAGTTGTCAATTGTCGCTGTTACTATTTCACATGTTTTTGTAATTATCTGCCCAGATTAGGCCTCCTCAAGGAGGAAGGGGACTCTGCCTATCTTCATGCCCCTCGGCAGCCCAAGAGCCTCCCCGGCTCAGCGCTGGGCACAGTGCTTAATAAACTGACGTTAGATAAATAATCGGCACCAGCCCCTGTGCCAGGCATTACGTGTAAAATGATGAAAAACATCCCAGAAAGTGAAGGGTGTTGAGGGGGAGGAGAAAGCCAGGGGCAGAGGTGGAAATAAGGGGCAGCTCCTGTCCTGCTTCCCAGACCAATCTGGGGCCTTTTGCAGAACAGCATATGCCTTCACGGCGGACACCTTTCACTGTCTTTGGGTCAGAAAAGTCAGCAACTCAGGTAGGAAAATTTGCTTAATATTTCATACTTGACACTCAGAACTCTTAATGAATCCTTTTAAACCACTACATGTTCAATATTTGCTGAAAGATGAATAGGTGACACCTCCTTCTGGCATCGAGCTACTAGAAAACAGGGCCTGGATCTTTTCATTTGCCCAGGTGTGGCTGGCATGTCCCACCTGCACAGGGTCCCTGATAAACTCCAGAGAACACAAAAGGCCTCATTCTTTGCTGTCTAACCACACCCAAAGACTATCTTATTGTGTTACACACTTTTACTACTTGGTTATTGATTTCCTGTGGCATATCACTATACAAATATTCACTTAAGGACTTTAAAAGACCAAATAAATATGACAAGTACTTAAAATTAGAAACAAAGTATGGAGATGCAACCAGCGAAATCCAGACTGTGGGAAACTCTATTAAACAAATGACCGTTTGTTTTTTTTTTCAACAAAACACTTGGGAGATGGGGTAAGGATTTAAAAGTGATTAAAGAGACATATTAACTAGGCATGTTGTATAGAACTTGTTTGGCTCCTTATTCAAATATAGTAACTTTTAAAAAAGGAAATTATAGGATAATCAGAGAAATGTGAATATAGCCTGAAACTCTGATGATAATGAGGAAATAATCACCACTTTTTTGGAGTGTGGTAATGGTATTGCAGCTATGTTTTTAAAAGATAGTCTTGATCTTTTTGAGATACATATTGACATACTTATGGTTTGTAAAATATGAAATAATATAAGGTTTGGGATTTGCTGTAAAATAATCAGAGTGAGGTGGGGTGGGGAAGGGCTAGGGTTGTAGAAGGAGCAAGACTGCCAGTTGGGAACTGTTGAAGTTGGTACACATAACACTCTGCTCTCCACTTCTAAATTTTCGAAAAGTTAAAAAAGAAATCTAACTAACAAACTGAACCATTAAAGTATCTAAATTTTTGTTAAATAATTTTTAAAGTCTGGAACACCTTAGAATTCTTTCACTTTCCAAGATGTCTACAGTAGAGCAGTACTTTGATTCACGAGCTCTGTAAAGTATCTTTGAAAGTGGGATTCAGCACTCACAGGCTGCTTGCCTTTTGCCACATTTCCACTGTAATGCATCACCCTCTTTCCTTCCATCAGAACAGGCAAATACAGTCTGGCAGTGCCTTCCTACTGCTTTTGAAATGCAGCTTTAAACCCATGTCTTGACCACCTACCTTGGCCTGCAGTTGTGCTGGGGTCTGTCAAGAACTGTCAAACCAATGCTTCATGAACATACTCCTGACCCCTGTCCATTCCCAATGGGGTCTCACATCAGTCTTTGAAGGTGCCTCCCACACACTGGGTCTATAGGGTAGCCTGTCCATTCTTGTCCTTTACTTCTCCCTTTCCATAAAAGTTTGAACTAGCCAACTTAAAATATTCGGAAACTTCCAAAGTCTACTGGACTCCATGCCAAAACCTCTTCATTGGGCAGAAATGAAGTTCTTGAAAGGGTTTAACGATCTTCCATTCCACATCTGATACAGACAACACTACCCCCCCCTACCCATAGGTTCACTACAGCTAATTCAAAAATGTTGCCTAACTCCAACTGCAACTCTCAAGTTCAATAAACTTTGTCTGGCTACAGACTTTCTTAATTTGAGTAGGACACATTGAACTGCTGAAAAATTTAAGGGAGGCAGGTCAGATTTTTTTCCCTAGCAAAAATAAATCTTCTCTAAACCTTCCTTGGGTAAATCAACCCTTCATAAAATAAAGCAGCTACTGCATTCCCCCGGACTACCCAAAGACAAGATAACCAGTTATATTTCATTCACCAGCCTTGGAACCATACCTCACAAAAAAACAAAAGCCTCCATCTATCTCGCCCATGAAACAAAGAGAACGAAAACTTAGAATATATACTACAAGCGCAAGCATAGGATTTTTTTTTAGCAACCCCGTTTCCATCAGGTGCACGTCTACCCACACAAACACACAATAACCCTCACCCCCCCCCCCCCGTGGAATTTGCCAGTGTGACTTGTGCTGACTTTCAGCGGAGGAACACGGGAATTTGTTTAGTTGTGGTTTTGGCTTTCAATGGGAAGGAAAGGAAGAGTGTGGGGCGTGAAAAACTGGAAATGAGTCTTAATTCTTTTGTTTCCTCCCGTCCTTCTCTGCATCAAAATGCAGGTGTATCATTGAAATTTCAAGTGAGTTTCTCGGGCAGTTAAATACCCCGACGGAGTCTGGGAACAGGGGGTGGAGATAATGGTGAAACCGAAGACTGGAAGGGAGGGCCGGGTCAGAGGCCCCGGCGCTCTGCCGGGCTGCACCGAGCACACGAGGTCACCCCGCGCCTGCTGCCGGCCGCGCCCCGGTTCTGGCCTGGCCAGCTGTCCTGGGTTTTGCCAGCGACTGCGCCGTCCGGGGTGCCCACTCACATCTCTGCCTGGTCCCGACTTTAGGCTAGGTTCATTCACTTCCGGTGACAAATCCCTCCCACCACTTCTAGAAATAATGTAACATTTCCCCCATCACTTTCCTAACAACCGACGGCCCGTCAGACAGCCGCCGAGTCCGGGGCTGGGGGTCTCACCCCGGCGAGACCAGCAGCGCCCAGCTGCGGAGGGAGTGACGGCCAAGGTCGGGGTGGGGGGGAGGGCGTGGGAGGAAGAGGAAGGGGGTGTGGAATCTCACCTCCCCCCGCCCCCACCCCTCCGACTGCAGTAATTGGCAAAGAAAATAAGCCGTTTTTAGACTTCCCCAGGGCCCCCTGAACCTGGCTGCAGTGAGGAACCCAGTCTCTCCCATTCCGGTGCCCCTCGCCTTCTCCCCCCCCGTAAGTGCCTGCAGGAATCCTGGAGCCCCAGGCCACGCGGAACTGCAGCGGCGGGGGGCGGGGGGGGGGCGGGGGGTAGGATGAGGGTTTAGGGGCGGCAGGAATGGGTGGGGGGAAGGGGTGGTGGAAGGGAGAAGGAGAAAAACAGAGGCATGCAAAAGGCTCCGTAGCCAGCTGTTCCAGCTGCCGCTTCCTCCGGCGCGGGCCGGGCGGTGTAATATTCCCCCCCCCTCCATCTTTCTCACCACTACCTGTCCCACCCACCCACCACAGGCACACATTCCCCCCACCAGTAGCGGATCTCCGGCCTGTAAGGGGGTAGTAGGAAGGAGCTGGGGGGGAGGGGGAGGCCTGCGAGTTTCTAACCTTGTTCTTATAAACAAACCCACATGTGCAGCTGCCGCTGCTGCAACTCACCCCACAATCCCGGATATAAGTCCTGCCCCTTTAAGAGGAAAAAAAGCTTCCCCCGCCTGCCTTCCACCCTACCCATCCACAAGGACCTTTGTCTTCCCACCCCCTCAGTCAGTCGGCCCCGCCCCATGTCCCCGCCCCCTCCGACGCTGAGGAACCAATGGGCGAAGAAAATAAGGCCGGGGCCTGACGTCAGCATGTCCGGCCAATCACAGGGCGCGTTGGTGGGAGGCCTCGCGGAGGGCGCGCCCGGAGGAAGGAAAGCAGGAGAAAGGAAGCTTGAAGTCAAGATGGAGACTGCTAGTGGCTCTGCCGCTGCTGTGGCGAACGGGGACTTGGGATCCCAGAGGGACCGGAGCCTGGTGCCTGAGCGGCTTCAGAGGCGAGAAAATGAGCGGCAACTGGAGGTGGAAAGGCGGAAGCAAAAGCGGCAGAACCAGGAGGTGGAGGAGGAGAAGAGCGACTTTTTCGCCGCCGCCTTCTCTCGGGAGCGATCGGCCGTGGAAGAGCTTCTGGAAGGCGGGGAGTCCGTCGAGCAGCTGGAGGAGGCGGCCGCTCGGCTGCAGAGGCTGCAGAAACTTCTAAACGACTCGGTTTTGTTCCTGGCCGCCTACGACTTGCGGCAGGGGCAAGAGGTGCTGGCGCGGCTGCAGGAGGCCCTGGCCAACCGGCGCCAGGAGCTGCAGCCTAAGAAGCGTTTCGCTTTCAAGACCCGCAGGAAGGATGCTGCTTCAGCCACCAAAGTAGATTCGGCTCCCGGCGCCCCGGCAGCGGAAGGCATCCTGGCCTCCCCGCCGCCCTTGAAGGAGGAGGAAGGCTTCGGCTCCAGCTGGATCTGCGGCTTCTCCAACCTGCAGTCCCAAGTCTTGGAGAAGAGAGCCGAGGAGCTGCACCAGCGGGACGTCCTTTTGACCCAACTGATTAACTGCACAATCAAACTGTATGGCAATCCCAACACCCTGCGGCTGACCAAGGCTCGAGGCTGCACGCTGCTCTGCGGCCCGGTGTCCACCTCCGTGTTCCTGGAGAACTGCAGTGACTGCGTGCTGGCCGTGGCCTGCCAGCAGCTCCGCGTACACACCACGAAAGACACCCGCATCTTCCTGCAGGTGACCAGCAGGGCAATCGTGGAGGACTGCACCGGGATACAGTTCGCCCCGTACACCTGGAGCTACCCGGGGATCGACAAGGACTTCGAGGGCTCTGGTTTAGACAGGAGCAAAAATAACTGGAGCGACGTTGACGATTTCAACTGGCTGGCCCGTGATGTGGCCTCCCCAAACTGGAGTATTCTTCCTGAAGAAGAGCGAAGGATCCAGTGAGACTAAGCAGTTGTCACTCTTTTCTTCACTCCTACCAAATACACTCCTTTGTGGGACTGACTCCAGCTAATGGGACCCCAAAATTTACTTCTTGTCACGCTGTCTGTTTTCATTATTTTAAGACTTTAGATTGTGATAGGCTCCTACTTTCGATTTCCATTAAATTTGTGGCAGGTCTAGCACTTCAGAGAATTTTTGCTATTTTGGTGACGTTTCGGAGCTTTTGTTTGACGGTGATAATTTGAAGCCATAAGGGGAAGAGAGTGTGGTTGTGTGTCGGTTTTTAATGATTTGTGGTGTTTAAAACATTGCAGAATAAAGTAAGTCTTCAATAAATATTTGTTTAATAAACGAATTCAGTAGGGCTAGTAGGAGCCAGTTAATATTGAAGTAAGGTATCAAACGTATTCAAACTGCCATTAACCAAGAGCTTTTTTGAATTGCAGGTTTGACTTCCATACGTATTTTTCAGTGGGGCAATGGAAAGACTCCTCTCTGGTCTTCAGTTACATGTTAGCTTGGGTTTTTGGCATCCAGCTAGTCATCGACTTATTTGGATCCAAACTTTTGGCACGGACCCCAAGAGCCTCATGAGTCTTAATCACCTGTAAAGCCAAAATAGTTATAGCTACCAATTTTTTGTGCACTTAAAATGTTATCGACACCATTGTAAGCACCTTACTCATGTAAACTTATTAAGTCCTCAAAATATTATGAGGGTAGCTTCTGTTAACTCCATTTTTCAAGTGAGGAAACAGATAAGTTGCCCAAAGGGCACACAGCCCAAGTGGTGGACTGGGATTTGAAATCATGTAGTCTGGCTCCAGAGCCCACGTTCTTAACCTCTACTAGATACTGATTTTTGAATAGTGTTAATTGAGTTCGAAAGAAAGCTTCCATAAGTAAAGAGGGCAAATTGCTTTTCTTAAATTCTCAGGCATAATGGCTCTACGTATCTATCCTCATACAAAAAGAATTGAGGCAAACATCTGGCTGAGTCTTAATTTTTCCACTCATTTTGCTGTAATTCGCTACTGTTACAAATTTGGCTTTCTGCTCTATATACTACCACTCATTATTCTTAAATGGAAAGTTGTAAGATTTTCAAAAAGCTTTTTTGGGTCTAGTGGCCTTGTAACTGCGGATGTGCTTTTTATTTAATAATTACCACAAGTATTAAGGTGCTTAAATATCTCAAGTATTTATGTATTTAATATTATATGTTCTCTTTTGTTCTGAAAAAGGATTTAAAGTGGCTTCTAGGATATGTGAAATGTAACAAGATAATAAAAACAAATGACAAGGAGGAACAAGGGTAGAATGACGGATTGGAGGCAGAAATGAAGCCAATAAAAAAAATGAGGGAAGAGATATGGGAACATATGTATATATATAACTGATTCACTTTGTTATAAAGCAGAAACTAACAAACACACCATTGTAAAGCAATTATACTCCAATAAAGATGTTAAAAAAAGAAAAAAAAAATGTAGGCTGCCAAGCCCTATTCCTTAGCTGGAGGTGAATCCAGATTTTTTTCCCCTCAACTATTAGCTAACTTGAAAAGGGATCCTAATCAGTTTCACAATTTGCAGCATCCACAAACAAGAGGGAAAATCGTTTGCTTGGGAGAGTTAATCCTGATGATAAAAAGAAATAACTTATAATGAAATTCTCAACCATATCTTTACATTAGAAACTGACCGGTATCCTAAAGCTGTGCCCCTAGAGACTGATAGTTTAACACAAGTGCACTTAAGAATAAACCATGCTTGTTTTTTTTTGGTTGCGCCACCTGGCTTGCAGGATTCTTGTTCCCGACCAGGGATCGAACCCCGGAATTGGAAGCGCGGAGTCTTAACCACGGGACCGCCAGGGAATTCCCAACCTTTTTTCTACTAAAGCTCACAATTTTACACCTGTAACTCTGCTGACCACCCGACCAGTTGTAGGCCATCCAACTAGCTCCCCCTGACTGACGTCCCTCAATATTTGAAAACATTTCCATCTTTGCTGGTCTTCTTCCTTACTAGAGGCATATCTCTTCTTGCCCAGAGATTCCTCTTCCGCTTGTGCCCATCCCCTCCAACCTCCTATGGCCTCCCTTTCCACTGGCCTTTTTTCTTTTAAGACACCAGATCCTGAGATCCTCCACCCTACATGTCACTGAATGATGTTCCAGCTCCTTCCCTGTGTGTCAGACATCTTAGAAGAATAGCTGTGTCCACATACACCTACATCTATTCCCTCTTTCAGTCTTTGTAATTTTAACTCTTCTCTGCTGAAACTGCTCTTTGATGGTATTAGTGGCCTAATCACCAAATCTACCGGCTCCCTCCCCTCCCCCTCCTTAGCTTTTTTACTCTTGGTACTGTTTACCCTTTTTTGTTTGTTTGTTTTAGGTACAGTTTACTCATCCTTGAAGTTCTCTCTTTCCTTGGCCGTAACCTTTCTCTAACCTGTTTCGCTTACGTCAGCTTCCTTCCCTTCATTGGGATTCTGATGATTTATAGCCCTTAAATATGAGTGATGCCCAAAGTTTTGCCATTAGCTTCTTTGTATTCATTCTCTCAGAGCCTCAACTGTCAACCTATATGCATAGTCTTGTGTCTGTATCCCTAGCCTCCACCCTTATTGGGCTCACCTGCCTTTCAAATTCCATATATTCTTTTTTTTTTTTTTTTTTTGGCCACGCCGCGCGGCTTGCAGGATCTTAGTTTCCTAAGCAGGGATGGAACCTGGGCAAACAGCAGTGAAAGCACCGCGTCCTAACCACTGGACTGCCAGGGAATTCCCTCAAATTCCAAATATCCTTTTTTAAAATGAATTACTTAATTTATTTATTTTTGGCTGCGTTGGGTCTTTGTTGCTGTGAGCAGGCTTTCTCTAGTTGCGGCGAGTGGGGGCTACTCTTCATTGCGGTGTGCGGACTTCTCGTTGAGGTGGCTTCTCTTGTGGAGCACGGGCTCTAGGCGCATGGACTCAGTAGTTGTGGCACACGGGCTTAGTTGCTCCGCGGCGTGTGGGATCTTCGCGGACCAGGGATCAAACCCGTGTCCCCTGCATTGGCAGGCGGATTCTTAACCACTGTGCCACCAGGGAAGTCCCTCCATATATTCTTAAAATCTCCATTTTCACTTCTTTCCCTCCCAAGTTCCATGTTTATTTTAAGGATGTCACTCTTCTCCAGGCACCCAGTGCTACCAGGGCCAGGCAGGTGAAGTCCATGAGTAAGGCTGCTGAGAGTAAGTCGCTAGGGAGTGGGGGACCAGATAACTTGGCAGACAGATTCAGGCATTTAAAAAACATTGGCGGGGACTTCCCTGGTGGCGCAGTGGTTAAGAATTCGCCTGCCAATGCAGGCGACACGGGTTCGAGCCCTGGTCCGGGAAGATCCCACATGCCGCGGAGCAAGTAAGCCCGTGCGCCACTACTGAGACTGTGCTCTAGAGCCCGCGGGCCACAACTGCTGAAGCCTGCGTGCCTAGAGCCTGTGCTCCACAACAAGAGAAGCCACCTCAATGAGAAGCTCGTGCACCACAACGAAGAGAAGCCCCAGCTCACAGCAACTAGAGAAAGCCCATTCGCAGCAACGAAGACCCAATGCAGCCAAAAATAAATAAATAAATAAATATTTTTAAAAAAACAAACAAAAACAAAACAAAAAAACCCAACATTGCATAAGACAAGCAAAACTTTTTCTGCAGTCTGCATCTGGTCCTCGAGCTGGCCAACTTGTAACTAAAATAAGTGATGCCCCAAGTGATGAATGATGCTCATATCATGTCAGTTCCTTCCCTGGAAAGTCTTGCCTATTCATCCTGTCCTCTCAAGTCTTTCTGCCGTTTCAGGAAGATAGACCCTATATGTTTCCAGACGCTTAACCTGGGATGGATTTTTTTTTTGTTTTTTACAAAGACAACAACAAGACAAAACAAATCTATATTAAAGTCACAACCCTGAATTAAAAGCATTGACTTAAAGTCACTTTAATAAGTTTTTATCAAGCAAATCTAATGACAATGGTCATTGCAGTGAGGGCATATTCACCAATAAGTGTAATGACCATACATTTTCATTAAGATCAACTCTGGAAAAGCAATAAAACTGCATATTAGTCAAGTAATCAGTTTAATAACCTTCATTTATGATCAGGTGTGTTAAATATAACTTAGTACAGTATTATATGAGTATTGTATAATTATAAAAGTGTCACTCCAGGGCTTCCCTGATGGCGCAGTGGTTAAGAATCTGCCTGCCAATGCAGGGGACACGGGTTCGAGCCCTGGTCTGGGAAGATCCCACATGCCGCAGAGCAACTAAGCCCATGAGCCACAACTACTGGGCCTGCACTCTAGAGCCCGCAAGCCACAACTACTGAGCCCGCATGCCACAATTACTGAAGCCCGCACACCTAAAGCCCGTGCTCCGCAACAAGAGAAGCCACCGCAATGAGAAGCCTGCGCACCACAACAAAGAGTAGCCCCCGCTCACCGCAACTAGAGAAAACCCGTGCACAGCAATGAAGACCCAATGCAGCCAAAAAATTAAAAAATAAAAAACCCAGTATGTACAATATAATGCAAAATTAAAAAAAAAATTGTTACTCCAGTCTCAACCGCATAAGAATAGAAGAAATGGTCAATTATAAGTTTTAATGCTGAACTTCTGATTGCAATGCAACAGTCATTATTTAACAAAAATAATTTAGTTTTAATTGTGTTAATCAGGCAGAAATAAACAAAACCAGCAAGATGTAAAGATTCAACTTTCTATGGGTAATGTTACATGGTAATACATTTTATAAACATTGTGGCAATTACTGTAGTACCACAGAAATTGGACAGCTAAATTATATTTAATTCAAAAGTTTCACCACCAACTCAAAGACTTAATCGCACTATTTGACAATTTTCTTCTCTTATAAAGAAAATGAGTTGGCCATTACAATTAGATGGTCAATTATTTACCAGCTTTAAGTTTCAAGAAGGGCAGGGACAATATGACACAAAAGCCATGTTCAATTCAACTGAACAAATATTTGAGCATCCACTATGCAACTTTTCCATGTTGGGTGCTAAGAGCACAATGGTAAACAAGGTAAGCGTGTGCTCTTCCTTGATGGAGGTTACGGCCTAGTTGAAGATCAGATGAATGAAAGAACAATCATGAGAGAGAAACCCTGAGAGCTCTGATAGGGTAGTGCCCTATTATTATCAATATAACCTCTCCTGGTTAGAAGGGACCTTAAGTAAGGCTTCTATTTTAACCACCAATCCAGGGTTTGAATTCCCTGGCTGAACTCAGATCAGCAGCAGTCACAGAAGGAAGTAGTTGCTATTCAAAAGCCTGCTTTCCAAATTTTCAGATACTGTACACTCTGAACTTTAAGAACTGATAAGACCAAGCAAAAAATTCAAGGCCATTTACTCACCTGGTAACCAAGCTCAGCATTCTGTGCAGGCATTCAAGTACTTTATTATATTTTGAAAAATATTTTTTAGTTGAATACCTTTTAGTTGTGTTTATTTCACCAAGAAAGCTATACATAAACTAATTTTTAGAACTGATAACAAGGTAGTTGTTTGATTCTGAGATGATGGCACAATGGATTTTCAAAACAGATAATTCATGTACAGGTACAAAAAGATTAAAATAAAATCTCCCTCCTTCCTTTGATCCCAGCGATTCAGTTTTCTTTGGAGAGCAACCACCCTTTACCCTTTGTATTCTTCCGGTCTATGCGTTTACAAAGTTATGTGCAATATATCCTTCTATCCTCCCACCCCAGTAGAAGCACACTATGTGTACGCTTGGGCACCTTGCCTTTGTCCTTAACATTATATTGGAGATCTTCCCGTATAAGCATGTAGTCATCTCATTCTCTTTAACTGCTGCCTAGTGTTCTGTTATATGGAATGTGCCATACTTATTTAACCAGTCTCTAACTGATGAACATTTAGGTTGTTTCCAATCTTTAGCCAGTAGAAAAATGATACAGTGAATATCCTTATACATAAATTATTTAGCGTATGTGCAGTGGGTTCTTAGGGGTAGGCTAAGTAAGTACCTAGAAGTGGAATTGCTGGATCAATAGGTTATGAACATTTATTATGTTGATAGATGTTATCAAATTGCCTTCTGAGGAGGTTTATCAATTTACACACTCACTAGCAATGACTGAGAGTGCTATTTCTTCACATCCTTATTGACATACTGTGCTATCAAATTTTTGGATCTTTGCCAATCTGAGAGTTACAAAATGTTATCTTTCTGTAATGGTAATTGTCTCCTAACTTGTCTCCTCACCTCCAATTTCTAAAGCGTTCTGCATGCAGCTACCAAATTAGTTTTCTTAAAGCATGTCACTCCTGGTCTAAAACCTTCTGAGATTTCCATAGCCTGCTGGACTTCCTGGCTTGGAAGACAAGTCCCTCCACCACCAGCTTTCAGCCTACTGTTCCTACATGATGTTTTACTGTTTCATCACACACACTTCATGCTCTAACTAGTCTGAAATAAGACCCATTAATCAAACACACTGTATCAGTGAGGGACCTGGCAGGAAACAGATGGCACACTTAAAATGGATAATTTGAGAAAAGCCTAACACAGGAGCTATTTACAAAGCTGTGGGCAGAGTTTAGGAAAAGTAATAACAGATAGTGCAATACCTCTTATCACTCCTAGGGCTGAAGGGACAAAACTGTTACCTGAACCCAGAAAGAGAGCACGCTACGTGGCAGGAGCTGTGGCCTTCAGTAGAGGGATGTAGCCAATCCGTTGTGACCTGTGGGCCAAAGAGCAACAGGAATTTCAAAACTCTCTTCAATTGTGCCTTCCATTGGCTGAACCCAATGAGAATTTTAGGGCAAGGACGTCTGTTTCCCAATTTTAGGGCAAGGAAGTCTGTTGATGCAGTCCATATGGGCCAGCTCCCAGGACAGCTCCAGGGTGGAGAAAAGTAAAGAATAGATTTGGAGGAACAAATGGAAGATATTTGCTACAAACACCTTCTGCCATACTTTCTGGCCTTTTCTCAAGCAGTTCCCACACAGCTTGAGTCCACGTGCACTTGCCAAAATTTTGCAAAAGCCAATCTGGGAAGTCTTCTGGGATTTCCCTCAGTCTCTTTGAGAACAAAGCATGATATTTTGAGACAATAAGAGCAAGAAAGAAAAGTGAATGAGCCAGTCTCTGAGGCCAAGTTGTTGCATTCTCCATTAGAGACAATTTTTGAGGGAAAGAAAAAAATTTGAAGAAAGTGAGAAGTGTAGGCCAATTCAGACGACATTCATGTGATGGCAAAACTTTAGAAGGCCTGGCAGCATGATTAGATACAGAGAATCCGGTATGCCTCTGAGTCAAGCAATAATTTCAGCAGTCATTGTCTTTTAAGAAGTTTAAGAAAAGATAAGACATCAAAGGAAAAACTTCTTGGGACTTCCCTGGTGGCGCAGTGGTTAAGAATCTGCCTGCCAATGCAGGGGACACAGGTTCGATCCCTGGCCTGGGAAGATTCCACATGCTGCAGAGCAACTAAGCCCGTGTGCCACAACTACTGAGCCTGCGCTCGAGAGCCTGCAAGTCACAACTACTGAGCCTGCGTGCCACAACTACTGAAGCCCGAGCACCCAGAGCCCATGCTCCACAACAAGAGAGGCCACGGCAATGAGAAGCCCGCACACCGCAACGAAGAGTAGCCCCACAACTAGAGAATGCCCACGTGCAGCAATGAAGACCCAACGCAGCCAAACATAAAAAATAAAATTAAAAAAAAAATAAAGGAATAACTTCTCAGAAAGACCAAAGAATGACCTCTACAGGAAAGGAAAAAGGGAAATTTCCAGTGCCAATACAAAAGTACCGAAACTTACACAAAAGTTAGCTGTAATCTTTGAGGAGAAGGAAATGGAGGGAGGAGGGAGGAGGGAGGAGGGAGGAGAGGGGGAGGGGCATTCACACACATCTCGTTGGTTATGGAAATTTCCAAGAAAGATGCCTGGAACGTTGAAAGATTTTTAAGATCCCTGAGCAATGAGAAGGCTTATGGACATTCACCAAGAACATTTCATTGAAGCTGTAGTTTAAGACACATTAGCAAACCCAACTTGTGCACAAATTTTCCTCAAAAAGAACATCAACAACTTAGCTTTTTGACCTTATACATACTTAGTTTATGTTTGCTGTATATTCATATTTTATTTTTATTTCTTTTCATCTTCAATTTTGGCATTTTTATGGTAGGAAATGTGTTTCCAGCACTGGAAATATGGGTGAGACCTGAAGTGGCTTGACTTGTAACTGACTATAAGGAACAAATTAACTTGTTCAGTACAGTAGCTCCTACTGACTGGGATATGTCCCCAGGGGGCTTAATAAAAAGTGCTGCTTGTGACTCATAGATACAGAGAACAAACTAGTGGTTACCGGTGGGGAAAGGGAAGGTGGGGAGGGGATTAAGAGGTATAACAAAGGACTTCCATGGTGGTCCAGTGGTTAAGAATCCGACTTCCAATGCGGGGGAGGCAGGTTCGATCCCTGGTCTGGGAACTAAGATACTACATGCCGTGGGGCAATTAAGCCTGTGCGCCACAACGAAGAGCCGGAACGCACCCCAACGAAAGTTCCCACCTGCCGCAACCAAGACCCGACGCAGCCAAAAATAAAAATAAATAAATAAATAAAAACAACTACTGTATTAAAAAAAATTCTGCCAATGCATCACTAATCTTTAAAAAAAATGTTCTAAGACCCTTGTATTATCCTAAAAGAAGGAAAATATACTTATTAAGTTTAGACTTTATTAAATATACATGAAAAAATTTCCAGGATAATTATTTAAAACATAGTAATAAAGTGTATAACTTGTAACTGGTAAAAAGGGAAAAGTTAAATGAGGAAGAATACCTTAACCAATCCTAAAGAAGTCAAAATAAAGGGAAGAAGAAAAATGAGAAGCATAGAAAAAGTTAGACAATGAAAAAACACTAAATAAGGTTGGTAGAAGTAAATCCAAATACATCAGTAATCACAGGAAATGCAAATAGAATAAGGCTTCCACTTAAAACACAGATTGTCAGTCTGCATTTTAAAAATCAACTATATACTGTTTTCAAGAGATAGATTTAAACATATGGATTGAGAAGTGTTGAAAGTGAAAGGCTAAAAATTATCAGGCAAATACTTTTAAAGAAAGCGGGCACAGATCTATTAATATCAGAAAAAACAGACTGTAAAGAATAACTTTAATAGGGATTAAAAAAAGGTCCCTATAAGATGAAAAAGGCTCAATTCACAGGAAGATATAATAGGTCTAAGCTTGTATGCCCCATTACAGAGCTTCAAAATGTATAAAACAAAATTTGGCAAAATAACAAAGAGCAAACAACAAATTCATTGTCAACTGGGAGGATTTTAACCTTCTTCTCTCAGTAATTAACAGATAAGTAGACAAAATTCAAATATAACATGAAAGAGTTAAACAACATTAACACTTTTTAACAAGAGCATTGCATCCAACTATTATATAAGACACACATTCTTTTCAAACACACATGGAATATTGACCACATGACAATTGGCTACAAACAAGGCCATAAAGCAAATCTCAAAATTTTTTTCTAGGTTTGGTATTGTTACATCATTTTACTACAATGCAACTGAGTTAGAAATCAATTTTTTAAAAAGAGAGAGAAAAATCTGAAAGTTATAAGGACTTAAAAGAATGTAACAAAACTTACTCCGTGTGTATTATATGATCATAAGCATAAAAATTCCAAAATAATCTATAGAGCAATTATTAGTGCTAATAAGACCATCACATTTTTATACATCAGCAATAAACATACAAGATATTCTTTATGAAAAAGGAAAAGGTGTGTGTGTATGTGTGAGTGTGTTGCCTAATCAAATATGAAGACCTTTTTTTTTTTTTGGCCACTCCATGAGGCTTGCGAGATCTTAGTTCCCTGACTATGGATCGAACCCAGGCCTATGACAGCGAAAGCCCAGCATCCTAACCACTAGACCACCAGGGAACTCGCAAGACTTACTTAATTAGAGCAGAATGAAGATGGCACAGGAATACACAGTGACTAATGGGACAGAATAGGGAACTGAAAAACAGATCCATGCACATATGGAAAACTAGTTCACGACTGGGCAGTTAAGACTATTGGGAAAAGGAGAGATTATTCAATGAATTGTGTGCTGGGACAACTGGTTATCCATATGGAAGAAAATTAAATCATATTCCTTCATCACACCATACACACAAATCTACTCCGGATACACTCAAATCTTAAAGAGAGAAAAAGTATAAAATTTTAGGAGGCAATGGAGGATAGTACCTTTGTTTCTATGTATGGGGTAAGGAATAATTTCTTAAACAAGCACTAGGAAAAGATTGAAAAATTCTACTATATTAGTAAGCACTTCTGATCTTCAAAAGATGCCATAAAGAAAGTGAAAAGTCAAGTCACAAATTGGGAGAAAATCATTGTAACACATATAAACACCAAATAAATATTATATGGAAAATATAAGGAAGTCAATCAGAAAAATATTAACTACTGATATGAAAAATGGGCAAAAGACAAGAACATACATTTTGCAGAGGAAACACAAATGGCAAATAAATTTATGACAATGTGCACAAACTCATTAGTAACCAGGGAAATGCAAATTAAGACCACAGTCGAAACCGGGAAAACAAAAATTAAGAAGCCTTGACTCAATAGTAATAGTTGGAGAAATTGTGGATGATAAATGTTCACTGCAAGTGGGAGTAAAAGTTGGCTTGATCACTTTAGATAACTATTTGGCATCACTCCATAAAGGTGAAGATTTATATACCCTACTTCTCAGCAGTTCCCCTCTTTGGCTACACCCCAGAGAAACTTCTGCTCAGTGGGAGACAGGTACAGAATGTTGAGAGCAGCTCTGTTCATAAAAGCAACACTAGAAATCATTAAAAAATAAACATTAGAAATCACCTCTGTATCCACCTACAGGAGAATAGATCATATGTGTTATGATCAACATATGAAAATAAACTGAAGCTGCATGCAGCAACATGCATGAATCTTAACACATAATGTTGGGTAAAAAAAGATCCCTGGAGACTATCTACTCTATGATACAATTTTGTAAATCTCAAAAACAAGCAAAAATATATATACATAGGGAAACACTACATGCTTTTTATATGAAAAGGAAAAGCTAAGGCATTTAGAATAATGGCTACATCTTGAGCAGGAGGGAAGGTGTATTAGTCAGCTCAGGCTGCCATAACAAAATGCCACAGACTGTGGCTTAAACAACAGACATTTATTTTCTCACAGTTCTAGAGGCAGGAAGTCCAAAATCAAGGTAGTGGCTGATTTGGTTTTCTGGCAAGAACTCTCTTCCTGCTTTCTTGCTATGTCCTCACATGTCCTCTTGCTATGTCCTTTCCTCAGTGCCTGTGAGCCAAGAGAGGGCCCTGGTCTCTCCCCCGCCCCACCCTTGTTTTTGGCTGAGAGGCTTGCGGGATCTTAACACCTGGGCCCACAGAAGTGAAAGCACAGAGTCCTAACCACTGGACTGCCAGGGAATTCCCTCTCCTCCTCTTCTTATAAGGACACCAGTCCTATCGGATTACAGCCCCATCCTTATGACTTCATTTGACTTTAATTACCTCCTTATAGGTCCTATCTCTAAATACAGTCACATTGGGCTTCCACATATGAATTTGGAAGGGACTCAATGAGTCTAGAACAGAGGAGAATGTGATGAGAAGAATCATATATATTGATACAAGTTATGTGTGATATTTGAGTTGGGTGATGAGTGAATATTTAATTTATTATTATGATTTATAACTTATGCTACATATATTCTTTATATCAAAAATTATATTTAAGATTCAATGCATCCTATGAAAATTCCAATGGCATATTTCACAGAAATAGAACAAATAATTCTAAAATTTGTATGGAACCACAAAAGATCCTGAGTAGCCAAACAATTTTGAGAAAGAAGTACGAAGCTGGAGGTATCACACTCCCTGATTTTAAACTATACTACAAAGCTACAGTAATAAAAACAGTATGGTACTAGCACTAAAACAAACACACAGATCAATGGAACAGAATTGAGAGACCAGAAAGAAACCTACATTTATATGGACAATTAATTTATGACAAAGGAGCAAATAACACAATGGAGAAAGAATGGTCTCTTCAATAAATGGTGTTGGGAAAAATGTACAGCCACATGCAAAAGAATGAAACTGGACCCCTATCTTCCACCATACACAAAAATTAACTCAAAATGGATTAAAGACTTGAATGTAAGACCTGAAACCATAAAATTCTCAGAAGAAAAAATAGGCAGTAACCTCACCAACATCTCTTAGTGAAGTTTTTGTGGATCTGACTCCAAAGGCAAGGGAAACCAAAGCAAAAGTAAACACATAGGACTACATCAAACTAAAAAGCTCCTGCAAGGCAAAGGAAACCATCATCAAAACAAAAAGGCAACCTACTGAACAGGAGAAAATATTTGCAAATCATATATCTGATAAAGGTTAATATCTAAAATATATAAAGAACTCATACATCTCAACAACAAAAAACCCAAACATCCCAATTAAAAATGGGCAGAGGATCTGAACAGACATTTTTCCAAAGAAGACATACAGATGGCCAACAGGCACATGAAAAGATGTTCAACATTACTAATTATTAGGGAAGTGCAAATCAAAACCACAGTGAGATAGCACCCCATACCTGTTAGAATGGATATTATCGAAAAGATAAGAAATAACAAACGTTGGAGAAGATGTGGAGAAAAGGGAACACTCATACACTGTTGGTGGGACTATAAATTGGTGCAGCCACTATGGAAAACAGTATGGAGATTCCTCAAAAAAAATTAAGAATAGAACCACCATATGACCCAGCTATTCCACTTCTGGGTATTTATCCAAGAACACAAAAACACTGATTTGAAAAGATATATTGCACCCCAATGTTCATTGCAGCTTTATTTACAATAGTCAAGATATGGAAACAACCTAAGTGTCCATCAATGTAGGAATGGATAAAGAAGATGTGGTATATATACACAATGGAACACTACTCAGCCATAAAAAAGAAGGAAATCCTGCCATTTGTGACAATAAGGATGAACCTTGACAGTATTATGCCAAGTGAAATAAATCAGAGAAAGACAAATACTGTATTACTTGACTCATATGTGGAATATAAAAAAAAAAGAGCAAACCAACAAACACAGATATAAAGATCAGATTAGTGGTTAACAGAAAAGAACTGGGTTGGGTGTAGGTGAAATGGGAAAAGGGGGTCAACTGTATGGTGATGGATGGTAACTAGACTTGTAGTTTATATAGACCGCTTTGTAGCGACCTCTTTGTAGTATATACAGATGTTGAATTATAATGTACACTTGAAACTTACATAAAAATTATATTTAAAGATTAAAAATTAATGAACTATAGCTGTGTGTATTAATATCAGTGAAATTCAAAATAAAATGTTAATGCTGATTGTACATTTATGATATGTGTGATTTTCTGTAGGTACAAAAGATTTAAAAGTAATGTTTGGGTGAAAAAAACAAAAGCAAAAAGAATACTTACCATATGATTTTATTTATGGTAAGTTCAAAATCATGCAAAACTAAACAATATATCGTTGAAGCACACATGCATAGGTACTAAAGAAAATCAAGAGAAGAATAATTACCAAATTCAGGTTACCTCTGGGAGTACGGAAGGAGGGGCACCCAGGTTGCTTCACGGTGCTGGTGATATTCTATATTTTATGCTGGGGGAGGGAATATGGGGGAGGGGGAATGTTCATTTGAGCATTATACTTTTTTTACTCATATTAATTTTAATTAGTCAAAGATTGTATATAATTGGTTCCTTAAGATGACTATTTTCCAAATGCTTATACTCTCCTTTGAGATACATAAAAACGAACCTGTTTAGTTACTATTTTCACTTCTGTCTTCTTCCTGCTTTAGTCTAAATTCAGCAAACAATTAAATATTTGTCAAGTGAAATCAAGTGGTGTAATCTCACTCTTCCACTCAGATTGGCACCTGTAGGAGGAACACTGCACTCCTCTGCTATCTTGGAGATGTTTACATTTTGGCTGTAAAGCTCGGGGACATTATACCTCCAAGCCAGCTCCAGGTCAAGCTTTTGGGTTAGCTGGCTGTTGCAGAGGGACACTCAGAGGGATATTTTCTTGCTCTTTAACTCTTTCTGAAATATTCTTTCATAAACAGTCCTCATGATCTTTATTTGTTTGTTCTTATCAAACTGGAGTTTGTGTTCATTATGGAATTTTCAATTTTAAACTGTAGAACCAGTTGGCTCTGTTTGATTTTCATTCTGAGGAGTAACCAGGACTATACCTGAAAGAGGGAGGGCAAAGATTCATGAGAAAAGGTTTTTGTTGCTTTGCAGTTCCTTCCTTTATTTATTTAATGAGCATTATTCTTTATGTTCTTTATGTATAATATATTTAACAAGAGGAAAGGAAGAAAGAAAGAAGAAAAGAAAGAAAGAAAGAAAAAGAAAGAAAGAAAGAAAGAGGGAAGGAGGGAGGGAGGAAGGGAGGAAGGAAGGAAGGAAGAAGGAAAAAGAGTAAAGAGAAGTCAGGATGACACGGGAGAGAGGTTAAGAAAGCAAGAGTCAGTTAATTCTTCAAAGAGCCAACCTGTGCCGCATTCTTCCTTGGGTGGGAAGTCCAGAGAGATGATCTCTTGGGTTCCTTTATTTTTTGTTTTAAATGTATAATTTCATTATTTTCATTCCATTATTATAATAACATTAAAGGAAATTCTAAGGAAGAAAAACTAATCACCCCTAATTCAATTAATCTATTCTATTATCTTTGTAATAGATTTATAGCGTCTAGACTTACATCCATTGGTCCAGCAGGGGAGGTAGCCAGGTTTCCCCATCCTCCAGCAGGGATGCATTACTCCTTCCTCTGCAGTCTGTTTTTCTTTGCTCGTTCCTCAGCATATCCTGCCTTGCTTCCTACTTGAAAAGTTTGGCCAGGGACATTTCTGATGTGTCTGGTCTTTCTCTTTTGCCTTTCTACATAATTTAACATCCTCAGAGATTCTATCCTGAGAGGTGAAATCTCCCTTTCCCATCCACTGAAGTCATTATATTTTTGGCCACCAGGGGGCATCCACAGACTTGCCATAGACTCAACCCTGCCCCTCCTCAGGATATACACCTCTGGGTCATTTGAGGAGAAAGAGGTCCTTGACTAATTGGTTTATCCCTGTAGAACTATTTTTAACTTTTGTTTCTGTTTTCTACAGCAAATCTTTCTTCTCCTTCCCTCTGATTTTCTCACATGCATGTGTGCTCCTAAGAGATTCTCTGAGACAGCTTCACACTCATTCATGTCCCTTTTCTCTTGGGACATTTGTCCTCAGATTTTGTGTATATGAGGTAGAAGTCTGGTCGTACTTCTGCTTGTCTGAACATCCTCTTCTGGGGGGAGGGGGAACTTCAGAAACTGCAGCACATTCTATTCAATGTCTCCGATGATGAAGAGTTGAAATCCTTTGAAGGTCCAAAGCTACTTAGAAGCTGAATCTTGGCTGTTAGAAGAGTGATCATCCTGGGTAATATTGTTTTTGACTCAAAATGTGGTCTGACAATAAAATAACAAGACTGATTTCCCCAAATGGCTCAGGACCTGGCCTTGGAAATCACTCTCAAATTGGAGTTTAGACTTGGGTCCAGCAATGGAATAAGTGTTTTGTTTTCCGAGGTGACTATGCTGGAGGACAAAAAAATCAGGTCCCATCACACCTCCTCTATATGTGGAGAAATACTTCTTCGATTTTACTTAGTGATTTGGAGTTCTTAGAGAGGAGTGTGTAGGTGGTGAATCTAGTGGAACCAACAAACACATAGGGAAAAATGGAGATTCCAGGTTGGAGATTTGACCCTCTTACTGCCTTGAGCTCATGGGCCTCTTATTCTAATCATGAAGACTTCCTTGGTATTTGGTGGACATGAATTTGAGAACAAGATCGGTTTCTTCTTAAAACCGCTTGTGCTTATGCACAGGCTGTTCTGAGAAGTGGAATTGCTGGATCATTGGCAATGTGCATTTTAAATTTTAATAGAGATAGATAAATTACTCTCCCAAAAGGCTGTAAAAACTTACAATCTAAAGAAAATAATCCAATTAAAAAGTGGGCAAAAGTGCTGGACAGACATCTCACCAAAGAAGATATACAGATGGCACATAAGCATATGAAAAGATGCTCTGCAACGTATGCCATTAGGGAAATGCAAATTAAAACAAGTGAGATGCCACTACACACCTATTAAAATGGCTAAAATCCAGAGCACTAACAATACCAAATGCTGGCTAGGGCGTAGAGCAACAGGAACTCTCATTCATTGCTAGTGGGAATGCAAAATAATACAGCCACTTTGGAAGATAATTTGGCAGGTTTTTACAAAGCTAAACATGATCTCACCATATGATCCAGCAATTGCACTCCTAGGTATTTACCCAAATGAGTTGAAAACTTATGTCCACACAAAAACCTGCATAGTAGAGTTTTGGTAGCAGCTTCATTTATAATTGCCCCAAATTGGAAGCAATCAGGATGACCTTTAATAGGTGAATTGATAAACACACAATGGTACATTCACACTAATGGAATGTTATTCAGCGATAAATAGAAATGAGCTATCAAGCCACAAAAAGACATGGAGAAACATTAAGTGCCTATTGCAAAGGAAAAGAACCCAGCCTGAAAATGTTACATGCTGTATGATTCCAACAATATGACATGGAAAAGACAAAACTATAGAGACAGTGGCTGCCTGGGATTGGGCAGGGAGGGGAGGAGGAATGAACAGGTGGAACACAGGGATTACTAGAGCAGTGAGAATATTCTGTATGATACTATATGATATAATGGTGGAAACGTGACATTATGCATTTGGCAAAACCCATAGAACCATGCAACACAAAGAGTTAACCCTAATGTAAACTATGAGCTTTAGTTAATAATGTATCAAAATTGATTCATCAGTTGTAATAAATGTATCACACAAGGGCAAGATGTTAATTATAGGGAAATTGGTTGGGGGAAAGGAGTATTTAGGAACTCTCTGTACTTTCTGCTCAGTTTTTTTTTGTAAACCTGAAACTACTCCAAGAAATAAATTAAAAATAATAATAAATTTACAGACTCATCAAGAATGTATATCTCATTTCTACTATCTTTGTTTACATTGGTGACAGAATTTGACAGATGTGCAAGTTTGGTCTTTTATTATTGTTTTAATTGCATTGCCCTTTGTTCTATGCAGATTGACAAGTTTTCCAGATCCTTGGACTTTCCTTGTTTGCTTGTTATAAATCACCTGTTCCTTTCCTTTGCCTGTTTTTCCAGTTGATGATTTTTTTTTTTTGATGTGGAACTGTGGCAGTTAATTTTTTTCCTTTTTTTGCTTATTCATTCTGTTTTTTACATGTTGCAAATGTTTTCTCACAATCTGTCATTTGTTTTTCAACTTGGATAATGATGTCTTTTGTCCCATTAGAAAGTTTTAAATTTTGAAGGAGTTTGGCCCAGAAACATGCTCTGGGGAGACACGTGATGTGATCTGAGCCAGACCTCCAGATAAAGCCCATTTCTCTGGCCAGCCTTGTCTTTTTTACTCCTGATTCTTCAAGCTGAACCCAGAGCTCTCTGCTCCAGGGTGTCCATGGAGGCTCCTCTTGACCATGTTCTGAAACTGGCACGGCTTTATCTAATGGGATGAACCTGGCTAAAGAGATTAGCAAGATGTCTTGTGGATCCCACTTTTAATCTGCAGCCTTCAGGCTGTCCCTCCTCTGCTGGGAAGGGAGCTGCAGAAACGACACGTGGAGGACTGGCCCCTGCATGAGCTGTGACTCTGAGGCCCCTGCTCCCACTAGTGAGTTTACGGGGGTCCCAGGCTAGGGGACGCAGCATGGGCAGCCCCCAGAGCAGCTCCCTGCAGCTTGGGCCATCTGCACCCTTCCCAAGGCCCTGAGTCTTCAGGCTCCGGGCTTACTGAGGTCAGGAGTGAGAGGCTGCCTGGACTGCACTCTGCAAGTATGGCATTGCTGAAAGTCAAATTTGACCAGAAGAAGCGGGTGAAGTTGGCCCAAGGGCTCTGGCTCATGAACTGGCTCTCCGTGTTGGCTGGTATCATCATCTTCGGCTTAGGGCTGTTCCTAAAGATTGAACTCAAGAAGCGGAGCGATATGATGGACAATTCCGAGAGCCATTTTGTGCCCAATTCCTTGATAGGGATGGGGGTGCTGTCTTGTGTCTTCAATTCTCTGGCGGGCAAGATCTGCTATGACGCCTTGGACCCTGCCAAGTATGCCAAGTGGAAGCCCTGGCTGAAGCCATACCTGGCCGTGTGTGTCCTCTTCAACATTGTCCTCTTCCTGGTGGCCCTCTGCTGCTTCCTCCTGCGGGGCTCCCTGGAGAGCACGCTGGCCCACGGGCTCAAGAATGGCATGAAGTTCTACCGGGACACAGACACCCCAGGCCGGTGTTTCATGAAGAAGACCATCGACATGCTGCAAATTGAGTTCAAGTGCTGTGGCAACAACGGCTTTCGGGACTGGTTTGAGATTCAGTGGATCAGCAACCGCTATCTGGACTTTTCCTCCAAAGAAGTCAAAGAGTGAGTGGCCTCCAGTCCTGGGGTCAGAGTGATATGGGGACACGGAGACACGAGCCTGTGACTCCCCCTGTCCAGTGCCTTTTCCTCCCCATTGGGTGCTCTGTGTGCGCAACCTACTACTGCGTGTGAGGGTGTATTTGGTCGGACCATATGTAATTGTCAATATTCTATCATTTTTGACCTATAAAAATAGCAGCTTCATATGGTCCAACCTAATGTTTGGCTAAGATGAGAGGAAAGTGTCAAGTTATAGAAACTATTTGAATGGGGGTCACCAGGGGGGAGACCCAGCCAGGACTGTGTGTCTGCTTCATTCGGGAGGAGGGATTTCATGGATCACATATACTGAGACTTTATCTGGTTGCTTGTCTCATTCACTCAAAGTGAATGGATTCGGTCCTAAAAGCATAAATTTCTGGGTTGGTTCCCTTGTTTTCCAACCTTTCAACCCTGAGCAACCATTCTCAAGGTGTTTGTCCTTGGATACAGTGGAAAGAGCAGAGGATGGGGCAGTCAGGGGGTCTAGGCTGTAGTTTTGTCTCTGTTGTTAATTAGATGGTGATCTTGGATAAGTCATTTGACGCCCTGGGCCTTTGCTTGCCCATCTTTAAAAGGAAGGCACCAGGATACACAACTTTGGAGGTCACTTCCTAGCTCTGTCTAGAGCCTGGCATACAACAGGTGCTCAATAAATGCCTGCTGGTGTTTACTACTTAAATCATGATAGTGCAACTCGATCAAGTGTTTCTAAAGTGTTCTTAGCATGTGTAAATAAAATCCTGAGCGGCAGATGTAGCGAGGTGTTGGTGAGAAAGAGAATCTCACCCTTTGTGCTGATCCCAGCATACCCCTTCCCAGAGACCCACCATTGCGGGTCTTGAGTCGTTTTCCAGCGAAAGGTCAGCCTGTCCAGAGCCAGTGGCTCTCCCTCACCTCTTCCTTCTGTCCAACTCTACCCATTCCCTGCCTGAGGCTAGGGCTTCAATTGTTCATCCAGCTGGTTTATCCTGAGTGAGGCTGGTGAGTCCAAGGGGACATGCACCCTGGGTGCTGGGCACACTGGCATCAGGACATGGTTGAAGCCCGGATAACACCGGTGAACCCCAGATGGCTAGCTTAGCTGCTCCTCAGATGGAAGCGAAGTCAGACTGAAGGTCACTGCTTGGGATTGTATTTTCTCTGTGGGTGGGGATTACTGCTACAAATCCCTTGTCAAGGAGGCTTGTAAATCACTCTGCCCTTCCTAGGGGACAGATCCTCAGGGACAGCACAAAGGGGCATGATTTATATGAGTTGCCCTAGGAGGGTGTGAAGCCAGAGGGACAAGCAGAATTCCTGGGGATGGGGAGAGTGGGGGGAGCAGAAGCTGAGGGTAGAACTAGCCTTTGTGATGGATGGGAAGGGGCTTCTCATCTTCTCCTCTGTCATTTTCCTTGATCATCTTCTGCACAGAGTCAGTCCTTGATGAGACTTACAAGATCTCTGTGTAATCCTCAAATCCCCTTCTGTCCCCTGGGGTGGAGAAATGCTCCAGGGTGAAGAAATGCTCCAGGCTGCTCCACTCCCAATGGTCGGCATATCCACATTTTCAGGCAAATGTTAAACTTGATCAAAATTACCTCAAGGCCCCACACCAACTTATTGGTGTGAAACAATCTTAACTCTATTGATTTGGAAAAAATTTTCTCTGCTACACACACACACACACACATACAAATATGGTCACAAAATTAAGAGAAACTGAGCATCCCTAACTGAGCCTGGCACTTGTGAGCTTGGACAAGCATGGAGGGACGGCTGGTTTTTGGAGATTTCTCAGGGGAATATTTAAGGTCAACAGCTGGTTCCTGAAGGCTCCTGATCTAAACATGGAGATCAGGTGGGAACAATTCAAGATTTTTTTTACAAGAATTTACAAGCCTTTGACCGCACCCCACCCCCACCCCAGCCTGCCCTGTTGCTAAGTTGCTGGGTCTTTGGGGAGGAAAAAGGCCCTTATTAGGTGTGCACAAAACCTCTCCTGGGGGGTTTGTATTTTTGTTGTTGTTATTGTTAATCTCTATTTTGTGGGTGAGAAATCTGAACCTCAGAGAGTTTAGGGGATGTTCCTAAAATCTCATAGCAGGAAGTGGCAAGCTGGGGTTGGGGGTGTGGGGCAAATTTTTGGAAAAACCAACCAACCACCTTTATGGAGATATATTCCACACACCATACAACTCACCCATTTCAGGTGTGCAATTCAACGGTTTTTAGTACATTCACAGAGTTGTGCAACCAATACTGAGGTTGACTTTAGAATGTGTTCACCACCTCACAGAGAAACCCTGCACCCTTCAGTGTTCACTCCAGCCTCCCTTGCCCCCAAGCCCAAGTAATCACTTCTCTACTTTCTGTCTCTATAGGCTTCCCTGTTCTGGGCATTTCCTTTGAATGGAATCATATAATATTTGTCCTTTGGGGTCTGGCTTCTTTGGTTTAGCATACTGTTTTCAAATTTCATCCATGTTGCAGCATGCATCAGCACCCATTCCTTCTTCTTTTGGGATGGTATCCCACTGTAGCGAGTGCCAGGTTTTGATTCTGTTCCTTCCACTCTGCCTCATACAGATTCGGTGTTAGGTGAGTGCTTGTTCTCCGACAGCTGAAACCTGGGGGGCGTTGGGAGGGGAGGGGCCTCAGGTCTTCCCTCTTCCTCTCTCTGTCTTGCTCTCTTCTTCCTCCTCCAGAGGGACAGTGGAAGGTGTGGGCAGATAAGATACAAGCTCGACAAACACCTGTGGATCGTGATGGGATTCTGGTCCTTCTGTGCCAGGGTCTCAGATCATCATGAGGCCCCACAGAAGCCAGAACTGTCCCCCCGCCCAGGCTCTTCGTGGGCTGTGGCACGTGGGGCCATGCTGTGCTCCATCCTCCTGCATCTGTGTTTCCCTTCTCACTCCCTCCCCAGCCTGGTGGTCCTGGGGTGGGGGTGGGCGGGGACACTCTGTTATAACTGGGGGAGGCCCTCAGAGGGAGGAGTCCAGGAATGCCACCTCCCTCAGCGATTCAGTCTTCAGAGCGAGATATCGGGATATAGATTTGTGATTCTTAACCACCAGAGCTGCTTTTTTTTTTTTTTTTTTTGCATTTTCAACTTTTATTATGGAAGATTTCATGCATTCACAAAAGGAGAGAGATTATAACAAATCCCCATGTACCCATCATACATGGGTACATAACAAATCCCCATGTACCTTCGCTCCCCCATAACATTTTCCCCCTTCTGAGTATTAAGAAGCAAATCCAGGGCATTGTTTCCTCTTACCTGTAAACACTTTAGGAGGAATTTCTAACAGATAAAGAGGGTTTGCTTTATTGTCTTTTTGTTTTTAACAGAAGCACAATATTAATCATGCCTACTAACATTACTATCGTCTCATACCCAGCTTGTGTTCAATATTCTCTGATTGTCTCAAGATGTCTTTTACAGGTGGTTTATTCAAATCAGGCTCTAAACCAGACTTTGCATTTGGTTGTTTGGTCTCCTAAGTCTCTTTTACTCTAAATAGTTACCTTTTTCATGCCATGTGTGTCTTGGAGGAAGTTGGCCATTTGTCCTGCAGAATTTCCCATTCTGGGGTTGGGCCATTGTAGCCAAGTGCTGTCTTCTAACGTGTTCTTCTGTCTCCTGTATTTCCCTGTAAACCAGTAGTCAGGGCTGAGGTGTGGCTGGATTCAGGTTCAGTTTTGGCAAGAGCACCCCCTAGGGTGCTGCTATGGGTACCTTACTGCATCACACCAGGAGGCACCTGAGGTCTTCAGCCAGTTTGTAACAATTCCTTTAAAGTTCCCTCCTGTTTTCAGGATGAGCTGAGCTTCAGTGCCTTGGGGTGAGAGGCAGAGCATGAAGCAGCTCAGAGGTCTTGGCACTGTCAGCCTGAAGGAACTGTCAGCCAGGAAAGCCTGGCCTGGGGCCCTCAGTCTGAGAAAGAAGCTGGCACTAAGCTCTCTCACTTTACTGTCCTTCCCACGGAACCCACAGGCTATGACACCTGTTCCCTCTTCCTAAACAATTAATAGCTATCTAGAGAATTCTGGACCTTGGCTAGGAGATTCCTGAGGGCAGGGCTGTGTCTCCCTTAAGATTGGGGCTCCCCGAGGACGGGGCCGTGTCTCCCCTCAGACGGGGTCTCCCCAAGGACGAGGCCGTCTCTCCCCTCAGACCGGGGCTCCCCGAGGGCTGGGCCGTGTCTCCCTTCAGACCGGGGCTCCCTGAGGGCGGGGCTGTCTCCCCTCAGACGGGCTCCCTCAGGTCAGGTCTATTTCTCCCGACAAGACCGGACTCTGTTGCCATCTAGATCTCCCATTGGATTGGTTCTCCCTGATAGCAGTGCTGTGTCTCCCCTCAGACTGGGGCTTCTTTAGGGCAGGGCTGGGTCCGCTCCTTCTTGTGTCCTCCCTCACCACCTGCAGTTCTTTATATCCAGTGACTACTCAAAAAAGAAATAAAATATTATTAGTATTTCAAAGAAATACTAATACTGCACTTGTTGTATACCAGGTGCTCTATGTGTATTATCTCAATTAATCACCACCACACCCGTCAGAGACTTATATTGTCATTTCTCAGGTGAGAAAACTGAGGCTCACAGAGGTCAAGTGAGTTGCCAAGATTCCACAGGTGCCACTCAGCTGGCATTCGGGTTGGGGATTGACACATTATCAGTTACACTCCAGGCTCCCTCCTCGCCCCTCCCCTGCTCATTTCCATATGGCTTTCCTTATTGATTTATTGATTCACCTACTAAATTATGTTGCTTTTTCCAGGAAAACTCCAACATGATTTTCCCAAGTCATATGTAGCTTGGCTATGGGAGAGTGGGCTAAAAGAAAGCCTTATCTTAATTAAGACCCTTACAAGTCTTGGTGAGCCCTGAGCAGAGATTTGTCGCCGGGGAAACACTCTGATATAAATAGCCAGCTCACCACCTAAGGAGCTCTCCTCTGCCTGACTCTGTCTTAAGAGGGTGAGTGGAGCCTTAATCTGTGGCTGGAACCAGGGCAAGTGCTAAGTCAACAAGACAATGCTTCTGCTGGAGAGGGAGGGCTAGTTTCAGAGATGTGGGACCCCAAGAGGTCCTAGGCTGGGGGTCTGGGGGAACCCCAATGTCCACCAAGCCGGGCCTACCCTCAGGGTCCCCAGTCTGAGGGAAGACACAGCCCTGCCTCAGGTAGTATGAGGCAGATCTGTAGGCTTCACCCCACCTTAGGGACACCTGGAGAGTGCATAGGAGAGATGATGGTGGACAACGAAGGGCTACTGGGACAGGGAACAGGGGAGAGAACTCACACTTTCCTAGTAAGTTTAGCTAGAAAAACCAACAGGCAGGAAGGACCTGAGAGGCTCTGAGGAAACTCAGAGGGGAGGGGTGGGCAACTGCTGTGGGCTGGACTTCCACTTACTGTGTAACTTTGGGTGAGGCCCTGCCCTGCTCTGGGCCCCACTTCCTCCTCTGTAGAACAGTCTGGTGGGTTGTAGGGTCCCCCCAGATGGCCATGAGTGGGGAGGAGCCAGCATTCTCCCAGGGCCTGTGTCAAGTGCATCCTCCTACTGCCTCATTTAAACCTCCCACAGCCCCTGAGAGGGGGTGTGATTATCCCGCCTCACACAAGTCCACAGCTCACAAATGCATATTTGAGACTCAAAGGCCAGCTCTCTGTGCTCTACCCACTCCGCTCCACGGGGACGCTGGGAATGGCCCAGGTGGGACCCTGTGCAGGTGGAAGCGGGCTCCAGGGACAGCCTGCAGGTCAGGAAGAGGGACGAACAGTGTTTGCATTTGGGGACCAGGCCTGCTGGGGTTGGTCCTAGGGGTAGGAGACTATGTCTGCTCAGTCCTGGGGGGGGGGGGTTGGCTGGTCCCTCAGGAGGGGGGTGGGAGCCCCAAGCTGAAGGGCCTCTGCTCCAGTCCTCCCACTGGGGCCAACCAGGACCACCCCAGCCAGCGGAACCAGGTGCCGTGCGGGGCTGTGCAGGGAGAGCTGCTCCCATGGCGCTCGGTGCAGTTGAGCTTCAGCAGCGGCCACTTCCGTCATTGGACAAATGTCTCACAGACCCTGCCTCGGGCTGGCAGTGAGCTCTGCCCCTGCAGTCTTTTTTTTTTTAATTTTAAAAAAATATTTTATTTATTTTTGGCTGCATTGATTCTTCGTTGCTGCACGGGTTTTCTCTAGTTGTGGCGAGCGGGGTCTACTCTTTGTTGTGGTGCGCGGGCTTCTCATTGCGGTGGCTTCTTTTGTTGAGGAGCACAGGCTCTAGGTGCGCAGGCTTCAGTAGTTGTGGCAGGCGGGCTCAGTAGTTGTGGCTCACGGGCTCTAGAGCACGGGCTCAGAGTAGTTGCGGCGCATGGACTTAGTTGCTCCGTGGCATGTAGGATCTTCCTGGCCCAGGGCTCAAACCCATGTCCCCTGCATTGGCATGTGGATTCTTAACCACTGCACCACCAGGGAAGTCCCTGCCCTTGCAGTCTTGGTCACAGAAGGCACTCTTCTCCACAGCTGGCAGAGGCCACACCACCCACTCACAAGTGACTATTCCCCAGTGGTGTCATGTGGTCTGTTCCACTGTCACAGCTGCTCCCCGACGACACACAGAGCTCACGTGAAGTGAAAGCTCTTGTTCTGTCACCCTTCCCAGCCCCAGCCCAGGAGTCCACATTTCTTACACACTTAGTACGTACCAAGCACTCTTCTTAGCCTTTTTACGCGGATCCCTTCATACAACTCTTATGTCAACTCCATTTTACAGATTAGTAAGCTGAGGCCTGGTGAGGTTAAGGAATTTTTCCAGAGGGATGAACCAGGAGTAAACTCAGGCTGTCCTGCTCTTATCATGGTCCTGGTCCTGGACCACCTGTGCATCCAGGGCCAGCTGTTCTCTGGGCAGTTGGTTCTGTCCATGAAGCAGAGGGCAGGGACTATAGGGTGTGTGGAAATACGGTCGCCATAACCCAGGCAAGGATTGTTCTGGAACCAAGGAGGCCACATTTTTCAGAGCCTTCCTCAGGTCTTAATCATACCGATCAGCAGACAGTTCACTGAAAAGAAACCACAAATGGATCTTAAACACATCAAAAGATACTTAACTTCACTTATAATGAGAAAGATGGAAATCAGAACAACTCTGAGATACTATTTTTCATCTGTCAGGTTGGCAAAGATCAAAAACAGGACTTATGTGGGTGTGGCTGGTGGGGGTGTGACTGTACAACCCCCGAGAGGAGAAATATGGCAGAGCTCGGGTGCAATCACAGGTGGACCCTTTGATGCAGAGATGCCTCTTCTAGGAATTGATCCTCTAGATATATTCCCAATATGCAAAATGACCCATGTCCATGTTTGTATTAACAAGTCACTGGGGGGACTTCCCTGGTGGCACAGTGATTAAGAATCCCCCTGCCAATGCAGGGGACACGGGTTTGAGCCCTGGCCCAGGAAGGTCCCACATGCCACGGAGCAACTAAGCCCGTGCGCCAGCCACAACTACTGAGCCCACACGTCGCAACTACTGAAGCCCGTGCGCCTAGAGCCCATGCTCCGCAGCAAGAGAAGCCACCGCAATGAGAAGCTCGCGCACCGCAACGAAGAGTAGCCCCCACTCGCCGCAACTAGAGAAAGCCCATGCGCAGCAATGAAGACCCAATGCAGCCAAAACTAAAATAAATAAATAAATGTTTAAAAAAAAAGAAAAAAGAAAAAAAGAAAAATAACAAGACACTGGGAAAATCCCAAATGTCCATCAATAGGAAATGGATAGTACCCTATGGGCCATCTGCACAAGGGGGACACCACGCACCTCATTAAAACCTGGAGAACACTCTCCATTTAACAGATATAAAAAGATCTCTAAGGTATTGCTAAGGAAAAAAAAAAAGATTCAAGACAGTGTGTATATAATGCTACCATTTGGATAAACAAACAAACATACAGGAAGAATAAGAACTCTGCAAAATCTGAGCTTGCTTATCCATGCTTGAAGCTTCTGTGAAAGGATAGACAGAGCTGGCCACAGTGAGGGAACTTGGGGGCCAAGGGACAAGAATGAGTGGGAGACTGTTTTGTATTGAGGGGATTTTATTTAGAAGTTGAACACGAACACCTTTTTTTTTAGAGTATAATTAACTACCATTTCAATGAACTTTGTTGGAAACAATTTCTATTATGAACAATTACATGCTTCCTATTCTTGTGCTGTAAAAGTCTGCTGCTATTATGTAATGCATTGTTCATGTGCAACTTAAAAAAAAACTTTTCTACTCAAGATAACATGCACACAGTCAAGGGCGCAAATCTTAAGTGCACAGCTCCATGAATTTTTTTTAAAAAAAAATTTTTGGCTGCGCCATGTGCCTTGTGGGATCTTAGTTTCCTGACCAGGGATTGAACCTGCGTCCTCGGCAGTGAAAGTGCGGAGTCCTAACAACTGGACCTCCAGGGAATTCCCTCCATTAATTCTGACACGTAAAGTTGCCTGGGTAACCACGAGCAGGTCAGATGGAACATATCCAGCCTGCCTGATGGGGAGGGAGTGAATTTTCATTGTAACGATGGTTGCCCCTTTTGAAGTTTGAACCTGCATGAATGTTATGGTGTGCTCTAACCAAATATATGTATAAGTAGAGAGATGCAAAAGTTGTGCAAGTTGCATCCTTCAGGTGAGTACGGAGCTCCCACCCAGCTGGGGGCAGAGGTCAGTGTGAATGGAGAGCAAGCCATGGGCAAAGACCCATTCTCTGCTCCTGCAAAGGCCCAGGGACAGAGCAGGCCTTCTGGAAACGTCTGTTGAGCAGAAGTGATCTGGCCAGGGGGGACCTTGGTCCCCAGTGGTCTGCAGGGGGAGATGAGGGGGGGGAGAGGCTGGGGGCTAAAGCTGGTGGTCATGAATACTGGGCAGTCTTGTCTCAGCAGTCACCACCTGTCCTGCTACTCTTCCTACCAGCTTGGCATGGGCCCAAGAAATCACTGCATGCCAGGGCCTGGCAGCACACAGAGTGGTTGATTTTTTTAAAAAATAAATCTTTATTTTGCACTTTACAGTGCAGTACTCCACAGACTGGTGTTAAATGTTGTCTACAGTGCAACATCCATGTTCCAACACACGTAATAATTGCCAGGAGTACAGTGCTCTTGTCGATCTTGTATTCAGTCAGGTTAAAACAATGGGCAAGGGGCTTCCCTGGTGGCGCAGTGGTTGAGAGTCTGCCTGCCAATGCAGGGGACACGGGTTCGAACCCGGGTCTGGGAGGATCCCACATGCCGCGGAGCGGCTGGGCCCGTGAGCCACAGTTACTGAGCCTGCGCGTCTGGAGCCTGTGCTCCGCAACAAGAGAGGCCGCGATAGTGAGTAGGCCCGCGCACTGCAGTGAAGAGTGGCCCCCCACTTGCCACAACTGGAGAAAGCCCTCGCACAGAAACGAAGACCCAACACAGCCATAAAAATAAATAAATTAAAAAAGATGGCAGCACTTCATATTTAAAAAAAAAAACAAAAAAACAATAAAACAATGGGCAATAAAAGAATGAACACATTTCTCATGTGTGTGATTCACTCTTGTCTAAATGCCCCAACTTGTGACTTCTTTACTATCTATACCGTTAGTTATCCAGGATCTTGAAGAAATCCTGAACCTCTAATAGGCCATCCTCTGGCAAATCAGTCCAGTGAACAGCATTCTGGATCTTAGTTTTACCAAAGATTGCTCAGAGGCTTCCAGGGCGTAAATGCCAGGCAGTTTCAGGATCAGCAGGTCCGCAGAACTCTCGAAATATCATTGTAAGGTTTTGTTGAATCTCTATTGCTCCACAAGGGCTAGAATACATATGTTCCTTATTTACTTGTCTCTTGGTTTATCATCTATCTCAACCCTCTAAACATAAGCTTCAGGAAGGCTGGGGCATTGGCTCTCTAGGGTCACTGCTCCATCTTCAGCACCTAGAACAGTGGCTGGCGCATAGTCGGTGTACAGCAAATATTTCTCAAGACAGCAAATGAATGAATGAATATTCCAGATTTTCAGAGGTGGGGGATGGGAGGAGCTGGCCCCTGGCGAGAAGTTCAAGAAGCTGGTCGTAAGCCGTCTGTTTCTCCTCCAGTCGTATCAAGAGCAACGTGGATGGGCGGTACCTGGTGGATGGAGTCCCCTTCAGCTGCTGCAACCCCAGCTCGCCACGGCCCTGTATCCAGTACCAGCTCACCAACAACTCTGCACACTACAGCTATGACCACCAGACGGAGGAGCTCAACCTGTGGGTGCGCGGCTGCAGGGTCGCCCTGCTGAGCTACTACAGCAACCTCATGAATTCCGTGGGCGCTGTGACGCTCCTCGTCTGGCTTTTTGAGGTAGGCCCTGGGCCAGTGGGGGGCAGGGCAAGAGGGAGCCACCTGCCCCATTGGGATTTGATGGGGTGGAGCTGGGCCTGGGTCTCCCTCCTGGGAACCAGCCCTCTGCCCGCCGTGCAGGCAGGCCCAGGCTTGAATACCAGCACCTCTATTTTTTGTTTCTGTCCCGTCACTTAAAAAAAAGAATTTGTTGAGTTGAAATTCACAGCACATAAAATTAACCATTTTAAAGTGAACAATTTGGTGGCATTTGGTACAATCACAATGTTGTGTGACCACCACCTCTACCTTGTTCCAAAATACTTCCATCACCCCCTCAAAAAAACCTCATACCCATTAAGCAGTCAGTCCCCCTCCTCCCCTCCCCCTAAGCCCCTGGCAACCACCAATCTGTGTTCTGTCCTTGTGGATTTATCTATTCTGGACATTTCATATAAAAGGAATAATATACTATGTGACCTTTTAGGTCTGGCTTCTTTCACTTTGCATGTTTCAGAGGTTTATCCTGTGTCTCCACTTTTTGAGTCTAAGGACTCGGAAAGTTATTTAACATCTCTGTTATAGGGGGCTGCCAGCATTTAGCTTTGGAACTACTGGGAGGCAACAGGAGATACAGGCACATCAAAGTGTTCAGTCAATGATTTGTGCTTCTCTTGAGATTCTGGTAGCAATTTACCTGGTACTCTAATTATTTGTAGGTTCATCTTACCTCATCTATTAGGTTTAATTCCTCTCTGTAGCTGCAGGGCTTGGAATATAGCAAGCCCTCATTCATTCATTTATTGAAGAAATAGTTCTCAAACACCTACGAGTGCTGGGCGCTGTCCTGGGTGCTGAACGAGAGCCCACTGTCAGCGACGGGTAAACCAAGGTGGCACAGAGAGTGACTCATGGGCTCATGCTTTGAGCTGACAGCAGAAATCCAAACTCCAAAACCTAAATGTACAAAACCAGAAACATTAGGTGGGGAAACTTTGCCCATCAGAGAAGATTCACTGAAAGGTTCCCTTAAGTAAGTCAATCTTTAGTGCTATGGAAATTCACACACAGCTGGGCTCTAAGCTGAGAGGCACCACTTCTAACTTACCACATCACACCAGAAGAACTGTACTGCCTGTTGAGGGGGTGAGATGGGGAGGGAGGCCTTCTTTTCCTATTAAGGCAAATGCAAGCATATTCATGATGATTTATTAGTCACCAGCTCCTTGAGGCAGAGTCTTGGGAATAAGTGGGTAGAATAAGGAGAGAAGCTTACTACTAGAAGTTCAGAAGTTTGCATCCCTTGAAAACGCATGAAAAGAAGACTGAAAGGATAACTGAAGTCAGTGGGAAAATGGAGTTCCATTGGCTGCCTCTCAGTTTACCCACCTTTCCAGGAACCTAGTGACTGCTTAAGAAGAGGAACTGTTCACTGGGAATAGGGAGTTTGAATCCCCTTTCACTTTTCCCCTGAGGCTTTTAGTGGGCAGAGCTCTGTGATGGGCACAAGGGGGGCTGATAAGATTCTGCCCTCAGCCTTGCCCTCCTGGGTCTCACAATCCATGAGTCCACATCTGACTCATGAACCAAAGGGAGTACCATTACCTAGTGCAAAATTCATAGTGCAACAGGGGGCCTTCTTGAGGAAAGCAGGAAGGAATCAGAGTGGGTACACGCACACCAGGAGGACTTCCTGGAGGTGTGTCTTTCCACTGTAAAAATATCTTATTAAACTTTCAGTCAACAATAACAATAACCTAAAACTATTAGTTACTATTATCATCTACTGTTGTAACTATAAAATGCTCCCAGAGCATTCATTCAACAGATGTTTACTGAGCCCCTACCACCACTGGGTGCTGTTCTAGGGGCTGGGACAGCAGGTGAACAAGATGCATCAAGGCCACCCCTGCCCTCAGGGGGTGGATGTTCTCCATTAGTGGGCCTAGGCCTCTCACAGAGTTTGCTATACCATCAAAGGAAGAGTGTAAGATGGCAAACCAGGAATTTGTGTAGAAACAAGTGGCTAACACAATACAGGGTTAGAAAAGTGGAAACAGTACTTACCACGCTCACTAATAACCAACTACAGCTGACATTCCTATTCATCCTTGCTGTGCACCAGGTACCATGCTCTACACATATTGAAGCATCACAGCATGCCCATGGAGCAGGCGGTACTTCATCTGAAAATCTGCAAACCAGATGAGTAAACTGAGGTTTCCTGGTCACATGGCTGGCTAAGTGCCAGGGCTGAGGTTTGAACCCAGGCATTTTGGCACCAGAGTCTGCTGCAGTGACTTCTAGTGAACAAATCCAGACAAATCACCCACTCATCCTCTAGTATCAAAATAACAGAAGTAGAGGGAAATCGTATTATCACTATTGTTTGCAAAAAAGGAGATGACTTTTTAATTCTGTCCAGCAAATAGTTGCTGAGCACCCGCTTTGTGCCTAGCAACATGCCAGGAACGAGGTGGGGGTGGGGGTGGACACAGAGAGAAGAAGCCCAGGATTAATGCCCCCAGGGGGCATAAGGGGGAGACCTGAGGGCAAGGAGGGGAGAATTCAGGAGCAGGGGCACCCATAATGTTCTAAGCAGAGAAAACAGCAAACGGTAAAACTGGAGAGGAGAAAGGCTGGGTGTGGGCAGGATCCAAAGAAACCCAGGGTGACTGGAAAGGGAGGAGAATGGGGTCTGAGATGAGGCTAGAGCACAGGCAGGTATCGCAAGCACCCAGGCCTTGCTGGGGTGGGCAGGGCCTCGCCAACCCAGCCCCAACAGAACCTTGTTTGAAGGGCCCCCAGGATGAGCAGGCTGGTGGCTGCCACGGTTTCCTGGTAACCCCTGCCCCAGCTACTTCTCCCAGATCTCCTCTAAGTCTCCTCTCCCCACACCAGGTGACCATCACCGTCGGGCTGCGCTACTTGCACACGGCGCTGGAAGGCGTGGCCAACCCCGAAGACCCCGAGTGCGAGAGTGAGGGCTGGCTTCTGGAGAAGAGCATTCCAGAGACCTGGAAGGCCTTTCTGGAGAGCGTGAAGAAGCTGGGCAAGGGTAACCAGGTGGAAGCCGAGGGTGTGGATGCAGGCCAGGCCCCAGAGGCTGGCTGACGGTCGCGGGACCCCCTCCCCTCTGAACACTGAAAAGTAGTGGACTCCAGGAAATGCGGATACCCCCTTGATCCAATCTGAATCTCCCAAGGAGGGCGGCTGTCTCACAGGGACTCTTCTGGATGGTGGGATTTAAAATTCAGGGTCCCTAAAAATTTTCGTTGAATGACTGTCTCAAAATGTGAGTGAATGAGTCCCACTCAGGCCCACTGCCCTAGGTCGCACCCTCACAGTGGACTCAGCGGGGCCTCTCAGTGGATGACTCTTCATGGCACAGGAATTCAGTTCCCCCCTGAGGCTACTGGCTACACCTGAGGGCTGCTCCCTTTTTATGAGTTGGCTATTATGATCAGCTCCAAGTTGCTTCATTCTATATCCAAAGTGTCACTTGATGCATAAGCTTAAGAGTCTGAAAAATGTACTGGCCATGCTGTCATGTTTTTCAAATGCGAAGATTGACACATCAGCCATTTTATTTAATTACAGAAGGTGAGGGACAGTTACACTTTTCTAAGAGTAATGGTCTCTCCAGAGCACTGAGGGCTCAAAAGAGGAATTCTCAATCATGAGGCAAGAGAACTTAAAGAGAGGGGATTATGTCCCTCAGCAAAAACACAGCTTTTGTGTCACCTTCACAAGCCCTCAGTCACTTAGCCAGGAGTGAGCCGCGGGCTGAGGGAGTCGGGTTGTAGGCATGTTCTGGCTAAACTGCCGGGTGACCTCCTTTGGCTCATCTGTGGCAGCACTGGGTTAGACGGCTGCCCTTCTGTGGAAGAGGAGCAACAATCAGACAAGAGTCCACCCTTTGGAGACCAGGCCTCACCTCCTGGGACGCCCACACAGGTGCCGTGACGGGCCCCACGGACAACACTGTCTACAGTGCAGGACAGAGTCCTCTGTGAGCTTCGTCCTGCTTCTTGCCCCAGATACCCATCCTGCAAAACGATATTTCCCGAATGCCTCCGCATTAAAGAAGATTCTTTGAGACAGATCATCTTCCCATGCTAGCAACTGCGAAAGAAGTTTTTACTTCCTTCTGGAAAAAGAGAGAAAGGAAGCTTTCAGGGGAAGGAGGGAATGATTTCACTGCTGTCATGAGTTTTCAGTGTGGACAAAATAAGACTTCTGGTGCTGCCTGGGGTATGTTCTGGGGCTCTAATTCTCCCAGGCTTAAGGCCAGATCAAAGATGTTTGGACATTCTGTCAGATTGTGGTCCCAGGTTTAATTCAATTCGACTTCTGAGTGTGGAGACCAAGGAATGACCCACATGGACAACACTGAGGGACTCAGCCCCTCTGATGAGGGTCCCGGAGCTCTCCCCTCCCAGGAGCGCTGAGAACCATCAAGAAAATGCTGCTCTAGGCCCACACGTGTAACGATGCTGTTGACAGCTGTACGATAGACATTAAAAATTATACTGTATGAAAATCACTTTTGTTAAGTGCCTGTCTTAAATGTATGTGCTACATGTATGTAGCACAGGATCCCTGATTCTTGCTAATATTTGTTAACAAAACCAAACCAAACCTGACACTGAAAGGTAGCACTGCTAATGATCAAGGCAGCTGTTTCAACAGCGTGGGTGTCACCTCTCTCCCTCTTGCTATCTCTTATCTGCAAGAACAGGGACTATTAGGTTATCCAAATAATCTCAACATTTGCTAGTTTGGACCAGAGCTGAGTTCAATATTTCAGTATGTGAAATCTTAATTTAGTGATTTAAGCAAAAATCCCATTTTCTATCCCCCCCGCTCTGGTCAGAATCTGAGAGCTGTTGGGAGGATCAGGGGGAAAATGATCCCACAATAAACACCACCAGTTGGTTCAGAGCAGACTGTGCAGGGGGCCTGGAGCTGGTATACTGAACTAAGAACATGCAGATTATGACCCGCTGAATGAGGGGGCACAAGCCACCCACACAGGGTTGGCAGGTAGCTCCCTCAGCACCCCAGCTCCCACTTTGGGGAAGTGAAAACCCCAGGGTTGTTCTGATCAAAGGCAGTTTCAAGGCACTCATACAAAGGGAGTAAATTCACAAGGTCTATTACTCGCAGGTCCCAGAACAGAAGCGAGGGGTGTGTGTGCAATGAGCCAGTGGAAGGGTGGTCCTCCATTCCAGAGCAGGAGACAGAGAGCAGGGTAGCAAGCACCTATTACTTAAGAGGTGGTTGGGACGGGCTCCACTCTTAAGTGGTTATTTTGAAACGTGCCTCGGGAAAAGCAAAGCAGGAATTCCAGGGATGGGAAACCTGAGCTCAGGTCCTTATCTAAATGTCCTGAGCAGGGCTGTCACACTGTAAATGCTCAGGCAGCAACTCACAATAGCTCTTTTCTCATTACACAGACTTAGGGTGGGCTGCATCCTCATAGTCTTCTCAGGTAGCCAGGTAGTTGCTAGAGGAAGCTGCCCATCTCATTTGGTCATCTACCAGTGCCCAGCAAGACTGGGACCAGGTTTTTCCTTATGTCTAACCTCAGTCTTTCTTTGGGCCAATGTAGGTTCATTTCTCCCAAGGGACTCAGCCAGCTTTTCAAGTCCTGTCAGCCTAGCCCTGGGGAAGGGTGAGAGGTAGACAGTGCCTTAGAACTTTTATTTCTGAAACAATTACTCCATAGTGAAGTAGTAATAGCTACTTATTCCCAACATTTAGGAAAATAAGTGTCCTAGTGTCTGCAGCCTCAGCTCAAAGAGCCCATAGCCTCTTGCAACATTTTCAAGCCCAGGACTGAGCCACCAGCCAATAAACCCTTAGTAACCTCAATTCAGGTTAATAAGATTAGAGGCTTGCTCTGAACACTCCCCCCGCCTCCCCTCATCCGGGCACCTGTAATGCTAGGTCAGCAGGTTTGCAGCTTAGCCAGGGGCCAGGGGGGAGGGGGTCACTATGAAAATTATGGTCTCTGACCTGCTACTAGATAAAAAAAAAAGGCTCCTGATGTCAGTGTGGCAAGCCAGCAGCACCATGTGTTAAGGGCTAGGAATGTGGGGGAATAACACGGAAGTTCAGGGGGAGAGCGGATGCCCTCTTGGTGTTCAGAGGACATGAGATTGGCTGGAGAGGAGGAAATATCAGCCCTTAACTCCTCATGGCATTATATCTTGTCCTTCAAATCAGAGGATGTAAGTAAGTAAGTAAGTAAGTAAGTTAAGTAAGTAAGTAAGTAAGCAGCAAAGTCAAAGTGCAAAGTGCAAAGTCAAAGAGGATGGTGTAGAGTGGATTAAGATATGAGTCAACTCCTAGCTATTTACCTGATGGGGATGAAAACTTAGGTCCATACAAAAACCTATTAACAGGATTGTTTGTCATGGTTCTATTCATAACCACCCAAAACTGCCCAAATGTCTTTTACCTGGTGACTGGGTATACATCTGCACAATGGAACACGATTCAGCAACCGATTCAGCAACCAAAAGGAACGTGGACGGCTCTCAAATGCATGTCTTCTTAGAGAGAAGCCAGACTCAAAACTCTACATATATGATATATTTATATAACATTCTGGAAGAGGCAAGACAAAGGGACAGAAAAAAATTAGTGGTTGTCAAGGGTCAGGATTCGGGGAGAAGGTGCCCACAAAAGGGCATGAGACAACTTCCTGGGGTGATGGAATTGTTCTATTCTTGAGTGTGGCTTGTTAAAACAACTGTATGCATTTGTCAAAATGCATAAAACCATCCACTAGAAAGGGTGAATTTTACTATTTGGAAAATAAACGTCAATAAACCTGACTCAAAAAACAAAAGTAGGGACAAAGCAAGGAAGGAGCATGTCAGAGGGAATTAATGAGTCCTGGAGCTGATGACATTAGGACCAGGGAAGGCAGTAAGCTAGCTAGGAGCAGCATTAATGACCAGGAGACACAGAAACCTATTTTTTTTTAGTTTGATGCTTTCCTTTTAAGAGGATTTTCAAGAGCACAGCAGAACTTTCATAGGCAATGACTCCCTTGCAAATATAGGATGTAGCTTCCTTCATACATGTGTCTTTTCTAAGCAGAAAGTGTCTGGGGAGTGTGTTAGAACAGGGACCTGGAGATCACTACGTAAGGATAAGCAAGAAGAGTTTAAACCTTCTTGGAGGAAATGACTTGGAGCTGGGAGAGACTTCGAGTGCCCTGTTTTCCCAGTGATTTGAGGTCCACAGTGGTTCAGAAAGGTCACAAGCTGTCATAGTCAGTGAATATAAAACTTAATCAGCTGAAATGATGATCAAGCTTTCTTCAGAAGGTCAAGATCGTTTGGCCAACAGCCATAACTGACACTAATAATATAAGCATCTTAAATTTCAAGCTAATACAGGTGTCCCACTTTATCTATAGCAAGGTGACATGCGGAACACCTCCACTGCATTTAACTGTGTGAAACAAAACAAAGAAAATGTAGGCAGATGCAAAGTAATGTCAACACCTAAAGCATTTATTTGGATATCTTTAAACTTTTTACATATGATACATTCCAAATTTTACAAGTTGTCCACAGATAATAAAGTTATAGCCAATTTTTTAAACAGATATGATTTTCCCTGATATGGAAAGCATGTTATATAAACATTTCTACAATAAACATAATACATGCGGAACAAATCATAAGACTAAGATGATTCATTAGTTAGGGAAGACAATTAGATTAATGATACACACACGAGAAGATAAAAGGGCGCATGTGTTGCTATCTCATGTAAATTCATCTTCTCTCAGACTCCCTGACATTCTCAGAGAATGGAATCCAGGGACACCCTCTGCTAACAACAGGCTTATATGAAATCAGCTCTGAAAGCTGAAGTATTGTTATGATTTGGTGAACATGTTTATAATTCAACTACACAGGGAGAAACCTGGTCTTATCATTCTAAATTTAAGCTTGGTTAACAACTGGAGAAAAGCCAAAAGAAGCTGAACTTAAAAGCTAAAGGAATGAGGATGTGACAAAGGCCAAAATAAACATTTAAATCACGATGCCATCCACAGCCCATACCACCAGATCTTATGAATGGAAGGAAGGCCAGAAAAGGGGGGTGAGCGCTGTGTTCTAACGCAGATTTTCTTCCTCTTGGGTGAGAAGCGCCTCCTCTCAGATGGGTGACTCAGTCCCAGGCAAGAAGGGTCAAGGTCATCCTTTCAGAGGAAGGGGTTCTTCACACACCACCCTGGAGAAGCAGTGAGTGTGGCTTCTACATCTCCACTTACTTTAGCTGAAAGTCTGGATTTCCAACCTTCCTCCTGGGTGTACCGTGGAGTGTGCAAAGCTGAGCAGGATGGAACTTTTAGATGCAGAGTTCAAAGAAAACTGAGTGAAAGGGTTATTTTCATTGGCTAAAAAAAATCCAAGAGCCTCTAATTATTCATTTATCCCTTAGCCTCACCTCAGAGAGGCTCTGTATTTATTCTTCCACCAAATCTGCCATCACTCTCCATGTACCCAAGCTCTCAGCACATGTGTATCACACAAGAGTGGTACATGGCATGTCATGGTTATAAACTATTTTACTAAGCGGCTATCAATCTAGGAAGGCACCTCTTAGTAAGAACAATAATGTTTAAAAATAATAAAAAGCCTGGGCGCACAGGTGTCCCAGAAATGTACTAAGTGAGTCAGCAGGTAAACAGCAATTCATCTATTCCAGGAAATGCTGGAAGGGGTGGGGGTGAGGGAATTTTAAAACACTGAATTCTCATTTTTTCGCTAGTGTTTGAGTCTAGATGTATACACTCTTTCAACTTAGTCTTAGAAATAAGAGACTGTATCATCTGAAAAATTAGGATACTCTTAAGTTTTCAATAAGCCCTTTAACGTGAGTTTTTTTCCTCAAAGCCAAAAGTCTTGCAAAAAATAAAAGGGGGTGGGGTGGGGGAATCCCACCTTGTATAGCCCTGAAAATCACCCAGCACACAAAGACACCACCTTCTCTCCTTCTTCCCACAGGTTCCTCCAGCATGAGTGTCCCCCAACCCCCTCACAGCCGGTGGAGACAAGGGAATGCCACTTTTGAAATCCACTGTTTTGCTTAGAGGTAGGGTCCCATCAGCTGTGGGGACACTGACCCAGGCCCAACGTTGAGAGTCACTGGGAGGGATCAGGAAGTGTGACCCCAAAAGACCAGAGACTTTGTTTCCTGCTGCTGTTGCATCAGCTTCAGGCCTGGAGTTCCCTGTGTTCAGTAATGTGACACGGCTCAGACTACTGGGAACAGTCAAATGCAGTCAGATGCCCACAAAGGGGCTGAGTCCAGCCCAGGAAGAGAAGCTCCTTCCTGGATTCTAAAATTCAAGAAGTTACGTTTGAAGTACACAGCAAACGATGCAAGAAAATCTGCTGACAGAAGATGATTTTCATCAGTCTCTGGAGCCAGAAAACTATAAAAATAAAACTGGGAAGAAAAGCTTAAATAAAGAATTTATTTCCAAATTCAGTAGAACCTATTTCCTATTCTCTTTCTTGAAAAGCGAACTGGGTTACAAAAATCCAAATTTATATATTTGGTAGTGAAGTAATTATAAATGTTGCCAGTCAATGCCAACCAGTGTCTGATTTGCTTCCTGTGCATGTCCAATTTCCTCTGTGATACTGTGCTGGTGCCAGAGCTTCTGAATCTTCTTAAATCGCTCTCTGCACAAATGTAAAGGATTTCCCCGTCTAGAAAGAAGACACATGTCACTCAGGATGCATTCGGTTTATTCATCTATTATACTCCAACCTTTCCTGATTTAGGAAAAGTTACAAGTTATTGGTTTTAGATCCTCTGCAGAATATCTCTTTGGCAGGCGCCTGTGGCTATTAATGTGTTAGCTCTGACGGTTTGCTAGGAGCAGCTGAAGGGGAGTAAGTGCTGAAAAGAAGAGGAAAATGAACACAAGCTACACCTACTCAGACTGGGGTGAGGAATTGGGGGTGGGGTTGAGCAGGAGGGTTTTCGTTGAGAGGCTAAAACTATGCATTTATTATCCATTTTGTTGGTAAAACGTAAAACAGGGAGGGGCAGGGGAGAGGATGGAAAAATTGCAGGGGTGAAAATGTTCTTCTAAGTACTGTCTTTCAGCTACAAAGTCTAAGCAAAGCAGTCAAATGTGAATAACTTTGGGGTCTAATTTAACCAAAGCACAGGCACTGGTGAGCTCACGCCTGGGGCCTTGGCTCCTGGCTCAGAGCGCCGGTCCTCTCACTCTCCGTCCAGAGCTCTTCCTCCTAAGAGCCCACATTTCTCAGAGCAACGGTAAGAACCATCAACAGGTGGCACAAGCCCGTATCCTTGCAGTCAAGTGCCTGAGGAGCCCATCTACTTATCTTGCCTTGGTTTCCAGGCCTTCAACTTCTGCTCCCCAAGGCTGGGAAGTTACATCTAGGTTAAGACTTTTATCCCATTTGGGCAAAAAGAAATGGTCTGAAAGTTCTTTAACAGTGCTTGAAGGAACTGCTGTTAGCATTTTGCTTTTGATGTAACAGAAGCTACCAAAGTAGAAGTGATTAAGCCTCAAATACTGTTGTATTGCTCTATATGTTCTAAATCTTTGTTCTCTCAGATTCTTATGTAGTAAGATAAGCACATCTCTTATCAATCAAGATTTGCTCTTTTATATCACTTGAAGAGGACCGGGTCTCCCATACAAAGCCGCACAAGTTACAAAGAGCTATCCCTGCAGTGCTCTGATGCTGTGGATGCCACAGGACAATTCAAACAGCTCTCTGGAGTAAGAAATGGAAAAAGGTTGCACTCTGTCCCATTTTTTCCACAAAGCCGCACAAGTTACAAAGAGCTATCCCTGCAGTGCTCTGATGCTGTGGATGCCGCAGGACAATTCAAACAGCTCTCTGGAGTAAGAAATGGAAAAAAGTTGCACTCTGTCCCATTTTTTCCCCTTATGTATCTTGATGGCCTTCATGACACTCTGAGGGCTGGGAATGGGAATGTCAAACCAGACAGCCAGGGTAGCCTCCTTGGAAGAGTCCACAGACAACAGCCACTTGTGCTAACCCTTCAGGCAGTTAGCAGGCAGGCTTCAGGACCACAAGGTTCATTGTGTTCACCCCATGCTGAAGGCTCCGGTGGCCCAGAGCCAGTCAACCTAGTTCCCCAGGATGGGCCTTACCTGAGTCCCTGGTCAGTCTCCCCATAGTCATCAAGGTAAGGAGGAGAATAAAAACAGCCTTTGGTTTTGCCAGCTAAAAATAGCACTTGACATTCCCGTACTCTGTAGAGAGACCATTTATACATTAGTAACCAAGGTTTGGATTCAGTTCCAAATGGACTGAAGTCTTATAAAAGTAAACAAAACCATTGGGAATATGGGGTTAACAGACACAAACTATTATACATAAAACAGATAAGCAACAAGGATTTACTGTATAGCACAGGGAATTATACCTAATAACTTGTAATAACCTATAATGGAATATAACCTGCAAAAAACAAAACAAAAAAACACTGAATCACTATGATGTACACCTGAAACTAGGGCAGTATCATAAATCAACTATGTATCAATAAATAAATAAATAAATATAAACAAACAAAACCACTGTTGGAAGAGAAGAAATGGCGTTTATAGCAGAGACACATGAAAAAGTATCAACACCCCTGCCTAAGTTTAAAAATAACTAAAAGGATTGTATTGTAACCAATATAAGGAGGGGGAGGGACATTTAGGATTAGGATTCGGCAGCTCATATAATAGTGGCATTTAAAAAATTAAGTGTGAGAAAGTTAACTACTTCTAAACATAAGGTAGTTATTTATGTATCAACCACTATTATGAGGAAATTATTCATTTACAAAATTGTACACAGGGCTTTCCTGGTGGCATAGTGGTTCAGAATCTGCCTGCCAATGCAGGGGACACGGGTTCGATCCCTGGTCTAGGAAGGTCCCACGTGCTGTGGAGCAACTAAGACCGTGCACCACAACTACTGAGCCTGTGCTCTAGAGCCCGCGAGCCACAACTACTGAGCCCGTGCTCCACAACAAGAGAAGCCACCGCAATGAGAAGCCCGTGCACTGCAATGAAGAGTAGCCCCCACTCGCTGCAACTAGAGAAAGCCCGGGCAGCAACAAAGACCCAACGCAGCCAAAAATCAAAAAAAAAAAAAAAAAAAAAAAAGAAAAGGTACACAAACATTACAAACTAGGTTGACCTGAAACACAAAGCAACACTCTACACAACTAAAAGAATTCTGAAATATGCCAAACAAGGTAAAATGCTACTTTTACATTTCTCCTAAGGGTTTTTAAAAAAATGTGTCTCCTGATCCCTTTGAGAGGTTTGCTTAACTTTTTCTGGTGTTAACAATTCAGCCCATCTCAACATTTACTGAGAACCTATCATATACAAGAAATTGTCAGGCACTGGGGGGTACTAAGATGACTAAGGTGTGGATATAATCTATGCCCCAGAGGAGCTCAAACTCATGTCACTTCTCTCCTTCAGACCCTGCGATGGCTTCCATCTCACTCAGAGACCTCGCTAGGACACACCAGGCCCACGACTCTTCCCCTTGTGCTCTCTACTGCAGTAGCAGCAGCCTCCTTGCTGTTTCTTTTCTTTTTTTATTTTTCTTTATTTATTTTTTGGCCATGCCGTGTGGCTTGTGGGATCTTAGTTCCCCGACCAAGGAATTTAACCTGCACCCTCAGCAGTGAAAGCATGGAGTCCTAACCACTGGACTGCCAGGGAATTCCTTTTTTTTTTTTAAATAAATATTATTGAGGGATAATTTTTTTTAAAAGACCTATCCATTTTTACAGGACAGTTCGATGAATTTTGTCCTTGCTCTTTCTTGAACACAGCAGGCACACTCCCCAGCAATTCTGCACTTGCTGCTCCCTGCCTAGAATGTTCTCCCCACTTCTTTAGGTCTTTATTCAAGTCACCTTCCCAGGGAACCTTCCCTGGTTCCCTATCTAAAATTCAACTCTCCAGCTGCCATTTCATATTCCCCTCCCTAGTTTATTCTTTCTCTTCTGCATGGATCGCTTTCTAAATTCTTATTTTATTTTCTGTCTCCCTCATTAGAAACTGAGCTCCATAAAGGCAGAGATTTTCGTATGCTTTGTTGACTACTGCATTCTCAATATCCATTACACAGTCACTGATAAGTATTTGCTGTACGTTGTCAAATATACAGAACTACATACATCAGCCTGTGATATGTATGAATCCAACCATGAGGATACAACAAAAGGAGTAATTCTGACTGTGCTTGGGTAGAAAACCAAAGACAGCTAGAAGTTTCACACTAGAATGAGGCACAAAGAAAGAACAGAATTGTCATGGGGATGGAAATGATAATGAAAGAACAGCACAGAGTTAGCATGAGCCAAATATAAGATGTGTGGAGATAAGGTTCCCCATTTTCCTCAAATGAATAAAAGAGTGGCCTCAAATCTCTGCAATGTAGTAGTTTCTTGTTCCACCCCTCAACAGATGTCTACTGTGACAGATCCAAAGCTAGAAAGCTCCTTCCAGGGCCTTACCTCAGGAAGATGCCCACCCCAGAACCACAGGAGTAGGTGTGGGCGGTGCAAGCTCCCACGTCCTCCCCTTCCAACTCCGTCTGACAGCAGTAGCTCTGGGAGCACAGCAGAGTTCCACATACAAGGCACAGAGTTGGGGCTCTGCTCTTGTCACCACCTGATTTGGGGCACCTCCATGAAATAAAAAAGCACAAGTCAAGGCTCTAAAAGACTGGCTAAAGAGCTGAGGCTGGTAAAATTGCCCTGGAAAAAAATTCTGCAATACCAAGTAGAGCTGAAGACGCATACAGACTATGGACCAGGCAAATTTATTTCTAGAATAGGTAACATCTCACATACACACCAACACCAGGTACTGGAAACACTCAATCAACAAGTGGGGAAAAGAGAAATAAAACTATCAATAGGAGGAAAAAAATATGTAAATTAAAAAATTAAAAAAAAATTACTGCTACTGTCATATAATGAAGTACTACACAATAGTGAAAACTGATGAATTAAAAATTATATGTGTCAAATGTATAAATAAATCTTACAAACAATGCTGAGTGAAAAAAGCTATAGGATAATGTACAATGCTATTCTAAAGCTTAAAATAATAATAATATATGCAAAATAATAATAACTGCTTAGGAATATAACCGTTTGTAGTTAATGTGTTATTTAAAGTGCAAATTGTTTAGATAACCTCTAATGAATCAAACTTGTCCCTCATCACCCCCTTTCTCATATCTTATTCTGAAACATGGAATCATGCTTTTTACAAGTTTGGTAGTACAAGTTAGGTGGTACTACTGATGTTATGATTTACCTACCCAAACAAAAGAGAACAATGACAAAATCCTTCAAATTCTGTGTAGAGAAGTTGAGTGTTTCCAGTGGTAGGAAGTGCTCAATAAGCTAATATAAAAACTTACGAGAAATTAGATGCTTGATTAATGAGGCTGCTGTAATCCTCTGGAAGGTCTATTAATTTGTTAGATTCTCTTGGATAGCTAAAACAAAACAAAAACCACACAAAAAACCCAGTTAATATGAGGACATATTGTAACAATGACAGGGAAACTCTTAACTTAGTCAAAATAAATAAAGGAAGACAATCTGAGTGACTGGGCACTACCACAGCAGCAAAAAGCCACAGTAAGAACTTTAAAATGCACGCTTAAATAACACAGGGCCTTAGGGTTCACATTTTTACTTGAAGAACTCAGGATGAATTATCAGGACAACAGACTGTACTGTACACTTATATCCTGCTTCCTTCCTACTTCTTGCCTCCAACCAAGTCTTTGACAATCTTCAGCTTACCTTATAGCGTCTCTTTCACCTTCCAGGTATCTCTTAACTTCAATGTTATGACACCAACTTTAATGTAAATGGAGAAAAAAAAAATTTTTACTTTTGAAGGGCTAGAACTAAAAAATTTTCTTCTCTAAATCCAGTAAGAGAGAAACAGTCTTCTTGGCTTATTATATTTATCTCTTCATAAAAAGCTTAGAGGAATACCACATATTTTGCCTACCATATCTTAAAATCAGAAGAATATGACCTTTGATTTTCTAAAAGCAACAATGTTTAACATATTAAAATTTGCTATTACCCCCACTAATGGGACACTCTGAAAAACCAGTCTGGGGTATTCCCTGGTGGTCCAATGGTTAGGACTCTGTGCTCTCATTGCCAAGGGCACAGGTTCAATCCCTGGTCAGGGAACTAAGATCCCGCAAGCCACGCAGTATGGCCAAAAAAACCAAACCAAAACCAAAACCAAAACAGTCTGAATCAATGAGAAGCTCTTATAATCTAGAGCTAGAACACTCATATAAAATAAAAATTTTAAAATTGTGGTAAAATACACAGAACATAAAATTTACTATTTTAACCATTTTTAAGTGTACAGTTCTGTGGCATTAAGTATATTGAAGTTGTTGGGCAATCATCACCACCTCTGTCTCCAGAACTTTTTCAGCTTTCTCAAATGAAATTCTGTGCTTGTTAAACACTAACCCATTCCTCCCCCCACCCCCAGCCCCTGGCAACCACCATTCTATTTTCTATCTCTATGAATTTCACTATTCTAGGTACCTCATATAAATAGAAACGTAATGTTTGTTCTTTTGTGACTGGCTTATTTCACTTAGCCTGCCTTCAAGTTTCATCCACATTGTAGCATGTGTCAGAATTTCCTACCCTTTTAAGGCTGAATAATACTCCACTGAATGTATATAACATATTTGGTTTATACATTCATTGGTTTATGGACATTTGGGTTGTTTCCACCTCTTGGCTATTGTGAATAATGCTGCTATGAACATGCGTGTACAAAATTCTCTGAGTTCCTGCTTTCAATTCTTTTGCAATATACACCTAGAAGTGAAACTACTGGATCATAGGGTAATTCTGTTTAACTTTTTGAGGAATCACCATACTGTTTTCCAGAGCAGCTGTACCATTTTCTATTCCTACCGGCAGTGTACATGGATTCCAGTTTCTTGACATCCTCACCAACATGTGTTATTAATATCTGCCTCTTTCATTACAGCAGTTCTAATGGGTATGAAGTGGTATCTCACTGTGATTTTTATTTGCATTTCCCTGATGACTAGTGATGTTCAGTATTTTTTCATGTGCTTATTGACCATTTGTATATCTTCTTTGGAGAAGTCCTTTGCTCATTTTATAATGGGTTGTTTGCTTTTTTGTTGCTGAGATGTAGGAAATCTAGATATATATATTCTGGCTATTACTCCCTTATCAGATAAATGATGTGCAAATATTTTCTCCCATTCTGTGGGTAAATCAGCCAAATTTTATTCTTAACTTAGTCACTAACTTGACATGATTAACGGGTCAATTTCTCTAGACTTCAGTTTTCTCAAATATAAAGTGAGGACAGGGGGTCCCTGGTGGCGCAGTGGTTAAGAATCTGCCTGCCAATGCAGGTGACACAGGTTCGAGCCCTGGTCTGGGAAGATCCCACATGCCACGGAGCAACTAAGCCCGTGTACCACAACTACTGAGCCTGCACTCTAGAGCCCGTGAGCCACAACTACTGAAGCCCTTGTGCCACAACTACTGAAGCCTGCGCGCCTAGAGCCTGTGCTCTGAAACAAGAGAAGCCACCACAATTAGAAGCCCATGCACCGCAATGAAGAGTAGCCCCCGCTCACCGCAACTAGAGAGAGCTCGCACACAGCAATGAAGACCCAAAGCAGCAATCAATCAATCAATCAATAAAATAAAATAAAAAAATAAAAATAAAGTGAGGATATTAGACTAGATAACCCTTAAGGCTTCTTTCAGTTTCAAAAATCTACGGAACACAGTACTTAACAAGTAAGTTAATATGAGGAAATAAACATTTCCACCACTACTCTCCTTCCAGGCAAATCTGCTTATGCTATTCAGTAGGCCTGGCAAAAATCTTACCATAAAGGTAAATCCTTAACTAAGAAGGCCTAATAAATCACATGGATTGAATTCTGCCAGGCTAACTGAGAATTCTGTAAAATATGTGATAAACTGAAGTTTCTTTCCATATATATATATATATATATATATATATATTCCAATATAGAGAAGAAAAGTGTATAATCGTTACCTTTCAATCAGTAACTTCATTATCTCCTTATTTTCTTGAAAAAGGCAAATGAAGTTGTTTGGCAGGGAAAGATAGTTACATAAATGTTCAAAATGGCTTGTTCCAGAAGCTGCAAATAGAGAAGAAAACAGTTTTGCATATAACAACTAAGAGTAGATCCTATAGGGCAGTAAGCAACAGCAGAGCTTAAAATAAAAAAGGCACGAGATGAAAGAGTTCAATTTTGCTAGGTACATAACCTGTAAGAAGTAAATAAGATAGCACATGGAAGGGATCCACAGAAAATGACATAACTGAAAGTGGAGTCAGGCGACTCTTTTACCAAACTGGTCACAATTTCTTGATGTTTCAGTTTTACCATCTGCAAAATGGGGTACCTGTGTGATATACTTCGTGGGGTTATTTGTGAACATTAAATGACAAAAATAACATATGGGTAGCTCTGGAAAAGTATAAGGCAGTATAGAGACATAAGATGATTTCATCACTGAGAGATGGAGTTAAACACTAACTTAATCATCACTGAAAATGATTAGGAAGGGTAAATTATTCTCTCAATGGTGCCTGGACAACTAGCTAAATTGAGATGCTATTCAACAAACTTTTAGAGAGCAGCATAACATGCAGGCACCCCATGACATGTGCCAGGCACTATGAGGTACAGTAAACTTTAAGTCTACCTTTACACTACTTTTATGAAATGAATTGAAACAAAACACAAAAAACAACTGTGAAACAGCAAATTAATTCCTACATTAAAATCAGATTTATGGGGCTTCCCTGGTGGCGCAGTGGTTGAGAATCTGCCTGCCAATGCAGGGGACACGGGTTCGAGCCCTGGTCTGGGAAGATCCCACATGCCACGGAGCAACTAGGCCCGTGAGCCACAGCTACTGAGCCTGCGCGTCTGGAGCCTGTGCTCCGCGACAAGAGGGGCCGCGACAGTGAAAGGCCAGCGCACCGCGATGAAGAGTGGCCCCCGCTTGCCACACTAGAGAAAGCCCTCGCGTAGAAACGAAGACCCAGCACAGCCAAAAAAATAAATAAATAAATAAATAAGTCAGTCAGGAGCTCTTAAAAAAAAAAAGTAAAATAAAAATACAGATATATATAAAAAAAATCAGGGGACTTCCCTGGTGGCGCAGTGGTTGAGAATCCACCTGCCAATGCAGGCGACACAGGTTCGAACCCTGGTTTGGGAGGACCCCACATGCCGTGCAGCAACTAGGCCCATGTGCCACAACTACTGAGCCTGTGCTCTAGAGCCCGTGAGCCATAACTACTGAGCCTGTGTGCCACAACTACTGAGGCCCGCACACCTAGAGGCCGTGCACCGCAACGAAGAGTAGCCCCTGCTCCCCGCAACTAGGGGAGACCCACGCGCAGCAATGAAGACCCAATGCAGCCAAAATAAATAAATTAATTAAAAAAAAATCAGATTTATGTGTAATTATGGCTATTTTGAACTTCAAGGCCACATGTTTCACATTAAAAAATACTTGAGAGGGGGCAGACAGCAGAAGCAAGAAGAACTACAATCCTACAGCCTGCAGAACGAAAACCACAATCACAAAGTTAGACAAAATGAAAAGGCAGAGGATTATGTCGCAGATGAAGGAACAAGATAAAAACCCCAGAAGAACAACTAAATGAAGTGGAGACTGGCAACCTTCCAGAAAAAGAATTCAGAATAATGATAGTGAAGATGACCCAAGATCTCGGAAAAAGAATGGAGGCAAAGATTGAGAAGATGTAAGAAATGTTTAACAAAGACCTAGAAGAACTAAAGAACAAACAAACAGAGATGAACAATACAATAATTAAAATGAAAAATACACTAGAAGGAATCAATAGCAGAATAACTGAGGCAGAAGACCGGATAAGTGACCTGGAAGACAGAACGGTGGAAATCACTGCCGCAGAACAGAATAAAGAAAAAAAAAGAAAAGAAATGAAGACAGCCTAAGAGACCTCTGGGACAACATTAAATGCACCAACATTTGCATTATAGGGGTCCCAGAAGGAGAAGAGAAAGGACCCAAGAAAATATTTGAAGAGATAATAGCTGAAAACTTCCCTAACATAGGAAAGGAAACAGTCAACAAAGTCCAGGAAGTGCAGAGAGTCCCAGGCAGGATAAACCCAAGGAGGAGCACGCTGAGACACACAGGAATCAAATCGACAAAACTTAAAGACAAAGAAAAAAATCAACAAGGGAAATACGACAAATAACATACAAGGGAACTCCCATAAGGTTATCAGCTGATTTCTCAGCAGAAACTCTGCAAGTCAGAGGGAGTGGCACAATATATTTAAAGTGATGTAAGGGAAGAAACTACAACCAAGAATACTTTACCCAGCAAGGATCTCATTCAGATTTCACAAAGAAATCAAAAGCTTTACAGACAAGCAAAAGCTAAGAGAATTCAGCACTACCAGACCAGCTTTGCAACAAATGCTAAAGGAACTCCTCTAAGCGGGAAAGGGACTAGCAACTTAAAAAATAAAAAACCTTGTAGATACATAGACTGCTGTATCAAAACTGCATGGGAGGGCTTCCCTGGTGGTGCAGTGGTTAAGAATGTGCTTGCCAATGCAGAGGACATGGGTTCGAACCCTGATCCGGGAAGATCCCACATGCTGTGGAGCAACTAAGCCTGTACACCACAACTACTGAGCCTGTGTTCTAGAGCCCGCGAGCCACAACTACTGAGCCCATGTGCCACAACTACCAAAGCCTGCATGCCTAGAGCCCGTGCTCTGCAACAAGAGAAGCCACCACAATGAGAAGCCTGCACACTGCAATGAAGAGTGGCCCCCGCTTGCTGCAACTAGAGAAAGCCTGCACGCAGCAGCGAAGACCCAATGCAGCTGAAAATAAATAAGTAAAACAACAATAACAACAACACAAAAAGTGCATGGGAACAGCAAAACCAAAACCTATGATAGATACACATACAAAAAAGAAAAAGCAACCCAAACACAACACTAAAGATGATCATCAAAACATAAGAGAAGAGAACAAAAGAAGGGAAGAAAAAAGACCTACAAAAACAAACCCAAAACAATTAAGAAAATGGCAATAGGAATACACATATTGATAATTACCTTACATGTAAATGGATTAAATGCACCAATCAAAAGACACAGACTGGCTGAGTGGATACAAAAACAAGACCCATATACATGCTGTCTACAGGAGACCCACCTCAGACCTAGGGACCTATACAGACTGAAAGTGAGATGGAAGAAGGTATTCCACGCAAATGGAAATCAGAAGAAAGCTGGAGTAGCAATACTCATATGAGACAAAATAAACTTTAAAATAAAGACTGTTATAAGAGACAAAGAAGGACACTTCACAATGATCAAGGGATCAATCCAAGACGAAGATGTAACAACTGTAAATATATATGCACCCAACAGAGGAGCACCTCAATATATAAGGCAAATACTAACAGCCATAAAGGTAGAGATCGACAGTAACACAATAATACTGGGAGACTTTAACATCTCATTTTCATCAATGGACAGATCATCCAGACAGAAAATCAATAAAGAAGCACAGGTCTTAAATGACACATTAGACCAGATGGACTTAACTGATATTTATAGAGCATTTCATCTAAAAGCAGCAGAATACACTTTCTTCTCAAGTGCACACAGAACATTCTCCAGGATTGACCACATGCTAGGCCACAAGGCGAGCCTTGGTAAATTTAAGAAAACTGAAATCATATCAAGCATCTTCTGATAACAATGTTATGAGGTTAAAAATAAACTATAAGAAAAAAACTACAAAAAACACAAACACATGGAGGCTAAACAATATGCTACTGAACAACCAATGGATCACTGAAGAAATAAAAGGGGAAATAAAAAAATACCTAGAGACAAATGAAAGCACAACAATCCAAAATCTATGGGATGCAGCAAAAGCAGTCGTAAGAGGGAAGTTTATAGCAATACAATCTTACCTCAGGAAACAAGAAAAATCTCAAATAAACAACCCAAACTTACACTTAAAGCAACTAGAGAAAGAAGAACAAACAAAACCCAAAGTTAGTAGAAGGAAAGAAATCATAAAGATCAGAGCAGAAATAAATGAAATAGAGACAAAGGAAGTAAGAGCAAAGATCAATGAAACTAAAAGCTGGTTCTCTGAAAAGATAAGCAAAACTGATAAACCTTTAGCCAGACTCATCAAGAAAAAAAGGGAGAGGACTCAAATCAATAAAATTCGAAATGAAAAAGGAGAAGTTATAACAGACACCACAGAAATACAAAGGATCATAAGACACTACACGTGGCTATATGCCAATAAAATGGACAACCTGGAAGAAATGGACAAATTCTTAGAAAGGTACAGTCTCCCAAGACTGAACCAGGAAGAAATAGAAAATATGAACAGACCAATCACAAGCACTGAAATTGAAGCTGTGATTAAAAATCTTCTGACAAACAAACGTCCAGGACCTGATGACTTCACAGGAGAATTCTACCAAACATTTAGAGAAGAGCTAACACCTATCCTTCTGAAACTGTTCCAAAAAATTGCAGAGGAAGGAAAACTCCCAAACTCATTCTATGAGGCCACCATCACCTGGATACCAAAACCAGACAAAGATACCACAAAAAAAAAGAAAATTACATGCTGGGACTTCCCTGGTGGCGCAGTGGTTAAGACTCCGCGCTCCCAATGCAGGGGGCCCGGGTTTGATCCCTGGTCAGGGAACTAGATCCCACGTGCATGTTGCAACTGAGAGTTTGCATGCCACAACTAAGAAGCCCGTATGCTGCAACTAAGGAGCTGGTGAGCTGCAACTAAGGAGCCCACCTGCTGCAACTAAGACCTGGCACAACCAAATAAACAAATGTTAAAAAAAAAAAAGAAAAAAAAAGAAAGAAAGTTAGAGGCCAATATCACCGATGAACACAGACACAAAAAGTCTCAACAAAATACTAGCAATCTGAATCCAACAATACATTAAAAGGATCATACACCATGATCAAGTGGGATTTATCCCAGGGTACAAGGATTTTTCAGTATCTGCAAATCAATCAGTGTGATATACCACATAAACAAATTGAAGAATAAAAACCATATGATCATCTCAAAAGATGCAGAAAAAGCTTTTGACAACATTCAGCACCCATTTATGATAAAAGCTCTCCAGAAAGTGGGCACAGAGGGAACATACCTCAACATAATAAAGGCCATATACAACAAACCTATAGCTAACATCATACTCAATGGTGAAAAGCTGAAAGCATTTCCTCTGAGATTAGGAACAAGACAAGGATGTCCACTCTCACCACTTTTATTCAACATAATTTTGGAAGTCCTAGCTATGGCAATCAGAGAAGAAAAAGAAATAAAAGGAATCCAAATTGGAAAAGAAGAAGTAAAACCGTAACTGTTTGCAGATGACATGATACTATATACATAGAAAATCCTAAAGATGCCACCAGAAAACTACTAGAGCTCATCAATGAATTTGGTAAAGTTGCAGGTTACAGAATTAATACACAGAAATCTGTTCCATTTCTATACACTAACTATGAAAGATCAGAAAGAAAATTCAAGAAACAATCCCATTTACCACTGCATCAAAAAGAATGAAATACCTAGGAATAAACCTACCTAAGGAGACAAAAGATCTGTACTCGAAAACTATAAGACACTGATGAAAGAAATCGAAGAAGACACAAACAGATGGAAAGATATACCATGTTTGTGGATTGGAAGAATCAATATTGTCAAAATGACTATACTACCCAAGGCAATCTACGGATTCAATGGAATCCCTATAAAATTATCAATGGCATTTTTCACAGAAGTAGAACAAAAAATCTTAAAATTTGTATGGAGACACAAAAGACCCCAAATAGCCAAAGCAATCTTGAGAAAGAAAAACGGAGCTGGAGGAATCAGGCTCCCTGACTTCAGACTATACTACCTATAGTCATCAAAACAGTATGGTACTGGCACAAAAACAGATATATAGATCAATGTAACAGGATAGAAAGCCCAGAAATAAACCCACACACCTATGGTCAATTAATCTACGACAAAGGAGGCAAGACTACACAACAGTGGAAAGACAGTCTAGTCTCTTCAACAAATGGTGCTGGGAAAACTGGTCAGCTACATGTAAAAAAAATGAAATTAGATGGTTCTTTAACACCATACACAAAATAAGCTCAAAATGGATTAAAGACCTAAATGTGAGAACAGATACTATAAAACCCTGAGAGGAAAACATAGGCTGAACACTCTCTGACATAAATTGCAGCAATATCCTTTTCGATCTGTCTCCCATAATAATGGAAATAAAAACAAAAATAAACAAATGGGACCTAATTAAACTCAAAAGCTTTTGCACAGCAAAGGAAACCATAAACAAAATGAAAAGACAACCCACAGATTGGGAGAAAATATTTGCAAATGATGTGACCAACAAGGGATTAGTCTCCAAAATTTACAAACACCTCATGAGGCTTAATATCATTAAAACGAACAACCCAATCAAAAAATGGGCAGAAGACCATTATATAGACATTTCTCCAAAGAAGACAGATGAGAAGATGTTCAACATCGCTAATTATTAGAGAAATGCAAATCAAAACTACAATGAGATATCACCTCACACCAGTCAAAATGGCTATCATCAAAAAATCCACAAACAATAAATGCTGGAGACAGTGTGGAGAAAAGGGAACCCTCCTACACTGTCGGTGGGAATGTAAATTGGTACAGCCACTATGGAGAACAGTATGGAGGTTCCTTAAAAAACTAAAAATAGAGCTATCATTTGACCCTGCAATCCCACTCCTGGGCATATATCCAGAGAAAAACATGGTCCGAAAGGATACACGCACCCCAATGTTCACTGCAGCACTGTTTACGATAGCCAAGACATGGAAGCAACCTAAATGTCCATCAACAAAGGAATGGATAAAGCAAATGTGGTACATATATACAATGGAATATTGCTCAGCCATTAAATAGAATGAAATAATGACATTTGTAGCAACATGGATGGACCTAGAGATTGCCATACTGAGTGAAGTCAGTCAGAGAAAGAGAAATATCATATGATATCCCTTATATGTGGAATCTAAAAAGAAATGATACAAAGGAACTTATTTACAAAACAGAAAGAGGCTCATAGACTTAGAGAACAAACTTACGGTTACCGGGGGGAAGGGTGGAGGGAAGGGACAGTCAGGGAGTTTGGGATCGACATGTACACACTGCCATAATTAAAATGGATAACCAACAAGGACCTACTGTATAGCACAGGGAACCCTGCTCAATGTTATGTGGCAGCCTAGATGGGAGGGGAGTTTGGATATATGTATATGTATGGCTGAGTTGCTTTGTTGTGCACCTGAAACTATCACAACATTGTTAATCGGCTATATTCCAATATAAGATCAAAAGTTAAAAAAAAAAAAGCAACAAAAAACCACACCTGAATTTGTCACTTTTCACTTTTTAAAATCTGAACAACCCAGTTTATGAATAATGTACAATTGAACAATTTTAACATCTGAAAGCAAAACAAGTACATTTTTGTACATGTACAAAATCAGTACATTTACTGACATCCAAATAAAATCAGATATTTACATAAATATGCATCTAATTCTATAACCTGTACATCACCATAGTCAATTAGCTATGACCTAAACTTTTAATAAGTTTTCATTTTTGCAATGCACTTTAATTCTTAACTTGCTAGAGTGAAAGACTACATACATTTCCTACATTTTGAAAGAAATTAGAAATTACCTTGAATTTCAGGTGGGGAAGGAACTCCATTTAAGTAATGGAAAAACAAAGCAGAACACCTAAGGAAAGGCATGATTCCAGCTCTGACATTCCTCAACAGATGCCAACCAGAGTGCATTTCTTTCAAGGCACTGTGAAAGAGAAAAATGATAACTGGGAAATGTCATTAAAAAATGGTCATTCTAGTTATAGCACAGTGTGAAAACAGACAACTACTATTTGGAATTGATAGCACGTTGGCTTAAAAGGTATGGGTAGCCCTAACTATTACAGGACGTCAGGTATAATTGGTGATATACCCTCCAATGCTGTTATTAAAATTTATAAAAGTTATATAGCTATATAAAGAGAAAATTTGGAAAATAAAAATACTATCCACTATTCTATAACCTTATATCAGCAGGTATTACTTCGGCAAACTATTTTCAAACTAATGTGTCTTAACACAGTTGTACTTGTAACATATAAAATTTAAAATTAACATGATTTTCAGATCATAAACCATAATTTTATTGGAATTTTAATATTCTGGATACCATCAATCATAACCTACACTAAATTACTTCCCTGTAAGCAAACTCTTAGATTGCTTTAAATTCTTTGCTAATATAAATAATATCAGTGTACATCTTTATGCCTATAGGTTTTTCTATATGTTGGATTATTCTGCTAGTGTGGATTCTCAGAAATGGGATAACTTAGTCATAGAACAAACAGTATGGTTCTTGACATATACTGTTAGAAAGCCAAGTGAAGGGACTTATCTGGTGGCTCAGTGGTTAAGAATCTGCCTGCCAATGCAGGGGACACGGGTTCAAGCCCTGGTCTGGGAAGATCCCACATGCCACGGAGCAACTAGGCCCATGCACCACAGCTACTGAGCCTGTGCTCTAGAGCCCGCAAGCCACAACTACTGAGCTGGCACGCCACAACTATTGAAGCCCACATGCCCTAGAGCCCGTGCGCTGCAACTACTGAGCCCACGTGCCGCAACTACTGAAGCCTGTGTGCTGCAACTACTGAAGCCCGTCTGACTAGAGCCAGTGCACCACAACAAAAGAAGCCACTGCAATGAGAAGCCCGTGCACCACAAAGAAGAGCAGCCCCTGCTCGCCGCAACTAAAGAAAGTCCGCACACAGCAACGAAGACCCAACACAGCCAAAAATAAAAAAAAAAAAAAAAAAAAAAAGAAAGCCAAGTGAAACTGTCGTAACCAAATCACAGTGACTCCAATAACATGAGGTTCTAAGAATGTCACTGCACTCCTGCCAGCCCTGGATATACCTTAAAAATGTGTGGGAAGTGCTGTATATTACTCCTCTCTCAAAGATTTCCAATCATGTTAGTATATTAAAAGTTGAGAAGTCCTGCAGGTCACTCCCCCATCTCTTATTTTAAACATGTTAACAGACAGCAATTTCCTTTATTTAACAAATGAATTCGTTTTTCATACTACCACCTCCTAATATTTGGGGAACTGCCTATCATGTAAAGATTACGACCTCACCTTCCTGTATACTGGTGAAGTGTTTTATACAAAGCAAGAACTGCTAATTCTTCTTCCCCAGAAGCATTTTCTTGATCCATGCCATTCTCTTCTGAAAGATAAGGCACTATTAGTACTCTGTATTTGCCTACTAAGTGGATTGATGACCACACCATTTAAGCACTCAAATATATTCATACACTCACATGTAATATGAAAACACTCTCACAAAACACACAGAACTTTAATCCCTCAGGTCAGAACACAGTATTGATCTCCATCCTAACAAGGAGCCCCTTAGGGAGAGGAAGCCAAAGTGCCTCAGGGTGCCAGGCAGCAAGCGGTGAGTAAAATCTGCTAAATATACAGCCTGTGGTACTCAAATATTACTAAACTTATGAAATAAAAAAATAAGTAAAAACATTCACATCACTGAGGTTTTTAACAGAAGGGAAATTGTTTCAAAAATTTTCACATGAGGATAAACAGGATTTTACTGTTTATTTTACTAATTACTACTACAAGTAGCCTAATTATAGTTTATATATTACTCTCATCCAAGCACCTTTTCCTTTAGTACTTTTTTTTTAAACTGAAAAAACTCCAGTACTTCAAGAATCTGACAAAAAGGAGTTACCTGTACATGAGGTAAGTAAGATCTGTATGATGTGTGCCATAGTAACCAGATGGAAAATGTGAAGGTCCCCAGTGCCAAGGCTGATCCCTGAAAAATCTTGACACTGCAATGCCGGGAAGGCGAGCACCAAGCCCACCTGGATACCAAATACAGAAGGTCAGACGGAGCACCTTTCCTTTCACAGCTGAACACGTTTCCATTTTCTTAATGTGATCTCTTTGTGAGCTCAGTCCCTCCCCTTAAGAAATCTCTGTTCTTAAAGGGTACACATGTTAGAAATTCCACTAGGATTGACTAAAGAAAATTATTTAGAGCGTTATTATTTCATTTGATGGGCATTATTATTTCATTTATCCAGTGATTCCCCTATATATAGTTTATTGTTAATAATAACAAAAATAAAACTTGAAATCTTTCTAGGTAGTGAGCAATGGAAAAAGCATGAGTTTTGGACCCACAAAGATCTAGGTATGAATCCAAGATCCTCTTATGAACCTTTTAGACAATTCCTCTGAGTCTCAGTTTCCCTGTTGGTAAGCTGGCGATAATATACGTGTTTTTAATACCTCAGTAATAAGGATGTAAGGACTAAATGAAGATGAATGTGAAAGCAGTCAGGTATACAATAAATGCTAGCTCTCTTGTTAGCCTCCTGCTGCCTGTATGGTGGTGTCAGTGGTGGTGGTTTTCAGAGGAGCAATGGGAACAATAACAATGGCTAACATTTACTAGGGACACATTGCTCTAAGCTCTTTACATTGATTATCCCACTGAGTTTTGACACAGTTGTATCAGGTAGGTATTAACCAACTTACAGGCACAGAATATGATGCCCAAAGAGATTAAGGGGGCAGCACTTGGGGCTGCTGTACGTGGTGGTACACTCAGTGTCCTGAGTAAGGGGACCTGGTTGAGGTGGGGCTGAACTTCAGCCTGGCCAGTGCTGAGCTGGCACCACCCGCACCTGCTCAGAAGACATGACTTTCCCTAATCCACACAGAGAGACTGTTGCTAAGCAGTGTTACCAGAGGGCTGTATCTGCCCCAAAGCACCGTATGGGCTGGCAGCAGCCCTTACATTACTAGTGCTTTTTACTTCTCTAGAGTGAAAAGCATAGAGAGGTTACATTACTGACCTCAGCCACAAGGCAAAAATAAGACAGATTGGATTAGACACCCAGGTCAAGTCTCTCAACTGGATTCCTTAACATTTTCTTTTTGAGGATCTTCAGAAAAGAATTATACTCAGAAGTAGTAAGAATAATAGGTGATAATTCCTCTTGTCTGCCTCTGCATTACTCATCAAGTCTAAGATAAAGCTATATAATATGATAAAAATTTCAAACACAAATTACAAGATACCCACCAATAAATGAAACATGTCGATATCTAATATGCATGGAAGGTCTCCGTGGTTGTCACCAGGCACCAATGCTAATGTTTAAAGAAAAATACATGAGCACATATTATATGTCAATGTAAGTATTAAATTATTTTTAAAATGCATATAATCTAGTTTAAATTTATTTTTTGCAAGCTATATATGAATTCATGAGCTAGAACTTGTATATAAGACAAACAGTATTACCAAAATATTTCTTTCAAAATGGAGGGAAGTTTCACCACTAAAAACAAAACTACAGAAGATGAGAAATGATCATAACATATATGGTACATGTATTAATACTCACATGCAAAAAGTTTACAAAAGTGTCCTTGTACCACTGAAGGTGATGCCACTGTCCAATGTGCTGCAGCAAATCTTGTTAGTGACCTAAGACAGTCATCCTGAAACAAAGAGACGACAAAATTAACAAAGAAGCCAGCATATGAAGTAGTTCTCCTCTTTCAGGAATGTTAGTTCAAAGCACAGCTAGTTGAAGTAAAGCTGGATGCACAATGAAATCTCTAGATGGTATGGAACTGAATCTATGACATCTTTAATGGCATGTCTCTAACATGGAATACATGGAATGGAAAATATCTAATTGTATGCTGAATAAAAGAAGGCTGTCTCCTGTTACCATGCTGCTAGTTCTCTGTGGAAAAGTTAAGGAGGACACATGCGTCAAGACAGACAGCAAACAAAAGAGACTCCCAGGAATGTGATGCAGTATTTCTTTATATTTAGTCTAAATAAATACTCTAAAATGTGGGAAACACTTCAAATACTGGGGAAACTACGTGCAAGAAGATGGTTGTACAAAACAGGGTGCCTGTAAACATCAAAAACTGTTATGGAGACTATGTGGAACAATGAGAAAACTCTTAATGTAAAGTGAAGAATAGAGTAGAAACAAAACTACATGTAAATATCTATTATAATAAAGTATAAACATGTTAATGAAAAAGACAGATGGGTGATTGACTTAAGTTTTTTCTTCCTGCTTAATTCTCTATTTTCTAAATTTTTTGTAATGTTGTTTGGTTCAATAGATATTGAGGACCTACCATACGCTAGTCTTGGTTTTGAAGATCTCAAAATGAAAACTCACTCCCCCACCCCCTGCTCTCAAGGAGCTCACAGCCTTGAGGGTGGGAAGGAAAAGAAAAGGTGGGGAGGGGACAGCTAAAGGAGGCAGCATCACAGATGAGGTATACCCCACTTCATGGCTCAGAAATTTCCCAGTGAAGGCAAAGCTTGAAGAACTTCTTAAAGAGGAGTCATCTGCTTAGGGCACTCGAGCAGAGGCAAAAGACTGGGACTAGCATTTGGGGACCAGTAATGATTCTGCAATCCTGGCCCATGGATGTGGGGATTGGCAGGAGGTGAGTGATAATGGAGAAGTAACATTTAAGAGATATGATCAGGGTTACTTTTTAGAGAACCTCTCTGATAATATATTAGGAGAGAGTGAGATTCAGGGTAGAGACAGTTACAATAATCTAGGCAAGAAAAGATATAGGGGCTGAACCAAATCAGCAGAAGTAGGAATGGAAGAACTAGGACAAATATGCAGGAGAGAAATTCAACAAACTCTGCTGATCAGTTGGATACGAACATCCAGACCAAATGATGCATCCAAAAGGACTTGCAAGTTTCTGGCTTGGTCACCTGGATGGACAGTGGTGACATTACCTAAGACTCTAAATATAGGAAGAAAAATTAATTTGGATTGTTCAGTTTGAGGTATCCTTAGGAGATCCAGGTAAAAAAATGAAACAGGCACTGAGAGATAATAGATCTGGTTTAGAGATAAACAGGTGGGAATCATTTGGATATAACTGGAATCAGAGACTTAGATGGGGCTGACCAGGGAAGAGTATCAGATGACTGAGGCATGGGCCAAACTCTGGGGGTTTAAAATAACATTTACAGCACAAAGGAGGGAAAGCAGACTGAGAAGGAGCCGCCAGAAAGGTAGGGAGAAAACCAGGAATGTCACAGAAATCAAGAGAGAAAATGAGTTTCAGAAAGAAGTAGTTATCAGAATTAAGTAAATAGAATGTCAAATAAGGGCTGAAAAATGCCCACTCACAATGATAATGAGATCATTTGGTGAACTTGGCAAGAGGTGTTTCCGAAAAGTGAGAAAGTGTTGGCGAGGGGTGGTGGTGGTGAAGCCAAACTGCAGGGAGTTGAAAAGTGAAGAGTTAGCAAGAAATTGGAGCCAGAGTATACATTATTGTTTAAAGATGTTTCACTGTGTATAAAATTTCTCTTAGGATGTGAAGTGAAATTAAAAACTGTAGGTGCTATTTATCTGTATTTAAACACTTTTCATTGCATGGTGAAATAAGTGAAATATGCTTTAAAATGGCTTGCTTGGTCATAAAAAGGAATGAAAAAGCTAGGGTGATAGAAGATAATATTGAGGGCAAGAGTAAGAGGAGGAATAATGGAGCACACTTGTGAACAGGGCAAGTGCCAGGAGTGAAAGAGGTAGAAGAAGGGATAACTGATGGAGAGGGGATGGATTCCAAACAATAGATGGAAAGATAAGCTACTTTTCCCGGAGGTCCCTTATCCTCTGATATAGGAGGGAAAGGTCAGTGGAGAGGTACGTAAATTTGAAAAGCGCAAGTCAAAAAAATAGAATGAGTTTGTCCCTAATGGCTATATACTTTAAAAAATTAAATTTCTCTTATGAACGTAGAAAAAAAACTTAGATAAAATATTAGCAAATCAAATATAATCATATACAAAAAGGATACTCTACATGACCAAGTTGGGATTATTTCAGGAATGCAAGGTTGCTTTAACAATCAATATAAACAGATTACACAAAATCATATTAGCAGAAAAATAGATGAAGAGCCAACAGTGTACCAAAGAGGCAGAGTGAAGTACACAGAATCAAGAAAATGTGTAAGAACTGCCTTAAAAACCAGACAAAATAAACTCTATTCTATACATTTGTGATTGCCTTTTCAATATCAGCATACTTACCAACTCTTATTTACTGTAGCAAAAGAATGTCAGTCAACATTGATAGTCATATCCCAATCCATCATATATCACAGTTAAGAACACAGGGAACTGCTATTCTGCTGATTTACCACAAAGACACAATTCAGGGCAGTTTTAATACCAGGGTCTACTCCTACATATTCCAATTTAATAAGTCAAAGTGACCAGGTATCTGTATTTTTAAAAAACTCCAAAGAGTTAGGGCTCTTACATCAGTGGTTCTCAATCCTGGCCTCGGGGTGGGGGGAAGCTTTTAAAAAAATATTAATGCCTGGGGCCTATCTCCAGAGATTCTGATTTAACTGACCCATAGTAGGGCCTAGGCAATTTTAAAAGCTCCCCAGGTGATTCTACGTGAATAAAATTACATGCACTTTTATGATTATAAGTTTGAATGGTTAAGTAGAAGAAGAAGCTGACACTAGCTACATTGTAAAAATTAGCAAGCTTTAATTGTATATTCCTTCACTTTTCTAGGCATTAAATGTACTGTTTTGACATTAATTTGTACTTATTTACATGTTGCTTATAATGGGTAGTCAAATGTGGTAGAGGGTATGTTCTGATCTCTATTTCCAACTACGGCACTAAAAATTCAAGAACAAGCATTTTGTTTTTAGTTCCCCATCTCCCCAGCTTTTCACATGTTTAACCAAAGAGATGAAGTCTATTTAAAAGAAAAATAATGAAAAATTAAATTATAAACATTACGTCTTCAGTATTGTTACAGAAAATGGGTTTTACCTCAAAAGGAGTGAACCTATGCTTAAATAACCATTTCAGGTTTTTTGGATTAAAAAAAGCAGAACAATCTAATTTCTACTCCACCATTCCATGAATTGAGTAAACTGATAACTTACCAGTCTGCAAGGCAAAGGACTGAACAACGGTTTATCTTCATCACTTAAAATTCTTTCTGAGGATTAAAAATGGTAAAGATGGTAAATTTTATGTTTTGTACATTTTATTACAAGTTTAAAAAAAAGTAAAAAAAAATTCTTTCTCCCGAAAGCACAATATTGTCAGGTTTTAAAATCTTTAAGTCATTTCACAAGAATTAACTTTGAGTAAGAAGTAAAAATGAGGAAACATTCCCTTAACTGACAAGAAGCTATAACCACCACTAAAATGAGTTCTCTGTTGCTGTGGTTAATTTATAAACTGTCAATCTAATATTTTGTCAGCACACTACATTTCCTGCTCCAAAGTCTTTATATTATTTGATATTGTTGCCCACTTTAAACATCTCTGTTTAAATACAGGATTCTACACACAACTCATTTCAATGTATGTTTGAGATTTAAAGACACAACTCTGAATCTCTTACCTATGCTTTGGATGGTGTACGCGCAACTACCCCAGCACATTATGGGGACACGGGGATCCTCTTCATTGGGATGAACCTTTAGTCCCACCTTATAAGTAGCAGTTCCAAATGTTGTTAGCATTTCTTTTATGCTTTCAGAATAAGGATTCCTGAAGTGAACATGTACAGGATTAGCTCAAAACAATGTGCTCACATCAATCAAAGGGCTCAGTTTCTTAACAGCTATTTTCTATGTTGGAATTGAACCACTGAAACTACCTAAAGATAGTTGTATGAAAAGGGGGAATGAAAGACATGCAAACGGTCCCTGCCTGAGAGGGGTTATGCTCTACTTGGGTTGGCAGCAGTGAGGCACAGGCCTGAAAACAAGGTATTAGGGTGAAGGTCTACACACTGAACTATTGGATCCTGGACCTCTTCCCCATCTCAAGAACATCAGCAATGTGTACCCACTGCCATAGATTTTAGTTTCTCCAGTGAAGAATTCTCAGGAAAAGTCATTTTTACACATTGACATTTGGGGGTCCCAAGTGAAAGACTGGTGGGGGCCTGATCACCTCATTGTGAGGCTCATAGGTCAGCAAGCTCCAACCTGCCCACCAGGTATCCAGTGAGCTTCTTAGTGCCTTGTTCTTGAAGTCACCGAAGGACCAATAAATATTTAAGAAAAGAAACATCAAAGACATAAACACCAAAATAAGCAGAAAAAAGGAACTCAGGGAAAACAGAGACAGGGTAGAAAACAACCAATTTATAAAAAAATTAGGGGACTTCCCGGGTGGCGCAGTGGTTAAGAATCTGCCTGCCAATGCAGGGGACACGGGTTCGATCCCTGGTCCGGGAAGATCCCACATGCCGTGGAGCAACTAAGCCTGTGCGCCACAAATACTTAGCCTGCGCTCTAGAGCCCACGAGCCACAACTACTAAGCCTGCGTGCCACAACTACTGAAGCCCATGGGCTTAAAGCCTGTGCTCCGGAACAAGAGAAACCACCACAATGAGAAGTCTGCACACCGCAACGAAGAACAGCCCCTGCTCGCCGCAACTAGAGAAAGCCCGTGTGCAGCAGTGAAGACCCAACGCAGCCACACATACATACCTACATACACACCTACATACATACATACATACATACATAAATAAATAAATAAATAAGGGGATCAGTCCAAGAGGGCCAAGAATGAACTAACAGTAGGACTACCTCAAAGAATGGAAAAACCAAGAGGAGAAAATTATCTAAGGAACAAAATAAAACATTCCCCAACCTGAAGGGTATGAATCTTCAAAGAGCCTGTTGAAAACGTGGCGAAATGAATGAAGAAAGACTCACATGTCAAGGAATATCACAGAGAAATTTCAGAACATTGGTAATTAATGAGACAATAACAACAGTTTCCAGAAGTAATAAAGTTACAAAGGAACAGGAATCAGAATGGTGTTAATTTCTCAGTGGGTGCTAGAAGTCAGTAAACACTGCCTTCAAAATCTAGATGTAAAGTTACTTCTAACCTATAATTCTATACCCAAACCATCCATCAAGCATATGGATACAATAATAAATGTATTTTCAGACATGGAAAATTTAACACCCAGGCACCTTTTCTTAGGAATCTGCTGAGAGATGCAACATGAGGGAGTAAATTAAGAAAGGAAGGAGAGGACTTCCCCAGTGGTCCAGTGGTTAAGATTCCGCACTCCCAAAGCAGGGGGTGTGGTTTCAATCACTGGTCAGGGAACTAAAATCCCACATGCCACAGGTGTGGCTAAAAAAAAAGAGAGAGAGAAGGATACAAGATCCGGCAAACAAGAGGAGCAGGGCTAGGGGAAGTCTCAGGGTGACAGCTGTGCCCTGTCCTGATTGGCGTGGGAGGGCAAAGGCTGTGGGAGGAGGGCTCCAGGAAGGAAGATCATCTGATGAATCTGAGCACTGATAGCTACTGCTAGGCATCTGACAGGTCTATTGCAACGTTTAGGGGAAAAAAGAGTATTATATACATAGAAAACCAAGTATATGAAAAAAAATAAGGTAATTATTAACCACAGGAAAACAAAATTGTATAAGAAAGGAAATTTAACATACAACTTATCAGTAGAAACAATTATAATATAAAAACTGACAAATGATTTAACCAAAAATTGTGAAATAACTCTATAGGTAGACTGGCGAGGAATAGGGAATAGGGTAGAGGTCAAAGTTGAATCCTAAATTACTAGTCAACAGAAAGATACTGTTTAAAAAAATAATAAATCAAGACACAGCTGATTAAGCATTTTAATTAGAAATATGGAAGTACGTAGCAGAAGAAACAAAATGACAGGACTGGGGATAGGGAGGAGGAATTTGAGAGGCACAGGACTGATGTTCTTTCTGTTTAAGCCCTCCAGTAGTATTTTTACTGAGTAATTTAGTATTTGCCAGGCACAGCTTCCAGGTAACGTTAAATGTATTGTCATTTTATCTTTATAACACTTATGAGGTAGATATTATTATCTTCCCTTTACAAATGAGGAAACTGAGTGAGATACAGAGAGGTCAAGCAATTTGCACAAAGTTGCACAGCTTATAAGCAGTGGTGCTGGAACTGAACAAAAGCAGTCTAGCTCTAGAATCTGGGTTATACCTTGTAACTTACTGGCTATGGGTAAAATTGGGCTGAAAACACTCTGGTTTTGGTCCTGAGTTACTAAGAGGTTGGTGGGGCCATAAATAGAAAACAGAAGTCAGAAGGAAGCATGGGCTTTGGTGGGGGAGCTGAGCAGCTTAGGTTTAGATGTACTGATGAGGTGTTGTCAAGGAGAGCCAGATAAAGGGGTGTAGGAGGGAGTCAGGAACATAGACTAGGAGAGGTTTGTGAGAATTAAACATGCCATGTAGTTCTTAGGTTTTTATCAATACACCTGCAGTAAATATTCTTAAGTCTCAGAATTCAAGATCAGTGTCCTATAACATTTTGCTCCCTAACTTGACAAACGATATTCTTACTAACTGCTCACTTAATTTTTCATTTCAAGTGGGCCAAATTTAAAAGGAATAATATACTCACTTAGGATGAAAATCAGGCCTAAATCCTTCAGGGAGCTGCAATTCATCCACATTTTCTAAATTCCTTGATAAGGCAGTATCTACAGAAACAAGCATTTTATACTATTATTCTTTAGTCCACAATATTTCTATAAATTTCAGTCATAAATTTCATTCTAAATTTAGGTCAAAGAAATTAAAAACAATGGGAAAAATTCCCATTAATGAAAACCAGTATAATATATATTCAAAGCATGAGAAACACTATTGCTCTGGATGACCTAGGTACCTTCTTCAGTCACCTGTGCTTCTCCTGAAAAGTAAAGCCACTGGAATGTAGCTAGGGAAGGTAAGAAAAGGAAGAGTATGCTGTTTTGTTTCCTTATAAACCAATGGTATAAATTCTGCTCAGACTGCTTTCCCTCAAGGTCAGAAGTGCAGTGCATGTCTATCAAACTTGGGAAGCCCTTGGTAATGCCAACAATATAGTGAGTCAGCCCACAGAGAATAAAGCCAGCTCTTCCATACTCAGTTACATCTCCCCCACCCCCAGAAGCTCTTCAATAAAATGGGGGAGTAAGTGAGAAGTATTTATCATAAACTTCACATGAGCTTGTGTGTTTTCAAGGAATAAGGAGTAATGTAGCAGATTCAAATTTAGTTCATTAAGACAAAGAAAATTAGAGAAAGTCAAATTTTAAAGTGAGAGGTTTCACTTTTAAAATATTTTAAAACAATTTATTCTGAAACTATATTTCCCAATGGTCTCAGATGTTAGGGAAAAATGAAAGCAGGTTATCAGAACTTACTAGGAGTATTTTCTTCTTTCCTAAGAACCTGTAATGCTTTTATTTGCTGAGATATTGTTCTAATCCACTGAGTCAGATTTGGTTGGTCTGAAAAATGTAACCTGCTAGAAAAGATTATAGAGAGTGTTTAGTATTCTGTTGCTGCTTAGTTTAAGATACAAAAAGACTCCTTAAATGATCACAGGTATATTTTAGACACCTTCAAATATTAAAAAAACAAAAAAACAATAAAAAAACCTAGAGGAAAATTTGTTGCTTTTTAAAAAGTCAGAATAGATATTTACCAATGGAAATGAAAATACATTATTCGTCAATATGATGCTAATAATTATTAGCAACACAGTGAATTATTTGTCAAATATTTCACTTTTTTGGTACTGGAATTTACTAGTATTTCTTAAATATCACAATCACCACACCACGGACACTATTTATTGAGTGCTTATTATGTTGCAAGCATTTAGTTATGTTGTAAGCATTTTACAGTATTATATTTAATCCTCAGAATCTTCTTAATGAAATAGCTTATATTATTGTCCCCATTTTACAGATGAGGAAACTGAGGTTTAGAGCTATGTTACTTGACTAAAGCCATATATGGGACAGATGTGGCATTCAAACCCAGCTATATCAGACTCCACAGCCTGTGTTCTTTTAACAAATGTGCCGTAACTGACTCTCCTGGGAAAAAAAGCAAAACCTGAACCACAAAAGTGATTGTTTTCTCCTTACATGCAGAGAATTCTTAATCTAACAATGACTAATTTCTTTACCAGTTCAAATGCAGGTATAAGTCAGCACCATGATATGCTTTTTTGATTAAAAAGCATGAGCTTACATGCATATCTAATGGTATTTTAAGAACACTGTGTGGTAGCATAGACTAAGACACCATGGTTTTAACTCCTAAAATTGAAGAGAAAAAAACTGACCCTGCTTTATTTAAACCCAAATAGTAGTACAGAAATAAACAGATGATTCATTTTCACAAAACTCAAATTAGTATTTGTGAATGTAAGACAGATACCATAACTGAGTAACAAAGGTCAGGTCTGAAGAGGAGACACTACCAAATTCATATCTGAAATGAGTATGTCTAATACTCCTATTAACTAAAAGTGCACTAAAAATTATGAAATGACAAAAACTTTGTATTTTTTTTTTTTTTTTTTTTAAACTTTGTATTTTAAATACACTAACAGATTTTCACTTTTTGGTCCAATTTTTGAATTGGCCAGTAAATTGCAAAAAATTATATTTAATTGTTAGTATGTTCAATAATGTCAGTTTGAGCTGCCCCTTCTACCCCTAGCAATTTACTGAGCATCTCTTAAAAAGTATGAGGGAGATATTTAAAGTGGGGTCTTAGAAATAAAGGAGACAGTTTTCATGAACACATGGGAACTTTATATCCCTTACAGTGCTTACAGGTGACCAAGAAACTGTTATATTTTAGCTTGTTCCTTTCTAAAAACCAAAATCATATTTCATAGGTCAGGTAGAAGAAATAACTAAGTAAAAAGTTTGGAAAGTACCTGGAAAACATTATGCATTTACCTAGAGTGATCTCCTCACCCAGCTGTGGTTTATTATTTCATTACCTTCAAAGGAAACTAGTTCTTTGATATAAAGGTTTTATGAGCCAAAACTTACCTATTAAAAATATTTCTTGGAGGAAGCAGCAGAGGAATAACAGTATTACTCAAGCATTCACAAAGGGGACAAAGGAATTCTCCATTTTCTACATCATAGCTTGTATGTAAGCGTAATCTCTGTTGCCTTCGCTGTTCTTTAGCTTGAACGGAATCAAAATACCTTTACAATTAGAAAACATGAGGCATCAAAAACAAAGGTAATTTTTAAAAATGAGAGCCACAAGCTTCAACATTTTAAATAATTTGTTTCCACAAAAAAATCTAAAAATTAAAATCTTGAAATGACCTGAATTATTTTTAACAGTGATACTTTGAGTTGTTGTAATTACCAAAATGGGTTAAGAGTTCTAAAACAGGAGAATCGAAAAAAAGACTGCCTTGCAAACAATCATTCACAATGTAGCATATTTCTTGGTCCCAGTGCTCTGTGGTTACTCCCCCAGCCAGGGCTGGTGACTACTTACTAGGGGCAGTTCATAACAACTCGATGAGCAGAGTACTAGAATAACAGCACTAATTTGTTGGTTTTGCAGAAGCATAGAAAGCACCAAAGTAGAATAAGTTTGAAGTTATCCCATCTTAGCTCAGGGAGCCATGACAATCTTAGGAACTAACCAGACAAGTGCTAGCATCTTCAGAATCAAGAGTTGTTCACCCTGGACCCAAAGAAAGACGTATTTCTAGGGTTTATACCACTGTGAAAATCCTTTACTTCATCTAGTCTGTTAGATCCCCACATTAAAAAATACACTTGATATACTATGAAGTTTCTAAGTCACTCCTTTAAATGTAATGACAAAGCAAATTAATTTTGTTATTTATTAGGCAGTAATACGGAGTTTTCTTCTTCAAACATCTTTAGTTCTTTTTCCCTTTTTCTAGATGGAATTTCCTTTATTAAAAAATTTAATTTTGAGCCTTTGGATAAGCTTCTCTTTACTAATATTAAGAATATAAATTACCTTTGCCAACAATGGGCATGCATAATGTGCCCACAGCTACCAGTATGTGTTCCACAAGACAGATCAGGGTGCATGAATAATGGATCATATTTTTCTGCATTATAAAACAAACAAAAAACAAAGCGAAAAACCAAGCATTTAATATTCCTGTAACAAATGTACAACTTTAAATTGTGAAATCCTTACTAAGGGCCTGTAAACTTCAAATGAAATGCTAGTTTATTCCTTTGATTTGAGATACCAATAATTTTACCAATAAATTTATAAAAATTTATAATAATTTATATTTATACCAATAAATTTATAATAATTTATGCAAGACCCCGGATTATTCAGAATACAGGACTCTCTAATTTTCATTACCCTGAGCAAGTTAATGAAACATCCCTGAATTGTTAACTGAAACTGGAATCCCATATTTAAGTACATCTAATCTTTTGAACATTTCACATTTTCAGGGCACTGAGAGACTCCTATTCCCTGAAAATGCCCTGAGCCTGAGGTAAAAGGGATATTCTTCAGGGAGAGGTCTTTAATACCTTCAGGGCAGCTGGGTCACAATGATCTCTAACAAAAAAGATGTCCTGGCCGTAGAGGAGAATCTGCCTAAAGACAATCATGCAGAGACTAGCCACAATTACTATACCAGAGTCAAAGCTGCAGCAAAATATCTGGGACAGCAGCCCAGACCAGAGTAGGGAAAAACGGGCAATTCAGACAGTCTTCCGCTCTGGTACTAATTTTTTATATTTAAAGGAGATGAAAAATGAAGACAAACATAAAGTGGGTAGCTGGCTTCTTTGGGAATTCTTGGAATTCTCTACATAAATTAGTATAATCTTAGAAATTCCCTAACATTAAATTACTCAAGTTTCAATTTGCTTTATATAATGGAACAGTGCAAATTTCACAGCATAAAGAAAATCTTTTATGATATAAATTGTGAAAGCATTAAAAAAATCCACTTATAGGCAAGTACTAAATATAATTGGTGACTTTATCTTCAGCCTGGAATGAAATTTGTAAATCACCTAGTACAAATGATCATTTCTTAAGGTGAAGCTGACCAATGTATCGTAACTAGGGTGCTTGAGAGCCACACTGTGAAGACTTTCATTATAGAGAAAAGGCAAACTTACCAGTGGTCTCTCAAACCTCCTTCCAATCATACAATGTGAAAAGCACTAGCTAAATAAGTGCTTTGAAAATTAAAACACAGTTCCTACTCTCAAGAAGTTTACTGGTATCACTGAGGCATATGCACACATAAACAAATGTAAGAGTAGAAACATGAAAGTATCTGCTGTGGACATAATAAGGTGTAGCCCAGAAGCCCCTGCAGGAATGAATGACTTACTCCCTCAGCTGTTAGAAGAGGGCACTCAACTGTCATCCCTCTTTAAGGGACTTTGCTCAGGGTCACACTACTTTGATCAAGGTCACACCTCTTTCCAGAGGTAGGTCACAACCAGTCACTGATCAGTGTCAGGGTATAAAGACCCAGCCCCCTTGCCCCAACTTGGGACACCTCTGAAGGGCCATCCAGCTCCAGACCTCCCATGGGGTTGGCTAAGGTCTTTTGGGGACTGCATCATAGCTCAACTTCTCCCTTTGCCCAAACCTGCTTCCTTCCCCTCCATTCCATAGATGTTGATCCCAAGACTCTCTTGAATAACATCCTGCACTGCATGGTAATCTCTATCTCAATAATCTAAATGAGAATCTGGCTCAAGGACAGCTTCTCACAGGGGTGACTCACACCACTGTTCTCAAGGGATTCCACCTTGGATCTATCTATGAGATAAAATAATTATTGAGATAAAATAGTTATTGTTATTTCAGTGTCAACTAATTATTGGACTTTACAAATGTGAAGAATGGGAAAGACTGTTAAGTACCGAAGTATGTTAATGAAACAAAGAACAGCTTTCTTTTGAATCCCTGCTATTTATCAGCTGTGTAATTCAGGCATAATACTTAACCTTCTGGAGTGTTTCCACATCTGTCAAGTTCATTCCTGTCTAAGTTACCTGCTCAAGATACCACCAAGCCTACAGTTATTATTAGGGTAATAAAATCTCTGTATATCACCTACCATACTATGTGGCAGTCATTATTAATAGGGAGGATGAGGATATAGCTATGACTTACCTGGATCCTGAATGAATTTACTTCTGTTTTTTGATAATACAGTTGATCTCTGAACAAATGCTGCCAGGACCATTGCCCTGCTTTCCACCTTGACCTCTTGCTCTTCTTGACACAATATACAGGTAACAAATTGTCTCTGTTCAGGGACCCGAGTTTGTGCTGGGCCCAATGCCGTAAGAGTCATATCTGAAACCATAGGGCTGCAATAAAAAGGTTAGGAGTATAATTAATGAGCCTAAGAAGTTTCTATAGAATCATAAAACAGTAGATTCTAAGTAAGTAGAAACGTATTTAAAACATGCAGTTTTTTGTTTTTTTAAAAAAATATTTATTTATTTATTTGGCTGTGCCGGGTCTTAGTTGCGGCACGTGGGATCTTTGATCTTTGTTGAGGTGTGCGGGATCTTTAGTTGTGGCATGTGAAGTCTTAGTTGCAGCATGTGTGATCTAGTTCCCTGACCAGGGATCGAACCCAAGTCCCCTGCATTGGGAGCGCAGAGTCTTAGCCACTGGACCACCAGGGAAGTCCCTAAAACACACAGTTTTGATGACTTGATTTGAGAGACCCAAGTCTTTCATATGTATCAAAACCATCTCCTTCAATCCTCAGAGCAATCCAATATGCAACACATAAGCCAGACACTAAGTTAACTGAGCCCAGTGTATTCATTCTTTTATGAATCTCAAGGGTCTTCTGTATAACTTACATTTTAAGCATACATATGAATTCTCTTATCTATAGTCAAGAGACATGCTCATAATCATATGCTAATAAACTCAGATTTCTAAGATTAAGTCCTCTAACTACGAGGCCACGAAGTTTATCTATCAACTCTTCTAAGTTATTCTAGGATTAAGTGTACTTATAAAGAAAAAAACCAAACATCTTCCTCAATGGAGAACCATGGTCAAGAGTTTCAAAAATTGTGATTAATTTTTACCTATTATCAAGAACAGCAGAGATAGAGGCATCCAGTTCTAATGTCTGCTGAAAGAGTTCTTTGTTCTCATCAATAAAGTGCCGCTGCATCTCAGACATCTGGGCCATGATCTTCTCTCTGCGCAGTCTGGCAATCTCGGCTTTTCTCTTCCTCTCAGCTTTGTCTTTGTCTCTCGAACTCTGAAATTACGCTTCATTTAATTAGACCATTAGAGGTTAAATGCACATCTTTTCCCCCAAAGCAGAAACATCTTTATTGTAAATACTAATTAAAAACTATTCTATAATCTCACTTATCTAAACAAAGAGAAAAGATTTCTTAATCAACCTAACATGTTAAAAGAAAAAAAAAAAGGCAGTCCAAAAAGACAGCTACAAAAATATAAACAAATAGTGGCACACTTCTTGGGATTTACATGTTTGTGAATAATATCAACTACCAACTTACTGCAGATAAATTTGTTTATAGTGAGCTTGCCACAATTTTTCAGTATTACCACAATTTACATCTTATACCTCTTCCATTATGGTTCCTTCTGTCTCTGCCACAGGACTGGTGGATGAACTCTCCCTTATCTTCTTAATAGCATTAAAAGTCTATGAAAAAAAATATCGTTATTCTGAAGCTATGAAACATTATAAAAATTTAAAGATAAACATGTAATATTTCTCACAAAAAGCAGAGTGATGCAGGAAATTTTACCTTTAATATCCACCTAATCATATCTTTGTGGACTTCTAGGTAGGGAGCATTTTGTAGTGTTTCCAGCATAGCTAGTATGCTAGGAGAGTTGTTTGGTGCTTCACCAGGTTCTGAGGCGGAAGAAAAAAAGGGCACACAAACAACAGCTAAGACTTCATAGTGCTTATTACTATGCACAAGAAGATAAATGAAGTTGCTTATAACATTTGCCCATCATTTGCCCATCATTTGATTACAGCTCTACGTAGAAATTTTCAATACCTCTCGAAATGTGATATATTTGTATTCTACAAACAAGTTGTTAACAACTAGAATGCTTTAATCATTCAAAACTGACATCTTATACAAAATGATTATTTTAACATAGCCTCTAGCAAAATTAAATAAAAACCCAGCTGAAAGGTCTACCTGAGATTTTACAAGTCTAAGAAAATGAATTAGGATTATAGGAGTCCATGTGTATATAACATGTATCTATTTGTTTTGACCTTTTCTTTAATGAAAACCTAGATTCAAAAGAAAACAAATTTCTTCCTCTATGGATTACTTTTTTATTTTGAGAAAAAGATACAAAAGTCCATTACTCTCAAGAGTACATTTAATCCAATATTAGCTAATTTAGTTTTATAGTGGGAAATACCCAATTATTAATTTTCTTGATTTAAGAAACATTTCTGGCAAAATATTACTCTAAGAGGGTAAGAGACTGAACTATGTGATCTTTTTGAAAAAATGTAATTTAATTTGTTATTTTTTGGCCGCACCACATGGCTTGTGGGATCTTAGTTCCCTGACCAGGGATTGAACCTAGTTCCTCAGCAGTGAAAGCTCCGAGTGCTAACAACTGGACCGCCAGGGAATTCCCTGAACTATGTGATCTTTAATACTCTTCCAGATCTGAAATTTGGTGGCTGTGGGTTAGGGATCTGACTCTAAATAGTTTGTCTTTTGTTTGTATGTATGTATGTATGTATTTATTTATTTATGGTTGCACTGGGTCTTTGTTGCTGTGCACAGGCTTTCTCTAGTTGCGGCGAGTGGGGGCTACTCTTCGTTGCGGTGCGCTGGCTTCTCATTGCGGTGGCTTCTCTTCTTGCAGAGCACAGGCTCTAGACGCTCAGGCTTCAGTAGTTGTGGCACGCGGGCTAAGTAGTTGTGGCTCGCGGGCTTAGATGTTCCACGGCACATGGGATCTTCCCGGCCCAGGGCTTGAACCTGTGTCCCCTGCACTGGCAGGCAGATTCTTAACCACTGTGCCACCACAGAAGTCCCAATAGTTTGTTTTAATTATATAAAATGTTTAAAGAGAAACAGGAGGACTGTCTAGAGAAAATGATGATTGTTGAAAGAAAAAGAAAGAAAGAAGCAAAAGAGAACCTGAGATCAAATGAAATTAGGGAGTTTTCTGTGTGGTTATCCCAAAGTAAAAAAACTGCAGATAAAGAAGGTACAACAGATACAATGTTAATGTTAATTGATAGAAAGAAACACTGGCAGAGAAAAGAGCTGGGAAAGGCTGGCACCCAAGAATATAGTCTTCAGTGGGGAAAGACAGTTCCCCTTCTTCCTCCCACTTACCTGGATGTGGGCAAAAAGGGAAAAATAGAGATTTAGCAGCAACCAGGACTATTCCTCCTCATCCCCCAGTAGAGCCTAGTATTCTCACAGTCCTTATCTTTTAGGAAGAAATGGCAGAGAACACAATACTAAACAAAGTTACAGAAATACTCGCTTGCAATCAAGGAATTCAGAAACTCCTATTATACCACCACAAATTCATTTAAGCATCTCAGCAAATCACTGATTGCAGGTCTGGAGCAGGGAAAGTACAAGATGAGCCTCAGACACCTTTTGTGCCAGAAAGCAAGGTGGTGCTCAGATACTAATGGGGTTGGGTCAAAAGGACACAGAGCCAATTGAACAGACTCCCACTGCCCAGAAGTGGCACAGTTTGAGCATCAAAAGGAGTACTGATTATAACTGACTATAATATAAACACTGAAAAAAAACCCATGAGTAATATTAAAAAACAAAAGAACCACAAAAAAAAACGTAAGCAAACAAAAAAGATTCACAGTTGCCACTACTTCAGGCAACTATTAGAACAACTGCTTATTCTGAAAACTAATAAAGGAAACGTTTTTATTTAGAGATGAAATATTATGACATCTGAAACAAATGGTTCAGGGAATTCCCTGGCTGTCCAGTGATTAGGAGTCTGTGCTTCCACTGCAGGGGGCCCGGGTTCGATCCCTGGTCGGGGAACTAAGATCCTGCATGCTGTGCAGCACAGCCAAAAGATAAATAAACAAAAACCGAATGGTTCAAAAAAAGTGTTCAAATATAAAGCAAATATAGCAAAACACTAACTACTGAATCTAGGTGGCAGGTATATAGATATTTACTGTACAACTCTTCCAACTTGTCTGTATGTTTGAAATTTTAATATTAAAAAGCTAGAAAAAATATTTCTTTGGTCTTCTCAAAAAAAGTCACATTACTTTATATAAAACGTAATCCTCTATAGCTAATTTTCTTATTTTCATTACTTTTTATAAGATAATAGCAACAATTTAAAAGTGAAATCCTAATAGCAAACTCTGTGTTTTTAAAAGTATATACTAGAGTTTAAATGTATGTGCTATACTGATTTCAAACTAAGGACTCCTCATTACTTTTTCCTGTTTATGAATTAAAATTTATGTTTTTAAAGTATGGGTAGGCCCTAAGTATTTTTATAAAAATGTATCAGGATCTGATATAGTACACAGGATCTGATATAATACACGGGTGAATACAGACAGCCTCAGAAGTTTGGATCAATATAACCTACTTAAAACTTATATGATCAAATAAAAGAGGTTATACTACATTTAAAAATCACGGACATGTTGAGTCAGTTTAGTAAAAACTGTATACATACTCGATATCTTCTGAGTGAAGGTAAATGTTACTACATGCTCCTCCATGACATTCTCTAAATGCTGTTTTTCTTCTTGTAGTGCCATTCCAATTAAATGTAACACCTAAAATACAATGTTTTGTAACTTTTAGTGAAACAAAAATCAAGTACATATTTTTATAAGAAATAAAAAAATTCACTATTGAAAAAAGATAAACTATTAAACACTAAGTGCAGTAAATAATAATTCGAAGTACGAATTTTCATGAAATCCAAACGCTAAAGTTCATTTTCTAATAAAGAATTCTCAGCAAGGAAACAAAAATTTCTATTTCAGTTAGGAAGAAAATTCAATTGCAAATTCTTAGGGTAAGTTAAAATTACTAACAGCTGTGACCAGCAATCCATATAATTTTCAGTTTTATTCCATCCCTACACTACAGTCTTAAAAATCACTGATTCTAAGAATCAGTGGCCAAATAATTAGACCTGAAAGCATCTATCACGCAATGATCTAATCTATAATACTCCTAGTTCAATTTCTCTAAGGACTAAAAATCTTAATCATCTAAGAGACACACTTTTATCTCTAATGCCACATCATTTATAAAGATGCTCAGCATACCTCATGAAAAATTCCTTACTAGACTTCTAAGAATATAACTACACTAATCTATTTGCACTTTTATTGTTCTTTATCCTGCTCCCCAATTTTTGAAGGAGATACGCGTGTGGTGTCTCTGTATCGTTCCCTACACATAGGGCTACTGTGGTTGTCAGACTTGGAAGAACTAAGTTAGCCTGAATGACATAAAGCAAATGTATATATAAGATAAATGATGTTCATTCCTCTTTTCACCATCATTTCACATACATCTTTTGCTCATATAATACTGATGGTCTCCAGTATACTGCAACTCCATGCTTTTACATTTTAAGTGTATGTTTGTAAACTGGAGGGGGGTATACATATACAAATATCTTAGCCAATGAGATACTTGAGCCTGCTGAGACAATGGGAGGAACAGTAGCTTTGAAGGAAGGCTCTGGAGGATGGCTCACCTTCATCTGAATTCTGGCTTCACTGCTTTCAAGTCCCACTAAGCCTAACTTCATCATCTTCAAAATAAAAAAAAAAAAAAAAAAAAAAAAAAAGCTTTCCTCTAGAGTTTTGAGGGTTACAAATATGGTGCATAAAAGTGCCTAGCATAGAATAAGGCACAGAGTAGGCTAATTGTATTAACTGAGTATTATTATTATGTTACTTACTAGTTGGGTAACATAGACAAGTCTATCTCACTGAAACTTGCCTTCCTCATCTATACAGTGGAAAAACTACTGATACTCATAGGGGTATTACGTGAATTTAATGAGATAATAATTTATGAATGACTTACATTCAATCTATAAAGTAAAATACAAACAAGGTTCTAGACTTGCCACTAATTAGTTATAGGAACATAAGTCTCTGACTTTCAATTTCTTTAACTGCAAAACATAAGTATTAATGAACTCACAGGTTTTTAAAGAGAATTAAGTAAAAAACAAATGCAAAGATAACACATTATACAAATATCAGAGTACTGTATAAACAAAGACATATCAGGACCAATCAATGAGAGCAAATCTGCCAACAAGACCAAGGTAACCACAACCATGTGGTGTAAAAAAATCTGCCAGGCTCTCATTTTTATGGTCAGACACAAATAGTAACAAAATACTATATTTCAAATTAAGTTAACACTACATTTTATCCTGTTTTCTGTGTACAGATATTGACAGGAGTATTTTGTATTCTGGTTTTTACTACAAGACCACTAAAATATAAATAATAAATGTCTTCAAACTTACCCTCTGCAGCATGGACTCAGACCAGACATGTCCGTTATGTTCTACAGTCCATTGCAATACTGTTCTCATGATTAACAACATGACATCTGACTGCAAAATGTTAACCAGACTTGCAAACAGAGGGCAGAACGGGGGCAACACTGGAGGTGGAAGTGCTGAAAATAAAGTTATAATTGGCTTCTTTTGTAGAACATGCTTTAAAAAACAAACGAACAAACAAAAAAAACACCAAAAAACTATCCCTTTGTTACATACTTTTGATAGTCTTCAAAGAATATTCATTTACACACATCTTAAAGCTGTATCTTACCTTCTCAGGTCAGTCAAATGCATAAAAACAGCTCTGTAAGTAGCAGTAGCACAAAAGAAGGCCTTTCTTTTCCCTAGAAATGTCTTAGGATCCGAGATAAAACCATTAACCCAAAGGTGACTCAGTACAGACTATGTCTACATTAGCATATTTATTAGCCCTTCAAAGTTCACTCACGGGGCTTCCCTGGCGTCCAGTGGTCAAGAATCCGCCTTCCAATGCAGAGGACGTGGGTTTGATCCCTGGGTGGGGAACTAAGATCCCACATGCTGCAGGGCAACTAAGCTTGTGTGCCGCAACTACTGAGCCCACGTGCTCTAGAGCCCAGGCGTCACAACTAGAGAGCCTGCGCGCCACAACTACTGAGCCCACATGCTCTGGAGCCCACGTGCCACAACTAGAGAGAAGCCCCGTTGTGTGCCACAACGAAGAGCCCACGTGCTGCAGTGAAAGATCCTGCATGCTGCAAGGAAGATCCCATGTGACGCAACTAAGACCCAAATCAGCCAAATAAATAAATAAATTAAAAAAAAAAAAAAAGCTCACTCAGAAAGCTTGTATTTAAATCTACCACTTCATTAAGAATCATCAACATAGTCAATAGAAAACAATGTTTAACAAGTAAAAGAGACTGACACGAGATTTTGGGAAAGATTAAAAATACCTGTATCTTCCTTATTTTGTCTTTTCAATTTCCGCTGGGCTTCCTCTGCCTAATAAAAATGAATGTAATTTGGACAGGGAATTAGTAACATGAAACAATTTAATATCCAAAACTACTGATATATGTTAATCTTTGCCATACTAACTTCTGATTTTAGAAGATTTCTATCCTTAGTTTTGCAACCCCCCACCCCCGAAATTGGTATCAAGGTTAATTTTCCCCTGCCACTAAGAGAATCCCCGCCAAGTGGATTCTTTCTTGATTTAAAATGCAGGGGAAACATGCACCAACCAAAACCAAAAACTTATTCAGATTTGAGCTCTATTTCATGCATCAAACACTAATACACACTGCTATATATAAAACAGATAACCAACAAGGACCTACTGTATAGCACAGGGAACTATACTCAATATCCTATAATAACCTATAGGGGAAAAGAATCTGGAAAAGAATATATATATACGACTGAATCACTGTGCTGTACACCAGAAACTAACACAACATTGTAAATCAACTATACTTCAAAAAAGCAAAAACAAAAACAAAACCCCAGAAAACTAATAAACAAAAGCTTCATGCTTAAGTTTCGTTTACTGCCATTTATTGAAAACTTATTTTTAAGAGTAGACTGCTAAAAGGCAAAATTTAACCCGCTAAGAATGATCAGGAAAATTCCTTAAGTCACCATGGAAAAGCATACTGTTAAGTACTAGCAATTCTGAAATGAGTGTAAAATAGGTTAACTGATTAGAATACACGTTGATGATGTCTTCAAAAGCCAATAAAATACATACAATTAGATATGTGTGGGTATGTATATAATTATATAGATCTTTTTTATGTACGCACAAAATAGGGGAAAACCTCAAATGCTACGTGGTGGTATTATAGGTAATCTGTACTTTCTTCTTTATACCTTTTCATATTTTCCAAATTTCCTACAATAAAAATGTGTCCTTTTTCAATCTGTGAAAAGCAGTAAAAGTTGTTTAGGAAAAAAACAAAATAAAAACAAAAAAACTCCAAGCAACCCTTCCTCAGTACACTTTTAATTTTCTCAATTACCTTGGACTGCTCTGCCCTTGAAAAGTGATAGAAATACAAATTGAACTCTTTGGCACATTCTGGTTTCAGTTCATACATGCCTCGTCCTGTTAATCCAGGTTTCCTTTGGGGGAAAAAAAAATTCTTAAATCTCATATACTGTTGGTGAATGTAAGCTGGAACTACTTTCTGTGGGTTCATTTAATCATCTACATCCAAAGCTTTATGTGCGTCCACTTTATCTAGCATGTCCACCTTGAATTTATTCTAACTGGACAAGTGAATGTGATGGTCACTGTAGTGACAACAATTTAAAGTCTAACAACAGGGGACAGGTTACACACATTATGACATCTCCAAACAACTGAACACTATTAAAATTGATGTTTACTTGTATATTTTGACAAGTAAAGATGTCTGTGATAAGTTCTACCAAGTGAAAAAAAGCAGATGCAATTTTAGGGTTTAGAGAATCTTTTCTATAATTTTTTCTATATTTTCCCTAAAAATATGCATTGTTTTTAAAATCAGCAAAAATAAAGACAATGTTATTGGAATGAAGAGCACAGAAAAAGCAGGATTAAGAAACTGCCTCAACAACCTTAAGGGGATAGAGTATTGATAGTTTACTGATTGGGCAACACACTGGACACCGAAGAAAGCATTATTCAGAGGCTATCCCACAACTTAGGTGGCACATTCAAATGGAAACAAAGAAAGCACAATGCGTTTACTCAGATCACCTGCTCAGGTTAGTTTCAATTATCTGAAACTATCAGCTAGGGAACACCTGAAAACTGAAAATTCTCATAAAGCTACTTCAAGTTGCTAAGTGCAGGGCTAGATCATAAAAGTGAAATGTCAGTGAGAAATCTAGTTCAGAATTATATGTTTGAAAGTGGTTGTCACTCTCTGAAAACAACAATTTTATTCTCAGTTCCATCAAGGGAAACACCCTAAGAAAAATTAATGTATAAAATAAAATTGAATGTGAAAAAGCAGAAAATAAACTCACTTGAAATGGGCAACTGCTTCAATTACACTCTCCATGCCAGTTTCCTTGTTCTCCTAAAGGTACAGGAAACAAATAAGTGTGTTTCATGTTAATAATAATATCTGCTAGCACTCTGAGCATTGTGCTTTTATCTCATTAAGCTTCATACAGCAATCGTATAAAGCAGATATACTATTCTCCTGATTTTCACAAATGAGGATTCCATAGTAAACATAATGATTAATAGGCAGTTGGGGAAATTGAGTTGGTAAGCTAACATTCATTCAGACTGATATAATTAAAAACAAGTTACTACCATATGGAATCAAGGTGACAGCTTTCAAAAGGAATAAAATAAAAACACAAAGTACACATAACGTTTAAATTTTATATTTTAAATTTATATATTTGCAATATTTTGTGAAATAGCTACACTAATTTCTTATCTATTTTTGTTAAAACATCATTTCCCAAATCATATCCCATTCACGACAAGCTGTTCATAGACAGGAATTCTGTGAAATATTCTCTGGTCAAAAATGTTTGGTAAATATAGATGCCATCACTTTGTACAAGGCAGTTACACTTTTAAAATACTGTTTTAAATTTTATTTCTTCCTTATTCCAACGGTCTAAATGAAACTGTAATTGTTTCCTCATTTCCTGCATTAAAAAGTACATGTATACACAACTAGAAATGGAAATGGCAAAAGTAGCCCATTAACAAAGACCTATTAAAAAAAGTACATGTAATTTTTATTCTGACTAGATATTCAGTGATATTAAAAAATCACTATTATTTTTTTAGGTGTGATAATTGGCATATGCATAGGTTTTTCTAAAAGCTCGTATCTTTTGGATCAACGTTGGCACTACTGACATTTGGACGAGAACAGTTTTTTGTTGTGGGAATCTGTCCTGTGCACTGTAGGATGTTTAGTAGTATCCTGGCCTCTGCTGAATGGATGCCAGTAGCATCACACACCCTGCCCTGAGTAGTGACATTGCCAAATGCCACCCCCCCAGGCGGGGGGGGTGGGTAAAATCATCCCCGGTTGAGAACCACTGTTTTAGATATATACAATTCTATTTATAGATGAAATGGTAAACCTGGTATTCTCTACAAAATAACCCAGTGAGGGGGTAGAGATCAGTGGCTGGGGTATAAATAAAATAAGATTGGTCATCTGTTGAAGCTGGTGATGGTTCACTATACTATGTTTTCTATTTCTATAGATGTTTGAAGTTTTTCAAGTTTGAAATAATACAAAGTTTAAGAGAAGTATTACAATGCAACAAATAAAAGTTTAAATCCCAGAAGAATGAACATTAAGGTTAAGAGTTTTGATCTATGTTTCGAATTCGGGAAAACATTTTGAAAAGCCTCGATGAAAATAAAGTCCTTTCCCAACTGTAATCTGGGTCTCTGAAAAACCCCAGGGCTGAAAAGTAGGTGGCAGAGGAACTTAAGATCCTGGCAGGAAAAATAGTTACAACTGAATCTATGAATGCCCATATGAATATTAATTTACATTCACTAAAATGAGAGAGATGGCTTAGCATAGTCTTTGGATGCTTTAGAAGGAAAAAACTCTAGCAAACTTTAGTCAACACAACTGAGTAGGTATTTCTAGGTTATAAAGCATTATCTCTACCCATGGCAACTTTGTACTAAACACCCTATAAAAACCTCTCTTTAATGGATATATAAATTCCGTTCTAAGGAACAAGTTTTTTTTCTTTTTTTAAAAAAATTAATTAATTTTATTTTTGGCTGCGTTGGGTCTTCGTTGCTGTGCGTGGGCTTTCTCTAGTTGCAGCGAGCGGGGGTTACTCTTTGTTGTGGTGCGCAGGCTCCTCATTGCCGTGGCTTCTCTTGTTGCGGAGCACGGGCTCTAGGCGTGCAGGCTTCAGTACTTGCGGTGCGTGGGCTCAGTAGGTGTGGCTCACGGGCTCTAGAGCACAGGCTCAGTAGTTGTGGTGCAGGGGCTTAGCTGCTCCACGGCATGTGGGATCTTCCTGGACCAGGGCTCAAACCCACGTCCCCTGCATTGGCAGATGGATTCTTAACCACTGTGCCACCAGGGAAGTCCTGGAACAGGTTTTCTTTTATTCAGCATCCTTATCTCTTTCAAGGCTTCATTGTAAATGATTCTATTCCTAGGCTGCTTTCCACTCCCAGTCCCTAGTATTCTCTTTTTCTAATTATTTCTAATAACAGTGACTAGAGTTACACACGTTCTAGAATTGTAGTTTTTACAACTATGGAAAAGGTACAGAGAAGTAAATCTATACATGCTAGACTGGTAGGTAGGGAAGGATTTCCATAATTTTCTTTTCTTAAAATGTAGGTACTTACGTCTTCAGGTAAAGACTTTACCAATTCACTATGAGCCATAGGTTTGATGGTCAACTGATGGATAATCTCTCGTTTAATCTCATCTGTAGCATTTACCTGTCCAACTCCAGGACTAAATCTCTCTCCTGTCAACAGTGAATAAGTACATATACACACACTTAACAATCATAATACTTATAAGTGATATATATTTATAGTTCATGCAACAGAATATATTTTTCTTTCTGTGCAATGGGAAAGCAATGACTGGTCTGGCAACAAGGTAGGGTGAGAGCAGCTCCTAACCATCTTTCTGAGTCTCTGACACAACAGGTGAGTGTAGTCTTCAGCAACAGAGCGAGAACTCTGGCTGCTGTTTTGAAAGAATGGGATCAGAAGGTGGGAAAGGATTAGAAGTAGTCAAGAATTGGTATAGCAGTAGCTGTACTAGCAGCCTAGGTAAGAGGGAGAGCCTTCCTTTGTCCTTTTATCTAGTGGCAAATAAGATATCACCTTCTGAGACCTTCTTCATTGGTGTTACCTCCTGACAGTAGCCAGGATTCTCTGCTCTATGGACTGTAGAGAGACTGAAATAGTACAGGAGGTGGGAGAAAGTAAAGGATAAAAGAACAGGAAAGATGGAGGCAACAGGACTGAAAATTTAGGTAATAAGAAAAAAAAAATCTGTGTCTATTAGCCATAGGTCTCTATTAACTTGGAATTTTCATATCTGAAGTCAAGAGGACACTTTTGTACCACAAAACCATGGAGAAAAACATAGCTAAGATATAAAGTAACTGTAAATAGCTCCCAAATATCCTATTCTTGTTTGCTAAATTCTCCTGTCCCCCGTTTTATTCCCAACACAGTCTTCCAGTTTATCCTGCTTTAGCAGTTGTCCTCTCTCCTTCCAAAGGATCACAGTGCTGTTTCTCTCATCATTACAGTAACCAGAGGGGAGATAAAAATAGACACTCTCATCTCCTTCCCCTAAAACTGAGTAACTGCTCAAATAGAGGAAACAGTTCAGATTCTAAACTATTTGCTACCACAAAAGTCAATATAATACATAAATGTTCCAAAAGATCCAAACTTACCAACAAGCATTATAATGAGGTATAGCATTTCTTCTATTAGAGTGTTGTTCTGCTGAACTAAATCCTGTAACAATCGGGGGTAGTGGGAGAAAGTACATAGATAAGAATAAGAATACTGTATTACCTCAGATGATCAAAATAACCAAAAAGAATGAAAGATGCTTCTCTAACAGTGTATTGTGGTCTCATAAAGCATGCTCTTACCTTATGAGTAGTCTCAGAACTAATTTTTTTTCCATAGTCTGGAGTACTGAAAATCTGATGAAGTTCAAAGCGGCTAAGCATTATCATCAGGAAATGATTTGGATCCATCATGGAGACACCTGTCTTTTTTTAAAATGTTTGAGATAAAGGAAAAGAGGAAGGTCAAAAGGGCTACTAAACAACTAGTGAGAGATATTTTGGCTTGCACAAGAGAAAGCAGCTTACTTGTTCATCAATTCCAATAAAAGATGAAAACCCATTTAGCCCCAATCTCTACTTGTGGTAGCTACAAGTGTGGACAGGGATCTACGCTGGTAAAACAAATCAAAATAAAACACTCCCTAAACCCATATATCATAATCCCTATAAATTCAGTTCAAAGATTTGTGTCAGGGCTCTTACCACTGCCAGGTGTATGGACAGAAACGTGGTATGGTAATAAAAATTCTAGCATTTAAAAAAATATGTATCATATTAAACTCTTACCAAGAACTTAAACTAGGGCTTCCCTGGTGGCGCAGTGGTTGAGAATCTGCCTGCCAATGCAGGAGACACGGGTTCGAGCCCTGGTCTGGGAAGATCCCACATGCCGCGGAGCAACGAGGCCCGTGAGCCACAACTACTGAGCCTGCGCGTCTGGAGCCTGTGCTCCGCAACAAGAGAGGCCGCGATAGTGAGAGGCCCGCGCACTGCGATGAAGAGTGACCCCCGCTTGCCGCAACTAGAGAAAGCCCTCGCACAGAAACGAAGACCCGACACAGCCATAAATAAATAGATAAATAAATAAAAAATTATAATAGCTTTACCTTTAAAAAAAAAAAAACTCAAACTCATTTTTAGTGATAAATGCTATACTAAGTGAAATGACAGCTTTTAAATATTAGTTTTAATTCTCCTATAATTCCTGTATAGCTTCTCAATCAACTTGAATTTTAATTTATTTTGAACCAATAATTTTTTTTTTGAAATTTACATTTTCTAACTTTTTCTATAATTTCTAAATCCATTCAGCAATAATATGGAAACACTACTTTGTGACAAGCATTGTGCTATGTAAAATGGACATAAAAAGGAACAAGACAGAGTTGCCACAGTTTAGTGCAGGGGACGAAAAGTAAATAGGCAACCACAATCCAGACTTATGAATGCTATGGTGGGGATGAGCATCATGCTATGGGCCCTCCCAAAAGGGACACAAAGCCACATTTTAGTGTGTCAGGGAAGGCTTCCTGGAGAAAGTGACTCTAAACACGAAGACACGCAGGAAAACATTATACGTGGTAAACAGAAAAGGAAGCGGGTGGGGTGGGCAATATAGGGAGCAAAAGAAATAAATGTGCAGATTTTTTTTTTTTTTTTTTTAATGTGCAGATTTTAAGACTTAAGGGAGAGTATGACAAATTCAGGGAATTTTAAACATAGCTAAGTACTGAAGGCCTTGAAAATCAGTTTGAGGGATTTGGGTCTTTAATCAGACGACAGTGAAGAAAGGATGGCTTTCAGGTTTCTGACTCTAATAACTACAGATTGTTGAATAATTCACTAAGGTAGGGAAACCTCAAAGATAGGAAGAAGGTATGGAGGACACAAGAGGAGTTATTTTGAATATGTTAACTGTGAGATGTATCCAGGAAACTAGATGGAAATGTTCTATCAGCTGTTAGCCATATGAGTTTGGAGCTTAGTAGATAAGGGCTAGGCTGCAGTTATAGATTTGAGAGTGATCATAAATGATTGGGTCCTGTGGAAATAACAAGAAGAAAAACTCCCCACAACCTTTAAATTTAATGCTTTTTACCTGAAGCATTACTATATCCTTGTCAAACATTTCACGTCTGCATTTCACATTGTGGTAGTAATAAATCTAAAAAAAAAAAGTAATTATATTGGGTAAACAGGTTTTTATTTGTGCAGTTCCCTCCTCTCCCCACTCACCAAAAGAGCACATGGCTCTTGTGCATGTGAGCATGAACATGCAAATGTGCACACATAATGTGGTTTCCCCAGCAGTTAATGCTATCTTAGTAGAGATTAATTAATTAGAAATTTCCAGATTATAGTAGTCACTCTATGGTTCACATTTTGCAGCCAACTTTCTGGGTCTCCTAACAAAGTGCTTTCAGTGAGATTTATTATAGCTATCAAAAACAGAAAAATCCTATACCAAGCCTTGGTGAGGTTTAAAAATTAAAACCTCAATTTCAGAGCTATACTAACAGAACTTTTATCTTTTAACCCAATTTAAGTAAGTGAAATCCAGATTTTTTATGTTTTTAAAGATATCCAACTTTGTTCTAAAAATGACTGCAAGTGAAAATAAAGCTCATTTCTACTTTTGATATTGTTTCTTAACAAAATATGAATAAAAGCTCTAAAAAACTTTTTGGTTTAAGGTTACATTTCTTTTGTCAAACAGTTTTTTAAAAAAAAATTCTTTTAAGGTTCGTTTCCAGGGGCCACAGTTTTAATATAGATGACTTTCAGTGACTAAGTACACTGAAAATGATAACCTTCATAGAAGGTAAAGAATGGACTGAAAACTCTTCGTAGAATTAAAAAACACTTACTTGATTTACAAGAGAGAAACCATTTCTTCTCCACATTCCTGCATGTACTTGGGCACATAAAACAAGGCATCTAAGAGGGTGTTCTATCAACATGGGTGGGCTAAGTTCACTCTGTGTACACAAAAAAACCACAAAACTCTCAACTCTATAAAGAAGATGGGTTTATAGGGACGGAAGCTTTATATAAAACACAAGTCAAAATTATTTTAAGGTATGTTTGTGTGATAGTTAATTTTATGTGTCAACTTGGCTGGGCCATGGTACCCAATTTTTGATTAACACCAATGTAGATGTTGCCGTGAAGGCATTTTGTAGATGTGATCAGTATTTAAATCAGTAGACTTTGAGTAAAGCAGATTACTCTCCATGATATGGGTGGGCCTCATCCAATTAGTTGAAGGCCTTAAGAGAAAAGACTGAGGCTTCCCCAAGGATGAAGAAATTCTGCTTCCAGATTGCCTCTGGACTTCAGACTGTGACATAAACTCTTAAACTCTTAGCCTGCCAGGTTGCCAGGCTTATTTCAAACTTGCCAAGCCCCATGACTATGTGAGTCAATTCCCTACAATAAATCAATCTCTGTTTCTTTCTACACACACACAAACACACACACACTCACTCACTCATTCACTCACTCTTTATTGGCTCTGTTTCTCTGGAGAACCCTAGTATTTTGTTTCAAAGTGATTTCAAGTACGTGGAACATAGTAAATACTTACTTTTATTTATTTGTTTGTTGATTACTGAAATATAGTTGATGTATAGTATTATGTTAGTTTCAGGTGTACTACATAATGATTTGATATTTGTATACATTATGAAATGATCACCGTGATAAGTCTAGTAACCATCTGTCTCCATACAAAGTTATTATGATATTATTGACCATATTCCTTATGCTGGATATTATATTCCCATGACTTATTATCTAACTGGAGGTTTGTAATAGATATCTACTTTTAAATGTCAGCACTACTTACTAGAGGTAGGAGCTCTGGAAATTTATATGCCACTTCACTTTTGCTTACCAATACATGCAAACCTGCACGGAGAACAAATAAAAAAGTATTTTTATAAGTGAAAATCATTCAGATAAAAAAAAAAAACCCTAAATATTCACTCAACTTTATAGCTAACTTCTTTTCTGTTTTTCTTTGGGAACCTATCATGTTACACATTAAGCTATAAAATGAATTGCATCCATAAATGAAGCTTTTCAATTGTTATTCTCATGAACCTCAGAATTAAAGGCACACTTGAACTGGAGTCTTAATTACATGTACCAACATACAGATGACATTTTACAGAAGTAAATGTTAGACATACAAACATAGCAAAAGCAGCTATATAACTATCAAAGCAATTTGTATACCAATTTTAAGAGTCATATTCCACTGGATCATGGAGTTTGTTCCATTTAAAGTATAGTAGTGAGAGATCCTCCTGGCAACTGAACAGAGAAACTGGCCATGGAATTCATGGTCTGCACTGATCCTGACCTCAGAATTCAGTTTCCCAGAACTTCCAGTTTAGGATCAAAGCCTCTTTAGTCCCTAACTGCAAAGGGCTCTTTTATAGCTCAACCTTAGTTAATTCTGTTAACTAAGAATTAATTGTCCTGTTTGTTGTTGTCTAAACAGAGAATGCTTTTTACAATCTTATCACCCCAATTTGGGACTCACTCCAACCTGCTGATTAAAAAGGTTATTAATAAATAAGAAACAGCTTAGAGAGAGAAGAAGTCTAGGGTGGTTTCAATTTATTAGCAATCACTTAAGTGACAGACCAATTTGAATCCTAACAACACAGACTTAGAAGCTGGGTTGAGATAAACAATAAAACATGTGGTATATGTAGTTAAGAAGTCTGAAGAAGCACTATGGTATGGTCATTACAAACATGGTTTCTGGTAGCAAACTACCTCAAAATCCCTACTCTGACTTGTTGCGGTGTGATGCTAAGTGAGCCACCTCCATGTCTCAGTCTTCCCATTTGTGATAAACCTAACAACAATACCCACCTCACAGGCTGTGATGATTAAGTAAGTTAATGCATGTGAAACTCTCAGAAAAATGCACTGTAGATATTCAATAAATATTAACCACAAACAACAATTTAAAAGACAATTTCAGGGTTCTCTTTTAGGGAGAAATGCTTTACCTGCAAGTAAGCGAGAAACTGGGAGGTGAATGCTAACTTTTTCTTTGGAAACACAGTATCTGATCGTTTCCACTGAATGTCCACAAATGCTTAATGTGACTGGCTGTTCACCATCAGTAAAACCACCGTGACACTGCGTCAATACAGCAAGGCATTTCTTGTAAGCTTCAATTAATACTTTTTCCTAAAAAAGACAGTTTTCTGTAAGTTACTCAAAGGTTTCTACAACATTAACCAAGCACCTCAAATTCAACGATGTATAAGTACCTCAAATATCAATATGGGCAAAATTAAACTCAATCTTTTCTTCCCAACTTGCTCCCTCTTCCAGGGTCCTGTCTCAGTAAATGACATCTTTATAGAGCTGTAGAAATCTAGAAGTCATTCCAAAATCCTTTCCCTCCTTCCCTACTTTTTTTTAAATTGAGGGATAGCTGATTTACAATATTACATTAGTTAGAGGTGTACAGATAGTGATTCAAAATTTTTATAGATTATATTCCATTTACAGCTATTTTAAAATATCAGCTATATTCCTTGTGCTATAGCATAATCCTTGTAGCTTATTTATTTTATACACAGTGGTTTGTACCCCTTAAAACCCCTATCTTGCCTCTCCTCACCTTCCTTCTCCCCACTGGTAACTACTAGTTTGTTCCCTATATCTGTGAGTCTGTTTCTGTTTTGTTACATTCATTAGTTGTTTTTTTTTTTAAGATTCCACATATGAATGATAACATACAGGATTTGTCTTTCTCTGTTTGACTTATTTCACTAAGCATAATACCCTCCAGGGTCCATCCATGTTGTTGCAAATGGCAAAATTTCATTCCTTTTTATGGCTGAGCAGTATTCCATCACACACACCTGCACACGCACACACCCCCACATCTTCTTCATCCACTCACCTACTGATGGACACTTAGGCTGCTTCCATATCTCGGCAACTGTAAACAATGCTTTAATATACGAAATTTGTTTTTCTCTTTCTGACTTACTTCACACAGAGGAATGGATAAAGAAGATGTGGTACATATATACAATGGAATATTACTCAGCCATAAAAAGGAAATTGGGTCATTTGTAGAGACATGGATGGACCTAGAGACTATCATACAGAGTGAAGTGAGTGACAAAGAAAATAATGCTGCTATGAACATTGGGGTACATGTATCTTTTTAAATTAGTGTTTCCATTTTCTGCAGATAAATACCCAGAAGTGGAATTACTGGATTATATGGTGGTTCTATTTTTAGTTTTTTGAAGAAACTCCATACTGTTTTCCACCGTGCACCAGTTTACATACATACTAACAGCGTACAAGGGTTCCTTTTCTCCACATCCTCGCCAACATTTGTTATTTGTGGTCTTTTTGATGACAGCCATTCTGACAGGTGTGAAGTGATATCTCACTGTGGTTTTGACTTGCATTTCTCCAATGATTAGCGGTGTTGAGTATCTTTTCATGTGCCTATTGATCATCTGTATGTCTTCTTTGGGAAAATGTCCATTCAGGTCTTCTGCCCATTTTTTAATTGGGTTGTTTGTTTTTTTGATATTGAGCTATTTATATATTTTGGATAATAACCCCTTATTGGGCATATCATTTGCAAATATTTTCTCCCACTCAGTAGGCTGTCTCTTTGTCGATGGTTTCCTTTGTTGTGCAAAAGCTTTTAAGTTTAAATTAGGTCCCATTTGTTTCTTTTTTGCTTTTGTTTCCTTTGCCTTAGGGGACAGATCCAAAAAAAAATGTTGCTATTATTTATGTCAAAGAGTGTTCTGCCTATATTTTCTTCTAGAAGCTTTATGGTTTTCAGTCTTGCATTTAGGTCTTTAATTTGAGTTCATTTTTGTATACGGTGTGAGGAAATGTTCTAATTTCATTCTTTTATGTGTAGCTGTCCAGTTTTCCCAGCACCACTTACTGAAGAGACCATCTTTTTTCCATTGCATATTCTTGTCTCCTTTGTCGTGGACTAATTGACCATAATGTGTGGGTTTATTTCTGGGCTCTCTGTTTTCCTCATTCCCGGTTGTCCAGTCTGGCAAGCTGGCAATTTCATCTAAATTTCTCTCAAACCTGACCACTGATTATTTCCAGTAACTCAAAGGAAAGCCAACATGTCTCCACTGAACTCCCTGCTTCTACTCTTACCCTCCTCCATCCATTCTCCACACAGAGTAACTTTTAAAAACATGTAAATTGGATCATGTCACTTTTCTGCTTGGGAGTCTCAAATGGCGTCCCACTTTAATTAGAATAAAATTCAAACTTCTTTCCATGGCTTCCAAGGCCCTACAAAGCCAGGCACCTGTTTACTTCTCTATTTTCAACCTCTGTTCCGACCAGAGCCTTCTCACAGCTCCTGGAACAACCATACTCGTTCTCATCAGAGAGCATGATGCAGCTGTCCCTCAGTCAGGAATATTCTTTACTCTTTCATCAGTTAACTCTGACACATAGTTCAGATCTCACAGAAGCCTTCTCTGACCTCCCAACTTACACAAGCTCTCATCTAGATTTTATAGCCAAAGGAATGCCAAAATAATTTTAAGACATAGGACAAATGTACCAATAGTAAAATTTCATTTTTGGATAAATTTATAAACTTCTTTTTATATGCTCAAAATCTTGATGGGATTATATATATATATATAAAAGATAGTAACATAAAAGAAGAGAGAGTGTGGATTATATCCTCCTTTATCTATTTTCCAAGAGTTTTCTAAGGTTTCAGAATTTGAACTTTTATTGAATATACAGGTGAAAGCAGAAAATATGCTGTTTTATGAACATATCACCACTATCCTCTCCAAACTGCCTCAGATTTTACTTAGGAAATTGTTTATCTCTGTCTCTCCTCCATTTATCTCCTATCCCTGACCCCAGAAGAGACTCACATCTAAAGCACACCAGTCCTGCATCATTGAAATGACATGTGTTAATTTCATTTGTAGTGTGAAGGCTGCTTCCCACTCTGGTTCCATTTCAATATGCTGTCCTACTTGACGTGTAACTGGATCCATTCCCTTAAAAGAAGTGAAAAGATTTTTAAATAAACTAAAATTACATCTGTTCTTTTACATCAAAACTTAAGAAATAATGCAGAAGAAATATTGATTACAAAAACTTATAAAGTAGAAGTTCTAACAGGAAGTTTCAAGTAGTATGAGAAGTCCAACTTCTTAAATAACACGTTTATGTAACATTCTCTAAAATTTTATAAATAAAAAATCCCAGTAAAATATAGAACAACTTGCTTTAGAGGCAATCTTCTATATGTTTTAGACAATAAAATATATATAGTTCACTGCAACAATCCTTCAAATCCCTTTTTAGCTCTATCATCCACAGAAAAAACTGTCAGAAGAAACTTGACAGACTTTTAAAATGCTACTGAATTTATAAATATGTTCTATAATATACTAAAATAAAATTTTTATATTTATTTGTAATCTGTAACTAAAAGTTTTCATAGGGCTTCCCTGGTGGCGCAGTGGTTAAGAATCCACCTGCCAAGGCAGGGGACACGGGTTCGAGCACTGATCTGGGAAGATCCCACGTGCCGTGGAGCAACAAAGCCCGTGCTCCACAACTACTGAGCCTGCCTTCTAGAGCCTGAGCTCTAGAGCCCGCGAGCCACAACTACTGAAGCCTGCATGCCTAGAGCCCGTGCTCTGCAACAAGAGAAGCCACCACAATGAGAAGCCCGCGCACCGCAACGAAGAGTAGCCCCCGCTCGCCGCAACTAGAGAAAGCCCGCGTGCAGCAACGAAGACCCAATGCAGCTATAAACAAACAAAGTTTTCATAGAGACTGAAAGAAAGCAAAACAAGAAAAAGATAAACAGCTTTTAATACAAAAGAATATAACTTTTTTAGAAACTAGCCGAACTACCCTGGTGCATTGGAACTGATTAAAAATAATAGAAAATACAGGACACTTCAAGTATTCAAAATGACCAAGGTAGATACTGTTTCCATAGGTACAAGGAAAAAAATAGAAGTACTATAATAAAACACCCAGAAACTACCACCAACGTGGGAAATAGAATATATCCTAAAAATGATAGGTTAACTTTACTTATTCCTTTCTTAAGAAAGCCAGAAAGCTACTAAAGGAATCATAATGATATTCCTCAGATTTTCTGCAACGTCATCTATCTTTTTACAGTTAGGGGAATTCCCTGGCAGTCCAGTGGTTAGGACTCTGTGCTCTCACTGCTGGATTTAATTCTTGGTTGGGGAACTAAAATCCCACAAGCCTCGAGGCATGGCCCCAAACAAACAAACAAACAAAACCAAATCAACAAAAAACTGGTTAACTATACCAGTTTCTGCTTCTAGATTCTATTTTGTATACAGAAGTGTTTCCAAAAAGAAAATTAAATGGGGGGGGAGTTCTATACTATATCATATAAATATGGTATCAATGAAAGAAAAATATGGAAACATTAAGAAGACAAACATTATAGTTTCCTATATAACTAATTTGACAATACTTCCATGTAAGCATATTCAAAACAAAACAAAACAAAACAATCTGCAACCCCCAAGGAAAGAACATTAACGGTAAACAAAAGAATAACCAGATACAAAAGTACAGCAGATGTCAGAACCTCTGCTGGGATCTCATGCATTCTACACCTTTCTAAGAGTTTCCATTTAAGAGGAGCTTCTTGATCCTAACTGTAGCTATCCAAATTATTCTTTTAAAAATGTGCCCAGTATGAAAAAAATGCATAGACAGAAAGGTATTTAGCTCAGTGAACCGAAAAAGGGGGAAAGTAAATGTTTCACTTTTGAAATGTGTCAGCTTATACATACCTGCATACATTTGAGTAATTCCAAAAAGGCATCAAATCCTTCTAGGAACTTCTGCCTCAGATCATCTGACCATTCAGTTGGTTTGCTAATTAACACATACCTGAACAAGACAAAAACAGCAATGAATATATGGACAAACAATGACCTTTTACAAGTTGCAACTGGTTCAATAATTAAGCGAAAACTTACTTAAGATCTAAAATAAGGCTCTGAACTCTCCTAAACTTGAAGGCTTGTAAAGCAGTATATCGTTCAAACTGAAACCTGCCCTGGGCATCTCGATGTCTCAAATGATCCATAAAAGTCTTAATGATAATGGTCATTAGGTTTTCTTCTGTGATGAGCATCCGAGCCTAGGACAAAGTATATCAGAGTACATGGTAATAAAAAACTATTTACCAGAAAGCTAAAAAAAAAAGTCACCAACATTGGTTAGCTCTTTCAGTTTAGACCTTTTTCAACACAACTATGTAATATCATAAATGCATTTTTGTGTATTTCTAAATAACAATTACTTACTCCAATTGCCACATGTATGAAGCAACAATTATATCACGGAGAAAGATGCCAGAATGTAAGGAGACAGATCCAAGGCTCATTATTCAAAGACAATTCAGGGTGGGGGATCTGAACCAGGCTGCAAATTTTCCTTAACTGAGACATTTAGACACCTATAATAGTATGGTATAATTATTCTAGGATCCACAGGTTTATATCACAGATTCTGTAGAACTCAGTATGAAACCATACTTCCTCTTAATCTTAGTTGAGATTTATTTTTTTGTTTTTCTTTCTATATAGATATATATATTAATGTATTTTTTAATAAGCAAATACACTTAAATGATGCAAAAAACAGGTAAAAAGTCTCCTAGCTCCCAAAGTCCCCCTTGCAAAGGCAATCTCTGTTAGCAGTTTTCTTGCATATACTTCCAGAGATGGTGTGTATATGATATATACGTGTATGCACATATACACACATATATACATTTATAGGACATGGATAACTGTTATTAAGTAGATATAAGTATGGGTATGTATAATGATCTCCCCCCCTGCCCAAAGGATAGCATATTATAAACACTGTTCTGCACTTGGTTTTTTCACTTGATATATTTTGGAGATTGTCCCATACCAGTTCATATAAATTCCCTCATTCTTTTTAATTATCCCCAGTACTCTTTTCTATCATACTTTATTAGCCAGGCCCTTACTGGTGACATACTTGGGTTTTTCCCAGTCTTATGCTATTTATCACAAAAGATACTGCAACAAATATCTACTATGTACAGATGCAAGGATATTTATAGGATAATTTCCTGGAAGTGGAATTACTGGGTTAATGTGTATATACATTATAAATTTTGACTGATATCACGAAACCCCTCAAAGAAGACAAAACAATGCAGAAGTTAGATGTCTAAGAATATAGTAAAACTGTATTCTAATGTAGAGGTTAAGTTGTAAAGTCATCAGATAAGGAGAAAATCGATACAGTTAAACATACCTTTGAAAAACTCTTAAATAATCATCCCATTGCCAGGACTTAGGCCCCAAAAAGCTCAAAAGTCAATAGGATTAATTTCTGTTAATTTTCCTAGACAGTGAAGACTAAGTTCAAGTTCGAAGGAGGGGAGGTGTTGACAAATTAAGTAAAAGGATTTTCCTTCTTGTTTGCTATATTAGTCAATTTTGAGACAATTAAATGAGTATACGTGATTTCACTGACCTAAGAAAAAACTCTGGTCTCAGGAAAAAGCTTTTACTATTTCGCCATCAAGTATAATGTTTGCTTTGGGTTTTTACTTTTTGCTTTGTTTTCAGGTATTTTATCAGATTAAATAAATTCTTTCATTCCTATTTTATTTGCTAAGAGGTATTTTTCGTTCGTTTTAAATCATGAATTCAGGAAAAGCATCTGATATGATCCTTTCTCTCCTTTTTGTCTGTTAATAAGTTGAATTACGTTAGTTGATTTTTTTTTCAAATGGTATACTACTCTTGCGTTAAGGAAATAAAACCAAACTTGGTTGTGATATATTATCCTTTTTCTATATTGCTTGATTCAATCTGTGCAACCTCGTTTGTGAGAGAGATTAAATGGTAATTTTCTTTTCTTGTAATTGTTGGGTTCTGGTATCAAGATTACAGAGGACTTAATTAAATTGGCAAGTATATTCTCTTTCTCTGTTTTCTAGAAAAAGTTATATAAGACAGGTATTATTTTTTTCTTGAATATCTGGAAGAATTCCCCAGTATAGCCTTTGGGCCTGGGGACTTCTTTGTGAGAAGATTTTTATATTAATTAAAATTTTCTATTTCTTGTTTCTCTTCTAACGACCTGTGTTTTTTCTTAGGGATTTGTTCGTTTCATACAAATTTCCAATTATATTGATTAATTTGATCCTAATATTGCCTATTTTCTATTTAAAATCTGTAAGGTTTGTAGTTTTTTGTAGTCCTTTTTAAATAAAAATTTTTCTGTTTTTCTTATTAGACTTTCTAGAGATCTACCCCCATCCTTTTTTTTTTTTTCAAAGAAAAATCTTTTTTGTACATTTACTTTGTTTTATTAATTTCTGTTCTTTACTATTTCCCTTTTTCTACTTTCTTTAGACAAAATATATAAGTACTTGTATTACAATGGCCTTCAAGGTCTGGCACTAATCCACTCCCATGTTCCCCTTATCCCCAGACTCAATGACCTCATGGATCATTATCCTCCTCACTCACTCTAGCAACACTGGCCTGTTCTGGGTTCTTTCTTCCAAAATGCCAAGTGCACATTCATCTCAGAACTTTGCACTTGCTGTTCCCTCTGCCTAGGAGGCTCTTTCACCAGTTAGTCACATCACTCACTCCCTCATGTCTCTGTTCAAATACCACCTCTCTGAGAGGCCTTTTTTGATTAACCTTGCATAAAATATGACCCTTCCACTGTCACTCTCTAACCCCTTAACCTGCTTTCCTACTTTACAGCACTTCTCAACATTTGATTTATAATAAATATATAAATATGTAAATATTATATACATCTGTCTCTCCCCAATTGCACTATAAATCCCATGGGAACAGGGTCTTTTGTCTTTTTTGTTTACTGCTATATTTATCTCCAGAGCCCCAAACAGTGCCTAGTTAATAAAGGTGCTAAATAAATATGCTCTGAATAAATGAATACATATTTATTTTTCTAGTGCTTCTAACTAAAGGAGTCAGACAAGAAACATAAAAGGTTGAAATAACGGAAAAAACCAAAAATTATTATTTGTAGATTACTAGAAATTCCAAGGAATCAACACAAAATATTAGAGAAAATGTTAGTAAGAAAACCAGACTGATACAAGATGGATATATAAAAATCAGTAGTTTTCTTACATACTAGCCATAGTGAGATTAAAAATATGAATAATTTACAATAGTGTCAAAAATATAAAACATAAACACTTTTAAGACAAGTTATGTTCCTAGATGGGGATACTCAATATTGCAAAGATACCAGTTCTTCCCATATTATCTATAAATACAACATCTTTTCAGTCAAAAACCCTAATGTGGTTTCTGAAATTGACAAACTGATTTTAGTTCTTCTTTAAAAAAAAAAGCCTAAAATAATTAAGAATTTTTTTGAAAAGAATAATGAAAGAAGATTTAGCTCTATAAAATATCAAAATGGAATAGTAAGCTAATATTATTAAAACTGGGTACTGGCATGGAAATGGACAAAAGGATCAATGGAGGAGAGAAACAGATTTGAATACACATGGGATTGTCTCAGAGGCTTCTCAAACTCATCCCTGACTAAACTGAAAGCAACACTTTCCCTTTTTATAAGTTCTACTCATTCTCCTCTTGGTTACAAAAGTCAGAAACCCAGAAATCACCTTTATATTTTCCCCTCAAACCCAACAACCAATCACTCACCAAACCTAATATTCCTCAAACCCAACATGTGGCCCGTCAGTAGATTTCACTACTTACATATCTCTCACAACTTCTATACCCGCTGCCACAATCCCCACAGGTTTCCCACATCCACTACTGCTCTTGCAAATTTGTTCTCCAAATTACAAGAAGCATCATCTTTTAAAAATCACAAACGTGATGCTATAAGTGCCACCTAAAACTCTTCAGTGCCTTCCAATGTTCTTAAGAGAAAAACCAAAATCCTTAATTTGGCCCAAAATATCTCATTAGTGGCTAAACAGATTTCAGACAGCTTCAACTGTCCTAGAATATACCCTTGAACATAAAAATAATCTGGGGAAAAAACAGTCATTAAAAAAAGAAGCTGGAACATAACACCTTGTTAATAAAATAACTGTAGAATACTCTTAACTCCATACAGTTAGGCCCTTGCCTATGTTTCTGGTCTCATTTAACTCTGTGTTCAAGGATCTTCGACCATACTTCTTCCCTTCTCTTCCCTTCCCTACTTCAGGATTTTTTCAAGTGTTGGTTCCTCTGCATGATTCCTCTTCATGCTCCTGCATAAAGTTACCTTCCCTACAGAATCCTCTTCTGAACTGTGGGAAAAGGTCAGATCTCTCCTACTCTACCAAAACAACAGAATTCTTCAGTTTTTATTATAATTTTAATTACCATTTACGTGAGTCTTTCCCTCCCTACTGTAAGTTTCATGAGGGCAAGGCCCATGTCTGTTCACCATTCATTCCCAAAACCTAGAATTGTGCCCAATAAATAATAGGTGCTCAGTAAATTTTTTTTAATGAATTAAATATTAATAAATTATTCAGTAGAACTAAAACATAGTGATGCCTCCTGGAACAACTAGCGAAACTTAGTACAAGATCACCCAATCATCATGATTCAATTGCCTTAGTCACCCCTTCCCTTAGCAGGGAAAAGGAGGCTTCTTAGAATGTGAGATTATATACAATATGCTGTTTCTTCTTTTTTTGGCCACGCCACGCAGCTTGCAGGATTTTAGTTCCCCGACCAGGGACTGAACTTGCAGGCAGTGAAAGCACTGAGTCCTAACTATTGGATGGCCAGGGAATTCCCACAATATGCTGTTTCTAATGGATAAATTTGTTAAACTAATGAGTTTAATTTTAACTCATCAGTTCAAAACCTCGGGGAAGTACTATGAGAAAGTACAGATTAAGTTCAAATGACTTTCCCCCTCCAGATTACACATTCAAAGATACATGTTCTGGGCTTCCCTGGTGGCGCAGTGGTTGAGAATCTGCCTGCTAATGCGGGGGACACGGGTTCGAGCCCTGGTCTGGGAGGATCCCACGTGCTGCGGAGCAACTAGGCCCGTGAGCAACAACTACTGAGCCTGCGCATCTGGAGCCTGTGCTCCGCAACAAGAGAGGCCACGATAGTGAGAGGCCCGCGCACCGCGATGAAGAGTGGCCCCCGCTTGCCGCAACTGGGGAGGCCCTCGCGCAGAAGCGAAGACCCAACACAGCCAGGAATAGATAAGTAAATAAATAAATAAATAAAATTAAAAAAAAAAAAGATACATGTTCTAGTATGACTGAAGGCATGTGAAGTCTGATCACCCATTAATAAAATATTTTTCTATTCAGGAATATACAGATCTCAGTTCTCTATTATTTTAAGGCTTTACTTCTTCTAATGGAAAACAAGAAAATTCTTCTTAGTCTTTTAGTACTTACAAGTGAAGGGACTGTGAAAATCTGAACCGAGAGGTCTGCGACTGAAAACTCTCTGTCGTGGTCATCTGTCACATAATCACTCTGCAAACGCTCATAGTTCTATTAAGAAGGCAAAAAAAGGCAAGGAGTGCCAACTATCAGTTACAAAGAAAAGGCAAGCACTACTCACCAGAGTAGGTGCGGTGAAGAACTGGACAGACAGAGCAGTCACGGACACTGCTCGCTCGTGATCATCCTCCATAAAATCTCTCTGCAACTGCTGGTAATTCTAAACAACAAGGGGGAGATTCACCTCTAATCCACAATGACCAATGTTTAAGGATTATAATGAAAAATCAGTGCTGGAGGAGTCAATAAGATATTCTATGAGAATGATGACTGGAATGTACCAACTAAACTGTGTAAATATCAATTCACTATACAATCTTCTTTAGCACAATGGCAATTTGTGAGCTCAAATAGGAGTAACAGCTACTAAAATCCTGGGACGTCACTGTACATGGGTGGAGCCAAATCACAGTAGCTGTACACTGTCTCTGATGAAACCAGACTTTCGTTACTTCTGGATGCCTATCAGAGTCACCTGATGGCTCTTTCAAAGTATACATGCTTGGGCCCCATTCTTGGTGAATCTGCTTCAGTAGGTTTGAGAATGGAACCCAAACACATGCATTTTGAAAGAGCTCCCCAAATGATTCTTGTATGTTTCCTTGGTTAATAACCTCTAATTCAGGTGAATAAAAAACCCAAGCAGTTAGCTTAATCACATGCTGCTGAAAGGGAGAAGAACATAATTCAATAATATCAACAACCTAGAGTTATGATTCTTAAATCACATCCAAATATACAGGTCGTTTCAACTAAAATTATCTTTTCTTACACAAAATTTAATAGGAGTAACATAATTCAATGACATAGGTTTAAAGTCTTCATTTATCATTTCACATCATACACACTGCATAGATGGATATTCACATTATCATGGCAGATGATAAACAAGAAAAACCTCACTGCTAGAATTTTATTCTATTGATGAAAGATAAAAAGATCATTTATGAAGTTTCTTAGAATTTAAAATCAACCCACTGACATATTACTATCAGCTGTTAATTTTACAAACACTGGATATAATCATGGACTACAGTTACTCTGTATATAACCTATTTCGTTAATCTTCAAAAGTGAGAAACTACTTACCTTTGCAAATCGAACAGCAAACAGTTTCTTGTATTTCAAATCCATAAGTAGACTGCTCATGAACAACTGATGATACACACTCCTAGCACCTTTTACAAAAAGAGCAGATGTAAGATAAGGATATATCTAACAAGCCAAAAATTACATTTCCAAAGTTTTCATATGATCAACTGTATTTTAAGTGTCAAGAGTAACACTCTACATGTGTTCCTTAATCAGTTTTTCTAAATATATTTTTCAAACAAAACATAAAGGTGATTTAATTTGGATCATGGATCCCCAAATCTGTTTTTTCCCCAAAGAATAAGACTGCATGTGTTAATTCTAAAAACCATAAATATATTTATTAAATACCTCCCCAAATGAAAAAGAAACTAACATCCCAATTACCTGTGTAAGTTCCCCTATACCTTAAAAGTAGTTAAGATATGTACCTTTCCACAATTTGGAATCACTAAGCATCAACCTATCCACTAGAGAAGAGTTTTCACCATTTGGCCCTTCTTGTAAACCAACTTGACATAAAATTCGGCGAAGACCATCTTAAAACAAGAAGAAAAGTAGTCAAGAAACAGTAACTTCAAATATTAAAATAAAATGACATATTAGTAGAAATTTTCAAATGGATCTACTATAGAGTCTTACTTTTTCTTTTTTAACTAAAGGTCAAATTTATTCAGAAAAAGTAAACATACTATTTTATTAACATGTTCACAAAATGGAGAAAAATTCCAAATCTTGCATTATACACCAACTCTTATTCCAGAATACCAAAATACATGTATATCAGAATGGCAATGACCTCTTATGCTGTAAAGAATTTAAATAAGCAACAAAGAACCCAAAAGCCACTGAAATAAACATGGTTTTTAAAGCATCTATGCTAATTAAACCAGGTTACAGTAAAATTGTTACATATCCCATGATAACTGAAGATAGGTATAATATAAAATTGTGCTACCATTTAAAAGAAAGAATACATTACCTCTGTACTTTTATACCAGTCCATTTTATTAATGGTATGCAAAATGTTCTTCATTAAACAAAAATACACTATGTACTTATGTATACCTACTATATGAGCGGCTTTGGAAGGCAAATTCCATTATATTCTAAATGTTAAACTTAAAAACTATATATAAGTATTAACAAAACCACAACTTTAATACCTTCTAGTTTCATATTTAAAATCCACTGTTTTAAAGTCTTCTACAAGCATGCAAAATAATCCGAAAAAAAACAAAAAATAGAGTAACTTTAAAATTTAATTATAAGAGTCACCAAATAGAAATTGTTTACAAGGCTAAAGAGAAAACTTTATATACGAATTAAGTAATAGATAAGGTCTCTAAATTGTTGATGATAAATAAATTTTCTCAAAGAAAATTTTCAGCAGAAAACTGCTTCCATGATACTATTCATTAATGCTGTAGCACAGTACTTGGCATACAGATATCCAATGGAAAACACCAAAGCCAAAAAAAAAAAAAAAAAAAAAAGGAGAGAAATAATTGGAAAGACATTTAGATTAAACAAACACGTTCTCCTAAATTTCCACACCTCCATATTTTCACCTGTCAATTCACAGTGTGGCAATACTCTTTCTGGTAGCCTTTTAATACAAATGTTTTAGAAATTTTCTTTATAGCAAACATTGGAATGTCATTTATTCAAACCACCTCCCTTGCCTGAAGAACAGTATGACAGCTTAGATCTATTCCTAGTTTACTCTTCAGTGTTACACAGTAAACTTGTATTTTTGGCATTGGACGTGAAGGTTCTTAATTCTGTTTATCACTACTTTTAAAAGATTATCTAATTTGTAGACTGTGGAAAAACAAAAACTCAAATACACAGTAACTTCAAATTTGCAAATTTTCAGGGTTGCAAATTATTAGTAACCACAAGTCGTAGAAGTCAAAACAAAGATATCCTTTAAACAGTTAATCATTTAGGTTTTATATACAGTAGCATTATGCAGCTTGCTTTGTGGAAGAGAATTCAACAGGATACGCCATTAAGAAATAGGTTCTTTTATCAAGTTGGTAAGATTTAGGTTTCATTAGCATATTATAGTCATTTACAATTGTTTAACCCACTGTTTCCTGCATTTATTTGAACACAGACTCCTCTGTATGCATATAAAAAAGATCCCGTGGATCAAAATTGGGAAACAGATTTTTTTCTACGTATAAAGATATTATGAGATGGTGTTTTAAAACATGAAACTAAAGCAAAAAAACGATTCCACTTGCTATTTTTTCCAAAACAGTTTGGCAAAGGCATATGAGCTCATTTTTAAGTCAATTAGCACAAGTATGAACCTACCTGAATATCCAATAATACTTCCCAGCCAAGACAAAAGTTTCAAACCAAAATTCTGATGTGCGACAATAGACGAATGCATAACTTGAACTTTGAGTGGCTTTGTCTGTCTACTGGTATTTCTCTTAAAAAGAAATGGCAGGATGAAAAAACAAACTTAAAAAGGCTATTTTAGAGAAAGAAGTTAATATTTTTGTTTAATATAGCTACACTCTCATCATTATAGGGGAGTTTTTCATGTATGTGTGTAAGAAAAATACCACGTGGCCTGCTTTATTCAGATTCTAATTTTCTAGAAGCAATCTTAGGATTCTTACAAAAAAGTAAGAAGTTACAGCTTTAAGTAACCTGAATTTTTGGTCTTATATTTGAAAATCTGCCCCACCAATTATAAATTATTTAAATGCTTAAATTGGCTTTATGTCTTTAAACTAATTTTTTAATGTAATTACACACTAATTTAAATAATTTACTTGACTGCACAAATGTGATGTTATCAATACTTTAAAAAAAATAGTAAATACACACAAAACTTTCCAACTTAACCATTTTTAAGTGTGCAGTTCTGTAAAGCAGATTGTTGTATAACCAGTCTCCAGAACTCTCTGTCTTGTGAAACTAAAACTCTGTACCCATCAAACACTCCAGGTACCTCATACAAGCAGAATCATACATTATTTGTAGTATCTTTTTGTGACTAGCTTATTTCACTTAGCATAATGTCCTCAAGGTTCATCCACGCTGTAGCATGTATCAGAATTTTCTTCCTTTTTAAGGCTGAATAATATTCTATTGTATGTATATAGACTTTGTTTATCCATTCATCCATTGATAGACACTAAAGTTGCTTCTACCTTTTGTCTACGGTGAATAATGTTGTTATGAACATGAGATCCTGCTTTCAATTCTTTTGTGTATATACCTAGAAGCAAGACTGCTGGATCATATGGCAATTCTATTTTTAATTTTTAAAGGAACCACCATACTGTTTTCCATAGTGGTCGCACCATTCTACATTCCCACCAATAGTGCACGAGGGTTCCAATTTTTCCATATCCTTGCCAATACCTGTGATTTTCTGTTATTGTTTTGTTGTTGTTGTTGTTTGTTTTTAATAGCCATCCTAATGGACATGAGGTGGTATCTTATTGTGGTTTTTACTTGCATTCCCCTAGTGATTAGTAATACTAAGCATGTTTTCCTGTGCTTTGGCAATCTGCATATCATCTTTGGATAAATGTCTATTTAAGTCTATCAAAACTTTTAATTTAACATGTTTTCCCCCCCTTTTCCTTTTTTGCTTGGATCATCTTTCTACCCACCAGTTCATCCCATCTCCATAACCCACATTAACACAGTACACCTTTGCATACTTTATCCATCTGTATGTATTATATATGTACACATTTATAAAGGTTTTTATTTGATTTACAAAAAATGGGATACTACACATATTCTGTCGCATCGTTGTGTTAACAGTTGTTTTTTTTGGTTAATGACTCATAAAATTCTGTGGTGTGGATTTATTTAGACATTCTTTAGAGAAGGGCATTCATAGTCTGTTTTCAGTCTTCTATGACTACAAAAAACGTAGTACTGAACATTTTGTACACACACTAACTGGTGCTTGTATTTTTACAGGATAAATTCCTAGGAGAGATAATAGATGCTACTAGATTGTTTTCCAATTAGGTGGTAGCAATTTATTTTTACACGAGTATTTCTGTTCTCTGCATCTCTGCCAGCAAGGTACTTTATCACTCTAATTTCTCCATCTTGTTGGGTATGAAATCTCCGTCACTTTACTAAACTAGTGAGTTTGAGTCTCTTTTTACATATACTTACCACCTAGATCTTCTCTGTTGTGATCGTCTTTTCATATCTTATGCCCATTTTTCTATTTTGTTGTTCGCTCCCTACTTGATAATCTATGAGTGCTCTGTTTATCATAAACATTAAATGTCTATCCTTTGTGTTAGAAATAATTTTTCTAAATCTACTGTCTACTGACATTTTTTATAATATTTTGCTATGCAAATTTTTTATGCAGCCAAAAAAAAAAAAGTTCTTTTCTAACTCCTGGGGTTCTAGTCTTGGTTAAGAAGCTCTCCTCCTCCCTTAGAATGTACTTGTTTCCTAGATTTTCCTCATACTAGTATCTATTTCTGGACTTTCTATTCTATATTATGCATATAGTATATCTATGCAGACACTACCAGAGATTACAAGCACTGATTTTTTAGGGAAAAACTGAAATAACACTATGAAGCAACAAATGTAAAGGGAAAAAAAACACCTTCTCCTTTACCTGGATTCATCTACTGTAAACATTCTATTCCAATTGCTTTATCATTTGCACATTATCTTTCTTTCTCCACACAGACACACACAAGCATTTTAAAAAAAAAAAAAAAAAACCACTGAAGGTTAAGTTATATGCATAATGTCCCCTTATCCCTAAAAACTTCAGTATACATTTCCTAAGAATGGGAATGTTCTTTTTATACAACCACAGTATAGTTTCTGATGTATTATTAAATTGAGTATGTCCAGTTATCAATAAAGAATTTCTTAAATAAGACACAAACTCATGAAGAGAAAAATATATTTTGCTACATTAAAATTAAAGCTTTTGCTCAAGGAGAAGCATCACAAATAAGCTTAAAATAAGTCACATATTAGGAAAAGACACTGCAACAAAAGATCAGGATTCAGATTATGTGAAGAGTCCTTACAAATCAGTAAGAAAAAGACAAATAACCTAACAACAAAAAAATGGGTAAAGAGTATGAACAAGAAATTCACAGAAAACTTAAATGACCAATACAATAAATATGAAATAAGATACTCAGTAATCAAGGCAGTGCAAATTTAACTGATGAGATGCCATTCATACACATCAGGTTGGCAAAATTTTAAAAATTTGACAATATATAGTTTTGACAAAGCAGTAGAGATATGGGAACTCTACTTCAGTGCTGGTTGGATGTATATTGGTACCACCATTTTGGAGATTAACTTGGCAAAATCTAGTATAGCTGAAAATGCCCAAAAGCTAACAACTCAGAAATTCCATTTCTTGGTATATACCCTAGAGAAGCTTTTGCTTCTACGCAACAAGAGGACAAAAAAATGACCACAGCAGGACTGATAGTTATAGAAAAAAATTGGAAATATCCTAATTGTCCATCAACTGGAGAATGGAAAAATTATGGTATAGTCATCAATGGAATACTTACAGATACATGTATCAACACAGATAAATCTAGAAACAACACTGAAATGAAAAGGCAAATTGCAATATAATACATTCAGTATGAATCTTGTTATATAATGTTTAAAGACTTCCAAATCAATACATATAATATGGATGGATATTTAACAGATGAAATATAAAGGCATGTATGAAAATGAAAGATAAATTAATGAAAGTAGTTATCTCTCGGGAAGGAGGAAGGGGAATGGGATTTAGAAGGGATAATACAAGGGCTTCTATACTATTTTATTTATTTAAAATACGTATGAAGAAAATAAGGTATAATGTAGCACACAGGCATTTTCATCTGTATATTTAAAATATTTCACAATATATAAAATATATAAAATTATATTTTAAAAGGACATTTACATAAAATGCAGTTACATGGAATAGTTAAAAACAATAAATTCTAACTTTTAAAAATAAATCTAAATGTGGGGAATAGTTTTCTTTCAGATAAATTATACACTATATGCTATTAGGATATGCAGCATACCTTGCTATTAGGTACCAAGAAACAACTTCCCTTGAATTCTAATCTTGGTGCTAAAGGCCAGTATAATTCCTAAAAAGTAATGTGAAACCCTATCAAAAACAAAACAGAAAGCAAAAAACTTTCTAAGACGTCTCTGATGAAAAAATAAGAAGACAGAAATATATACATATATATCTCATCTAAACATTCATTTTCTGTATCAATCTTACATAGTTTAAAAAAAACTAGATAAAGCAATAAGCAATGCTCAAGTAACATATATTTAAACATGATTTTTGATTGATGTGGCTTTACATTCAGGAAGGCAGAAAAATGTGTTCATAAACACCAAAATGTGGGACTGGTTTTATACTAATAAAAAATAAGAGTGTAGACATATTTTTATATTACTTACCACAATTACTGATTTTGCTTGTTCACAATACTGGAAGTCTCCATATCGAACAGACCTACGTCCCTGTAAATAAAGATATTTGAAATTAACTTGTAAAAATATTTATATTCAGTATTAATAACTTTTGAAACAGTAAACAAATAAACACAGTGTTATCTGAGCACATAACAACTCTGGTCAATTTTTAATATCTACAATGTTTATTCTATTCATTAATTAAAAAGTAAATTAAAATATTTTCCTTCAAAGCTATCCTAACATTTTTCAAGCCATTAATAAGTTCAAGTTGTTATCCTTGAACAATACAATATTTATTCTTCTAGGCTGCTATAATTTCTATTTTCATAACTGAATATTTCTAACCACTGTGTAGGATGAGAGCAACTGTATCTACGTTTCCTCCTAAACTTTCTGACAATAGCTTACAGTTATATCCAATATATATTTGGGCCAATATTCATATGAAATTAAAGGAAAATAGCCTAGACATATATACCTCTAACTCAATTTTCTAGGATAACTTATCTGTATTAAAAGTTTAATTTATTATGTGACATCAATATAATGAAATTACTTACATCTCGATCTACTGTAGTTGCAAAGCCAATGGCTTCTTTTTGTGTACAGTTAACAGCTTTCTGAAGAGTATAAATAACTTGTTCATAGGTATGAACCTCATCATTAAACAGCATGCAATAGTAGGTGTCACTCTTCTCTCTGTGGGATAAAACATTAATTATATATTATCTATTTGCATATCACCTTGCTCCAGGATGATTTATTAAGAACACACTTTGTTCTAGGGAACGTGCTAGGTACTAGGCACATACCTGTAATGAAGCCATCTGTGGTCCCCACACTCTATGACACTACTGGCTGGTGGGAAAGATAGATACTATACATATAATCTATGTGAATTCGCTTTTATCAAGAAGAATAGGATGCTAGAGTGGGATAAAACCAGTATGGGAGTTCAGAGAACTGCCAAAGAAGTAATTTGAGAGCTGAAGTCAGAATTGGCTATCAGTGGTGCTCAAGTGGGGGCAATTCTCCTCTACCCTCCATAGATGACCACTGGGCAATGTCTGGAAACTTTTGGTTGTCATGACTGGGGTGGGAGTGCCACTGGCATCCAGTGGGTAAGGGCCAAGGATGCTGCTAAAAATTCTACAATCCACCAGTTAGAGACCATAATATCTGGGCCCCAAAGCCAACAGTGCGAAGGGCTAGAAGAAAGTGAAAGCAAAGGCCCTGAGGTGGCAAAGGTAAATACTGGGAGCTGGAGCACAGGGAGGAAGGAGGAGATTAGTTTGGAGAGAGGCAGAAATCTTAAAGACCTTGTAATGGATTTCGATTTTGCCATCCTAAGGGCAATCAAAGATTTGAAAGTGAAATAGGAGCTATGGTCAGATTTGTCTTAAAGTTCACTTTGGCTATATGTGGAGAATGGACCATGAGAGACACGAGTGGATATGGCAGTCTAGTTAGGGACGTCATGTTGTCCAAGGATGAAATTAACGCAATGTGGACTAGCATAGTAGTAATGGAGATGAACAGAAGTAAACAATTTGACAGAGGGAAAACCAGCTGGACCTGAAATCTAAGTGGATATGCATGACTCAGGTTTCTGGGTAGATGAAATGCCATTTACTAAGATGGGAAAACATTACAAGAGACGCAAGTTAGATTCTTTTCCCTTCTATGCTGGTGGTCCCAAACTTACAATGGAACAGAAAAATAAAAACACAACTCTTCTATTCTCTATGGTCTAAATTTGGATCTCAGATTTAGATCTTAGTTGGTCCCCAACTCAAAATACATGCAGATAAAGTTATGAGGTAACTAAGCCATTTTCAACATTTCCAAAAAAGGAATACTAACTCCTCATTTTACTAAAAAACAACCTATAACCTAATTATTTGGAACACTGTTGAGAAAGCAAAAAAGAAACACCACCAATGTCCTTTAGACTCTCACTTGTATTTAACCTTAACTGTGAATACAATTCCAACAAGCTTGGCTAGAATTAAAAGTAGAAGAGAAGGCTGCTTGAGGCAAGCACATTCATGCAGAAAAGTAAGCCCTTAACCTTAACACAGCTATAGCAGAATCCAGCTCTCTGGTCACAAATTTGCAATCTCCTCAATAAACTAAGAACAAATGGTAAAAATGTTAGATGTACTGTAGAAGAATCACAAAGTGTAGAATAAATTTTATACAAATTTAGAATCAAAAATGGTTAAAATTGAATTTGTGCATTTAGTCAAACCAGAAAACTCACTTAGGTCAAAGTGCTCATTCCCTAATCAAATCTCATAAACAAACAAAAAGAACTGTAGAGTTAACTTAACAGCTTTATCACACAAAGAAGAGAAAAATGCCTGTGCTTGAAACCAGTGGTAGAGCCTTGATGTGGCTAAAATATGGCTATAAATCAGCGAAAGCAACAACAGCGAAAAACCTTTACCAATTAAATGGCTCACACATATTTAAAAACTATAAAACCAAGGTTATTATTATGCTGAAAACTAATTATTAAAAAAGATTATGTTCTATCCTAGCTGTATTAAAGTTAATTTGAGGAATTAGAATCAAAATGCTTAAAATTGAGTGTGAGCAAATACAAATACAAGGAATAAACGGGTTGTACTTACACCATCTCTAAATCTGGTGGCAATTCACTTTCCTTTTCCCAGGTTAATATCTCTACTGCATACCGAAACATAATAGCAAAAATGTTATAAGTTCTTGCTATCACATCTTCTGATAAATGCACAAGAGGATCCTGAAAGAACAGAAAAAAAAAAAAATGCAACCATGTTAAATGTACATTAATTCTCCTTTTTCCCATTCTGCCTCCCTCCTCAAAATACTACTGTAAAAAGCTGACTGATCTTCCAGCTTCAGCTTCTCTTCAATTTGATCCTATATGTTACATCTCAGCAAGTCAAACTTCCTAAAACATTCTGTTCATAATAATCCATATTACTGAATCATATGAACCACGATATTCCACGGCACTCCAATGCCTAATAAATAAATCTAAAAATTTTAGAAGGGCATTCTAGGATCTTTAAAACCTAACATCAAACCATGGTTACAGCTTCACATCCCTCTAATCCCCAATTTCCAGAATAAACAAAGGAATGTTATCTAAGGATGGACAAGTAATATTTAGTTTTATAGGTCTAAAGGAGAGCCTGATTTTGAGGATTCTAAAGGGGAGAAGTCAACAAGATCAGAAAACTGCTCCTCGATGTTAAGAATCACTCACTTTCTCTCAGCGAGTCAAGTTGTGTATGTATTTAACAGAGAACTTCGTACATTAGACTTAACAGTGAATAAGTCACTAAATTTCAAGGTTAATGTAAAAAAGTATTACTATAAACATACTCTAAGGTTATCTTTCAGTCAAGGTTGGCAAAATGTTTTACACAATCTAATCTTAATGCTTTATCAAATCTAAACATGTTATTTAGCTTAATGGCTAAATAGTGTTATATTCATCTCTCAATAAGAAAATCAATATATTCCAACATCATGGAATGGGAACCAGCACATTCTTGAAAATATACATAAGGATACAGAACATTTTTGTACATCCTCACCAAGGATCAGCTTAGTGGAACTGATATAAAACAAATGGAGAAGGAGAATAATATCAAGGATGAAGGAAAAAAGACAAAGATTCCTAAAGGAGATGGGTCTAGGACTTAAAGAATGTAAGAAGTAAAGTAAGAAAAAGATTTTCCAAAGTCTTACAGCACTTTTTACCTACAACTCTCCTCAATAAACTGCTTTATATGTCCCATCAAAAAAAATTTTTTTTATACCGCTACCAAGGTTTGGTACTATTTCTTACGGAGACTTTAGAAGTTAACATGGCAAAACCACCTGTTACAAAGAAGGTATTGGAACTGGTACCTTCTGGGGATTCATAAAAGAGTGGCTATTAATCGTAAAACGAACCTCACATTGTACTAAAATAGAAAGTAGAACCAAAACTCAGTTTTCTTCGTGATACTATCTCACTATACAGTTATTCCATTTCTTACAATTACGTCCCGTAATACAAGACATTTAGAGCACTGAAGAATTAAATGGTGTTGGGACAGAAACAACTGCCAATTCTTGAGAATCCAAGCCAGTAGTGTCCAAACTCTGTTCTAAAAATCCCAGGGCCTGGTAGAGATGTTTCCTATTTGAAATACACACCAGTTTAAAAACATATGATTATCCATATTTTTAAATGGCCTATGGATACAGATTCTTCTGCCATCTTTGTATGCACAGGTTAACTTCTTGAGAATGGGTTACTGATGAAGAAACATTATTTCTGAAGTGAAGAGATGCTAGGCTATGCAAGTCTACTCGTGTACAATGGTAAATTAAACGCTATTTGAGAAGACTTCTGTTCCAAGTGCTCGTATCACAGCATAAGTCAGTTGGAATGAGAAAATAAATAACCATCTTATCCTATGTTGTATTACCTAAGACTAATAATTGTTTTTGGTGACATTTATGTTAGAGAATGCAAGCCTTTGTCAGTGAGTCAACTTTGATTTATTATTCTTCCAAACTAGAAGAATAGCATGCTGTTAAAAAGGTTACCTGTGGTTGGGACTTCCCTGGTGGTCCAGTGGTAAAGAATCTGCCTTATGATGCAGGGGACGCGGGTTCAATCCCTGGTCAGGGAACTAAGATCCTACATGCTGCAGGGCAACTAAGCCTATGCGCCACAACTACTGAGCCTGCGTGCCGCAAACTACGGAGCCCATGCGCTCTGGAACCTGTGAGCCACGATTACAGAGCCCATGCGCCCTGGAGCCTGCGTGCCACAACTAGAGAAGACCTGCCACCACAACTAGAGAGAAGCCCACACACCACAATGAAGAGCCTGCGCGCTGCAACGAAAGGTCCTGCGTGCAGCAACTAGACCCAATGCAGCTAAAAAAATCAATCAATCTTAAAAAAAAAAAAAGAAAAAAAAGTAAGCACATATTATAATAGAGTTTAACTGTTGTCATATGCAAATAAGGTATGAATGAGGGTTTTCTCCACACTGCCCAACTAAAACTAGAAATAAACTAGAAACCAGTTATGAATCGACTTTCTAACAAGAAATAAATATACATTCCAACTTATAAAAAATAAATTCATTAGTAATATTGCTTTTATCTGTTTTATTATTGGGATTTCTTAATTAAAATTTTATTAAAAAAAAATTCCACTGCCAAAAAATGTTTTCAAAAACCAGTATACTGTACTGTCAGAGTTGTCTATACTACCTAGGTTTAAAGCCCAGCTCTAGCACTTACTGTGTGGGACACTGTAGGCAAGTTTGTTAATCTAAGACTCAAGCTTCCACAGCTATAAAATATGGGTAACAGTAGTATTTATCTTACAGGGCTGTTCTGAGAATTAAATGAGATAAACCAAGAATCATATTTAGCATGATATTCAGCTACTAGTTACCACTGATCTATATTCAAATGGGATGAAAGCAGCATTGATAAGTGAAAATTTCAGATAAAAAATTTTTCACTGAGGTTGTTCATTCAGTTAATATATGTTATTGAATTAAATTTCATTCCAAAAAGGATTTACAGCAACTTTTTTTGGCCAAGTGCAGCTTGCGGGATCGTAGTTGCCCGACCAGGGATTGAACCTGCACTCTTGGCAGTGAAAACATGGAGTCCTAACCACTGGACCTCCAGGGAATTCCCCTTCAGCAACTAGAATACATCCAGTGTAATAAAACAGTATTAAAAAATAGATATACAGGGCTTCCCTGGTGGCGCAGTGGTTGAGAATCTGCCTGCTAATGCAGGGGACACGGGTTCGAGCCCTGGTCTGGGAAGATCCCACATGCCACGGAGCAGCTAGGCCCATGAGCCACAACTACTGAGCCTGCGCGTCTGGAGCCTATGCTCCGCAACAAGAGAGGCCGCGATAGTGAGAGGCCCGCGCACCGCGATGAAGAGTGACCCCCGCTTGCCACAACTAGAGAAAGCCCTCGCACAGAAACGAAGACCCAACACAGCCAAAAAAAAAAAAAAAAAAAAAAGGCATCAGCCTCAAGTCCAACCCATTCCTTAAAAAAAAAAAAAAAAAAAGATATACAAAGCAGGTAAAATGAAAATAAAGGAAGGAAAATAAACTGAAGTCAAGATAACATCTATTTATAAATGCCAATCATATAAATTTCCATACAGCTACTACAGACAAGCTGTTTTCAAGACGCCCCAACAAAAGGAAACACAGTCAGTTACCAGACTCACACCAAGAGAAACGTAACATTTCCTAATGCAGAGACCTAAGAGAAATTTCTTACGGTTTTTATAAAGATCAACAAAGGAGACACTAGGAAAGGTACCATCCCACCAGCCTCCGTACTCACCCCCCGTGCTCAAGGGCCCATTTGGAAACCTAGTTGGGCATTTATTGTTGTCACAGTGATGGAAGATGCTATTACCATTTAATGAGTGGGAATTAGGTATAATAAACACAGTGCTTCTGACAGTGTACACCTGGGGTCAGTAAAGTTTTTCTGTAAAGAGTCACTAAGTATTTTAGTTTTTGCAGGCTACAGGGTCTCTGTCATAGCTACTCAGTTTTGCTGTTGTAGTGGAAAAGCAGCTATAGACAGTACATGAACAATTAAGCGTGGCTGTGTTGCAATAAAATTTTATTTATGGATAATGAAATTTGAATTTCACATAATCTTCACATGCCACAAAATACTACCCTTGTTGATTTTTCTTCAACTATTTAAAAATATAAAAACCATTCTTCGATTATGGCGGTACCAGTAACAGGTTGCAGACAAGATCTGGCCTGTGGGGCCAGAGTTTGCTGATCCCTGGCCTGTACAATGAAGAATGTCCCACCCCAAATGCCAAAAGTTGAGAAGACCTGTGGAACTTCTAAACACTACCCCAACAGAAGTATATAATCAAATTTTTTCCAACTTTTTCTTAAGATGTAGGCTGAATGTATAACAAAAAAATTATATTCAATAAAAACAATTCTATGACAGGCTAAAAAGGTTCATTTCAAATATTATATAGCCTTCTTCCATTTCAAGCATAAAATAGAAAAACCCTAGATAATGTATGGATTTAATGAGTGGGGACCAGGTATGCTAAATATAATGTTATTTGTTATCTTTTTAATATCTTATAGTCTTTTCTCGAAGACTTCATTTCTCTTAACTGAATTCTTAAATAGGAATTAAATGGCAAAGTCTGGAGGTTCGATTCTCTGTCAAGTTGCTGGAATATATATTCTCCAGGCAGGACCATACAATTTCAGCCAGGCAGGTTATTTTGCTGGCATCTTCTAAAAATTCAGGAAACTAACCAGAGTCTTCATTATTTGATAGCTACCCCACTAATGTATGAGGATAAAGCCAAGAGAGTAACTGCAGGCGGATTCATAATTTTTCTTAGAAAATTTAAAGTGAACAATCTGGTGGTATCTAGTACATTCATAATGTTGAGCCACAATCACCTCTATCTAGTTCTAAAACATTTCTATCACTTCAACAAAGTAAAACCCCTTACCCATTAAGCAGTTTTTCTCCATTTCTCCCTTCCCTATTCCCTGGCAACCACCAGTCTGTGTTCTCTACAGACTTATTTATTCTGGATATTTCACATAAATGGAATCATACAGTATGTGACCCTTCGTGTCTGGCTTCTTTCACTTAGCATGATGTTTTGAAAGTTCATCCACGTTGCAACATGTATCAGTACTTCATTTCTTTTTACAGCTAAGTAATATTACACTGTATGTTTATCCATTCACATACTGATAAGACATTTTGACTGTTTCCACCTTTTGGCTATTATGAATAATGCTGCTACTAATGTGTGTGCATGTACTTATTTGAATACTTGTTTTTAATTCTTTTGGGTATATACCTAGAAGTGAAATTACAGCCTTACATGGCAATGTTTAACATTTGAGGAATAGCCAAACTGTTTTCCACAGTGCTAAATCATTTTGCATTCCCACTAGCACTGTACAGAGTTCCAATTTCTCTATAGCCTCGCCAACACCTATTTGCCACTTTTTTGATTACAGCCATCCTAGTGGGTGTGAAGTGGTATCTCACTGTGGTTTTGATTTACATTTCCCTAATGACTAATACTCTTGAGCATGTTTTCATGTGTTTGTTGGTCACTTGTATTATATCTTCTTTGAAGAAATGTCTATTCAGGTCCGTTGGCCATTTTTAATTGTGTTGTCTTTTTGTTGTTGAGTTGTAAGATATATATTCTGGATACCAGACACTTATCAGATATGACTTGCAAATATTTTCTCCCAGAGTCCTAAAGTTTTACACTAGCTTTCAATTATTTTTTAAAAGCAAAACCATTTTTTCCAAATATGTCTTTGTTTGCCTTACTTATATTTTTATATACAGAATGCCAACCCAATATGTAAGAGATAAAAACAGAGCTGCTCCAATTGCAGTAGAGAAATCTGAAACCCTGATCACTTGGCATCTCTCTGTAGCAAATCCTAGGACACATGCACAAAGCAAATGAAACACAAATATATATGTTTTCTATAGCACTGAATCATTTTGCACAAATTTTCATCTGTCTAAAACACAGTGAAACACAGTCTAAAAGATAACTGTCCTACACCATAAGTTCTCCGGTCATTCTGTTAAAATATCTGAGACCAGGAAGACATGTGCACTAGGAAGGACTATTAATGTCCACTTGCCCCAGATCGGTATCAGACCTACTTACTAACAATGCATAAGTTCTTTTAATGTACCCACCTCTCTGCCGTTTAAAATTAAAATCTGAAATAAGGATCTTAAATCAAACATCAGATTGTCACAAACGGCAGAGTTTCAAGTATTTATTTAGTGAGAGCCCATTATTTCATTACAAATATCATTTAGAGAAAAATAATAAAGGATCAACAACAATTTTAGAAAGCACATATTTACAGCTGGAACGAGTATAACTTGTACTGAGCTATCATCCCAATGTTTGGTCCCATCACATATCCAATGACATTGATTTACCAGGAGATGATGAGTAGGATTGGCTGCCATGTAGGACTACAGAAAAGAAAGGTATCTGATCTACAAAGTCTTAGTCACAAAACAAACAAAAACCAACTAAGTTAACTGATCTACATATATAGGAAAAATAATCCCTTTAATAATAAATGAGGACTTAAAAAAACTCATATATGCTTAAAATAAAACAAACAAATGCAAAAGTCCAAATTAAATTAAATTTCTATAATTTCAAGTGTGTTCTACTAGTAATGGTATGCCATCCATAAAATGCAAAAAACTTTCGAAATATCTACTTGGTCACTGTTAATAGTGAGAGGACTATTGATATTTTACTTATCCATTGCTATATTATAACCTAATTCTTATGTCTGAAAATATTTCAAACACATGGTTAACAGTACTTCCTTAGGAACAATTTTGTGAAAATGTTTTTACCTCTTCTTCCTCAATTTCAGAGGTGTTAAGTTCATGTTTCTGACAGTAAGGACCCTCTTTCCAAGCTTCAGTATCACCACAGTCACAGAAACCTCCACCTCCTGATGTTGTCATCTTGAAAAAAAATTGTAAAGTATCTTGTCAATAAGTATTTACTGAGGGCTATCGGATTATAAATAGGAATATCAAGTGCTAAGGAAATAACATTGCTGAAGTGTTAATTTCTTTGGAGGGATAAAATTAAATAAAATGCCAAACCTCTCAATGTTTTAAAGCTGATTTTAAATAAGCCTATAGGCTAATTTAAGTGATTTCAAAATAAAATAAGCTACTCTGTAGTGTCTAGCAAGCTACAGCTATTTTAAAGAGGTAAAATATGTCCACTTGCATGACTTCCTAATTAGGAAAATAACAAGGGTTTTCTTGCTAGGTTTTGGCTAAATTGGTATACTGTTGGTATCTATGCTACCAGGTTATAACATAACAGATTCAAGAGTGACAAAGATTCCTATAGCTGCTGTCTTCTACAAAAGTCTAATAAGAGTGCATCTGCATTAGAGAAAGTGACCAAAAAAACTAGAAATAGTTTATTTTTCTTTTCTAACACTCTCTAAATAGCATTCTTTGAAAAGGAAGGAAGCTCTGGAAACAGAAACATGGAGTGCCTAGTCATAAAACCTTTTACCACTTGTGGGCTTCAAAATTATTCATGCTTCCTTAAGATGTGGCAATGATTCAAGGAATCTGGCAAGGTAAAACCTATTATTTAATAATTAGTAGACTGGAAATTCTGCTTTTTAAAAAAATACTGTGAGAGTTTATAGATGGGTATGAGAAGGAAATTTTAGAAAGAGCCTTTCATATCTTGCCCAAAGTAAGTATTTGTGTGTTACATATCACAAGGTAATTAATGTAAACTCACAAATGACAGTTATTCTTAGGGGCTGCAAAGATATATGCCAAGAAACATGGGCAAGCAGCCATATGGAAAATGATAACCTCACCCTATAGCTTTTATGCATGTTCTGGTAACCAAAGATAGGTAGAACAGTTTAAAGGAAACTAGGATTCTCTTACTGATTTATGAAAATAAAAAGAACATATAAAAATATGAATTCAATTTTGCAGCTGTTTTAGTTCACTGTTAACAATACTCGGGTAGAGTAAATAAAAACAAACAGGAGGAAAAGTCCTGAATCAAAAGTCTTGAATTAATAAGAAGATTGCAATATTTCTTCTCTATCTTTATTTGAGATTAGGGTGAAAAGTTCCAGCTACTAACAGTTCCCTAAATTTTTGAATGTTCATAGCTCTGTCTTCAGCTTCCAGTAGAGGAACCAGGACAGGCTTAGCAATCATCTGCCTACGTATTTTGTATCCCTGACTTAAAAGCAAACATACTTGATTTTTGGAAAAGTAACGATTGCATTACAGCAGTTAAAAAAAAAAAAAAATTGGTTAGTCTTTTGTTCTGAAGTTGGCCCTTTTCTACATTGTAGTAGATGCCTCTTTAATATTAAGAAATGACAAATCTTCTGCAGAAGCTGACCAATAGATAGAACCATTTCTTAAAGGTATAATCCTGTCACTTTTACTTAATTGCTCACTCATCTCCCTTCAGAACCTCCCTCTTGCATTTTAACTCTCACCTTTATCCTCTAATTTTTGATAACTTGCTTTATAAACCTAGAATTATAAAGATAATAAACATTAAAAAAAAATAACAAAACAAACTAGTTGAAAACCAATACTGAAAGAGCTGCTATCTATAGTCTTTTCATCTTAAACCATGTGTTCCATGAAATCTGGATTCATAATTCATCTCTACACTGCCATCGTATGTTTAATGGTATTTGAATAACACATTTCTTAAACCACTCTCCCCTGTTTCAGTGTTAAATCTTGGAATTTTAAAAAGAAAAGGTATTGAATATAAAATTCAATACTAGGTGTGGTTATTATCTGGATATTACTAACCCTATATCGATGGTCTCTGTGAATACTTCCCAAAAAGCACTCCATGCATAAAACACAAGTTGGATCAACTGCACAGTCTCTGTAAAGTTAAAGAAAAAAAAAAATCAGAGTGTCATAAAATAACTGTATATTTTACCACATAATATTTCAAATTGGAATCCATCTTGGAAGAGCCAGAATAGTGAAATGCCTTAGTGTTAGAAGAAAATAAATTATTTTTCCCAAAGATCTGTGAGATCTTTGATCAATGGAGTCAGCTTAAGAACCTGCTTCTCATACTGGATGTGTACTAGGGGGTCTTAGAAGGCACATATTACTAGAATGGCAATTTTCCCTAAAGATTTGGGGAAATCCTATTTTATATTAAAACACACAGATGTATATGGAATAGATTTTAAATATTATAAATTCTTAAGATATTTTAACTAATTAAAATGGCAATAACATATTAAGTGTTCAATATACAGGCTGACGTGGGTCTCCACACTCAGTCTGTATATCTGATGGTCACACAACACTTATGGTTCATAAGACATCCTGATGGGGGAGTAGGAGTTCCACAAAGTAAATGGGTTGACAGTGGTGCCTTCGATCATTTCATTTGCTTTTATCATACTGCCATTTAGATACATTTACAGATCATATCTTAACTAATTTCTACGATTCTATGAAATGAGATGGGGAGTCATGAAAATCTTTAAATTTCCCCTTATCCTTGTTTCTGTATCCTCATAGGCAACCACCCTACTATGCCTATTGGGTGCCCTTTAATTTGTATGTGTTCTTGCAAAATGTTTTTGAATGCATGTATTTAGAAAATTTTTTATTTTTTAAATTATAGTTGATTTACAATATTTTATTAGTTTCACGTGTACAGCAAAGTGATTCGGATATATATGTGTGTGTGTATATATATATATTTCAGATTCTTTTCCATTATAGGTTATTACAAGATGCTGAATATAGTTTCCTGTGCTATACAGTAAATCCTTATTGTTTACTGAGTGCATGTATTTTTGATGTGTGCAAATCTTACTGTGTTATATCTCATTCTGTTCTTTTTCAATTCTGTAACATAATCCATTCATTTTGTCTGTGTACATTTGATTTGCTGCTTCTGATTGGTATATAATATGCCATGGCATGTATCTAAAACATTTTTTCTCTCTATTATCCATGCACCGGACACCTGGATTACCTCCAATGCCTTTCTACCACAAATAATGCTGCAATGAATATTCCTGTAAATGTTTTCTTATGGATCTGATTGAGATTTTCTTCGGCATATAAACTCAAAAGCAGAATTGCTGGGTCATATACATATAGAGTTTTAATTCTGAGTGCCATGCTACTGTCCAGAGTGGCTACATGTGCCCCAGCAGTGTGTAAGAGTTTTTATAACCTGCATCTTCATCAGCATTTGGTTTTTATCTCGTTTGCTAACATGTGCCAGCTTAACATATATGAAATATCTTACTGTCTTTTTTGTTTTTTGGTTTTTTTTTTTTTTTTTTTTTTTTTGGCTGCATTGGGTCCTTATTGCTGCACGTGGGCTTTCTCTAGTTGCAGCGAGCCGGGGCTACTCTTCATTGCAGTGATGTGCTTCTCATTGCAGTGGCTTCTCTTGTTGCAGAGCACGGGCTCTAGGTGCGCGGGCTTCAGCAGTTGTGGCACACAGGCTCAAGAGTTGTGGCTTGCGGGCTCTAGAGCGCAGGCTCAACAGTTGTGGCGCACGGGCTTAGTTGCTCCACAGCATGTGGGATCTTCCTGGGCCAGGGCTCGAACCGTGTCCCCTGCGTTGGCAGGCGGATTCTTAACCACTGAGCCACCAGGGAAGCCCCTATCTTACTGTTTTAATTTGTATTCCTCTGACTGCTAATACATTTGAGCAACTCTTCATATGCTTACTGCTTTGAGGATTTCCTTTTCTATAAACTGCCTGGTTATATCCTTTGCCCATTTTTCTTCTGGGATTGCTTTCTTTATCTTGTTTATTTGCAGGAGTTTCCTATATAGTCTAGTTTAGAGGACATTAATCACTTGGCAATTTAAACATTGCAAATATTGTCTCCCATTTGTCACATGTGTATTAGTTTTGCCCATGGGGTCCTTTGTTAAATAGAGCTCCCTCTTTTGATGCAATTAAATTTACACACAAATTGTTTGTGCTTTGAGGTTTTAGAAGTTCCTTCCCCAACCCTAGGTCACAAAAATATATATGTTTTTAAAGAAAATAATTTTCTTCTATTAAACCTTTTGGTTTTATCTTCCACATTTAGGTGTTTAATCCATCTGGAATCTACCTTTGCATATGATATAGGATAGAGATACTGTTTTATTTCTCCATATATAATGAGCTGCTTTTTCTAAAACCATCTACTAAACAACCTAACTTTTACCTATTGATTGTGGTGTCACCTTTATAACATACTAAGTTCCCATATATCCTTGGGTCTATTATCTAAGTTCTCTAAGAGTTATCTATTTGTTTGTTCTTGTACTATACCACACTGTATTACTATGGCCTTTTGTAGTATTGATATATCTTAATATCTGACAGGGTAAATTCCCCTTTATTCTCCTTTTTTAAAGGTTGATTTAACTATTCATGAATTATTATTTATTCTTTGACACAATAAGTTTACAGAGTTCCTCGAAAATACCCAGCTAAAAGTTTGACAGAGGTTACTTGGAATTTATTGATAAACTTCAGAAGTAATAACATCCTTATAAGAGTAAATTATCATGTCCACGATTATTTCCTGTATCTTTTATTTAAGTTTTAAAGTTTTCTTAATATGAGTCCTGTGTATTCTTGATTAGACTAATATCTAGGCACTTTCTAGGTTTTGTTGTTTAAATGATACACATTTTTTTAAAATTTTATTTTCTAGTTGGTTAAGGATGATGAAAAGAAATAGTATTGATTTTTAAGACCCTTGATGAACTCAAGGCAGTTTTAATAGTTTGCTGATTCTGTTTTATTCCCCTGAAGTAAATGAGTATACAGTCTGTACATAATGACAATTTAATCTTTTTCCTTACAATAGTTCTTCTTCTTCCCTTGTACTGTTGACAAGGACTTCTAGTAATATGTTAAACAAGAGCAGTAATAGTAGGCATCCTTGTCTTGCTTTAGATATTAAAGTAAACACATCTAAGTATTATGTTCACTGTAGGTTTACTAAGAAAGTGCTCTTCTAGAAAGAATCAAGCATCTATCTTGTCTTTCCTATATAAACTGTGCCTCAGGGTTATCGAAGGATCGATGAGGGACTGTTTCTTTCATAGAAGACTAGCTTATAAACAAAGAAGAGATGATAAATTAGTAGATGATAAAGAGTAGCACCATTTTGCTACCCCCTAATGAATAACGACCCAGGCAGCAAGCATCAGTGACTGCTAAAACATTAGGTAAAAAGGCTGATGGAGGGACTTCCCTGGCAGTGGTTAAGACTCCGTGCTTCCAACGCAGGGGGCACAGGTTAAATCCCTGGTTGGGGAACTAAGATCCCACGTGCCACGTGGCACGGCAAAAAACATAAATAAGAGGCTGCTGGAGGCCTTCACGATGGTTGCATGTGCCAGGTACCTAAACCCACTGATCAATTTTAACAAAAGCAGCCAAGCATCATATACCTCCTGATATCAAGAATTAAGAAGTTATGCATCAGGCTTCCTTGGTGGCGCAATGGTTTAAGAATCTACCTGCAAATGCAGGTGACACAGGTTCGAGCCCTGGTCTGGGAAGATCCCACATGCCATGGAGCAACTAAGCCCGTGCGCCACAACTACTGAGCCTGCGCTCTAGAAACCTTGAGCCACAACTACTGAGCCCACATTCTACAACTACTGAAGCCCGCGTGCCTAGAGCCTGTGCTCCACAACAAGAGAATCCACCGCAATGAGAAGCCCGTGCACCACAACAAAGACTGGTCCCTGCTCCCTGCAACTAGAGAAAGCCCGCGCAGCAACGAAGACCCAATGCAGCCAAAAATAAATAAATAAATAAATAAAAATTAAAAAGTTCCCTTAAAAAAAAAAGTTATGCATCAATAATTATGAAACTATTATCCACCCCCCCCCCCAATAATAGAAGTTAATCAAGCCTAACTACCTGTTTTGAGGAAAGATAGGGAAAAAAGAAACATTTAAGCAACACCATGGGGCCACAATCAGCCAAATCTAGAATGTGGAAAATTCCATAGGACAAATGACCTGGTTTCTTAGTAACATAATGGAAAAACGAAGGAAGGAAAGAGGTAAAAGAGCTATTACAGTTTAAAAGAAAAAATGAAGAATAACAGCCAAATGCAATGTGTGAACTCTGAATTCACAGTTATGAGTCAATCAGGACAATTTCAACTCTGCTAGACAGCAGATAATATTAAGGAATTAGTGTTAATTATTTTAGGATATTAATGGTTATAGAGAAAAAAGGTACATACTGAGTATTGATTAAAAAGAGCATGTTGGGGCTTCCCTGGTGGCGCAGTGGTTGAGAATCTGCCTGCCAATGCAGGGGACACGGGTTCAAGCCCTGGTCTGGGAAGATCCCACATGCCGCGGAGCGACTAGGCCCGTGAGCCACAGCTACTGAGCCTGCGCGTCTGGAGCCTGTGCTCCGCAACAAGAGAGGCCACGATGGTGAGAGGCCCGCGCACCGCGATGAAGAGTGGCCCCCGCTTGCCGCAACTAGAGAAAACCCTCGCACAGAAACGAAGACCCAACACCAGCCAAAAATAAATAAATAAATAAATAGAAATTAAAAAAAAAAAAAAAAAAGAGCATGTTGTCTGGAATATGCTTCAAAATAACCTAGCAGGGCAGGAAAAAAGTGTATGAGAGTGTTATGTGTGTGTATATAGATTAAAAAGAGTTGCCATATATTGATAATTGCTGAAGCTGAGCAATGATTATTACCTGTCACATCTATTGTACCACTCACCCTACCTTTATTATGTTTGAAACTGTCTATAATAAAAAACTTTTAAAAACCCAATACACAAATACTCAATAAAGTTCCCTTATATATTCTTTGTTTGCTAAGAATTAAATCACAAACAATAATTGAAATACATAAAATGCTTTTCTGAATCAAATCAGAAAAACATTTTTCTTTTCTCAACTATTAAAATGGTGAATTACATCAATAATTGTTTTAAAGATGAACTATCTTTGGATTCCTAAACTAAATTCCATTTGATCATGATGCATCACTCTTTTAGTATATTCTTGGATTCAGACAGCTAATATTTTATTTAGGATCCCTTTCATCTACATTAGTAAGGGAAATGGCTTTATAATGTCTCCTCTTGAATTTATCAGGGTTTCAAATCAAGCTGATTAAGTAGCCGCAGAAAGAGTTTGGCAGGTTTCACTCTTTCCCTCTTTTCTGCAGTAACTTGTTTAAGAAAGGAATTAACTGTTCCTTCAAAATTTGATAGAACTCACCCATACACAGTCATCCAGGTATGCGATTTTTGGGAGGGAAGATCTTTGATTACCATTCCAATGTTTTCATACTATATTCAAGTTGCCTATCATTTTTCTACAAATTTATCCATTTCATCTACATTTTCAATTTTTTTTTTTTTAGCATTTACTTATTCGTAATTCTCATATTTCAGAGGTTGTTAAACTTTCTTAGCACATAGCATCTTTAGTGTCTCAACAGTTTCTTTCAGGGTATCACTAGACCAAATGAAACACCTAATCATTCTATTTATCAAACAGTTAGACTCACAGAACTTAGTACCTGTTAGGCACCGCACAATTTCTCAAATCTTAGAATCAGACTGGATACCACCACCCTCATTTCTTATCCCACAGGTATTTGCTTTTTAATCACAACAATGGAGAGGACCCAGCTTCGGCAAGAAATGACATCACTAAAAGGAATGCAGTGAGTGTACTTCTCAATCTTCATTCTGAATTTTACATATGTGCATCTTCTCTTTTCTTACTCAGTCTTCTCAGAAAACTACCTTAATAATTCCAAAAAGTATCTCAACTTTTTACTTTTGCTTCATTTTCTGATCTTTTTATTTCCTTTCTTCTTTTTCCTTTGAATGTGCTCAATTCTATTTCTACAAACGTCTTGAACTCAATGTTTACCTTGTTTATTTTTCTTTTTTATCTTTGAAATAATTTTATTTATAGAAAAATTGCAAAAATAGTAGAGTTCCTTTACACCCTTACCAAGCTTTCCTTAATGTTAACCATAGTACAAGGAAATTGTACAAGGAAATTGTACCAAAAACATTGGTACAATATTATTAACTACAGACCTTATTCAAATATCATTGGTTTTCCCACTAAGGTTCTTTTTTTCTCTTCTGGATCCAACACAGGCTCCCACATTACATTAGATGTCATTTCTCCTTAATCTCCTCTAATCTTCAAAAGATTGACAGTTCCTCAGTCTTTTCCTGACTTTGAGACCATAACCCTTTTGAAGAGTACTGGTTAGTTAGCTTGCAGATGTTCCACAATTTGCGTTTCTGATGTTTTCATGATTAGACTGAGTTATGCATTTTTGGCAAAAACACCAGAGGAATGATGCTGTGTCTTTCTCAGTGCATCATAACACGGGGCACGTGTTGATTTGATATGTTTTATTACTGGTGATGTTACCTTTGCTCACTTCATTAAGATGGTGTCTGCTGGATTTCTTCACTGTAAAGTTGTTATTGTTCCTTTTGTAATTAAATATATTTGGGGAGATATTTTGTGACTATGCAAACATCCTCCTATTTCTCCTCAAAATTTCACCCACTAGCTTTAGCATCTACCAATGGATCTAGACTACAATTATTACTGTGTTATTTGCCTAATGGTGATTTTCTGTTTTATTTATTAACTGTAACTCTTCAATACAGGAAAACTACTGAAAACATCCCTTCTCTCCTGTTTATTTACTCAAAGAGTACGGACTCATGGATATTTATTTTATTCTATGGGTTATAATTTAATACTATCATTACTTATTTTATTACCCAAATTGTTTTAGCTGTGGCCATTGGGAACTCTTTCAGTTTGGTCCCCATGCCCTTTCAACAGGCCCTGTTCCTTTTTGAGCACTTTCTTACCTCTGGCAACATAACATGTTCCAGGCTTATTTTTTATCTTCCTTGTCCCAGCCCTGGAATCAATCATTCCTCCATGGAACTCTGATTCTTTTTATTGGACAATGGTATTTAGAAACCAGTATTTGGGTACCAGGTATGCTCACTGCTATGGTAGTTTCATGTTTCTAGGCCCTTTCAGCAGACACAGCCAGGAAATGTATGTTTGTATAGTTTATTTTTAACCTTTCTTTTTTTTGGCAAACATTTTAAAGTTATACATTTCCTTCTAAATACTACTTTAGCTATGTCCCCAAAATTACAACATGTCATCTTATATTCAGTTCTGTTTCTAAATTTCCTCAGTAATTTCAGTGATTTCCTTTTACTTAATGTTAGCAATGTTAGTTCCCAAACTTTGTTTAACCTACTCTTTTGTTATTTGTTTCTAATTTTTTTTTGCAATATATATAGTGGGAGAACAATCTGCATGGCTCTAAGCCTTGAGAATTAAGTGAGGTTTGGCCTTTAAGACCAAATATACAGATCACTTTTTAAAAAATTGAGATATAATTCACGTATTATAAAATTCGCCTTCTTAAAGTATACAACTTAGTGGTTCTTAATATATTTACAAGGTTGTGCAACTATAACCAACCGGAGCATTTAGAGAAATGTCTATTCAAATCCTTTGCCCATTTTTTAATCGGGCTGTCTTTCTGTGTCCCTTACGTTTTCTACCGTAAATATTATATTTGTCAAATATGAAAACTGCTACTTTAGCTTTCTTTTGTATCGTACTTTTTGCCTGGTATATTTTTCTCCACTGTTTCTATTCCTATTTTTAGCGACTTTCTGTTTTACTTTGCCTCTCACAGATAACATTTTTGGAGTTTTAAAAATCTGAGAACCACTGTCTTCATATTTTTATATAATTATTAAGAAAAGTAAAGCCAGTGGCTTGTCCTCTAGGAGCCCATCATTTAACAGAAAAGACAAATGTGCATAGTTACTGTACCAGTTGTTAAATGCCATTATATTAACGGTAACTTGGGGGTTGGTGAAAGCACCCATCTCCAAACTCTCTTGATCATGGATCCCTTTTATTAAAATGTTTAGAGCACGCACCATCTATCTATATGTAAATATACTCATATTACATATATATTTATATTAATAAGTTTATATTGATAGGTTATACATATGCACTGCTGTACTAATTAGAGTCCCTCAATTATACTGTAACTGGAGTTCCAAGAGTGGCAAAAACAAGGCAGAAAATATATTTGAAGATATAGTAACCTAAATTTCCCAAATTTGGTTAAAGACATCAACTTACAGATCCAAGAAACTCAAGGAGCCCCTAGAAGATAAATACAAAGAACATATAGCTAGGCGTATCATAATCAAACTGTTAAAATTCAAAGATAAAGTAAAAATCTTGAAGGCAGCTAGAGAAAACCAACACATTTCACATAAGGGAATATAGATAGGCTAATAAAAGCTGACTTATCATCAGAAATTATAGAGGTCAGGAGTGGAACAGGATCTTTAAAACACTGAAAAGGAAAAGAAAGTATCAACCCAAAATTCTATATTCAGGAAAATATGCTTTAAAAAAATGAGCACAGACTTGCAGTTTCCAGCCCAGCATGTAAGAAGTTTGGAGGTCGCCACTGTCCTAACAATAGTAAAAAGCTGAACAAACTGAAATATCAACAACTCTTCTTAGGTCTGTAAGACAAGTGAAGTCATAGGGCAAACTGCTAACCCCAAAATTGGAGAGACCAACAGGTGAATACAAAGAATCACAACTTATGAGAGCAGAAAGCCACTAGCACAAACCTCCACAGGAACCAGTGCTGAGGTAGGGAAACACGAACTGTAATTAACCAACTGTTGAAGGCTCAGTGTGATCAAGTTTGAAAAATTAAAAATTCCAGGGGGACTTCCCTGGTGGCACAGTGGTTAAGAATCCGCCTGCCAGTGCAGGGGACACGGGTTCGATCCTGGTCTGGGAAGATCCCACATGTCGTGGAGCAACTAAGCCCGTGCACCACAACTACTGAGCCTGCGCTCTAGAGCCCGTGAGCCACAACTATTGAAGCCCGTGAGCCACAACTACTGAAGCCCGCGTGCCACAACCACTGAAGCCCGCGCTCCGCAACAAGAGAAGCCACCGCAATGAGAAGCCTGTGCACCGCAATGAAGACCCAACACAGCCAAAAAAAAAAAAAAAAAAAAAAAAAAATTCCAGCGACCCGGTCATGGGGGGGTCCCACACTTTAGTGAGTTTAATTTCCTGGAGTTCTACTAGGTTCTCACAGTGAATATCAGAGAAAAATTCTCTCATGCTTCCAGCAGAAGAAGGGTAAAAGGAACCACTCTGAAATATTCCAGAGCATTCTGTTCTTAACAAAGTCTGCCTGCAGAAGAAACTATTTAATCAGAGCCTAACCTGCTGGGGTATTATCAGTCAAACTGACCTGAAAAAAGGGAAATACCCAATTCCAGCCCGCTCTAGCCATCCTGTCCCAACTAAAGGGGGAATGCAGGGGCATTGAGAAACACATGTGAAGTTCATAGCTCAGAGGTACAGGCACACTGAAAGACTGAGACTTAATCACATGACTACAGAATGCTTCTACTCCCTGACCCATTACCACCACGTTATTTTTTTTTCTGTTATACATTTTCTAGCAGATGCTTTTGTTTTTTTTAAATTTTATTGAAGTATAGTTGATTTACAGTGTTGTGTTAATTTCTGCTGCACAGCAAAGTGACTCAGTTATACATATATATATTCTTTTTCATATTCTTTTCCATTATGGTTTATCACAGGATATTGAATATAGTTCCATGTGCTATAATGTAGTACCCTGTTGTTTATCCATCCTATATACAATAGGATTGCATCTGCTAAGCCCAAACTCCCAACACTTCCCTCCCTCACACCCCCGTCTCCCTTGGCAACCACAAGTCTGTTCTCTATGTTTGTACCACCACATTATTAAAGGGCTATTTACAAGATCCCTTTTACCCAGTATATCACATGCCTAGCGATCAAGAAAAAATTATAAGACACACTAAAAGACAAAAAAATACAGTTTGAAGAGACAGAGCAAGCATCAAAATCAGACTCAGATATTGGAATTACCAGACCTGGAATTAAAAACAATTATGATTAATATGCTAACGGCTCTAATGGATACAGTAGACAGCTTGCAAGAACAGATGGGCAATATAAACAGAGACTGAAATCCTAAGAAAGAACCAAAAAGAAATGCCAGAGATCAAAAACACTGAAACAGAAATGAAGAAAGACTTTGATGGACTTATTGGTAGATTGGATATAGCCGAGGAAAGAATCTCTGAGCTCAAGGATATCTCAACAGAAAGCTCTAAGGCTGATGTATGGGAGGGGAGTTTGGGGGGAAAATGGATACATGTATGTGTATGGCTGATTCCCTTTGCTGTGCACCTGAAACAATCACAACATTGTTAATCTGCTATACTCCAGTATAAAATAAAAAGTTAAAAAAAACCAAACCTTTAAATATACATCTTGGGGGAAAAAAAGAAAGCTCTAAGGCTGAAAAGCAAAGAGAAAAAAGACTAGAAGGAAAACACAACAGAATATCCATGAACTATGGGACACCTACAAAAGGTTTAACATATGTGTAATAGGAATACAAAAAAGAGAGGAACGAGAGAAAGGAACAGAATATTGAAAACAATATTTATTGGGAATTTCCCTAAATGAATAGCAGGCACCAAACCACAAATCCAGGAAGTTCAAAGAACATCAAGTGAGATAAACATCAAAAAATCTTGTACCTAGGCATATCATTTTCAAACTACAGAAAATCAAAGATAAAGAAAAAATCCTAAAAGAAGCCAGAGGAGAAAAACAACTTACCTACAGAAGAGCAAAGATAGGAATTACATCTGATTTTTCCTCAGAAACCATGCAAGCAACAGGAAAGCAGAGTGAAATGTTTGAAGTGTTGAAAAAAAATGCCTACCAACCTAGAATTCTGTACCTGCAAAATTATCCTTCAAAAGTGAAGGCGAAAGGAAAACTTTCTCAGGCAACCAAAGTGGACTTGGGTTAGCTGTAATATATCACAAGTTCTAGGGCAACCACTGAAAAAGGTAAAAAATATATATAACACTGATATGTTATGAAAGGAGTGGCTATATCAACATCTGACAAAATAGACCTTAAGACAAGGACTAGTACAAGAATTAATAAAGGTCACTGACATTTCATAATGATAAAATATATCAGTATATAGCAATTATAAATATCTATGTATGTGGTTAATAAAAGAACTTTTAGATACATGAAACAAACTGATAGAACTAAAAGAAGTAAACAAATCCACAATCACATCTGGAGATTTTCATACCCCTTTCTCAGTAATTGAAAGAACCAGTCATAAAAATCAGTAAATATAGAAGACCTGAATGGCACAATCAACCACCTTGTCCTAATTGACATTTATAGATTACTCATCCAGCAACTGCAAAATACACCTTCTTTTCAAGTGCATATGGAATGTACAAGACTGACCATGTTGCTAAGTCATAAAACAAGTCTCAATGAATTTAAAGATTGCAACCTTACAGAACTTTAATTGTGTTAGAAATCAGTTACAATATGGTATCTAGGAAAGTCTCAAATATATGAAGATTAAACAATGCGCTTCTAAATAACCCATGGATTAAAGAATAAAATATGAGCACATTAAATCAAAAGTAAGTAGAAAGAAGAATAAAAGTAGAAATCAAAACAGATAAAAAAGAAAACTAACAAAGCCAAAAACTGATTCTTTAATCAGTTTTATTAATCTTTTCAAAGAGAGAAAACACAAATTACTAATATCAGAATGGAAGAGGGAACCTCACTATAGATACCACAGATATCAACAGCATAAGGAAATATGCACAGCTCTATGTCAATAAATTTGACATTATACAGTGAAACATATTTCTTGAAAAGTACAGTGTACCAAAATTGCACAAGATGAAATGAAGTTCTAAATAACTCTAGTAAGTATCAAAGAAATTTATCAAAAACTTCATCTGAAGAAAATACCAGGCCTTAGTGGTTTGTTTTACTGGAAAATTCTTCAAATGCTGAAGGAAGAACTCATACCAATTTTATACAAATTCTTCAAAAATATAGGAAAAAGGAATACTTCTCAATTCATTTTATAAGGCCAGCATAACTCTGCTCTACCAAAACCAGATGAAGACATTACAAGAAAGTGACAGGTTTACATATTTTCTTTTTTAATTTTTAAAAAACATATAAATGAACTTACTTACAATACAGAAACAGACTTACAGATATCCAAAATAAACTTATGGTTACCAAAGGGGAAACGTGTTGAGGGGGGTGGTGGTGATGATAAATCAGGAGCTTGGAATGAACATACAAACACGACTATATAAAAGACAGATAACCAACAAGGACCTACTATATAGCACAGGGAAGTCTACTCAATATTCTGTGATAATCTATATGAAAAAAGAATCTAAAAAATATATGTGTATGTATAACTGTATCACTTTGCTGTACACCTGAAACTAACACATCATTGTAAATCAACTATACTCCAATGAAATTAAAATATTTTTTTAAAAAAAACAACGGCAGAGGACAGGGAGAAGGAAGCTGAGCCCTGAATGATATGACTGAGCCACTGAATCAAGCAACCTGAAAGCTTGCCCCATTCTCTGCACTTGCTGTTCTGACAGGTTTATGTTATAAGTGACAGTGTTATATTAAGTTTTTTTTGTGTCTGTAATCCATGAAATGTACAGACACAAAAAACACTTTAATATAACACTAGCAAACTGAATCCAGCAATATATAAAAGTTACAATACATAATAATCAAGTAGAGTTTATCTCAGTAATGAAAACCATTTGGAAAAATATCAGTCAATGCAATCATTAATGGAATAAAAAAGGAAAATTATGACAATCTCAATAGATGTAATAAAACCACCTGACAACATTCAGTCATTTATAAAAAAAAACAAAAAACAAACAAACAAAAACACCACTCAGCAAACTAGGAATAGAAGGAAAAGTCCTCAATGAGATAAGGGTGTATATGAGAAAACTATACCTAACATCATACTTAGCGGTAAAAGACTGAATACCTCCCATCCAAGGCAAGGATGTCCTACTTTTACCAGTGCAATAAGGCACAAAAAAATAAAAGGCAGAAAGATTGGAAAGGAACAAATAAAACTGTCCATTCAGAGAGGACACAATTATGCAAAAATCCTAAGGAACAAAAACCAGAAGATAAAAACTACTAGAACTACTAAGCGAATTTAGCAATGTCACAAGACATAAGATCAATATCAGAACCCAACTGTATTTCTTTACATTCACAGAAGAAAATTGAAATTAAAACTAAGAAACTAAAACTAAGAAAAAAGAATACCATCATAAAATACTTAGAGGTATGTACAAATTCTACATAAAAACAAAAGACATGGTTAAAAGAGATTAAAGAAGACCTCAATAAATGAAGAGATATAAGATGTTAATGGATTGGAAAACTCAATATTGTTAAAACGTCAATTCTTCCCAAATTGATCTATAGATTCAATGCAATCCTGATCATAATCTCAGCAGTCTTTCTTAAAAATAAACATTGACAAGCTAATTCTAAAATTTATAAAATGTAAAGGATCTGAAATAGACAAATGAAACTTTAAAGGAACAAAAATGGAATCAACTCAAAGTTTACTACAAAGTTACAGTAATCAAGTTAATGTGGTTATTGGCATAAGAACAGCCATATCAATGAATGGAATTGATTAGTGTTCTGAAATACACCCGCACTCATATGGGCAAATGGTTTTTGATAAGGTACCAAAGCAATTCAATGGGCAAAAGAATAAACAGTGCTAGAACAACTGGATCCCCACATGTAGTAAGTAAATGAAACTCAACCCCTACACCTCAAGCCATACAAAAAAAAATTAGTTTTGAAACAGATCACAGACCCACAAATAAAATCTAAAATTTCAAAGTTTATAGAAGAAAACCGAGAGAATGTCCTTGCCACCTGGGAGAAGGCAGACATTTCTTTAACACAGGAAACAATCATCATAAAATTTAAGTTGGTAAGTTAAAACTCCATCAAAATTGAAAACCCCTGCCATCAAAAGACACCATACAGGGACTTCCCTGGTGGCCCAGTGGTTAAGAATCAGCCTGCCAATGCAGGGAACATGGGTTCGATCCCTGGTTCGGGAAGATCCCACATATCATGGAACAACTAAGCCCGTGTGCCACAACTACTGAGCCCGCGTGCCACAACTACTGAAGCCCACGCGCCTAGAGCTGGTGCTCTGCAACAAGAGAAGCCACCGCACCACAATGAAGAGTAGCCCCCACTTGCCGCAAATAGAGAAAGCCTGCGAACAGCAATGAAGACACAATGCAGGCAAAAAAAAAGACACCATATAGGCAAGTCACAGACTGGGAGAAAATATTCACAAAACATGTCTGACAAAGGACTCGTACCCAGAACACATGAAGAACTCCAGAGAATTCCCGGCAGTCCAGTGGTTAGGACTCTGCCCTCTCACTGCCAAGGCCCCGGGTTCAATCCCTGGTTGGGGAACTAAATCCCATAAGCTGCACAGCACGGCAAAAAAAAAAAAAAAACACACACAAACACAAAGAAACAGAACATATAAAGAACTCCAAAACTCAGTAATAAAAAATATAAAGAAGCCAATAAAAAACAGACAAAAGACTTGAACAAAAACTTCATTAGTTAAATGGGCAATGAACACATGCAAAATTGCACCAACATCATTAGTCATTAGAGAAAATTAAACCCATATTGAGATATCACTATATAGAACAGCTAAAATTTAAAAGACTGACAACATCAAATGTTGGTGAGAATATGGAGCAAGTGGAACATTACTGGTGGGAACAAAAAAATATTTTAGAAAAAGTTTTGGCCGTTTCTTATCAAGTTCACATATACCTGCCCCTTGACACAGCAATTCTACTCCTGGAGATTTATCCATGAATATTTAAATATATGTCCACAAAAAGACTTGTTTTGCAAACGGTTGTAGCCAGCTAAGAGTGTCCTCTCAGATAACGGTCTAGAAAAGCCTATCTTAATGGTGTCTTAATACTCCTAAATGTTTCATAAAAAGCTGAAGATTTTTAATAGTGCAAGATTTATTATTTGGTATTTTATTTTATTTTATCTTATCTTATTTTTATTGTTTGGCTGCGCCGTGCAGCATGCGGGATCTAGTTCCCCAACCAGGGACCAAACCTGTGACCCCTGAGGTGGAAGTGAGGAGTCCCAACCACTGGACCGCCAGGGAATTCCCTTATTTGGTATTTTAAACACACAGATTTATAGCTGAGTACAAAATAATAATGCCTAATACTTTAATATGTTGCATTTAATATAATGTTGGCATAAGCTGATATGATTCATGAAATAAACCATTTTCCTTAGCTTTAAATATTTAAAATATCTACCAAAAAGTAGAATGAGCTGATAAAAAAGAAGTCATAGAAGCCTTATTTATGATACCCTGAAATTGAAACAACTCAAATGTTCATCAGTAGTACAATGGATTATGGGCAATTACAATACACTCATACAATGGACAACCACTCAGCAATAAAAATGGAAACAATTTCTAATAATCATAGGATCATGAATGAATCAGATATATATTATGCTGAGTAAAAGAAGCCAGGCATCAAAGAGTATGATTTCATTTTGATGACGTTCTAGAATGGACAAAACTAATCTAAGGTGAAAATATCAGAATAGTGGTTACCTAAGAGCTGGAGCTGTTAACAAGGAAATCTCTAGTTAGATGGAAATGTTCTCTATCTTGGGAGGATGTGAGTTACATGAGGTTAACTACTGTCAAAAATGTACAATTAAGATTTGTGCCTTTTGAAATATGTAAATTTTCCCCTAAAAAATAAAGAACTCAAATAGGGTATCAATAGGAAAATTTTGGTGATATAAATCCAAGTCTCCTTACCTGAAAGGATTACCAGTAATCTATTCATACCTCTATTATTTCCTAACATCTGGACAAAGGCATACGTGTAAAGTTGATATTATACCCCACATACTCCTATGTTCGATCTTGCACCAAACTGGTGCATAAAAAATAAATAAATAAAAATGATCACAAATATCCAAACCAAGAATACAAGATTCATTTTAGACAACCACAGGAATCCAACCTATCTAGGAGATATCAACTTCCCACTCCCTGTTATTTTCCTAGGTTGGAGAGAGCAAGGTAGACAAGGGAAATTCCAATATATTGAAGGCCACAGTAATAATACACAGCATTGAAATTTTATTTCTAGGTATCTCCCTTGGAAAATACTGAAACTGGTATAAAAAGAGATGTGTACAAATAGGTACACAATGTTCTTTGTGGTGCAGTTTGCTACAGAAAAAAAAAATCCTAAAATTTACCGATTTCTAATTTCATTAATAGGGCAATCAAATAAATCATGGCCTGTCCGTACTATGGAAATACAGCAGTTAAAAGAATGATGTAGACTTATATATACTGACTGGGAAAGATCTCTAAGACAAATTGTTTCATGAAAAAAAGCCACATTTACAATGCATACAGTATAATTTCATTCATGTGTCACATCCATAATTAGAGGTAACCAATATTTTTTAAACTAACACAGCATTCATTTCAATCTCTGGACCATTCATGTTAAAAAGAAACAGTCTTAGGAACTTCCCTGGTGGCACAGTGGTTAAGAATCCACCTGCCAATGCAGGGGACACGGGTTTGAGCCCTGGTCCGGGAAGATCCCACATGCCACAGAGCAGCTAAGCCTGTGTGCCACAACTGAGCCTGCGCTCTAGAGCCCGCGAGCCACAACTACTGAGCCCGCATGCCGCAACTACTGAAGCCCACGCACCTAGAGCCTGTGCTCTGCAACGAGAAGCCATCTCAATGAGAAGCCCGCGCACCGCAACGAAGAGTAGCCCCTGCTCGCTTCAACTAGAGAAAGCCCGCACGCGGCAATGAAGACCCAACGCAGCCAAAAAAAAAAAACCAGTCTTAAAATAGAACTCTCCTAAAAAGAGATCAAGTGTTCAAGTTTTTTCAAAAGCAAGAAACTAACAAACAACTCTTACTAGAAATAAGTGGTTCTTCCATATTAGAGCTTTATATTTCCAAACAGAAAAGGAATGAAACCATCTCTATCCCTCTGCTTAAGGTATTTATTACTCATGGCTCAGTAATGTATTTTAAGACTGAGTATTCAGCTTAAAAAAATCTTACGTACAAAAATTCCTTATAGTTCCCCAAGTGCTTTTATACACATTATCTCATTTTATCCTAACAACTCTGTGAGGGAGGAAAAATAACCTCCAAACCCTGAAGATCACTGAAAACACTTCTAATGTTCATCCACTTCCAAGTTTGCATCTCTTCCAGACATAGGAGAATTACACTTCCCTGCCGTGTTTTGCAGTTGGACAGAGGCCCTTCTAACTAGTTCTAGCTAAAGGGATGTAGGCATGGTCATCATTTCTGAGCCAGAGCAATTTATTTGCTGTGCAAGACCCTCCTCTTCCCTTGCTGTGGTGAACCCTAAAAACATTAAGTTTATGGAGATGTTACATGGTATGAAGTAACTACCTAGAGTAGAACCCTCCACTCATCACCCCCACTGATCTGAATTGGTCACACAGTCTGAATAATAAATGTATTTTGGATATTTAAAGTCTCTGAGATTGTAGGGTTGTTTGCTATTTTTAGCATAACCTCATCCATCATTATTGACAGAATCGGAGTTTAAAAAAGTTAAACAAGCAACACTGTTTAATAAAGTTTATAATAAAGCATCATAAAGTACTATCTGGAAACATATGCTAAGAATATTCCTAACTGATGGCAGCATAACTCCCAACCCCACATTCTGGTAATCTATAACACTCACGCAGTAAGTTTTTAAATGTTAAAAAAGAATGTTTTTAATTTAACTATACAACAAAAACAATGGAACTAAATCTAACTTAGTTTAAGTTAAAATGTAAACCACACACCAAAGTATGATTTCATATTTTACTAGTATTTTATTTTTCTTAATGGTTATGAGATGTCAAAATATACATAGCTATGATCAACATCAACACTAAGATGATTGCCCCTAATAACAACCACCTCACAGGGGCAGGACAGGAATAAAGACGCAGACGTAGAGAATGGACTTGAGGACATGGGGAGAGGGAAGGGTAAGCTGGGACGAAGTGAGAGAGTGGCATGGACTTATATATACTACCAAATGTAGAACAGATAGCTAGTGGGAAGCAGCCGCATAGCACAGGGAGATCAGTTCAGTGCTTTGTAACCACCTAGAGGGGTGGGATAGGGAGAGGCAAGACAGAGGAGATATGGGGATATATGTATATGTATAGCTGACTCACTTTGTTATAAAGCAGAAACTAACACCATTGTAAAGCAATTATACTCCAATAAAGATGTTAAAAAAAACACAAAAAAACAACCACCTCTATTTAAAAAGAAATAACAAGTGACAGGTTTGATTACATTTTTCCTAATAGAGAACTAAGTACAGACAAATATAAACATTAGCCCACTGCCTGAAAACACAGCTTTTTCTAACATCACAGAGGCTTCAGAGAGATAATTTGGGACCTACACAATTTTAGAAACAATGAACAAATAACAGAAAAATTAACCTAATTCCCTTCACAGATTCCTTTTCTAAGTACTAAACATAAAACACTCCTGAATATCATTTTTTCTGGTTAAAGAAAACCTCCACCCTATAGACATAAGTCACCTTTATCCTGAAGGGTCTAGTTTACAAACTCTCCCAGAATTCCAACAACCATATTTCATCTTTCCAAGTAATAGACTCCATTGTCATTTTATCAGGTTCCTAGGGTTTCATGGGAACACCTACTTTTAACATAAGACATTCATCCTCAGGACCCCAGCATGGCCATTTACTAAGAGTTTACTATGTACCAAGTATTGTGGAAAGCACTACACAAAGGACCTCATTTACCTTCTCAACAACTGTGTGATAAAGAATCTGGCTGACCTTTGTCTAGGGTTCCTAGGAGGTAACCTGTAAATCCTCGAAATTTCCCATGTGATAGCAGTGTCTTTGCTAGTCATGCTCCCACCCCTCCCCCACATATCTGAAAGTTTATACTAATGTGATAACTTAGAGTGGAGGTTGGCCATATCAGAAAAACCAACCACGTAATTAGAGGGCTGGGGTTTTCAGGCACATAATATTAGCCCCACCTCTGGGAAGGGAAGTGGAGCTGGATATTGAGTCATGTGGGCAATGATTCAATTAATCATGCCTGTATAATGAAGCCCCAATAAAAACTCTGGACACCTAAGCTTGGGTGAGCTTCCCTGGTTGGCAGTACTCTGTGTGTTGTCAAGCATTAATGTGCCAGGAGGATAATAACATGTCACTGAGGACAACAAAAACTTTGCACTTGGAAATCTTGCCCTTTGGCTGGTTCTGATTTGTGTCTTTTTGCTATGATAAAACTTTAATCATAAGTGCGGCATTTTCCTGAGTTGTGAGTTGTTCTAGTGAATTATGCAACCTCAAGTAGTCTATGGAGATGCCTGAAATTTGTAGCCAGCTGATGAGAATTGAGGATGGCTCTGGGGATCCCCAAACTTGCAGTTGTATTTTAGACAGTCTTGTGGAAGTCTGGGCCCTTAACCTGGAGTTGGCCAACTTCAAGTCACAACAAAGTTTAGAAATATCCTCTAAGAGTCTGGTTCAAACTTGAGTCCTAGTGGGGCCATCATATATTATATCCCTCTCCCCCATTCCAGGCTACTTGTCTGTCCAAGTGCAGGTCCCCAGATACTGCTTTCTTTCTTCAATAGTTCAGGGAATTGGCCAATCTGCCTCTTTTTTCTGGCTGCCACAGCCTATCCTCTGCTCCCCGGTTTCTTCCCCTCATAAGGCTGGCTGAAAGACATTTTCTAATCTCTTCCATCATAACTATAGCAGTTTCTGTTGTTTGTCCTCCACTCTGCCTTTCCTCCTCCAACTAGCGTATTGTATCTCCTTTTCATTTTGTAAGTTTTTGCTACTGGCTGTTAAAAGGAAATAAATGCATGCATCCTTCGACCCAGAAATTCTACTTCTAGGAATGTATCCTGTGTATATACTTCTACACGTGCACAAAGACACACACAAAGTATAATAATGCAGTATTATTTATAGTCCCAGAAACAACCTAAATGTCTACTAATAGAAGACAAGTGGTAAAGAACAGAACATCCATACAAGAGAATAATAACCAGCCATTAAAAAGATAAGACAAAGTCAGCTCTCTCTATATATGTTATATAACAATCTGAAGGACAAATTTTAAATGAAATAAGCAAGATGAAAACAGTTTATGTGGTATGCTAGCATTTACTGAAAAAAGTATAAATGTTTGGATCTAGATATTCATATGATATCTAGATGAATACACAAGAAGCTAGTAACAGTGGTCACTTCTGGATAAGGGAACAGAGAAATTAAGGGATGAGTGGGAGAGGGTACCTTTCATGGCATATACTTTTGTACCTCTTGAGAGACATAACCAAATACATGTTTTGTCTATTATATTAGTTTTTCAAGTCAATTTTTAAAAAGCAGTGGCTAATGCTGTTCTTGGTGTTCTCTATCCTTAATAAATGTATCCTTGTGACCCTTTAGATGATGTCATGAAAATGAAAATTCTCTCCTCAAACCATGAGGCAATCCCCTTACCCAAGGTGCCTTCCTTTTCATTAATTCCATACATCCTCTAAATATACAGTTAGAGTCCCAGGATAGGTATGAATGGATTAACCTATACCTCCACGCTCTAGTGAAATGATTTTTGTATCTCAAAGAAACTCCAGACTGACACATCCAAGTCCAAACTCCACCAGGCACATACAGGAAAACTCCGCTGAGATCATCCCTGACTTGGTTTCATCCACAAATCCTTTAGGCACACTCAATCTTCCAGTACAGGCAAACAGCTTTTCAGTGCACCACTTTCATTGAGGGGATAGATATACTCCTCCTCCCATCATCCCACCTCTATTCCTCCAAACTCCCAAAAGCCTAGTCCATGAACACTGCTGAAAACACAATTCTTCCTCCTTCTTCTTCTAGTAATGGAAGCTCTCAGAACTCTGTCAATTTAATCAAGGCCTTCCTACAAAGCATTCAAACCTGCACCCAACCTGTTCTCCTCTGGGATGGACCCACACGTAGACACATATGACATCAGCAGAGAAGGGAGTTAAAATATGCAAAGGAAGAAAACAAGAAAGAATCCTGTGGTGTGGGACTGGAACTAGAGGGACCTACAGATACACAGATCCACTGACAGGGCCTGGGATTAGTGACATACCAATGGCAACAGGCACACTTAGTATCTTATTTCTGAACATTAATCTCTACTAAAAAAGAACTAGGCTCCTTAGAGAAATGGTTGATTTCAGGGCTGGGGTAGGGAAAAGCCCAAGATGTGTCCAAAATATCTTGTGTCAGAAAGAAAAAGGAAGTGCTCAAAGAATGATGGGGACATGAAAAAGAACAAAGACAGATTGAAGGGCCTCCCACTGGTCAAATCTAGAACAATTCTGACCACAAGAATAATGGAGCTCTATGAACATATACTGATATAAATAAATTAAAAAACTGAACATTGATAAGAAACAGGATATTTAATAGTCTCAAAGTATCTCCCCACCAAATACTTACTGATTAAAGAGGGAAAAAGAGTAACTTTACAGTGGAGAAGCCTTGCAGAAATCCCCTTAATCAAGTGATCAAACTTAAGAGTTATTGAACCAAATCAAAATCATATACTACTAGATAGGATACAATGAGAACACGTGATTTCTGCAGTATTTCTGTGAAAGAGGCAACCTGACTCTAATCATGAAGAGTATCAGACAAACCCAAGTTGATGTACATTTACAAAATAAATGGCCTGTAATCTTCAAAAGTGTCAAGATCATGAAAGTCAAAGAAAAACCGAGGCAACATTCCAGATTGAAGATTAAAAGACATGACATACAAATGCCTTCTTTGGAACTGGATCTTTTTGCTACAAAGGATGGTACTACAACAGTTGGATCTCAGTTTTCTCAAATCATGAGGTTGAACTAGATCTATTGCTCCAAACACCAATAAAGGACTCAAAGAGGTTTCTGTATAGACAAAAAACTAGATCTAACAGCCTTTCAATATATAAAAAGATCTCTATCGGTATTCTAACCATGCTGATAAAGAAAGATTACAATAGACACCCGGAGGTCTTAACCAAAATTAAGCTTATTAAATTTAAGTTGTATGGGAAAAAGTCTTAAGAAAAAAAATGACTCTATCAATAGTATATCCAAACAATGCAATATTACCTAGCTATATCAGCTGATATGGACAGATGTCAAGGTCAAGATTTTGTTAAACAGAGAAAGGAAAATTTAGCCCAGTATAGCTAACATATTTCCTTTTCAATGTATGTCTACGTATGTGTATGTTTAAGATAGCCCCATATGTGGGCATGTATATGCATAGAAAATTTCTGGAAGGACACATAAAAGTATGTTAACAATGATTAGTTCTGAGAAACAGGAGTAGATAGTCATAAAGGGAGACAGAGCACTTTCCTCTCCATCTTCTACCCTTGTATACTTAATTCTCAACAAGAAATCAAAAAAAAAAAAAACTCAACCTAGTAGCAGTAAGTACATATAGCACCCAGATCATGGTTTCTAACTAACATTCCCAACTAAAAGGAAATTCCCTGCATAAATGGCTGATTCTACATATGGGTCAGAGTTAAGTACAAAGTGAGGTGTGGACATCTTATGCCAGAAAGCAAAGAGGCACTCAAAAACTAATAAAGGCATGTGAAAAGGACAAAGAAGCTAGTGTGATGGGGCTCTCAAAGGCCAAATGTAGGATAATTCGAACATCAAAAAGAATCACTGTAACCATCAAGAAAAGCAAGGAAGTGATTATTACAAGAGTCAAGGTAGGAGCTAATTATGGGGGAGGAAGAAAGAATACAATGGGTTTCTGGAATGCTGGTTATGTTCTATATCTTGACCTGGAAAATAATTATATAATGTTTGTTTATAATAATTTATTAAAACATATATATTTGTTGTGGAAACTAACACACATATATACATATATATAATACTGATATTTCATAATTTGAAAACAAAAACGTAAGGTTTCAGGAAAAAAAAAGTCAAGTAAAGACAAGGAAAGAAAGAAAATGACAATATCTTACCTGCAGGAGTATGTAGGTTCTCCCACTTTAAAAACGCGACCACAAAGATGAGAAGGTTTGTTTGTTTGTTCAAGTTTTGAAAATCCCAACTCAGGATCTTCACCACAAAGGTACCATTCCATTGGTCCCAACAAAACTTGGTGTGCCAACATGTCTTCTTTCTGTGGAAAAGGGTTGGGACCCCTGCAGTAGATTTTGGGTACATAGTAAGCCAAATGTTGGTTCACTTCTCTAGTGAGGTCAGTTGCTTGCAGCCATTTCTTTAAAAAAAGAAAAAAGAAAAAATAGTTTTAAACAAGGTCAATAAACTGCTAATTTGAATAAACATACTCTACTTTCTTTTAGGTGCAAAAATAATGATGAATCTTATAAATTATTTTATTGACATTCATCACTGCATGTCTTCTTTCCAAAAAAGGATAAAACTCAATTTAGAATTTTACTAAAATGCCCAGTATTTTAAAATTCTACTTAAAGTGAAAGTAAAGTGAAACGAGCCCATCTCCTCAAAATGACTCTTGAAGCAACCTTCTGTAGGCAATACAGGAAAATGACCACAACATATCATCTTATAAGACACTAGCCATTGAGCCCATCTGACTTCCTTTCTAATTTCTAATGCTTTGCTCAAATGATATTCTGATTGTGATTTGGATTCTCCTGTCGGTTTGCTGACAGGAAGAGCATACAGTGAACATGAACAGCCAATACACTAATTCTATTTCTCAATGATTATAAAGGACACGCCAGTTTCTTATGAATGTCAGTCCACAAGAGAGTTTGTTCTATCGATTATATCTTTATTCCCTGATCAACCTCTCTATAAGCCCTTTCTCCTTTGCTCTCCCTGTTAAAAACATTTTAAAAAGTCACTTTTCCCTGTCCCCAAACTTTCATGTCCTACTACCTGTGATAATTACACTTAGATATCTAATAGATACTGTGATATTGTAATTTATGATAAGAAAAACATATTTGGTCTTCTCATTCCTAGCACAGAGCTCTTAAAACTCTTCAAATTTCCTAAGCGATAAGTGAGATAAAAGTGAAAGGAATGTCTTTTGTTATTCATAACAAGCCCCCTTCAATCAGACCTGAGTTGATATTACTAAGGTGACTTTTGGAAAGCCCCTAAGGATGGGAAGCTAGTTGCCAGGGGAACTAGCCACATGATTAGTAGGGTGGAACTAACAGCCTCCATCCCAACCAACTTCAGGGAAGGGAGAGGTGCTGGAGGTGGAGTTAAGCACTAATGACCAATCATCTGATCATCATGCCTATGGAGGGACAAAGCCTCCATAAAAATCCAAAAATGTCGGGGTTCAGAGATCTCCTTGGTTGATGAACACGCAGAGGTGCTGGCATGCCCAGAGAGGGCATGGAAGCTCCACACCCCTTCCCACACACCTTGCTCTATTCCATCTGGCTGTTCCTGAGTTGTATCATTTTATAATAAACAAGTAATCTAGTAAATAAACTGTTTCCCTGAGTTCTGTGAGCCATTCTAGAAAATTATCGAACCCAAAGAGGGGGTCATGGGAACCCCCTAATTTGCAACATAAGTTGTGGGTAACCTGAGGACCCACTGCTTGTGATTGGCATCTGCAGTAGTGAAGGGGGGCAGCCTTGTGGGACTGAGCCCTTCATCTGTGGGATCTGATGCTAACTGCAGGTGTACAGTGTCAGAACTGACTGAGTTGTAGGACACCCAACTGGTGTCTGCTGAGAACGAGAGAATTGCCTGGTGTGGGAAACCAACCCCCCCCAACGTTTGGCGGCCGGAAGTATTGATGTGAGAGTAAAAAGAAAAGGAAGAAACAGTTTTTCCTTTCAGACGCCAACTCAATATGTCCAAAATTGAACTCATGATCTCCCACACCACAAAAAACACCCTGCTATTTTCTCCATTTCTCTCTTTTAGACACCAGCATCTACCCAGGTAACCAAACCAGAAAAACTCAGAAATCTTTTTTCCTCACCCCAACATCCAATTAGTCATCATGTCTTGTCTATTAGGCCTCCTAAGTATCTGTTGAATCCATCCATTTCTTTCTCTCCATCTCCGGTGGCACTACTTCCACTACTCTAGTCCAAATTCCCCACTCCTGTCTTCTGCAAGGATTAGTGCAACTGTGTCCTAACTAGTAATCCCCACTAGTCTGGTCCCTCTACAGTCCATTTTTCCAACCTCACTACCAGAGTGTTTCTTGCAAAATGCCAGTCTGATCATGTCATTCAGCTTCCCCTTCTATTTAGGATCAAATCAAGTCCACTGACATGGTTTATAACAGTGGTCCCCAAACGTTTTGGCACCAGGGACTGGTTTAATGGAAGCAATTTTTCCGCAGACGGGGGGGTGGGGGGGTGGTTCAGCCGGTAATGCTAGCGATGGGGAGCGGCAGATGAAGCTTTGCTGGCTCGCCTGCTGCTCACCTCCTGCGGTGCAGCCCGGCTCCTAACAAGCCGAAGACCACTACGGGTCCTCGGCCCGGGGGTTGAGGACCCCTGGTTTACAAGGTCCTTTGCCTTGTATCATACTTTCCAGTTTCCTCCTCCTGATCAGTATTGCTCCTCTCTCTCTGCTTTACAGGGCTATTATCTACTCATTCTTCAGATCTCAGTTTGTGTTTCACTTTCTCTAAGATGTCTTCTTAGCCCATTCCTCACCCCCATCTCCTGTTCCCCTACCCCCCATGTCTAAAACAGAACCAAGCCCCAGTGGGCAGTTAGTAAAATCCGTTAACTGAATGACTATAAATATGTATATACTACTGACTGTCATTTAACATTGACATTACAGAAAGATGTTTGGCTTTAATGGAACGTGGCTTCAATGGACGCAGAAATAAAGCAGATCCAGGCCTGCAGGTTCTTAAAAACCAAACCAAATAAGCCCTATATAGGCATCCTTCAAGCCACCTCCTTTCTTTTCCCTTTCTATTTCCTTAAGTCCTAAGACTTTCCCCTATATTCTGTCATTTATTCATTCCTGCCTCCCATGCCAATTCCATCTATGTGTTTATTTGTCCTCCAAATAAACATAATTTATTTAGTTATAAATTATGTAATTAAGACTTGCTCATTTTGGCTCTAAACCAAGTGAAAATTTGAAATCAGAAAATATGAAACAGGGCTTCCCTGGTGGCGCAGTGGTTGAGAATCTGCCTGCCAAGGCAGGGGACACGGGTTCGAGCCCTGGTCTGGGAAGATCCCACATGCCGCGGAGCAACTAGGCCCGTGAGCCACAACTACTGAGCCTACGCGTCTGGAGCCTGTGCTCCGCAACAAGAGAGGCCGCGACAGTGAGAGGCCCGCGCACCGCGATGAAGAGTGGCCCCCACTTGCCGCAACCAGAGAAAGCCCTCGCACAGAAACGAAGACCCAACACAGCCATAGATAAATAAATAAATAAATAAATAAAGGAGTTCCTTAAAAAAAAAAAAAAAAAAGAAACAACTCACTTCTACAAAAATGCAGTTAACTGTTAACTCATAAGTCCAATGTTTACCTATAGATTACAACCTAAATTTCAAATTACATCCTTGTTATAAGGAGTTTATGAAGACTGGGATTGACACATATACACTATTGATACTATGTATAAAATAGACAACTAATGAGAACATACTGTATAGCACAGGGAACTCTACTTAATGCACTGTGGTGACCTAAATGGGAAGGAAATCCAAAAAAGAGGGGATATATGTATACATATAGCTGATTCATTTTGCTGTACAGTAGAAACGAACACAACATTGTAAAGCAGCTATACTCCAAAAAAAATTAATTAAAAAAAAAAAGTTTACGTTTATGTGATGTCTAACACTGTTAAGACAAGAGTATAAGGTCTTCTTTTCAACTATTACTTGCACAATCTTCAGCTCACTTCCTTCCTTTGAAAAAATAACATATATAGAGAGATTTTACATATTCATGAGGTGATATAGACTACCTTTCTAGTCAATTTCACATTTTAGAAAACTTTTCCTAAAAATGTAAAAATCTCATTCATAAGTTAAGGGGCTGGATGGAAGCTTATAACAGTGAAAAACTTTTCACCCTGGAAGTGAAACAATCCTTTCTAAATGTTACTAATTTTGCTGTGTTTGCTTTATGCAAGTAGGAAAGAGACTAAATTACTCTTAAAACAGTACTTCCGGGGAGACAATCCCATAGGTTTAAGGATTGTTCAAGTGATGTCTAACACTGTAAGACAAGAGTATAAGGTCTTACAAGGAGAAGTGGCTCCAAATCAAAATTATACACACACACACACATTAAGTTCAGTAATTATAAAACAAACGAGAAAAAAAAAAGGATAGTCAATAGTAAAAGACAGAGTCAACCAAAAAGCAAACAAAAACCTAATTCTTTGAGCTAAAAAACATGTTTTTGGCCACATCAAAGGGGTTTTCACCCACTGTCAGCAAACCCTAACTCAAAATATGAATGAAGGCAGTCAAATTATCCTAAGCAATTTATTGTTTATGGATGAAAAATTAAGCATTAAGATTCAAGAATTCACCTCCACAATCCTAGGAAACTATGCTGCAATTTTAATTTATAACACATTTAAAGGTTTTATTTTAACAGCAATTATTTGTTTTATATTTTATGTTCCCTTTTCTCTTAAAATTTCACTTTTGCAGAATTTTAATCCAGGGAGGATAAAGGGTGATGCTTTCTAAAAGAAATTATGTTGTCTTGTGGCTCCAACAACACTGATGGGTCAAATCTGTTCATAGATTTCTTAAACAAAAAATTCAGAAACTAATATCAGCTTCTGGTTAAGAAAAAAAAAAATCAGCTGCCTTATACAAAATATATTATTAGTAAAACAAGCATTTCACTCTAAATATCTTTTATTATACATTATTATAAATTATTAACAAGACACAAAAGTCTGTTTCAAGAAAGGCAGGCATACGCTCCATTTAAAATCACCTAACAGGACTTCCCTGGTGGCACAGTGGTTAAGAATCTGCCTGCCAATGCAGGGGGGGACACGGGTTCAAGCCCTGGTCTGGGAAGATCCCACGTGCCACGGAGCACATAGAGTAGAGTGCACCACAGCTAATGAGCCTGCACTCTAGAGCCCGTGAACCACAACTACAGAAGCACGCACGTCTAGAGCCCATGCTCCGCAACAAGAGAAGCCACTGCAATGAGAAGCCCGCAAACCACAATGAAGAGTAGACCCCGCTCACCACCAACTAGAGAAAGCCCGTGCGTAAAACAAAACAAACAAAAAAACACCTAACAGATTTGGGATTTTAACTTTATTAAATTTAAACACTTAATATATAAAGCAAGACACTTTTACATGAAAAAATCTATACCAGAAATATAGAATTAGTGGTTAGCAACACTACAGATTTTAAAAAAAAAAGTTGTGAAGAGAAAATGAGTAGGAGGAAAAAATTTCTGGCTGCCTTGAAGAATAATGGTTCACATATTTCTCAAAAGAAAGAAAACCTATAGCTTTTCATATCAGTTCTCAGTAACATAAGCTAACTGTAACTGCTTCTTCAACATGAAAAATTACTGATATTTCTAATTTGATTGCATGTTAATCTGTCCTTATTTCAGACACCTGTGGCGGTCACACTAATGTGCACACCAGAGTAATAAGCACTATCTTATCAGAAGTCCTCAATAACGGAAGTAGAGAAACTGTCAACTCATTCCACTAAAGTAAACATGTTATGACAATGTTTGCAGGAGCTCTCCTTTTTCTGAAAGCTAATTTCAGCCTTGGGATAGAGAGCAAGTACAATAAACACAAAAATCAAAGAATCCCTAGGGGTTAGTCTTTTATCACAGTATCTAATTATTATTCTATGTCAAATTAAAATTGTATTCTATTTAAGCACATTTGATTTTGCTTTCGAACAAGGATAACCAACATGTAAGTTAACTACAAAACAACAATCTAAAACAACAATCGCTAGGGCCGAAATGGAGCTTTCGGGAATCTACTAAGAAAAAATTAGAACTAAGAAAAATTTAAAACAAATCATATTAAGAGTTCTAGAAATGAAGTAAAAACATTCACAAATCAAAATAATATAGAAACTCAGTAATAAAAAACAAGAGAATCTAATTTAAAAATAGGCAAAAAAAAAAAACAAAAAAATAGGCAAAAGATCTGAATTGACACTTCCAAAGAAGAAATACAAATAGCCAATAAGCTTATGAAAAGATGTTCAACATCATGAGTCACGAGGGAAATATTGATACAAATCAAAACTACAAGGAGATCCCACTTTACACCTAACAGAATGGCTATAATCAAAAAGACAGACAATTAACTAGTGCTGGCAAGGATGTGAAAAAACCCACTGAAAACTTCACATCTGCTAGTGGGAAGGTAAAATGATGCAGCCATTTTAGTCTAGCAATTCCTGACCCAGCAATTCCACTCCTGGGTATATGCCCAAGAGAAATGAAAACATATGTCCCCACAAAAAATTGTACAGAAATGTTCATCATAGCACAATTCATAATATTCGTAAAGTAGAAATAATCCAAATCCATCAACGGATGAATGGATAAATAAAATACGGTATATCCACATAACGGACTATCATTTGGCAGTAAAAAGGAATGAAGTATTGATGATACATGCTGCAATGTGGACGAACCTTAAAAACTTATGCTAAGTGAAAGAAGCCAGTCACAAAAAAACAACATATTACATGATTCCATTTATATGAAACTTCCAGAATAGGCAAATCTATGGAGACAAAGAAATAGGTTAGCAGTGGGCCTATAGTTTGGGAGGTTAGGAGAAAATGGGGAGTGTATAGCTAATGGATACAGGATTTCTTTTTTGCGGTGATGAAAATGTTCTAAAGTTGATTGTGGTGAGGGCTGCACAACTCTGCATATACTAAAAACCACTGACTTGAGTTGTAAGATACGTGAATTTTATATAAAATTGTTGAAAATTTTAAGGCAAAAAGTAACCAATATAGGTATAATACTCTACATAAGACTTCTATAATGAATATGTATTTCTTTCAGATTTGGGGAAAAACAATATATGTACTTCTTAAATCATAATCATCCACTGGAACATATGATCAAATCTGTGGAGCATGAAATGTAGATAGACTCAAGAAGTGTTGGGCAAGTCATACTTGTAGAATCAACTCTATCAAGGAAAAGAAAAAACTACAACAGAGGGCCACTTTAATATCCTAAACTTAAAATTATTGAAGTGAGTACTTAAATACTTTTATTTGTGAAGCATTCTAGTAAGAATAGATGGGATCACAAAAAGTCCTTCCTCCTCATAATACAAGTAAGAAAAGCAAGTGTGTAAATAAATTGTGCAAAAAATGCCACTAGTCGTTATTAAGTAACTTTAGATGGATATGATCCCAACAAATGACCAGCAACAGAGGTCTAAAGGCTGTAATAACTGCTTTGCTTGTTTACCCTATCTAAAATTTACTTTTACCGGAGAAAACTTTGTTAATTAATTTTAATTTTTAAAAAAATATTTATTTATTTTTTTGGCTGCGTTGGGTCTTAGTTGCGGCAGGTGGGATCTTTGTTGCAGCATGCAGGATATTTAGTTGCAGCATGTGGGATCTACTTCCCTGACCAGGGATTGAAACTGAGCCACCTGCATTGGCAGTGCTGAATCTTAACCACTGGACCACCAGGGAAGTCCCCCAATTAATTTTAATTTGTGATAAATGGCTGGGCTGGGGCCTAAGCTGAAAGAACAGTAAAGTGTTATGCTGTTTTAATCAAATACAAACAATAAACCCCTCACAAAGTAAGGGCAAATTATACTGCTGGAAGAATCCTGTATTTTAATATTAAATGAAATCTTATTCAAGAAATTTTGTTGGCCTTCAGACTAAATTTTTTTTTTAATCTTATTGTTCAGAAAGTCATTTAAAAGTAAACAGAGCAAAGGGACTTCTCTGGTGGTCCAGCGCTTAAGACTCTGTGCTCCCAATGCAGGGGGCCTGGGTTTGAGCCCTGGTCAGGGAACTAGATCAAGCATATGGCAACTAAAGACCTGGCGCAGCCTAATAAATAAATAATTTTAAAAAGAAGAGTAAACAGAGCAAAACTAAAATGTAGCTCAGACTGTGAACTTCACAAACTCGAATTAAGTCGAAATTTATAAATTTTGACTGCATTTGCCTTAATTTCCCCCACTACATCTGAGAATTTCACTACACAAGGACTAGGAACATTGCTCTCTAGCACCAGTTTTATAACTAGTTTCCTCAGGAACCTCAACAAACTGGAGAAGCTCTAATCACTTGATAGCTTGCACTTTTATTTGTTTAATTTTTATTCTATATTGGAGTATAGTCCATTAACAATGTTGTGTTAGTTTCAGGTGTCGGTACGGCAGCTTGCACTTTTAGAACTGGAAAAACAAGAGTACCTAACCTGTATCACTGGGTCAACAGACAAAATTTGGTGGGAGTAAAAAAAATTTTTTTGAGGTAAATAACAGATTAGCTATCAATCTAGATATGGATAAGATCACATGGATAGGGAATAGCTGTCATTACCATTTTACTGTTTACTTTGAACACTGCTTTCGTTTTCTTTTTCAAACCTCTTGATAAATGAAAAGGCAGATGGGAAAATCCTTGGGTTGTTGCAATACTAAGCGGAAAGTACATGAAAACAGAACTAGACTAAACAAGTTGGTTTAAAAACAAACAAACAAAGATGCATCATTCAACAATGTATTTCTTTAAACTTTTCACCTCTACTCCTGACATTTATTTCCACTATGACTTTAGTGTCCTCATCAATTCACCCAAAATAACTCCTTACTAACAAACAGCCCCACAGCGCCCCACTAGAATTTTGTTCCTAACATTCAGATTGTTGACTGGTGCTCAAAGGTCACTCCCTTCCTATCAGATTTTTAAATTGGAGGCCCTAGAGGTGGGGCCTCAGTTGTTTTGGCCCATTCAGAATCATTCTGGACAATCTGTTCTAGGGGGTGTTCCCTGTCCTTGAGGAAAGATACCATCGAGTTTTATTAATTATTTTACAACTCTGTTACTTATACAGCATATTCGTATTACAGTTTAAGTACAAGACTAGGTTTGAATGCTTTAAGTTTGGGGCATAACTGCTCCCACTACGCTGTGACCAAACCTCACATTATTAGCTTCCATTTACTGAAAGCTGCTCTCTCAAAGTTATATAACGTTTGTTCTCCATCCAACTACCCCCAACTCCTAGACAAATTATTGTTTTAATCTCCCAGTCTCCAATACCACTTTCTCACACTCAGTTAGCGTGTCAAGACACTACTTTCCGCACATTCATCAACGTTGTAGACTGACCAAACCGGTGCGAAAACGCACTGAAGGGGTAAAGAGGGTGAACAGTGTCGCTGGCATCCTTTGGTGCCTAGGGCGGTCCCAGAAACAAAATAAGGTAGCAAGTTTCAGAGGAGGAGGCAAAGGAATCAGGAAGACAAAGTACCCAAAAAACCAGGAAGCGTCTTTCCCTCCCCTCTTCTAAGAGTTGACATAAAGGGCAAAGGCCCTGTGCTGGGGGCTTACTGGGAGTGTGGGGGAAAGCAAAAATAATGGAAGAGCGAAAGGGAACGTGAGGGTGGCTGGTGCACCCAGCAGCCCTGCGGGCTACTCGTGGATAAAGGAGGAAAGAAAGGGGCAAGATCTGGGGCCTCCCCAGGCCGTTACCCACAAGGCGAGGCCGGCGGGGCCAGCGCGGTCGTCACCCCAAGTCAGGGCCCGGCCGCTCCGGGATTTCCAGTAATCTGTTCCTCCCCCGGGGCGCGGCCTGCGACGGCCGGACGTCCCCGCCCGGGTCCCGGCACTCACCCCCGCGGTCTCCTCAGCCGAACATTCCAGCAAACTCCGGTCTAGGCCCTGCACCTCGGGCTCCAGCTCCGACGCCATCTTCCCTCCTTCGCCTCCCCAGCGCTGGCGCCGCTACCGCCGCCCCGAGGGCCGCGACCTCGCCACAGCCCCGGCGGCCGAGACCGCCACCGCTGCCCCGGGCGGTCGGTCCCGAGCCGCCCAGGCGGCCGCGGGTGGAAAAGACAGAGAGTAGCGTGAGGTGAGCCGGGCAGAAGGGACGGCGCCTCCTGCGCTCCCTCCCGGGCTCTGTGCCCAGAGTCAAGTCACTGCCTCGTCCCTGCCCCGGGGAAGGACACAGAGAACCTCGGACCTGGCACTCTTGCCCGCTTCTACCGCGTCCCGCACCGGGAAAAGGGCAACAACACCCAAAAGAGGAAGCAGAGCACTCTGGGAACTGTAGTCGTCCTCCGCACGGCCAGGGAAAAGGTGGAGCCCTTACAAGGAGGCCCCAGGATGGCATTGTGGGAGTTGTAGTCCATCTCCTCCTAAGAGCCTGAACAAACGGCAGATAAGCGGGCGGGCGGGGCTTTTGTGCCCAGCAAGAATCATAGACTAAGTGGCGAGAAGCGCCCACCAGGGAAGAGGCAGAAGCGCGAGATCATGTGTGGTACTGAGTTTTATTCCCTTAACACCCTTTGTTCATTTTTGTATCCCCAGAGCTTAGAACAGTGCCTGGCACGTGGCAGAACTCGAGTACTTTTCAAAGCCTGGCATATGGAGGAACTCAAATACTTGTCGAATGAATGAATTACGTTCTATCCCTATTGTTCTATGGCCCTGTCATCCATCAACCCCTCATTCTTTAGACTGGTAACCGAGGTGTACATTTCTCAGATTTTTGAAGGTTTTAAAACATGTTAAAATGGTGTTAAAGGAAACGTTCCCAAGTGATTTAGATATGACCGTTTATTAAAATTTATAACAAATCTTGCTGCAGAGGAGAAGGAGTCTACCAAGCCAATTCAAAGGTTTACTCTTGATAGGGACATTTTATAGAAATAAATAACCATTGTTAGATTAGATACAAAAGAAAATTACGTTTGGGTAGAGGTAATTAGGCTCTTGACTGATAGTTGGGTGAGTGGATTTCTTAGAACAAGTCTCCAACTCCTTTAGAGTTATCAGAAAATTGCTTAACATTTTATTAGGCATGCTGATTTATTCCCACAAAGAAATTGTGAATTACATTAGGCAAAAAAAATTCTGATCCAATCCAGGTTTGGGACATGTTTTTGTTGTTGTTATTGTTGTTAACAAAAGTATAATATTAACCAAGTTTTTTTTTTTTTTTAAGGAAATAAAAATTACCCATCATCCCACAGTCCAAATAAGCCTTGTCATCACTTTAAAAAATAAAACTAATATATGTATAAGGTTAGAACTTCAAGCTCAATGGAAATATTCAATATTTTTAAAGGAAAAAAATTAAAACTATGCCTCTTACCCCAAGTCCCTCTCCCCAAAGAAAAGCCTTTTTAATACTTTCTTATGATTCTATCCAGAAAAAAATGTATGCATCTATCTGCATAGATATCTAGAATGAGAGATCTTGAAATGTTCTTCTATATGTTACTTTCTTCTTTGCCCAACTTCCTTGCACTGATGCACTCCCTAGTCAGAGCCAACCTGGAGGAAAACTGGGGTTGTTACAACCCAGAAGCAAAGATAATGCCTCTTTAAGAGTCCTAATATAGAATTAAAGCCATTAAAATACATTGTAAAGAAATTTTTATTATTTTTTATTCTTTTTGGATTGATTTTAACAGACTTTTTTCAAAATTGTTGAGTTGGATGTTTGCCATTAACCATTCTCTTTTTTTTCAGTATGTACATCTAAGGCAGTGGTTTTCAAACTTGAGCATGTATCAGAATTACCTAGAGGTCTTGATAAAATACAGGTTTCTGGACCCCACTCTCAGAATTTCTGATTCAATAGGTTTTGGGTGGAGACTGGAAATTGCATTTCTGTCAAGTTCCCGGTCACTCTGTGGGCCTGGGGACCAACTTCAAGAATCACAGGTTTATTAACCCAGTACATTTCCATTATATAATGCTTTAATTACATTACACAAATTTGGGTATATAGTGTTTTCATTATCATTCTTTAGTATATTTTAAAATTTTCATATGTGTGTGGCATTGTGATCTTTTCTTTTCTTTTCTTTTTCATATACTTGACTCATTTATTTTGCAACTGGAAGTTTATACCTCTTAATCTCCCTCACTTTTTTCTTTCCTCCTCCCACCCGCTCCCCTATGGCAACCACCTGTTTTTTCTCTGTACCTATAGCACTGTTTCTGTTTTGCTATATTTGTTCATTTGTTTTGCTTTTTAGATTCACATATAAGTGAAATCATGCAGTATTTATTTTATTCTGTCTGACCTATTTTTCATAGCATAAAACCCTCTAGGACCACCCATGTTGTCACAAATGGCAAGATTCCATTCTTTTTTTGTGGCTGAGTAATATTCTGTTGTATATATGTACCACATCTTCTTGATCCATTATCGATAGGTGCTTAGGTTGCTTCCATATCTTGGCTATTGTAAATAATGTTGCAATGAACATAGGAGGGCATATATATTTTCTAATTAGTGTTTTCATTTTCTTCAGATAAATACAGAGGAGTGGAATTTCTGGATCATATGGTAATTCTATTTTTAATATTTTGAGGAATCTCCATACTGTTTTCCATAGTGACTGTACCAATTTACCTTCCCACCAACAGTGCATGAGGGTTCCCTTTTCTCCACCTCCTGTTATTTATTGTCTTTTTGATAATAGCCATTCTGACAGGTGAGAGGTGTTGTCTCACTGTGTTTTTGTTTTTTTTTAATTTTATTTTTGGCTGCACTGGGTCTTCATTGCTGCACACAGGCTTTCTCTAGTTGAGGCAAGCAGGGGCTCCTCTTCGTTGTGGTGAGCAGGCTTCTCACTGGGGTGGCTTCTCTTGTTGCAGAGCATGGGCTCTAGGTGCACAGGCTTCAGTAGTTGTGGCGTGCGGGCTTCAGTAGTTGTGGCTCACGGGTTCTAGAGGCTCAGTAGTTGTGGCACATGAGCTTAGTTGCTCCGCGACATGTGGGATCTTCCCGGACCAGGGCTCAAACCCATGTCCCCTGCATTGGCAGGCAGATTCTTAACCACTGCGCCACCAGGGAAGCCCCACTCATTGTGGTTTTGATTTGCATTTCCCTGATGATTAGTGATGCTGAACATCTTTTCATGTGCCTGTTGGCCATCTATTTGTCCTCTTTGGAAAAATGTCTGTTGAGATCCTCTGCCCATTTTTTAATCAGGTTGTTTGTTTTTCAGATGTTGAGCTGTATAAGTTCTTTGTATATTATATTTTAGATTTTAACCCCTTATCAGATATATCGTTTGCAAATGTCTTCTCCCTTTCAGTAAGTGGCCTTTTCACTTCGTTGATAGTTTCCTCTGCTGAGCAAAAGCTTTTTAGTTTGAGGTAGTCCAATTTGTTTATTTTTGCTTTTGTTTCTCTTGCCTGAGGAGACATATCCAAAAAAATATTACTAAGATCAGTGTCAAGGAGCTTACTGCCTATGTTTTCTTCTAGAAGTTTTATGGTTTCAGGTCTTACATTTAAGTCTTTAATCCATTCTGAGTTTATTTTTGTGCATGGTGTGAGAGGGTAGTCCAGTTTGGTTCTTTTGCATGTAGCTGTCCAGTTTTCCCAACACCATTTACTGAAGAGGCTGTCTTTTCCCTATTGTATATTCTTGCCTTCCTTGTCATAGATTAATTGCCCATATAATGTGGGTTCATTTCTGGGCTATCTGTTCTGTTCCATTGATCTGTGTGTCTGTTTTTTTGCCAGTACCACAATGGTTTGATAGTTTAGTTTGAAATCAGGGAGCATGATAACTCCAGCTTTGTTCTTCTTTCTCAAGATTGTTTTGTCTATGTGGAGTCTTTTGTGTTTACATACAAATTTTAGAACTATGTATTCTCGTTCTGTGAAAAATGTCATTGGTATTTTGATAGGGATTGTATTGAATCTGTTGATTGCCTTGGGTAGTATGGTCATTTTAACAAAATTAATTCTTTCAATCCATGAACACAGTGTATCTTTCCGTCTGTGTCATCTTCAATTTCTCTCATCAGTGTCTTATAGCTTCCCAAGGACAGGTCATTTACCTCCTTAGTTAGATTTATTCCTAGATATTTTATTCTTTTTGACAGGATTATAACTGGGATTGTTTTCTTAATTTCTCTTTCTGATAGTTCACTGCTAGTGTATAGAAATGCAACAGATTTCTGTATATTAATTTTGTATCCTGCAACTTTACTGAATTCATTGATAAGTTCTAGTAGTTTTTTGTGGCATCTTTGGGAGTTTCTACATATAGTATCATGTCATCTGCAAACAGTGACAGTTTTACTTCTTCCTTTCCAGTTTGGATTCCTTTTGTTTCTTTTTCTTGTCTGATTGCTGTGTCTAGGACTTCCAATACTATGTTGAATAAAAGTGGTGATAGTTGACATCCTTGTCTTGTTCCTGATCTTAGAGGAAATTCCTTCAGCTTTTCACCATTTAGTATGATGTTAGTTATGGGCTTATCGCATATGGCCTTTGTTACATTGAGGTATGTTCCCTATATACCCATTTTCTGGATAATTTTAATCATAAATGGATGTTGAATTTTGACAAAGGTTCCTCTGCATCTATTGAGATGATCATATGGTTTTTATTCTTCAATTTGTTAATGTGATGTAGTATTGAACCACCCTTGCATCCCTGGGATAAATCCCACTTGATCATGGTCCTTTTAATGTATTGTTGATTTTGGTTTGCTAAAATTTTGTTGAGTGTTTTTTAAAAATTTATTTATTTTTGGCTGCATTGGGTCTTTGTTGCTGCTCTAGTTGTGGCGAGTAGGGACTACTCCTTGCTGCGGTGCGTGGGCTTCTCACTGCAGTGACTTCCCTTGTTGCTGGAGCATGGGCTCTAGGTGCGCGGGCTCCAGAGCACAGGCTTAGTAGCTGTGGCGCACGGTCTTAGTTGCCCCGTGGCACATGGGATCTTCCTGGACCAGGGATTGAACCCATGTCCCCTGCATTGGCAGGCGGATTCTTAACCACTACGCCACCAGGGAAGTCCGTGTAATTTTCGTTTTGTTGTGATATCTTTGTCTGGTTTTGGTATCAGGGTGATGCTGGCCTCATAGAATGAGTTCGGAAGCCCTCCTTCCTCTGCAGTTTTTTGGAATAGTTTGAGAAGGATAGGTGCTAGCTCTTCTCTAAATGTTTGGCATAATTCACCTGTAAAGCCATCTAGTCCTGGACCTTTGTTTGTTGGGAGATTTTTTTTTTAATTTTTATTTTATATTGGAGTATAGTTGATTAACAATGTTGTGTTAGTTTCAGGTGTACAACAGAGTGATTCATTTATACATATACGTGTATCTAGTCTTTTTCAAATTCTTTTTGTTGGGAGTTTTTTTTTATTACATTCAATTTCATTACTGTTCATATTTTCTATTTCTTCCTGGTTCAGTCTTAGGAGATTGTACATTTCTAGGAATTTGTCCGTTTCTTCTAGGTTGTCCATCTTATTGGCATATAGTTTTTCATGGTAGTCTCTCATGATCCTTTATATTTCTGTGGTGTTCATTTAATTTCTCCTTTTTCATTTCAGATTTTATTGATTTGGTCCCTCTTGCTTTTTCTTTTGATGAGTCTGGCTAAGGATTTATCAGTTTTGGTTATCTTTTCAAAGAACCAGCATTTAGTTTCATTGATCTTTTCTATTGGTCTTTTTTAGTCTCTATTTCATTTATTTCTGCTCTGATCTTTATGATTTCCTTCCTTCTACTAACTTTGGGTTTTGTTTGTTCTTCTTTCTATAGTTCCTTTGGGTGTAAGGTTAGGTTGCTTATTTGAGATTTGTCTTGTTTCCTGAGGTAAACTTGTATCGCTATACACTTTCCTCTTAGAACTGCTTTTGCTGTGTCACATAGGTTTTTGATTGTCATGTTTTTTTTTTTTTATAAGATTCTGGATGCTTTTAATTTATTTATTTTTACTTATTTATGGCTGTGTTGGGTCTTCGTTTTTGCGCAAGGGCTTTCTCTAGTTGTGGCTAGCGGGGGCCACTCTTCATCGCGGTGCGCCGGCCTCTCACTATCGCGGCCTCTCCTGTTGCGGAGCACAGGCTCCAGACGTGCAGGCTCAGTAATTGTGGCTCACGGGCCCAGTTGCTCCGCGGCATGTGGGATCTTCCCAGACCAGGGCTCGAACCTGTGTCCCCTGCATTGGCAGGCAGATTCTCAACCACTGCGCCACCAGGGAAGCCCGATTGTCATGTTTTCATTTTTATTTGTCTCTAGGTATTTTTTAATTTCCTCTTTGACTTCTTCAGTGATCCATTAGTTGTTTAGTAACATAATTTTTAGCCTCCACGTGTTTGTGTTTTTTGCAGTTTTTTTCTTGCAGTTGATTTCTAGTCTCATAACGTTGTGGTGAGAAGAGATGCTTGATATGATTTCAGTTTTCTTAAATCTACAGAGGCTGGTTTTGTGGACTACCATGTGTTCTATCCTGGAGAATATTCCATGTGCTCTTGAAAAGAATGTGTATTCTGCTGCTTTCAGATGGAGTGCTCTATATATATATCAGTGAAGTCTGTTTGGTGTAATGTGTCATTTAAGGTCAGTGTTTCCTTATGGATTTTCTTTCTGGATGATCTGTCCATTGATGTAAGTGTGGTGTTAAAGTCCCCTAGTATTATTGTGTTATTATCAATTTGCTTTATGTCTATTAATATTTGCTTTATGTATTTATGTGCCCCTTTGTTGGGTGCATATACATTTATAATTATTATATCTTTTTCTTGGATTGATCCCTTGATCATTATGTATGTATAATAATGTCCTTCTTTATCTCTTGTAACAATCTTTGTTTTAAAGTCTATTTTGTCTGATATAAGCATTGCTACCCCAGCTTTCTTTTGATTTCCATTTGCATGGAATAACTTTTTCTATTTTCACACTTTCAATCTGTGCATCTTTAGATCTGAAGTAGTGTCTTGTCAGCAGCATATAAATGGGTCTTGTTTTCGTATCCATTCAGCCACTTTGTGTCTTTTGGTTGGAACATAGTCCATTTACATTTAAAGTAATTACTTATAGGTATGTACTTGTTTTGGGGTTGTTTTGTAGTTCTTTTTTGTTGTTGTTCCTTTCCTCTTCTTTTGCTCTCTTCCCTTGTGATTTGATGACTATCTTTAGTGTTATGTTTGGTTGGCGGTTACCATGAGGTTTATATATAGAAATCTATATATATGTGATTATTTTAAGTTGTTGATCTCTAAAGTTCAAATGCATTTTAAGAACCCTGCATTTTTACTGTCCCCACCCACGTTTACTGTTTCTGACATAATATTTTACATCTTTTTGTTTTGTGTATCCCTTGACTACTTAGTATGGATATGGCTGATTTTACTACTTTTGTCTTTTAACGTTCCTACTAGCTTTATACATAGTTGATTTAATATCTTTACTGTATATTTGCCTTTACTAATGAGATTTTTCCTTTTGTAATTTTCATATTTCTAGTTGTAGCCTTTTCTCTTTCACTTTAAGAAGTCCCTTTAACATTTCTCGTAAAACCGGTTTGGTGGTGCTGAACTCTTAGCTTTTGCTTGTCTGTAAAACTTTTGATCTCTCCATCAAATCTGAATGAAAGTCTTATTGGGTAGAATGTTACTGGTTTTAGGTTTTCCTCTTTAATCATTTAAAGTATATCATGTCACTCCCTTTTGTCCTGCAGAGTTTCTGCTGAAACATCAGCTGATAATAGCCTTTGGGACTCTCTGTGAATCCTGGACCTGGATATCTGTTTCCATTCCCAAGTTAGGGAAGTTTTCAGCTATTATGTCTTCAAATATGTTCTCTGCCCCTTTCTCTCTTTATTTTCATTCTGGGACCGCTATAATGCGAATGTTAGTATGCTTGATGTTGTCCCAGAGGTCTCTTAAACTGTCCTCATTTCTTTTTATTCTTTTTATTGTTGTTGTTCATCTTCAGTGATTTCCACTACTCTGCCATCCAGCTCACTAATCTGTTCCTCTGTATCATCTAATCTACTGTTGATTCCTTCTAGTGTATTTTTCATTTCAGTTACGATATTCTTCATCTCTGGTTCTTCTTTATATTTTCTAATTCTTTGTTAAAAACTTCCAACTTCTCACTCTCTTCATCCAGTTTTCTCCTGAGTTTTTTTTTTTTTTAAAGGAATTCCTTTATTTTTATTATTTATTTATTTATTTATTTATTTTCGGCTGTGTTGGGTCTTCGTTTCTGTGCAAGGGTTTTCTCTAGTTGCAGCAAGTGGAGGCCACTCTTCATCGCGGTGCGCGGGCCTCTCACTATCACGGCCTCTCTTGTTGCAGAGCACAAGCTCCAGACGCGCAGGCTCAGTAGTTGTGGCTCACGGGCCTAGTTGCTCCACGGCATGTGGGATCTGCCCAGACCAGGGCTCGAACCTGTGTCCCCTGCAGTGGCAGGCAGATTCTCAACCACTGTGCCACCAGGGAAGCCCCTCTCCTGAGTTCTTTGAACATCTTTATGATTACATTGAATTCTTTATTGAGTAGATTGTCTATTCCCACTTTATTTAGTTCTTCTGGGGTTTTATCTTGTACTTTGTTTGAGATATATTCCTCTGTCGTCTCATTTTTGCCTCATTTGCTGTTTTTATTTCTGTGTATTTGGTAAGTGCTTATGTTTCCTGACCTTGGAGAGGTGGCCTTTTTTAGGAGGCATCCTATGTATCCCAGCAGTGCACTCCTCTTTGGTCACTAGAGCTATATGCCTTAGGAGTACCCCCTATGTGGGCTGCATGGGTCCTTCTGTTATGGCAGGCTGATTACTGTGGGTGGTCTGATAGGTGTGGCTGTCCCCCTGTCTGGTTGTTTGCCAGGCCCTGCATTGTGTGGAGGCTGCCAGCTGCTGATGGGTGGGGCTGGGTCATGAGGCAGCTGACTGTGGAACCCCATGGGGCCCCAGGGCTAGTGCTGGCACACTGATGGGTGGAGCTGGGGTGGGTGGTTGCAGGGAAGAGGGTTCTGGGTCTAGTATCAGCCCGCTAGTTGGTGGGGCTGTGTTCCCCATCCCCCAGCTAGTTGCTCACCCTGAGGTGTCCCAGTACTGGTGCCAACAGGCTGGTGGGAGGGGCCAGGTCCCAGCTCTAATAAGCTAGAAGGAGGATTCCAAAATGGCCCTTGCCAGCACCAGTGTCCTCGTAGAATGAGCTCCCCAAAATGGCTACCACCAGTGTCTGTGTCTCCAGAGTGAGCTCCAGTTGCCTCCTGCCTCTCCAGGAGACTCTCCAAGATCAGCAGGTGGGTCTGACCCAGGCTTCTTTCAAATTATTGCTTCTTCCCTGGGTCCCAGAGCATGTGAGATTTTGTATGCACCCTTTAGGAGTGGAGTCTCTATTTCCCACAGACCTCTGGTTCTCCCAAAAGTAAGTGCTGCTAGCCTTCAAAACCAAACATTCTAGGAGCTCATCTTGCTGATGCAGGACCCCTGAGCTGGGGAACGATGTGGGGCTTGGACCTCTTGCTCCTTGAGGAGAACCTCTGCAAGTGTAGTTATCTTCCTGTTTGTAGGTCACCTACCCAGGGGTGTGGGTGTTGACTATATCACGTCTCCACCCCTCCTACCTGTCTTGTTGTGGTTCCTTCTTTATATCTTTAGTTGAAGAAGATCTATTCTGTTAGTCTTCCAGACTTTTTCATCAATATTTGCTTAATTTTATCATAGTTCTGGAGTTTGTAATTTTGGTGTGCCCATGGGAGGAGGTGAGCTTAGGGTTTTCCTTCTTTGCAATCTTGGCCACTTCTGGCATTGTTATCTTTTGTTACTGATTTCTCATTGTATTGTACTGTGGGCAGAGAACACAGTCTATATGATATAGTTCTTTGGTATTTGATGACATTAACTTTGTGGACTAAGGTATATGGTCAAGTAACTCTACAAAGCCATTATTTCTTCAAATATTACCCTCCTTGCATTCTCTCTATTTCCTCTTTGTGGAATTCTTTTTTTTTTTTTTATTTTTTTTATTTTTTATTTTTTGCTCTGTTGGGTCTTCATTGCTGTGCGCAGGTTTCTCTACTTGCGGTGAGTGGGGGCTACTCTTCGTTGCAGTGCGCGGGCTTCTCATGGCGGTGGCTTCTCTTGTTGCAGAGCACAGGCTCTAGGTGCTCAGGCTTCAGTAGTTGTGGCATGTGGGCTCAGTAGTTGTGGCTCGCGGGCTCTAGAGCTCAGGCTCAGTAGTTGTGGCACACGGGCTTAGTTGCTCTGCGGCATGTGGGGTCTTCCCAGGCCAGGGCTCGAACCCGTGTCCCTTGCATTGGCAGGCAGATTCTTAACCACTGAGCCACCAGGGAAGCCCTCTTTTTGGAATTCTGTTTGACTTCCTTTTATATTTTCCATGACTTTCAATCTCTTTTTCATTTTCCCATATTTTTAACTGTTTTGCATTCTAGTTATATCTTCTAGCATACAAATTCTCTCTTCAACTGTGTCTAATCTGATATTAACTATCTACTGAGTTTTTATTTTCAGTGACTTCATTTCTCATTTCTAGAAATTATATTTAATTCATTTTCAAAGATTCCTGTTCTTTCATAATATCTTATTATTTATTTATGGCTCTAAATCTTTCTTTTATATCTTTAATACTTAAGAAAATGCTTATTCAGTAGTGTTCAGTAGATTGTTGTATTTATAAAGACCTTGAGAATTGAATCTTACTTTGTGTGTCTCTGTGGATCCTCATTTAAATGATTGTTCCTTTGTGCTTTGTGATTATCAAATTTGAGATCATTTTCACTTAACATTAGCTGTGGGAATCTTAAGAGGCCTGTGTTAAGAGCATGTATCTTCAAAATAGTTTTCCCTTTGCTTCTACAAGGCCAGATGTTCTAGGAATATCATATACTCAGGACCAGGTACACTAGGAGCATCATATACCCTGGACCAATTTTTACGTCAGTTTCTTGGCTTGGTGATTCCCTAATAGTATTAATTCAATTGTGTGGCATTGTTCCTGTTTATAAATTCCTAAGGGAGAGTTATTTTTCCTACTCAGAGTCCAGTTTAAAAGCTTCTTTGTCATTTTCCTCTGCCAGTCAATGAGTTTTTTCCTAGTCTGTCCTTTCACTGATATTCCATTCCTTTGAAAGCTCTGGCTTTATGTGGGGATCTCAGTTTCAATTCATGTTTCTTGGGCCCAAAGTCTTATCTTCTGTTCCCATGTGGGTATTAAACCCTAATCTCCAGCTTTCAGTTAGACATGGCACATTGAATACCTCCTGACAGTAAAAGGGGAAAAAAAAGAAAGGTAGACTAGGTATGGAGATGACAGCACCAAACTTTTGGAAGATAGAAAGCCCATGGATGAGAAGTAACTGACTTAGCAATCAGTGAATGCTGAAACCTAAGACAGCAGTAGAGCAACACAGACTCAAGCAAATTCATATCCAGAACTCTGAAAAACTTAGAAAAATGAAGCACCATGTTACTCTGAAAGTGGGTGAGGATGATGCTGAGAAGAAGAATATTGTTTGAAAGTCTGTATAACAAGAAGTTAGGGAATTCCCTGGTGGCTCAGTGGTTAAGAATCCGCCTGCCAATGCGGGGGACACGGGTTTGATCCATGGTCTGGGACGATCCCACATGCTGCAGAGCAACTAAGCCCGTGCGCTACAACTACTGAGCCTGCGCATCTGGAGCCTGTGCTCCGCAACAAGAGAGGCCACGATAGTGAGAGGCCCGCGCACCGTGATGAAGAGTGGCCCCCGCTTTCCGCAACTAGAGAAAGCCCTCGCACAGAAACGAAGACCCAACACAGCCAAAAATAAATAAATATTAAAAAAAAATAAAAAAGAATCTGCTTGCCAATGCAGGGGACATGGGTTCGATCCCTGGTCCAGGAAGATCCCCAATGCCGCTGAGCAACTAAGCCCTTGCACCGCAACTACTGAGCCTGTGCTCTAGAGCCCACGAGCCACAAATACCGAGACCGCGCACCACAACTACTGAAGCCCACGTGCCCTAGAGCCCGTGTGCCGCAACTACTGGGCCCATGCACAGCAACTACTGAGCCCGTGTGCTGCAAGTACTGAAGCCCAGGCTCCTAGAGCCTGTGCTCTGCAAGAAGAGAAGCCACCAAAATGAGAAGCCCGTGCACTGCAATGAAGACTAGCCCCCGCTCACTGCAATGAAGACCCAACACTGCCAAAAATAAAATAAAATTAAAAAAAAAAAAAACCTTTCAGATACATGTTATTATTTTCAGTTAAGATGTGATGAAACTGAGGCTCATGAAGATAAGATAACTTGCCCAAAGTCACTGTGGTAGTGATTCAGTTTTACGGCCCTAATTAATGGCCTTCCTGTACTTACTCCCTTGGCTGTGTAACTCTGCCGGTCTTTGAGTGGTGTATTTTCCCAACCTTTGAACCTGGGCTGGCTTTGTGACTTGCTTTAGAGAACAGAATGTGGTGAAAGTGACAGTATACCAGTTCCAAGCCTAGGTCCCTAGATGTGGTCTTGCACACTTCCACCATCTCTCTTGGACCTATGCTTTCTCTGTGAGAACATATTTGGACTGACCTGCTGGAGAATAAGAGCACAGGAAGGAAAGCAGCAGTACACAGGTTAACAGCCAGCCAACTCCTGAAAGCAGAGCCACCTAGCTGACCTGTGGGTAGCTGCAGGCACCTGAGGGACTCCCGGAAGACCAGTAGAACTGGCCTAAATTACTGACCTGCAGAATTGTGAACTAAATGACTGTGGTTTTAAGCCACTGAATTTTGAGGTGGTTTTATACGCAGAAATATCTAATCATTTCAGGATACATAGTTCGATTAGTAGCAGAGCTGGCATTTGAACTCAGGTCTCTTCTGAGTTCCAAGGTCTCCAAGGCTCATATTCTTTCCATGCCATTTTGCTCCCCCATGGACCTACTTCTAGGGAAATTAATTTATTATTATTTTTAATATTTAAAATAACCAAGCTCAAGTATAGTATGCCAAAATCCAGTCTCCCTTTTCCTTGACAGATCCTAAAATAATTAATTGACCCTTCTTAAAGGCCATGGGTAAAAGATTGAGAACTTTTGTTCTTGAATTGTTTCAAAACACTGAGCTGAGATCTTCCCATCTCAGGAGAGTCACACCAAGGTAGGTCCATCTACAGTTAAGTCTGTGGATACCTGCTCTGCTTTTCTTGGGGACAAGGTTATCCACCTCCCTCTTTCATACTGAGATAATTGACCGTGATGACAGTAAATTGCAACTTTTTTTTCTCTTTGGGGGTTAAGAGTAGCTTTCCTCTAATCTTTAATAGGAAAGTTATAAAGCAGCTGGTCTCTAAAAAGTCCTCAGGCAGTGAAAAAAAGTAAACAAATGAATACATTATATAGGCAAAGATTTTGAAGAATATTTCATATTTTCTGTATCTGTTGTCACTGATATAAATGATCTCCTACAAGTGTGGTTTTCTGCTTCTTAAAGTCAGCTTGTCAAGGCCATCTTTCTTCCAGGTGTGGGAAGGATTGTCACATGGCATGTTCTGAGGCAGAGTTGTCCAACTCGCACATTCTATCCCCTCCCCAATTATTTCTGTCCATTGGGTACTGAGCGGTGTGACAAAGACTCTCTCCCTGACCAATCTCTCGTCAGGTTCCTCTGAGTCCTCTTTTTGGCTAGAAATTGGGCTCTGTCCTTGGCCTTCTTCTTCCAGTTTTAGCAAGAATCCTGCTGAGTCAGTTTAGCAAGAAACTCCTACCCTTGGTCTGATCATGTTGATATTTGATCAAATTCCTCATCCCCAATCCTTGCTGTCTTATCGCCCTGGCCTGCCTTCAGCAAGAATCCTGTTGAGCTGGTCTAGCAAGAATCTCCCTAGCCCTGATGTCTCCTCTTAGTAATTTTCCATTCATTGACCCCACTCTGCTCCTTGGCTATAAATACCTGTTTGTCCTTGTTGTTTTCAGAGTTGAGCTCGTTTTCTATCCTCAACTGCAAAACCCCATTGTAGTAGCCCCTTTTGAATAAAGTCTTCCTTACCATCTTTAACAAGTGTCAGGAATCATTTTTTTTTCTTTGACAGGTGCAATATATTCTTTAAGGCATGTAAATTATTGTACTTGGTCATTATGGGAGGCAAAATGAAAGAAAAGTTCTGGTGGCTTTCTGGCTTTGCAAAGGCATTAGAAAACTAATGACACTGAGCCCAAAAAGGACAAGGGCTTAAGGCTGCCAGGTATGGGTACTATTATATCAGACTCTCAGAAACCACCTTCACAAGTTTAGTTACTGTGGCAAATGCTGTGGATTGGCTTCCCCAGACAATGTCATCTCCTGATATGCTTTCATTTACTATAAAGTGTGGTAAGCTAAACATATTGCCCACCCTCCTTTGCAGCTAGAGTCCAGGAAACAAATTAACTTTCATCAATTATATGTGCTCTGGTGAGATTTAGAAGTTGGAAGTGAATTGGAGGCTATCTCTTCCTGTGGCTGTTACGGACATCAAGCTTGGTTGTGGAGATATGTACCTATTGGTTCTGTTTCTCTGGAGAACCCTGACTGATACAGTTACTAGTTAGCAAATATCCATTTGCCTTGTCTTTGGGTTCATTTAATTAATTCTGTGTTTTTTCCATTTTGTATTAAAGTTTTTTGTTTTTTTTTAAAATAAATTTATTTATTTATTTATTTGGCTGTGTTGGGTCTTTGTTTCTGTGGGAGGGCTTTCTCTAGTTGCGGCGAGCGGGGGCCACTCTTCATCGCAGTGCGCGGGCCTCTCACTGTCGCGGCCTCTCTTGCTGCGGAGCACAGGCTCCAGACGCGCAGGGTCAGTACTTGTGGCTCATGGGCCCAGTTGCTCCGCGGCATGTGGGATCTTCCCAGACCAGGGCCCAAACCCGTGTCCCCTGCATTGGCAGGCAGATTCTCAACCACCGTGCCACCAGGGAAGCCCTTGTATTGAAGTTTTTTAATTAAAATTTTACTTTTTTAATAGATAACGTCACATGGTCTGCAGTTTTAGAAGTACAAAAGGGTATAGTTATGAAAAGTAAGTCACTCTCCTATCCCTTCCATTAACCATTAAGTTCCCTCTCCTGGAGACAACTACTGTTTCCATTCCTTGTGTGTCCTTCTAGAGAGCTTCTGTACATTACAAGTATATTTATTTTTGTTTTTATACCAGTGGTAGCATATATGCAAATTTTCTGCATTTCGCTTTTTCATTTAGGAGATTCCTCCGTATCAGGATACATAGAGTTGCCTCATTTTTAAATAGGCTACCTAGTATTCCAATGGGTACATGTTTCATTTATTTAACAATCCCTTATTGATGATGTTTAAATCATTTCCAATCTTTTGTTCTCACAGACCATATGGCAATAAATGACCTGGTAAAAATGTAATTATGCACATGTGTGAGTATGTCTGTGGGATAGTTAAAATCTTAGAGCTAGAATCCCTAGATTACAGGATATGAGTGTATTTTAATTTTTAATTTGTCAAAATTATTTACATGCAAATTTCAACAGTTATATTGTTCTACAAAGTTTGTTAACAAAAACGAAAGAAGAGATAAAGGGAAAGAAAGCAGAGCAGTCCCTAATCCCTTTCCCCCCACTTCTGCTTTCTCAGAGGCAAACACTGAATTATTTTAACTGCTTCCACATCTCAAAATAGCTTCCTTGTATTGCTTCTATTTTGTTGTTTTGTTTGTTTTAAAGATTTTTTTTTAATGTGAACCATTTTTAAAGTCTTTATTGAATTTGTTACAATATTGCTTCTATTTTATGTTTTGGTTTTTTGGCCACGAGGCATGTGGGATCTTAGCTCCCCGGCCAGGTATCGAACGCGCACCCCCTGCATTGGAAGGCAAAGTCTTAACCGCTGGACCGCCAGGGAAGTCCCCCTTATATTGCTTCTTGATTTTTTTTTCCATTTTAGGCATCATTTATGCACTTCCTGTTAGGAAAGATGAGGATTTCACTCTCTTTCATCCCCTGCCCGCACCATGTACGTATACCTTCATATTCCTCCACCCTCCTAATGCAGTTATATTGTAATTTAGATAGGCAAACTTTCAGAGCTTACATTATTATGCTGATAAAAATTATTTATAGCTGAGCCATCCAGTAAATTATGATGACTTTTCTTTCCCTGAACAACTTTTTATTTTCCATGGAGTTAGTAATTGTCTTATTTTTCATTTTCATCATTTTCTCTGAGCACACCAGAATGTTCAAGCCCTAATTCTCCACCAATTGTTGAAGTCTCTCGTTATACTGAGTCACATCCAGTTGTCTATAAATTTTATCTTGTAGAAATCTCTGCTGGAGTTTTCTGACCTCTTCCAAAATGGACTGGCTACCCTGTCAGCTTAGGTTTCCCATGACACTGAAGCTTAAGCTTCAGGAGCTTTCATTTGCCTTAGCAATGTATCCACATGATGAGTTCTGTATAGTTTGCAAAGTAAGATATTTTAACTTTGGTTAAATACATTGTCTCTTTCCTATCCAGCTTTCCCTCTGTCACAATTTCTCTCACATTGCAGTTTTGGAATCCAACCAAGGGGAAGTAAGTTGGAAATCCATTTAACTTGGATTTAGTTGGATTTATTTATGTAGTTTGAAGTCACATCTGTATAAAGTTAAGTTATTGTCAGTCATCCCAGTAGGAATTGCTATAGGCATATTCCTACCTTCTACTGTGCTAACTCACTCTGGGTTGTAACATGAAGGTGCAGGGTCAGAGGTTATAGCAAGATATGAACATGTCCTATGGTGCCTGACAGCAGAAATAGGTGAGTAGAGGCAGAGAAACAAGGTCTGAATGTAAGGAGCCAGAAACTAGTCAGTAGAACAGTTTTTCCCATTCACCAGATGTAGGAGATTATAAGTGACAGATTCAGTTTCCAGCAATTTAGTTTTCTCCTATCAGGAAGATACTGAATAGTGCACCACATACAATTATAAATGCACTGTACAGTTTTTCTTCTTTGGTGGGAAACACATAAATAGAATTTATCAGAATTCTGCTTAAGCCTGTAGCACTATTACAAACAGTACTGTGTATATGTAAATGTTGCTTATTTCATACGTCTCTTCTATTGATAATAAAAACAAATTTTGATTAACCACAGTGGAGAAAAGACTGAATTATCTCCATATTCTCTCTAGAGAAAAATATCACAAAATCATTGTCATATGTAGAGATGACCAAAAAGTATACAGCGTATGCTTAAGATTTTTACATTTCATTGTACATAAATTTTACCTCAAACGAAAAAAAGGCAAGGATTGTAAAAAAAATATTGATCTCCTATTAAGGATAGGCATGCTGAGGTAGTTGGTGGGAAATGTACTGACATCTGCAAATTATTCGGTCTGATATGCATCAAAAAAATAAGATGAACTGATGGACAGAGAATTGGATAGATGGACAGATTTGTGATATAGTAAGTATAGTAAAATGTTAAATGTAGAACTTAGGTGGTAGGTATATGGTATTTATTGTAAAGTTCTTGTAAGTTTTTCTATAGGTTTAAAATGTTTCATAATAAATTATTGGGGGAAAAATTATGCAGCTGAAAAATATAGAGAAAAAAGTATTAGAGACATGAATCAAGTAGGTGACTCATAAAAATAATATTCTATTTTTCTGGATTTGTGTGATGTTTGTGGTATTTGTCAGCTCTTTAAAATTTATAGTTTGTTATGATTTCTTTTCTCATTCTACATATTCATTTTCAAACCCTACTTTGTGTTTTGTATTTTATTTTCTTAAAGAGGATCCCCAAACTGTATAAGCTTCAAGCTCCACAAAGCCTGGATCCACCCCGTCTGGTACACAGCCAACATTCTGAAATCTCTTTTCACATTCTCTTTGGAATCTCGTCTCCATTGTCCTTAAGGTTCTCTTTATCCTTCCTGTGTTGAAGCTCCTGTTTACTGGATTCTATGTCTTCTTATCTTCTTCATTCTTGGATTCACCCCCGTTTTGATGGACCATATATTCCAGTAGTTTCCAAAGAAAGGTTGCATGAGAAATTCATTTTTGGGACCTTGCAATTATGACATTATCTCTATTTTATTCTCCAAGTTGACTGATAGCTTGTCTGAGTATAGAATTCTAGGTTGGAAATAATTTTCCTCCAGAATTTTGAAGGCAGTTCCCACTTATCTTCTATCTTTCAGTATGTTTATTGAGAAATCTAAAGTATTCTGATTTCTTTTCTTTTTTTTTTTTTCTGGCTGCATTGGGTCTTCGTTGCTGCGCACGGGCTTTCTCTAGTTGCAGCGAGCCGGGGCTGCACTCTTCATTGCAGTGCACAGGCTTCAGTAGTTGTGGCACGTGGGCTCAGTAGTTGTGGCTTGAGGGCTCTAGAGCGCAGGATCAGTAGTTGTGGTGCATGGGCTTAGTTGCTCCGTGGCATGTGGGATCTTCCTGGGCCAGGATTGAACCTGTGTCCCCTGCATTGGCAGGCAGATTCTTAACCACTGCACCACCAGGGAAGTCCCCATTCTGATTTCTGATTCTTTATTTATGATCAGTTTTTCTATCTCTGGAAGTCTAAAGGAGCTTCTTTTTATTCCTAGAGTTCTGAAATTTCACAACGATGTGACTCAATGTGGGTCAATTTCCATTCAATAATGCTGAGCACTAAGAGGGCCCTTTCAGTATGAAAACTCATGTCCTTACCATCTGGGAAATTTTAAAGAATTCATTTTTAAAAATAGTGTTCTCTCCTGTTTTTCTTTCCTCCTGTAATTCCTGGGCTAGTCTTCTATTTCTCTTATCGTTTGTCTCTTATTTCCATCTCTTTGCCTCTTTGCTTTTCCTTCTGGGAGATTTCCTGAATTTTATCTTCAGTCTTTTTAATGAATTTTTCATTTCTTCTTCCCATTTTTCATTTCCAGGAATTCAGTTTTATTCATTGACTCCTTTAAAGAACATCTTGTTCTTTTTTTTTTCTTTGGAATTTTATTCTATTTTTTTATACAGCAGGTTCTTATTAGTTATCTATTTTATACATATTAGTGTATATATGTCAATCCCAACCTCCCAATTCATCCCACCACCGGCCCTCCACCCCCCCACCGCCCCGCTTTCCTCCCTTGGTGTCCATATGTTTGTTCTCTACATCTGTGTCTCTATTTCTGCCTTGCAAACCAGTTCATCTGTACTATTTTTGTAGATTCCACATGTATGCGTTAATATACGATACTTGTTTTTCTCTTTCTGACTTACTTCACTCTGTATGACAGTCTCTAGGTCCATCCACATCTCTACAAGAACATCTTGTTCTTATTTTATGGTTTCAATAGTGTGTCTCTGAGGATATCAGTTATAGGTGTGGTTTTGGCTTGGTTTTGTTTTGTTGTTGGAGCTTTCTTCCCTCCTGTATAGCTTCGGTTTTATCCAGATTTCTTCTTTCTGTTACTTTTGGTCTCTATTTCTCATATTAGAGGCTGTAATCTGTGGTTGTTGGCTCATTTTTAAGAGTGGGAGACTAAAAATCTGATGAGATGCTCTGAAAGCATGAGTAGGGTGTATCAATTGTGAAATTTGCTGTAGGATTATCTGTCTGGGATGTTTTGCTGGGAAACCTCTGCTGTCAATATCTTTAGGTCTTTCCTCTTAGTCTTGCCAGATTTCTTATAGGAGACACTTATTCTCTTGCCTGGATGGTAAATGGCCCCATCTTTTCCCACTGTCAAGGGAGTAGTTCAATATGGCATCCAATATCAGAACTTGCAGGAACAGAATTCCCAGCCTCCCGAGTTGTGTCAGTTAAACTCATTGTAGACTAGAAGGGATGGATGTGTTCATTTTTATTGCTAAAAGGGCACTAGTATATATATATTTTTAAAAATCACACCCAGTCATCTATGGTCTGTAAACATCAGTTACTATAGGCATTTGTTTCAGTCCATTACTTATTGTTGCCAATGGCTACAATAGTTGAATCCTTCCACAGCTGAGCTTACACCCATGTAACTTTCTGTCTGCAAAGACTGTAAAATTGAACATTATTAATTAGAGTAAGTGGCTGTTCTCTATTATACATCCCACCATGGTTTGGGAGATTCTTATATGTTCAGTTTGTCCACAGCTGATGCATAAGGAGCGACCTCATGCTGTAAGGTTATGCTGCTTCCCAACGGAGGGAATAATGCCACATACATCAAGGATTGGTCTTTGACCAGCAGGAGCCATCATGAAAAGATACAAGATCAGAGGAGCTATACTAGAAAAGAAAAATTCAATCAAAGACTTTTCAGATGATTTGGGGGATACTAAATTTGTGATTATGATCATATTCAGGGTTTCCTGGGCCTCCCTACTTCTCACCTTCCTGATTTGATTCCCGGATAGTAAGTTTATTATTTACCTACCATTTGGTTATAAGGAGTTTTAATTTTACTTTAATATTTCTGGTGAATTGTGAAATCATAAGTTTCTGTCCCAGATTACTCAGTGAATTATCATCAGACTGGTCGCCCATATTGTGTAAAACCCAAAAGGGAGAGGGAACTTTCATTTTAGACTCATATGTTTAGTTGTTATTTTTCCCAATTCATAATTCTTTTCCCACTCTGCCTCAACCCTTCACTTGTGCTTTATCAAAGCTAAGTTTAAAACTCCTTATTTGTATTTATCAGGCTCCTTCATAGGTGGCATCACCAGATATAAGGTATCCGGAATGTCATATTTCTGCACAACTTTCTAAGTAAGCTCCCTAAGAGTTGATTCCATAATGGCCGTTTTTACCTAGTTAAGCATAAATTTTTCTGAGGTCATACTTTTGGCCTTGATAGGCTGGGCAGCAGGGAAAATGATCTACCTTTCAGCAATGGGCAGGGCGTCACCTCCAGGCACAGAAGTAGGTAGGGGAAGGCCAATCTCACAGGGCTGTTGAATGTAGCACATTGGTTGTTAAATACTTCAGACCCTTGCCCTTGCCAAGGCAGCATCTGTTTCCCTTTGATCACTGTGTGATCACTCTTGTGTCCACTTGCCGGCCTCCCTCATCTTGTCAGAATGTCTCCAGCTTTGTTCCAACAGGATTCCTTACCAAGGATTTGGTGGCATCCACAAGAGGAACCAGGAGCTTAATTTTGTCGGAATTGACAGTCAGTTGAATCAAGCAACCAAGCCAATGGTCTAAACATTAATCACTGCCCAGGAACTTGAATACCTGAGAGAATTTCCTGTGTTTGTCTCTAGAGCCCAGGTTCATGTCATGGGACTGCCTTTAATCTTGCAGTGGGATGAGACCCCCTCATTCTCCTCTCGAAACAGCCCCCTCCCCCCCAGGCTAGGTGTAGGTTTAAAGTGAGGTGGCAGAGCCACCCATACATCCGGCAGCGGCTCTAAGAAGACAGCGCTTCCTCGGCAATGATGCCGGTGTCTGCAGGGGGCGCTCTTGCCCAGGGTTGGCCTCTGCAGCGCCGGGAAGAGCGACGAACATTGGTGGGGCTGGGCTTTCCTATCCCTGGGGTTCCTCTTCTTTAACAATGGAGCTTGCATTTATTTGAACGTGACCTATTCCCACTGCACAGCTTGGGACGCAGAAGTACTTGATGTCCATTTGTTGTTTTAGATTCAATAAGCAGCTGGTAACTGACATTCAAAGGGAGAAAGGGGTCCGGCATCCTCAGGACCGGAAGCCTGAGGCCAATTCCTTCCTCTCCCTCAGGAATCCCAAAGAGGCTCTAGCCTCCATTAGCCAAGGAGGCACACCTCCTATACTGATGGATGATATGGACCCAGAGGAAGAGCAGCAGGTACAGCTGTCTATAAGGCTTCCGAGGCAGTGTGTGGTTCAGATCCTATACAAATTCTGATACAACACCCAAATGTGGGGCGTCTGTCTCCAGGGTCCAACATGACCATTAAAATCTATGCCTGCTTTTAGGTGTCAAGGTGCTTGAAGAACAAAAGCCTCTGCCTGGTCCCGGGTGAATGCCTCTACACTCCAGAGGTAGAGCCAAGCTGTATCTTTAAGGGCCCCTGAATTTTCTCCTGGTGGATAATGCATCCCTTTTCAGTCAAAAAAACAAGGGAAGACAGAGCTTCAGGCACAGTTGTTTCTGAATTATCCCTAATTAATATGTCATAAGTTAATCAAGTAACTTCAATATCTGAACTAGGCCACCTGTTGAAATCCTGCTTTATCAGATGTGGCTCCTGGAGAACTAATATTTCACTGTGGCAGGACCAAGGGAATTGCTGCCCTTGCCAAAGGAAGGGTCATTATAAGTAGGTTGTCAGATTTAGCAAATAAAAATACGGGACACCGAGTTACATTTGAATTTCAGAGAAACAAAAAACGATTTTTGTGTGTGTGTGTGTAAGTATCTCCCAAATGTTGCATAGGATGTACTCACACTGAAAATCAATTTTTTTTCTAAAATTCAAGTGCTAAGTGGGTGTCCTGTATTTTATCTGGCAACCCTAACTGTAAAAAGAAAGTTCAAACAATCTAAACGCTAAAATCCTGCAAGCAGCGCAGCACAGCCCAAACAAAACACAGCAAAGCAAAACAAAACAAAACTTAGATTCTCAATCTCACTGGGCAGAGATAACCAGCATTAAGTTTCTCTGGATCTTAGTTTCCTTAACTGTAAAATGGGGCTAATAATAGTATCAGCCTTATACAGTGTCAATGGGGGTTAAATGAGTCTGGCACATAGAAAGCACTGAATTATATGTTATCAATTATGGTAATTATTAATCATTAATATCATATATCATTCTTAAAAATTCAAATGGAGACATGTTATATGAATTGTTCTATACCTTGCTTTTGTTCACCTTTTATATCTTACTTATTCTTTTCCATAGATGTATAGAATTCCTTTTTAAAAATTAATTAGTTGCTATTGATGGTCATTTATTTTCAACCCTTTTCTATTTGATTACTGCTTCAGTGAACATCTTTGTGCTGCAAGGATTGTCCAAAGGCACTTCTTCTGGGTAGTCTAGGCAGTGAGCCAGTCACAACTTGGAGCTGACCTCCACTCTCCTTCTCCTAGTGGGCGGGGCTACAACTGAACTCGTTGCCGTTGCCGGTGGAACCGGAAACCGGTCTCCCTCATCTAGGTGCTGGCACTTGGCTTTCGCAGAGAACACAGTAAACAATGGCAAAAGGGCTGAGACTAGGATGCTTGGATGCAAAATTAAGAGGGTACTCAAATCTCAGTAATCAAGGAAAATAACATTTAATGCAATACTTTTAAAAATTAATGTTAATTGCAAAAAAAAAATCCATGATGAGCAAAATATCAAAATTTTAAATGAAGACGGGATGAGTAACAGTGCTATGCCAAGTCCTTTTGGATTATACATTAATCTTTATTTTAAAATATTTTATTAAAATATAATTTCTCTTGATTACTGTGTTTTTTGGTGCCCTCTTAAATTTTGCACCAGAGATGAGAGCCTTACTTGCCTCACTCTAATGTCTAGATTCTGGCTGGCACCATATCCAGGTAGCACAATGTCCAAGCTTGTGCTTCATTGATAAGGTGGTTCTCATGCTTGCCCTAAAAGAAGGGAGCCCCTCACGGCAAGGGGGTCCCTCCTATGGAACACAAACCCACATTGCATATACAGTAGGTTGCTTGGTCCTAGCACACCTCTCCAGGGGCAAATGGGTTGATGAGGATCACAGGCCTTCCCTTGCTGGCCCTGACTTTTCTTTTTCTTTCTTTCTTCCTTTCTTTTTTTTTTTTTTTTTTAGTAGAAATGTATTTTTATAAGCTCAAGTTTTAAAAATGTTACTTATTACAGATTGATTCAGGGGGAATGCTAGGTGTACTCAGTTGAATGCAAAAATATGCATTCTTTAAATGTCAATTCTTTATCCTGAGTCCTGTTACACAACAGGAGTCACTCCTGAAGGGATCTAAGATGACAAATCTTGTTTACATGGTTTCGTAAACATTTAAGAATATATCTACAGTATAAAGAACTGCCAGTCCAAATGGTGTGTACACCACAAGTTTTGATAAATACAACCAATTTCCTCTCCTATGATAATGTATTAATTTACATTCCCACTAAAAGTCTGTGAGAATAACTGTTTCCCCATATTCTTGACAACATTGAGGATTGTGGCACTTCTTAATCTTTGCTAATTTTACAGATAAAATAGTATTTCATTTTTGTTTTAATTTATAGTTCTTATTTATGAGCAAAACCAAGCACTTTAAATCTTTTTATGTGTTTATAAAACATTAATATGTTCTTCTGTAAGTAAGTTCCCTGGTCCCATTTTTCAAGTAGATTATTGATTTGTTAATACTCTTTATATATTAAGGAAAATGACTCTGGCTGTTATATGTATTGCAACTATTATCCCTGATTTTTTTTTGTTGGTCTTTTGACTTTTCAATGATTTTTTTTCCCCTGTAGGAATGCTTTACATTTTTATGTAGTCAAAGTTATTAATATTTTTCTTTGTTGTACTGGATTTTGTATTTTATTTAAGTTGTTTCTCACAATGTTTATATGCTGTCTACCTATGTTTTCTTCTAGTACCTTTTATGGCTTTATTTCATCTATTTACATCCATCTAGGATTTCTTGGGAATAAAGTAAGAAAGACATCTACCTCTTTTCTCCTAAATGACTAGCCAATATGATTCATTGAGAAACTATTTTTTCCCCCACTGATTTGAAATGCCACCCATATCACATTTAACATTCTCATTTGTATATGGGACTTTTCCTGAATTCTTTAATCTGTTATAATTGTGCATTCCTGAACCAGCACCAAATTGTTTCAAATAAGGAAGATTTGCAATGTGTTTTAGTATTCAATATTTGTTTTCCCTGGAGTTAATTATTGCCACCAGCCACCCCCCTGCATTTGTTTAGTTGTTTTTCTTAATGTCTTTATCGTTAATTCACTTCAAATTCTTTGCCAGTGTATAAAGCTCTTCTCAAGATTGATTATTTTATCAGTTTTAGCTTCCTGAAAAAAAATCTGGACTCGCTGGTCTGTATGCCTGGTGCATATTTGTTTGTCTTTGTCATTTGCCCTGGGGATTCCCTTGGCCTTTCTCCTGTGACAGAGCTCCAATTTTTGGACATTAGACCTTCCTTTTTCTTGGTTTACTATCATGTTTTAGTAAAGCATATCCTTCAATAGCTTCATAAGGAAGGATGCTTTGGAGGTAAATTTTTTCACAACTAAAAATGTCTTTACCTTACTCTCATGCTTGAATTGCTAGGCATGGTACTCTAGGTTGAGAACCACTTTACTCCAGAATTTTGAAGACATTGTTCTGTTGCTTTCTAGCTTTCTCTTATAGAAGTCAGAGCTATTTTTATCCCTCATCTTTTATATAGGCCTTTTGTTTTCCTCTCTAGAAATTTGGAGGGTTTTTTTTCTTTGTCCCCTTTGCTCTGAGATTTCACAATGATATGCCTTAGTACAGGTCTATTTTAATTCTTTGTTCTGAACGCTTTCAGTTTGGAAACTCATGCTCTCCAGTTCTGGGAAATTTTCTTGAATTACTTCTATAATGGTCTCCTCCCTTTTATGTTCACTGTTTATTCTTTCTGGAACTCGTATTGTTTTTGTATTGGGCCTCCTGGACCAGGCTTCTAATTTTTCTTGTCTTTTCTCTCTTATTTCCCATCTCTTTTTTTCTGTGCTGTACAGTCTGGGAGATTTTCTCAATATCATCTTCCAAACCTTCTGTAGGTTAAAAACAAATCTCTGATATCATGTCTTTAAATTTCAAGACCTCTCTCTCAACTGTTTTTCTCTGAATATATTTTCTTTATAGCAGCGTATTCTTATTTTAGGGATGCAATATCACAATAGCTTTTCATTTTTCAAAGGATATTAATGATAGTTTTTGTTTTGTTTGTTTTTGTTTTCCTCTCCTTGCATAATGGCCGTAATCCATTTCCTCCAAGTTCCTTTTTCTGTTTTCACATTTTGGTTTCTATGCTTCATGTTAGAAGTTTTCCTCGGGTGCCTGGTGATCTTTGGTCATCTGCTCCTATTTAAGCTGATTGGAAGCTTTGATGGTGCCGAGAAGGATTTGTTGGGTGCTGTCCTTTATATATCTTCATGTCTTTCCTTGTGAGCTGGTCAGATTCTCCAGTCTCCTCGTGGAATGGTGAAAGGCAGGCTGACATCTTCTAGGAGCAGAGGCAGAGGAGGGCAGAGGTTTCAGCATCCAGTACTTACACCTAACCCTGTTTTCTCTCTGGTACCCCTGCCCTCAAGTGTGCCTAGTGTCCTCCAGACCAGAAGAGCCGCCCCCTGCCCCTCAGATTTTCCCTTTACAGAGAATAAACCTCCAGTCTTTTGCTGTGGTGGGACAGGTAGTTGGGAGAGTATTTAGGGCTCTAACTGCCTCTTAAACAGTATTTCAATCAGTTTCCTTTGTTTTATCCCTCCTTCAACCTCCAAATGTAACTAGTTCCACCAATTCCTGAGCCTTTGGGGGATTCTGTGGTATAATTGGTTTGCTTATTTTTCCCACTGCCACCTTAGAATTCTATTCTCTCAGGTCTGAGTCCTTTACTTATAGAACAGCTGTTCATTTTTGTACATTTATTTTGCAGTTAGACACTGTAGTGCATTTTCTTACTCTTAGGTCTTCAAAGTATACAGTCACAACATCTGCGAATAATGAAAATTTTCTTTCCCTTAACAATTTTTATACCTTCTATTTCTTTCCCTTCTATAATTGCATTGCCTTATACCTTCAGTACAACGTGAAAGAGCAGTGGCCATGTGGGCATCTTTGTCTTTTTCTAGGTTTACTGGGTGTCCTTTTAGAATTTCACCATTAAGCCTGATGCTGGTTTTGATATGACTGCATACATTTATTATGTTGAGGAAATATTCCTCGTTTCTATTTAGAGATTTTTATCAGAAATTACTGTTGAATCTTTCAGATTCATGAGTGAAATTTGTCTGTAGTTTTCTTTCGGCTGCTGTGTTTTTCAGAGTTTGGTATCAGTGTGATACTGGTTTTGTAAAACAGTCTGAAAGCTTGCTTTCTCTCTTATGCTTTTGAACAGTTGAACAACATTGAAACTATCTGATGAGTAAATTTTAAAAATAATAGTGTCCAGTACTTGAACAGATTGGCGCTGCACCATCCTTCAAATCAAATTATAGTTTGTAGGGTGATGCCTACCTCTAAGCAGATGCGTATTATAAGCTGTCGTATCAGCAGGCACAACAGAGGTAATATTGAATGAAAGATGTAAAATTTACTTTCTGGAAGCTTCAGGGAGCCGGAAAAGGAGGAGAAGGAAAAGGAAAAGGAGGAGGAGGAAGTTAATTGTATTGTTTGGACGAGAATTTAGCTCAGCAGAACCATGCTTCTCTTCAGCAGGCCTGATAACACAGGACAAAGGAAAAGGAATAATACTACTCCTTTCTCCACAGTCCTCAGACTTGGCCCACTATTCTGTGGTCTCCCCAGTCACCTTTGTAGAAACTTTCCCAGAGGAAACATGTGAGGCCCTCTCTGTACCACTGGAACAAGGTCTGGGGTTGCCATGTGCTGACAAACAGAAAAGCTCTGTGTTGGTTTAGGGACTCGATCATCCCTTTCTGTGATGAAAGATGGTGTTTGGTACATTCTACCAGCTTGACTTGGCTGTCTAATTAAAGACCTAATGGCTTTTCAAAGTTTGTCTACCACCAGGAAAAATGCTGAGGTGGCAGGTTCTGGAAAGAGTTCAGTATGTTGTAAGTGAGAAACTTCTGGCTCTGTTTGCAAATGGAAGTTGCTGCCTCTAGAGGCTGAGCAGGGTGTCTGGGTGACTCTTGTAATTCTCTAATGTCCACAACTCTATGACATGGGGATGTTTTGACGATGTCTTCATATTTTAATTGGGGCTTTGCACTTAGATCGTCTCTACACTCCCTTTAACTGTCATAATTGATGAGAGAGTCAGTAGAGTTCAAGTGACCAAGAACATAGACTCTGGATTCAGATAGACACAGTGTGAATCCCATTTCTGCTCTAATTAGCTATATGACCTTGGTCAAATTAATAAGCCTCTCAGAGCATCAGCTTATCTATAAAGAAGAGACGTCCTAGTACCTACTTCATAAGGCTGATGTGAAAATGGAATGAGATATTGGGTATAAGACTTCTGACATGGTGTCTTATTACAGGACTTATTATATAGAAGCTATTGTTAATGCTGCTAATATTATTCTATAAACCTTCTGAGACTGATACTTATATCACGAAATAGGAGCTTTTGGAGAGATACTGGTAAAATCCAGGCCTATCTGGGAGTAGATGGGAGCTGAGGACCTGTCAGTCAGTCCTGTGGTCAATCAGAAGACCCTGATCCCTGACTCTCCACTTCTTGCTCCTGAGTCTTTTGTCTTAGGGAAAATGGCAGAGACTTTTTGGATGCCTAAGTTCTGTCCTCTGAAAGTAGACCAGACTCTTTTGTTTCTGGCTAGAGACTGGACTCTAGGTCTGCAAATCTGGTTGCTACTTCTGATTGGTCATCAAAAGAACAAAGGCCACCTCAGGGGAGTCGCTGCTCCCTGTGCCATCTGAGCTTTCTCTGGTCATCACAGTGCCCCCTCACACCTTCTGGATAACACTGTGCAGCTCAGCTTCCCTTCCCTTTGACTCCAGCCACTGTTGAGTCCTTTTTCTGACTGGTCAGCTAGGTTCCCGGGAATAGCCTAGACTGGCTACAGATGAAGAAGTTTGTTCCCTTCTTCCCCCACTCTACCTTCTCTACAATGTCCCCTCTTGCTCCCCCAGGGATCCCCCAGTCCCCATCTCCTTCCGTTACCCTATGTTTACATTCTTCTTCCCATTAAAATCAGATTTTATATCTTCTATTCACAAAATTTAATAAGTGAATCAAATTACTGGGAGTGCGTGTTGGGCTCTTTTGCTGGTAATAAGGAGTCTTCCTCGGTTTACCACAAATAATTCCCTTACCCCCAGTGGGAGGGTGGGGTACACAATTATTGCAAGGAGTCCACATGGTAATTAATCAGGGCTCTGCAGGCACCTACAGTAGTTTCCCAGCTGGGCTTCATTGGAATTAGAACACAGCTCAGAGACCGGAAGGGGGTCAGGACCCAGAGCTCTAAGGACAGTGATGTGTCCCCACCTGGGCAGGAGACTGCCCACTCCCCAGCATGACAGAGACACAGCCCCCTTCTGCCTCTGCTTCTCACACTTCTGTCACTACCAGCCTACCTCTCACTCTTCTTTTCTCTGCCTCATGGCTTCTGTTCTCTCCAAGCTTCTGCTTATTGAGAGTTCTGGGCCTCTATGGCGTCTACTACCTCGTGATACTGCCTCCTGTCTGATGAGCAGGAGTTTTCATAGCATAGCTCTGTGCTGGCTGGGCCACACTCACTGTGTTGGTTTCCCACCTCTGGTCCATCCATCTGTGGCCATGGAAGACATGTGGTTCTGTCTGGGGCTTTGCTCCTCTGCACAGGGATGTGGCAGGGCCATGACTGTGCCCAGCACTCTGAACTTGGCTTTATCCAGGAAACGCTGTTATCCTTCCCACAAGCACAGAAGGGTTAAATTGGAATTTCAGTGATTCCCAAACCAAGTGAAAGCAGACTCTTATGGGCAAATTTTTACAAATGCAAATTTCTAGGAGCCACTCATCTGTAAAATGGAAACAGTAATAACACTTACTAGATTGATGTGATCTATTTTTTTTCCAGAATTTTTTGTGTGCTATGTTTGTTACGAAAAATAGTTGGAAATCTAATGCCCCCCAAGTAGGAATTTGTTAAATCAGTGGTTTTCAAGGTCTGGGAAGAGAGAGAGGAACAGTATATCAGAAATGCTTGGGGAGCCCCATCCCTGATCTATGTCACCAGAATGGAGGCAGGGATTGAACTTCCCAGATTATATACCAGCTGCAAACCCCAGCCCCCAACGCACTGCACTAAGTGACCTACAGTAATATATCCTTAAAATGGGATCTCATGTAGCCAGTCAAAACGATCTTGCAGGCGTGTATTTTTTTTTTAACATGCAAAGGAGGTCATGATGGATCATTGAATAAAAAGAGCAGATTATAAAACAGGGGTAGGAATTTTTAGAGAAAAGGTACGTATAGGTATTTATGAATAATGAAGCATATGGAATATTAAAAGTATGTTTGGCAGACCTGCTGCATTAGCATTACCTGGGAGCCTCATAGAAATGAAGAATCCGGGACCTCACTCCAGACCTACTCAATCAAAGTATGCATTTTTGACAAGATCAACACCTGGTTGGTGTGCAGAGTCAAGTCTGAGACTCATTGCTCTAGGACACTGGCTCTTGTCTTGGGTGCTCATCAGAATTCACCTGGGGAGCATTAAAAAAAATCCTGATGCCCAGGTAGCACCCAGGCCAATTAAATCACAGTCTCTGTGGGTGGGACTGGGCATCGTATATCTTGGAACTCTCAGGATGCCGAGGAGCAGCCAGGGTCGGAAACAGCAGCTGTGAGACTACACCCCAGCCGTTAGAGTGCTTATTCTGTGGATGGTGCCAACCTCGTGCTTCTGATTTTGTTCTTTCTGCTTTTCTATATTTTCTGATTTTTGTTTAGGAAGCGTGCATTATTTTTATAGTGATAAATAAAAGTTATTTTAAATTAAAAAACCCGAAATGAATGCAAGTCTCATCTGAAGTTTAGACAGCAACCTTGAAGTGAGGAAGATGTTTCAGAGCAGGATTCACCATAGAAAGGGGAGTAGAGGGCACATGCTCCCAGGTTGGGGGAGGGAGAGTGATAACAAAGCAATAGGTTGTGCTATTTCTTTTAGTTTTAGTCATGATATTGAACTTTTAAAATTCTGTTTCGAAATAAAAACGATCAAAGAAAGCATGAGCTTTTAATGTTTAGCAAAAGGGAACATGGGTTAAATGTTGAAAAACCCTGTTTTAGAGGAAAAAGAGAAGTCATTCCACTTGCCACCTGACCTGGTGCATCTCTTCCCCTTAAAAGAAGCTAAACGTTGCTGAGAGCTCGCTAACCACCAGCATCATAATAGGCATTTCATTATCCTTGCAATAATGCCGAAGAGCAGCATTACCATGTCCCCATTTTAAGGGAGACTGAGCCCTACAGAGGTTACTTAATTTGCATGTAACCCCTAGCCTTGCCAATATGGCAGCCACTGGCCACACACTGAGCACTTAAAACAAGGCTGGCCCGAATTGATATGTGCTGTAAGCATAAAATAGGCACCAGATTCCAAAGACTTAGTATGAAAAAAACTGTAAAATAGCTCATTAATAATGTTTCATATTAATTACACATGGAAGTGATATTGTTTTGGATGTATTGGGGATAAATAAGATATATTATTAAACTTTGTTTCAGCTATTTCTTTTTCCTCTTTTAAATGTGGCTACTTGAAATTTAAAAATTATTTACGTGGCTTGCCTTTTGTGGTTCATACTTTATTTCTAGCCAGGCAGAGGCAACTAGGAGTTAGACCCAGGGGGATTATTTGTTGTTTATTCTCTTTGGAACCCTTTTAAGAGCAGAGGAAGAGGTGAGAGAGGAAGCAGCGTCTCCCTGTCTGATTGAGGATTGGCTGGAAAAGAGGTTAATCAGTTTGAGGGCATCCCTGCCAACTTTCTTTAGCATACTGGTTCTCAGCCTCAGCTGAACTTTTGAATTTCCTGGAGAGCTTTTTAAAATCCTGATGTTCAGCCACACTACTGTCTGATCAAATCAAAATCTCTAGAGAATCTCTATTTTCCAAGATACCGAGGTTCAGCCAAGATTGAGAACAACGGCTTTAGCCAGATTTTTTTAATCTTTCCTCCCTGGGAACAAACTACAGCTGTCTAGGAAAGTAGGCTAGCAACTTTTAGAAAGCAGAGACCTTAGATGATATTGAGGGGTGTTATTTGGGTCGTTATATATTTTCTTTAAGATTAAAAAAAATGAGGTTGCTTTATCTCTGTTTTGTGAATTAATCTTGAAAGAACAGGGTTGGTTTAGTTATCTTGAAAATTCAGTCTCTTGGCCACTAGGGGGATTGGATTAAAACACTTGCAGAAGGATAAGCCTTTGTCCCTTGGAGAAACTCCTTAGAGTGGAGGTAAATTGGCACTGTCATCCTGGTAGGCAAAGGAGCAGCTTGTATTGCTACTTTTTAACTTTTATTTGACTTAGATCCTATAGCTGAAAGGGCTTGACTTTTGTTTTGGTTTTTTTTTAAATTGGGGTATAGTTGTTTTACAATGTTGTGTTAGTTTCTACTGTACAGCGAAGTGGAGTTCACTGTGCTATACAGCAGGTTCTCATTAGTTATCTATTTTATACATATTAGTGTATATATGTCAATCCCAATCTCCCAATTCTTCCCACCTCCCCTTACCCCCCTTGGTGTCCATACGTTTGTTCTCTACATCTGTGTCTCTAATTCTGCCTTGCAAACCGGTTCATCTGTACCATTTTTCTAGATTCCACATATGTGCATTAATATACAATATTTGTTTTTCTCTTTCTGACTTACTTCACTCTGTATGACAGTCTCTAGATCCATCCACATCTCTACAAATTGAAAGGGCTTGACCTTTGTGTCAATGAAAAGTGATATAATCTTTCTGAAGATCACTTTAGCAATATAATTATAGAAAATATTTATGGAGGGCTCGCTCTGTGTCAGACACTGTGCTCAGTCCTTCACACACATTATCTCATTGTGAAATCCTCACAACAACCAGATGCAGCAGGTACAATTATTATCTTAATTTCAGATTAAAAAAACACAACGGCTGGAGGGATTAGAGAACAAACCCCATGGCCACAGAGCTGGAAAATAAAAGATTTGAACCCAAGCAGTCTGTCCCTAGAACCTGCCTCTTAACCTCTAAATGATATCATATAAAATATACCTAGACTTTGCCCCGTGATTTTAGTCCTAGGACTTTACTCAAGGAAATGATCAGACAACAGCACAATTCAGAACACAACTAGATCTAGAAAAATCTCAATGTCCCTATTCTTGTAGGAGACTAAACAGATTAGTGTATCGCCATAAAATGAAAAAATATGTAACAGCTAAGAGTACTGATATAGAAGTGATGTATTGAAATGGAAAAAATCTTCATGAAGTATTAAGTTAAAAAAGCAATTTAGAAAACATATACAGCACAATATCCAGAAAGAAAAAGCCAGCGGGTATGTGTGTAGGCGGGAACACTAAAACATTAACAGTGGCTATTTTTCGAGGGAATATCAGGAACTTTAACTTTCCTCTTTACATTTTTCCTTATATTCTAATTTTTTCATAATGTCTTTTCAGGCAGTAATTTTTTTAGAGCAATGCAAACGAAGATATTTCAGGATATGAAAGAACAATGCCTGCTTAAAGGAAGTGAAAGGAGTTAGTGGGAGCATCTTTGAGGTGGTCCTGGGCACTAAATTTAGGACTAGAACTCTGGTAGCCAAAGGAAAAAGAGAAACATGTTGGCTGTATAAATTTCATAGTATTTCATCTAGTGTTTTATGAGAGAGTCTCTTAGGTGGTTTTCTGCATTTCTAACTGTTTACTCTTGTGAACTTCAGAGTGTGCGACCCTAAATAGATGCTCCACGCATATCCCAATTCTCTGTTACCAAGTGCCCTGAACTTGATTGAACTTGTGTTCACTGAGTACCTGCCATGTACCAGGCTGGGGGCCGAGTGCTAAATCTTCTCTTCCTTGCAACAAAACTCTGATTCATACCTTCCGCTCATTCCCCACCTGGAGTCCCATCCCATGCAAATGCTTCTGGTTCTAAAGTCTAGTTCAAGCACCACTACTAGAGCCTCCAGTGCAAGCCAATCGTCCCCTTTTGAGATGCCTATCATACCCCGAGTCCTCATGGGACAATTCAGTACATACACATTCCCTCATCTTTTCATAAGCATTCACTATGTCTCCACTATTAGACCGGAAACAACCTGGGAATATGGGCCTATTTTCTCTTATGTATAGAACTCTGGAATTCTAGCATTTTAGAGTTTGAAGGGGATGCCTGACAGCTGGGATGACCGATGCACCCTGGTTTGCCTGGGTCTTTCCTGGTTTTAGCACTGAAGGTCCCATATCCGGAAAACCTACTTAATCCTGGCAAGACAGCTGGGTACTTTCTGGGTACTCACTAATTATTACTTGATTAGTTGGATTATTTTATATGGTAAAATGCCTACTGGGCGCATTCCCATTTTTAGCTGTATATTGACAAAATAATAACCCCTGTATTAACATGGCTCTCTCTACTGCTGTGTTAGTATAATCTTCAGGCAAACTCTGAAAGCAGGAAAAGACAGGGGTTATTAGTCCAGCTGAGAAAAGTAAGGCAGAGAAAAGTTTTGTAAATTTTTCCAGGTATTAAGTGAGTAGTCAAAATTATGAATTGGGTCTTTTGATTCCAATTCAGGGCTCCCTGGAATTTGAAAATACCCACCATGGAGCTTCCATTGTTTTAAATAATTGCATAAGATTTTTGTGAAGAAAAACACAAATTGTAGTTTGAGATCCAAAGGGCTTGCATAAATGGAACGTGGAATATCATCATCTTTCTAAATGGAACAATTCAATATTATGAAGATTATTTCCCCCAAATTAGTTAATAAGTTGAAAGCAGTTTTAACAAAAATTCCAACAAGATTTTTCTTAGAACGTGACAAAATTATTCTGAAGTTCGTCTGCGTACAATACCCACTGAAGAAGAGTTCAAGAAAATTTTGAAAAGGAACAGTTGTGAAGGGGGATAATTGTACTTCTAGGTTTTAAAAGTTATTAAACCACAGTGCTTTAAGCAATGAGGTGTTGGCACAGAATTGAATGATCAGTGGAATGAAATAAAAAGTCCAGAAAGAGAACCCAAAGCATCTTAGAAATTTGGTATATGATAAAGCTGGTTCAGGTCAATGGGGAATGATTATTTAGTAAATGATGTTGGGCAAATAGACCGATCATTTAAATGCAAATAGGGACTTCCCTGGTGGCGCAGTGGCTAGGTCTCTGGGCTCCCAATGCGGGGGCCTAGGTTTGATCCCTGGTCAGGGAACTAGAGTCCACATGCATGCTGCAGCTAAGAGTTTTCATGCCACAACTAAGAAGGCCTGGAGCTGCAACTAAGGAGCCCGCCTGCTGCAACTAAGACCCGGTGCAACCAAATAAATAAATAAATAAATATTTTTAAAAAATAAATGCAAAAAAATTAGGGCTCTATCTCTCCCAAAGTACCCAAATAAATTAACTTTTAATGTAAAAAAAAATAACGCTGCAAAAGAATCAGAAGAAGAACCAGTGAATGTTGATGTGATCTTTGGGAGAAGAAAACCTTTCTAAATATAACATGAAAGGCAGACATCATAAGGGTGAAAACAGATTAAATTTGACTATATGAAAAATAAATTTTTAAAAGGTTTAATAGAAATGACAATGTGGGAAAAACCTTTGCTGTGTATACGACAATTTGAAAGAAGTCTTACAAATCATTAAGAAAAAGATAAACATACTAATAGAAAAATGGCAAAGTACACAATTTGCCACAGAAGTACAAATTATTAAAAGTTCTATCTCCTTAGTAAGCAAATGAAAGTACATAAAAACCAAAAAGTTCTCCCCCTCCATTTTTTATCTTACCTAATCATATTGAAAAAAAACAATTTAAAACCATAATATCCTTTGCTGATGGGAGAATAAATCAGCAGCCTTCCTGTAAGGCCAGTTGTAATAGGAATTAAAGCCTTATTAACCTGTGTTCATTTTGATCCAGCAATTCCACAACTATATATATTTTTAAGTAATAATCAAAAATAAGTGCAGATACCTCTTTATAACTATGTGTGTGGGAATTTTATTTATTGTAGTTAAAAGGAGGAAACAACTTAATGTCTAGTTCTAGGGAATTGGTTGCATAAATGACAGAATATTGCTCCAGTAGAATGAGAGGCAATTATACAAATATACTTTACAGTTAATGTTGTAGAAGAATATTTAAGGACATGAAAAATATTCATGATGATGTATATTGCTAAGTGAAAAAAAGCATGTTACTAGGCTGTATTCATAGCATGATCCTGTGTTTGTTTACACACATATGTAAACATATACACAGAACATGACTTGTGCATTACAAATGATTTGTTCTTTATTTTTACGTTTTTGCATTTCTACTGTACACATTTATTGACTTTTTAATAAGAAAAATTAATAATTACTATTAATTACTGTTAAAGAGAACTTAGATCCTGGGTCAGTGTTTTTTTTTGAGGGTATGGAATGGTTTGTGTGCTATGATATATACTTCTGTAATGCTTGAATTTTGTTTACTGAATTTGATCATTTTTATAGTCAAAAGGAAACAATTTTAAAAAATTAAGAAATGGCTGGGGAACAAAGAAGTTCATACTCTTTAATCCAACAATTTAACTTTTAGAAACGTTCTTAACCCTGAATATGAGTAAATATTTATACAGAGATTGCTCATCATAGCAGTATTTACAACAGAAAAAACAAACAAAAACCTGATAAAAAACATATAAGCACCATTTAAACAATACAGAGCTAGATAAATTATGACAGGCCCATTAGGTGAACCTACAGCAGCATAGTGAAGTCAACATGAATCCAGCCTGCCTAGATTCAAATCTCAGCTCCCCCACTTACTTGCTGTGTGACTTTGCACAAGTTACTTAACCTCTCTGTTTCAATTTCCTCTAGTAAAATGAGGATAACAATAGTTCCTACATCATTGGATGGTTATGAGGATTTTGAAGTCAGAGCCCATGCAGGAAACAGATGACACACTCAAATTAGATAATTTGAGTAGAGTTTAATAAAAGGACTCTTTACAGAGGTGTGGACAGGATGTAGTGAAACCACCAAGGATAGTGCAGTACTCTGGGCAAGTAGTAGTAGGAAGTCATAGGGAGCAGTTGGGCAGGTATTGGAACCTGGAGAGAGAGAGAGTTCCTAGGAGGAGCTGTGCTCTTTGTGAAAAGCCCAGTGACCCTTCATACCTTAACCTCACCCTCCAGGCTTCTTCTGAGACATCTGTGATAAGTCTGCCACTGCTGCAATAATGGTGCATATAAACAACCCCAAATCTCACTGGCTACAAACTGCAGACATTTGTTTTTCTCACTCCCAGGTTGACTGAAGCAGCTCTGCTTCAGGCTTTGGGTTGTTTGGGTTCAGGTCAGCTTCCTGGGCTTCTTATTTTGGGAACAGCCACCAAGAGGCCAAACCAAACAGGCAAGTCCTTTTCAGGCCTCTGCTCACACCAAGTGTGCAAACATTCCATTGGTCAAAGCATGTCCCATGACTGAGACTAAAGTAAATAGAGTAGAGCTATTTATATTCCACATACTCTAGTAGAAGGCAAACTCCCATGGCAAATCCTAACACAGGGAGAGAGGAAGAGAGTGGAGTTGGGAATGATAATCCAATGACAACTTGTCATTGGCCAAATCCAAGGAAGTGAGAGGGCACAGAAGCCGGGTGATGCAGTCTGTACAGGTCGGCCTTCGGGGGCACAGAGCAAGGTGGAAGAGGGTAGAGTGGTCTGGAGAGGCAAACAAAAATATCTGTGCAGGATTACATGAGTTAATGTTTTTAACGAGTTTAGGATAGTGACTGGCATGTAAAAAAATACTATATTAAGTGTTAAATGAAATAATAAAATATGGTGCCATTGGAAATGATGTTTTCAAGAATATTTAATTAAACATTTAAAATGTTTATAATTAACTGTTAAATGAAAGAGGTTATAGAGCAGGTGTACATTATAATATCATTTAAAAATACAATATACCTAGAAGAAAGACTGGGAGGAAACGTAGCAAAATAATAATGTTGTTGCTGGGAGGTAGAATCATGGGGAATTTTTTCCTTTCTGTGCTCTGTGTTCAGAAATAGGTTGCCACATATGATCTCATCGGTTGTGCACTGCACAACTCCAGGAGCCCCATTTGTCCCTCTGCACACCTTCAGCTTATACAACCTCCTTCATTGCCCACAGCTTCTAAAACACATGTATTACTCTTGTGTAAGCAAATAAATGCAATAAAAATTGCAACCTTGCTTTTTCTCCCTAAAACTCTTCAAAGACAACAGAAATTGACCTAGTTTGGCATTTTCACTAGAGTGGCAAAGAAATTATTCCAGTATAGTTGTCCTTCAGGATCCTGGGGGAATGGTGCCAGGACCCCCATGGGTACTAAAATTCATGGATGCACAAGTCTCTTTTATACAATGGTGTAGTAGTTGCATATAACCTACACAATCCTCCTGTACACTTTAAATCATCTCTAGATTACTTATAATACCTAATCCAATGTAAATGCTATGTAAATAGTGTGCAGCAAGTTCAAATTTTGCTTTTGGGAACTTTCTGGAATTTTTTCCCCTGAATATTTTTGAATATTTTTTGGTTGAATATGCAGATGTGGAATCCACGGATAAGGAGGGCCGATTGTGCTCTAAGATGATTGTTATAAGGCACACTCACCAACGCTTGAGGCAATCGAGGTTATACAGTCACCGTTGCAGAACTGAAAGGTATTTCTTCATGCATGTCGTATAAATAGAGAAAACATGTTTGGCCTGCGTGAGTTACTACAACTTTTAAAATCCTGTAATATATCTTCTTTAGCGGAGAAATTCAGAACTGCTGGATCAGAAATGATGAATATAAGAATGGGATATTCCTACTAAATCCACAATGGAGAAGATTTAAAGTAAAATGAAAGCTTCCCTCTCCATGCCCAAGATGAAATGAGCCTAGCTCTTTTTTTTTTTTTTTTTTTTTAAAGAAGAATTCTTTTTTTCAAATTTTATTTATGGCTGTGTTGGGTCTTCGTTTCTCTGCGGGGGCTTTCTCTAGTTGCGGCAAGCGGGGGCCACTCTTCATCGCGGTGCGCGGGCCTCTCACTATCGCGGTCTCTCTTGTTGCGGAGCACAGGATCCAGACGCGCAGGCTCAGTAGTTGTGGCTCACGGGCCCAGTTGCTCCGCGGCATGTGGGATCTTCCCAGACCAGGGCTCGAACCCCTGTCCCCTGCATTGGCAGGCAGATTCTCAACCACTGCACCACCAGGGAAGCCCGAGCCTAGCTCTTAAAGACATTCAGGCCAACCCTGCACTTCCTGTCTCTGTATTTCTTGTTATATGAGATAATAAGTATCTTTACTACTTAGGCCACTGTATTCTATTACTTGAAGCCAAAAATTATATGTATTCTCTTCAAAGCCCTCCCTTCCCAAGATAAAGTTAAACATCCCTTCCTCTGTGTGTCCACAACCCCTGTGTATGTACCTCTATTCTAGAATTTAACATATAGTGTAATAGTCATTGACATGACTTGTTTATGAGATCATCCAAAGAATTCATGGATTTTCCTTTCATTTTTGTGACCTCAGTATCCTTCCTGGTACCCAACGCAGAAGCATTTGTTGAGTAGGTGTCAAGACTTCCTATGTTCACTGTTCTGGGAGGCGTGGAGGGCGCTGTCTCTTGAGAGTGTGGGACAGTGGTGGACAGCCCATGTACATACTCGGGTGAGCCTGTTGGGAAAGGCTGAGTCACAAATACCCTAGAGAACCTCCAGCCCTGAGCTCCCGACAGCACACTCCTGAAAACTGGGAGACAGAACCAAAAGCCATCCTAGATGTGGGGTGGGGCAATTCAGAAGAGTGTGTCTCTTTTCGCATTTGGTTCTTAGGATCCTTTTTAGGTATTATTTTTATTTTTTTATAAAAATATTTTTGGAGATTAAAATGTCGGTTTCATTGCAAAGTTAGATTGGAGGGTGTGGCTTGGTTGTGAAGTCAAATGGGTTTGCTAATACTCTCCTGTTTTGAACTTAACCCTCCAAAACGCCATCCTCCACCCCTGCTGGGACAGAAGCTGTCCTGTTTGGCTTATCACACGGCTGGGGGTACAGACCAGAAAACACCTGCACTCCACAGAGCAGGTTCCCAAGCAAAAGTGAAGTCAGAAAGCCAGGCCTGCCAGGGGAGCATATACAACGACATGAACTTCTACACTGGAGAACTGGTGCTGCACATTCTTTGTAATCTTTTTCACTTTCCTCTCCTGGTTTGGATCATTGAGAGGTCACAGTATTTAAACATTTCCCCCAACCTTGGTTTGGCTTTTGCTTTCTTACAATATGAAGAAAGTAGCCTCCGAACCAGCTGAGGAATGTGGGTGGCAGAGTGTGGACTGTTTCATGTTTGATATCATCATATTTTGATACTTTCTCCACAAAGTCTCAGTGTGACGGCTGGAATGATCATTGGCAGAAATACACAGGATTCTGAATTTGAAAGTTTGGGCCACAGGTTGCAGTAAAAGTAACCAGACCAGGGTGCTATTTTCAGAGTTCAAATATGCTAACGGACAAATCTGCTAAACTAATTTGAAAAGTGTTAATGGGAAAGAATAGGTTTATATGTTACACCACCCAAACCTCATTTGCTTTTCCTTTTTTGATTTTTATTGGAGTATAGTTGATTTACAATGTTGTGTTAGTTTCTACTGTACAGCAAAGTGAATCAGTTATACATATACATATATCTGCTCTTTTCAAGATTATTTTCCCTTATAGGTCATTACAGGGTACTGAGTAGAGTTCCCTGTGCTATACAGTAGGTCCTTATTAGTTATCTATTTTATATATAGTAGTGTGTATATGTCAGTCCCAATCTCCCAATTTATCCCTCCCCCTGCTTTCCCCCCTGGTAGTAAGTCAGAGAAAGACAAATATCATATGGTATCGCTTACATGTGGAACCTCATTTGCTTTTCAGCAGTCACTTTCAATGTCTTGCCTGAAAGGAGGGTGTCCCGTAGGAATGGTAAGCCATGTGGCAGGTGTCTTCAGGGAGGCGGCTTTATCTGGAACCCCTAAATTACGGCATATAGGAAGCTCCTACTTTATTCTCCCCCGCACAAGGCTGTGTAAGATTGTAAGAATGCAGTGGAAAAGGGGGAATTTTCCAGGTTTAATTCAGATGGTCCCAGAACAGGGACCCTTCCAGCCCCATGCCATCATGATACACTTCACCAGCTTGGGCAGAAACAGGAAGTAGGTGAGGGCAACACAGAGCCCTGAGAATGTGACCAGGGCACCATTTCTGGGTTCTGTAGAGTAGGTTGACCGGACCAGGCTCTCTCCAGACAGTTTGAGACTCAGCCTCTCCTGTCAGCCTCCTCAGCCTAATACCGCCCTGGGCCCCAAATGTCTGCAGTTCAGCAGCCCCAGGCTCCATGACACAGCCACCATCCCTGTGCTGCTAATCCTGGCCAATTGTCAAGTTAATGAGTCCCCGGGGTTCTTAGGGGCCTGGGCAAGAGTGTGGATGACTCAGTGTGGCCCAGCCCCGTTATTAGAGAAACAGCTCAAAGCAAATGGTTTGTGACGGTGAGTTAGTAATGTCAGCTTCATTAGAGAATATCTTGTGGAAGGTGCAGCAGTGAATAGCAATTGCAAACCTTTTAAGACTAATTTTTGTGTCACGGAAGAAAGGGGAAGTTAGAGTAAATAGCCTGAGACTCAGATGATTTATTTCTCAGTTTAGACTTGTGTGTTTCACTCACTTCTGGGACGTTTCTTCTCGTCTATCTGCCTTTGGGGATCAGCATTGAAAGAGGAGTGAGTCATCATTTGGCCACGTCTTCTTTTCTGTGTTTAATCCCTTAATGTAAAAGAGAATTAGGCAAGAGGATTAAGAGAGATTAAACAAGATTCATTATTGAATTATTAAAAAGTAAGCTCTGGCTTAGAACAGCTTAAGAGGAGGTGCATACAATAATGTAAGGGACACAAAAACTCCACAAAAACTCCTTATTCAAACACAAGAGATGGTATCCATTTGTTCTTGATAAAAATCAATGATTAACAATAATACACTCAAAAGATATCATAATGTCTCTTCATTCACGAAGAGACCCTACCAACCCACCTCTGGGAGGGTAAAGACTTAGAGAAAAATAACTCTAGTCCTGAGATGGGTTAACCTGATATTTCTCTTCATCTGCCATAGGACCAGGTCTTCTTACCCAGTGGGTACTCAGCATTTCCAACCGATACGCCATCAAACGCTGGTAGGAATTATAAACCCCTAAGTAGTACTCTAGGGCAGGGCTTGAGTGAGATACTGAAAATGAACAAACTTCCCCTTCCTCCTTTTGAATCACAGACGTAGCCCCTGAGGTCAGCTTCTCAATCTCTTCAGGCCTTCAAGTCTTTATGTGGGAGAACCAGGGAAAATTCTGAAAAATTAAAAATTAGGTTTTTCTTAGAGAACCTCTCAAAAAATGAAAATTTTAGATTATAGAAAGATGTATAAAACCTTTAAGATAAGATGGTCATGGTTTGCACATTCAGCTTTATTTCTCTGAAGACATTTCTTTTTAAAATAATTTTAAAAAACATTTATTTATTTATTTACTTGGCTGCGCGGGGTCTTAGTTGTGGCATGCGGGATCTAGTTCCCTGACCAGGGATTGAACCCGGGGCCCCCTGCATTGGGAGTGCGGAGTCTTAACCACTGGACCACCAGGGAAGTCCCCGAAGATATTTCTTAAACCACAAAATAAGGGAAATTTCTGTAGGGTCCGCTCAGTCTCAGATTACACTTCGAGACTTTAGAGGCAGACTGAGACTCTCAAAAGACAAAATGTGTGTTTGCCTTCAGAGCTGCTGTGATTTTCATGGGGACTCACTGCCTTCTCTTTGTGGGCTTGTGGCTGCTGTGTTTAGTCTAGAGCAAAGGTTTATATAACTCTCTACGAGGACCATGGATGGACAGCTAGGGGTTTTTGAACCCCATGAACTTGTAGCAACTTTCATGATACATGTATTGGTTGGGGTAATGTGGAGGATCCAAAGCTCTCATTAGATTCTCAGAAAAGTCCATGACCTCATATGGAAGAGGGTTCCAAGGCCTTTCCAAGGCTGGAACATCTGCATGCTTTCTGGTTCAGCAGTAGCCCCACACCTGAAATATAGGTAATGTTATTATACTCACCTTACGGATGAGGAAACAGGCTGACAGGGTTTAAAAAACGTGTCGAACCTCCCACAGCTGGTAAATGGTAAAGCCAGGTTATAAACCCAGATCTGTCTGACTTCAGAAACTGAGCCTCTCCTTAGTGGGCAATGCTTTGTCTACATTTAACAGGTTTAAAAGAATAAGATCTGGAATTTGTTAGGGCTCTTCCAGCTTTCCTGAATCTTTACGGTAGCATCCCTGACAGGTGACCCAGCTCTGTCCGAACCCTTCTGGGGATGGGAGCTTCCTACCTCACCAGGGATCAGTTCTGTTGTTGAACTTAATGAGCGTTTCTCAAATATTAAACCCCAATTTACCTTACGATTGGATGCTGGCAAGTTGCTTTCAAATGTAGTGAAATGCAGAATGTCTTCAGGTGTGCTATCCAGGACTGGAGTCTGAAATTCTGAAGCATGAAGACCTCTGCTTCTCTCCCTCTTCAAAGTGGGGCACATGGGGGAAGGTGGCCTGTGTTGGAAAATCCAAGCATGCACATCAAGAAAGAATCTAACATGTGAAATGATGGACAAGGCAATCATTCAAAGACATCAGAAGGTGTGCTTTGAAAATGAGAGTGACCTGACAGTTTCCATATACAGCAAAATCTTTATTAGCTGACATTAGAGGTCTTTTTTTTCTCTAGCTTCTTTGGTAAAAATGATCCTTTATGTATCTCCTTTATGCTTTAGTGAATGAGAAATCTGGAAGGTGGTGGAGGATGCTTTCTGAGAGTATTGGTGGTTTCTTGTGAGCTCAAGTTCTTTCCTGCCTCTCAAAAGGTCCTCAATGATAGATGACTTAAATGCCTTAAAAAATGGAAAGCATTTAACAGTAATGTTAGTAAATTAGAAAAATTATTATTATCGCCTGAGTAAACTATTCTTTTTTGGGGCAGTTAGTCTTCATAGATGGTCACTAAGGGTCCATGCCTCCCAGGACTCATGCCTTGGAATCTAGACTGGCCCAGTGGAGTGTGGTGGGAGTGATGCTGTGCCAGTTCCAAGCATCAGCCTTAGAAAGGTCTCAAAGCTTCCACTTTTGCACTTTTGGGAGCTCTGTGCTGCCATGTATCAATCCAATTACTCTCATGCTTGAGGGGCCATGTAGAGAGAGAGAGAGAGAGACGCCCCAGGATGATGTGGAAAGAGAGAGAGTCCCAACTGCTCAAGTATTCCATCTGAGTTCAGCCTTCCAGCCATCCCTGTGAAGTCACCAGACATGTATCTGAGCTATCTTGGATGTTCTGTGTAGTCGAACTTCCAGGTGACTGCAGCCCCAGCTGATATCACACAGAGCAGAAGAACCACCCAGCTGAGCCTAGCCAACCTACAGAATCATGAGAGATAATAAACTGGTTGTTATTTTAAGCCCCTAAGTTGTGGGATGGTCTGTTACATAGTAATAGATAACCAAACACTTTCCATATTCATATAGCAAAACTGATTATTTTTATGGGAAAACAAAGTTGATAAAAATGCATATTACAGTAAAGTGATTAAAAACACTCACTTATCTTGCAAAACACCCAATCAGAAATAAGCCTCATTAAAGCAGTATTCTAACCACAATGAGATAGTGCTTTATAACCACTAGGATGACTACAATCAAAAAGACAGATAATAACACGTGCTGACAGGGATGTGGAGAAGTTGGAGCCTTCATACACTGCTGATGGGAATGTAAAATTGTGCAGCTGCCTCAGAAAGCAGCCTGGCAGTTCCTCAAAATGTTACTCATAGAGCTGGCATGGGACCCAGCAACTCCACTACTAAGTATATATCCAAGAGAAATGAAAACATATGTTCCCGTAAAAACTTGTACAGAAATGTGCATAGCAACATTATTCATAATTGCTGCAAAGTGGAAATAACTCAAATGTCCATCAACTGATGAATGGATAAATAACATGTGGTATTATCTATACAAGGGAATTGTACAGATAAAAAGGAATAAAAAGGGATGAAGTACGGATACATGCTACAGCATGAATGAACCTTGAAAATGTTAAGTGAAAGAAGACAATCACAAAGACCAGATACTGTATGATTCTGTTTATATGAAATGTCCAGGCAAATCTGTAGAGACAGAGTGTATATTAGTGGTCGCCTAGGGCTGGAAAGCAATGGAGAGTGACTGTTAATGGGTACAGAACTACTTTTTGGTATAATGAAAATATTCTAAAATTGAATGGGTTGATGATTTCAACCTCCATGAATATACTAGAAACATTTAATTGCACATTTTAAATGGGTGACTTGTATGGTATGTGAATTGTATCTCAGTAAAGGTGTTACCAAAAAAAGAAAGTCAATCTCCTATAAGACTGATGTTCATTTTGTTTTGACTGCTTTGGGCACCAGACTCTTGCCTATCATCAGATAAGGCTAAATCAACCCAGATAGCTAACAGCAGTTGAATGGGCTTTTTGATGGGGGAGTTTATAGAAACAACATATGAAGCGAGAGCTGAATGACAATTTATTATACAGTTAATATAGTGTAAACTTACAGTTATATTCTTAGCTTCTTCTTATCAATAAGGTGAAGATCAATACAGAGATTTGGTCTGAATCGTTAAATTCTCTGATTGTGAGGTTTGTTAAGTCACCTCTTGGGACCTGCTGTGTTCTAATTATGACGTGATATTAGCTTGTCAGTATGAGGGCAGTATTGCCCCCTCCTCAATTTCCCAGAAAACAAAACAATGTTCATAACTATATTTGCAGTAACTGTCAAAAGTATCTGAATTCATTACCTACATAGAAAACATAAGTTCCAGTTAGACTATCCTGCAGCAGCGTAATAGCACATTTTTCGTTGTCTAATGGCTACTGAATGGTTGACTTTTGTAGATGTTTTAGGTGGGTTTTTTAAAATTTATTTTTTATTTTATTTATTTTTGTCTGCATCGGGTCTTCGTTGCTGCATGCGGGCTTTCTCTAGTTGCGGTGAGCGGGGTGGGGGTGGGGCGGGGGCGGGGAGGTGCTACTCTTAGTTGCCATGCGCGGGCTTTTCATTGAGGCGGCTTCTCTTTGGTGCGGAGCGCAGGCTCTAGGCACGCAGGCTCTAGAGCGCAGGCTCAGTAGTTGTGGCGCCCGGGCTTAGTTGCTCCGCGGCATGTGGGATCTTCCCAGACCAGGGCTCGAACGCTAGTCACCCACGTTGGCAGGCGGATTCTTAAACCCTGTGCCACCAGAGAAGCCCCGTTGTAGGTGTTTTCGAAAAAAATATGTATGCCCTATTTGTTGTGATGTGCAATTGTATACGTATCCATTAATTTAAGCTTAATTGTGCACTTATGTCCTCTATAGCCTTATAATATTTTAGCTACTTCGTTTAGAATTATAAATATTATAAATATAATATTTACTCATTGATACCCTAAAATGTATCAGGTCCCATGCCAGGTTCTGAGGATTCAGTCCTGATCAGTACACAGCTCCTGTCCTCACAGAGCTCACAGTAGATGACAAATGTCTCAGTGTATGAGGATATAAGACCTGCAATGCCAGTTTGTATTCACTTTGAATGTATATTTTTAATTTATAGGTATATTTAATTTAAAGCTTTGCCTTTTTATCTATTTTTTTTTTAAAAAAGTAATGTTAAAATCTATGGTCGTGAAGTCATCAAATTCTCCGTTAGATCTGTTAATTTTTGCTTAATATACTTTGAGTCTCCTTTGTTAGATGCACCAGTTCAGGATTTTTATAACTTGCTGATGAATTCTCTCTTTTATCTCCTGCAGTGTCTAATCTTCACACCATCCAGTAAAACTTTCATTTTCATCTCTAGAGGTTCAATTTGGGTCTTTTTATATCTTACCATGCTCAATCTTTACTCTATGTTCTTGAATTTATAGAATATAGTTACAATAACTTTTAATGTTCTTATCTACTAATTCTGTCATCTGCGCTGTTTCTGGACGTGTTTCTATTGATAGATTTTTCTCCTCATTGTGGGTCAGAGTTTCCTGCTTCTTTGCATCCCTGGTAAGTTTTGATTGGTTGCCAGACATTGTGTATTTTACCTTGTTAAATGCTGGATGCTTTGTATGCCTGTAAATTGTTCTTGAGCTTTGTTCTGAGACACAGTTAAATTACTTGGAAACAGTTTGATCCTTTTAAGGCTTTTTTATTTTTAAGCTTTGTTAGGCGGGATCCAAGTAGACTTTAGTCTAGGGCTGATTTTTCCCCACTACTGAGGCAGTACCCTTCTGGTTACTCAGTGCCCTATGAATTACAGGGTCTTCCATTCTGTCTGATGGGAGCCCAATTCTTCCTAGCCCTGTGTCCTCTTCCCGGATTGCTACCTCTGCTCTTTTTGGGTCATTCATTCTCTGGCTGTGGGTAGGTTTCTCACACTCATGGGCTGATGAGCATTCAGTTGAGGACTCAAGGGGGATCCTGTGTAGATCTCTGGGACTGACTTTCTCTGTGTGCAATTTCTCCTCTCCACCACTGTGCCTGCAAACTCCAACAGCTTTGGCTTCCTTAGACTCCCGGGATTTATCCCTTCAACTCGGAGACCCTGCGTCTGCCTGGGTTCCCCCTGCCTGGCTATGGCCTCGAAACTCTCCAGCACTAAACTGGAGCAATCATAGGGCTCACTAATGTGTTTCCCCTATCAGGGATCACTGTGCTGTGTGATGTCCAAAGACTGAAAGACCTTTGTTTCAAATATTCTGTCCAGTTTTTTAGTTGTTCCAGGCAAAGAGGGTAAATCCAGTTCTCATTACTCCATCTTGGCTGGAAGCTGAGGTCTACTTAATTTCTAGTAACACTTTTTGCCTTAATATCTATTTTTGTCTGATATTGCCACACCAGCTTTCTTTCCACAAGTATTTGCCTGGTGTTTATACGTCCATCTCTTTACTTTGAGCCTTCTTATATCATTATGTCTCAGGTTTGTCTCTTTAAAAAGAACTTAGCAGTTGGACTTTATCTCCTAGTCTGAGAATTTTTGTCCTTTAAACACTGGGTTTAATCGTTTAAATTTATAGGGGTTAGTAATCTATTTGGATTTATTTCTATTTCCTTTTCTGTGCTTTTCCTTTATTATGCTTTTTATTTTTTCTTTTATTGCTTTCTATTGTATTAATATAGTTTTTCTTATGCTCCCCCTTTTTATTTCTACAGGTTTGGAAGTTATGTATTCTATTTTTGTTCTTTTAGGAGTTACACTCTGAATTTTTTTTTTTTAAATTAATTAATTAATTAATTTATTTTTGACTGTGTTGGGTCTTTGTTTCTGTGTGAGGGCTTTCTCTAGTTGCGGCAAGCGGGGGTCACTCTTCATCGCAGTGCGCGGGCCTCTCACTGTCGCGGCCTCTCTTGTTGCGGAGCACAGGCTCCAGACGCGCAGGCTCAGTAGTTGTGGCTCACGGGCCTAGTTGCTCCGCGGCATGTGGGATCTTCCCAGACCAGGGCTTGAACCCGTGTCCCCTGCATTGGTAGGCAGATTCTCAACCGCTGCGCCACCAGGGAAGCCCCTACACTCTGAATTTTAATATGCATTCTTGACATAATAAAGTAGAAAGCTAATTGGTATTGCCATCCCCCTAAAAAAATACAAAGTCTTATAAAGATTTAATTCCTTTCTCTGTCTCCCACATTCCACATTATTGTGGCCTAAAATGTATTTCCATCTTGTTTTTAAACATCCCCAACAAATTAGTAATTTTTAATAGCCAGTGTTTATTAGGGCTTAGATTACCCATTTGCTCACACTGCTTCATGCATCACACTCTTTCAACTATAATACCATCTTACTGAAGAATGTCCTTCAGGAACTCTTTCCCTGAGAGTTAGTGAGACATGAACTCTGAGTCTTTTGTTTGTCTGAAAATGTCTTTATTTTATTCTGTGCTCAGTGTAAAACCATGATTTTGCTGAATATAGAATTCCAGGTTGACAATTACTTTCCTTAATACATTGAAGATATTGTTTCATTTTCTTCTGGCATTTGTTATTTGATGAGAAGTCTGTTCTCAGTAATTATTGTTCTTTTGTAGACGGTCTGTCTTTCCAGTTTGGCTGGATTTATCTCTTGTCTATATTATTCTGCAGGTGTGATGATGTGTTTAGGTGTGGATTTGTATTATTTATTCCATTCAAGACAATTTACTACTTCAATTAGAAAGACTCATTGTGTTCAAAACTGTCCTGCACCACCTGGATCCCTCGTCAGGACTGAAGGACCTAATCCTCTAGATGCTAGGAGCTGGGGGTGCTTCCAGAAGACAACGCTCAGATGTCAGCCTTCTCCAGGAATTGCCCTCAGCTGAATAGTGCTGTTTTGCTCAAGAGGTTACACCCCTTTCTAAGGGCAGCCGGCATCCAATGATTCGTCAATACAGGGGTACAAAGAGCCAGCCCTCTTGTCTCAATGTGGGACAATTCTAAAGGTCCTTCTTAGCGTCAGAGCTCCCTCTGGTAGAATAATCAACCAGTCCTTTGCCAAGGACTCGTGTCTCTAAAACCCGTCAATCTTGCATCCTGGGAAACCCCTCGATCCTGGGCAAACAGGGACAGTTGGTCATCCTTCCCAAGAAGTTGGCCGAAGTCTCTGTTGAGGCTGCATCACACCTCACCTTCTCCCTCTGCCCAGTCCTGCTTCCATCCCTTCCACTGGTATTGATCTCAAGAGCTCTCCATAATAAGCCTCCTGCACACTAATCTCTGTTTCAGTCTACTTCCCGGGGAACCGAACCTACAACATTAATGTCTTTCTAAATTTAACTATAGAAAATTCTTAGAAAATTTCTCTTTATAGTGCCTTTTCACATTCTCTATTCTTTTCTTCAGGGACATCCACTAAATGCACATTGAATCTCTTCATTCTATCCTCCATTTCTCTTAATCACTCTTCTTTTTCTAATTGTTAATTTAAAAAAATATTTATTTATTTATTTATTTGGCTGCACTGGGTCTTAGTTGCAGCATGCAGGATCTTTGTTGCCATGTGCGAGATCTTTTAGTTGTGGCACGCGGATATTTAGTTGCAGCATGCGAACTCTTAGTTGTGGCGTGTGGGATCTTGTTCCCTCAGGGGACAAACCTAGGCCCCCTGAATTAGGAGCGTGGAGTCTTAGCCACTGGACCACCAGAGAAGTCCCTCACTCTTCTAAAGAAAAACATTCCATCTCTATTTTTGAATTTGCTGATTTCATCTTCATGCAGGTCTCATTTGCTGTTTAACCCATCTGTTTACTTTTACACCTTAAAAACTTCCTTCATTTGGCTTTGAAGACACATACTCATCTGGTTTTCTTCCTCTATTTCTGGTTGTTCTGTTTCAGTCTTGTTTGCTGATTCCTCTTCGTCGTTCCTACTTCTAAATGATGAAGTCCTAAGGCTCAGTTCTTGAGACTCTTCTCTTTTTCACAGTTTAAATCACTTTCCAGATGAAATCATCAGTCTTGTGACTTCAAATACCATAGATATGCTGATAACTTCCAAATTTATATCTCCAGCTCAGACGTCTCCCCGAAACTCCTGACCCACATATCCAGCTGCCTATGAGACAGCTCCACTTGGAAAGTTAAAAACTGAGCCCCTGTTCTTCATTCCCAAACCCCGAAGTTTTCCCTATCTCAGTTATTGGTAACTTATTATAGGCATTCAGGGTAATATCTTGGAGTCATCTTTATTTCCTCTCTTTGTCTCACACTGCAAATACTGCAAATCCTATGGATTTTCCTTAAAAATGGATCCAGAATTGGACCACTTCTTATAATCCTCACTGCTTCCCCCCGGGTCCAAGTCACCATCACTTCCTGCCTGGATTATTGCAACAGCCTGCTGACTGGTCTGCTTTCAGCCGATTCTCAACATGGCAGAGTGACCTTGTTAAAATCTTAGTCAAATCCTTGCCTCCCTCTGCTCAGAACCCACCAGTGACTCCCTTGTCACTCAGAGCAAAAACAAAGCTCTTACTGTGATTGCAAGTCCCTGCATGATCCAGCCTGTTGTTACCTCCTGGACTCGTCTCCCACTGCTCTCTCTCTCTCTCTCTCCACACCCCAGCACACCGAGTTCCTTGCTGTTATTTAAAAATACCAGGCATGGTTCCCCATCAGGGCCTTTGCTCTGGCTGTTTCCTCTGCCTGAAAAGTTCTTCCCCACACATCCATATGGTTTGCTGTCTTACTTCTTCAGGTCTTGAATAAACACCACTTGCTCAGTGAAGCTTTCCCAGGTACCTTATCTAAAACTTCAACCGCTCCCTCTTAACATTTCATACCCTTTTTTCCTACTTTATTTTTACTCCTTAGCACTTATCCCCTACCTCATATACTATATATTATATTTATTATCTATCTTCATTAGTAAAATGTAAACTCTATTAGACTAGGCTTTTTTGTCTATTTTGTTCACTGCAGTGTCCCCAGAGCCTTGAACTGTGTCTGGCACATACTATGGGCTCAATAAATATTTGGTGAATGAATGAAAGAGCAACTCTTTTTCATTTCTAGAAATTTGACTTAAAAAATCTGCATGTTCTTATTAAATAGTGTCTTTTTGCTTTTGATTTATAGTGATTTATAGTGATGAACAGCTCTAGAACTAGACTGCTTGGGTTCAAATCCCAGCTCTGCTACTCTAACAGCTGTGTGACCATGGGCAGATGTCCTAACATCTCATCTATAAAATGCAGAAAGTAATAGTAGCTGCTTCACAGGGATTTACTGTATAGCTGTAAAAAAAATTAGGAAGCTTTTTTTTTTTTTAATGTTATCGATTAACTTTTTTTTTTTTAAGTTTAATTTTTATTTATTTATTTATTTATGGCTGTGTTGGGTCTTCGTTTCTGTGCGAGGGCTTTCTCTAGTTGTGGCAAGTGGGGGCCACTCTTCATCGCGGTGCGCAGGCCTCCCATTATCGCGGCCTCTCCTGTTGCGGAGCACAGGCTCCAGACGCGCAGGCTCAGTAATTGTGGCTCACGGGCCTAGTTGCTCCGTGGCATGTGGGATCTTCCCAGACCAGGGCTCGAACCCGTGTCCCCTGCATTGGCAGGCAGATTCTCAACCACTGCGCCACCAGGGAAGCCCAGGAAGCTTTTTATGTACTGATATGGAGAGAACTTCAGGATCTATTTTAAGTAACAAAAGGAAGGTGTAGAATAGTAATATATAATTTTCTGTCTTTTATGCAAGAATTTGTACCTGCATAGACACATTTTGGAAGTATTTAAAAGAAATTAATAAAAGTGCTGAACTACAGAGAGAAGCAGGGAGTAGGGGTAGCATATCAAGAAAGAGAGTGACTGGATTTACTGTTCAAAGAGGAGGATAAAGATGTTGATTAACTTCAGGTTTTGTTGATCAAGTCAGGATAGGCTTGGTTATATGCTAGTTACAAACACACCAAAGTCTCAGTGGTCTTCACCCCCAAGATTTTCTTTCTTTCTCTGACTAAATGTCCATCCCGGCAGACTGGGATTTCTATTACATAGTTCTGGAATGGGCATATAACATAATTCTGTCCAATGAGAGGTGACAAAATATCCTGAAGTGCTTCAGGGAAACATTTCCCCATTCTTGAAAAGAAACAAACAGGAATAGATACCCCTTCTGCATCCCAGATTTATATAGGATGCTTGGTAATATGGGAGCCATCTTGTTGCCTTGGAAGAGGCAAGCTTGGAAGATTTACAAATCTGACCTCCAGGGGATGGTAGAGTTAAAAAATAGAAAGAACCTGGGTCCTTAATGAGGTCAGCAAACCACTGAATTAACCAGCTCTGGAGACTTCCTACCTCAGGATTTCTTATTATGTGAGATAATAGAATTTATTTATTGTATAAGCTATTTCAAATTAGATTTTCTCTAATTTGTAGATGAAAACATCCTCATTTATAGGTTTCTCATTCATTTTTCTTATTTCATTTTACTGACTAGATCTCCCAGTTTAATGCTGTATAGTAGCATGAAAGCAGGCATCCTTGTTTTATTCCTGATTTAATAGGGTTACCTCTAAAATTGCCCCTAAGTATTATAATAACTGTAGGTTTTCATAAGTTGTTTTATTAAGATAAGAAATTTCCCTTCTAGAGCTAGCTGCTTAGAGGTTTTTGGGGTTTTTTTAAAATCAATAATAGATTTAAATTTTACCAATTATTTTTCAGCATTTGTTGGTATCATCAGATGCCTTAATCTGTAAATGTAGTGAATTATATAAACTTTCTAAGTTAAAATTAGATTCTTGGACTTCTGTAATTAACCTCCCTTTGTCATAATATATTCCCTTGCTACACTGTTGTATTTGCCTTGCTGAAATTTAAATAGAATTTTTGCATCTATGTTCCAGGTGAGGTTAATCTTGCTGAGTTTTGGCGTCAGTGCTTTGCTGGATGCACAAAACGAGTTAGATACCTTTCCAACACTAGAATAATGTATATAACATAGAAATTATCTCTTTTTGGAAAGTTTACTAGTACTTGTCCATTAAACTTCTTAGGCTTAGTGTCTTTTTTTCCTGGCCATGCTGTGCGCCTTGTGAGATCTTAGTTCCCCGACCAGGGATTGAACCCAGGCCCTCTGCAGTGAAAGCACGGAGTCCTAACCACTGGACCGCCAGGGAATTCCCTCACAAATTTTTTAAAAGTTAGAAAAAGACACTAAGGGAATTCTCTGACGGACCAGGGGTGGTCCATCCCTCCCCCATCCCCCTTCCCCCTTGGCAACCACAAGTTTGTTCTCTATGTCTGTGAGTCTGTTTCGTAGATAAGTTCATTTGTGTCATATTTTATGTTCCACATATAAGGGATATCATATGGTATTTGTCTTTCTCTTTCTGACTTCCTTCACTTAGTATGATAATCTCTAGGTGAATCCATGTTGCTGCAAATGGCATTATTTCATTCTTTTCTATGGCTGAGTAGTATTCCATTGTATATATGTACCATGTCTTCTTTATCCATTCATCTGTCAATGGACATTTAGGTTGTTTCCATGCCCTGGCTATTGTGGATAGTGCTGCTATGAACATAGGGATGCATGTATCTTTTTGAATTCTAGTTTTGTCTGGATATATGCCCAGGAGTGGGATTGCTGGATCATATGGCAACTCTACTTTTTGTTTTTTTAGGACCCTCCATACTGTTTTCCACAGTGGTTGCACCAATTTATATTCCCACCAACAGTGTAAGAGGGTTCCCTTTCTTACACATCCTCTCCAGCATTCGTTATTTGCAGACTCTTTAATGATGGCCATTCTGACTGGGATGAGGTGGTACCTCACTGTAGTTTTGATTTGCATTTCTCTAAATTAGTGATTTTGAGCATCTTTTCATGTGCCTGTTGACCATCTGTATGTCTTCTTCGGAGAAAAGTCTATTTAGGTGTTCTGCCCATTTTTCAACTGGGTTGTTTGCTTTTTTGTTATTGAGCTATATGAGGACTCCTAAGTGGTTTTGATACTCTCTGTGGCCTTTGGCTTTCTTATCTCTGATATGACAATTTGTTCCAGACTCATCTTGTACCTTTCCTGCCCCAGACCTGGAATCAGCCTTTTCTCAAGTGAACCCTAATTCCTTTTAGTGGTAAATGATGTTTAGAGGCCACTATTTAGGTATCAGGGGTGCTAACTACTACTGGGTCCATTTTCCAGCTCTTCCTTGAATTTTTTTTTTAAATTTATTTATTTTATTTATTTTTGGCTGCGTTGGATCTTCATTGCTGTGTGCAGGCTTTCTCTAGTTGCGGAGAGTGGGGGCTACTCTTCATTGTGGTGTGCAGGCTTCTCATTGCCGTGGCTTCTCTTGTTGTGGAGTGTGGGCTCTAGGCGCGCGGGCTTCAGTAGTTGTGGCTCGCGGGTCCTAGAGCACAAGCTCAGTAGTTGTGGCTCACAGGCTTAGTTGCTCCGCGGCATGTGGGATCTTCCCGGACTAGGGATCGAACCCATGTCCCCTGCATTGGCAGGCAGATTCTTAACCACTGTGCTACCAGGGAAGTCGCTCTTCCTTGAATTTTATTTTATTTACTTTAAATATAATCACACATAGTTTCTTTTTATTAATTTTTATTTGAATATCTTTTTCCATCACTTTATTTTCAACCTTCTTAGATGATTTTTATCATTTTTTTCCCCACGTGGCTTGTGGGATCTTAGTTCCCCGACCAGGGATCCAACCTGGGCCTTCGGCAGTGAAAGCACGGGAGTCCTAACCACTGGACCGCCAGGGAATTCCCTAGACAAGTTTTAGATGTGTCTCTTGCAACAGCTAGATTTTAAAAAATCCAATATAAGATTCTCTTTTCATCCATGAACTGAGCCCAATCACATTCAAAGTGATATTGATACATCTGAACTCCCATCATATTTTGCCTTTTCTACTTAGCCTGGATTTCTGTTGTTTCCTTTTGTCTTTTGTAAGATTGATTGACTTTTCTTTGTCCTATTTTATCGTTCTTAAAATCTGGAACTTGTATCTGCTATTTCTTCGAGTGGTTACCCTAACTTATATGGATTTTACAATAAGTTTCACTGATTTCTTTAATAAGATACTGCTCATGTGTCTCTCTAGGATTACTATTTTTCCTTTTTTTCTAGGTAAGTACATTCTCTATTAATTCTTTGTGGATGGCAAATGTTCTGCATCCTTGAATATCTATAAATATATTTATTTTACATTCACATTTGAATAATAGCTGAGTATAGAATTCTAGATTTGTAACCATTTTTCTCTCAAAATTTTGAAGATATATTTCTTCTGTCTTGTATCCAGCATGTTTCCAGTGAGAATTCTGATTTGTAGAAATGTTTTTTAAAATCTTTTGATGATTTTAAGAATTCTCTTTATTGCCATTGTTCTAAAATTTCACTCTGTATATCTAGATGTAGTCCTTCCTTTCTTCTTTTTTAAAAAATTTATTTATTTACTTATCTATCTATTTATTTATGTGTAGTTATCTCTCATTCATCTTACTCTGTTCCCAATCTGAAGATTCGTGTCTTTATTCAGCTCTGGAAAATTTTCTTTTATTATATTTTGAATTATTCTTCCCCTTTATCATTTATGTCTTTTATTTTTTCTGGAACATGTATAAATAGGTTGGGAGACTCTGGCTCTATTCTCCATGTTTATAAATATTTCTTCATACATTCTGTCTTCTTGTACCACATTCTGGGAGAATCCCTCAGCTATTGTTTCCAGCTCATTCTGCTATTTCCCCTTCTTCTGAATACTTCTCTTTTCCAAGATCTCTACTTGGTTCTTTTTTTTTCCTTTTTTTAAAAACAGTTATCTTCTTTTTTAAAAACTTTTAAAAAATAATTAATTAACTTTATTTTTGGCTGCGTTGGGTCTTTGTTGCTGTGCGTGGGCTTTCTCTAGTTGTGGTGAGCGGGGGCTACTCTTTGTTGTGGCATGCGGGCTTCTCCTTGTGGTGGCTTCTCTTGCTACGGAGCACAGGCTCCAGGCGCACGGGCTTCAGTAGCTGTGGCAAGTGGGCTTAGTTTCTCTGTGGCATGTGGGATCTTCCCAGGCTAGGTCTTGAACCCGTGTCCCCTGCATTGGCAGGGGGATTCTTAACCACTGCGCCACCAGGGAAGTCCTCTATTTGGTTCTTTTCATAACTTCCTTTTTGTCTCATGGATTCAGTTATCTCTCTTATCTCTGTGAAGATTTTAATTATATTTCCCTTAAAATCACCTTCTGTGAGTTCCATTAACTGTTCCTTAGATTGGGCTTCCCTGGTGGCGCAGTGGTTGAGAATGTGCCTGCCAATTCAGGGGACACGGGTTCGAGCCCTGACCCAGGAAGATCCTACATGCGGCGGAGCAACTAAGCCTGTGAGCCACAACTACTGAGCCTGCACTCTAGAGCCCGCGAGCCACAACTACTGAAGCCCGTGCACCTAGAGCCCGTGCTCTGCAGCAAGAGAAGCCACTGCAATGAGAAGCCTGCGCACCGCAACGAAGAGTAGCCCCCACTCGCCACAATTAGAGAAACTCGCGCACAGCAACAAAGACCCAATGCAGCCAAAAATAAAACAAAACAAAACAAAACAATTGTTCCTTAAATATTTGTCCTGTGTTGCATTTTGGCTTCTCTTTTATGATATATTAGTAATTCTTGTCTCTGTACACATCTCTTCCTTTGAGAGTCTTTATTACCCTGGCTATGGGAGCTGTTTATTGAAACTTGCTTCCAGCAGCTATTGGGGAGGAAGATGGGGATGGACCCATTATCTGGCCTTTTGAGTATGGGGAGCCTCCCAAGATGCTGCCTTGCCTATTGGAACCAAGTAGCTCCCTTCACTGTTTAGGAGCACATACCTCTGCTAACTACTGCACAGCACAAAATGGGAAGTGGTGAGGGGCAGATTATCAGTGTCCTCCCACCCAAGTGTACTGGGTTGAGTAGTGTCCCCCAAAATTCATGTTTGCCCAGACCTTATTTGGAAATAGGGTCTTTGCAGATGTAGTCAAGATAAGATGAAGCCATGCTGGATTAGGGTGGAACCTAAATCCAATTTGACAATAAGTGGGCTCCCTTACCAAGAGAAAGAAATTTATCACACAAGACAGTCTTTCCTGCTGGTGTCTCTGCAGTCGAAATCACTGTCCCCTCCTAGCTAGATATCAAGTCATAATGATTCAACTCTTCAAGTCTCAGTTTACTCATCTAGAAAATAGGAATGATAATACCTCCTCTACTCTATAGAGTCATTATGAAGATCAAAAAAAGATAAGGTTGATACAAGAGTCTGTACGAATTGGGGCATTATATTTTTCCTTATGCTAAGTTCCACACAGATAAGATTAGCAATAATGACACATATCGAAAGTAATATATGTTATCCTAACATTTGGACCAATAACCCTAATTCTGTGAATATACCTGAAGAAAACAACAAACTACAGAACCATCTTTATGCTTGAAAACTGTTCATTATAGTAATCCTTATAAAAGCAAGACAGAGGAGGGTGTTGGGGGACAGGAGAAATAGGGGAAGGAGACTGAGAGGTGCAAACTTCCAGCTATAAAAAAAATAAGAACAGCATAGGGGATATAGTCACTAATATTGTAATAACTATGTATGGTGACAGATGTTACTAGACTTATCGTGGTGATCTTTTCATAATGTATAAAAATATTGAATCACTATGTTGTACACCTGAAATTAATGTAATATTGTATGTCAATTACGTTTCAATTTTTTTGAAAAAAGACAAGACATTGGCAGTAACCCAAATAGCCAACAATGAGGGAATCATTACATAAATCTGCCTTTCCCTGCATATGTATATATATAGATATATAGCTTTTTTTTTTTTACTTCGCAAGTCTCCCTTGTCAACTCATATACAGTCTCATAAAATTCATAGTATTTTAAAAATCATTCCATAATTTTTGCATTGTCTTTATTTAACAAACATATATGATGCTTAATAAGTGCCAGGCATTGTTTTAAGCACTGAAAAATATTTAAAATATTGCGCTTGTAAATACTAACTCATTGATACATATTTTAAATTTTTCGTAAAATATTTTATTTTTAACAAAATAGTATTAAAATTGTATGATAAAGATTAATTCACTGCAACCTTTGTTAATATCCATGTTATTAAGACAAAATTTAACTTCCTATTAACGTGTGACAAACACTTTAAAATACTTACAAGAGAAAAAACATAATTTGTGATATACATTTTTAAATGGAATCATTTATTATGCTTAGTTTAGGGACAAAATCTATATTTAATATAGATTGAAAGAAACTACATGCTATATTTAATATGGATTAAAGAAAACAAAAAATTGTTTTCATTGCCTAATGTTTAGAATTCTTGCATTTTAACTTAAAATATCAATGGTTTTATTTTTATAGTTTTCATATTTTGTTTCCAAATGAAGAGTTGAGAGAGATTTCAGACTGTCATTTGCAAATACTTCTCTACAAATACATTTGGGAATGGAATTTGGGTGTGGATGACTGTTATTCCCAGTAAATGGATTGCTTCTCCCCACTTTTAAAACAGATTTTAAAGTATAAGACATATTTTGAAGTTTGAACTCATGTTATTAGAGTTATAAAATAAAAACAACTTACATATCTGGTAAAGACTTTCTCAAGGAAAAATTTCAGAATTATAATTTTTTTATTGTGGTAAAATACACACAATATAAAATTTACCATTAATGACATTTAGCACATTCACAATGTTGTGCAACCATCACTACTATCTAGTTCCAGAACATTTTCATCAACCCAAAAGGAAACCCCATAACTATTAAGCAGTCATTCCCCATTGCCCCATCTCCCAGCCCCTGGCAACCACTAATCTTCTTTCTGTCTCTATGGAATTACCTATTCTGGATATCTCATATAAATGAAATCATACAATATGTGGCCTTTTGTGCCTGGTCTCTTTCATCTAGTATGATGTTTTCAAGGTTCATCCATGTTACAGTATGTATCAGTACAGAATTATAATTTTAATGCTTCTCATTCACTTTCTATATTTTAATAACAGTATTCCTTATTCTTTCTGTTGATAGTCTATAATCATTATGAGTGTAGACTAAATAATGCAATAAGGAATAAAGACTATAACTGTCCAATAGGTTTCTTAGATATTAGTGCCCATGGTGTTGTGTTGAGCGGGGTAAGGACTGAGGGGACGGTTCATGACCTCCTCTAATCCTGTCTGTGCAGCTCACTTAACACATACCCAGAGGTTCTCTCATGCTGGTCTTTAAAGGGGAAATGTTTTAAATAACTAATTGAGCTACTTTTTACTTTTTGAAATTCAAACAAATGCTATTGCCAACTTTGAATGTGGAATAATGTTCCACATTCCCCGGAATTCCCTGGAATAATGTTCATGGACCTTGCAAAAGGTCAAAGACACTTTATGGGATTCTCATGAGGTAGAATGTTTTGCAGACATTAAACATGATGCTCATGAAGACAATGTATTACAAGAAAAATATTTATGATCTAATGCCAGAGGGGAAAGCAGGGTTCAAGTTTGTAAGTATGCTATGGAAACGAGAGCAAGACCACTTAAAACTATGTAAAACACTTCTAGGAAAAAGACAGAAAGGAAATATGCAAAATAATAACAATAACATGGTGGATGGTAGAATTCTGGGTATATATTTTTCTTTCCTAAATTTTCCAAAGATCTGTAATGTGCTTATATTACTTTCATTAGGTAACAATTATGCATGAAGAAAGGTAATAGCTCATGATCATTGACCTTTAGCAGCTTTCTGCTAAGTCATCCTTGATTCAGGCCATCTTAAAAGGACATGCAGACCCACATGTACTCTATAGATAGAAATCTTGAAGTTAAATGATTGGAAAATTACTCAAGAACTTCTTTCTAATGTTCATTTTGGAAGGATAACTGCCATTGTCTTGCCTTGTAGAGGACAACTCCTTTTAATAAGGTCCTTTTTGGACTTCATTAATCCCCCTTGGATGGCCTTTAATTAGACCAAATTCTGCTTACTATCTGCTTCTTAAAACAAAAACACATGGAAGGTACCAGACCATCTATTATAATGTGCTGGGAAGGACGTTGGCTTGGGTGTTAGGAGGCCTGAGTCTGAGCCTTAGCTGTGTGGCCTCGGGCAAGTCAACTTCACCTCTGAAGTTTATCTTCCTCCTCTGCACCATGGGGATGGGGGTCCTGACTTCTATGGAGCTCTAGATGAGAAGGAAATTCTCAGCTATTTAAATGACCTTTGACTTCTCCTAAGTAGGGACGATCAGAAAGGTGTCTGACTCCTACTAAAGTAGAAACAGCTGCAGAACAGGAAAGGGAAGAGTGATCAAAAAGGATACACTTGAAAATAAGCAAGAGCAGAGCACTGGAGGGTGACTCTCAGGAGACCTGAACTCTAGTCCTAGCTATGCCACTGGCTGAGGGTGTGATCCTGAGTTAGTCATTTCCTTTTTCTAGGGTCTGGCTTCTTCCTCTGTGAAATAAGGTGACAGGTCTAAGGCCCCTCCTGGTTACAAATTCTATTAATATATGATTCTATATTATAGGATGAGGGGTGCCTGTTGTAGCCTCACTTGGTTCTTACAGGGCCTCTTTGTTATTCAAGAGACTCAACGCAATGTTGACTTTTTAATCTTTTAATTAATTCTCATGTCATCCATGAAGTAAATCAGAAGAGAAAATCCAGATGAACATTCCCATTTAAGCCAGTTTCTTGAGGCTGATATTTTAACAAACAGTAAACTGATGAATCATGAGATGACCTTGGAAAATATTAGACTCTTAAATCTTCTCAACATTTTTCAGGAAATAGGCTGTAAATGAGGGAAGAAAAATGTAAATGTGTTCAAGATGGGGAACTACCTTAAATAAAAATAACTACATTTTACTTTTAAATAAAAAAAATCTCCTCCTGAAAGAGTACTTGGGATGGGTATAAACGTAGTATCAGAGATTTTTCTTTATATCCCACAACCAGCTTTTTATTTGCTAACCAGAGCATTTTGGAAAATTTGCATCATGAATGCAGACCCAGGCAAGGAGTCCGGTTGGGATGGGTGACTTCTCCAGCCACTTTCTCAGTTATTTGGTTTTCCTGATGGTCAACTCTGCCCTAAAACCAAACTCATCATCATCAGGGGAAGCTGTGGGGTAAAAATGTGAGGGTGGCAAGATTTATCTTCTGGTTCAGCATCTAGTTCTCCCTGCTCAGTGTCAACTCACCAAAGCTGCTTTATATACCTGTAGTCTTTCCTCTCTCTTTCCTCCCACCCTCCCTCCCTCCCTCTTTCCTTCCTTTCTTCCTTTCTTCCTTTCTTTCTTTCTTTCTTTCTTTTTTTCTTTCTTTCTTTCTTTCCCTTTCCCCTTTCTTCCTCCCTCCCTTCCTCCCTTCCTCCCTCCCTCCCTCCCTCCCTTCCTTCCTTCCGTCCTCCCTTTCTCCCTTTCCCTTTCTTTCCCTCTTTCCCCCTTCCTTCCTTCCTTCCTTCCTTCCTTCCTTCCTTCCTTCCTTCCTTCCTTCCTCTCTTTCTCTCTTCCTTTCTCATTCTTTTCTCTCCACACATTCAATATATTTTACCAGGAGAAATTTTCTGCATTTATTGTTCTGACCTATAATTGGTTGAGAATATCCTACAATGGGTTATATATCCCCATGTTTGGTAAGCTTATAGGATTAAAACGCTTGAACAAATGGAATACCTTTTCCACCCACAGCCTTGAGGGAAGGTGGGGGTGTGAGAGGAAGTGGCATTTATAGGGTCTATCAATTAGGGTCCATTTGCAAATAGCAGAAACCACTCTGGCTAATTTCAACAACCCTTTAATAAGGGAATTATGTGCTTACAAAATTGTTTGAAGGGTTATCAGAAGAGCCCTAGGTTGAGCTTCCAAGAATGACCCCTAGAACAAGATGGTAGAAGTGGCCCACAAAGGGAGCTGTTACTTCTGTCTAATACTAGTAAGTTGGGGGATCAGGAAGTGCTAGGACCACATTGTTCCTGACACCCGCAGAGCTAAGAAACAGACACTGGGACTCCTGCCACTGCTGTCACAGAAGAACCCAAACCATCTCTGTTTTCATGTGTGCCAACAGAAATAACAGAAAACAGCAGAAGTGTGGCCTGTACCTTATTTCTGCCTTCCAAAACCCCAGGTGTGTTTCCTTGATGGACTCAGAACTCTCGCTGTCAAGGAGTCTAGGAAATACATAATCTATCTTTTTTTATCTGAAGTACTTAGTGAAGCATATTACAAGGGAGTTGGAACGGAGTTGAGTGAGCCTAACTGTGATATGTAACATGGGAGGAGGGAGGGGGAACAACTTCATTTTCCCCAAGGGCCCTGGAGGTTCACTCCCATACGCCAAGGCCAGCTATGAACATCATCATGGGTATAGAAAGAAGCCACATGGAGCGTAAAGCCCTCTGGTAGGGTAGGACTCAGAGTATAGAGTGTAAGTCACTGCTGGCTTCCTAGAGCTTACACTGTCTCACCTGAGAAATGGAAACACAGACTCACAGTCTGGCAGGCCAATTATATATATAGATATGTAGATAATGATATACCTATATATATAGATAATTATATATATGTGAATATATATATATATGCCTTTGAAAACAAATGCATTTGGTAATTTAATTTGCATTTTTAAAAAAAATCAACCTTAGATGCCATCCATATGTAGAGACATGTCCAACTCACAACATCTACTTGTTGTGAGCCTGCTAAGTGCCAAGGAATGCTTTCACATGTGCTTTCTCATTTAATTTTCATAGCACATGAATTCAGAATTCCTGGGGTATGAGCTCTATTGTATATATGAGACAGTCATTAAACTTCTTCGAGGGGGCAAGGAGGGACTACCCTTAGTATGTGTGAAGGCGATTGATGTATTGTTACTGGAGAAAGTGAAAGTTGAGATATATGTGCAACTATTTAGAGAAGATGTCAGATTTCCAAAATCAGAATGTGTGAGGAAATTTAAATATATGTCTAACCCATGTGACAGTGGACTGCCGAACTTTAATTTAATGGTGTTGCAAAAGAAGTGTTATGACCTTAGTAGTATTGTGTTCTGGTGTGTGAACAGAGCATAGTTTATTTAACCAGTTCTTTATTGATGGGCATTTGGTTGTCTCTGATCTTTTTCTATTGTAGACAATGAAGCAATGATGAATTATCCTGTACATGCATCATTTTGTCAGTGTGGAGGGAAACATATAAAATCTCCAGAAGTGGAAATGTCAGGTCAAAGGGTAAATGTATTGCAAATTTGGGAAATATTGCCAATTGCTTCCTATTATGGTTGTGTCACTTTTCACTCCCACTGGCAATGGTTGAGATTACCTGATTCCCCACAGCCTTGCTAACAGAAACTGCTGCTTAACTTTTGGGTTTTTCCTAATTTAATAGTTATCTCAGTTTAGTTTCAATTTGCTTTTTTCATATTATGACTTGAAGAAAGTTTACTTTCTTTTTACATGTGTAGGGGCCATTTGTATCTCTTTTTCTATGAACTTTCAGTTCACGTACTTTGCTCATTTTTCTTTGAAAAGACTGATCATTATTGGTCTTTTTTGTATTGATTTATTGTAATTCTTCATATATTTGGATAATTAGCACTTTGTCTAAGATGCAGGTTGCAAATATATCTTTCCCAATTTATCATTTGTCTTTCAACATTGCTTTGGCATAGTTTTCCATGTACTTTAAAAAGTTCTATGTAGTAAAAATTACTATTTTTTGTGTGTGTCTGTGTCTTCTGCATTTTGAGTCATAGTTAGCTTGTAAAGAAGTTACTCATGTTTTCTTCTGATAGTTTTATAGTTTCATTTTTCAATATCAAGATTTCAAAGATAGTTGCCTTTTTCCTGGTACATGATGAGAGGAATAGATTCAACTTTATTTTTTCCAGGTGGCTACTCGGTTGTCTCAACATTTATTTGAAACTTTTTCTTGCCATTCTGATTTGAGTTACCATCTTTTCATATACTAAATTTTTGTATGTATTTGGCTCTATTTCTGCAACTTAAATTCTCCTCCTTTAGCCTGTTTAGTCATGCACAATTATTGGGACCTGTTAGCATGTTTTAATATCCATTTGGGATAGCTCCACCACATTGTTCTTCATTTTTCAAGTTTTTTTGGTTACTCTTGCTTATTTATTTTTTGGAATGAATTTAGAAAAAACTTATCTATTTCTTGGGGAAAAAATCCATTGGTAATTTTATTAAGATCAGGTTAAATTTATAAATTGACTCAGAGAGAACAGACTTTTTGTCATGTTGAATTTTTCTACCAAAGAATAAGGCATATATTTCCATTGTTCTGTTCTACTTTTTTTTTAAGTAATCTTTTATTTATTTATTTATTTTTATTTAGTTTTGGCTGTGTTGGGTCTTCGTTTCTGCGCGAGGGCTTCCTCTAGTTGCGGCAAGCGGGGGCCACTCTTCATCGCGGTGCGCGGGGGCCACTCTTCATCGCGGTGCGCGGGCCTCTTCACTATCGCGGCCTCTCTTGTTGCGGAGCACAGGCTCCAGACGCGCAGGCTCGGTAGTTGCTCCGCGGCATGTCGGATCTTCCCAGACCAGGGATCGAACCCGTGTGTCCTGCATTAGCAGGCAGATTCTCAACCACTGCGCCACCAGGGAAGCCCTGTTCTGTTCTAGTTTTGTGTCCTACAGCAGCGTTTTGAAATTTTCCTCATAAAGATGTATATTTCTTGTTAAGTTTATTCTTGTGTTTTATCTATTTGTTGTTGTATTTGCTGTTGCAGATGTGCCTTTCTTTTCCATTGTATTTTTAAAACTAGTATTGTTTTATATGAGAAAACTATTCATTGCTGTATATTAATTTTATAACCTGCAATTTACTGCATTCTCTTATTATTAGTAGTAGATTTTCAGTTGGTTCTCTTAAATATAAAATCATATCTTCTGAAAATAGTGACAGTTTTACAATCTCTTACAATTCTTACACTTTCTCTTGTCTAATTGTATTTAATATCTTCAGGACAATGTTCAATAGCAGTGGTGATAGGGAGCATCTTCAGCTTGTTTCTTACCTTAGCATGAGTTCTTCCGTTGTTCTCCATTAAGATTGTTTCTCGTTTCTGGCTTAATAAATCGTGTTAAATAAATCATCCATTTATATTTCATGGGGTGTTTTTTAAAATCAAGAATGGGTTTTTATTTTTTTCCAAATCCTTATTAGCATCAGTTGAGATAATTTTTCTCCTCAGATATATTAATATAGAAATATCACTGATATTAAACCATCTTTTCATTCATGGAATAAACAACACTTTATTATTTTAAATGTACCCCTTGATTCTGCTTGCTAATATATTATTTAATGTTTTTATGTTGATATTTATAAGTGAGACTGGCCTGTAATTTTCTTTCTTTGTGCAGTCTTTGCCAGGTTTTGATATCAATGTTATATTTGTTCTGAAACCATTAAGAAATAAACAATCAGATCGAGATTTCTCAGAAAACATGCGCCTTGTGAATTTTTATTTTTTTTTAATTTAATTTCATTTATTTTTGGCTGTGTTGGGTCTTCGTTGCTGCGCACGGGGTTTCTCTAGTTGTGGTGAGCGGGGGCTACTCTTCGTTGCAGTGTGTGGGCTTCTCGTGGTGGTTTCTCTTGTTGCAGAGCACGGGCTCTAGGTGCACGGGCTTCAGTACTTGTGGCACGTGGGCTCTAGAGCGCAGGCTCAGTAGTTGTGGCGCACGGGCTTAGTTGCTCTGGGACATGTGGGATCTTCCCAGACCAGGGATCGAACCCGTGTCCCCTGCATTGGCAGGAGGATTCTTATCCACTGCACCACCAGGGAAGTCCCGGGCCATGTGAATTTAAGCCATGCACCTACGTGAAGCCTAACTGTGGTTCTATATTTTCAGAGGATATTTTTATTTTCCCTCCCATCCACCATCAAGATTGAAGCAGGTAAGTTTTCTTACTGTACTTTTCTGTATGCTGGAGTTTTCTAGCTCATCTTTTGGTATTTTAGCTTTGTGCATGGGTCTCCTATCCATCTCCCTCACTTTGGAAGGACTTCCATGCTCTAGACATTGGGAGGATGTCAAAATAGAAACTTGAGGTCATAAAAGATGACTTTAAGGCACCTGGCATTGCACTTGGATTTCTCCTTTCACCCATTTGGCCTATGTAACTTTTTGTAACTTTATTGCTAACCTGTTCTTAAAACTGAAAACAAATCTATTTTGTCCAGAATTTTTACTTGTCTTGCAGAAAGAAGCTGTTAAGGCTATCCGGCCCACCATACTGCTAGAAACAGATATTAGGACTTGCCATATGAAATATCAAAATATTTTATAATACTAAAGCAATTAAAATTGTGTGGTTTTGGCATAGAAATAGATAAATAGGTTAATGAGGCAGAATGGAGACTATAGAAATAGATCTGTCTCTATATAAGAACTTAGTATATATCCTTGCCACATACAACTTTTGGAATTAAATTCCAGATGGATTAAAAAAAACCCAAAGCTACGAAAGTGTTAGATAAAAATACAGACAAATATATATATATATATATATATATATATATATATATATATATATATATATATATTTTGTAACAAATATTTGTAACCCATGGGGTAGAGAAATTCTCTAAAGCAAGACATACTCATGCTTGCACAAAGAGCTTTACAGGAAAAGTTGATAAATTTGATTACTTCAACATCAGAACCAAAGTGAAAGAATAAGCAAGAGCCTAGAAGAAAAGATTTTCGTCATATATAGAGTAACAAAAAATTACTGCCACAAATCTGTTAGACAGTCAGTCAACAAGAAAAAAAGGCTATTCAGTAGAAAAATTGTCAATGGCTATAAAGAAGTAAAACAAAAACCCAATAAAGATATTAAAAGATATGTCCCTTTTACAGTTAATCAGGGACATGCAAATCTTAACAATGAGAAACTATTTGTTAACTATGATGTAGTCAAGAATTTCATACTGGTTATATCAAGTGAAGGCAAATAGGCAGAAAATTGATATCCTAATTTCAGTTGGGAATCTAAATTGATATAATCTTTTTAGAGATAATTTAATGATATCAAAATTCTAAAAATGCATACCCTTTTATGTAAGCATGCTACTTACACAGCATACACTATAAGAATATATGCACATATGACAAAGAGATTCTATAATAATAAAAATTTAAGACATTATTATTCTATAATAATAAAAATTTTTTTAAATTTGTTAAATGATCTATGGATTGTACATGTGCACAAGGAGACATGTACAATAATGTTTATTTCATCACTATTTGTGATAGCAAATAGTCAAAAAGAACTTAAATGATAATGATGGAGGAATGGATAAAGTGTGGTCTAATCATATGATAGATTACTATGTAGCAGTTAAAAGGAATAAACAGACATGTTTATCAATGTGGATGGGTAGCAAATGTAATTTGCATGATAAAAGCAAGTCGTAGAGTCATACAGAAAGAAGCCATTTTTGTAATAATTTTTAAGCTCACAAAATAATGCTGTATGTTATCAAAGAAGTATATGGCAGGTGGATTAGAAAGACACACATTAAATATCTGAGAGTAGATGTCTATGGTGAAGGCGGAAGAGTGGGGGGTAAAGGAATAAAACCCCAAATTGGCTGTAACTAAGGTGTATGAATAATCAAATCATGTCAATCCATTTGTACAACTGAGGTCTAACAATTTTAGAAAAACAAAACAAACAAATAAACAAAACTCTGATACAACCATACCAGTTCTTAGGTGAGAATTAAAAGTTAAAAAAGCAGAATCAAGGGACTTCCCTGGTGGTCCAGTGGTTAAGACTCCACTCTCCCAATGCAGGGGGCGCAGGGTTCAATCCCTGGTGGGGGAACTAAGATCCCACATGCCACAAGGCCAAAAAAAAAAAAAAGTCAAAGAACCACGTGTACAGTGCAATAAAACATAAAACAAACCTACAAAAACTCTCTTTATACACACATACACACACGCACGCAAATGCATAGAGAAAGTTTTGAAAAACTACTGGAAAACTATAAATAGTGATGTGGAAAATTTTCTTACATTATTCATAAAAAATTATAAATAGTATAGGATAAAATAAATGCAGATAGAAACTCCAGGAAAAACAAAAAGCAGTAAGAAAGGAAATCTAATGATCACTGCTTCTGTAATGAACAATATTTTCACAGTCACAATAATGTAAAGAGGTTTTATCTTTTTGGCCGTCTTTCTCTCACTCTACACAGGTGTGTGTGAATGATGTATATATATATGTTACATATGTGAGTATTTAATTTTCACAAGGATTTTATGCCCCAAATATTCATGCCATAGTAAAATTTTTTTCATTTATGTATAGAATATAACTCCCAAGCAGACCATATCCTTGCTCTTTTACAGTCACATCATCTGTATCTATCTGAATGTGTCTGTCTCTCTGTCTTTGTCTCTGTCTCTCCCCAAATATATATATATATAATATATATATATATAATATATATAATATATATATATATAATATATATATAATATATATTATATATATATATATATATATATGTATGTATTTCTCAGCTCTACAGCAGGTCAAGTTTTTAGAGACTTCCATGGAGTTAAAATGAGAGGAGATGGACAATGCTACTATTGAACAGTATCTGACTCTGTAATCATAATGCATTTATTGCCAAGAGCAAAGAGTTTTAATTGATTTTTAGTTGTTCATAACCAACCCATTGGTAAAGCTTAGGAGACCTAGTTATAAACTTGATAATGCAAAAATCAAGTATGGATGACAGAAGATACAAAGTGAAGTGTAGAATTACTGAGTGGATTTGTTGGGGAGCTAGTATCTTAACTCTATAAAAAGATAGTTGACGAAACAAAAACTAAAGGTGTTAGGATGTTATTTATAGTTATAAAGGTATAGAGCAACTAAAAGGGAAGGTAGAGGAGGTGTTGGAAAATGAGCTGAGTTTTTCATCTATCATAGGACAAGTTAAATAGATAATGTCTAACATTGATAAACCAAGAAATGGCAGTAGAAGCATATTTAGGAATATGGAAATATAGCAGAGTGCCTTTTTTTTCCAATAACAAAAATAACCCTAATTCAGTTTGACTTGGATTGTCAGGAAATGTATTGGCTCTCATCACTGAACTTCCAGAGGTAGGGCAGGTTTCAGATTGATCCAATCCAGTATATCTAGCTCTGTTTCCCTGCATTTCTCTTGACCCTGAACTTGTTTGTGACCTGGCCTCTCCTCAGGTTGGTGTTAAGATAGCTGGCATTCTAGGTCTTTCCACATTTCCAAGTCCTGGAAAAACTGGTCTCTAGTTCCCCAGAAGGAAAATGGAATTTCCTCTTTCTCTCTCATTTAAGGGTCTTCTTCCATTTTTTATATTACGACTGAAAATGAACCTATTTACACGGTGATTGATGGTGGGAACAACCATTCTTCATAGAAAGGAAAGACTTGGCCACTTCCATGGTAGAGGTTGAGCTGCTTGGAGCAGGCCAGGAGAATGGCCATGGACTTGCTTAGACTTAGGAAGTAATTATAAGTTGTTCTTGAGTAGTACACCCTGCCTATTATTCTCAACCTCCAGTAGGTGTTATTTTTTTTTAATTAATTAATTAATTAATTTATTGGTTGTGTCACGTGGTTTGCAGTATCTTAGTTCATCAACCAGGAATCGAACCTGTGCCCCCTGCAATGGAAGCGCAATGGTCCTAGCCACTGGACCGCCAGGGAATTCCCTCCAGTAGGTGTTATTAATGTTACATCTCGGTCTCAATGTTGCTGGGAGAAGTTAGGAAAGAGCTGGTGCCCAGGCTTGGAGCAAAGAATTACAACTAAAAGTGGAATCCCTAACCCCTAGATGGAGATGGTTAGCAATATCAGTCAGCAGAAGAGAGCTGGGTCCAGGAGAAAGGTGAGCCATGACGTGTGGACTAAGGAGAAGCTTCTCAAACACATTGGGGGATATGTGTGGTTATTTATAGCAAGGAGTTTGCTAGGGGTTTGAATCATAATTATGGGTATAATTACTTGGGTATAAAGAGGATGAATGACCAAATTTTATATATGGGTTTCAAATAGATTGGCTTTCAACCCAATTTTTCATCAATCCTTCTCCCTTTTGGAAGAATATTTGGAAAAAAAAATTCCCTTATTTTACAGAAAGTCGCTATCCTCTGTAAATGAATTTCCTGGACAGAATCCATTACCTGGCCAGTGGAAGGAAGGCTCCTTATGTAAGGCATGAATACCTCCTTGTCCACTTAGCTATTGATTTGATTTTTAAAAAAACCTCTACCATTTGTGTGCAGGTGTGCCTGTTCATGTTCAATCAAAAATTATAGCAAGACAGAGATGGGACCTGTGAAATTCTCCTTCCACAATGCCTGCCATTTCACTACGTGTAATTGGGCTTCTAATAAAAGATTCCATGTACTGGTGTTCTTCTAGGGGAGATTTCTAGGGCAGTTGTGGGGCTGGAGATGTAGATATTCTGGTCAAATATGAATATAATATTCACTTCTAAATTCTGGAGAAGACTATCTGGGATAGCAATGTATTTCCTGATTCCTAGAGATTATGAATGGAATGGACTGAAACTTGTTTTGGATAGTTTACCTGTTCATCTATCTGAAGGAAGAGTGCAAAATCAGATACACTTTCAAGGTCCTTTTCTAGTTCTGGCTTTTTACATATTTAAAATTCAAGAGCACAAAAAAATTTTAAGCTTCCCATTTCATTTTGCCCCCAAGGTACATAAGTTTGATGAGAGCATGGGCATGGTAAATGGAAAGAAAAATTATAAACTTGGGTTTAAACTTGTTTTTCCTTAAAATGACAAAGCTATGATTTGTCACGTATCCTATGTAGCTTTGGAAGAGAATTCTCCCTCCATTTACTCCTAAGAATTATTATATTCAGGAGAAAGGCATAGGGAAGAGTGTTTCTAAATACAATTTTATTCAAGGTTGGCAGCCATCGATGTTCAAGGAAATAATAATAGGGCAATAATCATTTGTTCTTGCAAAATGCTTTTCTATGGAAGGATCTTGAAGAACATTTAGAAATGGTGACCTTATTAATCCCAGCCACATTTATGTGAGAGAACAGGCACACGTGTGACAATGTTGCAGACAGCCAAAGGGCTGCAAAGGAAAGTTAAATGATTTGTCAAAGGTCAACTTACAGATCCCTAGGAAGAGTTTGACGATTATTTTAATCACTGGCAGTGGCTTAATATGTTTCTCTTCCAAGAGTATGGGAAGATCGTCTTAAGTCTTTGGAATAAGCATCATCTTTAAAATATAATTTGTTTTACTTTCTCGGATTATGAAAGTAGTACATGATCATTGTGGAAAATTTGGAAGACATAAGACAGTAGAAAGATGGGAAAAAGTCATCATCATCCCACACTCTCAAAAACAGTATCTTTTCTTTCTTGTAATAGCTGGAATGGCTTTGATTTCTTGACCAGGCTCTGACCGATACATTGGATAGCATGGTTCAAAACTTCTATAGCACTACTTCCTGCTAAGTGACTGGGGTCCATATCATAGATCACAGATGCTGATTCAAGTAGGTCATTATCAGAAGGTCAAGTAAATGAAAGAAGGTGGGGTTACAGAGAATTGTACAGGTATATAAATGCCTTGTTTCTCCTTTGCCTGAAATGGAGCAAAATTAACCAGATGAAATTAAACCCATGAAAGACATCTTTTACATGGGCTCCTCTGCGCCATAGGGTAAACTTTCCTCCTTCTCTCTGTTATCTAATAATGGTTTTCTCCCTTTTTATCCTGCTATCTCTTCTATTTCTTAAGTGACTTCATCTGTAAGGATAAAATACTTTTTATGCAGTGGAAACAATATCAACTTTTGAAACTGGAGCATAAGACCAATGGGCATGATTTTAAAGAGAGAAACTGTAATATTAATGACAATGAAAACTGTTATGAGTCAGAAGGAAAATATTTTCAAGTTTTAACAAATAGCTGTTCAGAATTTATCATGTACTGTGTCAGGCACTGCTGGCGATGCAATGATTTTTTTTTTTTTTAAGATGTATTTATTATTTATTTATTTATTTTTGGCTGTGTCGGGTCTTAGCTGCAGCACGCGGGAACATATATTGGGAAGGGCCAAGCAATGAGTTGGCGAAATTTGGAGGAGGAAGAACAGGTGTGAAGGCAGTTTGCTTCTTGGAAGAACTGGGATTTGAACTCCGCTTTGAGGATAAGAAGGATTCAGTAGGCACAAAAGCCTGGGGGGGGGGGGTGTCATCCCAGCGGGAGGCACTGACTTGAGCAGAAGCCTAGAAGCTGGACAATGCAGAATAGCCTCCGGGCAGGAGCAACAGAGACCAAATGTTAAGCTGCAATGTAAGGGAGTCTTTGGTTGAAAGGCAAGGAATAGGACTGATTTTTAAAAAATTACCCAAGGCAAAAGTTCCAAGACCACTTGGCCAGGATAAAATGTGACGACTGAATTTACTTCCCTGTTACTGGAATTGACACTCCTGTATTCTATACACAACTCATGCCAGCAGAAATGATTGCATTATTTACTCTAATGAGTTCTCCTTATTTTTGGATTGTCCAAAATAACGCAAAGAATGTAACCAGTGAATATATGACAACAGTAATCAAAATAAATACATGGGATGCCCGAGACCACAGCCCAAGGCTATTATTCATTAAATGGGGGAAGAAAAAATCCTACAAATACAGGGTTCTGGGTCCCTTTCCTAAATATTAATTGTTTATTTCATGATTCTCCTCCACTCTAAACAGACCTTAAACCACCCCTTCTTAATATGCTCCCCTAAAGGATTATAAACTAGAAAGGAGGTTGGTTTAAACAAAGTAATCAGAAAGTAAGCAATCTTCTTCTCTTTCTCTCTGGCTCGAAGCTTGTTATGTCTGTTAAGGAACTCTTCTCTGCACAGACCTCAAGGTCAAACAGAGGTCACTCTTCTGCTTTTTGAGGTATGGGTGCTTTCATGTTATTTGCTCATTTTTATTGCTGAGAATAACCATCCATTTGCCCACATAACCAGGGCCTCCCCAACACAAAGACTTGAGAGTGGGCTCTGGCGGGGGGTTAATCCCGTTCAACACAAAGCAAACAAGTTCAAATCTCATTAAATGTTGGACTTTGAAGCAAGAATACAAATATTTCCAATTTAGAAAAGGAAGATAGAAATGTGACAGAAGTATTCTAATCATTTAGTAGAATAAATCGTACCAACATGATCCTAAAACTGTCAACTTGGTGGAAAAAACAATAAAACTCCATTAATAATGCAACAGCAATGCTTACTTTTTCACATGAGGAAAATTCTATTATAACAAACAGCCTGAGGCTTTTAAATTGCTTTTGTTCTAGATCAGTGGAATATTGTTATGAAGAATATATTGCTAGCAATGATGGTTTGGATCTGAAGATGAAAACTAGCCGATTTTTTAGTGTGAACCAGCAGAGATGGTGGTGGTTGCACATGGGGCCATGTGTGAATAACCTCCTTTGTGCAAAATTTTAAAAGGTAGACCATTCATTTGGGCACACATCTTGGTGAGCAGAATGCAGGGTGGAATTCAACTCCATTTGCCCCCTCAGCCAGGGCGCAGCTATACAACCTTCTGCAGAGGCCCCGGTGGCACAAGATTGTTCTTTTAAGACCTATTTATAAGTTGATCCTCTGAAATTATTTTCCTTGAGTCTACCCCAGGACAGGCCTCACTATATGCCTCCTTTTTAGTTATAAGGTCCTCTGTGATAGAATTTCCCATTTAAAGATTTGGACCAATGTTTTTTTCCCCTCGTTTTGGAAGCACTTTAGATTCATCCTACAAGGGTCTTGTAGGTCTCTCAGTTACCAACTGTGGCATCTTGGGGTAAGTTAGGGTTTTTTTTTTACTCTCTTAGCCTAGCTTTCCTTAACAAGGTACTATTAGTTCACTGGTTCCCAATAAACATTTTGTAATGGCCTTTTTCTATACCAAAACGGATTTCATAGGTAATATGATCATTCTACACACAAAATTTTTAAATAATTATAATGTCCACATATAAAGGGGAAAGAAAAGAAGAGCTGTTTATCATAAAACTATATAAAATGCATAGGCCTAACTATAATAGAAAACGTAATGAAGTTGTCAGTGCTGAGCAAAACAAAGTTAGAATCTTCTCTCAGTTTAAATAGTAGTTTACATTCCTGGAAAAATCAGTGTAAACCCACAATACACTTTGTGATTATGTGGAAAAGAGTTAGGTGCTAGTCTTGATCATTAGAACAGGCTTTCCACCCATATAAATGGGCTTTTGAAAGTTGTGTGGAGCATTCATGGAAATTGTTTGTTGGGTAGTACTGTCTCATACATGGAAGGAGGTATAGCACCCCTGGTCCCAATCTCCTAATGCCAGTAACGCCTGATCATTGTGATAATAAAAAATCCCCCCAAATTTCCACAACATACCCTAGTAGGGATGTAATTCTCTCATTGACAACCACTGGATTAACTAGTCTTGAATCCAAGAAGCCTGAAAAACTCAGGACCAGAAAAAGCCTTCCTCAGTGAAGATTTTACTACAACTTCCACTTTCCTTCAGCCTCTCCCAGGGATTCCAGCTCTTAGGGGAAGGGAACACAGCTGATGCGACAATTGGCCAGGACCAGCCCTGAAAGGACCTTGAGGAAGGCAAATGATACCTCTACCTTCTCCCCACTTCATCTCCTCCCGTCCCCACAGGGATTTTCCCACTTATTCTTCCCTCTCAGGCTTTCTCCCTATCAAAAATCACTTTCAGAAGTAGAGATATGTTAGCGATTTATACTTCCGTGTGAATATGTGTTAATTGTACGTCTCTTAAATCCAAATGGCTTATGAGCATATAAAAAGGTGCTCAGCCTCACCAGAAATTAAGGTAGTGAGAAATTTATAATAAAAATGAGATACTATTGATATTTCATACTCATCAGGTTGGCAAAAGTCTAAAACTCTAACAATACCAAATGTTGGAAAAGAGTGGGGAAATTGGTACAGCCACTTTGGGGAGCAATTTGATTTTATCTATTAAGATTGGAAATGCTATTAATCCTACATCACAGGAAACCGACTCTTAGGTCTGTACCTTAGAGGAAAACTATTTGATTGTACCGGAAGATATATATGTTTGTGGCAGCATTACTTTTAATAGTGAAAAACTAAATCAACTGGAAACATTTAAATGCCATTAATGGAAGATCAGATTCATATATCATTGTGTATTCATACAAGGGAATATTATACAGCAATTACAATGATGAATCACAGCTTTGTGTCTGCACAATGATAAATCTCAAAAACAATGAAGAAAAGCTAATTGCAGGGTATGTAGAGTGTGACACCATTTAAATAGTTTAAAAACCTGCAAAACAATGCCATATACTGTTTATAGATACATGAGTATGCAGTAAAAGCATAAAACATGTATAAGAATGATTAATTATTCATGATCTTGGTTATTTCTGAAGAAGGAGAAAGAATGAGATTGGGAAGAGGACACACAGAAAGCTCTCAGTTGTATCTGCAATGTTTTTGTTCTCCAGAAAAATATCTAAAGGAAATGTGGCCAACTGTTAAGATTTAATTTGCTATAGATAGTGCTGGATATACTAGGTACTCATTATATCTTTTACATATTTTGATGAGAAATAATACCATAAAAAAATAATTTTTAAAAGTGATGCATCATTAAGGGGTATTTGTATTCTTGATTTAGCAGATTCTTCACGACCTTCTAGGCACCAGGTGCTGAGACAGAGAACTCAACAATGAACAAGATACGCTCCCAGTCTTAGATGGTGGTTCTTAAACTTTATTGTGCATCAGGATCACCTGGAAGGCTTGTTAAAACACAGACTGCTGGGCCCAACCCCCAGAGTTTCTGATTCAGTTAAGTCTAGGATCAGGCTTGAGAATTTGCATTTCTGACAAGTTCCCAGGTGATGCTGATGTTGCTGGTTCGGGGACCACATGTCTCCTGAAGTTGTTTTAACACTATTGTGGAAGGACTTTATTCCTGCTATAAGGGTTCCAAGAACTGATGGGAGAAGTATATTTTCTGGACAGCATGCTTGGCCAAGTCTCTAAAGCACACTTATGCTGCCCGCCCTGGGCCACAAACAGCACATCATCTTCCTGGTGTCTCAAGAAATGTCACTGCATCCTCTTACCCCTTCTAACTTGTGGTTATGTATCTTTCAATTTATTCTATTAAAACTTTAGCTCCTCTATACATCCTATTTGGTGTACACCCTATACAAAATGTCAACAGCAGGTTTTCTCTGATATTGGAATTATGGTTAATTTTTAAATCTTTTTGCTTGTCTGCATCATCTAACATTTCCATAATGAACATTTTCATTATGAACAAGAGTTAATTATATAATAAGGATATTAAAGTAAAATAAATATATATCAAATTGTGTTAGGCTCTGTGATGCGGGCGGAGATGCTAAGAAGTAGTACGGATATGGACTTGCCTTTAAGAGGTATATGATCTCATTCATACATACATTGGAAAAACATTTAGCAATAAAACAAGCTATTCAGGAAAGTGTTCACTGAGAACTAAATGTACAGTTGGCAAGTACTTTGGAAGGAAAAAATGACTAGGCTGAGTGGCCCTAGAAGGAGCATTTGGGCCCAGCCTTGGATGATAAACCTGCCAGAGACTAAGCAGAGGGCGAGGGAGGATGCAAGGGTCTCTGCAAATCCCCAGTATATGTATAGGTGCTCAGTGAACACTGAAGAATTGAACACTTATTGATTTCATATAGAAACTTCACTCAGGCACAAACAAGTACATTCAGCATAATAGTGGCTCATACCCAAGACGCATAAATTGAAACCAAAATTAATTTCATTGTGGGTTTATGACAAGTCAAGAATGGGAGAGAATGTCATCTTCTTTTATGTGATTTCTGCATTGATGATTACATCTCAAAAGTGCATCTGTGGGTTTGCAAAGAAAGACCCATCTGGACTGGACACCTCTTAGGTGTGTTATCCTCCCCTTTTGCCCTTAATTAAGATGGGGGAGTTCTTACTGGTCTTCTAGATCCTCTGTTCAAAACCTTACTGGTCTTTTAGTTCCTCTGTTCAAAACCATACTCACCCTAAAAGAGCATCTCTTCACCTCTTTATGTTTGGATTGATTATATTTTTCTCTGTGTTAAAAAAGCCTGGAGGCATCTACTTCTGGACAAGATGAAACAACAGGGTCCGAATTTATCCTTTTGCCTTAAACAACTAGAAAAGCAGATTAAAATATATGAAAAAATGGGGGCGGAGGTATAAGCAGGGGCTGGACGGCAGAATTACAAAGGTGCATGAGGAAACTTTTGAGACTGATGAATATATTCATTATCTTGATTATGGTGATTCTTTCGCAGGGGTATACATATTTCAAAACTTAGACTGTATACTTCAAATATGAGCAGTTTTTGTATGTCAATTATATCTCGATAAAACTTTTTAAAAGTACTGGAGAGAGAGAAAAAAAAAAGCCTGGGAGCACAGGTACCATCAAAAAAAATACTCCCGTGCTATTACTAGTTGGATAGTTTCCCTTTCTTTTAGCAGATTTTAAAAATTACTGTTAAGCAGAGGTGAATATACAGAGAAAATAATCCTATGTTATTTAATTGAATAATTTCCCTTCTTTTTATCAGATCTGTTATTCATGTTAAGCAACTGGGTTGCTAATGAAGTTAAAGCTTCTGGACCCTCACAAGTTCTTTCCAAAGTTCTATAGCTGATTTTCTGTTTGTAATTGTGTTTTCTTTTTTAAAAAAAGAGGCCCCAGACTTCCCTGGTGGCACAGTGGTTAAGAATCTGCCTGCCAATGCAGGGGACACGGGTTTGATTCTGGTCAGGGAAGATCCCACATGCTGCGGAGCAACTAAGCCTGTGTGCCACAATTACTGAAGCCCGTGCACCTAGAACCTGTGCTCTGCAACAAGAGAAGCCACTGCAATGAGAAGCCTGCGCAACACAACGAAGAGTAGCCCCCGCTTGCCGCAACTAGAGAAAGTCTGCGAACAGCAACGAAGACCCAAAGCAGCGAAAAATATAAATAAATTAAAAAAAAAAAAAAGGTCCCAGGTTGTATAAGATTCAGGCTCCATGAAACCTGGATGCAACCCTACTTTTTTTTAAAAAAATTGTATTAAAGGTCTTTATAGAGCAACATCAGACTCCAAATCCAGCTGCCAAGGAGACTGTGTTATGCAGTGGGTACTTGCTGGCATGGCAGGCATCTATGGCTTCCCTCCCTTCTGTTCAGGGATGGGGAAGGTGACAGTGGACAGTGTCTCATCTATGGGTTCCACCATGCCCAGTGGTCAGGCAGGGGCTTCTTAAGGGTCCATCTTTCCACTTGGGTCCCAAGGCAGCATGATCTTCACTTTGATGCCCAGCACACTCTGTCTGAACAGCATATGGCAACCGGTGGTGTCTGTGTAGGAGCTAACAAGGTCCTCACTGTGGGTCATCAGGCCATCCACAACTTCATGGATTTAACCCTCTGTCCTTGGAGTTGCCCGGGCATTACGACCTAGCAGCCCTTGTCCCCACTCTCCACGATGACCTGCAGCACACCAGAGCAAGCCCTCCTAGAAGTGTGTACTGCAGATCCCGCCTGGGTGATGTGCACAGAGCTCTCGTATATTCCTTTTCCTCCTAAAGCTCTACACTGCCCTCAGGGAAGCCAAATCTCTTCTGCAGCACAGCGGTCAATTCCTGGATCCGCCAGCCCCTCTCACCAAGAACATTGTGCGTCCTGGAGGCCAAGATAATGATTTCCGTCCTGGTTGGTGTAAATCGGAATTCAACTCTAGAGTAGTCATCTTTGGCCAGCGCCCGAGTGAGACACTTGTTCAATTCAACCTTGAGGACGCCATCAAGGTTGGAAATTGACACTGCCATCTTGCCACCTGGCAGCACCTTAAGGAATGGCCCAGTGCTGCTGTTAAATGACCTAAGGAGTGTGATGTGAGCAAATGGTTCCCATTGCTATTGCAGACAGAACACAAACACCCAAAGAACTTTAGGACTATGGTGGCCTAGAGCACCATTCTCTCCTTGGATAAGCCTTTGTGTGGACTTGGTAACAGCAGCTGAGGGGCTGTGAATAATACTTCAAACTTCCTTACTTTCTTTTTCATCAATTGCTCTATCTGGAGGGACCCAAGTGTGAAGGAGAAAAATGACCCAATAAATACAATTCAGCTTCAGCAGCTTCAGAATGCCCATTCCCTGTCTCTTCCATCCACACTCCAGAATTGAACAAGCAAGGTAGGAGAGGAGAGCTTTGCCTCAGGTGCTCTTTGTGACTCAACATTGGGGAATTTCAGATCCAACACCTCCAGAGAAGGTGTCTTGAAATGATCATGGAAATAGGCTCTTTTACTACATTTGGGCCACATTTCACACTGTTCCTGAGTAGAATATCCTTGCTCTTCCTCTCTGTCAACCAGATCCCACTAGTTCCTCAGTACAAGTTCAGTGCCTTCCTCCTGGAATTGCCTTCCCAGATCTATCCAGTGCTGAGTGAAATCTTCCTTCCCTAAACCGAGCACTTAAGATATGACAATTCTTGAAGCTGTTAGGAGTTTAGACCCCGACTCCTATAACCATGTGATCTTGGGTAAGTGATAATTTTTCTGAGCAGAGAGTCCCCAATAATAATTCATTTTCCACACTAATGTGTGTTAATTTTATAATTAAAATGTTTTATGATGGCAATAACAATTCATACTGATGTCACGGAGCTGGCATGAAGCTTAACTAAGATAATATATGTAAATATCTTTTGTAAACTATAAAATGCTGTACAAACATAAAGTACCGGCAGAGGTGATATTCCAAATATTTAATGACCGGTACGCACTGGCCTTGACCAATCCGAACAGTTTCAATCACAACACTGGAGCTCAGTCCAGTGAACTCCCTGTGGGATCAGACATTAACTCTTTAGTTGCTAAATTAAAGGAAGGTTTGGGGTTTCCTGAAGGAGAAACTAAAGTAATGGGGGTCTAATGGAAAGAGACTCAGGGGGCTAGGGACTATATTCTTTTTCAGATTCTCTTCCCTTATAGGTTATTACAAGATATTGAGTATAGTTCCCCGTGCTATAGAGTAAGTCCTTGTTGGTTATCTATTTTATACATAGTAATGTGTATATGTTACTCCCAACCTCCTAATTTATCCCTCCCCCCACTTTCCATAAGTTTTTTTTCTATGTCTGTGAGTCTGTTTCTGTTTTGTAAATAAGTTCATTTCTATCATTTTTTTTTTTAGATTCCACATATAAGTGATATCATATGATATATGTCGTTGTCTGGCTTACTTCACTTAGTACGATACTCTCTAGGTCATCCATGTTGCTACAAATGGCATTATTTCATTCTTTTTTATGGCTGAGTAATATTCCATTGTATATATGTACCACATCTTCTTTATCCATTCATCTATTGACAGACATCTAGGTTGCTTCCATGTCTTGGCTATTGTAAATAGCACTGCAATGAACATTGGATACATGTATCTTAGAAAATATTTTTGCCTGGACAAAAATGAAGCACAACACATAAAAATTTGTGGGGTGAATTAAAGCAGTTCTTAAAGCAAAATTTATAGCATTATAAAGTAGCTTATCTTAGAGAAGAAGAAAGGTCTCAAATCAACAACTAAGCGTCCATCTTAAGAAACCAAGGAAAGCAAAATAAACCAAATGCAAGCAGAAAGAAAGAAATAATAAAGAGCAGAATAAATGACCTTGAAAACTGAAAAACAATAAAGAAAATCAATAAAATCAAAAGCTGATTCTCTGAAAACATCAATGAAATCAATAAACTCTAGCCATACTAACAATTTAAAAAAATAGAAGAGACACAAATTACCAACGTCATTAAAGACCCCACAGATATTAAAAGGCAGTGCTCTGAACAGCTCTACGCACATAAATTCAATAACTTAGATGAAATGGACCAATTCTTTAAAAGCCACAAACTTCCAAAACTCACGCAAAGAAGAAATAGGCAACATATATATTAAAGAAATGGAATCCATAGGTAAAAACCTTAAAAAAACTCCACAAGCTTCCAGGCCCAAATGGTTTCACTGGTAAATTCTACCAAACTTTTAAAGAACAAACAGCACCAATTTTACACAATCTCCTCCAGAGAATAGAAGGGAAGAGAACACTTCCCAACTCATTTTATGAGGCTAGAATTGCCTTGATACCAAAAAACTAGGCAAAGACAGTACAAGGAGAGAAAACTATAGACCACTATCCCTCATGAACAGTACACAAAAATCTTCACAAAAAAAAAAATACTAGGAAATCAAATCCAGCAATATATGAATAGAATACTACTCCGTGACCAAGTGGGGTTTATCCTAGAAATGCATGACTGGCTCCAAATTCAAAAATCAATCAATGTAATTCACCATATTAAAAAACTAAAAAGGAAAAATGACATGAGCATATCAAACAATGCAGAAAAATCATTTGAAAACATCCAGCATCGATTCATGATAAAAACTCTCAGCAATATAGAAATAGAAGGAAATGTCCTTAATTTGATAAAGGCCATCTACAAAATACCTACAGCTAATGTAATGTTTAATGGTGAAATACTGAATGCTTTCTCCTAAGATCAGGAACAAAGCAAAGATGTCCTCTATCAACACTCCTATTCAGTATAGTACAGGAAGTCCTAGTCAGTGCAGTAAGGCAGAGAAAGAAAGTAAAGACATACAGATTAGAAAGAAAGAATACTGTACCTATCTGCAGGTGACATTATTTTCTACATAGAAAATCCCAAGGAATTTACCGAAAAAGTCTTAAATTAATAAATGAGTTTAGCACAACTACAAGAGATAAGGCTAACTCACAAAGAAGATTATATTTCTACATGCTTAAACAATTTGGAAATCAAAATTAAAATATATATTTCATTTGAAATTTTTAAAAGAGAAATACTTAGGTATAAATTTAACAAAGCTTGTGCAGGATCTGTATGCTGACAACTATAAACACCGAGGAGAGAAATCAAAGGACATAAATAAATGGAGAGACATACTGGATTCATGGGTTGGAAGATCCAATTTAGTTGAACATGTCAATTTTCTCTGAAGAAATCTATAGATTTAATACAATTCCAATCAAAAGTCCAATAAGATTTCTGCAGATATAGACAAGCTGATTCTAAAATTTATTTGGAAAGACGAAGGGGCCAGAATAGCCATAACAATTTTGAAAAAGAAGGATAAAGTGGGAGAAATCAGTCTACCTGATTTTAAAACTTACTGTAAAGGAACAATAATCAAGGCACTGTGGTACTGGTGGAGGGTTAGAGACATAGACCAATGGATCAGAATATATCAAGCAATTGAGTCACAAAATGTCAATTGTCGACAAAGGTAAGAAAGCAATTCAATGGAAAAAGGATAGCCTTTTCAATATATGATGTTGGAATAACTGAACATCCATATGCAAAAGTATGCCACAAAAAGCTAAAGACAAAAAAAACTTGACCTCAGTCTCACATTTTATACAAAAATTAACTCAAAAATGGATCATAGATGTAAAACGTAAAACGATAAAACTTTTAGAAGAAGATATAGTAGAAATGTTTATGACTTGGGATCAGGGAGTTTTCTTAGACTTGATATCAAAAGCACAACTCATAAAAGAAAAAAATTGACAAATCGGACTTTATTAAAATGAAAACCTTTTGCTTTGTGAAAGACACTAAGAGAAAGGAAAGCTATAGACTGGGGAAAAATATTTTCAAATCACATATTCAACAAAGGACTTGTATCTAGAAAAACTCTTAAAACTCAATAGTAGGAAAACAAACAACCCAATAAAAAATGAGGAGAACATCTTGTTATAGTTTAATTCTTATAATCCTTAAAACAAAGGTACCTATCCTGATAGGAAACAAAGACCAATGCCTTTTGTTTGTTTGTTTTCAATGCCATTTTAAAATATAGTGCTTTCTGGATAATTTACATTACTGTAGATGGGAACAAAGTAATCGAGGTTTAAAATTAATTCTGTTTAATATTATAGGAAAAGTATAAACTAAGCATTTTATTCCCTTCAGTTTGATTTAAGTGATCACCTCTTCTAGAAAGCTTTCCTTGACCCTTAAGTATGAATTCCGTATTCCCCCACTGTGCTTTGCCAGGTTCCTGTGCATATCTTTATCAAAGCACCTTTCTTATTTTACAATATTAACCTGTCTCCTAAGGTTAAACCTCCTAAGGTTTCACTTTATTCCTAAGCCCTAGCACAGTAACTGGAAGGTAGTAACCACTCAGTGTGTTTGTTGAACAATTAAAGACTTGTAAAGAATAAATAAAAATTATTGATGAAATAATAAAATAACAACAACACTAATAAAATCTGATAATATTAGGATGCTTTTAGAATGGTCCCTGACACATAGTAAGTATGCAATAAATGCTCATTTATTCAACAAGTATTATTGTAGTTTTCCTACAATGTATGAAGCACTGTTCTAGTTGATAGGTAAATTACATGCATTTTTGGTTATAGCCATTAGAGCAAAAACAACACAGACCAAAACCCTCGCCCTCATGAAATTTACATTTTAGTAGGAGAGACAAACAATAAGTAAAATAAATAGGTGAAATATGTAGTTTGCTAGATGGAAAAAAAAAGGCGAGGGGCAAAAGACTTAAACGTCTATGTATGTTCACCAAAGAGGAAATAGCACATGAAAAGATGGTCAATACAATCAGCTATTAGGAAAATGCAAATTAAAATCACGATGAGATACTACTACACAGCTATTAGGATGAAAATAAAATCAATAGCAACAAAAGCCTGACAGCATCTACTGATGGCGGCGTTGTGGAGCAACTGGAACTCTCATTTGTTGCTTGGAATATAAAATGGTACTCAGGTAAACAATTTGCCTGTTTCTTATAAAGTTAAACATATACTTACCATATGATATGGTATGATCCCCCTCCTAAGTATTTACCTTAGAGAAATGAATTTTATGTTCGCCCTAAAACCTGCATGTGAATGTTTATATCTGCTTTATTCTAATCATCACCTAACAGTGGAGACCACCCCAAAATCCTTCAATGGGTGAACAGATAAACTGAGTACATTCATACTCTTTAGCATTAAGATACTATTTAGCAATAAATATTATTGCTAGTAGAGTATGAACACTGTTGAGCAATAAAAAGGAATGAAATACTATCATTACATGTAGCAACATGAATGAGTCTCAAAGACATTATGTGGAGTCAAAGAAGCCAGTCTCAAAAGACTGTATACTTTATGATTCCATTTCTATGACATTCAGGAAGAAGACCAAGTGAAGGAGTAATGGAGAACAGACCAGTGGTTTCCAGGGGTTACAATGGGGGGAGAGCGGAACTCTAAAGGGATTTTTTAGGGTGAAGGTGATAGAACCATCTGTATCTTGATTGTGATGATGTTTACACATAGGACTGTACACACACACACGTCAATTTTACTTACTATATGTTGATTTAAGAAAAGAAAGCCTACTGCGTGCAGCAATGAGGACCCAACGCAGCCAAGAATGAATGAATAAAATAAATAAATTTATGAAAAGAAAAGAAAAGAAAAGAAAGTCTATATCTAGGTAGGACCTCTGAATCCATCTGAAAGAGACAGTTTGTCAAGATTCTGTGTTCCTCAACTCAATTCCAAAGGAGAAAACAAATATTATTAAGTCAAATAAATAAGTTTTAAAAAAACAACAAGAATAAACAAACCAAAACCACACCTTCTATATGCAGGCTCAGTAACTCAAAGTCAGAGTTGATTTACTAGGTAATTATCCTACACAACCATACAATCATGCTTCAGGTTATTACAGCAACAGGCTGAACTGAAAAAACTAGGTAAGTGTGCTTTCTGATGTGAAATTGTTACCATTCACAGGTTTACTGTGTTGTTTTTCTTCTTTGACTTAATTTCATTTTCTATTTCAGGCTGGATTTATTGATAAGCACTCTGATAAGCTATTTTTGTAAAAAAAAAAATAAAAGAAGTGTGTGTGTGTGTAAGAGTTCACAGTGGGTTACGAGTGATCTGTATTTTCTTTTTGCCTCTTAGTGTTTTTTTAAAAATTTCTTTAATGAGCATGTATTACTTTATAAACCAATAACCTAAATAAATTATAAGAACTCAAGTCAATTGCTAACTAGAGTGTCTCCCACATAGAAAATTTTTTGGAATATGTTTTATTTTGTAGGCAAGAATGGGCTTAGTTACTCTAGGTATGATAGTAGTGGTTGTAAAATGGGTGCTTCTAAAAGGATTTCACAGTTCCCTTAAAAAGGCTGTGTAAACAACTTGGCAGTTCCTCAAAAAGTTAAACATAGAATTACCATATGACCCAGCAATTCCACTCCTATGTGTATACCCAAAAGAACTGAAAATAGGTATTCAAATAAGTACCTGTACACTCATGTTCATAGCAGCGTTATTTATAATTGTCAAAAGCTGGAAACAACCCATATGTCCATCAACTGATGAATTGATTAAAAAAATGTTGTATATCCACACAAGGGGATATTATCCAGCCATAAAAAAGAGTGAAGTACTGACACATGCTACAGCATGAATGAACCTTGAAAACATTATGCTAAGTGAAAGCAGCCAGACAGAAAAGGTCATGTATTTTATGATTCTATTTATATGAAATATTCAGAATAGGTAAACCTAAAAACAGAAGGCAGATAAGTGGTTGTGAGGTGCTAGGGGGAGGGAAGAATGGGGAATGACTGCTTAATGGGTATGGTGTTTCCCTTTGGGGTGATAAAAATGTTTTGTAACTAAATAGACGTGATGATTATACAACATTGTGAATGTATTAAATGTCACTGAATTATGCACTTTAAAATGATTAATTTTGTGTTCTGTGACTTTTACCTCAATTTTTTTAAAAAGATGAAGTGTGTCCCTGCAATCTTATTCACATTTGCAGCAAAAATCTTTATTTTTCAGGGAAATTATAAAGGATAAATATAGTTTAGCCCGTATCTACACAGTTAAGAACTCTGAGTGGCATGTGAATTAATAAGTGATATGCACTTTTTGGAAAGTGATCTGAATAGTCTTAAAATGTTCAGAGGAATTGAGTAGTCAGAATGGTTACAAAGCAGCATAATGAACTCCCTTTGTACAAGCTTTTCAATGCTCCTCATGTGTGAAAGGTGTCTACAAATATTTAATTATACCAAAATCCTCGGTTGGCATACATTCTATTAAGCTGCTATTGCCCTAGTGGTCCTTGCAATTCTTGGGATGCTGTGCCTGTCGAAGGTACTGTTTTGTTGTGATGTTGGCCTAAGGGTGAAGGGGAGTGGGGTGTTACCTACAAAATTTGACTTTGGGGCCTGGAATGTTTCTAAAAATTTTGAAATCCCAGGCTTCTCTCTTCACTTAATGATGGCTCTTTCAAACATCTAATTTTCTTGAAAATTCTTGGGTCATCTTGTTTTTCCTTTGAAAGTATGTAAAACCTTGTGCATGATGCATACCAAATGATTACCCTTTAATGATCAATACAGAGTCCTTTACTGAAATTCACTGTTTGAATTTTCCATTTTCATGTTATTTACTCTTAACCATGATCCTGAAAATTTCAGGTAAAAGTCCTGAGCTGGCTATTCTCTGCCCTTTCCAGATTCACTCTTACCTTTTTCCACTGTACCCTATGCCCTGGCAGGCTGCCCTCCACTGATTTCATCAACAGGCTCCCAGAGCCCCTGGCTTCCTATAGGGTTCAGCCAATGGGAGGCACATGTAGGAGGTCAGAGGGCAGGGGCAGAGAGAAGCTGGGGTAGCTATTCACCTGCCTGTGCTCTCTGCAGGCTGTGGGTTGACTATGGCTGTGTTCTGTGTTGTGTTCTTACAGAAGGCCGTCACTTGTGCTGTGTGACCCTCTCCTACAGCTACAGTCACAGCCATAACTTCAGAGACAGCGTTTCCTCCATTCCAGATATTTCTCTTTCTTGCCTTTTCTGACTTATGGGTGGTAAAGGTTCCACACTGTTTTTAGTTCTTTGGTTCTATACCATCCCTTGCTGGTTTCCCTTAGCCCTGCACAAAGGACTCACTACATAGTTTGTGGGGTCCAGTGCAAAATGAAAATGCAGAACTTTTTGTTCAAAAACCACAATGGATTTCAAGATGGCGACCACAAGGCATTAAGCAGTGCAGGACCTTCTAAGTGCAGGGTCCTGTGTGACCACACAAGCTGCACATTCACGAAGCCTGCCCTGACTGCACACTATTGTAAACAGTACTTACCATAAATGCTCCTCAGTTACCTGTTGAGTGTGCCACCCATTTCCTGCCAGGATCTTTTCTAATACAAGGTCTTAATGGTTCTCTTTCCCATTTAAAAAAAATGTGACTCCATTAGGGGTTCTGGAAACGTAGCTGTTATCTATACTTAGATTTAAACACTCTGCAATTTAAAACTTTTTAATAGATTCGCATCTGCAGTAGGAAATTCACTTATTCTCTCTCTTCCTCACCCTTACATGGAACAAAGCCACTCATTTGGGAACCGGTGGGGGCCACCGCAGCCCTTGAGCACTACCCGCCACGTGCTGGTACCGTAGTTGAAATGTGTGACTCCCAAGCATGGCTTCTGGGCAGGTGCAGGAATTTTTAGCAGTGATTTCAACCATTGAGTTGCTTTTTGATTTTTATACTGGATACAGAATCTACTATCCTAGTTTGTTTTTTTTCCCTCTCTTCAAAATAAGACTTAAACCGAGAGCTTTCTCATAGCCTTTCTCTCTCTGGCTAGAAACTTGCCTGAGATAGTGATCTCTTAGTATTACTAAACAAACACCAGTTAGGCCTCCTGTCTTGAGTAAGGCCTGCTCTCTCAACACCATCCTTAACAGACTTGGGGGTTGAGGTGACAGTCAACAAATTATGCTATCTTATTGGTTTCAAAATGGGAGTCCCATAAGCCCTTCTGTGCCAGGACTTTTTGCTTTCATTGCTTTGGTTGTTACAGATTCAGGGATGGCAAAGAAACATGAGTCTGAGAAATACTCTACAACTATAGTGTTTCACTGCTTGCATTTGCCACAGACTTATTTGCGCTTGACCACTGAGCCTTCTTCAACAACTGCATTAGTTACATCCATCACTCATTTCTAAAGCACCCACCGACTTTTTCTACCCTCACAGTCCCTTGATTTGGTCACGTTGCCTCTCAGAGTCTTGGATAGAGCAGGAAGCAAAGTTGGGATTTTCTTTCCATGCCTTTTCTCCCCCATTTCTCCATGCCTCCAGTTTTCCCTGTTTTTAAGAAGCGCTCCTGAAGAGTCACCTTTAATGTAAAGTACTATACGGAAGGGTTCACTTCTTTGAAGAGTTACCAAATATACTGTCTCATCTTTTCTCTGAAATGCAAATTTTCTCTCAAGGAGGACAAACTTGCATTTCAAAAGGGGGTCATATGAAAAAAATAATTCCAGCTGTTTAAATCCAGAGCACAGAAAAATTATTCCTAGAACAATACACAGAAAGTTCACTGGGCCTGAAACATTTCATTTGGTTGTGAATTGGCTGCAGTTCCATTTCCATTCAGTTTTGATCTGTTCTTGAGTTAGGCAAATAACCAGTGTGGCCTCAGAAATGATCCTTCTCTTGTGAAAGCCAACAACATTGTTTAGACTTCTAGCCTGGATGGCTGGAAGGGGCCTGAGAGGTCTTATAGCCAAACTACAAATGAGGAAACTCAGAGCAGTTCTGGACTGGATGACAGAACTGGTAAGCACAGAGTTGAGAATTTTGCCCAGTGCATCAGATTCCTAATCCATGCCATTTTGAAGTGGCTCTGTGGAGACACATTTTCAGGGAAAATTGGCTCCCAATTTTAATTTGCCTCTTCCTCCATCACCCAGTCCTGCCATTTTCCTTCCTCTACATTGTCCTCTGAGTGGTTGAGGGGCGTCCTTAACAATCACCTGTCCACCTTGCTCTCTGCAGTGTTCATTTCTGCCCCCTCCCTGATTTACCTGCCAGACATAAGTGTTGCTCTGAATGTCTCACAGTAACAAAATTGCCATTTTTGCATCTCTACTATAAGCCAGTACTGTATTTCAACAACTTAAAAAATTTCATAGTACATATTTGTCACAAATTAGATCACAAGCAAGTTTTATGTGTGTACACATACATATATCCGTATGTATCTGTCTAAAAATGTGTATACAGACATACATGTATCTATGCATATGTTTGTTATCACTTAAATGTATAAAATCAATTGTTTGTCTTCATTAGTTAACAGTACTGAAAGAGTGTAAACTAAGAAATCAAAAATGAAGACTAATTACAATAAAAACAAACTAAAAAAAAATTTCAGAGTTACTGATAACATTTCATAGTAATTGAATAAGCCTTATCATTCTAAATTTCAGTGCTTTAAAATAGAATTATTTTACTTTTAAATTTATTTCAGACTTATTTGAAACATTTCAAACATTCAGCAGAAGTAGGGTGAACAGTATAACAGACAGCTCCACCAATTATCCGTACTTTGCTAATCTTGTTTTATTTATCTTTTGGTTTTTTGGGAGGGGGCTGGATTATTTGAAAATAAATCCTAAACATACTTTCACCCCAGCTTCCTCATTATGCATTCTAATAGATAAGAACTCAAGAAAAAATTTAACCACAATACCATTATCACATGTAACAAAATTAATAATTTCTTTTATTTTTTAATTTTTAAAAAATTAATTAATTTTACTTTTGGCTGCATTGGGTCTTCGTTGCTGTGCCCGGGCTTTCTCTAGTTGCGGCAAGCGGGGGCTACTCTTTTGTTGCGGTGCGCAGGCCTCTCATTACACAACAAGACTTCTCTTGTTGCGGAGCACGGGCTCTAGGTGCGCGGGCTTCAGTAGTTGTGGCACGCAGGCTCTAGAGCGCAGGCTCAGTAGTTGTGGTGCACGGGCTTAGTTGCTCCGTGGCATGTGGGATCTTCCCAGACCAGGGATCTAACCTGTGTCCCCTGCATTGGCAGGCGGATTCTTAACCACTGCGCCACCAGGGAAGTCCCATTTCTTAACATCTATATCAAGTCCACATTTTATTTCCCTGATTATCTCAAAGTCTTTTAAACAATTGGTTTATTCAAATCAGAGCCACACAGGATCTAAACATTGCATTTGGTTTACTATGCCTTTTAAAAGCCATTATTTACACACATTTGATTTTCACTTCATTTGACCAATGAAGAATGTATGGTCCCAGTTCACAGGTGGGTGAACTGGGGCCCAGAGAGGTTAAGAAACCTCCCCAAGTTCTCATTGCTGGTAGGGGCCAGACCCAGGACTTGAATTAAGGTCTGCCTAAGTCCAAAGACTCCATTCTACTTCCCCTTCAGGCTACCAGAATTTTCCCGTGTTGCAGAGAGGCAAGAGGCCTAGTGGTTAAGAGAGAGGGTTTGGGCTCAGGTTGGTCTGGATGCAAATTGGAGCAAGTTACATAATCTCTCTGATCCTCCACTTCTGTCTGCATCTGTAAAATAAGGTTAATGATGATGGTTTGGGGCTGATTAAATAGGAGAAAGCATGTCTAGTACTTAGCACAGTGACTGGCACATAGAAAGCACTCAGTAAACCTTAGCTATTATTCCTAGCATAAAGGAGGAGAAAGAATCACAAAATGGTTGTTTGCTTTTGTCAGTAGCTCAGGAATTGTGGTTCATCATTGTTACTACAACTTGTTTAGGATTGAGGCTGAAGGGGTGGGGCGGTTGGGAGTAGGGTGTTGATTCTGCCTGGATTGGAGAAGGAAGCCCTGGACCTAAAAATTTAAGTAGGCATTCAAGGAATTCTCCTGAGACCTCAGCTAGAAAACAGTTGAACATGTCTTCTGACCTTCCACAGAGGGAAAACCAGTGGGGAGCAGACATGGTGGGAGGGAGACTTCTCAATGTTTATTCGAATTTGGAACCATGTAAATGCATTAAACCAATTCCAATAAAATGAATTGCATTTAAAAAAAAAAACAACCTTCTTTTACCATGGGGTAAGTGCTGAGAATGGGAAAACTAGGATTTAATGACAATAATAATAGTAATAATAATAATCCCCTTACAATTTTTGCAGCCCTAGGAGGGCTTTGGTCATCTAAGTCAGGTTTTGCACCAGGATGGGACTATTTCAGCTTCACTCTGATTTCAAAGATCTAAGGTAATATTTTAACTTTAGCTATCCTCCCTCTGACACTCATTCTAAGAGTCCAGAACCAGTGCTCCCAGATTTGGAGTTGTCTTCAAGCATATGCATTGTCAAGGGCTGAATCCATTGGCTAAGTAAGGTCTTTGCATGTACTGTCTGTGCATTTATGGGTGTTTTCCCAGTTTATTAGGCCCTAAGTTGTTTTTGATGCTAAGTAAAGACTCTGGGGTGGGGCTCTGATTTTCTAGAGTCCTTGGGAAGGGAGGGGACACATAACCCCACTCACAAATAATCAAGAACTTGCCTAGACTCTGTTCTAAGGCCTTTACATACACGAACTCATTAAAACCTCACAATAACACTACACTGCAGGCACCATTATTCTGATTTTACAGGCGAAGAAAGTGAACCAAGTGAGGTGAAGTAACTTGCCTAAGGTCAGAGCCTGCACGACTAACCACTAGGCTTACTATCTCTCTGTTGGCAGTGGGCCAAGCATGTAGGGGTCCTTTGAAGGTGATGCAGGCGTCCTTGGCTGTGCAGCAGCAGTACTTTAGGTCCCAAATCCTTCCTTCTAGTTTAGGACCAAGAAAGACCAGGGTGTCAATTTCCTCATTGACCCTTGGGCAAGTCACTTACTCCCTTCCAGCCTCAGGTTTCTTATCTGCCTCAGGGAGGAGTTTTAGATGAAAAGACCTCTCCTTGCATTAAGAGTGTGGGTGTGTGCTGGGGGTGGGCGGTATAGGGGCTGAGGTTTCTGGGCGGTACTGCGCTTCTTTTCCTAGGTCTCTTGAGGAAACAGGGTGTTTGGAGGTTTTGTCCTAGTCAACTCCCTCCCAGGAGGTCGGGCCCCCAGTCAGTGATGGCGCGCAAGCTTGGCTATGCCTCCTCCGCTTGGAAAAGGGCCGCCACTGCGGCCAGCTCCGGCCAAAGCCCGGCTGCCCGGAGGTCGAGGGTGGGTCTTTTTTCCCTGAGGGAGTTAGAGCTGAGATTGTATCCTTAGGAAGGCTTCTTGGAGGTAGTGACAGTTGAGTCAAGTCCTGAAGGTCTAGCAGGAGTTAGTAAGAAGAGGTGGAGGGGGAAGGGTTACCCCCGGCCCAAACAACAGAACAAAGAAGCACTACCCGGCTTACAGTATGGGAGGAGGAGCTGTGAGAGTGGAGAGGTCTGTAGGGGCGAAATCGCGCGGGGGCTTCAAAGCTTTATTCTAAGAGCAATTGGGAGGGGTTTGAAGGAGGGTACTCCGGAGTTTTAGAAAGACTCTTCTAGCCATTTGGGAAGAATGGGTCGGAGTGCGGCAGGAGGCTATCGTAGAAACCAGTCGGGTTGGAAAATGACCGAGGACTGAGGAAAGTGGCGCTGGGGGGCGGAGCCGAGCATCTGAGCCTTTCTCAAACCCCACGACACTGTGCGCTGTCCCTCGACTTTCTTTGCTTATGTGGAAGGGCCCCATAAAGGGCAGGGCACCGGCCAAAAGCTCAAAGAGCGAAACAGCGCAGAGCCCCCTCTTCTTTCGGGGGCTCTCTGGTCCAGGTGCCCCAGAATTGGTAGGGCTTTGCGGGAGAACTTAACACTGCTTAAGATGGAGAACCGTTACCCCTCAAAATACACAAAAACCTCGGCCGCTTTTGGCAGCAGCCTCCTCCGCCCATGACCTCATGCTTTAAGCTCCCATATAGCCTTCCCCCGCCCTGTCCACACCCGGTGCCCGAGTGGGGGTGGGGTGAGGGGACAGTGGCGAAGGTCTGGGTAGAGGGAGCACCTTATCTATACTGCGCGAAGATTTGGGGTAAGGGGCACAACGATTTTCCCATACCGAAAAAAGCATGGTTTAACTTTCTCTTGAGCAAAAAACACTCGCTGTCTTGTGGGACCTCCCCGAGACAGATGCCCCGTACCCGGCCCGAGGTAGTCTATTTAAGCCCAACCATCTTTGGTTCACGTCTCCTTGGACCAAAGAAGCCGCCTGGAAGTGCTGGCGTCCCGGGCTGGACCGAAGGGGGGCCGCGCCTTCGAGGGACCAGGGGGCTGTCGGGCTCTCGCCCCCCTGGCGCCGCCGAGGTTTGAACCCTTGGCTTGCCTTTCAGCCCGCGCCCTGCCCCCTGCTCGCAGCTGCTCTCGGTTTGGGTGCAGCGGTTTCCCCCGCAGAGGAGGAGGAGGAGACTGCGCGAGGAGCGACTCCCTGCTCGGGTTTCCGCACCAATGCCGAGCGGCCCCAGGCGGCCCCCGGCGGCAGGCCCTCCTCCCCGGCACCACGTTCCACAGTCATGGCGCACGAGGAGGGGCGAGCGCGCGCCGCGGCGGCACCCGCGCCCCTTCCCCTCCCCTCCGCCGCCCGGTTCCGGCCCCTCTCCTAGGCAACCTCCCTCCCCGGCCTTCAGCGCCGCGGAGATGGAGACCCCTCCCCAGAGGGATGCAGTTCCAGCGCCGTTTGCAGCACCCCCTCCCCGCCCCCATCGGGGCGGAGGGATGGAGCCGCGCGCTTCGCGAACCTCCAAGCCCCTTCCCGGGAGCCTCAGCCTCTCTCCCAGCCCCACCGAAGCCGGGATGCAGCGGGGGGTAGGCGCAGACCGTTTCCCCTAAGCCCACCTAGACCTTGGCATCTTTGCAACCCCTTAAAAAATAAACATAAAACCCAAACCCCAATCGTTAGACTGCAAAGCGCGTTACAATAACCGGGACGGCTACGCAGGAAACAATCCTGCACTGGTCCGGGTCTCAGGCGGCAGCTTCCCGGCCACGCCACCTTCTCCCGGGCCTCGATTTTCCGGCCTCGCCAGGGAGTCTGCCACACCCCGGGGCTGACAGGTCCCTCGCGGGGCCGCAACCTGGTCCGCACCCCCTGCCCCATCCACGTCCAGAGTCTCGCCAGCCTACAAAAGGTGCAACCTCACGTACAGGCAGAGCACACAGATAAGGTCGGCAGCGCACGCCAGGGAGGCTGCGAACAATGCGCCGGGTGGCCCGCGCCGGCCAAAGCGCGGCGCCCCGGGGGATAGGGGGCGCGGGCGGGGGCCGCGGCGGAGGACCCGCCGGCCGCGGCGCTGGACACCTTACTTCCTGCTTCCCCGCCCGCGGCCAGACCCAGCTCTGCGGAGGGATATCTCTCCCCTCCTCTGTCCCTCTCTCTCCCTTCCCCCGCCTCCCCTCCTTTTTGCTTCTGCTCCCCCCGCACCACCCCGCCTTTCTCCTTTTGCAAGAAAATAATTTGACAGTCGATTTGCTGACAGGGGAGGAATTTGCATCCTGGATTAAAAAAAAAAAAAGGCCGAGAGGAGCTTGGGAACGGTTGCTAGGGGTGGGTAATGGGTGAAAAAAGGGGGCTCCGGGGAGCGGATAAGGAGGGTTAAGGGAGGGGGCGAGGGTGGGGAGCAATGAAAAAGGTAAGGCCAGGTTACAGCGGCTCGGCCCCGAGTGGGCTGCGGCCGGGGGAGGGGCGAGAGATACATATGTATTTCTGTCTCCCTAGCACACCCCCTTCCCTCTAAGCGATGGCTGAGAGGCGGTGCATGCAGATGGGGAGTAAGTTTCCTGAAGGGGAGGGTGGATGCACGCGCGCGGCCCCGCGCTGCAAATTTCCACCGGGGAGGGAGAGTGGCTGGATGCAGAGAGTTTGGAGTTGCTTGCGGCGGAGGGCAGGAAGGGGAGCAGGGCCGGGAAAGGGGGCTGGCGGGCGCTATATCTGGGAGTAAGTTTCCAGGATCAGGAGAGCCTGCACGCTTTCTCGCTAGTAAGTTTCTGGCTGGGGAGGGCGCGTGGGGAGGAGGAGAGGGAGGGGTGCATGTATATAGAAGGGGGGGAGGGGGGAGCAGATTTCCTGCGGGGAGGCTGAATGCATATGGAGAGTAGATTTCCTGAAGGGAGGGTGGAGGCGTAGACGGACCGAGTAAGTTTCTTGCTGGGGTGGTGGCGGAGGTGGTGGGTTGGTGCTCTGGAAACCCGGAGCTTCCTACCCTGGGTGGGGGAGCACGCTGTTCGCGGGGTGGGGGCCGTGAAGGGCCAGGTTCCCCGCTGGGGAGAGGGGCTTGCATCTGGGGAGTATGTTTCCTGGCGGAGCGATATTTGTTTACAGGCTGAGGGCAGTACAGTAAGTGAGTAGCGCTTCGAGAAGGCGGCTCTGACATAAATTAATATTGAAATTACTCCATCAGCTCTGCTCGCCCCCCCATCTCACCCCCCAAGCGAAGACTGGTCTTCTTGTCGGATTGCCCATGCACTTGTTGCAGAAACAGCCAAGGTAGGCAAGAAGCTTATTAAGTTTCATTTTTTAAAAATTAGTTGGGGGATGCTCCGTGAGAAGACGGGGGAGGGGAAGAGAAAAGTAGGGGGACGGATTAGGAGAAGTGTCCCCCCACTTCTTTACTTTCAGTATGTTAGCAGGGCCTTGTCTGCTTGCCTTCTTCCCTCTTCCCTCTCTGCGCTGCAGAGGAGCCCAGCAAAGGGGGGAGGGGTGAGGTGGGCGCTCTAATTGGCAGACCCGGCTTAAAGGGGGGGGGGGGCTTGCAACTGAAGATTGTGTTGTTATAAAGCCTTCATTATTCCAGCCAAGAAACCGCAGGACCCTAGGGATGTGCCTTTTGGGGTTTTTGACATGATGCGTATGTGTATGTGTACGCTCCTGAGGGCTCTTCGGGGGCTGGGTACTCCCCAGAAGTTAAAGTGGCCACCCAGATGGGAGAAATGTGTAAGGGAGTAAACCTGCCCCTTGACTCCCCAACTTCAGTTCGGGAGACTGTGAAGTTACTGCCGGTGGTCTAAAGAAATAGATGTTAAAAAAACAGCATAAAACCACCCATTCACTGGCAGAGGCCGAGAGCACCTGGCGGGCAGCCTCTGGCCAGCACTGGGCTGGAGCATGTGCGCCTGCCATCCTTAGGTTAAAAGAAAATGACTTCTGGTTCCTGCGTGTGCCTTCGACTGGCCCGTTAGAGCCAGCTTTGTGGAAACTCTTCCCCACACTAGACGCGGCTTTGGCAAGTGAACGTGTTGAAGCGGGTTGCTAACAGCATGGCCCCGGCTGTCTTGTGAAGTGCATGGAAGTGATGTTTAAGAATGACGGATCCAGGGATGGCTGAAGAGTTCTTTTAAAAAAATGCCGGCTGTTTGCACTTTTTTGCAGGCCATGGAGCAGAGCTTTAAGAAAGGAGTTTTAAGTTGTCTCAATTGGTACCAACCTTCTGCATCATAGACTGTCTCAAGAAAGCAGTCTGGTGATGGAAAATGTGGTTTTGGTGCTCGCTGGAAGGATAACAACCAGGAGTATTCAGCCCTTAACTAGTTAACCAGCCCTCTTTGCTTCTCTATGCCTCTTTTCCTGGTCCTCAACCTACTGGTTTCTGCAGATGAGTTGTAGGTCTTGGCTGTCAGGTACCTTCATTAGGCTGGGAGCTTTATTTATTTCCTTCTTTTTCTTTTTTTTTTTTCTTTAATTGAAGTATAATTGACTTAACAGCATTGTGTTAGTTTCAGTTGCATAACATAGTGATTTGATATTTTTATACATTATGAAATGATCGCCACCATAAGTATGCTAGGAGTTTTAACTTGGCCAGGATAATTTTAGCACCAGGGATTCAAACCCAGACAAGTTTAGTAGAGTCAGGGAGTGAACACTAGGCAGTGTGGTTAACTAAAGTTAGTTAAGCTTTCTGCAGTGCTATAGACAGGCTCAATACTAGCAGGGGAGAAAATGGGTTTTAAATAAAATGATCTCTTTACATGTCACTGATGGACAGTGGTTTTTTTTTTTTTTTTCTTTCCTTTCTGTCATCAGATTTCCAGATTGAGAATTTGATTTTTGGCAACTTGAGAGTTGAGTTAGTTGGGAATTCAATATTATTGCCACTTATCAAATGTTCCTAACTAGGCATTCGTTAAACAAATTAGCTATTATTTTTCCCCTGCTGAAAATCCGCTTCTGGTTGATATCTATGCTGGGAAGGTAAACAGAATCTTTATGTGTGTTTATCCTAAGGTAAGGGAACTGTTTACATGTCTACCCTCCAAGCCAAGAGTAGTCATTCAGTTTTTTTTTTTTTAATTTATGATATTTATTTTATTGTCTTTCTTTGGCCATTAATCAAGTCACAGTAGCTTTTTTTTCCCTCTTCTGCTGAGAATGTTCTGTGGTAATAAAGGTTTGAAGGCCCATGAATCATAATTCATTCTTTTAAAAATATTGTCAGGATTTGATTTATAGGAATTGATACCGGGAGTGACACACCTCTTTGGGCTCCGCCCTTTTAGGCATGTCCATTTTCGCCAAAGAATTGTTTAAGAAGCCAGCTTAACATGTCAAAAAAGAGCATTTCCCTTCTGCTTTATGGGCACTGAGAAGATTAATTTTGCAGGTTCCATAGTAAGCATGGGTCTTTTCACAGCTTGGTAAGCAGGCTTCCACATAGCAGGCATGTGGTAATATCACATAGCATTTATGTGAGCTTGCTGTGAAAACACTTGTTCTATGAACTGTGTGGAAAGTACTCAGTTTTGCCTCCATTAACCCACTTGGGCCTGTGGTTTTTGTCGAGGTGGGAGCTTTCACTGTAAGAGAAGGGACAGACTGTAGTGTTCTTTGCTGCTTATATAATAAAACGTGTGGTCACAGAAACAAGCTTACTTAAAATTCTTTTTCTCCTACTCTGATGGGTGGATTGGTCATAATAATTGAAAGCATCAGAGGTTTTTTTTGGGGAAAGTCTGAGGATTCTCCGTAAAGTTGATTAATCAGAACATGTTAAAATTGTGTTCAGCAGTTGGCTCAGTTTACAGTATTTGTAAAATGACAAAGAACTTTTAAGGTGGTTTTATTCTCAAGGCAGGAGCACAGCGTCACTGGAAGAAAAAGTGGGGAGGGTATCAGTGTCTAGCCATTTCTGGACTTCAGAGTTTTTATCTTAAAAACGCATGGTTTGATCCGTGAGTTCCATCCATGTCTGAAATTCTGTGACTCAGTCTTGTGAAGAAAAGTCTCAAGAGATCTCCACTGTCTGTCTCTTCCTGGGCCAACGGCCAAATTGCCTCACGGACTTGGGTGAGTTGATTAACTTCTCTTTTTGTCTTCTCCTGGAGAGAGTGGATTTACACCTTGGCATTCCAAAAAGGACTCTTGAGTGGCCTGGTAATTTTGACCGTCAAATGCAAGAAAATGCTTATTATGAAAGTCTGCCACCGTCTTGGGAAAAAAAAAAGAGTGCATGGTTGAGTCCCAATTATACGTGCTAATAGAGAGTGGGGCATATAATCCCAGGCACCAAAAATAATTTCAGTTCATCTTGGAAGTTTTCCCCTCCAGCCAGTTGGTTCACCTGCCTAATTATGCCTGGTCAAGTCTAAGGTTAATTGAGCTGTTAATCCCAGGCAGCAGGGGGAGGTAGTCTTGGGAGGAGTGGGAGACCAGAAAGCCTAGTGTGGCTTTACCCACGTTTCTGTGGAGAATTCACATGTGGGTAATTGGGATTTGGTCGTATATTTGTGATAAGGTTCAAAATAGTGATATTGTATTATTGTCACTTCTGGGATATCATATATTTCACCACGGGCACTTTTGGAGGAAAAGCTCCTGATGTTTTTATTGACTTTGAGCATTGACATTAGAAGTAAGGATCCAGACAAGTGGCTCAGACCCCAGTCAGTAGAGATGGGTGCTGATTGCTCTAAAAGCAGTTGACTTCAGCTTGTTTTATTTCTGACTTCATGAAACTGTGTGATTTAGGGAGGAGAATCAGCTGGAATCTTGTGGATTAATAATATTTCTGAATTTGCATGTTGGAGGGGAACCAATGAAATAAAAGGGAAACTAAAACATAGTTGATTTCCTTTGCGGGGAGAGGGAGACAAGAGCAGCTGGAGTCCAGATATTGGCATGTTTTTCAGCAAGGATACTGTGGCATCTTAAGGAATAGCAGAGTCCTGGTAACATGAGTTTGATCCCATGGCTCTCTTCTGGGTTAAAGAAAATACACACCAAAAAGCTTCTGTGGTATTTTCTAAAGATGTTTAATTTCTCAAGGCAGCTGCTTATAGGGTCTTCTGGTTAATTGGGGTTTACTGAAGAAACATGATTTTTACTTTTTCCTCATGGAAGACAACAAGCTGGGGATGAGTGGAGTATACTGAGCTATTGGGCTGTTGGTTTAGCAACATTAAAAACATACTTTTTTGACAGAGAGGAAGAGGAAAAAGAACTTGTGTACCTAAATGGTAACCAAGGGCTTGTAGGAGGTTAACAGTTACTTTCATACTGTGACTGGATCTGGTTTATTCATGCGTACATTTGGCAGCTACTTATTGAGCACCTACTATTTGCTAAGCACTGTGTTACCGCTCTGGGTATACACTGATAATTAAAAGACATAATAATCAAAAAAAAAAAAAAAAAGAAAGAAAAGACATAATAATCATCTTCCTCTACCCATCCACCGCCTAGCCTATAGTCCAGAGGGGAGGCAGACATGTAAAGAAATATATCTTGCAAAATGTGGTAAATGCTCAGATGAAACCACAGGGAGCAGTGACCTGCAGTTACTTAGTTAAAGTAGCCTAGAAAAGCCTCTCTGAGGATTGGGGGTGGGGGAAGACAGAGAGCATCAGGCAGAGAGAGGAGGGCCTGTGTGGAAGGACTTTGGCCTTGGGGTGGGGGGGACTAAAAAGAGGCACAGGTGGACAAGGGGGCAGGTGGAGAGGGCAGCATGAGATGATCGTGCAGGTCTCGGGGCCTTGGAAAGGTTTGGCTTTCATTTGAAGGGTAGTGGGAAGCCACTGGAAGTTTGCAGTGGGAAGTGACACCCCCTAACTCGTGTTTAAAGGGGGTGGCATTGGTGGAGAGGGCAGGTGTGGAATTGGGGAATGCAATAAAAAGGCATTTGGAGCAGGCCAGGTGGGGAGGTGACAGGAGGTGAATGCAGGGGAGCAGGTGGGTGTGAGATGCTTATTAGAGGTAGAATGGGCAGGGCTTGCTGATGGATTTGGTGGAGGTTGGGGAGGAGGAATCTAATAACTGTGGTTTCTGACTGAGCAGTTGGGTAGATATGGGTGGTGCTCTTTGCTGAGATGGGGGCGAGGGAGAGTCTCGGGGAGCAGAATCAAGCGATTTCAGTTTGGACACCGCTAAGTTTGAGATGCCTGTTAGACTCAAGGTCGAGAAGTTAAGCTTGCAGTCTGATATAATGTCCAGCGCCAGAGGTATGGCCAGGCAGGAGATAAAAATGTGGGAACCATCAACTAAGGGGTGGTATTTAAATCCAGGAGACTGGATGAGGTGCTCTAAGGAGTCTGTTGAGAGAAGAAAAGGCTGTGTGTGTGTGTGTGTGTGTGTGTGTGTGTGTGTGTGTGTTGGGTCAGGGTGAGTGTTAAATGTTTCATGAGTTTAAGGTCAGAAAAGTCACCACTGGATGTGGCAAAATGGAAGCCATTATCGACTTTGCAAAGAACAGTTTGAGTGGAGCAATGGATTGGGTGAGAGCAAGATCGGAGGGGTTGGGAGGGGAATAGGAAGTGAAGAACTGGGAGTAGCATGTGCAGACAACTTTGGGGCAAAATTTGGCTGTGAAAGGGGGGCAGAGAAATGGAGGGGGAGCTTGGAAGCACATGTGTGTAGAGGGAAGGGTTTTGGGGGCGGTGCTGCTGGTCTGTGTGTGTGATGATGGGAAAGACTAGTGGAGAGGGAGGGATTGTTCAAGAGCAATGGGTTGGGTCACCTGAGCAAAAGCCGTTGAGAAAGTCTGTGGGGAAGATCTGGCCTTGGCTGGGGGAGGAACACTTCCTTCATGATGACCGGAGGGAAGATCCAAGAAGAGTGAAGGTGCAGGTGAGGGAAGGGTGGGGAGCGGTGCTGGGGCACAGGCGCTCTGTCTCTACAGGCTGAGGCCGCGCTAGCCTTGGACAGGGGTTTGGGCTCGGGCTTTGACACCAGCCAGAGATGACAAGGGTTAAGACTGCATCAGAAAATTGTACTGCATTTTTCTGAACATTTGACTGCATTACTGAGCAGTACAAAGGAAAAGACCGAATTCTTTTGCTTGGGGAAAAGAGTCTTCAGTTAAAGTAATTTGGGCCTTAAATTAGATTTATTTGAAAACTATGATTGGGAGAGACATCTGTGATTTGCAGCCCTGTTCAAAAGTTGGTGGCCACTGTGTTGTACGTTTTGAGCAAGGGAAAAAAAAAAAAAAAGGCGAAAGGGCTGCTTCTACTTCAGGCGGCCTTTCACAGAAATAGGCCATAGACTGCCCTGGTGGCCCCAACGATGGGGTCTGTATGGCAGGTGAGTGGGTGAGCAGAGAGTCGGAAGACCTGGGTTGGGGTCCAGCCCCGTCGTATGGCTCTGGACAAGTCAGCCTCCGAGTCTGTCTCCGCATCTGTAAAAAGAGGGTGATACCATCTGTCGCCTCTTCTCCGAGAGTTGTGAGGACTGAATCAGATAATGTACGCAAAGTGCGATGTAAACTGTAAGAGGCATCGCACACAGGCGGCAGCGAGGTGCAGTGATCTTCAGCCGGATCTCCTTTTAGATGTGAAACCTGACAACCAATGAAAAACTGCCGTGAGTTCCCTAAAGCTTCTGCTAAAAACCCCGTTCACCGTGTGTACTCTCACTCTTGTTCCCTCCTTGTAGGCACTTTCTGTTTGGGGTTTTCAAGTCCTCTGTGATTTCTTTCAGCGAAACTGGTCTTACTGCTGGAAGGCTGGCATCAGAAAAGCTGGCTGTGAAATGCCAGTCTGTATAGGTTCACACTCTGATTCCATATATAGAATTTGAGACCTGCCCACTCAAAGGTCCAAATGAACTTGGTTTGTGAGCTTGGTGCAGGGGAACCTTGAACCCACCCAAGAATCCCAACTGTGGTCCAGTGGTCTTAGCAGTGATCCATTTGCCTTCCAAGTTTGTTTTGCAAATGAGAACTGTTCTATAAAGCTGAGTCTATCTTACAGTCCTTAGCCTTTAGTCTTACTGTGTATGCTGGAAAGTCATTTCTAGTTTTAAAAAGCAACCAATGCTTTTTACTAATTGGACTCTGGCCTCTGCCTAAGAGGGTGATGCTTTATTTATTTATTAAAATTAATTTTTACTATGAAAAAACGTTAAACACACACAAAAGCAGACAGACTAGTATGATGAACTCCGTTGTGCCCATCACCTAGATTCAGCAGTTAGTGAGATTTTTGCACACCTGTGGATAAGAGGACTTCTTCCTGTATTTGTAAAATAAATACAAGTTATCAGTTTTGAGAGATCAGTGGGACTGATATCAGTTTGGTTTCATAGAGAGGGAAAATAACGAAAAATCAGAGAGTGAGAGAGGAAATGGGTGACGTCATTGTAATAACCAGTGTTTACATAGCATGTTATGGGTCCAAAGCCTCTTTGGCATGTCTTATTTTAACTGTCTTGCAACAACCATAGGAGGTAGATATTATTTTCATTTTACAGCTGAGGAAAGTGAGGCTCAAGAAGTAGAATTGAAAAAATATAAGTAAGTGATTAACCCAGAGTCACATGTCCAGCCAGCATTCAGAGCCCTAGTTTAATGCCAGAATTTGAATGGTCTCCAAATTTTGTGCACTCTCAGATAATGCTATATGGTATTCAATAAGAGATGTGGTACAGAATATATGCAAAGGATCATGGAGACCAAGAAGATCATCTGGGAATTTGGGGCTTAGAACTCAGCAACCTTAGCTGGAAATACTCAGATGATTTAAGCATGTTTTGGGCATTACATTTGTCAAAAAATTGAATTGTCTGGCTCGTGCTGGAGCACACAGCTTTAAGGCTGCTTCAAAATGAAAGCCCAAACTTGACTTTAACAGATCTAGTGGCTATTCTTCATTAGCCTCCTATTCTCAGCCCTGTCCCCTCTGTGGAACCCCTCCGTGGTCATTTCTGGAGATTGTGGCCTTTAGTCTGCAGGCTCTGGCTTTGAACACACGGGGCCTAGAGCAGGTTGCCACCTGGGTGAGGCTTCCTGAGGGCCCCCTAGGGTTCTTTGTCGTTACAGAGGCTATAACAGAGGCTTCTCTGAGAGCCTCTCCTCATCTTTGGGAAACCGCCTCCAACCCAGCTTCTTTGGAACATTTTTTAAAAAAGAAAAAGAAAAAAGAATGGAGTTGATGCCCAAGGAGTTGGGTTTTTTTTTAATCTTTTTTTTTTAAACATCTTTATTGGAGTATAATTGCTTTACAATGGTGTGTTAGTTTCTGCTGTATAACAAAGTGATCAGCTATACCTATACATATATCCCCATATCCAAGGAGTTTTAATAGGAGTGTCATTTGAGTTCCCTCTGTGGTCATCACAATGGAAGATACCAAACTCTCTTAAAATTCAGCTGAAGGCTACCCGTAATGAACTGATTCTCAAGTGCTGGGACTTGTTCACTTCTCTGTTTTAGTTGGGTGAATACACGTGAGCTGAGGGGTTTTCAAGGGGAGCCGGTGTAGGTAAGGACATTCAGTGGTCTCTTTCCTTTTGAAGAGTCTGAGCTTCTTTAGAGACCAGCATGGAATTCCAGCAATTTCACTGTGCACATACTCATTCCTTAAGTCTTTCTTGAGGGCTCTGTGTGCCTGGTCAGGGGCCAGACTGGGGGGTGGGCTAGAGGGAGGATGCCCTTGGGCTCCTGCAGCCCTTGGCTCACAGGGCTGTTGTCATCCTGACCACTGGGCGTGTCCTTGACTCTTTCTAGACTGCCCTGGGAGGGCAGAACTGGGTCATCACTCAATTTTGCACCCCCATCACCTAGTACAGAGCCTGGCGCTAGTTAGTACAGTATAAATACTTACAGCTCCTTTGTTGCTTTGGTTTTGCCTCTCTGGTTCTCTCGCCATCGGTTCTCGTTGGAGGGAGAAATCCGGGCCTCTCTGCCACCAGGGTCAGCTCTTGCAGCCGCTGAAGGAGACCAGACTGGAGAAATGTTTCCTTCCCCCTTGCCTTTCTGGCCTGGCAGCCTTTAGCTAGGGTGGTTTAACACAGATGCAAATGTGGCCCCATCCCCCATCTCTTTTAATAAGTGACATTTTGTTGAATCACTTATTCAAGGCCTTATCTATATTTCTGTCTGTGCTGGCTTAGTCAAAATAGGAAAGAGTGAATATTAGATTCCTTCGCCCATCCCCTCCTCCCTCCCCTTTAAGCAACTCTACGTAAGATTCCTGATAGGGGAGGGGTGATGTGTCCTTGAAGTAGTAAAAGCTGCCTGCAGAAAAAATGTGGAGGGCTTTGACTTGTAGCGAATGCTGTTTTTCAGCAGCTGTGATTTTTCCATTTTTCTTTTTCTTTCTGTTTTGATTAGTGGAACTCATTGTGCTCCGGGGTTGGGATTGCGTTGGGGGAGGGTGCAGAGGGAACAACATTTACTGGGAGAGCTCAAGTTGGGGAGGAGGAAGGAGAGAAGGGATTTATTGAAAATATATGTCTACTTCTGCTGTGATAAAGCAGCAGGCATGTAAAAATGCAACCGGGAAATCATTATTGTGGTAATGTAGGCAGAGCTCTGCTCTCTCATTAACGGAGCTTAGCCCACGTGGAGGAGGGGCTGCCTGGCTTCTTTGAGGGTTGGGGTATTCAGTAATAGCGGAGACTCAGGGGATTGTCCCCATCCCCCAGTGCTCACCCCCTCCAGCTGCCTTCTCCTTTCTTTCTCCAGTCAGTTTGTAACCTTTTAAAGGCCGCTTGTTGGATTTCATGGTCTCCTTCCTCACCCCTGCCACCCCAAAATGCCGTGAGAACTGTTTAATTTTTAAAGTTAGAGGGAATTAAAATACATTTTCCCTTGGGGACTCGAGGAGATTTTTGGCAACACATTGTGAGTCAGAGATTGGGTTATACCCCTTGCATCCCAGGGAGCATCACGAAGAACCGACTTAGGGGCTCAGGAATTTGCATATGCCGTGGGGTACCAAAGTGAGGGTTCCACATCACTTTAGGAGCAGTAGCTACTGCTTATAGACAGATTACTGTGTGGCTGGCCTCGTGCAGATGTGTCAGGCATTTCATCTGCACAACAATTGTAAGAGGCAGATGTGATGCCTACTTTACACTTGAGGAAACCGAGGCTTCGAGCATTTCAGCAACGTGTTGAAGGACATTCAGGGGCTACGTTGCCCAGCTGGTCTCCAGACCTAGGACTGACTCCAAAGACTGGCTCCTGATCACTAGGCTATGCTGCCTTTAAAAATTGGCTAGTCACCTTCCTTGTATAGGTCTCTAGGTTCTAGGAACTTGGGGAAAATAGAGCCACCCCAAGGCCTGCCAATGACAGTTAAGGGTACAGTGCTCAGGACAGTCATGAGAACCTTTCCCGAGCTCCTGGACAGAGCCGTCATTCTAAGGAAGGTCAAGTTTAGGGGCTCACATCTTTGTTAGAAGAGGTGAATGCCCTCCCCCCCATCCCTGCCAGGCTGTGGTCCCTTTGCTGACAACTCACTTGTTCATTAGGCATTTACTGACTGCCTCCCATGTGCTGGGATTTTACCAGTGGCTAGAAATACTAGGACAAATAAGAGAAGGTGCTCAGAGTCTAGTGGAGGACTGTTACGAGGACACATAAGTAAGATACCCAGTGATGCCTGCCTAGAAAAAGACAAAACTTCAGAAATAGTAAGTAGGAGGGAAGTCTTCAGAGAGAGGTGGTACTTGGGTGGGTTGTGTGGGTCCAGCGGGGGCTTACAGGTAGACAAGGGAGAGGAGACAGCTGATGGCCTGGTGAGTATAGGAAACCACATACAGTCTGGCCTTACTGCAGCACCACTTCAACTTCAGGGCTTACCTGTCTAGTTTCATTTTCCATCGCCCTCAGTTGAATGCTCTAGAATGGTGCCGTCCAGCATGGTAGCCATTAACTATTCATGGCGAGTTAAATTTAAATCAAAAATAAATAAAATTAAAAATTCAGTTCCCCAGTTGCACTAGCCATGTGTCAAGTGCTCAATAGCCACACACCGCTAGTGGCTGCCATATTGGAGAGCGTAAATGTAGAACATTTCCATTAGTGCAGAAGTTCTGTCAGATAGCACTGCTCACAAACTTTGCTCTGAGGTGTTTTTCAGCATGGAATGTTCCCTCCATTGCCCCTCACCTGGCTCACTCCCACTTCCTCCAGAGGCCTTCCCTAAACAGCCCGGCTGGGCTTCCATCCCACTGTCCATCTCGACTGCAATGCTCCCTTTCTGTGTCTGTCTCCCCAGCATGACTTTCAGCGTCTTAAAGGCATGAACTAGGTCTTGTTCATCTGTGTCATGTCTTGTTTATCATTGTGTCCCCAGCACCCAGCTGGGGCCCGGCACCTAGGGAGTTCTCAATGGCATTTGCAGGTGATGAAGCTGGAGGAGCAAGCAAGGGATTGGGCAGGGGGGACCCAGTGCCACGTTATGGAGCTTGGTCTTGACCCTGTAGGCCGTGGGGGAGTCACTGAAGGGTTTGGGGTGTGGGAGCAATGGGGTCACGTCAGAGTTATATATTAGAAAGATTACTCTGAGAGGTGTGGAGGGCAGGCTGGCTTGGCTGAGCCTGCAGGCCAAGAGATCAGTTAGGAAAGTGTTAGAAGCACAAGGGCAAGAGGGCTAAGGGTCTGGACTTCGTAGGCTGTGGCAGTGATGTTGAAAGAATAGCATCACCATCTTGCCAAGTCAGGGCCTCCTACCATTTCTCTTTCCATATTAGCTGCTCTTTTCCATTTCTGAGGGAAACTGCAAAAAGAATTCCCTTTCACTTCTTCTGGGTCCCCAATCCCTTTCCCTTTTGAGGCCCCCGGCCACGTACTCGGAAACCTTCCCTGTCCACTCTCCACTTTGTTGGTGGCTGCCCTCTTTCTACCTCCCCTTCCGCCCTGTGCCCACCTGTTCATTTCCCTCCAGGGAATGTCTCACTCTGGGTCGTCCCATGTCTGAATTTATGATCAAATCTGAGCAGAAGCGCAGAGCACAGAGGCTGGGGTTTCAGCCTTCTGTCTTTGACAACCCATGCCAGGTTCTTCTCCGAGGACACTTTTGGGGGCTTAAATTTAAGAAGCCTGTAGAGAGTTTTGAAAAGGAGTCTAGGATGTAACTGAGATCAATCCAGTGTCTCTGAGATAGTTAAGAAGGAACCAGGATGGTGGAGTTTAGAGAAGCATAAGAGGATTCTTTTCTTTCGGAAGGTGAGGCTGTGTGCTCTGGCAGTGGTGACCTCGCATTGTGCATGTTTGGGGATAGGATGCATTTCAAAGCGTAACAGCTACCTAATAAGTGCAAAAGCATGCCATCATTTTACATATGTTACCTCATTTAATCCTCAAAGCAACTCCATGAGGAAGGCATTATTATCCCCATTATACAAGTGAGGAAATGGCGGCACCGAGGGATGTAGTGCTTGGGCCTGAACACGCTCTCAGCTCTGCCCCAATTGTTCTACATGATTTGAGGGAACGGTTGGTGGGCAGACTTTTGACCAGAGCTGGGGTGGCGTTCATGACCTCGGGAAAGTCACTTCACCTTCCTAAACTTCGATTTCCTGAGATAGTCACATCTAATTGAATGGGTCATTGGGAAGATTAAGGGCAGAGTATATGTAAAAATTAGCACCTCATCAGCCAGAGGGTAACACGTATTTGTGGAATGGAAGAGTCCATAGTCTTGGCTCATCCCCTTTCCCTGGTCAGAATGTCATGCTCAGATTTGCAAATGTTCTCCTGCTTGTGAAGCCTGGAGAAGACATGATTCAAAGCTTCTTTAGAGCTAAGACTTTTTCACTGAAATCATGTAAATGGTAAGTGAAAAGAGTACATAAAACTTTCTTTTGGAGAAGGAGACTATAAATAGTACATGGTGATCATAGGGAATCCAGAAAATATCGACAGTTCTAAGGAAGAAAATAAAAATTGTCTTTAATTTCTTCCTGTGGGCTTCCCTGGTGGCGCACTGGTTAAGGATCCGCCTGCCGGGCTTCCCTGGTGGCGCAGTGGTTAAGAATCCGCCTGCCATTGCAGGGCACACGGGTTCGAGCCCTGGTCCGGGAAGATCCCACGTGCCGCGGAGCAACTAAGCCCGTGCGCCACAACTACTGAGCCTGTGCTCTAGAGCCCGCAAGCCACAGCTACTGAGTCCGCGAGCCTAGAGCCCGTGCTCTGCAACAAGAGAAGCCACTGCAACGAGAAGCCCGCACATTGCAACGAAGAGTAGCCCCTGCTCGCCGCAGCGACGAAGACCCAACACAGCCAAAAATAAAAATAAATAAAATAAATTTATATAAAAAAAATCTTATATTCCTTCCTGTTAACATTTTAATAATTTCCATCCAGTATTTTTTTGAGGCAGTGTAGTCTAGTGATTAAAACTATAAGTTCTGGAATCAGACTGCTTAGGTTTGAATCCAGGATCCTTCACTTACTGGAAATAATAACGACGACTTGTTAGGACTGGGTGAGATGAGATGAGGTGATACATGTAAAACATTTGGGGCTGTGCCTGGCAGACAGTAAATTCTCAAGAAACATTAGCTATATATTGTGCTTTAAAAATAGTATGGGGGTTATCCTGCATATGCTTTAATATGTAGCTCATTAAATGTTCTTGGGAAATATTTTTTCTAAAATAGTTGTTTAGTATCCTCTTATTTAGATTCTGTGTTCAGTAAATATTTATGTAGCACCTACTGTGTACCAGGCACTGGGTCCCCTAATTTAACTAGTCATTATTATTAGAAATTTAGGACTTCCCTGGTGATGCAGTGGTTAAGAATCCACCTGCCAATGCAGGGGGCACGGGTTTGAGCCCTGGTGCAGGAAGATCCCACATGCCATGGAGCAACTAAGCCCGTGTGCCACAACTACCGAGCCCACGTGCCACAACTGCTGAAGCCGGTGCACCTAGAGCCTGTGCTCCACAACAAGAGAAGCCACCACAATGAGAAGCCTGTGCACTGCAATGAAGAGTAGCCCCCACTCGCCGCAACTAGAGAAAGCCCACGCACAGCAACGAAGACCCAACACAGCCAAAAACAGATAATTAAATTAATTAATTAAAAAAAAAGAAATTTAGCTTGTTTATCATTTTTGATTATTATAAATAGTGCTTTGATGAACATAGATCATAGAACATAGATGTACATAGATGTTTGATCACATCTCAGATTATTTTCTTAGGCTAAATTCCTGGAAAGGAGAATTACTGTGTTAAAGAGAGTGGGCGTTTTTAAGGTTCTTGATAAGATTTCCTAATTGTTCTTCACACAGTTTTAAAATTAATTTTCATTTGCACTACCGGCATATGAGAGTACCCACCTCACCCCATCTGCCCTAATATTATTGTTTTTCAAAAAATGGTCATTCTTGTGAGCGTGGATTACTCTCTAAGCAATATACATTCCTTTTCTGGGGCGCAGTTTTTTTCTTGCTGCAAGGTGGAGTACAAATGTCTCTTGCTTGATGACTGTTATTATTTATTTATTTTTAAAATTTATTTATTTATTTATTTTTGGCTGTATTGGGTCTTCGTTGCTGTGCGCAGGCTTTCTCTCTAGTTGTGGCGAGCAGGGGCTACTCTTTGTTGCAGTGCATGGGCTTCTCATTGTGGTGGCTCCTCTTGTTGCGGAGCACGAGCTCTAGGCATACGGGCTTCAGTAGTTGTGGCATGCAGGCTCCGTAGTTGCGGCACACAGGCTTAGTTGCTCCGTGGCATGTGGAATCTTCCCGGACCTGGGCTCGAACCCGTGTCTCCTGCATTGGCAAGCGGGTTCTTAAGCACTGTGCCACCAGGGAAGCCCCTTGATGACTGTTATTAATTTAGCAAGCTCTTTGGATTTCTGTTGTGGAAAGGCCATGCAGATGACTTGAATTACTCTCAAAAGCGACTCTTTCTGCCGAGTTAGAATTTCCTCATGCTTATTGAGAAGGAAGACTTTAGGAGAGCTCTTTCTGTCACGAAACCCAGTGTGAGTGAGCAGTCATTCCGTGCCCAGGGCACAGGATATGTCAGATAGCTGGTCTGTAATCGGTAGACAAACAGTAGTTTTAGAATAAATGTTGCTAATAATTGACTGCAGAAATACAGGGTCTTGGTTCAATTTTCTAGGAATTTGTTCTTTTTGAACCTTTATAAGAAAATGAAGGCTACTTTCACCTCCTGCAAGTATAAGAAAATAGTGTCTAGTGTTATATGAAACCAAATATTGAGAAAAAAGTTTTTCTACTGAAAATGCCAAAAAGTATAAAGATAATGAAAACCAGTCAGTATTCCATCATCTTGATAGAACCTCAGTTTTAAAAAATGGGGTTTCTTTCTAGTATTTTTTTCAATATATATACCTTTGCATAGTTGGATGCTTTGTCTGTGATTTTGTTTTTTTGTTTTTGTAGAGTCTACCCTAAAGTAGTATTTTAACCATTTCCTGGGCATTGCAAGCTCCTTAGAACACTTAGACTTCTATACCTCCTATACCTTCATATTGTCTTTTGAGGTCTTGTTGTGATTTTAATTCTCATAAAGATTTTATCCCATAAAATTATCATAATACAATATAAAATATAATTCAAATATAAGAGACTATAAGAATATAAAATTATCATAAGAATTTAATCCCATAAGATATTGTTTTTAAAAATTAACAATATTTTAGATTAATCCACATATTTACTCTTTTTGGTGTTCTTCATTTCTCCCTATATAACCATGTACATACTTTCAGATTAATTTTCTTTTGTCTCTCCTTATTGTGTGTGTGTGTAATGTGTCTGCTGGTGTCACAATTCTCTCAGTTCTTGTGTCTGAAAATGTCTTTTTCACCTCTATATTTGGAGGATATTTTCACCGGGTATAGAATTCTAGCTTGTTTTTTGTTTTTTAATAATCCTTTAAAGATATCATTCCATTGTCTTCTGCCTTCCTTCATTTCTGTTAAAAGTCATCTGTCAATTTTATTATGATTGCTTTGAAATTAACATATTTTTTTTCCTTTGGCTCTGTGTTTTTAACAGTTTTACTATGAGGTGCATAAATATGGTTCTCTTTGTATGTAAACCCCTTGGAGTTTGTGGAGAGCTTCTAGAATTCATGGCCTGGTGTTTTTTGTCAGTTTTAGAAAAGTCTTGGGCAGTTCTCTTCAAAGGTTGCTTTGCTCTACTATTTCTCTCATCTCCTTAGACCTCTGCACATGTGTTAGACCCTTTCATGGTAGCCTGTGTTTCCCTGAAGCTTGTTTTTGTAATTTCTGTGCTTTAATATGAATATTTTTTCCTACTGTCCTGTCTTCCAATTCACCCACCATCTCTTCTACTGTTTCATCTATTTAATTCTTAATTTGTTTGTTTATTTTTATTGTTTGTAAATATTTTATTTATAATAAAATATATCTTTGACCGTTTTTAATGATTGTATTTTTCTCTTGGTTTGGTCCTTTTCCTGACATGCTTGGTCATTTTTGTCTGAATGTTGGGCATTTTACATGGAAAATGTAGAGGCTCGTATGTTGTATCTATCACCTTGATTCAGTCAAGGCTGGTTTTTCTGGTTTGCCCTTACTTGTAGGATGGGTGTTTATTAGGATCCCCCTTTCTTGATAGGCCCTGATATCCAAATTTTGTCTCCCTGCCCCTGTGAAACTACTAAAATCTCTAGATACCTTTTAAGTCTTTTAATAGCTTCTTGCTGCTAGATTCCCAGAGTCTAGCCTTGTACACACACGGGTTAGGTGTCAGCAAATGCCTTCAGCGGAAATTGCTGCCGAATATTGAGCTCACTTATGTGTGGTTCCTTTTCTCTCGGATCTTGGCCTCTTAAATCCTGGATATTGTCATAGCCCTGAGCTCCAGTTTTTGTCTTCTCAGTCCAGGGAGGAAGCTGCTGCAAGCTTTAATTTGCTGCCTTTTGTTTCACTTTAATGTTCTTTCTACCAAATCGGCAAATGTCCTGAGGGGAAGCATTAGTACTGATATATATCTCACAAGCTTCCCTTTCCTCTGAGACCTTGGCCTCTCTGGTCCTAGCTGCTTTATTGTACTCCTATACCTGCCAACAGTTATTATTATTGTTATTATTTTGTATTTTATTTACTTTTTATGGTTGTTCTATACAGGAGGGTTAGTTTATTAGCAGTTATGTCATAATAGCTGAAAGTGAAGTCTAATTTTTTGTATCCTTTATTATTTGACATTATAAGTATTTTCCATGTCTTTAAGAAAATCTTCATTAGGTGATTTTTAATATCTGCACAAAACCCCTTCTTGGGCTTCCCTGGTGGCGCAGTGGTTGAGAATCTGCCTGCCAATGCAGGGGACACGGGTTCGAGCCCTGGTCTGGGAAGATCCCACATGCCGCGGAGCAGCTGGGCCCGTGAGCCACAATTGCTGAGCCTGCGCTTCTGGAGCCTGTGCTCCGCAACGGGAGAGGCCGCGATGGTGAGAGGCCCGCGCACTGCGATGAAGAGTGGCCCCCGCTTGCCACAACTAGAGAAAGCCCTCGCACAGAAACGAAGACCCAACACAGCCATAAATAAATAAATAAAAACCCAAAAGTTTAAAAAAAAAAAAAAAAAAAAAAAAAAAAACCCCTTCTTATGGCTTTTATAATCTACTCAACCATTCTACTGTCAGATACTTAGGTCATTTACCATAATATTCTTATGTAAGTAATGCTGCAATCTTTGTGTCATAATACTTTATTACTATTTTAAAAGTATGGAATAGGAATTATCAGAGTTGAAAATATTTATCAGTAGTGATTGTTTTCATGCACATGTCATGCACAAAAATAAAATATAGACTTTTTCTCTCAGATGTTTTAGAAAGATGCTATCCTTTTTAAAGAGTGTTTTTCCTTCTTTTTTTTTTTTTTTTGGCCTTGCTGCCCTGCTCGTGGGATCTTAATTCCCCGACCAGGGGTTGAACCCGGGCCCTCTGCAGTGAAAGTGCCAAGTCCTAACCACTGGACTGCCAGGGAATTCCCTGTTTTTCCTTCTTTAAAAGTATTCATTTAATGTTTACCATGTGCCAGACATTCTTTTACATGCTTTATAATACTAACTTTAATTTTCCTAATTAAAGCCCTAGGACACAGGAACTAAATAATGATGAGGAATCTGGGGCAAGGGAGGGTAAGTAACTTACCCAAGTTCACACAGGTAACTTGTCTAAGGTCATGCACTCTTCAGTGGCAGGACTGGACCGTGCATTCTGGCTCTAGATCTTGCGCTTTTAGCTATTACACTATACCATCTTGAGCTAATTGTTATAATTCTACCAATTTTAGCTTATTCCAGGGCTTCCCCAGCCTTTTCTTTTTAAAAATTTTTATTTATTTACTTAGTTTTAAATTTTTTGGCTGTGCCACGCAGCATGTGGGATCTTAGTTCCCCGACCAGGGATCGAACCACGCCCCCTGCATTGGAAGCACAGAGTCTTAACCAGTGGACCGCCAGGGAAGTCCCCCCGAGCTTTTTCTTAATTGGGCATTTATTTTTTTTCTCCATGTGGTTGCTGGGGGATGAGTGTGAATGTGGGGACAATTTGGAGGAGGAGGTGCCATGGACAGAAGTTGCTATTGGGCCTGGGCAGTGTGGGGGCAGCTTACTTTATAGATTGGCCAGGTGAGGTTGCCCGGTGGCTTATAGTGAATCTCTTGGAGATCTGGTGTGGCTTTAATGACAAGGGAGTTTCTGCTTCCACCTGACAGGCTAGTGTTTGCTGGGCCTTTGTAGTTTAGAGTAAGAGTAAAGGAATCTGTCTCTTTCCTCCCTTGACATCAGGATGAAGAGTAAAGAGGTATAAAGAGAGGGCTCTCCACTGATTGGAGCATCAGGGCAGCCACGGGGCAGCAGGGATTGGAAAGCTTAAGTGCTTTGGACCTAGTAAACTGGATGGAGTAGATGAAGAATAAGGGACCCTAGAAGCAGTTGGGCTCCTGTTCCTTTGTCTTTCTGCCTCTCTTTGGAGCCTTCCGTTCATTCCCACGTGTTTCCCTGTCTCTCTCTGTTTGTTGTTGTATTTTCCTGGTACCCGTTCCCCTCTGTTACCTTCCTACCTTCCTTCCCTTTGGGTCTAATATTGATTTGAGGGAGAGGTAAGTGTGGGGCTTGCTGGTTTTCTTAGAGTTGTTTGAGTTTGTAATTTACAGTGATTACTCAGAGAGGGCTCTTTTTTTTTTTTAATATATTGCTATTTTAGTTTAAACTTTTTAAAAAAATGTTTATTTATTTATTTATTTTTATTTGCTTGTGCTGGGTCTTAGTTGTGGCAGGCGGGCTCCTCAGTTGTGGCTCGCCGGCTCCGCATGTGCAGCACGTGGGCTCCTTAGTTGTGGCTCGAGGGCTCCTTAGTTGTGGCAGGCGGGCTCCTTAGTTGTGGCATGCAAACTCTCAGTTGCGGCAGGCATGTGGGATCTAGTTCCCTGACCAGGGATTGAACCTGGACCCCCTGCATTGGGAGCGTGGACTATTAACCACTGTGCCACCAGGGAAGTCCCCAGAGAGGGCTTTGCACGAGAGATGGTTTTGAGCCGTATTTATTAGATGTATCAAAGGAGGTCACTGGGAAAGAATGACAGAGTGGCAGAGAATTGCAGGGGATCTGTTCCTCCCTTGCTCATCATCCTTCCGTGGTCCCCCACCTCAGTCAGTGAAAGCCCGAGTCCTTAGAATGGTCTGGTGACACCCTGCCCCCTCCCCCACCTCGCTTTTGTGACATTATCTTCTACTGTTCTCTGCCTGCTCACTCGCTCCAGCCACATTGACCCCCTGGCTCTTCCTTGGACACACCTGCCATGTTCCTGCCTCAGGACCTTTGCCCAGGTTGTCCTCTCTGCTTGGATTGCTCTTCTATAACCCAGATACCCGTCTGCATTGCTCACTGTCTCCTCCGGCAAGTGTTTACTCAAATGTCTATCTTTCTCACTGAGGCTTTCCTCACCGCTGTATTTAACACCACACCCTGAATTTCGCATCCCCTTTATCTGCTCAACTTTTTCTTTTTTCCCAAACCCTTTAACTTTCTAACATTCCATTATAGCTTACCTGCTAATTATCTTTATTGCCTGTCTCCTTCCTCCTAGAATAGGAGCCCCAAGAAGCCAGGGATCTCTGTGTGTGTGTTCCCTGAAGCATCCTAAGCACCCAGAATCCTGCCAGGCACATAGTAGGCCCTCAGTAGGTGTGTGTTGAATGCTGGGTCCTTGGGGGGCTCTGTAGGGCCCCCAGCTCAAGAGACTTTCATCACATCTTATGATCTGGTAAGTCTCTTTGCCTGTAGGAATTTTTTTTAATTAAGATTTTTATCATTGTCATCCCCTTCCCCCTTCCAGTTCATTTAAGACTGTTATGAAACAAAACTCATTATCCTTCAAAATCTGACAGAGCTCAGGCCCTGGGGAAAGTGAGAGGGGGCGGTGGCAGCTTCCTCCATTCCCTTCTGTCCTTGGTTTTCTCGTGTGGTTGGTTCACTTAGGACGGCCTGAAGCCCACAGGGTCGAGGGGAGCAGGGGTCCCAGAGCTCCCAGGGTGCATCCGAGGGAGAGTCTGTGGTCAGCCAGAGAGGAGAAGCCTGCCTTCCTGCAGTGAAGGCTTTTCTTCAGTCACCAGTACCCAGGGCGGAAGGAAGAAGGAGGCAGGCTGGAGAGGAGAGGAGAAAGAAGGGGGAAGTGAGGCATGTTTTGTTCGGTTCAGTTGGAGGAATAACATCACAAGGAGAAATTAGGAGTGTGGTCCTCCTGGAGTGATTGTTAGTTTTCACTTAAAGTGACAGATGGATGTCATACATTTGTTCATCAGTAGTCATGGAGAGGCTGCTGGCATACAGATAGGCTAGAAGGGTCTGTGGGTCTGGGCTGGAGTCAGCTCTCCCATCACGGCTCAGCGGCTGCAGGAGAGGTGCTACCAGGGGACCTTGGGTGAACCCGGTGGCTCAGAGCCAGTGTGTTGAACTTCTCCTGGATCTGTGGGTCCCTGGGAAGTGGGAAGGCCCGCTGGCAGTAATTAATGTGTGTGGAAGGGAGGGAGGAGGCCGCAGCGGTTGATGAGGAAGTGGCTTCGACTCCTCCCAGCATTCTTTTCTAAACATTTCCCTAAATGAATCCATCCTTGGGCTTTTCAGAGTCCCGGGCAGGCCTGTCCTCTGACTTCAGGGGGGCAAGGGTTGGTTCTAGGCCTTGGAGCTTCATTCAGCTGTGAATCTCCTTGTGACTTTTGTGTTTTCCATATGAACAAAGGAAGGGAGCTTAGGGAGTAATACTCACTCTTGGATCCTGATAAGGATAGGCCAGTGTTACTGATAGGCTGTCACCATGCAGTGATGTAAGATGTGGAGATCTGGTGAAGGATGCGGGGAGCCTCTGCTCTCCAGGCGGGGCTTTCACCCTCTACCACCCCTCCACCCCAATCTTAGCATCTTATCTGCTAATAAAGTAGCAACACCAACTGATTTGAGTTTCACCTCCTTTCATTTCCTCTCTCCTGTCTTCTGGTTCTGGGGCCATAATGAACCAGCCTAACCATCAAAAAGCCACCAGCCTAACCATCAGCCTCCGAATAATCAAGCCTACAGAACTAAAAATACACGGTTGCATTATAATGCAGATGTACTGATAAATTAAGGGGGAAATTATTGAGGCTACAGTTGTCTACTGATGCGTTGTCCCAACCAGAAATTACATAGGAGATAAATAATTTCACCCTAGTTGGTTCTGGGCCCGTAGCTTACTTATTTAGAATGTAAGGCTAAGGAGGCCAAAATCCTGCTTTGAGCCCCACTTGGAGATTATGACAGCATCTTGACTGGTTACCTGGACTTGACGCCTACTTCTGCCCTCAGATGGCCTGCCAAGCCCTTGCCAGCTGTCTCTCACTGTAGCTGTACAGTGTGCATGACTTGGTGTGATCCAGCTTCAAGGCATTCCTCCTACTGAGGATGTCAGGCACCCTCCCCCTTTTTTTTTGTAATACAAAAGAACATATCTCCCATTTGCTAGGCATTTGTTGATGTGTGCCCTGGGTCAGTAAGGTCTTCGTTCTTATGTATTAGCTTGACTTAGGCTTATTTGAAATAATTAATTCAATAAAGATGATTGAATCCTTACTGTATGCAGAATACCAGGCTAAGCATTACATCAAGGATTGGCAAACTTTCTGTAAAAAGCCAGAGAGTAAAAAAAAAAAAAAAAAAGCCAGAGTTAATATTTCAGCTCTGTGGGCCATGTCTCTGTCCTGAGTACTCAGCTCTGCCACTGTAGCATAAAAGCAGCCACAGACAACATGTAAGTGGGTGAGTGGCTGTGTTCCCATCTAACTGTGTTTACAAAACCAGATGGTGGGATTTAATAGCAGGCCACAGTTGCTGACCCCTAGTCTGTCCCTTTCAACCCCTTTGTTAGAGACACAGCTATGAAGAAACCAGACCTGATCATGACCCTCATGGAGCTTTCATTCCACGTGGGAATAATTCTTTGCTACTGTTAATAACATTGCTTTGGAACCACACCTGTTATAAATAGTTGACAAGTAGCTTTTGGGGAGCATTGGAAACCGAAGTAACTATACTGAAGAAAGTTTCTAGTGAACACTCAGTTCTATTTATATTATCCACTCCTTGTCTGGGGGTACTGTGTGTACCTAATTTGGCATGTAGATCCTATTTTTGAGTTGCTCTTTTTCCCACTTAATGTAATTTTGCCTGCGTATTTCTATGCATTGGCCTGGATTGTATAATTTTAGTGGCCCCATAGTATTTCTTGCTGAGTTAAGGCATGTCATGTGTTGGGGGGGGGAGGGGTGGGGGGGTTGGGGGTGGGGTGTATGGTAGGCATTTGTTAGATGTTTGTTTCCAGTTGCAGCAAAAACCCTTTCAGAGTTGAAAAGGAGCTGGTTTCTGCAGAAGCTCCACTGGTGAGAACTGTGAATTTGGGAGACTCTGGGAGAGCTGGGTGTGGGTGATGTCCTCGTGCCGGCCTGCTGGGTGACACCCAGCCTCTTTCAGCCAGGGACCTGCTAGGTAAGTGTGTCATCAGCAGACATTTGAGTGACAGATAGCACAGTGACCTTTTACTTGAGCACCGCTCCACAAGTGCAGGGAAAGCATTTGTGGGCTGCAGAGCAAAACTTGGAGTCTGAGGAGCTTTGTGGGGGCTGAAGGGGAGGAAAAGAAGCCCGTGCAGAGAAGGTAGAAAGCCCGGGGAGGGGAGGTTGGCAGCAGGTGTGTGGAAAAGGCATGGGTTCTGGGGCCAGACTGCCCTTGATTTGACTCTGACTCTTGTCCCTTATATGCTATGACTGGGCACTTTCGTAGCCTCTCTGAACCTCGGTTTTCTGTGTTGTAAGATGGGGCTGTCATATCCATTCCATGGAGATGTTGGGAGGATCAGAATAGTCTAGTAGGCACATAATACAGTGACTGGAGTCTAATAAGCACGCTATGTGTGTGATCGTTGTTATTTGGTGTGAAGTGTGTGGCCCATGTTAGGCCCGCAATTCACAACAGTAGATGCTATTTTACTATTATTGTTATTGAGGAGGCACTAATTGCCCTGGGTGGAGACTGGACTTGACTCTGCCCTGGGTGGACCTTTCCCTCCCTTCAGTCCAGGTTCAGAGGTACCACCTCATCACCTCTACCCCTCTGAATAACTCAGTTGGGGAGGTCAGACCCCAACTGGTGAGCCCAGGCTTTTAACAAAATCAGATCAGAGCTTGAAGACGAACTGGATAGTCTCATTTACTCAGCTCTTTATGCATTCATTCATTCATGCGTCCATTCATCCATTCATGCGTTCATTCATTCATTTGCCATACACACAGGGGCCCTACTTTGTGCCTTGGTACAGTGTGCAGTGGTGAAGAAAACAGGCATGGCGATGGGCTTTAATCAAGTAATCCCACAAATGTTTAATTATAGACTGTGATAAGAGCTGTGAAAGAAAAATACAGGGCCTCTAGGTTGGGATCTCTGTCTCTTTTTATGAGACACTTAATTTCATTACTAATCAGGGAATACAAATCACAGTGAGATTCCATTTTATCCCCATTTGATTGTCAGACATTAAGAAGCTGTGCAGTAGCAAGCATTGGAGAGAATATAGATCCCTGTGGCCTCTTATGTGCTGCGGGTAGGTGTGTAAACAGATGCAACCCCTTTGGAAAACAATTTGGTATTATCTTGTAAAGTTGTAAGTGCACCTACTGTGTGACCTGGCATTTCTACTTCTGGGTGTAAAATCGTCATGAGAAACTCATTCATGTGGGCACAGGTGAGGTGTACTAAGAATGTTCTTTGTGGCACAGTGGATACTAGCAAAAAAACTGGAAACCCAGATGCTATCAGCGGGAGAATGGGTCAAAACACTGTGGTCACACGATGGGCTGTTATCTGGCAGCAACACGAATGCACATCTCCATGCAACGATATGAGTGAATCTTAGTCTTCTAAGGTTGGATTTATAAAAGCAAGACCCTGAGTATTCCATATGGCATAATACTTTTGAAATAAATTTTAAAGTCAACAAATATTTTAAAACACATTATTTAGGGGTACAGATATATATAATAAAGCCATAAATGTTGGGCGGTGGGTTCATGAAGCTTCGTCCTATGGGAGAGACTCTTTTGAATGTGTTTGTGTTGAGATCCCTAAGTGCAGGGATAGAGGTAAGAGCCAGGAGAAGCCAGCTCTCGTTTTGAAGGCACAGTAGACTTTTTTTACGTATTGCTTTGTAAACTTTTTTAAGCCTAAATTACAAAATGTTACCCATCAAAGTAGTGACACTAGGTGCATGTGTGTGCATTTAATTTCCTTTTTTATCACCACGAATGCATTTTTTTGATGACCACAAACGCAGATAGGATATGGGAAGCTGTGGCCGTATCTAATATCTATCGTTTCTTGCGTGTGCAAGGTGGTGCTGGGAGATCTCAGCTCTGAAGGGCTGTGTTTGCAGCCAGGTGTGAGACTCCTTGTCGCAGGGCCGCTTTTACCGTGAAGGGACAGATGTGGCTGGGTGATGAGGCCTTCTCGGTTTGGTTCCAGGGTTTGCAGGCAGAGCTAGTTCGGAGGTAAGTAAGAAGGGAGCACTTTCTGCCTGTAGATTTGGGCTCAAATAGGCATATTGAAACTCTTCCTAACTTTCCCTCTTCTTGTCGATGGGCCTTGAGGCATCCTAATCTTCATTTGTGGAAGGACAGAGGAGGGAACACCTTTGTATGAAAGAACCAGCTTTCAGAGAGGAGGTGGGGATGGGCTGGAGGAGACCAAGCTGAGTTCCTCTGGATGAAGAGCAAGCGCATCTGTTGGGAAGGTTCAAAAAGATGCTCTTATCAGGCTGCTTGATCTGAGGAGACACAGAAACCACCAGAGGAGCAGAACGGCTGCTAAATGAGCATGGCATCCTGGGCAGCGGTAATTGAAGGAGGAAAACTTGCAGAGGGAGGAAGGAGTCCAGAGGAGGGGATGCGGACGAAGAGGGATTGGGAAGCCGGATCACACACAGTGACTGCTCGAGAGAACAGGGGATGCTGCACGTGCTTGAACGTTTAACATGTGGAAGATGGAGCAGAGTTGTTCTGTGTGGTTCCAGAAGGTAAAGCTAGAAGTGAAAGGTGGAAGCTATAGGAGGAGGTATTTGGTCTTCGTATAGGTCAGGGTTTTTCAAACTGCAGTTTCCATTAGTGGGTTGTGCAGTCAATTTAGGGATTAAACCAGCACTTTAAAAAAAACGAAATAGAATAGAAAGGAAAGAATAAAATAGGAAAAAAATCTTGAGTGGATCAGCTGTGTATGGGTCGGCATTGTTTCTTGAAAATATTTGTTTGTATAAATATTTATTTATATGTATATATCGATATTTTATGTTCTGAGTTACGGTATAATGTCTTACTAGGGGTAAGGTGGAAAAGTTTGAAGGCCATTGTTATGAGCTACAATTAATAATAATACTTACGTTTATTGAGCACGTACACTGTGCAGGCACTTTGCTAAGTGCTTTATATACATTTTCTCATTTCAATTTTACGATGACCCTTTTAAGCAGATATTATTGTTCTAGTCTTAGAGATGAGGAAATTCAAGTTCACAGAGGCTAAGTGACTTTCCCAGTGTCAAGGAGCACGTAAGAGGCTGAGCTTGGAATTGAACCAGAGTCTGGGTCTCTTAAAAGCCTGTGCGTATGTCAGAAAGAGAAAGACAAATACCATATGATATCACTTGTATGTGGAAACTGACATAGGACACAAATAAACTTATCTACGAAACAGAAACAGACTCACAGACATAGAGAACAGACTTGTGGTTGCCAAGTGGGAGGAGGGGTGGGGAGGGATGGATTGAGTGTGGCAAATGCAAACTATTGTATATGGAATGTGAACAACAGGGTCCTACTGTGTAGCACAGAGAACTATATTCAATATCCTATAATAAATAATCATGGAAAAGAATATGAAAGGGAATATATATATATATATATGTATTACTGAATTGCTTTGCTATACGCCAGAAACTAACACAATATTGTAAATCAACTATACGTTAATTTTTAAAAAAAAAGTGTGACATAAAACCCTACCTGATTAAAAAAAAAAGCCTGTGCATATAATTATGACCATCCTCCACTGTAAGAAGAACCACTGGAGCTTCCCTCAAATGGCCCAGGCTGCCTTGAAAAGGGCTGGAAAAGTGAGAATTGTTGGAGCCTCTGCTGGGTGGCCACCTGTCAGGGACAGTGGAGACAGGGGGATTGTACTGGATCATAATAATCCCCCCTGACATTCTATGGCATAGCCCAGGATGCCACCTGTCCCTCTCTAAGGTCAATTCCAACTCTGGGGTTTCTTTGATTATCAGTTGGAATGTGATTTAATTAATAAATAGATTTAGATTTGTTTAGGTGAGATTTTTCTTTTAACAAGTTTTCTCATTTTTCTGTAATGAATGTACATTTATTTTATGATTGTAAAAAGTCATTAAAAATGAAATGTTTTCTGGAGTGAACACAAATCAATTTTATAATTTAAAAAAGTCATTGAAAAGAAAATAATACTACAGTGCAACAGAAGACTTTAATTAAGAATTCTTGCTGGCAAGTTTGTGAAGACAGCTGGCAGCTTGCTGCTCCTCCTCTTGTGTGGGCTGGGGAAGCTGTGTGTGGACCACAGGAGGCCACTGGTGGATAGGTTCTCTATGGACTGCAGCTTCTCATCAATTGCCTGGACCAGCCCACCCTCCCTTCACAGAGCAGGATGAGGCAGGGACCATGGCTTGGGGGAGCCCCTTTTCCCTCTCAACTATAAAGTAAAGCTTCCATTGATTCTGTTTAAAGCTGGAAAGGATCTTAGAAGCCATCTCCACTAACCTCTTTGTTTTAGAGAAGAGAAAACTAAGTCCTTTTCTTAGGGGATGGGACTTTGCTTTGCCCTTGACCCACTACATGGGGAGCAGAACTGGACCAGCTCTCAGATGGGTTATATTATGTTGCTTCCCCCAAGAGAAAGGGAGTCCTGAAAATTGGTTGAGCTTGTGGGGGGAATAAAGAGCAAAGAAGTGGCAAACCTTCTAATTTCATAGGTGAGTTCCAAAATGGAGGTGAGGGGAATGTGATTTAGTTGGAAGAACCTCAGCCTGGGAGTTGAGTGACCCAAGTTCTGTTCCCAGCTTTAAAACTCACTGTGTAATCTTGGGTGAATCATTTACTCACTGCTGGAGGACAGATTAATTCTTTTTCCTCATGTATTGCTTAGTCGGCACACAGCAGGAGTACTCACCTGCAGCAGAGGATGTCCTCGGGCTTATTTCCTTTCAAAGCCAACGTCCTAATCTTCACAGAGGAGTTCCCCTTAGCCATGTTCTGTAGAACTTTAGGCCACAGGTATAGGAAATTCTTCAGATTGGTGGGTGCTAGCCATCAGGGAACTTAAGAGTATGGTAGTTGCCTGAGCATGAGGTGCAATCTCAACTCTTTGACCAACTCCTCAAATTCAGGGATTGTGTTTTCTGAATCCCCACAGTCCCACAGTGTGTGGTAGCGTGCTGCATACTTTAGACGCCTGATTCACTGAATTGATGATGTGTGTTGTGTGGGTGGTTTGTGGGTCACATGGGAGTGGGGTCTAGGTCTACATTCAAACAGTCTGATTGTCGCTCTGCTGATGGACCACCCACGTGAAGCTTAAACACAGGCTGTCTGATTTCAGAATCAAGCCATGTCGAGGAGCTCTGTGGTTTGTGATGGGGTTGATTTGAAGTGGGTCACTCTGTGCCTAAGTAGGCGACCCGAGGGAGGGGGCTCAGGAGCAGGTGGTAGGGAGAGGCAGAAGCTTCTTCTAGGCTTCCAAGTTACCCCAGGAGATGGGTACAGTAAGGAAGTCACTAGGATTGTGGCAGATCGTGATCGGTTTCCAGATTCGTCTCAGATGGGTCATAAGAGAGCTGATAAATTTCTCTTGTGTGGCCCATCTTGGGTACGAGATTCTCACAAAGGCATTGTTCCCTTGACCCAGCATGTAATGCAAACGTTACCCTGCCTGACGGCCTCAGCTGAGAGGGAAGGCAAATGCGATTGTTGCTGGGGTTTGTTTTACGCTCTGTTATCAAAGCTAATAATATGACACTTTAAGGCTTTATGACTTGATTAGTGGCATCCGCCCTTGAAAGAGCTGGCTTAGGGCTGCTGTTAAAGGTTATGGGAGAGTAATTAAATGGTAGTTGTGAAATGCAGGGGTGGTTTCTATTTACCAATGGCCTTGCGGGAGCCCTGCCAGTTACTGAACCCCCCGTGGTGAATTTTTCGAGAAAATGAGTTTGTTAGTTTGGGTGCTCTGCTGTTGACCCCAGACAACCCTCAGTTTTTTCTCTGCCTGTGGTTAATGCCCTTAATCTGCTGCCTGGGAGCCCTCTGTATCATCTAGTCCTTTGCTACTCAAAGCATAGCCCCAGGACCAGTGGCATCAGGCATCACTCAGGAGCTTCTTAGAAATAAATGCAGAACCCATGGTTGCAGAATCAGGATCTGCATTAAGATCCTCAGGTGATCTGGGTGCCCTTTAAGTTTGAGAAGTGCTGGGCTAGCACATATGCCCCCTGAGGTTAGAGATTTGTGGCAGTGTGGTTTTTATCGTGTAGTGCAATAAACTGTTTAAACCCTAGTGCGGCGGTATGATTCCCAGTCTGCGTCTTTAATTAGAGCCTGGACTTGTGTGTGTGTGTGTCCATTGTCACCTGTGGCATCAGAATAGGGTTGTGGTTTACAGTGCCCCCCACAGCTCGCCAAGTTCTTGGCACAGCTAGTCATTTCTTTGAATGCAAGTCTGGCATCCTAGAATGTGGGCGATGTGACCAAAACACCACTTTCTTCCTGTTACTCCCCTGCACAGGAGCCCATGGTGGCTCCCGCTGCCTGCTGTGTCATGGCCAGACCTCTCGCTGGGGCTCCCAGGCTTATCTACCCCCTTTTCTACACCACTAGCACACTGGGCTGATCCTCCCCCAGACTGGCTTTGAGTCCCTTGCTTGAAGTGTCTTTCCCACTGCTTTCCTGATGGTCAGTGATTCCTCTGTTCTCGGCCCTCCTGATTTGCTCTGCTGTACTGGGCTGCTTACTGAGGCCTTGTGGTTACTTGTGGGCAGGTCCTAACCCCTCATTCAGATAACACACTTTTTTTTTCTTCTAGTTGTATTGGGATATAATTGACATACGGGCAGCATAATGATTTGACTTACATACATCATGAAATGATTACTGCAGTAAGTTTGGTGAACCTCCATCATCTCATATAGGTAAAAAAAGAAAAAGAAAAAAATATTTATTCCTTGTGATGGGAACTCTTAGGATCCACGCTTTTAGATGGCAGGAAGACCCTTGTATGCCAGGAACTCCGGGCATCTGGCAGGTGCCTGATGAATGAACACCTGTGGATTGCTTGGTGCCAGCCATCAGGAGGCCGAGGATTTGGTGTGAGTTGGGTGAGGTGGGCTGCTGGCTTCAGTGATGGGGTAGGGGCTGGTGAGGGCTCCAAAAAGAAGCCCAGGGGAGAGTGAAAGGGACTCCACTGAGGGGAGGTGAAGGGAATTGGGCCATTCACTTCCAGTCCTTCCCTGATGGTACTGGAGGTGAAGGAGGAGTGCCAGCGTGTGTCTGGTTTATTGCAAACCTGTCCGTTCTCATTTTATGTGAATCTGGTGGTGAGAGAAGAGGGGCGAGGAGGGATGAGGAACAGGGGGTGGAGAAATTAGGAACCAGGCCGTTTGGGTGTTGTCCTGGTAAGGTTTGTGGTAGAGGCTATATTTACTTCTTACAGCGATGCTGGTAAGATCTTTTTCTATGTTTAGAAATAGTTTATGTAATATGAGAATATGTGTTCTTTAAAAAAAAAGAAACCCTGAAACTAGAATAGAATAAAATTTAAACAGACCAATTACCATAGAAGAAATTGAGAAACTTATCAAAGACCTGTTCCTTAAAATAGTTGTAGGGTCGACCAGACGGTTTCACAGGTAAATTTTTTCAAATATTGAAGGTGCAGGTGATTCTAATGCCATTTAAATCGTTCTAGAGCAAAGAAATAAGGAAGGAGTAAATTCTTTTTATGAAGCTAGTGTAACAAAACGTGACAAAAGAGCAGTATGGGCACACACAAAACTACAAAATGATCTTAGTTTTGAATATCGATGCAAAATCCTATTAACATAATTAGCAAATAGAATCCAGCAACCCATTGGAAGAACTCCATGGGCACGTGGGTTTCAGAACAGGAATGCAAGGATAGGTTAATTTTAGGATTCCTATTAATAAACTCCCCATATTAAAGGATCCAAGGAGAAAATAAGATGCTGAAAAGGTTTATGAAAAGTTAAGCATCTGTTTCTAATAAAAACTCATAATATAGGAATAATTAGATACCTCCTCATCGTGAGAAAATATATCTTTATCAAGCTGGTAGCCAAATTTTGCTTAGTACTGAAATAGTGCATAGTTGATGCATTCCCATTAAAATCTTGATTAAGTACCATAATTATATAACCTTGTTTTGGAGGGATAAGCTGGTATAATTAGATAAGAGAAAGAAATAAGAGGTATAAAAACTAGAAGGAAGGGGGCCCAAACTAAAAAACAATAAGAGAATTCAGTAAGGTAGTTGAGTGCATAATTAATGCACAAAAATCAGTAACTCTTCCGCATAAACAATATTCAACTAGAAAATATGATGGAAGAAAAAAAATTCCATTTACGTAAGCAACAAAAGAGAGAAAAAACTAGCTATAAGCTTAATAAAAAATATATTTATATGTTACTTCAATGCTACTAAGGGACATAAAAGGCTTAAACAGGAAGATAATATAACCCTGGCTCGAAGGAGTCAGTGTTACAAAAATCCTATACATTTAAGATGTGATCACAATAAAATTACCAATAGGATTATTTTGGTAGTAGAAGACTGATTCTGAATTCACATGGGAAAATTAGCATACCTGAAAATATAAAAAAGAAAAAGAGGAGGGGGTAGCTCTAACAGATATTAAATATTTTAAAAGCTATAGTGATTAGGATAACTTGGTACTGAATAGATTGAACAAATGATGAGACAGAATAGAGAACCCTGAAATAAATAGTGGTGTTCTGTGTGTGTGTGTGTGTGTGTGTATAATTTGTGATAAAGGCAGTATTTCAAATTTGTGGGGAAAGATAGTAACTTCATACCAATTCCCGCCTTGCGGGAAGTACATTAGGCAGGCTCCCTACTTTGTGCCTTAGATCAAATAAATCTATCAAAGATAGATCAAAGATTCAAATGAAGAATGAAAGTATAGAAGTACTAGAAGAATTTTTCTACAGTCTCGGAAGAGAGAGACATTTCTAAGTTTGACACAAATCCCAGAAGACATAAAATAAACTATTGATAAATTTGACAACATAGAAATGAGAACTTCTGTATGAGAAAAACAGCATCAACAAAGTCAAAAGATATGTGATACTCTGAGGAAAAAAATATTTGCAGCATATATGATAAAAGGAGCTAATTCTCTTAATATGCAAAGAGCTCTTAGAAATAAAGGAGCATTAACTTAACTGAAGAATGGGCAAAGGACAGGAAGAGGAATTCACAGGAAAAGAAGGGTAAATGAATCTTAAAAAGAAAAGATGCACAAACTCTTTTATAATAAAACATACAAATCAGAACTACAGTAAGATGGCACTTGTAACCTATTAGATTAGAAAAGATCAAAACTTTTGATAATAAACTGAGTTGGTGAGGGTGTAAAGAAAAGGTACTTTTGTACATTGCTGGTGAAAATAAATGGATACAACTTCTTTGGAAAGCGATTTGTGATTTTTATCTGAATTGTTAATGCCCATATCTTAGGGCCCGGTGGTTCTCTTCCTAGGTATCGGTTCTCTTCCTAGGGATCTGCTCTAGAGAAACATTCACGTACATGCACAGTGTTCATGGAACATTGTTCTCATAGTGGAAAATTAGAGACAACAATGTAATTCCATCAGTAGGATGGATAAATAAATATTCATTTATTTAGTAAGGGCAAAATAAAACAGACCGTTCAGACCATTAGTGGGTCAATAAATCAACTTAGTGGGTTGTGACACAGTGTGAAAAAAGGAATAGAAAATAACAGAGTGCATTGCACAGAGTGGGTAAATACTGGGTGAGATTTTTGTTTCAGTTTTGCATATTCACAAGTGCGAACTGGATCACATATTTCTTACTGTGGGACTCAGTCAGCAAAGTTGGAAAAACACTGCCAGAGTAGTTGAAAGGAATATATTAGGTTGATACCTTATGATAAGAATAGATCTCAGAAATGCAATGTTGAGTAAAAAAAGCAAGCTGCAGAATGATATGTACAATGTGATGCCATTTTTGAAAAAGTATATTTTTGGTGGAATCATGTATTCGTACAAAACAGGCCTGAAATATGTGCACCAGGCTCATATCAGAGAAGCCGTCTGGGGACTGGAGTGGTATTGAGAGAGGCCTCAGCTTTAAATTACATCCTTTAATTTGTAAAAAGGAAAGCATGAGTGTTTCACTTGTATATTTAAGTGAGCAAAAAAATGTTTACACATTATATGGAAGGACTTTGCAAGGAATCCATTAAACCCAGGTGCTTTTCCCTTTGTTGATTTGCGTTTTTCCAGCTCATCTTCTTTTACTGTTCAGTTTGTGTCTTTCCTTTAGCTTTAATTTCAGTATCTTATAAATTTGTATCAGCTTGTTAACTTTGTTTTTCAGCTATTAGTTTAAGATTGCATATAAAATTCCTTAAACAGTGTGTCAGTGGCTCATTTATTGGGTCTTTGTATGTCTTTTCTAACTTTTCCAGCTTATTCTTTTGGAATTAATTGGGCCTGTGGTTCAATAATCTCATATTTTTTCTAAGAGCCAACTTCGGCTTTCATTCTTTTCCCTGACATTTGCTCATATTCTTGTTTGTTAATTCTATTTTCACTCTTCCTTTTTTTCCTTCCTTTTTGCCTTCCACAAATTTCCTTCAACACAAGTATAGCAGTGCTTCTCAAATTTTAAGGTGCCCACGAATCACCTGGGACCTAGAGCCCCTGTTAAATGTGGATCCTGATCCAGCAGGCTGGGAGTGAGGCCCCAGATTCCACATTTCCAACCAGCTCCAGGTGGGGCTGATGTCTGAGGAGTGAGAAAGTGGAAACAGTGGCACCTGCTTCTCCTCTGACCTTAGGGCACCAAGTATCCAAGTGTCCAGTATCCAGCCCACCAACTGTATAAAACATGATGCTTCTAAGTATGTCCAAAAAAAAATTCATAGTGCTCTCCTTTAAAGCAGTGAAGGTGGGATGCCCTGACTCACCCAGTTACTTTCTCTGGCTTCATGAGTGACCAGCCACAGACTCACCCTGTGATCTGAAAGGACAGAAGAGAGTTTGTGGCTGCAGAATTTCTCAGGGCATATTTGGTTGGTTGAGCTGACTGCCTTCGCTCAGCACAGCTGTCTAGACTCTACTGATTTAGCTGACTTTTTAGGTACATTTGGATCGGTTGTTCTGAACCTTTTTGGTGGTCCATGGACCTTTGTGGGAGTATGATGGAAGCTATGTACTTCCCTTCCAGAAATATGCCACCCCCATTTATGCACACTGAAACCCCAATTTTTCTTTCACTTATATGGGCTTCAAGCATCCAGAAGCCTGTCTGTAAACCATAGGACCCCTTATTTAAATGGTGCTGCTAAGGGGAAGAATCCCAAGATGAGGAACACGATCCACAGCTCCCATGCTCCCTGTGGTGGTGGGGGCCTGCTTGGCTGGATGCTGGTTCCCCTTGTTGTGGCCTGTTGAGCTGAGCGGGGGCAGACCCACCCAGACTCAGCCTGTATCGCCTTGTGGGAGGGCAGCCCACACGTTATTTCCTGCAGCTCAACCTTGCCCTCAGCTTGCAGAGTCACGTCTGGTCTGAGGAAGCGGAGACTCAGATCCCTTCCGGCCAGGATTCTGGGCTCAGACGCTGTTCTGGCTTTGACATGGCAGGGCCTCCTGCCTTGTTCCTGTGTCCTGTTTCCTTCTCTAAGTCTCAGTTCTTCTGAGAGGCTTCTGTGTTGGTTCCTGTTCTGCTGACATGCCTGATATCCAGGTCCTGTGCTGGGACCGAGACCCTGTCGTGGGCTTTGCTAGAGACAGCAAGGTGCGGTGGGAAGGCATCCGTCTGGATTCCAGCTCATCCACTTACTGGCTGTGTGGCTGTGGTATATTACATAACCCGACTGGCCTCGGTTTCCTTACGTGGGTGACGGGAACTGTAGAATCTACCTTTAAAGAGGACTTGGAAAGATAATTGTGTGCGGTGTCTGGTGCATAGTATGTGTTGCTAACCAGTAACTGACATGACTAGTCCTACTCCCGGCGGTTGGATCTGCTGGATCCAGCTAGCTGGGGCCTTGGTAATCTTCAGAGATGTCCCGATGCCTGTGTTACCGAGGCTTATCTGTTCCCCCACCACTCCCCATCACAGGGCTTTGCCCACTTGTTGGGACAGTTCAAACCTCATCTTATGCTGTTCCCTTCCTCAAAGTCACTGTGAGGTCAAACTCTAGCTGGAGTTCCCCAGTATCTCCTTGGACAGGAGGACTGCCCAACAGACCACAGCTCCTTTGTGTGTGCGTGGAATTGGGCTGGCTTGTCCATGCCCTACTGAACCCAAGAAGGAAATTACCGATCAATTTCACTTAAAAATACAGCTGCAAAAATCATCAGTGGAATAAATTAACAGACGAATGGCCTCACTACTTTGGGAAATATTTATTGTGTAACTCCCATCCAATAGTCATGGTACTTAGCACTGGTGATTCTTCTGTCCTGGGGCCGTGATGGAGTCATGAGGCCCGTGGGGGTTAGGGGGAGGGGTGGAGCAGACCTGTGGACATTTGATTGCATTACCGTCCCTGTGATACATGTGGTAGTGGAGGGCGGGAGGACTGTGGGAGCCCAGAGGTGGGGAGCTGGGAACTCTATTTCAAAAAAGTAAGGATTGGGAAGGCTTCACTGAGTAGGTGACGTTTGAATTGGTCCTTGGAGGTTGATATCTCCATATCCTTGTCTCTTAATTTTTTCAGATAAATTTTATAGTCACTTAACAGGGCCTTGAAAAATGAGTTTTGAAAAATTACCAAGCATAGCTCATCACAGGAATATATGCCTGGTTCAATACAAAGAGACTAATTTTAATAGAAATAAACCACAAAAATCAGAACACCCAATATTTAACATAGTGCCTAGAATATAATCGATACTCAACAAATATCTGATGAATGAATGAATTTAGTCTCAGTAGATGCAGAAATATACTGGAAATAATTGTATGTGCATTAGAAAGCATCGTAAAACTAAAAATAGGTGTGTTAGAGGATTTACTCCTAAATATGATAAAGAGCCTGCCTGTGTATAATGACATACCAAGCCTTTCATGGGTGCTGCAGGTACGGAGTGGAGAAATTCTAGAAGCGTGCTCTGCAAAACAGGAACTAAACCAAAATGTCGCTTATCGCTACTCTTATTTAACGTAGTTTAACAGATGCTTGTCATAACAATATAGGAACAAAAAGAAACTAGAAGGATTGGTATAGGGAAGGAAGAGATAAAAATATCACTGTTTGCAAGTGACACAATTTCTATTCAAAGAAAATTACAAAATCCTACATGGATGCTTTTGTTCAGAAGTTACAGTACTGGAGGGTCAGTATCCCAGGTTTTTGCCTCGATTTCATGCTCTGGCAGTTAAAATTCCAATGAAATGCTTCATAAAGCATGGGAAATGATCATAATAATAATCAGGAAAAATTGGTGGGCAAGCATACTAAAGGATGTTTTGAAAATCTTTTAGCAGTGGGCTCCTTTAAGCAAACTAGGCAGGTAATCAGTAGTTATTAAAACTGTACAGCATTAGGATAAAACAGAAAAATGAGAGATGGGTACAATAAAATAGATCTAAATAAATAGAAGCCTCTTCTATACGGCAGATTTGGAAAGGCAGAAAATAGTGAAAGAAATTATTTAAAGTAAATGGCTCTTGGGAAGAACTAGATCACAATATGAAGAAAATGAACTCAGACATGTGTCTTATATTTATAAATTCTAGATGTATTTAAAACTTAGTTTTAAAAACTCTTTAAAGGGCTTCCCTGGTGGCGCAGTGGTTAAGAATCCACCTGCCAGATGTAGAGAATAGACTTGAGGAGACAGGGAGGGGGAAGGGTAAGCTGGGATGAAGTGAGAGTGTGGCATTGACATATAAACACTACCAAATGTAAAATACCTAGTGGGAAGCAGCCGCATAGCACAGGGAGATCAGCTCGGTGCTTTGTGACCACCTAGAGGGGTGGGGTAAGGAGGGTGGGAGGGAGGGAGGGAGATGCAAGAGGGACGAGATATAGGGATATATGTATATGTATAGCTGATTCAGTTTGTTATAAAGCAGAAACTAACACACCATTGTAAAGCAATTATACTCCAATAAAGATATTAAAAAAAAAAAAGCTAAAAAACAACAAAGAAAAAGAATCCGTCTGCCAATGCAGGGGACACGGGTTCAAGCCCTGGTGCGGAAGTTCCCACATGCTGTGGAGCAACTAAGCCCGTGCACCACAACTACTGAGCGCGCTCTAGAGCCCGTGAGCCACAACAACTGAGCCCGTGCGCCTAGAGCCTGTGCTCCGCAACAAGAAGCCACCGCAATGAGAAGCCCGCACACCGCAACAGAGTAGCCCCCGCTCGCCACAACTAGAGAAAGCCCACATGCGCAGCAGCGAAGACCCAACGCAGCCAAAAAAATAAAAATAAAAACTCTTTAAAACTCAGAGAAAGTAGATGGAATATTTATCCTTGCTATGGAGAGCAAATGTGTTTGTGAAAATTCCATAAAAATGATCATTGATGAAATGGGATGTGTTCAACTATAGGGGCATAAAATCTATAAAGCAAAGATAATAACCATATACCCAGTCATTTCATGGTGGGCTTATGTGGCCTGGGGTTGGGGTAGTGCTCTCACAGTGACATGTTTACAGCTGGGGTGACTCAGTAAAGTGGATTTTTTTCCCCAAAATAACCCCATAGTAATGTGATAAAGGGGACGGTATAGAAGAGGGAAACAACTGTGATAAACTGATGGATGAGAACATGTTGTCAAAAGTATGCCCAGAACTGATCAGGATCTTTAAGGTAAATATTCAGGCTGTATTGGTAAAATAACCAAGACATAGGAACAGATCATTTCATATAAGGCCCAGTTGAGTGAGATGTAGAGAACAGTTCAATTTCCTAAACACGAAAGATATGTACTACTCTGAGGTAGTACTCCAGTTGGCCTATCATATTAGTGACAAATTGATCAAATTTATAAAACCCACTGTTGAGGTCCGTGGGAAAGAAAACAGGGTACCACTGTCATTACTGAGACGGAGAGCATGGCGACTTTGGACTATAGTAGCAGTGACACTGTTTATACCTTTTGACCAGTATTTTTACTTCTGGAAATAAGTCCCACAGAAGTAATCCCAAAGGGGCAGAACACCAACTTGTCCAAAGATGGGAAAAAATTGGAAATCATCCAATTGTAGGTAATCCGGGAAAGGTTAACTCTGTGACAACAATTTGGAGGAATACTTACCCACGTAGAGACTGGGGACTACAGTTATGTGTATCCAGAACAGCATGGGGTAGCTCATCCGTGCTCATGGCAAGCTGGTAAAAATCTATACACGCACATTGAAAAGAATCTGGAAAAGAGCAGAGTTTATTTGATGTGTTTTCGATCAGGTTCCCCATCCGCCCCCCCCACCACTGGTAATATTGTTAATGTATAATGCAGGTTTTTCAAAGAAGAAAGGAGGGGAGGAAATAATTCTGGTAGTAAAAAGGGGAAACGTGGGCAGCATATGATGGAAGACAGCCCTGGGCAGGGCGTCCACGTGGGCTGGATTTGAGTCACTGCGTTGCCATGTGGTTTGGGGCAAATCACACATCTTCTCCAGCTTCCCTTGTCTTCACCCTAGAAGGAGGTAATGGTGACACCCACCAATGAGATCCCGGGAGTTCTTGCCTTCCAGGCAAACACTCTTTCATTAAACAGCTTTGCAGCGTGCTGGGGGCCCTGGCTGCAGTCCTTCGTTTTGTGCCCGTCTCCACTTCTAGGGCGGCAGTAGAGAGGGGGAGGCAGACAAACACACCCCAGAACTAGGCAGGCAACAGAACCGTTGCAAATAGCCCTGCGAAGGTACTGCAGCCCCCAGGAAAATTAAGCAAAGAAATAAGGGCCCCTTCTGTTTCAGAACTGGTGATGTGGCCCAAGGGGAAAAGACAGAGCCTTAAAAGAGAACATTCTGGTAAGCAGATTCAGATTTACCATGCTGTCGAACTTTTTTTTAGAAGACTCACTTGTGGACAAGGCAAGAAGGGAAGGAGGCCAGCCACTAATCTGGTGTGTTTGGGGCACTTTGGGCCCTAACTAATAAATTCTAGTGTCGAGCTCCTCTCCTTGGGAGCTGGGTGACCTTGAACTTCGTAACCTGAGCCCTGGATTCCTCATTGTGAAAAATGAGGATAACGTCTCCCGAGTTTGTTGTGAGAATGACTTAGGATGTTGTGCCTAAATGTTCTCTGTGCTTTCAGTGACTATTCGTCAAGGTTTTTCCTGGATGCATGCCAAAAATGGCACGACGCTGGATCCCGTAGGGAATACAGAGCCGTCTGAATTATCATCCCTGCCTTTGGGGAGCTTGTATAGCCTGGGGGTCGGGGGGAGATTACATGAACCCCTACAAAAGTATGTCATGAGAAGGCAGCAAGGTCAGGGATGGTGTTTTTAGGATGAGGGAAATCGGGCCATTCAGGGTGAGGGATGAGGGACTAGTTAAGAGGCAGAGTGTGGGGATGCCCGAGAGAGAGGTGGTATTTGGTGGGAGAAGGTTCCAGAAGGCCTGAGATGGATTTAACAGCCCTATAGGATGTCCTGAACATATCTGGGGCTGTTACCTCGTGTGGGCCTTATAGCAACCTGTGAGGTGAGGGCGCTGAGGTTTGCAGGGACTGAGGGATCCGAGCTCCTTCCTGGGCTGACTGGGCCCAGGACAGAGTCCTTTTGCCGGCTGTCCTGCTCTTGCATCTGAACCACACACCCTCTCAAGAAGAGCAGCCCCAGGCACTTCTCCCTCTGAGTGAGGAGAGGGGCTGAGGAGAAGGGGATGCAGGGCAGGAGGTTTTTGAGGTGGAGAAGAAGGTGAAGGTCATGAAAGGGGTCTGACTGATTTTCAGGAGGCAGTGATAGGATGTGGGACCTGGAGTCAGTCCCAGCTTTACAACTGCCATGACTGTGACTGAGTAAATCAAGCCTTCTGAGCCTCAGTTCCTCCCTCTGTAAAATGGGGCCATTCAGCTTACCTCCTGGGTGTGGGAGGACTAACTCATTTAGAGTTATGTGCAGAAAGTGTTTGGCACTTAGTACGTCTTCCATACACGATAGCTGCCATTATGATGATGATGATGATTGTTATTATTATTTTATTTCTTTTTTTTGTAATTATGAAGGATTGGTGCCTCTTGGAAATGAATAGTTGGCTTTGATGCCTAGTGGGTCAGTAACTTTTTGCTTCACATGGGCAGGCAGATGCTTCTCTCTTTCTGCCCCTATTTATTTTCAGTTTAAAGCAACTAGCCTTTATTAAACACCTTCTATGTGTCAGACATTTTGTTCTGTAATTTTACATACGTTATCTCATTTAAATCCTCCCAATAATTCTTTGAGGGGGGATTAATTATTCTTGTTTTTCAGATAAGGAAACAGAGGCTTATAGAGCCCACAGGAGGGGATCCAGACTCTGTCTCAATCTCTGAGCAAACATCCGATGGGCACTGGGTGCAGGGCCTGGTATCTTAGGGCCCTCGTGAGCGCAGTGCCCTGCCCCTTCCTAGTCAGTGAACTGGGACAAAGTGGGTGGGGGCAGGGGGTGTCCGTTATTGCTGCCTTTTCCTCTCCAAATTGTAACTTTGAGTCAAGGTATTTAACACCTCAGTGCTCACTCTTCTGTGGTTACATGACAGTGATAACAGCAATTAATTGGAAGGTGATTGTAAAGATTAAATAAGATAAAACCAAAAGCTCTGGAGCACAGCTGCAAGTGGTGGCTGCCGTCACCCGGTCTGCAGCCTCAGACTCTCTCCAGCCCCTTGGGAAAGGAGCCTATTTGCTGGTTTTAGCCTGGGGAATGGGTATATAACAGCCTTGACTAAATATGTAAATGCTTTAGGGACAACTCCAAATCTCCGTGTTTGTGCCCTTAGCAAGAGGAGTTTGCTGAGCGTTGCAAGTGTGAACTTATCTCCACTTTGGATGAATCCAAAGCAAACTTGGTGTGAGCGTTTCCTAGTACGAGAAAGCAGGCAGTCCTGAGGTCTTGACTTCTTGGGGCCTTGGGTTCTGTGGTTGCTTAGCTAGGACAGGAAGGAGGAGTTGGCAGGGAGAGCAGTTAGAGAGTGGGATCAAGAGGAGGGAGGAGAGTGGATTGCTGGGCTGGGAGGACAGGGAAATGAGGCTGGGTGGGGCCCCTGACCGACTAGAGGCCCGTGGATCAGCCAGAGGCCTCCAGGCTGGGGGCAGGGGGGCCAGAGGTCAGGTGTTCTGAGAGCTGAGCTTCTTGGGGTTAGCCTTGGCTGTGGTATTCGGGACAGCTGGATTGGGGTGGAGGGTGGAAAGGAAAAGGGAGTCCCCTTAGGGGGATGGAAACCCATGATGCAGCCACAGAGAAATCCAGGAGGGAGAGGAGGTGTGCCTGTGCTCCTGTCATGGGGTGGAAAAGAGGGCGTGGGATGGACAGCCCGTTGGTGACTCCCTGGATGTGGAGGAGAGCAGGGGAGTTTAGGGGGATCCCCAGTTTTAGGGCAGCGACTGAGAGGAGCCCAGCAGAAGCAAGGTGGAAGGGAAAGATGCAGAGCTGATGTGGGACATGTTGAGTTTGAGAACCTGCGAGAATGGAAGGTGGAGGCGTCTGGTCAGAACAATGTCCTGGCTGAAGGTGGGCGCCATTTGCAAACAGACTCTTGAAGCGCCGGGTGTGGATGAGCCCAGCGCGCAGAGTGTGGGCAGATGGGCGGTGGAGTCCTGGAGGACACTAAAGGGATAGGACTGGAGGCCGCAGGTTGGAAGGGTATAAGCTCCAGACTGGTTTTTATAAAACACCCTCCTGCATACACCCCCTCTCTGCTGCTTAAAATCCGCCCCATGGCCTGCAGCGGGGAGTCCAAACTCCTTAACCCAGTGTGTAGGTCCTGTCCAGAGCAGGCCTTGTACTAACCTCCCAGGGCTGCTGTGACAACATACCGAAAGCTGGAGGACTTAAAACAACAGAAATGTATTCTCTGGAGTTCTGGAGGCCAGAAGTTTAATATCAAGGTGTCGGCAGGGTTGGTTCCCTCCAGAGGCCCTGCGGGAGAATCTGTTTCATGCCTCTCTCCTAGCTTCTGGTGGCTCCCATCAACCCTTGGCGTTCCTTGACCTGTAACTGCATCACTCCAATCCCTGCCTCCGTCATCACATGGCCCTATGTGTGTCTGGGTCTCTGTTTTCTCTCCTTATAAGGGCACTGGTCATTGGATTAGGGTGGGTTTGAGATGACTGTGACCTCATCTTAACAGTTACATCTGCAAAGACCCTATTTCCTGATCAGATCATATTCTGAGGTTGCTGGTGGTCATGAATTTCGGCGGGGTGGGGGGCACCATTCAACACAGTATAGGCCTCGCCTCTTCCTGCTTTTTTGGCCTTATTCCCACCTTCCACCACCATGGCCTCCTTTGGGGAAGATGTCCAGAGCCGACCCTAGCTCAGGTTCATTGTCTCCGTCTTACGAGCTCCCCCCTCTGCAAGCACCCCAACACTCCCTTCATTGCGCATGTCCTCCACTGGGCTTGAGCTCCTTGGGACGGGGACCAGGCCTTAGGTGTCCCTCCTCACTGCAAGGTAAGTTGGCATTTGAGAGCCCAGCCCCAGAGTGCCCTAGAAGTGGATTTGAGTCCTGGCTCCACTTAATCAACCATGTGACCTCAGCCTCAGTTTCCCCATCTGTCAGATGGAGCTATTAAATGAGAATTTAATAAATTAAATGAGAAAAAGTATGTAAAGCAGCTAGTGGGGGACTTAGGGTCTCCTTGAGGGTGGTTGCCGTGTTTTTTAAATTCACCTTGTGTATCTGGCACTTGGTCCAGTGTCTGACTTGGTAGGTGCTGTATAAAATATTTGTTGAATAAGTGATTGCATGAGGAGACGTAGCTTGATGAAAAGGGACTCTGCTGTGTTTATGGATGTGACCCCCTTAGAAGCCCCCCTTCCTCCTGCCCTCGGTCTCCAAGAGCTGGGTAATTACAGTTTGAGTTTCAGCTAAATGCTGACGAGTGGCAGTGAACAGGGGTCGCAGTTTGAGTCAGGCTCACAGCCCTGTACCCGACGTTTCTCTTTCATGTGGATGGAACAAACTCTGGCTTTTTACATTAGCGGTACCTATGGTGGCTGCAATAGATGAGTCACCATTTACTGTAAAGCTTTCAGATGCCCGGCAGACATATGCCAGTCAGGAGTGACAGTGCCTTCTGCGATCAGGCACCCCAGTCACGAGCATCTAAAAAGGGAGAAGTGTTAGGAAGGTCTTGGGTGAGGATCCATAGCCCTCCTTCCCAAATTTCCTGCTGGACTTTTATTTTGATCTGTAGGCATATTTTTGCAGTCACTTAAATAAGTCTGTGCAAATTTGTGTCTGCTTGCTTCTAAGCTAGAGGTTTATGCTTCTGTCTGGTTTTGGTTTTACGTGGAATATTAATTTTTTTTTAAAGCGACCTACTCCCGTTTCTTGATTATCGGCCACTGAGAGCAGTGGTTCAAAGCCTAAGACCTTTTTTATTTTTTTTTTCTTTTAAGTAGAACTGTCTTTGGCTCCTCTTTGCCTGCAGGTGATGGTTCTCTTTTCCTTTCAAGAGATGAACCTGTGAAATTCCATTTGGTCTCCAGTGGTAGACAGGGCTTGGGAATTTCAGTCTTTGAGGATGAACTTGGTTGTGAAGAACCGAAAAGACTGGCAGGCGCAGCGCGTTCCCTCTTGCAGGTGGGGCCGGGTGGGGCAGGGTGTGGGGAGTGGTGAGTGGCTGGAAAGGCACCCACAGAGTGCCCTGTACGTGCCCGGCTCCATGCTAGGAACCAGCTTCCCTGCAAGCGGGCTGTGTGGCCAGGGCCTGGGACTCTCATGGAATTTCAAATCTGATTGAACAGATACAGCTTTTTTGTGCGTGTCTGTGTGCAGATCTGTGCCACGGGGCCTTGCGCAAGCTATGTAACCTCTCAGCCTCAGTTTCCTCCTCTGTAAAATGGGCATACTGACCCTTTTCTCAATCAGGTGGTTTTAAGGATTCGATGAGATATTTAAGGCACCTGGTACAGGCCTGGTACATTGTAGGGCTCAAAAAATGATCGTCGTAATTACGAGAAGTGCTATGAATCTCTTATTTTGAGAGCGTGGATGGTGGACGGAGCCTTTTGGTGAGAAGAGGGGAGTTAAGGTGTTCCTTCTAGGTAAGTAGTGGTCAACTCCCTGGTTTTTGGTGGTAATTAATTCAGTATCTTAAGTTGGCCTCTGTGTTCATTTGACTAGTTTCTGCCTCTCCACCTTGGATTTGCTGTTGGCCCGTGTGGAATACCCCCTTTCCCATCCTCCAGGGCCCGTCCCCTCCTCTTGGGCTTCTCCTGTGATTGGTCACACCATGCTTCCCTGCTGTATTTAGAGGATGGCCATGAGCCCCTGCCGTGTAGTTCACACCCTCCCACCTTACTCTGGCCAGTCAGAGGAGGTGGTCCCAAGGCCCCAGTCAGACCCCCCGGGGTCTCCCAGAGATTTTTGTGCCTCCCCTGGAAGAAGGAGGCTGTCGAGGACATCTATTTTGGATTCTGAAATTCGGGGTGCTTTGGGAATAGCTGAGGTTTATGGGGACAGTGGTGACGGACTGTTTGAAATGAGAACTTGGAGACATTCAGGGTAGTGGTAGCTGTAGCTGGACATTATCTGTGGTGAAGGATAAAGGGGCTGTGCTTGGCTTCCGCCTCCTTCCTCATTGGTGGTGTCTCCTGAGTCCCTCCCTTCTCCCCTCCCCAGCTTCTGGAGGGGAAGATTCTTCACTTAGAGCAGAGCACACTTTCTTCCTGAATTTGCCAGTCTCACTGTGATATGGTTGCCTCTTTTAGCCCGGTGTCTACTGCCCTCTCCCACGGTACAGTCCTTGCGGTAAGGGAGGCTTTGTGTCTTGTTTGCAGCGGCATATCCCTAGGACATGCCCTCAATAAGCCAGTGTTGAGAGAGGGAGTGAATGAATGAAGGGCCAGATGAAAGCCCCGCACAACGAGAAAAAAATTCAGACAGGGTGAAAGTGCTGCCCCCACCCCTGCAGGAAGAGGGTGCTTATAATTTGTTATTCTTTCTTCTCTGTGTGTGTTTGTGTGCTGGGTTGTGTAGCCGGCACTTGGGTTGTATCAAGTTGATCCACAAATCCCTTTGCTTGGTTGTTCCTGGTGTAGTAATGATGTGGCATCTCTGAGGCGGCTGGCTGGGACAAGGGGGACAGTCCACGGCTGGGACTAGGAGTATTTTTCTCTGCTCAAAAGATGCGGGTCCTATGACCTCTGTTTCATCATAACTGGATCCAATGGGAGGAGGGAAGCCCACTCATGTCGGGTGGGCCAGAGAGGTTGAGTGACCTTTTGTATGTAATTATCAGGATTCTAATGCCGTTCTGAGTCCAAAGACAGTGTTTCTTCTGCAGCATCAGCCTGACTCCTAAAATGCTAGAAGGCTCTTAACACCGGAATCCCCATCCACCCTGGGTCCTGTGTTACCTGCTTGGAGAACTGAAAGAGTGTGATAAACGGTGGTCACCAACAGTGGCTTTCTCCACTCACTGCCACACTGCAGAGTATCTGACCACCAGGGATGGGAATCAGAAATCAGGACACAGAAGCTGGCCACTGTTCTCATTGCCCTGAGTTCTACTGAATGTGTCTGGAACTCCGTGGCTCTGGTCTCAGCAACCCCTGGAGCTCTCTTCTTCCCCCCACTCCCCCTCTGACCCCATTGTCAATTTCTGGTTACTTCCAATCAGCATTAGGCCTGGCACTGTCTACAGCAATGCACATTACTTTTCTAAAGCCTTCCATCTGGAAGAGCTCTCTTGTCCCAGTGTTTCTAGCATAATTCAGGTTTGCATTTCCCGGGCACCAAGCACTGCAGCCACTCAGAAGGTGTGGGTCCTTTTCTGGTTAAGCATTGACATTTGGGGATCGGCTTCCATTCAGCAGTGCTTCTTCCCTTCTTTTCATGCAAGCAGGTATCTGAGGTACTGAGGTACCCAGAGGCCCCAGCTGGTAACTGGGAAAGATAAGACCTCACTGTCAGGGGAGCTCTGGATGTGGAATCTAGTTGCAGTGGGGCCTATACCTTCTCTTTGATCGTTTTAGGTTTAATACGCTCTCCGGTGTAATGGAAACCATAACATAAGCTGATTAGTAAAATTTGACTCTTGGTTTAATGAGAAACCTGAGAGGGACCCACTTCCTCTTGATTTTTGTTTTATTTTTAAAAATTCTGTACATGCTGTTTCATTTCTCTTCCTCTGGACTTTTCTTTTAGAAAAGTCACAAACAACATACTATACAAACCAAAACCATTTAGAAAATAAAACCGGACCCTGGGGAATACACAGCACTTACCCTCCACGGCACCTTCTTCCCACCATCTGGTTGAGCCTCTCCATGTGTCTGATGGGGGAGCAAGCAGTAGTTGACATGGAGAAGCTGAGGCCCACGGAGAGACTGGGAGTGGATTGAAGGCCACACTGGAGTAGGATTAGAATCGGGGCTGTACTGCTTAGGTTCCAGGCCAATGCTTATGCTTCTACCCAGAGCACTGGTATTAGATGCGAGATATTCTCCTTGTCAGTGTGTATCCTCAGCCCTTCCTCCTGTGGTTTCATTGGCTTACTGAATGTGAGCTCTCACTAAAGAATTGTTAAGATCATGCATTTATATGGTATCTGGACAATCTTCAGTGGATTCCTTCCCCATCCATCCATCCATCTATCCATCAAAATATTTCTTGACCTGCTCTGCATGAGGCAATGTGCCAGTCCTGGAAGGTTGGAGGAATGAGAGTGTCAAACCTCCACTTCTGAAGAGGTTTTTCTTTGGAGTTGGGGCACAGAACCATAACTGTAATACCAGGCACAACAAAGTAAGTACTCTGATAAGCATCAAGCCAAATGGAGTAGTGGAAGAGGGGTTAAGTTTTGCCGAGAGATGCAAAGATGGCATTGGAGCTGAGTTTTGAAGGATGAATAGAATTTTGGTGCTGGGCAGACTTGGAGAAATAAGGACCAAAGGCACGATGCTATGGCCACACTCTCGTTTCCTTAATACCACACTGCACAAATACAGAGGTGATCCGGTCCTGGGTTTAAGTGGTACTTGCCTAATAATGGTTTTGCAAAATGGCTTGGACCTCCTTCACTTTGGGATTAAGACTGGAGGTGGAAAGTTGGCATTAGGAGAGGGCTAGTATTTATTGAGTGTTTTACTTACATTTATCCAATTGACATACATCGTCTAATCAGGGGCACATAGCTAGCAAGAGCTAGAGCTGAGATTTGAACTCAGAAATCTCTGACTCCAGGGCCCCTACTCTTCCCATAGTACTGCCTTATCACCTTCTCCTGGGAAGTCGCTAATGCTAAACAGTCATTCCCAAACAGCAGGATTCAGGTTGCAAAGTAGAGTGGCTGGTGGGAATGCTTGTGAAAATATTTTGTCGTCTTAACTCACGTCATTCAAACTTCCTGTGGTTAGTGGAAGGAGTATTTCTGCGTCAGTCATGCTTTCTGGAGGACCCTCTGTGGTGCCATTCTTTTGTGATGCTGCTATTTGGCTGGTTTGTCAGACAATCGCCATTTATATTACTTTCTGATGAGAAGGTATCTTCGGGTCTTTCACGTGCCCAAGCTGACAAGTCACATTCTGTGCTTGAATGGGTTGTTAATGGCCTTCCTGATGGATACAAGCATTTGACCTGGCAGAATCCGCCCGATATCCTTCTGTTTGGTGGGATGGTGTTTTTATTGGACAGACAATGCTGTCCCATGAAATCTAAGAGAGAAACAAGGAGAGTGAGGGGGTTGAGGAGCAGCAACTTAGTACGAGGTGGACTTCCTGGGGCAGAGGCAGTAGACTGGGCGTTGGACCCAATTTTCCAAGGGATGTCTCGAGACATGGCGGGGGATGGGAGTGTAAGGTAGGTGATAGTCATTGGGGGTAGGGTGGGTGCTTGAATCTTAGTAAATATTTAGTAATTGTGAAAAAATATTGTAATTCTAGAGTATATCTCAATGGTCCTCTGTCTTGATCCCTCTAACTAGGGGTTTGTGCCATAAATACTGTCTGAGGAAGGTGCCTGAGGCTGTCAGTTTTGTCACAGGAGGAAGGTGCTGTCCCCATGAGATCCCAGTCCTGTTCCACAGCTAATTTCTTGTCGCCACTCTTCTCCGATGACTCCCTCTGCCTCCTTCCTTTCCTTCTTTCCCCCCCTTCTCCATTACAGTGCAGTTTTAGTTTGCAAGATTCTTTCAGGGCTGCAGAGCAGTTAATCTTAGAATCCGCTTCTCCAAGAGCATCTTGCTTTTTATCTCTGTTCTCTATATTGGGGTCTGGGATTCTGCTGCTAAAAAAAATTTGAAAACCAGATGTCTAGAGCATTTCTGCAGTGTTCATGGTCTGCAAGGGGCGGCCCAAGGGGTTTGTGAGTGACGGCCACACCTCCTGCTGTGTGTATTGCGGGGATTGGAGGTGCGTGGACTGATGCACCTGTCTGTTGCTCTTAGTCTGCTTCGGGAGTCTGGGTCCTTCTGGTTCTTTGGGGACTCATGATTCTCCTCCTTTCATCCCACCCCGCTGAGGAAAACAACTTGGGGTTCAACGAGTAAGTCCCAAGTTATATATACTCTCTCCTATAATACTCATTTCACAGACTAGGAACCTCAGAGGGGTTGAGTAACTTGCTTGAGGTTACCCAGTTTGTAAGTGAAATGGCTTAGATTTGAATCCAGATCTGATTCTAGAATTCATCATTTTTTACTACTGTATGCATCAGCCATGCTTTTACCTACAATCAAAAATATTTATTATTCTCTGTCATTTCCCCCTCCTGGGGAGGTGGGCTGGGTAAATTTAGCACTGTGTAAAGTAGTATAATATATATATCCCAATTTTATTCACCTTGAAAGTACTGCTTTTGGATGTCTGGCTGAGGTGGGAGAGTTGGGGGCCCAGGCTCGGGGTCCTCAGTTCCATCAATGTCAGGGTCAGGAGAGAGGTCTGGGAGGCTTACCTCCCAGCTCCTGAAACTGGACAGTAAAGTCAACATCTGAGAGCTTCAGAGCACTTTGGCCACTGGTTGCCCTCCTCTTTCTCTAAATCTTTCTCTGATGCTTTCTGGTCTTCCCCTGGATTTCTGATGGAGTCCTTAGAGCGTGGCTCAGCCATGAGGAACTGGGAACAACCTGCTTGGAAGGTTCCAGATGTGAATGGGGGCAGGGCTTGAGGAGGACTGGAATTGAGTGTGTGTGGGACCGTTGATCAGCTCTGGATTGCTGTCCACTGACTGTAGAGATTGGAGCCCCAGTTTGGTGAGGCAGTGCAGCCAATCTGTGGGTCCCATCGGGCACAAAGTTGTTTAATGGTGTCTCCAGTATGGAGTTGTGAGTTATGCTATTGTTAAGGCCAAGCTTCTCCTCAAGTTGTGAATATTAATTTTATTCCCCTTTTCCAGGGTGCCCCATGTCTCCACTTGAGGAAGTGGATACAGACCTACCGTAAGGGCTTAGACGCACTCATGAAACACTGGAAGGAAACTTGGAAAAGAAATCCAAGGACTAGGTTGCTGGAAGAAAAATCCAGCTAGCTTGTAGGCCCCCAAAGCCTCAGATTCATCCAGAAAACTGGGGAGAGTTTTTCATTAGCTAGCCCTTTCTCTGGTGCAGTCACATTTAAAAAGTCAAGTGTGGGGAGAAGGGATCAGGGACTCCGAGTCTGTTGAGTCCTGGTGGGCAGAATCCCTCCCCTGGACAGGACAGAGGGTGACGAGCCCCAGAGCCATCCAGGAGGCTCAGCCCTTGCTCTCCCTCCTGTTGCCAAATATTTATTTACTGAGAACTGAATACTCCAAAGCTGGAGCTTAAGAGCTACAGCAGCTCCAGGACGGGCCGACTCATTTCGCCCTGATCAGCCACAGCTTGGGTTGCCGTTCATTCATTCTGTGGAAGTGGGGTGTCTGGGCCTTGCCCAGTGGCTACCCTCTGCACATCAGGGTCCCAGGAACGATAGAGCTGTACGTTGAGATGGGCCTTCAAGATCCCTTTTGTCATTCCATCCCTGACTTTGTAGAGGGGTGGCTGAGACCCAGAGAGGGGAAGCTGCTGCCACAAGGCCCCACAGCTCCATGCAGAGAACCAGGTCACAGAAACTCTCTTTGCAAAGGGGTCCTCTGAGGCACAGCCCCAGACTCCCCCAGGATGCTGGCCCTATGTGCCCTGCCCCGCTTTCCTTGGAACAAGGGCTGGTGTTTCAGATGAGGACTTTATGACTTCATTTCAGATAATGCAGTTGGGTACAGTTTGCCTGGTGGTTGCCTAAATTTAAACGAAGTGGGCTGGGGTGGGTGGTAGTGAAGAAGATTGGCTTGGTGCTTTCATTAAAGCACAATGTGTTGGGGGAAGGTTCGATTTTTATTTTTACTTCACTGAATGAGGAATGAGCACAGAGCTGTGGGTCTTTTTTCCCCTTTCCTTTTCTTTCTTTCTTTTTTAAATTATTAAATCTTTATATTCTCGAATCGGGACTGGTGGTGCATTTCGCTTTCAGACTGAGTATAAATTAAAGTAGGTTGAACTGGAATATTATTATTTTGCATTTCGTGATGATCAGGTACAGTTGTTGGGCCTCTTAAACATCTATAGATGAACTCTGGTTAGACTTGGGTTTCATTCCCAATTCTGGGCACTCGCTGGCTGCGTGACCCTGGATATAATTTCTAAACTTGACTTTCCTCTTGGTAAATTGTTGGTGTCAATACCTATGTTTTAGAATTGCCGTGTATCTGAGTTCACATGTTGGAAGCTGTGCCACGACGTAGCTGCGTGCCACATGGAGGATACTCGTGAATTATTACTGGTTGTCCATCCTTTGCTGTACCTTCCATGCCTTGCCCCCAGCAAGGTGGGACTGGATCAGGGGGTGAGGTTGAGAGGATGGCCTCCTGAAGGAGGGGCGAGGGGGTGGTGTGGAGGCACGTGCTGGAGTGTGTGTGTGTCTGTAGAGGACTTGGCGTTTGGGGGGAACCTGGCTTGTCTCCTTGGGGGGATATTAGAGATCTGAACATCTGGACCTTTGCCCCAGAGGATTGCCTTCCTGGGGGTTCACCTCACTGATTTTTTTTTTTTTTTTTTAAACAAATATTCACTTAAAAAAAAAATTAATTAATTAATTAATTTTTGGCTGTGTTGGGTCTTCGTTTCTGTGCGAGGGCTTTCTCTAGTTGTGGCGAGCGGGGGCCACTCTTCATCGCGGTGCGCGGGCCTCTCACTATCGCGGCCTCTCTTGTTGCGGAGCACAGGCTCCAGACACACAGGCTCAGTAGTTGTGGCTCATGGGACCAGTTGCTCCGCGGCATGTGGGATGTTCCCAGACCAGGGCTCGAACCCGTGCCCCCTGCATTGGCAGGCAGATTCTCAACCACTGCGCCACCAGGGAAGCCCCCCACCTCACTGATTTTTGTAATTAGTTTTCTCAACCTTTGAAAATCCAGATGTATAAATATGGTCTATTTATTGTGTCTCTGGTTAGAAAAGCAACATGTTATAGAAAAGTGGGAGCAGACAGAAAATCATACAGAAGAAAATAAAAATCGTCCATAATCCCACCCTTCTGGGAGAAACCAGCATGAGGATTCTGAAGTCTGTGCGTCCAGTTTTTTTTCTGTGCCTGTATACATAGGGTGTGTTTCCTGCTAGTTCATTTTTACAAAACTGGAATCATATTGCACATATTGTTATGTAACATGCTTTTCAAACAATATTCTGTGAGCGTTTCCTAGTTGTAAACTGTTCTTTTAAAACATGGCTTTGGGTGGAGGCACAGCATTCCGCTATGCGGATATTCCATAACTTATTCAACCAGCCTCCCTATTGTTCGCAATTTAAATTGCTTTCCGTTCCTTTTGCTCCTTCACCTCATGGTGCAGTGAATTGGGGAATGCAGATTTTAATAACTGCATCACTGTTTTAGGAAACCAATTTTCTGGCGAAGCACACTGAACGAAACGGTTTCATTAGTTTCAAGTTTGTTTTCACGCCTTCCATGCTCCCTAGATCTTTGGGCTTTGTAGTGAATTCGCCATCTGGGTAAGCACTGTACCTCTTCTGCATTTCCACTCCGTCCTCCACATACTGCTCACCCTTCAACTATTTCTCCTCTGGTTATTAGGGGAGCGGGAACAACGAGAGCTCACGACTGCCCCAGAAGATCCTAGTTCAAGCTCTGACCACGTCATTCACTAGCAGAGTGCCCCTGAAAAATGTGGGAGCTTTTTAACCCTCTGTTTCTTTATCTGCAAAATGAGGGTGATAATACCTTTCTGACCAGAGGATGAAGGTGGAATACAGTCATGGCCTCAGATCCGCTTTGTAACCTGAAGTTCCATAAAGATGTCGGTTGTTAGTGAAGATCACTTGGCACTTGACCTTGAAGAGTAATCAAAGGGCCTGGTCCAGCAGTGCCGCAGCTGGCTTGCACCAGCTCTTGCGAGTTGATTCTGCCCATCTCATCCCAACTCTATGACCGCTGGCCCTCGTGTTAGTAGCTTGAAGTTGGCCATACTGAGAGTATTTACACCATGGAAATTGACAAATGCTACAATCGAGGCTTTTTTTTTTTTTTTTGAGAGCTGACTGTTAGACATTTACCAGCACTTCACAACCCCAGTGCCCACTGTGCTTATTTGACATTTGACATACATTGTTTTGAGTTTGAGTTTGTAGTTTTTTCATATATTATTGTCTCATCTTCCCCAGCTGGACTATAAACTCTTGAGTGCAGGCATTAGATATTTTAAGACTTTAATGATTGGGACCTATAAAGCAGCATTTGCACAAATGAGCTCATGACTTTAAACTACATGAAAAGATTTTACGCTAAGACTTATGCTCTGTGGGATTCATAGTAGCTACGCAGGCCCGTGGCCTAGTCCTCTCTTAATGACCCTTTATAGACGGGTCTTACACAGAATTTTAGTTTTTTAGCCTAAAAACTGCCCAGGGTATAATAAAGAGGCTTTATTTCCCTGTGTTTCCATCAGCGACTGTGATAATAATAGCTAGCAAGTAATAGCTAACGTTTATTGATCATTTGCTGTGTGCCAGGTACCTCCTCAATGCTTTTGCAATCATTTTCTTGTTTAATCCTCACTCCAGTCATATAAAGAATACATTAATATGATCCTCATTTTATAAATGAAGAACACATGTTAACTTAGAGACGTTAAGTAACTTGGTCTTGATTGAGGAAGATCCTTCATTCATTCAGCAGACATCTAACCCCTGCCACGTGCTGAGTGCCGCCTAGCTACCAGGATGAAGAGCCAGCTCCTGCCCTCATGGAGCAGTCCTTCTAGTGAGCAAGACAGATAATAAATAAATATGCAAACAAATACTACAGTGTCAGTTGTCCCCAAAGGTTCTGAAGAAAATCAGTCAGGGGAAGGAGATAGAGGCTGATGGGGCAGGGCTGGGGGACGTCTGACTCTCTGCCCTTGAAACACAGCCTACCCCGTAGCCAGCCGAGCACCCTGTGTGCTGTAGCCCCTCGTCACCTTGTTGTTGGTTGGGTGATTGGGAGCAAAGCCTTCCTCCATGGGGATGATACAGGAAGGCACATGGAGAGCGCACGGTCAGCTCAAATCAGGCACACATGCGCACTGCACCCTCCAGCGTACTGATCTCCGTTCTGAGGGCTCCCAGGATGCGCTGGGCTGGTGGAGTGAGCAGGAGGGCTGAGCAGTGAATGCAGGAGGGGGAGGGGGAGCTCTGTGGGGCTCAGGGGGTGGGAGAGGATACGAGGGTTTAGAATCAGAGACCCACGGGGTTAGCGGCTTCTTGGAGGCCAGTGTTCTCATGGCACACACAGACCCAGGAAGGCATGGAGGGCAGGATGGCTCCCCTGAGGCCACCCTTGTGTTCCCCAAGGGATGAAGCCCAGTGTTCCATTCCCAGTCCTGTGCCTTGTGCAACACCACCGTCTCCCAGATTTTGGGTTTTTTTTATTCCTGGTTGGGGAGTAATGGCAAATGGGTGCAGTAAGCTAGTTTAGGGACCTGCTGAAGGGCGACCCCTAATCCCAGGCATTCAGGAGCCAGAGTGGGTTACGAGGATGGGCTACAGTACCTCCCAAAACATGCTGCTAGAAGATGGGCCCTCCTGGTGTGTAAGAGACAAAAAGTATTTTAGGCTGCCCTCCCTGTCCCCACCCCCGTGCGTTATGGATAAGCCAGTGTCCAGTGTGGCTGAGCCAACACTTATTCAGCATCTGCTCCACATTCGATAAGATATTGAAAATCCCCGCCCTGGGAGATGGAGAGCTGGGATCTAGAGTCCGCTCTGCTGTTACTAAGTCAGCTGGGGGAGACAGGTCTTGGTCTGGTTTCTTCCTCTGTAACAGGGGGTGCCTGGCCAAATGGTTTAATGTCTCTTTTTGCTCTGACCCTTTTTCTAAGCCGGAGATTAGACAGGGTTCCACTTCCAAAGCGTTTCAGTCTTTCAGTTCCTTTCCCAGGTGGCGACCACTCCCTGGAGCACAGGGTTTGGGGAAGGATTTCAGGGTTGGCTTGTGCTCCTCCAGGGCATTTCTTGGTCTGTGGGTGCCCAGTATTTTCCCACATGGTTCCCAGTTCTAAGCCACCTGGTATTGGCTGGTGGTTAGGTGGCCATTGCCCACATAGAACGTTCCCCACAAAGTAAAACTCGCCCACAAATGCTTTCCTAGCAGTGGGTGCACTGCTGGCGGGCGGGCAGGGGTGAGAAGTTGGGTGTACTTTCCTCACCGTCGGGCGGTTGGGATTTCGTGTCTCAGAACCGTACTGTCCTCATCCTGGTACCGCCGGTGGCCTCCCACCGAAACTTTACAGTGATACCAGAGCAAACACATACGCTTCAAAACTAAAATGTGACGGGGTGAGGTAGCAACAGGAAGTGGGGAAGTGAGCAGAGCAAAGCTTGTGATGTGTGCTCAGAATGCTGTTGACCTTTTTTTTTTCTCCCCCTTTTAAAAATCATATAGTTCTCTTAAATGGTTGAGGTAGAAGTTCTTGTTTGTTTTAAAAGGTTCACCCTCCCTAGAGGCCTAAGGAGAGAGCACATGGCGGGGGTAAAACAAGTTTAGGGAAGATGCAAACCACCCTCTCCCCACCGTGCTTGGCAAAAGGTATGCAAATTCATGTCAGGTTGGTGTTCTCGAGGCTGTTTGATCCTTTCACTCCACTTTTCTTTACTAAGGGCTGGGGAAAGTTATTTAGATTGCTCTTCTTTTAGACCTCCCTCTGTAGGACTCTTCTTGACCTTGATTGAAGACGCAGTGGGGAAAGTGGAATTCTGCCCCCATGGTTTTTCCTTTTCTGCCTCCCCCTCAGTTTCTTATTTTCTACCAATGATTGAAGAAGGAGAGAAAGCAAATTCAGTAGTTTGTTTCTGGTATCAGGAGGGCCCCATCTGTTGACTTTAACAAGACCCTGTCAAGCTGTCACTGCCTAGAGTGCCTCCCGCTGAAGAGGGCACACTTCACACAGGCGGGGACAGAACAGGGGCAAATTGCTGGCTGGCCAGATGGAGAGAGCGATTGTTAGTTTAGACAAATAGCTTTTCATTTGAAGAGCAAACACAGTCCTGAGGATGGAAGCTATGGGTAGGTGTTCCCTCTTTGGATATTGGAGCCCAATTAGCTCAGGTTGAATTAGCTACGTTGGGGCTTTCAGTGGGGTGCAGCCAGCAATAACGGTGCTGTGTGATAAGAGCTGTGTGTTTGTAGACGCTTCACCTGCCTTTCCACAAATTACCCTCCTCCTAAGCTTACAAATTTGGGAGGGAAGATAGTATAGGCTCTCAGTGATGGCTGGGTAATATTAATAATGAAATAATGAAACAGGAATGGTAAGCCACCACTTTCTTGGCACATTTTTGGATACCAGGTCATAGGTATCATCTTATTTAATGCTGAGGGAACTCCACTGTACAGATGGGCAGTGGAGGCCTGGGAACAGTAAGCTCAGTGACCCGAAATGATGAAGCAGGTGTCCGTCCTGTCCCAAAGTTCACTTGGGTCAGAGCTTGTGTCTCCCGTGTCGCCCTCTGTGTTCACTGCAATTGGTTTCTGAAATGGCTGGGTTTAGGGTGTGATCTGTGGCCTGGCCATAGAATGCCTCTTTGGGGGAATTTTGCTGATCCAGGCGACGTCCTGACCCTGACTCCACTAGCTTTGTTGACGCATAGGCTGCCTTGCCATGGATACAGGTTTACCTTGCTACCCTCCGCAGCCTTGTAGATTCATGTGTCAACTGTATTTCATTGGAAATGCGCCAGGGTGAAGGTTATTCCAAAGAAAAGTTGAAGTTTTTTTTTTCTTTTTTAAGGTACCCGTATCCCCAATTCTATTCAGTGTCTATGGCATTTTGGCTTTGCCGCGATCAGATTGTAGTAAGGCCTGCTCTGAGTGTCTGAGCTCAAGTCTTGCTGGAAGGGCTGTGTGGTACAGGCTCTTTTCACATGATTTTGGGCACCTTCCTACTTTCTTGTGGCTTCATTTCTGCTTTGTTTGTCTGTTTTTCAGTCTTGTTGGAGTAGAGGTATGGAAGGCATAGCGAGCTGGACGGTCTGCTAATTCAGAGAACTTGTACGTAGTGCGTGGAACGAATAGGACATGGGGCTGAAACAGTTTTTTAAAGCCCCGAGCAGGATCGCCTCCAGTGGAAACTTGGCATTCATGGGCTAGTTTGGGGAGTCCTAATAAGCAAATTGCTAGTGGAGTCCCCACCTTCTGAAGAGCCCAAGCCTATGGTGTCTCTGGCTCTGGTGATGCCACCAAGCTGTGTAGAGGCGAGCTAGGAGGGGTGGTAATAGCTGGTATTTTTGAAGTTGGTGAGACTTGAGGAAGGAAGGTAGGGCTCTCGTGGCAGTCTGGTTTTTAGTGTTTTATGAATCAAACAGGCAGAGAGGTTGGTTTGTGTGACTGGGAGCTGTACCACTTGGCTGTGGTCAGTGGAGGGTCGTGTAGGTGGGCCCTGCTCAAGTCTTTCTCATTCTTCTGCCACTGGGGGTTGGGCACCATCCAACTGAAAGAAGAGTATAAACAGATGAAAAGTCATTCTCAACTTCTGGTCCAGCTTCATTTTAATGTTTCCCATCCTGTTCCAATACTACCTTAATAAAGTTAACTTTTTAAAAGAAAATCCATGATGAAATCAAAGCGGAATATTTCAACATTTATTGGAGTTCAGCCCATGTTCTGTTATCTCTCAGTTGGTTTTAATACCCTACGAGCCAGACAGCTCCCCGGTGGAATCTTGCAAATTAAATGTAGCATCTTGGTCTGTTGATTGTAAAATTCTTGCAGGAAGTGTGGCCCGGAATGTGAACATGGGAACTGGGGTTTTTTTTTTTTTTTTAAATTAAAAAGTGGTTCTCTATCCTTGATTATTTGTTTAAGCTCTGTAAGGAGTTCAGTGTTCAGCACTGGGGAGGGGTTGCCTCCCCAGCTCGCCCATGAACAGGGAGAATATATTTGAACAGTTTAGAATTAAGAGTGCTTGTGGTTTAGAAACCCACCTTTTCTGTCATTAACCACCAGTGAATGCCAGCCTGAAACGTGTTCTTGTGCCAGAGTAAACCGCAAGGTTGTGGAAAAACGTAAAGGAAATGGGGGGTAAGTTAGTAGTAAAAGGTGAAGGCTGGTTGTGGGCTGGGGGAGGGAGAGGCTGCAGAACAGACGGAGGAGAAAGGAATGCAGTCTGTGGGGTCTTTGGCCTTAGGCAGGCTTGGACTTTGCTAGAGAGAGAAGGTTCACAGTGTGTGAACTAAACACTGATGTGCTACCTTCTGCATTTCCTTAGATTTGTATTTTCAAACTTCATAGAACAGGCAGCACGAAGGACACGGTTTACTTTTGTTGGAGTGGTTTTAGCTCCACCAGCCCACCTCTGTCAGGTTAGACTTAAGGCATCTAGGAGACTGGTTCTCAGTTAGGGGCGGTGTTGCCCCCAGGGGACATTTGAAAATGTCCAGAAGTTCCCTGGTGGTCCCCCGTGGCCTGGGTTCAATCCCTGGTCGGGGGACCTAAGATCCCGCAAGACCCCACAGGGTGGCCAAAAGAAAAAAAAAGAAAGAAAAGAAAATGTCTGGAGACATTTTTGGTTGTCACAACTGTTTGGGGGGCAGGGGGGAGTCTTACTGGCAGCTAAAGGGTAGAGGCCTGGGGTGCGGCTGAACATCCCACACTGCACAGGACAGCCCGCACGACGAAGAATCATCAGCCCAAAGTGTCAGTAGTGCCGAGGCTGAGAAACCTCATCTCGGGGCTTGGTAGTTGTCCATTCATCCTTCAACACAGCAGTGTCTTGGCCCTGGGCTGTGGGAAGTGCACACTTCTACTGGAGTGGAACCGCCAGGTCCGGAAGGCTTACTGCTCCCAAGATCTGAGAGAGTCCCAAGGAATTGGCATCTTGGCCCAACTGTAATAATTTTGCAGCTTAGAGCCATTTTTTTCCCACACTTTTCTTCTGACAATTCTCCATCTTATCTTGCTGCTCCATGAACCTGTCCCCCAACATTAGTTCTCTAGCTTAGTGCGTTTTGCCCCTGCCCCATACAAAATGCTATAATTGGAATTTTTCGTTCTTTTCTATCTCTACCACCCATCTTAAAGCTGTATTGGATGAGTCCTTGGTCCTCTTTGGGGAATCTGTTTTTCTCTACCCTAAAACAGGTTAATGAGTCTCCAGATTGCTTTTTCTGCATAAGATGTGTCCCATGTGCCATTTTCTCCCTCCCCCGTAGAGAATTAAAAATATGAACTATTTAATAAACTATAGACCTACCAGCAGTCAACTGTAAAACACATGCCTCTTTCAGGCCACTTTTTGACAAGTTTCAGGTAAGAATGATAGCATATTAAATTATTAGGCAGTTTTATGACTGTGCAGGGAAGATTTATCCTTCGATGAATAAATATTGCTGTAACCCAATTTAGAACTTGACGAATACTGATTTATGGCTTAAAATATATAAGGGTTGTTTTATGATGAAGTGGCAGTGGTGGGGGGCAGGGTTAAAGTGATGGCTGTGGCACCTTTGAGTAATATGCCATTAAAACATTGCTGCAGGCAGAGCTGCTGGGAGGATTCTCGGTGGCTTCTGGGGGTTCCTGCCACTGCTGGTGGGAATCGGGGTCCAAGTCACTTTGTGATGCACAGTCCCAGCTGATAGCACTTGGAAGCACTATTAAAAATGTGGGTGCTCCCGGGTCCCTAGCAGTTGATGCTGCAGTTCACCTTCTGAAGGATTCCACTTGCCTGCGTATGGAATTTCAGGGTAGCAGTGGTCAATGACAGTACATTTTTCAGGTAAGGAAGGCAGCTTTGAGGATGAATGCTTTCAAAACCTAATTGAGGAAGGAAGCCAGTTTCGTGTTCTGGATGTGGTGGTCGTCCTACTTTTTTTTTTTTCCCTCAAATCCTTAATTTTTTTTTTTTTTTAAATTGAAGTATAGTTGATTTACAATGTTGTGTTAATTTCAGGTGTACAGCAAAGTGATTCAGTTATACGTATATATGTATGTGTGTATATATATATTCTTTTTCAGATTCTTTTCCCATATAGGTTATTACAAAATATTGAGTATAGTTCCCTGTGCTATACAGTAGGTCCTTGTTGTTTTTCTATTTTATATATAGTAGTGTGTATATGTTACTCCCAAACTCCTAATTATCCCTCCCCTCCCACCTTTCCCCTTTGGTAACCATAAGTTTGTTTTCTACGTCTGTGAGTCTCTTTCTGATCATCCTACTTTTGAATAAAAAAATCTGGGACATTTGAACTGACAAATATGGATGCTTAGAGGAATAGAAGAGAATTTATCATTAAAACTGACCTGTAATATCTGTTGCATGTATAGGTGCCTCATGATGGTAGAGCTAGATCAGTTACTCATGATCTCTTCCTATTTGTTTATTGAATAATGTGTGCACAGGGTATAAAAGTTGGAGGTCACAGAGAGTCAAAAGTGGTGTATAGTAATTCTTCCTCTCCTTCTTGCCCCAGTCTCCCAATTCCCCTCTCCAGAGGTAACTACTGTTATTAGCTTTTGGGTTATCTTTTTCAAAGTTAATCTATGCATATAAATGCATATATGAACTCATAGTATTTTTGAACAACTGCTGGTGTACTATTCATGTCATCTGTGCCTTACTTATCTTACCTAACAGTATACATGGAAAATTATCCCATATCATGACATACAGAGTGCCCTTATTGTTTTTTACAGCTACATAGCATTCTATTTTATGTATGAACCATAATTTATTAAAGAAACCCCTGACAGTGGATATTGAGGCTCTTTCCAGTCTTTTGTCATTACAAATCATACTGCAGTGAGTATCCTTGTATACACACCATTTTGCACATGTAGGAGTATGTCTGCAGAATAAATTCTTAGAAGTGGAATTGCTGGTAAAAGCATATATGCATCAGTGGTATTGGTAGACATTGCAAGTATCCTTTCAAGGAGGTTGTAGCGATTTACACCCTCAATGAATGAGACATCCTCGCCAACACAGTGAGTTATCAAACTTTTTGATCTCTGCCAGTCTGATAGTTGAAAATTGGTATCTCAGTTTGTTTTAATTTGCATTTCTTTTATGAGTGCGGTTGAGCATTTTTTCACAAGATTAAGATCCATTTGTATTTCCTTTTCTTGCGATTCATATTCTTTACCCATTTTTCTATCAGGTTGTTGGTCTTTCCCAAGTCTATTAGCTTCGGTATCTCTTTGGCCCATTTCTGTATTTGGCAGAGCTCACTCCTGCAGGCTGAGGCAGACTGTGCATTCAAATGAGGCTTTGGAGAGTGAGATGGATGATGAAATGGGTCCATTATCTTGGGTGTGGCCATTGCTGCCTCTGAGGCAGCTGGGGTCCCTGAGCCTAGTGGTTTCTGGTCTCACCCCGGCTGTGCTCCTTCAGAGCTGGCAGCAGTCGGACTCAGGCAGACAGTGAGTGCCTGCTGGTGTGTTGAACACGTGAGGATGGATTGGTTTGGCGGATGGACGTGAATGAGACTGGGGAAGCCGAGGTTGGGAGGAGGAACGGGGCATGGGGATGGGGCACTGAGTATTTGCATTTAGCAGATTCACAGGAAAGAAGGACGGCAGCCACGCTGAAATTTTTCAAATACGTGGTGTCTGGGAAGTCAGGAAAAATAGGATACACTTATATTTAAGTAGTACGTCAGTTCCATTTTCAGTACGATGCTCAATATGTTTATTTCAACCTCAGTTGAAGTTTATCTAAATGTAAAGTGTTGGTTCTTAACCTAGAGTGAGCCCTCCCCCCCCCCCCAGCTCCAGGGCATTTGGCAAAGCCCGGAGACATTTTTGGTTGTCACATTCACAGGGGAGGGGAAGGAGAATGCCACTGGCGTCTGGTGGGTAGAGGCCAGGGAAGCTGCTAAACATCCTACAACGCACAGGACAGCCCCACAATAAAGAATTTTCAGCCCCAAATGCCAAGTGTCAATACATGAAAAACCCTTATATAAAGCAATGGGGTCCAGTTGTTAATCTGGGCGGCGGGGGAAAGCACAGCAGATCCACTATTTCCTTCAGTTTTCAGACAGTTTGGACACTCTGTAGTGTCACAATTGAACTCACTGATTTATTACAGTTAGATGAACTTCACCTGAAAAGGTATGGAGGTTGAAGAAAAATATACTGAGAGTTTTATTTGGAAACGTAACTAGCGCACTGTTTTAAAGGAAGTCTATCCTATGTTTGCTGAGTCTGGGGACCCCCTGTGGGCTTCCAGTGGGAGCAGGGACCTGTCACTGCCACCTGCCCCTCCTTACTGCTTTCGCTCTTTGCCCTGTGCACACACTAGATACAGAAAGGGTAGGATTTTCTTAACCTGAGACTCCCGAAAGGAGAGGGCCAGCAGTGCCCCAGCAGGGTGGCATTTTCTGGGTATCCAGGCTCTGAGCACAGTGGGAAGACAGTGCTGGGACTCCCTGGACCCTGCTTGAGTCTCCAGCACCCCCGTCTCCCAAGCAGGATACCTGCTGCGGGTGGCCTTCAACCCCAGAAGTTCAGAGGAAGCAGCAGAAATACCCTTGGATTTTCCCCTTTTTTTGTTTTCAGAGAGGGAGGTGGCTGAGATCGTGGGGTGGGGAGCCAGAAAACCCAGTTGAAATCTTTATTCCTCACCTATGCATAACTTTGGGCAGGCCTCAGTCGCCACTTCTGTAAAAGGGGAGTAGTATTAGCGTTGTTATGAAGATTAACTGAGTTAGTATATGGAAAGTACTTAGCACAGTGCTTGTAAGTGCTAGCCATTATTATTATTCGTTTCAGCCCTAGGAAGTTCCAGCCTTCTTGCCCCTCCTCTGCAGTTCTGTGGAAACCCTTTGCTGAGATGAGCCAGCATTCTAGATTCCAGGGGGAGCCTGGGGGCTTCCCTGAGTCCCCATGTACGGGAGTGCCCCTCCCCGAGTCTGGGGTGGCCTCTGCTTCCCCCAGGAGGCACCAGCCCTGTACTCTCTGTCCCCAGCTCCGCCCACCCACCCTGACCTCCTCCATCTCCCCTGGGCCTGCCTCTCTGAGATGGGTCTCCTCTTCATCCCACTCTCCTGATTCCAGTTTCCCATTTCCCACCACATCATTTGGTGTGACTGCCTTGGAAAAGCCCAAGTTGGAAGGTGAGAGGACGGTCATATCTGGGCCATGGGCCGCCCTCCCACGTAGTACTTGGCTTTGGTCAGGCCTGGGCTGGTGGGCTCCCTGCCCTCAGTCCCCAAGGGGCATTTCAGCTTGACCTCCACCACCATCACCAGAAAGGGTTATTTATAAAATGGGGACAGCCTTTGGCCGGAACCTATAAACAGTCTACCCAAAAGTTGTTTGGGTGAAGCCAACTTTTAATTTTGTTTTCTTTTCATTCAACGTGGAGGTCCGTATTCAGATAGTTTTCATGGATCATTTAATGGCCGGGGATCACAAGGGCCTCATCCCTGGGTGGGTGGTTTAACTTGAGGGCTTCAATCAGCACCTTGTTTGAAGACATCACTAAATATACAGAAGCCTCATGGGATGCAGTGAGGGAAAGGAGCAGTTAAACCCTCTCTCCAAGGAGCTTCCGTCCAATGGGGGTGGTACAGCCCCTCACATCAGGTGCTCCCAATCTGTTGGGGGAGATAGAGCCTCAGCCCTCATGGAACCCCCAGGCTGATGGAGGAGACATAGGATGAATTCACAGTCCGATTGATGGGTGAAGTTGTTGGTATTCTAGGCGAGCTCTCAGTCTGATGCGGGAGAGACAAAGTCTGCTAATGGCCTTTGATTTGGCTGCAGAAGCCACTTTCACCGGCCTCTGCTGGCGGAGCACCCTCCTGAAACATTGTGTGGGGCTGTGCTATCTTTAGTGGTCACCCTTCGTAATCTTTAGAGGACGTTGCTGACGTGGCTGCTTCCTGGGCTGGACCTTTCTCCCTAGAGAGCCCTGCCTTTTGCAGGGCGAGAATTTGTTTTGGGGCAGGGGAGGCAGTGCGGAGTAGTTGGGGACCTCTAAAACTGGGCTGCATTCTTTGCCTTCTCCCGAGTCAGAGGGTGAGACTTTTAGACCCTTCGAGCAATCCATCTTAGGGTCAGAAAATAAGAGTATTGTAGAAAGAAATATCATTAGGCATCATGTAGTCTTCTTTTTCTAATTAAAAAAAAAATTTTTTTTAATTTGGCTTCACCGCACGGCATGTGAGATCTTAGTTCCCTGACTAGGGATCGAACCCGGGCCCCGGCAGTGAAAGCGCTGAGTCCTAACCACTGGACCGCCAGGGAATTCCCAAGGCATCATCTAGTCTTACCTTCACATTTCACAGAGGAGAATGTGGAGGCCAGGAGAAAGGAAGTGTTTTTCTCAGTGCTGCTTAGTAGCTATATTGGGCTTATGGCCTGGTTCCTGAATCTGGTCCCCAGCACAGGCCTGGTAACAATAGTTTCAGGCAAGTCCTGCTAAACCTTATGGCAGGTCAGTGATTCCCCTGCTCAGAGCCCTGTATGCTCCCATCCTGCTTGGAGTTAAAAACCAAAGGCCTTATCGTGGCTTCAGGGCCAGCCAGATCTGGCTCCCCACCCCTTGCCTCTATAACCTGCCACTTTCTTCCTCATTCATGCTACTCTAGACTTCTGGTTGTTCCTTGAATGCACTAGGACATTCCTACCTCAGGGCCTTTGCACTTGCTGATTCTTTTGCCTGGAATATCTTCCCTTAGATATCTGTATGGCTCACTCCTTCACCTTTTTCAGAGAGTCCTTACCTGTCCATCCTAGATAAAATGCTCTCCTTCTCTGCCCTTCTCTATCCCACTTATCCTGCTTTATCTTTTCTTCAGAGCATTTGTCACCATCTTACATGGTATATATTCATTTACTTATTAACTCTTAGTCTCCTCCCTTTAGATTATAAACACCAAAACATGGTCTGTTTTGTTTGCTGCTGTGTCCCCAGCAACCAGAACGTGCCTGGCACGTAGTAAGTGCTCAGTATCTATTTGTTCAAGGAAAGAAAAGAAGAGTAAAGGTGGGGGGAGGGGGGCAGGCGGAGGATAAAACACAAATTGAAATCCAGGCGCTTGGTGTTAAGGATGGTTAGATTGGATTAGTTTTCTTTCTTTCTTTCTTTCTTTTTTTAAAAAATTTATTAATTTAATTTTTTTTTTTTTTTTTTTTTTTTTTGGCTGCGTTGGTTCTTCGTTGCTGCGTGCTGGCTTTCTCTAGTTGTGGTGAGCGGGGGCTACTCTTCGTTGCGGGGCGCCAGCTTCTCATTGTGGTGGCTTCTCTTGTTGCGGAGCACGGGCTCTAGGCGTGCGGGCTTCAGTAGTTGTGGCACACAGGCTCAGTGATTGTGGCTCGCGGGCTCTAGAGTGCAGGCTCAGTAGTTGTGGTGCACAGGCTTAGTTGCTCTGTGGTATGTGGGATCTTCCCAGACCAGGACTCAAACCCGTGTCCCCTGCATTGGCAGGCGGATTCTTAACCACTGCACCACCAGGGAGGTCCTTGGATTAGTTTTCGATTTAGAAGAAGGGTAATATGTATTGGGGTGGCAGCGATCCATCACTTTCCAGTGGCCATCTGGACCTTTCTGTTTGGTGTGGTAGGCTGGCAGCATTTCCTGTCTGCCCCCAAGCTCCATCCATCCTGCGCGATCCTTGTACCTATAACTGCAAAAAACTAGGTTAAACTTCACTCTTCCCAGAAAAAGAGTGTTTTATGAATGTCCTGGATATGGGAAGGCTCTGAATGCTGCATTGGAGCTCTCTGGCCCTTCGCCAGGTGATGGGCTAGAGATTGCACTGGTGGAAGGAAGCTGCATCTTCTTCTTTAGGGTGTATAAATCTTACGTTTATCTGCACGACCAGACTCCTTCTTCTGAGGGACAAAGACAAGCACTAGAAGATTTGAGTTGAGGATCCAGCAGAATATTGGGTGTGGGGGGCATACACCCCGTATATGAATTTTGGTTGGACTTATGAAATTGGGAGGTAGGAAGGGGAAGCTGCAAGCTCCCGGGTTCTGGTCCTGCCCCTTTTTGTGGGTGGCCTTGGTGGCTTACTTCCCCTCTCACAGCCTAGCTTCCTCATCTATAAAATGAGACTTGGACCACAACCCTGGGCGGGGGGCGGGAGGGGTGTGTTTAAGGCTCCTGGGGATCCATGTGTATGTGATCTCCATGGTCCCTTCTAGTTACTGACATCAGCATAGATGGCTGCATTTAAGTTCACTGCTGTCTTTGGATCAAATACCAGATATTTGGTGAAACCATGGCTTCCTTGATATGCTGGAAATGAAGGTGACAGTTTTTTAAGAAAAGTAAATGTTTAAAAAATTTTCTCAGTGCCGGTTACTTTAGTAAGTGTGGGGTTTTTTTTCTTTCTTCTTCTTGGTCTTAACCTGTAAGCGATTACAAGATCAAACAAGTTTCAGTTTGAGTCTCTCCTGCTTTACAGTCTGAGCTTGTATCACGTTGACTTATCACATTTACTTTCAACTAGTCTGGCTGTTCCGGGGAGGCCTTATCAGCCAACTGTTCAGGCCTCAAGGTAGGAAGACGTGGTTTCGGGCAGTTTGGAAGCTGGGTTTTCAGCATCGCTATAGACCTGGCCCCTCTCCCCACTTATCTGCAGACCCCACCCCCTGCCCCCCAGCCTGACTCAGTGAGCTGTTTGTTATGCAGCGATCTGCTTGGGAAGATTGTCTGAGTTCCAGCCCCGTCCCAAACCCTTGCCTCTTGCCCAGGACCGGCTACATTTGCTGGGCCCAGTGCAAAATGGAAATGGGAGGCCCCTTGTTTAAAAATTACTAAGAATTTCAAGATGGGGACAACAGAGCATTAAACCAAGCTGGGGGCCCTGTGAGCCTGTGAAGCTGGCTCTGCTCTCCCGTCTTCCATTACCAGGGCCATGGAGATTTATAAAACACATTTTAAGAGTCATTATAAATTCCCTCAGAAGGAATTTGAGTTGTTTCTGTCATGGCCTGTCTGATTCAGGGCTGCTGTCCTGAGCCACTGTGTGTTTGGAAAATCATGCCAGCCCAGTGGGGAGGGTTTGGACAGTGTCCATGGGTGCTGATGGGAGGCGCAGAGAAGGATGGTTTACAAGTGGTTGCATTGCCCAAGCAGCCCCGAGGATATCGGGGGCCCCCTTCTTGTAGGAGCACCATTTGTTTGCCTTTTAAAAAGTCTTTTGATGGATAAACAAAACGTGGTTTATCTTTACATTGGAATATTATTCAGCCATAAAAGGGTATGAAGTACTGACACATGCTACAACATGGATGAACTCTGAAAACATTATGTTAAGTGAAAGAAGCCAGACACAAAAGGCTACATACTGTATGGTTCCGTTTATGTGAAATATCGAGAGTGGGCAAGTCCATAAGATAGAAATTGGTTGCCCAGGGAAGAGGAGAAGGACTGACTGCTAATGGATATGGCTTTTTGGGAGGATGATGAAAATATTCTGAAATGAGGTGGCGGTGATAGGAATACAACTTGGTGAATATGCTAAAAACCACCGAATTGGTCAGTTTAAAGGGTAAATTTTATGGTTTGTGAACTATACCTCAATTTTTTAAAACTAGAAGGAAAAAAAAGGTCTTTCGAGGGCTCAGCATTTAACTCTCTACCCCTCTGCCCTTGGTGGATGTCGCTGATTCAGTGCAGGAGCGGCCGTTCTCTCCTTCCACAAACCCCATCCCTTTTCTTCCTGCCTCACCCTTGGTCACAGATAATCTTTCCAGCATCCCTCCCGCAAAGCCTGTTTTCCAGGAAAGATCTTTTGGAAGTATTCATGCTGAGCAGATATGCGGCTGCTCTCCCGAGGCATTTGCATATTAGCTTCTAAAGGGAGAAAGCTTTTCGGTGAGAGGAACAAACGTTTAATTTTAGAATTCCAAGTAAGAGCAAGTGTGTGTGAAAGGTTATTACTTTTCACAGGATGGAGTGCTCTCGGTGGTTCTGGAGCTCCGGGGTGGCAGGTCCCCTTTCCACCCATGGATCCGGCTGACCCCAAGGCAGGGCCAGGTTGGTGGTGAGTGGCAGGCTTAGAAACATCCCTTCAGGATGATCATCTTTGCCCAGACCCACCCAGAATTCCTCTAACATTTTTCCAGAGAGGGGGGCATTTTGACTTTGGGGTGCTGCTGGGAGGAAACACCCTTCCGGTCAGGTTTCATTTCTGCTCTGTGGATGTGCTTGGTTCTTGAATCAGGTGGGCCCGATTTGAGACAGACCCTTTGCCTGGCTCTTTTCTGCTCTTGTCCCTGACAGTTCAGCACTACTTGTCCTTACCCAGTGCTCCTCCACCCCCCACTTCCCTCTTTACATCTCCTGCTGCCTTCCCCCGCCTTCCCTACGGTCACAGCCCCGTCCTCCAAGACCTAATGTGGTCCAAGTTCAATCTTTCTTAGAATCCCCTTTAGTCAGTGTTAAGCCCTCTTCCTTCGTATTTTCTGCGGCTCTTGGATTCCTGAGACCTTTATCTTAATCATATTTGGATCTTCAGTGCCTGATACGGTACTTGTATACAGTAAGCACTTAATAAATGCTTCTGGATTTCACTAAACCAAGACTGTGTTTGGCCCTGTAGGGAAATGGGGAACAATGAAATCACAGAGGGAGGTGCTGAGGAAATTATAAGCCTCAGGAATGAATTGATGAGAGACAAGAAAAGAGCATTTGTGATACGAAGGGCTGGAGATGGGGGCACCTCAGAGCCTCACATCATGAGCTCAGGGCATCTCAGGAGCCACCGGTGGAGGAGCTGCTTCCGTGGAGTATCCTTTCCTGAAAGATCTCTTGGATTTCAGGCTTCCACCCTTAGCCAGAAGGACCTGCACGAACAAATATTTATCGTGTCTATTGTGTGCCAGGCACTCATCTAGATTCTGCCACTTGGTTGGAGCTCCGTTGGGTGTGGATTTGGAGGAGCACAGGGCTTTTGAATATGCCCTGCCTGGGCTGGGAGAGTTGCTTTTCCCTGAGCCTCTTGGGTTTTCCCCGGATTCCTAGGGATGTTAAAGTCCCAAATGATCGCTCATAGGAAAAACGCATTGGTGCTTCTGTCTTAAACACTGCCATTCACGTCCTGCCTCTGAGAGGAGGAAGGGAGTGAGAATAAGACAGGGCTGCCCTTTCCACCCCGTGCATCTGGTGGACGGATGCGGCCTTGGCTCTGTCCGTTAGGGTCCCAGCATGAGATGGCTGGCACATGCAAAGGGTTTACTGGGGACACTTTAGTGAGGGGGAGGTATTTAGAGAAGTGTGGTCAGGGTTAGGGAGACCAAAGGGAGGCACCGCCAGGGTTGGCAACAGTGGGAAGCTGTTCCCTCCCCTTAGTCAGGAGGGCGGAGCTCCAGAGTTGGGGAGATGGGGCCCCTGACAATAGCCATGATGCTGAAGGGACACAACTGCCACCAAATTGTGGTGAAACAGAAGGAAGAGGGGAATAAATGCTTTGCCCACTCCAGCTGGAAGCTTAGGGAGCCCAGTTGCTACAGTAGGTGGTCCAATAAGGGCAGAGAACTGTGTGTGCCTCTGTGTGTGTGTGCCTCTGTGTGTGTGTGTGTGTGTGTGTGTGTGTGTATGTGTGGTTGAGAATACCCACCACCCCCTGGCCGCCTGGGCATTCCAGTGCCCTGCTGGCTCTTGCATCTCTTAGGTTAAAGAAGAAAGTATGCTGTCTGCATCAGCAGGATGGGCACTGGGTAGTTTTGACTGTAGCAAGAGTGACAGATAACATTCATCGACGGCAGGCACCCAGCATCCTAAGCATTTTCCATGCATCCTCTAGTTTAGTCTTCACAATAGCCCCAGCAGGTAAGTACCGGTATTATCCTTATCTTCATCCCAGTACTGAGAGAGTTAGTAAGTTGCCCTGTCACACAGCTAACAAGAGGCGCAGGTGGGCTCAGAGTGATTCTGTCTGAGTCCTGAATGCATACATGTACCCCCCACTGCCTCTGGTTCTCCTTCCTCCGCAGCGGGGCCCTACCCACCCTATGGTCAGTGCCACGCGTGTGCTGGTCCCACTGCCTGGGATGGTCTTCCCACTTCCTCTGCACTTGACCCAATTGAATCCATTTTCGAGACCCACCTCAGATCTCACTTCCTCCGTGAGCCCTTCTCCAGTCATTCCAGCCCCCATGCCTCCCCGTCGCAGGCAGTGGCAGGGAACTGCCCACCATGCCCTCAGGGTGTGTTCTCGGCTGTTCTGAGTGTGTACATCTCCTCAGTCTCCACGAAGACTCCAACTTTCTTCCATACAGATCTTAGGTCCTGAGTTTTCTTGGAACTCTTCCCTCACTCCAAAGTTTTAATCGAAGAGACTTCAGTAATTATTCCAGGGTTCAGGGAACCAACAGCAATGGTGCCCATGGACCAACAACATAGGGGAGATGCCGTTACCACTCCAGAGCCTGAGGGAACTTCTTCAGAGGGAGCTGCCGTGGAGCCCACAGAGGGCTGTAGCCCTGGGAGAGGGGCCACGCGATAGGAGATGATGGATTGGAGGATTGGTTTTCTACTTGGTTAGTAAATGCCCACTGAGAGCCAATAGGGAGGGTTTTTTAAAAGGAAAGAGAGTAAGCTGGAGATGAAGTCACAGGAGCATATGGTCTCGTTGAGTGTCTGCAGGAGAGATGATGGGCATGTAGCCCTGCCTGAAACAGCATGGTGCTTTCACAGAGCTATATATCTCCCCCGGTCAGATGCACGCGCCATCAGCCGGGTGGTCGAGCCCAATGGAGGTGGACGTGTGAGCAGCCAGAATTGTCGCAGGCGGGCTTCCCTGGTGGCGCAGTGGTCAAGAATCCGCCTGCCAGAGGGTGGGAGGGAGGGAGATGCAAGAGGGAAGAGATACGGGGATATATGTATATGTATAATTGATTCACTTTGTTATAAAGCAGAAACTAGCACACCATTGTAAAGCAATTATCCTCCAATAAAGATGTTAAAAAAAAAAAAGAGAATCCGCCTGCCAATGCAGGGGACATGGGTTCCAGCCCGGGTCCGGGAAGATCCCATGTGCCACGGAGCAACTAAGCCCCGCGAGCAACAACTACCGAGCCCATGCGCCACAACTACTGAAGCCTGCGCGCCTAGAGGCCGTGCTCCACAACAAGAGAAGCCACCACGATGAGAAGCCCACGCACTGCAACGAAGAGTAGCCTCCGCTCGCCGCAGCTAGAGAAAGCCCGCACACAGCAACGAAGACCCAACACAGCCAAAAATAAATAAATAAAATAAATAAATTTTTAAAAAAAGAAAAAAGAATTGTCACAGGCTTCCTTCTTACAGGACAGGAGTTGATGCTAGTCCAATGGCCTCCTGGAGGACTTCCCCAAAGGCCTCACACAGGCCACAGAGGCATCGGAGTGGAGCACGGCCAGTCTGTGTCTCGGCAGTTTTGAAGTCTCACAGTTCTTTTGAAATGTCTCTGGAGGGTCCCGGAAGTTTGGATAATTGGCAAACGTCCTTCACCTTTGGGGCTGACATCAAGGACAGGGCTATGCACCGTGTCCCCGCCCCCCCTCAAGCATCACCCAAGGCCACTTGGTGTTACACAGGGAGGACCTCAGCCTCTCTCAGTGTGGTGTTGCTTAATCTCATTTCTTTTTTCTCTATTCCTATTTTTCCACCCACTCCTATTGGCCTCGACCCAACTAGACACTGGAAGGGCTTTCAATTGTGAATTGTGGGGAAGCAGTTGGAAGGATGAGTAGCAGATGAGAGGCTGAGAACCCTTCCCTTTTGGGCCTCTCTGTGTTGGCCCTTGTAAATTTTGCTAAGTGTCTTTGGATTTTTCTTTCTGCTGAGCCTTGGATGTGCTAGGAGATGCTTCAGACATCCCAAGTGCCTTTTCCTCCCCCGAACTCATCACACACCCTACGAGCCCCGGGCCTTTGAGCTTGCTGCCTGGAAGACGCTCTCACCCCTCTGCTTTGCCTTGTTAGGCTTGGGGAGCAGTGGGGACTGTGGAGAATTCCACAGTTTATGCTCCATTGCAATAGTTTCTGGGCTCCTGATCTTCAAGTTGTGGGTCTGAATGTTACTTGGAGTAGGCGTGGCTGCTTGCCTTGGCAGAGACTCAGGAAGGAAACAAGTAGGGGTGGGTGACACAGCCTGGGTAGAAACTTAGAGGCAGGGGGGACCAGAGGAGACACTTGGGAGAGCACAACTGCTCCATGTGGCTAAAACTCGGGGAGTAAGAAGAGGTGAAGCTGAGGAGGCCAGATGGGTCCCATAAGGGACTTGACCGCTGTGCTAGGGCATCTTTTCTACATCTATTCCTGGGAACTGCCAGGGCCTGGGTGTGGCTAAGGTCAGTTGTAGTGGTAGATTCGACCCTTAGGCAGGCTGTAGAAGCCAGGGCCTGCCTGACTGGGGAGAAATCTTGCATTTTACAAAAAAGGAGATGTTTCTACACACCAGACTGGGTCCTGCTCTGGTGCCTTGGCTTCCTGATACTGTGTACGTTTCAGAGATCAGATAATGCTTTGGTTCAGGTTTTAAACTTTCATTATTCCTTTATTTCATAAATAAAACATAATAAAGATAAGCAAAGAGGAAAGGGAAGTGAAATTAACCTCACCCGTAATCCTACCACCTAGATATCATTTACATTGAAAACTTGGGTATGGAGACTTCCCCAACGATTTTCTGTATTTTACAAAGTGGAAACAAACCGTAGGTGTATTTTGTAACCTGCTTTGTTTTATTATGTGTGTGTATGTACGTGTGATTTTTTTTTTGATTTATTTATTTTTGGCTGAGCTGGGTCTTCGTTGCTGTGCGCAGGCTTTCTGTCTAGTTGTGACGAGCGGGGGCTGCTCTTCGTTGCGGTGCGCGGGCTTCTCATTGCGGTGGCTTCTCTTATTGTGGAGCACGGGCTCTAGGCACACGGGCTTCAGTAGTTGAGGCGTGTGGGCTCAGTAGTTGTGGCACACGGGCTTAGTTGCTCTGTGGCATGTGACATCTTCCCGGACCAGGGATCAAACCCGTGTCCCCTGCATTGGCAGGCGGATTCTTAACCACTGTGCCACCAGGGACGTCCCTGTATGTGTGATTTTTGTCCCATTTAAAAAATATATGCTTGCCCAAAACTCAAACTGAAGGGTATAAAGAGAACCCCTCCTTCTCACCTCCCCACCCCATCCCCTAATTCTACTCCTCAGAGGTAGCCCTCTTTAAAAGTTTCCAGTAAATCTTGGAAGGCATTATGCTCAGTGAAGTAAGTCAGACAAAGACAAATACTGTGTGATATCACTTATATGTGGAATCTAAAAAAATATAACAAGCTAGTGAATATAACAAAAAGGAAGCAGATGTACAGGTAACAAACTAGTGGTTACCAGTGAGGAGAAGGAAGGTGGGATGGGCAAGATAGGGGTAGGGGAGTAAGAGGTACAAACTACTAGGTATAAAATAAGCTGCAAGGATATATTGTACAACACAGGGGTTATAGCCAATATTTTATAATAACTATAAATGGAGTATAACCTTTAAAAATTGTGAATCACTATATTGCACACCTGTAACTTATATAATATTGTACAGCAACTATACTCCAATTTAAAAAAAGTTTCCTGTACATCCTTGATTAGGGAGAAATTTGGAAGGGATCATGTGTGTGGAAGAACAAATTGTAAATATTGGATGCTGTGACTTGTACAAATATTAGGTGTCATGTGTTGGTCAGGAGAAAGGCCAAGGGTGGATTTGGAGGGACTAGGAAGTAGTTTGTGGTCAGGGAAGGGACTTTCAGTAATCGGTATTGTAGAGGTTCAGGAAAGGGGGAGATGGAGAATTTTGGAGGCCTGGGTTTTGTTTGGATTTGTCCTGTGGATGTTGGTGAGAGGCAGGGTGAGTAGAGGTGAGTGAGACTGTGGGCAGGGGCCAGATATGGTCCAATCTTACATCCTAGGCGGGGTTGGGGTGGAGAGGGTGGCAGGTGTGCACATGAACATGAGACTTGACAGGAAGCAGTGACAGTAATTGATAGATATTTATAAAAATACCCTTGCTTGACACAACAAAAAGTCGGCAACTCTGTGTTGGTCCTCCAAGTTAAAAAAAAAAAGGTTTTAACAATTCAGTGAATATTGAAAATCTGAACGAGACTGCTGATCTGGACGGGGAGTTGTAAATGTCACATTTGGTTCTGGTTTTGTGACTGGCTGTGTGGTCTTGGGCTGCACCTTAATTTCTTTAGACCTCCCTGTTTTCTTATCTGCAGTAGATCAGTGGTCCTCAACCCTGGATGCACATTAAAATCACCAGGAAACTTACAAAAAAAAAAGAAAGAAAGAAACCAAGGTCAGAACCCCACTACAGTCCAAATGTATCCAAATCTCTGGGGGTGGAGCCTGGAAATTTTTTAATGCAGCCAACGTTGAGAACCCCTGGATTAGGATCATCCTATTTGCACATTTGAGCCCTAAAATGTTATGATTCTATGTATTATATCATACAGTTTTGTTCCTTTCAAATACTGTGCACAAAATGTTGTAAACTTCTTACATATGAAGAAATTTTCCTTTTTACAAAAAAAAAAAAAAAACTCCCCATAATTCTCATTAGGCCAATGGTATAATGTCAATGTCCTTCGTCCAGTAAGTCAGAATCATAAATGTAGTAAAACATGAAATAATTAATTTTTGACCAAAGACTTGCAAGTGTGGACTTTAATTTCTCATTCCCACATTTTAAAAAAGGTACTGACTGCAGGCCTGAGGCCACCTGCATTCTTAAGGAAGACCCTGAAAAGTTCAGAGAGAAGACGTTACTGGAAATGTTTTTTGCTAGAAGAATTGGGTATACTGTAAAGTTCCAAATTAGGCGGTCCAGTTTAGGGAGTCTTTATCGGATCTAAATTCTACATGGAGTAGGAGGTGTTTAAAGAGACTCAGTGCTGTTTTATCTTCACTATTGAAGTTTTGGGTTTTGTCTCTTCCTAAATGAGTCATTTTTTTAAAAAGGAACCTAACTTGGGGAGGTGGGGAAACCACTGCCGGAGGTGCCGAGGAGGGGCGGGCACTGAGGCTGATAATCAAGGGACCGAGTTTACAGTTGGGCGGTTCACCTGGGAGGGGTGGAACCAGGGACCCGCCTGCGGAGGGTGGATCAGGACCAGTGGGACACAGTCTGGTGGGGGGTTGGGTAGTAGAAATGGCATTGATATTGTTTATTAATTTACCAAGTATTTTCTGGAGCACACCCACCAAACATACAGCCTGGTATCAAGGCTCAGTCCACACGTGCTAGGAGATTAAGAACAAAAGGGAAGGAACCTTCTAGTTTTCACTCCAGTTGGGGACACAAATCATGGAGGTCAGGCGTGTCTGTATTTCCCTGCCATTACAAGTAAGTGAACTGAGGTTATGGTGCCCCATACCAGTGTGAACAGTACAAATGAAAATGTTAGTCCCAGGCAGGATTTCAGAGGAGAAAACATGGCAGCCTGGAGACCCCATTGTGGAGCGCCAGGGGGCCTCGTGAAACATACACTGGGTTCAACAAGACATTGGTCGAGAGCCCTGTGGGATCTCCGCACATCACTGCCTCTTTCTGTGCTAAGTGCTCCCAGCTGAAAAATGATCTCACACACCTGAGTCCCCCAGGCCCCTGAGAGCTGTTCAAAACGTCCGCTGCCCTTGATGCCTGGGGAGGGAGGGGAGGGACAGAGAGTGGGGAGGTGCTGACAGGCTCCATGTGGAAACCAGAAAACCAGGGCAGCCACATGGGATCGGCCCACGTGCTTGGGGTGAGGAGAGGAGCACAGGGCAGGTGCTCCCGACACCGGGAGCAGTTGTATGTGTTTGGAATGTCGGCCAAGCACACTCCCTTTATTCCACGCTGCCTTCCGCCCCCAGGAGTGCTCATTTTCATCTTTTCTGAGTGGTGTCAGCCTCCTGCAGTTGTGCCTACATGTTTTCTAAGTTTGTCACAAACTTCCTGTTTGGGTCTGGTCTGAGGCTCGAAGCTTTGTGTGTTTTGAAACCCTGGCATTTACAGAGGTCCAGTGCTTCTCTCTTCGTGGCCATGGGGTGGCCCTTTTGTCCTCCTCCCTTTAGCTGACTTTGGCCATCCTTCTTTGCAGACCTTCCCCCTGGGAAATGCTCTGTAGCTTCTGCACTTGTTCCCCTTAGGGAGGGTTGAGAGTCGTGAGATCTGAAGGAGGGAGGGGAGCCACGCTTACTGGGCCCCTTATATAATGCCAGGCGCTGCGCTGGATGTTTTCCTACATTTCTTGTTTTATTTAGGCCTCGCATTAGCTCATGCAGAGCCAGGCTCAGAGAGGGGAAGTGACCAGCCTAAGTTTGGACAGCCACTGGGTGATGAGGTCAGGATGTGATCCCAGGCTTGACTCCAGAGCTCTTGGTATTTCCACTGTGTCACAAGGACCACACTGTGCCTTTGGTTCCACTGGTTTGGGGGAGATCTTGATTTCTTATTGGGCATCTGGTGGGCAAGCATCACCTTCCCCTCCATAGATTCCTCCCAGACCCTTGTTATTCAGATGCTGCCCATTCTATCTGCATGGGGTGTGATTTGATGACCCTTGAGTGCCTTGTTGACTTTCACCATTCTCAACCATCCTCCTTCTGTGACCCCAAGAATCCCAGAATTGTATGGTCCCTGGCTGACAGTCAAAGTAGATTAGAGCCAACTCCCAGTTTCCCAGAAATGGAGTATCCTTTCTCTTCCTTCTGCCATTCTGCTAGTCACCATGAACTCCACTCAGCCAGATTTGGACTGCTCACATTTTAAGCTCTTCCCTTGAAGAGGGAGGAAGATAGGATATCTCTGTGTGTGAAAGCATGTACCTAAGGAGGGTTCCCAAGACCTTGAGTATGTAGGAGCAGGAAGGAGGGGAGAGCTACATCCAGCCACCCTCCCTCTTATTAGGGTGACTGTTATAGGGTGTCAGACTCTGGGTGCTCCTGCAAAGGAAGAATAGTTACACTTCCAAAACTTCAAGAAGGCCCTGTGTCCCTTCCAGTTACCATCCCAGTTCTTTTGTATTTTCTGAAAAACTTCTAGAAGTATATCATCTGTGTTTCATCAGAATTGTTTTGTAGATCAAGTAACATTTACCATTGTAGACTCTGTGTTGAGCAGTGGGCAATTCCAAGCATTCAACGCATATATTAATTACCTTCAAGGGGTGTGCCATCTACACGGAAACTTAGCAAATGGAACAGTTGCCAAGAGAAGCTAAGTGCAGTGAACTCAGAAGAGCAGGGATTGCTCAGCAAGCTGGGGCGTGAGCAGGGCGCTCAGAGGGGTGGAGCTATGGGGATGGGGTGGGGAGGAATGTCCTGGCATTGGGGCCTTGAGGGGTGAATGGAAAGGGGAGGAGCATCCTGGATGGGGTGCAGTGGAGTGTGCGTGTGGGAAGCAAGATCGAAGAAGGAGCCCTTCCAATTGCATGGGACGGGGATAGGTAAAAACAGTGCTGTGAACTATTATAAATACACTCCACATGTTCAACAAGGAGAGGAGATCGTAAAAGAGGAGAGAAGTAGAAGATTCCAATGGAACGTTTAGAGCTGAAAGATATAACATTCGAAATAAAAAACACTGCATGAGATTAAAGCAGATTAGACGCCAACTTGAAGACATAGCAACAGAAACTATCCAAAAAGAAGCACAGAGATATTTAAAACAAAAACATAGCATTGACAACTTGTGGGACAGTATTAAGTGGTCTAACGTATGTGTGATTGAAGTCCCAGTGGGAGAGGGAGGGGAGAGGGAAAAATATTTGAACAAATAATGGACAAAATTTTTCATAATTCCATGAAGACTATAAATCAGTGGTTGGAAAACTGTGACTTACAGGCCAACTATGGCCTGGTGCCTATTTTTGTAAATAAAGTTTTATTGGAACAGGAAAACAAAACAGTGTTGTAAGAAGCTTCATTCGGATGTATGCCCTGTAACAGGGGAATGCTGGGAGGTGAGTTAGAAGACATTTATCACATTGAATTTTGGGAATGAAACGTTGAGGCCTTGGACCAGGGTGGTGGCATGAATATGGACAAGAGGAAAGAGAGATGGAAGATTTCAAACCCCAGCTCTGCCACTTGCTACCTGTGTGACCTTGAGCAGGTGACTTCATCAAACCTTAGTTTCATCAACTGTAAATAGACACTCAGAACACCTCACAGGACTGGTGTGTGAGGGTTTTAACTTGGGTCGCACCCAGCACACAAGTGTAATAGGCAGGATTTGTGACTGACTGGGAGGAATTAGGGGAGTGGAGAGTGAGGACTCAGAGGGGCTCAAAGGGCTGAATCTGGGGGCCTGGGTGAGTGATGCAGCCCTGACAAAAAAGGGATGGAGCTGTTTGGGGTCGCGGAATTTTTCAGTTGGAGGAAGACCCTTCTCCTAAATCCGTGCTGCCAAGGGCCTGTCCCAGAAACCCATAGCCACGTGGATTGTGTGTGTCTGAGCCCACGGCCTCTCATTTCAGCTGGGCCCTCGGTGATGCTGGCCGGCGGCTGGCTCGCTCTCCCGTCAGGGTTGGCACTTCACAAGGCGAGGGAGGTACGTGGGGCACAGAATTTGAGGAGGTACTCGGTTTCAGGGCTGACCCTGCAGGATGTTCCCCACGGTCCCCACTCCATCCAGCCCCCCTCCCTGTCTTCCCTTCGTCACTCAGGAGACCTCCTGCCATCACTGATTACTGACAAGGTCCCCTCGCTCAGCAGCGAGCTCACTCAGGTTCTCGCCTCCCTGCCTCGTGCAGTTATCCCCATCTGGGCTCATCCCAGCTTGGTTTCCTTCCCCTCAGAGGAGGACACACCCCTCCTCCTCTTCCTGGCCAGAGGGAACCTTCCTGCTGCACCCGGGTGCCCGTGCAGCTCCTGGGACCTCAACCGCTCCAGTCACTCTGATGTAGTCTTTCCTCAAACCTTCACCCCCTCTTTTTCTCATTCCCTTTTCTCCTTCCCTCACAAGACGCCTGGAAAGAATCTGCCCTCGGGTTTTGCTCCTTCGCTGAGGCAGCCCGCTCAGGTTGGCTTCTGCCCGTGGGAGGTGTGACTGGCACAGGGGAGGGACCTGGTGGGTTTGCTGTGAGGGGCTCCTGCTTCCACACAAGCTGTCCCCTCTCAGGTCACCTGTGGCCTCCATATTACCACACCCAACGGGCACTTCGGTCCTTATCTTTCTGGACCCTTTGCTACTTTTGACACCGTGGACAACTTCCTCCTTCTTGCAACTCTCTTTTCTCTTGGCTTCTTTCAGTCCGCAAATAAATCTCTCAGCCACTATTACTTAAGCACCTACTATGTGCTCTGCTCTGGGGCATACCATAATTCCATGTCCCTGCTTTCAGGGAGTTTCTAGTCTAGTGTGAGGAAAGAGGGATAAAAATATAAACAAAAGTCAGGTGGTGATGAGTACTACAAAGAAAAATACAACAGGGAAGGAGGATGGAAAGGGTGCTGGGGTTGTCAGGAGGGTCTCACTGAGAAGGTGACATTATCACAGAAACCTGAAGGAAGTGAAAGAAGCCTAGTGGAACAGTGTTCCAGGCAGAGGGAAGAGCATGTGCAAAGGCCCTGAGGCAGGAGCCTGCTTGGGATGCTTGAGGAAGCCATTGTGGCTGGAGGAAATTGAAGAAGGGCAGAGTAGGAGAAGAGGTCAGAGAAGAGGCTGGGACAGGTCATGGAGCCGTGTAGGACATTTCAAGGACTTTGTCTTTTACTCTGAGAGATGTAAGATGCTATAGGAATGTTTTGAGCAGAAGAGTGATTTTTAGGCTGGTGTGGGGAGCATGGTATTTTGGTCTTCTAGGGCTGCCATAAAAAAGTACCACAGACTGGGTGGCTTAGACAATAAAAATTTACCATCTCACGGTTCTGGAGGCCAAAAGTCCAAGACCAAGGTGTCTTCAGGGCCATGCTCCCTCTGAAGGCGCTAGGGAAGGATCTGTTCCAGAGCTCTCTCTTAGCTTCTAGTAGTTTCTTGGCTTGGGGCAGCATGAGTCCAGTCTTCACATGGTGCTCTCCCTGTGTAGGTGTCTGTGTCCAAATTTCCCCTTTTTATAAGGATACCAGTCATATTGGATTAGGGACCCACCCTACTCAGTGTATGATGTGTGAGCTCATCTTAACAGTTCATTACATCAGCTTCAACCCTATTTCCAAATAAGGTCATATTCTGAGGTCCTGGGGTTAGGACTTCAACATAGGAATTGCGGGGAGACACAATTTGACCCATAACACAGTTCAACCTGCATGATACGTGGATTATAGACAGGCAAGGATGGAAGTAGGGGGACCAGCTAGGAGGTTATTGCAGTATTCTAATGAGAGAAGCTGCTTGGACCAAAGTGGTAGCAGTGGAGGTGGATACATTTTGCAGATAAAGCTGGCATCATTTGCTGATGGATTGGACGTGGGGTGTGAAGGAAACAGGGGAGTCACAATGACTCCTGGTTTGGGGCCTGAGTGACTAGAAGACTGGAATTGAGTGTCTTTCTCTCCTAAGTCCTCTCCACCCTCAGGGACCTTTCAGGGCCCTCCTCCCGGGCAGGTCCATCCACTGCTGGGTTCTTCAGGGCTCCATCCTTGGCTGCCTCTCTAGTCCCTCCCTGATTGATATGATCTGTCCCCATGTTGAAGCCAGATATCCTGAATGTGCTTTCTGGGTCACCCCTACAGGCCCCGGCTCTGGAGGATGCTGAAAGAGGAAGACACGGAAGCAGGACGACCCTGAGAGATTAAGCCTCTTAATCGTGAAACAGGTAGCTTCTCCGACATTCTGGGTGTTTGAATGCTTTATGATGAAGGGGTCATAAAATCGTTTCTTTGATCCATATGGTGTGGAAAATGCCCCACAGAGGGGAGGTCGGCTGCTCTGGGCCTGGACACCCATAGGTGTCCGGGAAACGGTCAGCGCTTGTGGTTTCACGTATTGGAATTCACCATCACTTGGCATGGGGCTGAGGGCATCCTGTCTCTTGACTTTGCAGAGTTGTTGCAGATAGTGAAGGATCCAAAAGATGTTCATGGATGGTAGCTTCTAGAAGTGGGAATTAAACATCTCTGGAGAATTGGTACAGAAGGCCACTCTGAGAAACTCCACAGAGCCTGTCAGAGGCAGATTCCTGGACCAAGGAGCCTTTGAACTGGCCCTGGGGCATTTCTAGTGTTTTTGTCAGCTCTAGCCCTGTGTTCTCTTTCCAGGCTCAGTTTGTCCCTCTAGAAAATGGGCACATAGCTATGATTCCTCTGCCAGATCTCACACAGAAGCTGTCTGGATGGTCAATAGGTTTGTGTATAAACAGAATTTTTTTTTCTCTTCAGTTTTAAACCCTGGTCTAGCAAGAGATGACTATTTCCCACAAATTCTTAGTGACGGTGGGGAAGCAGGGTGGTGGTGTCTAATTTGATTCTTTCGGTGCGCACAGGTTTTTTTTCTTGGCAAGTTCCACACTTTTCCTGTTTCTTCTGTGAGACTCATAGTTGATTGCTTCTGTTTCTTTTTTATTGTGCCTGATTTTTATTTAATTTTTAAGCCACTGTGTCTTGGGGTTCCAGTAGGAAACAGATGGTTCAGTCAAATGGAGTAGTCCAAGAGTCTCTACTGAAGGAACTGCTTATAGTGGCATCAGCAGGGTTAAGAGAAACCAGCACGGGATGTTGAAGCATCCCAGGGTTAGCAATGTCAGGGAGCTGTTCCATACCTGGGCCTGAAAAGAAGAGGGAGAGATTGGTTATCAGAACTGGAAAGAGAAGCTGTACAGAAAGGCTATCTCTGGTAGGAGGCAGTCAACCTACAGCAACATGGCCAGGAAAGAGCCAAGAAAATGGATATCCTCATTGAACTCCCTGTCAGTTCTCCCGTCTCCTGATGGTGCCTCCCATTGGCCATACTCAGCCAGAAGCCAGGAGGCAGGGAGCATATTGAAGCTGTGCAGAGATCAGAACCTCTAGGGGTGCAAGCTGAGTGGAGACAGATCAGGGATGGGTATCAGAGCACAAATGGAAAATATCTGACCAACCAAGAGATGCAGATCGCTTGGAATATATTAAAAGGGATGTTTCTACTTTAGGACCAAAAGGGGGTTTTTCGTTTGTTTGAGTGTGAAACTTTGCAGTATTGGGTCAGCTACATAGAACCATTGGCTGTGAGGGCTGGAAGGAGCACCAGAAACCCTCTAATCAAATTTCATCCTTCTTATAGTTGAAAAGACCCAAGGAGATCAAGTGACTTGCCCAAGGCCACTCATTAATTCATGAAAGTGTTCCTTGAAAGCCCATTATATTTTCTCAAGAAAAACAACACAAAACCACTTGAAACAGGACCAAGCAAAATCTGAGCAAGTGCTAGGAAAAAGCTGTGGATGAGTGCTTATTTCCAATTTATCAGTTTGGATTACTTGGGGGTTGTGAATATCATAAAACTGAACTCAAAGGGGCTCCCACAGCACAGGGGATTAATTAAGTGGCTTGTACTAGCAAAAAGCAGGGATGGGACAGACTACAGGGTGCATGTGAGACAACAGCTCAACTTGTCATCAAGAGTGCAGTTTCTTCCCATCTCTGTGCCGCTCCTCCATGGTATCAGTCCATCCTCAGGCTGGCCTCTCTCCTGGAGGCAGAATGGCCACAGAAGTTCCTGGGCTTATTGTTGCACATCCCTCTGGCCAGAAAGAAAGAAGCATCCCTTGCCGTAACTCTTGAAAGGACTGAGAAAGTGTCTTTCCCAGAAGCCCCTCCCCAGCAAACCAACCCTGCATTTCATTGACTTGAACTGAGTCATGTGCTCATTCCTTAGCCCGTCACATTGGCCAGGTGAACGCCCTCTGTTGATTGGCAGGGATGGGAGATTTTCCTGATTGGCCTATCCCTACACTGGGGAGTGTAGCTTTCCTCAAAGCACCAGGGTGGGGGAAGCAGAGCTCTGGGTACTGTTGAGGGAGGAGGGAAATGGACATGGGGAGAGTGACAGTGGACATCCACTGTACTGTATCATCTATAGAGACCTTACGAATTTGGGCTAATTGTTGGGGTAACAGTGAGAGAAAACTCACTCTTAACTAGTGAAAGTCTGAATTTTAAAGTGCTTTAACATAGCATAGTTTCAGACAGAACCTTCCCAAACAGTTCCTGTTGGAAGGCTTGCAATTAGCATCTGCTTTTCAGTATGTCTTAAGATGTAGGACCTTCTAGGAGGTTAACTATGCCTTCTACAATGCTGTTTTATTTCTAATATGCTTATTCAACCTTTCTATAGCCAGAGTAAACGCTGAACTCAAATTCTGGGTTATTGAAGATTAAATTACAGTAATGAAGTTCCTCATTTATAACCTCATCTATAAAATGGGAATAAGAATAATACCTGCTTTATAGGTCTGTTGTAAGGACTAACTGGGGTAATCCAAGTAAAGTGCCCAGTGGCCCAGTGGCTGGCCCAATAAATGTTACCTTTATTAGCTTCATATAACTCTAAATATTATCACATTTGTATGTTTATGTGCATGTTTATTCTAGGAAATTAACTCTTCACAACAAATATATTCACTGGTTAGCTCAGCTAGAGACAAGGTAAATAAAGATATTAAAATATTTAGTATTTATGGATTTTTTTTTTACTGGAATGGTTTTTTTTAAAAAATTCATTTTGGAGAAAACCTAAATAAAGAAAAATTTAAGTAGCACACAGTTTTAAATTAAAAGTAGTTATAATCCCTGGAAAATAGGGAATTTTAACTTTATGGTAACATATTAATGTATTCTTGGTTGAAAAAGTCTTGTAAATAGTTGAAAGCCTGTCATGACTTATCCTAGCTGATTTTCTTGCCATTGTTCTCCGTTTGGAGGCTCTAGAGGGGCAAGTGACCCTCCTCAGCTTTGGTTTCCCAAGCCAGCCACTTAGTGGGGCTTTTCTGGGTGGATGGATTTTAGAATCACCTGGATTGGGTGAGATGCTGCAGTAGTGAGAAGCTAGCCTTGGGCATTTATTTCAGTGGGATTTTAGCTGACAAAACGCTGTGAATCGTTCTCAAAAGCCTTGGGTGCCATAAGGCTGACTTCTCAAAATCCCAGGAGGGTGAAGTGTCTTGATTTGGGGTTCCCAGATTAGTGGTGGGAAGAGCAAAGGTGGGCGCAGCACCCTGAAGCTGATTTCAAAACTGGGAGGCGATAACTTTGAGGATAAGGGGTGGATAGGGTGCAGCGAGGGGCCTGTGGACGGAGGATAAAGTTCCAGAGTGACCAGGAACTTACAGACCACAAATTTATAAACCATAAAATTTTTCATCCCCTCTCCCCTGAATATTGACTAAAATTAGACTTAAATTTTCTGTAGGTTGTTTGTTGCCCCCAAGGCTGTCTGGTCACAATTGTGATAAGTAGATGAGAACTAGTGATAACTGAACAACTGACCCTGAATTCCTTGGTTCAGAGGGTGCTGTAGACAAGTGGTTCTCAAATGTAGTTTGTCTGGACCAAGAAACTACCAAAAAAAGAATTGGGGGGATTGGCTTAGGGCTACCAAGTTTTTATTTTGCCAAGGAAGGATGTTTTTAAAAACCTAACATCTATCACTACAGTTCTTATAAAAGAAAGGACCATCTTGATCCTAAAATAGTAGGAAGGAGACAGTCTAAGGAATAAAATCTTTACATTGAAAACGTTCAGCTTTAGGAATAATTTATTGCACTCTTCTTATTTTTCTGACATCACCTGTGAAAACAACATTAAGGGTGGATTCTTCCCTGCATCTATGCATAACAGGTGTTGGGGAGATGTGGAGTTAATGTGCAACTGTAGGGGGGAAAATCGTATTTCTTTTGAAGCGTCTCATGAAGCCTAGGAATTCGCTGAAGTCATGCCTTTTCTTGATTTAAAGGGACAGGAGAAATTCACTTAAACGCAAGTCTCCGTAAACCCAATTCATTTTATAAAAGAAGGAACTGTTTACCCTCAAGTCATTAACTTAGAATTGTTAGTTTAATTTTCCACCGGTAGGAAGAAAATTTTGCAGTAACTTAATAGTTCAAATGAAAAGGCATGTCAATAGTTTTTTCTTTTTCCACAATTTAACCCTAAAAATGGTAAATTTGTTGAATTTCATTTGGCTTTCAGTTGTGTGCTACGTCTCTGCATGTGCATAGGCACACACTCACACACACACACACACACACACACACACACACACACACACACACAGAGAGAAAACTTAGTTGGGTCTGAAAAGCCCCAGAAGGGAAAGGGTACTTTTGAGAAAAGCAGTGTGTCCATCAGTCAGTTGCTAGTAAGTGTTAGTACTTGTAGCAGCAGTTGCATCTTGGAACTGCCAAAAGAGTATGACTTCTTAAGATGCCCTTTGAAGTAATTAAAAAAACCCTCCAAACCAGGGACTTCCCTGGTGGCGCAGTGGTTAAGAATCCGCCTGCCAATGCAGGGGACACGGGTTTGAGCCCTGGTCTGGGAAGATCCCATCTGCTGCAGAGCAGCTAAGCCCGTGCGCCACAACTACTGAACCTGCACTCTAGATCCTGCAAGCCACAAATACTGAGCCCACATGCCACAGCTACTGAAGCCTGTGCACCTAGAGCCCATGCTCCGCAACAAGAGAAACAACCACAATGAGAAGCCCATGCACTGCAACAAAGAGTAGCCCCTGCTCGCCACAACTAGAGAAAGCCTGCACACAGCAACGAAGACCCAATGCAGCCATAAATAAATTAATTAATAAATTAATAAATTTAAAGCAAAACAAAAAACCCCCCCCAATCATACACCGAACCACCCCTGGCATCCAAAACAGCAACAAAATGTTTCTCATTCTGCTTCACTTCACATTCCTGCTTGGCTTTGCCACAAAGATGTTTTGCCTTCCAGCCAGGGATTAAGCGTCTGTGTGAGGCCATGACTGGTGTGAAAGCAACATCTCTGCCCTTGTAGAGGGGAGAAAAAGACTGCCTGCATATATGAAATCCTGAATGGAATCATGGAATCCTAGTGCCAAAGAGGGTTTTGAGGTCCCTGTCTTCCTGTCAGACTATCCTAACACTCATCACCTTGATCGACAATCCTAACATTTCATCGATCTCTAACGTTTCATGGATCCTCTGTGAATGTGGACATGAACTGAAATGTGTCTTCGTCAAGAAAGAGCAGACTGTTCTGTGCACACTTACATCTGCAGTTACTGCCCTGTTCACAGCCTCACTCCTGGGCAGTGTCACTGTTTGAGTGCTATTTATATTGTCACATATGTTCATACGGCACCGTCCTTGCATGTTCTAGTAGACACTCAAATCGTAATTGGTTCAGACTCCGTACCACTTGTTTCTCCTAAGGTGTATCTCACTCTACAACAGGCTACGCAGTCTGTATAGCTACAGCTCAGCGTTCTTTTGGGCAGACATTACCACAACCCTCTTGTCTTAGCTTGGGCTGCCATAACAAAATACCATAGACTGGGTGGCTTAAATAATAGAAATTTATTTCTCACGGTTCTAGAGGCTAGGAAGTCCAAGATCAAGGTGCTGGCAAGGTAAGTTTTATTCTGAGACCTCTTCTCTTGGCTTGTAGGTGTCCACCATCTTGTGTGCTCACATGACCTCTTCTTTGTGGAGAGAGGAAGCTCTGGTGTCTCTTCCTCATCTTATAAGGACACTAATCCCATCATGGGGGTTCCACCCTTGTGACTCATTTTAACCTAATTGACTCCCAAAGGCCCCACCTCCTAATACCATCAGATTGGGGGCTAGGGCTTTAACATATGAATTTGGGGGGGTGAGGACAAACATTCAGCCCATAGCAATGCTAAATCTTTTATTTATGGTCCCCTGGAAGTGCTTGCAGGGTCTTTGGTCCAGGAGCCTTGCAGTAAGCAGAGAAAGCCTTAGAGTTACAAGCTTTTATTGCTGTGGAAGAGATGCAGTGTTCTATAGCTGGAACAGATGGTTCTGTGGACTAGAAATTTGGAATACCTTTACCACAGAACTAGAGGTGACCTGGGGTAGACTGGTGATCCCCTTGTCTTTTCAGATCTTAGGTTTCTTAGTTCCATATGTCAGTGGTAAAGTTGTGGTTGCCAAACTTGGTCAGCCTCAATGAAATTTGGATGGTTTAGCATTCAATATTTTCTGACCACCTTGTATAGCTTCCTTGATGGGCCTCTAAAAAGGAGGCTCTTGGAACCAAAGCCTGGGAAAATGGGTTATTTCCTAGGTCTTCATCATCTTGGACATTTACTCCCTTTTCAGCTGGGGAAGAAAAGGCAGTAAATTACAATAAATCTACTCCCCGTTCCATTAGAGATCAATATCTTACAGTGTCATGTATACAAACACGGTAATGTCCACATGGACATAGGTGCCAGGTGGCATATTTTAAAATATAAAAAGGCCTTTGAAAATTTTTTTTAACCTTTCAAAGAACCAGTGATTCCTGTGTTATGTAAAGTGTTCCAGGATTTAGAAAAAAGATGGAAAACTTCCAGATCCTACTTTCAAGCAAACATGACCCTGATAACAAATCTGGCAAGTCCCCAAAGGGAGGCTCTATACCAGTTTTGCTTAGGAATGTAAAAATATTAGATAAAATTCTAGTGAGTAGATTTCAACACTAGAGTATGTGAATGTTCCACCATACCCAAGTGGGTTATATTCCTGGAATGTAGGAATGGCTTCATATACATATACTTTCATTTGATTCACATAATGAATCAAATGAAATATTTTAAATGGTTTTAGTGAAAATATGTTATAATCTCATTAATTTCAAAAGTACATTCAATCAATTCAACTTCTAACTTCTACAAACCACTTAAAAAGGAATATATAAAATGACCATTCCTGAACCTGATAAGGAAGATTGAGTTCATACAGTCCACTGGCATTATACTTTATTGGAGCCTCATAAACGTACATATGACTGAGATCAAAGCAAAAAGCCAATGCAGAAAGTTATAAAAATAGTAACTTTAGAGAATAAATACTGTAAAGAAAAGAATAAAATAATCATTAACTACAGATTGCTTAGTTGTAAACCAAGAAGAGTTAAAGAGATTAACTAAAGACCTTATTTCTAAATGGTGAGATTAAAATTCAGGATTTGGATACTTCTGGAATTAGTTCATGAGTCTAATGCCATTCCTCTCAAAGTCCCATCAAGATTTTTAAAAATTTCACCAGATGGTTTTAAGTCTGTTTGGAAAAATAAGTAGATGAGAACCTCAAGGGGAATTATGAAAATGGTTTTGGGGGGAAGGGAATTAGATCTATTGGATATTAAAATATGTAGCCCTACCAGATATTAAAATGCATTATGAAGCCTTTGTAATTAAAACACTGTGGGGCCGGCAGAAGAGGAGGAAGTAGATAAGTGAACTAGGACAGTTCAGAAATAGACTCTCGCAGAAATAATGTAATAAATCATAAAGAAGGCATCGCAAATCAATGGGGAAAGGAAAATTATTCAATAAATAATTTTGATGTCTAGCAATTTGGAAAAAATCATTTGACTTCATCAAAATGAATTGCAGATAGATCAAACAATTAAGTGCAAAATGTAGATGCATAGGAAAGCAGTAGAATTGAATATTGCTTGGAAACAAAAGAAAAATACTCAAAAAGGGAAAGAATAGTCCATCAAGTTACAGGATAATCAAAGATTTCTTCACGTAAAAAACCAGTGGGGAAACAATAGCCTGGGAAAAAATTTGCAGTAACATGATGGAATTAATCTTTGTTATGTGAAATGCTCAACAAATTAAAAAGAAAGGTACTAAAACCTTGGTAGAGCACTTGAATAACTAAATATAACACTAAACAAATGTATGGCAAATGTTCAATTTTGTAATAAGAGATATGTAGATTAAAACAGCAGTAAAGTACTATTTTAACATATTAGCAAAAGAACCCGTTTTTAATGATGATCCCCAATTCTGATGTCATTACAATATTATGAAACAGTTTTACAATGTATTAAAGAATCATGTTATTCATTCATACATTTGATCCAGTAATACCACTTCTGTGGACCATCTTCCCACATCCCTCCATGAAGGAAATAATACAAAATATTTAATATGCTGTTTAGACAGTGATGCTTCCCTGATGCATTATTTGCAAAGCAAACTCACACACACACACACACACACACACACACCATTAATGTCCAACAGTTGGGTAACTATAAAATTAAATAGTTCTTCTCTCAGCATAATACTCTACTATAATGAATAATTATTTTGAAGATACATAGCATTGTGACAAGATATTTACAGTATAATTTTATGTGCAGAAATTGCAGTACACACTGTGGCATAGTCTTACTGTGGAATGTAGCTATATTAGCTGTGCTGTTAAAATGAATGAACCATAGCAGCTATGACAACACAGAAGGCTCTCAGGAATATAACATTAAGTAAAAAAGCAAGTTGTAGAATAGCTGCAGTGTGGTTCCAGTTACATAAGGTTCAGATGCATGCAAAACCAATGATATAGTTTTTAGACATCCGTGTGCATGTGGCAATACCTATAAGACCAAGTGAGCATAGACAAAGATTCAGGATAGTGACGGGAGGCAAGGCTAGGAAGAAGGAGCAGCCATAGAGGCTGTGTAGGGGATTAGTAAAGTTCTCTTCCTCAAGCTGGGCTATGGACACACTATATTTATTATTGCTATTTTTTATACCCTTAACATAAGCTACAGATATTTTAAATGTATTTAATGTTAATGAAAGGGTTATTAAAACCAGTATTCACGGATTACAGTTTGGTACAAAATATTATCCCTAATAAAGATGGTACAGAGTGTATAGGTAACAATGACTCTGTTAGACGGGTGAAATTAAGAGTGGTTCCTTCTTTCATTTTCTCTCATTTCCAAATTTTCAATTATGTGCTTACATTGAAAGAAAAAAAAAGAAAGAAAGGAAAATTGAAGACAATTGCAATTATAGGATGATGTAAGCTTCCAGTGGAGGGTGTGCCGTTGCTCAGAGGATGGTGGACTTCAGCACTGAGGCAGAAGGGGAGATGGATTTAAACTGTAAAAGCAGCGTGTTTGGAAAATAAATCAGACCATCAATAGTCACTGAGCATCCTTGCTGTGAAAAAGCATTGGTTTAGCCTGCCTTCCAAAAAAACTTTTGGATACTGCGTTTTAATGAATTGCTAAAATGGATGAATTAGAAAGACTGGTGTTTCTTTGAGTTCCTTTAAAAATTTTTTTAAGCTTTATTGTTTTGTCTGCTTATAAAAATAATACAGTTGATTTGAAATAGTCTTATAAAAAATATAATAGAACCTGAAGTTGATTAGACACTAAAACTAAATCTCAGTTGAAATGAAATACAGGGAATAGAGAAGCCTGGTAAAAGACACCATGGGGATGCAATCAGGAAGTTCTTGGGCCTATGACCCATATGTTTCTCAATAAATAAAATGGCCTGGAAAAGGATGGCGGGGCACTATATAATAAACTTTAAAAGAGACAAAAGACATACCAACCAGGTGCAAATGTAAATCTTGTTTGGATCCTGATTTAAATAAACCAACTGTAAAAAGGCATTTATAAGATAATTGGGGAAATTGGGACACTGACTGGATATTTGATATTAAGAAATTACTAATTTTTAGGTGTGATTTGTTATTATGGGTATGTTTTAAAGATACATGCTAAAGCATTTATTTGCAAATGAAATATCAGATATTTACTCTAAAATAATACAGTGGAGAGTTTGAGTATGTTAACTATAAAAAGTCCTTATGTCTCATGTATATATGACATATTCAGGATTTACATTAAAACAATCCAGGGGTAGGAGGCATAGAGTGGTATGGATGAAATAAAGTCAGCCACGTGTGATAATAGGAGCTGGGCAATGGGTAAATATATTCTTGCTACTTTTGTATATGTTTATTATTATTTTTCATAATAAAACATAAAAATAAAATTTATATATTTTCATAGTTGAAAATGTATAAAATATAGAAAAGTATAAAGAAGGAAATGAAAGTCACCCATAGTCCCACCCCTTGGAGAGAACAACATTTTGATAAAAATCCTTCTATACTTTTCCTTATGTACTTAAAACATAAGTTCTTATACATATACACTTTTAAGCAATTAAGAAATTATACTATCTGTATTGTTTTGTATCCTGCTTTTTTATATTGTGGGCACTGTTGTACTTTAGTACATTTAGATATTCATCATAATTTAAAATTATGTCTGTCTATTAATTCTAATATGTGAATATACACACACATGCCATGATTTATTTATCTAACAGGTACCTCACAGATGGGTATCTAAGTTGTTTCATCTTTTATCCCCATTGAGGCAATTCTGCATACTTGTTTATTTCTTTTGACAAATATTTAGAAGGTCAAAGTCTTTTTTAAAGGCTTTTTTTTCCTATCATGCCAAACTATTTGTTGAAAATATGATACCATTTTGAACTCCCTCCATTTCATCATAATTTCAGCCACATTGAATGCTATATTCACAATATTTTAAATGTTTGCCAATCTGATAGAAGGATAAAGATGATCTTAATTTGCATTTATTTGATTATTAGTGAGCTTGAAAGTCTTTTTATAAGTGTATGTTAGTATTTTTTATTTTGTGACTAGGTGTTTATATCTTTTCCCCCAGTTATTGTATGTATCCCTCACTAGTTTCTTAAGTGCTCTTTACATATTAAAGGTTACTAATAGTTCATATATTGTATAAATTGCAGTATTTCCTAGTTTGTTTTCATTTAACTTTGGATCATTTTTGAACAATCATTTGTCTGGAATTGTTTTAGTAGATTTTTAAATGTTATACATCTAGATATTTTTTCTTTGAGTCTTTATAATTTTCTACATTTTAATTTTTGTAACCTTATTCAGTACTTCATTGAGAGATTTCATTACATAGCATTGCCCTCTAAAGTTTGATTTTTTATTTTAATTTCTTTTTTTGGGGGGCCACACCTCACGGCATGCAGGATCTTAGTTCCCCGACCAGGGATAGAACCCTTGCCCCCTGCAGTGGAAGCATGGAGTCTTAACTGCTGGACGGTCAGGGAAGTCCCTATTTTTTAATATCTTTATTGGTTATAAAATAAGACACGTTTGTGGTGGAAAGAATACACTTTTGAAAATAATTTACCTTATACTTTGTCGTACAGTGCATCAGATTAAATTTGGTAGTTTACCTTTCAGTAATTTTTCTGTATGTGTGTATTAGTTAGAGTAACACTTGCTGAAGAAACAATTAAAACTCCAAATTATAACTTCACACAGTAGAGGCTTATTTTTGACTCGTCCAACATAGGTGCTCCTGATTGGTGGTCAGCCCTCCGATGAGTGATTCAGAGGCCCAGGCTCATTCCATCTTATGGCTCTTTCATTCCCTAGGGCTTTGGGGTCCTCTGCATCTAGTTGGCAGATGGAGGAAGAAAGCACGGAGAAGGCACATCACTTTCTAACCACCTTAGCCTGGAGGTGTTGCACATCACTTCTGCCTGTACTCCATTGGTGGGAATAGTCACATGGTGCCACGGAGGTACAAGGGATGCTGGGAAGTGAAGTCCCTGGCTGGGCAGCCACTTTCCAGTGAAAACCCTACACTCTGAAAAGGAGTGTGAATATTTGTTGGATATTTAGCTGAATATGCCGCCATTTATTGCACTTATAGTGCAATAAATTTGCATTTATAATGCATGTAAGTATATATTATACATATATAAATATATATTGCATTTATAATGCATATAAAATATGTGATATATATTTTCTTTACAAAATGGAATTATCCTATTAAGGGTGTTGAATTTTAGCATCATTTTGTGAGCGTTTCCCTGTGTCTTTAAATTTTTCAAAAACATAAGTTTTAACGTCTACATATTTTTCCTTGTATTGATAATATCATAATTCATTTTGCCATTTTTCTATTATAGTACAGTTAGGTTTTTCTAGATTTTTGTTATTATGAATAGTGCTGCTATAACTGCCCTTGTACATAAATCTTTGAATGTTCCTCTGATCGTTTCCTCAGGGAAGATCCTTGCTTACTGTTAAGGCTGGTGATACATCTTACCAGATGGGCCTTCAGAAATGTGGACTAATTTACACTCTTATCAGTGGTGTTTGAGGATTCTTATTTCAGAGCACCCTTGACTGTCCTGGGCATTATAGTTGGGTTTTGGTTTTTGCCAATTTCTTGAGAACAGTATTGCATTGTTTGAATTTGAAAGCCTTTGCTTAGTAATAGGTTTGAACATTTTTTCATGAGGCCATTGGTAATCTTTGTGTGTGTGTACGTGAATTGCCTCTTTGCATCCTTTTTCATTTTTATTTTGCAGTGTTCCATCTTTTTTCAGTCACTGATAAGAGATTTTTATGCAGTATGTGTTAACTTGTCATACATTACAAATATTTTTATCTAACTTCTTCTTGCCTCGATTTTGCTTCATAACCTAATTTTTTTAGATTAAACTCTATACTTGGAACCCTGATGTGTGATATCACACCCGCTGAATATGCCCAGTTAGCAGTACTCCTGAGATTAATACCATTTAAAAAAAGCAATGCAGATTCTTTTTTTTCTGACCCATCATATGGTTTGAATGTTCTTAATGTGAATTTTAGTTATCTGGGAGTCAGGGGGTTGAAAGTAGTCATCAAGAAAATGGACTTGACAAGAAGGCTTTGGGGCGCTGGTCTAAGTCACCCATGGAGATACTGAGACCTACTTCTGTATCTTCCCAGGATACTTAGGAGAGGCAGGAAGACGTCAGATGGTATCTGATGACTCCGTGGTTTTAGCTGAGTAGCAGTGGAGTCTCAGAGGATCTCTGGCTGTTTTTCGTGTTAGATCTTATTAAAAACACACGTAGTAGAGTGGCAGGGACCCAAACCAGGGGTCAGGGAGCTGAGCTGTAGTCCCAGCTCTGCCACTCACTGACTGCGACCCTGTGCAAGTCTCTTGTCCATCAATGCCTCAGTTTACTCCACCGCAAAATGCAAGAGTTTGTTGTAGGTGGTGTTTTGGGTGCATGAATTCCAGGACTTTGCAGCGGGGTTCTCCACGAGGCCTCTTTTACATTTACCACCTGCTCTGACCTGTGTCAGGTGGGTGGGCGGGGAGCGGGGAGAAGGTTAGTCTCTTTTGGTCTTCTGAGTGATTTATGAAAGAAATCAATCCAGTATATGTCTGTTCCAGATATAATGTGATCTAAATGTGATATTCACCTAATAAGATTAGATGAATCTAATACGGTTTTCCTCTAAAACACAAATACTGCGCCACTTTTAATTGTAGTAGCCAAATTAAATTACTCATCCCAAATTAGATTTCCAGCAAACTTAATCTGAACATGAGCTCAGTACTGCAGGCCCTGTGTAATTTTTTAAGATATAAAATAAATCAGTGGGATACCCGTATTGTTCCTCTGGGCTCTTCAGTGGTTACCATGAAAGAGAATAAGTAAACATCTGGAAGAAACCTGCAAAAGTAGAGCTGAGATGGAAACTGATTCTTCAGCTTATCATGGAGGGTTTTTTTCCCCCTTCTATCTCTTCCATCACTAGGACCCTCACTGGTCTCAGAGGACAGGAAGCAAACAAAGGCAGGCCCAGTAATCACTGAAGACTTAACTGCTTATGATTGCCTTTCTTCTTTTTGTTCCTTGAGTGACCCCCTTAATGTGTTCACCCCCTCAGGAGGACAGAGGACACTAGGTAGGAAGCGAATCCCTGGGTAGTTTATGGATTTGCTGAGGGACTAGAGAGGTTTATAACATTGATTAGCCATATTTTCTCTCATTTTATGTCAGTTAGGTGACAGATTAACTGAAAGCCAATCCAAACTGGTTTAAGCAAAGACAGAAAATGCATTGGCTTATGTGATGGAGCACCCATCCTGGCATCAGGTGAGGCTTTATCAAAGGCTCGAATGAGGTGCCTCAGACACAGTTTCTCGCCTTCATTGCTGGTTCCTTTCTCAGGCATGACCTCCCCTTCTGCCCCCAAGATGTCAGCCCAGGCTCCTGTTCTTATCCAGTGGGAGAAAAATCTTCCTTGATGGGTCAGCCAAAGGCTTGTAATTGAGTCTAGTTGCCCCTGGTTGGCTCGACTTAGATCCTGTGCTTTCCTGAACCAGCACCGTGTGGAGGGGATGGGATGAATGACTGGCTGGGGGACTCAGGGGACTGTTGGGAAAGTAGGGTAAGGAAGCTGGGGAGGCACCTCCAAATCCCACGACACTATAGAGGCACTGTACATAGCCTTCTGCTTTTCCCAGCACTCAGGCTTATGTTTTCTCACTTCAGTAAATGAGAAGTAGGTAGGTAGAGCACATGTTTGTGGATGAGGAAGTGAAGTTCACCGTGGGATCAACTCACCCAGGGCCTTGTCAGTGGTGGAGCTAGGACCAGGCTCAGTGTCTTATGAGTCTTCCATTTGTTTTCACCGTATCCTGCCTTCTTCCTACTGATCCCATGCACGGGCTCCTCCTCGCCCCCCTCCCCACCCAATACCAACTCAGGGCTCTTCATTAAATAGACAGTCAGTCAATAGTTGTTAACTTCTTATTGACCGACCAGTGCACCATCAGACCACACGTGGCCTTTCTATTCATACTGTGTGAATATCATTACAGCAAACCAACAATGTGGTCGATTCCCAGTTATTAATTTGTAGATGGTCCCTAATAATTCAGTTTCCCTTTCCCTGAATTATGGAGTTCTTCTAACAGAAAGATGGAGTTTGGATCACTTGAGGATAGACATATAGAGAGGGGCTGAGGGGTGTGTGCGTGTGTAGGAGCATGCACATGGATCTGCATTACAAAATTAAGTATGTTTCGATCCCCTGCCTCTTTAGCCCGGCCGGCTGAAATTAGATTTGATGCCTGTCTTTCCACTTAAATGTAACTTACATTTGTGAAAGTCACCATTGACAAGGTCCCCACGTACTTAAACCAAAGACCTGTGAGTAGGTGTGCCATTTTGAAACATTTTGAGTAATGACTATACACTTGCTTTTTCATTTTTTGGGAAAAATCACAAGTGCCTATTGTCTTCTCCCTGCCTGGCAAACTCTCCCTCATCAGTTTTTCATCTCAGGTTTTACTTGCACTTCCTTTGGGAAGCTGTGGACTTTCTCCAGCTCTGTGTCTCTTTGTGCTGAAAGTCTGTATTCCAGGGTAGCACTTTGCCCTGTATCCTGTGCTACACTAATTGTGTATTATGTATGGGTTTTATCTCCTGAATCATTTGGTTCACTCTTTCAGGTCAGTGCTTGGTCTTCCCACCCTCTCTTCCTTTCTTCCTTCCTTCCTTTCTTCTTTTTTTCCCTTCTTTTCCTTCCTTCTTTTCTCCCCTCCTTCCTTCCTTCCTTTCTTTTCTTTCTTTCCTTTCTTCCTCCCCCCTTCCCTTCCTCCCTCCCCCCTTCCTTCCTTTTCTTTCTTTCCTTTCTTTTCCTTCTTCCTCCCCCTCCCTCCCTCCCTCCCCCTCTCCCCACCCTCCCTCCCTCCCTTCCTTCTCCATAGCACTTACCTCCAGGCTAAAGTGAGGTGGGTTGGTATTTGGTTCAGTAACTGGGATAGGTGCCCCCACATCACCATCATTGTACTTAGAATGGTTTTGCAGTTGTCTGGTTACTTGTCTCTATTCCTCCAGTACAGTTCTTGGCGTCTGTTAAGGGCAGTGTGACTAAGTGTTGACTATTGAATGATTCTCCCCTTCTCTACACCAGCCCCACCCTGCCACCCCACCCCGCCCCCAACCACTGAACCGTAACTTCTTTGTGTTCTCCACGGTCCCTAACAGTGTCTGCCACACAGTAAATGCTCAGTAAGTCCTTGTTGAGTGAGTGGATTTTACCCTCTCAGGACCTGCCTTGGGGAGAGGCAGATGGGAAATGAAGCTCTGAGAGGGCAGAGGGGGATGGAGACTGGACAGGGAGGGGTTCAGGAGCTGGTGTGACAGCCCCTCTGCTGCTTCTGATTTCCATGTACAGATATGGCACTTCCCTAAGGGCGGAGCACCATGTCCTCTCCCAGCTGGGCAGCTGGTGAGCCCAATGCCTGAGAAACAGTTGAGTAAAGGATAGTGGCTGTGATTCTAGGTGTTATTTTAACAACAACAGTAAAGAATTTTCTCTGCTGCCTGAACCCTTTCAGACGTCTGCATGGTTGAGATGAGAGGACTCAAGCTAGGAGGAGAGGCACATGGTCACGTCTGTATGTTGACCTCCTTATCCTTCCCATTGCCCTGGGGGTGCCAGTGGGCAGTGACAGGTCCACGAAGGAGGGAGGGAGAGCACCAAGGGGTCAGCAACCCCTCAGCATCCCGGAGTGACATGCTACCACTGGGCTGACCAACTCGTCTCGGTTTGCCTGGGGCTGTCCTGGTGTTCGTCCCAGAAGTCCTGAGTCCTGGGCCACCCCTCCGTCCTTGGCAAACCAGGACAGATGGTCTCTTTAGATGCCACTTGCTCCGTTCCCTGCCCTGGCCAGCTCTCTTGATTTCTTTTCCCTTTTTGAGGTCCTTGATTTGGCCTTTTTCCTCCTTCCTTTCTGTCTTTCCACCTCTGCTATTTCTACCCCAGCTCTTTCAAGCTAAGCCATGAGACTTGCCTGCATCTCTGCTCTTAGAGGCCTTTCAGACCGTTTTCTGAATCATTGTGGGTTGACCAGAGTCCCTGGCTCAGGACACAGTTGCAAGTGTTGCCTTCTCTTCCTCTCTGGCTCCACTGGGCTCCTGAAATCAACCGAGCTGTGAAAGCTTCTGTCACTTCGAGGTAAAATTCATCTGGCTCGGGGAGCGTGTGCCCTCTCTGGGGGCGGCTCTCCGCACACATGCGGCGCTCAGAGCGGCAGGCTCTGCCTGGAAGGTAGGGCAGGGGAGGCGGCAGGGCGTGTGGCGGGCACTGAGGCCCACCTGCCTCGGCCCGGCCTTGGCCCTCAGCCCCTCTCTTGTGGGCGCACCATGGGCCCGGCTCTCAGCGAGGCCTGGGTGCAGCCTGCCCTCTTCCCCGAAGCCTCCTTTCCTGCACTTACCTCTTTGTTCTCAGAAGTCTTACTACTGGGCTAGTAAGTGCTGTTCCATTAAGGGTGATTGTTTTCTTCCGTCTTTCTCGTGTGTTAGCCCTTCCTTGAAGGGCTCATCTTAGGTTGCCTTTCCTTCCACCTCACAGCACCTGGCCTTGCGCCGGGCCCACAGCTGGCCCTCAGTTTGCACGTGTCATTGTGGTCAGTGCCTCGGTGATTTGTGGGTGACGGAGGACGTGTGAGTCCGTGGGTGGGTGCCCTGTGAGCCCCTCTATGCAGAACACGTCGGAGGCTGTGCCCGAGCCAGGCCCAGGGGCTTGGGTGGAATTCAGTCCTCCCAACTTCCTCTTTAACACAGGCATGAGAGAATGAGGCATTTTTTTTTTTTTTTTTTTTAACTGCGAAGTGAGTTTTTTTGTTGCAAAATACCTCACTTGATGTCTTAGATTTGCTTTACATGTTCCGGAACCTTCGGGTGTAATTTACAAATAATCACAGGATTAAACAATTCTGAGACTGCTCCAGAGAGGCAGGAAAGTGGGGTTGGATCTGGGAGGAGTCCTGAGGGGGGTGCTGCTGAGTGCCAGACCCTGTAGACCTAATCCTGTGATTTCTCTCGGCGTTGCTGATGGATGAGTGGGGATGCTGTGTGGCCCACCACCTGGGAGGTGGGTACTCTGTGCTGCCACCAGTCCTGACCTCCTGCGTCAGTCGCTAATAACCAGTTGCATGCTTCTGCTGTGTGTCTGCCCACAAGCGTGCACAAGTGTGTTCATTTTCAACTATAAATAGGTTTAGAAACGTATAGGAATAATGCATGGTCTTTGTAAAACATTTGGAAGGAAGTTAAAACTGTTTTTACTCCTACTCCTTAGAAACAGTCACAATGAACATTTTCATGTGTATCTTTCTAGATTTTTTTTCTGTGTCTTCACACCTGTGCTCAGACACACACATGATATATTTACAGAGGTGGGATCGTTTTATATAAAATTTAGGGGCCTGCTCTCTTTTGCTTAACAAGATGTTATGGACATTTTTGCTATGTCAATAAAGATGAATTTGTCATTCATTCAGCAGATACTTACCAAATGCCTGCCCACGTGTCTAGCACTGTTCTGAGTGTTGGGGATAAAGCATGGAACAAAAGAGATCAAATTCCTTGCCCTCCTGGAACCTATGGTCTCGTTGGGGAGACCAGCAATAAATAAATACGATATGTAGTAGGTTAGTAGGTGATAAGTGCTATGGGAAAAAATGAGATAAGGAAGGTGAGAGGGAGTGAGGGGGGTAAGGTGCATTTCGCGGTTTTAAACAGGGTGGTCAGGTGAGGGGGGAGGCCTTTGAACCAGCACGGGGGCTATAATGTTTAGCGAACAGCGTGCACTACTGAGAGGCTGCCAGGGTGAGGTCCATAGTTGGGGCTGGAGGAGACACCAGCTGAGCCTTGGGAGCTCAGGGCAGGACGCACTCAGGTCCCTTGTGGTAGAAAATCCAGACTTGAGCATTCAGGCAGGGCCCTATGTCGGTCATTAACGATAAGAATGACCACCGTTTAGGTAACATGACAGAGTTTCAAAGCAGCTTTTTATCTATTATGCTGGTCCTGCTGCTTATTAGCTGCCCAATTTGGGGCAAATAACCCACGCTGTCTGGGCCTCAGTTTCCTCCTTTGTGAAATAATAGGGTTCTGGTACAGTTTAAATGAGTTCATCCAAGTGCATATAGAGCGGTACTGGTAAGACCTATTACCAAATAGTTCAGTTGTTGTTATTATTGCCTTTCATTTATTAGTCGCGACAGTCCTGCGAGGAGGGCATTGTGCTCAGTGTAGAGATGAGGAAGCTGAGGCTGGAGGAGGTTGGCCTCTGTAGTTAACAAGTCCAGGGCACTAGTGGGTGGCAGGGTCTACAGGTCCAGGCCCAGCTCTGTCCATGCAAACACCTGCCCTCCGCCAGGTGGGTGCAGCTGCTCCTGTTTCAGGCGGATGTCCCGGAGACATGGCCACGACCTTCCTGATTGTTCCATAGTCTCCTCAGAAGAGAAGCAGCTCTCGGGGTCGCCGGGGGGCGGGGAGGGAGGGTGGCCTGGTTGGTCAAGGCGGAAAGAAGGAAGGGTGTGGAACTTCCACAAGGAAGAACTGAGACTCAGAAGCTCTGCTCGGCATCCCCACTGCTGTCCATTCGGTGTCAATGCATCTTCTTCTCCCTCCCCTCCAGTCGCCGTAAACACCAACTTGTAACTATCCCTCTTAAGGACTTAGAGAGGGACACGATAATTAGTGACTTTGCTAGTTGTAAATTTCTGATTTTGAGAACCATCCCCATTCTTGTGTCTGCAGGAGATGGTTGAAAAGCACCAGCACCACAAACACAACCAAACCCCGTAACCATGATCACTGGCCTCCTTCCCGATGACCTCCGGGCAGCAGCCTCACAGCTCACCTGGTCCTGACAGGCCTTCATGTGTGTAGGCCGTTGGACCTTTAGGACCACACACTTTAAAGGACCTGTGGGTCTGAACAGAGCTGGGGGGACCAGTGACTAGGGTCATTTCTCCCCTGAGGTCAACACCCCCATCCACCTCGCCACCCACAGGGACAACCTAGAGTAAATGCAGCACCAGGTTTACTTTGTGTCTGGTTCTCTGAAATGGAGCGCAGAGTGTGTTACCGTGGAAACCATAATATAAATGGTGGCTGTGTGTAGTTAAAATAGCACTGTTAGTTTTATGCTGCAGGTACATTATGAGTTCAGAAGGCTTTTGTGGGCTGGCCTGGGAGTCTAACCATCATTTAAAATACGGTTTCTGTGGCTACATGCTGTCAAGATTCTGAGCAATTACTTTTAAGCAAACCTTTAGAGCAAGTTGTTTGTAACAGGGAAATTGGCAGTCGGTAATTTATACGATATTTTCTTACCATCTCATGGGGTTTCTCCTATCGCGGGACTGCTAAACTCCTGGGAAGTCCTGTGGCAGATGGATGGAGCTGTGGCTCAACAGTAGCATGTTCAGAAACGGCGTCAGGGTGTTGGTATGAGCCAGTGCCTGGTGGAGCTGCCAGATGCTATAGCAGAGTAGAGAATCTGCCAGGAGCAAAGTAACTGGCATGGGGGGCATCCTTGGGTACCGCACCCCAAGAGGCACTTAGATGGGTTGTTGTAAGACTGGGACAGCACTCCAACTTTAAACCAAGTCATGTGTGTTACATATAAGGAAATTGGGCCTGGAAAAGGGAAGACTTGGGAGGAATTTAGTAACTGTGTTTCATTATTTGAAGCACCATAATGTGGTCCCCAAAAAGAGACTGATAAGAGAGACACTTTAGTAATTTAAGGAAGGAGTTTGACAGCCAAAACTATTGAAGATAGGAAGAGTTGCTTTAAGAAATAGTGAGTTCTTGGGGCTTCCCTGGTGGCGCAGTGGTTGAGAATCTGCCTGCCAATGCAGGGGACAAGGGTTCGAGCCCTGGTCTGGGAAGATCCTACATGCCGCGAAGTGACTGGGCCCGTGAGCCACAATTGCTGAGCCTGCACGACTGGAGCCTGTGCTCCGCAGCAGGAGAGGCTGCGATGATGAAAGGCCCGCGCACCACGATGAAGAGTGGCCCCCACTTGCCACAACTAGAAGAAGGCCCTCACACAGAAACAAAGACCCAACACAACCATAAATAAATAAATTAAAAAAAAAAAAGAAGAAATCGATTAAAAAAAAAAAAAAAAGAAATAGTGAGTTCCTCATCATTAGAAGTATATAAGGAGAGGCTGGCTGGTTACTTGTGGAGGATACTCTAGAGGGGATGTAAGCTCTGGATGAGTGATTACTAGACTTCAAAAGTCTTTGCTAGCCTAGAGCTTCTATGATTCTAGGGCATAGATGGAAAATTAATTTTCTGACCCTCCTATTCAGGGTGATTAATAGTGGCTGCATGGAGCAAAGGTAAGATGGCTTTGGAGCTGGCTCAGTCTGGGAGCAAATAAGAGCTCGTTAATCGATTAGCAGTGTCTGCTATGGCAGGGGGCCGTGTTGCAGGAGGCCCAATATTAGCCGTCGCCTTTCCAGTGGTAAGTGAAGTGTCTAGTGATGAACTTGGACTCAGGTCAAGTAGAAGCAAGGATGACCTGGTTTGTTTGGGATCAACGGGGTTCTCCCGACCTGAACTTTGACTCCAAGACAATCCCGGTAAAACCAGGATGAATTGGTCACCCTAAGCAGAATGGGTGGTCATCGGCGACTACATATTGGGTTCCATTTCTACTAATGGTGAAGATGCCAGGAGCATCTTCATCTTCTCAGAGCGTGAGTGTGGGGCTCTGCCCTCAGTAGGAGCCCACTAGACGCATGCAGAATAAATGAGTTGGATGCAGTTCCTAGGATATGGTTGCACTCTCCTTGCAATTAATTAATTTGTTTAATTAATTAAAATGACTTCACTAATTATATGCACAGGAGATTGCACATTTCATTTGGCTGAGCAGATGGCTCCACTAATAATTATGAAAGCCTGGGGTTGCAGGAAAGAGGGGTGTTGGCATATGAGTTGATACTGAACACTTCAATGCCATCCTTCCTACAAATAAAGTTGAAACTCCTATCCCCATTACGTCCCAGATGGATTGAGGAACAGATTTTTAATTTGCTTCTGGTAGTGCCAGTAGGTTGTGGTAACTTGCTCTTTGTGACTGGTGATCATTTTCTTCATCAAACAGCTGGCTGTGGAAGGGGTGTGGGCTCCACGGCTTTGGAAGAAGCAGCTGAGTCAGGGTTAGATCTGGGGCCTCTGCGTCGTTCAGATAGCTGGCTAACCCACTGGATTGTGATCGTAAACCACATCTCCCAGAAAAATAACAGGCACCTCATCTCCAAAGGGAACGTGCCTTCTTCTGCTACGTTATCCAGACCTTGCCCTGCCCTCACTCCGCTCCCATCCCTGAGGCCTTAGAATCTAAGGCAGACCCACGGACATGCCAGAGAATGAAAACCCTGACCGGCTACACACACGGACCAGGCAGTACCTGTACTTAAGTGATTCTGCGTCACATAGGTGAGTGAGTGTGTTTCTGGAGTATCCTCACTATAGTGATGAGGACGAGGATTATTGGTAATCGACGAGTGTTGAGCATCCCCGCTGGGCCAGAAACTTCCAGCACTCTTTGTGTTTCTTAAAACAAACCTGCAGGGCAGGTGTTAACTTACAGATGAGAAAATGAGGCTTGGAGAAGTTAAGTAAGATGCCTGGGGTCACACAAAGCTGGGTTCATACCCAGAGCTTTCTATCTATAAAGCCTCTTGTTCTTTCCACCCCCTGCTCTGCTGGTAAATGATTTGGGGTCATGAAAGTCCCGTAGCCAAATCTGGAAGGATGTGATGGGAAGCCACTGGGCTGGGCTCACTCCTGCACACAAGCGGGGCACTGCTTGGGAACCAGTCACCGCCCATGGGCCCTCAGCACCTTAGAACCCGCAGGGGCCTTGGGGGTGATCGGTTCTGAGCAATTTCCCAGCACCCATAGTCAAGTGCTCAGTGCATAAAGATTCTGCTTTAAACACCAGTCAACTGGCTATGTTATGACAGAGTGATGTACTCGTCAGAGAAAGTTCCAGAAAGAAATTGATCATTTCAGAAGAATCTTCAGAATGTTAATTTAATGTGATCTGATAAGAGAGTTTTCTTTCTTGCTCATATTCACGGTTGGGGAAAGGTGACCCTTCTGAAGCTTTTTGTGTGGTATGTGAAGAAGAAACAAAGCTAAGGAAGGGGGAAAATACCAGCTGTAAAAGAACAAATAGATCAGTCTGCGTGCTGATGAATAGATCTGAACGTGGCAGCAAGATTCCTGTTTGGGCAAATCAAGCATTGCAGTTGGAGAATATGCTCAACCTTGTGTGATGGTACTGGTGAACCCCCATCCCTCTCTGGTCTGCCTGCCTGCCCCCCACCCAGGTTACTCTTGGGGTACTTGTCCATACCTTGAAGCTTTCACTCCACACTCCTTATGAACTAGAGCAGGAATGGGGTGGTGTGTCTGAGTCACAAAAAATTGTGAATCATTCTTGAGATGAAGGAGCCCTGAAAATGTGACTCATTTATGTAGCATGTACAGGTAAGAAATGGCTGTTCGGTTGTGACTGGCAACTGCCATATAATTTCTAATTTTGACTTGGTTGCTGTTGTTTTGGGGGATGGGATCAGACCTGGCCCCGGGTGGATGCAGCGTGGAAGGACGCAGTGCCATTTGGACCCGGTTCCTGCCTTTCAGCACTTCGCCACCTGAAGGAGGCTGAGGCATGTCCATAGTTGCAGAAAACATGTCGGTTTGAACGTGTATTAAGTGGTAAACTGAAAGATGGAAATCTTAAGCTTAATCAAAATTAAAATATATTTTTCCTAATCATATATCCAAATAAGTGCTGGAGGGAGGCTGCAGGGCCCAGCCAAGTAGCGTCCAGATTACATCAGTCTGTGTTAGGAAGAGCACTGGGCTAGTTCATAAATTGTGTTTCTGTTTACACATCTGCTGTCAGATGTTCCTTATTCAAGGCCTTCTGTCTTAGTTGGTGTGTCAGCCTGGATGAGCTGGCTGAGTCTGCGTACCTGATATGAAATTCAAGATTTGTTCAAGATAAATGCACTTGAGAAATATCCTTACGTACTTTTATTAGCTCATAACAGTAATCCAAGAAGTAAAGAAACATAATAATGGAATTTGCTCATTGTTCTTTCAGCTTTGGGTAAAATCTGTAGCTAGGCTAAAGTTGCCAGAGATCAGAAGAGGTTGCTGCATGAGGACCAACGACTGGACATTCAGACTTGACCTTTCAAAAATGGGGGTTGGGCATCTGAGCCTGTTATATTATGGGCTGGGAGTGGAGGATGTGAATAGGAAAAGAATAAGGGAAAATGGAGCAGTCTGGAGGCTGGTGCAAAAACTAGATGGAAATAATAAGTGGGCAAAGAGGTGAAGCATATGGGGGGGAGAGGAGTTGGGGATAGGAAAAGACCACAGGCATGCTTTTGGCTGTGAATAACCGAAAAGCAAATGAATCGTGGTCTGAGTAACACATCCTCTCATAAAACAAGAAGTTGGGGTGAACACAGTGGTTGTCTGGTGTCGATCTGGCAGTTCAACAATGACGTCAAGGACAGGAGTTTTTTCAGTTTCTCTGCTTTGCCCTCCTTAGTGTTTTGGCTTCTTGTCTTGTCAGTTCTGGGAGTAAGATGTGGTCGCCCCAAGCTGCAAGGGAGGCTGCGAAGGGATTAGTAAGCTTTTCCAGCCTTGGTAGTGGAGGTGGGCAAGAGGGGTTAGGAACGGCTGGAGGGTTATCCAGCCAGCCGTTGGGCATAGACCAGCTGTGAACAAATAAAAATAAAAACAAATATATGTTGAATCATCACCACAAAAAAAACAGATGCTCTTAGGAGTTTCCTACGCATGAATGGTGTTCAGTACAAGCGTGTTATGGTGTGGAAGGGCATCTTGTAGGTCCCATTCCAGCAACGTGGCTGATCACTACCAAAGTCTGTGTGCAACACTGCAGGCTGGATTCAGGGGAAGCCGTCTGAAGTCCTGCTCGGCGGGAATGGAGCATAGGGAGGGTAGCACCATTGTGGATCTACCTTTGCTCCAGTTTCCAGCCCATGAGTCTCAGAAGCAAGACAGCTGCTTTTCAGAGGTTAATGGTAGAGCTTGCTAATTTCTTTGTAAATTCCATTTTAATGAATAGATGCATTTAACTTAGGACACTGAGTTTCTGGTAGTAGCTCAAAGACTGATACCCCTTCAGCACCATTTTGAATTCCACACCTCTGTGCATGTGCATGTGTGCACACGTGTGTGCATGGTTGCACCCTCTATTCACATCCCTGTGGCCCAGATCAGTTTTTCTCATTGCCTCACAGAATCCCAGTCTTGTCAGAGGACTGGTTCCCCTGCCCCCCACCCCCCAGTTTCTTCCCTCTTTCCTGTATCGGTGCCACACGGTGACGCTCCTTTCCCCATGGTGCTCAGTAGAGGCCAGCTCTCTGATCTGTGGCTCTTGCTGCTTTTGGTCATTTGGTTATCGTTGGGGGGCCTGCCACTCACCCATAACAGTGAGTCAGATGCCTTTGATCAAAAAAATGGAAGCCGGCTGGTTTAAATGCAACTCCTCGCTCTCCCTCTAGTACTCTAGAGCAGGGCCTCTCAGACTTTCACGTGCACATGAATCACCTGGGGATCTTGTTAAAGGGCAGATTCTGATTCAGGAGGTCTGGGGTGGGGCCTGAGACTGTACTTCTTTTTTCGGGGCGGAGTGGAAAAATTTTTTTATTAAGTTTTATTGGAGTATAGTTGCCTTACAGTGTTGTGTTAGTTTCTGCTGTGCAGCAAAGTGTCTGCACTTCTTCTTAGCTGCCAGGTGATGATGATGATGCTGGTCCAGGAAGCAGGGATCTCACCCCTCAACCAGATTTCAAGTGCTCAACAGCCACACATGGCTATGGCTACCACATTGGACAGCACAAATATTAAATATTTCCACTATTGCAGGAAGTTCTACTGGACAGTGTTGGCTTAGAGTCTAGCCAGGGAGAGAAGCCTTTGTTAAGTAAACAGACAACCAAATAACGTGGAGCCATGGACAGTGATAAAAGATTTAGTAGAGGGAGTCTTGTCAACGAATAACCTAGTGGAGAGGGAGCCAGAGTTTCCTTGAGGAAGTGACGGTTGAGTTGGAGTTGGATCAGGTGGTAACCAGGCTTGCAGGGAAGTTGGGGAGGAGAGTGGAGGAGAGAGAATCCCAGAGTTCAAGCACGTGAAAATGCCTCAAGATTGCGCTCACGCTCGCTGGCATTCGATAAATGTCATTCCCCATGCACACTCATGTTGACTGTTTAATCCAGAACTGTGTGGAAGCACAGACCCTGGCTATCCCTGGTGAGCACAGGCCCTGGAGCCACATTTCCTGGGTTCAAATCTGCTTGCTTAAACTCTTAGTGCCTCAGTTTTCTCATCTGTAAAATGGACAAAATAATATGTACACAGTAGAGCCGTGGTGAGAATTGAGTCAGTACCTGTAAAGCACCTAGGAGTGCCTGGTATACTGTAAATGCTATTGAGTTGTTGGCTGTTATTATTGTTGTTCCCCATGCCCGTGACTTGTGAGCAGGGGGCTGTCCTACCTCGAGCTCCTGGTAGAATCAAGGAGTATCTACTTGGTGCTGGCCCCAGCACTTGGGAGCAGGGCTTCTGGGCTCTGGGCTCCCACTTCCAAGTGAGCTAAGAGTTCTGAATCCTGGTGCCCCCCCCTCCCCACCCTGCCCAATCCTGTCCTCTCTGCTTTTAATCCTCCCAACTGATCCCATAAATGCTTGGCTTGGCTATGTAGAAGGCACAGCAGTTGTAGTCATTTCCGTGGCCTGTGAGCCATGTAGCCTGTAACAATCCAGCAAGGTCAGTCCCGACACTAAGTCAGATTCACATCGTTATGGATGTTAGGACTCCAGAGGTGGAAGCATCTCGCTGACTTCTATCAGTCTGGAACCCCAGTGCCCATTCCTGTCCCCCACGATGTGTCACTCAGGCATATATGGGGCATCTTGATGCTGTGCAGCTACCACGGCCGGATCGATCACTCACAGCTTTGAGATATCATAGGGAGCACTCCTGCCCTCCCATTTTACCTTTTTGGTTCCGGTGCCGCTGGGCCTGTGGTGTGTGGTGGCCCTTATCTGGGTGGGGTCTCAGGGTTTAATCTCTTTTCCTGTGAGGGAGTTGAGGCCGTTATCAGAGCCATGACCTTCTTCACCGGCCTGTCTCAGATCTGTCCTGCTGCCAGCGCAGAGCCAGCGATTTTTAGCACAGAGAGTGACCACTCTAGATGCTTGGGCCTAGATAGAGGATTTGCTGCACAGGATGCATTCCCAAAGAGACGTTTTTTTCTAACCAGGTCAAGACATCACCATGACTTGGCCCATCCAAGCAATTCTTTTTTGAAATGAGATTTGATGCATGAGATGGGCCTGTATAATATCGTTAGATAATATAATTGTTGAGAACATTAGAGTTGGGACTTGAGTTGCTTTAAAAGTTGAAAGGGGGTAGTAATGGTGGAAGTTGCTGAGATCACTGTCCTGGAAGGAATGAGTGTGTTAGTGGTTGCTGCCGGCAGGTCTTCTGGGCTCTCTGTCTGAGGCTTGCTGTAACCCCCCATGACTCAAGCACCTTCAAATCGTTGGGTTCCACTTGCTTTCCCGAAGGTTTCTTCGTTTTATTTTTAGATTTCCACATTTATGCCTTCGGGGCTTCTTGGCTTGTGTATCACACACACGTTCATATGTATGTGTGTGTGTGCACCCCTTTGAGCTCACACACACACACACACACACACACACACACATCTCTTTGAGCTACATGTGTCTGTATAGTTGTTTTGTTTTGTTTGTCTTTTTAGTGGTCCCAGCTGAAAGCCCATCTAGGACTACCAACCCCAAAGAAAAAATATCTTTGCTGTATCCTTGAAATTTTCCATTTCCTTATGGCCGGGAGGTGGTCGGATGTGGCCGTTGGGATTCGTCACTGCCCTTGGCCTCTGTGTCTCTGCATCCGTTGGTGGGTGTCTGTGGGGCAATTTCCTCCTCACGTTAAGTAAGCACTGGAGGGGCCCATGTGGCCCTTGGAGGCTCCTATATTTTCCTCCCATGGAGGCTAAAGTCAGTAGCAGGGCCCCCTTTGGATCTTGTGATATTTTTCCATCCCTTGTGCCAGTTGGAATGGGGATGTACTTTTACTTAACAGTGGTGGGAACCCTGCATCCTTGCCCAGGGACCCAGGTCCGTTCTCGGGCGAGAAGAACCTTTATCTAGCTCCACAGGGTGGAGGGCGGCTGCTGGCTCTGACGTGGCTGCTGCAGGTTTGTGTCAGGCCAGGTGAGCGGCAGCAGGGAAGGAGTTGGGTGCCTGACAGAACCACGTTACAGGACCTTCGGAAAACATCCCCTCGGGCGCCCCATTCACTTCTCAGGAGGAGGATGATAACTTGCTCATGTAAGTAAGACCTTAAACCTTGACTGCAGTCATGAGCACCCCAAAATATTGCCTGAACCTCGCTCCCCAGTTTATATGGACCCCAAGGGTGATAAAAGCAAGACGTGAAATAAGCTTGTGGAAATTGACACATTTTCCTTTGCTGATGATGTGAGTCAGGACCCATCTGAGTTAGCACCAGCCAACGAACGATGGATTACTATTAAGGAACAAGCCCCTAAGCGATGAGTGCACGCTTCTGTGCTGGGCTGTGAGAGCTCGGTTCATTTTGCCACTCGCACACCTGACTTTTATGTGAACCTCCAAACCCATCTCTTACTAGGATCTCCTTGGGGGCAAGGATTGGTTCATTTGCCTTCCAACAGTCCCTGGAACATCAGGGATGCTCTCTTTCTATGTGTATATCTTTGTTGGAAACATGACAGAGGTCCAGATCCATAAAAGCAGACCAGTTTCCTGTCCTTTGCTCTCAGGTTGGCACAAAGGTGTGCCAAGTGCTCCGTGGCATCACTGAGCCAGGGGCTCCATGGAAGATCCTCTTCTTACCCAACTGGAAGTATTTTTCCAGCATGACCTGGATCTTAAAGGCCAGAACACAGCCTTCTGGAATTCTTAGAAAGTAGACACTGTGACAGGCAAGTAAATATTGACTGTCTTTAAAAACCAGTGGAAAGGGCTTCCTCAGGCCCTAAGTAAAGTGAGAGCCCTTTGAGCACATTTACAGAGGTCAAGTTCACAGTGATGGAGAGGGAGGCCTAGAAAAGGAGCGAGAGCTGTCTCCTTGCCTTTAGACGGGACTGTCCCACCCAGTGGGGAGTTGGGACTGTCACCTGCCTACCAGGCTGAGGAGGGATGCTCCTGCCCCCTACCCCCACCCCATGAGGTCTCGCTCCCTTTTCAGTATCACCTTCAGCCCAAGGAGGTAAGGGGGCTCTGCTGTGAGCTTCACCTTGACCGTCTGAGAGAATCCAGTCACAGATCGCCTGTTTTTCTGAGCTGTTGTTCTCTCTGTGTAGAAATCCCAGGAAAATTCAGAGTGAGCAAAGCTTCCTTGGGCTCAGCCCCTACATTACACCTCACCCTGTACCTCACTGGGCCTCTTCTTTCAAAGATGTCACTCCTGGTTTAGACCATCTCTTGACTTTTTCAGGAAAAGGATGGCTAGTGACGCACATTTGACGTCTTTGGAAACAAATTCTCCATTCCCAACTCTCTGGCAGAGCTCAAGGGAAGTGGGGAGACTGAGGGCAGAAGGGACTGTCCACGCGGATGTGTGGGTTGGGAGAGCACATGCCTCTGGCAGCGCTGCTAGTCTGGCTTTACCTGGGACTCAGAGTGGCCTGGAGGTCAGACCCTACGCTGGGCTCCGAATCCCTTCCACTCCTCTGCTCAGGGACCTACAGCACCCAGTGGCCCTTCATTCTGCATCTGTGCCTTTGCCCCTTCTGGCTTAGTGGTTAGCAGCTGGGGAGCTTTTCTGAGTGACCCTCGGGGAACTGGTTACTAGTCGCGGTGGCCCGTTTGTCATTCAGTTAATCTGAGGGGGGGACCTGCAGTCTCCTACCTGCAAGGTTCATGTGCGTGGGAGAGAGGGAGTGAATGAGAGAGGGTGTGTGTAAGTGTCAGTCTTCTGTTTTCTTACTTCCAGTTAGTCCCCATTTTCAGCCTCACTCCCCACCCTTCCCCACAGCCTGGCATCCTTGCTTCTCTCACCCTCTGGAGTCTACAGAGCAGATCACACCCTTCTTGTCCACATCTTTCTCTGAGCATAGATATAGTCTTGCTATATCTCAGTTATGCCTCTTGTCCATTTGCTGTCGTCCTGTAATGGGTTGCTAATTGCCTCTTTTCTGTTCTTTTCAATGTTGTAAGTTTATATAATTTAAAAAATTCCTTTACTATCATTTTAGTGGAGCCTTAGAAGGAAAAGGAGATCAACACAGGTTTTCAATCTACCGTTTTTTTAACCAGAAGACCGTGGCATAATTTGGAATCACTTCCTAGAATTCCACTCTATTTCTATATCTGCTATTTACCCAGTCTTGGCATTTTACAAATTTATGTTTTGCCTGCCCCCCTCTACCTGTCCATTAAAAACAGCCTATGAGCATCTTTGTAGCTAAATCTTTAGGTGTATTATGATCTCCTAAGGGTGAATTTCTGTAAGTAGAATTTCTGGGTCAAAGGATATGTAAAACTTTAAGGGGTTACCGGTGCATATTGCTAAATTTCTCTTCATAAATATGACACTAATTTGCATTCCCACTAGCCATAGATGAATGTGCTTGTTTCTCCACAGTCTTGTTGATACTGGGTGTCTTTGAGCATGTATGTTTGGGTATATAATGTGAACATTCTGTGGGATAGATCCCTGGCTCAAAATGCCTGCACATCAAAGTTTGGATAGACATTAGTCAGCTTACCATCGGTGTATGAGCATGCTTGCTTCCTCCACATTTTTACCAACACTGCACTATGATATAAAAATCTTTTCCAGTTTAATAGGTTGATTTTATTGATTTCTCCCGAGGTTGAGGATTTTTCATATATTTATGCCGTTTGTATTTCTTCTTTCATGGACTGCTTGTAACCCATTTTTTTCTTTGTGTGTTTATCATTTTCTTGATTTTAAGCTCTCTTTATATATTAAGGATATTAATATGCATATGACAAATTGTTTTTAAAATTTTGTTGACATTTCATTTCACTTGCCTTTTTTGTTTGTTTATACATCCAACTGATAAGTCTTATTATTAAATTTTTCAAAATTTTTATTTATTTTTGGATGCACTGGGTCTTCATTGCTGCGTGCGGGCTTTTCTCTAGTTGCGGTGAGCGGGTGCGCAGGCTTCTCATTGTTGTGGCTTCTCTTGTTGTGGAGCACAGGCTCTAGGCACATGGGCTTCAGTAGTTGTGGGCTTGTTGCTCTGCGGCACGTGGGATCTTCCTAGACCAGGGCTCGAACCCGTGTCCCCTGCATTGGCAGGCAGATTCTTAACCACTGCACCACCAGGGAAGTCCATCCAACTGATAAGTTTTAAACAGTAAAGTTTATCAGCCTTTTGCCTCTGTGGTGTGCTTCCAGAATTACCTGAACCTTGGGCTTCCGGGGTGTCCTTTATTTCTTCATTTGACCACACCTGAGGGATGGGCTGGCTGCACATGTGAATATGACTGAGTTCCAGCGTGGTCCTCAGGTCCTGCAGAAGGAGGGCAAGGTCACCATGGACAGTTCTCCGGGAGCTGCTTAGCCGCAGTGGGCGTGGGAGGTTGGTCCTGGGGAAGAGGCAGCCCCGCCTGAGACCCAACGTTATTGACCTGGGATGTGGCTGGCAGGAGTGTTCCAGGACCCACCTCACATTGGGGTGATCCAGAGGCAGAGGGTGAATGTCATGAGGGGTATGGACGTGATGTGGACAAACATGGCTGCTAATCTCAGTAAGCCCCTCCTGCCACTAACAGCTGGCCTCAGGGCAGAGGTGTTGCTCACTGGGAACAGTGATTAAGAGGAGGGGCTCTTCCTGTCCAAATCTGTTCTGATTGAGCCTAAGAGGAAGTCAGGACAAGACAAGTGGGACCAGGGCTTTAAAGGGCCCACATTAATTTGGTTCAACTCAGGCTTTCTGTGATAAAAGCATAGAACAGCCTCAAATGACACAGGACAGTGTTGCTTCGATGGCTTTACTTCCAATTTGTGTTTCTCCCCAGTGCTTACCTTACCAACTTGCCTCCTTCCTCTGCATTCTCCAGATTTACCCATGGTGAGACGTGCTTGGGGAGGAGGCCGAGGGGGGCGGATGCTGGTAAATTGCATTCAGAGCGTAAGCTGGGGACCTCCAGGATTGAGGGGACTTGGAGCCTCATTTTCCCCAGCCATTAGTCCATGGGCTAGAAATAAGATCTGTTTCAGAAATGTGTGAACGGTGCTGAAGGGATTTTCTTAAGCTTTCAGCAAAGTGAGTTCTTCAGACCTGTTTGAGATACTTTGACCAAACCTTCAGAGTGGCCTTTAAGATGCTGTCTGTCTACTATGGGGTGGCTATTCAGATGTATAATTCTACATTGACTCCTAAAAATTAGGGATAGGCCTTTAAGACGCTGTCTACTATGGGATGGCTATTCAGATGTATAATTCTACATTGACTCCTAAAAATTAGGGATAGGAATTGGGATGTAAAAACCGTAACAAGCTGGATTGTGGTCCTTACAAAACTGCTACTTCCTTCTGCTCCTCAGACACACCAAGTTCACTCCCATCTCCAAGCCTTTGCCCCTGCCATGCCCTCCGCCTGACCTGCCCTCCCCCAGATCTGGTACGGTTGACTCCTTGTCTTCATTTAGGTCTTGCTCCAATGTGGCATTCTCAGAAAGCCCTTCCCCACAACCCTAGTTAAGGTAGCACACCCCCGCCCCATCGTGCTATTCTCTCTCATATTGCTTTATTTTCTTTTCTTCATAGCAGTTACAATATCGACAATAATAGTAATAGCTAATATTAAAGAGTACCAACCACGTGCCAGACAGTGCTATAAAAGCTTTACTTGTATGAATACATTTGATCCTCACATTAAGCGTATGAGAAGAATATTATTATTCCCATTTTACACATAAAGAAATCAAGTCCAGAGAGAAGTTAATGTAATAGTTTGGCCCTGGGAGTCTTCTATTCAGTAAACATTTATTAAACGCATATTATGGGCCAGGACCAGGCTCTCTGCTAGGATTAGGGGATCCAAAAATGAGTAAGTCACTGTCCTTGCATTCAAGTCATCAGGAGACCAGTGTTCTAGACCAGGCTGGGCCAGTGACTCCTCTCTGAGACCCTGGAGCAAGTTGCTTACACAGATGTATGTGTTTTAATTTTCCCATCTGTAAAATAGTAATAAAGGAACCTGCCCCAGCTAGTCCTCTGCATTCTTGGAAGATTTGTTGGTGAAATCACTTTGGGATGTGCATAGGGTGGTACGGATGCAGGGAGCCATTGGGCATCCTCACTCTGGGACTAGGAAACAGCAAACATATTCTCTCTTCCTACCTGGATGAGGGAAAGGTAGATAATTAGCCACCACTCATCTCTGTCTTGGTGGTACCAAGTCCTTATCACATTTCACCCCCTTCCCTTACTTGCAGTCATTTTGTGGTATCAAGCAATTCTTAAATGTCTAAAAGAGTCTAGCTAGAATCTCAAAATCAATTTTTGGTCCATTGATGTAAGAGATGTTGTACTTATATAACTGGTCAATAGGATTATGGTATTTAGGGCAGCTGTCCCATCTGATTGAAAGTGGTGAGTTTTATTTTCCAGGGACCCCAAAATCCCTTGCCTACTGATGGTACTTTTTTGAAGGAAGTTGTTCTTATTCATCATTAGGCTACCAGCCTGGCTGTTTAATTCCAACAGCTGGTGTTATTCTGAAACCAATGCAAGAGCACTGTTTTGGTTTCTGTGGGTTTTGCCAAGGCCATTAATTAAAAACAAGCTCGTGATAATGGATGGGATGTTGGTATGTGATGGGGAAACAGCCCTGTGGAAAGGGATGCTTGCTCCTTGTCATCCTCTTGAGATGGACTTTAAAGAATGGGTGACCAGACCTTTCAAGTAAAGCAGGCCAACATGTCTGACCCCATCCTCCTAAATAGTATGTGAGAGGGCGCTTTGGTCGCTGGTTCTTGCCCTGGGCCTCACCCGCCTTTCTATCGTCATGGTTTGTTTCCTGTGTCTAATTTGTTGCATGATCTGTTAATAACCAAACATGCCCTCACAAGCTGGGGAATATTTGCAGAGTGATAAAGCAATTATGTTATAATCTCCCACTTTCCAAAAGAGGCAGGCATCAGGACTGCACACTCTGGGAAGCATCCAGGTGCCAGAGCCTATTGATTCTGTTATTTCATTCATTTGTACTGTTGCCATCCAACTGTAGGCCCCTATCACCCCATCCATCCCCCACCCATCCGTCCATCCATCCATCCATCCATCCATCCATCCATCCACCCACCCACCCACCCACCCATCCATCCATCCATCCATCCATCCATCCATCCATCCACCCACCCATCCATCCATCCACCCACCCACCCATCCATCCATCCATCCATCCATCCATCCTTCCATCCATCCATCCATCCAACCACCTGTCCCATCCAGTGGATCACTTATTTTTGAGCACTTATTATGGGTCAGGCCCTGAGCTAGGGCCTGGGGATGTAAAGATGAGTAGGTCACCATCCTTGCATTCAAGTGATTCATACAGTAATAGCAGGACATATGAGAGTTCAGTGAAGTGTTTAACGCTAGCATAGTTGGGGCTTAATATTCCCACTACCAAGAAAAGGCAGGGTTTGGTCAAGAAAAATTTTACAGAGGAGATGACTATGTAGTCAAGTCTTAAAAGACAAGCTAGGTGCTTACCTATATACATCCACCCTCCTTCCATCCCTACCAGCCTCTCATCCTTCCACAGATATTAACACCTACTAGGAGCAAGTCCCTTCCTTGTGTGTATCCCCACCTTCCCTCGCTTTGACACTGGTTCATTTCCCACCCATGTAATTCCCTTACTGCTTCAGGCATGTCACCTGATCTGAAATTTGGGGCAGCATCCTGTTCTAAAGGTAAAGTTCCAGCTCCTGAGCTTGGCATTTTGGATCCCTCCACTGTGCTACCCCAGCCTGCTGACCAGCCTGTGTCTCACTCGTCCTGTGACCAGCAGACCTACTCACTGCCCCCAAACATGTCTTGCACGCTGCCATCTCCCGTCTAATTCCACTCACCCTTCAAGGAAAGCCTGGGAAGGTGTGTTGCCTCCTGGTTTGGGCCCTGGAGGCAAGTGTGGCTATTTTCATTGTGTGCCCGTCCTACCACATTGTATGGTTACCTTTCTGTGTGTGTCTGGCTCACTTTCCTTTTGTCGCATGGATGGGATTCTTGTTTCATATATCTTGGTTCTCCTCAGTGACTAAAGGGCCTACATATGGAAGTCATCCATCTCTATTTGCTAATTAAAATTGGGGGAAATTATACATTTTTTATCACCTCTTCCTGGCATTCCCTTAGTTCTGCTGCTGAACTAGACAAGGTTGAAATTACCACTCTGGGACAAATGTGTGGTTTATCTAATCCATTTTTTAACTCTCAGATAGGTAATGGAGAGTGTGAGAATGTGTGCTGTTTATTCTCCATCTGCCCCCCCCCCCACCAGATCTATTTCTGCCATGCTGTGTCTGGGGAGGCTGGCCCCTATGGATTACATCAGCTGGGCTCCTTTATTTTACCTTCTGGTTTCACTGGGTTTGGCCAGTAGGAGACACCAGCAGGAGATACAAGAACAGGAGGAGAGAGAGGTTGGAGTATTAATCCCCCTGATTTCTGGCAATGGCTTCTTTTCCATCTGCAGCCCCTCTCCCAGTGCTGGAGAATCACTGGGCTCCAGGAACAGTTGTTCCCTCCCCTTTCCCTTCTAACTTAGGGGTGATCAAGGCTTCTTGCTGGTTTCAGCCTCTGGGTGCCGCACCATATCTTGTTGGTTCCCTTAACCCTTCCTACACCTCTGTAACTGGTCCATTCATTAAATTATTTCCATTTAAACCTTTTTGAGTGCCATCTATAGTATTACCGAGAGTCAACCTTGCAGGCTTAGTTATCTAGCCCAGTTATCAGCCCATGAATCGATCTGTTCCATTTTCTTACAAAAGGGTTTTGGGGTTTTGTTTTTTTTTTGACGGGGAGCACACATTCAGAAGAATCTATGATAAAAATAACAGTCTCTTGGCCTCTTCCCTCCCTAACTTGTCACTCTCCCTTGAGACAACCTCTCTTAACTCTTTCAATTATTTTTTTCTGACATTTACCTCCATATTTAACAATAATGTGCTTTTGTTTTACTCCTATTTTAGAAATTATCTGCTTACTTCCTGTTATGATAGATGACGATGTAGCTCACTTATACCACCCTCCTACCTCCCCTCCCCACATCCTCACAGTATAGTTGTATCGTTATTTATAGTTCCTCTACTTGGTTAGCTTTATAAGTAATATTTTTACTATCATATTTCTTGCTTGTTAGCAACAGTATCTCGACTCCCTTGATCAGTAAGATGAAGGTATTAGTGCCCTTACCCCAACTGCCTTCCAACTTTCCAATTTCTGTCATCTCTATTTTTACTTTTACATTGTTGAGGGTGATAACACTTAACATTTTTACTTTGTAACTGCCAGTAAAACCTGTGCTGTGTCTGTAGGTTGACTCTAAAGACTGAAAAATCAGCAGCTAGGGCTTATGTGACTGTGAATGTAGAAACAAGTTGTGAATTGACAGTCTACCCTCGGGCATACTTGTTTGGTTTGCCTAGTGATTTTTAAAAAAAGTTTCAGCCAACATTTTAAAATAGGGAGAGTTTTCCTAACAGATTCAGAGTTTGGGACATTGTTTTAAAGGCTGTAAGATCTGGTCTGATGTTCCATATGGCAACACTCTGCCGGAGGCTGCCCCCTTTAGAATGGGCTTTCCTACTCCAGTTTGCTGCAGTCCCTACTACTCATACAGTGTATGCATGTGCTCAAACTCCTCGCCTGCTGTGTTCATTTACTTATTTACCTGACCCTGAAGGCGTTTAAGTCTGTGACCCTGATGCCTGAACTGTTGTCCTCTTTGGAGTCCATAATATGTATTTCCTTTATATATGTGGCTTTATATTTTTCCAAGGGTATGTCATTGCCTTCCTTTTTCCCCCCCACCAATTGCTATTATCATATCCTCATTTTTTTTCCTCCCAAACTCTCTAGCCAATTGGGTATTTTATATGTTCTCCCTTCCCCCCAGAGTTCTCTATCCTCCTCAAATTTGACCTGGTTGCTGTCTAGGCCTGCTACACAATTGACATTTGGGATTTTCCTGTACTGTTATACTAGGTTAGTTCTGCTGCTTCCTGGATCTCATCTTTTCTTTGGGTCCATTCAGTTTCTTCAGAGAAGGAAATTCCTTTTTGTTTTTAATGCTTGGGAGAGTAGATACCTGGCTGCCCCATGAGTACCAATGGCTCAACTCTTCTGACTTCAGATTTTATATAATCCCCGCCTCCCCTGCCCCTCCACCTTTTCAGCCTCACATTTGATTCCTGCCCTCCGCTGCCTTGGCAGCTCTGAGTCATGAGCCTCTTGGCCATTCTGCCAGGCTGATGGACTCTCATAATATCTGTGCCTACTCCAGGGTCAGGCTCCCTGTGGCTGCCTCATCAGCTTCTAATCTTTCATACTCTGTCCCTTTTCCACAAAGTTGTCCCAACCTCTTTTCCAGTAACCCTTACCTGTTCCCTTCGTTGTTTGAAATTATATCTTTAAAAAAATTATTTCACTCATCTTGGTGATGATGTGTCTAGATGGAAAGAATATAAGTGAATGCAGTTACTTTGTTGTCCACCATCTAAAGTAGGTGTTTTTAATCCTAAATTTACCTCTTTTACGATTTAGAAGTTCCTTGTATTATAAACATGTCTATCCAATTCATACTTTTTTTTTAACCATCAAATTTAGATCTTGTTCTAACACTGTTAAGGCAATGGTAGCTGCCATAATCATCTCCCAGTTCTCAGGGGCTTACCATGATTGAAGTTATTTCTTGCAGCTCTAACAGTCAAATGCAGCTGTCCTGGCATGACTGGCGTTCTTCCACAAAGTAATTCAGGGACCCAGGCACCTTCCATCTTGTGACTGTGCTCTACCTTAGAGGATACATTCTCAACTGGGGCAGTATCACACTTAGGGGGGCAAAATTAGTTCTTGGGGCCAAAAAAAGTCTCATTTTAATACATAAATCACAGATATACATTTGGTACATAAAGAGATATACAGTGTATTAAAATTTCCTAGGTGGAAGAAAGCACCTAGGAAAAAAGTATCTGAAAATGCTCCTTACAAGGGCAACAGTGATGAAAGAAGGTTGAGAAACACTGCTACAGGGCCTAGGAGTACCCTGTGTTCAGGTGGAAGGGAAAAAACAAGGTGGTGAAGGCTCACCCACTTCTTAACAATCTTGGCCCCAAAATGACAGAGACCTCTTAGCCCACATTTCATTGGTGAGCTCTAGTCATGGGTCCCACTTTGCCATGGGAGGAGCTGGGAGGTGTAGCTCTGGGCTAGGCAGCTGCCTCTCAGTGACAACTCTCAGCTAAATGAGGGGGAACACAGATTTTGGAGGACGGCTGGCCTCCAAACACAGGGGTCAGCAAACTTTGTCTTAAAGAGCCAAGTAGTAAATATTTTAGGCTTGCGGGCCATGTGGTCTCTGTCACAACTGCTCAACTCTGCTTATTGTGGCCAAAAGCAGCCATAGACACTATTGACATGAATAGGTGTGGCTGTGTTTCAGGAAAGCTTTATTTATATAAACAGGTGGTTGGCTGGCCTGCAGGCTGTGGTTGACCAACCACTACCGATACCTACACCTGATGACCATTCCAGAGCTTTTCCATTGCCTATTTTTCCTTGCGTCTCAGGACCTAACCCAGGTTCTTCTCCATTCCCTGTGCCAAGACGGGACCTACAGCTGCCCCTTAACTGAGTGAGGAGTCCGTAGTTTTTCTGTGAGAAGAGTGGGATGGGGTATGACCCTCAACCAAGTGAAGTGTACAGGTCCCAAGTCTGGAGAAAGGGAATGCATATTGCATGTGACAGTATGGTATTAAGCCATCCCCACATCTAATCTCCACTGCCACCTGACACGGTAGGAGGCCGAGTACCTGACACATGTAGTAAGTGCTCAGAATATGGGGACAACTCCTGTATTCAATGCTCAGGGGTCCCTTAAAATACCTGCATTAGGTGAAATAAGTCCTCAGAGGATCTGGGCTCTGCCTCTCATAACATTAGAGACTATACCATATTTTCAGTGGATTAGTTCAATGATTAAAGCTAATAGTTTAATAACATGGCCATATGCCTACATTAGAAACGGAATAGAAAACTACATATACAATATGATCTCAACCATCGTATTTTAAAAGTTTAGCAAAAAAAAAGGAAATATTCTCACAAAACGATGGGATTATGAGTGGCTTTTCTTTTTCTCTTGTGTATGTTTAAAACTTTTACAGTGAGCATGCTTTCTAGGTGGAGAAGAATAAATGTTATTTTAAAACTATAGAGGAAGGGAGTCAGCGCTGAGTGAGAGTGGTAATGAGGGCGTCTGCCTGCTTGTGGGCATAGACACGGACCCAGGGATGCCACCAGCAATTCTGTCGGAACAAGTCCCTCTGAGGCAGCCTGTCCTGCTTACCCTCCCCCAAATTAGAAAGGCTTCTTTACATAGCGACTATGGAAGGGTTCCAGCCTGCTTCTCCACTGAGAAATTCTTCTCATTTCTAAGTGATGAGAACCTCATCTAGATTCTCTTTCCGCTGAGGCGGGACCAGCCTCTCCGAATGAATCATCCAGATTATCAATAGGGTGAGGAGGAGAGGCGCGCCTGGGGTTAACTGCGTGTCACAGGCATTGGTCATCTCGGCCTCTCCCCAGTGGGCTTACTTGACTTTGGGGAGAAATGAAATCACTTGCACCCTAAAGTGCTCTCTGTGTTGGACCACCAGCCCGGTGGCCTGACCTCCAGGTGCCCCTGCCCCCAACGGAGCAGAGAACAACCCATTCTGTAGTTGTAACCAAATTCAGGATCATACCCAAATGCCCCTAATTGTCCAGGCCCCTCTGGGTTCCTCATTTGCCTCTTCCAGGTATCGAGTGGTTGGGTTTGGGGACCCTCCACCCATGTCCTGCCCACCTGAGTCCCTTCTCTTCAGCCCTTGGCTGTTTCTTCTGGTGATTTTGTTCTTGAGTCCTGGGCTGTCTACACACTGGCTCAGCCTGTGCCCTCTGCACTCATCAGACCCGTTGCATTCTCCAGCTCTTAGCCCCTTCACTAGGACAGGGTGGCCCCTCTCCCCTCACCCAGGGCCCTGTCTTGACTCTCAAGGGACATCATCTGCTTGAAAACAGCTCCCCGTGGCCTCCGTCTGCTTGCCCATAGCCTCCATGCCTCCCTGTATTCGACCTCCTCTGTCCTTGTTCCAGGACCTCCCTCTTAGCTCCCAATTAGGTTGGAGGAACCTTATCCCAGCTCTTTGCCTCCGCCCTGGCTCCTGTGTTCTGAGAGCTGGTCCTAGCATCCTCTCTTTCATCTCAACACACATACCCTGGACGTGCACGTGATGGACGCGCATGTTTAAGGACCACAGTCCAGCAGCCACAGGCACTGGTTAGTCCTGTGTGTGCATCTGTGTGCACATGGACTCCTTACAGTGACTTGAGAGACCCTAAACCAGGGCTTCTCGGCCTCAGCACTATTGACATTTGAGCCCGATAATTCTCTGTTGAGGGGGACTGACCTGTGCATTCAAAAATGTTTAGCGGCATCCCTGGCCTCTACCCACCGGATGCCAATAGCACGTCCCCAGCTGTGACAACCAGCTATGTCTCCGGACATTGTCAGATATCCTCTGGAGGACGAAATCACTGCAGGCTGAGAACCACTACCCTACATGTCGGGAACCCCCTGCCCCCCCCCCCCACCACTCCTCTGCTCTGCCCCACCCACTGTGCCTGCCGTGTGCACACCGATCCCTGCCTCGGGGCCATTGCTTCAACTGTCCCTGTTGAATGTCCAGTGTCCTCCCACTCAGATTTTCACTTGTTGGTCATCTGGGCCTCAGCTCAACTTTCACCTCCCCAAGGCCTTTCCTGAGTGCCCTATGGGAGCAAACCTAGTTGCTCCATCATGTTGACATGAGAACTATCCGAGGCAGCCAGCCTCGGATTTGGAGTTGAGAGATGAAGACGGGTGGGTGGCAGAGTCAGAAGGCTGCCAAGAAGCCCCTCTCGCCGGCTTATGTAATTCGCTCCGCGGAGAGAGAGCGCAGTGGGGCTCAGCAAGTGAGTCCCTGGCTGCTTGTCATGTGAAGAAAACTGATGGGAACGACACTTTTCCTCCTCTGCTTCCTGCCCTGCTTTTTTGTTCTTTGTATCGTGAATAATGTGAATACAGGAGGAGCCTCATACTTGGAGTTATTTTTACAAGGTCTCATCTCTGCTGCAGATGACTCAGAGCTGGGGCCTTCTCCTGAAGACGTTTCTTGGGAAACGCCAGAGAGATGCTGCACCCTAGGTGAGCTGGGGGTCAGAGAGGCCCCTGACCCATCTGGAGCCGTGTCCACTGGGGGCAGGAAATAGGGCTGGAAGGAAGGCCTTGCTGAAGGCCAGCGCTTCTCCCGGTTTCCCTCTGCCTAGCCAGCCCTGCCTTTTCCTCACCATCCTTTTCTGCTCCAGCAGAAACGACCAGGACGGCCTGCCAGTCTGGAGAAGAGAGAGGGCACTGCCACCCAAGGTTGGCACTGCAGGCTGCTGGTAGACAAGGCCCCAGCAGGCTGGTGGCTCTAGTCTAAAGGCATGAAAACTACCTGGACAGTGGTCACCAGGCCCTGAGGGAAAAGGAGAATCAGAGAAACCTGTTCTCCTGTCTCCAACCACCCCCTCTGCCCATGTTTTTGGGGTGTAAAGGCTGCATCTTACGCTCTATGTCTTCCATGCCCGGCGCTAAGACCCAGTGAATGTGTGTTGAATAAAGGAATTAATGAAAGGGAAGCACCTTTTTATGTGTAAAGCTGAACTACCTGGGCATGTGTATAGCACAGAACCTCATGCCGTGGAGGATGGTGGGTTCTGCACCTGCTCCAGAAGATGGGCGTGCCCAGACCTCGGCACGTGGACCGGAAGTGGTCATCATTCTCGGCGCGGGCACCATCTGACTTGACCCCTCAATACCACTCTGAGAGGCAGGGGTGTTGTTTCCTTTTACAGAGGCTCACGGGGATCAATGGCAGCACTCTCAGCGCTGTGCAGTTAGTAACCGGCACAGCTGGGTTCTTCTGCCCTAAATCTGCCGATTCTGTGACTGTTGTCCTGACCCTGTGATGCCCTAGAACCTCAGAAACCCCAGAAGTAGAGACTCCCTTGCTTTTGGAAAAGACTCCACACCCTCCTTCGCTCACAGCTGCAGTGCTGTCCTTCCGGAAGATCTGGTCCTTTCCCTTCTGTTCTGCCTGTAGCGGAATTGCTGGTTCTCACCCATCTGCTACCCAACAACCCTTGGGAGAATTGGAAGGCCCCTCTCAGACACCTCTGATGGTTCTAGAGAAAGGGGGATTTCGGGGCATACACCCTTTTTCCTCCTGCTAAAATCCCCTAACCCCCCAACTCCCTTTCTTGCTGTCTTCTCCCAGGTCACACTGTCCCCGACTTAAAACCCAGGTGGATGGAAAAGGTTTCAAGTTGGTCATTTGGAACTCAGAATGCATTTCTCCATAGAAGTAGCTTGAACATGATGCTGAGTCTACCTGTAATATATCTGAGATAGAGTATTAATAACATTGGCCAAGTAGAGAGCTAGTATTAATATTAATGATTTCATTAATTAATTAACTAATAATAAGCCATCACCATCTCTTGCCTGGAAGACTGTAGCAGCCTCGTCACCGGTCTGGCCTTTTCCACTCTTATCCTCCTATAGTTTGTTCTCTATGTGAAAAGCTGATCAAGCCCCATCTCTCCTCTGCTCAGAGCCCTCCAGTGGGTTCCTATCCCCGTGACCTGGCCCGTTCCTGCCTTGCCAACCTCACATGCCAGCCTTTTCCAGCTCCAGAAAGCTTGTTTCGCCAAAGGAGTCAGCAGCCGCTGTTCCCTCTGCTTTGGCACTCTTGTCCCTCCTCGAATTACCTGGTACAATCTCAGTTCATTCAGGTCTCTGCCAGATGACACCTTTTCAGTTGCCCCAGGACACTTCAGATAGGTGACCTCAGATACCCATCCCCCATCACTCCTCTGCACCCCTCCCCTTCGTAGCACTGATCATACCCATTTCACTGCTGGTGTATTTGTTTACTTGGGTCCTGTTGGTCTCCTCCACTAGGATGCCAGCTCCACAAGGGCAGGGACCTGGTTTGTTTTATTGGCTGCTCTGCTTTGAATGCTGGAAGAGTACCTGACATATGGTAGGTGCTCAATAAATACTTTTAAGTAAATAGATACATGAACGAACGAATGATGTGTCCACACCTGACCGATAGGCAGATTGTGGTTTCTTGTGGAATTTATCACACATTCCGAACATCAAATATTAACCTCTTCATTTCCCAGCCCTTGGGATTTGAAGTGTAGGGACCTCATTTTAGTAATGAGTTCGTCGATTATTCTGGAAACCAGGACTTCTTACTCTGCATTCTTGGCAAAAATAGATACTCTTCTCCGGTTCTGAATTTGGCAAAGGAGGGGGGTGGGCACTTTGGTGTCGTGAGTCTCCTGCCTCCAGTTTTACTGAGAATGGCCATGTATTTTTGATTACTCTAGCTGGGCGCTTCTCACCTCGGCACCACTGACACTTTGGACCGTATAATTCTTTGTTGTGCTGTCCTGTGCACTGTAGGATGTAAGATGTTTAGGAGCATCCCTGGCCTCTACCCATATGATGCCAGCAGAACCTCCCAGCTATGACAACCAAAAAATGTCTACAGACATTGCCATTCCCTTGAGGGACGAAATCATCCCAGGTTGCAAACTACTACTCTACCATGTGCTGGAAGCCTCGCCACACCCACCCCTGCAACAAAGAATTATCTAGCCCCAAATGTCAATGGTGCCAAGTTCTAGATAGCCTGCTCTAGCACAGCACTGATGGAAATATTCTATTTTGTGCTGCCCAGTGGTAGCCACTTGCCACATATGGCTGTGGCGCACTTTAGATGTGGCTGGTACAACTGAAGAACTGAGTTTTTAAGTTTATTTCATTTTAATTAATTTTAATTTTTTTTTAAGATTGTTTTTATGTGGACCATTTTTTTAGTCTTTATTGAATTTGTTACAATATTGCCTCTGTTTTATGTTTTGGTTTTTTGGCCCCGAGGCATGTAGGATCTTAGCTCCCCGACCAGGGATTGAACCCACACCCCCTGCATTGGAAGGCGAAGTCTTAACCACTGGACTGCCAGGGACGTCCCCATTAGTTTTAATTTAAATAGCCATTTAAATAGGCTAGTGGCTACCATATTGGATAGCACAGCTCTAGAGAAACCTGTGCGGCTCACACTTTAGTGTCACACAAGTCATCTGGGGAGAGCAGAGTCTGATTCAGCAAACCTGGGGTGAGGACTGAGAGTCTGCATTGCTAGTGAATTCCCAGGAGATACCAAGGACCACAGTGTTAGTAAAATGACCTAAGTCTCTAACCTAAAGAGCATATAAACACAAAAATGACATTTCTGCTGCCTGGAAGGGCTTGTTAAAAGACACAGTGGTGTAGTATAGGGTGATGGGGAAAATATGGTCTGTGGAATCAGACAGATATTGGTATGAATCCGCTGTTACTCAGCTGTGTGCCCTGGGCAACTTACTTAACCTCTCTGAGCCTCAGTCTCCTCAACTATAAAACAAAACAGTGATCATTCCCAACTTGCAGTATGATTCTGAGACACTGTATTTGAAAGCACCAAGCCCAGTGCCTGCCTGGCCCATACTGGGCACTCAGGAAATAGCAGCAGGTGTTACTGATTCATCTAAAGTAAAGGCATCATTTACACACATCAGCCCTTACGTTTAGGCCATGCCTGAGACCCCCATGTCAGAATCACTCAGATGTTCTTTGGAAAAGCAGATCCCTGGGCCCAGCCCACACCTACTGAGTCAGAGCCTCTCACGGTGGGGCCCTGGAAGCTTTGTTTATTGTTGTTTTTAATTGAGGTAAAATTCACATAGCATAAAATTAACCACTGACCATTTTAAAGTATAGAGGTCAGTGGCATTTAGTGCATTCTCAATGTTGTGCAGCCATCACCTCTGTCTAGTTCCAAGGCATTTTCATCACCCCAAAAGGAAACCCCATACCCATTAAGCAGTCACCCCTCATTCTCCTACCAGCCCCAGCCCCTGGCAACCACTGGTCTGCTTGATATCTCCATGGACTTACCTACCTTCTGGGTATTTCAGATAAAAGGAATCATTCCATATGTGACCTTTTGTGTCTGACTCTTTTCACTTAATGTTTTCGAGGGTCATCCATGTTGTCGCATGTATCAGAACTTCATTCTTTTTATGGCTGAATAATATTCCATTGTATGTAGATACCAGATTTATCTGTTAGCCAGTTGATGGACGTTTGGGTCGTTTCCACTTTTGTGGCTATTGTTAATAGAGCTTCTTTTTTTTTTTTTAATTATTAGCACCTTTAATTATTATTTATTTATTTATTTATTTTGGCTGTGTTGGGTCTTCGTTTCTGTGCGAGGGCTTCCTCTAGTTGTGGCAAGAGGGGGCCTCTCACTATCGCGGCCTCTCTTGTTGCGGAGCACAGGCTCCAGACGCACAGGCTCAGTAGTTGTGGCTCACGGGCCCAGTTGCTCCGCGGCATGTGGGATCTTCCCAGACCAGGGCTCGAACCCGTGTCCCCTGCAGATTCTCAACCACTGCGCCACCAGGGAAGCCCAAGAGAGCTTCTTTGAACATGTGTGAACGAGTTTTTGTTGGAGTACCTGTTTTCAGTTCTTTTGGGTTTACACCTAGGAGTAGGGTTACTGGGTCATTGATAACTCTAAGGAACTGCCACACTATTTTCTAAAGCAGCTGCACCATTTTCCATTCCTGCCAGCAGTGCAGAAGGGTTCCAATTTCTCCACATCCTCACCAACACTTGTTATTATTTTATTATTACCAACGTAGTGGGTGCAAGGTGAAGCTTCATTCTTAACTTCTCCAGGTGGTCCCTATGGGCACTAGAGCTATATCCAGGAGAGCTTGCCCTGCACTGGGTTAAGTGGTGGTCTACTTCTCACAGGGACATGGGACTTAGGACTCGGTCAAACAGTGCTTTTGTTGGGCTGGTGAAACCCATCAGAGGATTGGAGTTGTTACTTTGAGTGTGTTTAAGAGGTTAGATTTTTTTCACACATCTTACTGTCTCAGCCCATAACGAAAAACCACAGAGGATGGCTTATAAACAACAGAAATTTATTTCACACCGTTCTGGAGGCTGGATGTCCCAGATCAACATGCCAGCATGGTCGCATTCTGTGAGGGCCGTTTCTTCCCGGTGCATTGCTGATACTTTCTCACTGTGTCCTCACGTGGCAGAAGGGGTGAGGGAGCTAGCAGGATCTCTTTGATAAGGGCACTAATCCCTTTCATGAGACCTCCACCCTCACGACCTAAGCACCTCCCAGAGCCCCCACCTACTAATAACATCACCTTTGGGGGTTAGGATTTCAACATATGAATTGGTGGGGGAGGGCCAGAACATTTAGCACATAGCACTTACTCCCTCCCCTTTAGTAAGGGGAACTGAGAGGATAGGGACAGCTTGTTCTCAGCTTGCCCTGGAAAGGCCAGATCAGCGCAGATGACCCATGGGAGCTCCCCCACCCCAGTGCCCCCATGGGCAAGTTACTGCAAAGCACCTCTACCTGCGGCTTGGGGCTGGCCTGGGGGACCTGTCCCGGCACGAACTGGCTTTGAATTCTTCTGTTTTAATAAAATTTAATGTGAAGTTTTGCACTCTACAGGATAGTATAGCTGGGCCTGATTTAATTTTTAAAATTAGGGGTTATCCCCCCAAATATTTAAGTGTATTTCAGGAACACATCAGGTTAATCCTGTGGCTCTGAGGATAAAGGTGATAAACCAGGGTTAGCGGGCAGAGGAGTGTCGGGGAGGGGGTTATCCTGGGAGTGCTTCATGAAAGGAATAGTATTCCTCTCTAACAATGAGGATTTTGTTTCCCTCTTCCGGAATTTCCTCAAATTTAATCTCTGGGGTAGAAAACAACGTTTAAACGATGCATTGTATCCACAAGCAAAGGGAGCAAGGTCCTACTGTAACTCCCTGGGCCACTTCAAGATTGCTCTAGGACAGAAGCCCAGCAACCATGGCCTCCTTAGGTTCTCAGCCTTGGCCACATGTCACAACACCTGGCCAGCTTTAAGCACTATTGTCTAATGGGTTTTGGTGAACCCCAAGCGTCTGTGTTTTTTAAAGCTCCCCAGGTGATTTTGATGTGCAAACAAGACTGATAACTGCTGTGCTCACCCATGGGACACGATGGTGCAAAAAGCAGACACTTGCTCATGCCCTCAGAGAGCGTACAGTCTGACTGAGGAGGCCCCCTTGTTAATCACATAATTAATTAATTGCAACTGTGATAAGTGCTGTTGCACACTTGCGTTTCTGGAGAGTCAAAGAAGTCTCACTGAAGCTGTATTTGAAAGCTAACTAGACGTTAATGAGGGCGGAGCTAGGAGAAGAGCATCCCAGTCAGAGGGACCAGCATGTGCAAAAGTTCTGGGGTAAGAAAGAGCTTGCAGTGTGTGAAGACCTGAAAGACAAGCTGACTGGAGCTGTGAGCAAGGGAATAGGAGGCCTGAGGAGGTTGGAGAGTGGATGGTGGTCCGCCATCCATTGTCAGCCTATGATAAGTCTGTCTGATATGCTCTCAGTGTTTGAGCTGCTGTGATATTGGGCGAATACCCCAGCTTCTGTGTTCTGGAATAACCAGGTGCATGAAGACCTGATGAAGTGGCCACCTATCTCTCATAATGGTCTGAGCAGGAATGCCCTCTTCTAGTGCCTATAAATTATTCTTTTCTCAACCTCCATGGAGGTAAGAGTGGGGCATCTACAGAAGAGGAGAGATGGTTGGAGAGAGAATGGGAGTTTTCACCACATTGGAAAAGCTGCCAGGCCTCCCCATCTGTTGATAGAATGTGTCTCACTTGAAAATTAGATCTTCTTCCGTGTCACCATCATCTCTGTGCAGGAGAACTTGTTTGACAGAATGAGTGGCCCCCACGTGACTGGAGTCTAAGATTTCTCATTGCATTGATTACTCTCCACCCTGTTTCTTAGGTGTTCTTAGATTAAATCTACAGATTTAATTCCTCCTCCTCCTCCTCAATTTCTTCTCCTCCCCCTCCTGCTTTTCCTTCTTTTAAAAATCTGTGCCAATTTCTAATTTATTGTGGGTGGCATGGAGGGAATTCTTTACACTTCATTGGGTCCTGCTTCCCATTTCAGAAGCTCCACAGTTTGTCTCCTGTGTCTCCTCCCCTCCGCTGTCTGCCCTGCTCCTGGTCCAGTTTTCGTTTCAACTGCTCTGTGGCTGACAGGAACCCTTCCTCTTTGGTTTGAGCCTCTCAATACCCATTGAAAGTGTTCATGTCTCTATATTAATTTTTCCCTCCCAAGACTCTTAAATCTTCATTCTCCCCTTAACTCTAACAGCAGTGTGGTCTGTAAGGCATCATTAGTCACCACTGTGTGCAGAAGGGAAACTGAGACCCAGACAGCCGTGTGGGGCATGGGGCAGAGTCCGGCCTTGCCTGGTGGCTTGCTGCCTGTGGGTCCCTGGAAAATCACAGAGCCTTCCAGGGCTGCGTCCTCACCGGTCGTGTGGGAAAGACCTAAGTAAGATATCCATCCCCGTAAGGCAGTGCCGTGGTAGAGAGGAAGGGCTTTCCGGCTTCCCGTTCTGGTTCCGTCACTTAGTTCTGCGGTCTGGGACAAACCAGCAGGCCTCAGTTTCCTCACTTGTAACATGGTGATACCAACAGTGACCCCGCAGGACTGTTGTGACTATTCGGGTGCTTCTTGGGAAGGCCCAGCACCAGGCCTGGCCTGTGTTTAAGCCTTCAGGATGTGGTAGCTATTCCATCTCCTCTCCCTTCTGGAACTCGGCTGTTTGTCCAAGGGAACCCCAGCCGTTAGTGGTGGAACTAGAACCCAAGTCTGCTGGCTGCTGGCCCAGAGCCCCTGGGTGGAGCTCCCTGTACGTCCCGGGGTGGCATCCGGAGAGGGTGGGCCTGGGGCCGCCGAGGTGAGACTCAGTGCCTGTTAGCCCTGGTGCAGTGGGACTTCCCGCTGGGAACTCTCAGCACAGTGGCAGGGGACCCATGAGGTCACACACCAAGAAACTGAGTCATCGGGACCCCGGCACCCCTGCCCCAGTACCAGCTGGGAAATTGTTTCATGGATTCCTGTTGACTTTCACGTTGAGGGAGGATCATGGCTGTCCCCACACACTGCTGTGTGATAGTAATGCTGACACTTATCCAGGGCCAGTTGGGAGCCAGGAAATGTGCTCAGTGTAGGACCTGTGCTCTTGCTGATCTCGCAGCAAGGAAGGCACTGCTAACTCCATTTTATGAAAGAACCAGGTCAAATGGCCAGTGAGGGGCGGAACCAGATTTGAACCCAGGTCTGCTTGGCCCCAAAGCTCATGTTCTGTGCATGAAATTGTGTGAGCTTCCGTCGAATAACATTCACCACGAGGCTTCTCCAGCAATCATTTAATAATAGAACGCTTGTTCACATCCCCAAACCCACATCCACTGTCAGTCTGTGTCAGCCCTGACCAACTAATTTTCACCACTGGTCAAATTGGATTTGGCCAAGTTACCACTGTTGAAGAGAAAAATAGATGAGTCCCAAAACTTGCTATAAAATGGGAGGGAGGATAAGGTGGCCCCTGTGTTGGATGCCTCGTGCCAGCTTAGGAAGAGGGAGAATTAGCTGACATGCACCTTACTTTCCTGGCTCGCCTTAAGTAACTTCTTGGGCACTTTTGGAAAAACCTGCACATCTATAATGCATGGTCTGAATACCATCACAATGGAAGCATGATGTGAGTCAAGAACCGATTCAGTCCTTATTAAGAGCCTCCTTTCATAGCTAGAATGTGCCATGTTCCTTCCGTCACAGGAACTTTGCACAACCTATTCATTGTGCTGGCAACACCTTTTCTTTCTGTCTTTTTCCTCCTGCCCCCACCCTATTTTGTTTCACTAATTTATTCTTAGGGCTCAGATTAAAGACTAATTCTTTAGGAAAGCACCACTGACCCTTTCCTGCGCTAGATCTACCCCTGACATATGCTGTTATGGCAGTAATCATACTTCTTCAGAGCACCGCTATTATAGTTATTTCTAATTTATTAATGTTGGTTTCCCCACTAGAGGATAAGCTCCATGAAGGCAGGGACCACATTGGTCTCAACTGTTGTATGCCTAGTGCTTTGCACTTGCCTGCTATATACTAGGCACTCAGTCAACAATGGATGGACCAATGGATGGTTGGATAGATGGATTGAGCTAGTTAACTTCATTTCCTTTACCTTAACTCCAGCCAGTATACTCTTCTTGCAGGAAAGGGGGATTGTAATTGCCTGTTTATATGTCTCCATTGGGTCTCTTTGAAGAAGAACCCATATTGAGAACACTAGAATCTAGCCCAGCACCTGATATATAAAAGTTGGCTGTGTGGTCTAAGCTTAATCTTGCCCATGAGTGATTCCAAGGACTATTGCTCCTGTCGGGGAGCCTGGAGAGTTATTTTCCCATGTTGAGAATAAGGATGAAACACTCATGGAAACTGAGGGAAGTCCATTCCTGCTTCCCACCTCGTGCCATGGTTTAGCTTCTTGGTAAGATCTGCTATTGAAGTTGTCAGTTACTCTGTTGACTTATTTATACATAAATAGTTATTCCCATAACCTTCACTTCGCCAACATTCAGAGATAATGATAGACAATCTTTGTAACATCACAGACATCGCTTCCAAAGCATTCCCTTGCTATAGGAATGTTTATGATGTGCTTATCGCTAGAATTTCATGAGCAACAAACTCCCAAATTGCAAATGACTTAGCATTTGAAGCAGCGAGTGAGAGTGTATGTGTGTACGCATTAAAAAAAAAAAAAAAGACTTTGAAAAGGGAAGTTTTTCTTCTACAGAGATATCTTCTTCTAAAGTTTAAAATAAGAACTACATAAAAGCTGAGAGTTTAGAGGAATGAGCACTTTCTCTTAAGCGTTCAAATGGGGGAAAATGACTTGTAATCTCTCCCTCAAGTATTAAGGCAATAGGCATTTAAAGGCTTTTTTGGGAGCTGGCTGTCACAGACAAAAGATTTCTCAATTTAAAAAACATCATTTTTATAACATTAAATGGTAGGAATGAACACCAGCAGCCCTCTTGACATTTTGGAAATGATTTATTTTTTGAAACGTCCCAGTCCATTTTAATAGATGACACTTTTGTTCTTCCCATTCCAGGCAGTAGCTTCGGCTGGGGTTGCCATAGTTACAGTTGGAAGTTCAAGGTAGAGCAGGACAGGGCTCCAGGCACAACTTCTGACCAGGTTCCCATGAACCCAGTGTGTTGGTGCCACCACCTCAGACACTCCACCGCCACACTTTCCCAAAGTCCCTGCTGTAACTCTCCTTCTTGGAGAGAGACTCTCTGAACAGTCTGAACTATAGTCCAGAGGGTGAATTTGACATCATTTTTATTTCCAGCCACCCTCTCTGAACCAAGAGCTCAGCCAGACATCTCAGGAAGGTTGCACTCTTTACAAACGTTTCCTATAGCAATGCTTCTCAGCTGTGGTTTGTGGAATGGTGCTGGTCTGCAAGCTGTTTACCGGTCCACGAGATCAGTACAGAAATTGAGAGGAAGTGCTTAGAAACTCTCATGCCGATTTGACAGACTAAGCTGTTGAATCATTAAGAAGTAGGCTTGTACTCTGTATGAATATTTTTGTCATTTCATTTTTCTACCTGTTCCTTTTCTTATATTTTATAAAAGTATTCATCCGTGATGGATCGGAAATTAAAACAAAAACAAAGAACTGGTCCTTCATAACAAAGAGCTTGAGAAGCCCTGTGCTGTAGCACTTGTAAGCTGCCTCTGCTCCCTGTGGGACAGGTAGGCTGTTGAATGAACTTGGGGAAATCACAGCACTTACCAAATTATCTTGTAGTGAAACATGTGTATGTCTCTCTCTCTCTCTCTTGCTAGGCTGTTGCTTGAGAGCAGGGACTGCATCTGATTCATCTTTGTAGCCCCGTTCCTTAGAGCCCTGCCTGGCACATTGGAAGGCGTGGGAAACATTCGTCCTGTGCCTGTCTGCTCCCCAATGACATGAGAGTGGCTGAGGCCAGCCTCGCGAGCTCCCGCGGCTTCTGGATAGTGTCCTTGGCAGGCTGGTGATGGAGAGCTGGGAGCAAACGATGAAGAAGTGACCTTTCTTTCTCTTTTTCCCACAGAACTAGGCCTCCTCTTCCCACCTGCCCAGCAGCATGAGAGCAGCATGACTGGCCAGCCGCAGGAGAAGCCCCCAGAGCCAGGCCCCCAACTCAACCATCTGCTGCGGAGGCCAAGGTGAGCTTGCTTCCCTTTTCCTGGAAAGTTTCGGCATTTTCATTTGAACTAATTCTCTATGCTTTTGTAATCCCTTGCCATATGCTGGAAAAATGGGGTTTACTGGGACATGGGTAGACTGAAAAAGTACATGTCAGCCTAATGGGGCAAAACGTGCTCATTTCGGCTAATGGAGAGGCCGATGGTGGAGCAGAAAGGACATTGGATTGAGTTTCTGGGGACTGAAGCTCTCATTATTCCTCCACCACCTCCTGAATCTGGGACCTTGGGCAGATCTTTTAGGGATCGGGTATCCAGGGAATTTTGGGTGAAGGAATCTCTGGGACGGGATAGAATTGGAAGGATGGTCCACTCATGGTCTGGGACTCTCAGGACGTCCTGGACAGTCTCCTGTCCCACACAGGGTCATAAAGGGCCTTAGAGGATAAGCCAGGCCAATTCCCGGCCAATGCTGAGCAATGAATTGTTAGAAGATTCTTCCTAATATTGGGACAAATTCTTCCTCCCTGCAATTTCTATCTTCTCTCCTCTGCTCTGCCACATGGACCCGCAAAGACTGGGCTTTCAAAGACTCTTCCACATGACTCTCTCTTTGGATTTGGAGATGGCTGTCGTGACTCTGTTTTTCTTTTTTGTATAAATTCTCCCTGGAGACTGGCACCACTCACCTTGTCCTCTTGTCCCCTCCATGTTGGAAAGGGCTTCATCACCTCCAGTGTTGGTCCTCAGTGCTCACTCAGCCTGTACCATCCTCAACAGAGAATCCTTTGTTCGCCACTCATTCTTCAGGACATATTAAGAGCCCCCTTTGTGACAGTCACTGTACTAGACTCTGGAGATACATCAGTGAACAAGAAAGACAGGGTCTTTATCTTTTTTAAGATAAAATAAGTATGGATCCTTGGAGAGAGTTTGAAATAAGCATTGAACCATTTCTGTGTGCTCCTTTTAAATATTTTATCTTTTCAACTTTTTTCTTAAATGTTTCATGAGTGCTTGAAAAAGTGTTACTCTCTAATTATTAGATATATAGTAGTTTTCTATATATGATCATTAAAATAAGCTAGTTCATTGTGCTGTTCAAATCATCTATAATATGTCCTTGTCTGTTTTTGTCTGACTAATCCTCTCAATAACACATTATTGAGAGACATGTTAAAAATCTCCCATTGGATTTGTGCATTTCTCCTTGTAGTGCCAAAAATTTTGCTTATGTATAAAATTTTGTATATTTTAAGTCAATGCTGTTTGGTTAGAACAGGTGTATCTTACTGATGAATTGGGATTCATTTCAACCATCTTTATATTTGTTTTTTTTCTGCTCCTTCTTTTTGGTTGAGATGTTTTTCCCTCCTCATTCCATCTTCTATCTTCTTATTTGGAAGTTATGTGCTCTGTATCTGTTCTTTCAATATTTAGCCCATCTATTTTAACAGGCATACTTAACAAAGTCTAAAATTAATCAATGTGTTTACCTGCCTCCCCCAAAATACAAGAACCATAAACTGGTTTAATTCTAACCACTACCTCTCCCAATTTATATACAATTGCTATCTTGTGTTTTCATTCTATCCTGTTTTTTTCCCTACAATTTAGACATCAGTGTTTTATATGATGTGTTTGTATCCACATTCTTATCAATATCTTTTCTCACCATTCTTTCACGAATTGGAGATCATTTTCCTTCTGCCTAAAATAAACCCCTTTAGCATTATCCTTTAGTGAGAGTCTGTTGGTGGTAAACTTTCAAGTTGTTTTTGCTTTGGTTTGGTTTGGTTTTTGTTGGCTTGAAACTGTCTTTTGCTCTCAATTTTGAAAGGTAGCTTTCCTGGATATTTTCTCTTCGGTCACTGAAACCATTATTCCACTCCCTCTGGCTCTGAATGTTGCTGTTGAGAAGTTGGCTGTCGGTCTTCCTTTATAAGTGACCTGGCATTTCCCTCTAGTTACATTAAAGATGTTGCTGCTTTCTTTGGTGTTCTGCCACTTCTCTCTCATGTAACTAGGTGTCAGTTTCTCTGTCTTTATCCTGTTTGGGTTTCATTGGGATTCCTAGAGCTAAAGATGAGTGTCTTTCAACAGTTCTGGAGGATTCTCACCCTTCATTCTTTGAACATTGACTCTTTCCCATTCTTTCTAATAGCTCCTTTTGGAACTCCAGTTAGACGTATGGTGGATCTTCTCATTCTGTTCTCTGTATCTCGTAACCTCTATTCCATATTCCTCACCTCTTTGTCCCTCTGTGCTGAACTCTGAATAATTTCTTCAAACCTGTCTTCCATTTAATTTATTCTGTGTTTCAAATGCTGTTTAATCCATCCACTGAAATTTTTTCCTTTCAGCTTCTTTATTTATCATTTCTAGAAGTTCTGGTCCATTATTTTTTAAATCTGCTTGGTGATTTTCTCCTATTTCTTGCTTATATTTGCAAACTTCTTAATTTCTTTAACATATTGAAGTTGCTATTTAGAAATTGAAGAATTTCATGTCTGGTAATTGAGAATCTGAAATCTTTGCAGGTCTGATTCTGTCGTCTGTTGCTTCTGCTGACTAGTACTCATAATGCCTTGTTTTCTTGTTGTTGTTATTTTCTTTGAGCTGTTCATTTTCCTTAGAACTTTACCTTTGTGAACTATTTGAGGTATGGCTTGAAGTTAATTTTTCCAGAGACGTTTTGCATTAACTTCTGCTAGTTGTCTGGGGGCACTCCCAATCACAAATCACTTTAAATTCATTTTCTACCCAAAGCTTTTCTGGCTACATAAGTAGCATGAATTCAAACTGCAAATCTGTGTGAGATCCAGCTTATGGGTTCAGATTTCTACCCAGCCCAAGGTCAGGTTTCCTTGTGGTCTCCTTTTGTGTTGGGGGTCTATTTCTCATTCATTGAGGGTGGAGCCTTTTGAAGTCCCAATTTTATGAAGGAACTAAGCTTTTTCTCCTCTTTCCTGAACACTGTGCAGCTCTCATGGGAAACTTAGAATCTGTAGGGTTTGGCAGGAACCCTCAGGGCAAAAGCCAGCTTTGCTGCTAGCTTACATCCCAAAGTTCCTGCTTTTGGTTTTGGTTTTGGTCTTTGAAGAATCCTTCCATTTATACCAGTTCAGCAGTGTGTATATAATCTTTATATTTCAAATTTTAAACAGCATGTTAGTTGTTTCAGTTGGGAAGGTCAAGTAGGGTATCTGATCTGCCATATTGCCAGAAGGTCTGTTTTCTTTCTTTTCTACCATAGCCTCGTGGGACAGGAATTACTATTCCTTGTTCACAGAAGAATGAACCAAGGCTCAGAAAGGACACATAACTGACTGCAGTCACAGGGCTAGCAGGTGATGGACCGGCAAGGAGTATATTCCTCCCCTCTCCCCTTTTCCTACCTTTGCTCTCCTCAGAATAACTTAACCATTTTTGGGGGGATTAGCTTTATGCTCACAAAGGATATAAGTTCCTACCAGAATGCTATAAATAGTTGGGCAGCTTTGTAAAATTTGCTTATGAATCTATTGTTTATCTTCCTCGAGAGAGGAAATGGCTTCTGCATATTTTGTGGTTTGTTTCTCCCGTGGTCCCCAGCAACTTTCCTGCTTCATTCCCACTTGGCAAAGACCTCCTGGACCTGCAGCCAGATCCCATGTGCACCTCAAGGTTGAGGACAAGACCTCAACTTCCTCTTGTCCTCGTGCTCTCTCTCCTTCTTCTCCCTTTCCTTGTGCCTCTTTTCCACACCCACCAACCCCATCCTTCCTGCTGTTAGTTTTCCTGTCTCCTGTTTGTGTGCCTTTCATCGGAGGGGAGGCCACAGAGCACAGTGGTTAGACTTTTTGGGCTTGGGGGCAGGAGAAAGAGCTGAGTTTGAACCTTGCTCTGCCTCTCACTAGCTTCGTCTCTCTGAGCTTCCATTTCTGCATCTGCAACATGGGGACCACAGGCAGAGCTGTTCAAGGATGAAATGAGATGATGTATGTATGTAGAGCTTGTAAAAGGAGCTTGGAGCATCACAAGCACCCAGTCCGTGGTAGTCAATATCATCATGACTAAGAACAGACCCCTTCAAGACTTGCGCCCTTGTTCAGTGACGCTCTCATGTTGGCAGAACTGGTTTATGATATGTGATGGAAATGGAGGCAGGAGTCTAGGGTCAATGTGGGATTCCCAGCCTCGCTGGGGTGTTTTTTAAAATAATCGGAGGGAAAGCAGAACACACTGGTCTGGCCAGTGTTTGCACGGGCTATAAACCATGGGTTCTAGAAATGTTCATCTCTAGAGATGGGGCATCTCAGCATCTCAGCCCTCCCTCCAAGCTGTTCCTTCTGTCTTAGAACCATGAGAGCTCTGGAGCCTCATGACACCACTCGCTGGGGAGTTGTCCCTGTGGTGCCCCCACCCCGGTCAGTGGGTGGCACACCGACTCTGCTGGACACATGTCCAGAAGGGGCAGGATGGGTGGTCTCCACTGTCCATTTGACTTCCATTCTTAAAGCTGACATGACGGCTTATAAACACACACTCCCTGCTCATAAATAAGTGACTTTGTATTACACTCAGATTTGTGTCACTTCCTGATTTGATATCTATCAGGCAACAACTTTTTTAGCACCTGCTATTTGTAGTGACTCTGGGCTTTGTACAGTGGGCAAGTGTTACGAAAAATGCATAGAGTTGCTATGACCCTAAAACTACTCTGAAAAATAGTCTATTCATTTAAAAAGACTTTATGACCAAAAAATGCATAAAGGATAAAACACCTTCATAAGATTAAGTGCCAGGTATTCAGAATAGGTTTCCAGGGGGGACAGCACTGTGCCTTCGAGTGCTCAGGGAAGTCTTCCTGGGGAAAGCTAGGAAGAAGATTGGGGCTGGCCCCGTGGGGCAGGTAGGGTGAGGTGGCTGGAAAAGGAACCTTGTACGTTGGGGGTGTCGAAGTGGTGTGAACTGAGGTTTAGAGATGGGCATTCTCTTGAGCTAGTGAGACCCAGTGCAGTGCTTCTAGCCCCACAGATGGCCTCTGTGGCATCTCTTAGAGAGCCACCTCCACTGGCATATCAAGTGCCCTGACAAGTCCTGCAATGAGTGTTTGACTGTGCTTCACCAGGTTTCCCAACTGTGTCTGATCATGCATGGCCAATGAACATGGTGGTCTTGAATGGATTTGCATTTGCCTTTTTATCTCTCTGCAAATGCTACCAACTCACTTTTGTAAAACAGGGATTGACAACTTTCTTTAAAAATTCAGTCTGTGAGGATCAAAAAATTATTTCCAAATAATTTTCAAAGACAAGTCAACCACTTGCCTTCCTTTTCCAAGTATGGCTCAAATACTTAGAAGGGTGGGCTTTTGTAGGAGCCTGAGCATTGATGTTGCTGCACTAGGGAGGGAGCTGACTCCCAAGACGATGTCCACCAACTTCTCGACCTAGCTGAGGGGCCAGGCCCAACCCCACCCCATCCCCACCCTGCCTGCAAACCTCAAAGTCTATTAACGGCCTCTCTCCAGATAATGATTCATGCTTCCTGTCCCTCCTCCTTTCTAGTTACTCAGAGCCGTGAGCCAAGATTGATTACTTACACCATCCAACTGGCCTCGCCCATGGGGAGCTCAACTGGTAGATTAAATATTCTTCATGGGCGACACCCCAGGTTGAGTTCTCCTTGTCAGCTGAGTCCTGCGCAGTGAAACAAGGGGTTGTCCCAGATGCAGATGTGGAAATGGTTTCCAGAACTAGGGAGTCGGGACACATCATGTTGGGGAGTATGTGAGGAGTTTGGGGAGCCGGGGTTACTGTGAATAGAGAAACAAGGAGGTGCCTCAGGCACGGGACTCATATACTGCCATGGCCTCATAAAAGCCAACAGAAATAGATTCTAAGCTGAGTCTTTAGGTGCTTCTCTGGAGACTGACTATCTGCTCCTTCTTGCTGTTAGGTGGTTTTGGTCCTTAAAACATTTTCATAATCTTTATTATACTAGTCATATAGATTATTCTATTTTTTAAAAATTAAAACACTCTAACTGAGCTTAAGTCTGCCCTGATAACCTCCCCCACTCACTCAGTTCCTTTTCCAAAATACCGCGGAACCGAGATGGACATCCAGGTGGCCTGATTCCCAGTGTTCTTTCCCCCCAGGGGGCCAGGGTCTTTAGGGATCGGCTGTCAGTGGTGGAAAACCCTACTGCCTCAATATCCTGCCTCAAGGTTGCTGGGTGTCCCTGAGACAGGCAGGGTCTGGGAGGTTCACCGAGCTAAGCCCTCGCTGGTCAGAGCCAGTGGGACCTCCTTGCAGTGCGTCAGGTCCAGCCTCCTCATTCTGCAGAAGCTGAGTCTGAGATGCAGGGAGAGGAAGTCATTTGCCCAACAAGGTCACAGGGCCAGTCTCCTTTTCTGTTTGGCCCGGGTTATCTTTATATTGGGTTTGCATTTCCTGAATACGCAGCAACTGGGTAGGGGGTGGAGGGCAGGGGAAGTGGGCTTAGAAGAACCTCGTCTGAGAATGTTTAAATTTCCTGTGAGTGTCCCATGAAGAGGGAGATAATCTATGTGCACATGATCCAGAGGCGAGGGGGAGGCTTGGTTTAGGTCCAGAAGACGGAGAGTGGAGGGGAGAAGGAGGAGGACACATGGGAGCAATTCAGAGAGGCTGTGACGTTTTTATAGGTGAGATAGAAATAGAGGTTTGTTTCTTTGCATTTCCTTGTTGCCTTCTTGTTTGCGTTTTTGGAGAACACTCAAGTCACGTGGAGGCTCTTGTTTTAGTGGTGGTCCTTTGTGGTTCTGGGGGGTATCTTTGGCCGAGGACCTCTGCTCTTGTCTCCCTCAGGTTGGCTTCTTCCTGGCACATGTGGTCCTTTGGAAATCTCTTCCCCCCTCAGAGCGTCCATAGCTTAGCTCAAAATGGGAGTAGAGCCTCCTGCTGGGCTGCCTCACAGAAAGACAGTGGGTATGAGGGTACCCCCGAGATGTTAAGGGTTGGCTTCATTTTCTCCCTAACTTCTGGGAGGCTGACACGGACACTGAGTGATTCGGAGCTTCCACCAGGAAGGGTCTCGTTTGCCCGTCAGATCAGGTGGCAGATGTGGGCACCAAGGCCGCCCCAGGCCTGCTTTGGGCCAGCCTTGCCAGACAGTGTGTCCCACGTTCCTTAAAGGGAGCTGTTGTGTAAGCAGGCCAGGAGGCTGTAACTGAAAGTAAGGAAACGGCAGATATAGACAGAGTTACTGCCAATTTCCTGGAGTCTGAGAGCTGGGGCCCCCTTGAAACAGGAAGGGAAGTAGATTATTTCCTTATCTGGTATCATGGAGGGAATGAAATGTCTCTTTCCGGGTAACTGGGGCAGCACCTTTCAACTTCTTGCTTTAATGATAACCACAACTTTCCTAAGCTTTAGGTGGCCACTCAAGAATTACATCTCTTTCCCTCTCCTGGGGTCTTGAGCAGCTTGAGAGCCAGACCCCAGAGAGCAGAACACCCACTTCGTTACCGGTAACCACACTAGAGAGCTTGGCCTGACTCATGGCCACACTGAGTCCCTCTTAGGCACCTCCGAGTCTCACTGACCCATGGAGATCCACAGGCCTCTCTCGCAGGGACCCACCTGCCCCAGAAAGCAAGTCTGCCCCATAAGCAAGTCACATGGGCATCTGTATCCTCCTGCTTCTTTCTCTGCCTGGTGAACAGTATGCTAAACGCACATTAGCCTTTCCACGGTGACGCTGGATCTTTAGGGATAAAGGGGAATGTCCTCTGATGCAGTGGTGCTTTCAGGAGGGTGTCAAGGTAAGTGAGGTTACCTGTCCCTACACGGGAGGGCCCACACGACTGTGGGTTTTCTCTCTTCCTTCCTGTGTCCACTTCTAGCCATTTCTGCCCCTGAGCGCCGTGCTGCTCACTGAAACAAAGGGAGGGCTGAAGGTTGCCCAGGAAACAAATAACCAAATGTATTCAATCATGACTGAGTCATTGAGCCTTGATGTCAACTGTACTTAAGTCAAAACAAAACAACAGAAACCCCACCCAGGCGGTGAGACTTTGTGAGTTCTCCCTGGGCACCACGCATGTCCTGAACATTCTCCTGTTTAATCTTCACCAAAAACCTGGAATAATTAGGTGTTGTTATTCCTCTTTGACAGATGTCAATACTGAGGCTCCAAAAAAGATTAGATCAGCCTGCCCGGTTCTCACTTTGCCGGTGGAACATTATGATTTGAACTCTGGTCTTCTGACTCCAGAGCCCAGTACTTTGGGTGTTTCTGTGAGGAAAACGCCTGCCACATAATCCATGTGTTTCTCTCCAGTGAGAAAAGTTCCTGATGAGTTAAAAAAAAAAAAAAGTTTCCAGAGAGCTGAAGCTAGCCCTTTAAACCTGGGACGAGAAAGGGTTTTTGGTGTAAAGTGCATCAGATTCTTTCTCATACTTCCAAGTTCACGGCTATATGTAAAGGGTTGAAGGCTGCCTGCAGCTGATGGCCAGGACGTGTCTATACCAGGGTATAAGCCAGCTCTCCTTGACCCTTCAGAACGTGGAGAGCGCTGCAGGGGTCCAACTAGGGGGAAGTAGCTTCATGCTACTCAGATCTGCGACGGGTGAATGAAGGACACCACACGGTATCAGAGAAGCCTCATCCTGGCATCAGAGGGCTGGAGGTTTAACCCTTTGTCACAATTGTGTGGCCTTGAGTGCATCTTCCCCTGCATGTGAATTTCCTCGTCTTTCACATGGAGAAAACAATTCTGACCTCACCGGCTTGTTGTGGGGACAGAGTAAGATAGTGGGTGTCGGTGCTCTGTCCAGTGCTTTCCAGAATGTTAGTGTTGGCCATGAGGACAAGCACGCCCTCCCATGAACTCCTCAATGTCCCTACCAGAGACTCCACGTGGGCCAGAGGATTCGTGGCTGTGGCCCCGGGGGGACGGGTCTGCTCTGAGCTCCACTGACGTCAGGCAAACACACCCACGGCCGCCAGGGCGGGTCACCCTCCATGTCAGCACTGACTTCCTTGTGCCAGGGCTGCTGGAGAGAAGGAGCCATGAGCTTCTCACTCTTCTGCTCAGGAAAAGGAAAGAGGAAAAAAAAGAAAGGGGAAAAAAAAGAAAAATTGATTTTCTTTAACCTGTGGCTTTTTTTCCCTTTCTCCCCTCCTTGCTATGAGTGGGATTGCCACTTAACTTTTTTTTAATTAAAAAAAAAATGATGTTCTGGGTGAGGGAACATAATATTTAGACATGTTGAACTGACAGCTGATGAGCGTGTTGTCAGTACATCATCACCACAAATCATGTGGCAAAGGTTGGTGGGGTGGAGATTTGTGTGTACGTGTGTGTGCGCGCACACACGCGAATGATTTTAAGTGTTTGGGGAAGGTCCCATGACCCCTGTGGAAAGCAGCTCCTGTGGAAGGTGAGCCAGGGAGATGGTCAGCCCTTAGGGTAGGAATGGGAAGTGGGCTTCCATTGTGAATTGAGGGGGGGGGGTCTTCTCCATGTGAGCCTGTGGAAGCAAAAGGTCTCCCCTTCCCCTCTCTTTCTCTCCCTCTTTTGTGTCCTTAGCACCCAGTGGGTGCCCTGTATTATGCTGACCGCAGTAGACAGAGTTGATGAGGCACTCCTTGGAAGAGGTCCCAGTTTGATGGTGGATGCAGATAAAGCAGCTGGGACCAGTGCTCTAAGTGGTGTAAAAAAGACACGCAGCCTGAGTCCCGCCATTCTCACTTGCCCTCCAGGCATTCTTCGTCCCATCCCTGCCTTCACTTACTGCCTGTGTCAGGGGACTCACCAACCTCTCTTGAGCCTTGGAACCCTCGGTCCAGCTGCCTCTGTGACAGCTCCTGTTGTAGGTCTCAAAGTGAAACAGCTTTCGTGGTGCTCCGTCTTCGCAGATGCGAATCTAGGCATCATCTTGACACTCCTCCCTCCCACATCCCCCTGCCCATCTCATCACTAAGTCCTATCAGCTTCACCCCCACATGCCCCTCCATCACCACCCACATCCAAGCTGCCTGGCCTGGACCATCGCTAAGTTGAGTCCCGCTCCCCATGTCCTCACTCACCCTCCTCCAGTCCGTTGTTCTGACCAGGGGTCCACAAACTATGGTCCATGGGCCAAATCCAGCCACTGCCTGATTTTGTACAGCCCGTGAGCTAAAAATGGTTTGTGCGTGTAAACATTTGATGATACGGGGCACTGACTTTGAACCCAATTAAGCAAAACGTTATCCCTCTAAAAAAATAAGTCCATTCTTCTCATTAGTAGATCTATTTACATTAAATTGTACTCGATTACTATTATATTTTGAGTTTCCTCAAAAAGTTTGTAGAAATTTGTTTTTTCTCTTATTATATAAGCGTCTACATCATAGCCTCGATTTTGCTTCCTGGCTGTGAACCCTGCAACATATACTTTCTGGCCTTTTACGGAAAACATTTGCTGACCTCTGGTCTATCCTGTGGCCTTTTCAAAATGGAAATCTGATCAGTCACACATGCTTGTACATGCACACACACACATACTTGTACATGCACACACACACACACATACATACATCATACATCACATACACACATCCAAACACTTTAATCGTTCCCCATTGCTCTTGGTATAAAGATAAAACTCCTTACCTTCAAGAACCTGGGGTGGTCTGGCCCCTGCCCCGTCTCCATTTTCATTGCCATGCTCCTATCCTGGCCAGTCTGGCCTTCTCTTAGTTCCTATGTCCACTGTGTTCCCACCTGCCACAGGGCCTTTGCCTGTGCCATCCTTGACTTTATCTGGGAGGCAGCTTTCCACACTCTATTTTCCCTATTTAAGTGCTTCTCATCCTGCAGATTGCAGTATCACCATGACTTCCGCAGAGGATCCTTCCCTGACCTTTCTGCTGAGGTCACAGCCCTCTATCGTAACCACTCATCGCAGTCATAGATTTGTCATTTTCTGACACTCCCCCCACCCCAGACGGCAAGCCCCTGACACCATGAGAGCTGACACCATGTCATACAACCCCCTCATGGTGTCCCCTGGTACATAGTGGGCACTCAGTAAATACCTCGTTACATTGAATGGCTGAGAATCAAGGAAGCCTTCATAAAAGATAAGTTTGAACAGGAACTAGTAGGTTGAGAAGATGGAGAATGGGAAAAAGGGGGTTTTAGGCAGAGGGACCAGTATTCTGGAGACTCTGTGTGGCTCCATGGGTAGGAGGGAGGGCGCTCGGGGTGTATATGGGTGAATGGTTGGGTAAATCATTGGAAAGGGAGGTGAGGCCACATCATGAGGGGCCCCCTGTGCCAGCCTGAGCTCTTTGGATGCTTCTCCTGTGGGCAGAGGGCACAGAAGGAAGCAGAAGGGTGGCGTGGACAGAGCTGCTGGGTGGACAGTAGGCTGGAGGGGGCAGGACCAGCTATAAAGGACTGTTCCATGGATCGCGCAGTGGGGATGAGAGGAGATGGTCATGGAATGCTATAGAGGAGAGGGCAACAGGAATCGATAGCCTACTGGAAGTGTGGGAGGTGAGCTCTTGGGGGTCCCATGTTTCTCCAGTATTTAAGATGAGTGAAGAGAGAGGAGTTAGAGCACAGGTGGAGGGATGGACGTTTGTTTGAGGGTCAGGAAGTGGAGGTGGTAAATACCTATAGTCCCCCGGTGTTCTCTATGAAGGAGATTAGAGTTATCTGCTGAGACAGAGGCTTTCTGGGTTCAAGTCATAGGCTTTGGCCTCTTCCCCCGTTTGCAAGTAGTGGGTGCCACATGCCCCCTAAACTGTCGGGGGGTTCAGCTCAGCCAGGAGCAGCTGGGGGCTCAGGCTGGCGGTTTCTATCCCAAGCAGCTCCTCCGGGGGTTAAACAGGCACTTAAAGGAGATCTTAGAGACCTGCCTTTCCTCATTCTTTTCCTAAAATGTGATGTCTAGATGTCAGCTTTGTCAGAAATCCTACCTCGAAGGCCTTTGGAAAAAAGAGTTCCACTCATGTCCGAAAATGTTCACCGAGGCCCTACACCACCCAGCTCTGCTCTGAGCACCGTGGGGAATCCAGCTCTTGGCCCCCAGAGGGTCTGTGCCTGACCTGAAGACACATAACTAACACATGAAATGCACAGAGACGGAATTCCCTGGCGGTCCAGTGGTTAGGACTCAGTGCTTTCACTTCTGTGGGCCCGGGTTCAATCCCTTTTCGGGGAAGTAAGATCCCACAAGCGATGCGGCGCGGCCAAAAAAAAAAAAAGAAGAAGAAATGCACAGAGAACGGTGCAGGAAGGTGTCATTCAGCGGCATCATGCACTTTGTTTTCTTTTTATTTTAACATCTTTATTGGAGTATAATTGCTTTACAATGGTGTGTTAGTTTCTGCTTTATAACAAAGTGAATCAGCTATACATATACATATATCCCTATATCTCGTCCCTCTTGCATCTCCCTCCCTCCCACCCTCCCTATCCCACCCCTCTAGGTGGTCACAAAGCACCGAGCTGATATCCCTGTGCTATGCGGCTGCTCTATCTACACTAGCTATCTGTTTTACATTTGGTAGTGTATATATGTCCATGCCACTCTCTCACTTTGTCCCAGCTTACCCTTCCCCATCCCTGTGTCCTCAAGTCCATTCTCTAGTAGATCTGTGTCTGTATTCCCGTCCTGCCCCTAGGTTCTTCATAACAATTTTTTTTTTTTAGATTCCATATATATGTATTAGCATACGGTATTTGTTTTTCTCTTTCTGACTTACTTCACTCTGTATGACAGACTCTAGGTCCATCCACCTCACTACAAATAACTCAGTTTCGTTTCTTTTTATGGCTGAGTAATATTCCATTGTATATATGTGCCACATCTTTTTTTTTTTTTCACACACACACACTGTATTTTATTTTTACAAGAGATAAATAAACTGACACCAAGCATTGTAAATGGATGACCACAACAAAAACAACAATGATTGCAATTACCAAACATGAAACACACTTATACTATGTCATAATATTGACATTCAGTCCAGTAATCCTCCACTGTAACAGCTCCTTTACTTTGCAGTGAAAATTGATTTGTATATTTTTTGCCTCTGAGTCCTTGTGGGATTTTTTTTTTTTTATTCAAGCAGAAAGTCACAAAAATTATAATCATCCTCATCAGTTCACTCAGTCCCATGTAATTAATTTTTTTTTATCTTGATCTTTTGTTAGCACTTTTATGAATTCTTCAGTTTTCCATTAGAGTTCTGAAAATGCTTATTCATTTAGTTCAACAGTACAGTCAGTTACCAGAAACCTGTACTTGTCAGAGTCTTTTCCATGAATTCCTTGAAGATGAAACCCTTTTATAGGAACATATTTGCAAAAGCATCAGAGTACACCCAGAACTGTCTGTAAATGACAAAAGAGTTAAAAATGACCATGGTTAAAGATTTGATGAAAGTTCATAACAGTGCAATTGACAAGGAAATTTAGTTATTTCTGAGATATACATTTTAAAGTAATACTAGAATTATGACATAACATTATACCAGAACATATGAGATTTTTAGAAATTTCATGTAATGTCTGAAACATTTATATTAACATATTTCCATACAAATAACCCAAAGAAAGTTTAGTATTAGTTGTTTTTTTTGTTTGTTTGTTTTTTTATACTGCAGGTTCTTATTAGTCATCAGTTTTATACACATCAGTGTATACATGTCAATCTCAATCGCCCAATTCAGCACACCACCATCCCCACCCCACCGCGGTTTTCCCCCCTTAGTGTCCATACGTTTGTTCTCTACATCTGTGTCTCAACTTCTGCCCTGCAAACCGGTTCATCTGTACCATTATTCTAGGTTCCACATACATGCGTTAATATACGATATTTGTTTTTCTCTTTCTGACTTACTTCACTCTGTATGACAGTCTCTAGATCCATCCACGTCTCATCAAATGACTCAATTTTGTTCCTTTTTAGGGCTGAGTAATATTCCATTGTATATATGTGCCACATCTTCTTTATCCATTCATCTGTCAATGGACACTTAGGTTGCTTCCATGTCCTGGCTATTGTAAATAGAGCTGCAATGAACATTGTGGTACATGACTCTTTTTGAATTATGGTTTTCTCTGGGTATATGCCCAGGAGTGGGATTGCTGGGTCATATGGTAGTTCTATTTTTAGTTTTTTAAGGAACCTCCATACTGTTCTCCATAGTGGCTCTATCAATTTACAGTCCCACCAACAGTGCAAGAGGGTTCCTTTTTCTCCACACCCTCTCCAGCATTTATTGTTTTTAGATTTTTTGACATCATGCTTTTTTGTAGTGTATTAAAGCTCCCAAGGCACATTCACATGCAGACACAGGGGTCTTTAACCAACTCCTACCTCACCACCTTCTCCCAGACACCCACACACGTAGCACCCACTCCCCAAATGAGGTCGGGGGCTGAGCGAGCATCAGCTATGTTCCCAAACCTACTTGTGCCCGTTGTCCTTGTTACTGTAGATACATCAGTTAATTAGATGTGACCTGTGAATGCAAAAGAGAAAGAGAAGTTTGACAAACTTGTCGGCTGCATTCCATAAACACTGAGTGGGTCTGCTTTGAGTCAAACACTGCTCGTGGCACAGTGGAGAAGGGAGAGAGAGATGTAAAAGCAGAGGTATGAAGACAGTCCTGCTCCTATAGAGCTTAAAATCTAGCATTGGTTGAAAAATAGAACACCCAAGGTTCTGGTCTGGTTCTGGTCTGAGGATTGGCCTGGAGGAGTGACGTTTCACACAAACAGAAGGACGCGTGTCTGGGCCTGCAGATCCTTCATCCAGGGCTTGGTCCTCACTTTCCCCGAGGCCCCCAGGCTCCAGGGGCCCCATGTCTGCCCGTTCACTTCAGCTGCCGGGGCCCCTGGTGGATGCATCACTTCAGCCCTCTTGTCTTATAGCAGCCAAGGGAGGCTATTTTGGCAAGAAATTGAGGCAGTGAGATGATGAGGGCCAATGACCAATGGGATATCTGTCTTGAGCGAGTCCAGACAGGCTTGGGGGCTTCCCAGGAGGGATATAAAGGATCACCAGAGGAGGGAGCAAACCCAGAAAAGGGCAAGACGCCCTCTTGATTCCCTGAGGCTTCTCAGTAGCTGTTGGGTAGACGGAAGCCAAGCTCTGTGGTCCTCCCACCATCGCACACAGAGCTTCAACAGCGGGAATCTCAGGTGAATGTTCACCTCCAACTTTTTTCTGTAATAATACTTGAATTCACAGAAGCATCCGTAAATTAAAGCAGGCATTCTTCCTCAATCTTGGTGCTTGCTATCATTTGGAACAAGACCCTCCTGACAAGACTGGTCTCGGCAGCTCCCATCAGCTTGTCTCCTGCAACATGTCTTCCCAATTCGATCCCTGGGTCTGTTCACCCTTTGCTTCCCCTCCCTCAGCAACTTCCCACGGGCCCTGGGAGCTCGCTCAGGGTGCCCCTCTCATCTGATTGAGAAGGCCGGCCTCCCTCACTTGGCACAAGGACAAAGGAGACATCGCCAGGGGCAGCCAAGTCACTGAGTCAAACCTCAGTCCAGGGGCTCCAGGGCGACGGGGGATGTGAGGGGAGCTGTGAGGTCCTCTGGCTCCCTCCAGCAAACGCTTGCTTAGCGTAGTGCCAGATGTGAGGCACAGGCTGGGTCCCAGAGATGAGCAAGAGGAGCCTCCAGCTGCCCTTGGCGAGTTCACCCCCGCTGGGAAGGTGGGGGCTGAGTGAGGATGATCTGCCAGAACCTGGTCCACAGGGGCCTGGAGGAGGGAGTGACTCAGGAAGTGCCTATGGGAAGGCCTCCAGCCCCAGACATCAGAGGTCCTCCTTTCTGGCTTATTTCTTGACTCCCAGAATTCCCCCCAAAGTCTTAGAACCCTGAGCCAGAAGGGCCATGGCATCGCCCCAGGATGGGGCCCTGTGTTGACAGGATGTCCAAGTGTGGCACTGACGTCATAACCCGGGGTACCTCCCATCTGAACCGCAGACAGAAGGGCCGAGAGAGACTGACAGACACCCGAGCACGAGAACCTTCATGCAGTTATTTCACACACAAGGGAGCATCACAGACTTTGTTACCCAGTGAACTGTGAGCTGCTTTCCAGAAAGAAGGGGCATTTGTTTTTTGTACAGTCTAATGTCTTCAAGGTCACAGACCAAAGCCAAGCCAGCTGCTGCATTTGGGAATTGATCCTCTAACCACACAGCCTACCTGGAATCCTGGGCAGCACTGGGGATGCAGTCCCAGGGCACAGTGCTGGCCGCCCCACTCCCGTCCCCTGCAGAGGAAGCCAGTCTGTGCTGCTGACCTGCTGGAGGCCCTCCCGGCAGCTCGGCCCAGGGTGCTGGGTGTGGGGCTTGAGTGATAGGAGCAGAGCCCTCAGGTGCTTGACTTGTGTTTTCTTAGGTTTATAATTTGCCCTGATGCTGGGGCTGGAGCCAGTGAGGCCAGATCTACCCGCCAGCCACCCTCTTCCCCTCCGTCTTCACCCCACACTCCCTGGGGCTGTGTCAGAGGGAAACCTCCCAATCTCCCAGCCCTGCCCTGCCCTACCCTGCCCAGGACAGCTGTAGGGAGGGCGATCCTTTCCTTGGTTCCAAGTGCTGATTCACAAGGCCTGAGCCTCAAGTCCTTGGGGGCAGGAGCGGAGGATCCTCCCTGCAACCCTGGCCCAGCAAGGATTTGCCCACGGTGCCTCCTGAGTGGTGTGACCTCACCCCCCTGCCAGGCCTTCTTCCGCCTCCTCCTAGTGAAATTTCATGGATCTTTAGGAAGCCTGGCACCTGCCCCCCAAGACTGTAGGCCTCAAGACACACGTTTGTGGGTCTTCATCTCCCCTAGCAGAGTCCTGGCACAGTAGGTCCTCCTTGTGAGTTTGCAGGAAAGAGGATAAGGTCGGGTACAGTTGCCAGTCTCTGGGCTTTGAGGCCAGACGTCATGACTTAGTCAGATCTCCTGGCACAAAGTAGGTCTTCAGAATACGGTCACATTGCTCCTGAAATTCTCCTGGCAGCAAATCCGTAGGAGAAACTTGTGATTATGAAGTAGTCAGCGTTCGGGTCACCCAGGGACTCACGTGTGACTTCTTCAGGTGTCTCCGTTGTCCTCCCTTCTTTCTGCAGACCTCTTGTCAACCTCTGGCTACTCCCATATTCCTAATCTCCCCACCCAGGCCTAGCCATTTGTAAAGGCGGGTGCTTTGAAAAACTGTATCCAGGAATATATCAATAGGGCCCACTCAGACCATTCCTCCAGGAAGCCACCCTAGACTCCTGAGTCCCCTACTCTTCCCCCTGTGTCCTCAGCATCATTCACACTGCTCCATGCCAGCTAGGGCGGGAGGGAAGCGGTGTGTGGCAGTCACGGGGGGAAGACGATGTTAATTAATTCCCTGGTAGAGAACTACTGCTGGCCCAGAGGAGAGAGCGCTGTCACTGAGGATCCGCACACCAGAAAGTGAAATAGCTCCCATCTCCCTGTCCTGGTGGAGAGCTGTCCCCAGGAAGCAAGGTCCAAACTCTCCATTTGTGAGTCAGGCTTCTTCCTGGTTCCTGGGGCTCGGAGGAAGCAATTGATGCTACAGGGTGTTACTGAAAGATGGAGAAATAAATGTCTCTTGGTGTCCAAAGGAAGCCTTGGGAATCCGCCCGGGGCTGAGAGTCAGCGTGAGACCCGGGGCAGGGAGCAGTGGGGCGGGAAGGAACAAGGATGCGCCAGTCACTCTACGTGGAGGAAGATTTCGGCGCTAATCGCCGGCATTGGCAGAACTGGTCCACGGTAATTGGGTTACTGGATTATAGAACACCCACTGGCTTTATTTAGAAGACTAATCAGAGAACATTTAGAACAACAACGTTGCTATAAAGGAGACCATGAATCATGAACCCATGTCTTGGAGAACTGCCCTTGGCTTCAGCCTCTTTTGGGGAGCAGAATCCCAGGAGACTCCAAGTTAAACTCCTTTGACAGACCTGAGAGGAAGTCTTGACGAAAACCGAAGCCAAGTCACTTGGGGAATTGTGTATATAGTCTCTGAAGGACGGCCCAGTGTCAGAAAAAGGAAAATCTTTTTGGTTTTTCTTCCCCAAACAAGCAGTGGTGGTCTGGCGGGAGCAGGGTGTTAACCCTTCTGAATTATAAGCAAACAAGTCTTGCCGAGCCGTTGGCCAAAGTCAACTTCCTCTCTTCCCCCCACCCGTCTCTCTCTCTGGTTCAAAGGATGGTCCTTTTGGACAGATATCTTCCTTGCAGACTGTGCCCCGTCTCCTGGTGCCCCTGGGGGTGCGGGGGGAGGGGAGAGGAACTTTGATGCACTAGAACAGGGGTCAACATACTATGGCTGGGACCAAATCCAGCCCCCGACTGTCCTTGTACAGCCTGTGAGCCCAGAAGGGTTTTTTACATCTTTAAATGGTTGAAGAAAAATCAAACAAAGAACACTATTTCTTGACATGTGAAAATTATATAAAATTCAAATTTCAGTGTCCATAAATAAAGTTCTATTAGGACACGACCACACCCATTCATTTATATACTGTTTATGGCTGCTTTCACTCTGCAACTGCAGAGTTATGACAGATATCGTATGGCCCGCAAAGCTGAAAATATTTACTAGCTAGCCCGCAAAGCTGAAAATATTTACTAGCTGGCCCTGTACAGAAAAGCCCCTTGCTAAAACATCTTTGTAGAGCCTTATTATTATGTACAGCATTCCATGAACCTGGCACTGTAGGGCCCTGTGAAAATAGTAAATTCTGGCCCTTGGTCCATGTCAGAAGCATGGAAATCTAGGGGTGAAGTGCTTTGGGTCTCATTTGTCTGGCTTGGCATTTCAGCTCAATGAGTGTTTATTGAGCATCTGCTGTGTCTCAATCACTGGGGACCCAAGATGGGTAAGATGCTGTCCCTGCCTTGGAATGACTGGACAGACAGTGGGGAGATGGGCTCCGAAGCAGGTCGTTTGACTATGATGCTTCAGGGGGATCAGAGAGAGCATCTCAGATTCTGAGCAGACAATTTTTTTGTCCAACTGAATCCAGAATCCTGGAGTCTTGCTCTAATAAGGAAGGACTTGACCAAAGAAATGTGAAAGCAGTCGTTCTGTTAAGTTGTTCACGAATGAAAAAGCTCCTGGTGCCAATTACCCGATGGGAAGTGTTGTACATAATGAGCAAAGCAGTTACCTTATTAGAAAAATAACAAAGACATGAATCTTGAGTTGGTATTATAACAGTCCTGTGGGATTGACTAATCCACCAAGAAGAACAGTTTTCAGGTTTTAAATGATGTTTAAAACAGCCTTTTGACAAGATGCTGAACTGTGTGCTACTGCCTGTGTAAAGGGGGTAGGGGTGGGGGTATGTACAAGCATTCTTGTATGAGCATAAAATATCTTTAGAATATACAGGAACCTGAACGACTGTCCCAGGAGGGGGGCTGGGTATCTGGGGACAAGGCTGAGAGGAAGACTTTGGGCAGATACCCGTTTTAAAATTTTTGCTCTAACTTTTCACTTTATTTTCAAGTATTTATTTAGGATGATTTTCAGTCTTTTGTATGCTCTTTTATACCTTTTGAATTTTGAACCATGTGAATATAGTACCTATTCAAAAAATATATAAATTTAATGTAAAATAAGTAGCACATGGTCTTGCTATTACCTTCGTACATCTTCCTAGGGAGGTCGTTTTCCCTCTCTTTCATTCAGTATATGATTCTTTTTTTTTTTTTTTAATAAATCTTTATTGGAGTATAATTGCTTCACAATACTGTGTTAGTTTCTGTTGTACAACAAAGTGAATCAGCCATATGCATACATATATCCCCATATCCCCTCCCTGTTGAGCCTCCCTCCCACCCTCCCTATCCCACCCCTCTAGGTGGTCACAAAGCACCGAGCTGATCTCCCTGTGCTGTGCTGCTGCTTCCCACTAGCTGTTTTACATTCGGTAGTGTATATATATTGATGCTACTCTCACTTTGTCCCGGCGTCCCACTCCCCCGCTGTGTCCTCAAGTCCGTTCTCTGTGGCAGGGCAGGAGTATATGACTCTTGATTGCCTACTACTGTGAGTCAGGTACTGTTCTAGGTCCAGCAGTTACAGCTCTGGGCCTCAGCTTGTTCCTCTGAATGTGGGGAGTTGACCTCTAAGGCAGCCTTCAACTTGAGAGGGCATCAAACTCAACAGGAGGACTCATTAAAACACAGACTGCTGGTCCCCACCCCCAAGATTCAGTGGGTTTGGGTGAGGCTCAAGAATCAGCATTTACAACAAGTTCCCAGGTGATGTTATATGCTGCTGGCCTGGGAACCACACTTTGGGAGCCCCCCTCTGACTTCCTAGGGTTCCCTATTTTCTAGGGTTCTTCATAAATAAACTACATTCCCAGTTCTGAAAATATGAACAAATAAAGAATAGATTCCTGTAGCTCAGAACACAAAGTAATCCCTCTCACCCTGCAGTTTGGGAACACAACAAAGCAGACAGGTCAACAGAAGTAAAGTTATCTAGCTTCCATTCCCCCCACAGGGGCATGATGGAGGAACACAGAATCAGATCATGGTCAGAGTTTGATGAGTTTCAACAAGTAATTCTTCCTGGGGGAAGTGACTTGGTGCAAAGCTTTCGAGGAAGGTTAAGTGGCGAGGTTTAAGCCAGGCGGCCTGGCCTAATACCCACAGGATAACACTGCTGGACATCATTTTAAGGCCTCACAATTTATCCCTGACCATACAAATTCAGCCTGATCATCAGTGAGTTCCTGACAAGGACATGGTCCCCAGCATGGACCCCTGCACCTGACTCCATGCCTTAGTGCATGCTGTTCCCTCAGCTGAAATACCCTTCCTGGTCCCCTCACCTCTGTAAACCCTATTTGTCCATCAGGACCCAGGTAAAATCAAGCTATTCTTCATGAGAATTTAATATCTGCTCAACCTACACTTAATATCTTTTTCTGTATATCAATTCATTGGGACACTTGATCATTATTATATGTTTCATTTATTGATTCATTCATTCAACAATATTACCACTCCATCAACAAATTCTTATCAAAGGACCTACCATATACTGGGAATTATGGTAGATTTGGAGAATAGAATCATAGGTCAAAACAGACTTGGTCCCTGCCCTAGTAAAAGAAAGATCCATTTATCAAATAATTGCACTGGTGGAAGTACAATTACAGGCTGAGAAGAGTGGTCTGAAGGAAAGAAATATGGTTTTATGAGAACATAAAAGAAATGACCCTGATGTAGCCTTAGGAGTGGGTGTCAGGATAGACTTTCCAAGAAAGTATAGTTTGGGCTGAGAGCTGAAGGTTGCCCAGGACTTGGCTGGATGAGGAGTTGGAGTGGGGAAGGGGAACGCTCTCCAAATTGGGGGACCAGCATGTGCAAAGGTCCTGTTGTAGGAGGCAGCTTGGCAGGTTCAAGGAACTGAGAGACCACAGTGGCTGGGGGTGGGGATGGGGAGGTGTTGGAGAGCAAGGAGAAGAGGGGTACATAGTGAGGCTGGGAACAAACCCCGCGGAGCCCTGTCAGCCTTGTTAATGATTTTGGTCTTTAACCTAAGATTGCTAAGATGCCATGAAAGGGTTTTAAACAGTGGGTTGATGGGGGCAGAGTTATGTTTGGAAAAGTTTATTCTGCTGCTGCTGTCTGGAGAATGAACAAGACTGAAATCAGGGAGACCAATCAGAAGGCTGTTGGAAGAGTGCAGAAGGTAGATACGGTGTCTTGGACTAGGGTGATAGTAGTGGAACCAGAGAAAAATGGGTGGAGTTAAGAAAACGTTAGGAAGTAAATTGCTGGGTTGTGGTGGTTGGTTAAGAGACAGGGAAGAATCGAGGGCGAGACTATGGAGGAGCATCCGTTTAGGGGATGTGATAATGAGTTTGCTTTGAACCTGAAAGTGGAGCTGTGGAGTAGGCAGCTGATCAGGAGCTCAGACCCTCTGAGATGGGAGTGGTCACTGGGAGTTCTCAAGGCTCACCACATCACTTCACCTTCAGGATCTGCTCCAGCCATCTTTGGCCAACCTTTGTCCCGTCCCACTGCTTCCCTTGTTCCAGCATTCATTCCACCAAACCAAACCCCCCACCCTGAATTTGTCCATTTCCTTCTCTTGTCATTCCAAAAGGGACGGAGACCAACTCAGACTTGCTCCCAGTTGGAGGGGGCCTACTGCAGGGGTCTTCAAACTTTCTGCTTAAAATCCCCCATAAAAGGATTTTGTAAAACCATTTACCCTCTCACACATTTTTAAGTTTACATCTACATTTTTTATCATACGTCTGCCAAAGATGCAATTTCCAGTACATTGTAAACATTGATATTTTTAAGTAAAACGATTACATCACTGTTTTAAATGTATCCAGTGGAATCTAAACACCATAGGAATTTGACACCCACCATCATCCATTTTAAAAACGCATGAGCACACGCTTCGTTAATAGTCAGTGTTCCTTTTTCTCCTTGAAATTTTACTTGTTTCACTTCCCCTGTGGAATTTTACCCTAATGTAATATATGTAATATGTTTTTGTGCTTAAAGCTCTGTCGTTTGTTTCCCTGTCACATTTCTCTGTAACAATTTCATATGAAGTTAAAACTTTTTAAATTTCCTGAAATCAGAAAGTTCTAAATACTAAAATTTTCTTCGTGTTTGATATATAATTATGATTATTAATAGTATGCAGGCAATCAAAACAACATAAAATATATTCTAATTTGGATAAATAATAAACATAAAAACTAAAATTATGTTGAAAATGTACGTTAGGTGGTGATGCTGGCAACTTTTCAAAGTAATTTTTTTTCATGTAAATACATTGTTCTTTTGTTTGCTTTTTGGAGTTTTTTGGGTTGTTTGTTTGAAGTATAGTTGATTTACAGTGTTTTGCCAATCTCTGCTGTACAGCAGAGTGACTCAGTTTTACACACATAGACATTCTTTTTAAAATATTCTTTTCCATTATGGTTTATCCCAGGAGATTGGATATAGTTCCCTGGGCTATACAGTAGGACCTTGCTGTTTATCCACTCTCAATGTAATAGTTTGCATCTACCAACCCCAAATTCCCAGTCCATCCCTCTCTCTCCCCGCCTCCCCCCTTGGCAACCACAAGTCTGATCTCTATGTCTGTGAGTCCATTTCTGTTTTGTAGATAGGTTCATTTGTGCCATATTTTAGATTCCACATATAAGGGATATCATATGGTGTTTGTCTTTCTCTTTCTGACTTCCTTCACTAAGTATGATAATCCCTAGTTGTATCCATGTTGCTGCAAATGGCATTATGTTGTGCTTTTTTATGGCTGAGTAATATTCCATTGTATATATGTACCACATCTTCTTTATCCATTCATCTGTTGATGGGCATTTAGGCTGTTTCCATGTTTTGGCTAAGTAATTTTTTTATTGACGTATAACATACATGCATGTATGTGACGAGGTCTGAGTGTACAGCTCAGGTTATTACAGAGGGAGCACACCCGTGCAGTTATCACCCAGGTCCAGAGATAGAATCTTGCTGGTGCCAGGTTATCTCTTCTGTTTTTTTATTTATCCATGGAAGAATACTATTTGTTGCATGAGATATGAGACAAGGATCAGTGTCGATTGTATTTCCATTTTTCATTTATATAGATGTAAACAGTGAAAAGCCCTCATTCACATAAACTAATAGATAAAAATACAAGTTTTATTAAAGCAAGGTCTACTCAGTTCTTGATCTGCTTCTGAGTTATGTACCAGAAATCACATAGTGATATATCACTAACAATTATATTTTAATTACTTCTATTAGGCCTTCCTAATGAAAAAAAGAATTGGAAACCACCCAGCTTGCAAAGAAGATTTACTACTTATTTATTAGTGTTGCTCACTTTCAATGTTCTGTGCCCTCTCGTGTGGCGGCTGGGGGAGTTATCCCTGGGGCATAAGCCCAGTTAAGATTTGGGATGGGATGAGTAAGAAGTTTGTCTTTCTTTTGTAAAGGAGGAGGGCTGTTGTGAAAGAGCAGGTGTAGCACCTCTGTCACTGGTTAGCAGACATCTGGTCCTGTCCAAAACCATTTGGCATGGACCAAATATGCTTTATGGACATTTTGGATAAGACCAAATTTCAGGGACCTCTTGACGTGGACCAAATATCTTACGGACCCAATGTCTTATGGATGTTTTGGACAGGACCAAATGTCCTGCAATTCTGTCACCCATCAGTTCTAGAAAAGGGTTTTTATGGAAGTTGAGGATCTGGAAATTGATTCTCTTAAAGCTTTGAATGTGTGTGTATAGTGCTTGGAAAGTCTTCGTGTACTCCCTGGGGTTGACATACCCCAGTTTGAAGTTCACAGAGGAACCTGTATGGCTTCAAATCAGACTAGACCAGTCACTCAAAATTTCCTAGTTCATGTTTCTAAGAGAGGGAATCTGATTGGCTCAACCTATTATTTTGAGTCAGGCCACATCATACGCTTCCGACCAGCTGGTCAGCACTGTGCACAGATGTTTCCCTGAGCAGGGACCCCAAGGAAGCAGGTAGCTGTGTACTGACACGTGTACTGCTTTTCCTTGAAACTGTTTCCGGTTCTGCTCTTCTGCTAGAAATACACTCTCCAGACTATGAGTTCCTTATCTGTTATTTTTTACCATTTTATTACATGCGTCTCTTTCCTCCTTGTACTGTAGTTATTCATGTGGCCAATTGCCTTTTCTAACTGTAAGCTCCTTGAGAGATGGCCCATGTCTTAATGATTTTCTAGCGTTGTGCCTTACACTTGGTAGATGTCTATGTCTAATAAGAATTTTTTGACCAGATGAATTGATTAATGAATGTCTTAAACTTCTTTATATCCCCTACAGGACCTAGAATAGTGCTGGGCTTTCAGTAGCAGGGTTCCAGAAGAATGGATGAATTAATCAGTGAGCAAAACAATGAATTAACGTATCAATGAACTAATGAGCCGTTGAGCAATGGCTTGAAAGTAAGAGAGTTCATATCTCACATGGGGGTCAGGATCTGCAGAATCAGTGTAAAAGAGTGACATGTATGAAACTGGCCATTTCTAATCCAGGCTCCTGTTTTGTGTTTAATTCCATAATGGGTTGTGGTAGATACAGTTGCTCATTGCAAAACATCCAAGTAAATCCTTTCCTGTCCTTTGCATCTCGTCTTGCAGGTGTGAGCAGTATCTCTTCACCACGGTGGTGTTTGGTCCGTACCTCAGCCCGGGTGAGGATGTAAAACCCCCCGCCCTGCACATGCGTGGTAGAGGCCAACAGGAACACCTGGCTCCAGCCACAGTCATGGACATGTCAGCCGTGGAGTAGTGTGGACGCTTTCTCTCTGCTTCTCAGGGTTTCAGTCCCTTCGGGTTTGTGTCACTGATCTTTTTTTATGGTTTTGTGGCTGGACGTTCACGATCAAGGCAGGCACCATGGGGGATCAGCAACTGTACAAGACCAATCACGTGGCCCACGGTGGTGAGAACCTTTTCTACCAACAGCCACCACTTGGCGTCCACGGTGGGCTGAACCACAACTATGGGAATACAGTCCCCGGGGCTGGAATGGATGCCCCTCAGGCATCACCCATCTCCCCCCACTTCCCTCAAGACACTCGGGATGGTCTGGGCTTGCCTGTCGGCTCCAAAACGCTTGGCCAAGTGGACTCCTCAAGGCAGGGAGGGTGGGCAGGCCATGCAGGGCCTGGAAACCATGTCCAGCTACGTGGCAACCTGACCAACTCGAACATGACGTGGGGGTCTCCAGCCCAGGCGGAGCCCACCGATGGCTACCAGTACACCTACTCCCAGGCCAGCGAGATCCGGACCCAAAAGCTCACCAGCGGTGTCCTGCACAAGCTAGACTCTTTCACCCAGGTGTTTGCCAACCAAAACCTGCGAATTCAGGTCAACAACATGGCCCAGGTGCTGCACACCCAGTCAGCGGTGATGGACGGAGCCCCTGAAAGCGCCCTCCGCCAGTTGCTGTCCCAGAAGCCCATGGAGACCCCAGCACCGGCTCTCCCTTCCCGCTACCAGCAGGTGCCCCAGCAGCCTCACCCTGGTTTCACTGGCGGGCTGTCCAAACCAGCTCTTCAGGTTGGGCCGCACCCAAGCCAAGGGCACCCGTATTATGACTACCAGCAGCCACTGGCCCAGATGCCAGTGCAGGGAGGACAGTCACTGCAGGCCCCCCAGATGCTGTCCCAGCACATGCAGCAGCTGCAGCAGCACCAGTATTACCCGCAGCAGCAACAGCAGCAAGCCGGGCAGCCGCGGATGTCAGTGCAAGAAATGCAGCCGCAGCAGCAGCAGCAGATTCGCCCAGCGCAGCCCCAGCAGCTGCAGCAGCGGCAGGGTTCGATGCAGATACCTCAGTATTACCAGTCCTCACCCATGATGCAGCATTTGCCAGAGTCGCGGCAGCCACAGATGCACCTGCAGCCCCCTTCTTATCACAGGGACCCCCACCAGTACACCCCGGAGCAGGCGCACGCTGTCCAGCTGATTCAGCTGGGCTCCGTGCCCCAGTACTACTACCAGGAGCCCCAGCAGCCCTACGGCCACCCCATGTACCAGCAGAGCCACCTGCCCCAGCACCAGCAGCCTGAGGACGGTCAGCCCAAGACTTATCTAAGCGACAGGCAGGCCCAGGCCATGCTGAGCTCCCACGGGGACCTGGGGCCTCCAGATACAGGAATGGGTGACCCGGCAAGCTCGGACCTGAATAGGGTCAGCAGTGCGCTCCCCCACCGGCCGCTCCTGTCCCCCAGTGGCATCCACCTCAACAACATGGGGCCTCAGCACCAGCAGCCGTCCCCCAGTGCCGTGTGGCCCCAGGTATTCTCACAGTGGCTGCTTCTCCTGGTGTCTCAGTGTGCCCATGGGCCAGCCAGAGCTGAGTCTATGCAGTGCCCAGTCCGCTCTCCAAACCCCTCCAACACTTCTGTTCTTTATTTATTCCACAAACGTTAACCAGATGCTGTGGAATACAAAAGCAATTTTGACTCAGTCCTTTGCCCATAGAGCTTACAGTCTCACTAAGGAGATGGCCAATACACCATATCAGGTCCTGAATGATGCATGTAACGGTCAAGGCCTGATCAGGTGCCCAGGGACCACCACCGTGTCTGGTGCCCCTTAAGTCTGTATCCTTAGGGAATTTCCTATGAAATCGTTCCCCCTTTGGGAGGGAGACCACATTATGATAGCATTTCTCAAAGTCTAATGCCCAGAATAGGAGTTCCGTAGAATGTTGAATGGATATTGCTGGGAGGAGGGGAATGGGTTCTCTGGATAAACGAATTTGTGGTTTCTTAAAGTGAAACAGGGTGCAGTGCTGCTGGGCTTCTCAGAGGCTTTAATATGCTCATGTGCACTGCACATCTCCCCAAGGGGATACCTTGTGTAGTTGCAGAGGTGAAAACCTTAGCTGCCCAGAGGATCCAGGCAGGTAAAGTCAATAAGCAAAACGGCCTGGGATGAGATAATAAGGACTGTGTGGGCTAGAGAGCAGATGTCCCATCTAATGACATTCTTAGGATTTTTTAAAACAGTCCAGCCAAGCAAACCATGTCTGCAGGCCAGATTCAGCCTGAGGGTGACGGTCATTAACCCTTGATTATTTCCAAAATGTATTTGATCACAAACTACCTACTGTGTCCTGGGCACCGTTCAGGCCTTGGCGTGTCCCAATTGCTACACTCAAGTGACAACAGGGTTGGGGGAGGAGGGCACCTTGAATAGGATTGGGGTAGATGGAGAGAGGGCTCCGATGAAGGTTGAAGACTAGGCATGAAGTCCCCTTGACGCTGTTTTGTTTAGGACTCAGGCCTGTAGTAACTGAGAGACTTTGTGAATATAAGAATAAGATGACATGGCCAAAGCTGAGGTCTCCCAGCGTGAGGCTGTGTCGTCCAGCCCTCCATTCGGGAATGGAGCCTGTCTGTGTACAGAGTTGGTGGAGAGGGAGAACAGGAAGGAAGGAGGTGGGGGATTGAGTCCCGGTGGGCTTGTGGCTGGCGGGGCTCCGTGAGGGGGCGTGGCCCCAAGCCAGGAAACATCAGGGGAAAGAAGTCTGGAAGCCTCAGGTGTGGAAGGGCAAGGGCTTGCGTATCTGTGAGCCCGGTCAGCGTGAGGCAGAGAGCAGAAAGAATCCTAGAAGTGTGCAGGCCCTGGGGTTCCCACTGCTCAAGGACTCCTCCCATCAGAAACACATTTGTTTTTTTTCTTCTTTCTTCCGGTGTCCTGCATGGCTCAAAACAGATGCACCTACCTGATGGCAGAGCCCAGCCAGGGTCCCCTGACTCAAGGTAGGATGGATGCATGGAGGCTTGTTGGCATTTTGGGAGACTGGAAGGTTTCCCTGAATTGTCTCATGATTCATTTCCAAATTCAAAGTCAATTCCTCAAAGAAATTTATAAGAATAATAATAGCAGCTATTGTTTTTGAGTGCTTATTATTACTCTATATCATATGTAATAAAAGTAGCTCAATGAGGGTTGGTATGATTGCCATGTGCCTAGCACATAGTAAGCACTCAACCACTGTTAACTATTATTATCATTATTATTTTACAAATGAGAAAACTGAGGCTCAGAGAGCTTAAGGTTGCACATCAAGAAAGTAGGGATGCTGGGATGGACTCCAAAGCCCATGTTCTGCCCTCTGTCCATTCAGTGAGTATTTATTTAGTACCTACTGTGTGCTAGGCATGGAACTAAGCTATGAGGATGCCCCAGTGAATAGTACAGTCTTGTTTCCTCCCCTCATGGGTTTGGTAAATGAAGACTTAGCCAGAACCTTACAAACTAAGACATGCAACCTGGAGGCTGAACCAGAAGACCGAGACCCATGTCTCTAAGGGAAGACTTCTGGAAGAGGAGAGCTGAAGCTGATTCTAGAAGGGTCATAAGCCAGAGGTGGGAAAAAACCCAGCATCTGAAGGCCTGGAATGAAGAAAGACGTTTAGTTCAACTCTTGCATGATCTTGAGCACGCCCTTTCCTACTCTTGAGCCTCAGTTTTCCATCTGCAAATTGGGCTTAGTTCTCTGAAGGGAATTGGGGTGATACAAGTAGGGCCATGGCCATGGGAGCTCTGGATGAATGAAATGGGTTAATTGTGGGGTGTGAGGTCTTGTGATGAGTCACTGTTTCCCTTCATCAACGTGTGTGTCCTCTCCACTTGGTCCTACCCTGGAGCAGTGGCCAACCAAAAGGAGTGTTTGGGGAGCAGTTTGATGCCAAGAACAAGCTGACATGCTCCATCTGCCTGAAGGAGTTCAAGAGTCTGCCTGCCCTGAACGGCCACATGCGGTCCCATGGGGGGATGAGGGCCTCCCCCAGCCTCAAACAGGTGAGCAGGAGTCAGCCCCCCAGTCCTTCCCAGGCCATGTGCTGCTTGCTTTGCTTTGCTGCCATCAGAGAGTGATGTGAGCCCCACTCGGGGAACCTGAGGAGGCATAGTCGTTCCCTAACGGAAGTACTCAAGTTTTGACGCTGGGAGCCAGCCAGGTCACACAGTCTTTGCTTCCACTGGCTTCATGAACAAGAGTCCAGAACTGAGGTGGTAGAAATCCTTTTAGGGGATCCCAGCCTCTCCAGCTCCTGGAGAAGACAGCAAAGAAAACATGTAGATGCAATATTGTTTTTAACTTCTGCTGCTTGAAGTACTCAAGACCAGGGTCCCTTGGGCCTTCCAGATCCATAGTCAATGGCCAGGGAAAGCTAGTGTGACCATCGGGCTCCCAGCCAGCATTTTCTGTTCACCAGGGCACTAGTGGTAGACTCGAGCATCCGAAGACCTTTAAATGCCCTTAGGATTATCCAGGTAGGATACCCTTGTGGTGAACTACCCATGCAGTTTTAGAGTTAGATTAAAATTCAAAGAACTTTCTCAATTCTTTGAATGCTGTTAATCTTAATTTAAGTCTATGGGATTAACTCTCTGTTCACCAAAAACTTTGATGTGACCCAGGTCACTCCGTCTCCCAACCATGCCAGTTAAAAGAGCTTTTCCTCCATTTGACAGATGAGTAAACTGAGGCCCATAGAATTAAAAGGTCCTGCATAAGAGCTTATGTGGTTTTTTTTTTTTTTTTGGCCTGATTATAAGTCCATGTCCTTTTCTTTAAAAGCAATGACAGCCACACAAAAATTTTTCTTCACTATTTGCTTTAATATACAAGTGATACACGGTCAAGAATTTTTAATGTAGAAAATCAAGTGCCTTGTCCATTGCCGACGGGCATCACTGGAGCCGAGGGACTCAGGCTGGCAGGAAGGAAACCACCCTGCAGCGGTTCTCTGTCACCCACGCATGATGTCCAGGAACATTTCAGGAAGAGCAAAGTGCATCCCCCACCCCCCCCATGAGAGCTGCTCTCAGCCCAGGATCAAAGCCTTTATTGTCTGTGTAGGAGGAAGGAGAGAAGGCCCCGGCGCCTCCGCCTCAGCCGCCACTGCCGCCTCCGCCTCCGCCACCACCGCAGCTCCCACCCGAGGCGGAAAGCCTCACGCCTATGGTCATGCCCGTGTCTGTCCCTGTCAAGCTTCTCCCGCCCAAGCCCAGCTCTCAGGGCTTCGCCAACAGCGTCGCTGCCGCCCCCTCAGCCAGAGACAAGCCAGCCAGCTCGATGTCGGACGACGAGATGCCCGTGCTCGTGAGGATGACCCTCTCTCCCCCACACTCACCCCAAGGGGCTGCCCCCCACCCGCCTGCTGTGAGTTGCTGCTCTGCCCTGCCTGCCTGGGGTGGGGACATCCCTTTGCTTTCTTGGAGATGGGGACAGCTCTGCCAGGGCCACTGGCCTGAGCTCAGACGTGGCTTGGCCTCTCCGCGCTGAGCCCCCCGCGGCCACCTTGGGAATCCCATCCGTGTCCGCACTGCGTGCCACCCAGTAAACACCTGGCACTCTACCAGGCTAATGGTCTGGGTTAGATTCTGAGAGACCCGAAGATGTTCCTAGATTAAACAGAGGTGATAACTCAGCTGGTGATCACAGTTATTAAAATATGGAAGTACTGTCCCAGATAATAAATAGCTACTGCCCAGGGTCCTGGCCCCTCCCCCAGGATCTCCAGACCTCCCCAAATCCAGCAACCAAAGAGGCAACCCCTGGCACAGCAGGTCCTCCAGGCAGTAGCGCTGGCATCCATTCTGATGGTCAGTCAGCCTTACCAGATGCTTAATATTTTCAGTATCACTCCTGTGTAAATAAATACCCTCAGAGGACCGGATTCATTAAGATTCGCAAAGTAATTCCCCTGAGACACCCGACCCCCAGTCTCAAGAAAGCAAAGAGATTTGTGTTTCTTATTCACTGTTCTTCTCTTTCTCAAGTTCCGAGTGCTTCACCCAAGCAGCTTAGCTTGGCTCTGGGACAGAGATCTCTCTCACTCTCCTTCCCTCTCTCTCCCTCGCTCTCTCTCTCTGTCTCTGTCTCTCTCTCTCCCTCTCCCCCTCTCTCCCTCCCTCCTCCCCTCCCCAGGGGAGTCTGTAACCCATGTGATTCACTACATCAGATTTGTCCCCTTCCCACAGAGTAGTGTGCTGAGTCACATTTGTCCTCACAGAATAGGTAGCTGCTGGGATTCCAGGAGGCACGAGTGGGGTTGGGCCAGAATAGGGATAGGCAGGATAATTAAGAGAACTAGAAAAATCCAGAAAGAGCCTTTTTGGTTTTCTATGTAATATCAGGGCTCAGAAGAGGAAAGACAGATGGAGAACCTCTGGAGGTGAGGATTCTCATCAGCTGGCAGGTCTTGGGGGCCAGCAACAGGCAGAGAGATGAAATGACACAGCCAAGCCCCCTCTTTGCCCAGGGAAGTTCCTCATTTGGTGGGAGGGATGCTGTTTCTACCCTTTGGAAACTCTCAGCCTGAAGCTGGAGAAAGTAAGGTTGTAGTCACACAGGGGTCAGAGCCCCAGGCAGCAGCCCCGCCCAAATTCAAGACAGAGCAAGGCAGCAATGCCCTGCGTGTGGCTGGTGGGGAATATACCTGGGGATCTAAGGTCATTAGGGACTGGGAAGAGGCAAGGGAAGTTTGATGTGAGTTTGCTTAGAAGACCATCACGAGGGGAGTTCCAAGTAGGGTTCTGAAGGCAGAGGTGAACTTGGTTTTGTGGGAAGGGTGAGAGAGATACTGTGAGGAGATAAGCTGAAATGGAAGCATGTAGGTAGGACTTGAGTAAGTGTGAGCAAGGTCCTGACACTTAATATAAAGAAATCAAAATGTCCAAGTAGGAGCCCTGTGTTTTAGTCCCCACTCCGCTCCTAGCCATCTGGGATGCAGACAGCTGAGACCCTTCCCCTCTCAGAACTTCAGTTTCTCCCTGATCTGGGGTTGGGGGGCAGGGGTGGTGTTGGCCTCCTCAGTGACTGTCACCTCTCTGGGGAGCTTTTAAAACCTCTCACCGCTTGGCCCTGTCTCCAGCTTGGCTGGAACTCTGTAAATGCTTCCTCCCAAGTGACATCCAGGTCTGATATTCCGGGGGCCTTCCCTGGCCCAGGGTCTCAGAGCCTTGCCTGGAGGATTGGAAAGTCCCAGTTTAGAGCTGTTGTAACAGAACCCAGAGGCTCAAGTAGAGAACGCCCGAAAGGGACCTTTGGCCCTGTGATCAGAGGTCTGGATTCCAGTGCAGGGTTGAAGTCACTCAGGGTCCTCAGGTGACCCCATCAGTTACCCAAGAACCGGGTGTGAAGTGTCAGGATTGCTCCCCAAGTTGGGGGGCACGTGCACCTTCTTCCCATTCCTCAGCCCCCTCTCTCCACCTCAGCCTCAGGTGGTGAGGAGCCCTCTGGTGGGGAAAGAAAGCAGGTTGGGGCTCTCTGACCTAAGGAGAGCCCCCTGGGGGCCTGGAGGACCCCGCTGACCCTTCCCCTTTCCTCACCTTTCTGCTTCCCTAGACTCCCCTCCTAGGGGCCGGGACGGCACCCCAGAAGCCGATGAAGCTGAGGGAGAGACAGGAGGGGCAGCCTGAAGTGCTGAAGGCAGCAGAAGGGGCCCTGAGGGAGAGGAGCCCAGAGCTGAGGGGTGACTGGGGCAGGTCACATGGCCTGGAGGAGGCTGGTCACATGACCATGGCCAACCCTTCCCATCACCCCCTGCTGCCTCCTACTCAGGCGCCACCCTGGGCACAGGGATTGCCAGGGACCACAGCTGTGACAAGCACTGGCCTGCAGGGCCTGGGAGGGGACCACAGACTGCCCAGAACTTTTCTGCAGGTATCCTCACAGCCCCTCCCAACCGCACGGCTGCCGCTCCAGCCACACCCAGCTCTCGGTTTTTCTGGGCTGATGCTGGCACACAACCAAGTCTGTTTGTGTTTGGCTTTGGCATGCCCTGCTTATCTCTTTCCGTGCGTGTGTTTACTTATTAGTATATCTGTATCCATGTGGCAGATCTTCCTTCCAGAAGATGCTTGGTTCTGCTGGAATAAAATAAACTAACACTGCTGACAGGAAACCAACCTATGAGAAGGGTTTGCCACAGATAAGCCACCAGTGCTGGGAGCAGTAATGAGGGGTGGGGAGGGGGGGCGGTTCACCAGATCCACTTCTAGGAGAGCACTTGAGACGGGCCTCAAAGATCCGGGATGGCTCTCCTCAACCCTAAGGTTACCTTGAAGAAGAGCCCAGTGTGGGTCACTGGCCCTGGGAGCCTTGGCCAAGGCCTGACCCCCTCTTCCTGCCCCACAGCCTCTGCCCAGCTTCCCTGAATAGATTCTTCTGTCGCCTTCTCAGAACATGTGTTATCTGTCCCCGATGTCTGTCCCCGGGGAGCAGTGGAGAATTAAAGGGCCCACTCAGCTGGATTCCACTCACCAGATGGGAATGCAGTGATAAGCAATAAAGAATGTGAATTTTTTCTTTCTTGCCCACCCACTATTCCTACCACCCCCATCCCTCTCCAGACATGAGGGATTTCCTCCAAAACCAAAGTTTTCTCCCTAATCAAGCCACCAGATCTCGCCTCGTCTGAGGTGGATGTGGCCGTTTCTGAAGGCGGAGGATGCTGGGGTCAGACAAGTGGAAGGGAGGAGGGGTCCCCGTTAGGACAGCAGTCCCCCTTCCCTCAACCTGTGGAAAGGGCCTGTGGGAAAAGCCCAAGTATTTGAATCGGATCATTCTTCCCCTTGTAGGAAATTCCCAAGAAGCATCAGCCAGGCTTGGCCAAAGCTGAGGAAGCCCTCAAGACCGCGCCGGAGAAGAAGAAGTTCCGGCACCGGCCGGAACCGCTCTTCATCCCGCCGCCGCCCTCCTACACCCCCAGCCTTGCCGCCTCACACTCCGGCGCTACCCTGTACCAGAGCCAGCTGCGCTCCCCGCGCGTCCTGGGCGACCACCTGCTCCTCGACCCCTCCCACGAGCTGCCCCCCTACACGCCCCCGCCCATGCTCAGCCCGGTGCGCCAGGGTTCGGGGCTCTTCAGCAACGTGCTCATCTCCGGCCATGGCGCCGGTGCGCATCCGCAGCTGCCCCTCACGCCCCTGACGCCCACGCCTCGCGTGCTGCTCTGCCGCCCCAGTGAGTCGCCCCTGTCCCCGCCTCCGCAACCTCGGGGGGCGGCACCCCGACTGTGCCGGGTGCTGCCCCAGGAGGCCTCCCATTCTGTCTCGTTTTCCACAGACCTTGGCGGTGGCTCGACTCTGTGTACCAGGCAGTGGGCTAGGTGCTAGAAAGAATACTTCTCAGGGGAAACACAGTCTAGCCGCGGAGAGTAACGCGTAGAGCGATAATCAGAGTTTCTTTGGGATAAGGAAAAACAGTTGAAGTGTGCTGTGGATAACCGTGTAAGACACCCAAAATAAATGTACTAAGTAGATGTACAAATGGGATTATATGCAAGGCCGCACCTTCACATTTTAGCATGCTGTGTAAAGATCAAGCAGGAGGGCTGCTCTGGTGGCGCAGTGCTTAAGAATCCGCCTGCCAATGTAGGGGACACGGGTTCGAGCCGAGGTCCGGGAAGATCCCACACGCCGCGGAGCGCCTAAGCCCGTGCGCTACAACTACTGAGCCTGTGCTCTAGAGCCTGCGACCCACAACTGCTGAGCCCGTGTGCCACAACTACTGAAGCCCGCGGGCCTAGAGCCCGTGCTCCGCAACAAGAGAAGCCACCGCCTGCGCACTTCATCGAAGAATGGCCCCCGCTCACCGCAATTAGGAAAGCCCATGCACCGCAGGGAAGATCCAATGCAGCTAAAAATAAAAATAAATATATAATAAATTTATTTAAAAAAAAAAAAAGATCAAGCAGGAGAGGCCTGTAGCCAGGATCACTTTCTGGAGCAAGAATAGTTTCATAGAAATAAGACAAATTAATAGGGGAATTCCCTAGTGGCCTATCGCTTAGGACTCCACACTTTCACTGCAGAGGGCCTGGGTTCAATCCCCGGTCGAGGAACTAGGCTCCCACGGGCCCTGTGCACACAGCCAAAAATTATTTTTAAATAATTTTAAAAATAAATAAATAAAAGCTTAGCAGACCAGAGTGGGGCAGCTGGCCGCTCCTTACCCTGTGTGAGAAGTGGAGAAATGCTAAGCCACGTTGCTCCACATTCCATCCAACTCCTCAGAGACTGCTGGGGTAACTCCGGCATGGGTTGGGTAGGAGAGGGGCCCTGTCATGACTGTTTAGGTAACTGCTCATTTAGTTTCTTCAGTACCCTTCTCTGTTGACCAGTGACCCCTGGTTTTTGTGCTTCAGATAGCATCGATGGCAGCAACGTGACAGTCACCCCAGGGCCTGGAGAGCAGACCGTTGATGTCGAACCGTAAGGAAAAGCCAATTATTCTTTAGAACAGAAGGCTCAGCCTAGAAAAGACATGGGGAGCTCTGAGAAGTGTAGCTAGTGCTTCTGGCATCAGAGTGGCCACTGGGCAAGAAGTTGTAGAAAATGTAGGATCGTGGTATTTCTCAAGTACTGTTGTTTCCCTGTAACTGCCAGTATTTCAAGGCTTTTTCTAAAGACTAAACACATTAAAAGCAAGGACCCTGTGTTTGGAGAACCAGGCGTCCCCATCTGTGACTCCATGAGCCAGTTTGGTTGGGGCCACATGCCTTCACATCCCCAATGACATTGAGACATCTGTCTCAGGGTGCCTATCTCTCCACGAGGCTCCATCCAAATGCCCTTGATCCCCCAACCCCTCCCTAAGATTCTTGGCTGATCCTCCAAGTGGCCTTGTTGAGTACTTGAGTTGGGGGGTATAATGGAAGAGAAAGCTGGTTATTTTCATGGATAAGCACAGAAGAGGCCAGATGGTAGAGTGGTGAGTAGATTGAGTCAAGAATCGGGAAACCTGGTTCCAGCACCATTTTGTTATTTGATCTTGATCAAGTTAACCTTTCTAAGCTTTAGTTAACTCATCTATTGAGTAGGAATAATTATCACCGCCTTGCTTACATCACAGGTCTTGGTGAGGTTCAGATGGGATCATTTATGTGAAAGTGGTCTGAAAGGGCTAAAAAATGGAATAAGCACTTTGCATTTGTCCCATTGGGTTAAGTGGTACCCTCAGCCGTGCTCTGGGCAGCTGTTCCCTTGGAATTAGGACCCTCCCTCTCCCAGTTATAGGGAGCTTTGAAGCCCCAGGCAGGCTTCTCCCTTGCTCCCCACAGCATCTCTCCCCAATCTTAAAGCTGTTCCTTATCCCAGTGGAAAGGCCATGCCTGGAATCTTCAGATCACACTGTGAGGAAATGCCCCTGCATTCTTCTTGCAGAAGGAACTGGTTTCCTTCTTTTTCAAGTCCCTGACAGTTGCCCTTGGTCTCAAATTGAAGACCACACTGTTGTTTTTCTTCTTGTGATTAAAGACGCATCAACATTGGCTTGAGATTCCAAGCGGAGATCCCAGAACTCCAGGATGTCTCTGCCCTGGCCCAGGACACACACAAGGCCACACTGGTATGGAAGCCCTGGCCAGAGCTGGAAAACCACGACTTCCAGCAAAGAGGTATTGGCAGCACGGGAAGAACTGGGCAGGAAGGGCTGGATTCTCTCCCCGGGGCCTCTGGCTCCAGGATCAGTTTGTCTTCCCGGTGACCCTGAGCTCTCTCTGATGCAGTGGCCTCTCTTTGTTCCCAACAGTGGAGAATCTCCTGAATTTGTGCTGTTCAAGTGCGTTGCCAGGTGGAGGGACCAATTCTGAATTTGCTTTGCACTCTCTCTTCGAGGCCAAAGGTGATGTGATGGTAAGGAACTGTGAAAAGGAGGCTTCCCAGTTCATATGCTTCATGTCGGAATTCTGAAAAGTATTTTACCAAGTTTCTGTGTTGTTTCATGCCCCCCACAACCAACTCTTAAGATGATGACCAGTTGGTGTGCCTCCCATGTTCCTTATCTCAAAGAGTAGGCCAGGATTTGAAAGCCTGCAGAAAACCTCCAGCTGGATTTCTGTTTACACATCTGTTCCTAAGTAATAATGATGGCAACATCTGTTTTGGGAAACTAGAATTTCTTTTCAGCAGTCTTGTAATTCACATCAGGAAACAGGTCTGCAGTGATGGAAGTAGAAGGCCTTCCCGAAGCAAGACTTGGCCTAAAATAGCCTGTCATACTCTGCTCGTCTTTCCTCCCTACCTGGAAATCAGCCACAGTTTGACGTTCATAGAACCGTTTGCTCCCCTAACCAAAGTGAAATGTTCGCTGTGCACCATCTGGTGTCATTCTTCCACTTTTGGCACAGTTCCCTGGCATCCCCAAACCAGAACTTTGGTGCCCTTTTCCCAGAATCAGAGCTGACCATTTGCCTGCTCAACCTGGACCCCTGGCTGGAGCACTTCGTCACTAGCCTCAGCTTCCCCTTTAGTAAATACATGATTCTTATACCAGAGCTAACCTCCTGCTTTTTTGATTTTATGAAAATGTGAAAGTAAACAAATGTCCCAATACTACCATCTCATGAGATTACTGATACCCTTCAAGGGTTCTCTAGGACATTGGAGAACTCTCCTTGACCTTTTAAGATCAGTGCTGCAGAGCCGTGCTTCTCAAACTGTTAACGTGCACGCACATCACCTAGGGAGTCTTGTTAAAATGCAGGCTCTTATTCAGCCATTCTGGAGGTGGGGCCCAGGGTGCTGCATTTCTAACCTGCTCCCAGGAGATACCCGTGCTGCTGGCCCATGGACGACACTTGGAGTAGCAAGATTTGGGATCCCCAAACCATCCACAGCTCAACTCCACCTGCACCACTTTTTTAACAAAGTCAGTGAGGCTGAAGGACGTAGGTTTGAAAGGGTTATTTAGCAAGGCTCCGTGGAAGGACAATGTGTAGCACAGTTGTTACTAATACAGCTGTTGATGTTCAGTTGTAATGAAACATGTGATTTTTCTGCAAAAAACAGTTCCAAATCACCCACTCATTTCCTCAGAGACTCAGCCTCCAAACAGAGGAGGCTCCACCATACCTCTGAAGCTGGGGCCCTCACCAAGGAAGGAGTGGGGTTTTGGCTGCCACTTGTGTTTTTCTGACAAGACCAGCTGGCTGCAGGCATGGGCGGAGGAGGTATTAGAATGACGAGTCCTGTTGGGTGCTGACCAGAAGGAAGACCCCCAAATCGGGGAGTCTCCTCTGATTTTCCTTCCAGCCCCCCCAACCCCGGGCCCTGCAATGCTGGCTCGTTTTCCCTGTTAGGCAGATGGTCTTCTGAGGCCACAAGCCCCGTGACTGACTCTCGCCTTTTCTCTCCCATGGGTCTGCAGGCTGCTCTGGAAATGCTGCTGCTGCGGAAGCCAGTCAGGTTAAAATGTCACCCTTTAGCAAATTACCACTATGCCGGTAGGTTGCCCGGAGCCCTGTGCCCCCCTTGCTTCCTGAGAGCGGGCTGTCTGCGTGTTGGTTGTGTCCCCTTTTAATAACAGATAGCACCCGTTCTGTCCTCAGCGCCGCTTGTGCTCTCAAGGCCTCTGGGGTGTAGGTGGTGGGGCAGCTGTGTCCGCTGGCTGGTCTCTGTTGGGCATTTGTCTGTCTGGGCTCCTGCCCCTCATGGGTGTGCCAAGAGCTGGGCGACAGGGGACAAGGCCCGCACGTACAGCAGTGAGATCGGTGCACGCGGAGGAAGAGCCACAGAGGGTAGACCACAGAGGCAACAGCACGCAGCGGCCCCTGCGCTTTGGGATCAGTAGACGTGGGTTCACATCTTGCCTACACCCCGTGGCCTTCTGCAGCCTTGGTTTCCTCACCTGTAAAATGGGGCTCATACTCCATCCCTTGCAGGATTTTGTGACAGTTGGAGAGAGTATATGGAACCCAATGCCTGGCACAGTCTAGTAGCTTTATTATTCATTGGTTGAACAATTAGTGAGCACTTCGTATGTACGGGAAACTGTGCTGAGCACTAAGATGAGGAAGTGACGGTGACAGATGTAGATAGGGTCCTGTCCTGTGCAGTTTGGAGTCTGAGGAGTAGGCAGTTACTAAATGACAGATCACTAATGGCAGGAGAAAGACGTGTACATGCACATGTATACGTGTGCATACACAGATACATGTACACGTACACATACACGTACATATACATACGAGTCTCTCTTAGGAGGGGGTGGATTAACAATGGCATCACCCATACGAGGGAAGGAGGACACACCTTGGAGAGTTGAATGTAGTGAGAATCGTGAAGAGAGAATGAAACAGGCTGGGGAGCCTGCGGGGACAATGAAGTTGAAGTCAACGTTTGTATTTCCGTTAACTAGTAGCCCTGTCCGTTCTGGGGGTCTCCACGAACCTGCCTGGGTTCTCTGTTTCAGAGAGGGCTGGCTCCTCCAATGCCCCTTGGTTGTTAATCATTTGAAGGTGTCCCTGGTGCCTGAGGGGACCCTGCCTAGATGGGTGCTAAGTACTTCAGTGGCCTTGGGGACCCAGTAAATACCTTTTCCAGTCCTCGGTCCAGGCGGCCAGATGTGGCCTCAGGTGAGGGCTGTTCTGCAGGTTCCGGCGTGTTCTCAGGGGCTCCCTGTGACCCCACCACCGTCTGCCTTGCAGAACGGGCTCCTCTCCCGAGTTGGCCCTCTTGCCTGTCATCACAGGGTGGAAAGGCCTCAGAAGCCACTCACCTGAGCACAGCAAGCCCGGGATGCCTGCCTGTGGATCGCTCCCGGCACACAGGCTGCTGCTGGCACTAGGCAAGCACAGAATGGACACATTGGATAAGAAATCCATCACGTAACCCCGTGGCCTCAAGGAGCCAGTTTCTTAATATTGTCTCCATCATTTCCTGCTTGGTGTCTGCCCCAAGTGTGGGTAGAAGATGTGGGAGTTCTCTCTAATCTGCCATGGAAACAATTCAATCCTCTTAATTCCCAGCGTCATCTGCTGCCCATTAAACCCTGACGGGCCGTCCAGCCTCCTGGAGCCTGGGTCAGGCTTCTCTGCTTAGCGGGGAGACTTCCCTAGCATCTGCTGTGGCTGCCCTCGGCCCCCGGGGTGACTGGGGTGGCCGGCGCCTCTGGGCTGCTCAGCTCCAGCTGTGAGCAGCCTCGTCTGGTCCCCAAATCCCCTCCAGTTCTTCCCAACATGCCAAGCAGGTATTGTGATCTTTTTAGTGTGTGTCATGACATAAAAAAGATGGGAAAGCTATGGGCTAGAAACCACTTCCACCCCAAACAACACCAAACAACAACCTTAAAATAGTACTAAAAGCTTTGAAACTAGAAGGCCCTAAACTCTGCTAAAATTCATTGATCTTTGGGGGTTGGGTGTTCCTGGGAAATCCTTTGCCCATCCCTTGCACCCTTCCCCTACAAGCAGACCAGGAAGCACTCTTGTTGCTTCCAGAATCCTTTTGACCCTTGGAGACAAGAGAGGTGGGGCTGTCAGGTGTGAAGGGTTGGTGTCCCATTAGCTGTGTGTCCCCAAGAAAAGGGTGCTCGCCCAGGTCTGCCAGTCATCTGTCTTCTCCAGGAAGTGATCACAGACTGGGCCCCAGAGAATCTTCTAGAATTATGAGCACAAAGGACAAAGGTCACAGATCTCTGAAGTCTGGCCTGACTCCATCCCCTTGGCAGTTCCCTTCCAGACCACAGAGGAGGCCACAGAGTCTACCCCCGTCACGTGTCCCAGCTACCAGCCGCGACCCCCTTCTGCCCTCCTTTTCACTGCCCCACCCTCTGACTGGTTCCGGGTGTCTGTGAATCCCACCCCCGTGGCCCCATCCTGCCTTGGCCTTTGTGCCAAGCCCTGCTGGGTTGCTCTCCAGCAGGACTGTCAGCTCAGGTCCAGCCTCGCCGGGACACTGTCTTCTGAAATCTCCTTTGCTTCCAGCTCTGCGGCTGTGGCCAGTGTCACTCCCACCCGACTCCGGCCCTGGAATTGCACCCCAGGCTCCCAGTTGTCTAGAGAGAGGTCAGACCTCCCCAGCCTGTGCCCTGGAGGGAAGGTGGCAAGATTGGGTTCAGGGGTGCAGACTGTGAATTGGGGGGAGACAGAGACAGGAGCCTGTGAAAATCACTTCCCTCCTGACCTGCCCTTCCACCCCATCCCATCCCATCCCATCCCATCCCATCCCAAGCAGTTCAGTGAGAAAAAGAAAGAGCGACCAGTGCTGGGGCCCAGGACAGACATCAGTGTAGGTGGGCAGCTTGCCCAGATCTGGGGGCAGCTTGGCAAGCCCAGAAGAGCCCTGTTAAGATCCTCAGAGGAAGGGGGCAGTCGCAGTGGCCCCCAGGCTCTCTAATTCACACCAAGGTGCCCGGTCCAGCCCTCTCTCCGCACCCTCCGCCCATGAGCGGCAGCGGTTGTTTGCAGTGGCTCCCGGTCAGCCGTTGGGTTGGGTGGGGAAGGCTTGAGCGTGGGGCTGTCAGGGTGACAGGGATGCCTGGCTGTGATCAGAGGGCTTCCGGCGTCCTTGGTTTTTCCGTTGAGCCGGTCGTTCCTGCAGATGGGCGTGGAGTGGAGGGGTGTCACACCTGGCCCTGGGAGCCTTGGCAAGGGTTCAGCGGAGGCTACTATGGGCCCCCCACCACAGCCCAAGCGCTCACTGGGTCCTGAGCCCTGACCTGACTCCGGAGATGGGAGAGAGCTGAAGGGAATATACCCGTGCAGTCGGGGGGAGGCCTGGTCTCTGTCTTGGAAGCTGCCCCAGTTTGGTGAAGAGACAGAATTACGTTCTCCAGAGACTCCTTTGCAAGAAGCGCAGCTGTGAAGTCATCTCACAGGCATTCTTAGCCCATGTCGCTAGCTGGGGAGGGATCCCCTGAAGGGCAGGGACGGAGTTAATACTCACTCTGCTGCTTTGCCTGACACGGCACTTGTGGAGAAGAGGCTTAGTGGACAAGCTCAGGTTCTGGATGCAGATCAAGGCCTCCCTGCCTTTGGCCTCGGGAGGGAACTTTGGTATTACCCAGTTCTCCTGCACCCCTAAAAAAATTACTCAGCCTTCACCCATCATGGAAAACCTTTCACGGAAATGAAGATCTGGTGTAAAAACAGGTCCTCCTTTTTCTACAATGAACGTGTCTTTCTTATGTAACTGCTATAACAACAGCATCAAGAACAGTTTTTAAAAGCTTGAAAGGAAGACAGAAAGGCCCTCTTTAAAACATACTGTGCCCAAACTTTCTCTCACCCCTCCATGTCTCTTTTTAATTGCCTGCATTCGCTATAGATTGCCCCAAATTTCGCCACCATCCGGAGCCTGTTTCCCAGCAACCGAAGCTCAGAACATTTTTCCTCTGGATACTGTTCCAGCACCAGTTTCCTCCAGTTAATTAGGCTCTTTGTAATTAGCCTTAATCGTCTTGTTAGGGACCCCTGCTGATAATAGCCCACTAGCCAGGAATCCCTAGGGAGAATGGATGAGTGGGCGGGGGGGGGGGGAGGGGGTGTCATCAGCCCATTGACCCCAGGGACATGCTGAGTGGACAGCAGGGATCTCAGAGGGGGAGGGCAGGTGAGGAGTTGGGGCAGCCTCCTGCCTCGGTTTTGCATTTTATCCGGACTTTGTTCAAGAAATAGAATCCAAGGAGGGCTGGCTTAGAAAACCTTGTCCAAGAATGAGGAAAATGCTCCTGCCAGACAGACCCCAGGAGGAGAGACGCTGAGCCTTGTCGGGATTACAGGAGGATTTTGGGGCAGGGAGGAGAAGGCTGCAAGTTACAGGTGGCCCAGAGTAAGGCTGTGGGTGAGCACACACACGACAGGGAACGCTGCAGGAACCGGCAGGCTTCATGAGTGCCCACAGACGTCACCAGGGGACAGCGTGTGTCCCACGGCTGCAGGCTGATTTGGAATCTGCCGTCCGAGTGGCCAGATCTAAAACATTCTCTGTGCACATACTTAGGACTAAACGCTGCCAGTCACAGCATGACTGTCAGGATCCCCAAGTCACAAAAGAGGAAACTGAGACTCAGAGAAGTAAACTTGCAGGGGCCCCAGAAGGAGTGAGTGGCAGAACCAGGTTCGCAGCCTGTGGTCTCCTGATTAAAGTCACCCCTTTTATCACAGCACCGTGACTTTATTATTTGGGACAAGCGCATTCAGATACTATGTCTATATACCAGGCTTCAGCCTGGGAATTCAGCCCAAGAGCCCAGGAGTGGATTCTCAGTCCTGTGGGCGATCCCGTGATCAGGGTGCGGTGAAGATGGAGCGTGAGAACCGATGGGCTTGTCTGGCCCCGCCTCTGCCTCTCAGTTTGTGGGCACCCTTGTTGGACAGACACGCAGGCACAGCACAGTCACGTGTGCTAAAGTGCAGACCCTAGGACTACGTAGAGGAGCCATCTCTCACCGTCTGAGCACATGCTCCCCACCCCGGCCCTCAGGTGGGGGGCAGCACAGAGAGGAAAGTGCGAGGGTGCAGCCCACTTCCAATCCAGGACTGGTGGTGTGGAGTGGACACTCTGGGATTGGGAAGACTGAAGACCCCATCACAGAGCAGCAGCCCTAAAAACCACCAAAGAGTTGATGGGGAGGAGACCTCCTTCCCCCGTGAGGCTTGAGGATCCCCCATACCAGATGGTCCAGGAGGTCACTTCACCTTCTGTGGGGTTAGAGCTGGAAGGCCATCTGGGGACGTGTAGGGACATACCTCTCACAAGTAGACAGACCTGGGGACTTAACACTGCGGTTTGGGCAGTAATCAGATGACAAGCTTGGCGTGGGGTGGAAGAAAGTGTGTCCACCATAGAGGCTGGGTGCTGGCCTGAGAAGGTTGCGTGGCCCTGTGAGTGTCTCACGGGGGCTTAGAGCTGCACTCTGACTTGGGAAACGTAGGATCTGGCTGAGGGTGGAAAGGATTCTCATTCATCTAATTGGGGGTTTTCATCAGCAAAATATTCCCTAACTTCCTATGTGAGGTGCAACCCAGAGCTGCACAGACTAGACCTGCATCAGGGCAGCACAGCAACCTCCCTATATGCTTGTCCAGGGGCTCAGCTAGTGTGACATGTCCCCATCATGGTCCTCTTACACCACTGCCTCTCTGATCTCTCTTTGCTGTTTTAATGGATACCTAAAAGGAGCCGTGACTCCTCTTTGGTCTTTCAGTTGTTGGTTCAGCCTTTCTGTTTTGCTCTTTCTGTCTCTGCCTCTGGGCAATGGGAGCAAATGGGAGCTGGGACCCCCAAGCCCTTGAGTGTTGGACAGAAGTTGAGGAATGGTGATGCAAGTGCTCCAGAGCTCCAAACCGCTCCAAACCCCACCGACCTGCTCTGCTCACATCCACTCTAGCAAAGCCTCTCCAAACCTCTGGCCCCACTTCTCCCTGTTACGATGGTTTGCGCAACCAGAGATGTCCTGGTCTCCAGAACCTGTGGAAGAGGCTTCCTTCTTCCGAGGGTTAATCAGAAAGCTGCTTTCCTTCTAGAAGTAAAGAGAGAAACTCACAAACCAAAGAAATCAGGTGGTGGCCCTACTTTTATAGAGGCCTGAAGCAGCCCAGCTGTGGAGAGCATATCCTGCATCTGGAGCCAGAGCTCTTGGCTTAAGGACCCATCAGGGAGTCACACAGAGAAGGTGTTTATTTCAGAAATCTGAGCTGACATCACTGAGTCACATATTTTCTCAAGGATCCAAGGCTGCCTGCCTCCTGCCTGCCTGCCAGGCGTGGTTTCACTTGTTTGAGTGATTTGGGCTCAGCCTTTTGAGGGAAGAAGCAATTCAGGTTTTCTTACTTTAGCCCCTCCGTCAACCATAGCAAAATGGAAATCTTGGGCTTGTTCTGGTTGGAAGGAAAAATGCTATAGTTTGGGGGATTACAGCTCTGAAAAGTAGAGGCTTATCAAAAGCCCAGCCATGTACCATCCAAAGAATCAGAGATACAGGGAATTCAAAAAATTAGAATGAGGCTGAGTTTCTGCAAACCAGCCACAGTGATTGAGCCCCCAGAAATAGGACTTGCCTTGGAAATAGGCCAGTACCATTCTCTGTAAACATCTGCATATCCTGCTTTGACATGAATGTCAAGTTCAGCCAGCAAGGCAAGATGCACCAGCCCGGCACTGCAGGACCTCTTCTTCATTGGTCTGCAGATTTGTCAGGAACCGGTCCCTCTCACCTCCCGGCCTCATCTGCTTTCCCTCTGCTGGAACTCTGTAGTTGAGCCGTACTGGATTACTGCTTATTTCTTGAACACCTCCATTTCCTCATCTGTAAAATGGGTAGCAGTAATACCAATCTTACAGATTGTCTGTAGAACCAAATGACTACTATCTGTGAAGTACTTTAGAGCCTGGCACGTAGTAAGCACTTATAAGTATTAGCTTTTTTTCCCCTTGTGTCTTGCATGTAGTAAACACCTAATAAGTATCTGCCGAATGGATGAACGAATGAATGACATGTGTTCTCTCACTGCTTGCTTCTGACTTTGCACATGCCACTTTCTCTCCCCAGAATTCCCTTCCATCTCCTTCTTGCCTGACTTGCTTCTGTGTCTTTTTAAAGCCCGCTCAGGTGTTCTCTCCACCTGGAAGCCTTCCCGGCTGCCCTTACCTGAGTGTGGTGTTCCCACAGTGGGGTTCCCATCGGCACCCGACCCCTCCCTTCATCCTCGCAATCATCACCTTGAATGCAGGGCCTCCTGGTTTTCTCCCCACTAGATTGTGAACATCTTGAGGGTGAAGACTGCTGAATCCAGCACATGTGAGGATCACTTGCTACGTGAATGCTTGCGCTCATCCTAATTACATAAAAACTGTAGCTAAACTCCATTAAGCATTCCTGATTTTCCAGTTACTAAGCTAGACACTTTTTGGGCATTACCTTCTTTAACCTTCACAGAAATCTTAAGAGGTGGAGACAATCAGAATTATTCCCATTTGTAGGTAATAAAACTGAGTCTTAGGCTCAATAACTTGCCAAGGTCAAGGCCACGGCTGAGATCTGAACCCAGGTGTCAGGGCTCCTAACCATTACACTGCACTTCCTGTTCAGAAAGGAGTGTGATATGTATTCTATCACATGCTGAACAGTTGTAGTTTGTAACTTAACTAAGTGAACCAGCAACCACAAGTGAGGAGAACTGAGCTGTTTTTTATGAAATGTGTGTTTTGTTGTAGGTTCGGACAAGTGGACCTCCCTAGAAAGAAAACTGTTTAATAAAGCACTAGCCACTTACAACAAAGACTTTATTTTTGTACAGAAGATGGTAAGTATTCTTTTTCCCATTGCTCACTTGAAACCAAATTTGGGAAGTTGTACACCTAAAGATATATAGAATTATTTGGTTACTGGCTTAGGACTCTCACCAAAAGAATGTCTTCCATCTCTTGCTGGTAAAGGATGGTATTTGTTATGGATGGCTTGGCCCTGGTGTTAGGGATGTGGGGGGAGGAGAATATAGATTATTCGGATGTGGCAGTGGGGGGGGGGGGTATTCTTATCTTAATTAAAATGTGTAATTCACACATTCTGTCAGAATAAATAGACCTGAGGCTTCTGGTTCACAATTTATATAAATTATTTCATGTGTGTTTGACAGATCTATAGTGTTTCTGACAGAATTTGGGAAGGGGGGATTGGAGAAGGGAGAACATGAGCCGTCCCCCTAGCAGAGTTTCTGGTGTTGGGCCCCTGATCATAAGGACCGTGTTAATAAAAATAATATGTTACAGGGACTTCCCTGGCGGTCCAGTGGTTAAGACTCCGAGCTTCCACTGCAGGGGGCACAGGTTCGATCCCTGGCCAGGGAACTAAGATCCCGAAAGCTGTGTGGTGCGGCCACATAATAATAATAACAACAATAACATGTTACATATATAGCATTTCACAGCAAAGTAGAGCTCTTTAACAAAGATGAAATAGCGCTTTATCCAGCACATAATAAACGTAATAGACCTTAATTGGCTGAGAGATGGTTTAGGCTAAAAGTTACAGTGATTCAGAGTGTTTCAGCAAACTGATGAATGATGGAGCCATACTGAGTTATTAAGATGCTCAGGTCCACAGAGAACAGGGTCCCAGGTGACAGCTGCCACTGGCTCTGGGCTGGGCCTCAGTGTTGTCCCGGGTTCATGTCTCCTGTCCTTAATCCTGGGCCTTGACTGGATGAGAATCAGAATAGGTGGACTTTTTCTCCAACTTGCCTCCGTCTTCAGATCTGAATTCGCACCTGCCTTACTCTGCCCTGGAGGCCACTGGACTCTTTGCTGCCCTCTATCCCAGCAGCTCCCAGGCTCGCATCTCTCCTGGGTCACCTTCCCCAGGACTGGTCTGTCCTCAGCCTGATTCCTAAAGGCCCCGCACCTTGTTGACTGATGATGGATTCATGTGTCGTGCTCGCCAGGCAATGCAGGATTTAAAACAAGGGTTCTCTGGGACTCTATCCTCCCTCCTTGGGTGATTCTAATGTAGAAATTCATGATATCAGGTGGACGTGAAGGGGCCACCTTTGAGGAGACCAGACTTCTGAAGGTACTCTTTTCATTCTCACTATGCAGGTGGCCATGTTCCTGCCCCCAAGGGGACAGCCAGCCTTTTTATCTACCTCCAGAAAACCCACATTATTGAACCCCACTTTGAGCTTAGAGCACTATGAACTAAACAAAGGAATTTTTTTCTCTTTAAAACACATTTATCTTTGCCCCTTTTGGGGAGAACAGGGCAAGCCTTGTTTTCTGCAAACACTAAGCTCTTGTCATCATAACTTTTGTCTTATATTCCTGTTCGATTACTAAGGAACATTTTTCATAAATAGATTTTGAAGGTCAACAAGTTGGAGAGCCAAATACATTCAAGCATTTGAAAAAGCATGCTGCTTTATGGGTTAAAAAAGGGAACGAGCTCTCTATGGACGAATGTGAAAAAAATCTCCAAGCTATCTTGTGGAAAAAGTCAAGATGCAAAGCAGTACATAGAGTGTGCTACCTTTTGTGAGGCAGAATGGTGGGGAGGAATATATTTTCGTTGGTATATATGTAAAGAAATTCTGGCATGACACCCAAGATATGAATAAGAGGGGCCAGCTGTGTTGCAGGGGTAGGGGGGGAACAGATGGATGGATGGATGGAGAACGGGGGTGGGGAGGAGATTTTTCACCATGTATATGTTTTTATTCAACTGCATAAACCTAATACCTATTACAAACTTAAAATTGCACAAAAGCTTGCTGCTTTGCACCCTGCCCACTGCTGGAGCTGATCTTGAGGTGGCTTTCCCGGCAGGTGAAGTCCAAGACGGTGGCTCAGTGTGTGGAGTACTACTACACGTGGAAAAAAATCATGAGGTTGGGGAGGAAACACCGGACACGGCTCTCGGAAATCATCGACGATTGTGTGGTGAGTGAAGCTGCCCAGGTGCTGCTTATTCAGGCCCTGCTCCTGCCCCACGCCCAGGTCCCTAAGTGGCTGGCACTGGTGGGTGACAGGCCAGTTCCCAGGTGAGATTCAGGCCTTGATTTCCTGGGATAACTAGGCAGAGGGAAGGCAGTTTTGGGTTTGACCCGCAGCCCAGTGATCAGTTACGGAGGTGAGGGCTGGCTTGCGTTCCAGGGCAGGTAGGCACCAGGGGAGTTAAACCGTGGTGGTTCCAGCCTTGATGTGGGTGATTTATAAGAGGCACCCCGACATTCTGGGATAGCACTTCCTGATGCTTCCACAGTCACAGATGCTCCTGACCAGAGAACTAACATGCCTTAGAAAGACTTAAGCGCACTCGGATTTTACACAGCTTCTGTGAAGCATGCCCAAGGAGCAACTTTGACCTCTAGATGGCGCCAGAAACTCTCAGTTATTGGGAAACTGGTTAGCAGTGTGTAGATTATTCTCATCCTCACATCACCATTTATCCTTGATACTGATTTCCTTCATTAGCAGACAATCCAAAGTTGTCTGCATATTAAGATGACGAACCTACTAAAGACATCACTAGGGACCTCCCTGGTGGCACAGTGGTTAAGAACCTGCCCGCCAGTGCAGGGGACACAGGTTTGAGCCCTGGTCCGGGAAGATCCCATATGCTGCGGAGCAACTACGCCCATGCACCACAACTACTGAGCCTGCGCTCTAGAGCCCCCGAGCCACAACTACTGAGCCCACGTGCCACAACTACTGAAGCCCGCACGCCTAGAGCCTGTGCTCCGCAACAAGAGAAGCCACTGCAGTGAGAAGCCCCCACACTGCAACGAAGAGTAGCCCCCGCTCGCCGCAACTAGAGAAAGCCCGCACAGCAACGAAGACCCAAAGCAGCCAAAAATAAATGTTAATTAATTTAAAAGAAAAAAAAAGAAAGAAAGAAAGAAAGAAGTTTTAAAAAAAGACATCACTAGATCGAAATCTTCTCTGAACCCCTTATGTGTGGCTTTGGAAATTACTACCACTTTTGTCCTTGCGGTTAACTCTCTTCTCTGCATCCGCAGCCAAAGGGAAATCTTCTCACATGTTGTGGAAAACACGTATGTGTGTGTAAAAATTACGTCTTACAACAGATTACTAAACTCTCGTCTGCAACCACCAGGGAATGTGTTTGGAATTCATAAATATCGTGAATATTTGTAATTATACTTTCATTCCCAACTGTGTCCCCCATGTAAGTGTTACTAGCACATATGTGGGTTAATCTCTTTCACAGACATTTACATAGTGCTTCATACATTCCAGGCACTGTACTAGGAGGCACTTTACACATATTGGCTTTTTTACTCCTCATACCAATTCTGTGAGGTAGGAAACTGAGGCACAGAGCCTAGGTAACTTAGCCATGGTCAAAAGCCTGGTGAGTGTGTTGTCTGAGCCTGATTCCCTGGTGTAACACTTAAGAGCAAGCACATGCAAATCCTCTTAGAGAACTGTAAAGACACTTGGACTCATTAATGCTTCAAAGCCTAAGTTCCTAACTAAGAATTGATCCTAGCTAAGAAATATATACACATATATAAATTTATATTTGGACCCAAATATCAGAAAAAAAATAGACATCTGTAGAATAGAATGGTATTGCCATTCTTTTGATTAGAGATGGCAGTATTCTATATTCAGGGTTTCCTATGATCAGGAGTTTTGTTTGACTGCCTTAAGTAGTGATGTCGTATATCTGAATAGCCTTTTTCTCACCTGTGGCTAACGTTTAAAAAAGCAACGTGGGGGCTTCCCTGGTGGCGCAGTGGTTGAGAATCTGCGTGCCAATGCAGGGGCCACAGGTTCGAGCCCTGGTCTGGGAGGATCCCACATGCCGCGGAGCAACTAGGCCCATGAGCCACAATTACTGAGCCTGCGCGTCTGGAGCCTGTGCTCCGCAACAAGAGAGGCCGCGATAATGAGAGGCCCACGCACCGCGATGAAGAGTGGCCCCCACTTGCTGCAACTAGAGAAAGCCCTCGCACAGAAGCGAAGACCCAACACAGCCATAAATAAATAAATAAATAAATAAATTTTAAAACCCCCCCCCCAAAAAAAAAGCAGATTGCCCTTATACAAGAAGGCCAGCAGTACATATTCACTATTTAAAAAAAAAAAAAAAAAGCAATGTGGCCTCTTCTGGTTCAATCAACTAAAAGCAATTGAGTTCCCACTATGTCTGTAGTGCCATGGGTGACCCGGGGCTGTTAACCGGCCTCTGCCCCCTGCCCCAGTAGCATATATTATAGGTGGGAAGATGTGGCATACACAAGGAGAAAGTTTACCGTGAACCCCAAGAGTCTTTAAAAGTAGCATGAGATGAGGTCCAGAAAGTCTTAGATACGGCCTTTGGGGACTCTCTCTCATCCAGCTCCACCAGTCCTCAGGCAGAAGGTTGAGGCCCAGCGAGTGGACGGGGCTTGCCCAAGGTCACACAGAGCATTGCTTTCTGAATGAGCAGAATAGACAGTAAATGAGGAAGCTCAAAGAATCCTGGCCTGGGAGACCTAGGACCTGGCCCCTAAGCTTACTGACCAGTAAAAGGGGGCCGATGGTTTAGATGATTTGGGAAGTCCCTTCCAATTCTGGAATGTTCTGGGCTCTGTCAGAGTCATGTTTCGGAAGAGAGCAAAATCAGAGGATGTGGTTTCCCAAAGCAAGTTGATGTCTCTTCAACTTGGGTGTTACCAAGTGCCTAGGACAGTGCCTGACACGATATCAGCACTCAGTAAACGTTTGTTGAATGAATGAGTGAACGTTTTTCCCAGGTAGGAGTCGCTCTGGGTCATGGCAACAATCCCTCTACGAACTCCCTGGGAGGACAGGGTGTGAACCAGGAGATTCTGAGCAGAGGAGGGCTGCTACGGAAGGTGTGACCACGTTAGGCACAGGCGCCATCTTGGGCCAGCAGCGCTTTGCAGGTGGGTGGAAAGGCCCGAGCCAGCGTGTAGCCTCAGACTGAGGAGGAAAGGTTAAGACGTCACCCCAGGCACCACACCTCCTTGGACTTATTTGCCAGGAGCCGGTATTAGGCTGGGTCAGGTGCAACCACACCTTGTGACCTGTGAACTTAATGTGCAGAGATGACTCAGGCCCCCCAAAAAACAAGAAAATCTTGATTCAAGGCCAGCGTGGTAGCTCACAGCTCCCTTGGGGCACTGTGAAGACACAGTCAACCTTCTGAGGATAGTTTGCCAAGTGGAGATGAAAAGCTGGGACCATGCAAGGACGGGGAAGGTGCAGGAGGCACAGTCCTAGGAGGGGGTCCTGCTCTCTGTCCTCTGGGCCTGCCTGGGACACCTGGGTAGCTCTCCTCAATATTTTATTAAAGGGAGTATATTCCCCCCAGATGGAGCACAGTCAGGTAGCTCAGGGACTTTTCAAGGGAGAGGGGAGAGGAAGGAGGGTGAGGAGAGACTGCTCTTTAGGGGCCAGGAGGTCAGCATAGCACAAGCTCATCCAGCAGGTGACTTGACTTCTGGCCTGAGACTGTCACAGGCCCTTCCACCCTTGCAGGCCGAAGAGGAGGCCAAGGTGGGCTCTGCTGAGGCGGCGAGAGGGAAATGCTGGCCTCAGCTTCCTGTTCCCTGCCCAGGCTCCTGCTTCCACTCAGGGCGAATCTGTGGGTCTGGCTGTGAGCAAAATTCAGCACAGTTGAAGAAACCAGTTGAGGCAGTTAACTGACTTTGGAAGACAGCGGTCAGGGCTCCGAGGGCACAGCTCCTCCATGGTCCCAGACCTGAGTTGCCTGCAGTGCGATCCACTGACAAGGGGCCTGGGAAACATCCTCCTTCCCTCTGACACGGAAAGGGGGCTGGTTCTCAATGGTTTTGAGAGGTTTAGCTCTGTGTTTGAGCTGAAAACCTAAGCCATGTCCAGATGGACAGATGTGCATCTATGGACATGTGCAGGCAGGCAGGGAGCGAAGGCTGAGGCTTTAGAATCAGACGGTGCAGGTTTTAAATTTCAATTCAACTTCTTTACCAGCTGTGTGCTCTGGGGAAAATTAGTTCTCTGGCCAATTTCTCATTTGTTTAAAAAATAGAAATTTGTAGGGAATTCCCTGGCGGTCCAGTGGTTAGGACTCTGTGCTTTCACTGCCGAGGTGCTGAGGGCCCAGGTTCAATCCCTGGTCAGGGAACTAAGATCCAGCAAGCTGCATGGTGTGGCCTAAATAAATAAATATTTTTTTTTTAAATGAAAAAAAACATTGTGCAGGGTTTTTGTGAGAACTAGCTGTGTGTGTGTGTGTGTGTGTGTGTGTAGTCCCTGATTCACAATAGGCCTTCAGTATGTTGTCATCACCATCATCATTCATCAGTGACTGTAACACTCAAATTTGTGTCGTTGAAGACATTTGGGTTGTTGAGCATTTGTGTTTTAACTTATAAATTTCTCATAATACAAATGCCATTTTCAGGCCTGAGAAATAAAAATCTCCTCAAGAAACTCTTATTTGGACTCAGGGTTTTGAGCACTTTGTATAATACATAACCATCTTCCTTCTCTGTACTTGCCCACTTTTCTGCCAATTTTTGAATAATACCAAATGTTTCCTTTCACGATACATCATGAAATGGCCAACTTGTTGATACAGAGTGCTACATGTTAGGGTTTTGTCCTCTGTCTTTGCATCTCTAGTCACATTGGTGAGCGCTTTCGCTTGATGATAAATCATTTTGTGAACATGCGTAGATTGCCATTTGAAGTAAACCTGTCTACGTTCACGAGACATATATAATCACAGGACAGTATAATTTAATCTGTAATTTAATGGCTCTATGGAACTTTTAAGAGCTTTCAAACAATAGCATGGTGAGAAAATTGTATAAATTTGTATAACAACTTGAAAATTGTGTAACGACTGCTGTGAAATAAGTGCCATTGTCATTGAAAGTTACCATGTAATTTACTTTAAATGGTGAGCTGTAGACCTCCGTCTGCTTAATAACCTGATACCTGAGACCACAGAGTTCCAGTTCTGTAAAGGAATGGAGCGAACCCGTGGAGTTAGACGTAACATGATTTTACCTGAAATTCTCTGAGATTGGAAGGTGGTTGATTCATATGAGAATAAGGCCATTTAAGTGATATCAACCTGTATATTCTATACTAGTAAGAGATCTGTAAGCTTACATCATAAATCACTCTGTAAAATGTATTAAGCCTACATCTGTATTCATTGAAGTCTTTCAGCAAATGTAATCATTACTGATTAATTCTGATTTACCCACTGGAAACTGGGACCATTTCTTAAGTATACCCTATTAATACATGGTCTCAAATATGCATATATACCATTTTAAATAAGGATAATACTGAAACAGTGAAGAGTGTGCTAAATGCTCGTATTTACTGGGATTATCTTTCTCTCCCACCCCCAATCCAAACTGGAGAGAGAAAGCTGGTGGTTTCTGGATCCCGAGGAACTGCTACTCTCAGAAATCTTTATTCTTCTTGGAAATTCTGGCTTCCAGGTTCTAAGAATTGTAGGCTTACCCAGAGTTACATCGCTGTCTGGGGTAAACCAAACTGCAGCCCATGTGCATTTTTTTTTTTTTTTTTTTTTTTTTTTGGCTGCGTTGGGTCTTCGTTGCTGTGTGTGGGCTTTGTCTAGTTGCGGCGAGCGGGGGCCACCCCTCGCCGTGGTGCGTGGGCCCCTCATCGCGGTGGCTTCTCTCGTTGCAGAGCACGGGCTCTAGGCGCGCGGGTTTCAGTAGTTGTGGCACACGGGCTCTAGTTGTGGCTCGTGGACTCTAGAGCGCAGGCTCAATAGTTGTGGCACACGGGCTTTGCCACTCCGCAGCATGTGGGATCTTCCCGGACCAGGGATCGAACCTGTGTCCCCTGCATTGGCAGGCAGACTCTTAACCACTGCGCCACCAGGGAAGTCCCCCAGCCCACATGCTTTAAGCAGTGGGTGTGCAGAGAGCCCAGCAGAGACAAATGACCCATCAGGGTGGAAGGCAGCCGGACATCCCTTTTGTTTCTTCATTTGTAAAATAGCAGGACTTTTTACAGCCTATTCAGTGACATAGCAAACGCACTTTGTACACCGTAAAGTGCTGTAAAATAGAAGCTAAAATGAGGTTGATGTAACACAGAATTCCCATCCCTGGTCCTCAGTCCTTCTAGGCCCGGAGGAGCAAGCATCCCTTACACACACACCCTCCCCCCACCCTACCCCCGTGAGGACTGAGATTGCAGAGTAAGGTAGTTAGTTCAGTAAAAGGGCCTCCTAGATCCCTGGCCCCCATCCCCACCCAGCCCAGGTACCTCCTCCAGGCTATTCCATTTACTGTCTTGTTAACCTTGAGGAAGGTCAGGACCTTCTGCTTAATTCTCCACCTCGTTGCTGTTCTGAAGCAGAGGGAGGGGACACAGTCACAAAGAGGATAATTATTCATAGAAATATTTTTCTTATTTTTTTTCGTAGAGTGCCCATGATCAGAGACCAAAAAAAAAAAAAAAAAAAAAGCACATGATAAATGGGAATATCCCCTTCCATTTCTGCTCCTTTTCAGAGCCACTGTGGTTCAGTCTCTGATCCTATTTTCTAACAAGAACAGAGAAGAAGTGCATCAGAATGCCATGGGTCATGTGCCTTCCACAGGTCAAATCAATATCTCGGGCATCTTGCAAGGAAGTGTGTTAGAAGACCTTTAAAAACAAAGCCTGATAGGTCTTTAGTCTCTGTCCAGAGGGGCTCCACAGTGTCATTACTGCTTGAAAACCCTCCTCACTGCTCTGGGGAGGCAGAGCTGCTGCAAGTGGGGTATCCTGCCTGAGTTTTAGTCAGTGTCAAGGTCTGTGGGTCTCAAACAAGGGGGAGAAACTCTACATACAGAAATCTCTCCTCTCTGCCTTAGGATATATTTTTGTAAGTGATGAGGGGACCCAAAGTGGGGGACTTCCTTGCCCTCAGAATTCCAAGTGTCCAGTGACCAACCTTGTAGAAACCGTATCCCTCCCCAGAGGCCTCTGCCAGCCCTTCCTTATGCACAAAGAAGCCGATGCAGCCCCAGCGTCCAGCCCCTCTCTCCTCTCCTAGCCCCTGGGTTCTGTTCATCACTAAAAATGCCATTTGGGGATTTTCCCCCTTTTGCTTTTATTGCCTTAACACCAGACGAGTGAAGAAGATGAAGAGGTACAGGAGGAGGAGGAGGACCCAGAAGAAGACAGGAAATCCACAAGAGAAGAGGAGAGTGAATTGCCCAAGTCTCCAGAGCCACCACCAGGCCCGGTCCTGGCTTCCGCAGAGGGGCCGCCCCTGCAGGCCCTGGGCCAGCCCTCAGGCTCCTTCATCTGTGAAATGCCCAACTGTGGAGCTGTAAGTGTCTCTGCGCCCTCCAGGGATCTGGGACTCTTGAGAGCCGTACATACAGCTGTGCCCGGCTTTAAGAGATGATGCACTTTGCAAAAGGTGTACTTTCAGCAGTGAACGTTTGGCAGAGGGAAGTCCATGTGGCCCTGCTTTTCTTTCCTTCTCCATTTACTTATTCATTCAGCCCGTAGATATTTCTGGAGTGTGTGTTCTCTGTTAAGCACTGTGCCACGTGCTTGGAGGACACAGGTCCGTCCCTGCCCTCAGGGAGCATGTGATTCAGGCTCTGCAATGGACCTTGGCCTCCAGAACTTACACTCCTCGTTACTTGGTGCCTCTCCACTCCTCCTGGGCTGTGTCACACAGGTCATGTCCTGGAGACATGCATTTAAATGCAGTGGGAGAGCCCACAGAGAAGGAGTGTCCTTTTATGGCATAGTTACAAAGATTTAGCTAAAGTTTATCTTTGTACTCTTTGGGGGAAGCAAACAAGATTTACTAAGCAAATTATTCATGTAAACAGGCTAAAAAGGTGTCTGTGTAATTACCTAACCTAGTACTTTTCAAGTACATTAGAAGCATCATTTAGCTAAAATAAAACCAGTTCACCATTTGATCATTCTTAGCACTAAAGGATGGCCTTACAGAATCTGTACTGGCCTGATCTAAGGCTCTCTGTGTATTTTAATGGATATATTTTTTTAATTGTTAACTTTGGACTCTCAGTCCGCCCAGTACCCCACTCGTCTGAATTGCTGAGCTTTTCCCAAATCAAGTTTCTTAAAGCTGGGCACACCTGTGCAGGCAAGTTCTAGAGGTATTATGCAAAAAATTAGAATGTTGCTCCTTTCATATGAAGCCCTGTTTTCCCCAAGTTAGTGCTTATCTTTGCTTGTGTGTTATATAGGATAATACTGTTTTCCAGAGTGCATTGAATGCTGCTTATTCAGTCCGTCACTTAGATGAAGAAAGCAACAGTCTTTAAAATATTTAGATCCTAAAGCAGAAATTCACTTGATTTACATTTAAGAAAAAATGAAAAAAATTTTTTAAATGATACATACATTTTGCATTAGCTTTGAAGAGAACATAAGAAATTGCTCGCTTGTTTCTATCTTTGATGTTTAATGAGCTGGACGCTTCACTCCATCATTGCCATGTTGTATAGAGCACTTCCGTTAGGGAATGATTAAGATGTGACTTTATTTATTTATTTTTTACACATCTTTATTGGAGTATAATTGCTTTACAATGGTGTGTTAGTTTCTGCTTTATAACAAAGTGAATCAGCTATACATATACATATGTTCCCATATCCCCTCCCTCTTGCATCTCCCTCCCTCCCACGCTCCCTATCCCACCCCTCTAGGTGGTCACAAAGCACCGAGCTGATCTCCCTGTGTTATGTGGCTGCTTCCCACTAGCTATAAGATGTGACTTTAAATGACAGTATCCTTGGTGTATTTGTTTAGAAATTGGATGCTTCCTCAATTCATAGTTTGGGTGTACAGTAAATTCTTTCCTGAGCGGGAAATCTTTTACTTTACCCAATCAAAAATGCTCAGCAAGGTGAATATTTTTTCGTGACTTTAAAAAACAACAGGGAAAAAAGCATGTTGGTTTTATTCAGTGCCTAAACATGGAGGTTTGGGTTGCTAAATCAGCGAAAGATTTTTCTTCCCTGCAAGACTATAAACAGAACTCATGAACTTAACACAGAGTGACCATCTGTGGCTGGACAGTTCAGTGGGTACTCCCATTAGCTGATGCATTTAGCAATCTGGAAGTCAGGGCTCTTGGAATTCAGGGGTCTGGATTACATCCCTTTACAGCAGTGGATCTCTGCTGGGAATGGTTTTGTTCCCGTGAACATTTGGCAACGTCCAGAGACATTTTTATCACATCTAGGGAGGTGCTCCTGGCATCTGGTGGGTAGAGAGGCCAGGGTTGCTGCTGAACATCCTGTGATGCCCAGGACAGCCCTACAGCAAAGAATCATCCAGTCCCAAATGTCAGTAATACTGAGGTTGGGAAACCGTGCATTATGCCAACCTTCAGAAGACCAGGTCGTTCCCCTTTTTTTCATCCTGCAGTACAATGTTGGGGTCTGAAACGTTGCTTCAACACTGGGCTACTGATTGGGGCTTAGAAATAACATATAGAATATATCAGAGCAGCTAGTCAGTGTCTTCCAAGCTGTGTCTCTTGGGGTTCGAGGGATTCCTAGCGGGGAGATAGAGCTGAGCAAATAGATTCAATTTTGGGGGGCTGTCTCTTTCAGCCAGAGTACCTCTGCTTTGAACTTTTGAATAAGACCTGATTTTTTTAAGTAAAGAAAGGAAAGGAAAGGAAAAAAGAAAGAAAAGAAAAAAGGGGTGGAAGGTAGCTTCTGGCTGTTAAAAAGTTTGAAAGCTGGTCCAAACCCTCTCATTTTACAGATGGAAACAATAAGGTGTTCAGAGGGGAAATGGCCCAATGGCCTCCCTGTGAGAGGGAGGCACTGGATTGAGCCCTAGTCTTTGGTTATAACAGTGATGGGTTTTTTACTGGCACAGCACTTGTGATTGTGGTATTTGATCTCTACTTTCTGTGGCATTTTTCCAGAGTTTGCTTATGTAAAACCACTGTTTCGAGTATCACATGTTCTACCAATGAGTAACTAATAACCCTAATTTCCTTTTCAGGACTGTAGATGTCATGTCACTCCCTTTCTTCCCCAGGTGTTCAGCTCCCGACAGGCACTGAACGGCCACGCCCGCATCCACGGTGGCACCAACCAGGTGACCAAAGCTCGGGGTGCTGTTCCCTCTGGAAAGCAGAAGCCTGGCAGTGCCCAGAGCGGGTACTGCTCAGTGAAGAGCTCACCCTCTCACAGCACCACCAGCGGCGAGACAGACCCCACCACCATCTTCCCCTGCAAGGAGTGTGGCAAGTAGGTAGAAATGGGCCAGGGACTGAATCTAAGTGTGTGATGAATAATGCCTCTGTAGGGGCTGGGCCAAGGTGGTCTGAGGTGTCTCCAGGCAGAAAAAGAACCCAGGCTCTCCAGTTTTTCCTCATATCGTCCTCGGGGTCTACATGGTGCCTCATGGTGGGTGGACCTTGTCTCTGACTCAGAATATGGTCATTCTGATGTCCTAAAGCCTAATAAGGATGGACATCATCAGAGAGCAAATCTCTAGTGACATAACTTCACTCTTTTCCAGAAATGATGGATGGGACTCTGATTCCCACCTCTTCCCTTCACACCCAAACCATATTCACTAGTACTGACTGCTCTCTTTGCATCCCTGCCGAGTGATTTGAGAATGGCGCTAAAACATCTAACCAGGAACTCTCTGTGGCAGAGATGGCTTTCCTACCAATACTGCTCGTTCCTGCACCCAGGGCAGACATCACTAATCAATTGCTATACTTTTTGCTACCACATTAAGATAAGACTCAAATCCTTTCAAATCCTTTAAATCCTAATGCTTCAAGCTGGCACAACCAATTGATCAGAGTTGACTCATGAGGTAAAGTCTATCTGTCATCTTGGCCGTTTTAAGTGTAATTTAAAACAATGAAAAGGGGGAATTGACAGTAGGTGGTAATAACAGCATTAAATAACGTTTACTAAGCACCTAATTTTGTTACATACTTCATGTGCATGAGATCATTTAATCCCCACACAGAAACTCCATGTGGCGCAGATACTGTTTTATCCTTGTTTTTACGAATAAGGACTGAACATTAGGTAAATTTACTTGCCCCAGGTCATTCCCCCAGTAAGAGCAGAACTGAGATTTGAAACCCTATGTGTTCAAATACAGAGCCTGGGCTTCTGACCACTGTTCCAGCCTAGTGGTTTCCTTTGTTTGCTTATTTATTTATCACTGATGGTGAGATGCACACAGTTCCCTCCCACAGCATCCAGTATAGAATTCCAGTTTACTTCTCAGTGAGTCTGCCTGCAAGAAGGGTTGTCATAAGTAACTTCTTTTAGGAGCCTTGCCGAGTTTCTCTTCCTGTAACCTCCAATGTCTCAAACGTGCAGTGTTACCTGGAGAGATGCCCACGAGGTAGCTGCTGAAACTACCAAGGGAACATCCCTAGTTGTATGAATGAGGCCAACTGGGACCTCTGTTTATAATCTTCATCCTCATGGAATATTTCAGGCGTATTTCAGGCATCTTAATAATTCTGTCACTTATCAGTTACTCAGTATTTGCCTGGCACTGTTTTAAAGGATGTTTACGTGTATTGATTAATTTAATCTTAAGCCCGATGAGGTAGGTACTGTTAGCCATAGGTCAGTGGCACCTGCCAAAGTGAGTTGGAACTAGCAACTCTCTTCCTGCAGAGATGGGGAGACAGACTTAGGCGTGGGTCCCCTCCTCTGGGCTCTAATGTCCTTCAGAGCCAGGACATGGTATCATCTTCATGTCAGCAAGGAATAAGTGAGCCCCTGGATTGATCATCGGGTTTACTTACTTGAAATAGTGAAACCTCCTCAGTCGGACTCCCCCCTACTTGCCCTGGGGTGGGAGAGGCAGGGAAGGGGGAGTCTCACCAGTTTCTTCTCAGGAACCAGCATCTTCCCTTCACTCACTCCCCTCCAACAGGCGACAACTCCTTATTCCACTAGGTGGCGACAAAGGACATTTTAACAACCAGAAATAAGTATTTCAAGCTCTGGTTGTCTTTTGGTGACTTCCATTAAATGTTTTTCTTGTCTTGTTTTTATGTTGCTTGGGACCTTTTTCTACCATAACTCCAGTTAAGATTTTTATGGAAAACAGAAATATTTTCTATGGTTTTCCAGATGAGGAATAACATCAGGCACATGTTTGCAGAATCCTTTTTTTAGCTGCTGAAATTATGTTCATTACATTAGACAGTTTTCAGTATGTCCAGTGGTGATTCATCAACTCTGTTCTAAGACACGGGTCTTAGAAATCAGGTTTTTTTTTCCATTTATGAGCTCAGGAATAAATATTTATGCCACCCTCCCTCTCTAAAAACAGGCCGTCTAACATCTGGACAAACTTGCTCTGAAAAAGGTCCAGGGGCTTCCCTGGTGGCGCAGTGGTTGAGAGTCCGCCTGCCAATGCAGGGGACACGGGTTCGAGCCCTGGTCTGGGAGGATCCCACATGCCGCGGAGCAACTGGGCCCGTGAGCCACAACTACTGAGCCTGCGCGTCTGGAGCCTGTGCTCCGCAGCAAGAGAGGCGGCGACAGTGAGAGGCCCGTGCACCGCGATGAGGAGTGGCCCCCGCTTGCCGCAACTGGAGAAAGCACTCGCACAGAAACGAAGACCCAACACAGCCAAAAATAAATAAATAAATAAATAAATAGAATACCATGGCCAAAAATCAGTAAAAATAAAAAAAAAAAAAATTTAAAAAAAAATAAAAAAAAAAAAAAGGTCCAGATAGAAATATTTTAGGCTGGGTTTCCCTGGCGGCACAGTGGTTAAGAATCTGCCTGCCAATGCAGGGGACACAGGTTCGATCCCTGGTCCAGGAAGATCCCACATGCCGCAGAGCAACTAAGCCCGTGCGCCACAATTACTGAGCCTGCACTCTAGAGCCCGCGAGCCACAACAAGAGAAGCCATTGCAATGAGAAGCCCGCGCACTGCATCGAAGAGTAGCCTCTGCTCGCCGCAACTAGAGAAAGCCCACGTGCAGCAACAAAGACCCAACACAGCCAAAACAACAACAACAACAACAAAAACATAATTCTCAACTTAAAAAAAAAAAAAATATTTTAGGCTTTGCAGGTCATTCTGTCTCTGTCACAGCTACTCAGCTGTGCCATGTTAGTGCAAAAGCAGCCATGGACGATACATAAACAATTAAACATGTCTGCGTTCTGGTAAAACTTTATTTACAAAAGCAGGCAGTGGGCAGGATTTGGCCCACTGACCATAGTTGGCAGACCCCTTAGCCCAGGATTTCTCAGCCTTGGCACTGATATTTTGGGTCTGATGATTCCTTATTTGGGGAAGAGGGCCTGCCCTCTGTATTGTAGGGTGTTCAGCAGCATCCCCGGCATCTACCCACTCGATGCCAGAAGTACCACTACCACCACCCAGCTGTGACCATCAAAAATGTCTCCAGACGTTGCCAGATATTCCCTGTGGAGGCAGAATCCCCCCTAGCTGAGAACCACTATTTCATTCTAAAGCAAACAGGAGGGAACTATGATATATGATGGCCAAAACGAGACGGGATCTTGGGCGAAGAGGAATGGTCAGTGCAGCTCAGAAGTCCAGTACGATGAAGACAGAAGAGGGGCTGTTGGATTTGGCCACACAGCCACTAGCGATCTCAAGCACTTGGACTGAAGTGGAGGGGACGACAGTGCAGTTGGAGAGTGTGGAGGAAAGAGGAGCTGTACGTGTGTGCGGGCAGACCCTCTAGAATTTTGACGGGAACGACAGGGACAGGAGGCCAGAGGCAGAGGACGGGTTGTTTTACGGTGGGAACCGACAGAGCTTGGCAGCATGATACGGGGATTCTCAGGTTGGTCGAGAGGGCTTGGTCAGTGATGGAGAGGAAACGGGGAAGATAAGGAGGAAAGAAATGCCTGTGCCCCAGGCCACAGATGGACAGGAAAGCTTTCACAGAGAGAAGCTTGTCACAGAGAGAAAGCCCAACACACTGTAAACGTGTTCCTGTCCGCATCCCCTTTCCTTGGAACGCTTGGCGAGAAGAGAGGTTAACAGGTCACCAGGGGAGGAGGTCTTGGGAGCTAAGGAGATGGGAACTCTGTCAGAGCCACCCCAAACCAGACAGCAGACCATGCACCTGCTCTTCCCTATAGGATCCCTTGGATTTCCAAGAACTCAGATCTTCTAAATTTCACATGCTTCTTTTTCTTCATTTTTATAGAGTCTTCTTCAAGATCAAAAGCCGAAATGCACACATGAAAACTCACAGGCAGCAGGAGGAACAGCAGAGGCAGAAAGCCCAGAAGGCGGCTTTTGCGGCTGAAATGGCAGCCACGATTGAGAGGACTACGGGGCCGGTGGGGCCGCCGGGGCTGCTGCCCCTGGACCAGCTGAGTCTGATCAAACCCATCAAGGACGTGGACATCCTCGACGACGACGTCGTCCAGCAGTTAGGAGGCGTCATGGAAGAGGCCGAGGTCGTGGACACCGGTCTCCTCTTGGATGATCAAGATTCAGTTTTGCTTCAGGGTGACACGGAACTCTAAAGCCCTGTGTGTCGCTGGGAGACAGCGAAAACCCACGGTCTCCATCCTCATTCATCAGGAAAGCTGGACTGCCTGCTTGTTTTGTAACCATTTTAAACTACCTGTTTAAAAAGTGGTCGTTTTTTTCAGGTTTAGAAAAAAATCGGGCTTTTTTCCTTTTATTTAAAAATAATTGTTTTGTGGGAGGTTGGGGGGGAATAAATAATTGGCACAATCCTACTTTAAGATGTGTTTCATCTGGGCTACATTCCCAGGAATGAACTCATTCCTGGTTGGGAATGAACCTGACGTTCATGTTCTTTTGCTTTCAGATGCCAACCATCCTGGTTGCCTTTTATCCCAAAGCTTGCGTGAGTGAGTGAGTGAGAGAGTCTGTGTGTGTGTGTGTGTGTGTGTGTGTAAAGCAGGCTACTTTCTTTGTGCTGGGGTCTTGGGCCATCCTTTCCCACCAAAAGTCATTTTTGTGCTGACCTCATTCCGCAGTTCACAGTGAACTTGGCGTCTTTGCCAGGAGACCATGCTAGGAAGTAGCTTTCCAGTGAGCAAAGGCAGCCCTGTGTTCCACAGCTTTCTTCTAGCACACACGTCATTTGAAGAGTTGACCAAACGTGAAAGTCATTTTTCTCCCTGCCCTGCCTGTCACTCGGCCTGTTTCTGAAAACCGAGTGCTGTGTCATTTCAGGCTTTCCCTCCCTGGCCGTGATTTACTACGAAGGTGATTCATGGAGCAAGTGCGTCCTCTTCCCAGTTCCCTGAAGACCGGTTGACTCCAATTCGTGGGTTAGCAGGATCCCTTGGATTTCCAAGAACTCAGATCTTCTAAATTTCACATGCTTCTTTTCCAGTTGGCCTGAGCCGACTGGAAATCCGTCTGGAGGAAAATAACCCCAACTATTAAGTTGCCAGGGCTGTTTTCAGGGAGGTTGGTGGAGGAGCACAGATTAAAGTCCCTGGAATGCCAAGAGGCCCAAAAACTAGATCAGAAGAGCTGATTCTTTTTTGCCACACTGTTAAAGGTCAGTGGAGTTCTGAAATTACTCTGTGCCACTTGGAAGTACTGTGAAACCTCATTCACTAGGATTCTGCTGTCATTCGCCTGTGCTGGACCGAAGTTTACCTTGACGCTAACTCTGAGGAAAAGGGTTGTCTAACAAATCTGATGGCAAATACAAGGGAAATAGCATTAAAGGCCAACAAAAATGGTTTCAGATACCACTTCAGCTACAGTGTTTGCATTCAAACAATGTATTCATTAAAGTCATTTACCAAAGCCCTTCTAGAACTCTCCAAGCTACATACCCCTGCTCTGTCTCCTCCTGTCCCTGCCGGCAGGGTTGCTGTTTGTACTTGAAGGTAATAAACCTGTAATCCTTCAAAAATGGCATCGAGCTCAGGCTTTTGAGCTGAGTCAGACTCCTCCATGGGCTCCGTCAGGGCAAATGAGTGCATGCGCCTTCAGGCTGGGATGCGGCCCCAGCACAGAGCTTACGCTTCTGATGCCCCAGCTCCTGCAGGTGTGGCAATCCTGCCAGGGCACTTTGCTGGCACAGTAATAGCTTGATGTTACAAGAGGATGTCAGCGGAAGCACGAGGATAGGACTGGAGCATCTTTAAGTTGTCTCAGCAAAAGCTTCTAGCACACACTGAAGACCCACAGCAGCCCCACACAGGCAGTGTCCTCTGAATCTCAGGAAAGCCATGGACGGAAGATCAATACAAAGGTTCTTTTCATTGCCACCATTTAGTTTTCAGAAAAAGAGGTCTTGAAGATTTCCTTTATCCTTTTTTAGGGAAAAAAAAAAAGTGTTTCATTTGCTGCCATTTCTGACAAATTATTCAATGTTCTGAGTTCAGAACTGCCTGGGGAGGGCATCAGCCTTGTGGCAGAACTATTCCAGAACCATTCCAACTGTAGTATCGGCTGATCCCATCTGTCCCAGTGACTACTTCCCTCCACTTGTGGGTGTCTGAGAAGGATTCTGGAATGGTTCTGCTATTGGGTCTATGAAAGCTTATCTAGCAAAGGAGCAAACACCCGGAAAAATGTTTATAAAGCAAATGTACTCGTTCTGTTTGGAGACTTGCCCGGCTGTTCCAGTTTAAAACATTAAAATAAACTGAGTTGCCAAGGCAAAAATATAATGCACAATTTAATTTTGATTTTCCATGCAGTATAGCATTTGCATTTTTGACTTGAAATAACCAAAGAACTCCTCCTTGATGAGACAGTTCACTTTCCTGAATTAGTATTTTTCTTCACAATATCAACTTAAAGAATTGACTTCATAGTAAAATACTGCACTTATTTTTTTCCTGAAATGATTCTGCCTGCATGTATGTGTTGTGTTTTGGCTCCTCCCCCCCTCCTCCCCACCCTAAAGAACTTTTCTTCCCAATGGTTTGTCCTCAACACAGTTACTGTTTACTATCAGATAGTTTTTCATTAGTGAATTTAGACCTCTTTGAGAAAGCTTGTATATAAAAAGTTAAAAGATATATTTTATGGAAAAACCCATCTTATTTTCAAATATATTTAACTGCTGTTCTATTTTATTAGAGGAAGGTTGTAAATATTTTCTAGGAGTTCTATTGTAAAGAAAAGTATTTTTGAAAAAAATTAATGTAATAAAAAGGAAAACATTTTTAAATAGTGGTTGTGATTGCTTCCTGTTCTGGCTTCATTGTGTTCTATTCGTAGGAAATGACTTGCATGCCTTCCCATTTTAGGATGTAATTTATTCTGGTTTGCACTATTTTAAGTTGACATCATAATATCTAATGTGCTTCACTGTGTTTTCCCCAGAATGCAGGTCCCTTGGTCCATATCAAAAGCACTATGTATAGCATATTCATACTTTCTTCTTTTGTAACGTGTGTATTTTTAATAAGGATTTTATGTAACATTTTGGCAAAAAGAGGACAGTATTTTCTAGTGAATTTTATAATACATTTTGCTAAAAGTGTTTCTTCCTAGGTCAGTTTTTGTTAAGGCGAACCAAAAGTCTTATTTTCCCAGGGGTTTAAAAAAAAAGTTTGAAGCTTGAAAGCAAAGTTATATTTAAACATCATATGTAACAAATAAATAAAGATGTTTTATAGACTTGTCCTCAAAAGGTGCATTCCTTAAAAACAAAAACAACTGGGGCATTCTAGGTTGGTTTTCCCCCTGAGCGATGAGCATTTTATTTTAATTGCCACAATACTTTTTTTTCAGAAAGCAAGCCAGGAGAATTTTACTTAAAAGGTTCTGGTCATTAGCCTCCTCAGAAATTTATTACAGTTCTTACAGATAGGCATTCATCAAACAGAGATGTAACCAAGTAGACACTGTCATATTTATTTGTGAAAACCTGATTCAATATTGCATCAGCTGCTCTGAAAATAAAATGTTATCTTTTTGAGTTTCATTTGGCTTAAACATTCCTTCTTTCTAGCTGCTGAAATGACTTCTCAATGCTAATTTACTGTTAGTTTGTTTCTGGAGACAGGTTTAGAGGGCTGCTGATTCGGTTTTTTTAATATATATAAATTTATTTATTTTATTTATTTATTTTTGGCTGCGTTGGGTCTTCATTGCTGCGCGCGGGCTTTCTCTAGTTGCGGCGAGGAGGGGGCTACTCTTCGTTGCGGTGCACTGGCTTCTCATGGCGGCGGCTTCTCTTGTTGCAGAGCACAGGCACTAGGTGTGTGGGCTTCAGTAGTTGTGGCACGCGGGCTTCAGTAGTTGTGGCACACGGGCTCTAGAGCGCAGGCTCAGTAGTTGTGGTGCACGGGCTTAGTTGCTCCGCGACATGTGGGATCTTCCCAGACCAGGGCTTGAACCCGTGTCCCCTGCATTGGCAGGCGGATTCTTAACCACTGCGCGACCAGGGAAGCCCAGGTTGATCAGATTTAATGCTCATATAAATGCCCCCACCCCTACCCTGGAGGCCAAGATGAATATTTCTGCTTCTCAAGCTGTGGATGAGCCACTTGAAGGGTTGATGGCCTCTAACCCGTACTACTCACAATGCAGTTTGGGGGAGCTCAGTATTACACATGGCTTATCTCACAGGGAAGCGCCAACAAAATCCAGTCCACCCTGGTTTATAGGCATTGCTAATCTGGATTTCCAAATTCTACAAAGTGTGTTTACTTTTTAATGGTCAACAGCAAAGTTCAGGAGAAATCTGAAATTCTAGATTTCATACAGAATTTAAGTAGGGCATACCTGTTCAAGACCTTGATCTTCTACGTTCTTTTGGGGTTTTATACTTTTAATTTGGGCAGTGTTAGTCATGTGCCAAAGAAAATAGCTCTTCCTTTACGAACACTGCATTTAGCCAGTGTTGGAAATTTAAATTCTGCTTCCAGGGGCTCAGGTGTCCAATCTGAAGACTTTTTCCTACTGTTTTAGTCTCATTCATTACTCACATACCAGGCACTATTCCATGCTGTATTATACACGGGGCAGTTGAGTAGCTAAAGATGACTGTGACATCATTCCTGCCTGCCTGCCAAGGAATTTAATACTTAGAAAAAACATATAGGGACCTGGGAACAGATCCAGTTCCATCACTGGGAAGAGCAAAGGTCATGCTTTATTATTATTACTGAACCATCTCACCATCACCCACATATTCACAGCAATTTATAACAGGTGCTCAGCAACTATTTGTTAATTATCTCTCTAATCTTCCAGGTATGCTTATCCAGCATACCTGTGTGTGTGTGTGTGTGTGTGTGTGTGTGTGTGTAAATAAAACCTCTTTTGACTTTACCTAAAGTCAATTCTGAATTCCACAGACTCCCATTCTACCTTCCTCAGCCACAGCCAGCCAGCTGTGGACTGAGGCTGAGTTTTAATGTTGGTATAAACAAAACATAATTAGGAAGGCATGTTAAGAAATTGAATAATATATTCCTAAGTGAACCATAGTGATCTTTGGGTCTCAGATATCCCTGTATAAAAGAGCCAAAGGGCTGATTATTGCTTTATATGAGAGAGAATCTTTTGAAAAGAGCTGTCCTCCTCCCACAACCCCCCCAAGGGAAGTGTTTAATGTTTCTGTTTGAGTCGTAAAGGCCAAGCAGCCATACATGCTTGATTTGCATTCCAGCACACATATCCTTAACATACAACACGGATCTCTCTTTGGGCTGTTTGGGGTCATTACTTCCTTACTTCCTCTGCTTATGTAATTTTATTTTTGGCAGTCTTGCTATTTCTTTTTTTTTTTTCCCCAACCACTTTATTAAGGTATGGTTGACACATAAAAAGCTATACATATTTATTGTATACAACTTGATGAGTTTGGAGATAAGTGTATAACCATGAAACCATCACAATCAAGTGAGAAGATCTGTCTTTTAAAACAGAACAACCGGTGCAATCAAAGTATGATATAACTTAGAAATGTTTGATGCACACACTTTTATTTTTCCTGGATATAAAGCAAGGTGGACTTGCATCAACTTGATCTCCTGCTCATTTACACTAGTTCAGAGGTTTGAAGGCTTAGGTCATAGGGAAAAGACCCATAATGGACTGGCCAAGCTTTAGAACACTGTCCACGCTAATAAACTAAGAACTTATACACGTTAACAAAAACCTCCACACTGTCCATGCCCACACACCATACCAAAGGGCTCTGTCCACAGCCCCACTGTTGGCAAAACCTGAGTTTGCCCCTCACAATGACTCCCACCTTACCCCCAGCTAATTGGACCAGGGCCAGCACCTGACCCCAAGCTATTAGGCCCATAGTCCATTTGATGACACATGACATGATTTAGCCCCGGAAAATGAGGGGACCAAATCCAATTCCCACATTTGAGAGTATGAATGGAGAAACTTGGCGAGCCAAAGGCAGCAAGCAGAATTCTGAGGGAGCACCAACTATTTGTAAGCAGAGAAAGCCCATCAATAAAGAGACCATGTTTGGCCTTAGGGGTGGAGAGGGCATCCAGTCCCTAAGGCTGCTTTGAGCCCACTTTTCCAATTGCAGGAGCAGTTCAGGCCATACATGTCTTTAAAAATAAAAAATAAACTTTTCTTGCAGGAGCATGGGGAAATGGGGATCTCTATGCCTCACATCCAAAAGAGACTACTAAGAGTTCTACTTAGTAGAACTGGACCTTATTACAAAGTCAGCACCAGGGGTGCTGCAGGGGTGGAAAAGGCACTGAACTAGGATTTTGAAGATGGTTATTGGTTCAGCTGTAACTAACTCACCCATATGACTTTGAATGAGTCATTTCATCTCTGAGCCTCAGTTTCCTCACCTATTAAATTAGGACAAGATGCACGTCTTCTTGTGAGGATCAGATTAGGTGACATAGGGAAAAGTTGTTTGCAAGCTGTAAGATCACCATCACTGGCAGCTGCAGAACCCTCACCCAGATAAGGCTGCTCAAGGGGGCAGAGGCAGGCTGAGGAGCCATCCCAGAGGAGAGACTAATGCTTCAAAAGCAGCAACAGAGTTGGAGAGCTATAGGAAAACTCCACTGGCTAAGAGAGACTAGCCAACTCTGAATGTCACAATTGACAGAGGGAGCCTGATTCTGAAAAGGACACTGGGCAGCCTGCCAAGGCTACTGTTGTTATAGCTATCACCATTTAAGTACTAACTCAGGTTGTTTCTCCAGGGCAAGATGAGGTAACAGATCCCGAGTCATGGACCACCTGGCCAGCGAATCTTAAACAGAGACACTGTGACTCCCAAAACTACAATTCAGAAATGTCACAAGGTGATTAATCCCAGTCTCTTTGATCTTCTCCTTTAAAAAACAAACAAAAACCCCCTAACTCAAATACCAAGTTGGAGTGGATCTGAGGCTTGTCTCCTACTCCCTTGCTTGGCGCCCTGTAATAAATCCTTACTCGGCTACGAACTCCCGCTGTCAGTTTGGCTTTCTGCGAGCCACGGGCACACAAGCCCTTTGCTCCGTTATAATAGGAAAAAAAATCAACCATTCATCCACTGCTCAGAGATAACCAGTGTCAATATATTACTTATATTTTTTCCAAGCATGTGTTTGTTGTGTTTGCCTCCAACAAAACAGGAACCGCAAAGGACAAACACGATTTGAAAAGGAAAGCGCTGACAGAACTCGGTAACCAGATACGAGCTGAAACTATTACAGGACGGCGTAGGGGTCAGGTTGCGACCGGAAGGAGGCCGGCTACATTCACAGTCCCACCCTCAGAGAGCGTGGAATCGCGTCTCTATGGTTGTTCCGGTGCCGGAACACAAAGGATACACTCTCTCCTTTTGCAGAACTCTATGGTCAGAGGACTCCTCCGTGACCCCGGAAGCGATCCCGGGAAGCGGGAACGGCAAGATGGCGGTGCGAGCGGCGTTTGGGCCACTGGGACGGCGTCTCTGGCAGGTACGGGGTGCGCTGGGGGGACTAGGCGGCCCAACAAGGACGGTAACCATTACGTCTTGCTGCCACCTGTCATTTTTTTTAAAAAGGAATTCCTTTATTTTTATTATTTATTTATTTATTTTTAGCTGTGTTGGGTCTTCGTTTCTGTGCAAGGGCTTTCTCTAGTTGCGGCAAGCGGGGGCCACTCTTAATCACGGTGCGCGGGCCTCTCACTATCGCGGCCTCTGTTGTTGCGGAGCACAGGCTCCAGATGAGCAGGCTCAGTAGTTGTGGCTCACGGGCCCAGTTGCTCCCGCGTCCTGTGGGATCTTCCCAGACCAGGGCTCGAACCCGCCTCCCCTGCATTGGCAAGCCGACTCTCAACCACTGCACCACCAGGGACGCCCTGTCATTCTTAACATCTGGAGCTTTCCGCGATATTTATTACGCATGGCCCGTTGTTTGCAGGAAGGTGGCGAGAAAAGAGCTGATTTTATCTCGAATTATCTCATAGGATAAAACATAAGTTAATGAGTCAGGGCAAAGACAGGAACTAGAAAAATCGTAGACTGTCAGGCCTGGAAAGGATATTGAACAGCGCACGTTCCAGACCCCGCCTTTCACGTTTGCGAAATAAACTGAGGCTCAGAGAAGTCAAGAAGGTTCACCTCGCGAAAATTAGGTGGCACGAGATCTTAGACGCTTCCCACGGAACCAGATTGAGATACCTTCTGGATACCCGGGTTTCTGAGATTTAGATGAGAATCGCTGAAGTCAGAGGAGTGGGTTAGATATCCTCTGCTCGGTTCTTTGGAGAAAAAGCAAAAATTTAAGCGGCGGTTCTTAAGTTATTTGGCCTCAGCACCCCTTTCTTTACACTCTAAAAATGGTTGAGGACTCCGAAGAGCTTTGGGTTTTGTGGGTTTTAGCTATCGATTTTTAGCTTATTAGAAAATACAACCGAGAATCTTAAAAATGCTTTTGTTCATTTAAAAATAACACTAATAAACTCATTACATGTTAACATAATTAACGTTTTTATGGAAAACAACTATATTTTCCCAAACAAATTGAGAGAGAAGTGTAGCAATGTTTTATGTTTTTGCAAATCTCTTTAATGTCTGGCTTAATAGAAGACAGCTTGGCTCTCATAGCTGCTTCTGCAATCTGTTGCTATATCACACGTCCTGCAGCCTCTGGAAAACTTCACTGTACACTGGTGAGAGAATAGAGTGGGAAAGTTGCAAATTACATCTTACTGTTATTATGAAAATAAGTTTAGTCTCCCAGGCCCCTTCTGAAGGTGTCTCAGGAGCCCCTCAGAAGTCCTTAGACCACACTTTGAGAACCACCGTTATTAAATCAGGCGCTGTTAGAGGTTGAAATTTTGAACTATTTTAAGACCCACTTACCCAGAACAGGCTCCACCTCCTCAAAAAAAAGAAAGAAAAGAAAAGGAAGGAAAGCTTAAGAACTTCTTAAGGTTAGTTTGTGGGTGTAACAGCACTTTAGGCTCCAACTTTTTAAAAGCAGGGGGTTTATACTGGGAAAAGATGCCTGGGAAGTGTCATATTCCTTAGACCTGTGGGCCTTCTACATAACTGGATTGTGGGCTTAGGGATATAAATGTGGGGAGGGAATTTTCTCTGTGATTATGTGTGGAAAATGGCACGTACCTCTTACTACCTTGTATTGTGCTTGATTTCCTTTCTTCTTTTTGCTTTTCTCCCTTGATCCAAGAGAGACTGAAAGTTTTGATTTGCCTCCATCTTGGGTGAAGAGTGGAAGAAGGATAATTAGCTAAGAATAGGTTTTTTTTTTTTTTTTTAACATAGGTGACCCTCTGCTGTTCTAATTAAGTTTCATTTGTACTAAACTGTTATTCTCATCTTTAAAGTATTTTTCAGGATCCTGTTGAGCTTCCAGTTTCTCAGGTTACACTTTTAAATCTTGGGAAAGCTTAAGAAAAAAACAGGTGGCAAATGTGTATTACATAGAGTACCATAGGTTTCCTACAACAAGAAATTTTGTTCCACCAGGGGGAGCTGACAGTAAGGATTTGGAAACGCTGTATTGTTGCAGTATGAGGCACAGTAGTGAAGATGGGTGTAAATTCCAATGTGTATTTCAACTTACTTATAAAATTAGACGTTTATAAGCTAGTTGTCTCAGCCAGGCCAAGAAATAAATATGCTGGAAAAGGTGTATGAAAGCTTCAAAGAAGGGTACTTTAGAATTCTTATTCCAGCTCCATAAGTTAAATTATAAAGACGCTTTTTTTTAATGCTCAAAAATATTTAAGTAAAAGAAGTATTATGTTGAAATATATTTAATCTGTAAAAAAAAATGGGAAAATGAAGTCACATGTTTTCTTCCTTGATGTCTGCATATTTAATTCATAGCTGTTAATGTGAGAATTGTTTTTTAAAAAAGTTCTTGTTCCTGGGCTTCCCTGGTGGTGCAGTGGTTAAGAATCTGCCTGCCAGTGCAGGGGACACGAGTTCCAGCCCTGGTCTGGGAAGATCCCACATGCCCCGCAGCAGCTAAGCCCACGTGCCACAACTACTGAGCCTGTGCTGTAGAGCCCGCGAGCCACAACTACTGAGCCCGCGTGCCTAGAGCCCGTGCTCCGCAACAAGAGGAGCCACCACAATGAGAAGCTCGCGCACCGCAACAAAGAGTAGCCCCCACTCGCCGCAACTAGAGAAAGCCCGCACGCAGCAACGAAGACCCAACGCAGCCAAAAATAAATAAATTAAATAAATTAAAAAAAAAAAAAGTTCTTGCTCCTGAGCTATAAAAAATACAGTCTCTAGTATTTTGAGAGTCCTTTTTGATTATCAACTCTACCACTGTCCTCTTTTTTTTAAATGAAATCTAATTTGGCAATTTAGTTACCCCAATATCTTCATCTAAAATAATGAGATAGCCTGTTATTTGAAGCATCCTGCACCTTTTGGTTTTTAATGGAAACTATGAATGGTTTGGGAATTGATTTTAATTCTAACACACATCCCCCTCTTTTTAAGGGTTCGAGGAATTTTTCTGTATGCAGTTCCAGGAGCAGTACAGCCAAAAATGGTGGCGTTCTTCTGTAAGTATATAATTGGATGTGCTAAATTGAATAAGAAAATGGGCACTTGTGCTGTTTTACTTAGGTTTCTCTTTGTTTCCGCACATAGCAGCACCAATATGAAGTGGGTACAGTTTTCACACCTACACGTTGATGTTCCCAAGGATTTGACCAAGCCTACGGTATGCACTCCCTATTTCTTGGCATAAGAAGCTACATTAGCAGTAAATTTTCCTCATTATTTCATTTGGGGCTGTTTCCCAAACAGTTTATGAATAAAAAAATTTGTTCTGGAATACTGGCAGGTGCACAGTGCACCTGAGGAAAGTATTCACTGATGTCCCTGAGTGCTTATGGTCACTTTCAGGCTATTAAGGTAAGAGCTAATCGAATAAAGTATTTACCCCAAATAACTGTGGGAATGAGTAGTCTTGGTTTTAGCTCAGCATAGTGTATGGAGTTGTCATAATTAATGATGCTGAATACTTGGTATTATATTATGGAATTTTTTTTTTTTTTTTTTTTTTTGTAGGCTTCAAGTCTTTATTGAACAGTGAACAGTGCTTTATTGTGAGAGAGAGCATTATCACAAGTAGAGAAAATCCAGGAGCAGCTGTGTTACCTTGTTTCCTTTAAGTGAAAGCCATGATTTCATCAACCCAGTTTTTGTATTATTTGTAGTTTTTTTAAATCCTAAAACTACAAACTATAATTTGTAGTTTTTTAAATTCCAAATGCTTCCAGCCCCACCCCTCAAAAATAATCTCCTTTAACAGTTTGGTACGTATCCTTCTAGACCTTTGTCTGTATATAATCATCTGTGCACACCATGAGCACCAAAATGGAATTGTGTTATACCTAATGGCCTGCTGGTTCAGTGTTTTCACTTCATAGCATATATAAACCCCGGGTCTCCAGGTCAGATGCCTGCGTAGGCCAGGCCTGTAAGGAACGGTAACAGGGTGGGCACAGTGGCAGGCTGTACCCTTTATAAGCAAGACAGCTGCTACTTACTGTAGCCAGTTGTTGCCATGTGGGAAATTAGACCTAGTGATGTCAGATTGTCTGAATTTTCCAAACTAAATGAAATTCAAATATTTGTGCAAAATCTTTTGATTTTTAATATTTGTAACAGATTCAGAATTATCTTTAAAACCCTGTAGAGACAAGTCATTATACATTTTAGGGCTATATTCTCCTTCTCTTGTCCCTCAACTTAAGAGATAGGATATCAGTATATTCTCTTCTTCCAACAACCCTATTTGGGGTAATTGAGAGTGAATATCTAGCTTCCTGGTTAGTAAGTAGATCTCCTTTCAAGGGCAAAGTAATTTAACCCTGAAACATTGGATTAGTAATACAAATTACTGGTTTGATGGATGACTGAAGTGAAGGTAATTCACCTCTTGGAAGAAAGTCAGAAATGTCAAACCCATCATTTCTAAGATCTTTAAGTATTAGGGTGGAAGAGGTAGAAGTTATTTGTACAGTCAGTGTCATGACATTTTAGTTAGAAATGAGTAATTTTTCTATTAGAGCGGGCAAAATAAACATGGACAAACCTAACAAAAAGAATATGAATAGAAATAGCTCGCCTTTGTTTAACAATGTTTTATAACTTATAATCACTTAAATCCGTGCTCTCTTATTTGTTCCCGACAGAAATGCCATGAGCTGTAGCACAAGTATTGTCCTATTTATATGTGAGAAAACTTAAGTTCAGTGAGATTATATTACTTGCCCGTTGTTATTCAGCTTTAAGTGGCAGAGTTTAATTCTCAATCCAGGTCTTCTGACCAGGCTACTTTTATTAACAGAACCCCAAATCCTTTTCTGTTGTATATTTGGGGTTTAATAACTATTAAGCTCGAAGTTTCCATTGGTGATTTTGTAGGTTGCTTGAAAATCCTTTTGATTCAAACTGTATTTTAACTGATTCTTAAGGGTCATTGTGGAGTCTGAATGTGGTTGTATCTAGATATTTAAGCTGTGTTAAGATGTTACTCAGCATTTTTCTCCCCACTTATTAGTAAACTCTGAAGTTGTTCAGGTGAGGGTAATACGTTAAATTTTCCAATTGTAAATATTAGAGGAACCATGACTGAAGCTTTTCTTTTTGATTTTAAAATTGCAGATAACCGTTTCTGATGAACCAGACACGTTATATAAGCGCCTATCAGTTTTAGTAAAAGGCCATGATAAGGCTGTATTGGACAGTTATGAATATTTTGCGGTGCTTGCTGCTAAAGAACTTGGTATCTCTGTTAAAGTGTAAGTATGATCTTTCTTAATCTGACCTGTTAGCTGCTATAACACAATCAGTCAAAAATGCTGCCAGTCCCAGCTAGGTCTGAGCTCTTAAAATGGGATAGAAACTCATGATGGGGAGAGATTAGGTTTGTTATATTATTCTAAGCAGGATCATCCTTTCCTGTCTACCAGAATTTTTAAATACTAGAATGAGTGAACAAGGAAAATGAAGGAATCCTTTCTCTAGAAATTGCATAGACTTAGGAGGCCCAAGAAGCCCTCGTGTCTGGGATCTCCATGGGGCAGGGAGGTGGATTAGGTGAACAAGCAATTCTTTCAGGCCTCTTGGATTTGGTATCTTTGCTATTATATTCATTGTTTCAAAACTGCCTTAAGAAACACCATTCACCCAATACTTTCATGCATGAGCAAGGCGAGCTTCGTATGGCCTTGAAGTCACTGCAAGGTCAAGTATAACCACCTCCTGTGTTTTGTCACCTGCTCTTTCTGATGTTCAACGAGGCCCATATGGAGCTTTGCCAGTCTTGCTTTCTAGCAAAGCTGAAGGAACTCACACATTTCCCGTAACAGACCATGGTTTTGTGCTTTTCACTGTATCTGTGATACACGACAGACAGTACAACCATGTCCAGCACACGGTGCTGCTCCTCACAGTTCATATGTTTGGTCAGTGCGAGACCTCAAGGGTGTGAAAGCCAGAGGCATGTGTGTGTGCACTTGCATGCCAAGGCTTGTTTTTGGGTCGATGGCAAATGTTCCTGTTGCTGTCTGCAGGTTTATTTTAGCCGGAGCTTCATGACAGCAGTTGTTAGAGATGACAGTCTTGACAAATGGAAGTCTGTAAAATGGTAGTTAACGCCTATAATTGGGCGTGAGCCTGACCTGCAAAATCGTGGAATCATGCTTTGATATCAGTGACTCAGGTTTTAACATCACTTAGCTTAAGTATGTTGCTTCGCCCATTAATTTTCCAGACATGAACCTCCAAGGAAAATAGAGCGATTTACTCTTCTCAAATCAGTGCATATTTTCAAGAAGCACAGGGTTCAGTATGAAATGAGAACACTTTACAGATGTTTAGAGGTGAGTTTATTTCAGACATTCAGGCATTTTTTAGAAATGCCCCAAATTTCACATTAGCACATCATAACTTTCCTTTAACGTTGCCCAGTAGACTTCCTTTCAGTCAGCCCATGCCAGATGGTGGTAGAGAAGGTAAGTGTCTTTTTGTGTTTATAGAAGCAGCATGATAGGAAAATCAAAGTCAAGTAAAGCCATCCTTCAGAGTAGTTCATACTTTAACTCAGTAGTGCACATTATGTTGACTAATTTTTATACAGTAAGCTAGCATTGGAATAATTTTGCTTATATTTCAAAAATTCTAGCTACGTTTTCACACAGCTCTAATAATTCTTCTCACGGGCTCACTGAATTCTCCATGTCCATGATGGGCAGCATTAAGGTTTTTCATTCGTCGATTATCATTCATTTGTGCAGCCACCCAGGTCAGCACAGTCTTGTGGTTAAGGGAAAGCATGGGCTTTGGAGTTGGACAGCTAGGTCCAAGTACTGGCATTTACTAGCTGTGTGACCTGTGCCTCAAGTCCTTCATCTTTAAGTTGGAAATAATAACAGTACCAATTTCATACAGTTAGTGTGAGGATTAAATGAGATATTTATCTAAAGCACTTAGAATATTTCATCTCATAGTAAATGATTGGTAAATGTTACTAAAACAAGTGCTTGTGCATGTTTTATATGAGAAGCTCTATACTAGGCATTGAGAGTACAAATATTAAGACATAGTCCTACCCTTAAATGAAAAAGAAAAATCCAAAATTTTATCCACCTTGCCATGGAACACACAAAATCTTATACTAACTGTATTTTATAATTTAGTCTTTTGTTTCCTTTTGTTTTGAGTTGTTTTGTGAAACTTTTACACTGTTTTGATACCATGCTTGCCAGCTGGGTTCCACGGAGCCCTGGCTTTAAGGCATTTGGGAGGAAAGGGGACATTGCGGCTCTGCTCCCCTCGTTCAGTTCAACCAGAGGATCTGCACTTTTTTCCTTTTAAATTGGGATTCTGTAAGATTTCACAGATGAAGAAAAGACTCTACTGCTTTTACCAGAAAAAAAAAAAAAACCTCAAAATTTCTGCTTTAACCAGCATAGCATGAATCAATTTCATGTTTGAAATTTTAGTTAGAACATCTCACTGGGAGTACAGCGGATGTCTACTTGGAATATATTCAGCGAAACTTACCTGAAGGAGTTGCCATGGAAGTTACAAAGGTATGACTTGAATTTCTGCCTCTGTTGGAGGGAGATGTGTATTGTTGTACTGATACATTGCCGCCTGATTCCAGCCCACTGGGTGGAGGGGAGGACCTGGAGGCAGAGTTGCCACAGTGGTTGGGGTCTACACCCACTGTGCAGGGTGCAGCTCAACAGAATGCTGCCGCCACAGCCCATGTCCTCCTGGAGCCACCTCTGACGCCTCCCTCCCTCTTAGCAGTTGTCTAGACACGGGTTCCACGTTGATTGGTGGTCCCTGGAGATCACTGAGGAGCAAATAGATTATGTATGTGAGAGTGTTAATCTACCATCGAGTTTTCTTTTCTCTGTTTCAAAGCCCTACAACAAGATGAGAGGGTAAAAGAAAAAAGTCAAGAGGACTTGAGGGAACAGAATGAATAAATTCAATTTGTGGCTGAAAAGTTAAGTCCACATTATATTATAATTTTGTTTTTCTCTCTTTAGACAAAATTAGAACAGTTACCAGAACACATCAAGAAGCCAATCTGGGAAACAATACCAGAGGAAGAAGAAAGCAAGTCATAAAGTCTCAGCGTGACCACTTGTGCTGGGATGTGAAGTGAGCATGTCAAGTGGGGGGAGTCTCCAGGGAAGACAGTTTCAAGTCACCCTGACTGCTCTCCTGAGGCCGCATGGCTTGATCAGTAGAAAGCAGGGATTGGAAGTTTACGATACACCAGACTATTATGCAGGAACCACTTTATCTATTCTTTTATACATGTCATTGTTTCAGTTCGGATTTTAACAAATGTGAGCAAACCATTTGGACCATTCTGTACCAAAACAGTCAAATTCATATTTTGTTATTCCACTGTTGTTCAATTATTAGTTTGTACTGATTGTGATTTGTATCATTTCATTCATCTACAAGTGAGTGTTTCAAATATTCCTCACACACATTTCTTTCTTTTGAGGGACCTAGAAGGAAACTTTGGTTAATTTAACACTGAGCAGTTAAAGTTTTTGATATTTACCTTAGTGCAGGCTGGCATATGCTAGTTTGGGGGTGGTGACCTCCAGGTTTTACCTCATGTAAGCATTACATTCTTGAAAATTGATATACTTTATAGCAGATCAAGCACATTTGTGGCATGCGCTGAACTCTTCTGTAGCCCGAACCCTTTCAGGGCTGCCTAGAAGGGTCACTATAATGGAATTTGAGCTCTCAAGAAATTACTGTATCGTTTCATTCATCCTGTAATTCATTTATTCAATAAGCTTTTCTTTTGTTGACTTTGCACCCAGCACTATAGTAAATACCAAAAATTGAATAGCAATAACAGCTTTCAAAAATTGTGCAAGGCACAAATAAATACTTTTCCTTATTAAGTTCCATGCTGATAAGACCTCTTTCTTTTGGTGAATAGCACTCTTTTTGTTTGGGGATGTCTAATTTTCCATAAAATTAAATAGTAGTTAAAGCTCTGAAAGAGGCAAGATGACAGTGGGCTGAGGCTGTTGGTGTATCAACCCCAAGGGAGTGATACGTTTCCTTTTTACAGCAGAATCCGGCCCATGTCTTTTGTGGTTTCCTTCACATCTTTGGGGTAGTTATGACTTCTCAGTTTTCCACCCTTAAACTGGAGTCCCTGTTCTCTTTTCCCGACCTGCTATCAGGTACGAGTGTTCTGAATGCACACTGCTCATGTATCAGACTTACATTACCGTCATTAACATGAAAAGAATTACAGCCTTGTGCCCCATGACCTCATTCTTTTTGCAGCTCAGTTGTCAACTGTGTCATTCACAAATGCCTAAAGCATGTCTGTCCCAGGTATAAGCCTCAGGATTAAGAACTAGTCAGTAAAACAAGAGCAGTATAATAGAAACTGTATCTAGCAAAGCAGCCATTGTGACTCATTTTCATTTTGAAAGAAATAATTCTTTAAAAATAAATGTAAAAAAAAAAAAAAAATAAATAAATAAATGTAGACCCACATCTAATCCTTTTTTGTGCTTTTTTTACAGACAGTATCAATCACTTTATTATAATAGGATGACTTCTGCATACTTGCCTCCAGTGGCTCTCTTTTAAAGGTGTACATCCACTTCCAGCTGTTTTCAGACTAAAGTAGCCTCTAAACCAGATTATTTAGCACTTCAAATTATATATTAAAATCTTGTTTTAAGATAAATACAGAGATAAACTACACACACAACAAAAATTAATGGTATTTCCTTGACATAAGTACTTGGCATATTTGAAGCCCACTTGATATAAACTAGGTAATTTCTTTATTCTGATAGACTGAGAAGGGTCTTTTTGTTTGTTTTTAATTGGGTCTCCTGAGTAAAATGTATGTTCTGAAAATTAGAATTAACGCCCAAGTCTCAACTTTCTGTTCATGGTGGTGATGGGAGGTAGTGAGAAAAGTAGACCTGATTTCGGGATGGACCAGAAGGCAGGTAGGAAGTGAGACGGTTTTTTATTGAGGTGAAGCCCTGAGTTCATTGTTATTTTCTCTGATCTGAAGTATAGTTTCTTTTCATATTAAATAAAATAGTGTTAAGGTCTGTTTTAAATTATTGGTAGACTCTACAGATTAAACTCGTTCAGTGCCTAGTTTTGATGCTTTCAAAGAGAATTACTTATATGTCCTTTGGCCACTTAGATATGCCACAGTAAATACATAAAGCAATTATTTTAAATCAGTCTATTTTTGTAACATTTCTGTTTGTCAGCTACCCTTCCTCCTTTCTTACACTATTAAATTAGCTTTACTGCAACATTCATGAGTAGCCGAGTAGAGAAAACAGGCCTGAGTCAGATAAGAGTTCAAACCCACTAACTGCTATAAACTTAGGCAACGTGTTTAACCCTCTCAGAGCCTCAGTTTACTCATTAGTAAAATGTAGGAAATAAAACTTATGAAGGTTGGAGTATTGAATTAGGTAACTTGTAAAGCACCTCACACAGTACCAGGCAGATAATAGACATTCAATAAATACTAGCTATGTGAATGAAGAATATTGCCTGCCATATCAGTTAACAAAGGATGTTGCAGCCATCAAGCCATCACATTACAGCCACCCTGTCGGTGCACCCTGAGGAGACTCAGGATGAGAAGCACAGGATACTGCCCCCAGATAGCTGAGGTGCATATTAAAGGAATGATTTCAGTGAGCCCAGACTTGCATCTCCCCATACTTAGAAAAGTGCAGAATTCCTTAACTCGAGACGCCTGGTTTTCTTTAATTAATGGTAATCTTTTGATGTTCTGAATACCTGGTCTTTATTGCAAAAACCTCTGTATATCCTGGCTCTCCCCCTTGCCTCTTCGGAGCAGTCTCTCAGAGTTATCTGAGGTGCTGTGTCCCGAGCTTAAGTCCTCAGTTTTGTCCGCTAAATAAAACATAACTCTCGACTTTTAGATTGTGCTTTTTTTTTCAGTTGACAGCTATTACCAGATGGCAGAACAAATTCGATGATACTGCAGATGCTTGTGCGCTGTACTGTTTAAAAACCAGCTGGAAAGGACTTCAGAGTATCTCTAAGGTGAGGATAACACCTTACAGTGGTTGCAAAATTTAATTTGGATGAGAAAACATGTAGCATGCTTATTATAATAACCACCATACATTATGCCAAGCATTTACAGATATTATCTTATTTAATCTTTATAACAACCCAATAAAGTAGTTACTATTATCCCCATTTTATAGGAGAGAAAACTAAGTTTGACTTGCCCACTCAATTGCCCTTTCAGTTGACAGATGAAACTGAGACGAAAAAGGTGACACTGATTTGTCTGAGTTCAGGTTAGTGAAGACAGAGCCTCAGAACCTAATTTTTAAAGGCTAGGATGTACTCAAATGCCCACACATTAAATCCAGACTATTCAAACCTAAAATCCAGATTTATTTCCCCTTGCACATTAGCAAAGTGTGCTACTCAGTTCCCCTAAGGCTTAGAAGTAAAGATATTGACTGGGGGAAAATAAAGAATAAAAGTTGTAAATGTGTATGAATAAAGGCAAGAAGCATAACCCACAGGGCGATCCCTGTGGTCTCAAGGCTGACATTGGTCCTGACTGTCTGAGGCAGCAACAGGAGAGTTTAAGCTCCAGCAAGGAGGGGCCTACTGGGTTATAGGAACCCTGGCATGGAGACAATTAACCCTGGGGCTTTGCGCCAGGCCCATCTCAGGCTCTGCAGACGCTGGTTTGTTGCTCACACGCATTTCTTTACCCCTGGAGCCAGGCTTATGGCTGAATGCCTGCGATCCCCAGGGTTCTCTTTGCAAATCCCTGCTCAATTCCTAACCCTGTCCTCCTTAAAGCCTTACTATTGTTACTCACTTCACGCTCTCGTTCTCTGTGGGGTCCTAATCCTCTTTAAAACGATATATTTATACCTCAACAGCTCAGCGGTATTTAAGGGCAGGTCATGGGCAACTGACCCACATGAAAAGCCAATTGAATTTTAGATTACTCTGCCAGAAGCTAAATCGAGTTCTGTTTCATTCATACAGTCTCTTGAGCACAGGTACCCACAGCAGTGGATTGCATATGCTGTCTTCAGGTGTGATGAGATGGGGACAAGTTCGAAAAATCACTGGAGGCCTCTTCCAGTGCTAAAATCCCACTATCTTTTCCCATCGACAAATATCTCCTAGGGAATTCCCTGGTGGTCCAGTGGTTAGGGCTCCGCGCTTCCACTGCAGGGGGCACAGGTTCCATCCCTGGTCGGGGAACTAAGATCCCACATGCTGCATAGTGCGGCCAAGGAAAAAAAAAAAAAACAGGAAAAAAAATCTGCTAACCCAGGCATTCTCAAAGGAATCAAGAGCTGTTGTCTTGTAAAATTAAGAGTAGTACACGTGAATTCAGCTCTGACCGTGTGTCAAGCACTTTGCTCAGTTACTCAACAAATCTTGTTTCTGCCAAGAATTCCTTGTTTGTGTCAAGCACTGTTTTAGGCTTTGGAAATTCTGCAGTGTGTATGTTGAAGTCCCTCTCCTCAAGGATCTTAGATTCTAGTGAGGAAGACATGCTAGGGGAAAAAATAATAATAAGATCATTTCATAAGCATTTAAGCACTGTGAAGCAAATAAAGTAGGATAATGTCAGAATTACTTCAGTACCTATTTGAGGTGAGGTTGGGAAAGTTCTCTCTGAGGAGGGGAGAATGTCAAGAAGGAGGCAGCCATGTGAGGGTCTGGGGAAGAGCATTCCAAGCAGCAGGACCCATCAGTGCTAAGGCCCAGTGAGTGCGGTGTGTCTGTGGATAGGGCAGAGCAACATGCAGGTGAAGTAGGAGGATCCTATAGTGCATCACGGCCGTGGGAAGGAGTGTGGATTTTATCCTGAGTTTCAGTGGGAAGCCGTGGGAGGGTTTGGGGCAGGATAGTGCTAGGGTCTGATTTACGCTTTAGAACACACTTCTCTGGCTGCTGGGTGTGGACTGGAAGGAGGGAGGTGATGGGAAGATGGGGGCAGGAAGGCCAGTTAGGACCGCTGCAGTGGACCAGTGAGAGGACGTGGCCTGGACCAGAGCTGCAGAAATGGAGGGCATGGGAAGTGGTTGGATTCAGGATAAGTTTGGAGGTGGATATGATGGAATGACCTACTAATAGATTGAAATGAGATCTAAGAAAGAGAGGACTCAGGGATGACTCCTCATTTTTGGCCTAGGCAGCTAGATAAATGGTGATGCCATGACTGAGGTTGAGAAGGGTTGAGGAGGGATTTGGGAAGGAAATCCGTACTTTGGCTTTGGCCTTGCTAAGTTTGTGATTTGAGTTGAGCTGTCCAGTAGACAGCTGGGCTCATGAATCTGGAATCTACAAATGGTGTGTAATGTTGAGGGTGAATGAGCTCTCTGGGGAGAGCATGTGGGTAGATGGGAAAATGGTACTGAGGACAAGCCTGGGAAGCCCAAGCATGAAGAGATTTGTTTAAAAGGAGGAGGTGCTGGCAAAGGAGATGTACAGTCAGTGAGATTGGAGTGAAATCAGACACATGTGGGTCCTTGAAACCTAAGGTGTTTGAAGGAAGAACTCACTTGGTGAGCTGTGCTGAATCTGCTGGCAGGTTGAGTAAGAAAAGTAGGTCATTGGTGACCACTGTAAAGCCTTCTCCATGGAGTGATGGGGATGAGTATCCAATTGGAGTAAGTTGAGGAGAGAATAAGAAATGGAGAGGATGCAAAACAGGTTCAGTTATCTACTGCTACCTTAAAAAATGCCCGACACTTCATGGCTTCATGACAACATCTACTTTGCATGCAGATCTGCAGTTTGGGAACACTGTCTGCTCCGTTTGGTATCAGCTGAGGTGCTGGAAGGCCAGGCCTGGAGGCATCTACAGGTTCACTGACTCCCTCAGCCTGGTGGTTGAGGCTGACTGTCAGCTGGAAGCCCTGCGTGTGCTCTGGGCTTCCCCACAATATGGTGGCTGCATTCCCCAGGCAAGTCCTGAGGGAGAGCCAGGCACAAACCCTGTCGCCTTTGATGACCTAGTCTCGGAAGTCACATAGTGTCACTTCTGCCCATTCTCTTCGTTGAGTACCATAAAGTCCCATCCAGCTTGAAGAGAGGGAGAAATAGACTCTTCCCCTTGATGGAAGGAACATGGGAGACCAGACCTACTGCTGTGCCAGTTTCGGAAAATAACATCTTCCACAAGGGGTTTTGTTGTCACGGGAGCCAAAGTTAGGACAGTGGCTGGAGGGGAGTAGGGCAGGGCCAGTGGATCCAGTAGGCACAGTACCTAGGGCCCACAATATTTATTTTTCTTTATTTTCTTTTTGGCTGCGTTGGGTCTTCGTTGCTGCACACGGGCTTTATCTAGTTGCAGTGAGCGGGGGCTACTCTTCATTGCGGTGCGTGGGCTTCTCATTGCAGTGGCTTCTCTTGTTGCAGAGCACAGGCTCTAGGTGCGTGGGCTTCAGTAGTTGTGGCACATGGGCTCAGTAGTTGTGGCTCGCAGGCTCAAGAGTGCAGGCTCAGTAGTTGTGGCGCATGGGCTTAGTTGCTCCGTGGCATGTGGGATCTTCCTGGACCGGGGCTCGAACCCATGTCCCCTGCATCGGCAGGCGGATTCTTAACCACTGCGCCGCCAGGGAAGTCCCCGGGCCCACAGTATTTTTAATTTCTTTTAAATGTTTTAATTTTCAAAACCAGAAGAAAGAATTAAGATAATGCAACCTGGACTGGACTGGATTATATTCATCTTTTTACCAATGAATGATAAAATAGCACTTTTAATATTTCCTTATTTAATCTTTAATTATCAATATTAATCTTGTGACCCATGAAGGCAAACGTGGGTAGGCCCAAAAAAGTCACAGTGGGATCCTGAATGTGGGATTAAGGAAGAATTTTTGTTTTGTTTAATCTTGTTTTCATAAAGGTGATATTAAAGCACATCTGCAAACGGGAATGATCCATTAGAGAAGGATAAATGGAGGGTGCAGAAGAGAAAGGGATTACTGTGGACATGAAGTGCTTGAGTAGGCAAAGGGAGGTGACATCTAGAAACCAAGTGGAGGAGCTGACGGGGGGGAAGTGGGAAAGGGACGCTGTGTCCATCGAACCAGGAAGAGGGGCCGGGTATGTGAGCACAGGTGCAGAGAGGTGTGTCTGCTATGGGAGGATGAGGTGGTTGTCAGATGCATCTGCTTCTCTGTGAAGTGAAGGATGTGACAAGGTCATCAGTTGAACGCGGGAGCGAGGGGAAGTTTTGAGGGCAGGAAGCATGGTGGAAGAGTCATCTCGGGGAGAAGGGATTCAAGTCAGCAGAGGAGAGCGTGCAGTACAACTGTCCGGCATTATTTGAAGTGTGTGTGGCCAGTGCGATTTTCTGACTTTTTCCAGCTGTGTTTAGCCTCGGGTGCAGATGAGGTGTTAGCGCATAGTTACGGGGATAGCTGTAGCCAGGGTCAGGTTTTGCCAAGCGAGTAGTTAGAGGGAGAGAGGGGCGCAAAGGTCAAGGTCATGGCAAGGAAATGACAAGAGTTCTGGGCCATGTGTAAGGATAAGGAGGAAAGTGAGAATGTGACAGATGTTAAAAAGCATAGTGATAGACGGGTTGGAAGTCTCAACAGGGCTGGTGAGTTGCTGGAGTGAAGCTGTTAGCGTAAGTGAGTGGAAGGAGAGGTGATGACGGTGTTTGAACGTTTCAGACCATCAGTAGGGAAATTCATGGTAGCAAGGCCTCCTGTAGACATTCTCAGACTTCACGTGCCGTGGAAGCACCTGGAGAGCTTTTTAAAACACAGACTGTGGCCCCGCAACCCCAAGTTCCAGATTCACTAGGGGAGGAGGGGCCTGAGAATCTGCATTTCTAACAGACTCCCAGATGTTGCAGCTGCTGGCCCAGGGACCACAGTGAATGGGGGCCAAGGTGGGGTGGAAGAAAAGCTCTTGGGAACTGGGGAGATAAGCTTTGAGGCCAGAGTGGGAGGGACCAGCTGTCCACCTGATGCTTTGGGACAAATGGTGACGTCACCAGTGAATGATGACAATAAGGACAAATACAAGATGGGAGGGTCAGACGTGGCCTCGAAGGCACTGGCATTTCTGAGGGAGAAAAGAGGAAAGGTAGAGGCAACAACTGAACAAGGAGGAGACCAGCCTTAACCTCCAGACCCGGAGGCACGTGGGATTTGGGAGAAAAACCCATCGGCACTTGAAAGGATGACAGAGGAAGCGGGGTTCCACCTTCAGGGATGGCAAGGAAATTAGAAGAACTTTGAGAGATTAGGGACGTCTGGAGGCAGGGAGCTGAGAGCGAGAGCGAGCAAGAACGAGAGAGAGAGAGAGAGAGAGAGAGGTCGAGACTGGAATGTACAAGCAATTCAGGAATGAACATCCAGTGGGAGGCAGGCACTGCTGCCCCTGAGATTATGAGACACACTGGAAGGACTGCCCCTAAAATCTCAAAAAAATTAGTGCTCCAGGTTTTCTGATTTCTTGGAGGTGTCATTTTTATATGCCATTAACATAAGCATGAGTATATAACTGATTCAAAAACAAATTCGCAGGACTTTCCTGGTGGTCCAGTGGTTAAGACTCCACACTTCTAACGCAGGGGATGCAGGTTCGATCCATGGTTGGGGAGCTAGGATCCTGCATGCCGAGCGGCGCGGCCAAAATAAATAAATAAATAAAAATAATTTTCAAAACCAAATTCGCATGAACCTTTCAAAGTAAGAGCCTTCAGAGATAAGTTAAGCCACGCTCCCAGATCCTTCTCATGTGTTTATACTTTGGAGAAAAAGTGGGAAGAGCCTGGCTGATAGGTCTTGGATGAAGGGTGTAGGAGGGAAGTATTTGTACTTTAAACAGGGAGATGGAGAACTTCCAAGACTCAGGGGTGTGATCTGTAAAGGAGCTTCAGATATCATGCTGGGGACTGAGTTAGCCTGGGAACAGAGGTGCTCACCCAGAGCCCTTTGCATCATAGATCCTGCTGCTTCTCATTGGGCCAAGTGAAGGGCGAGCCCCAGCTCACCAGTGATTCTGTTTTATGGGCTAGGAGTTGTCCTTGCTTCCTCTCTGGACTTCAGAGTCTGCTGTATCTCCAAGATGGGCCTCCCTGGAGCAGCATGGTGCCCAACGGAAAGGGACAGGGAGCACGTGTGTGATGGGAGGGTCTCAGCCTGTCTTCCCAACTCCCCCTCCATCTGCCTACCTCTCAGTGTCCTCCCCTTCTCCCTCTTCAGAATCTGCCCAGCAGCTTAGTTGAGTGGTTGATGAGACTAAAGGGAGGGGTGGGGCTGGGGGAGCTTAGCTGACTGGAGGTCAGACCTTCCAGGGGAATCTTCTAATGATCTTAGGGCGCTTAGCTGGCCTGGCCCCGCCCCCTCGCTGCCAGCCCCCTGCACTGCCCATCCTGTTCTGTTGGCTAGGAGGTGATGAAGAGCCTGGCTAAGAGGAGGAAAGGGAGGAAGAGGGCCCTCGCCTAAGGAATCCATTGGCAGAAGCCTGGGAGGAAGCACAGACCCTTGCTCCCTGACGTCCCCGGGGGCCAGGATGGGGCAGCAGTTCAGCTGGGAGGAGACAAAGGAGAACGGCGCGATGGACGTGGCGGAGCTGCAGGAGTGGTACAAGAAGTTCGTGGAGGAGTGCCCCAGTGGCACACTCTTCCTGCACGAGTTTAAGCTCTTCTTCAAGGTCGCGGGCAACGAGGAGGCCACCCAGTATGTAGAGGGCATGTTCCGAGCTTTCGACAAGAACGGGGTAAGGCGCCCTGAGGGGGAGGACCGATGGCTCAGGTCTCATCCCGGTGCTAAAGGAGCGTCCTCAGTGGGAGCTCCGTTCCCCAGTCCTCCTGCTCTTCCTCTGCGCTTCGTTTCTCTCCATCCCCTCTTGCCTTTTCTGTCTCACTGCTCCCCCAAACTCTTCTCCCCATCATTCCTCTTTCCTTCTTCTCTTCCTCCCCTCCACCTCACCGCTCTCAAGTGACTGGCCCTCTTCCTGAGAGCTGAGGGGAGACTCTGCAGAAAGGCACACGGTCCAGCCCTCTCTGCGTGTATTTATGGACAGGGCTCCGTAGCTGGAGGACCTGGTTTTTCGCACCCACCAGAGCACTCCTGGCTGTAAAGATAAGGGGCTCCAGAGCTGCCCTAAATGGGCGGAGCTATCCTGGAACAGGTCGTGAGCGCCCCCTTGTTGGGGTCCTTCGAATTGAGAGCGGCCAGCTCTTCCCACCCAGAAAGCTGGAGGAGGCTCCTTCCTGGACTTGGAGGTTGGACGGATTATTGCAAAAGCCCCTTTCTACTCTTCAAGCCATAAAAGATTCCATGAAATCATCCATCCACAGGGTTTCTTCCAGCCCTTGGATGGCACCAGGAGCTAAGAAGATAATATATTTTGTAAATGCGCACGTGGGAATTGAATTCAAACATTGAAATCCCTTCATTATTTAAGGCCATCCAGTCCAGCGCCTCTGCAGTACTTTAAACCATTAGGTTTGCCTCAAATACCTATTTCAGTCCCCCAAATTGAGGGGGTGGTGGGTTGGACCTAGATAATTAATCTGGAGAAAGCGGTGGGTACTCCACTTCTTTGTAGGGGGAGAGCTTCACTTTCTAGAGAGAGTCACTGGGAACGCTTCTTCAGGTCCCAACCTGACCCTGGTACCGGTCAGTGCACATCTCCTCATCGCCTGTAGGGGGCGGGAGGGCGGGGTCAGCGTCATTCCCTGCAACAGAAACCTCCTTGGAGATGAACCCTGTCTCGGGGCCCAGAGTGAGCTTCAGCCTTCCCAAAGCTCCTCTCCACACGCGCCTCTGAGGCAGCAGCAGCCCTGGGAGGGAACAGGCAGCGGTTGTTATTCCAAATTCAGTGAATTGATTGACCAAGATCATATACTCAGGGGTCCTGAGTCTCAGGCAAGTGCACCTGCCCAGAAGGCAGTTTGTTGGGTTTTTTTCAGAGAGAAAATGATTTTTCTAAGTGTTGAATGTCATAAGAAAAGTAAATAAATAGATCATATATAGCAAGAGTCACTATCATAGATTTATCAATCTTCCTCAAATTCGTTTAAAATTCAGTATAATAACAATTCAAGATCTCAAAGGGATTATGAAGCCCCTGGGAATAATATGGCTGACCTCTTATACCTAATCTCCTCCTATAAATCAGCATATAATATTCATCAATTGTTTTTAAAACAACCTTTTAATTTTGGTATGATTTTAAATTTACAGAAAAATTATAATAGTACAATTAATTCCCATGTACAATTTATCCAAATTCCCCAACTGTTTACATTTTGCCTCGTTTGCTTTACCATTCTCTCCGTGTAATGTATTATGTATTTATGTATATATGCATACATATAATATATACATATATGTGTGTATTGTGCATATAAATATACATACATTTTTTTAGAGAAAATTATAGACATCACAACCTTTTACCCAAGTATTCTAGTGTGTATTTTCTAAGACCAAGGGCATTCTCTTAACCTAATAAGTGATCAAATCAGGAAATTCAACAGTAATAAATTCTGTTATCTAATCGACAATCCATATTCAAGTTTGGTCAATTGTCCTGATGACATCCATTATAACCTTTTTTTTTTTTTTTTTCGTTTGATCACACATTGCATTTACTTCTCCTGTCTCTTTCTTAGCCTTTAATTTGGAAACTTTAATCTCAGCTTTTCTTTATCTTATTTGACTCTGACATTTTCGAAGACTGCAGACCAATGATTTGGGTTTGTCCCATGTTGCCTCGTGATGAGATTCAGGTTACACTTCTGGCAGAAATGCCCCAGAAGAGATGCTGTGTCCTCCTGAGTGCATCACGTCAGGGGGCACATGATGTTGGTTTGTCCCATTAGTGGAGTGGTTCACTTCGATCACTTGGATACATGGTGTTCTGCCAGGGTCCACCACTGTAAAGTGACTATTTTTCCTTTGTAATTTATAAGCATCTTATAGGGAGATACTTTGAGACTAAGTAAATTTCCTGTTGCTCATCAAATGCTCATCCCCTGGGTTTGGCCTCAGCTGATAATTTTCTAACTCCACCGTCTATTTATTACTTGGCCTCCTGCTGTAAGGAAGAGCATTCCAGGCAGGTGTTTGCAGCTCCTCTGTCAGGGACTGAGCCTTCTTTCTTTTCTTTTCCCACTTTGTGTCTCCAAACCTCCACCCGACTCCACTTTCCACCTTGGCACAATCTTTGTATCAGCAAGTCTTGTTTCTAGGCAGTTGGTCTGAGATTTCTGGGGCAAATAAAATCAAAAGAGCTCATAGATCTTGCTCACACGTCAAAATCTGAGGTGGTGGAAACAGGGTTTTGGTGGAGGCAAGGAGGTAGGAGTGCCTGGTCTGTGCTGCTGCTACGCCCCCTCCTGGTGGTGGTAGTAACACTCGTCTCTGGTGCTTGCCTGTGATGCACTGGATGGAAGAAAAGGGAGGATGAAGCTCAAATGTCCTTTGGGATCCTTATGTAAGGAGTGTTAGGGGTCAGGGTTGGTTCACCAGTGCAGCACATTCAGGGAGAAACGAGGCAGGTAATCCCACAGAGCAGATCATGTTCCTGTCACTTCTGCTCCAGCTCTCGAGTAGACAGGCATTTCCATCATCTTGGGCCCCTGTGGGTAATTGAAGCTGATGAGAGCTCGTGTGCAATGGATGAGATCAGCCCCAGCTGGAAGCTTTCCAGAGCTTATCCGGATGGGTGGGGGGGTTTGAAGTAAACTCGAAGGCGAGATCACTTTTCAGGAAGAGGCTGCTCTACAGTGGGCCTCAGGTAAGGTGAGGGGTCTTTGTAGAAACCGTATCATGGTGAGACAGGGTGTTATGAGAACAGAAGGTTCTAGACAAAGAATGTGGGGGAATCTAGAGATCTGGAGAGTAGGGATTTGTCCGTGGTTTTTTGTTTGTTTGTTTTTCTCCCCTTGGTGCTAGACACCAGGTTCATTTTTTAGACAGTAATAGACCTTGCATGGAGTAAGACATTTCTCCCAACCTGATGAACTGGAGAAGGCATGTAGCTTGAAAGGCTCTGCCACTTGCTGGGTGGGAATTTCTTGGGCAACTTATTCAACCTCTGAGTCTCTGTTTCCTCATCCATAACATGGGGGTGACAGACCTGAGGGAGATGATGTATGTAAAACAGATGATCCCTACCAGCCATTCTGCACACATTTTCCTACCCAATTCTTATTTTAAAAGAAACCTAACATCTATTTTTAGTAAGCTTAAAAAATAATAATTACTAATGAAAATAGCCTTTTAAAGAACAACCAGTTATCACATTGTACACCTTAAACTTACACAGTGTTCTTTAAAAGGCTATTTTGCAATTATTACCTCAGTAGAGCTGGGGAAGAAAAACTGGGAACAAGCCAAATAACCTTCAATGAGCAAACAGAAAGCAAACTAGGGACCATTCATAGAATGGCGCACCATACAGTAATAAAAAGAAAGGAACTGTTGATGCATGCAGTGACAGATGAATCTCCAGGGCATTGTGCTGAGTGAAAAAAAGGGTTACACATTATATGATTCTATTTATATACCATTCTCAAAGTGAAAATATTTTTGTGATGGAGAACAGATCAGTGGTTGTCAAGTGTTACGGTTGGGGGAAAGATGTGACCCTTAAGAGGTAACACAAGAGAGTTTCTTTGTGTTGAGAGTTACTCGTATCTACACGTGATAAAATTTTGTAGAACGAGTGGGGAGGGGCAGTTCATAGGTAGGGGATTAAGAGGAACAAACTATTACATATGAAATAAGCTACAAGGATATACTGTACAACAGTATAGTACAGGGAATATACATAGTACAGGGAATATAGCCAATATTGTATGCTCCAATAAATGGAGCATAATCTTTAAAAATTATGAATCACTGTATTGTACACCTGGAATTTATATACTATTGTACATCAACTATATTTCAATTAAAAAAATTCATAGAGGGGCTTCCCTGGTGGCGCAGTGGTTAAGAATTCGCCTGCCAATGCAGGGGACACGGGTTCGAGCCCTGGTCCGGGAAGATCCCACATGCCGTGGAGCAACGAAGCCTGTGCGCCACAACTACTGAGCCCACGTGCTGCAACTATTGAAGCCGTGCGCCTATAGCCTGTGCTCTGCAACAAGAGAAGCCACCGCAGTAGCCCCTGCTCACCACAACTAGAGAAAGCCCGCGCGCAGCAACGAAGACTCAACACAGCCAAAAAAAAAAAGGCTACTGGTGGGGGGCGAGGAACAACCAGCAACTGCTAAGAATCTACCCTACAGAAATTACCAGAGACATAAGAAAAAATACATATGCACAAAGATGTTCATTGTGTCACATAAAATATCAAAACCATGTTCAGCAAGAGGGACTTCCCGGTATTCCTCTGAAAAAGAAGAAGAAAAGGTATGATTTTAAATAATTTTGAAGGCATGGGAAATTTTAAAATAAAAATCCAGGAACTAAAATTATAGCTACAGTCTAACCTCAATTAGGTAAATACATTGTGAGGAGTGTGGAGGACCAGAAGGAATTATATAAAGGATGTTGAATAAAACTCTTCAGGTAGGCCCATCTTATTTTCTTGGTTTTTCATTAGGCTTTTGCTGTTTCCCTCATTTGTGGCCGTGTTCTTCTGTTGCTCAAACCTTGCCCACCCAGGCACCCCTTGAACCGGGGCTGAGTGACCTGACCCAGTGGGACAGTGGGGCTCTGGGCCAGCAATGCCATTTCTGATTACAAAGTCATGGGAATGGGCTTCCCTGGTGGCACAGTGGTTAAGAATCCGCCTGCCAATGCAGGGGACGCAGGTTCGAGCCCTGGTACGGGAAGATCCCACATGCTGCAGAGCTACTAAGCCCATGCACCACAACTACTGACCCTGTGCTCTAGAGCCCGCAAGCCACAACTACTGAACCCACGTGCCACAACTACTGAAGCCCGCATGCCTAAAGCCCATGCTCTGCAACAAGAGAAGCCACCGCAATGAGAAGCCCACACACTGCAACGAAGAGTAGCCCCCGCTCTCCGCAACTAGAGAAAGCCCACGTGCAGCAACGAAGACCCAACGCAGCCAAAAATAAATAAAATAAATAAATTTTTAAAAAAATTTATATTAAAAAAAAAGTCATGGGAATGACAGACACTCCTGGGAGAGATGACAATTCCAATTTTTGATTTGGAGGGCTGAGATCCTGACCCTGAAATACATGAGGTCCTGCTTTCTAATTTCCTGTCAAAACTATGTTAGTCTCAAATTCAGACTTAATCATTTCTTCATTGATTCATAAATATGAGACTCTGGGTGGAAGTGGCATTGTGCTAGGCATGGAGGAGGGACAAAAGCAATGTATACCCCTCTCCTTTCTCCCGTAGCATAGAATGTAGCTAGAGAATGAGACACACGAAACACTTAAGGGTAGAATAGATGGTAGGTGCTGGGAGTGTCGGAAGAGGGAGAGGGAGATCATTGTGGCTGAAGTGGTGTGAGAAGGAAGGCTTCCTGGAGGAGGGGACCCTTGAGTTGAGCCTTGAAGGACAGATAGGAGTGGGTGAGCATGGAGACTGGGAATAGATCCCAGGGCAGAGAACAGCACAAGCACAGATGCAGAGGCACACAGAATGCAAGGAGGAGGCAAAGCCCTGAGTTTACAGGGATGGTGGCCTAGATTAGGGCTCACACCTGTGCTCCAGGGAGATACGGCGGTGGGCAGGAGGGAGCCTCACAGCTCCCACTCCCAATGCAGGACGAGACCATCGACTTCCTGGAGTATGTGGCAGCCCTGAACCTTGTGCTGAGGGGCACCCTGGAGCACAAGCTGAAGTGGACCTTCAAGATCTATGACAAGGACCGCAATGGCTTCATTGACCGCCTGGAGCTGCTGGACATCGTGGAGGTCAGTGTCTGCTCAGGGCGGGGGGACAGGGCAGGCACCTAGGCATGTGGCCCCGCTGGGCTGTGAGTGCTGGCTGCTGAAGTGGGGGCCCCTGGGGCTGGGGGTGGGAAGGGGCATTGGAATCATTCAGAGTGTGCTTTCTGACCACAGTGAAATTAAGCTAGAGATCAATTACAGAAAGAGAATGAGAAAATCCCCATCTGTTTGGAAATTAGGCAATCCACTTCCTAATACTCCATGAATCAAAACAATAATATCACACATACACACAAAGTATTGTGAACTGAATAATAATGCAAACATAACAAAACTTGTGGAATGCAGCTAAAGCTGGACTTGCAGAAACATTGGTAGCCTTAAAATGTATATACTAGAAAATAAGAGGCTGAAAATTCAATGATCCAAGAAGTCTTCTCAAGAAATTAGAAAAAAGAGTAAATTAAGGCCAAAGAAAGCAGAAGAAAAGAACTAATAAAGAGCAGAAATTAATGAAACAGAACACAAATGCATAAGGAAAGTCAACAAAAGCAAAAGTTGGTTCTTTGAAAAGACTAACAAAGCTGATTGACTACTAGCAAGAACGAGCAAGGGGTAAAAAAAAGTACTACAGCTCAGACTCTGCACGAAACCTGCATTAGCCTATTACGCCCCAGAACTGCACTCCGAGGAGGGGATTGTTGGTCCATTTTACAGATAAGGAAATCGGCCCGTGGAGGTTGTGTGGTTTGCCCAAGTTCATCCACCAGGAGGTGCTGGGCTGCCTGTAACCCCTGAGCCTCCCAGCACCGTTAGTGGGGCCTGCTTTGTGCCAGGCGCTGCATTGGGCTGTGGGGACCCAGAAGGCACACCTCTGTCCTCAGAGAGCCCCAACCAAGGTCTAAGGATAATCCTCACATTTGTCTGTCTCTTCCCCGTTTCACTTCCAAACGTTGCCTCATTGCCAGAAACAGGGCAAGGGAGACACCTGTGCTTTTCCCTCTCCCGTCATCCTATTTCACACACATACACACACATCTATAAATACACTAAATTCTCTTTTCCTCTCTGAATCTCCATTTCTTCCTCCGTAGTGTGGAGTTCAGACCATCACTGTGCCGTCCACATCCCTCCTTAAAGGTTTTGGGTGTCGGCTCTGACACTCACAGTGGAAATGCCAAAGGCGTGGGGCTGAGGCAGTGTGTGAAGCCGAGAACTCCTCGGTTGGAATTAGGCCAATGGGACCCTGAGGGAACAATGGGACCCACGGGTCACTTTTAATTTGGTCCCATGGTCCTCAGATGCACAGACTGGGGGGCAGCGCTGGGGACGAGCTGCCGAGGGATGTGGGTCCTGGGGAGAGGGCAGGGCGTGCAGGGTCTTGTGGATACCACCGGGTTCTCTCCCACAGTCCATCTACAGGCTGAAGAAAGCCTGCAGGGTGGAGATGGAGACTGAGCAGCAAGGCGAGCTGCTCACACCTGAGGAGGTCGTGGACAGGATCTTCCTTCTGGTGGATGAGAACGGAGATGGTAACGGGCAGAGAGGATGGTGGCGCGGGTGGGGGGCACGGCACCCATCCTGGATCACCCAACTTTCTAGCCACGTGACCTTAGGCAAGGCCCTTCACCTCCTGACAGTGAGATGGGTGTGGAGGGGAGTACATAAAATAACAAGGGTGTCACTAGCATGTGAGGTTTGTAAGAGTGATTAAAACTCCTGTGGGAGTTGCTGATGGAGGCCAGGCAAGCACAGTGGAAGAAGAGGAGCTTTGGAGTCGGGCAGACCAGGGTGCTACATTTACCCTCTCAGCCTGGTCTCAGTTTCCTCACCTGGAAAATGGGGCTAAGAACGGTTGAAAGGAAAAAATGGGGTCATGTACTTAAGAGCCGGCTACTTGGGCTCTCCTCGCTGTAGCTCAGAGCCCCAGCCCCAGGCTGTACAGGGAGGCAGCTGGCTGGGAACACACCCAGAAGAGCCCTCAAGAGCATTCTGAGGGTACCGCGGGCAGAAGTAAAATTTAAACTCACTTGCAAATAAAGTCCCTTAAAGAAACCCTTGAAGGTTCCAGGTGACTCCTGGAGAATCAGGGAATCGACAAGGCCCAAGCTTAGGCCCTGAGGCCGCAGGCTCATCTGTGTACAAGGTGTAGGCGCACCCAAGGAGAGAAGGCCTCACCTCTCACCCCCACCCCATTTCTTCCATTCCCCCTGTGACCGTCTCTCCTACCCCTTGTGCAGGCCAGCTGTCCCTGAATGAGTTCATTGAAGGTGCCCGTCGTGACAAGTGGGTGTTGAAGATGCTGCAGATGGACGTGAATCCCGGTTGCTGGATCTCTCAGCAAAGGCGGAAAAGTGCCATGTTCTGAGGGCTCCGGGGTCCTGGGAGCCCTCCAAGACTCCAGGCTCACCAGGTTTCCAGAGCAGTGGGAGGGCCCCTGGCTCAGCCTGCTTATGCCCACTCTTATCCTGGCTTGGACTTCCTGGCATCCCCTGTGCAGGACTTCCTGGCATCCCCTGTGGGGCTGAGTGGGGTGGGGAGGGGCCGTTGGTCTGAAGTGGCCAACAGGACCCGGTCCATTGGGAGGATTCACAGGGTGGTGAAGGGAACAGGCTTCCTCTCCCCCTTCAGCTGCTCCTGGGAAAGCTATGCCTTGGCTAGGTGGTTGTGGGGTTTCCACAAATTCTTACATGGTCCATAGCTGGAAGCAGGGAAAACTGAGGGGTAGGGGTTCCATAGATGAAATTAGCAATGAGAATGCCTACACAGTGTGAAACTGACTAGTGGAAGGGTGGGGCTGGCAGGTGTTGTTGACTCTGAAGAAAGGTAGGAATTGGGGAGAAGGGATGGATAATAATTACATCCCCCCAGGATCCTGAGGAATGTTCATGGGAGGACTCTTGCCTCTTCCTCTCCAAGTTGTCCTTGCCAGGGGTGTCAGGAGGGAAACTTGCAACAAGTAAGGCCGTGGTCTTCCTGCCCTTGGAGGGGGTCAGCTGTGCTTAAAGGGGCTGTGTCAGCTCTGCCCTGGTGCTGCTCCCCCAGCCCCTGCTGCCAACCCCTCCCCACCCTCCCCTCCCCCTCCCTACCCCTCATCCCTCACACTCACCTCTCCAACCCCCGCCCCCAGAGTGGACCCTCCACAATTCCCCGTCACAAGCCCACAAGCCAAATGTGTCTCCTTAAAGGATGGAGAAAACTTTCCTCTGTCTCTGGGGAGAACTGGGGCCTGCCAACCTGGGTTCTAGGCCAGGCTTTGCCTCCAACTGCTGTGTGACCCAAGACGGCCATTTCTTTTCCCTAACCTTGGTGTCTCATCTGCACGGTGAGCAGGTTGGACTAGACAAGCAGTTTTCAGATTATTACTTTTTTAGATGTGGAATTCTTTTTTTTTTTTTTTTTTTTTTTGCCGCACTGCACAGCTTGTAGGATCTTAGTTCCCCGACCAGGGATTGAACCCAGGCCCTTGGCAATGAGAGCGTGGAGTCCTAACAACTGGACCGCCAGGGAATTCTCTAGACGTGGAATTACTTTTGTTATACAAACTCTATGTGCAACCCCAGTACATAAACTAGATTAAAAGGCAGTCACTCTGGGGCTTCCCTGGTGGCGCAGTGATTAAGAATCCGCCTGCCAATGCAGGGGACATGGGTTTGAGCCCTGGTCCGGGCAGATCCCACATGCTGTGGAGCAACTAAACCCGTGCACCAAAACTACTGAGCCTGCGCTCTAGAGCCCGCGAGCCACAACTACTGAGCCCACACACCACAACTGCTGAAGCCCGCACGCCTAGAGCCTGTGCTCCGCAACAAGAGAAGCCGCTGCAATGAGAAGCCAGCCCACCACACGCAATGAAGAGTAGCCCCCGCTCGCCGCAACGAGAGGAAGCCCGCGCACAGCAATGAAGACCCAACGCAGCCATAAATAAATAAATAAATTTATTTTAAAAAGAATCCGCCTGCCAATGCAGGGGACACGGGTTCAAGCCCTGGTCCGGGAAGATTCCACATGCTGCGGAGCAACTAAGCCCATGCGCCACAACTACTGAGCAGCGAAGAGTAGCCTCCTCTTGCTGCAGCTAGAGAAAGCCCGCACGCAGCAACGAAGACTCAACGCAGCCAACAATAAATAAAAGGCAGTCACTCTGGTTGCATGGGGTGCCGAGGAACTCAGAAAAGGAACTCATGTGACTAGATATGTTTCTGTGTTGATGTATGAAGAATAAAACTAACTTGTGGAGCCTGTGATTTGATTTCATGGGCATTATATTCATATAAAGTTTCCTTTAGAAACAAATGTAAGGTAAAAAAATAGTTGATTAAAAAATAATAGTAATCCAGCTGGGACACAGATATGCCCCAGATCATGAAGATGGTATGTGAATGAGGTTGGGGAAATGTCCCAGTTCTATCCAAATACCCTCCCAGCTTTGACCTCCAGGATTTCCCAAGAGGCAGCCACCAAGAGAAGAAGCAGAAATGTCAACTCCCTTTTTTTCCAGGTTGCCCCAGGCATTGAGCTCCACCTTCCCTCCATGTCTGTGCTCAGGCCCTGGCTGACTTCCCAGTCTGAAGTGGTTCACGTGACGGACAGGACGGTGTGAGCAAAACACATCCTCTCCTCCCCGCCCAAGGGGGCTCTCTGCAAGCTGGGGGTTTACCCCCCTTTCCACTTGTTTGCTCCATCCCACCCCTGGATTTTTTTTTTTACTCCCTGAACTTCCCTCACACCCCGCTGAAGCGAAGACTCAAAGTTCAGAAGGAAAGAGCATCTTTGAAAACATGGTCATAACTGCTCCAGCCTATGTCTCTCCCCAGGTTCTTGGACAGGTGTTCCTAAAGTTGGGGTGTGCAAAGAATGGGGATAGAGCCCACCTATAACAGACTGTTCTACTTCCCAACTGGCTGTCAGGTGTCACTGCAGCAAGAGGGATTTAGGCTAGATCAGGGATGGTCAGGACACTTGCCATAAACAATGAGTCACAATCCTGTGGGGAACCACGTGGCACCATGTGCCACCGAGGGGCCAGCAGAGGAAGAACGAGGGTGTTGTGCAGTCACTTCTGAATAAATATGGATTTCCTCTGGATAAAGGAGCACTGTCTATAGTATCATATTTTATTATAATGATGCTTGGCCTGTGAGATCTTTGAGGATGAGAATTGTCCTCTTCTTTGCACGTCTAACATCTAGCATTAATACAAAGTAGGTGTTCGATAAATGCTTGTTGAAGGGAGGAACGAATCAACACAGACCACACAAGTACACTCTGGGATGCTGGGGGCAGGATGGGTGTGTGATACAGCACCCAGATGGAGGCCGCAGCCACCAGATCTGTGTGATCCTATTAGAGTCCCGGGAAAGCCCACCTCTGCCTCAGAGCTTCTCTGTCCAGAAGAGCGTGGAACTGGAGAAGCTCAGTGGGAGAGCTGGTAAAAGCTGGGGGAGGGGCCAGAAGGGGCTGGGGAGGAGCCTGAGGGATGTTGAAGGCTTCCCCCAGCAGGGAGCGGTCACCACCAGCTGAGTCACACAGAGGGTTCAGGAACCGTCCTTCACTGTCCCCTGCTCTGAATCCCCACCCCTGCCCCTCTGCTGCCACCATGTGCCCCGAGCAGGTGAGCTGAGCCTTTGAGTTCAGAAGACTCCATCTAGTATGAAAACAACGAGACACCAGGCACCACCACACACCCCTCCCCAATACAGAAACAGTAGGGCGGTGGGCTCAGCCGGCTGCTTCCGCTGCCTCACTTTCCCTGCCACCAGCTCCCTCCTCATCCTGCTCTCCATTCTGGAGCCTGCGCACAATGCGGGTAAGGTCCAGGCTTCGGGTTAGCGTGTCCAAGAGCATCTGGTCCTTCTGGACGCCCTCCATGAACTCCTCCAGGGAGAGTTCCCCTGGGGTAGAGAGAAAGGGCATCATGGGCAGGAGGTGTTCACATCTGCTGTCCGAGACCCAGAGCTGCAGTCTTGTAAAGGGGACAGAACCAAGGCTGGAGGAAGTGGCTGTGAATGGAGCTGGCCAAAGAGCCAGAGACCAAAGTCTGGTGCAGGCATCCCCAAAAGCCAGCTCTGTGGCCGGGGCGGAGGCAGGCAGAGGAGGTGGCCAGCAACGGCCCTTTTGTGCCTCCCTCTCCCCTTCTGCCCTCTCCCCTGGGGACCCTGGTGACACCCCCAGTGACCCTTCCCCTGGGGACCCCCAGCGCGGCCTCACCATCCCCATTGACGTCAATCTTGGAGAACACTGTATCGGTGAACTCCTCTGCGGTCATGGTCGAGTCGCTGCAGGGGTTAATGGTTCGGATGGCCTGGGAGGGAAGAAGAAGTGAGATGACCCGTCCTAATTAGTCTCAGCGGTAGGAGCGGGGCAGAGCGAGCACGTCAGGCTCCCAACAGCGTGTGTGTGTAAGGTGAGTACAGATCAAGGTGCCTGAGGCCTCAGGCAGAGCTGGGACTGCGCTTCAACGGATCTTGGTACAGATGAGGAAACTGAAGCCGAGAGAGCAGAGGAAACCTGGCCCGGGTCACGCAGCTGGTGAGGGCCGAGCCACCCAGGGGAAGTCAGTCCCAATCCTGTCCGCTTCCTAGCACACTGTTCCGCCAGCTTAAGACCCAGCCCCAAGCTCTCAGCTCTGGCTCCGCCCCTGCCCGGCCCTCTGCACCTGGAGTTACCCGGATGATGGTGAGCAGCTCATCGCGGTCGATGCATCCGTTGCCGTCCACGTCGTAGAGCTTGAAGTACCAGCGCAGCTTCTGTTCCACCTTCCCCTTGAGGACAAGACTCAGCGCCGCCACGTACTCCATGAAGTCGATGTAGCCGTCCTGGGTGAGGGGCATGGTCGCCTGAGCCCCCTCTGCCTGGGCCCCGCCCCGGCCCCGCCCTCGGAGCCCCCGGGGCCCCAGGATACGCTGAGCCCAGGCCCGGACCCGCGCCCCGCCCCCTTGGCGCCCACCAGCTTACGTCCTCCTGGACGCCCGTTATAGCTCACCCTACCTGCCCCAGGATGGTTTATCAAATTTGATAAACCAGTCCCCTCTAGAGTATGAATGGCTTATGCTATCCCTTCACAGGTATTTTGGTTCCAGCCGTCACTGGCTGCTTCCCTGTGATCCTCAAACTTCAGCCTTCCAGTTTGGGGGGTGGGGTGTAAGAGTGTGTAGGTGGGAGGAGAGACAAGGACTCCCCAGGGATGGGGGCGTGGTTTGGACGAGCTCTAACTAACCGAGATAAGGCGTACAGGTAGATGGGGAGGCACCGAGCGCCTTTCTCATTCTTCCCTTTATTCTTCGTAACTTACCGAGCACCAACTACGTGCTGTGATAGGCTGAGGATTCAGAACTCCGTAAGATAGAACCCTGTCCTGACGGGAGCGCAATGTTGAGGACGCAGGTTTGAATCCTGACCTCACCCTCTCAAATATGTGGGATCTGGGACAAAGGATTTAGTATGTCTCTGGCCCTCGATTTCCTCATCAGTAATAGTTATAACAGCTGCCACCTCCATGGGATTGTTGTGGGCTTAAATGAGTGCATGTGTGTAAGGCACTCAACACTGCCTGGCACATAGTAATCACTCAGTAAATGTTAGCTATTGTTATTACCACTATACTATTACTATTATTATTATTACTATTATTATTATCAAGAGATCATTGTGCCATCATGATGTATATTCAGTGACAGCACATCTGGACAGGACATTATGGACTCACAGAATAGGGGAGCACCCAGGCAAGGGCAGCAGGGAGGCTTCCTGGGGGAGGCGCTGCCCTCATTGAGTCTTGGAGGGATTGGCCAAGGGGGAAGGTGGTGCAAGACATTCCTGTGGGATATTTCCCCAGAACATTCTCCAAATGTTCAGCAGCTGACCATCTGCCTGGCCCTGCCAGCCCTACCAATAGGGTCAGAGAAGCAGGGAGCACAGGCCTGCTTCTGCCCACCTCCCCCAAGCCAAGTGAAGCTGGGAGAGGGAAGCCTTGTCATGCAGAGAGGCTGGGTACTGTAAGGAAGGGAGCACTGGACTCAGAGCACGTGACTTGGAGTCCAGTCCCTGTTCCTCCACTTACTCACAACCATGACTCTGGAACCAGGAAGTTACTGAGAGGCAGATTTGGGGTCAGTATCAAGAACTCTTTAACAGGCAGGGTTGCCCGTGGTGGAATGAGCCTCGTGCAGTAATGACCTCTCCGTCACTGAAAGTGTGCAAGCAGAGGCCGGGGTAAAGTTATTAGGGATGTGGCAGAGGTTGGGTATGAAGGCCTCTGAGATCTCCCGATTGTGTGCTGGCCTTTGGCCTTAGGTGAGACCTTAACCACCTGAGCCCCGTGGTAGGTAGGTAGGTAGCCCCGTGGTTCACACTCATAGTGAACATTTGCGTAGTGCTTCCCCGTGTTTAAGGGCTTTCCCATATGCCTTAGCTCAATCAGTCCTTGCCCAACCCTCCTTTCAGGATCATTGTCAGGATGGAGTCAGGCGCCCCTGCAGCCTCGCTCAGAGAAGCAAGAAGCCCGCTATCGAAGTTTCCTCTGGGCAAGGGGACACAGGGTGAGGGTACTTTTGCTTTTCATTTTTTATCTTTCTATATTGTTGGAAACTTTTACAATGAGCTGTAGTTTTTTGGTAATTAAAATAGTTTTTAATTTTGTAATTTTTTGTAATTTAAAAAAAATGGCTAAAAGGGGGCAATGGAAAGGTATGTGCACTGGTGCCAGAAAGACCTAAACCATGTCTTAGGAGAGGTGCGACCTCGGACAAGTCACGTAACCTCTGTGAGTCTCAGTTCCTCAGCTCTGTGATGGGAATGACAGTATGCGCTTTTCAAGATTGTGGTCTGGGTTAGATTCAGTAATAAGACTACAGCGATACTTTTTTTTCATGCTTCATATGATGTTTTACTCACTTTACTCTTTTAATCTCGCAACCACCCCTGGGTATTTTTGTCTGCATTTTCAGATGAAAAGCTAAAGTTGAGAGAGGTTAGGCCACACACTAGTGAATGACAAAGCCTTTCCTAGAAACTGAAGTCTCCTGAATGCCACCCAGTGCTCAGATGCAGGGATGGAAGATTTATATTGATTTGTGTGCACCTGTGAGATTGCCGGGTACAGCCAAGCCCAGGCAAAACTTTGAAGTAAACAAAGCATATGGCGGTTACCCAGGTCACACTCCCCACTCACAGCTATACCCCCAAACCCTGCGCACCCAGTGCAGTACCCTAGGATACAGCTCTCTTCTAATTCAGGGGCTGGCAAACTTTTTCTATAAAGGGCCAAATAGCACATATTTCAGTTTTGACAATCAGTAAAATAATGAGTGTGGTGTGTTATAATAAAAATTCATTTACAAAAATAGACCCATGGGCTATTGTTTGCACTCCCCTGTTTAACTTCTCTCTGTATCAAAACTTCCCAGTCTTGTGTCCCATCTCGTAGCTAACCTGCCCTACTGCTTTATGCTGGCGACAATGGTTGGAAGCAATGTTGCCTGAAGTGTGATTTATCCCATTGGTGTGTACAAGGCACTTTAGATGTTACAAAGATGCTGTTCAGTTTAACAATTAGCAGGTATGTATTTAAATTAGTGTATATTATATAATATATAACTATTTCATAAAATTCATAATTTCTCACATAGTCATTCACTCAAATTAAAATATTGATTGAGCACCTACTGTGTTCCAGGCACTGTTCTAGGTGCAAAGGCTACAGCAATGAACAAGAAAGACAGAAATCCCTGCCTTCATGGAGCTCCCATTCCAGCAGGAGAAATTGACAATAAACATAGCAACTGGGCTTCCCTGGTGGCGCAGTGGTTGAGAATCTGCCTGCCGATGCAGGGGACGCGGGTTCGAGCCCTGGTCTGGGAAGATCCCACGTGCTGTGGAGCGGCTGGGCCCGTGAGCCACAATTGCTGAGCCTGTGCGTCTGGAGCCTATGCTCCACAACAAGAGGGCCGTGATGGTGAGGGGCCCGCGCACCGCGATGAAGAGTGGCCCCCACTTGCCACAACTAGAGAAAGCCCTCACACAGAGGCGGGGACCCAGCACAGCCATAAATAAATAAATAAATAAATAAATAAAATTAAAAAAAAAAAAAAAACATAGCAACTAAATGTTATTCAGTATCATGTATTAGAAGATGAGACGTGCTCTGGGGGAAAAGGGGAGGAGTAGGAAATGCTACGGTGGGGGCTAGTCCTAGTTAAATGGGGTTGAAACCAGGAGATCAGGGCAGGTGTCAGTGGGAAGGAGATATTTGAACAGAGTCTTGCAGCAGGGGAAGGTGTGAGCCAAGCAGAATTCTGGAGGAAGAGAGTCCCAGGCAGCACCCAGGCCCGAAGGTGGGGATGTGTGTGGAATTGAGGAGGTCAGGTTTGGGACAGTATAGGTGGTGCTTACATGTGACAAGTGATGGCATATGAATGACTCAGGTTAGGCAAATACAGGGTTGATGGGTTGCCCCTCCCTGGTGTCATACATGTAATCTTAGGGGGTCCTTCTTAAGGTTTCCTTAACAGGCAAGAAGCTGAGCTATTTCAGTGCATTTGGGTATAAGGTGTTGAGGCTCAACCATGAACTCTGCCCCCTCCTTTTCGGGAAAGATCACTTCTTCTGGAGCATCTTGGGGGACTAGCCTGATGATGCCATCCCTCTTGGTCTCCATAACTTGGGCTCCAGTACTCTGACCCTGCATCCCTTTCAGGAAAGCCCTTGGGCACCATGGTGCTGCCCTTGAGGCTGGGACTCAAAGCCCATAATCTGCTTTGGCCCCTTGATCCTAAACATTAGTGAGTTTTAAATAGCCTCTGAACCCCAGCTTTCCCTAGGAGCCCTGCCCACAATGATGTTGGGACCCTATGGGCAGTGAGTGGAGCCGGGAAAGCTCTGGGTGACCTCTCCCTGGTGTGCAGTGGACATATGGCAGCATCACATCCCCACCTTCAAGGGAGCACCAGCCGGGGTGGGGACCAGCAGGGGTGGGGAGATGGGTGTGTAGATTTACGTTCTTCTACCACTACATCTTGACTGAATTGCTCCAGATAAATGGAAGATTTGCTATGAAACACCAAGAAACATCTTAACTAATGCTCCCGACGTCCATGACAGATATAGGTGAATAAGCTGAGGCAGAGAGGGGAGGAAATGGGCTCCAGGCCACCCAGCTGATGAAAACTAGGGGCCCAAACTCACAGTGCCCCCTCTATCTTATCAGGAAGTCCTTACCCAATGCACCCAGGTGATTCCTTGGGGAGACATATAATTTGACCGCTGCGCAGACCTTTAATCCCTCTTAGGGTGAACTGAGGTCACCAGGTGTTTGGGAGTTGGAGTAGCCTGGGTTCCCCAGTGACCAGGCAGCCCTGACTGTCCCCAGTTCTAGTGTCCACAGGCCATCATGGGATGGGTGACCCAAGCAACATGGGCCTGCCCATCCCAGACCAGCCGGGCTGAAGGTCATCACCCTGCTCTCTGCTCTCCACCCCTCCTCCTGCTGCATCCCGTGAGCATCTAATGGCCTGTGCAGAAGCACCACATACAGTGCCAAGCACTTAGTAGGTGCTCAACGACTGTCTTGTAAGTGTTCATATTTGTTCTGGAATAAACTGTGCATGTGGAAGAGGCAGAGGAAGCCAGTAGGTTTGGCCTCTGGGCGCACTGATCGGGGGCCTCTGTCTTTCCCTGGAGAGTGAGGGCAGGGACGATGGCTGATTCATTTCTGAACCCCCAGTGCCTGATGCACAGTAGGCGCTCAATGAACATTAGAAAACTGGAATCCCTGATGTCGACACTCGACCTCCCAGATAAATGAAGTCACTCCTCCGGCCATTCTCACACCTTCTCCTCCCCACCCCCCATGCTGGCCAGGGGGGGCGTCCCTCCAGCACTCCCCACCCAGACCCCTGCTCACTTTGTTGAAGTCAAAGGTCTCAAACATCTGCTCCACGTACTGGCTGGCCCACGGGCTCAGGTTCTTGAGGCCGAAGAACTGGCGGAACTCGTAGAAGGTGAGCTGGCCGGAGGGACACTCGGTCATGAACTTCTTGTACCACTGGTGGCACTCGGTGCTGCTCAGCTCCTCCACCGACTTACCGTCCATGACGTTCCCCATCGCTCAGGCCCACGGGAGGCGGATGCCCCAGACGGACTGGTTCTTTTCCCTGCTGCTCCTCGCACCTGGGCCGCCGGGCTTCCTAACACTGGGCCCTCCTCTCCCACAGGCCTGAATCCCACAGATCTGAGCGAGGGAGGGCCTGGTGAATCAAAAAGTGCAGGGAAATGATAGGAGGAAACGAGCAGAAGAGAGAAGGTAATGGAGGCTGTGCAAGCCTACACCCAAATCCAGGGGCTGCCGGAGAACTCGCGTTAAAAGTCCCCACTAAATCCTTGCAGCCAATGGAGACCTACTCCCTGGGAAGAGGAGTGAAAATAGAACAAAGCTTAGAGGAGCAGAGGCCCAGGATTACAGCCCTGAGCTGGAGGTGAGAGGATTTTCTTACCCAGTTTGCAATCTCCTTATCCCTTCTCACCAGGACAGAGTGGGTGGCCAGCCAGCAGCTGTTCTGATCCTGTCACTTCCTCTGCCTTCTCCTCCTGTTTTGAATGGGTTCTCAATGTTTCTGGTTCCTGCCCTCAGACACGGCATTGAGGTACCTGTGAGAAAGAGCTGGTTTTTCTTCCAGAGCTGGGCCAACTTTGGGCTCTTGATAGGGCTGCTGTGTATAGTTATTCAGGCTGTGCTCTGCACTTGGCTGTCACAACCGAGGGGTTCAAATCACACCATGGATGGCTAACATATGAGAGTGTCTGGGTGATGCAGAGTTTGTGGGCTTCCAAGATGAGTCCTAAGCAGCCAAAGGGAACCCCCTCCTACATAAAACTGCACAAATATCCATAGCCACACACACACACACACACACACACACACACACACACAGATCCTGTTCTGACCACACGCTCATATTCCTGGAGGTTGCATCTTTCCCATCCTGGGACGCTTGAATTCAGCCCTCCATCTGACCCTAAACCTGATACCATCACCACCCAGGGGCATGGGGATAGGGGACATTGAGTGTGTGTCTAACGGCCTGGGTGTGTGTGTGTGTGTGTGTGTGAGTGCAGGCACACAGTTGCATGGGTGTGCTCCTACCTGCTGGTCCTAGAAAGCTCCCAGGCCAAGCCTAGGGGCCCATCTATGCAGCAATATCTTTCTCTGACCCCTAGTGGGATGCTCTCCGGCCATAGAATTTAAAGCTTGTTCTTTTCTGGAGTCAACATTTAAGTGCACTTAAGCTGGATGCTACTGGGAAAGCTCAGAGCCAGCACTCGCTCTGTCCTGACCCTTCCCTGTTTCCCTCCCTCCTCTGCTATGCGGACCACCCCATCTTTATTTAAATAAAAAGCAAATTAGAACCCTCAGAGGCAGTTTGGGGATGGAGGCACCAGGAAGATGGTGGCTTCTATGCAATTTTGTGAGAAGAGTATCAGGCTCTTGATCTTAGGAGCATTTCCTGAGAACTGGACAGAAGGAGGACCAGGGCCTGGAGAAGGTCAGCTCAGAGAGATGGCCCAGCTCTGTAGAGGAAGGGCAGTCACAGCCTTCCGGCCATCAGGGCTCAGTCCTCTGTATCCGTGAGCTGTGACCACTGGCTGGGCAGAGGGAGGAGCCCGGAGTGATGGGGTCAGTGTGCCTAGATACTCCTCAGCTCCAGCAGCTCTTCCTCAAGTGGACACCCCCTTCCAACAGCTCAGGGCACAGAGGAACCACTGGAAGCAGGACCCTGGACACCTGGAAAGGGATCTCCCTCTTTGACCAAGGTGCTCCGGATGGAATGCGACAAAGCTCCCTGAGAACTAGAGGAGCCTGGGAGGGCTGCTTCTCTGGCCCTGTCTTATGTGGCATCTGCCAGGTAGAACTGGAGGTGCGGGTGGGGGCTACGTGCTCTGGGCAGGGTCTGCCTTCTCAGACCTGGTCTTCCCCCAGGAGCAGTTCTCTTCCTTTCCATCATAGAAACCACTGGGTGGCCTCCTTTCCAGTTTTACCACTCTTTTTGCCCATTATCCTCAGAAAGTTCATCTAAAGGGCCCAGAGCTAAGAATGCTCCTTAGAAGACCAGAGAGAGAGAGAAAGACTGAGACAAGAGTGACATTAATACTGTTGTCCCTGTCACTGTTGTGTACATGCCACCTGTGACGAGAAGGAAACCACCAAATGTTAACAGGCTCATTTCTGAGTCATGGGATCATTTTTTATTTGTATTTTTTTTTTTTTAATTTCTTTTTATTTATTTATTTATTTATTTAGGCTGCTCCGGGTCTTAGTTGCAGCACACGGAATCTTCATTGCGGCACGTGGACTCTTAGTTGCGGCGGCACGCATGTGGGATCTAGTTTCCCCGACAAGGGATTGAACCCAGGCCCCCTGCATTGGGAGCGTGGAGTCTCACCCACTGGACCACCAGGGAAGTCTCACCAGTGATTTTTTAATCTTTGCTTTTTCAAAAAAAAATCTGTATTTTTAAAAGTGGTTCATAATGAATATATGTTGCTCACATAACCAGAGGATAGTTATTTTTGAAAAAAGAATCAAATGGGACTGTTTTACTTCTCTTCTACCTAAAGTGATCAATTTATGGTGCATTGCGGGGGGAGGGGAGGGCTTGGATCTGCCTACTATGATGAAGTTTTCCAGAACATGTTTTTTTTGGGGGGGGTGGCTTGGGGGCAGGAGGGCTCCTCCACTGAACTTGCTTGGAGCCCAGGCTGGAATCTGTGTCCTTGAAGAGTCGTCTCAGGCCCAGGGTTTGAAACGAAGAGGTCAAGGAGGAGATGGAAGCTCATCTTTCCATCTCTCCTTTCCAAACCTCCCCTATGAGGTTTCCTCCTCATTCTTTATGTGTGAGCACAAAAGCCACCTCCTCTGTGAAGCCTTCTGAATCTCTGCAGAATTCATCTTTCCTGCCTCAGCACACTAACATCTTGCTTATGTGTTATATTAGTTTTCTATGTCACATAACAAATTACCACAAAGTCAGCAGCTTCAAAATATGTACCTATATTACCTCATAGTTTCTGAGGACCAGGAGTCCAAGCCTGGCTCATCAGGGTCCTCTGTCCAGGATCTCACAAAGCTGGAATCAAGGTGTTGTCTGGGCTATGTTTTCACCTGAAGGCTTGACTGGGGAAGAATCCACTCCCACCTCATTCAGGTCCTTGGTGGAATTCATTCCCTGTGGCTCTAGGACTGAGGGCCCTGGCTTCCTGCTAGATATTGTCTGGAGGGCACTCTCAGGTCCTAGAGGCTGCCTAAAGTTTCTAGAAGCTGCCCACATTTCCTTGTTACATGGGCTCCTCAACACAGATGCTTATTTTGTCAAGCCAGCGAGGGGAATCGCCCTCTAATCTGCTAAAATGGAATTTTATATAATGGAACCTAATCAAGGGAGTGACACCCATCACCTTTGCCATATTCTGTGGAGTAGAAGCAAGTCACAGAGGGAGGGGATTGTACAAAGGCAGGAACAACAGGAGGTGGAAACCATTGGACGTCACCTTAGGGTCTATGACAGTCACACTTCTACGATAACATAGACACAACACTCATTTCTTTCTGGAATTATAAGCAGCTGTTTATTGCCAGCCTGCCCTCAGGAATCCAGCAAGTTCCCCGGGTAGAGACTACTGTCTTACTCATTTCTCAAAACCTCCCAGCACCTAGTACCACGGATTCCACATGGTTGTGTGCTGGTTATTCGGTTTGCCCCTCCCCACTCCTTCTCCACCTTTCTGGGTCTGCTCTGAGCCTCAGGAGGCTGACCCCTGTGGACTGGATCACCTGGGCTCCCCAGCCCTCTGGCTTCAGTCTGGATTCGTCCATTGAGAAGCACTGGAAGGAGATTGGAGGATGGAAAGAGACAGAAGCTGGGTATCTGTTCCCCTCCTTCCCTGTTGGGTCACAGTTTGGGCCCCAGTTGTCTTCTCTGACCTTCAGCTACAGCTCCTGCCAGAACCCTCTCCAAGCTCCTGTGACAAAACCCCCTCCCTCTACCCCTCAGGCTTAGGGGTAAGAAGGGCCTCCTTCTGTTGCCACCCTCTGGGCATACCACCAGTCCCTTAATTGTGCCCGCTTCTCTGCGAATAGCCCCCTCATTAAACTCTCCCCAGTTACCTTTTTGAGATAACATTTGACTGACAGGGGCTTGAGCTCAATAAAACATTACTGAATGAATGAATGTATGCATGATTAAAGAAAGGATTAAAGAGAGCTAACGTAGGATGGAGCTATTAGGTGTAAGACACCATGCTAAGCTCGATGAATAGGCTCATGACAGCCCTGTGGGGTGGGTGTTGTTATTTCCACGGGAGACAAGAGAAATCAGAGGCAGAAAAATCACATTCTGAGGTTCACGAACATTTTAAGTGGTGGTACCAAAGTTTTTCCACCTCATCATCTTGCTTTTAGCCTAAGTTTTTAAATCTCTGGGGAAAGCCTGAATGGAGCTAGAGGACCCTGTAAGCCCCTTAGTCCAGCACCTGCCCCTGTGGCCCCTCTGCCTGAGCAATCCCATCGACAGGGAGCTCACTCCCATTGGGTGTGGGGCGCCATCCCGGACTCCAGCCCAGGATGGGAATGGAATCCCACAGCTTCCCAACCCCAGATCTCGGTGGGTTTAGCAGTCCTGCTCTCCATCCTTCCCCCAAAGACATGGAGGATTGGGATCCACAGCGAGGCATCCAGGAAGAGGTGAATACACAAGAGGGGCACAAAGGGGCAGAACGGACAGCTCATGCGGAGGCCCCGTGAGAGAGGTCTGTGGCCTCCCCTGGCTGCTCTGTCCACAGGACTCCTTCCCGGGACAGATGTCATACCAGAGTCAGAGGATCCACCGGGCTGAATGATGCCAAGGAAAGGGAGCAGGTGGGGCAGGGGCACAGAGGCGGAAGCCGTGCCCAGAAGGGATGGAAGGGGTGGCAATCCCAGGCCAGACTGACCCCCTCCAAGGCTGCCCGTCTGCCCACTAGCCACCTCCACAGAAACACAACAGAGCCCTGAGCACAGGTTCTTGGCCTCCTGGGACTATCCCACCCAGACCGACCTGGGACCTGGGCCGGCTTCTCTGAAGGTTTCCAGGAAGCGTCCGTGGAGGCTGCTCTACCAAGGTGAACCTCAAGGCGGCGACCTTCTCCAGGAGAGAGGAGGAGGCGTCAGCTGGGGGGGCGACCTTCTCCAGGAGAGAGGAGGAGGCGTCAGCTGGGGGAGTGAAGATGCTGGCCCCGCCCCCGCCCAGCGAGGCTGTCGGGTCTGGGAGGGCAGAGGTGATTCTTGTTCAGCTTTGTAGCCCAAGGACCCAGCCCGCACTAGGTGTTCACCCAGTGTCTGTTGGATGATTGATAGGAGGTATGACTTTTGGTTGTATGTAGACTGAAAACTTGCATGTTATCTCTGCCTCTTTTCAAAAGCGCCCTGAAATGGCAATACATTTCTAAAAGCTATCAATACAAATCCACAGAGACCAAGAAAAAGAAGACAGTAGATGAGAGGTTCTAATAAAATTTTGGACAAGAGAAGGCAGATTGACAAGCGGTGTCTTACCAGAGTGCGGACTTCCCCATTCTCCAGTGGCTGCCCCAACCCCAGGTCAGACCGGCCTGTGACAGCTGGTAAGTTGAAAGCCGAGTGCTGTCAAACAGCAGGAGGGGGCTTCCCTCCCTGGTGGCGCAGGGGTTGAGAATCTGCCTGCTAATGCAGGGGACACGGGTTCGAGCCCTGGTCTGGGAAGATCCCACGTGCCGCGGAGCAACTGGGCCCGTGAGCCACAAACTACTGAGCCTGCGCAACAAGAGAGGCCGCGACAGTGATAGGCCCGCGCACCGCGATGAAGAGTGGCCCCCGCTCTCCGCAGCTGGAGAAAGCCCTCGCACAGAAACAAAGACCCAACACAGTCAAAAATAAAAAAATAAAATAAAAAAGAGCAGGAGGATGTGGAGCCTGGCCCAGACACAAAGCCTATTTCTGCCGCAGGGCTCCGCGGGCTCCGCGAGGTGGGCGCAGAAGGTGCCCTGGGGGCTGGGGTGCAGGACAGGTGGGGCGGAAATAGGAGGACGGGTGGGAAGCTTGTGTCAGGAGAGACTGGCTTCCTGGATGCCCTCCTCAAGGCAGCGGAACTGACATCTCCAGGCGTCTATCCCCTCCTGACCCTGGTGGAAGATTATTCTGGAGTTTTGAACTGGAGAGGCCCTAGCCTCTAGGTCCAGCTCAGGAAGAGAGAAGAGCCGCTCTGGAAACCGGGACGTTAAGGGAAAGTCTGCTTATGAAAAGTGAGACACCCCCCGCCCCCCCACCCCCACCGCAAGCTCCTTCTCACACTGGTTCCTTGCAGGCAGGAGAGACTTGGTACAGATGCCGAATGGCCTGCTTCCAGCCTAGGATCACCAGGCATTCGAGGAAAGCTTCTACCTTGAAAGACAGCCTACCTCAACCTGGAAGAACCTGGATTCTTCGCTGTTAGGTGATATTTAGGAGGCCCTCTCGTCCTTTCTCTCCACTTACCATCTTCTTTTTAGAGAAGGGTATCCAGGGAAGCCTGGCCAAGCACTGGCTGCTGGTCTGGGTCCTCAACATCCTGTCCCTTCATCCCACACCAGCCCCAGCCTCTTGTGCTCTAGAAGGATGCTCCACTGAATACGCCACTCTACCTAGAATGAGGTGTGATTCCTAGAAATGAAACCAGTTGGATTCACCCAGTGGTGAATTTAACCACTGGCTCTCTGGAAAAAAAAGAAACCCCAGTTTATAGGTGTTTGCTGGTTTCCGTGGTGTAAATACTTCCACCACGGCTGATTTCAAGCTACCAGCAGGAAGTCACTGGTTGAGGAGTTGGGAGATGTCCACAGTCAGCTGTCACAGGCCGGTCTGAGCTGGTGCCAGCAGGCCATTGGATCCAGGCCTGGGTGGCAGTGACCAGAACTCAGTCAGGCCATGAGTCAAGTGCCCTCTGCCTTCATCCCCCTTCTCCATGAACCAGGGCCCATGAGCCTAACTAACCTCAGCGTCAGTTCTGCTGGACCAGAGGTAAGACTTGAGATGGGAAATCCATCCCTCGCCAACAAACTACAAGTCAGAAGAGGCGGTTTTATGTAAAACTAGGGCTAGAGAGGAGGCCCCCTGGAGACCAGGTTCGCTCCCTACAGGACTTCCCCATTCTCCAGTGGCTGCTCCAACCCCAGGTCACGGTCAGTTGATGTATCTCTTTCTTGTTGTTGGATGGCTTGCCAAGCCTGGGTCACTGGGAGGGTATGGCCAGTATGGACTTTGCTTGGGACTCAGGCTCTGGAGGGGAATTGGGGTTACTCTTGGGGTGAGGTGATGAGAATCAAGTCTTTCCAAGTCTTCAGGCACCTCTGGACATAACGTTGCTTACAACACCCCTGTGACCTCAGTCTACCCACCCACGGCCACCCATTCAGATGCCAGGGAAAGGAAGGACAAACTTTAATTGCTGCTGAGAAGTGAGACCTCCCTTTGCCATTGTTGACAGCGGGCAGGGCACAGCCGTCCTAGCCCAGGCACTTTCTGCTCCTCCAGGAGGGAGCAGCCCTTCCCCTCTGGGACCCGGGATCATGGGGGTGAGGGTGCAGGGTAGGGGGCTTCTGACTGGCATAGGCCTACGAGCACCACGAGACCAGGTTGGCAGGAGGCACGTCGAAGCGCTTGCGGGTGTGGTCGGTGTCCCGGCGGTACAGGTAGCCGCAGGTAGGCTTCTGCAAGGTGTAGAAGGGGTTCAGGGTGTTGGAGTACTGGGAGGTGTAGAAATTGAGCCTGAACTTGTCCGGGTTCTGCCCCCTGGGGTCCACCACCACTGGCACATAGGCCGCCGCCAGAGTCTGCGCATGGTCCTGCTTCCACGACCGGGACAGGGGACAGGGTGGAGGCTTCACCTTTTTGCCTGATGGCGTCTTTGGCCCATGGCTGGGTACTGAGGGTTTCTGTGAGTCCTGGGAGGAAGGAAAGAAGGGGAGAGCTGGCGTATCGGACACCGGGACTTTGACCGCGAGGGTCAGAGGCAGGAGGGAGGGGACAGGGGCACTGGTCAGAAGCCCACAGAGCCGCCCTGGAGCTCTGCTGGCCCTGGAGCCACTCCCCCAGGCTACAAATCTCAGGGGAACCCATCCTCTCTCTGCTGAGGCCCCAGGGAACTGGGAGGGAATCCCTAGCTGCAGAGCTACTAGAAGTTGAACCCCTGCCTTCTTACCAAAGAAACCCCCTATACCCAAGTCGTACTGTACATTCTTTTGCATTTAATTTACAAACTATTTGCCCAACTCAAACTTGCCCAGGGCTTTTCTCCAAGGCAGTCTCTGCTCCCATAGTTTCCTACCCAGCAGTATATGTGCCCTCAGCTTTGCACTTCAAAATTCTCCCCATCCTTCCAAGCCAGCAGCCCTCATGACACCTCCAGGGAGCCTCAGATGCTGCAGTCTCTGCCCCCATCTCACCCTCCTCTGTGCCTTCAGGCCCTCCTCTTGGGATGTGGTCCTTTGCTGGGCTGGGACTAGGGTGAAGCAAGGGTGTATGTTTTAAGGAGGTACTCACACTCACACTCGTGCAAGGGCATGGTGAGTGCTTCCTTACAATATGTTGCGCCCTAGGTGCTGTGCTTGCCTCATCTTAATCCCAAATTGTGGTCCTTCCGGGCTCTTGCTAATGTCCCAACAGCCTGTAAACTGCTCCTAGCGGTCAGGACCACATCCTATTCACCTGTGTCCCTGGGGCTTAACCCAGTGCTGGCACAGAGCCAAGCTGGAGAGAGGGAGGGGTGCACGAGCCATCAGCAGCCTTCCCAGACTCATCCAGGCTCAGCCTTGGGACACAGGATTACAAGCAGAGGGGCAAGCACCGGAAATGAGGTATGACAGTGATAATCAACGCTCGTTTTTCACTACCATTTATGAGCACGGTGCCAAACTCTTTAAGCGGATTTTCTCTGTGAATCCTCACATTAACCCTTTAAGGAAGGTATACTATTAGCCCCATTTATAATTGAGAAAACTGAAGTAAGGAGGTTATTCCCATGTTTCGGGTCACGTGGCTGGTAAGGAGCCAGGCTGCGATGGGAACCCAGGCCTGGCTGACCCCAGGGACCACACCCTGTACTCCACAGGGTGTACTGCCATATCCACAGCACTGTGGGGCAGGGCCTGCCGATTCCTTTCTGTCCTCATTCTGTCACCTTGCTGAGCCCTTGCCAGGGGTGCTGGGTGGCAGGTGAGCAGTCAAGGCGGCCCCTCCCCAGCCCTCAGGCTCGCTGGTGAGAGAGGGCAGCCCAATGCCTCAGTTTGGCAAGGACACTCTGGGGTTTTGAAGGCTGGATTTTGGTTCTGGGTCTGTGGACCCTGCACAGACAGGATGACACACCGCGAGTGTGAGGTTTATTCTATGAATTATCTCTTAGTGCAGCTGAGGATGTGACATCGGTTGCTCCGTCCTTTCGTGCAAAACTATTCCTGAGCTCCTCTTGTAAACCAGGCTCTGGGTGTGGAAGTAACAAAGACACTGCACATATGAACACAAATATGAAGCCCTGGGGAGCAGGGTTCCTAGGTCTCGGCACCATTGACACTTTGGGCTGGATAAATCTTTGCTGTGGGGTTGTCCTTCAATGAAGTATGCTTAGCATCAGCTCTGGCCTCTACCCACTAGATGCCAGTAGCCCCCCCCTCCCAATTGTGACAGCCAAGAATGTCTCTCGCATTGCCAGTGTCTCCTGAGGGCAGTGAGAATCACTGCTATAGAGTCCATGACAATTTCTTTATCCTCAGTGTTGAGGCTGACGGCCTGGCCCTGCAGAATTTTCCTTTCCTGGGCCACAGAAGTGGCTTGGGTTTTTTCCATGTTAAGCATGATTCTGGGGACTTCCCTGGTGGCGCAGTGGTTAAGAATCCACCTGCCAATGCAGGGGACATGGGTTCGAGCCCTGATCCAGGAAGATCTCACATGTCGTGGAGCAACTAAGCCCCTGCGCCACAACTACTGAAGCCTGCATGCCCTAGAGCCCATACTCCGAAGCAAAGAGAAGCCACCGCAATGAGAACCCCATGCACCGGAATGAAGGGTAGCTCCCGCTCGCCACAACTAGGGAAAGCCCGCGTGCAGCAACAAGGACCCAACACAGCCCCCACCCAAAAAATAAAGCATGATTCTGAGGTTCTGGTCCTCCTGACACCACGGGAAGGCTCATCCTGTGGCCATAGTGGTGAAGGAACTGCAGAGGCCCCACCTCCTACCAGCCCCTGCTCCCCAGCAGTCTTGGCCACCTGGACCCTGCACCTCAGGCTCGGGAGCTGGTGTGAGGGGTGACAGAGGCATGTGCTTTCAGAAGAGTTGGTCGGGGGAGATCTTCCTACAGGGGGAAGGGCAATGCTCTTTGCTAACAGGATTGAGAATCTACCAAGTGCTAACCACTCAGCTTTGCAAAAACCCCGAAGAGCCGTTTTGAGATGTTACTCCCATCTTCCAAATGCAGAAACTGAGGCTCAGAGGAAACTAAGCTTTGCCTAAGTTCACATGGTTAGTGAGTGGCGTGTAAGAACCTTGAAGAAGTCGCACGACTAGTGACCAGTTAGTGCAGGAACCAGGATTTGAATCCTCCCCTCCCTCTCCACCCCAGCCCAGGCCCTGGGTCTCCCGTCAGTTATGCCCCAGCTGCTGCTGCTGCCCCTACGCTTGGGACCCTGGTTAGGGGGACCCAGGACCCCAGGACATCCAGGGACGAGACCCACACAGAAACTGGGGCAGAGGGACAGCCCCGGGGAAGGGGAGAGGGAGGAGGTAGAGAGAAGGGAGGAGGTAGAGAGAAAGGAGGAGGAGGGGGAGTGGAATAGGAGGTGGATGGGGGGAAGAGGAGGAGGAGGAGGTGGATGGGGAGGAGGAGGAGGGGGAAGGGGAGGGGCAGGAGGAGGAGGAGGAGGAGGAGGAGGAGGAGGAGGCCCAGGCAGTCCCAGCCTTGCCCTGCCCCTTCTGGGGGCCCAGCCAGGCTCCAGGCGACTAAGCTCAGAGGGCTGAGAACACCCCATCTGGCCAGCTCTGGAGGGAGGGTGGGGCCGACTGCATATTTTCCAGGTTAGCATCTGGTTTCATTTAACCAACTCCTCCCCTCTCAAGAGGTCCTCCCTGTCAAATGCACAGCGTGTGTGTGTGTGTGTGTGTGTGTGTGTGTGTGTGACTTTAGAGAAATGGTTCACAACTGGGTGTATTCCCCCCTCCCAGGGGACATTTGGCAATGCCGGCAGACATTTTTGGTGGTCACTACTGGGGGGTGCTACTGGTGTCTAGAGGCCAGGACACTGCTAAACATCCCACACTGCACAGGTCAGCACACAGCCACACATCCCCACCCCCGCCCCCGCAAAGAATGATTGGCTCACAGGGTCAATAGTGCCAAGGTTGAGAAAACTGGTTTAGAGGTTGAAGGAAGATCCCCATCTCCCCTATCTGCTTCCTGCAGCCTTAAGCCTCCCATTCCTCCTGTTCTATGGGGGATGGGGGTGGGGCAATGAAGCTTAAAGGGCAAGGAGAGGGTCCCACCAGCCCCTTCCCTCCCTTCTGAATCTCACTACCCTGTTTCAATTGGGTTTTGAGTTAGAGCCAAAAGAAGGAATCTGACCCCCTCCCTCTATGACTTCCATCAAGGCCTTTTAGATATACAATGTATACGTTTTCCCCTTATACCAGGATGTAGAATGGGGAAGAGACAGACTCAAGCGTGGCACTTTCTGAGTAGGGCAAGAAGACCTCATTGTGATATGTATGTCCTCCCAAATACTTCAGGCCCCCTGCCCATCTGCTGGCCTAGCCCATGCCTGACACTCCACTATTAGTACCTCGCTTTTTCACGGAGGGCCTGTGCCCTGTGAAAATGCAAATAGCATTGGGTGAGGCAGCTGGCGAAGGCTCCCAGGGCACCTGGTACTGGAAATGTGCCTGGCCTTTGGAGTTTGAAGGCTGAGCTCAGGACCGGACTCTGCCCTTACAGGTCAGGCATCCTTGGGCAAGTCGCTGAACCTCTTTGAGCTTTACTTGCCTCATCTGCAAAATGGGGCTAATAAGGCTATCTACTGCACCAGCTTGTGGTGGGGGGGGGGTGATGAGTCACGGGAGCTGTAAAAGCAAATGGTAATTATCATCAGCCTCGTCCAGCTCCTACACCGAGGTGTCGACACACTCCCCTGAACCTTTATGAGCACATATTTGCCCGCGGTGGGGACAAGGGGGACTTTGAAGGGAGTCAATGGGAAGACCTAGCGGGGACCTCAGCTCCCTCAGGAGGCCGTGTAGCAGGACGGCCTGGAATTTAAATTCCAGCTCCACCACCCACTGGGTACCTGCTCGTCTGTGAATTTTTTTTTTTTTTTTTTGGCCACACCGCACGACGTGCAGGATCTTAGTTCCCCAATCAGGGATCGAATCCGTTCCCCCTGCAGTGGAAGCATGGAGTCTTAACCACTGGACCACCAGGGCATTCCCCCTGGTAATTTATAATACGCTGTGTCTGTTTTCCCATCTATGAAGTGGGAATAACAAGAGAATCTATCTCATAGGGTTACCATGAGTTAATGAGATATTCTTGGCGAGGTACATAGACCTCTTCAGCACTCAGTAAACGTTTGCCAGCATTATTACTTGTCACAAGTTTGCCTAGGAGGTGGGGCCATGCAAACTAACAGTCCAGGAAGCCTCTCGGGGAAGTGAAGGGGCAGGAACCAGAGGAATTGATGGTGGCCCACTTCCTGCCTGCCTCCCCCGCCTCCCGGGAGACAATGACAGCTCCACAGTTGGGGAACAAGAGTCAGGCAGCGTCACCGGCACCTAAGCCTTTTGTAAGAGGCCTTCAGCTCCCAGCACAGGCGGGCCTGGCTGGGGCCTTCATGTTCCTTTCTGCCAGTCAAACTTCTTGTGACCTTGGGCTTCCCTGATCCAACACTGTGATGTCATCCTACCTGGGACATCCTTGACCAGGGCCTTCCTTGGTGATGAGATGGAACTTCTGGTGGCCAGGGGCTCCAGAGGTTTTCAGGGACTCTTGGGAGGGTACTGGGATGCCAAGGTAGGGAGAACTGTATGGGGCTGGGGGCATTGTGACACCTCTTTGACAACACAATTCCTTCTATCTTCCTAAGGAGATACAGGGGCAGGGCTGAGGGCTGAAGTTTCAAGGTCTGGATGGGTCTTACAACCTTGATACTGACTCACTCTGCACTTCCTTCTTCCCACAATTCCCAGGACCTTTGAGCTGTGGGTAGTGGGGTGAGTGGAGAGAGGAGGAAAGCATCCTAGTTATTCAGGTGCCTCCAGCAGTCCTAATACTCCTCCAGGCACCCTCATGTTTCTCGTGATTTCACGAGAGATCACTGGCAGGGAATAAATGTACCCAGCCAACTCTCCATTCTCTTTCTTCCTCTCTTTCTACCTGCCTTCTAAAGTACAGAGATGAAGGATGGGTGGATGAATGGATGGATGGATGGATGGATGGATGGATGGATGGATGATGGATGGACACATGAATCCATGGATGGACAGACAAAGGAGTGGGAGGGTGGATGGGCAGGTGGATGGATGTGGGCAGGTGGATGGATGTGGGCAGGTGGATAGATGGTGGATGGGCAGACCCTCCTGATTTGAGCCCTGGTCACCTTCTTAGTCTCATCTCTTGCTATCTTTTCCCTTACTCTATGCAGTAGCTACTTTCTTAAACATGCTCTGGGACTTCCCTGGTGGTCCAGTGGGTAAGGGTCTGTGATCCCAATGCAGGGGGCCCAGGTTCGATCCCTGGTGGGGGAACTAGATCCCGCATGCATGCCACAACTAAGAGTTCACATGCCACAACCAGAAGATCCTGCATGGCAACTAAAGATCCCGCATGCCGCAACGAAGATCCCACGTGCCACAACTAAGACCTGGTGCAGCCTAAATAAATATATAAATAAATATTTTTTTAAAATGTCCTGCTCTCTTCCCCTCTAAGCCTTTGTATTCAATATTTGCTGTTCCCTTTCCTGGACCACTTCAAACAGGGGGTTAGGAGATGAAGGGATGGATGGATAGGTGAGTAGACAGGTGTCTGGGTGGGGTGGCCATGGTTGAGTGGATGGGCAGATTGTCAATGAGCGGATCGATGGTGGGTTGTTGTGGTGTAGAGGACGGGATTGCAGGCCCAGGAGCCAGACTTTCTGAGCTTGAATCCTGGCTCTACCATTTTATCAGTTGTGTGACATTGGGCAAGTAATTGACCTCTCTGTACTTCTGTTTGCTCATCTGTAAAATGGTTGGGCTAAAGGTCCCTAACTAATAGAGTTGGGCAAAACACTTAGGACAGTACCTGGCACAGAGTGAGCACTCAATAACTATTAGCTTTTATTATGTTTGGGTGGGTAATTGCTTTGAGGGGTAGGTGGCTGAATGGGCTGTCCTCTCCCCATCTTCAAAACCTGACCCCTCCCCACACACACCTCCTTAGGGTCCCATCTCCCCAACACCAGACTTGGTGAGCGCCTTCCAGGAATGTGTCAGAAATGCCACATGTAGGAGTGCCCTGGGCTTCTCCCTGGGTCAGTGGGGGAGGAAAGGCGGAGGCCCAGGGTGGCGGAGGCAAAGTAAGCTGGTGATTTCCTGCCCTCAGCCCACTGGCTTGGGCTGGACCCAGGATTTGTTTCCTTCCTGGAACTGTGTCAGCACTGACTGTTGGGCATGGGGTAGATTTTGGGGCCCACAGGCAGATTGGGGGTTGAGGTGTAGATGACTTGTACGCTCTGCTCAGATTGTGAGATCGGAGGTAATGACCATCAGGTGTGAGCCCTGATGGTAATGACCCCTAATTTCTGAGGAGGCTGGGAGAGGCCAGGAGGGGAGGCAGGCAGGGAGGAAGGGGAGGAGGAGCAGCCCTGCGGAGCCTCTGTTCAGGGATCTCCAAGGCTCTGGGCAGATGATATCTTGCTTGAGAGAGGGTGGGGAAGAGGGAACGGGAGCTTGGAGCAGGGCCTGCTGCATGGTAGGCGCTGAGTTATATTGTTATTATCATTTCTAAGCTCCAGACAGCACTGAATCAGTCCTGTCTCCGGGAAGTCCACCCTTTCTGACTTCTCTGCCACATTCCCAGCGTGAGTTCATTTTATTCCTCATCAAAATTCCCGGAAGGTAAGGACGGTGATCTGTACCCCACAGCGCTCAGTGGGTGTTTGGGAAGGATGGGGAGAGCTAGTGAGACTCAGGGCTGACTTGTGGAGCCCAGGAAGATCCAGAGACCACTCCCATCCCTTGCCACATACACACCTCTGTTGAGGTGCAGGCATGTGGCTTTCAGGGTCCTGCTGCTGCCTTGCAGGCTACTTAGAGGTAGCCTGCTTATTTAAACATCCTCTCCACTCCTCCTTACCTGCTGTGTGATTTGGACAAATTACTTAACCTCTCTGATCCTTACTTGAGTTTCCCTTGTTGGACTTCAAGTACAGGTGTCTGAGTTATTCCTACAGCTCACTTCATGGTGCATTATCACCACTGGTCCATGAAGTCCTCCACTCTTGTTGTATTAATTTCCCCTCTTTATCTCCAGTCTCCAGCCATGCTCTCCACCCACCCCCACCAGAGGCAACCATTCAAATGTGCTTAATGAGTATCTTCTTGTTCATATGTGTTTGCAAAATATATATTGTTGTTTTGTGTGCAAGTAGTGTTCATTTACTTAAGTGGTTTTGTGTGTTTTAGATCTCATTCTGTTGTTTACTTTGATCGCTACGTTCTGTTTTTTAAGATCCATCTGCGTTGCTATACGAGCATTTAGTTCCTTGCTTCCAAATGCTGTGTATCCCTTCTCCACCCAGGTGTCTCCAATTTCCCATCCCCACAAACAGCACTGCAATGACATCACATCCACGTCCCCTTATGGACCAGGGTGAAGGTTTCTTTGGGGCCTACTCCTAAGACAGAATTGACTGGTCATAGAGTATGAGTAGATGTCATTTGAAATCTTCTTTTCTCCATCCATAAAATGGGTGTATTGCCCCTTCCTTGCAGGGCTGACTTGATGGTAGTGGGTTAATGCACATAATCCACTCGGCCCCCATGTCTGACACAGAAAAGATGCTCAGTGAATGGCAGATGCAGCTGCTGTTCCTTCCAGGTCTCAGGGAGAGAGAGAGACACACACACAGAGAGAGAGAGACACAGAGAGAGAGAGAGAGAGAGACAAGCTGGACCCAGGAGAGGTTGCATGGAAACGCACCCAGGGCTCAAAGTCCCCGTTCAAGTGTTAGTCTCCAGAACACGTGAGAAGTGTTGCGGGGCTGTGCTGATTCCTAGAGGGTAGGGACTGATCTTGAAGGCTAGACCTCCCACACCAGAGCACAGGTCTGGTGCAGAGGAGACGGCCATGCCCAGGAAATGCTTCCTGTATCCCAGTGCTCACCTCGCTTTCCTCAGAGACCCCCTGTACAGGAGGGCCAGACAGCCTCATATGCTGTTCTGCCCCTGCTCTGCAAGCCAATGAGCACTTTAACGAGATGAGAAACTACACCTGAGCATTGGAGTCTGCCATCCCATTTTACAGATGGAGAGACTGAGGCTCAGGAAGGCTCCATGGTCTCACGGGAGGTTAGTGGCAGAAGAGCCACTAGACTCCACATCTCCACACACCACCACCACCCCCATCCAGTGTTCTTTTAAAAAAGAACATGTATTCCGTGCTAAATTATGTTCTTTATTATTTGTAGAATTTTAAGTTAAAACAAATGATCTACCAACAGAGCACATTACTGAAAAGTAAAAATCCCACATGTAGTCCTGGCATTCCCCCTGAGCCATCTCCAAGGTCTTGTTTCCTGCTAACCCCTGGCCATTCACAAATACACTTTATCTACCTGTAGTCACAATCTACATGAAATTTTGTTTTTTGCTTTTGTACTTAACAATCTTTTTTTTTTAACATAGACACATGATTTCAGATGGTGCGATGTGTTTTACAATGGGATGTTTTTGTCTGGCCTTCGAGGTAACCTTGTAGACACCTGCCCCACCCTGTCTCCTGGGCCTCGGTGTAATTTTCCTTCTTGAGGTTCTTTGTAGAATTGGTACTGCTCTTGTGCAGCCTCTCAGGGCCTCTGTTCTGTCTTTGCTATTCTCTGTTTAGCACCTCCATGCCCAAAGTCAGGGTAGGGAACCGGGGCAGGAGCACGTAGGTACTAAGTAATCATCATGAGTCAAGACTCTCTGCTGGGTATCTTAACCCTTTATCTCGTTGAATCTCATAAAAACCTACATTAATAGCCCGTTTTACAGATGAACAAACTGAGGCTCAGAGAGGGAGGTGGTAACTCAGCCAAGGTCACACCCTTGCTAAACAGCACGGTCAGGATTCAAACCTATTCCCCAGCAAGGGTCTTTCCCACTATGCCATGGTCCCATCCACAGAGCCCACGGTTACAAAGGGAAATGAGTCTCCCTCCAGCACCCCGAACACACCACTCCCTACCCAGGGCTGGGCCTTGGATCCTCACACTCTTAGGCACCAGGTAATGACCCTGACCCCCTTCTCAGGATGTAGGATTCCACACCAGCCAGACTTTCTCTCAGCCTGATCACATCTCCTGGCACCTGCCCAGCCCAGAGGAAGGCCGAGGTTGGGGGGATTGAAGCCCACCCTGCCCTGCAGGCTGAAGGGAACATTTTCAGGGGCTGGTCTGGTAGAAGGTGTCTCCAGCCTGGAACACGGGGCTGGACGAGGTGAGCTGCAGCTCAGTGGCATGTGGGAGTTGGCATGACGGGAGTTTTGACTTTTGCCCCTGCAGAGCTAGCCACAGAGACCTGGGTCGGGGAATGAGGTGACTCTCAGGGTCTCTCAGCCTGCCTTCCCCCGCCCCCCCCCCCCCCCCCCCCCCGCTCAGAGTGCACTCCCCCAGACAGGAGTGTTTGGCTTTGTTGGAGGAGAGACCTGACAGCTCTGACAAAGGCCTGGCTGGGTCTCTGGGGAGACTGCACCTGCCAGGCCCTCATCCCACCCCACATTCCAGAACCGGCCAGTAAAGTTGGTTCTTGGAGGTGACTAAGTCATTGCTGAGCCGAGATTTAATTACAGGATTGGGCTTTTGGCTGTTTCGACGGGAGCCTGTTATTTGGTGGTTTCTTTTCCTGGGGGAGCAGGTGTGAGGTGTTGTCATTAGATGGAGCGGGGCTACAGTGGTCTGGGGGGCTGAGCTGGACAGAGAATCAGGCCTCAAGCCTGCTCCAGAGAACTCAGCCTCCAAAGCTGCCAGAAACTGCCCACCCCTCATGCACCAACATGGGAGTGGAATCTGGGTGAAATGGGTGGTGTAAGGGCAGAGAGAGCCCTGCTGTCCAGACTCAGCAGCCTCAAACCCTTCTGGTGTTCATGGGTCACTCTCGTTCCCCCCTTTCCTCCATCCCCAACCAAAACTAACCCCAAAAGCAAGGGGACCAGAAGGAGGAGAAATGAACAAACACTTGAGGAGTGGCCCCTGGGTGCCAGGCCCTGTGCTGGCTCTTCACATCCTTCATCCTATTTAATCTTCTTAACAACCCTCAGACGGGGGTACTGTTATTACTCCCATGTTACAGACGAGGAAACGGGCTCAGAGTTCTCGCTGTTGTCGTTTTTTCTACTTCCCTATATGCAAGCTGTTTACCAAGCCCTTCCTTTCTTCCTAAGAAATGTCTCACAAACTAACAACTTTACTTTTTCTTTCTACCACCAGCACGCGTGTCCATATCCCCTCCTGCTTGTATCAATACCAACTGTTTAACCAATGAACCAATCAATTACGCAGCCTCTCTTAGCCCCTCAGCCTACACTTTCTCCTTCTCCTGGCCCTTCATCCAGCTGCTAGATGATCCTTATACACAGCTGTTACCACCAGTCACCCTTGCCTGCTCCGTTGCCTGGTAACCACTGACTCTAGGCCTGAGCTTCTCAAACCTTAACATGCTCTTGAATCACCTGGGGGTCTTGTTAAAATACAGATCCTCTGCTGGGTACCTTAATGCAACAGCTCACTGAATCTCACAATGGCCTTAAATTAATAGCCGGTTTTACAGAAGAACAAGCGGAGACCCAGAGAGGTTGCCCAACGTCTGGAATGGAGCCAGAGATCCTACATTTCTAGTAAGATCCCAGATGATGTAGAGGCTGCTGGTTCGTGGTGGTCCACACTGCTAGACTAAACTCTCCTGCTGAGTTATTTTTATCTTTAATTTTTAAACAGCAAATATATTTACCATGGTTTGAAAATTAGAAACTATAAAAAGGTGTTCAGTGAAAATTCTCCCTCCCACTCCATTTGCCCAGTTCCCCCCACTTCCCCCCAGTAACTACTTTTACTAGTTTCTTATGTGCCTTTCCATAGTTTCTCTGTGCCAATACAAGCAAATATGATCATACTTATCCTGCCCCAAATGGTAACACACACACACACACACACACACACACATACACGGTTTTGTCAACAGTTTATCAGTTTATCTTGTAGATAACTGGACACAGTCGGCTGACTCATTCATTTTTAGACTTGCATTATTATTCCATTGTGTGAATATGCCATAATTCATTTAACCAGTCATTGTTAGCTGGACAATCTGGGTTGTTTCCAATGTTACCAGCTGGCCTTTTTAAGCCCATCATACCCTGGCCAATCTTGCTGTGACCTCCCTTCCAACCCCCAATTCCCAGCTCCACCATCCTAAGCCCCTGCAAAGGTCTTTGCTCCTCCTACATGCCCCCCCCCCACGCCCCGATCCTCCAGACCACCCTGATTGCTCCTCCTCTGAGCCTCTGTTAATTCCATTGTTAGTCTCCCCCTCATCATTTACCTCCCCACCCTTCATCTCTCCATGTGTCTCTCCCTGTCTCCCCAAATAGACTAAAGCAACTTGAACTCAGGAACCATGTCTTTGATTTCTCTGGATCCTTCACAGCCCAGAGCTGAGCACACAGCGGTTCTCAAGAATATTAGTTATATGGTGGAAGTTGTACATGAATGGAGCCAATGGATGGTGGCTCTGCTGGGGATGGTTCAGGGTGTAAGAGCCCAGGAGCAACCCAAGGTTGGAGGGGCCTCGTACCTCAGAGGTCTCCAAGAAGGAAGCCCCTATCTCATGCCTGAGTGTCTAGAGCACTTGGGTGGGTTGTGATGATGTCCAGGGTGTGATGGGGCATCTGGGGTCCCCTTGTGCCCTTCCTGTGTGGACAGTGGGAGGAGCCATGATGTGGAGATGGGGCGTGGAGGGACAGATCATATGGGTATGTGTGGAAGCCCTAGAATGGGCTCCTTCTGGTCTCTATTAACATCTTTGTCATCCTTCACAGGCCAGCTCACATCTCAATTCTTCCAAGAAGCCTTCCTGGACTTCTCCAGCCCAGGCTGACCTCCCCTCCTCTGAATTCCTGTTGTGTATGTATTAGTGACAGCAGTCACTGTTCTGTACTTGGTCATCATGGTCTGCCACCTTGAATCATGTAAACCCAGCTTCCTGATTAGACCCCAAGATCCTCCATGGTAGAAATAAGACTTCTATAATTCTCTTCTATCCCCAGTTATCACAAACCCTGAGCACGGCACCAGGCAACTGGGACAGCCTCCACAAATACTCCTTGAATGAACAGGAATTGGTTCCAGGAGTGCCATGGGAGTGGGTGGGGTAGGACAAGGTTGAGCACAGGCGTGTCACCACCCAAGAACATTTGGGAAACACGAGTGTTTTTAAAGATGCTCTGTCCCCCAATCTGTTCCTCAGTCCCTCCCCTCTTGGTGGGAAAACAATGACCTCACAGCCTTGAGGGCCCTTCTCATCCTGTCCCTTGACACTGGGGGGACTTTTCAAAAATGTCACTGTCATGAAAAACAAACAAAAGCAGGGGACTGCCCTAAATTAAGAGATTAAAGGAACATGACGAGCAAATGCAATGTGTGAACCTTGATTAGACTGTGGACTGGAAAAAAATCAAAAACTAAAATGACATCTTGGGGGGATAATTGGGAAATTTTTAATGTGGAGTATATTTCAGATGTTAATAGTCTATCGACCTTAAATCTCTTGAGTGTGGTAACTGTATTGAGGTCATTTAGGAGAATGTCCTTATGCTTAGGCAATGGATACTGAAGTAGTGGTGGGTGTGGGGAGATGTGCCATGATATCCACACCTTTCAACTGTCAGTAAAAAGAAAATGAAAAATGTGTGTGTGTGTGTGTGTGTGTGTGAGTACAGGTGGTCATTTTACTAGTCTTTCAGATTTTTCAAGATGAAAAGTTGAAGGGAAAATATCTGGTACAAGGAGCAGTGCCACCTCAACTGTCTGGGAGAAAGAGGAGGAGAAATGCAGCAGGGGTTCTGATTGGGTAGCTCAGGGGAAACACTCTATCTGTGACTTGATCACCCCCCACCCAGCCTTCCACCCCGGTTGCCCAGAAAGCATCCAAATCTAACCCCTTGGACTGACTCTCCCCTATTCTCTGCATCTTTCACACAGTCTCCCGGGTCCTCATCTGATGGGACCTCCCCTGGTGGACAGCCACCCCCAGCCTAGCTAGTATAGAACTTGAAGCAACTTAAAGGTTCACAGCTCGTCTCCCTGGAGAATGAACTGAACCTCTGTGGGCTTGACCCACCTGGAGTTTTTAGAAATTACATTCACTTAGAGGATGAAAGGGACCCCTTATACGCTGTTGGTGGGAATGTAAACTGGTGCAGCCACTATGGAAAACAGTATGGAGGGTCCTCAAAAAAATAAAAATAGAACTGCTATATGATCCAGCAATTCCACTCCTGGGTATATATCCGAAGAAAATGAAAAAACTAATTCAAAATATACATTCACCCCAATGTTCACAGCAGCATTATTTACAATAGCCAAGATATGGAGGCAAGCTAAGTGTCTATCAACAGATGAATGGATACAGAAGATATTTCATTTATATGTATACAGATAAATGTGTATACACACACACACATACCCCAATGGAATACTACTAGGCCATAAAAAGAATGAAATCCTACCATCTGCAACAACATGGATAGACCTAGAGGGTATTATTCTTATTAAAATAAGTCAGACAGAGAAAGCAAATACTGAATGCTATCATTTATTTGTGGAATCTAAAAAATAAACCGAATGAATATAACACAACAGAAACAGACTCACAGATATAGAGAACAAACTAGTGGAGGTGGGGAGAAGGAAGGAAAGAAGGACAAAATAGGGGTAGAGAATTAAGAGGCACAAACTACTATGTATAAAATAAATAAGCTACAAGGACATATTGTACAGCACAGGGAATATAGCCAGTATTTTATGATAACTTTAAATGGTATATAATCTATAAAAATATTAAATCACTATGTTGTACACCTGAAACTAATATAATGTTGTAATTCAACTATATTTCAATTAAAAATATATATTCACTTAGCTTCACAGAAAAAAGAAAAAGAAAAGGAATTTGGTGTTTAAAAAAAAATTCCAGGATTTAGTCATCCTACATGTTCTTTGGAGCTCTGTCAATGAGGATATTTTCCGCCCTAGTCATCAGATCGGGACACTAGTTTTTTGCTTTTTTTAGTTTTTTTATTTATTGCTTTTACCTTTTTTTCTTATGGGCATTGCCTTACAGGCATGGAAGATTCCTGGCCCGCATTTCTGAGGGCCCCTAGAACCCTTCAGCGCGCGCGCTGTTGCCGGCCACTTCCCCAGTGCTGGGCGCAAGAGTCGTTTCCAAAGTTCCGGATCGACCTGGTCACGCACCTCCTGAGAAGCTGAGAACTGGCCTGCGCCCTCCCTTCCCGGGGGGACGAGGGGTGGAGGAGGGGGGCCGGGAGGCGACCCGAGGGAGGGGGCGGGTCGTCTCCGCGGCTGGGCGTGGGCTGGGCGAGGTCCCGGGCCCACCGGGCCCCGCCAACAATGGCCAGTTGTGGAAGGAGGCGGCAGGAATGCGGCCGGGGGAGTCGGGCGGCGGGGCGGCGGGGCGGCGGGGCGGCGGCGGCGGCGGCGGCCGCGGGGCGGGGCCAGGTCGCAGCCGCAGCCTCTTACCTGTCCAGGTAGCTCGCATTTCCCGGCGAGCGGCGGTGCCCGCAGCACCTGTCTCCCGGTGCGCGGGCGGGGAGGACGGCGCGGGGCATGGCCTGGTAGAGGCCCCTGGGGAGACGGTGAGGAGTCCAGTCCGGAGCAGGGCAGGAGGCGGAGGGACGGTCCTCCCCGGCGCCTGCTCGGCCGGCGGCAGCATGAAAAAGAACCAGACGGTGCAGGGCACCTTCAGCAAACTCTTCGGCAAGAAGCACGCCAACCCTCCCGCCACCTCCCTCTACGCCACCAACCCCCCCTGGATTTTCACCCAGGAGGCCCCGGAGGAGGGGACCCGGCACTTCGGTGAGTGCGCCCGGGAGCCGGAGGGCGCAGGGCTGCCGGGCGGTTCCCCCACCCCGGGGGCGGCCTCCCTCCCGGGACTCCGGGCGATCGGCGGCCTCGAGGGCGGGAGACGCGGCAGCGCAGAGGGGAAGGAACGCGTTTGAACCTGCGTGCTGGCCGGGCAGGAGCCTCCGGCGAGAGAGGTGTCTCCGGGAAAGGGAAGGAGGGGCCCCTCTCCACAGCGAGGTCGGAGGCCTTTGCGGGAGTCCCCGCATCTTATCTTAGTCCCTCTTCCGAGGTGTTTATTTTCCCTTCTCTGTGGAAGTTATGTTTGCGTTATTGTTGCCAGAAAGGCTTCCCGCGGTTTGCAGTGCCCTCCCTCACCCTTCCCCCAGCAGTACTGTTGAGTACAGAGTGTTCCCCTGGATCTGAGGACTTGGGGGTGGTCCTTTCAACCCCCCACTCTTTCCGCTTCCTCCGTCCCCCCACCCCCAGTTCCCAGCCGCATTTCTCCTGGCCCGGGGTCACAGGCAGAGAGGGAGCTGCTATCTGCGCGCCCACACACTTGGCTCTGCCCTGGGGAGGCCCAGGAAAAATCCACAGGAGCCACCGCTAGCAGGATACCAGCCTGTGCCAGACACCAAGTCACTGACTGGGGTCACAGGCTCTCGCCAGGTCAAGCTGGGGCCTGGGTTGCCTATGAGCTCAGAGGAAGAAGCCCCAGACCCAACAGGGGAGGCTGAGGAAGCCCCTCCTGACTGCCAGCTGCCCCTGGCCCCTGAATCAGGGTGGTGTGTCTGCAGGCATCTCTAAACACCATGCCCACCCTGCCTTTGGGTTCTGCCTGTGGGTCACCTTATCACTGCATCTCTCTGCAGTTTGTACCCTATATAACTGAGGGGGAATCCAGGGGGTGGGGGCAGGAATTCACTTCTTGTGTATGATTTGAGCTTCTGGGCCCAAGGAGGGTCACCCATCACTGCTTTACCTCACCTGCTTTCATTGTCACCCCATTACCTTCACTGACCTTTATGGCCACTGTGTGGGGACCCACAGAGGATGTTACAGCCTCAACCCCTGCTATTGGATTCACTTCAGCACCCAAGTTGTCACAGTTGGGACACAAGGCACCATGACAGGAGCAGGGCAAACAAGACGTTGCCTCTCTCTGGCCCAAGGATCTCAGACCAGCTGGTGAACAGAGCTGACCGAATGCTGTTTAGCCCTTTCTGAGTCTTTGCTATAAAAGAGTAAGTGCAAAAGGAACAGAGAGAGATGACCTCTGATTGGAACTAGCATGCAAGCTGAGAGGGAAGGGCATCCAGCATTTCGAGAGCAAACAGCAGGAGCAAAGCCTACGAGGGCCAGGGTGGCTTGGAGGCAGGGTTTAGGAACTTAACAAACACACACGTCCTGCCAAGTACAACTCTGTGAGGCCTAAACGCCTCTCCTCGCCTGGGTCCCAAACATTTATTGACCCCTTCTTAGGTGCAAGGTACCGTTCTAAAGTCCTTGTGTTGTTGACTTGTTGAATCCTAGCCTATGATCCTGTTTGACAGATGAGGCAACCAAGGCACAGCGAGGTTAAGTAACATGCCCAAGATCACACAGCTTTAAATGACAGAGCCAGGGTTTTCTCAAGTGTACAGTTCACTGATTTTTTTAGTAGACTTATCAAGTTGTATAACCGTCAGTGCAATTCAGTTTTGGGACATTGCCATTACCCCACAGTTTGCCTCATGAGGCACAGCCAATATTTGAACCCAGGCAGTGTGGCTCCAGAGACCACACTCTTAGCCGGCTTGCAGAGTGGACTTTGTGGAAGGTAATCAAGGGTGAATTTGACTGGAGGGGCATCTGCTTGAGAACACCTCCCCCTCACCCCCCCCAACTCCTTCCCCAAGGGGAATGCCTTACACACTTCTGTACATTTTTGCCTTACATACTTCTCTACATTTTTGCCTGCACTGAACAGACTGCAGGTGGGGTTCAGTCCCTCCAGTAGAGAAATGCAGGCATGGTGCCCTGTCACCTCTAGCCAACTGCTGCCTCCACCAGCAGGGCTGGAGCCCAGGGAGGCACCTCCTCCCGTTCCCCGGGGCAGGGCTGGGTCTCCATCTGACTCAGCCTGGTTGCACCACATGGAGGGGTGGGAAGCAATGTGCACCCAGCAGGATGGCTCTCCAGTGTTTCTGGGGTGTTCCTCAGGGCGCCAGTGGGGGTAGCAGAGGTCTTCCTGCTGAACAGGACATGTGCTCGGAGTTGGGGAGGGGAAGGACCAGTGTTGGGGATTCTGGGATGTGATGAAGATCCCAGACCTGTTTTGGAGTCCACCTCTGTCAATAAGTGGGGGCCTAGCCACTCTCTGAGCCTCAGTTTTTTTCTTCTGTTAAATGGGGCTGGTGTCCAGACTGCTTACAGAATGACTGCTTGAGGTTGATATATGGCAGTGCTTTGAAGAGCATTAAAAGGAAAAACACTAAAACAAGGATTGGCAAATTATAGCCCATGACCTGTTTTTGTAAATAAAGTTTTATTAGAACACAGCCAGCCATGCCCATCATTTGCATATCGTCTGCGGTTGCTTTCATGCTACTAAGGGCAGAGTTGAGTCACGGCAGCAGAGACAGTATGGTTCACAAAGCCAAAAATATTTACTAGCTGGCCCTTTACAGAACAAATCTGTCAACTCCTGCATGATTTATTATTATCAGGGCATTTCCAACTCTGAGCACTTCCTGCTTCAGTTCCTGTAGCTGAGGCATGTAGAGGCCATGATAAGATCTCAAAGGGGTTGGGATTAGAGTTTCATAGGGTCCCTGATTCTGTGACATTCTCTGAGATGCTGGCGGTATCCAGCCCTTTGAGAATAGCCGGTAGGATGGAGGGAGAAGAATCAGTGTGGGAGTGTGTAAGGGAATTAAGGAGTAACCACTTGCTCTGTGGCTACAGTCGTAAAAATCTGTTTGCACAAGGGTAGGCTGGGTGCAGCAGGTAAAATGCAAACAGTCATGTGAAGGTGGTGACAGGTAAATTTTTCTTTACAGGATTTCCCTAACATTTATCCAGTAACTATTAGAAGGGCTTCACTTAATGCGATTGCAATCCTAATTAAGCCTCCTGCAAGCCCACACAAGGGTCTTAAAAGGCTGCACAATTGCTTTTAAAGTACGTGAGAAAGCAGAGATGTAGATCTTTGCAAATCTCATGATAAGGGACTTGCTGCAGCCTGAGACAAGGCTGCCAGTCACTCAGGACTCCTCCCTTGCCTCTTGGATTAGTTGAGCCAAGCTTCTTTATCTACCACCACCCCACCCCACAAATAGGATGCCCTGATTGCTGGGGCCCTTCTTTCTTGTTCCTCCAAAATGTAAATCACCTTCCTCCCAACCACCTAGAACACTTATTTAAAATGCAGATTCCAGGGGGCCCACCTGGGGTACATGAAGTCAGAATCACTGGACTAGGACCCAGATTCTGGACTTTTCACCAGCTCCTGGGTGATTCTTTTATATGGGAGTATTTGAGAATCCTGGGGTTTCCTTCCCCAGATGGAGCTGGGCCATTCTCTTTCCCCTGAGGACTTTTTGCAGTTCTAAATAAATGTATAGGGACTGTCACAGCTCCTTATCCAGGAGAACCCCAGTGCTCCCTAAGGTGGCTACTGGTTCTGGTATTCCTGCTCCTGGGGTCCCCTGACCTGGTGTCTCAGGCCAGGCTAACAGGTAGGAAGCCATGAACCCCAGGGGCTGAGCACATATTTCTGGCCAGGGACAGGCTGGCACCAGCCTACCGAAAGGAAAGCTGACCTGTCCGTGGCAGGGGTGTGAAGGAGATTTTTGTTTACTCCTGTCCCCTGGAGGTGTGCTGTGGTTTGCTTGCAGCTCAGTACACACACACACACACACACACACACACACACACACACCCTCTCTACTGCCCCATTACATAAGCTCCTCTTGTTCCTGTAGTTCAGCTCAGAAAGCCAGGCCCTCCCTTGACCACTGCAGACTGGCTACAGGGTGCCCTTTCTCTCCCAGCCAATAAATTAATAACAATAATAACATCATCATGATTATTATCAGTTATTTATTGAAACAGGCACTATACTAAAAACTATGTTTTCTCAATTGAGGAAACACTCAGAGGTTCAGATAGGTTGAATGACTCAAAGGCATTTCAGCTCAAGGCAGCTCAAAAATTAAAGTGCATCCAATCACCCGGGACCTTGTTAAGATCAGATTCAGATGCACTTTGAGAAGTTCCCAGGTGAAGTCCGGCAGGTCTACAGGCCATACTTTGGGTAGCGTGTCCTAGCCTGGAAGCAGAGGGCCTATTTGCTGCGCTCCTCCCCCCTCCAGTACCCAACCCCAAGGCTCCTCCCGTTGTGCCCGCCCCCCACACTCTGTGGCTCCAGCCCAGCCCAGCCCAGTGCCACCTTCAGAGTCCCCTCTGCGCTTGGACAAAGGCCTCTCTCCGGCGCACCAGGTCAGACCTGCTGGAGCTTGCTGGGACAGACCAGCCTTTTCAGGTTCCTGTCATGTGGCCCTGTTAATTAGCAAGGAAGGGCCTCATCAGCCATTTGTGGGTTACATTCACCTGGGGCCCCCTGCTGCGTCCCTGAAAGGCTGGCCTTCCCCTAGTGGCCAAGGATCAGATACCCCACTTCAGTGGGGTAGAGGTGAGGGTCTGTTTTTGGGTTCTGGGTTACACTGGTCAAGGTAGCAAACTCTCCCAAGCTAGAACACCACCGCTTTTAAGCACCTGGAATTTGATGAAACCTGTGGCCAGTGCTGCTGGGGCCATTTGGGGGCTCCTGGCAATTTGGGACCCCACACCATTACCCCAGCCTTCCTCTCGCCTCTGCTGGCTTTTTTGTCTCCCTTGATTTTGGGAGGCTTCTCCCAAAATGATCCCCATTTGACAGGTGGGGAAACCCAGCCTGAGTCCTCAGGTGCTACATGGAGGAGCTGGGGTGTGACCCCAGATCTGATTCCGAGATGCATTTGTCTCCTCTAGACCTCACCAACTTTCCAGTCTCACTCTGGAAGAACAGGAGACCAAGGAAAGAGATGTTGAATCCCTGTGTGATTTCCTTGCTGTCCTGGCTGTGACCAGAGGGAATTGGATTCTAGAGTCAGGTTGCCTGGGCTTGAATCCTGGCCCCTTTTACTCACCAGCTGTGGGACCTTGGACAGGGGACTTAACCTCTCTGAGCCTCAGCTTCCTCATCTGCCGAATGAGGATAATAAGAGTACCTGCCGCACAGGTTTTTTTAAAAACAATTTTTTTTATTTATTTATTTATTTATTGACTGCGGTAGGTCTTCGTTGCAGTGCACGGGCTTCTCATTGTGGTGGCTTGTTGTAGAGCACGGGCTCTAGAGCACACGGGCTTCAGTAGATGCGGCGTGTGGGCTCAGTAGTTGTGGCTCATGGGCTTAGTTGGTCCGCGGCATGTGGGATCTTCCCAGACCAGGGTTCGAACCCGTGTCCCCTGCATTGGCAGGCAAATTCTTAACCACTGCGCCACCAGGGAAGCCCTGCACAGGTTTGTGAAGGGGGATGTAAAGAGCACTTAAAATGGTGCCCAGCTCGTAATATGGCGTATCAGGTGTTGTCAGACAGTTACATTTTTATCATTCATTTCCTCTCTAGTTTGGGCCTGTCTAGGATCTGGGGAAAGAGCTAAATAACTGTCCCAGAGCTCAGCCTCCATGGAGATCCATGGGCAGCTTTCGGGCTGGGGGAAGAAGAGCATTTTATCAGACTTTCAACCCTGACCTTTGTAAGTAAACGAATGCCAAAGACCCAATGAGAGGTTCCTCCTTTTGGGGAGAAGGAGAAAGGAAAGGCTGGAAGTGAGGCAGCCACTTGTGCCCAGCCCTCAGCTCCCCTAAAGCTGGCTGTTCTCCCCTCCACTTAACACACACACACACACACACACACACACACACACACACACACACGCCCTGCCCCAGACTGAGAGAACCAGGTCAGCCTGTTCGGGGAGAGGCAGCAAGCCACGCGCCATGTGTAAGGCACCCCATTATTTGTGCCTGGAGCCCAGCACTGCAAGTTGGGGACCCCGTTTGAGCCCTGGCACCACCACCACTGCTCTGAGACCTTGGACCAGCCCCATCCGTTCTGGGCCTCAGTCTCCCCATCGGCAAAGAGGGCAACCCAAAGGGTCCAGACTCAGAGCTCTCCCTGACAAGAGGGCAAAGGGCCACCCGCCTCCCAGTGGCTTCCCCACCGTGGGTAGAGTTGTCCAGCCTCCTGTCTGTCTCCGGCTTCACCTCCTCACTGTCCATTCCTTCTTCAAGAGGCCCTCCTTTAATCTCTTCAATTGAGGAGGGGGCTGCTTCCCAGGAAGGCCCATTCTAGTATCCCTGACACTGATCCTAGCAGCATTCATTTACTTCCACAGGAAAATCCCCAAGGTTGGACTCTATTGTCTTTCTGTTTAGTTTTGGACCTTGACCGTGAGGCTCAGAAAGCCCCAGCCCTGACCTTGAACTCTTGGGGGACCCGGCTTATGGTAGTGGCCACACTTGCCTCACCTGCTGGTGTGCCTTGACCAACTGGGAACTGAGCCCAGGTATGAGGGGCCCAGGGAAAGTCTGTCAGGTTCTAGACACACCTCTTTTTTTTTTTTTTTCTTGAAATAACATACGTTTATTATCTTACAGTTCTGTAGGTCAGAAGTCTGACACTGATCTCACTGGGCTAAGACGAAAGTGTCAGCAACACTGTGTTCTTTTCTGGAGGTTCTAGGGAAGAATGTTTTCTCGCCTTTTCCAGCTTCTAGAGGCTGCCTGCGCTCCCTGGCTCGTGGCCCCTTCCATCTTCAAAGCCGGCAGTGGCCAGCTGAGTCTTTCTCACATCACACCACTTTGACTCTGCTTCTCTCATCACATTTCCTTCCCCGACTCCCAGCCACACCTCTTAGAATGGGGAAATCAAATTGCATTTCCAAGAGGTGCCCCCTTGGGAGGGAGCCACCCAGGCCTTCCACTTCTGTCTCTACCACAGCTGCTCGCCTTACACAGGTATTCCAGAGAACAGTCGTATTCTTAGAAAGGGCTCCCCTGCTCAAAACAACCACAAACCAACTGAGACAACAGTGGCTCAGAATCAGGACTGAGTCATGGAATCTGTGAGGTGTGTAGAGTGGGTTCATGTGGGGGTCGGATGGCCCCGGCTCAGATCTGGCTCTGCCCTAACCGGTGTGGGCCTTGGGCAAGCTGCTTCACCTCCCACCCCTCCCCAGCACTGCTTCTTGGCTACAGCCAAGCCTCCCATACCCTCCAGTAGCACCCCTGCCCCTCACACCCCCATCCTCCCATCCACATCCTATAAATGGCGGGATCAGGATTCCCCACTTTGGGAGCAGTGTGTACAGTATAGTGGTTCAGAGGTCAGCCCTGGAGCAGAGACCCCGGCTTCACCACTTACTCTGAGGCTTTGGGCAAGTTATTAGATCTCTATCTGTGCCTCAGTTTTCTCATCTGTAAAACGGGGATGGTGATCATACCAATTGCAAGGGGCTGTTTTGAGAATTAGATGAATTAATAATGTATAAGATGCTTAGAAGGGTGCCTGGCCCATTACAAGTGTTCAATAAATTCTACCTAGTCTTATATTATTACTGCTGTTATAGTGATCAACTTGCCAGATTGCTTGCTTCTAAAACTCCTAGGCACACAATAAGAGTAACTATTCATATTGTGGTAACTCAGCTGCAGAAAGGATGCTCCCTAGACCCCAACACGGGTGCAGAGATTAAATAAAATAATGAGAGGGAAGGTCTGCTTGGAAGCATGCCTGTGTTAGTCCCCACCCCACCCCCAGTATAACGTCTTGGTGATCAAAACAGCACTATCTAGAGAATGTCCCAGGAAATCCTGGTGTCAACACACAGATGCTTAGAAGCCAGTGAGAATTGGGTGGGTTTTAGTGGTAGCTGTTGGGGGTGTCCAGTTATTTCTACTTTTCTTGTTTCTGATTGTGCCAAATCTGCCCTCTTACAAGCCCCCTCTCCCTCCCCACCCACCCTCTGGCATCTTGGTCTCCAGCCTTAGGCATGGAGCCTGGCAGCCACCACTGGGGAATCGTGTTTGCCCAGAGTGGACGGGACGGGACGGGACGGGGCAGCGCTGGGAACTAGAATTTCCGGGGACATGGGGAAAACTCGCCATTTTGGCCCCTTTGAGAAGTGGAGAATCTGGAATGTGCCAGCCGACTCTCTGCCAGGTAGGGCAGCACATAAAGGACTCTGTGTCCCGTTTCTGGGGTGCTCCCCGGAGCCTCCATGTCACAGTCAAGGCCCTCTATGTGGGAATCTTTAAACTCTTGCACTTTTCTCCTAAAGTCATGTGCAAGAGGCAAAGTAACCACCATTCATCCAATGTTCCAGTTAGTAGGATTCTGGTTAGTTGGAATTTTGACCTTTCTCCTCTTTCCCCTCTGGCTATAGAGGAAGAGGAAGTCCCTCGGCCCCGGTAAATGGAGAAAGCCCTCCTTGCTCATGGCCCATGTAGTAGGAGGTCCACAGTGACCCCTGCCTCTCGGAGGTGACAGTGTGTGAAATTCTCATCAACGTGTGTTAAGAGTCATGAGGGAGATTGGTTGAGAAAATGATCTACAATAGATCCCACTACTGTAGAAACAGCCCAGAGCACAGGTCCAGCAACTAGAGGAAGAGAAAGGTCCTGTATTGTCTTCCTGCAGAGGACGGGACCACATTTACTGGCACTGTCATTGTTCCCATTGTACAGATGGGAAAACTGAGGCCCAGAGAGGTTAAGCCACATGGCGAGTCATTGGCAGAGCTGGGATTTGTACTAAGTCAGGTGGAGCCTACCGTCCTATTTCTTCTCTGTCCTCAAGGGCGCATCAGATGGAGCCATGCCCCCAACCATTGATGGTTTGGGAGCTAAAGAAATCTTGGGTTAGAGGAGTCCAGAAGGTGGGTGCTGGGCCACTGGGCGGCCTCATCTGCTCTGCTTGTTCCAGATTAGAAATTCAAACACTCAAGAGAAAAGCCAGCTTGTTTTCCTCCCTCTCTCAGAGATAAGCTTTAGCTGGGGCCTTGATCAAGCTCTCAGGGCCCCAAAAGGAGGGACTTGTTGTGGGAGTGAAGGCTCAGGACCTATATGGGGTGGATGAGGAGAAAGAGGACTGCTGGCAGCTGAAAGCCTCAGGAGACCCTAAGAAACCGCCCCTGGCGTCCCTCCCAATCCTGCTTCACTTGGTCCCAAAAGCACACGCCCCACCCGTAGGATCTTGTTATATAAGAGGTGCTGGGCTGGGTCCAGCAGGGGCCACTGCATGGCCTGATTAAACTCAGTTTTCCTGATGAAACTCCATTGGCCCCTGTGCCTTTGATCTCCAGCTCATGGTCTCCCCTCACTTGTCTCCTCTAGACGGCATCTATTATGGAGACAACCGATTTGACACAGTGAGTGAGTCAGGAACCGCCACGCTGAAAGCTCGGCCAAGAGTCCGGCCCCTGCTGACCTTTCTTCCACTGGTGAGTACGGTTCTGCCCTGAGGTCTGTGGGTCTGCTCTGGATGGGCCACCTTGGCTGCCATAGAGGAGGGAGCCTCACCTGCCCTGGCCCAAGTGGTCATCAGCCTCACCCTCTGTCCATTCCCTTCCTTCCTAATGCCAACCCAGGGTGGCTACTGGGAGGAGGCATGGCTCATGGCAGCAAGGCTGGGATTAGGGGTGTCAGTTCCTCTGAGTCGAAACCTAAGGAGAGGTTATGGGGAAGTTGCGTGCAGAGGCAATGCAGCAGTGGGTACCTCCAGCTCAGCAGGATTCATATTCCACAATCACCGATGGCTGACTGCTCTGTGCCAGGCCCTGCACTGGATGCTGGGATTCAGAGATGATTGAGCCAGCATTGCTCAAGGAACTCCCTGCTCAGTGCAGGGGATGAATCAGTAAACAGACTATTAGAACATAGGCCAGAGCAGGAGTATCCAATCCAGCTACAGGGCAGTGATCAAGGAAAGCTTCCTAGAAGAGGTGGCACCTGAACTGTCTCGAAGGTCAAATAGCAGTGACCCTTGGGAGAAGGGCATTTGGGACTGATTTGTTTGTGGGTCTGAAACTGCCAGAAACCAAAAACTCCCTTCTGGAACATGTGGTTGGGCTTTTGTTCTCTAAAGGGAAAGACACTCAAAACAACTGCTCTGTGACTGGGTTTTCAGGGACAGCCTAGACCAGCGCCATCCAATAGAAATATAATGTGAGCCTCATGTGTAATTTTATAATTTCTAGTAGGTACATGATAAAGAGATAGGTAAAATTAGTCCAAAGATGATCATTTCAACATTTAATCAATGTAGAAAATACTGAGATATTTTACATTCTTTCTTTCATACTAAGTCTTCAAAATCTGGTGTGCCACATTTAGAGCACACATCCCACTTCTGACTAGCAACATTTCAAGGGCTCAATAGCCACTTGTGGCCAGTGGCTACCGTATGCGACAGCCCAGATTTAGAGCCTAAACTGTCAGCCTCATAAATTCCAGGTTCACTACTGTCTGTGAGACCTGGGTCCTGGTTGAGACAATACAGTCACTGGGGTCACAGCATCCCATACCTCCATGGGGCTCTGTTCTGCCTCGACTGACAAGGCACCTAATCCTGGTCTGAGTTCTCAGGGGCCCGTTAGACCTCACGACACCCCATGCCTCAGTCCGGGGCACCCACAAGTTCTGTCCAGCACTGCCTAGCACAACCATCTCCCTCTCACCATCACTGATTTTTTCTGGGTTGTCCAAGCTCACCAACCAGACCCCGAGATTCTTTGTGAGAGGGACTGAGTCTTACAGTTTCCTTGCTGCGACCCCAAGGCCTGTATGTGGAGGGCTGAGCACACAGACCTCTGGGAATACAACTTTAAGTAATTTATTTTCTGCTTACAAAAGCAATTCACGGACATCACAGATGAATAGAGAGGGTACACCACCACCAACAAAAAGTTATAAAGCAAATGAGTCCACCCCTAACTTTGTTTTCAGAGATGCATAGAACTGTTACAGGGTTATCGCACCCATACATGCAGATGAAATAATTTTGAGATTTTTCTATCGCTGGAGGTGAATTCGGTTCTCTCCCTTCACCTACTCCCAGCACACATACTAAGAACTACAGTGGTGGGCGCCCAGGGCTGACACACCAGTGCCTGTTCTGGTTGTTAAAATATTTAAATAAATGGCTGTTTCCCCTTGAGTGGCTCTTGCTGTCCTGGCTCCTCCCTCAGATCTGCACCAGCAAGTAAAGGGTTAATGCGGCACAGCTGAGTTTGTTCTGATGGGCCGGCATCCTGTATCCCTGCTCCCACCCACCCACCCACCCACCCACTTTGGGCCCCTTCAGTAATCAGTGTAGGTCCCTGCCTTTCTGCTCTCCTCCTTTCTGGCTTGGGTCCTCTGGTTTGGATCTGGTCTGGGCCAAGCAGAGCATGACTGGGGGGGCTGCACCGGGTTAGGGACTGCTGGCTGGTACTGGCTTGGGAGCAGTCCTTCCGGGCAAGCCTCAGACCCAGTCCCAGGAGATGGGGCTTCTCGCCACCAAACTCACGGCCCCTCACTGGTGAGGGCGAGGGAATGAACGCACTGTGAACCCACAACTTAAAGGGGCCTTGTCGGGTCCACACCAGCCTCACTTTACATTGGCAGGAACTGAACCCAGAAAGGGAAGGTCATTCCATGCCATCGGTGCCGGCTTGGTGGCTTGTGTGGTCCTAGCCAGTGGCAGGGCCGTGCGATCGTGGCTAACACGTGGGGGGCACTTCCTGTGTGTCAGGCACCATCCCAAGTGCCTCGCATGTGTTAACAGAGTCATTGGAGCCACCCTCTTGGGAAGATGCTGCTGTGAATCCCCGTTTTACAGGTAGAGAAACTGAAGCACAGGACGGGGCAGTAACTTGCTTAAGGACAGGCAGCTCATAAGTGGCAGAGCTGGGATTTGTAGCCAGGCTCCAGGGTCCGAGTTCTATTCAGGCCGTCCTATCTTCCCCTCCACCCACGGCCTAGAAGTTTTTTTTCTTCCCTCCCAGCACGAGCCCGCAGCACCACCTGCATCTCCCGTGTCTGCCTCTCTGAACCCCTGCCTGGCAGCCAGGGCTTTCTGGGCACCAGGGCTTTTGCCTCTGTAGGGTCATAGACCCCTTTGAGAGCATGAGGAGGCTATGAGGCACGTACACGTAATTTTGCTTACAACTCCAGCAGAGGGATCTCAGGCCCCTGGAAGCCCACCTATGATGCACCTTAAGATTAGGAACCCTGGGCATGGTGGCCCGTATCCCGGGGACATGTTTTACTCCTGATTCAGGTCGTAAGATCCAAAGCAGCCCCAATATCCTTCATCACCGGCGCCTGGGTTGAGGGGAGTCCGACTCCTCTCCCTTAGGCTCTGGGCTGGGTCCTTTGCTTTCTTCTAGCTGGGGCAGGAGGCCGGGAGAATGAAAGACAGGAGGACAGAACTGTGGGTTCACACACAGACACACGTGCGCACACCCTGACCCCCAGCCCCACCGAGTTGGGGCAGGGGTGGGGAGCTGGGTCGAGGCCAAGCCCTGCCTGACACTGTCCTAACCAGCTGGGCCTTGCCCCTCCCTCTCCTCCCTTCCCACACTCAGGGGGCACCTCCCAGGCCAGGCCATGCTGGGGCAGGTGAGGCTCAAGGCGGCGATGCCCGTGACAGGCCCATGCTCTTCCTTGAGCGCCGTCCGGGCCAGGCCGTCTTCTGGGAGCACTGTCGCTGTCAGTACCTCTCAGGAGCCCGCAGAGGGACTGGTGTGAGAGGGGAGGGCAAGATGAGGCAGAGAAGGGCCACAGCAGGTGCTTCTGGCCCCTTCCTGGAGCTTCGTTGCTCTGTTTGCGGTGAAAGTGCAGAGAACGAAGAAATACTTTTGCAGGCAGCCAGCAGCCAAAGGCCAATTATGAAAAGGACCTTGGGATCCCTCAGTGACTGGGATGGGATCTGGATTGATCCTCAGGTAACTGGCACCAGTGCCTGCTCTGCCACTGGGCTGCAGGGTGGCTGAGGGCCAGGCCCTTCCTCTCCCAGGGCCTCTGGCTCCTCACCCACCAGCGGGGGTTATACTGGATGGTCCACTAGGGTCTCCTCAGCTGTGACTTTCTGTGTTAAAATAACTTGCTAACGGAGGGGCAGGAGGTGGGGTCAGCTCCTTGGAGCCTCCCAGAGACTCCAGGCCCTCTGAAAAGGACGTGCTTCAGTCACCAGGGCCACCCCACTTCCTGCTCTGCAAGCTCCGAGGAACTGGATTAGAATCGCAAACTTCAGAGCTGGGGTAGGGGCGGACCTTGGTGCTCATCAGGATGAGAAAACTGAGGCCCAGGGAGGGGACGGTCCTGCCCAGGCCACACAGCTCAATGGAGGTGGAGACAGGACCCAAGCCCAGGTCTCCTTCTCTCGATCCAGTCCTGTCTACACCACGTGGGCCTGGGCTGAGTCGGGGAAGGCTCCTTTCTCCCCACTTCCTTCTACCTCCAAGGGGAAGCTCAGCCCAGAGCTCAAGCCAGAGCCTGTCCCTAGCTTTTGAGAGCTGAGCTGGTGGAACAACTGGTGGAGGAAAGGTCGTACTTTTCTCTGGGGCTGCCTCTTGCCCTACCCTACTCTGAACCCAGCCATCTCCAGGGCGATGCATATGAGGAATTAAAAATTAAATGCCAACGTGGCGAATATGGGGAAACTGGCTGGACAGGTCCCCTGGGCTGCCCCAGGCGGTGAGAGCTCCCTGGGTCACCCCACCCTCTGAGTCAGGCAGGCCTGGCGGTGCCTGGGGAGGTGTCAGCCTGGGTTCTGGGCAGGAAGCCTGACTGTTCTGGACCCTGCCCTCTGTGAAACGCAGAGATGCAGCCCGAGTCAGCCGGATTTCTCCTTCCCACTTTTCCACTCCATCCCCCCGCCGTGGGAGCTCATCTCTGAACTCAAGGCCCAGGCTCCCTTTGGGGTTAGGGTTTGAGCTCCTTAGGGTGAGCTGGGAAGGGCAGTCCTTATTGGCTTTCGAGTGATTCACGTGGCTGACGTTAGCTGGGAGGGCTGTCAGGTGGGGGAAGCTCCATGCGTTCCTGGGGGGTGGGTGTCAGAAGCTTGCAGCCAGTGTACGGATGGAGCACCCTCTCCCCACCGTAGCCACCCCCGCCTCTGCCCACCTGGCTCCTCCTCCACGGTGGCGGTCTCAGCCTGAACCTCCAAAGCTCCACCCACACCCTTATCCTTATCCACACATGGCCACCCCTTGGGCTCAGGGATGTGCACCCCCAGCTTGGGCTGCCCTCAGAAGGACTGACCGGGAAGGAAGCTCTAGAAATGGGCTCAGGGCCATTTAAATGGGGGATTCTAGGGACCTTGGTGCCTGGAGCAGGGTCAAGAACGGGGTGTTGTGGGCTCTTAGGGCATGTCCCTTTCTTTGATCCCATGGACTCCTTGCCCTAAAGGGGACCAGAGCAGGGCCCTCTGTAGCTCAGAGTCCAGGGCAGGACCCTGAAACGAGGGTCTAAGAGCAATTCTGGGATGGCAGACTGGTCCAGAGGAAGACGGCCTTGTTGGTGGAATTCTCTGTTCCCCAGGAAGGGGGTGTGAGCTGTGGCAGAGGGTGGAGGGCAGGGCGGGGAAGTAATGGGGCTCTTTTTTTTAATGCTCACTGGTTCCCAGCTTCAGAGAAGCTGCTGTGTGGGGAACACACCCCGCACCCTCACGCTGCCCCGCAAAGCCAGGAAACAACTAACCTGCTGGGCTTCACCCAGTTGGGGACGTTGGGTGCCTGGAGGGGTTTCCTGTAGCTCTCACTCTGGGGGCCTGTCCCCCTGCTCCGCAGCCTACAGCAGTGTCCCCAGCCGTGCCTGGCTCTGACTCTGACTCAGAGTCATCTCCCTCACCCCCTGCAGCTCCACACCTCACCCTGAGGTGCCCCAGCAAGGCTACTGGAGGAATCTGGTGAGGAAGTTTGCATTCCACAATGTGTCACTAAGGCACTGAGCTGGCCTGTGTCCAAGGTCAACCGTGTGTGGCCCATTGGCCAAGCCCCTGGTGACCCACCCTTGGGGGTTGCCTGGGTTCTAAGGAATCCTAGGCATGAGGATGTGTATGTCCCAGGCCAAGGGAGGCCAAGGGGGCAGGGCTGGGCCCATCGGTGGGGTAAGGCTGTCCCCTGAGCCCTTGGTGGTGCAGCAGGGGGCTAGCAATGGGCTCTGACGCCCTGTAACATTAAAGGGGAGACAACCTCATCCTGAATAGTGAATGCTTTCCTCCCTTCCTCCTTCCTCCTTTCCTTCCTCCTTCTCTTCAACTCTGAAATGTCTGTGGTTGAAAGGGCAGTAGGAGATTCCCAGCTACCTGACCCTGACTACAGGGAAGCACCCATGTATCTCTTCAGGTCCAGCCGGGCAGACACATCCCGGGAGCTGTGCCCAGGCAGAGTGTCCATGGACTCAGGCCACTGCTCACCTACTGAGCCTTGTTAGGACCTGAGGGCCAGGAGCCCGGGGAAATGCCCTTCCTTGAGTGCTTCTCTGCACGATCTCTTTAGGTGTGGGGTGTCACAACAAACCTAAGGGAGGTGGGATCAACCCCATCTTACAGATGAGAAAACTGAGCCTCAAAAGGCGAGAGAGGGGCACACTTCCTGACCACTGACCTTGTGTCCGATTCTGTCTTTGAGATGATGGAGTTGAATTAAGATTGCCAATCTGGGGACTTCCCTGGCTGTCCAGTGGTTAAGACTCTACATTTCCAGTTCAGGGGGCACAGGTTTGATCCCCTGTGTGGGAACTAAGATCCCACATGACGCGCGGTGTGGTCAAAAAAAAAAAAAAATTGCCAATCTGGTCTGCCTGCCTATAAAATCCATGCTCTTTCTTCTTGATTACAAGAATTTAAAAAAACCCCAAAACTATGTACTGTGTGCTTTTTTAAATTATGAAGGAAACAGAAGTTCATTGTGAAGAACTGAAAATAGAGGCAAGTATAAGGAAGAAAATATATCTAAATATTCTTGGAATGGCACTTCCGCCCCCAGCCTCCCTGCCAGCTAATCATTGCTGGGTGACTTTTCAATATACGAGGCTGTGATGGATTTTAAAGGGCTGCTTGACTGAGCTGGGGAGCTGGCTTGCATCCCTCTGTGAGGTGGATGAGGTGACCAGTGATCTTAGCTTCTGGGTGTTGTCCGGGTATGGGGACGCAGAAGGCCTGAGGCCCAGTTCCATGGGGAATGCCCCATCTGGCAGGGCCAGGGCTGGACTCTACCCCAGGCATTGAGCAAGGGCTGCTCTGTGGCAGCAGTGCCGGGAGTGGCCGTGGCCGTGGTCGGCTGCCTGTGGCTGAGGAAGGAGGCTCCAGTGGGCTGGCCCAGCAGAGGTGCTTAGATGCTCATTTGCATGTTCTCTGTCATTTCCATTGCCCACAGGTTGGCGCACCCCTCTCGATGTGGGGCTGCCATCGTCCAAGGGCCACACACTTCTCTCTCCTGAGTGTACTTGAGGCGCATGCCAACCCCTGCAGACAGCACCCTGGGGAGGGGGTGAAAATCTGTGATTTTCCCAGGGCAAGCTCGCTGAGTGTGGGGCAGCCCCCAGCTGACTGTGACAGTCACAGGCCCACGTCTGAGGCCACCAGTGACCTCAGGCCCAGCCCTGCACACTTGGCCTCACCCTGTGGCTCCTGGAAAAGCAGCTTCACAAACTCCTCCCTCCCCCTCTCCTCCTCCTCTACCCCCTCTTGCCCCTGTCCCCCAGAGGACTCTCTGGAGACAACGATGGAGGTCTGTCCCAACACCTTGTCATGGAGGGGTAGTCCCGAGTGTCCAGGCTGCCACCCACATGGCATAGGTGAGCCGAGCACAGACGGGACACCTTATGGGCCTGGGCTCATGGAACACCTTGCTTGAGGTGATCCTTAAAGAGCATTCACAGAAGAGGGAGGGAGGCCCTTTGTTCTGGGGCGGCGGGGTGGGGGGATGGCACCGGAACACAGGTTTTACACCTCTCTGTCCTGTGTTCTTTCTACCTCTCATTCACTCTTCTAGGAATTTTTTCACTCATCGAACACTCATTGAATTGCCCCATGTGTGCCAGGCTTGTATAAAGGATCAGCTGTCCCCCTACCCACAGGTAGGCTGGGCTGGGGCAGCAGAGACCACAGTCACCTGCAATGGCCTCAATTTGTACTGGAGGAAGAGTGTGAAGATGAATACTGTAGTGGCAAAGAGGGCAGGCTCTAAGGTTCCAATATCGGCCCTGCTACTTACTAGCCATGTGCCCTCGGGCAGTGTACTTAGCATCTCGGTGCCTCAGTTTCATCTTCTATAAAATAAAAACAATAACCTGCCTCTTAGGGTTACTATGAGGATTAACTAGGCTGCTACGTGTGAAGTACTCAGAACAGTGCCTAGCACATAGTAGGCACCTAATAAATGTCAGCTGTAGTAATAATGCACACAGGGTGAGGAACACACTAGGAAGAGAAATTAACTTGGGCTGAGGTTGCCAAGGAGGGCTTCATGGAGGAGGGGCATTTAATCTGGGGTGTAAAGGATAACCAGGAGTTTGCTGGGTGGAAAAGGGCATCCGAGGCAGAATAAGAGCAAAAGCTAAAATAGATAACTAATAAGGACCTACTGTATAGCACAGGGAACTCTTCTGAATACTCTGTAATGACCTATATGGGAAAAGAATTTTAAAAAAAGTGGATATATGTATATGTATAACTGATTCACTTTGCTGTTCAGCAAAAACTAACACAACATTTTATATCAACTATACTCCAATTAAAAAAAAAAAAAAAAGAGCAAAAGCAAGGCTGGGGAGGCCTGAGAGGATGTGCGAATGAATCCCAAGCAGCTGCAGTGGTTCTCCATGGGTGGAAGAGGGGGGCGTAGCCAAATCATCTAGGGGCTTTTTCTTTTTTTTTTTTTTTGGCCGCACCGTGTGGCATGTGGGATCTTAGTTCCCTGACCAGGGATCGAACCCACACCCCCTGGGACTGGTCTTTCTGCCATACTGAAGAACCCTGCTGCAAGGAGCCCATTTGCTCATGAGTGAGTCAAGTCTCCAGGGACACTGGTGGGAAACAGACAAGAACCACTAGCTGGAGCCCAGAGTTTGTGGAGTGGGTGGGAGAAGGTGGCAGGAGCTGCAGACAGGACAGCTTATGAAAGGTCTTGAACGCCATGTGAAGGTGTTTGAATTTCATCCTCTGGACCAATGGAAGGATTCTGAGCAGGGAAGGGACCTACTCTGAGATGCATTTTAGAAAGAACATCCTGGCATCAGGTCTGAAGAATCAGGGGTGAGGCAGAGGCCAGGGCAGTAGTCTGTCTGTTTGTCTGTCTAGGTAAGAGACAGTGAGGACTGAAATAGGGCCGAGTTTGCGGGGTGGCAGGAAGGGAGGGACTCAGGAAGTGCCTGGAAGAGCCGGGTGAAAAGCTAGGGGTGCTGGTGATGATCAGATGCCTGGAAAAACAGTGATATCTAACTTGGGCAAGTCACGTAACCTCTGTGCGCCTCAGTTTTCTCATCTGTAAATTGGAGGTAGCAGTAACACCTATCTTATCTCACGTTGTGAAAAGTAAATGAGTTAAGAGATGGAAAACACAGAAAGAGCACATGGTACTGAGTAAGTGCTAAGTAAGTAGCAGCTGTTATTATTGTTGTTAAGGTTGGGAGTACTGGGGATGAGAGAAAGAGGTGATGTGAGGTGCTGTCTGTCCAGACAAAGTCTAAGTCTCCCTCAACACCTTCTCTTTTGATGTTCTTGTCTTTTGTTTGCTATGCTTTGTTTAACTTTTTAAATTGTAAGAAACACACGTAACATAAAATTTACCATTTTAACCATTTTAAAATGGACCATTCAGTGGCATTCAGTAACTTACTTTCTTTGAATTTGATTTATTTATTTTTTATACAGCAGGTTCTTATTACTTATCTATTTTATACGTATTAGTGTATATATGTCAATCCCAATCTCCCAATTCATCCCACCACCCCCTCCCCCGCTACTTTCCCTCCTTGGTGTCCATACTTTTGAGTAACTTTTTTCTTTTTTCTTTTATTTATTTATTTTTGTCTGCATTGGGCCTTCGTTGCTGCACACAGGCTTTCTCTAGTTGCGGTGAGCGGGGCCTACTCTTTGTTGCGGCGCGCGGGCTTCTCATTGCGGTGGCTTCTCTTGTCGCCGAGCACGGGCTCTAGGTGCGCAGGCTTCAGTAGTTGTAGCACGCGGGCTCAGTAGTTGTGGCGCACGGGCTTAGTTGCTCCACAGCATGTGGGATCTTCCCAGACCAGGGCTCGAACCCGTGTCCCCTGTGTTGGCAGGCGGATTCTTAACCAGTGCACCAGCAGGGAAACCCAACTTTTTCTTTTTAACCAATCCTAACGTGAAAAGGAGTTGCAGGAATAGTACAAAGAACTCCCTAGAACCTCCACCCCCATTCACCGCATTTTGCCCCCATTTGCTTTATTTGCTCTCTCCCTCTCTTGATATTTATACATTGTTTCCTCCTGAATCATTAAAGAGTAAGTTGAGACACCCGGTCCCCTTACTCCTAAATACTTACGTATTCACAACATTGTAAATCAACTATACTTCACTAAAAACAAAAACAAAACAAAAGCTTACATATTACGTGTGCATTACGTAAGAACAGAGATGTTCTCTGCACAATTAGCAAATCCAGGAATTTAATATTGGTACGATACTGTTATCTGATACACCTTTTATATTCAGTCATCGCCAGTTGTCCACTAAGGTCCTTTGTGGCACAGCCTTACTCCATCCCAGGATCACACAGTGCACTTAGATGTCACCTCCAGGCCCTCTTCTTAAGGAGGCTTTACGTTAGTTCTCTGAGGCTAAGGGAGACAGGTGAGGGAGTTCAGCTCCCGTGGAGATGGATGCCATTCACACTGAACTCTGTCACTCGATGCCAGCTGCCTGGGTCCCTGTGGTGAGTGAGCGGAGGGGTGTGCCTTCCGGGTCTGTTTTTCTAGGACTAGCATTAAAATGAGTTTGTATTTGCCTTCCCCGAATCCACACCAGTGGAAGGGACAGCTAGGTGAACCACCAGAGGCCAGGCGGGCGTGTGGGGAAGGAGCAGGGCCAGCTGGGGCTTGGGGATGTGGGGCTGTGTTCAGTTCAGTGCAGGGGGCTCCCGAAGGGGTGAGGCTGGGCTTTGGGACCTGCCCCAAGGGTGGTGGGGCGTGGAATGCCACAGCACCTCAAACACTGCGGCAAGGTTATAGGTGTGTCCTGGGACACCCATGTATGTGTGTGTGTGGGGGCGTGGGATAGGGGAGCTAAAAAGCCTGAGCTGCTGTTCCAAGGCCACTCAGGAGACGGATTTCCATCCTGTGGTCTTTTGGGGTCTAATGCGTTTTCAGAGCTGAGATCAAAGGTGGGGTGGACAGTGTTACCTCCAGCCCATAAAGTTCGTCCGTCTTCCTCGTCCACATGTAATTATAGTTAAGCACTCAGGGTGACCCAGAAGGTGCTTCTAGGATTCCAGGCAACTTTGATTGTTCACAATGTTTTCACCTTTGTGGGGGAGAAGATTTAGAAGACATACTCCTTCAACGAGCACTGGTTTCCTGGGTTTTCTGTTATCTCATTTGGTCCTCTTAATGGCCCTGCAAGGCAGGAAATATCTCCATTTTGTACGTGAAGAAAATGGGTCTCAGTGATTTGTAGAAAGGGTAAGTCGGGAGGCCTAGGTGTGCACCCTGGCTCTGTTAAGGGATTTGAGATAACATAGTGCTGGCACACAGTTGGTGCATAGATGATAGATTAACATCATCGTCGCTATGGCTCATCCAAGGTCACACCACTGGCAAGGAACAAGGTCACACCTCATCCAAGGTCACACCACTGGTGTGACTGGTGGTCACACCACACCACCACACGTGTGCACTGGCAAAATCCAGAGCACGAATGGAATCCAAAGACTTTTGATGATAAGTCCCCAGGTCTTTCTACTTTCCAACTACATGCAAAAGAGTAATCGAGGGATCTCAACCCTGGCTTTTAAAGGCCTGGCCTACATCTTATCAAAATCAGAGTATACATACTTGATGAGGGTTATTAGACAATCAGTCGTGTGTGTGTGTGTGTGTGTGTGTGTGTGTGTGTGTGTGCTGCATCTCAGAATGCAGGATCACTGGGTTTGACAGATGTTAAGAACAGGTGTGTGGCCGTGTGAATCAAATAGAGGCAGAAAAAAAGAGTAGATGATGGAACAAGGCCATTCCAGCTTCAGAATTCTTTTTATTTATTTATTTATTTATGGCTGTGTTGAGTCTTTGTTGCTGCTCACGGGCTTTCTCTAGTTGCGGTGAGCGGGGGCTACTCTTCGTTGCCATGTACGGGCTTCTCATTGCAGTGGCTTCTCTTGTTGTGGAGCACGGGCTCTAGGTGCGTGGGCTTCAGTAGTTATGGTGTGCGGGCTCAGTAGTTGTGGCCTGTGGGCTCTAGAGCTCAGGCTCAGTAGTTGTGGCACACAGGCTTAGTTGCTCTGTGGCATGTGGGATCTTCCCGGACCAGGGCTCGAACCTATGTCCCCTGCATTGGCAGGTGAGTTCTTAACCACTGCGACACCAGGGAAGTCCCCAGAATTCTTTAAGAACAAGAAGATGGGTTGTTTGTTGCCCTCAAATGGCCAGAGAGTAATTCTGAGATTGCCCTTGGTAACCCAGGGTCTTGTGGATATTTCTGAAACATCTACCTTGAATCCCCCTTCTTATATATTAAACCATTAAGTCTAGAGAGTTGGCACCATCAGCCCATCAGCGAGTAACAACTTGGCTTACTATGTGTCCCGCTTTGGGGGATTCGTGTAAAACATGTCCCTGGGCTCCAAGGAGCAACCACATCTTATTGGAGGAACTGGGGGAATATCTAGAGAGCAAACAGAAGTCCTCCCTATGGGGCTTGGCTGTGGGTTGCTCTGAACAGGGTAGGTCAGTGTGGGCTGGTGCAGACAAGGGATGGCTCCTTAGGAATAACAACAAGAACTAACATTTATTGGGCTTTCACTACGTGCCAGGAGCTAAGTGCTTTTTGTGTATTGCATCACTTAATCCTCACAGCTTCCCTAGAATAGGTAAATTCTATTTTCATCACAGTTTCATAGTCAGGGAAACTGAGAGCTTACGTCACTGGCACAGTCAATACAGCTACTAGGTGGCAGAGCCGGAATTCAAATCCAGGCAGTCTGGCTCCAGAGCTTCCCCTTCCCTGCTACCGTCTTTCTAGAGGGGCTCAGTGAATCCTTGCAGGATGAGAGACTTAGACTTTAGAGAAGCAAAATACCCAGGGGTGGGAGCTCCACAGACCTGTGTTTGACAGCACTGGTCATGTGACTATAGACAACTTACCAAACATTTCTGAGCCTCCGCGGTCTCTGACAAATGGGGATAGCTTCTTCACAGAGTGGTGTGATGGCGATCATATGTTTAGAGCACAGAGCAATGGGTGGTATTGTTAGAAATGGAGGGTGGGAAGAGGAGCACAGCCTGACCAACACCCAGCGTCAGAGATGAACGTGAACCAGATGTGTGGGTTGGAAGGATCCTGGAGAGGGAGTTGGTCCAGCTAGAATGCAGGATGGCTGTAACAAGTGAGTGGAAATAAACATTGGCTGGGAAGGATGAGAACAGGGTGTTGAGGACCTTGAAAGTGACCATAAAATGCTCCACAGCTCCTCCAAAGGACAGGTGTGTGGACGTTGTTGACATATGGAAATGTGTGTTTGGGGGAAAAAAAAAAGAATGTAAAACAGTATGTACATACCGACAGCTGTGTAAACGCATTATGGTCTGCCAAGCTTAGAGATCAGAAGGGCATCTGCAGTGCTGTCGGTACTCCAGTTCACCACTTTTTACTTAGGTACTTTTCTGTAAATACCTAATGAAAACTAAGAGTGAACAGGAGGCCAGGCTGAGGGGTTTGGCTTTTTATCTTGTGGCCGTCCCTGGGGAGTCACGCAGAATTTTTTTGTTTGTTCTGTTCTAACTGAGATACAATTTATATACAGTTGATTCTCATTATTTGCAGATTCTGTATCTGCAAATTCGCCTGCTTGCTAAAATTTATTTGTAACCCCCCCAAATCAGTACTCAAGATGCTTTGGACCTACGCAGAGTAGTGAAAAATTTGAGTCACCTGATGCACACGGGCCCTGCTGAGGTCGAACAAGACACTTTGCTTTCTTGTTTCAGCCCTCATGCTGTAAATAAGCATCCTTTTCTATTTAGTGCCATGTTTTTTCATATTTCTTTGCTTTTTGTTGGTGATTTTGCTATTTAAAACAGTCCCCAAACATAGGGCTGATGTGCCGTCTGACATCCCTACATGCAAGGAGGCTAGGTGAGGTGCATTACAGAGAAAATACATGTGTTAGGTAAGCTCCCAAGGTGTGAGTTATTGTGCTGTTGGCCATGAGTTCAGTGTCAGTGAGTCAACGATAGATATTAAATAAGGTCTCTTTAAACAGAAACACGCATAAAACAAAGTTATGTATTGATCAGCTGATGTAAGTGCCTTGACCAAGGTTTACAGGAACCTAACCCTGTATTTCCCTCAGGCATTTTGATCCAGTTTTTGCTAATTGAGTGTTCCTAGCAACTTTACAGACCCTAACTACCGCGAATAACAAGACTCGACTATATCATAAAATTCACCCTTTTAAATGAGCCCTTTTATATTTTAGTATACTCACAAGGTTGTGCAACCATCACTGTGGATTTTCCAGCAATAAAATGGCCTCACAGAGCAGCGATTTAAGAACCATCTGTCTTTCCCTGTCCCCTAACTGTTCTGCTCTCTTTCAGGATGCCCAGGAGAACCATGGACTGGCTGTGCCCACCCCCTCTGTCCCAGACAGCTTTGCAGACAAACAAATGACAGGTAAGAGGACCCTAGGCTTGGGGCTTGTCCATCTTTTTTTTTTTCCTCCTTAAGCCCAAGCGTCTGGTCCCCCCTCCCCAGCTGGTGAGAAAGCTGGAGTCCCCAGGTCTCTTGGCTGCTGGCTGTTGTGGGTGGGAGATGAGGAGAGCCACGGTTGGCTAAGGCCCAGTAGGGGAAGGATGGTGAGGGCTGAGGCCAGAGCAGGAACAAGTTCACCGTGAGTGGTAGAGAGAACCCTGGAGTCAGGCAGACTTGGCTTCGAGTCCCAGCTCCCCTGCATACTAGCTTCGCTCCCTGGGGCAAATCACTTAACCCCTTGCACCTCCGTATCTTCCAGTGAGCCACGGGCAAGACAATTCCAGTTCTGGAAGAGTAAACTAAGTACTGGATGGGACACAAGTCACTTCTTGTCATACCCTGCTCAAAACCCGCCAGTGACTTCCCTTGTCACCCAGTGGAAGGGTTCTTGCCAGGACCGCCAGAATCTGGCCCTACCTGGCCTCATCTCCTGCTGGCTTTCCCGTCTCTCGCTGCTCCGCCATCCCGGTCTCCTTGCTGCTCCTTCAATATCCAGGCACATTTCCACCCTCAGGTCTTTGCGCTGCAGTTCCCACTGCCCTGACTGCTCTTTCCCTGCACGTGTGCACAGCTCTCGCCTCCCTCTTTCCCTCTTTGCTCCAGTGTCACCTTCTCAGCCAGGTCTTCCCTGACCACCCTATTCACATTGCACCCCTACCACCCCTCCTGGGTTTCCCCCATATTACTCATCACCTAATGTGGTATTAATTTACTAATATATTATGTTTATTGCCTGTCTCATTGTCCCATTAAAACACAAGCTCCACGAGAGCCAGTATTTTGACTACTTCTTGGTTTGTCTTTTACTGCTGTGTCCCAGCTCCTAACACTTGGGTGCTCAATGGGTGTTGGTTTTCCCCCTCCCCACTCTCGGTCTGGCGTTTGTTTTGAAGTCAGACAGCTGGGAGGAGCCCTTCAGAGCTGCCCATTCCCAGGTTTGTTTTTCTCTGTGCTAGAAATTGAGAGGAGGAGAGGTGAAGGACAGGTGCCCCTCAGAGAGAAGTAATCAGGGCATCCTGGTGGCCTGCAGACAATAGGGAGGGGGCAGGGACTGGGGCCAAGAAGGGAGGGATGTGAGCCGCTGGGGCCAGGGGGGCTCAGCATCCCTCTGGCGCCTTGGTCGTCCAGGTCACCTCGTTTCCACAGACCCCCATCCATCCTGCAGTCCAGAATCTGTTCCAGAAGTTCTCTATGAGGTGGAAAGCTGGGTTCTTGGTAGATTCAGGATCTTTAGAAAGCAAGAGTTGCTCATGCAAATTTCTCCCTCCCAAACTTTCACCCAGACTTCCTTACTGAGGTCTCCAGGCCCCTGCCCCCATCCATGACTTCCTATCTCTGCCACCTTCCCTGTCTGTCTTACGCTGAACGAAAAGGTAAGCACAGGTGGTAGTGGTCAAAGTGATTACCGTTCGTTAAGCACCTACTATGGGCCTAGCACCTGATAAGCTCTTGCCATGCATTTACATGAATTCTCTTGCTTAATCCTCACAACAGCTTTATGAGGTAAGTGCTGACATCGTTCCCATTTTTCAGATGATGAAACTGAGGCTCAGCAAGGTTAATGAATGTGTCTCAAGTTACACATTTAGTAAGTGGAAGAGCCGGGATTTGAACCCTGGCCTTTCTGGCTTTGTACCAGCCAAGGCACCTGTAAGAAACACTTGGTGCACTTGAAAGGCCTAACTGAAGAGAGTTTAGTAAAGGGATTATATACAGGACTGTGAGCGGGGCAGAGAAGGGTGAGCCTCGGGAGCCTATGGAGAAGATTTAGCACAGGCTCCAGAGGCTGTGCCAGGGACAGGCAGGGGCCCCTCCCTAGAAAGAAGAGGGTCACTCCCAGGAGAGCTCAGGAGACTCGAGACATGGCTGCTCCTCACGCGGTGTTCAAAAGGAGAGGCACGAAACCGGCCAGCTACTCTCTCAGGAGCCCACCCCGCCCTGCCCTGGGCACTCAGAGATGGGCAAGCCCGGCTGCCTTCTTGCCCTTCTCATCTCTGCCTCTCCCTCCTTCCAGGCACCAGCAAGCTCATCAACGGCAACCTCCGATTATACAGCTCTGTGGGGGACCTAAGGCCCAGGCACTATGGCCAGGACTTGCTCATCCCCCCGCCACCCCCGGGCCCAGCCCCGGCACCACCCTCAGACACTCCGCAGCCTCAAGAGGAGCCCTCACCACCACCTCCACCTTCCACAGCTCCCCCGCCTCCCCCGCTGCTGCTGCTGGAACCCCCGTCCCCGCCCAGCGTGGCCCCACCTCTGCCCCCAGTAATGGGGGCCCTATCCGCCGCACCCCCCCTTCCCTCCCCATCCACACCCACCCCTCCGGACTTCATTCCCCCTGCCCCACCCCCACCCCTTTTGCCAGCCCCGGCTCCCCCAGCTCCAGTGTCTCCTCATACACCGGGGACTCACCCCTTCCCCGCTGTGGGTGTCACCAAGTGGAAATCAGAGGTAGCGCTGAGTGACGGGCAGCCAGAGGCCCCCAGAGGCAGCCCCCCCAGGAGCCCTGCTGAGCCCAAGGGGAGCCTCCTGGGACCAGAGATCCACCTCACCTTCCCCAGCTCGCTCAAGGTGCCTCCCCCAACCCCAGTCAGGATTTCATCCATCTCCAGTCAGGAAGCACAAGGGGCTCTTCCTGAGGAAGGAAAGGCCACCAAGAAGGCCCCCAGTCGACTCCCACTGCCTCCCAGCTTCCACATCCGCCCCGCGTCCCAGGTCTACCCCGACAGGGCCACTGAGCCAGACCATCCCGAGGAGCCCAGGGCTACGGCACCAGCCAGTCCGAGGCCGAGCCAGTCCCAGGCCTGGACAAGTGAACAAGCCGAGACTCCACCTCCAGCCCCTCCCCTGCCCCCTCCTCCACCCCCACTCCCTCCCCCAGCACCCCCCCTGCCCCCAGCTGCCCCTCCTTTGCCATCTGCTGAGAAGGCAGCCCCTCCACCGGCTGGGGTTATGAAAAGACCCAAGTCCAGCTCTCCTGCTCCCAAACCCAAACTTGACCCCCCCAGCCCGGAGGACACAGCCTCTTCAGAGTCCGTGGACTGGCGGGATCCCAGCCAGATGGCAAAGCTGCGGAACGAGCTGTCAGCCTATCTCTGTGGCTCCAGGAGAGAGGACCGGTTTGCCAGTCATAGACCAGGCCCAATTGCAGCCTCTCAGGGAAAGGAGAGCCAGAAGGGCCCCAGCCTGCCAGAGAAAGAGGCGCCCCCAAGCCTGCCAGAGAAAGAGGCGCCCCCAAGCCTGCCAGAGAAAGAGGCGCCCCCAAGCCTGCCAGAGAAAGAGGCGCCCCCAAGCCTGCCAGAGAAGGAGGCGCCCCCAAGCCTGCCAGAGAAGGAGGCACCCCCAAGTGTTCCTGAGGAGAGTCCTTGCAGCCAGCCAGAGAGGAAGGCTGCCACCAGCCTGACCCTCCCGCCTGTGGACTACATCCCCCAAGACTTGCCAACTCCTAGCATCTGGCAGATCCGGAATAAGTTGGAGGCCCAGCTTTCCTCATCAGCAGAGAAGGAAGCCAAGCCCAGCAGAGGGTCTCTGCCTCCCAAACCTCAGCTAGAAGGGGGAAGAATCTTTGAAAACAGGGCTGATAATGGCAAATTCTCCAAGCCCGTGGCCAAGAATCTGCCACCTCTATCCACCACCCCTCTGCCAACCACACCACTCCAGTCCAAGGCCACGCCTGGACCAGCCACACCTGGACCAGCCATACCACCCAAGGCCACACCTGAGCCAGCCACACCTGGACCAGCCATACCACCCAAGGCCACACCTGAGCCAGCCACACCTGGATCAGCCACACCACCCAAGGCCACACCTAAGCCAGCCACACCTGGATCAGCCATACCACCCAAGGCCACACCTGAGCCAGCCACACCTGGATCAGCCATACCACCCAAGGCCACACCTGGACGAGCCACACCACCCAAGGCCACACCTGGACCAGCCACACCACCCAAGGCCACACCTCTGCCCACCACATCATCCCAACTGATAGCAGAGAAGAACCTAGTCCCAGCTGGGCAGTGGGAGAAGCCAGAACATCAAGAACTTGCAGTGCCCTCCAAGTCAGAGGCAGAAGGGCGCTCCTCAGAGACCAGTAAGCCTACACAGGGAGCCCTCTCATCTCCAGCCCTCCCCCCAAAGATATCCCCTGGCCGAGAAGAGGTGCCATTTCTCTATAAGCCCCATCGCAGCCAGAACAGCCCCAGCAGAGATGTGGCCGTGGTGATGCCCACCCTGTCCAGAGGAGAGGCTGTAGGGTCAGGGGAGCCTGTGGAGGTGAAGGATCCCCAGGGGCTGCCAGCCAAGCCCCCTGCCTCAGCCCCGCCCGCTGAGGAACTCCTCAGGCATCCAGTGACAGGGGAGGTGGTGGAGCAGGGCTCCGCGATGGCTCTGCTCCTTGCAGCCAGGCAGAGGGCACAGAAGGGGAGGTCCAGAGGGGCTGCCCTGGGCCAGTCCTCCCTGCCAGGGAGTCTCCGTGGCCACAGCCAGCCCAGGGCAGGCTCTGACAGCATCTTCTACAACGACGGCCAGCCCAACTCCTTCACAGTGGTCCCCAAGGTACCCAAGGAGACTGAGAAGGACCCCCAGCTAACCTCGCCAGGACAGCCCAAGGTAACCAGTCAGTGGAAGCCCCAGACCCGCAGAGACCCAGAGGGCATGGAGCCCAGCCGCGGGTACAGCTGGACAAAGACGGAGCCGCAGGCCCCCGTGGCCTGGGAAAGACCAGCGCCCTCCAGCCTCCCCCGGGGCCGCCTGCTGCCCAAGTCCTCCTCTTCCCCTCCTCCTTCCCACAGGAGGGAGGAGGTGGAGTTCAACTTTGAGGTCATCCCACCGCCGCCAGAATTCAGCAATGACCCCGCGCCCCCGCCCCGCGCCCTGCAGTATCTGGGGCGCCGGGGCTCCCCTCCCCGGAACAACTTCTCAGACTTGGGGCAGCTCGCGGACGCGGGCCCCGCTTGCGGCTTCTCGCTCTTTTCCGCCAGTGCGGGCCCCTCCGGGGCCGCCAGGGGCCTGGACCATTTCTCGGGCGGGGGCCGTTCGCTTATCAAGAAGCGCCTGTACGTCGTCGGGGAGACCCACCGCAGCCCCAGGCTGCCCCGGGGCGGCACTGGCCGCAGCCCGACCTCCCCCAACTGCTTCGGGCCGCAGCCCAGAGGGCCCTTCGCAGCGCCCGGACGCCCGGAGATGCGGCGCGTCAACTCGACGGGTCGCGCGCCCCCCGCCGGCCTGCACGTGCGGAAGATGTCCCTGGAGGGCGCCCCCCGCGGAGAGGCCAAGTACAAAGCGCCCTGCGGCGGCGGCGGCGGCGGCGGCGGCAACTGCGGCGACTGCGGCTGCGCCCCGGCTACCCGCAGGTGAGTTGCGGGCCAGGGTGATGGCGGGAGCCTGGGCTGGGAAGCCAGGGGAGAGGGAGGCTCTCCCCTGGACCACGGGGGAGCTGGCCAGGCCAAGGCCATCAGTCTGGGGCATTTGGTTTTCTCCCCTCTGGCTCTCAGGGCAGAGAGAAGGAGGAGGGAGGCACACTTCACCTGGAGAGGGCGCCTTTGGCGCTTCCTTTATCTGCTTCCTTATTTCCCGTTATCTCCTTTGTTTTCTCTTTCCCCCTCCTCCTGCTTTCCCCACCAGCTCCCTCTTCTCTCTCCTCTCTCCCACTCCCTGGAGTCCCAGTGTGGGGTGGGGGGAGACCTGAGTGGTCCTTGGGTGCTGGGATTTCCCGTCACAGAGATGCGTCCAGAGCCAGGCTAGGAGGGAAGTGTTCTGAGCAGAAGGGTATGAGGCATGTACTCTGGCATCAGGGCCTAGACAGGAGGGAAGCCCTGTGTCTGGTGAGTCAATACTGGGGTCCCACTCTGGGGGTGGTAAGCCCTGAGCTTGTGGGGCAGCTCCATTGCGCTGAGCCCTGGGGGAGATGGAAGCGGTGTTGGTTAACCAGATATTAACCTCATCTCTCTCCTGCTCCCCACCAGGTCTCCCCACAGCAACCCCCACTATGGAAGCTCCATCAACACATTCACCGTGAGGCCCGGGACCCGGCATCCCATCTCCTATGCCTACTCGGGGGCCCATAGGAAGGCCCCATCCTGAGCCCAGGGTTTTCTCAGTTCCTCTCCAAGGGGTCGGATCCGGGCACTTGTTTTTGTGGGGGGTGGGAGGGACGCAGCAGGTGTTAAGTAGCCTCACTCAGACACAGAGAAGTCTGTTTCCCAAAGACAGACAGGGGGACAACAAGTGAAGCAGTGGCCCCAGGAAGAGTAAGATTGAACTTCTGTTTCCCAAAGCACTGGTGTGGCTGTGGACTGTCTGCAGATGGGGGTGGGAGGGGGAAGGAGGGAGGAGAGGAGGGACCTTTAAGGAGCTGGAGCCTGAGTTTTCACTGTCTGGTACTATTTGCTTTAGCAAGGCTTATTGAAAGCAGTTTTCCAAGCAGGCCTACTGAGCAGGTTCTAAAAGCAAGGGCTGGAGCGCTCGCTTAGAATGGGAACCCATCGGGATGGCTGTGATTGCTGGTCAGGCCTTCATGAGGGGCTGAGGCCCAGCCCTGTCTGGGTTGGGGGTGCAGGGTGCTACAGGTTGACCTCCTCAGCCTCCACCAGTCCTCCAGTTGCCACTCCCAGAGGCGACACCTGGGGTTCCTAGCACAGGAGCCACATTGAGGTGTGAGCAGGAATATGCATGCACAACATGTAGAGAAGGTACTGGAACAAAGTGCTTTGCATTGACCAAGGGTGGGGATAGGGGTACTGGTGGTTCATTTCTCCCTGGCCCTGAGCTACAGGAAGGCCTAGAGAGAGAAGACGTGGCAGGTTTGGGATGGAAGACAGAGGATTAAAGCTTGCTTTTCTATTCAGACCCAGGCAGCCATGATTTGGGGGATCGGGCCCAAGGAGCCAGAAAGCCTGGGGCTTGACACCAAAGGCCTTACATGGCCAGGTCCTATATGGGATTTGGAGGGGCATCATTCCCAACCACCCCTCCCAACCCCAATACTACAGGTCTCCAATATTACTGAGGCCTTAGAATGTGTAACCAAGATGCCAGAAGGCCTTGTAGAGTAGAAGGTGACAGAGATGGGAATAGAGGTCTGAGAGGAGTTTGCTGCAAGTATGCAACGTGTTTTGGAAAGTCAAGAGTGGCAGGACTGGGCCAGTTCAGAGCAGGGGAGCCCTATCAGTAGGGTGACCATTTGTACTTTGCTGGGAAGTCTGGGTTTATGCCTGTTTTCCAGTGAGTGAGAACCCCTTCCACTTTCAAAAAAGTCCTGGTTTAGATAATATATGGTCACCAAACATATCAGGAAACAATATTCTTTGGTCAATCTTCTGTCTTCAGGTCTTGGTGGGCTGAATTCCTGGGGCCAGGCCAAGGAAGGCTACCTGGGTAAGGAGGAAGGGCAGGGGGTGCCCACCTCAGAGGAGCAGGCTGGTAGGGGCAGCCAGGAAGCAGTTCCCTTTGGGGGCACGATGATGGACCTCTATGATTTGTGCTAACCAGCCAAGGTAACAGGGTGTGGGGATAGCAGATGACCACTTCAGGGAAAGAGAGTGCAGGGGTGGGTGGGCGCCCTGATGGGGCAGGATCTGGTTACCTGTGTCTAAGAAACGAACCCCACCCCAGTGCCAGCACTGGCTCTCTCTATATATATGTATTTTCCCTGTAGAATGTTTTATAAAAGAGTTCACTAATTTATCTGCTGTGTTAAGGCTTGAGGGGTGGGGTGTGGATTCCCAACTGTATCTTGCTCTGGGGTGGGCAGGGAAGGACTGATTCTCACTTGGCTTGGGAAATAAACAGGCCAGTTTGGATGGCCTCCAGCTCTGTGGCTGTGGATTGATGACTGGGAGCTACTGGGGTATGATCAGAGGTTGGGGGAGCGCAACTGGGGAAGGCTGAGCGCAGGGTGGTGGCCGAACTGGAGACATTATGCTGGACCAAACTCTCTCTCTGACCCTTAGGTTTCCTCATTCTCCAAGTCCTTCAAGGGGAAGGAGCAGAGCTGAAGTCTGGTGATAACAAACTGTGCCCTTCAGCAAGTCTCTGACTCTCTGAACCTCCGTTTCTTCTTCTGTACAGTGAGCGTGATAACCTACCTCATAAGGCTGTTGTGAAGACTAGAGACAGTCATGCATGCGTTCATTTAACAAGGATTTGAGTGACTACTAGATGGCAGGCACTGTGCTTAGCACGGATATACAGCCATCAACACACTGACACGCCTCCTGCCCATGGCCAGACTGTAGTCTCGTGGAGGAGAGAGGATGGAAGAAACGCACAGAAACAGCCTCTATTATAATAAGTGGTAGGAAGGGAAGGAACAGGACTATGAGCATAACTGGAGGGTGGGAGAGAGAAGTGGATTTACTTTGGCTGGTCAGGGGAGGCCTCTTGAAGGGGTGACGTTTATGCCGATTTAGGCCAAGCATCCAGCACGTGTCTGGTACTCAGGAGCCGCTCAGGAAACTGCATCTTTGGGTCATGACTACCTTAACGTTTGCATGTGGCCCTTCATGGTTTTCCGTAAAGCTTTGACATGGCATCTTTAAATTTCCCAGAAGAGGAAACTGAGAACCAGAGGTCATCTCAAGACAGTGTGAGGGAGAGAGTGTGTTTCTTGTGTTTCCTGTGTCTGAGCCTTTTGCGGGGGGGTTGTTGGGAAAGGGATGCTAGGAGGACGACTCACTTATTCAGCAACTTGTGCTTCCAGGAAGGGCCTCCCTCTCGCATCCTGGGGCTCCCTTGTTCTGTCTCTCACCGTCCCCTGCCCTGTACCGCGAGGCCCTCATCTGGTAACAGAGTGAGGACAGGGGCCCTGCCTCTGGCTGCTCCTCCGCCCCCAGCCCCACCCCTGCTCCCTCCTAACTCTTCTTTCCCCTCCCCTGACAAGGAAGGGGCAGCGGGAGCAGAGGGTTGGGGCATCAGGGTCCCACATCTGGCCTTGCCTCTGACAAGCTGTGTGACCTTGGGTCTCGGCTAACTCATCTCAAAAGTGATGGGGATGGGCTCGTGCTGTGTCTGGGTCTTAAGCTTTGTTGGGCCCAGACGTCTTCAAAAAGCTGATGAGAGCTATGGATCCTCACCCCAGAAAGATACCCCACGTGCATTTTTACACATTATTTCAGGCACTCCACAGACACCCCCCACCCCCTCAAACTGGGCTCCGTGGACTTCACGCTGAGCACTCCTGATGCAATGATGGTCATGGTAACCACCAACGCTTAATTTTGACAGTTTGGAAGGTTCATTCCTTCCCTCATTTACTCACCACAGTCCTCTGAAATGTGTTGGCCTCGTAATACTCTTAATTCCATGTTGCTGATGAGAAAATTAAGGCTCCAAGAAGAAAGGTGAATTGCTCAGAATAGCCCACCTGACTCCAAACTCTGTCTGCTTCCTCACAGCCGCCTTCCTTCTAGCTGTATCCATTCCCACCCATTCATCCCTCTCCCAATCACACCTTCCCTGAACTTTATACCTTTCTATCAGAGCAGGGATGCAGGAGGGCCTGAGGAGGGAAAAGCTAGTACAAAAAGTTAATGGGTGTAGGTGGCACAGGTGTTCCTGGATCGAGTTGGTTGCACCTTGGTTTCTGGAGCCTCCTCACTGCTCCCTGGACGTGGCCCAAGCCCTAGGGGCTAGAACCCCTCTCTGAGGCCCAGCCCAAAGCAGCAGCGGGGGCAGGTCCTGGGGCCTGCAGTCAGCAATACTTGAAGGGTCCTCTTCTCCCAAAGGGAGCACAGCTTTCTCCAGGGCTGGGCTTCAATGAAACAGAGAGGCTTCCTCCCACTCCTGCAGGAAGCTGCAGGGGAGAGGTGCCTCCCACCTGGGAGGCATAAGGGAGGAGCTTCCTAAGTGCTCAGATGTCAGGCGGGCCTGCCCCTGCCTGCTCACCCACCACCTGCCTACCCTCAGTGGCCTGTGGCCGCTTTCATCTCTGCAGCTCGAAGGCGATGCTGGCTTCCCACCATGAGTCAGCTGCCCAGGATGGGCGGCCACTGATTCCAGGCAGAGGAGCTGGGCTTCTTCCCTCTGACGGCACAGGGATGGCCGGCTGCTGCAGACCCGCTGTTGGGGCCTCGGGATGTTTTTGGCCAGGAAGGTGAGAAAAGGTGAGCTTCTGGGAGAGGGGCGGTGACCAAGGCAACGCATTGCGAATGCTCCCTCTTTACCTGGATGATCCTGTGCTCCCTGCCCAATGCTCAGAGCTCTAGAAGCTTCGTTAACACTTGGCACAGAAGAGCCACTCCTCCCTCCCCTCCTTGAGAACCATTCTCTGAGCTTCTACAGAACGTGCTCTGCAGTCTCCTGTCCTCCAGCCCGGCGCCCTTCCTCCGCCCAGGTGTCCCGGCACCTCTCCTCCTCCCAGTCTTCCATCTCCATAGTTTCCTTTTCAGGAGACTTGAGTTTCGCCCCCGTCTCACCTGCACCTGAGCTCCCCATTTCTAACTTGAAAGTGCCCTCCCGGCCATTTCCATGTGGATCCCTGCCAGCCACTCAGATTCAGCCTCGCCTCTCCCCTTACTTCCCTCTCACAGGATCCTGAGGCCAGAGCAGCCAGACTGATGGCCTCACTACTCTGCCCCCTCTGCTTCCTCAAGGCTGACTCGCTCTTCAAGCCCAGCACAAATCAGCTCCTGCGGGAAGCCCGCCCCAGCCCTGCGCTGCTTGGAGACCCCTCCCTCCTCCACACCGCTGCAGCCACTTACCTTGGCTGGCTCTTCCTCATCCTTCAGGCCCAGCCGGACATCCCTCACCCCCTCTGCCACATCAGCTCCTGTTAAAGGCCCCCAGTCCCCCTCGCATGGTGTTACTTGCTCCCCATCTCCCTCCCCCAGCAGCTTGTATGCTCCACAACTCATGGGCTGCCTGTCTTATTCATCCCAGTATCCCCAGCATCTAGTGCTGCTCCTGGCACCAGCAGGTACTAATATGTGTCTGCTGAATGACCACCTGTTAGTATTTAATCAAATGCTGTCACGCACTATTTAAGTTCCTTGAGGGCAAAGGCCATGTCTCCCTTGGATGCGTGACCACATAACCCTCTTGTTTCTAGAAGTGTGTGACCTGACCTAACGCTGAGGTTCCTGTGTGACACAGAGTTATGGTATTAGGGATGGGCCTCTTGCATTTCATCATAAAGGCGTCAAGATGCCTTGAAGAGGCTCCTGCCTGATGGGCTGAGACTCGATGCCCTCTAAGGGGAGACACGAGGGACTTCCCTGGCGGTCCAGTGGTTTGGACTCAGTGCTATCACTGGCATAGACCCGGGTTCAATCCCTGGTCGGGGAACTAAGATCCCGCAAGCCATTCGGTGCGGCCAAAAAAAGATAATAAGGGGAGACACAAGGAGCTGGGCAGTGATGGTACCAGGTGCGGCCCATCTGGTCCTTATAGGATGAGGCCTGGGGGCCTCGGGCAGCCCTCGTATCATCAGGTCAGGTCCAGTGCCCCCTGTGCCACCTGGAGCTGCCAGTGCCGGGCAGCCCAGCGACCTGCACTCCACATTTGCTCCTCTTCTGATCTCCTTCCATCCTCAGCACCCTGCTTGGGCTCTCCAGCCTGTTCCTGTGCTACTGGGGCCACTGGAAATGTTTCTGCCAAACGTGGATCACACAACGAGAAGGAACAGCACCGCTGGGGGCCAGGGTGGCAGAAGCCAGTCAGGACCAACTTGTTCACTGTCCCGCCCACCTGGAAAGCCCTCCCTCAGGAGAAAGCCTTATGGTTCTAGGGGTTTTAAAAATTAATTATTTTTTTTTTTGGCTGCATTGGGTCTTTGTTGCTGCCCATGGGCTTTCTCTAGTTTTGGAGAGCGGGGGCTACTCTTCGTTGCGGTGTGCTGGCTTCTCATTGCGGTGGCTTCTCTTGTTGCGGAGCACAGGCTCTAGGCGCGCAGGCTTCAGTAGTAGTGGCACACGGGCTCAGTAGTTGTGGCTCATGGGCTCTACAGCACAGGCTCAGGCTCAGTAGTTGTGGTGCACGGGCTTAGTTGCTCCGCGGCATGTGGGATCTTCCTGGACCAGGGCTCGAACCCATGTCCCCTGCATTGGCAGGTGGATTCTTAACCACTGCGCCACCAGGGAAGTCCCTGGTTTTTTTGTTGTTGTTGTTAAACAGCGAGCTCCCTGCACAGGGTTCTCAGGGCCTAGGAGGGATCTATGCACAGAGTGGGGACCCAGCAGACTTGCTGTTTTCCATTTCTCCCACTTTAGTGTGGGATCACGTGTCCAGTGCTGCTCTCAGGGGTGGGATGCCACTGGCACCCCAACTGCGGGATGCTCCCTTCTCATTCCTGAAAACTGTATTTCTTCAATCTTGTCTTCTACAGACTGAGCCTCCGGTCTCCTTTAAGATTTCCTCACAGCAGCGGTCTATATCCTGCCACTTCTTGTCACTGTCATTTGTTTTCTGAGCCACTCAAAGAGGGTTTGGTAGTCTCCTGCTTCCTCTCTCTCTGTCTCTCTCTTTCCTACCCTAGCTGTGATCTTCCTGCCCTTTGGCTCAAAACTTTCCAGCATTTGTTCCAAATATCTGAGGTAGCACAAACCTCTATCAATTCAATCCCACAGTTCGGTGAGGTGGGGGGCACCCAGTACAAGGCCAGGAGGCAGGCAAGAGGCTCACAGTCAAGTGCAGGAGACACACACACACACACACACACACACACACACACACACACGTAACTGGAATATAAAGCAGGAGAATTCAAAGTTCTCCCACCCAGGGGAGCCGGGTGGTCAAACAGAGCAGGTGACCACGTGGGACACACCGTTTGTTGGCTCAGCACTGTGGTTGGCCCTCCTTGCTGGCCTGTGACCAGGTCATCAAGGCTGCCCTCAGCCCTGTGACCCCGGAGGGAGTGCATGCACAAGCGTGCAGAGGAAGGAGGTCTGCTGTCTGTTTGCCTGTTTCTCCTACAGTCTCTGACACTCAAACCCTTGGGAAAGGGTACCTGTTATTGCTGACACGAACACACACACTGCTGATATCTTTGGTGACCAATATCTTTGGCCATTTAAAGCTGCTCTTGACATTCACTTTAACCTGATTTCTCCAGGGAGAGTGGAGGAGAGTGAGGAAAGGACGTCTGTGTCACTTGCCTTGGTGTCGAGCACTGCTGTCCTTGCCCCATGGGTCTAGCCTGAATCCCTTGTGTGAATCTCGTGTGTGCATGCGAGGCAGGTTGTAACCAGCAGGTGGCACTCTACTCACAGGTGCCTGACCTCAAGCCCAGGAGATGGAGTTCAGGTTTAGATTCTGCTGAGGTTGACAGGGGTCCCCTTAGGATCCTGGCACGGAGCTAAGTGCTGCCCCGTCTGCCAGTATTTCTCAGAATAGACCGTGCATCAGAAACACTGGAGGACTTTCGTGAAAACACAGATCCCTGGGTCTCGTTCCCAGAGCTCCTGATTCAATGAGTTTGCAGTGGGTCCTGAGAATTCACATTTCTAACAAGTCCCCAGATGCGGCTGCCAGTCCTGATGACTCAAGGACCGAACTTTGAGAACTGCTGCTGTGCAGTATCCCATTTAATCATCCCACCCCTCTCTGGGCAAGCAGCATCCAGGTACCAGTGAAGAAGCTAAATTCCCGACAGGCCAAGCGACCTGGCCTAGGCCACAGAGCTGGAGAATGGGGAAGAGCCAACCAGCACGGGCTGCTCTGCCCTCTGCCTCAAGGGCACTGTGGCTGGGGTGGGTATGAGCCCCTCTCCTGCGAGGGCAGTAAGAGGAGAGAGCAGGGTAGGGGTAAGCAGGGTACTGAAAGGAGGCACGGGGCGCTGTTAGACTGGCAGTCATTCCTGGTGTCCACAGTGTAGAAGCACTATTGCTTCTATTGAAATCTAGCCTCATAATACTGGCCAATGAGCACTCACACCGCGGATGCCGTGCTGCCGCCCTGACACCCCTCCCTTTTCAGGACCGAAGCTGTGGCTCCCCCAGCGGCTGACTGCGCTCAGCTGGGTCCTTTCCTGGACTGTCCTTTCCATGCAACTGCTTTTTTTTTTGAATTTTATTTTATTTATTTTTTTATACAGCAGGTTCTTATTAGTTATCCATTTTATCCATATTAGTGTATATATGTCAATCCCAATCTCCCAATCACACCACCACCCCCCCATGCAGCTGCTCTTTCCACAAGAGAGCCAGCTCACCCAAGGTCATGCCTGCTCCCTGGGGGTGGCCCACAGTCGCTGACGGTCCCTTCTTCCAACTCAGGACAACTCTGAAGATGCCTCATAGCTCCAGGGCTCCCCAGGGCGGCCCAGCTTCTCCCTCTGTCCTGCCGCCTCCCCTCCTTACCCCGCAGGTGTGCATCCTGAAGGCTCTCCCCAAACACGTCCTGCACACAAATCTCAGTCTCCCGGGAACCTATCCTGCCACAACTTGTTATGTACCAGGCACTGTTCTGAGCATTTACGCATATTATTTCAAGGAACCCTCCCAACATCCCCAGGATGTAGGTATTTTTATTATCCCCAGTTTATGGATGAGAAAACAGAGGGAAAGGCTAAGTAACTTGCCCAAGGTCACAGAGCTAGCAAGCTGCACAGCCAGGATTCCTATGCAAGCTCTGAAGTGTTACACACACTGTCTTCTAGAACATTCCTGTGGTCTAGTCGCGAAGAAATTAAACAAAGGAAACAGTTGAAGAAGATATATTCTGATTTGAGAGGGAAAAATAATCTCTACTATTCCCAATTCTTTTCCACAGGCCTCTCACTGGTGTCTCAACACGCAGCCCTGGTGCCTAATTTTAACTCAGTGGTTCTTATGGGGGTGGGGACCTTTGGCAATGTCTGGAGACATTTTTTTGTCAGACCTGGGGGCTCCTAAGGGCATTTAGCAGGTGGAGGTCACAATTACTACCAAATGTCCTACAACAAGCAAAGCCAGCCCAAAATGTCAGTAGTACTGAGGTTGAGAAACCCTGTAATCTGGCTTTAAAGCCTGCTCCCTCAGCTGCTTTTACTTTGAAGGACTCCCAGCGTGATGACTACTAGGGAGCAGGCTTTGGTGAAGGTGGTCAGAGATGTCTCAGCATGGGGGTGGAAAGAGGCTCTGGAAGGCACACCTCCTACTCGCACATCTGTCCAGTTAGTAGGCACATGCAGTGAAATCACAGAGGCACAAAACCACTCATCGCATCGACACTTGAAAGAACAGAAGGCTGGAAACTACCCAAGTGTCCATCCACTGGGAGCAGGTTAAATAAATAAGCTACAGTAAAGCCATACAATGGGACACGATGCAGCCAAAAAACAGAAAGAAGAAGTGTGTTTGTTTTTATTATTAGCGTGGAACTATCACCAAATATACTCTGAGAAGTGGGAAATAAAAAAACATGGATAGTTTATACATGGAGAGTTAAACATGGATAGTATCTACCATTACATAAAAATGGAAGAAAGTATATACGGGCATTTGTGTTTAATGTATAGACTATTTCTGGAAAAATACATAAGATAATATCGATATCAACATACTGGAGGCCTCCAATGAAGAGAACTGAGAGTCTGGGAGAGAGGGGAGGAGGGGGATGCTTAGTTATTACTTATATATTTTTCTGTTTTTTAAATGTTATACTGTGTACATATATTATCTATTCAAAATTAAATAACTTTTTAGTAAAGTAGAAAAAAAAAAACGTAATAAAATGGAGATGACGGTGAGCCCCCTGCTCCAAGAGGAAGAAAAATACCTTGAACTTGATTCCAGGAGTGAGAGTGCCATGGGAAATCTTTACCCTCAGGCCAGCTGCTGCCCACTTGTACCCAGGCACTGTCAGGTGATGCTCAGAGAATCAGAAACTTGTTTCAGTAAGAGCCTGAGTAAAACAGAAGAATGACAGACCCACTATCAGTGGCTGAAGAAAATTCATAAATGAATGCCTAACAAAATCCCAAAGAAATACCATTAAAATTTGGGGCCCCAGGGTTCTTCCGTGATGACAAATAACTGACAAGGCTCGGGTCATTCCTCCTGTCCCCGTACAAACACTTCTAAGAGCCTCTGAGGATCCCGGCCCTTCTATTTAAAAGCTTCTCACATCATCAGCAACTCACCTGGGTAAAGGAGCTGGGGCAGGGCCCCTTCCAGCCCTGGACCCCACCAGTTCAAATGACCCCTTTCCTGGGGCAACCCTGGTACAGAGCCGGCAGACGCACTCCAAAACCCAACCTGCCCAGAGGGGGTTCAATCTGAGGGCCAATGCCACGGAGGGGACTTCCGCCAGCTTTACAAGGAGAAGGCTGGTGACCGCTGACACCAAAGTAGCCTCACAAGAGAAGACCACAACAGGAGGGCACAGGGGCCTCAGGGGCTGTGCTGGGGCAGCCGCTGGTCACCTGCCCTCCCACCTTCCCTCAAGCCATCTCCGCCCTCCCCTGTCCTCACTCACCTCTTTCAGAAGTTTCACTTGCTCACCACCCCCCATTCAGACCTCAGCATAGCCTCTATCCTTCAAGTCCTCAAGTCCTCAACTCTGACCCTCTGTTGACAGTGGTTCCTCTGTCTTGGTAAGTGGTGTTCAACAGGTTCCAGTGTTTGTCTCCCCGACTACAGTGCGAACACCCCAGGGGGAGGGAGTTATCCGTGTGTTTGTGTTTCCTCCTCTCCCCTTGGTACCGATACAGGGCTCAGTCTGCAGGGAGTAGTCACTCTCGGCCTTGTTGGCTCTCCTGGGGGGAGAGGAGGAAACTCACTTCCCCCCAGTTCCATCATGTTTGCTAAGTGCCAGACTACATGAAAATTACTGAAGAGAAATGGTGTCTCTCATGTCCCTCCGGCCAGAATGCCACCCAGGAGCCCGAATGACCCTTTGATAAGCTAAGTCAACTGCTGTCACTCCCTGGCTACCCATCTCTCTCTGAATAGCACCTAGAGCCCTGACTCAGGCCCGGGAGGCTCTGCACCAACTGGGCCCTGCTCCTCCCCGGCCCCCTCTCCCACCGCTCTCCGGGGTCAAGGAGCCCACACCCTGCCTCAGAGCTCCTGTGCTGGCTCTTCCCTCTCCCTGGAATGCTTTTCCATGCAGCTGGTCCCATCGATGCACGCGGGGCCCTGCTCCAACAGCTCTCCTCCCCCACCCTTTCTAAAATGGCACCCTTTCAGTACCCAGCCCCTTTCACCTGCCCCTCCAGATCCGTTCGCTCACCACTTCTCCACCCTGCACAGGGCCCTGGGAGGCTGGCCGCTCTGCCTGCAGGGACAGGCCCCACACACCCTCTGGCTTCCGTTCAGCAGAGAACAGGCAGGATCCCGGAAGGTGGGAGGGGGCAGGAGGCCAGGCCATTAATCCCCGGACCGGCTCTCTCCCTGCAGGGTGGCTGCCGCCCACTGGCCCCTCAACGGCCACAGCCTCAGCTCTTAGCAGAAGGGTCTCACCTCGGCTTCTCTCCAGGTTCTAGTAACTGCTCCCTCCCCTTCCTGTCACTCACCCAGGTCTGGTACCTATGCTGTGCTCCCCTATACTTTGCCCACACCTTTGGAGGTGATCCCTTTATTAAACTTTCCTCAAATTACCCAGCTTGAATATACTGTGGCTTTTCTTTCAGGCCCCCAATTCACCACCCATTACATGCCTATGGTTTGTGAGCTGTCTGGCCCCCAAATAGACCAGAAGGTCAGAGAATACAGTGGCTTAGTTATCCTCTGCTGCATCCCAACGTCTGACTCGGCGCCTGCGCACAGTAGCTCAATAAGTATTTGTCGAATGAGTGAATGAAGAAGGGAGGGACTGAGGTCATCTGGAGAGAGGATGTAGAGGCTGGAAGGACAGGCAAGATTTTAGGAGGCGATGGGGAGGAAGAGCACAAATGAAGGCACAGGAGGCAGTGGTGATGAGGACGCCGCCTCCCCTCAAGGCATAAAGACCTCTGTTTCTGTCCTTCTTAGCGCTTCACAGTCTGATGATTTTGGTCTTTGTTTTCTTTGTATGTCTTCCCACTAGAATGGATTCCCTGGGGGCAGGGGCCATGTCTGTCTCGTTCACTATGGTATCCTTAGAGCTTGGCACAGTTCCTGACATACATAGAAGGCACTAGATCCATACTTGTCAGATGAAGGAAAGATATATGAGTTATCCAAAAGAAATGGTGAATTGGTAGAGGACCTGGAAAGCTGGGTTGGGCAGTTTGGAAGTCGCGTGGAGAGCAGTAGGGATGAACTACAAGTCCTAGTGCGGGGCTGGGGATCGGGGGACAAAGGTGGAGCTTATAGGAAGACGAGCCATTGTTACAGAGTCATTATTCATATACCACGCAAGACTCTTCAAGGAATGAATAACAGTGATTAGCAGCCTCACCGTCACGCTCTCCGTAACTGGTTCCGTTTCTAGCTCCCTTCCCAGAGACCGTGTGGGTGTGCGGTGGAAGCCACTCTGCACACAGTAGTGTCAATGCCTTTGAGGAACAGAATCATGCGGTCTCGAAGCAAGAGTGTGACAGGTAAAAAGCATGGACTTGAGCAGGATGCCGGGGGGCAGGACCGCAGCTCTGCTCCTCAGCACAAGCGGACTGAGGTGTTTCTGAACGCCTGGGTCTCCAGGTCCTCAACTGCAAGTGGGGACAGTAAGAACATTGAGGTAATTGTGAGGATTAAATGAGTCAATATGTGTAAGACACTTAGAACAGTGACTGGCACGGGTTAAGTTCTCAATTAGTATTAGCTTGTGTATAATTTTAAAAACAACACAAAAGAAAAAAGAGAAGTCTGGCAATGGAATAACGTTGTCGTTTATAAGGCACAGGTACAGACGTTCTCATTAAATCCTCCTGATGAGGTATCATCACTATTCATTTTATGGAAGCTGGTTTGGACGCTTAAGGATTTGCCCTAGATCTCAACAGCTGGTAGGTTGTGGTCGGGCCATAGGTACAAATGTCACCGAGTCCTGTTTTATTGAACCACATGCGTCTATGTTGAGCGACTTCAGGATTCCACAAAAACAAAGCCCAGGAAAGCCAGTTCCTTTTACACTTGTCCCCCCACCCCCGGCCCCCTGCCCCCAAAGCCAGGCCACTTTGTTACTGGTGTTTCAGTTAAATGCACTCATCACCTTTTAACTGCCTCGTGGTTAGAAACAAAGGAAAGGGGCATCCTCATCCCTATGCCGGAGCTGGGAGGGACTGCTGTACACTTAGGAGATGTGAAAACCCAGTGCAATGTGTGGATCTTACTTTAATCCTGATTCAAACCAGCCAATTATTAAAAAATAAAAACATCTTTGACACAACTGGAAAAATCCAAATATGAACTGGATACTAGGGGATGTTATAAAATCACTGTTCAGGGGCTTCCCTGGTGGCGCAGTGGTTGAGAATCTGCCTGCTAATGCAGGGGACACGGGTTCGAGCCCTGGTCTGGGAAGATCCCACATGCCGCGGAGCAACTAGGCCCGTGAGCCACAACTACTGAGCCTGCGCGTCTGGAGCTTGTGCTCCGCAACAAGAGAGGCCGCGATAGTGAGAGGCCCGCGCACCACGATGAAGAGTGGCCCCCGCTTGCCACAACTAGAGAAAGCCCTCACGCAGAAACGAAGACCCAACACAGCCAAAAATAAAAAATAAATAAATAAATAAATAAATAAGCTGAGCTCTCTGAATTAAAAAAAAAAAATCACTGTTCATTTGTTAAGTGTGATATTGATATGGTGATTATGTTAAAAAAAAGAAAGTCTTAATCAACCCACACAAATATGCCCTCCATACAAAAACCTAATTTTTGACAAAGGTACAAACATCCGTTCAATGGAAGAAGGGTAACTTTTGATCAAGGGTGCTGGATCAATTCGACATCCTCAGGCAAAATAGTGAACTCAACCTAAACCCCAACCTTATAAAAAAATGTACTCAAGGGACTTCCCTGGTGGTCCTGGGCTCCATGCTTCCACTGCAGGGGCCCGGGTTTGATCCCTGGTCAGGGAACTAAGATCCCTCAAGCAGCTCGGCCAAAAAAAAACCAAACCAAACAAACAAAAAAACCCCAAAAACCTTAAAAAACAATTACTCAAACTAGATCAAGGCCTAAAACATAAAATACATCTATAAAAATATTAGAAAAAATACAGAAAATGATCTGCAGGACGTAGGGCTCAACCCAAAAACACAATCCATAAAAGAAAAAATAAATTGGATTTCATCAAAATTAGAAACTACTGCTCTGCAAAAGATCCCTGTGAAGATAATGAAAAGACCAGCTTGTAGAGAAAGTATCTGCAAACCACATGTCTGACAAAGATCTTGTATCTAGAATATATAAAGAAATCTAGGGCTTCCCTGGTGGCGCAGTGGTTGAGAATCCGCCTGCCAATGCAGGGGACACGGGTTCGAACCCTGGTCTGGGAAGATCCCACATGCCACGGAGCAACTGGGCCCCGTGAGCCACAATTACTGAGCCTGCGCGTCTGGAGCCTGTGCTCCGCAACAAGAGAGGCCGCGATAGTGAGAGGCCCGCGCACCGCGATGAAGAGTGGCCCCCGCTTGCCACAACTAGAGAAAGCCCTCACAGAGAAATGAAGACCCAACACAGCCATAAATAAAATAAATAAGTAAAAAAAAAAAAGAAATCTAAAAACAAAGAAGCAATCCAGTTAGAAAATGGACAAAAGATTTAAATGGATAATTAACCAAAGAGGATACACAGACAGCAAAAAAGCACATGAAAAGAAGTTCAACATCTAGGGACTTCACTGGTGGCGCAATGGTTAAGAATTTGCCTGCCAGTGCAATGGACATGGGTTCCATCCCTGGCTGGGGAAGATCCCACATACTGCAGAGCAACTAAGCCCGTGCACCACAACTACTGAAGCCTGTGTGCTCTAGGGCCCATGCTCCGCAACGAGAAGCCACAACAATGGGAAGCCACTAAAATGAGAAGCCCACGCACCTCAGGGGAGAGTAGCCCCCGCTCGCTGCAATTAGAGAAAGCCCACGCGTGGCAACAAAAACCCAACACAGCCAAAAAAAAAAAAAGAAAAAAAGATGTTTAACATCTAGCCACTAGGGAAACGCAAATTAACATCACAGTGAGTATTACCGCACACCTATCAGCATGGCTAAAATTTAAAAAAACGGTAACACCAAATGCTGGCGAAGACGTGGAGAAACTGGCTCACTCGTACACTGCTAGCAGGAACGCAAAATGATACAGCCACTCTGGAAAAGAGTTTCAGTTTCTTTTAAAATGAAACATACAGTTACCACAGGACCCAGCAGTTGCATTCTTGGGCATTTATTCCAGAGAAATGAAAACTTATGTTTACATAAAAACCTATACACAGATGTCTGTAGCTGCTTTATTCTTAATAGTCCCAAACTGGAAACAGCCTAGATGTCCCTCCTTGTATGAATGGTTCAACAGACATGGTACATCCATACCTGGGATACTACTCAGCAATAAAAAGAAAGGAACTACTGACACACACAACCACCTGGATGGCTCTCACTCGCTTATGCTAAGTGAAAAAAGCCAACTTCAAAAGGTCACAAACTTTGATTCCATTTATATATTTTTTAAATATGGAGATGGAGAACAGAGCAGTGGCTGCCGGGGGTAGGGATGGGGAAGAGGTGAGAGGTGGATGTGGTTATAAGGAGACAGCATGAAGGAACCTTGTGGTTATGGAAATGTTCTATATATATTTTAATTTTTATTGGAGTATAGTTGATTTACAATGTTGTTAGTTTGTTTTTTTAAATAAGTTTATTTTATCTGCTACATTGTTCTTTTTTAAAAATATTTTCTTTATTTTTTTGACCGCGTCGGGTCTTAGTTGCAGCACATGGGATCTTTCATTGCGGTGCGGGCTCTTCGTTGTGGTGTGCAGGCTTCTCTCTAGTTGTGGCGTGCAGGCTCCAGGGCTCATGGGCTCTGTCATTTGCGGCACGCAGGCTCTCTCATTGAGGCATGCGAGCTCAGTAGTTGTGGCGCGCGGGCTTAGTTGCCCTGCAGCATGTGTGATCCTAGTTCCCCGACCAGGGATCAAACCCGCATCCCCTGCATTGGAAGGCGGATTCTTAACCACTGGACCACCAGGGAAGTCCCTACAATGTTGTGTTAGTTTCTTCTGTAAAGTGAATCAGTTATACATATACATATATGCACTCTTTTTTAGATTCTTTTCCATATAGGTCATTACAGAGTAATGAGTAGAGTTCCCTGCGCTATACAGTAGGCCTTTATTAGTTACCTATTTTATATACAGTATAGTGTGTATATGTCTCAATCTCCCAATTTATCCCTCCCCTTCACAATGTTCTATATCTTGATTGTGAATCTACACATGACAAAATTGCATAGAACTACACACACACACACACACACACTAAATGGTGGAATCTGAGTAAGCCCTGTGGATTGTACCAATGTCGTTTTCCTGGCTTTCATATTATACTACAGTTATTCAAGATGCTACCAATGAAGGAACTGGTGAAGGGTACATGGGACCTCCCTGAACATATTTTTTTTTTTTCAACATCCTCAATCTATAATTACCTCAAAAAAAACTTTAAAAAGTCTATCAGATGCATAACAACATACTTACAGATTACATGACATAGCTCTTAGATTTGTTTTAAAATATACTCTAGGAATAAAAAATAAAAGAAAAAAAGTAGAAGAAATAGATGAAACAGAAAAGATGTTGGTAAGTGTTGAAGTTGGGTGAAGAATACATAGGGAAAGTATATATACTTTCCTCTCTAGTTTTGTGTTTGCAGACTTCCCAAATAAAAAAAGTTTTAGACAGTTGAAAAAGGGTACTCTGTCCAACAAAAGGGCTAAGCCTTACTTATTGGTATACAGCTTTACTCACTGCTATAACATTTGCATACAAATTAAGTTCAAAGCTTATAATTCTGTTTCATTTACAAAGTTTTTATTATGACCTTTTATTAAGAGCTCATAAATCACATGCTTAATCTGGCTCTGTTGACTACTTTTTCCCTCCATGATTCCCCCAAAGTTATAAAAAATAAAAACTTATAAATATCCATTGAGGATTATGCACAGTTTTTACACGATAGTCAGGTCAATGTTTCAGGTTGTCCAACCATCTCCCAGTGTCTCATGCAGAACAGAATTACAGCAGCAAGGCCTCTGAAATCTCAACAGCAGAAAGGGCAATTCTTTTCCAAATCCCACCTCATCCCTTAGTGTTACAGCACTCAACAGGTGCTTGTTTGGGATAGTAGCAGGAGGAATTGCTGGGATGACTGCTCCCGGGAGCAGGTGAGAACAGCAAGCCGGGAAAGTTTCAGCCCTGCATCTGCCATGGCTCAAACCTGGAACTATATTTAAACTTAACAGGCCAAGAACCACCAAGAGCCAAATGGCAAGTTCAGAGGGGGTCAGCACAGGCCCGATCTGACTACTTTCAACTGGAAGAGTTTCAGGTCACTACAAACCGGAAAAACTCTTATTTGGTCTAGAGCTGGGGAATCCGATTTTCTCACTCAGTATCCTCTCTTCAGTTGCTGACGAGCAGCACTTTCCTTCCAGCCAGCGGGATGAAATGCTTAGAGGACAGTGAGGCCAGAGGAACATGGAGCCTGCTGTCAAGTCACCAGGTTTTTCGAGTTTTCAGATTCACCAAGAGGACAGAAGGTTAAGAGATGACTGTGGAAGCCGAGTATCAGGAGAGCTCAGCATGGACCTTAGGACACTAACCCAGGATCTCCTCCTTTACCCTGTGTTAACCTCCAGGTGTCACTGGCATTTCTCTTCCTCCAACTTGGTTTTAAAACCTCTTCCTTTGGAGAACAGTCAAAAGGTATCAGCTTGCCCATCATCTTTCTTTTTTGGTTTGTAGGGCACATCAAGGATAGAGGCAAAGAGGCTGGACAGATTCAGACCTGCAGGCTCTTCTTGGCCCACTTCTGCCATAAGGTGGGCACATGGCCTTCCATCCACGCCAACTTCCAGCAGACCGAAGAGGTTTCTCAGCTTTCAGAACATGAGGCTAAGCCCGGCCTTCAAAATCTCATCCCCGCCACCTCCCACCCCCAGCAAATCCTTTTCCTACTGCATAAAACCAGTGATTCCTCCATCAAATCACAGCGTAATATATCCACTGATGTAGGCTCTTGTCAAAGAAAATCTCTTTTCCCAGGATGGGGCAGAACTTGGTTGTTCCCAAGCACACGCTCCACAGAGGGACAGTAAATGATAAACCCCTCAGGAGAGGGCGCTGCCCTGCTTTAGGGAGCTTTCATCAGATGCTGATGAGAGAGTCAGTACTGCCTTTCATTCTACTCCACACGCATCTGCTTATGCCTCCTGACTCCTGCCGGCCCCAGATCGAGGCTGCGATGGGTGGGCCTCCTGTTTCCAACATGTTAAAGGAGGGAAAGTCACCTTCGATCAGCCCGACAGGGCACGTGGAGCCCAGGTGAGGTGAGAAGTAAGGAGGTTCTAGGACGATAAAATAGGTGCCACAAATTGTCAGTCAATAAAAGGGGTCAAGATATCCTGAAACACAAACTAAGCAAACAGTCTTTCTGGCAGTGAGCAAAGTAGGCAAAGAGCCCTTTCTTTCCTGCCACCTTCCCTGGTCTCCCAGGTTTCAAGGAATCAAGTTCCATGATTATAAACGAAGTCACTGGCTGCTCCTGTGCCCCACGGTATGGCCCGGTTGATTTAAAAAGCCTCATTGTTACCATCGTATCTTCATCAACCCAAACATCCAGTGAAAACAGGTAATCTTAATAGAGAGTTTGCTATTAAAATCATGCCCGGTCACACCCTAGAGCCTCAGCTCGACCCCGAGGCAGCCACCCTCTTCTTCCCTCGAGTGGCTTTAACTCCCCCAGGAGGGTGGCATCCACGTCTCTCTACAAGGCAGGCTTCCTTCTCAGCTCACGAGAGGGACCTAGAAAGAAGAGGAATCCATGGAGCCCGCCTGGTGGGGGCCCCAGCTGCTCTCCTTCTTGCGGGGGAACAACTGCTGGGCTGTGAGGGTTGGTCCCTGGGCTGCAGGATGCTCAACCTCCATGCAACAAAAGGTACATGCGGGAGATGAGGACGGAGAGGAAAGGGGAAAATATTCCCCTCTCACCAGAGTAGCTCTCCCCAAGGTTCAGAACCACTGGTGAGCCTCTCTTTTCTGCCAAGGAGCAGAGAAGACCACCTCGGTCGGCCAGGGAGGCCTCTCTGCACCCTGGCCTCCAACTCACTTCTTCCTGCGGATCTTGGGTTTCTTCACAGGCCGCAGATAGGGGTTATCGATGATGTTCTCCTCCCCGTTCCGGCTCCCCGACAAGGAAGGGTTCTGCTGCAGGACAGAGGTGTTCTCCTTCTCAGCTCCAGAATCATCCTTTGAGCAAAAGCCGAAATAAAGCAAAATACCAAATGGCATAAGGAAAGAGATCATGCCCACGGTAAGAACTACTGTTAGCATCCCTTCCATTGAGAAATTAGAAGCCCAAGCACCACCTTTTGGCTAATGTGCCTCTCTCTGCCCCAGACGAAAGGAGGCCAGGCAGCGGCTGCTATCAGAGGAAGGCGAGAGCACCAGCTTTGACACAGTGGAGCACAGAACACCAGACCCTGAACCTCTTCAGAAGGCAGGAACAGGAGTTAGAAGGAACAGAGAGCTGGGAGGGGCAGAGTCAGGGGCTACAATTTAGACGCTTCAGGGAGGAAGCCCAGCCTGTGCGGAGACAAAGAAAAAGAGAAGTGGCTCCCGATGCCCTGCAGGACTGAGAGGTACAGGACTGAAACAGATCATGTGCATAGGGCACCCCCTGGACCAAAGCTCGTGTAAATCATAATCGATTTTCCCGCAAATTCTCAAATATCTGGTACTTGCAACATGGTACAAATGATCATATCCCAGCAGAGGCCAGAAGCTGCTCAAGCCCCGAGAGCTCCCATGAAGGCGAAGCAGCACACGCAGGCACCAACACAGAGCGTCCTCCACCATCTCCGTCTGCAGCCCGTGGATCAGGCCTTTTGCTGTTCGCTTTTTGAGGAAAGTGATTTTGGAGAAAAGCTTATACGTTTGAATATATTCAATATGATCTCAGATAAAGATTTTTTAAAAATCACAATGGGATGTAGACATAGAAAACAGTAATATGTTGAAGTTTTACAAACGGCTTCTGGAAATATGGGTGATTGATTCTCCTTTCCTTTTTTACACTCTCCTATTTTCCAAGTTCTTTAAAATGAGCAGAAGCTGCAGGCGAAGGGGGTAAAAAATCACACGAAGCAGCGCAGGCCCAAGGGGCTGTAAGGGACCAGAAGCAGCTGGTTGGGCTGCGCCCCCTGGTGGCAGGCCAACGGTTCTGTCACTGGGATTCCCGTTCTGTAACTTGAGGCAAAAGAGGACTTGACCTTAACCAGGAGATTATGCTGTCAGAAGACAGCGGGACAGTGGACAGATGGCAGGGTCTCCCATAGGGACCACTGGCCTAGGACGGCGGTGCCAGTCTGGGCTCAATGACACTGAAGAAAGCATGACTCTGAGGTTCGGCTGCGTGCCCTCTCACTGTCCATCAGCCCTGTTCTCCCCAGAGACCCAGTTCATCCAGGGCCCCTGTGCCTTCCCTCTCCAACACCCAGTCCGGTGGCACTAGAGTCATTCTGGACCTCCTGGAGGCTCCCTTGAAAGCGAGTACCCCAAGATCAGCCTGGCTGGCTCGTGTCAGACTAGGTGCTGGACACAATGTCTGACCACACCCAGACCTGCCTTGGATACTGGGCTCTGACCTTTCTGAAGTTCTTAACGGCTCGGTTTAGTAGCTCACCCCTACCTCCCTCCTCTCATCTCGCTACAGGAAACGCCCGACCTTCAAAGTTACTGGAAGTTCAACTGTGCCTTAAGTGTTTCCTGAGATGATTAGGGTGGAGGGGACCCAGTCAGGGGTGCCCTGGGATCACTGCTGGAGGCTCCCCCGACTCAGCTCGCTATGCCTCATGAGGCCAGGACTTGGGGCACGAGTCATGGGACAACAGGCTTCTCTTCTCCCAAGGACAGCTTCTGGAAATGCCACTTTCTTTGCTGTCTTTGGGGACAGGCAGCCTTGAGATGGGGAGGGACAGGAGGAGTAGACAAAAGAAGTAAAGTACTAAAATGACTGAGATTTGTAAAAAAAGGTGGGAGTAGAAAGGTCTGTCAGGAGCCACCTGGGCCTGGAAAGGCCAGACTCAGGGCATGTGTGCACGCCCCTCATGCACCCGCCTCATGCACCCGCCTCATGCACCCCAGGCGCCCTGGGTGACTGCATCCAGCCTCACAGCTTCTACCACCACTTCCACGGCAGCATCCCCAACTTGAACCTCCCCAGCCCTCACCTCTCCCTTGACCTCCAGGCCTGCACGGCCAGTTGCTCAACCACCTGCCATCTCCACCGGGCGGTCAAGCAGGCATCTCGAATTCAACGTGCCTAAAACTGAACCCCGAGCACAAACAGCTTCTCCCACTGTCTTCCCGTCCTGTCCTCCCAGCTGTCCAAGCCCAAAACTCTGCAGTCACTCCTGCTTTCTTTCTTTCTCTGGCATCCCACAGCCAACCTGCTGGGAAAACTTCTTGGCGTTATCTTCCAAATACAGGCAGAATCTGACCACTTCCACTCTCTCTACCGCGACCCCCCTGGTACGACCCACTAGTGTCTCTTACCCGGATGGACAACGGCCTCCTAACTGGCCTCCCGCCACAGTCCCTCCTCTGCCTGCCCCATTCTCACCAGCACAGCCAGTGCTCCTTGGAGAAGTTCAGACCTGCCTCTCCTCTGCTCCACACCCTCCCAGGACTCCCACTTCATCCAGTGAAAAGACAGTTCGTAAAACTGCTCACAAGGCCCCGCCTGATCTGACCTCTCCCTCCCCTCCCCCGGCCCCACCTTCCTCAGTCACACCTCCACTCTCCTTTGTGCTATTCCCCAGGGCCTTTGCACTGGCTGTTCCCTTTCCAGGACACTCTTCCCCAGATATCCACATGGCTCACTCCCTCACCTCCTTTAAGACTCTGCTCAGACGTCACCTTGTGATGTGTACCCTGAGCACCCTATTTAAAACTGAAACCTCCACCCTTTACCCTGGATCCTCCCCTACTCAGTTTCCCCCCCCCGTAGCACTTTCATCTTTAACATACTATATAATGATGTATTTACGTATTACGTCTATGGTCATTCCCCCACTGCCAACACACAGGCTCCCGAGATGCAGCTATTGTCTTTGTTCTGGTCACTGATGTGTCCCAAGCACCCAGAACAGTATCCGGTACTTACCAGGTACTAAACAAATACTTGCTGAGTAAATGAATGGTACAATGTTCAGAAAAGAGTAAAAGTTGAGACACTGGGATTGCCTGCAGAAGTTCAAATGTATGAGAAAATAATCCTCTGATACACCAATTTAAAATGAATAGCCCTGGGACTTCCCTGGCGGTCCAGTGGTTAAGACTCTGCGTTTCCACTGCCGGGGGCGCAGGTTTGATCCTTGGTCAGGGAACTAAGATCCCACATGCTGCGCAGTGTGGCCAAAAAATAAATAAATAAATAAATTAAATGAATAGCCCCTTCATGTTCCTAGATGGAGTAACCAGAACCAAGTTAAACAAAGTAACTACCTAGCAACAGTCCTTGACAGCTGTGACCTTGATAGATAAAAGAACAATTTAAAACACCAGTTACTGAACTTACCGTAACAATGTCTGTAAATGCTAAAGACAGAAAACCACCTAAACATCCACAGGGGACTGGCTCGCTGAATCCACACAATGGAGCAGGAGGAAGCTGTGGGAGGGACGAGGCAGCTCCTCACATACAGCGAGCAGCGACCACCGACCACCGAGAGCGCCACAAAGAAAGCAAGCGAGGGGAAAGGACTGTTGGTGCTTAAAATAACAACGAAAAAACATCTCTAGAAGGATTCACAAGAGACTGGTGACACTGGTTGCTTTGGAGGAGGGAAAATGGACGACAGGGAACAAGGACAGGTGAAAGACTGTCACGATACATCTTTCCGTACATTCTGAGTCTTAAACATATGATTGTATTTGCCAGTCCAACGAAATAACAAGCCCAACTGACTGTCATAAATTGTTACTGGAATCCTTTTCTTGAAGTCTTTTTATTTACTTATTTTGTACAGAAGAGCATATGGTCATACAGCAGGGGCAGGGGGGCAGTGGGTGCCATGAGCTGCCATGTGCCAGGCACCTGATATGGATGAGCTCATTTTATCTCAGGCTCCTCACTTCCCCTTGAGGTAGGTGTTCCTACTCCTATTTGTATTTGTGAGGAAACAGACTCAGATGCTGGGTCATGCAGCCAAAGTCACTTAGCTGGAAAGCACCCTGGTCTGGATCTGAGGCCAGGTCAGTCTGACTCCGAGGCTCAGGTCTTTCTACTCTTTGCTGTCTGGCTTGGCCTCTGGGTATCCAGGAGTCCTCAGGCAGTTCCTGGCATCCTTTCAGCCTCAGTTCACTCACCGCCATGACCTCACCTATGTCATTACATTACCCGGGAGTTTTAGATAACACATCTGCAAGCCCTTTAGCTGCTTTGTATTTATAAAGGGACAGTGATGTTTGTTTAGAAGACTCTGCCTTCTCATAAGGTGAACCTCATCTTAGTCCGTGACCCAATCACCATATCTCAGACCAAATTAACTGAGTCCAAAACAGAAGTGTAGAATAACAAAGCTCCTCTGCTCTATGTAGAGCCATGGGCTCCCAGCCCTAATTCTGAAAGGAATAATTCAACATTAAAGAAATGTGTGTTCAGGCAAGGGAGACCTTCAGCAAATACTAGAGTCAGCACTGGCACTTTCCACCTGCATCCTGGGGCCTCACACCTCAGAGAACACGAGGACCCCTCAGTCCAGCTACAACCACTGGGCCATCCCTTGCTTAAAAGCCAGGGCCAACCTTAAAAGATGGATGAATGTGGTAACCTGACTCTTAGGGTCCTGTAAGCTTTAAAGGCATTAGAGCTTCAGCAGGTCTGTGACTCTACTTGGCACTTTCTCCCCTGATGCATGTACAAGAGTGGGTCTTATCCTCTTACTTGCCGAGTACAATACATCGTAACCAGAAAAGAACACCCACAAGTTTCGACGAGCACAACTCCCCCCGCCGACCTTTGTCTCTGTGCCCACACATTTTATCTCCTATCCTGGCTCTGAAATGTCCACAATAAGGCTAACCCCTCCTTTTGGGCACTAGATCCCATGCCCTCTCCCTTACCAAAGATCATCATTCCAAAATGTTTCTTTCTCTCCTGCATCAACTTTACCAGATCATTTTCATCAGCATACAAACATCCTGTTATTTCTTTTATCTTAAAAAACAAATGAGGGACATCCCTGGCGGTCCGGTGGTTAGGACTCCACGTTTCCACCGTGGGGGGTCCACGTTCGATCCCTGGTTGGGGAACTAAGATCCCGCAAGCTGCAAGGTGCGGCTAAAAAAATCAATATATAAAATTTAAAAATAAAAATAAAAAACAAAACACCTCTCTGACCTCCTTAATTCTTCCCCTTTAGTTACCGCTCCATTTTCTCTCCTTCCCTTCACAGCAGAATTCCTTGAAACCATGGTCTACATTAATGGAACTTTCTGTGATGATTTAACTGTTCATATCTGCGCTGCCCAGTAGGGTAGCCACGAGCCACAGGTGGCCACTGAAATGTGGCTGGTGTGACCAAGGAACTGAATTTTTTTGTTTTATTTAATTTACATCAATTTAGACTTAAATAGCCACATGTGGCTACTGGCCACTGTAACGGACAACACAAGTCCACACTCACCGACTCCAGTTCCTCTCTTCTCTTTCTCTTTGAATTCACTTGCTCTCATTCTTCTTGAAATTGCCATTGTCAAGGTCACAAACTACATTCCCGTTGCCAAATCTAACGGGCAACATCTCAGTCCTCACATGACTGGAACTAACTGCAGCTTCAGACACAGCTGATCACTCTCTTCTCCCTGAAACACCTTCTTCCCTTGGCCTCCGGGACGCCGCAGCCCCCTGCCCCCGCACCCCCCACCCCGGTTATGCCACCTTTCCCGCTGTGCCTTCTCCATCTCCTTGGCCGGTTCCTCATATCCTCACCCTCTGAACAGCGCAGAGCCCCAGGGCTCAGTCCTGGCACCTCTTCTCTATTTTATCCTCACTCACCCACTAGGCACTCACCTGGTCTGTGGTTTAAACACTATCTACACGCCGAGGACTCCCAGGTTTGCATCTCCTGAGCCCAAGAGCTCCTTGAACTCCAATACGCCTATGCACCTTCCTACCTGACCCCACCACCAGTATGTCTAATAAGCATCTCAAACTTACCTCGTGTAAACCTCTACTCCTGGCTTCCCCCCTACACCTGTTCCACCCAACTGTCTCACCTGTCTTGGCTGAGGGCACTTCCATCTTGCCTGCTGTTCAGGAAAAAACCCTTGCATTTATCTTTGACTCTCTTTCTCTCACATCCACTCCATCAGTCACTTCTGCTCCGAAAATAATCTAGAATCTGACCAAATAATCTACCTGTGTCTTCACCTCTACCACCATCTCTCAGCTTCTTGCACCAGCCTCCCGACCGGTCTGCTTCTGCCCTCACCCTCTGTAGTCCACCCTCAACCCAGCAACCTCTCCGATCCTGAGACCCTCCTCTGCTCAGCACGTCCAGGGTCTCCCATCGTACTGACAAAAAGCCCAAGTGCTTAGGTACCGTTAAGACCTGACTTTCCCAGGAGCTCTCTGACCTCGTCCCCTGCTGTCCTCCCCACTTTTGCTCATGCCACCCTGGCCACCCTGATGGCCTCGCCGTTCCTCAGCACTACAGCGCCCACCTCAGGGCCTTCGCATCTGCTGTTCCCTCTGTGGGGAATGCTCTACTCCCAGATACATGCGAGCCTTGTTCCCCTCAGGTCTTTACTCACCTGTCACCTTCTCAGTCACCCAATCTAATACCACATCCCCCAGGCCCATACCTGCTCCCATCTCCTAATTTCTCACTTTTCCTTAGCTCCATGAGGGCAGGACATTTTGTCTATTTTGCCTCCTGCTAATTCCCTAGCACCTGGTACCTGCCTGACTCTGGCAGGTGCTCATTCAATATTTGTTGAATGAATGAATGGATCCCCGGGACACAGACTTATCCCTCGAGCTAGAGATCGTGTCGCAACTGGATCACCGCGGGCCCATCATGCAAGTCCCTAACATGGGGCCAGAGACCTGAGGTAGGTCCTGTCCAATCCCCAGGGTGATAGGCAGAGAGCAGCACGGGCTACTGCGGGGGGCATGCTGAAGCGGGCAGAAGGCAGGACCCACCGTGTTGATGTGAAGAGGGAGGTTCTCTGTGTCTGTCTGCTCATCCTGCTCCGAGGAATCTGTCTCCTCCATTTGTTGCATCTCCAGCTCAGACGGAAGAAGAGCGGTCAGGTAGGGGATGGTGAAAGGCCTAGCAGCAATCACTGGGGGATTGGAAGAGAGGCCGAGAGCCTTATGACAGATCAGCGAGCAGCACCGAATGACAGTGATGGCTAACACGCGCGAGCACTTACCACAGGCCAGGCAGTGTCCTACAGGCGTTACATGTTATCTTTAATTCTCGCCTCCACCCTATTAAGTAAGTACAATTATCAACCCCATTTTACAGATGGGAAACCTGAGGCCCGGAGAGGTTACGTGACCTCCTCAAGCACACCGGAAGTGGTGGAGTGGGATTTGAACTCAGGCAATGTGACTTCACAGCCTACTTTTACCAAGTACCACTAAAATCAGAGAGAACTGGGGCTGAATCCTAGCAAAGCATCAGCTTAGTGATCTTAAACCCAAGGTCAGTTAACCCCCCAGCCTCATTACTAGAGCAGGGATATGGATCCCTTTACCTGAAGGACTCAAGTCCCGATGGCGGACTTGAGAACTCTCTGCATGGAAGTATATCCACTGAGCTAGAGGGCACTTCAGGTAAATGAGTGACCCAATTCCTCCAAAAAGCACTGAGGCTGAGTAGGAGAAATCACTGGTTAAATAAATAAATAAATAAATAAATAAAAAGAAAGTCTCTGTGCATACTTCTATGGTAGAATGTCATTATCAGGAGACACTCGAAGATTATTTTTAACGTGGCTCAGATGTGGGGTCCTGCAGACAGAAAGAGCTGGGTTTGAATGCTATCTACTCTCCGTGTGACCTTGGGCAAATTATTTCATTTCTCTTCTCTATAAGCCTTGGCTCCTGGAATGGTGGAAGTAACAGTTCCTAACTCAGAGGCTCACTCGAGGAGTTCATGAGATAACGTAGGGAAAGTGAGTAGCACAGTGTCTGGACTTAATAACTTAGCTGCTGTGGTTCCGGGGCGAGGCACACAGCGAGAATCCAACAGGAGCTTGCTGACTGAATGAATCATCTAAACCCGTTTCCCTCACTCCCCTTTGGAAACACTGAGGCCTGTGGAGAGGAAGGAACTTGGTCACATGATGAAATGATAGTGCTGAGATGAGGAATTATATGGTAGCCCTGTGAGAGGACGTCGTGAAGGCAAAGCCTGGCAGAGGTTCTTTAACTGCCCTGCCCCCTGACACCAGGGTCCTTCTACCACCAGGGCTGCCCCTTCTGCTAAATGAGCCTCTCTGATGCCTGGGGCTCAGTCACCCTCGAGGTAACCTCAACTCAATGCACTTCAAGTGCCCAATCCCAACAGAGGCCATTACTGTTTTGGAGTCATCAGTTAGGGACAGGCCCTTAAGACCTAGAAAAAGGAGCCAGAAATGAAGAACAAGTTCCACCCAATACAAGGACAAAGCTTATTCGTTTCTTCCAACGACACTGAGAGAGAGGGAAGATGGGGCGATGATCTCAGAGGACAAGCCAGGGTCCACAGAAGGGAGACACTCACAGGGAAACGTGCTGACGTCATCTTTGAAAAGGCTCTGGGTCTCGCCGGTCTTGGCCATAAAACGGGTGAGTGCCCGCTCCACGTCTCGTCTCTGGGATGCGGCCTTCTCCCGCAGGACCTGATAGTCTGACACGGGCTCACGGTACGTCTAAAGGGAGAACAGCAAAGACACTAGAGAAATACCAATGACTACACTGCTCTCCTCGGGTTCCTGCCTTGCTGTTGCTCTGTCCTCCCATCCTTTAAATGACCCCTACCGTCACTGAGAGCAGAGATCCCCAAGGGCAGTGGAAGGGCAGAAAGAAACAATATAACTATGATTAACATTTACTTTGAATCTTAAAAGTTAAGAAACATACAGACATTTACATTTACGTGATTGATCCCGGGCCTTCATTTAGCTCCAGTGACAGCTGGACTCAGGCATAAGAGACACATCCTGAAGGGAGAGTGGGAATTCCACCCTCACACACCTGCCGGGGAAGCCCTGCTGGAGACCACCCAGGGGCCCTCAGTGTAACATGACAACAGAATTTTCTGACATGTTTAAAATCTTCCCAAGATGAAGAATTTAACAGGATTCTGAATACACTGGTTCAAAACATGAAAATGCAAGATCTTACAATTGTTTTTAAGACAACTGCTTGACATTTAAAAAGTTGGAAATTTAATAGGAAAATTTTAACATAAGTCTTCAAATAATTGGTAGATGAGAATGAAACAAATTAGTTTTATGATTTATTAAGGGCAGCCTAAGATCCCACCTATCTTTGTACTGTACATTTTTCAACTATGAGAGCTGTTAAAGTATCAAAATAAACTGAACTTAGAACCAGACCTCCTACTTCGTATTCCACCAAGTATTAAACCAAGATTTCAAAAAATACAAAAGCTGAGGCTATAACGTGGCTGCCACTAAAAAGGAGCACCAGTTTCCTGAACCTTTAATAAGGGTCAGATGATCTTTCAATGTACATTGTTTTAGTACTGTGTTACATTACAATATTCACGTAAATGAGCAAACAAATACTGAAGCAAGTGCTTAATACTGTACTGACAGAGATATGCTACAAAAGAGTTAGAGACTGCTGTGGGTTGAATTATAGCCCCCTAAAAAAAAGACGTGTGGAAGGCCTAACCCCCAGGACCCCAGAATATGATCTCATTTGGAAATAGGGTCATTGCAAGATGTAATCAGTTAACATGAGGTCATATGAGTAGGGTGGTAAGAATCCGATATGACTGGTGTCCTTATAAGAAATGGCCACGTGAAGACGGAGATACAGAGAGAGGGCCGTGTGAAGAGGAAGACTGGAGTGATGCATCTACAAGCCAAGGGGCGCCACGAACTGCCTAGAAACCACCTGAGGCTGGGCAAAGGTTTCACAGGGAGCCTGCCGACACCTTGATTTTGGACTTCTAGCCTCTGGAACTACAAGACAATACATTTCTGTTGTTCTAAGGCACCGAGTTTGTGGCACTTTGTTACAGCAGCCCTAGGACACTAATACAGAAAATCCTGGTCAAGAGCAATGGCTGCGTTGCAATGGTGGATGACCACCTGCTCCTTTCCCCCCGTATCCTGAGGTGTGGAAAAATCTCCTGGAGGACTTGCCCCAACCCTGCATCGTGGCCATATTTGCACCAGGATGCAGTGTGGAGGCGGGGACACAGGAAGCGAGTAGAAGAGCCTCTGGGGACTCCTATGCACACTGTACCTTCCCGACGGAAGGTGAAATTGCTAGAAGGCAAACTGGAACACGGAGGACATGTTCGGAGGACATCTGAACTAAGGAGGACAACTAGACTTGCCCCATACAGACCCAGAGCTCACAGTTATGATAAGTTCCATTTCATATTACCAAGTTTTACTTTTTGGGTTTTTTTTGGGGGGCCACACCATGCAGCTTGTGGGATCTTAGTTCCCAGACCAGGGATTGAACCCAGGCCCTCAGCAGTGAAAGCACGGAGTCCTAACCACTGGAATGCCAGGGAATTCCCCCAAGTATGTTTTAAGTAACTCCTTCCCTGATTTCAAAAATAACTCTCACCTATTATGGAAAATTTGGAAAACCCAGAAAAGCACACACAAAACAACAGTTACCTATAATCCCACCAAGAATTACTACCAGCATTTTGTGGAATGTGTCTCTTCTCTACGTGGCTAGGTACTTCTGTGTTTGGGTGGGACAAGCAAAACTGTGCCAGCTTCAGTTTCTTTATTAACTATATTTTTGCCAGCAAACTGGAGAAGATAATTCTCCTTTGCCAGATTGTTTTCCAGTGAGGAAAGACATTCTGAGTTCTGAACTACCCTGTGACCAACAAACTTCTGGACTCCAGTCTGACAGCCAGTAGAATGGAGTCTGCTTTTGCATCAGTCACAGCCCCCAGGGTGGCCTTGTCACTCACCGGAGTTTTGATGTAGGTGTGGGGGTCGGGGAACTCGGGAAAATGGCTGGGGATGTGTGGCGGGTGGGGTCGGTTCTGTCCTGCAGTGAGGGCCTTGGGGGTCACCGGCTGATTGGTCACTGGAGCTGCAACAGAGTCACCAGCTGTTACTCTTCCACCCAAGGCCTTGCGCCTCTACCCACACCCTCCTTTTCTCAAAGTAAATGCTGGACTCCAATGTTCTATGCAACAGGCACTTTGTACTTCTACCAATAAAAGGCCTTTAATGGCTTGAGGACCCGAAAAGGTACCTCCGCCCCCCAACAACGCCCGGCGCGGCATGAGCTGGGGTGACATTCCCATCTACAACAATCTTGCCTGCACGCCTCTTAGGTCGGTGAGTGGGGGGCTGAGACAAGCTAACTACATAAAGAGCAGGCTGAGGACCTAAGGAAGTTAGGTGGGCTGCTAACTCCTTTCAAGAACCCAGGTAACAAAGACAGACACTGAGCCAGGGTAAGTTAAGTGAGGGCCACTGAAAGCAAGAGGGGTTGAAAATGGCACCTTTCACTGCCACTTTGAGAGGAGCATCTTAAAACGATGTCAGCCGGACTCCCCTGGTGGTGCAGTGGTTAAGAATCCACCTGCCAATGCAGGGGACGCAGGTTCTATCCCTGGTCCGGGAAGATCCCACATGCCGCGGAGCAACTAAGCCCGTGTGCCACAACTACTGAGGCTGCGCTCTAGAGCCCGCGAGCCACAACGACTGAGCCCGTGTCGTGCTGCAACTATTGAAGCCCGCGCGCACGTAGAGCCCGTGCTCCGCAGCAAGAGAAGCCACCGCAATGAGAAGCCCGTGCACCACAATGAAGAGTAGCCCCCGCTCGCCGCAACTAGAGAAAGCCCGTGCACAGTAACAAAGACCCAACGCAGCCAAAAAAAAAAAGATGCCAGCCTGAAAAGAGTGATGAAAAAAAAATCTAGTGAATTCTCCCCAGGTCCTGCAAACCCAAACTAGTTACTCCAATCAACTCAGTTTATGGCACTCAGTGTATCTAAGGCAGAGATCATCAGACTTTTTGTATAAAGGGACAGGAAGTAAATATTTTAGGTTTTGCAAGCTGTGCAGCCTGTCACAACTACTTAACTCTGCCATTATTGCATGAAAACAACCATAGATAATAAGTAAACATGGCTGTGTACCAATAAAAGTTTATTTACAAAAACAGGAGGTGGACCACGTTAGGCCTATAGGCCATAGTTTACTGACCCTTGACCTAAGGAAGAACAAGCACTCTCACATTTTTCAAGTAGCATCGAGATGGTTTACCTTTCTGGTGACTGAACTTCACATCCTAATCCGACTAGCCCAAATAACGATTACATGGTAGGTAGCCCCAAATAATGGAAGGGAGCCTGCAACGAGGCAGTAGCTACATACCAGTCCCTGCCCTACTCAATCAATTCATTCCACCAGCATTAGTTGAGCACTCCTGAGTACCTCAGTTCAGACTCACTTACGGGCAGTGATGACCATCCTCTGAGACCGCTTTGCATAAGCAGGGAGAGTGTCCACATTGAAACCTAAGAAACAGGAGAACAGAAATCACCGCCCAGACCACTGGATACTGAACGTGGAAGGGGAAGTAATACTGTGGTGAAATAGTTTAAACTCCCAACTCAAGAGCTTTGCTGCCACTCAAAAGAAGCTCCAGCAGAATCCCTGAAGAGGGAGTTAGGAGGCCTCTTAAAGGGGTTCAGAGGAACCCTCTTTTGATAACTCTCTCAAGCTAAAAGCAAACCAGGAGACTCACGAGGGGATTTAAGAACGCTCAGCAGAGGGGGCTGCCTCCTGGGGACTCCTCTCTCTCTCTCTCTCATGCCTCCAACTCAGCTGCACTGAAGAAACGGAAACTGGAGGTGTACTCACCCATCTCGACAAGGGTGACCACAATATCTGACAGTGTGGGCTGCGTCCTGGCTGTGTGCTCACAGTAAGACTTGGCACTCCTCCCAATTTCTGAAATGTCTAGGAAAGGATCAAAGGCAGAAAGTCTTACTCTCAGTTCCCAAACAGTTAAACATAGAATTGCCATATGAGCCAGCAATTCCACTCCTAGGTATCCACCCAAGTGAAGGGAAAACAGGGACTCAGAGTGCATGATGTTCATAGCAGCACTACTTGTGCATCCATGTTCACAGCAGCACTATTCACAGTAGACAAAAGATAGAAACAACCCAGTGTCCATCCACAGATGAATGGATACATAAAATGTGGTCTATCCATATAATGGAATATTATTCAGCCTTCAAAAGGAATGACACTCTGATACAAGCTACAACATGAATAAACGTTGAAAACATCATGCTAATGAAATAAGCCAGACAGTCAAATATTTTAAGATTCCACTTATATGAGGTATCTAGAAAAAAAAATTCATAGAGACAAAAAAATTGATTAGGGGTTACCAGGAGCTGGGAGGAACGAGGAATGAGGAGTTACTGTTTATGGATACAGAGTTTCTGTTTAGAATGATGAAAAGTTCTGGAAATGGATAGTGTTGATGGTTGTACAACATTGTGAGTATATTTAACACTACTGAATTGTACACCGAAAAATAATTAAAATGGTAATTTTATGATATGTACATTGTGCCACCAAAAAAAAAAAAAAAAAGTCTTATTATCTGGTTGTCAAGTTTTTGTTTCTTCTACCTGAAGCTGAACCTCTTTTCAGTCATGCTAAACTCCTTCAGGGGAAAGGGGAAGCATGAAGCTGGGCTCCATGAGTGGGTTTCAGAGGTGGATGGGCAGCTCCATGAAAATTCTGAAATTGTGCTGAATTTTACATACAAAAAAGCCTTTTTCTGGGACGGGTCCACAGGTCAAAACCATTTTCATAATAAAACGAGACATTCTTTGATTTTTTTAGTCTCATTCTCTCATGCAGTTTTCCAGAGGCTATGTCACCTGTGATGACATCATGGCTCTGCTGGACAATGGGAATGTGTGCTTGTGCATTCTTATGTTTTAAAATGTTCTCAGTTTTATTTTCTAATGTGACAAAAATCTCTATATATAAAGCCCATGTATACAAAATTCCTTGGGGTCCTCAATTTAAGAGTCTAATGGGGTTGGAGATGGCTGCTTTAGGAAAATATTTGGTATTTTGAAGTTCCAAACATCAGCTGCAGAGAGTCACGTCAACCCAGATCATGCCCTTCCTGGGGCAGCCCACATCTCGTGACTGATCAAGACCAGACTACAAAGGCAGGGCTTTGGGGGACTGATGTCAGATACTCTGATGGGCAATAATTGCTCCAGAGCGCCCCACTGAGTTGGCCAATTCTTTGTTTGGCCTGTACTGCAGTTCAACTTCTCTCTCTGCCTAAACCTTTCTCTAACTTCCATTCATAGGGTTGATTCCGCCCTCAAACACCTTAAATACCCACAACCCTCATTCCATCCTCCCCTCCCCTCCCCTCCAAGGGCCCAAAGAGGGAAATACAGTGTACATGCACAAGCCTATGTGAGACCGTTCCAGGCTCCTAAACCTCAAGATACTTCCTTTTAAAAGTAGGTTTTTTTCTTTTTTCCATTTTCTAAAACGTATTCACTCTCACTCTTTGTATCACATAATATAGCACTTGATTATATAATGTGTGGCATCTATTTCACGGGAATTAATCCTGACTCTCCAATGAAACTGTAAGTTCTTCGAGCATAGAGAACAAACAGCAATAATAACAGCACCTACAAGTCATCGAGAGCTTACAACGTTCCCAGCTTTGACTGTTTTACGTATACATCTCACTTATACTCAAAACTCCAGGAGGTACAAATTATTATCCCTTTTCACAAAGGAGGCAACTGAGGTTCAGGAGGTTTAGTGGTTTACCCAAGCTATTAGGTGGCAGAGTGATGACCTACACCCAGGTATATCTGATTCTAAAGCCTGTAAGTCACTTAACAATGTTCTTCTTTTTCTTAAATCCTCTCTAACACTATCACAATGCAGGACACAGAACAGATGTTTGGTTGACTCGAAGAAGGCCTATTGTTTCCTGGTACTTACAGCTCTGCAGCATCTCTGTCAATGTTTCCACAGATGCTTTCTCAGCGCTCTCAAACCCTGCCTCTGTCAGCAGGGAGCTCACAACCACTTGCAGGGTTCGCCTTCGGGCCAGATGGTAGTTATCAGCAGGGTTAGTGGACTGTTTACTTCCTGATCTCTGTGAATCAGCAGCCCAGAAAGAGAAAACATTTTCATCCAGAGGACAAGGATGCAATCACAGAGTTCACGTACTGCCAATGGCAAGCAAAGGTTCTTCTGCTAAATACTTATTAGTGCTTAATAAGATGTGGTAGTCCCTGATGTTTAGACTTACAGCGCTTGGCCAAATGAATAATAACTGAGCACCCCAGGGGCTCTAAATTCGGAGACAGCCTTTCTGCCTAATACTTACAATTCCAATAACAAAACGGCTGTTTTCTACTTTCTATTTTAGCAGATTATCAGAATATATAGCTGAAGAAACACAACGATGGGATTGAACTCATATCCATCTCCCAGAAAAAAGTGACCTCTCTCTTGTTCCTCCCATCTCCACACCACTTTGCTAACGAGGAAAATTAAAACAACAAACACATGAGGCTAAGTAGAGGACCTACAAGTAGGAAGTATTTTGAAACGGGAATCCCTCCCAACTTTGGCGAGCCAATAAGAAGGCGAACGCGGCCTCGTTGCCCCAATCAGGAGGTGTTCCGGGCTCCCAACCCCCAACAGAGAACGGGCCAATCAGTATACAGGTCCACCAACTCAGGAGGTAACCGCCGAGTCTCGAGAAGGGGGTCACGTACGACCTGGAAGACCCTCCTCCACTCAGAGCTCATGGTGGGGCTGGATTTCTGGGTATAAGATTGTAGCCCAGGCTAGGGGAAAGTTACAGAATGCCCCGACTCTCTCGGCTTCGGCCCCGCGCCTCCCGCCCTTACCGTTCCGGAGCTGCCAGCCCCGGCAGTGGCCGCCGCGTCGGCCATCTTGCTCTGGCGTAATGTGCCTGAGCGCAGGGCAGCATGGGGCTTGTAGTCACGGGGCGGGGAGGAGCGGCTAGGGGGCGGGGCGACACGCGCCCTTCTGGGCTTTCCTAGGCCCAGCGGGGTCGGGAGGGTGTGTTGGGTGACCCCGCTCACTTGGCCTTATGTGAGCGGTGCGTTCAGTAAGCCCCGGAAGTGGCCAGGAAAATGAGCTCTCGGTTTTACACCTATTTTGAAATGAAATCGCTTTTCGTAAAAAGCACATCCCTGGAACACTCCAAAGTTGCCTGATAGCAACCTCTGCCTGGGTCCCGCTGGGTCCCCATCATTTACTCTCTAGGGGAAGGGTCTGGGATTCTGTATTCTTAAAACCTCCAGGTGATTCTTCTGAGCGGGAAATTTCGGGAAACCTTGTTTTGTGCTGGCGGCCCCGCAGCCTACTTGGAACTAGATCCCAACAGCCACCCAGTCCAGGTGTTCCAACGCATCCCGCTGCCTTCTCGCCGTGTATTAATCCGTAGGTATTTGCCGGGCGAGCCGGGAAGCGCCGGCGGCAGGAGGCTGCCCCTTGCCTGCCTTACTCCCAGGCCGTTGCGTCAACGTGGTGCATGTGGTTTTCTGCGGTTCCCTCGCGGGTCAGCCTCTCCGGATGGGAGTCCGTCGTGCACCACGCCTCATTCGTCTCCTTTTGCGGGTGTCTGGCAGGACGCAGGGGCTGGGTTTGAATTCCAGCACTCAGCAGCTGTGGGATTTCGGGCACATTACCTAACCTCACTGTGCCTCGGTTTCCTCTTTTGCGAAACTGGGATGGGATGGATAGCAGGGGGGGAAATGAGCTAATACACTCAAAGGGTCTATCACTGTGCAGACGTAGAGTAAGAGGTCAAGAAGCAGCGCCTAATGTTATTTCCTGAGCGGCGAGTGGATGAGTGGAAAACGCTCACAGGCAGATGTCTGGAAACCTGCGCCGCGCCTGCCCGCGGCGCTCACCTGCGGCTGGAGTGCACCCCCGCCCCTCACCGGGGGAACGTGCAGCGTGATGTGCGGGCTGGGGTCGCTGCGCAGGCTGAGCCGCCGGGAGGAGTCGGGGCCCAAACTTTAGCTGAGCGGAGCACCCAGCCCCTTTGTCTCCCCCGCCCCCTCTTCCCCACTTCCTGCCCAGCTTTAAACTCGGGATTGGCGGCGCGGCGGCGACTTTGTAAACACGCCGCGCCTGCGGCGGTGGAAACTGGTTCTGTTTGGGCGCCTGGGGGAGGGGTGCACGCCCCTCGCCGTGGCTGGAGGTGGCGACCCCCTCCCCATCTCCCCAAAGACAGAAGCGAGAGGCGGCGGGAGAGAGTGTGTGCAACCACAGTCGGTGCTCCGGGGGGCTCACCTGCCGAGGAGGTAAGCTCGAGGGCTGGAGAAGCCAAGATAGATGGGAGGCAGCGTCTGCCCTCTTCGCTGGGGCCTCCAAGCTGAGGCTGGACACCTGGGCGGTGGGTCTGAGGTGGGGGGGTTAAGGAGGTCATGGTGTCCTCATCACCTCCCGGTTGTCTCTCAAAGCTCGGGTCAGTTTCTTTCTGAGTTGCACGTGGCTGAAGGGCGGAGAAGCCCCCCAAAGCCCTGAGCTTTCTCTGTGTCTGCACAGCCATCCTCCAAGCTGATCTGGAAGCCCAGTGACCTCACTGGGCTGTCTGTTGTCGTTCTTCATACCTCAGAGACGGGGTGGGAGGTGGAAGGAGGGCAGAAGCCTTGTGGGCAGGGAGCCTTGGGGTCATCCTGCCAGCCAGGGCCGAGGGAGGAGGCCAGAGGACGGGACTGGAAAGAGGGACCTCTCAGTGGCGGTCCCTCTGGTGTCTGATGGGTACACAGGTGATGATGGCCTTACCCTCTTCTGTGTCTTCTAATGTGTCAACAAGAGGAATAACTGAAGAAATTGGTTGCTGTTACTGAGGGAGCCTTAATGTATTCATTTGCAAACACTGATTGAGCACCTACTGTGTGTGGGATTTGATGGGATGCAGAGCGTGCGGTGATGTTATTCATCCACAGTGATCTCGCCTGAGTCATAGAACAACAGAGACAAAGTGTCAAGTTGGGGTGGCTGGGAAGGCTTCAGAGAGAAGAGGACATTTGAGTTGGGTTCTGAATGATGAATAGTCACCAGGCAGAGAAGTGGGGGGAAGTCTTTGTGGGAACTTATTCTGCAGAGCTGGACTGAACCCTGACTGTGGTGTTGGGCATTGGGAAACAATAGGGACCCAGAAACAGTTCTTGCTCTCTTTAACCCACTGTCTAGACCTGAAGAAGAGATAGGAATGAACAGGATGAATTCAGTGAAAGACATGTTTCTGGGCTGGTCCCTAAGACCCCAGAAATTCCCAGCTAGGTGCAGCTGGGAGAGTCTACCCCAGGGTGATGTAACAGTCATACAATCCTGGGGCACCCACCACCCATCCCTGGTTGCTAGGACTGTTTCTTCTAACAAATCCTTGCTCTATGACCCCCACCTCAATTCTCTTTGGAACTAGACATGAGTGAAAAGAACTGGATCTACCATTGCTTTCCTGAAGATTCTTCTGCTCTTTCAATTCCCAGGCTCATTTGAGAGATGGCTGACACGGTGAATTCTTTCACCCCCTGTTTGCTGTGGCTGCACTATCTGCACAGGCTAAATATTGGGGATATAATGGTAAACAAGTCAGAGCTTCTACTCCCCTGGAATTTAGGAGCAAAAGTATATCTGAGAATTCCAGCAGGATCCGTCCTTGAGACCATGACCTCCATGATCCCAAGTGCCTTTTCTTTCCCATTTCCTTCCTTCAAGGGTTCAGAATGCTAGCTAAGGCTTATATAACACTGTCAGGTACTCTTCTAAATGTTTTAGGTGTGATGTCTCATTTAATCCTCCTAACAGTTCTATGAGGTAAGCACTAGGCTTATCTCCATCTTATAGATGAGGAAACTCAGGCATGGAGGAGATAATTTTCCTAAAGAGGACAGGGTTGGGATTTAAACCCGGGTCACTTGACTTGGGAGACCCTGTTCTTAACCATTTGGCTAGCCTGCCTCCTTGACTGACCACATGGAATGTGCCCTTGAGCCAGGGGCTTAGGAGTTTCCAAAAGGGAGTCTATGGTCCCGTGTCTCGGGTGATACAGAGGAGAGCAATCTGTTAGGTGAGTGTGGGCGCTGGTGCTGTTCACAGGGAGCCCCAGCAGGCCTGGAGTAGGGTTGTGGGGACTACACAGAGCTGGTATCCTTTCCTAATGGCCGTGTGTTTGTGTGTGTGTGTGTGTGTGTGTGTGTGTTTTCTCCTGAGTAAGCCTCAGTCACCAAGAGGAACAAACCAAGGTTTGATGCAAGAAAGATGCATGGAGGTGATGTGCCAGAATCTGGGGAGATGGGAAACCAAGATACCTCTTTTGCTGGGAATCTTTAAGAGCAGAGACCCTCAGATTCTAGATTCCAAGGGGAACAATCCAGCTTTGTAGCTGAGTAAGGAAGATGGTCAGGGAGTAGAAGCAATCTTAAGATGCGCACCTTACTTCCTCATAGCTGTTGCATCCCAAAGCTGCGTCCACGCATCTGACCCCATCCCTCTAGGCAGACTGGGACTTGCCCATGATGCCAGCTGGGCCACAGGGCAGAGGTTCCATAGATTCCAGCCATTTTTCCACTACTTTTCTGAAACTCTAGATTTCTCACATGAGCCCTCTAAACAGATCTGGGGAGGCCCAGAGGCTGTCCCTCTCTGCCTGCAGTCAAACTACCTCTAGCCTCTGTCTTTGAGGGAGGGGTGTGGGTTGGGGGGATGGGTGTTGATGCTGGGAGTTGAGGGTAGAGGGTGGCCACACCGAGATCACTGGTAAGCAGGATGTGAAGGTCAGAACTATGTGGACCTCTAGGCCACTCCTCTACACAGACACCCTCCTTCCTCCTCATCGTAGGGTGGGGTGCGATGGAAGCCTCCGCATGCCCCAGCCCCCTGCCCCAGGCGCTGTTCTCTAGGTTGAGAACAGGTTGTACTCTTGAGAAACCACAAGAGGAAGTTTAGGGAGGACTGGGGGTGGGGAAAGTTCTGGGGCCCCTGCCAAGTTTCCCTTTCTCTGCTGAGCCGGAGGTGTGTTTATTTTGGTGTGTTTCTCTTGCCCTCAAAGACATTTAAATTTTAAACCCTCTGAGTGTCAAAGAACTGTCAAGGCCTGCCGCATTACGGTGTGTGTGTGTGTTTATGCGTGTGTGTGTTTATGCGTGTGTGTGTTTATGCGTGTGTGTGTTTATGCGTGTGTGTGTTTATGCGTGTGTGTGTTTATGCGTGTGTGTGTTTATGCGTGTGTGTGTGTGTTTATGTGTGGGTCGGTGGGGGTGTGGAGGTGGTCAGACACCCCTGGAAATGGGATTGCAACAAGGTACTCATTTGTTGGATTTCACCTGGGATTTGTGCTGGATGGGAAAGGCTAACTAACTGCACAAAGTCTTCTTTTCTCCTCTCTGCCGTTTCACCTTATTCCCCAAAGCGCTCCCTACAGCCCCAAACACGAGAAAAATGTGGTTATAATGGCCACTTAGGAGCTGAATGATGTTGCCAGGAGCTGTCCTAAGTGTTCTACCTGCCTTATCTCATTTGATATTCACCGTAACTCCAGGTAGTAAATGCCTCTATTCCCAATTTACAGATGAGGAAACTGAAGCTCAGAAAGGCTTAGAAGCTTGCCTGAGTTCACACGGCTGGTAAGCAGCAGAGCCCAGATTTGAACACTGGTCTATCTGACTTCAGAGCCTGTGCTCTTGACGTCTATTTAATCCTCAAATTAGAGCATCAACTTCCCCAGCATATCAGACCCTGCACAATAGGAGGTTGAGATCCAAAGATGTTTTAAAATGGTGCTGCTAGTGTGGGGAGGGGGTGGTTTGGATATAGAATTGGAAGAGAGATTCTCTGGAAGTTAATATATTAAAAAAAGATACCTGAGGGAAAGGAAGATGTAGTGGGTGAAAGGTTAAGGCCAAACTCTGGAATTTTGAAGCAGATGGGGAGAAGATTTGGGAGGGATATTGTAGCTGTGTTCAAACATTTGAAAGGTTGCCTTTGGTAGCCCCCAAGTAGGGGACTGGTGGAGACAGATTTCCAAAAAACATAAGCATTTTCTAACAGATAATTGCCTAATCCCCTTCTGCAGAAGTGAGTTCGTCATCTAGGGGAGTCTAGAGCACATGCCTGGGAGGGGCTTTTGTGAGCAAGAAGGCCTCAGAGCCCCTTCCACCTCTAAGCCTCCCATGTGATTATTGACCTGCTTCCCTCCCCATCTGTCCACCAGGTGGAGCTGTTGCCCAGTGTGTGGCTCCAGGGCTGCTGGATGGGGTCAAGAGCGCCACCTGGTCCTTCAGCCACCAGCTGGTTTCCTGGGGCCTATCCCCCACCCCTTCCTCAGCAATCTACACGCCAGGGGCCAGAGAGCCACTTTTGACCCAGCACAGCCCCTGTAAAATGCGCTCTCAGGTTTCCTCTGGGCTCAGGCCAGAACAAGCAGGCCTCCGCCCCTGGGGCAGTCTCCCTTCCCCAAGTCAGGGATTCCCCTCCCTCCCTTCCTTCTCTTGCCCCTCCTTGACCTTCCTTTGCCCTGGAGGTAGAAGGATCTGTGTCAGGAGCAGAGGGCAAGACCAGCAGCCCTCCTGGGCATGGCCTTTCCTAGCATTCGAGGGCATGACACCCATGTCATGTCATCTCTTTTAAGATACTCGAAAGCCACACCTCTCGGAAACTATTTGCCCTCAGCAGCCTGACCAGTTCTCCAACCCTGCTTAGAACAACCCCAGGACAGCCACTCCTAAGGAGAGACAGCAGGGGCCCAGACGTTATCCCTAGGAAGGAGGGACAGCAGAGGGCTTGCCTGGTGCCTCATTTGTTGACCCAGATCTGCTTGCTGTTCTCTGCCCCCCCCCCAACCCTCGCCGCCCCTTAGAAAGGCCCAGGGCCACTGGGGCCCCAGGGGCACAGCAGGCAGGGCCCTGCATGTGCCAGGACAGAGGGTGCAGTTCCAAGTCCTGTGGCCAGAGGGCGCCATAGAGGCCAGGCCCAGAGAGCAAGGCCATATAACCAGCATGTTTCAAGCACTTAGGAACTCACTACCCACCACCGTGTCAGGCAGCAGGCCCGTTTTATAGAAGAGCAAACCAAGGCACCGAGGGTTAAGCAGCTGGCTTCCATGTACACAGCAGGACAGTGGCCGAGCTGGAAGTCTGACGTGGCCGTTTGGCTGTAAAGTTTGTGCGCATGACCACTAATCCGTGCTTTCTCTCATGGAGTGGCTCAGAGGGGCCTGTGCTCAGTGCAGAAACCACCCAGGTTTGAGTCCTAGCTTGGCTTCTTCCTGGCTGTGTGAAACTCAGTTTCCTTACCTGTCAAGTGTGTGTAACTGTAGTCCCTACCTCACTGGCTCATTGTGAGGATTAATCATACTGATATTCGTCGAGTGCTTACAATATGCCAGGTGTGATCTTTTTTCACTGTAGAATTTTTTTTTTCTTTTTTTTTGGCTGCACCGTGTGGCTTGTGGGATCTTAGTTCCCTGACCAGGGATTGAACCCGTGCCCTCGGCAATGAAAGTGTGGAGTCCCAACCATTGGACTGCCAGAGAAATTCCCTTGCCAGGTGTGAAATTTTTGTGTCCTCACAGCAGCTCTGTGAGAGAGGTACTATCATTATGTCTTCACAGACAAGGAAGCTGAGGCACAGAGTGGATACACAGAGCAAGGAGCCGAGGCTTCAGGGCCCACGCTCTGCACCAGGCTTAGGAGGTAATACACTCAAAGCCCCGCCAAGTGCCAAACAGGTCATAAACCCTTATACGTGACACCTCTGTCACCATCATATCATCATCACAATCATCTCCCAGACTGAGCTCCTGGGGCTGGGCATGGAGGGCTGTCCAGAAACAAGGGGGCAACCCTGGTTTCTTTCCTCACCATCCCACCAACGACTTCATCTCATCCTCTTTTCTAGAATAAAAATCGGCCCACCAGTTCTGGCCTGTGGTCAGACAATTGGACAGAATAGTTGAAATTGGGACAGAAACTCCCAGTTCTGGCCCCAGTGCTGTATGCTCCAGCTCGCCCTGCCTTCTGTTCTCTGTTCTCTTCCCTCCAGGCTGCGTCTCCTGGCCCCTCCTCTGGGGGCCCCGAGCTATGGGAAAGGAAGCCGGAGCAGGGCCTCTGACAGATGCAGACCTTGGGCTCCAACTTGGGCTCCAGCTGGAGGTGTTAGAGGCTGTGGGAGGAGGAGAGGACTGGCCAGGGGACGGGAGGATGGGGCACAGAGGGCCCCAAGGCTGCCTTCCCCTGTCTGTTCTTCACAGACTCTTCTTCCTGAGCTCTGGTTTATTAAGCTCACTCTGCTGGGTGCTGAGGAATCAGCTTGGAATAAGACGCCAGAGAGCATTTACTCTTCTCTGGCAAGTGGATATCACAAGCTGTCTTTGGATTATGGAGGGGAAGAGTGCTGTTTCCTCCCAACACCAGGCCCCCGAGAGTCAGGGCTGCTTTTTCCTTTCCTTCCAGCCCTATTCCCTTTTCTCTAAGCAGGATCTACTACAGAACCACAAACTTGGAGACTGTTCAGAGGTGGAATCTATTTTCATCCCAGTGAGTGAGGATCTTGGGGTTATAAACTCTCAGATGTACTGGATGACTGAGCGTAGGCCAGGGTGTAGAACATTCTAGTAGTTTTCCCAGGCCCTCTCTCTTTTTCTTTCCAGTCAGCTGGTACCTGCTGGTCTTAGGGGCAACCACCACCTTTTCTTAGAATTCTGCCTTGAGGACCAGGCTGAGTTTTTCCTCTTGGGTCTCTTGGTCTCCAAGTCTTTTTCTGCCCGGGGCCCAGCCTCTTGGGTTCTAACTCAAAACTCTTTCCAACCATTGGACATGAGCTTGGTGCTTCCTGGGTGGTCCTCAGAAGTCTTGCATCTCCCCTGCTTCTCCTCTGTCACAGCTTCTAGGAGTCATTTCTGGTATTCCTTGTAGGAATCTATTGTGTGGATTTTCTCTGAACCCTCATTTCTTCACAGGCAGGTGGCAGTGAAGACTTTGGGGGTAATAAGCGCATATGTTTGCACAAGACTTCCATGTGCCAGTGACTGTGGAAAGTGCCTACGTATAATATGTACCATGTGTAAATAAGTTTATAATAAATATGCATATTTATTAACTCATTTCTCATTTACTCCTCACAAGAATCCTCTGAGGTTTCCTCACTTTGCAGATGGAGAAACTGAGGCAAAGAGGTTAAGTAACTTGACCAAGGTCATACAGCCAGTCAGTGTTGAGAGCCCGGTGCTGAAAGAACCCTGACCGGAGTCAGGCTTTTCATGCACACTGTAAGTGTGCGTGTGTGTGTGTGCATGTGTGTGTGTGCACGTGCACCTAGGAGTGCCCATCCACCAGGGGCAGTGTGAGGGGACCCCAGGTTCCCTGTTGAGATGTCCTGAACACAGCATCAGGACCGGGGAGAGCAGGCTGGTAGGCCCCTGAACTGCCTGTGTGTGACAGTGTATTTGTGTATGATCTGCACATCTGTGTGGAGGCGTGATGGTGTGGATACGCATCCCCCAGGCAAGCCCAGGGCCTCCTCTATCCCTCAGTGCTCCTGGCTGGAGCTGCAGGCTTGTCTCCTAAGCCAATCAAGACGGCAGGGCAGGAGCAAGGAGGGCCCTGCCCTGCCCCAGCAGGCAGGTCAGGTGTTGCACACTACCCAGGAAGCAGGAGTGGGTGGTGGCGATGTGAGCTTTGCTAGGTGGGGCTGGGGCCCTGACCTTTCTGGGGCACCCTGGATGAATCAGCCCGACCACAGCTGCCTTAACTGTGACATGGTGCAAACAAGCTTTTCCTCCAGCTTCCTCCCCTCCCCCCTCCATGCTCATTTTCCTTTCCTTTCTCTCCTTGGCAGGGGTGTGCCACCAGGACAGTGGCTGCGGGCACACCTCTTGAGTTGGTGGTTAAGCTGGGTCCTGGTGCTGGACCTGCAACCTTTACCTTCTAGATACTCCATCCCAAAACGGGCAGCAGCTCCAGCCCGGGGTGGAGGCCACGTACCCTGCCCAGAGGACAGGGCTGTGTAGATGTAGGACTCGTGAGTTCACCCACCTGGCATATCCCTCCAACAACATCTATAAGCCTCAGAGGTTTTGTCCATTCCTTATTTACAGTAGAGCCACATTTTATGCTGTGTTGGGTTCACAGTCAGTGTAAAAACAAAACACATGTCAACATTACTATTTAAGTCTCCTTAAACCTCTCCTAAAACACAGTATGCATGGCTTGGGCATTCTCTCCCATCTCTAAGAATCTCCAGCACAGCCAGTTTTCATTGGGACAGATGGCAGAGTCTTTGGTGGAAGATTATGCTGAGCTTGGGGAAGGGCCCACGTTGTATGAACAATACGTGAGTTTCTGAGGCTGGTTGGTATCTCCTCCAGTAGATAATACTAGATTTGTGGTAGTTAAATGTGCACATTTAGGAATTCAGTATGCATTCACTTATGGGCTCTTATGGGCTCCCTGGGTTGCAAGAAAGGTTTGAGTGACAGTACTGTGGGAATCTGGAGGAAGGAGCAGTTGCTTGTGGATGGAACCAGGAATTTCTCCTCAGAGGTGCCATTTTTACTTATTTATGGCCGAATTGGGTCTTCGTTGCTGCACGCGGGCTTTCTCTAGTTGTGGCGAGCGGGGGCTACTCTTCGTTGCAGTGCGGTGGCTTCTCTTGTTATGGAGCACCGGCTCTAGGGTGCGTGGGCTTCAGGAGTTGCGGTGCGTGGGCTCAGTAGTTGTGGCTTGCGGACTCTAGAGCGCAGGCTCAGTAGTTGTGGCACACGGGCTCAGGTGCTCTGCGGCATGTGGGATCTTCCCAGACCAGGGATCGAACCTGTGTCCCCTGCATTGGCAGGCGGATTCTTAACCACTGCGCCACCAGGGAAGTCCCAGAGGTGCCATTTGAGAAAATGAAAAAGGAGTGGATTTGATGGGAGAATATTCAGGAGCAATTTTAAATGGTGGTTGCTTTTGTATCTTTTTACTTTTCTGAATATCTGAGGTGTTTTTGTTTTTTTTTTTTAACTGAAAGCCATATTATAGAAATAATCATTTTTCTATTCTTAATTCTATGGCAATTATTTGGCTTATTTATTCTGGTTTTTTTTAACCGTGCTGCATGGCTTGTGGGATCTTAGCTCCCCAACCAGGGATTGAACCGTGCCCCCTGCAGTGGAAGCGTGGAGTCTTAACCACTGGAACGCCAGGCAAGTCCCTAGGTTTATTTATTCTTTATATTGATTCTAAAATAACTAGCGGCTGTTTCTATAATCACTATTATTTCTATAAGAATAATTATTCTTCATATGACCACTTCTTGTTTCTTTAATGGTTTAAAATCTCCAGCAACACACTGGGGCAGGGAAGTAAAACATGAGAAAGGGGAGAGGGCAGGGGCATTTCAGAGACCCTGTGTCTGCTTTAACTGACATGTTAGATCTCAGGCAGTAGTTCTCAAACTTTCTGGTCTCAGGAACACTTTACACCCTTAAAAATTATTGAAGATCCCAAAGAGCTTTTGCTTTTCAAAGTTGTAGCTATTGACATTTGATTTCTAATAAAAATATGTTAAATGAGAAATTTTAAAAATATTTATTAATTCCTTTAAAGTAACAATAAAAAAATCATTGCATGTTAACACAGCAGCATATTTTTTATAAGATAATAACTATATTTTCCAAAACAACAAAAAAAATTTGAAGTGTGGCCTTGTTTTACATTTTTCGCAAATCTCTTTAATGCCTGGCTTAATAGAAGACAGCTGGATTCTCGTATCTGCTTCTACTTCAGTCTGTTGCAATATGTTGTTTTGGTCAATTTGTATGAAGAAAATCGGGCCGCACACAGATACGTGATTGGGAAGAGAGGACCTTGTGGACCTGTTCCAGGGGCTTAGTGGGACATGGAGCTGGAAAGAAATTTTGGGGCGATGGTGGAGAAGCGAAATCAACAGTGTTGGGTTGGGGAGTTTGGATTTGTTTAGGAGGTAATGGGAGCCATTGAAGACTTTTGAGCAAAGAAGCGACATGATCAGAACTGATTTCTAGGGCAGTAGGCAAGAGAGAGTCTACATAAAATAAAAAAGATTGAAACTAGGGTGACGCAGTAGAAATGGAAACAAGGGGGCGATTTGGCAAAATATTTTGAAGGTAGAAGCAACAGAACTTAGTAATTATTTGGTAGGAAGGTATGAAGAGTCATCCGCCCTGTGAAATGGCTCTGCCCTTCCCCTGTTAGGTACCATGTGTACTTCTAAGATGAAGTATGTTGCCGTGTATTGTAGTTTGCTGCTAGCTCGCCTTCTCTCCTACTGGGCTACAGTAGGTGGTGAGTAAATGAATGGAGGAGAATTCAGGGACTACCCCAGGATATTTCAGCCTGCGGGGCTGGCAGAATATTGGTGCTATTAAGAGAAATTTAAAGACCAAGAGGAAAAGATGTCCATTATCATTAAGTATCATCAAGTAAAGAGTGGGAGGAGATGTCAAGCTATTAATAGAGAGAAAATAGTGGGTGGACCTTGAAATATACTGTTCTCTTGGCAAAGAAGTCCATTTTCCTAGGTACTAAAGATTTGGGGAGAAATATAAAAAACATCTAGGACAGATTGGTCTTGATTGTTCTTTATTTTCAAGTAACTCAAGTTCAATTAGAGCAATGTTTTTCAAAATTAGAAATGTCTTCATTTTAACCTATTTCATGCGAATGCACACAAACACACATACGTAAAACAAGTTTCATTCACTAAGCAATACTTCCCCTGACTCCAGATGATGTACTTTTGATATTTTCTTTTTTATTCTGTTGTTTCATTTTTTTAAAATGCTGGTCAAGATTAGCTTTATGACTTCATGACCCAGTAAAGCATCCTGACTTGCAATTTGAAAAACGCTAAGTTGGCCAAGTATCAGTATTTTCAAGGTTCTGTTAGCAACAGAAACAGATTGTCCAATGTAAGGCAAAGGGAATTTATTAGAATAAGGTTGGGAACCCATAGACTCACCAGAAAGGCTGGAAAACTGGGAATGAGCAGAAAATGACAAAGTGCCTGAGGGCTGGGCAGAAGGACGGACAGCATGGTGGGAATGGACGGGCCGGCCCCTCCAGTTTCTGAGCTGCAGGTCAGGTGGGCTGGCTCCTGGATTTGCACTGGGGGAGAGGTAACCTCCTGAAAGGAAGTGACAGTGCTGTTGGAAAGGGGACTGTGTATTTAGCAGCCAAAAAAGAATAGTCTAAAAAAGGGAACACGACTTAGGCACATAAAAAGATACCTAACAGTGAGTGGTGTCCCTACACGATGGTAGATCTAAATGGCTGTGTTCTTGCCTGTTGGTGACCTTGCCATGTGGTAAATTCTCCCTTCAGAAAGCAGTTTGGCTAAAGGTATCAAATCAAATGCCTCCAGAATATTCTGACCCTCTGCTTTGGTAATCCTACTTTCTAGGCTCTATCCTAATTTAAGTAATTCTAAATGAAGGAAAAAATTTTGTCCATGATGATTTTCATCAGGGTGTTATTATGTACAGTGACAAAAAATTGGAACAACTGAAATGCCTCCCAACAGAGCATGGTTAAGCAAGGTATACTATATCCAGTAAATGTAATATTAGGTAGCCATTAAAAACGTCAAATTGCAAAAATATGTGGTATCACAGAAATTACCTATATGTTAATGTTAAGGAAAAAAATCAGGATGCAAAAGTGTACATACAATACATTTACAACTGTATGTTTTACGCACATACACATATATACACACATAGAGAAAAGACTGGAAGAAAATATACCAAAATGTGAACAGCAGTTGTTTTTTGGGGGCAGTAGAACTATGGGTGATTTCTTTTCTACTTTTTCCCCTTTTCTAAATGTTCCAGTTCTGCAAATAACAAGAGAAATGCAAAAAAAGTCATGAGTTGTGTTTCCATAAGTATATAGAAAATCAGTCTTATTATTTTCACAGCATCTCATTGGAGACATTAGGTGCCACGTAAAAAGTTGGCACATGGAATGCAGTGTGATGGCCCGGAGGACAGCCTGGTGTGGCCTGGGAGGTGACAGCTGCCTCTGCTTCAAGTTCCCAACTGAGCGGCACTATCTGCCGACCCTTCAAGTTCTATGGCACCAATAAAGCTGAAATACCAGGCAACTCTGGGGTGACAGCTTGGGTTGTCATGGCACTTGGGGGTGGGTCTTAATGGGAGATGACTGACTTTCCAGATCCACTTACCCATGGACGGGCACAGGATGGATCTGAAGTAGGCAGCAGGTCTTTCTTTGGGGCGGGGAGGCTGCTCGCTCCTTGTCCCTTTTATTAGCAGCTTGGAGCAGCGGGGAGCTAAGGTAGTGAGCAGGGTGCAGGCTGTATCCCACAGTATCTGCCTTCTGCAGCTCAGCAACAGAGAAGGAGGTGGAGTCTGGATTGAGCCCCAAGATAAGGAATATGCTGCAGCTGACGGGGAAGATCAAAATACACAGCTGTGCCCCCAGGAGAATGAACTCCACATTCCATTCTCTGACCCCACCCCCAATCCTCACTTCTCCCGAGTGCCTTCGCCCACCCCACCCCGCACATGCACACTCAGCATCCCCATCGGCTAGAAGGGCCTCCCCCCAGCCTTGGCTTAGGTCCCTTAGACCTTCCCACACTCACTCCCCTCCCTTAACCAGAGGCTCCAGGGCCCTCTCCAGCTGTCTGGAAGGGGGTGAGTGCTCCGGACAGGTGGCCGGAGGCGGATGGAGAGAGGCCTCATCCAGGGCCGGGCTCCACCTGCCAGACTGGGCCACCCTCAGACTCACACGTGGGCTACTCCAGGAAGGCCCAGGAACAGAAGAGGGTGGTGGTGGTAGTGCTGGCGAGCCTGGGGAAGCTGAGGCAGGACCTGGGGCAGCGTGGGGTGGATGGGAGGAGGGCGTGCAGTGGTCCTGATGGCCGGGTCTGCAAACATCTGGTTCTCACTGTGGGTGAGCCCGACCCTCCAGGAGCTCACAGTCCAGTAGGGGAGACAGACAGCAAGTACAAGATGTGTCGCCTGAGGGGGTCATTCCTCACCATAGTGCCCAGGGGGACTCCCAACTCCACGGAACCCCCTGCAAGTCTCCCTGTCTCCTGAGGTTTCAAGTTACTACCCCAGACCACTTTCTAGATGTGCTAACCTGGGATTTAAAATCAAGGAGCTAGAAGGAGCAGATATTTCTCTCTCCTGGGGCTGGGCTAACCCCTCGGGCCACCAGGAGTCATCAACACCCTTCTTCTATGTCACCCCCATTCCAGTTCCAACCTGCACAGTGAGACTCAGCTGGACCTGGGCGCTGAGGGGCTTCAGGGTAGCGCTGGTTCCCACCACCTAGTACTTCCATGTCCCAAAGATGTAGGGACTCTGGACATAACTCCTATCCTCCTGAGCTTGTACATGACCTCTGTCCTCACCTACAAAGGATAAAACCAAGGGGGCCAGATGGGTGGGTGTTGGCCCTGACGTTCACCGGGCACCTTTGCACTTGGTGGGAGGAGGATTGAAAGAGGAAGGTAGTGGGGGGCTCCCCAGGCTGCCCATTGGCCTGGCTGCCTGAGGGGAGGGCACCCCTACCCACCACAATGCCCAGGGAGGGCGTGCGTAGGGGTTGCACCACCCTCTCAGTCCCTAACTGCAGGCAACCTGGCAGAGTCCCACATCACTCCACTTAAATGACTCCCTTGAGGTCACCAAAGCCCTCTAATGTCCCACATCTCCAGCAGATTGCTGGGCAACCCCCGCCTTGCATAGTCACCCCCAGCCAGCAGACTCAGTGTATGCATGCTCATACTAGCCAGGACCCACTACATAATTTGTAGAGCCCCTTGTTCAAAAATTATTCAGAATTTCAAGATGGTGGCAACAGAGCATTAAACCAAAGGTGGAACCTTTCTGAGCGCAGGGCTCTGTGTGCCTGCGTGGGTTACATGCCCATGAAGCCAGCCCTGAGGGTCGCTACCATTAATCAAACACTTGCTATGGTGCCAGACCCTGTGCTGGGTGCTCACCACGCATGATCTCATTCCTTCCTCTCAGCAGCCCTATTATCCCTTTTGTGCAGACGAGGAAATTGAAGGATTAGACAAGCCACATAACTTGCTGAGGTCATCAGCTCTTAAGGGCTAGAGTTGGGGACAGAACCCAGCCTGTCTGTCTGCAGAGCCTGGGCTCTTAACCACCCTGGGCCGCTCCAGCCCACAGGGCTTGGGTGGTTGCTGGGCAAGGCAGCTGCTTCCCGTCCCCTTCTTCTGTCCTATCAGGGACAGGAAGGAAGATGAGGCAAGAAACAGCAGCTGACAGTGCGGCAACAATGGCAGTGGCAGTGAGGGTGGCCAACCCAGACAGAAGTGCTGGGTAGAGACCGTGTGAGATGGGCCCAGGGGTTGTGTGAGCTAGAGGCAGCTGATAGACACCACAGCTGTGCCCTCCACCCTCTCGTCCAACGTGGGCATCACTGAGCCCTTTCCCTTCCTCTCCGCTGATAGCACCTCCAGCTCTGCCTCTCTCTTCCTCTTTACGGCCATGGTCTCTTCTCCCCAACTCTCTCTTTCACTCCCTTTCCAGCCACCCTCCACTGGGAAGGTCACTCAGGGCTCTCCTCCAGCTGTGTCCTCAATATTTAGCTCCATAGCAGTAACAACCGTGGTTTAGTGAGCACCCACTATGTGCCAGCCACGCTGCTAGGCACTTTATAGATACATAGACTTGAATTCTCTCCACAAACCTGGAAACAATGATTATTATCCACATTTTATAAAGGAAGAAACCGAGGCTCAGAGGGGCTAAGAGATTTGTCCAAGGTTACATAGGTTTGCTGCCCTTCCTCACTGCCTTCCCCATAAGATGGAGTTGGCCTGATAAGGTACAGTGGTCCCTGAGCATAGAAGAGTCTTTTCTCACCAAGGAGAGAGTTTGAGAAATGGTCAGTCTGAGGGAGGAATGGATTATGTATTGTGAGGGAGGGAGACATTCATCTCCTTTGTGTTAGCTGGGGTGGCATTCCAGGAGGTGTCCTGTCTGCCTGGAAGGTCCTCTCTGACACTTGGGGAAGCAGACCTGATGGAGTGAGGTGATGCGGAGCTGAAGGGCTGAGGATGCTGATGAGGAGGAAGGTCCCTCTTACACATTTTACCCATTGGCACCTGGCACCAACGAATGGACTGTTACAGGCATTGGGAGAGGTTAGACCGCTGTAATAGAGACCCCCCAAACCAGGCGCCTAAACAAAATGGAAATTTCTCACTACAAGCCTGGGTAGGCGATCGGACCCCTTGCGTGTTGGGGACCCACACTCCTCCCAGGCTGTTGCTTGTCCAGGCCCTTCGATGTTGAAGACAGCGCACCACCACATCCCCTGGGTCCATGACCCAGCCAGTGGGAAGGGAGAGAAGGGAAGGAGGGGGCACGACCCTTCCTTTTGAGGACATGACACCCAAATTGGCAGATCCCTTATCCCTTTAGCCAAAAGTTGGTCACCCACCACATTTAGCTGCAAGGGAGTTTGGGGGTCATACATAGTGGAGCTTCTAGTATGAAAGGTTTAAGAAGGGGAAATGGATGCTGCGGGACAATTAGGAACCTTTGCGCCAGGATCTAGATAGGCAGGGACCAAGAGGGCCTGTGTCACATGTGTGCGGATGACTTTTCTACATGGAACCTGTGCGAGAAAGGTTCTCAGATGGACTTCTCTCTGGGGGAGGCCTAGGGCAGAGGGGCCAGCACCCCCACCTTATCTCTAGTCAAAGGTAGGGGGTTTGACTCTCCCTCGCCCTGACCAGAAGCCCCCTGGAGGTCCTCAGAGACCTTGTACCAGGAGCACTGTAGGATGGGGTGAGGCTCATTGAAGGACACCACTCTTGCCCCTTTGGGTGGCCCTGCTGTTCTCAGATGGGGTAGAGAAGCATCATGTCCCCTCACCTCAGTGATCAGATGTGATCATCTTAAGCATCAGGAGATGGAGAGTTACAGGGCTCTCAGGGCCATGTTTCAGTCTCAGAGACAGAAAGTACGCAGAGTTGAGGCAGGAGGTTGAGCTTTGTCCAAAACAAGGGAAATGGTTCTCCTCTCTGGAGATGTGAATCTCTAGATGCTGACGGACAGTCTTCTGGGCCCATTGTTTGCTTGCTCATTCATTCATTCATTCGTTCGTTCGTTCATCATTCAGTGTCTCTGTAGTGAGCACCTGCCTCGAATGCCCCAGGCGCTGTGTTCAGTGCAGGTGAAAGAGAAAAGAACAAGACAGGCAAAGCCTCTGACCTCATGGAGCTTACAAGCCCTCAGTGTTCCCTGTCCCCTTTCTGCCTCCCCATAGAGCACAGGCCAGGCCATTGCAGCTCTGAGAGCCACCCCTGTGGCTCAGAGCTCGAAAGGCCCAAAGGGAGCCCCTGAAAGCACATGGCAGGCCTCACCTGGGTGCCGTCCTGGGGCGGCTGGGCAGGGGGTGGGTGGGGGCAGAGCAGGCATTGGAGTGGCGGTTCCACTTCCCTCTCACATACTAGGCGTGGAATTGCTTTTTCTCAGTTGGTGAGGTTAGGAACTTCTCTTCTTGTGCCTGGGGGACATGTCTCCTCTCAGCCCCTCCTCCAGTGCTCCAGTGTGGGTGGGATCCTTCCTCCCATTACCTATGATCCCAGGAAAGAGGGTGGCATGGGAAGTGGAAATCTATGTGGGGACACTTCCTCTGTAGGGCCTTTGGTCTCTGAGCTCCTTTCTGGGCCCCCTTGGCCCTGTAGTCCTCCCGGCTAGTCCAGGAAGAGAGGCCGCAGGCCCTCGCCTCTGCAGAGGGCTGGCTGACCCCCTGCTTCCTCTCCTAGTGCATCCCAGACCTGCCGTCCGCCTGCTCACGTTGGCCTCTCTCATTTTATTCCCTAAGGCATGGCCTTGCTCAGGCTCTGCCTGGACCCTGAGTGGACTCCCAGTGTCACTTCATGCGCTCTTACTACTTGGCAAAAGTTTGAGGCCCCAACACTGGTATATAAACCTAGGGATTTAGGCCAAATAAATAAATAAAACCTTCAGAGTCACGTGCCCCCATCTGTGCAGTTAAGATGGTCAGTAGGAGGGCAGGGGTCCTGTCTACATTCCATATTTTTGGCTTTTAATGTAGGATTTGCACTTAGGAGGTGTTCAGTAGGTGGTGGGTGGTGAATGGATGAGTAGATGCAGACTGGCATTCACAGGAAGCCAGAGATATGGCTGCCCGATTATTGTAATATTGAAATACAGTCGATTTCCATTATTCATAGAGTTATGTTCTATAAAGTCGCCGTGATCACTGAATTAGTGAATCCTGAGCCATTGCTCCTAGGGGAACACAGGGTTGGGTTCCTTCCAGCCTGTGGTCCCAACATTTTCATCAGCCAACCGATGTACTTGTTTTACGTGTGTTTCTGTTTAAAGACACCTTATTTAATATCTGTTGTTGATTTGAACTCACAGCCCGGGGCACGGTAACTCACGCCTGAAGGAAGCTGAGCTAATGCCCATCACAGCCTTCTTGCACTCAGGATCATTGGCACATCAGCACTATGCTTGGGGGCCATTTTAAACAGTGAAATCAACAAGAAAGCCAAAAATGCTGAAAAGGTGGCACTGAATAGACTGAAAAAGACACTTGTTTACTGCACAAGAGCTGAAACAAGAGGGCAGAGCGTCGCCTTGTTCGACCTCAGCTGAGAACATGCACGTCAGGTGACTTGAATTTTTCACAGCTCTGTGCATGTCCTCGAATGACCGCAAAAGCGGCAGGAGCGTTGATTTGGGAGTTCCAGAAAAATGTTAGTGAGTAGGCAAATTCGCAAATAGAGAATCCATGAATAATGAGGATGACTGTACCTCCACACAGGTTGGTATATACCTGATGCCCCCGGCCCCGGCCCTCCCCCGCAGCATTCAGCATCTAAGGCTGGGTTGCTGGGCCCAGCATGGCCCTCCAGCGTCCGTGCTGTACCACTGCTGCCTCTCTTGGGTGGGTGGATGAATTTTGCTGCCCTGGCCTGCACTGGAGGAGGGGTGAGGAAGCCTTGCCCTGCCACCCTCCCCCTTCCGCTACTTCCTCACTGCACATGAGGCCTCCCTGGTGAACCAGACCCACACATGCATAAAGGGAGGTGGGGTGACACGAGCAGGCAGCCACCTGTGACTCCTCTAAGCCAAGTGCTGCACCAACACCTGGGGAAGACCCCCTGGCGGTTTGGGGGAGCCTGTTTTGGCCTGATCTTTATTTACTCCTCACAAAGGAAGTAAATTAATAGCTCTTTGTGTGTCTCTGTGGATGTGCGCGTGCCAGACTGTGTGTGCCTGCTGCACACCGTTAAAAACCATGGCCCGGCCCCAGAGGAAGTGGTAACAAAACGATTGTTTGTTTTATGTTCCATTTACACACCCACCCCTTCCTCACCTTCCACCCTTTTAATGTGTGCCCGGAGGCATTCTTTGCCAGCCTGGGATCCAATCACATGTTCATCCATTTCTTCATTCACTCATTCTGGTGTGTACTGAAGCAACATAGTGCCAGAGGCTGGCAAATGTAAAAGACAGTGTAGAAGAAAGTGAGGTGGGGAAAGGGCCCTTTGGCTTGTGGGTGTGACTTTCTTCCTTTAAGGACATGCTCTCCACTTGGGAACAAGGGTTGCAATATCCCCAGTGTGCCTCTTCTCTGCTCCTGTGGCTGCCTGCTTACCCCAGGCCTCCGTGAGACTTGCCTGGATTACTGGGTGTTTCCATGACATCACTGCTCAAAGACCATTAGAGGCTTCCTTCCCAGGGCCTGTGAAATCACATTCGACTTGTCATGGTGCTCTGGTTCTCCTAGCATCTGGGCTCAACCCACCTTTCCAGCCCTTTTACCCACAATCAACCTCTGTCACTCTATTCCTGCCAACAAGAGTGCTGATACATCCTGGGGTGTCCCTGCTTCCATCACTTGGCTCACACTGTCCCCCTTTCTTGGGATGTACTTAGTCCTCCTCTCATCCACCCCTGTCTGTCCAAACTTGGCCATTCTTTAAGGCCCGGTTTAAATCTACGCAGCTGCTCCCCCGCCACATATCCCACCTCCTGGGTAGCACATCCTAGTGTATGTTGGGTGTGGGTGGGTGCAGCTTCTTGTCCTTACCAGACCGTGAGCTCCTTGAGGACAGGGTCTGCATCTTAGTTGGCTTCCATCTTCTTTCATTCATTCATTTAGCCCATATGAAGGGTGCTGTGCCTGATGACTCTGGGCTCCTGTCCTTGTTTCTCTAATGGTACCCATCCCTGCATACGATACCTTCTCGATAAATGCTGGTCCAACAAATGAAGTCTTGGGGTACAAGTTCTCTATGCTGTGGGCATTCGGAGGTGAGGGAGACCAGGGAAGGCTGGGGGTGAGGGGAGGGCTTCCGGGAGAGCTGAGCAGTCTCTGGAGTGAACAGGTAGAGTTTGGAGGGTTGGGAGATGGAAGCAAGGGCAGGGCAGGAGCCTCTTGACCTGAGCCCGGGATTCTTGCTCCAGGCCCTCACGATCATGCAGGTGTCCAGATCTGAGGAGGGCAGTGAGGATAGAGGTTTGAACCATGCACATCCGTGGACAAGGTCCTTCTGAGGACCTGATCCATAGAGTGAAGCAAGGGAGGACAGAGAGACAGCCAAGAATCTCCTGCATGTTGGGTCAGATGCAGGCACAGAGCAGGGCCTGGGAAAGTCATGCATTCATTCATTCAGCCTTTACTTTTAAGGTTTAAAAAAATTATAAAATGAATACTTGCTCAATATAGGAAATTTGGACAATATAGAAAAACAGGAAAAAGCTAGAAAAATTGTTCATAGTTCTTACCGCCCAAAGACAGCCTTAGTTTACATTTTGTGTGTCTCCTTCTAGCCTTCTCTCTTTATTATTTAAATAATTGTCATGCAATTATTTAAACAGCTATTTAAATAATTGTTAATTTTTATATTTAATTTTTAAGGGAAATTCATTCAATTGAATAGTAAGAAATGTAATTATGAAAGTAAAACAAACTTTATCATTGTAAAAACGTATTATAGATGGGAAGAAAATAAAGGTGCAAATTCTGCCCCACCCTCCAAGTGCCATCCTCCTGGGGAAAACCAGTGTTAAGAGCTGGTATGTGTCCTTCTGAACCTTTTTTTCTGTGCATATACACTCAGTTTTATTCTTTTAAAATAAGATCATAGAATACTGTTCACATGCAATTGTTTTTCTTTTTACAAAGTTAAGGTAATTTTGCATGCCCAATGTTGCATATCCTTTTTTTAACAGCATTTTTTTATGCTATCTAAATTTACGTATCTGACATTATGCAAAATGAATCCATACTATTGAATGCATTACATATGATACAGTTATAGATTGTAATTTACAACTGTTTGAAAATATGGAGTAGTTTGCCTGAAAACACAGGAATATCTAATTTGTACATTTTAGAACATGACCAAAATATCCCATTGGTTAATCAAAATGATTTTTTTGTTGTTGTTTTGTTTTGTTTTGGCCGCACCACGAGGCTTGTGGGATCTTAGTTCGCCCACTAGGGATTGAACCCGAGCCCTGCGCAGTGAAAGTGCAGAGTCCTAACCACTGGACCGCCAGGGAATTCCCCAAAATGATTTTTAAAACTTAACATTTATATCCAGTTAAACTATTTTTTAAAAGGAAGGGGAGGAACTTCCCTGGTGGTCCAGTGGTTAAGACTCCGCACTTCCAGTGAAGGGGGTGCGGGTTCGATCCCTGGTCGGGGAACTAGGATCCCGCATGCCAGGCGGCGTGGCCAGGAAAAAATAAATAAATAAATAAAAGGAAGGGGAGATACCTTTTAAATTTTGTTTTGAGTATATAAAACTAAAGGAAAAAGTTATTATTCTAAAATCTCTCAAATGAAAATGGCCTCTCAAGTGAACATTTTATGGCTAAAATATAAAACGTTAATTATTATTTTGGAAAAATAAAAAATTCCCAGACCTTGACTTCTACCTACATACCATTTTAAGAACCAGTTTTTTCTATGTCAATATGTAAATTTTTGAATACCTGTATAACAGTTCATCCATATTTTACTCAGTCATCGCAGAATTCTTGCAGACCTTTCCTAAGTTCTGTGCTAGGCCCATGAGACAAACTGTCTGCCCTCTGGAGATCCCAGGCTGGTTGGGTCCCTAATACCTGAGCAGTTTCCACTTAATGAATACATGGCTGGACTGGATTCTGTGCTGCTTGCAATAGAAGCTTACAAGAGGTGGGGGGCTGGGGGTGCAGTCAAGGAAGGCTTTGTGGAGAAGAGACATGGCTTTACTGGGTCTTGAAGGACAAGTGGGAGGTCCCCGATGCAGAGGCTGGAGGACAGAGTGGAGGGGCCCCAGCAGTGATGTGACTTATTATCAGCCATCCTCCCGGCCCCGGTGGTTTCTTCCTACTTTTCCCTTGGACACCACAGATTCTGCAAACAAGGGCTCCAGCTGTTTATCAGGGGCCATCCCAGGGCCAGGGGCTCCCACTCCCTGTTGCAGAGGCTGCAGGGCCCTGATTATGGAAACAGCTGAGGCAAGGGACCCAGGGCAGAGGGGGAGGGAGAACTGGGAGGAAGGACGCCAGAGAGGAGAGGGTGCAGGGCAGGGGATAGCCAGGGCGAAGGACAGGAACGAACAAACCATGCCCCTCTGTGCTTCCAGGGCATGCCCCTGCCCTCCTCCCCTTGGAGAGACCCTACTCCATCAAGGCTCCTTCAGATGGCACCTCCTCTGTCTTCATTCATTCATCACACATTTCCTGATGACAGCGCTCAGAATTGATTCCTCTCCTTTGCTCATTTAGCAAGTCAGCCTGTTGCAGTGGAAAGAGTGTGAACTTTGGAATCAAGAATCATAGCAGCAGCAGCTACCATGTATGAAGCATTTAACTTTAATGAGCACTGTGATGAGTGTTTTGAATCTATTTTCTCATTTAATACTTGCCAACAGTCAGTGAGGTGGGAATTATTATCCCCATGTAGTAGAGGAAGAAACTGAAGGCTAAAGGGGTTAATAAGCTCGAGGTGTCACAGCAGAAATTCACACCCCTGTCTGAGTCTCAGTTTCCTCCTTTATAACACGGAGATGAAAATAATATCTTCTTCCCAGAGTAGGTGCAAGAACGAAATGAGGTAATGCATATCAAGCACCTGGTACATTCAATGAATGTTGACTCCCACCCTCCCCATTAGAGCCTTCACCACTATCATTCTGTACCATCATTCCTTGGTTCGTGCTAGTTTGAGTTTATATAACATGGTAGAGTGGTTAAGAACATCCATTCTGGAGCTGGACGGCATGGGTTCAAAATCTAGGCTCAGATCCATGACCGGACTCCAGTAAGTGACATTGAGCAAGTCACTTTAACCTCTTTGATCCACAGTTTCTTCATCTATAATATGGAAATGATAATGGTACCGTGTGTGTGTGTGTGTGTGTGTGTGTGTGTGTGTGTGTATGAACTGATATTAACTAGACTGGAAACTTTCTGAGGGCTGGGTCAATTTCAGGAAGGTGTCACCTGAGTTGTCACTGCCTTGAGGAGGATACGTGTGGCTGAGTAGTCCAGATAATGGTACGACAACAGGACAACAGGTAGCCATATGTCAGTATCCTCCATATAAAAGAAGTACTTGCTTATTGTAGAAACTTTGAAAAATATAAGGAAAAAATGAAAATGAACCATGATCCCACTACTCACAAATAATCATTGTTAACATTTTGGTATATTTCTTCTCAGTCTTGTTTCTTTTTCTAAAAATTAATTAATTAATCTATTTATTTATTTACTTGGCTGCATCAGGTCTTAGTTGCGGCATGCAGGATCTTGCATCGTGGTGCACGGGCTTCTCTCTAGTCGTGGTGCGTGGGCTCTCTAGTCGTGGCGCGAGGGCTCTAGAGCGCACGGGCTTAGCTGCCCCTCGGCATGTGGGAGCTTAGTTCCCCGACCAGGAATGGAACCTGTGTCCCCTGCATTGGAAGGCGGATTCTTAACCACTGGACCGCCAGGGAAGTCCCTCAGTCTTGTTTCTATGTAGACAGCTATCTTCCTATAATTGGAACCATGGGCTATATTACTGACCACATGCTATACTATATCCTCCACTGACCTGGTTGTATATAAGATGAGCATTTCCAAATGCCATTAAAATATTTTTTGAAATAGGGTTATTAATGGTCTTTTGTTTCATTTTGTTTTACTGATGGAAAGACGACGCACTGAGGAGGTTGATTAATAAATTGATACTGTTCTGGAGGGCGGGAGGTCCATCCCATTGCATATTTTCACCAGTGACTTGGGAGATAACACAGGTGGCATGTGATCAGCTGACCTCTTTGTGTCTTATTCATCTTGGTGTCACATACATTCCTGGGTCCAGAGCAGTTGTCCATTCATTCATTCCACACATATTTATTACGTGTCCATTATGTGCCAGGCATTGTTCTGTGTACTTGGGATACATCAGTGAATAAAACGGGCAAGAATTCCTTCCCTTGTATAGCAAGGGGTGGGATTGGTAGGGCAGACAGCAAGCAGTACATGCAATAAATAAGCTAGATTACAAAGCTCGTTAAAAGGTGAAAAGCATTATGGACAAAACAAAAACATGGAGCTGGGTAGGGAGGATAGTATTGGAGAGGGGGACATTTTGCAGTTTTATATAGGATGACAGTGTCAGTCTCACTGAGAAGGAAACATTCAAACAGTGATTGAAGGGACTTCCCTGGCGGTCCAGTGCTTAAGACTCCACGCTTCCACTGCAGGGGGCAAGGTTTCAATCCCTGGTCAGGGAACTAAGATCCCGCATGCTGAGTGGCAAGGCCAAAAGCAAAACAAAACAAAAAAACAGACAGTGACTTGAAGGTGAAGAACTGGCAATGTAGCTATCTGGGGTGGGGGAGGGCTTATAACAGCAGAGGGAACAGCCAATGCAAAGACCCTGGCACTAGAGCCTCTTAGAGTGTTTGAGGTATAGTAAGACCAGTGTGGCCGCAGTGGTGAGTCATTCTTGAATGAATGGCTGGACACTGGGAGGGATAACCAATATGTTGGTTTCGAGAGCCAGGAATTAGATCTCAACAGGCTGTAACTAATGATACAAATTTAATAAAATATAAACAAGAACAAAGTTGGCTCTGAAGTTAAAAAGGCCTCTGCAAAGCAAGTTATCTCAAATCCCTCTTGTCAGTAGACTGGGTGTGAACGATAAATTACACAAGTACAGGATAAGTGAGATATGGCTTATATGTTATAAATATCCATTTATTCAGCATGTATTTATTGAATGTCTGCTATGGGCCTGGACTTGTCCTAGGTGTTGGGGATTCAGAACAAGACAAAGCCCCTGCCTTCATGAAGCTTACATTCTAGTGGGTAGAGACTGACACTGAGCAAACTCAGAGACGTAAGGTGATACTGGGTGGTGAAAACTGCTGAAACCAAGAGCAGTGAACCATGGTTCACAAGAGAACTGTGGTTTAAGTTGAGTCTAAATTCATTGAGTCAACTGTGTGATGCAGTTGCCAGAAAGCCTAATTTCATCTGCGGCTGTGTGAACAGAATGCCCAGCGCTAGAGAGGTTGTGTTCCCCCTGCTTCTGATTGTCAAGCTGGACCTGGAGTGTTGCATTTACATTCTAGAAGGACACTGACAAACGTGAACTTATTCAGGGTAGAATAGCTAAGATCATGGTGGGGGGGCGGTGAGGATAGAGGTGCTATAACACCATCCAGAAGACAGAACCAGAATCAGTGGGTAGAGGTTCCAGAGGGTAGGTTTCAACTCAGCAGGTTGAGGAATTTTCTAGTGGTCAGAACTGACCAGTAATGGAATGGGCTGTGAGAGAGGATGAGAGTCCATTTTCCAAAAGTGTTCAAAAAGAGCCTGGATCCACCTGTCTCAGGATATATATGAGGATATAACGAATCTGGTAGAAGCTTGGATTTAATCTGTATGGCTCCTTCAAGTTCCAGGTCATACTGTCCACGAGAAGAAGAAAAGATTTTCTGCATATAACTTGTAACATAGAGAATTCCATATCAGCCACATATTATTTCCACAATAATTTCCACAATAGCCAACAACCACCAAGGGCATAAGCAGAATCTCAACATGTAGGAATCAGAAGTTCTGAGAACTCTTTCACTCATCACTTTAGTTTGGTGTCCAGATCTGGGCTCCAGAAGCTTCAGAGGGTTAAAAAAAAAAAAAAAAAAGTTCAACAGGAAGGCCTTGGGCTGGTCAGTGGACTTTTCCCTCCTCACCTTTTTATTTTGATAATTTCAGATAAAGAAAAGTTGCAAGAATTGTACAGAAGATCCTCATATAGTCCACTCAGATTCCCCAGATGTTAACATTTTATTACATTTGTTTTGTCATTCTATGTCTCTAACTCATACACACACACACACACACACACACACACACACACACACGTGCGCGTTGACTGTAAACTGAAGACATAATGTCCCTTTACTCCTAAACACTTTAGTGTGTATTCTTAAAACAAGGTCTTCTCTTACATAACCCAAATGGAATGATAAAAACCAGGAAAGTAACACTGATACAATACTAGTATCTAATCTACAGACCTTATTCAAATGTCACAACGGTCCCAATGATAAGCTTATAGCCGAAAAAAAAAGTCCCAGATCACATGTTGTATTCAGTCGTCATGTCTCTGTAAGTTTCCTTTAACCTGAAATGGTTCCTTAATTTTTCTTTGTCTTTCATGACGTCAGCGTTTTTGATAGGTAGTTAGTGGCGTCCCTCTCTGAGATGGTCAGGGCCTGAGAGCGCCCATCTTCCCCCGCCGCCTCAGTATATACTGACCCATACTGTGGGTCCTCAGTTCTCTGGTGGGGGGTGGGGGATGGGCTTCGGGTCTTTTATGTTCACTGTTTCCTCCCTTCCCACCGGAGCCTCTGGCCCCTTGTACCTTAAACAAGCCTGAGTTTCTCAGAGTGGGGCCCAGTGTGTGAAATTGTACGAAATTTATCAACATCTCCTGCGGGGTGCGTCAAAAATACACAAGCCAGGACCCCCCTCCAGACCTCCTGAATCAAAATCTTTGGTGGGGAGACCCAGAGCCTGCCTCTTTAATAAACTTCCCAGTGATTCTTACAAATTTGAGAATTGCTGTTGAAAGCCCTCATCGGATGATTATAAAATGATGGATTGACTGACCCGTTGACTGCTTGGATGAAAAGCGGAGGTGTGTTTCCATGGGGGACAGACCAAGAGGAAAGTTTAAGATTTTCCTGCCAATTTTCACAGATCTATTTTTCTGTCACCTAAAACTACTCTAAAAATAAAGTCTATTCTTTTTTTTTTTTTTTTTTTTTTTTAAATGAACGTTATTGCCCACAGAGTAACTAAAGTGTGTTGTGGAATGTTGTAGGACTGAAAAACAGAGTGTATGGTGGGCAGGGACTATTTCTACTCAAACCTCCCTCTCTGCAGCGTGTCCCATCAGAATCAGAGGGGACTCGGCAGGTCCTGACCTGGTTCCAACCCCCCATCCCGGCCCCCCGACCCCTTGCCCAAAACTCTAAGAGCCTGGGGGTAACAGGAGACAGTTGCTCCACACCCCCAGAGGAGCCCAGCTGTTTCCTCGCCCCTCTGTTTAGCCACCTGAACCCATTCACAGTTTTCCTGTCAGTTAACCCGGCCGCAGGGCAGTGTGGGAAGGGGCCCCTCTAGATGGGGTGGGGCTGTGTTTCATTTACTGGTGTCTTTCCTCCGGCCTTAGCTGAACAGGTGCAGGCAGAAGCAGCTGGGTGAAATGAGGACAGCCTTCCTCTCCTTTCCTTTCTCCTCTCCCCCCAACTCCCTCCTCCAACCCAGGCACCCTGAAGCCACATCCAGTTTCCTCCCCAACATTCAAAAGCTTTTCTCCCCCTCTGCATCCACCCTCCATCCATCAAAGGGCAGCACCCCCTGGGGAGGGGTTGCTTTAACTGGCAGGGGACATGGTTAAGGGAAAGTGGAAAGCAGTAGGTTTGCACTGCCACCTCCCTTTCTGTTCTGGTGGGGTTTGTTTTGTTTTTTTAAGAAGGCAAGGTGGAGGGAGGGAAGTGGTATCTTAGGAAAGGAGGGGAGGACTGTTCCCGGGCCTGGGTTGCTGACTTTACCTATGGCCTCGAAGGCACTGAAGAAGCCTGATTTTGAAGTTGGCCAACCTGTCCCCTTCAGGGCCAACTCCCCCTCCCTGTCTCCTAAAAGAATGAGACTGGTAGTGATGGGGAATCAGACTCATATCCACATTCTAGAACAAAGGTACTCGAAGTCGAGTGTACATCCGCATCGCCTGAAGGGCTAGTTAAACTGAGATTCTAATTCAGCAGGACTGAGATGGGGCCGGAGAATTTGCATTTCTGATTTGTTTCCCAGTTGATGCTGCTCCTGCCGGCTCAGGGACCGCACTTAGAGAACCAGTGTTCTAGGGCTCCCCTTAGGATGTCTGATAAGTGGGCTCTGCCTAGCCACCGCTGGGAGAAGAACAGGTCACTCAAGGAAGTTGGGCCCCCAGCGGTGGCCTTATCACTGAGGCTCAAATCACAACCCTCCCCGCTTGCAGTTCTGTGTGATTTAGCTCAGTTTGGATGGGACTGTGGCTTAAGAGAAGAGGACAGAAGGAAGACCCTGTCTGTCTGCTTTCTCCTCACTACCATGGCCAGCCCTCCTCTAAGTGATGCCTCCTGCCATCTTGAATCTTTTGTTTCCATATCTTCTTCCCTGCCAATTGTGGGGAAGGAGATGCCCGTGTGTTCTCTGAAGCTTACCCTTCAACTATCTGCTATGGAATATTAGGCAGCTGTTCAAATCATGAATTTAATATCTATGTGGTGACTTAGGAGTGATCTACCATGACACAGTATAGAGTGAAACTGCTCAACTCTAGGTAGAAAATATTCCTGCTTTTGTAAAAAACCACCAACCATAAAGTTATAAATGAATATATACAAAAGTATTTACATGCATTCAGACAAAAATAAAGTCTGGAAGGACCCTTTCCAGACTGCCAACAGAAATTAGCTCAGGAAGATGCGAGATTTCACTGTTTATGTTCTCTAATCCTGTATTTTAACAAGCCTATCTCACTCTAATTTAAAGCCAGTGACCTACTGTATAGCACAGGGAACTCTACCCAATATTCTGTGATAACCTATATGAGAAAAGAATCTAAAAAAGAATGGATATATGTATATGTATAACTGAATCACTTGGCTGTACACCTGAAACTAACACAACATTGTAAATCAACTATACTCCAATCAAATTAAAATATTTTTTAAAAAGCCAGTGAACTGCAAATAATAGAAAATGGCACAGCTCTGGAAAGCTGTACTGTGAACTATTAACAGTAGGAAGTAGGAGGTAGGGCTGAGGGGTCTTTCACTGCACACGCAAACACACACTGGACTGTTCGAATTTGTTGAAAGGAGGATTATTAGTTTTTTAATTAAAAGAGGAAACATAGGCATTAAAGGAAATAGATGGCCTCCCCTTCTCCTCCACCCTTTCCCTGGCAGCCCCTGGCTCGCCCGCGCCAGCTGCTGCCCCAAGCCCTCCGCACTCCTCCAGCTGCTGTGCCATCTCATTCCTTCCTGTCACCGTCAGATTTCTCCACCGAGTGGCCTGCACTTGCTGCCTCCATTTCTTCAAGAACCATTCTTTTGATTTTAAAGAAACATTACATGTTTTTGTTTGCCGATGGCCAGCATTCCAAAGAAGAAAAAAAAAATCTCATAGCCTTAAAACAGCATCCACAAACAGGACTCGATCTGGTCCAGTCCTATCTGCTTCTCACTGCACCCGCATGTCCTTTCATCATTGTAATCTGCACAAATGCTATTTTGTGTCCTGAAATTGTTTTACGTCACCTAATTTTGTAAGCCTGTCTGTGTATGGACACAGCATCATTTCTTCTCTGAATGGTACTATGGTTGTTTAACCAGGCCCTGATTGTTAGGCCTTTGGGTGGTTTCCAGTTTTTTGCTATTTATTCATTCATGATTTAACCCCCTTCTTTTGGGCCCCGCCTCCTGCCAACCTATAAAAACTGCCCTCTTAAAGGTCACTGCTGTCGGTCTTCCCTCCAGATCTACCAGCCTCTTCTCAGTCCTTGACTAAGCCCTTGTCCTGACTTTAATTGAACTTGGCCTTGTTAGCCATCCTCACTGCCACCCACCAGCCCATCCATCAAACCCTTCGTGAAATTCCAGCCTCCCTTCATTGGCTTTTGTTTTTTTCTTTCTTTAATCTTTTTTTCTTTCAAATACAGACATTTTTACATTTTCATTGTAAAAAAAATAACATCACTAATAAATGGGTAATATAGAAAGTAAAAATACATTTTATTTTAAATTTCTTCATTGAATTATGAATTATATGATTTGAAAGAACATGAATGCATATATATGAATATATGTGTATGTATATATATAAATTATAAAGCAGAAATACAACATCACCAATTCCATGGATGCTTCCTGTGTCCCCCTTTTTGCATCATCCATCTAATAAACCCCACTGAGATACTCCAAATTTTGTTTATTTTATCATTCTCCTAATTAATTTTAATAAGTTGTAAATTTGAAGGGGTTGTAGATAGGCAAACATATCATCTATCTATAATAACATTGTTTCCTTCCAATTCTATACCTTTCTTTTCCTTTGGTGTCTGCTTTTGCTAGGACATCCAATTCACTGTCAACTAGAAGCAGGAATAGCAGACATCCTTGACTTCTTCCTGAATTTAAAGGAAATGCTTCTAATGTTTTCCCACTAATAATAAGGATTACTATAGGTTTTTGGCAGATGCTCTTTAACAGATTAAGGAAGTTTCTTTTTATCTCTAGTTTATTGTTAAATTTTATGAGGGCTTCCCTGGTGGCGCAGTGGTTAAGAATCCACCTGCCAATGCAGGGGACATGGGTTCGAGCCCTGGTCCAGGAAGATCCCACATGCCGTGGAGCAAATAAGCCTGTGTGCCACAACTACTGAGTCTGCGCTCTAGAGCCTGCGAGCTACAACTACTGAGCCCGCGTAATGCAACTACTGAAGCCCGCGTTCCTAGAGTCCGTGCTCCACAAGAGAAGCCACCGCAATGAGAAGCCCGTGCACCGCAATGAAGAGGAGCCCCCGCTCGCCACAACTAGAGAAAGCCCACGCGCAGCAACGAAGACCCAACGCAGCCAAAAATAAATAAATTTAAAAAAAAGTTTTTATGAAATACTTTTTCTACATCTATTGAAATGATCTTATGGGCTTTCTTTTTCATCTATAAATGCTATAAATTACATTAATATTTTTATGTTAAACTTTCTTTGCATTTCCAGGATAAATTCAATCAGAACATGATATATTATCTTTTCTATATACCGCTGGGTTTGATTTGCTTATATTTTGAACAAGGTATCAGCATCTATGCTCATACATGATATTAAGCTGTAATTTTTCTTTCTCATACTATATTTGTCTAGCTTGGAATTAAGGTTTTACTAACCTCATTGAATAAGTTGAAAATATCTCTTCCTTTTTAAATTTCTAAGAAAAGGTGGTATAAAATTGGAATTGTTTTTTTCAGTGTTTGGTAGAACATTCCTATAAAACCTTCTGGGTTGTAGGAAGATCTTACTGATTCAAATTTTGTTTATGGCTATATGTAAAGTGACCATATGCATTCTGGTTTGCCTGGGCTAATAAATCTTAGGATTTATTCTGCTACTCTTTGTTTAACTTCCTAACTTCTATCCTTGATTTATCAATTTTGAATTCTTTTTTCTTTTCTAATATATGAAAAGGCTAAGGCTTTATATTTCCCTATAAGTGTTAAGTTGCATCCTATAAGTTTTTTTCTTTATTAACGATACCTGTCATAAAATGCACAGATCTTGGGGCTTCCCTGGTGGCGCAGTGGTTGATAATCTGCCTGCTAATGCAGGGGACACGGGTTTGAGCCCTGGTCTGGGAAGATCCCACATGCCGCGGAGCGACTAGGCCCGTGAGCCACAATTACTGAGCCTGCGCGTCTAGAGCCTGTGCTCCGCAACAAGAAAGGCCGCGATAGTGAGAGGCCCGCGCACCGCGATGAAGAGTGGCCCCCGCTCACCGCAACTAGAGAAAGCCCTCGCACAGAAACGAAGACCCAACACAGCCATAAGTAAATAAATAAAATAAAAATACGTTTTTAAAAAAAAAAAAAAAAAAAAAAGCACAGATCTTAAGTATACAGTTTTATGAGTTTGGGCACAGTAAACACGCACGTTACAATCATCCAAATCAAGATATAGGATATTTCCCTCATCTGAGAAAGCTTTCCTTTCTCTTGGGTAGGTACCTACAAGTAGAGAAGCTGAGTCTTAGTGTAGGCATCCCATAAGTTCTACCGTGTGATATTTTCATTATCATTTAGTTCCAGTTCTTAACAAGTTTCCATTAAGATTTTTTTCTTTGACTTTTAAGTTATTTGGAAGTGTGTTTTTAAGTTTCCACATGTGGGACTTTTTGTTGTTGATGATGATGATTTCTAACTTAATTGCATTTTGCATTTATAACACTCATTTTTTGAAGTGTTTTGAGACTTGCTTTATGACTTATGGTGTAAATTTCAGTGCTTAAAAAGAATATGGGAACTTCCCTGATGGTCCAGTGGTTAAGGCTCCATGGTCTCAATGCAGGGGGCCTGAGTTTGACCCCTGATCAGGGTACTAGATCCCACATGCATGCTGCAACTAAGAGCCCACATGGCACAACTAAGAGTTTGCATGCTGTAACTAAGAGCCCACACACTGCAACTAAAGATCCCGCGTGCCACAATGAAGATCCCGTGTGCCACAACTAAGACCCAGTGCAAATAAATAAATAACTATTAAAAAAAAAAGAATATGTATTTTTCAATTCACACATACACAAATATATACATTTATTTAACAAGTTTGATATATATACACACACATACACATATATAAATAGATATACAAATATATAGATACTTACATACAGATATAGGTCTCAAGCTTGTTAATGGCATTGTTGAAATCTTCCAAATCCTTTCTGATTTTTGTCTGTCTTGTCTATCAATTACTAAAAAAGATGTTATCGATATTAAAATCTCCTACCCCGATTGATAAATGGTGGATTTATCAATTTCTCCTTATAGTTTTGTCAAATTTGGCTTTATATATTTTGAACCTTTGTTATTGGGGATGTACAGGTTTAGAATTATTATATATAATTCTAGTAAACAATATTATTGTAGCAAATTTTCAAGTCATCCTATAGTGGCTATCTCTTACAATGCTTTTTGCCTTAGCACCTATTTTATCTCATGTTACTATTGGCGTCAGCTTCCTTTCAGTTAGTATTTATTTAGTATATTTTTTCCATCATTTAATTTTCAGCCTCTCTATATATTATTTCTTTTCTATCAATGCTTTTAATGAGGCCTAGATTAGAAGTCAGAAGACCTCTGTTCTAGTCTCATCGTTCAGTTGGGTGTAAGAATACTTGCATTGGGCTTCCCTGGTGGCACAGTGGTTGAGAATCCGCCTGCCAATGCAGGGGACACGGGTTCAATCCCTGGTCCGGGAAGATCCCACATGCCGCGGAGCAACTAAGCTCGTGTGCCACAACTACTGAGCCTGTGCTCTAGAGCCCGTGAACCACAACTACTGAGCCCTTGTGCCGCAACTACTGAAGCCTGCGCGCCTAGAGCCCATGCTCCACAATGAGAGAAGCCACTGCAATGAGAAGCCCGCGCACCGCAACGAAGAGTAGCCCCCGCTCGCCTCAACTAGAGAAAGTCCGCGCGCAGCAACGAAGACCCAACACAGCCAAAAATAAATAAATAAATAAAATAAATTAAAAAAAAAAAAGAATACTTGCATTGCACACTCCCCTTCACCGGTGTTGTGAGATTCAAATGAGATAAGATATGTGAAATCACTTTGCAAACTTTAAAGTATTCTGCAAATTATTGTCCTAGCCACCTAACAATGAGCATCCTCAAAAGCTTGCTTAAAGCCATAGTGGTTAAGAGCTTAGTTGGTTAACAGAGTCATGCTTTTGCATTTGCAAATACTATTTCATAGGGCAGTTGCAAGATTAAATGTATTGGGGGGGGTGGTGGTGGGATGAATTGGGAGATTGGGATTGACATATATACACTAATATGTATAAAATAGATAACTAATAAGAACCTACTGTATAAAAAAATAAAATAAAATTCAAAAAAAGATTAAATGTATTAAAAGTACTAAATTATGTGGGGCATAGTGAGTGTTCAATAAATAGTAACTCAATATTTTTATGATTATGATTATTATGTTGCTTTTGCTTTTACCTGAATTCTAGCTCCTCAGCTTACCAGTGTATGACCATACGCAAATTCCTTAACCTCTCTAAGCCTCAGCTTCCTCATCTTTGAAGCTAGGATAATAATAACTACTTCATAGTGTTGTTCTGACAATGATGTAAAATGATGATGAAAAGAGCTTGGCACTGTGCCTGGTTACCGTGATCTTGAGGATCTCTTCTGCTATTTAGAGTTCTTTTTTTTTTTTTTAATTAATTAATTAATTTATTTATTTGTGGCTGTGTTGGGTCTTCGTTGCTGGGCGTGTGGGCTTTCTCTAGTTGCAGTGAGCAGGGGCTACTCTTCATTGCAGTGCGTGGGCTTCTCATTGCAGTGGCTTCTCTTGTTGTGGAGCACGGGCTCTAGGCGCACGGGCTTCAGTAGTTGTGGCATGTGGGCTCAGTAGTTGTGGCTCGAGGGCTCTATAGAGTGCAGGCTCAGTAGTTGCGGCACACGGGCTTAGTTGCTCCGCGGCATGTGGGATCTTCCCAGAACAGGGCTCAAACCTGTGTTTTTAAAGCATTCTGTCTAAAGCTAAATTCTCCATCCTTTATCCCCACCAAATCATCTCAGCTTCTTGAGCACCAAAGTGATGGGCTTATGTCAAACCCTATCCTTCAGGAGCTCACCACCTAATAGAAGACTGACCCTAAAACATGTGCTAGAAATGCCATTGTGGAAATCCATACAGAGTGCTTCAGGAGACTCTACAGAAGAGATGAGCCCTGTGGGGACAAGGGTGGCCAAGTCGGGGAAAGCTTCCCAGACCAGGAGAAGCCCATTTCCCCATTTCCACCAAACATACCAGAACCATTGTCTATCATTCTGCCAACATATAACAAACTGGGTTTCATAAAATTAAACAGCTCTTTTCACTTCATAACTTCCAAGCAGTGACTCAGGCATCCAGGCTCTTACTTCTTTTGGTGACACAGGGTTCATGTTCTGGAAGTCCTTTATTAGCTTCTTCTGCATCCTACTCTAAGTGAGAGAGTGTGAGGGCTGTGCTAGGCGTGCTATGTGCCTGAAGAGGCATCATCATCGCTGCCCACATTAATTGGTCAGACCCAGTGGCTGGCCGCAGCCTAACTGCATGGGAAGCTGGGAGTTGTAGTTTCCCTGTGTACCCAGGAAGAGGAAAAGGGATTGGTGGGCTTCTAACCGGTCTTAGCCATAGCTGCCTCAGAGACATCTTTGACAGCACCCTCTCCTGGCTTGCTCCCTTTGCTGCTCTTGTGAAAGCCTGGGCCACAGAGCAGAGGGCCATCACCTCAGTAATCCCAGGTGTTCAGTCCCAGCTTGATAAGACCCACAACTTTTTTTCTGCCATCTTGTTCACTTTAGTAATCCTTCCAGCTGAGAAAAAGTTATTTTGGCACCCGGACCAGTGTTTGGCACATAGTAGGTATACAAGAAGTATTTTTTAAATGTGTGAATTCTCTCAGCTCTAGGAATTGCTTAGAGGTTACTTAAAAGTGTAAATTAAACTGAGCACTTGGGTGGGCTAAGAGAGAGAGAGAGAGAAAGGGAGAGAGAGAGGGAGTGAGGGGGACAGGGGAGGGGAAGGAGGAGGGAGCTTCTGAATGCTTCATAATCAGGGCTGGGAGGACCTCTTTTTTTTTTTTTTTTTTTTTTTTTTAAGAGCTTGTTTATTGGTCACAGCTGAACTGCTCCTGAAGGCAAATGAAAACAACTCAGTGCTAGAGGCTTTCCAGCGTGGCTGCTTCCTTCCGTAGAATCAGAAAGGAAAAGTGACAAGGCTGAGCAGAGGCCCCAAGGGACTCGAGCTGGAAGGGAAGCTTTCACTGTGCCCTGTTGGCACTTAGGGAGCCCGCAGAGCGTGGCCGAGCACAGACTCTGATGGGTTCACAGTCTAGTTTGGCCACCTCTATCCGTGGGACCCTGGACAAGTTACTTAATCTTTTTGTGCCAGTTTCCTCATCTGTACTATGAAGATAATAATACCTACCTCCCCTGGTTTTTAGATTAAGCAGGTTAATGTAATAAAAAGCATAGACCAGTGACTGGCCCAATGTAACTGCTATGTAATTGTGGATGTTGTCATCATTAGGGACAGAAAAGAAGTGGTCGTAAGAAATCCTAAAATGATAGACTGGAAGAGCCCTTAGTGGGGACTGTGTCTAATCCCCAGCACCATGGGCTATTCTTGGTGTCCAGTTGGATTCTTGTGCTGCCTCTGGTTTTCAGCTCACATGATGGCTCTAAGCTATTTGGTAAAGTAGGTGAAATTTATTTTAATGGCTTCCTAAATCCAGGCTGCCCCAGCCCAATCCCTGCCCCGCCTTGCCTGTTTTGCCCCCAGTCTGCCTTTTCTACCCCAGAACACTCACACTGTTCCCCACCACCCAGATCTTCCTTCAGGCACCCCCTCACCACCCCACCTTAGTTCTGCTGGATCTCTGTCCCAGGATCGCATTCTGCACATCAGTGCCAACTAGTTAATCTGATAAAAGGATTGCTCTGAAAGTACTAATTGGGGATGGTGCAAAGGTTGCTGCTTCATACAAAGGTGCATTATGACTGGGGCCCTTCTCGAGAAAATGCCCCACCCTTTGTGTCCTGGTTGGTGGGAGGGAGAGATGGAACAGCTTTCCAGCTGGGAAGTTGGAGAGATTTAAGGCCATCAACCTTCCCTGAAAGAAGACAGATCATCTCTGAGCTTCCATCCTGTTGGCTGGGGAGGGGATAGATGAAGATACTGGCAGACACTTGGCAGGGGAACATGGCAGGGACCTTTAATCAAGATTTCTAGACACAGAGCTACGTGCTGGAGGGGGTGGGGCAGGATATAAAAATGGGTTAGACTTGTCCCTGCCTTCCAGGAGTTAGGCAAATGCAAGTACCCATTTAATAAGCACACAAAGGAAACTATGTCACATGCTAACACAGATACAAATCAGAGTATAGACAAGGATGAGAGATAACATTCAAACTGTAGGTTCCTGATGATTCCATGAAAAGGCTGATGGTAGCCTTAGAACTGAGTCATGAAGAGGATTTTTTTTAAGTATATTTAATTTTTTACCAGTACTAGAAAATCTACAAATACTAGAGCACAGAAAGAAAAGAAAATCATCCACGATCTCACTATTCAAGGCGACCTCTGTTATCTCCAGATAATGGGGTTATAGGTGATTTTTGTTTGCTCTACATTTCTGTATTTTTAAGTTTTCTATCATGAGTTTTACAATTTAAAAATATACATTCATAAAAACAAAAAAATTAAAACGCAAAGACAACTCAGGCTAACCTTTCAGTGTGTTATCCTCTTAGTTATTTGCAATATACAATTTTTTCATTCCATTCATACAATGATGCATACCTGCTCTTTTCAACTTCTCAGCATTTGCCCTGCTGTTATAAATGCTTCGTAAATATAACTGAGTGATTGTGGATGTAATTCATATGGTCATTTCCTTCCATTGGGCTGTAAGCTTGTTTACAAAAATTTGCTGTTCTAAATAGTCCTTGTACATTCCTATGCATAAGTCCTTTTTTTAAATCAATAAACTTTATTTTTTAGGTTGACAGCAAAGCTGAACAGAAAGTGCACAGAGTTCTCGTATAGCCCCTGTCCTCACACATGTACAACCTCCTCCACTACCGACCCCACTCTTGACATTCCCCCCAGAGGGTACATTTGTCATCATCAATGAACCTACAGTGTCACATCATATTCACCCAAAGTCCAGTTTACATTAGGGTTCACTCTTGGTGTTGTACATTCTGTGGGTTTTGACATGTGTCCACCTCTGTAATATCATACAGAGTAGTTTCACTGCCCTGAAAGTTCTCCGTGCTCTGCCTGTTCATCCCTTCCTCCCTGCTGAACCCTGGCGACCACTGATCTTTTTACTGTCCCCATAGTTTTGCATTTTCCAAAATGTCTTATAGGTGGAATTACACAGTATGTAGCCTTTTCAGATTGGCTTCTTTCACTTAGTAATATGCATCTAAGATTCCTCTATGTCTTTCCATGACTTGATAATTCCTTTTTTTTTTTTTTTTTTGCACTGAATAATATTCCGTTGTCTGCATGTACCACAGTTTATTTATCTGTCCACCTACTGAAGGACATCTTGGTTGGTTTTAGGTTTGGGCAATTATGAATAAAGCTGCTGTACACATCCATGTGCAGACTTTTTTTTTTTTTTGAATGTTAAGTCTCCTGGATTCAAAGAGCTGCCCTAATTTTCTTTTTTTTTAAATTTTATTTAAATAATTTATTTATTTATGGCTGTGCTGGGTCTTCGTTTCTGTGTGAGGGCTTTCTCTAGTTGTGGCGAGCGGGGGCCACTCTTCATCGCGGTGCGCGGGCCTCTCACTATCGCGGCCTCTCTTGTTGCAGAGCACAGGCTCCAGACGCGCAGGCTCAGTAATTGTGGCTCATGGGCCTAGTTGCTCCGCGGCATGTGGGATCTTCCCAGACCAGGGCTTGAACCCGTGTCCCCTGCATTGGCAGGCAGATTCTCAACCACTACGCCACCAGGGAAGCCCAATGTGCAGACTTTTATGTGGACATAAGTTTTCAGTTCATTTAGGTAAATACCAAGGAGCACAATTGCTAGATCATATGGTAAGAGTATGTTTAGTTTTGTAAGAAACCACCAAACTGTCCTCAATGTAGCTGTACCATTTTGCATTTCCAACAACAGTGAATGAGAGTTCCTGTTGCTTCACATCCTCACCAGCATTTGGTGTTGCCAGTGTTCTGGATATCCAATATGTATATAGTGGTGTGAAATAATAGAAAAAATGTACATTGGTTTCTGCCCTGGGTTCCTGGCACAGAGGAAACCCTTGTAATTTCCTAAGTGATAAGAACACTAGGAGCATCTTTTGTTCTAATATTTGGTCTTTGACCCCAGTTCCTGATGCAGGGCTCCTAAATCCCTTGGAATTTCCTGGGTGATAGGAGAGTCTTTTGTTCTAATAAGGCAACTCTGGGTGGGCTCCTGGATGGCCTCAGGATATGGGTTGGCCACCAGAAAGATCACGCCATGATTAGAAGCTTGGAATTGTCAGCCCCGTTCCCCCATTCTCTAGAGAGGAGAGAGTGGCTGGAAATCAGTTAATAATTGATCATGCCTACATGAGGAAACCTCCATTAAAAATCTCAGTAGCATGGGGTGGGGAGTTTCCAGGAGGGTGAACATGTTCACATACCAGGAAGGTGATGAACACCACCTCCACTTGGGACCCTCCCAGACCTTACCCTATGTATCTCTTCATCTGGCTGTTCATTTGTTATCCTTTATCATATCCTTTAATAAACTGGTAAACTTAAGTAAATGTTTCCCTGGGTTCTGTGAGCTGCTCTAATGAATGAATTGAATCCAAGGAGGGAGGAGGTCATGGGAACCTCTGATTTGTAGCCACGTTGGACAGAAGTTGTGGGTAACCTGGAGACCTACTACTTGCAACTGGCATTTAAGTGTGGGGCAGTCTCGTGAGACTGAGCCCTTAATCTGTGGGATCTGACGCTACCTCCAGGTAGATGCTGTCAGAGTTGAGTTGAATTGTAGGACACCCAGCTGGTGTCAGAGAATTGCTTGGGTTAGGGGAAAAAACACACACATCTCGTGTCAGAAGTGTTGTGGTGTGGTAATAGTGTGAGAGTAAAGGAGAAAGACATATAGGAGGAGGACTGTGAGGTTTTTCGTATACAAGTGGTATCTCATTTTTGTTTTAATTTGCATTCCCTAAGGACATATGATGTTGAGCATCTTTTCATATATTTATATGCCGTCTGTATGTCTTCTCATGGTAAGGTATCAGGACTTTTGCCCACTTTTTAATCAAATTGTTAACTTTCACATTGTTGAGTTTTAAGAGTTCTTTGTATACTTTGGATAACAGTCCTTTATCAGATGTATCTTTTGCAAATATTTTACCTCAGTCTCTAGATTGTCTTCTCATTCTCTTCATATTGTCTTTCACGGAGCAGAAGTTTTAATTTTAAAGAAGTCTAGCTTATCAATCATTTCTTTCATGGATCGTGCTTTTGGTGTTGTATCTGCAAAGCCATCACCATACCCAAGATCATTTAGGTTTTCTCCTGTATTCTCTCTCTTTTTTTTTTAATTTTTAAAAATAAATTTATTTATTTATTTTTGGCTGCATTGGGTCTTCATTGCTGCGCATGGGCGTTCTCTAGTTGTGGCGAGCGGGGACTACTCTTCATTGTGGTGCACAGGCTTCTCATTGCCGTGGCTTCTCTTGTTGTGGAGCACAGTCTCTAGGCATGTGGGCTCAGTAGTTGTGGCACGTGGGATCTAGAGCAGAGGCTCAGTAGTTGTGGCACACCGGCTTAGTTGCTCCGCGGCATGTGGGATCTTCTCGGACCAGGTATCAAACCCATGTCCCCTGCATTGGCAGGCAGATTCTTAGGCTCGCGGGCTTCAGTAGTTGCAGCACACGGGCTCAGTAGTTGTGGCTCGTGGGCTCTAGAGCGCAGGCTCAGGCTCAGTAGTTGTGGCGCACAGGCTTAGTTGCTCCGCGGCATGTGGGATCTTCCCGGACCAGGGCTCAAACCCGTGTCACCTGCATTGGCAGGCGGATTCTTAACAACCACGCCACCAGGGAAGTCCCTCTCCTATATTCTCTTCTAGGAGTTTTATAGTTTTGTGTTTTACATTTAGGTCTATGATCCATTTTGAGTTAATTTTTGTGAAGGGTGTAGGTCTATGTCTAGATTGATTGATTTGCATATGGATGTCCATTTGTACCAGCACCATTTATTGAAAAGAATATCTTTGCTCCATTGCACTGCCTTTCCTTTTTTGTCACAAATCAGTTGATTATATTTATGTTGAGTCTATTTCTGGGCTCTCTATTCTGTTCCATTGACCTATTTGTCTATTCTTTTGTGAATACGACAGTGTCTTGAAGTTGGGTAGTGTCAGTCCTCTGACTTTGTTCTTCTCCTTAATATTGAATTGACTATTTGGGGTCTTTTGTCTCTTCATATAAACTTTAGAAGCAGTTTGTCAATATCCACAAAATAAGTTGCTGGGATTTTTATTGGAATTGTGTTGAATCTTTAGATCAAGTTGGGAAGAACGGACATCTTGATAATCTTGAGTATTCCTGTCCATAAACATGGAATATCTCTCTGGCTATTTAGTTCTTCTTTGATATCTTTCATCAGAGTTTTGTAGTTTTCCTCATTTAGATTTGTACTTAGGTATGCATCTAACAAAATAAATAAATATTTTGTTTTTTGGGGGGTGCTAATGTAAATGGTAATTTCAAATTCCATTTGTTCATTGCTAGTTTATGGGAAAGGAGTTGGCTTTGGTATATTAACCTTGTATCTTGCAGCCTTGCTATAATCACTTATTAGTTCCAGAGGTTTTTGTTGTTGTTGTTGATTCGTTCAGATTTTCTATATAGACAATTATGTCATCTGTGAACAAATATAGTTTTATTTCCTCTTTCTCAATCTGTATACCTTTTATTTTATTTTCTTGTTTTGTTTCATTGGCTAGGACTTCCAGTACAATGTTGAAAACAGTGGTGAGAGGGGACATCCTTGCCTTGTTCCTGATCTTAGGGGGAAAACTTCAAGCTTCTCACCATTAAATATGATGTTAGCTGTAGGTTTTTGGTAGATGTTCTTTATCAAGTTCCCCTCTATCCCTAGTTTACTGAGAGATTTTTAAAAATCATGAATGGGTTTTGGATTTTGTCAAGTGCTTTTTCTGCATCTATTGATGTCATTATGTGATTTTTCTTCTTTAGCCTGTTGATGTGATGGATTATATTAATTGATTTTTGAATGTTGAACCAGCCTTGCATACCTGTGATAAATCTCACTTGTTCGTGGTGTATAACTTTTGTATAATTCTGTATTATTGGATTCAATTTGCTAATATTTTGTTGAGGATTTTTGCATCTATCTTCATGAGAGAGTTGGGCTGTGGTTTTCTTTTCTTATAATGTTTTTGTCTGGTTTTGGTATTAGGGTAATACTGGCCTCATAGAATAATTTAGGACATACTCCTTCTGTATCTATCTTCTGAAAGAGATTATAGAGAATTTAATTTCTTCTTTAAATGGTAGAAAGAAGAAATTAACACCCATCTGGGCTTGGTGTGTTCTGTTTTGGAAGGTTATTAATTATTGATTTGTTTTCTTTAATATACATAGGCCTATTTAGATTGTCCTTTAGTAATTTTTTTAAGGATATATTTCTAAAGGTAGGATTCCTGGTCATTGGTTTGATGTGTGTGTGTGTGTGTGTGTGTGTGTGTGTGTGTGTGTGTGTGAGATTCTGAAAGTAGTACATGCTCATTGTTAAATAAATAAACTGGATAGAAATATGCCAAATAAAGAAGTAAAAGTTTCCCAACAACCCCCTTCACCAGACAGACTCCACAGAAGTGATCACTATTAATTGTTTACTGTGGATTTTTCCAAACATTTTCTATGCCCGGTTTGAATATTTTGAAAGGCCTTGATACCTAGTGATAAATTGCTTTCTAAAAGACCTGTAATAAGGCGTGATCATTTCTAACAGGAGTGAGGTTTAATTTTTTTTTTCATTTTTTTTAAGTATAGAAATAGAGCATGTTACTATAGACAATAAAGAACATTTTTAAAGGAAAAAATTTAGATCACCCATAATTACACTATATAGGATGACCAACAGTAATGTTTTAATTTTATTTATTTTTGGCTGCGTTTTGGGTCTTTGTTGCTGCGCGCGGGCTTTCTCTAGTTGCGGCGAGCAGGGGCTACTCTTCCTTTCGGTGCGCAGGCTTCTCATTGCGTTGGCTTCTCTTGTTGCAGAGCATGGGCTCTAGGCGCAAGGACTTCAGTAGTTGTGGCGCACGGGCTTAGTTGCTCTGCTCCACAGCATGTGGGATCTTCCCGGACCAGGGATTGAACCCGAGTCCCCTGCGTCGGCAGGCGGATTCTTAACCACTGTGCCACCTGGGAAGTCCCAATAGTAATGTTTTAGAATGTACCTCTCCGGGCATAAAACAGGAGCACAAATCACAGATGTCATGTGACAAGCACAATGCACCAGATCAAGAGATAGAACATGTCAGTTCCCCCCACCAATCGTGCATTGATACTTTAGTATAGTCAGAATCATATTCTCTAGCCAAGTTTGTTTATTCGTTTTTGTTTTTTAACCATCTTAACATTCTTTCTTTACTCAATTTTTTTCTGACTTAATATAGTGAATATTTTTCCATATCTTTAAAAATTCTGCATAATCTTGGGATGATTATCCAAGTATATGTAAATATTTATATCCTTCTCTGGCTTTCTTAGACCAAATTCCTAGAAGAATATGAGTGTTTTAAAAACATCTGGGGGAATTCCCTGGCAGTCTGGTGGTTAAGACTCGGAGCTTTCATTGCCGAGGGCCTGGGGTTCGATCCCTGGTCGGGGAAGTAAGATCCCACAAGCCACACGGTGCAATCAAAAAAAAAAAAAAAAAAGTTTGGTGCTTATTGTCCAACTGTCTTCCAGAAACATATCAAGTTTACACTCTAAAGGTAATATTTTAACGGGGAGGGAGTGTGAGAGGGAAGGAGGGAGGGGGAAAGCTAGGGGATGCCCAGCACATGGCCATTATTCATGGTGACTTTGCTGAGACGTGGCCAGCTTGATGGCTGGTGGCTCCGTCCAGCAGGTTGGTGCCCGCAGCTTTATGGGTCCGTGGCCTGAACATTCATTTATTCATTCAACAAATATGATTGAGCGCCTTCTCTTGCTCTGCATTGTTCTAGGTGCTGAACATACTGCATGGAGAAGGCAAACTTCCTGCCCTTGGAGAGCTTACATTCTGATGGGGCAGTCAGACCATAAGCATCTAAACAAATGAATATGTAATATGTCTGACAGTGAAAGAATTAAGAAAAAGAAAGCAGAGTCTGGGCGTGGAGAGTGCCTGCTTGGGCATGTTGGTGCCATTTGAATTGGGCTGGTCAGGGAGGGCAGTAATATTAAAGTTGAGACCTGAGTGAGGAGCTACAGGAAAATCTAGAGCTGTTCTGAGTCTCAGTCCTGACTGGACATAAGAATCACCTGGGAGAGGTTTAAAAAAAGAATCCCAGTCCACACTCCAGGCCATTTGAACATGAATCTCTGGAGATGGAACCCAGGCACCAGTATTTTTAAGTGCCTTGGGTGATTCCAGTGTGCAGCCAGGGTAGAGAACCAGTGGTTTAGGGAAGCTCTGTCCAATAGAAATGCATTTCAAACCACATATATAATTTTAAAAATTCTAGTAGCTTCATTTAAGAAATAAAAAGAAACAGGTGACATTAATTTTAATAACATTTTAATTTAATACATCGAAAATATTATTTCATCATGTAACCAATATAAAACATTATTAGTGTAATATTTTACATCTTTTGTACTAAGTCTTTGAGATCCAGTGTGTATTTTACATTCAGAAGCACATCTCAGTTTAGACCAACCACATTGCAAGTGCTCAATAGAAACTTGTGGCCACTGTATCAGCCAGCACAGAGGAAGAGCTTTCTGAGCAAAAGACCCGAAAAATTCTTGAGTCTGAGGTGCAACTAGGAGGCAGGTGTGACTGGAGGGGAGTAAAGGATGGGGGGAGTGGTAATAGATGAGGTCCAAGAGATAGTCAGGGCCTAGCATTTTGGATTTTATTCTAAATGTGATGGAAAGCCATTGGTGACTTTTAAGGCCAGAAATGGTTTGCTTTAATTTACTTTTTTAAAAGACAGTTTGGCTGCTGCATTGGAAACAGTCTGCATGGTGGCCAGAGCGCAGCAGAAAGGTCTAGATATAGGCTATTACTTTAGCATGGGTGACAGATACAGGCAGCTTGGATTTGAGATGTCATGGAGCAGGTACTGAAAAGTTTTAGGATTCCCAGCAGATATTCCAAGGCAAAGCCCTTTGGAGTTGCTGATGGACTAGATGTGATACGTGAGAAAGAGAAAAGTCAAAGATGACTCCAAGAGTTTTGTCCTGAGCAAATGATGTGGGGCTGGGTTTGGGGTAGGGAGTGGAAATAAGTTTGGGAGGAAAATAAGAGTTGAATTTAACCAACAGCCAGTAAGAAGCCAGGGCCTAATACATCACCAAAGACATAAATCCTGCCAACTTGAATGAGCTTGGAAGCAAATTCTTCCCCAGTGGAGTCTCCACATGAGAATGCAGCCCAGCCAAAACCTTGGCTGCAGTCTTGTGAAACCCTGCTCAGAAAGCCCAGCTAAACTCCTGACTCATTTGAAACTATGAGATAATAAATGTGTATTGTTATAAGCTGAAAACAAAACAAAGAGTTGAATTTAAGCATAGACCAATCAACATTGGGTGGTGTCCTCTAAAATCTAGAACCCAGGGGGTATGAAAAAGTGCAGGAAGTGTTCAAGCAATGGAGATCCCAAAAGGCAAGAATATGTGTTGGGTCAGGGGCCAGGGTATGGAAGAAATAGGAGATAAAACACACTGCAATAGATCATAGAGGGCCTTGAATGCCAAACTAAGGAATTTGAAACTTATTTGATAGGCATGGGGGGAACTATTGGAAATTTTTGAGCAATAACTGATAGGATCAGAGCTTAACTTTACACTGACAATTCTATGTTTAACAACATGAAAAATGCCCATGAGATAATTTTCACTAAAATTTTAGGTATAGGATGATTAGAGCCAAGTTTTTTTTTTTAATCTCATGTCTGAAAAAAAAGGCTCATGTATAAAAAAAAGAAACTGGAAGGAACATTATCAAAATGTTTAATAGAGATGGTTTCAGTGGTTGGTAAGACTATAAATAGATTGGTTTTCTTTCCTTTTCTTTCTACTTCTTTATATTTTCCAATTTTCTTTAATTGAGCATAACTAATTTTATAGTGAGAATAAGTTTAAACTAACAACTTAAACGTGTCCAGGATTGGAGGAGTATTTTGGATGGAGAGAATGGAGGTAGGGATAGGAGAGGATGAACTGGGGCAGGGGCCATGGGAAGAGGAGGGAAGTGGAAAATGTATTTTTTTGCCTTTGAATTGGATACATAAGGAAGCCTTACCACAAACGAGTGTTGTGGTTAAGAGGATGGGCCCTGGGGCCAGGCTGCTGGGGTTTGAATCTGAACTTGGCCACTTACTTGGGCAAATTACTCTCTGTGCTTTTTTACAATCTGTAAATAGGAATAACAATTGTACCTACCACATGAGGTTGTTCTAGGAACTAATTGAGTGAATACGTATTAGCCACTTAGAGAGAGCAGTATTCAGCTCATAGTAGGCACTCAATATATTAGCTATTATTCTTGTTACTCCCAGGGACCTGGCCTCAGTGGAATTGGTGCTGAAGGTGGGTGCAGAATATGTATTGGAGTGGAGTGGGTAGACAAAGGTTATTGAAGCATTATTCCTAATAGTTTAGATCTAATTCTTTTTTACACTTTTTAAAAAACTTTTTAAATTTATTTTTTGGCTGCATTGGGTCTTCGTTACTGCACGCGGGCTTTCTCTAGTTGCAGCGAGCGGGAGCTACTCTTCGTTGCAGTGTTCAGGCTTCTCATTGCGGTGGCTTCTCTTGTTGCAGAGCACAGGCTCTAGGCACGCGGGCTTCAGTAACTGTGGCACACAGGCTTAGATGCTCCGTGGCATGTGGGATCTTCCCAGACCAGGGATCGAACCCGTGTCCCTTGCATTGGCAGGCAGATTCTCAACCACTGCACCACCAGGGAAGTCCCAAGAATATAATTTTTATAAGAATATATTTGTACATTATACAGTTTAAAAAAAATCTTAGTAAAGTTTTTTTGAAAATAGATTGGGCTGTCTCAGAAATTGTAAGTTCCCATCATTGAAGAAGTTCCCACAAGTGCTGCATAGATCGTAGGGGGCGGGTACAGGCCTGTGACTGCAAACTAGTTTTCATCAGAGGATGTACTGGGTTTTTTACATAACTAGACTCATTCCATTAAAGGTGTTGTCCTTTATTCTGAGCCCTCTTAAAGGGTTTGGTGTTCAGGTATTCTTTATTTTATGAAATACGGTATATATAGACTAGGTTTTTTCCCTGATAACCTTACTTGACAACAGTCTTACTTTTTGGTCTCCAAAATTTTGGGGGAAATTTTATTGGTCTCTGAAATGTAAATTTCTGGGAACTAGAGTTGTGGGGAAAGTGAATAATTTGGTTAGGCTCAATGAGGTGCCCCTGACTCCCCTTCTGACCCTAAGATTCTCTCATTTCAGGGCCCAGGCTGGACCCCTCATGTCAGTGAGTCATTCTGCAAATGTGAGCTTTGAGATGGGGGGATTGGGTAAAGACGCGATTGGAGCCACACAGCTCTGCCGCTACAACTGTCATCTAGTTCTTCGAATATACCCTCCTGGCAGAGAGTCAGACTATTTTAGGGACAGCTGCCCTGTGGCCCCTGAGCAAAGAACAGCCGCACACAGCCTCGCATTTGAGCTGGCAAGTGGAAGAGGAAGGCTCCTGGCGGGGAGGCTCTGTGCTGTGCTGTGGTGCCAGGAGGTGTTGTCCAGGTCAGTCCAGTAGGATCTCCACCCCAAGGAGCTGATAGTCTGATACCTTTCACGTGCAAAAGACAGCTTTGTTTTCACAACTTCTCAGAGCCTCCATTTCCTCATATATAAAATCAGAATAAGAGTAATAATAATACAATCTAACAGCTTCAGTGATGTATCTCTCCCTACTTCCCTCACCTCCATCCAGAGCTGGAAAGCAGAATCAGACCCTGAGAGATAGACATGGGGTCAAAAGAGAATGGATGGAGCACAGGAGTGCAGAGTTACCTTAAAGAGACAGAATGGCTTCCAGACCAACAAGGCCTAATTGTCAGTGGACCAGAAAACTAACATATCCATCTACTTTCTAAGAAAGGTCCGTTAGCCCTGGATACATTTTTTTTTTTTTTTTTGGTCATGCTGCGCAGCTTGTGGGATCTTAGTTCCCTGACTGGGGATCGAACCCGGGGCAGCACTGAAAGCACAGAGTCCTAACCACTGGACTGCCGGGGAATTCCCAGTCCTGGATACTTTTTTTTTTTTTTTTAATTTATTTATTTATTTATTTTTGGCTGTGTTGGGTCTTTGTTTCTGTGCGAGGGCTTTCTCTAGTTGTGGCGAGCGGGGGCCACTCTTCATCGCGGTGCGCGGGCCTCTCACTGTCGCGGCCTCTCATTGCGGAGCACAGGCTCCAGACGCGCAGGCTCAGTAGTTGTGGCTCACGGGCCTAGTTGCTCCGCGGCATGTGGGATCTTCCCTGATGAGGGCTCGAACCCGTGTCCCCTGCATTGGCAGGCAGATTCTCAACCACTGTGCCACCAGGGAAGCCCCTGGATACTTTTTAAAAGAGGAAAGAGGTCACTGAGTGGAGAGGGGGCCTGACCTAGCGATTATTCCCTATTGTGGAAAGAGTCACCACTCGGGCTGTGCCCCCAACACTGGAACCCTGTGGCCCCTCCCTTAGTTCAACCCCATACCCGCCTAGCCCCCTTCTGATTCCCCTCTGGTCCCCCCTGGGGAAGGGCCTACCGGGAGAGAATGTGCTGACCAGAGGCCCCTGGGTGCCTCTGTCCTGCCCACTCAGCAGCTGTGTCTCGCACTGTCGGTTAATACTTGGCTGTGTGGGGTGCGCAACTGTCTTAGGGTGCTGGTTACCTGGAGTCCCCCCGGGAGTGGGGGCCCCTCTGAACATGTTGGCAGGTCCGATTTTAGAGGCTGAGGAGGTAGGTCCGGCATGAGGTGCCTTCGCTAAGGTCACGCTGCCCGGGTGGCCCTGAAGCCACCTCCCCAGGCAATGCCCTGTCCCTTCCCCCGCTCTAGTTTCTCCAGTTCAGCTCCCAGTGTTCCTGTGAAGATGAAATCAAGACTTCCCTGGCGGTCCAGTGGTTAAGACTCTGCGCTTCCACTGCAGGGGGTACGGGTTGGATCCCTGGTGGAGGAACTAAGATCCCCCAAGCCAAGCTGCACGGCCGGAAAAAAAAAAAAAAGGGTGAAATCAGTTAGTGGAGGAGAGAGCACTTTCTAACATGGTTAAGCATTGTACACACGTAAATGACGATCATTTTTTTTAATTTTTTTTTTTTTAAATTTATTTTATTTATGGCTGTGTTGGGTCTTCGTTTCTGTGCGGGGGCTTTCTCCAGTTGCGGCAAGCGGGGGCCACTCTTCATCGCGGTGCGCGGGCCTCTCGCTATCGCGGCCTCTCTTGTTGCGGAGCACAGGCTCCAGATGCGCAGGCTCAGCAATTGTGGCTCACGGGCCTAGTCGCTCTGCGGCACGTGGGATCTTCCCAGACCAGGGCTCGAACCCGTGTCCCCTGCATTGGCAGGCGGATTCTCAACCACTGCGCCACCAGGGAAGCCCATGACGATCATTTTTAAATGGGATCATGTGTGTGTAAACTCTGAAAAAGTATAATGTGCCCTATGAATTACCGTCATTCTGCTGGAAGCCCAGAACCGTGGGGAATTGACAGTTAAGCTCAAGAGAAATAGCAGATTGGCCCCCACCCCCCTGCCCCCTTTTCAGGGTTAACTTGATGACAGGGCCCGGGTTTACGCAGAGGAAGAGCCAAGGTGGGAACTGAACCGTGCTGTGGTTCAGCAGGTGGCTGCCTCCCTGTGACCCCGGCCGGCCGAGTTGGGCTGTTGTTGAGGGTAACGAGGGCGCTTGGGACCCTCCATCAGGAGCCGGCTGCAGACAACTGTCGAGCTTCCAGTTCAGCTCAAGGGCAGTGCGCCCCATCACGTGGCTCACCAGACCCTGAGCTCGGGCTGTTGTTTTTCCGGACCAAAGTGGGCCCCAGCCACCCCCAGCTGCTCGCGTTAGAGGAGAAGGGACGAGGGTTAGCGCCTGCTCAGCCAGCTCTTACGGATGATGGACGCCCCTGCCAAGGCGCCCACCTGAGCTGGATGCAGGCACAGCTGGAGTAGCTCAGGTGTTCCTTTTCGAGGTGGCGCGTTCTAAGCGACTTGGATGTGCATTTATATTTAGAAATCACTTGGGGGGGGGGTGGTTAGAGGCAGGGTGGCGGTGGGGAAAGATAATATCAGATTAGCTGTTCTAAGGGTTTTACATGTGTTAGCTCATTTAATTCGCACCTCCCAAAATCCCCGTGGTAGATTTCATTTACAGTAGAAGAAACTGAGGCACAGAAGGCTTAATTCACCTGTCCAAGATTGTACAGCTATTAGAATGTGACTGAATTGGGATTTAAACCAGGGAGGAAGTCTGGCTGCAGAGTCTAGAGCTCTTTTTATTATTATTGTCATTTTTCGGATGCACACCTAAGGCAGAGAGAGACTTGTCAAGGCCACACAGCTGGTACGTGGCAGACATGGGGTCAGTCCACCTCCAGGGGTCACACTGATAACTACCACTCTATTCTACATCCATGGTTGATATTATGGTATTCAACCATAATATATAATATAGTATAATATTCTATTATAGTATAATATTTTATTGTAAGGTTATAATTTATTTAATGAATCCTCTATTGTTGGACATTTAGGTTGTTTCCATTTTTTAGTATTTTAAATAAATGCCAAGACTTTTTTTTTTGAAGAGAGAGAAATGGTAGGAATGTTGTTTGTTTTACCAGTTTATTTGTTTGTTTTAAAGGATTTAGAGCAGATGGGCTGAGCTCTCCGAGGCTGGAAGTGTTGGAGGCTTCGAGCTGACTGCTTGAATGGAGAATGAAATTCTGATTAGGAATGGTGCCAATGTGGAGAGAAGGAAAGAACAGATTCTATGCTTGAGCCCAGAGATTTGGCATTGCCTGCTGAGATAGAAAATTTGGAATGCATTTCAGAAATATCTGTCATTCCCACTTTGGATATTTTCATGTTCTCCAGCATTTTCCAGCCCAACATCTCATTGACGTTGCCCAGACACACGTGGGTGGGGCTGGACAGAGGGTGAGGCCCTTCTCCTCCCCAGATCAGCCAGGTGCAGCCATCCGGAGTCACACCATCTGTCCATCCCATGTCTCTTGCTCCTTCTGCACCTCTCCAACTCAGTCTTCCTTCCAGGATACCCCTTTCAGTGTCTATATCCCAGGTCAAAAATAGACAATGAGAGATTCCCTGGTGGCACAGTGGTTAAGAATCCGCCTGCCAATGCAGGGGGCACGGGTTCGAGCCCTGGTCCAGGAAGAGACCACATGCCGCGGAGCAACTAAGCCCGTGCACCACAACTACTGAGCCTGCACTGTAGAGCCTGCGAGCCACAACTACTGAAGCCCGTGCGCCTAGAGCCTGTGCTCCTAGAGCCTGTGCTCCTTAACAAGAGAAGCCACTGCACACCACAATGAAGAGTAGCCCCCGCTCGCTGCAACTAGAGAAAGCCCGCCCGCAGCAACGAAGACCCAATGCAGCCAAAAAAAAATAGACAAGGAGACCTGAGGACATCACACATGGTAATGATCGTAAATGGCCTTCTTTGTTGAGTCCTCAGCCTGGCACTAAGTGCTTTCCAGGCCCCATCTCTTTTATCCTCACAACAGCTTTATGGGATGGGGATCACTATGAGACCACCATTTTGTAGAGGAGGAAAAGGAAGCTTCAAGAGGTTAAGGACTTGCCCAAGACCATGTAGCCAGGGCCTGGGGGAGCCAGGATTCAGAGCCAAGGCTAATCTAAACTCCACAGCCACCTCGTGTTAACCACCATATCTACCTTGCAGCCTTCATGATGCACTATAAACAGAGAACACTCTAGCTCTGGGTGGGGGCAATCTTCAGAAAATCAGCAAGAACACGTTCAATAACCTGCGTATATGTACTCCAGATGGGCTCACTTGGAGAATGTCAGAACTGCAAAGGATCCTGGGAGTCTGTTTTCCTACCTTATTTTTAAATTGTGGCAAATGAGGTCTAGAGAGATCCACCAACTTGGCCTAAGGGTGAGATGATGGCCCAACCAGATTAGAACCAGAGGCTTCTGATGCCCACCCCATAGCTCCTCAAGAGGCAGGCAGCTCTTAGCTCTACTCTGCAGGGAGGATTGGGAGCAAAAGGATGAGTCAGTAGGCAGGTTGAGGGGAGGTAGGAGTAGTTTGGCACCGCTGGGCAATGCTGGGGTTCAGGGGAGCTATGGAGGCACAAGGGTCCTGTAATTGTCCACTCTTGACTCCAGCACACACTTGAGTTCCAATTCCACTGTCCTGAGAAATACGGGAGGGGGCAGTTGGCAGGAAGACAATGTTGTCTGATGATTAGGAGCCTGGGCTCTGACATTAGACAGACTGGGATTCATATCCAGGCAAGGTGCTTCACCTCTCTGAGCCTCAGTTTCTTTATCCACAAAATGGGGGTAATTACTTATCGTGTGGAGCCACGGTGAGAAAGAAATGAGACAATGCTTGTAAAGAAACTGGCACAAGTTTGTGGAAAGAAGAGAAGAAACTTGGGGTTGTCTGAGTTGGTGGAAAAAAGAGAACATAAAACTGGTAACCAAATATATGATTTCAACAAAAGGCCAAGTATTTCTTAATTTCATCTGATTCATGATTTCTCACAGGCGCTGTCAGGGTGGGTGCTCGTTTCATATTCCCCACATGGAGGCGGGTTGTGCTGGTGGTGGGAAATGGCTCTGTGACCTCTCTTTGGTGAAGAGGAATGGGTTAGAGTTAGTTGGGCTCACGAATAACATGGGATTGCTTTTTACTTCCTGTCTTGAAAGGGGTGGGGGAGATAGAGAGGAAGGAGGATTGTTAATATAAACTTGAAATCCAGATTTTTTTTTCTAAAGTTCATGTCCTCAGCCGTGTGACCTCAAATGAACCTCTCACTGTCTCAATTCTCTCTTTACCACAAGGTCATTGAGATGGCCACATAATAGCCACTTTACATGCAGCATCTTGTTTAATCCTTGAGACAAGCCTGTGAGATAGATATTACCATCCCATTTTAGATAAAGGAGAAAACTGTGGTTCAGGGGAAGTTAAGTTACTTGTCTAAGGCCACACAGCACACGGCCAGCAAGGGATATATCTGTGATTTAAGCCCAGGACTGACACCAAAGCCCATGTACTTTCCACTCTGCCCCAGGGTAGATTCAGATTTTGTTGGGTCTAAAGCTTATGCAATTTTGGGGGGCCCTCTTTAAGAAAAACAATGCAAAATCCCAAATATAAAAGGTACAAAAGTGAATATTCATTTAGATTTTGAAATGAAATCACGACATATTAGAAAAATGTTAAAGATGAAAAATATCACAAATGTCACAAAATCCAGAAAAATAACAGAATATTTGTGTTATCTACTTGATTCTCCTCTATAATACTTTTTTCCTACATCTTTTGGCCACATCCTCTTCGTATCTTCTTATGATAGTTTCCATAGAGAAAATAAAAAAGATAACCCAGTGTTATCTAGCATGGTTGATTGGAGGATTTTTAAATTATCGATGGTTTAGAAAAGTTTATTCCAGCTTCACAAGTGACTGGTGATATCATATAAATATTAGGATAGTTGTCAAATTTGGGGAAAACTCCATCAAAGTTCCTGCCATATGTGAGCCATAAGATTTTAGGGCAAGTTATGTTTTCTGGTGCAGTGATTTATCTAAAATAATCTTTGAATTGGTGACACATCTTACCCTGTTTGCTGTCAGCTAAATGTTATCTTCGTTGATAACCACTGTTTTATCAAAATCAGCAAAAAAATTCTAATCTTTTCCAATCGTTTCCCCTCTCCTACCCCTTGATATGGAATGAAGATGGTTTACATTAATAAAAGACTCATAATTAAACTCCTTTCTCCTAAATCTATGACCTTTTAAAGGGAATTCATTACAAAATACCGGATGTGAAAATATTTGAAGCATTTGGATGATCTGGCCTAGAAAGGGGAAGGCTGGAGGAAGCAAATAAATAACCACCTTCAAGGACATGAACCTTAGTGGGCAACAGAGTCACCAGGGTGTATCTGAGACTTTGATTCTGGGATCTGGGGAGGGGCTCAGGTAGCTGCCCAGTTACCAGTTTCTGCAAATCACTTTGAGCAAGTGTCCTAAAATGGATACAAAGAGTAATAGAGAAATTTGTGAGTGTGAGGACAGCTGACAGCTGCCTTGCTGTGGACTCAGAGTGTGATCCCTGGTTCAGAATTGCTGGGGGAGCTGGTTAGAAATGCAGAATCTCAGGCCCCACCCAAAACTGCTGAATCGTAGTCTGCATTTTCACAAAGTCCCGGGTGGTTCTGTGCAGGTGATTGTCTGAGAAGCCCTGGACCAGAGACTTTAGCAGAAACTTCCAGATGTGCCCCATCCCAACTTGGAAGCTGGTCTTTTTCCCCTCTGTGTCCTTTGCCTTTGGACATGGCCTGTCTTCTAGCACTCATCCATTGTGTTGATTCATTGTATCTCTATTTCCCCTCCCACTGGGCTGTGAACTAAAGGACCAGGTGTATTCCTTTTTGATTTCCAACCCCTCTCGGTGCCTTGCACACAGGAGGTACCATTTATGGAATGCCACCGGGTGCCAAGAGTTTTGCCTCTCTTACCTCCCTTGGCCCTCCCCTCAAGCTTGTAGACTGAAACAAATACCCCCATTTTACACGTGAAGAAACTGAGGCTCCGTCGCCTGCCTAGTGTCATGAGTGGCAGAGCTGGAATCCAAGGGGTATCTGATTGCAAAGCCTTCAGTAGGGGATTAGTAAATGTTTGTCCCATCACTTATTGACTTGATTATTCATTCAAGCATTCATTCGTGTTTTAATTTATTCACTGAAGAGACTCAGGGGAAGATGAGGAAGAAGAGCGTAGAATATATTTCCTCCTGGTGAACTATTTTTAGAACAGGTGCTGGGTGGTGTCAGCCTTCCAGGGGCAGGGAGCTGGGCTGCCCAGGAGGCCCCCAGCGAGTCCAGCCTTGGGAGCGGGGACTTGATACTCCACCACCGCCCCACCCCTTTCAAAATGTCCTCCATGACTCAGCAAAGAAACCATGGGTCTGAAATCAGAGATGAGGGCAAAAAACCCTCAAAAATGCTGTCTTTTTCTGGAGGAATTTCCCTTTCATGTCTCTCATTCCTCTGCTAGGGAATCCAGGAAGCCTTTGGCCTGTGGTCAGCTGTGACCCCCAGTCTGGTTTCCTGGGACTCTGCCCTCCTCCTCCTGCATCCTCCCCAGGCCTGGGGACAAGGTCAATTTTTCTTCTTCATTGGTCTCTGGTTTGAGGCTGCCGGGAGCTTGCCCAGTCCATGTCTCCTTAGCTTGTCCTTAAATCATTAAATCCAGATCCTGGACCTCTCAGTTTCCTCCTCTGTAAAGCGGGGATAACAATAAATTTGAGGATTAAAATAATTAATTTATGTAACACATTTAGAACCATGCCTGACACACAGTATATATACCTGTTTCTGTTGTTCTTGTTATCATTAATTATGAAGCAGATATTCATACCTGGAGGAGACTTGGATGAACTTGTGCTAAACTTCTTCTCTTTCCATTTGTTCCCACCTCACCCCAGAATGTGTGTGAATTCTCAATTATCCATGTTGTAGACAGCTTAAAGGGGCAACTGCAAATGAGGGAATATGTGAATAAATTAGAAAGCTCCCGGTTGCCCTTTGACAATGAAATTCTTGTAAATGGATAGGAGGCATGACTAAATAGATTGTTGGTTTGGGAGTAACCACATTCATCCTGGGAGGGGGTGGCCCTCTGAGAATGTACGATCCTAGGAGAGATAGACCTTCCTTCTAAGAGGTAGTTTACAGATAGACTGAGAAATTCAGCATGAACATATATAGGAAGGAGAGAGTAATTCCTTGCTGGAGCGGGACTTGTGGCTCAGCCCTGGACGTGTTTCATAACCACCTGGGGATAAACATACAGAACCTGGGCCCCAGGCCTAGTGATTCTGGTCTCCCGGTCTGGGAGTGGAGTAGGGGCATCAGAATTCTTCATAAGCTCGGTGGTTCCCTGGTTGCCTAGTGGTCAGGATTCCAGGCTTTCACTGCCATGGCCCGGGTTCAATCCCTGGTTGGGGAACTGAGATCCCGCAAGCCACGTGGCGCGGCTAAAAAAAAAAAGGATTCTTCACCAGCTCACCAGGTGATCAGGAATGAAACCAAGCAGTAAATGGAGAGAACGTAATAATTACAACACATACCATAAACTGGACATTGGAGGTGCATTTCTCTCCCTCAGAACCACCCCTACAAGCAGCTTATATGATCCCCATTTTATAGGTGAGAACACTGAGGCTCAAGGTCACACAGCAGAGCTTGTATTTTAATCTAGATCTGAGTCTACAGGCCTAATAGATAATATTTTTGTTACATTCCACACTGCAGGAGGTCAGCCTGGAAGAAACTTCCCAGAAATTGAAATTAAGATCCTCTGCTCTGAGGTAAACTATAAAATCGATACATAATGGGTCAGAGCAAAAATAGGCAAACTGATCTAAAGAGACACAGAGGCTTCTGGAGCCAAGGAGGGCTCAACCTTAACCCTTGGCCTCTGTTAACGTATCTGAAGAAAGAATGCGTCAGTGGGGCTGGGGGGTGCTTGGGCTGAGAGAGGGGTCCTGGCCCTGCTGACCTCTGGCAGCATCGTGATCTGGCATCAGCTCTTTGCTTCAGCTTTCTCCCTTCTCTCCCCACCTCTCTGGCTGTTGTTTCCTTCTGAGTCTCCTCTTTCTCCACTTACCCCTTGAACGTGGGTGATCTCTGTATTCTGCTCTCCCACATTTCCTAGGTGGCAGTATCCAGTCCGGGGCTGGGTTGCCTGTGCTGAGGACTTCAGAGGTGCATGCATACCCCTGATGTCCAGGCTCAAGGCATCAAGGTCAAGGTCGGAGAGAGGGGAGGGTGTCTGCAGCCAGGGCCAGAGTCCACGCTCCAGCTGGGCCCATGTTGGCTGTGGACCTTAAAAGTTATTTTTTTAGTCTCAGTCTCTTTACCTGTGAAATGGGATAGTAATGCCTACCTTAAATGATTGTTGTGAGAATGAAAATAGACTCGGCATTCCAAGCGCACAGTAAGAACTCTATAAATGACACCTATTTATTATGTCCAGCCGGTGTGGGACTTCACTTGAATGTGGACACTTCAACAGCAACCTGTGAAATAGAGAATCTTTTCCCCTAAATCTGTTCTTCCACTTAGATAGATTCCTAATCCTAGGAAATAGAAACACCTTCCTTCAAATTGCCAAAGCCAGACTCCCAAGAGTCAGCCTGGACTATTCTCCCCACCACCATCCAAATGGCCACCGAGTTCCAGTGATTCTGTCTCCTGCATTTCTTCTATTATCATAAGCTGCCCTTGGAATTTCTCACTAAGTTATTACAAGAACCTCTTAACTGCTCACTTAGTTTACTCTTCCTGAAACTCCAAATGCTTATGTACTCAGGTTCTGGTGCAGATGAAAACCCTTTAATAGCTCACCATTGCCTTTGGGGCACAACTCAGATTCTGCTGCAGCCATAAAGTCCTTCATGATCTGCCCTTCCTTCTGTCGGGCCTCCGTTCTTGCCACCATCCTGTCTTGGGCCCTACCTGCTGGCAGTACTGAACCACACACCAAATATTCCTGGTCCTCACACCTCACTAAGTATCACTAAGTCTTCACTAGGAGAAAAACCACATACACACACGCGCGCGCACACACACACACACACACACACACACACACACACACACACCCTGGAGCAGGTGCCCTTCTCCCGAGGTTTCCGTCTGTTTTTCCAACAGGACTCTGAGCCCCCAGCTCCCCTTGGGCATCTCTGGGTGCCTGGTATGTGGCAGGCTCTCAGTAGGAGGCTCTCCTAATAAAGCGTAACATTGCATGGGGCGGGCCATGCACAGTTCTGTACAATTTACAGCCTCACACCTCTGTGGGGTCCGTTTGCTTCATTCATCCATTCTGCTGTATTTGTTGAACACTTCCCTCAAGCCCCGGTCCAGGCACTGGGGATGTGGCAGGGTTAGGAGGATGGGAATTCTAGAGGTAGGGGAAGTGGCTCCCATTTTATCTAAAAAGGTCAGGAAAGCCTCTCTGAGAAGTTGAACAGTGAGCAGAGGCATGAGAGAAGGGGAAAGGGTGCTGTGTGGGAATCTAGGGGAAGAGTGGTCCAGGCAGATGGAATAGCCAGGACAAAGGGGATCACTAGCCCCATTTGACAGATGAGGAAGGCAAGAGTCGAGGTTAAGTCATCCAAAGTCACAGAGTAAGCGGCCATGCTGGGTTTCAAACCCCAGTTCTGTAACTCTTGACTCACAATGTCGACCATTGCTCTACACGGTCTTTTTATTTATTTATTTGTTTGTTTGTTTATTTATTTATTTATTTGTGCCAGGTCTTAGTTGTGGCATGCAAATTCTTAGTTGCAGCATGCATGTAGGATCTAGTTCCCTGACCAGGGATCGAACCCAGGCCCCCTGCATTGGGAGCGTGGAGTCTTAACCACTGCGCCACCAGGGAAGTCCCTACACGGTCTTTTGTGGGAACAGTGGGCGCCTTGGCTGAGGACAGGCTGCTCTGTTCACCGTGCCACACTCTGGTTGGACTTTGACTTCCCGTGTCAGTGACAGCATGGGCAGATCAGCTGGTATTGAGGTTCACCTGTGACTCTGTTGTTCTGTTTTGTCTCTCCGTTTCTTTCCATGGCCTTTATTGGAGACAATTAGATTGTGTCTACTCCACAGGCAGCCTCAAGAAACACACTTTCTCCTGCAAAGCTGAGGACCCGACCCCGGATTACGATGACTTCGCAAAGGCACACTTCTCCTGGCTGGTCAGTAGTCAGAGTGGCCTCTGTGGACCCTGTATCTCACCCCACAGCTCCCTTCAGACTTCAGCAGAGAAACTGAGGCGAGCGTCTCTGCAGAGGTGATATATGAGCTGGCCTTGAAGGACGTGGAGCATTTCGAGAGCGGTGGGGGTGTGGGGTTTGGGCAGAAAGCAGTGTGTGAGCTGAGCAGGAGATCCGTGTTGGACACTCAGTGGCCCTGGAGTATAGGTCGGAAGGGATGGGGGGATTGGAGGGGAGATAAAGCTGGAGGGAGAATTTAGGGTAGATCATGGCAGCCTTTTTTTTTAATGGCCGACTTTGCATGTCCGTTTCAGATAAGTGGTCTGGATTTTGCCCTGTAGACATAGAGATTTTAAGGTTTAAAGAAGCAAAGGGAGCACGTGTGCATTCCTGAAGTTTTGAAAGAGTGGTTGGGCAATCCTGGGGAACACAGGCTGGAGAGGGTGAATGGAGGTAGAGAGACCATGGGAAGAGAGTATTGCAGCAGTGCTAGACTTAGCTGGGAGCACTGGAGCCTTGAATGGAAGGGCCAGATTCCAGAGACATTTTGGAAGTAGAGGTGACAGGATCTGCTTATAGGTTGATGTGGAAACTCGGAGCCAGAGGAGCTGAGAAAGACTAATGTCCACGTTTTCGTCTTGGGTGACCCAGTGGATCATGGTTAGCCAACACAGAGTGCAAAAAAAAGGAGAGATAGGTTTTGAGCATCTTGTGTTTGAGGTGTCTGTGTGACATCCAGGTGGGGGTGTGGGCTGGGAGTTCGGGATGAAGGTTAGAGCTGGAGAAACATGAAAGCTGAGGCTGAAGGAATAGAGTGAGGTCTCAGAGGTGTACGTGAGAGGAGAAAACCAGGGCCTGGGCTTAAGCCCTGGAAGATGTTTTTGTAGTTCTAGAGGCAGATGGAGGATGGAGGAGCCAGGGGAGCTGTGGATGAGGGTTTTGATTAAGGCATCACTGGGACTGTTTGACACACCTCAGCATCCGATGGTAGGTGATGGAGGGCACATCTCAGGGAGAGCACACGGTTGACCTAGTCTGGGTTATCTGCTCAGAGGCACTCAGACCAGGGGTGCTTCCGGTCAGCCTGGACTTGTTTACATGGCCTTTGTGCCGGCTGCCTTCTTCCTCTGCTTACGCCCAGCCTCCTGCTGTTGAGGGGAAACTCCTGAAAGTGGGTGTCCTGATCTCTCCCCGTTATTCTCCGGGAAGCTCAGCCTAGGGCTTTGCACCCTGTAGGGCACCGGATGTGGGTGCTGAATGACCAAGCAGAATGGATGACAGCGGGGAACTTGGTCTGCTGCTTCTCCTTGAGTACCTTTTTAAGGAGAACATAGCGTTTTGTGGAGTGGGTATAACCTGCTCCCTGAATCTTGAGTTGCTTCAGTCTTGCTCCATCCATTGGTCCATCCATCTGTTCTGGATCAGACTTTTCCAGTGTAAATATCTACTAAAAGTTGAGTACTTTGAATATGGGACTGGGGGGCTCCCAGCACTTTTCACGCATAAGCTTACTTATATTACAACAGGCCTCTGAGGCAGATATTACTACCCTATTTTGCAGACGAGGAATCAGATAATTTCTCCCAGGTCACATAAGAAGTCAGTGGCAGAGGTAGGATTCAGCCCAGGTCTAACTCAAAAGCCCCTACGCTCTCAATCATTCATGCTAAGGCCACCCTACGTAAAAGGTGATCATATAATTTACTAATCCAATCTGGAATGCTTTTTTAAATTTATTTATTTATTTTTGGCTGCATTGGGCCTTCATTGCTGCGCATGGGCTTTCTTCAGTTGCGGCGAGCTGGGGCTACTCCTCTTTGCGGTGCGCGGGCTTCTCACTCCAGTGGCTTCTCTTGTTGCGGAGCACGGGCTCTAAGCGTGCGGGCTTCAGTAGTTGTGGCAGACAGGCTCAGTAGTTGTGGCTCACGGGCTTCGTTGCTCCGCAGCATGTGGGATCTTCTCGGACCAGGGATCGAACCCGTATCCCCTGCATTGGCAGGTGGATTCTTAACCACTGCGCCATCGGGGAAGTCCCTCTGTTTAACATTTGGAGGAACTGCCAAATTGTTTTCCAAAGTGGCCGCACCATTTTACATTCCCATCAGCAGTGTAGGAGGGCTCCAATTTCTCCACATCCTCACCAACACTTGTTATTCCAAACTGGGCACTTTGGAGAGTGAAAGGGTGCACCATTAATAATTATATCAGGACAACCAGTACTAACTGGAACATATTCTACTTAGATACAAAAAGATTAGAAGATTCAATTCCTGATTTCAGGGAACTTTCTGGCCACAGGATGAGTCAAAGCCCCAAAACCCACATACTTGAGTCAATTGAAGAATCAAGCAAAGGTAAATTATTAAGAAGGAAAGCAAAAAAAAAAAAAAAAAGAAAAAGAAAAAAGGAAAGCAAAGTACATTTTGTTTCCCCCAGGCGACTGTATTTTCTTTAAGAGAAAAGAACTGTCTTATTTGTCCTTGTATTCATGGCCCCAGGAGGATCTTGGCATTTGATAGCGTGTCAGTGAAGATCTGTGGAATAAATGAATGAATGAGAGAATAAAGGATACAAACACTCTTGGAGGGAATGTTAAAAAAAAAAAGAAAAGAAAAAGTCACCTGGCTTGGATTTGTGAGTTTGGGGGAAATATGGATCTTTTCTAAAAATGTATTTTTTTGCTCAGTGTTTTAACAACACTAATGACAATTTAAAAAGGAAAAAGTAAATAACCTACAATTAGAGGGATCTTAAACTGGGTTTTGCAGGTGTGAATGACTGAACAGAGGTGGAGGAAAGGCCTTCCAAGCAGGGGAGTTGCCTGAGCAGGGAGTCTAGAACCACAGCCATGTCTTTATCCTACGGGAGGTTAACAAATTTGGGGAATAAAAAGATGTGGTACCCACCCCCAGGAGTTTCCAGTCTTTTGGGGAAAAAATGAAAACAGTTTGTAACAACCTTTAACTGGTTGTGTGCCCTTGGGCAAGTCAGTTCCCCTCTCTGGGCATCAAAAATCCTTTTGTCTCAAAATTTCCCTGAATCTTTCAATCTTACAACCCTGCAAGTTTCCTGAAATTGGTGGGCCAGGAGCTAGGCCTTGAAGGAAGGAGCTAGATTTGGAGAAAGGATGCCAGTGGTGGGTGATAAGGTCCTGAGGTGGGCTGGAGTGCTCCAGCTAAGATAAAATGGGATGGGATGCCTTGGCCCTCTTGAAGGAGAACTTTAAAAGCCAGGCTGGTTGATTTTTAAATTTGACCTGATAAGCAGGTCCTTGGACTGGAGATGAAAGGCATGTCTGTGAGAGATTAATCTGATGGCTCTGGGCCACGGATCCTGGATCTATCTGGAAGCAGGGTGAAGACCTAGGGCCTGTCAGGGAGGCTTCTGCAATAGTAATGTAGGCCCAGCCTTTCAAAAGAGGGTTTGAGACTCCTTCGGTTAGTCTTATGATACACACGGGTTCCAAGGAGTTTCATTTTCCTAACCATAAGTAATTTAAACCATTCTTTTTATAATATAACAGTTATGACTGTATTATGGACCACATGCCAAATGTATATATATTTTTAAGGCAGAATATTAGACTTTCAGGTTTGCAGAAGGCAATTTTAAATTATGCAACCAGATTCCTCAGAGAGATGAATTCTCTCTGCTATCAAAGCGGTTTACTTTGGTGGAAAATTTTGAGAAATTTGCTAAAAGCCTACTGGAGGAATAGGAAGAGTGGGATCTAAGTGAGCTTCAGAGAATGGTTTTGTTGGGCCAGGTAACTAATTGGATATAGGAAACCCAAGAAAGGAAGAAATCCAAGATGGCTTAAAATCTGAGGACTCTGAAGAAAGATGATGCTATTCATTAAAAAATGTACAAGTTAAGAGAGGGGTGGGAAATGATGGTCTGCCTTGAGAACATTGGGCACAGGTGACCTTGAGAACAAAGGACTGGTTAGGATGGCCATGGAGGAGGAAGCAGTAACCCTTGGTCTTTCCCTGCCTTTGCTAAGGCCCTCAAAGCTCTGTCCAGTGGCCTGGCATGCTTGGCACTTTGCCTGGTTTATTTTCAGTGTATCACTACTAAATAAGATGTTTACTGTAGGATTTTATTAGATGCCCTATCAGACTAAGAAAGTTTCCATCTATCCCTTCTTTGACAAGAGTTTTTTCATATTGTAAATGGATGTTGAATTTTATCAAAAACTTTTTTGGCTTCTGTTGATGTGATCATATGATTTTTTTCTCCTTTAATCTTTTAGTGTGATGAATTATATCGATGTTTTCAAAATAAACTACCGTGCATTAAAAAAATTTTTTTTTCTATTTCTTTATTTACCTTATTTATTTATTTTGGCTGTGTTGGGTCTTCGTTGCTGCACAAGGACTTTCTCTAGTTGCGGCGAGTGGGGGCTACTCTTCGTTGAGGTGCGCAGGCTTCTCATCGCAGTGGCTTCTCTTGTTGTGGAGCACGGGCTCTAGGCGCATGGGCTTCAGTAGTTGTGGCACACGGGCTCAGTAGTTGTGGCTTGCGGGCTCTAGAGCGCAGGCTCAGTAGTTGTGGCACATTGGGCTTAGTTGCTCCGCAGCATGTGGGATATTCCCAGACCAGGGCACGAACCCATATCCCCTGCATTGGCAGGGGGATTCTCAACCACTGCACCACCAGGGAAGCCCCTACCATGCATTTTTGGTATAAAGTCAATAACATATTGCCCTCTTTATATATTGCTGGAGTCAGTTTGCTAATATCTTGCTTAGGATTTTACATTCATGTTCATAAGTGTAATTTTCTTTTCTCATTTTGTACTCGTTGGGTTTTGGAATCAAAGTTACACTAAAAATGAGTTGAGATGTGAACCCTCTTCTTACATTCTCTGCAAGAGTTTGTATAAGATTGAAATTACTGTTTTCTTGAATGTCTGGTGGAGTTCTTTGCCTGTTTGCTATTGAAGGCTGTCCTATCACGTGGGTGATAGTAGAGAAAGGAACTTTTATTTGGGGAGTGAAAGTAGCTTAAACAATAAGGAAAATATACTATCTCACACATCACAAAAAGCCCAGAGGTAGGTGGTTCCAAGATTGGTTAATTCAGCCGCTCAACAACATCAGGGAGGGAAATTTGTTCTGATCTTTCAGCTGTCATTCTCAGGTGTCAGCTCCTTCTCTCATTATTGCAAGATGGGTGCAGCTACTCTGGGCGTCACAGCAACATGGTTAAGAGTGTGGGTTCTGTAGCCAAACCTGGTTTCAGATCCCATAGCTATCTGACGTTAGGTAAATTGCTTAACCTCTCTGTCAGATGGAATGACAGTAGTGCTTTACCTCAGAAGTTTAATGTTATATGGATTAAATGAATTAGTTTTTTTAACTCTTAGAATAGTGCACATAGTAAGCATCCAATAAATATTAGCACATCTTACTCCATTCTCACCTGAGGCAGAAATGAATCTATTTTTCTCTTGCACCCCACTTACTGAAGCCCCCTTAGTAGACTTACTTCACACCTTATGGCTAGACTATGACAACTGCCCATTCCTAAACCAGCTGTGGAATTATCATGATTTGGTTTGGAAGAATTTAAGTTCAACCTCTGAGACAGGGGAGTGTCGGGCCTCCCCTGAAACAGCCATCTGATACCACAACAAAATCTGGGTTCTGTTTGCAAGGCCGAAGTTGGGGTGGTGATAGTGGGGACTTTGGGGGTGGCACAAAGGGGGGCAGAGTAGGATTCCCCATCCCTACTTGTTGTCCACAGTATTCCTTGGAATCACTCCTTAGATTTGCCTAGCACTTCACAGTTTACTTCATGCTTTTTAACTCGTGCATTATCACATCTGGTCTCAGAACCATTCTCTAAGCAGTTTGGGCTCTTGTTATCCTCTTTTTTTTTTTTTTTTTTTAAACCACCATTCCTTGTACTTTTTTTTATTTTTTAAATTTATTTATTTATTTATTTATTTATTTATTGTTGCCTGTGTTGGGTCTTCGTTTCTGTGTGAGGGCTTTCTCTAGTTGCGGCGAGCGGGGGCCACTCTTCATCGCGGTGCGCGGGCCTCTCACTATCGCGGCCTCTCTTGTTGCGGAGCACACGCTCCAGACGCGCAGGCTCAGTAGTTGTGGCTCACGGGCCTAGTTGCTCCGCGGCATGTGGGATCCTCCCAGACCAGGGCTCGAACCCGTGTCCCCTGCATTGGCAGGCAGATTCTCAACTACTGCGCCACCAGGGAAGCCCTATCCTCTTTTATAGATGGGGAAACAGGCTCCCAGAGTTGAGGTACTTGCTTGGTTCTGTGTTTATAGCTGGTACAGAGCCGGGTCCTGGGACTTAAACTAAGGTCTTCAGATTCAAAACTCTGCCTTTTGGGGTTTTTTTGGCGACATCACGAGGCATGCGGGATCTTAGTCCCTGACCAGGGATCAAACGCATGCCCCCTGCAGTGGAAGCATGGAGTCCTAACCACTGGACCGCCAGGGAATTCCCAAAACTCTGCCCTTTTATTCCTCTTCCATGAATTCCCAACTGTATGTCATTTACATGCTGTCCTCACAACTGCCACATCCATGTGCCTCCTCTGCTATTGTCTACTTCATATTTTCAAAATTAACAGTTTTTCATTAAATAATGTATCTTAAAAGGAAGCTTGATAGGACTTCCCTGGTGGTGCACTGGTTAAGAATCCACCTGCCAATGCAGGGGACAGGGCTTCGAGCCCTGGTCCGGGAAGATCCCACATGCTGTGGAGCAACTAAACCCGTGCGCCACAACTACTGAGCCTGCGCTCTAAAGCCTGCGAGCCACAACTACTGAGCCCACGTGCCACAACTACTGAGCCCACGTGCTGCAACTACAGAAGCCCGCACGCCCGGCACCCATGCTCCACAACAAGAGAAACCACTGCAATGAGAAGCCCGCGCACCGCAACAAAGAGTAGCCCCCGCTCACCGCGACTAGAGAAAGCCCATGCACAGCAGCGAAGACTGAACACAGCCAAAAACAAATAAATAACATAAATAAATTTAAAAAAATTAAAAAGGAAGCTTGGTAAAGCCCCAGGTTTGATGTTCTGGTACACAAACAACTTTCGAATGAGCGCAAAACTGTTAAAAATATTTTTATTCAGGATTAGAACTCCTGCCCTGGCGCCAGCGTTCAAATCCCACCTCTGACGAGGTACCACACGCTCTCTACCCAGATGCCCGTGGACCTCACATTTTAGGGTGCAGCAGCCCCCTTCCAAGCCCCAGCCTTGCGACTTTGCCTGATGGCTGTTCTGGCTGTCGGCCCCCGGTGCCATGCCCACCGCCACCTGGGAAAGCTGGAAGTGCTGGTGCTTAATTCCAGACCCACCTCCATCCCCAGCAGCCCTCAACCATGGCTGTTAGGAGTTGATGGACAGGTGTCCCTGTTCCCTCACCCTGCCCCTCAGGAGCAGGTCCCCCAAGGCATGGGCTTTTCATCATCTACCAGAGTTCCCAGAAGGACTGAGTGCCACCCCACAGTGGTAACTGACCCAATGATGCATTCTTTACCGGCTTCCTTCCTCTCGGGTCTCATTTCCCCACTCTTCCAGGTGCTTCCTGGAATCACCTCCCAGGTACATTACTTCACTTGAATCCTTGTCTCAGAGTCGGATTCTGGGGAGCCCAAACTAAGACAACCACTTGCTCGCTGTCTGGTGTTGGGTGTTACCTAACTTCCCTGTGTCTCTCTGTTCCCATCTGTTATAGGAGGGTAATAATAGCACCTGTGCCTCTTAGAGTGAATTGGTAAAGCTCTCAGTGCCTGGCTAAGAGAAGGTGCTTAGCAAGTGGGATCTACTACTATTACTACTACCTAAAATTCCCAACTGTGGGTAGGTGCCCCACAGTTGGGAGCTAAACTTTCTCTGGGTGCCCCCTTCCTGCCTCTCCCCTCTGATACCCCCACGTACCCTCTGAGCTCCTTCAGTCCCACTTCTTCCACCGTAGGCTGCCTCATGGAATTCAGGTGCCCAGGACCACCCCACCACCAGCACTCCCACTGCAGCCCACCCTTCCCGTCACACACAGATCACCCTGCCCGCCTCTGATGGGGGTTGCAGATGCCCAGGTAAATAAGTCTTCTGTCCTAATGACATCTTGGGATTCTCCACGATGCAGGATCACCATAGTCATCCAGTCCAGACTGGAAGCTCTTAAAACGGAGGCTTCTCATCTCTGACTCGGGTCCAGCATGTTCCAGTAAGTGTGGATTGTTAACGATCACTGCTACCTTTATTGAGCACTTACTATGAGCCTGGGGCTGTTGTAGGTACTTTCTCTGTATTAATCCTTGCACCCACCCTATGAGGTATGTGCTGTTACTATCCCCATTTTGCAGATGAGAAGCCTAGGACAGAGAAGTTAAGTAACCTGGCCAAGATCACACAACTGGCAAACGGCAACCTAACTCCAGAGCCTCTCTTACTTTTCATGATGCAGCTGGTGCAGGGCTATCTCGTGCCTAGAATGAAGAATACTGGCTTTCTTGCTTCCCAGCTGAAAGTCCAAAGACCAGTCTCTCTTTGCCAGCTGTTTTGCTGTAGCAAGTTACCCATCCAAACCTGAGGCCCAGATCTCACCTCACCCTTAGCTGTGGAACAGGAATATCAAACAGGAAGGTCTCATTTATTCAGAACTCTGGCAGCCAGAACAAGGGAGAAAAAGCACATGTGTGAATATATAGGCTGTTTTCTAGTTTTATGATAAGGAGAGACTTGACAGGTTCAAGCCAGTACCTGAGGTTTCTTTTCATAAGCAACGTATGGACTAGAGATTGCAAACTGCTCCCTGCCCATCAGATCCAGCCCATAGAGCATGTGTGTGCCTTGGAAACTAAAGGAATTGGATGGCTCCTTACCACGGTGTAGCAAAAGGCTGGGGCTAAGCAGAGCCTCCTGGCTTTGTGGGGGGAACACATGCTGTCCACTGTGCCCAGCCCCACCCCTCCCCACTGGCCCTGTGCTCTAGAGCTCCTCACTGACCACGAGTGAGTTGCCATTTATGATGCAACTTGTGCTGGTGTTTTTCTCACATCCAGTTTGTCTCATTCATGCATTCATTCATTCATGCAAAAAAGATGTTTTGAACACTTACTATGTACCAGGCACCATTTGGTTTCGGTGCGGTGGTGAGAGAGTGGACAAACTATAAGCAGAACATGGAGGTAGAGTATAGTGTATGTTAGTGATTAGTGGTAAGCAGAAAAATAAAGCGGTGAAAGGGCCCAGGGAGAATCAGGGTTGGGGTAGGATGGCCAGAAAAGGCTATATGAGAAATGTGACTGAGTTAAAGCCCAAAGGCAGTGAAGGAGGGGCTTTGGGGACATGGGGGGGCAGAACATTGCAGGCAGATGGAACAGCAAATACAAAGGGGACATGTACACCTGGTATGTTCCAAGAGTAACAAGGAGACCAGTGTGGCCAGAGCAGAGTGAGTGAGAGATAATCACATGAGTGAATGGAGAGCCCTGGGGGGTTGAGACTAGACTGGATGGGGGAACGGTGGACCAGTGATGCCCATCAGGAGGCCACCAGCCCAATCCAAGCAACAGATGATGCCGCTTAGGCCAGGGTGGTAGCAGTAGAAATAGAGAAAAGGCAAAGATTGGAGATGGTTTTGGACATAGAACCAATCAGAAATGGGTGATGTGTTGGATGTGGGAGACCAGTCAGGACAAAGAAGAATTGAATTTGGACCAGGGAGGTAGCAGAGGAAGAGAAGAAAAGAGGGTGGATTCTGGAGATAGTTTGAAAGTAGATGTTCCATGCTCTGCTGATGGATGGATGTGGGATTTGAAAGAGCAGAGTCAAGAATGACACCAAGTGTTTTGGCCTGGGCAGTTGGAAGGATGGAGTGGCCATGTGCTGATATGGGGAAGCTGGTGGGAGGAGCAGGTTTGTTGAGGGAAAGCTTAGGATCTCCGTTTTGGAGAAGTTGAGTCTGAAGGTGCCTATTGGACATCCGTGTGGAGTTGCCGAGAAGGCACCCTCCTGTGTAAAACAGAAACAGAAGACAGGTCAACTCACGTGCCTGCTCTGATTTGGTAGCCCTGTCCAGAGTGCTGTGTCGACATTTTTTAAAAATTATTTTTAAAATTATTTATTTATTTATTTGGTTGCACTGGGTCTTAGTTGCGGCAGGTGGGCTCCTTAGTTGTGACACATGGGCTCCTTAGTTGCGGCACGCATGTGGGATCTAGTTCCCGGCCAGGGATCGAACCTGAGCCCCACGCATTGGAGTGCCGAGTCTTAACCACTGCGCCACCAGGGAAGTCCCGGTGTTAACATTTTTTTAAAAAATAAATTTATTTATTTGTTTGTTTATTTTTGGCTGCGTTGGGTCTTTGTTGCTGCGCGCGGGTTTTCTCTGGCTGCGTCCAGCGGGGGCTACTCTTTGTTGCGGTGCATGGGCTTCTCATTGCGGTGGCTTCTCTTGTTGCGGAACACGGGCTCTAGGCGCGCCGGCTTCAGTAGTTGCAGCACGCGGCCTCAGTAGTGGCTTGCAGTCTCTAAAGCACGGGCTCAGTCGTTGTGGCGCACGGGCTTAGTTGCTCTGCGGCATGTGGGATCTTCCCAGACCAGGGCTCGAACCCGTGTCCCCTGCATTGGCAGGCGGATTCTTAACCACTTCACCACCAGGGAAGTCCCCGGTGTTAACATTTTTAAGGCCCATTCAGGCTCAGTGGGAAAGAGTTTCTTGATCAATAGTGAAGCCTGTCTTGGGAGCTGGATAGACAAATAGTGGCGAACATTGGGTGTAAGACATTCCACTGTAGAGTGGGAAGAAAATGTGAAAAATTCTATTCTATGTATTTTTGTCTTACACTTTACATTTTCTTCGTATGTTCTATAATGTACATAATATGTTAGAGTAGCAGGTTTGGACATAGTTTATAAATTAAGTATTCTGTATCCATTGGAAGAGTATGCTCAGTTTTTACTGAGGAATGGATGAACAAAAGCTTTTGGAGATTACTGATCTGAAATATTTTACAACAGATGCTGAAAATAGTGACCTGGATTACTGTAAGCCCTGAAGTGTCTCCTGAATCCTAAAAAAAAAAATGTTCAGTTTGGTTTAATGCTTAATTAAAACAATTGGCTTTCCAAAATGCCAGTGTTATCAGAGACTTTTTTTTTTTTTTTTTTTGGCCACACCGCACGGCATGTGGGGTCTTAGTTCCCTCATCAGGGATCAAACCCGTGTCCCCTGCAGTGGAAGCACAGAGTCTTGACCATTGGACCACCAGGGAAGTCCATCAAAGACTTTTTTAAAAAAGGGTGAGGAACTATTCTAGAGTAAAGGAGATTAAAGAGGTAACAATGCAAACACGATCCTCGAATGGATCTCCGGTTGAGAAAGCAAAAAGCTATGAAAGGCTATTACTGGAACAACTGGGGACCTTTGTATGTAGATTGTTTGTGGTATTGTATTAGTATGCAATTTCTAATTGGGATCATTGTTTCATGGTTACTGGGAGACTGTTGCATTCTTAGGAGACACAGGCTGAAAAACGTAGGGGTAAGGAGTCATGATGTCTGTAATTAGGTCTCAAATAGTTCAGCAAAATACACATAGGAATTTAGGTGAAGGGTGTGTTAGTGGTCACTGTGCTATTCTTGCAGCTTTCCTGTAGTTTTGAAATATTTCCAAGTAAAAATTTGGGGGGAAATAGTATTCATATAAGTTTCTCCAGTTCTCGGAAAACTAGGAATCCGATAAAGGCATGTCAGATCGCTTTTCATGTACTGGATTGTTTCATTAACCAGAACACTTGTCGTCTTCATCCTTTCTGAAGCAAAGAATTTGCCAAATCTTTCCCACCACTACAGTAATCCCTGGCATTTTTTATTTTCCAGGTGCCTCCACATCCATCATATTACATTTATTATCATAAATAGTCCCTATAGATAAAGAAATTTGTGCCTGTAAATTCCACAATCACGATGAACTTTTTTTTTTTAATGGCTCACCATATGCCAGGCACTGTTCTGTGTGTTTGACACGAATGAGTGCATTTCATCCTCCCAACCACTCTTAGGGGTGGTATTACTGATAGTTAATTCCACTAGGGGATTGTAAGTAAAGAAAAAAGTATGGGAGACCCCTGTAAGTTAATAATCACTCAAGAGAGCAGGGTTGCAAAACCGAGCAGCCTTGCTTAGCAACAAAACCCTGCAACATAAGCACGGTTTCATTACTATCATTCTCATTTTCAGAAAAGGAAACTGAGGCACAGAGAGGTGGTATAATTTGCCCAAAGTCACACAGCCAGGGAGGGTGGAGTGACAGCAGTGTGGCCCCGGGCCCTGCAGTGTTTACCACCAACCACCTGACCATGTCCTTCACACTGTGAGCTGGATCACCTAAGTTTGCTGGAGCTGCCATTCCAGAAGGAGGGCTTCTGGTCCTCAAATTTTGCTTTTCTCTGAGGGGTTCCGGGTGTATGTTCATAGGAGAAAGGGTACTCCTTGAGAGAGGGAACAACAACAACAGCAAAACTACCATCTTTGAATGCTCATATGGGCCAGGCACAGGCAAGATGCTTTCTGCCTGGTTAGTCCTCAGAACCCCTCTGCGGGGTAGAACTATTATTATCTTCATTGGACAAAAGAGGAAACGGTGGAACACAAGCAGCCTGACCCCGCAGCCTTGCCCCAGCCCCCCACCCAGGCTGCCTTGCCTCTACCTGCCATCTCAATGGGTCTGACGGTAACAGCTACAGAATGTAGCCTGTGGGGTGATGGGCCTCACCCATCACCTTGTTCACCCCCTCAGTTCTCAAATGGGGACATTTCAATGCTGAAGAGGAGGAGGAGTGGGAGAAGGAAGAAGAGGAAGAAAGCATTGCATCCTTCCTCCTTGGGGCTTTTCATCTGGCCTGTGACATTCCATTCCCACCCCTCTAATTTGCCATTTCATTGAGCAACTTTTTCTAATTGAATGCACCTGGGCAGAAACTCCTCCCCATATTGGCCCTGGTCAGTGCTTTGGCTTTTTTTTCTTCTTTTATGAAAAAAACAAGGGGAGCCCCTATTTCTTTGAGGTGGAGCTGCTTGGTGAAGTTCCCAAGCAGATAAGCCAACCCTCCAGAAACTCTTCTGCCTTGGCGCTATGTTGAGCTCACCTGCCTCCTTGGAGGACAGCCGGCTTGTAGCTGACCTTGGCCTGGAGGCCCAGGACGACTCTGCTCTGGGCATGGCAGTCCCAGCCAGGGGCGAGGCAGAGGTATCCTTCAAAAGGCCCTGCTCACCAGGAGCCACCTTCCCCAGGGTGCAGGTGTTCCCCTTCCTCAGTAAATCAACAACTAATAAGTCTATTCGCACTCCTAAAGGAGCACAAGAGGCAGTAGAATAAAGTAGTTAAGAGCATGAATTCTGCAGCCGGACTCCCTAGGTTGAATCATGCCTCTACCACTTATTAGCTTTGTGACCTTGGGCAAATTATTTAGCCACTCTGAGTACAGGTTTCCCTTTCTGTAAAATGGGGGGAAGTAATAATATACTTCTGAAAAAAATAAAAAATACTGGTGATTTACTGTCTCATCAAAGATGCACAATCTTCTTAACAGTGCTACTCAATAATTCTGAAAGTAAAGAAACATTTTCCTTCAGGACAGATCTGGTTTCTGGTTATGTACTTAACTTCAAAAGCTACATTTTTTAGTCCCCCTAAAAGCCCTTTACACTTCAACATCTTTGCCTCCCCATAACTTCATATCTAATCTTTATAATTTTAGATTCACTGTTCTCCTTAACAAAAGAGTGCAATGCAATGATTAGTTAACTAAAGGAACTTCTTGTTTGTATTTTTGAAGAGAGTAGACGACTTGCAAGATCAGACAAGGTACACAGCACACATTCACGCTGACACAACAAGAGCTGTTGAATTAAAAAATTTATGCAGATTACTAATAAACCACTTTTCTTCTCGCCAGTTGGTAGAGGTGCTTTTTTTTTTTTTTAAGTAGATATCTAATGTTTGTTCATTAGATTGGTTCAGCCTTTCAGCAGGGAAATTTGGTAATAAGAACTGTATCAAAAGCCTTAGAATGTTTCATAACCTCAGATTGAGAAATTCCACTTCTAGAAATTAATTCACTTCTAGAAATAATCATGAGTGTGCACAAAGATATTACCACAAAAATATTTTACAGTATTATTTCTAATAGAGAAGAACTAGAAACTATCTAAATTGCCAACTATACAGGTTTGGTGAAATACATTATGATATATTCACTCAATGGCTAGTGAATGACTACTAGGAAGTCATTAAAAATATGTTGTAGAATATTTAATGAGATGGAAAATGTGTTGACAGTATACTTTTTAGTGAAAAAAAACAGCTTACAAAACTGCAGAATGATCTCATTTTTAAAAATATATGTGTTTATTCAGAGAATAATTTTAGAAAAATAAACATTGACATTTTAAAGGGTTATCTGGATGGTGCAATTGTGAGTAATTATTATTTCCTTTTTTGTGTGACTTATCAGTATTTTCTAAGTTTTCTACAATGCAGATGAATATTTCCATGATAAGAAAACAACAAAAAATTATTATATAAAAAAGAACAATTCATTGAGAAAATGCTTAACGCAGAGCTTGCCTCTTCTATAGGGTGTCATTTCTCTAGTAACTCGCTTCCTTAGCGTCTCCTCTCCTTGGAGGACCCCAGGAGAGGCAGGGATCCCCAAGGCCTCCTCCCATTTGGAGCATTACTGGAGGCTTGTGGTTTGCCTCCTGGTCATGTGGAATCCAGCTTTGGACAAGCTGCAAAGTCCCAAAGTTTGGGAGGTAGAAGAAATGGCAACTGGAAGATTTTATATAGAGTCTGAGCAAGAAACTCCTCCAAAAAGGAGCTAGTTTTGGACTTCCATGGTGGCGCAGTTGTTAAGGATCCACCTGCCAATGCAGGGGACACAGGTTCGAGCCCTGGTCCAGGAAGATCCCACATGCTGCGGAGCAACTCAGCCCGCGAGCCACAACTACTGAGCCCGCGTGCCTAGAGCCTGTGCTCCGCAACAAGAGAAGCCACCGCAGTGAGAAGCCAGCCTCCTCTCACTGCAACTAGAGAAAGCCCGTGCGCAGCAACAAAGATCCAACACAGCCAAAAATAGATAAATTTATTTTAAAAAAAAGAAACTGATAAAAAAAATAATATATTGATTAAAAAAGAAAAGGAGCTAGTTTCTCTGCCCATGTTTTCCTCAGACAGAAACTAAGGCCGATTTCAGGGTTTGTCCAAGGCCACACGGCCAACTTAAATGACAAGGTGAGGCCTTGAAGCCATGGCCTTTCCGCCCTGTTGTATTTCTAAAATGTGCCGATTTAGACTATCTCTTCTCACACTTTAATATGCACAGGAATCACCAGGGACCTTGTTGAAATGCAGATTTTGATCCAGCAGGCCAGGGATGGGCCTGAGGGTCTGCATTTCTAACCAGCCCTCAGGCGATGAAGATGTTGCTGGCCTGGGGATCAGTTTAAGTAGCAATGGTGTAGAGCACAGATTCTAGAGCCAGATCGTCAGCTTCCCAATCCTAGCTCTGCCGCAGACGAACTATTATTATAGTTACTGTACTTCAATTTTCTCAACTGCAGAATCAGTATGACTTAACTCATAGCTTTTTCGTGAAGATATAAGTGCTTAGAACACTCTTCACTAAGAACTAGCTATTTTATTATTATTTATATTCCCTAGAGCAAGCAGCGAAGGGCGAGGTACGGTTTGACGAATGAATGAATAAACTTTGGAGAAAAGTTCTCCCTGGGCGACTGGAGTCAGAGAAGCAAAATGGGAGGGCTCGGAGGTGGGGAAGAGGCCCACCTCGAAAGAACTTCTCTCCACCGGGTGGTCAGAAGGACCCGGAGCGCCCGGAAGCCGGCCGGCCCACGCCCCGCGGACCAATGCGGCCGCCCGGGGGGAGGGGGAGCGCCCGCCAGCCCTTTCCGTCTGGGCGCCGGAGGCCCCGCCCCCTGGAACGTCGCGACGTCCGAGCATTCCACGGTTGCTACTTGGTCGCGAGGGGCGGGGCGCCTGTCAGGGAAGCGGCGCGCGCGGCGGCGGGGGCGGGCTGAGGCTCCGCCGCGCAGTGCCAGCGCCAGCAGTAGACCCGCGCCCCGCGCTCTCCGGCCCGCCGCCTGCGTTCTGGCTCGCGAGCCCGCACTCCCGCCCTGCCCGTGCGCTGCCCGAGTATGGAGCTGCTGTGCTGCGAGGGCACCCGGCACGCGCCCCGGGCCGGGCCGGACCCGCGGCTGCTGGGGGACCAGCGTGTCCTGCAGAGCTTGCTCCGCCTGGAAGAGCGCTACGTGCCCCGCGCCTCTTACTTCCAGTGTGTGCAGAGGGAGATCAAGCCGCACATGCGGAAGATGCTGGCGTACTGGATGCTGGAGGTACCGCCCGGAGGGTCTCCCCTCCCCCGCCACCCCGGCGTCCCCGGCTCCGGACATCCCGGGGCCGCCCTGTCGGGACATCCTGGTCCCAACAACAATCAGCAAGATGTTTCTGTGGCGCAGATCCCCGGGGCCTGGCCTTTCACTCCTTTCACTCGGGCACCCTACCCGGCTACCTCCCTGGTGTCCCTTTCTTTCCCTTCTCCAACCCTGACTTTGACTGCCAGTTGTTTGGCACCCCAAGTAACCCTCTCTTCGGGCCGGGAAAGCGGGACAAGGGCCACTCTCTCCCCTCCGGCTTCTCTCAGCGTCTCCCGCCTCGCTCCCCCGCCCGGTCTTCTAGGGAGAGCGCGCCTGGAAAACCCTGGGCTCGGCCGCCCCCGCCGCAGAGCCGGTTCCTGTGTGTCGCGGGGTTCTGGCGGGGAAGGCGGTGGGGTGGCGCGCTGTTCCGGCAGTCAGGGAAATGAAAAGTGCGGGAGGCAGCCGCTGGCGTCTCCTCCCTTCCCTTTGGGTGTGTGCACTGGGTGGCGGTAATGGGGTTTAAGGTCCCAGTTCTCTGGCTCCCGTGGGGGACTCTTCCGTCCCCTCTCACCCTCGGTATTGGTGGGGGGGGCAGTCTCAGTTTGGAATCCTTAAGGGAGGGAGCCTCTGGCGTACCCCGCTTCCCCCCACCCCCGGGGGGAAGGAGGCACCGCAGAGGAAGTGGAGGGGGGACGACACCTTGGGGAAGGCGCATCCTGCGTATTAGTCCTTGTCACTGTAAGTACACCTACCCCCTCCCGATTCTTGCTCCCTATTCCACTTCCCTTCAGCGCACCTCCCCCCCCCTCCTTTAGTGCTGCTGCGTTTCCTTTGCCTCTGCCCCAGAAGTGACTGTGCGCCCTCCCCCAGGTGTGTGAGGAGCAGCGCTGTGAGGAGGAAGTCTTCCCCCTGGCCATGAACTACCTGGATCGCTACCTGTCCTGCGTCCCCACCCGCAAGGCGCAGTTGCAGCTCCTGGGTGCGGTCTGCATGCTGCTGGCCTCCAAGCTGCGCGAGACTACGCCCCTGACCATCGAAAAACTGTGCATCTACACCGACCACTCTGTCTCTCCCCGCCAGCTGCGGGTGCGTGCATAATCCTCCCCACCCCCCCCAACACACACTGCCTTCTCACTTACCAGGAAAAGGAAAGCTAAGACCCTCAAGAGCTTTCTGTCCCTGGGGAGGGTAGCAGAGGCTTTTTTTTTTTTTTTTTTTTTTTTTGATAAGAGATGGGACAGTGTGGTGTGATGGTCAGGGTAGCCCCCAGCCCAGGCTTGCGCTGCCAGCATGAACCAAACCCCTTCTCCTGACCTCCAGCGGGTGCCACTCCTTCCTGGTCTTTCCCCCAGATAGCAACAAGTCAAACTGCATGTCTACACTCACTAGTACTTTGCCTCTGGGTTTACACAGCCACCATGAGTTATTTATTGGCAGCAGCAGGACATGCCTACGCACCCCCCCTGGAGTGGGGGAGTGGAATGTGCTTCATGTGGGGGAGGGGGGCCGCCCTGGTTGAGTCTGTATCCCAGTGTGTGGACTTTGTGATCGAAAAGCCTCCCAGAGCAGATTATAGCCAGGGTTGCTGTAAGGAAGGGCCAAGGAGTTTCATCCCACCTTCTTCCCTTCCTTTTATATCCCAGGAGAAACAGCTCCTTCCTAATTCTCCATTCGCTAGCCTCACTCTGGGAAACTTGAGCAGCTGCTTCAGGCCTGTGGAATCATCTCTTCTTTTCCTCTTTAGCCAAAGGCCAGAGCTGAGGCACAGACTGGGGCTGAGCTGCAGCTGCTTCCGATGTGATAATGATGCCCTGTCCCCTGGCCCACCCACTCTGACCAAGGTCTTTCATAACACTGCGGGGAGCTGCTGTCACTCCTGTGGTTTGGGAAGTGGCTCCCTGGGCCTCTTGCTGGGAACTTGGGCTGGGCTCTTCCCGAGGCAGGACAGGGGAGACACCAGTTCTCTTTCCCCACTGACCCTGGAGAGGAGGTGGGGGAGCTGCTTGGATCTGGAAGAGGTTATTTAGGGCGTGCAGATCATCTCCCGAGGGGCGGGGGTGGGGGGAGAGGGGTGAGCTGGCACCTTCCTCCACCTTGCTCTACAGCGGCCCAGTCTTCTCTTGACCCGGAGAGGAGTCTCTGGGCCCCATCTCCCGGGGAGGAGGGCAGCGTGCAGGCTGCTGTGATTGGCTGGCCAAAAAGCCAGGGTACTGGGGCCCCCGAGTGCTGCTTGTCGAGGAACAGGATTCCTCTTCCTGCCAAGTAGCTCTCGGAGATGGGAGTAGGAGGCCGGAGTTGGGAATCCGGGAGGCCCCACAGCTCTTTGTGATGAATCTGGTAGTTTTTGGCAAGTCTAAAGGTGGAGCTGGTTTTCAGGGCTAATGAGCAAGATGTTTTTGGAGGGGTTTAGGCTAGAAGGTAGAAGGGGACTTCCTCTCTGTGAAAAGATTAGGATGGGGTGTGTGCCTTTACGTGAGGAGAGTTTTTCAGAACAGGCCAAAAGTCCTCCCCATGCCTGAGCTGGGGGGTGGAGCGTGCCGATCGATGACTTCCTAGAAGGTCAGAGTTGGAAGGGACCTCAGAGAGCTCCAGTCAGTCCAAATCCTCGTGCCACAGAGAAGGTTGGGGCCCAGAGAAGGAAGGAAAGGTCCTGCCTCAGCATTGCACTGAGGCTGAGGAGAATTTGGATGTTCTAGCACTCAGGTGGCCTAAGAGGTTAGGGATGTGATGGAAGCTGCCAGGGGTGTGTTCTCGGCCAACTGAGGGCTGAGGTTCTCAGGGGCTGCCCTGATACAGGGTAAGGTGGCTGCCCTCGCTCACGCAGGACCCTATGCCTCCCCACAGGGAAAGCCCCACTCCAAGTTGCCTTCTAGATGTTTCCTTGGATGCTAAGTACTTTCTGTTCACTTTTTTTTTTCTAAAGGTTTTTTTTTTCTTTTTTTAAAATTAATTAATTAATTAATTAGGCTGCGTTGGGTCTTCGTTGCTGCATGTGGGCTTTCTCTAGTTGTGGCGAGCAGGAGTTACTCTTCCTTGCGGTGCACAGGCTTCTCATTGCGGTGGCTTCTCTTGTTGCGGAGCACGGGCTCTAGGCACACGGGCTCAGTAGTTGTGGCTCACGGGCTCTAGAGCGCAGGCTCAGTAGTTGTGGCGCACGGGCTTAGTTGCTCCGCGGCATGTGGGATCTTCCCGGACCAGGGCTCGAACCCGTGTCCCCTGCATTGGCAGGCGGATTCTTAACCACTGCGCCACCAGGCAAGTCCCTCTGTTCACTTCTGAGTTAGGAGTTTGACCACTGGGACAAGCACCAGGAGTAGAATGCTAGCTTCTCTGCCCAACTTCTTCCCATTCCAGGCCGGGCTGTTTTCTGTGGGGCTCTGTGAGAGGTTCAAGAGGATGACACCCAGGTGGGGGCCAGGAGAGGGACAGCTGTGACTGGGGGGCCTAAAAGAGGTTGGATGGGGTTGCCATTTCTACCTCAGTAAGGGGTCAAACCCATGAGTTCCTTCCTGAGATAAAACAATGAAGAAATCCTCATGTGTGCAACTCAGAAACGGGGCCAGGGCTGGGAACCCCAGAAGAGTGGATTGGGGTGAGGCTCCCAGCCTCCCTCCAGGACCTAGCAGTGGTATAGAGGCTAGGGCAGGCAGAGAGATGGTTTGATCCCTCAGGGATCATCTGGACCCATCCTGTTTGGCTTGGCCTCCACTTCTCTTCCTAAGACTCAAATGGCACAAGGCACTACGGGTTCCAGCCAAAGAGGTGGAGTGGGGTGCTCTATCTCAGCCCCACACCCCAATGTCCCACCAAGGGGATGTGGGTTGGGTTGGGCAACCTCCACTTTGAGGAACCTCAGGGTTGGCTCAGTGGCTGTGTCACAGGAGGTGTGGCCTCATGCTCACCCCAGTTGCTTCAAGAGGTGTGGACTTGGCTGGGATGCTGAGTTGGGGGCAGGCTAGTGATCTCCCCTTTCACAGATCCTTGGGATTATGGAGATTCTTTCTGCTTCATGCCAGAGGAGCCTCAAGTTCATGGTGATGGTGGTGGTATCTGCTGCTGCAGTCTTTTCTTTCAACCCTGGCTGGAGAAGTGCTCAGAGCCTTGCAGGAAGTCAGGAGAAGGCCTGGATTACTGGATCCCAAAAGATAACCCAGCAGGATTAAAAGAGATAATTCATGTAAATAAAGCATGTAGTTCTGGCATGTAGGAAGTGACCAATAGGGCTCAAAGCAAGTACCCCCACCTCTTTCCTGCCACAGTGCCAGTCCTTAAAATTCAAAAGCAGAACTGGGGTCCTGACCTTCAAGTGTGATGGGCTTCCCTCCCTGTGAGACCTCTGCTTTAGTCCCTCCCCTTCCTTTCTTTAGCCACTGACCCTACCCTCTTCCTCAACCGCCAGGACTGGGAGGTGCTGGTCCTGGGGAAGCTCAAGTGGGACCTGGCCGCCGTGATTGCCCATGATTTCCTGGCCCTGATTCTGCACCGGCTCTCTCTGCCCCGTGACCGACAGGCCTTGGTCAAGAAGCACGCCCAGACTTTTTTGGCCCTTTGTGCTACAGGTAAGAGTCCTACACACATTTTTACCAAGCCAGGGAAATCAGAAGACTTGGAAGGGTGAGCGGTAAGCAGGAGATTCTGGTTTCTTGAACTGATTTCTTGAACTGAAATCCTGCAGATTTCTGGTTTCTTAAATTTCTTCTCAAAATTTATTTGTGAAAATTCTATTCCCTCTGAGCCCCCAGTCTCAATACAGAAAAGCAGCAAAGCTGTATGGGATCTCAAGAGACCACCCCCCCACCCCCCAAGTATGTAGGTGGGTCACTGAGAGCTTAGAGAGAAGTGACTTGCCCAGGGTCTTACAGTGACTAAGTTGAGAGCAGAAACCAGGTCTCTTAACCCTAATTTTGTGTCCACACCAGGAAGAGACTCATTCACTCCCTGGTCCCTGGCCAGGATCACTTACAGACCACCCTGGACCTGACCCTCTCCAGGAAAGAGCCCCTTTCCTGCCTTTCTCCCCTGCAGCTATCTGACACCACTCGCTGCTGGGGTTTTCAAGAAGACCCCTGCTCTATTCATACGGCCTGGCACTTTCTGGGTAATAGAAGGTGCGTGCTGTTTGTTATCCTTGAAACCACCCTTGCCTCATGGTCCCCCCTTTCTTTCCAAGATTACACCTTTGCCATGTACCCGCCATCCATGATTGCCACGGGAAGCATTGGAGCTGCAGTGCAAGGCCTGGGTGCCTGCTCCACATCTGGGGATGAGCTCACAGAGCTGCTGGCAGGGATCACAGGCACTGAAGTGGTGAGTGCTGGGCAGCTGGGCAAGTGGCCTCAGTTCACGAGGCAGCGCTATTCCCTGAGCCTCCAGCAGAGGGCGCTGTCCCCCCCCACCCTGGTCTCCACTCCTGGTTTCAAGTGCCCTGCTTTTGGGGCTTCTGTGGCCTTTTATCTCCTTCCTTGGTCTGGAGAAGAGCAAGTGTCTTGGGCGGGCTGAAGGGCACTGTCCCTGGGTACCCTTTTCTTGCCAAAGGGTGTGCAGGAGTGGGGGTGGGGGATTTGGTGTCAGGTGCTGGGCTGCTCTCACACCCTCTTGCCACATCCTCTTGCCAGTTTCTGAGAATTGAAAGCTGATTCCTGGGGTTGGGCTGTGGCCTAACCTCCCCAGACTTCCCTGTGTGCTGGGAGGTGTCCTCCAGCACCTGCTGCCACATGCTATGGGGGGAGGGACGTGGACCTTCCTCACGGTTCCCCCTTGTTCCCAGGACTGCCTGCGGGCCTGTCAGGAGCAGATTGAAGCTGCCCTCAGGGAGAGCCTCAGGGAAGCCGCCCAGACCTCCCCCAGCCCAGCGCCCAAAGCCCCCAGGGGCTCCAGCAGCCAGGGGCCCAGCCAGACCAGCACTCCCACAGATGTCACAGCCATCCACCTGTAGCCCTGGCGAGGCCCCCTCGAGTGGCCACCGACAGCAGAGGAGGGGACACTGCCACCCCCCTCCCTGCCTGCAGGAATGAACCATGCCACAGCTGAAGCCCGAGGGGGCTCCTTCCTACTTGCCTGTCGCGAGCCGAAGGGGTCGGGTCCTACCTATCCCTGCAGTGTGCACTAAGGCGCCTGGCCAGCTGCGGCTGGTGGCCAGTCAGGCTCCTCCTTCTCCCTGCATCTGACCAGCTCAGCTCCATCCCGGTCCTAGCTGGGGGTGGGCCAGGCTGGCCAGAGATGAAATTGAAGTCTGTAAAATACATGTACCAGCATTCCTTTTGGGGGCCCCCTTATCTCTGGGGCTCTCGTGTTCTCAACTGCCAAAGTTGAACCCGGGCCCTTGGCAGTGAAAGCGCGGAGTCCTAACCACTGGACTGCCAGGGAATTCCCTAGTTACTGCATTTGGATTGGGGTCTTTCTGAAGAACCCTCACATGTTCTAGACACATGTGAGAAGGAAGAGTGGACATCTCCTCTCAATGCACTTGGAGGCCCCTGCATAATCCATGCTCTCAGCTGCTCCTAGAGGGAGGGGCCCTGGCCTCTGTCCGAGGGGCAGGAACCAACCTCCTCGCTTTGCTTTCCGCTCAGCTTCTCCTGTGTGATTGGGGGGGGTGGAGGGGCAGTGCTGAAGGAAGAGGTTGTTTTAATTTATTAATTGCTTTGAGTACAGCTGTAAGAGGGTGTGGTGGGGCCCATCTACCCTGAGTGGTGGTGACCCTGGTGGTTGCTGCATTCCTCCCCTCTCCTACCGCTAGAGAATCTTCATGGCCGTGGCCGAGGAGCTGCTACAGCCTGGGGTGGGGCCACGCCCTCCTCTCCCTCTGGCCCTCTGCTCCATCCTGCAAGGCTCTGGGGGATGAAGCAGGGATGACCTGGAGGTGACCAAGCCCCCTGTCTGGAGAGGGAGGCAAGCCCTGTTGACACAGGTCTTTCCCGAGGCCACAAGGTCCAGGCTGGTGGCCCAGGACCATCATGCTACCTTAATAAAGATTCTGAAATAAAACTGTCTTTGGCTTCTTGGATTGGATGGCAGTGTGGGCAAAAGCCTATTTCTAGAGGGTGCAAATCAGTGGTCTCAAGTAAGGGTCATCAAGCCTTTTCTGTAAAGGACCAGAGTAAATACTTCAGGTTTTGTGGACCATATGGTCTCTGCCCCAGATATAGTCAGTTTTGCTTCATAACGTGATCTACGCATTCCTAAAAATCACTGCACCATGCAAAATTGCACAATAAAAACCACAGGGCTTATGGGGAAAATGGGGCTTGAGGCACAATACTCATACTTAATGAGGGACACTTTTTTAAAAAAGGAAAGATAGTGCTTTTACACATTAAATGGTTAAGAAACATATACTGCAATAAACATGGCCCTTTATCTTGAAAAACAAACACCTGAAGTGTGCTGTGGAAGTGGAGGTCGGAAGGATGTGGAAGGCGGGTTGTAACACCAGATGTGGGTGTGGTGCCAACCCGCAAGGTGAACTGGTGTCGCTAGCACATGTCTGAGGTATGTGCATTTTGTGTATCATCTGGCTCAGCTCAGCTGGGTACAGTTTTCTGCTTTCACCTAGTGTTTCTCAAAGACAAAACTGCATATAAATGTGAAATTTGCTTTATGATCAAATTCCTCCCAAATACAGTAATTAGGCTGGAAGAAATTCACATTCTCCAAAGCAAATAACAAGGGTTCTAGCCAGACTGTACTCGCCTCTGCCGCTGTGGCATGAGAGCAGCCAGACAGAACATGGAAATGGATGAGTGTGGCTGCATCTTAATAAAACTTTATTTATGGACACTGAAATCTGAATTTCATATAATCTTCACCTATCACAAAATACCCTTCTTTCAATTTTTTCCCTAGCCATTCAAAAATGTAAAAATTCTTAGCTCACGGGCCATAAGGAAACAGGCACGTGACCCTGGTTTGCCAACCCTTGGTCTAAAGCTTTCATTAGCTAAGAAAGTTAGGGAACTGGTCTGGTGGTTGACCCTGGGCCTGACCTTTCTCGCCTCTGTATCTCCACTTTCCTCTAGGTGCTTTCTCCTAGCTCTTCCAACCACAGCTGAGATCATCTTGTGAACAACCTCCTGGTTGCTGGCATTCTCCCCAAGTAGCCTGTGTCAGGGGAAGGCAAAGGCTGTGCCCTCTAGGGGCTGGCAGGGTGGGTACAGCCTAGAGAAACAAACTTGTCTGTTGAGGGGGGCACGGCTCCCACGTAAGCTGGGGAAGAATCCACGGCTACACAGGAGCAGGGATGCAGCGCCCACCTCCACGAGAGGGAACGCAGAAAGATCTCCATCCACCACATCAAAACACTGACGTTCAATAAACACCTGCCTTTTGTTTTTATCTACCTCCCAGTGAACTGACAATACAGCCTGAGAGAAAGTACCCATTCCAACCCCCAGCTGGGAAGTGGGACTGTTGGGCTGTGGAGTCGCAAGGTCCCAGAACTGAGCAGGGATGCAGGCCTAGAATGGAAGAAAGAGCCGGCCAGACTCAGTTCTCCCTGTCAGGAACTGGGGAATCAGAGGCCCGTGACCTCTCGTGGCCCTGAACTGGGTCTTCAGCTATAAAGGCTCAGTGTCACCTTTAGTCGGCAGCAGGGATCCTGGTGTCCTCCCATGCCCTGCAGACCAGGACGAGCACTGCTTCCTCACTCCATGGTGACGGGAACATCTTCTACATCTCGGGGGATGGCACTCTGAAGCTCACGCCTGATCTCGGGGGACAGCAGGGGATGAGGCTGCAGCCGGAGCAGTTCCAGGAGGGCCTCCTTCTGCTCTGTGGCCAGGTCAGCCTTGTAGCGCTGGACCAAAGTCAGGAGGCACTGGTGCCAGAGCACGGGCAGCTCACGCTTCTCTGTCCGGAAACCCAGGAAGTGGAAGACCAAGGCGTCCAGCACCCGGTAGGGCAGTGCGTACTTCTTATCCAGCAGCAGCCGCAGGAAGATGCTGGTGGCACCGCTGTACTCCATCTCTGCGATTTTCAGCATGGCTGCACTAGTGGGGAAGGGAGGTAGGGAAACACTGGAGGAAGGCTTCTCCTCTGCTGGCCCTTACACTGTGCTATCCCTAAAGGGGGAATCTCCGGCATTCTTTTCACCTCCCCTATCTAACTCCCTCGACTCCAGTTACCAGCACTACACTGACTCATGCCAAATCCCCAAGTCTGGCTCAGACTGCTTGTCTCAGTATTCAACTAGAATAGGTCCAAACGTCCTGAGATCTCCACCCCTAACTTACTTTCTTCCCATGTTCCCCATTCTTTCATTCATTCAACTATTTACTGAGCACCTTCCACGTGCCAGGCCCTGGGACCTTGTTCCTGTGGAACTGACATTCTTGTGGAGTAACGATACACCCACTGGCTTAAATGAGCTGCAAACCCAGGGCTATGCTTAGCTCCTTCCCCACTCTGCCCCCCGCCCTCCATCCCCAGTCCTGGGACTCTGCCGTCTGGAGATCCACCAACCAGTGGTCCTCCACCCCCACCGACACTACCTGGAGTGCAACACAGGGATGGAGCACTTGGTGATGATGCTGCCCACGATGATGGCTTCCCGGAGGGTGCAGGTGCCCGACTCGCACAGCGGGATCAGGATGCCTGGGGAGGGGCAGAGGGGCAGTCACTCTAAGCCCAGATTGAGAGAAAGGAGGTACTGCAGGAGCTCCAACCCCTCCCTTTCGTAACTGCCTCCTGGGTTCCCACCTTTAAACCAGGCTCCAGGCTTGAATAGAGCCTTCTTCAGTGCCATGTAAAGATGGAAGTTGAGTCGTTTGTACTCAGCGATGTCATCTCGTACCCGGGGGAGCAGGACCAGGTTATAGAAGCGCTGGGCCATACGTTCCTTTAGGTTAGAGGCGAAAATCCTAGTGTTTTTGGAGAAAAGGGGGGAGATCCCAGGTCACTTGATAGTCTGGAGCTGGCCTTTTAAATATCAATGTGGATGGTACATGCAAGAGATCGGAGGGTGTGTGAAGCGAGCTGGGTGCATGCAACACCCAGGGTCAGATGAGAGAGGGAACTACGACGAGGAGGGGCTACGAGATGTACCCAAACAGGATGAACAGTGTCCGTCTTTGGGTGAGCCAGAGCTCTCCCAGGCAGACAGGTACCCAGCTGTTCACCTTCCCCTCTCCATCATGGGTCCCCTCTAACCTGCTGTCACCAGGGACTTGTGCATGCCTGGGGAGCCAGAGACTTTTGAGGCCACCCTGACACCCTAGGGTTGTATCCTCGTAGTTTTGAGCCTCTCCCCTGGAAACTCATCAGAGGACATTCTTAACAGGGTCTCGGCCCCAAAACAGGAAACAGAAAAAGCTGGGAAAATGATGACATAAAGAAGCACAAGAGAGTGCTGTGCAGGCAAAGCTAAGATGTAATGGCAAAGGGAAGGAAAGCCTGTCCTTCCCACACCCAGCTCTTCCCTACAGACCCAAAGCAGTCCTGACCCCCATCTGCTCTACCTCGTGGCTTGGTACATGGCAGCAGCGGTCCAGGCCTCAGGCTCTGTGACGTAGAGGATTTGCTCCCAGTTGGAGAGGGCAGGGATGATCTTAAATGCCTTGGGCAGTTTCCCACTGCGGTACTTAGACAACACCTGATGATGAGAGAATAAAATCATCATCGTCATTAACATACACAATGTTTACCAGGTGCCGGGTGCCAGGTACTTGTCTGGGTGCCTTTCATACATTAACTCACTTAATCCTCACAACCACCCTGTAAGGAGGTGCTATTATCATCCTCATTTTCCAGTGGGGAAACTGAGACCAGAGAGTCAGTAAGCAAGAGCGCAGGACCCTGGAGCCGCGCACTCTGACCCCTGAGCCCGCTCTCAGCCACCAGGCCTTATTTCTACGAGAGATGTGGGCACCCAGAGCCCCTGTGAGGGTGTCCCATCACAGCTCTCCTCTCAGCTCTTACCTCCCGGACCCCTCTGTAGACCTCCAGGACCCGGGGGTCCAGCTGGGGCACAGGGAAGCCTGACACCTCGGACATGACTGTCTCGACTTCCGTCTGCTTCTCAGTTAACTTCTCCATGATGATGTCAGCTAGGGTGCGCCTGGGAGAAAGGGAGGGAAGGGGTGGGAGTGCCGTGCTCTCAGTCCAGGAAGCTCTTGACTCCCCACGCAGTCCCTTGAGAGCCCCGATAAACTTGCGATCTTGCTGGGACACGTGACCTCAGTCCCCTCTGGGCCCAACCACCCAGTACAGAATCCCTGCAGAGCACAGAGGACCTGGCAGTCATTCAGCTCAGGATGGAGCTGACCGTCGTGTGTGGAGGTGAGGAACCTAGCCTCTGAAGTCAACCTGCCTGGGTTCAGGTCCTGGCTCCTCTGCTCCCTGCATGACCTTGGGCATGCTACTCTGCCTCTCTATGCCTCAGCTCCCTCCCCTGTAAAACAGGGGTAATAACAGTACCTACCCTCATAAAGTTAACGTGAGGAGTAAAAGAATTAGTGTACGTACTCTACTTGGAACTATTAGTGATAGTAGTAATAAGTTTGTGACAAGTGTTCCTATTTCAAACACATACATCACATGCTGCCAGTGTGCTGAGGACTCTCCAGTTACAAAACCCTGGTCTGACCTCTCCAGAGTACCAGACACACCTCGATTATAAACCAAGATTTCTGGTAGCTGGGATCATTAGGGAGAGACGATGGCACACACTTACCCCCCTTTTAATTTATTAAAGTTTATGGAAAGAGGACCAAGATGAATGATCTTTTTTTCCCAGCCTCCTTAAGCACAATCAGACCATGATGATTCAAAATTATCATTACATTGGGCTTTGGTGCAATAAAGGTGTCTTCAGGGTCTGCTGAAGTCTATTTAAAACGGCTCCTTAAAATAGATAACTACTGAGAACCTACTGTATAGCACACAGAACTCTACTCAATGCTCCGTGGTGACCTAAATGGGAAAGAAATCCAAAAGAGAGGGGATATATGTACACATATAGCTGATTCACTTTGCTGTACAGTAAAAACTAACACATTGTAAAGCAACTCCAATAAAAATTAATTAAAACAAAACAAAACAAACATGGCTCCTGTCTTCCAAGGGCAGGACTTTCCAGATGTACCCTCACACTGTCCATGTGACACCCACGTGAGGTACTGTTATTCCCATTACTCAGACATCAGAACCGATACGCAGAGGGGTTAGTAACTCACCCAAGGTCTCACAGCTCACGAGTAGGGGAGTCAAAGCCTGGTCTTTCAGGTTCTGAAGGTCAGGCACCTTACAGTACATATGTGCCCGCGAACTAAATGGCCTCTGACTGCTGAGCTCACGTGGGTCTAGCCTGCTCTCTGAAGATGCCAGCTGTCACCCCTCAAGACTGTCAGGAGCCCCTGTCCCTAGTAGCTTTACTTTTCTGTTGACAACAAGCTGGAAAACCATCCTGCCAAGCTTGTCAGAATGGGCTGCGAAAGAGGAGTTACAGGCGCTGGGCGGGAACCTGAGAGGCTCTCTGGTGGGACCAGCACGCACTTTGTAACATCCACCTCAGCTGCTGGCATCACACTGGGAAAGGGGCTCATGGCTTCATTCTGCCCCTCAAATACTCGGCCATGGAACTTGTCGTTCAGCCTCCCTGCCTTCCCACAGTATTACTAGCAATGACACATGCATGAACCCAAGAGCCTGAAGAACCAAGAACAATGTCACATTAACATCACATGGTCAGAATGAACTGGTCGAGGGCCCTTATCCTAGACTCCCCTCTCCTGGGCCAAAATCCACGGGCTCCGGAGTTTGAACACAGGAGCTTAAAAGCCTGCATGTTTTGGACACAGCATTTACTACAGATGAGAATGAATTAGTGGTTCTAACTGGGGGGTGCTTTTGCCCCCTGGGGGACATTTGGCAATGTCTGGAGACAATTTTTGGTTATTACAGCTGGGGGGAAGGTCACTACTGGTATCTAGTGGATACAGGTCAGGGATGCTGCTAGACATCCTAAACTGCACAGGACAGCCTCCACAGAAGAGAATTATCCAGCCCAAAATGCAGTAGTGCTGGGGCTGGAAAACCCTGGATAAAATGAAGCTTAGGGTATGAAAAAGATGTGGCCAAGGAAACTGAGCTCACCACTAAGAAAACTGAGCATACCAAGACCAAATGCAATGGGACAGATCACCCAGAGAGAGAACAAGGCCTGCAACTGTCTGCCCAGGTAATCCAGGCAGTTCTAAGGCAGGCAGACAGAGCAGGGAGGAGGTATTTTGAGTCTGGGTCATCCTCATTAAGAACAGTCCTTTGAGGATGGGCCACTTTTGTCAAGGCGGTTCCCCACAACTCGCAGTGATCAGGCCCTTCCCAAAGGTGCGGAATCAAAACCCTGCCAGGACATACGCTTCTCTGCATATAAAGCTTCTTCTCTATAAAGTTGCTACCAGGACCCATTCTCCCAAATACCAGGCCATGCCAGCCCTACCTGGCAGGAGGGTTCTTGTTCATGAACATCTCAATGGCCCGCTCATCCTCGGGGTCCACAACCACCTCCGCGTGGTAGCCTGGCCCTGTCATGGTGGCAGCCTTCTCCAGAGTGGGCCACTCCTCGTCATCTGATCCATCCTGTGGCACTCCTGGACGCGGAAGAGGGGAGATGAAGTGGGTGAGCAAGGTAAGCGATGGCTTAGGAATTCAGAGGTTAACCATCATGTATATGGTCCAGGGCTGGCTTGTAATAGACACAGACGTGCAAAGTGAAACAGGTGATGCAAATGCTACCTTCCAGTCCCCGGGGCGCACAATCTTGCTTGAGAAACAAAATGTACACATACGAACCAATGAGACAGTGATAGTAGTAAATAACAGTTGACACACTATACTCAGTTATATAGCACGAACTCTTCTAAACACTGTACGTAACCATCATAAACCCAAGAAATAGGTACTATGATTACACCCAGTTTCAGATGGGGATGCTGAAGCACAGGAAAATTAAGTGACTTGCCTAAGGCAGGAAATCTAGGTCTAGACTGTGCATTCTTCACCTCTTTTACACGCATGGTAGGGCTTGATTATGTGCCAAAATGAGTGGCAGCAATGGTATATACCACAGGCACCCAGAAGATGATGAGTGCACAGGACGGTAAGGCTCTGGACAGGCAATATGGGAAATGAAGGAGTGTTTTCCAGACCTGGGTAACAACACTGGCAAGAGGGCTTGGTTACAAGAGTGTCTGTTGGGAATTCCCTGGTGGTCCAGTGGTTAGCACTCTGCGCTTTCACTGCCGAGGGCGAGGGTTCAATCCCTGATCAGGGAAGTAAGATCTCGCAAGCTGCATGGTGTGGCCAATAAATAAATAAATAAATATTTAAAAGTGTATAATCAATGAGTTTTTTTTTAAAAAAACAACCCAAGAGAGTAAACAGTTGCAAGAAATAAGGCTAGATGGGTAAAGTGAGGCTGGGCAGTGAGTTCAGATTTCAACAGACCAACCCATCTGAATAACTGATTATTGGAAGACTACAGCTGGCTGGGCGTCTGAAAAGGGAGGTAATAATCTAAGTGGGGAGATAAAACGCTACACATGAACAGGTCATTAAGAACAGAGACAGTGTGCGATAAAAGCTAAACAGGGGGGAGGGGAACACGTGCCAGATCTTTTGTCTCCACATGCTAACAACTCCCAAATCTGTACCTGTAGGTGGACCTCCCTTTGCTCCAGACCCTAACTCCAGCTGCCTTCTGTAGAGCTGGGTCAACAGGCACTTCAACCTTCACCTGTCATCAACCACATTCACTCCCTTTCCCTCCTAGGTCTACACTACTCACTGTGTTCCACATCTAAGGAAATAGCCCCACCAGCCAGCCAATACTAAGCCAGAGCCTGGGCAGCAGGCCTGCCTTGTCCCCTGCCCTCACACCCAACATCCAATCAATTACCAAGTCCTATTCCACTGTACCTCACAGAATCCCTCTTAAAGCCTTCACACCCCTGTCAAAGCCTAGGTCAGTATCACCTGTTGCCTGGATTAATTCGACAATCCCCTAACTGGTCCCCATAGTCTCCAATAGCTCCCCATTGTCTTTAGGGCAGCCTACAAGTCATTTGTAGCTCTCGCTCTGACCTACCTCACCATCATTCATTCAGCAAACAACAAGTGCCTACTATACGTGAGGCACTGTTCTGGGTGCTGGAATATAAGCGAACAAGAGAAACAAAAACATTCTGCCCTTATAGAGCTTACGTTCTAATGGGGGAAACAGACGATGAACTAATATGACATATATTACATTAAAAAAAGACAAATGCCACGACAAAAGAAACGTAGCAGAGTAGAGAAGCTGGAGTGTGGAGACAGGGGTAGGGGTGTTGCAATTTTTAATGGAGTGGTCAGAGCAGGCCTAGGGGAAGCAGAAAAGGTCAGACTGTCAAAAGGCGCAGATCACACAGGTCTTTGTAAACCCCTGTAATCCTCGAGCTGTGCAGCTGAGAGTGGACTGTAGCGGGTATGGGCTACTAATTAGCAGGCTACTGCAATCATCCAGGTAAGAGATCATGGTGGTTTGAACAGGATGGTGTTCCCAGATGGTGAGAAGTGATCTGATTCTGGATATATTTTTAAGGTAGAGTCAACAGGACTTCCTAACAGATCAGACGTGGAGTGAGGAAGAGAGCAGTCCAAGGTTTCTGTCTGGAGCAAATGGAAGGACATCATGCCATTAACTGAGATGAAGTAGACTGCGGGTGGAGGTTTAGCAAGATGGTCAAGATTTCTGTTCTGGACGTGTGAAATTTGAGATGTCTCAGACTTCAAACTGGAGAGGCTGGAGAGGTAGCTGAAATATAAGAATCTGGGTTTCATGGAAAAGATCAGGGCTAGAATATGAACTGGGAAGCAGTTACCAAACAGATGGTATTTAAACCTTGAAACTGATGACAGCACCAGAGCAGTGAACAGAAGTGAAGAGAAGAGGTCCAAGGATGGAACCCTATGCCACTGCAAGAGGTTGGCGGCAAAAGAGGAGCCTGCAAAGGCTACTGAGAAGTGAGGAAGTTGTAAAACAGGTATGTGATGTCTTAGAAGCCAAGGAAAGGTACTGTAGCCAGGAGGCTAGTGTTCCATTGTGAACACTGCTCACAGGACAAATGAAAGATGAGAGCTGAGAAACAGATTAAGCAACTTGGAGGTCAACACTCCCAGCCTAATAAGAAAAAAATTGACCACCTTTTAATTAATCTCTCTCCCTCTTTAGCCCCTAAACAATATTGTTCTTTGTGCTCAGAGCACTCCCCACTTCTCAGGTCTTAGCACAAAGGCCAAGCAATCTGGGAAGCCTGACCCCCAAGACTAATGCTATTGTTATCAGAGAAACTACACTTTATCACGGAGTGCATTATTCTAATTGTCTATTTCATCGTCTCTCTCCTGGTCTAGATTTTAAGATCCTGAAGTCAGGTATGCGTCTATCTTGTTTATTTTTTTACCTAAACCATCTAAACTCCTAGCACGGTGGAATGTACATAGTAGACATCCCATAAGTATTTACAGAACAAATGGATACATACCAGCAGAACTTAGTGGCGTGAGCAACCACATCCCGTAGGCCTAACCTTGGGGGTGCCTAAAACTAGGAGTGGGAGTGGAGGGCACTGGCCACCCTCATTCCGCCTCAGGGTTGGGTGTCCCATTCCATTACCTTTGCAAGAGTGTAATACGGCCCCCCGTTTTTTTATTCCAAGCTATTCCCCTTCCGGAACCTTTCAGCCATCCACCCCAACTACCCATCCTCTTCCTCGTACCCACCCCGGCCACTCACCCAGCCGCGTGGTGCGCTCCCGCGGCGCCGCGGGCCTGCCCCCGGTCCCATGCTCGGCCTCGAGCTCCTCTTGCTGTTGCCGCGCTTGCTGCAAAATCCGTCGGGTCAGCCGGGGCCCCACGTACTCTTCCTCCTCTTCTCCGGTTCCGCGACCCCGTCGCTTTTCCCGGGCCCCTGCCCGCACCGCGTCCCCAGCCAGGATTTGCTCGGCCAAGGGCGCATGCTTTTCCTGACCCCCGGCCCCGCGGGCCGCCTTCAATTTGGGCATTTTTCTCGAAAGCCTGGCCGGAAAGTTTCACACGTGTGGATGGAGGCAAAGCCCTGAATGCGCTTGCGCAGTAAACTCCCAGCGCCCAAGATGCCTCACGGAGGCTCACAGCGCCCCCTCGCGTTGGGAGGCCGGGACTGCCACCAGCGCCGCCCCATCGCCTAAAAGAGCTCACGGGTCTTGGAGCTGGACTCCCGAATAAACTCATTGCATTTAATGTTGGCTTCTCTAAGTGGTGGCAGTCCGAGCCACGCTTTCCTAGCTTCACGGATCTAGGCCCATCACTCCCAGTCGAACGGAAATTCCCCGAACGGGAAGCCGGGGGGCGGGGGGGATGGGAGTGGTGGTGTCGGGCAGTGACGTCACTGGGGGCGTCTAGACACGCCCCTTTTCCTCTTGGGCTCGACGACTGGGCGTTCTGTTTTTACGTTATTTCCGGAGCGTCTCCCTCCACTGGAGCTTGCATTAGCTGGGCTGCTTCACCTAGTGTGGGTTGCCGGAGAACACTGCATTTCAGTTGTTTGATCCTCCCATCATCCTGGCCCGACGCCATGGGAGTGACTTGGTAGGACTTCAAGGGATTTTGTGGGGGCGGGGCTTGGGGTCTTGAAGGCCCTCGGAGCCTCCAGTGTACCCGGGAGGAGGATCGGGACCAGGGTCCGCCGCCCCCCGGGAGCTGAGCAAGATGTCCTCGGGTTGTGTGGGTGAGGGGGCCACCATGAGGGCTGCGGAATCTGCGTGACTTTTCCCTCGGAGATGCGCCCCTTCCTCCTGGAAGGCGGCAGGTAAAAGGTTTTATCTTAAGAACCCATCAATTGTCGTGTACCTCCTTCCCTTTTTCTTGGTACGTTTTCCTGCCCGTGAGGCCATAGTACTGCCTGGGGTGGAACTTTAGGGTCGGAAGTAGGATATCGGGACTAGGACCCATTTGCAGGCAGGGCTGGATGGGTGGGGGATAGGCAACAGGGAGACAGTATCTTTTTAAGGTTTTCGCCTGCCCCTCCCTACAGCCACTAAATGAGGTTACACCAGCCTGTGTCTGGTCCTAGTTTGGCCATTTTAAGATCTTGGGTCTAGAGGAAAAAAAGAAGCTATTGGGAATTAGGAGATTGGGATTCCAGGCACATCACCTCTTCAGGACCTGTTTCTTACTATGTTTAATTACATGGTTGGTTTAGTTTCTATGGACTTATTATCTCTAACATGTTATAAGTCAGTGTGGCAGGGAAAGGTATGGGCCTAATTTTCTTGGAGGCATTAGTTCCAAAATGCTAGATTTCAGGGCTTTAAAAAAATATATATCTTGAGCATCTTTCTGGTCAGAGAGGGCTAGAGACCAGGGTATCTGAAGTCAATGGCTCTAGGCTTCTCATATAAGAGCCTGTGGGAACTCGTCCTCCTGGTAGCCCAGGTCTTGCAGGTTTGTCGGTGACTGCACATTTGCTTCCTGCAGTTGACATCATGAGTTTCCTTCGAAGTCCTTTAGTGTAAGAAGGATGTGAGGAATGGGAATGAAAAGTTTGCTGAGGACTTCCCTGGCGGTCCAGTGGTTAAGACTCCACGCTTGCACTGCAGGGAACTAAGAGTTCCGCGCCTCCCTGGTCACGGAACTAAGATCTGGTATGCCGTGGGGCGCAGCCAAAAAAAAAAAGTTTGCTGCACAGAGGCATGGAACCCTGTTCTTTCAGTGCAGAAGGCAGACAGAGGGAAAGGGCTCTCTGTCGGTTGGGATGCTTCTCAACTTTTTCAGGCTTCTAGGACTTCTGACCCCAGTAGCATTACCTTAGGGATTCTCTCTCTCTCTCTCTTTTTTTTTTTTTTTGGCCTTCTCTCTGCCTTGTGGGATCTTAGTTCCCCTACCAGGGATCGAACCCTCGCCCCCTGCATTGGAAGTGCAGAGTCTTAACCATTGGACTGCCAGGGAAGTCCCAGGGGTTCTCTTTTATTTCAAAATCAGGCACATCAGCATCAGCATCATTGCTTGTTAGTGCTTTTTCTGATGGAGAATAGTGACAATTTTTTAGCAACAGTAGGACTCTATTTTTATAGCTTCATTTAGTTGATTATGATTGATCATAAAGCAATGCAGTGTCTCCCCAAATTCAGCCACATATGACTGTATTTATGATTTTTATATAGTCATATAGCACTTGAACTATTTATTTGTTTATTTTATTTATTTTTTGGCTGCGTTGGGTCTTCGTTGCTGCGCGCGGGCTTTCTCTAGTTGCCGTGAGCGGGGTCTGCTCTTCACTGCCTTGTGCGGGCTTCTCACTGTGGTGGCTTCTCTTGTTGCAGAGCATGGGCTCTAGGCACATGGGCGTCAGTAGGCACGCGGGCTTCAGTAGTTGTGGCACGCGGGCTCAGTAACTGTGGCTCGCAGGCTCAGTAGTTGTGGTGCACGGGCTTAGTTGCTCCGTGGCATGTGGGATCTGCCTGGACCAGGGCTCGAACCCATGTCCCCTGCATTGGCAGGCGGATTCTTAACCACTGCGCCACCAGGGAAAACCCCTGAACTATTATTTATTAATGTCTTCTTTGGATTCCGTTTCTTTCCTTAAAAGTACTTTAACAGACAGCTGTGTTCCTGGGGAAGCATTCTGGCAGAGTGGGTAAGAGCACGGATATGGAGCCAGCTCGCCTGGCTTTGAAATTCGGTCACGCCACACCACACCAAGCTTTGTGACCTTGTGTGAGTTATTCAACCCCTCTGTACTTCAGTTTCCTCATTGGTAATGAAGAGATAATAATATTATATCTTATAAGGTTGATGTGAAGATTCAAAGAGTTAATTTACCCAAAGGCCTCTGGACACTGCCTGGCACATAGTTGGTGCTTGGCGATTGTTTCCTACCACTCTAAAGGGGAAGCCAGTTTCACTCACCATAGAAGGAAATCTTGGAAATAACTTTTTGTTTCGTTGTTTTGGTTAAATTCTTTTCTTTTTTTTTTTTAAATACATTTTTAAATTTTATTTATTTATTTTTGGCCGCGTTGGGTCTTCGTTGCTGCGCGCGGGCTTTCTCTAGTTGCAGCGAGCGGGGGCTACTCTTCGTTGCGGTGTGCGGGCTTCTCATTGCGGTGGCTTCTCGTTGCGGAGCACGGGCTCTAGGCACACGGGCTCAGTAGTTGTGGCACACGGGCTCAGTAGTTGTGGCTCACGGGCTCAGTAGTTGTGGCTCACGGGCTCTAGAGCGCAGGCTCAGTAGTTGTGGTGCACGGGCTCAGTTGCTCAGTGGCATGTGGGATCTTCCCGGACCAGGGCTTGAACCCGTGTCCCCTGCATTGGCAAGCGGATTCTTAACCACTGCGCCACCAGGGAAGCCCCTGGTTAAATTCTTGTACATACTGTTGCCTCTCACTCCCAAAGATTAGAAACTTGAGGCTTGCTTTCTCTTTGATCCCAGGATCCTTAGAACTTTCTGCATCAATGGAAATGTTCTGTGTCAGCACTACCCAGTACACTAGCCCCCAGCCATGTGTGGCTGTCGAGCCCTTGAAATGTGGGTAGTGTGCAGCTGAGGAGTTGAAGTTTTACTTTGTTTTATTCACTTAAGTGTAAATAGCCGCATGTGGCTTGTGGCTACTGTGCTGGACAGCTCACGTTCAAAGTGTTAGAGAGTTGGTAAAAACAATAACCCCAAGTTGAGGCTTTCTCCTTGATGTAGTCAGAACTGAAAGAAATGCAGAGGAAATCCCTTTCTCATCGTATAATTCAGCGTTACTGCATGCTCAGTCTGTATGCCACCTAAAATCTTCTCTTGAACATTGGCACACATACCACACTCGGGAAGTGCTGTTGCCATAGACCTGAGTCCTGAGACCTGCTCTGGTTCTTAGCAAAGCTCTCAGGGACTGTGGGCCTCTGTTTCCCTGTTTTTAAAATGAGGAGGTCCGGGTTGATGGTGTCTAAGGTAACTACTGGCCCTGATGAGCTGTGATTCTGCAGGTGAGTGAGTGACTCAGTGAGTACACATGTGTGATGATTTTGGTCCTCTCCCTTCCAGTGTGTCCCAGATGCCCGTGGCCGAGGGCAAGAGTGTCCAGCAGACCGTGGAGCTCCTCACCCGGAAATTGGAGATGCTTGGAGCAGAGAAGCAAGGAACATTTTGTGTGGACTGTGAGACCTACCACACGGCTGCCTCTACCCTTGGCAGCCAAGGTCAGTGAGAGATGGGTCTATGCGATGGCTGGAACCTGGCTTGGAGTTAATAGACATTCATGTTCACTGAAACCTTTCTGCTCTTCTGCTGAGGGTGGTATTCGTGGACATGCGGCAGATGAGTTTCTGAATTCGTTCATTTTTGACTTCATCTCTTAGACTGGGCCTGTGTTGTAGTCTTTTTGCACTTTGCACTTTTAAAGCAGTGTTTCTCAGAGTGTTGGTCACCAGCTAATTGCCTCAAAATCCTCTGGGTTACTTGTTAAAGGTACAGGTTCCTGGCCCCCCCCCCCCCCCCCCCGCACTGCTTACCGACTGACTGGTAATCAGTCATAATCTACGTTATAATAAGCTCCACAGATGGTCTTCATGCACCCTTAAAGTTGAGAAAGACTCCTTTGAGGCTCAGAAGTCTTTGCATATGATTCTCTTGGAGCTTTAGAGTTTTGGGAACTTTTGTAGAAAGGCTTCCTGTTTCCCACACCTAGCCAGTGGCCTTGGCTACCTCCTTAGCATAACCTTGATCAGCAAAACAGCTTTTGTTTTAAATGCACTTCAAGGTGAGATGGGCTGTGGATGATGGTGTTAGGGAGGTAAAGAGGATTTTTGAATAGGAATTAGAGAACCTGGGTTCTCTTAGTCTTGGCTCTGTAGTAACTTGATTTTGGATGGTTCCATAGCACAGTGACTAAGAGCCTAGGTCGTGGAATCAGATAACTGAGTCCTGGCTCTGCCACAACTAATTGCAACTTTAGGTCATTCCTGCAACCTGTGACTGTTCTTATGCTGGTCACTTGCCTGTTTCTCCAGGGATCCATTACCTGCACTTCTCTTGCAAACTACATTTGCAAGGCCCCCCTGTAAGTTATCTTTGACCAGTGAGAGGCACGGGGGAAGATTCGAGGATGGAAGAAAGAGAGTCCCCAGTCTCTCTCTCCCTCTCCCTCTGCCTTGGGCTGTGTCTCTGGCTGTTGCTTCTTCCTTGGTTCTAGCTCCTGTTCAGCAGCCCTTGTTCCTGGCTCTCATAACAGCACATCTTCTCTTTTTCCTTCCAGCCTTAGGGATGGTAGTGGCTCCCTGTGTTGCTAATCTTTGGGTGGCTTCACCATTCCATTCGATTTTTCAGTTCTTCCAACCCCTGTACTTCATTCCCTGTATTAAATCCCCTCTAATGAAACTGTCTGGTGTGGGCTATGTTTTTTTGCACCCTTCCCAATACAGTTCTCTTATCTGCAAAATGAAGATAATCACAGTATTTACCTCCTAGTGTTGTGCTAATTAAATAAGTTAATACATGCAAAGCACTTAGAACAAAGATTGTCATGGAATAAATGTCTAGTAAATGGTAGCTAAGAACTGAACTGAATTTCATCATCAGTAAAATTGCAGTGTTAACATTTGTTTTGACTGCAATAGGAAGAACACAAAGAATCAAAAGAGAGAACGGTTATGAAAGCATTTGTAAAACAAAACACTTGTATATAGACGTAAGATAGCATGCTACTTCTGAGAAGCTCTTTGGCCTGGGCTCTGTTTTCCTGATCAGACGTTTACTTTCAAGGAACTACAGTCTAGGTGGAGAAACAGCACATTCTCAGCAGGCAGTGGGGTAGAATGGAAGGAGCTCAGAAGGCCTGGATTGGAGATCCGGTTCTGCTGCTTTACTGGCTCCGTGCCTTTAGGTCAGAAGTTCTCACACTGACTAGCATTAGCATCACCTGGAGGGTGGGAGGGCGGGCTTGTTATCCCTCAGATCGACCCCCCCACCCCTCACGAGTTTCTGACCCAGTAGGTATGGAGGGGCGGAGAATTTGCATTTCTAACAGGTTCCCAGATGGTGGTTGGTGCTGCTGATCTGGGACCCAAATCTTTAGTTGCCTTTCAGACTGTTTTCGAGACAGTGAGAACACCTGCAGACTCCCGTAGTATGAATTAAGCATGTAATCACAGTGAGTCTGCACAGGAACAGAATGCCAGATTGGCTTTGGATGTCTTTTTACTGGAGGGTTGAAATGTTTCGAACTGGATTTCTCAGGTGAAAGGTGTGAATTTGCAGCAGGCAGCGGGGAGGGCATGGGGGGAGGTTGGTGTGGAGCCTGGTGTGTTCAGGAAGCGGCAGCACAGTGGAGGCCTGTGTAGAGGTCACAGCACCCCCCACCTGTCTCCTCACTCTTTCCTGTCGCTGCGCTCTCATCCCTGCCTGAATCCCACCCTCTCTTCATAACCTGTTTTTTCCATGAAAGTTTTTCCTGCTGACTCTTGCCCACTTTGATCACTTCCTTCCCTGCAGTCTTTCCTTCCTTCCCAAGACTTCTGGTCTCTCCCAGGCAAGCACTTTTGTTTTATTGTCTTCTAAAGAGTTTTCCGCCTATCTTCAGTGAGATTGTCAGCTTCTTGAGGCCAGGGGCCAAGCCCTCTGCTTGTGTGCCTCTTAAACCCTGACACAGTGTTGGGGATAGTTTAAGTACTTAATAAATATTTGGGGTTGTGGCAGTCTGTCCGTTAACTCTTGTAGTGAACAAACCTTGCTTTCCATTTTTTGCCTTCTTCCATTTTCTACATAACTAAAAATCTATACAGCTTTCCTTCCTTCTTGCAGGAAACCTATAGTAATCAGTGAGAAAACTCATTTCTCAGAAACTGGAATGGGTGAGCTGGGATTTGAAACTGGATCTTGTGATTCTAGATCCTGAGTTCTTCGTGCTGTAGTTGTGCTGCTTGCTTCCCAAGTCGGCTAGATGTCTTAAAATTCTCTAAAGGCTCCCCGTTGCCTTCAGGATGAAGTCTGAACTTGGGCACGGGGACTTCCCTGGCAGTCCAGTGGTTGAGACTTTGCCTTCCAATGCAGGGGCTGTGGGTTGGATCCCTGGTTGGGCAACTAGATCCCACATGCCGCAACTAAGAAGTCTGCATCCTGGATCCCGTGTGCCTCAACTAAGACCCAGCACAGCCTAAATAAATAAATAAATAAAAACAAATAAGTAAATATATTTTTTAAAATCTTTAAAAAAAATTTTTTTTAAATGAACTTGGGCATGGAAGAGAAGGCTCTGGCCTCCCTTTCCAGCCTCGTGCTCAGATACTCTTCTGTGGGGCCACTTCCTATGTTTCAAAGAGGGAGGAGGCCAAGGAAGGTAGGGATGGACAGAAAAGAGAGCAGCTGCTTCGTTTGGTGTGCTCAAATGCTGGTACTTTTATTTTCCTTAATATGTGATATATGACTATACAAAAGACCATATGTAAATCCTCTCTGAGTTATTAGTCATCATCCTTAATCATCCACGTGTGAGCCCATCACTCAACTTAAGAATTAAACCATTAGCCACTGTCGAAGTTCCACGTGCCCCTCACCTTTTTCTGTAGAGCGGGTGGGTTATACCACATGCCACCTTTTCCTCTCCCTTCCTCTCTGGAAAAGGCTGTTGGCGAGGGGCTTCCCTCCACCGCCCTCCAGGACCGTTGAGGTGATGCTGGATCGCTACCTGGCTTCGTTCAGCGCATTGGACTCTACTCCGCGGTTTGCTGACGAAGGTCTTGATGCTGAGTAGCATCTCCGTCCCTTGCAGGTCAGGCCGGGAAGCTGATGTATGTGATGCACAATTCCGAGTACCCTTTGAGCTGCTTTGCCCTCTTTGAGAATGGCCCTTGCCTTGTTGCCGACACCAACTTTGATGTGCTCATGGTGAAGCTCAAGGGCTTTTTCCAGAGTGCCAAGGCCAGCAAGATTGAGACCCGGGGCACCCGCTACCAGTACTGTGACTTCCTAGTGAAGGTGGGCACGGTTACAATGGGGCCCAGTGCCCGAGGCATCTCCGTGGAGGTAAGACCTCGGTGAAATAGGAGCATATGTGCTGAAGGGGCTGGCTCTGCAGATTTCCACGGCCCCTGAATGCAAACAGATGTTTCTGCCTACCTGATTCCTGTCCACAGAGCCGCTGCGCTTCCTCTCCCTGCATCTTTTACCCTTTCTTTAATCACTCAGGGACTCTCCAGCCCAAGATAGGAATGGGAGGCTGGGTTCACAGCAGGTAGAGAGCTTAGGAAGGCTGACTTGCTGGAGAAGGGGAGGGCTAGTCGGGGGGGGCGGTGGTGGGAGCAGGTGAATTCTGATGTGGAGGGACCAGTCACCCATCACAAGGACTGGAGCAGACCAGGGCAACTTTCAGTGCAGTTAACTTTTGGGAGGTGGAAAAGTTGTGCAGCATGGGAATTCCCTGGTGGTCCAGTGGTTAGGACTCGGTGCTTTTACTGCTGGGACCTGGGTTCAATCCCTGGTCAGGGAACTAAGATCCCACAAGCCGCCACGGCCAAAAAAGTTGTGAAGCAAAGATGTGCCTTTCCCTTTGACATGCTGTCTACTCTCATGCTGTGTGTGATGACTTCATCTTTGACGTATACACTGAAAATGACAAAGACGGAGTGTGACAGTAGCTGGCTTTGGGACCAGTGAGAATCTGCAATCTACCACGGTCCCCCCAAAAATAATAAGTAAGCTACAGGGCCTGCCTTTTGAAAATTGATGATTTAGTAAGAGAGCAAGGCCCAAACACACAAACTGTTTTTGAAGTTAGTCTATAAGAAATGCCATAAAAGAGGCACAGATTGCTCTGGGAGTTCAGACCAAAGAGAGCACTGCTGACTTTGGGGATTGTGATGCTTCCTGCAGGAGTAGCATTTAAGGAGGGACTTAAAATATAGAAACCGGGGATAGGTCAGTCCTAAGAAGCACCACAAGTGAAGAAAAGGGCGTTAGTGGTCATTACTGCTATGACACTCCAGGGACCTCTAGAGCCAAGATTTCCTGACCCTTTTCATTTGTGATACACGTTGCATTTGCCGAGACCCACTGGAAACCCAGTTTGTTTATCCTTCACGTTTCCAACTTTTTAGTACAAACACACCCTGGCTGTTTCTTTACTTGTTTCTTCTTATGGTTACCAGTAATTTCCCCTGCCATCTCTCCAGTGAAAAATTAGGAGAGGAAAATGAGAAAGCCTAAGATATGTATCCTTTGGCCCCCGTCACATGGGTTGGGAAATTATTTCTTAGGGTCAGAGCCCAGGTTTTATCTACTTAGGGAGTAATGTTTGGTCTTGAAGTGACTTATGAGCGCATGTGTCTACTTTACCCTCTACTGATCCCCCCAACACACACACACACACACACACACACACTCACACACACTCACTCTGTCTCTTGCTCTTCATTTTCTCTCTCAGAATTTTCCTGAGCTCTCCATGAATCTGCATCCAGCATAGCTGGGACTATATAGTTCTGAGATAATTCAGAGGGTCCTAAATCTGCTTCTGGGTCTTGTGCGTAGGGCTGTGGGTTGATGACCCCAAGATGAGACTATCTGAGCCTAAAGGGAACCATGCTGGGTGTGTCGAATCCCTGGTGTTTGGGTTGGATATTTCCTGTGGGGCAGCACTGTGCTAGAAGGTGTGTGTCTTTGCCTCAGGGTTGGGGAAGGTGGGGCACAGGGGGCAAGAGGCGCGCGCGAGAAGCAGACGACCTGTCCTGGCCCTCGCTTACCCTCCGTCTCTGTTCTCCTGGTGCCCAGGTGGAGTACGGCCCCTGTGTGGTAGCTGGCGACTGCTGGAGCCTGCTGCTCGAGTTCCTGCAGAGCTTTCTCGGCACCCACACCCCGGGGGCTCCCGCCGTGTTTGGGAACAGGCACGACGCCGTCTACAGCCCAGCAGACACCGTGGTCCAGTACATGGAACTCTTCAACAAGATCCGCAAGCAGCAGCAGGTGCCGGTGGCGGGGATTCGTTAGTGACTGGCAGCTGCCCGGCCGAGCTGTCGCCAGGGGGACTCCACAGGAGGAGCAGGTGCTGCACCCTCAGGCCTCTGCACCCCAGAAACCCAGGGCAGACGGGAAGGTTTCCCTCCCTCTCTAGTTCCCAGCTGTGGCTTTTGTTCTGGGGCTCTGGACTCCCCTCCCCTGACCCTCACACGCAGCCCCCCAACAGCTGTTCCAGCTGGACTTGGCCTGTCCTCAAGAACAGTAATTATGAAGAGTAGAGAAGTTTGGAGCTTTCCTGCTTTAGGGGAAAAGATAGGATGGGGGTGTCCCTGCCTGGTGAGGGTGGGGAAGGCAGTCTGTATTGCTAACTACTGGGGATTTGGTCCAGGTCCACAGTGGACAGGCTGCAGGTTGTGTTTGGGCTGGGCTGTAATAAAGGCCTCTCCCTCTGCTCAAAGGATGTGGCTGGGCCCCTCCTGGAAAAGTAGTAAGAGGCACAGCTTATTTGATGGCTATGATTTTCTGACCTGTTTGCTGAAGTTGAATTGTGAGTTCACTTTTCTAGGGTGTTGCCTGAGTCCTTTGAAGTCTTCCTCTGGACATCTTTCCATTCTGTTGTGAATTATATTAAGGCACAGGCTAAGGTGCTATAACAAGGAGAACCTAAAGTACAGTGGCTCTTAGAAGTTTATTCTTCTCTTTTCTAATAGTACAGAGGTAAGCAAATGGTCCAGGGCAGATTGAACTCCACAGGGTCATCAGGAACTTGGTTTCCTTCGGTCTTGTTCAGCCACCCCTAGGGTGTTGTCCTTGGGTGAGTCAAAGTAGACATTGGCTCCGTGTCCACATTCCACTGGGGAAAGAGAGAGAGAAAGCAGTTCCTTTTTTAAAGGACGTGACCTGGAGTTGCTTAAATCACTCTGGCCACATCTTGCTGAAAGGAACTCTGGGACATAGAGCCTCTTATTTGGGTGGTCATGTGCCCAGTTAAAATGCTGGGGGTTCTGTGACTAAAAGATGAAGGAGAAAATGGATGTGGGGACCCAGTTAGTAGCCTCTGCTACACGGAGCTCAATGGATGTACCCAGGAATGTTCTTGGCTATTACTTTGCAGAGAAGTACCCCTGTAAGCAAGCCATTCGTTTATGAGTTGGATTGTGATAGGGCTGATGCCAGAGCCACTTTAGCTGGATTAGTCGCACGGGAAGTCACTTCCACACCCCTTGCCTAAGTCTCAGCATCAAGACCTCTCCAGTTCTCATGCGCCCAGAGCTTAGGGTTAGACAGTTGACCTCGTACTCACACTGTGCTTCATGGTTTCCTGAGCTCTTTCTCCTCGTCTCATTTGAGCCTCCAAGCTGCTCATTTGACCTACATTGTCTGCCTACCCCACTCCTGATGCAGAAATGTTCAGTCCAGCTAGCATTGAGATACACAGAGATGGTCTTAGGAAATGTATTAATGTACATACTGCAGTACTGTCCTCAAGGATACTGTCCCTCATTGAAGGCACCTAAAGAGAAATTGTTTTCAGATCTAAGTGGTCAGATCTAAAGCCTCTGTAAGAAGAATCAGGCAGTGGTCATGTTTCCCTTTTAGCTTTGGCTGGCAGGAAGCTCAATTCAACTTTCTAACTGTAGGACCTGTCATCTGTGTTTCTTGTTCTCACCTCCCCCGGCTTCTTGTTTGTTTCTTTGCTTTGTTTTTACTTTTTTAAATGGAGGTATGTTTTAGATATTATTTACACATAATAAAATGCAGAGTTTTTTTTATGTTTTTGGCCTTCTGATTTATGTTTGCTTTTGTCTAGATTTATCTATTTGTATTTTTCTGTAGGCTGCCTCAAATCTTCTATGAGATGAGATAGCATTTTGAACATAATGTGTTCCCGAAAATATATAGAAATTGAGTGTGGTAAATATAACTCCAGACTTATGCATTATAAGGAGGGGTTCCTTAAAAACTAAAAAAATAGTATAAACTCCCTAACTAACTATGCCTTTTAGACATAATCTTGACTCATAAATTTCCAGCATTCTTCACTTTTGTTCTTTTCCTTTATTTTGAGCACACATTTGACCAAGATTTAAGTCCAGTAAACATCAGATCAAGCTTTAAGAATTGCCACTTTTTGTCCATCTTTGTCCTTTGCGTCAGTTAAAGAAAGCTTATTACTAAAAAAGGCGGGTAATGCAATACACTTCTTAATTTAACAAATTCAACTCCACTAGCAAAGTTGCCAAAACTGAACTGGTAACTAGAGGGAAGGGCCCAAATGTCATACAGCTTTTGTATGTAAGTCTGAATGGGGCTTTCAAGAGTAGTTTAGGATTGTCGGTGTATAGTTTTTGAAAGTTCAGGTTGAATGAAAGTTGAGGAGCATTTGTATAAAGGGAAAAGAGGCACGGTTATCCTCATTTTAAAAATGAAAAAAACTTAAACTCAGCTAGTAAATGGAGATGCTGTATTTTGGGTTCAAATATGACATACCTCCTTTTACACTAGTCTGTCTTCCTGTCACTCCTTCCTTTGCTTTCGGATGCTTTACCCCTCTCCCCGTCTGTAGCTACCCTGAAAGAGCAGAAACCAGGACATTTCTGGGATTCTGCTAACATGTCACCTTGGTGGGTACCTTTGCCAGAGTCACATAGAAATCTGCCAACCTTGACTGTCAGAACCATGCAGGGCAGCTTTAACTTTTACCTGGTTCTCCTTCACTGTAAGATGGGGAGGTGGTGGCTCCCAGGGGGGTCATGCTGAGAGGTGAGGCTGGAGTCAGGACCAAACTTCAGACTCAGGACTCATGGCTCGCAGCATGTGACAAAAGGTGGCACCTGGACCTCTGTGTGGTGCCAGGTGATTTTAGGTGGAATGTGGAATACATCTTTATTTTAGTACTTATGCCTTATTCTAATGTACATTAGAGAAAAGTATAACTGGCAATTTATGTCTTAGGATGAGGGTAAATAAGTTTTTTAAGAAGAGTCCACTTAAAGGGAACTGTTAAGTTATAGTGCAGGTGATACCTGCAAAAGGCAAAATCTGGAGGAGGAAGGAGGATGCTAGCATTTGGGGAAACACTAAGTTTCATCCACTTCGTGTATCCATTGATAGTTCCTGCTCTTTCCTCCTGTGCTGTTCTGATTCTCTGTACCTGTTTCCATGCTGCCTCCCGCTTGCTTTCCTCAGGTCTTGAGTACCAAGTCGTCACATGTCCCCCACTGTGTATTGGTGTCACTGCTCCACTGAGGGAATACCTAGGGACTGGCCACTCCTCCCCTCCACCAGGTCTGCCCCAACCCACTGTGTCCAGTGTTCATTCCTCAGGCTTCAGGATGAGTGAAAAGTTTTCTCTCCGAATCCTGGAGGGAGGGTGAGGGGAGCAGTTAGAAGCGTGTCCTCCAGGTGTCAAAAGTTGAGACTTAAAATATGGGAAGGGCTCTAGGCTGAACATTTTGAGGACATTCACAGTGGATTTAGAGCCAGGCAGGACTGATGTGTGGCCTTTCCCTCGCCACAGCCTCCCTCTCCGTATCTGCTGCTGTCTGGGAGCCTTGGGCTGCAGTCCCCGGTCACAGTTGCTGTGTGGAATGGCTGAGACCGGCTGGGTTACAAGTTTGGTCCTCTCCTGGGGGGTTGGTGTCTTTGGCCTTCAAACAGTCACTTGTAGGGGGGATTCTCCCCCAAGGTGAGAACTCTGCCATTGTGTAGAGCATTCCAAAATCAGTCTCTTGGGTTAGAAGGGACCCTTGAGGTCACACAGTTTGACCATCATTCAGTATTCACATCTTTACACCATCCCTCCCAGAGATCATGCAGCATTAACTTGGCCTCATCTAGGGAAATCTGTTCCCTGTGTATTTCATTTTTGTCATTACCTCTGAGACAAAAAGCAAAGCAAAGCATTTTGCTAGCTGTCCTTTCTCTTGCAGGTTGTGGAGACTGTGTGGTACTTAATGAGGGAGTAGACCATTAGTTGGGGCTAGAGTATGAGCAAGCCGTGACTCTTAAATGCACTGTGGGTTCTCAACCCCTGAGGGCAGCCTCAGGAGGCCTAAGATGCCTTGAAAGTGGACACGGCTTTGTGTATACGTGCAGTTTTCTGGGAATAGGATTTATAGGGTTCATTAGAGTATTTCAAAGATCCGTGGTCCAAAAAAAAGAATCTCTAAAGGGAGTACATCGTGAAGGGAAAGAGCAGGAAGACAAAGATAAAGCAGGTGTGACATACATCCGGCTGACTTACTGCAAGCGAGACCTTCCACTGACTTTTGAACCCTCACCTCGGGTCCCATCTAGGGATTTCCCACCTTCATTTTATAGGTCTTCAGGCCTTTCAGTCAGTTTCTGGGAAGCTGGACTGTGTTCCTGCTCTTTTCTTTCCTATAGGTTCCTGCTTCTCATCTTGTCACTACGTATACATACACACAACCTCTCAGAAATGAGTAGGAGCAAATATATGTGAAGGAATCTTTATAGTACTCTTTATGGCCCCAGGAGTTACTCTTCCATTATGACACACTCCATGGGATCTGAAAATCATCCTGTTGTAATGGCATTTTGCTTAATGAGCGTATTTTCATTTTTCAGGATGGTGTGATTGATGAGGCAGAGAAATAGTTCTTTGCCTCTGTGATGAAATTAGCAAGTTAAAAAAAAAGATTCTTGGAACTCTCGGAGCAAAGATTCCTAATTCTCTTGTAGTCTCTGTTTTATTCCCCAACATATCCCTGCCCCATCAGATGGCATAGACCTGTTTTTAAGGTTAATATGAATTCTACTGAGTTTTCTTTAGAGGCTTTAAAAAAGAATTTAGGGACCACATTTATATATCCTAGATTGTCCCAAAGGCAGAAGTCAATATTGGACATCTGTTGTGTGGGAAAGGCAAGGCTAGGAATGTGGAGGTGACAGGTGTTCCGAGGCAGCCTACTAAATGGAAGAGAACACTGCTTTAGGAGACAGATGTCTGGGTGCTAGCCATAGTACTGTCCCTAACTTGCCAGGGAACTTCAATCACGTTGGCCTTTCTGGATCTCATCTGTGTAGTGGGAGTAATGATGCCCTTTTTCCGTATTTCATAGGCTTGTTGAGAGGCTCAAGGGAGAATAGATGTAAAGAGTGCTTTGGAGGCAAGGTGATGCTGTCTCTGCTCTTGCATCTTTTTAATGGTGCTGAAGGTATTGTGTACAGTTAGGATGTTTGAGATGGGAAGCTATAGGGTTATTACTGCTTGGTAGCAGGTTAAAATTCTCCTCCAGTGCAAAGGAAATAGTTGTAATAGAGAACAAGCAATGTGTAGAGAGAATCCAGAGAAAGTATCTGTCATACAGGTGTATTTTTGTAATCATTGAGATCAGTGAGCACAGTTGTAGGGACCATTTCTAGAGCATGGAAATATATTTTTAATATTTACTCATAGTGTTGGGATTTTACTTGTTCTCCTACAACCTAAAGGAAAAGAAGCTGAGCTTTAAAAAAAAAAAGTGGGGTAGAAATGACTATATTTTCTTTGTGTAACACATCCATCATGTTTCCCCTCAACTCCCAAGCCTTAGTTGGGCCTGCTTCTGAACTGCTTTTTAGGTGCCAGTGTATATGGTGACTGAAGAAAGTTGTGTCTAAACAAAGTTCAGTGTTCCTGATTCTGTTTTCCATTCCTCATTGATGAACCACCTAAGCTCTTAACTCTGAAGCTACAATAAAACCTTTTTGTTAGCTATCTTGCACAGCCTTTTCATATTTGAATTATCTAAAATAGCCTTCTTATTCTTTCTGCTTCCATCTGATACACAATTCTCAAACTTTTTGGTATCAAGATTCCTTGATGCTCTTCAAAATTACTGAGTACCCCAAAGAGCTTTTGTTTATGTAGGTTATATCTATTGGTACTTACCTTATTAAAACTTATTTATAATGAAAAATGAAAGTATTAATTCACTTAAAAGTAACAATAAACACATCAGATGTTAACATAAGGAAAATATTTTAATGAAAAATAACTTTTTTTTCAAAGAAAAAATTTAGAAGAGTGGCATTGTTTTATATTTTTGGAAATCTCTTGAATGTCTGACATAATAGAAGACAGTGGATTCTAATATCTGCTTCTGCAGTCAGTGTGTTGAAATTTGTTGTTTGGTTGAAGAATATGAAGAAAATCCAACCTTACACAGATGTGTAGTTGGAAAAAGGGAGAAGTATAGTGATACCGTCTTCCGATAATTGTGGATGTTTTTTGATACTACATCACAGCTCCGCTAAAGGTTAGTTGCAATGTGGAATCTCAAATTCTATCAGTGAACTTTTTGTACTCTATTATATTAACATTCATTGGTTTATTTTGCACTTTGAAGGGATCTTTTACCCGTACACAATTTTGTAGCATCATGCATTGGTCATCTGGGAAATACTGCAGATCTTTTAATGTTGACACATTTCATTTTGCAATATCAAAAAATCATATTTGTTAATATCACCACCAATCTCATCAGAAAAGTCTTGGGAAGTTTTGCCTGAGAGCTTGAGTTTGATCAATGCTGTCAGGCTCAATTTGTTTATTTTTGAGAAACTATCTTTCAGATACCCAAGGCTGAATGACTATAGTTTATCTGTTAGCTGTTCTTCCAAGTAAAAATGGTATTGCATGAATTGCTAATTCAGCTCAAAATTCAGAGAAATTGCACAAGTTCTTTTCCTCAAGAAAAACACTGTAAGGAACAAAAGTGCTTTATGCCTACATCCACTTAATCACATAGAACAGTATTATTGAAAAAATTTGTTCTTACATAAAACAAATAGTTTTTATTTTAGTGCTTCATCAAGGACTTCCTTAAAGTGACACAGATATTATTTTTTTCCTGTGAATGGGTGGCAGTGAAGAATACCTTGACTGCTAGTACAATTTAGTGCCATTGGCTTGATTTGTGTTAAGGCAGCAGCAGTTTTACCCATTGTGACTTTTGTATCATTAGTGCAAATGTCATCACAGTGACAAAGGCAAGTAATATCTTATTACTATGAAAATAGTTTTGATTTCAGGGACCCTCCTGAAAAAAGTCTGTAGTCACCAGGGCTCCGCAGGCCACACTTTGAGAACCGCTGGTCTAATACATACTCACAGCACTGAGAATCACCGCCCCCATTGCTATTTTGAGAGCACCCCTTCCTTCAGAAGTCTTAAGTGGCTCCAAAATACTTCACTCAAAAAAGCACCTATAATGGTGTCACGCACTTTGTTAGGGAAATAACATTGAATAAGAGCCAATCTTTATTCTCCAAGAATTTTCTTGAGGGGCTGGGGAGTTAAGAGGAGAAAATAGATGAGTTATAATGTAAGATAAGAATTCCTTAAAGAAAATTATGTTAAAGGTGTTAGACAGCAAAGGGAATGCTAAATTTTAGGTCTAACTCTGAGCTCTTGAACCACATGGCAAATCCTCACCAAATCAGTCAGTCAACCACTAGGTCTTCTCCTTTCATCAAACGTCTAAAAAGCCTAAGTTAGCTACCTTTGGAAATGTTTTCACAGGTTTGGCTCCGGGCATTGTAGATTCTTGCTTACACATGCACATGCTCTTTCCCCCTTCTTATTTTATTTGTTGTTCTTTGGCTTTTGTTGCGTCTCTATTTCATATTTACAGGTGTGTAGCTTTGAGTCAGTGTAGGTGGTAACACATACGTTTATTTCTTTTCCTTGCCCTTGTACTTAAACGTAAGCCTTTACCTGTTTTATTAGCCTTGCGTTGGGTGATGTAACTGTTGGTCTTATTTGGAGGAGGCCCCCCCATCGCAGGCTATGTCAGGGCAGTGCACCCAAGAGGCTGCTCGGGAAGGAAGCCTTTTCTTAGAAGATTTGTAGAAATAACCGCTGTTCTATTTCCCTGGGGTCTCCATCCCCACGATGTGCCGAACTTCAGTTTACAGCAGCGAAACTCTTAGGGGGATTTCCATAAAACAGCTGAATTCCGACTGGGTCATCAGTGACAAAAGTCAGACACGTGCTCACTCGCCTGGGAGCCAATAGTAACTTTTGCAAAAGCTGCCTCAGGAAACCCCACAGTTCGGAAGCTGCATCCTTCGGACACTGAAAAATAGTAGTCTTTTAACAGAACAAAACAAAAACCTAGACGGGATAATGAGAAAGGCTTTTCCCCTTGGCATTGGGAAGCGATGTCAAAGACGCTCCATCCAAAAGGAGTGCGGGGAGCTATCGTAAAATTCCTTTACAGTTCCGCGGGCTAATGGGCTGGGGAGAAGGGGGCGGAGATGGGCTCGGGTGAGTCTCTGGCCCTTTAAGGAGGAGGGACAGGCGTAAGACTCTGTACCTTTAAGAGTCTCTTTGTCTGGAAACCTCTTTATTTACCCTCCTGTGCTTCAACCAAACTTCGACCCGCGATTCACAACGCCCCTCTACGCCGCCGCCCCTTACGGCAGGCTCAAATCGGCCGCGCGTCGGTGGCTAACCCTAAACTTGGCAGCCGCGGCGCGAACCCTCGGAGGGGATGTCTGTGTCGGGTCAGGGCCCAGCGCTGCGCCGTTGGCGCAATGCGGGGCCCGGGGGGCGGGGCTCCGGCGGGCGGGCCAATGGGTGGGCAGGGGGCGTGGCCGTGTTCGGTTGTCTCGCGCCCTGGTGACAGCTCGCGCGTGCTGATGATGGCGGTAAATAGAGGGGGGTCAGGGGAGGGGGCGGAGGAGGTGGGGAGGCAGCCAAGGGGATAGCTCCAGGAGGTGGGGGGACGAGGACCGGGGAGGGCGCGACGGCCAGGGATCCCATTCTGAGACTCGGAGGCGGGGACAGGAGTCTCCGGCACACTGGCCCTCCCCTTTAAAGAAGCAAAACCTCACACACCGGGTGAGGGGCGACAAAGGCGGCGCGCGCCTCACGGGCGGGAGGAGCGGCGGCAGGGGGCGGGACCGCGGCGCCGGCGGGCTGGGGGCGCCCGGGGCGAGGGCTGGCGGGAGGCGAGCGCCGGCTGTCCGACAGCGCCGGCCCTTTATTTTGGCGGGGTGGGCGACCGCTGGGTTTGGGGTAAAAGCCTTGAGGGGAGAAGGGAAGGAAGGCTTGGGGGCGGTTGGGGGGAACGGGTCTGTGAATGAGACGAGAAGGATTAAGGGGAGAAAGGGTTAGAAGGCAGGGAGAGGAGTGAGAAAAAGCCAGCCAAGGAGGTTGGAAGGAGGCAAAACCCAGGGTGGGTGATGAGGAAGCCGGGCCGGGAATGAGGTTAGGAAGACCGAGCCTAGGAAGACGGCTCCTCGGCTTAGGTGTGAGAGCAGGGGTTTGGAGGGGAAAGCTCTGAAGGGGATGGTAGTGGGGTGAGGGTTACTGGGGTAAGAGTTGGAAGTGGAAGGCAAGGAGGGGCAGAGCTGGGGTAGTAGTTGGGAGTAGAGGAGAGAGAGTGATTAAGAGCCAGACGTGACAAGGGTGTGAACTAGTGCGGAGCGAGATGAGCTGAAGGTCTAGGACCGGCGGTGGGTGGGAACTGCGAGGTTCTGAGAAAGGTATGGGTTAGTGGGTGGGCAGTGGGTGTAAATTCTTGAAAGTGAGGGAGGGGGAATGAGACACTGGGCTAGAACCAGGTGGAGTTAGGAATAAGTGCGGTGGGAGTGGAAGGGTGAAAGGAAATAGAGATGAGAGATGGGGCGTTTGTAGGACAATTCGGGGACCAGAAAGCTGAAAGGAGAAGAGGGTGAGGGTGTGAGAAGTGACGAAGGTCTGGGACAGGGTAACTGGGGAATTGTGTTAACTGACGAGGTTCAGCAAGATCCAAGGTACAAACAGGGAGGTTAAGAGACAGGGTGTAAAGCGGACCACCAGAGGAGCAAGGAAGAGGTGGGCCCCAGGATTTAAAGGATGAGATGGGGAGTGAGGGAAGAGAACAGGGTTAAGGGCAGCTTGGGGAAGCCTGATGGATGTAGAGCTGGGGTAGACTGCACAGGGGTGGGAATTAAGTGTGCAGTTGGGGGAGATGCTCCAGAAGGTCCTCGTGGATCAGGGCAGAGACGCTGTAGTGAAGGATCAAGTGTAGGGAGCCTTTGGTGCAGAAGAGGAGGAACCATGGTGAGTGCAAAGAGACCTAGAGATAGGGGCAAAAACCAAAAAGTAACAGTGGAGGTAGGGGGTGAAGGAAAGGAATTCTTTGTTGAGAAGAGAACTGTGAGTGTGTTGAAACTGTGAGTCCTTTTGTCCATGAAAGTAGGATATTCCAGAAACCTCTTTCTCTCTTCAGGGAATCTTGAATCTGCTTCCACCTTTCATGGCTTTTTAAATCGACTTTTCATGTCCACTTTGAAAAGATGAGACCCATTGTGATTTGATTTTGTTCTTGTATGAATGATGAAGCATCAACTGGGTGCTGAGAAGCTCTGCATTTCACCGGTGTTGTGATAATGGGAAAATGGGTTGTATTTCCAGTGTGGCTGTGCCTGTCTGGTGTGACAGTGTTGTGTTGTAGCAGTGTGATAAATGACAAGCGCTGGGCAGTGCTTTATCGACAGCCTTTTCATTTTCAATGGGGAACACACTGTTGTTGAGATAGAGGAAGATGAAAATCTTTTTGTTTTGTTTGATCAACCAGATTTCTGCCTAATTGTTTTTGGTGGCTGGAGAATATTGAGAAATCATTTCAGAGAAAGGCGAATAGCCAACCAGGGAAGTTTGCCGGGGATGACATTTAAATTGGGGCAGTGAGGACAGCTAGTTCCTAAGCTACCTTTAGCTTTGTGTGGGACTTTTTATACTGTAGTAGGGAACTCACGCATTTAACAAAAATGGAATAAAGAAAGGGAGGTTTAGAATAGTAGAGGATTTTAGGTTAAATAATGGGTTTATCGGTAATTTTTATCATGAAAAAACCTCTAAGTAATGCAAGCTGGAGCCTTGGACAGCTCCACTGCCTCTCCTGTTTTGTAGTTGTGAATAAAAAAGATTAATATTTTCTAGAAGAAGCTTTTGATTTTTAAGACCCTTTTGGAAATTAAAAGGAAGATAAGAAATTTGGGACAAAATTTAGGTTATTCTTTTTTTTTTTTAGAAATTCACGTTCTTTTATTTATTTATTTATGGCTGTGTTGGGTCTTCGTTTCTGTGCGAGGGCTTTCTCCAGTTGTGGCAAGCGGGGGCCACTCTTCATCGCGGTGCGCGGGCCTCTCACTATCGCGGCCTCTCTTGTTGCGGAGCACAGGCTCCAGACGCACAGGCTCAGTAATTGTGGCTCACGGGCCCACTTGCTCCGTGGCATGTGGGATCTTCCCAGACCAGGGCTCGAACCCGTGTCCCCTGCATTGGCAGGCAGATTCTCAACCACTGCGCCACCAGGGAAGCCCTTAGGTTATTCTTAATCAAGTATTTTGTTTTGATGATTTTTATTCTGAAGCTTTTACGTTTAGCTAAGAATATGAATGATTATTTGCATTTGATGGTGCCAAAGATAGTATATAATTTACTTAAGAAAAAAATGCAAACTATTCTCGAGACTTATTTGAGGTTATTTCGTTAGTGTACATTCAGTTACACAAAGATGCTTTTTCTTCAAAGTTGTGTAAATTTTGGATTGCTGCTGTTTTGTGGGTATTTGTATAAATGACAAAGATCAAATGGTTGATAGCATCTGTGATAGTTAGCAAAGATTAGATTTTGATTAGTGGATATCAGAGACATTGGTTATTAATGTATGTGAATAATTTAGGATCTTAAATCTTTCTGGATGCAGCTGCTATGTTCATGGATTCTAGATGCTGTTGAGAGGTGTTCAGGGTGACTAGATTGATTTAGCAGTTTAACAGGGTTTTTAAAAATTACTATTTTTCCTGCTAAGTTTCAAGAGGATTAGTCTGAAATGTTAACTTTCAAGCTGAAGAGTAACTTTGGTATGAGGCACCTGTTTCTGTGAGATATGTGCGTGTGTTCCCTTCGTTTCTAGATGTGTCTGGCTGGCATTGCTGGTAGGTTGTACTCTGTGTGTGGTATTGCCATATTTATTTATTTATAAATACTTAAATATTTATTTATTTATTTATTTTGGCTGCACCGGGTCTTCGTTGCAGCATGCAGACTCTTAGTTGTGGCATGCAGGCTTCTTAGTTGTGGCATGCATGTGGGATCTAGTTCCCCAACCAGGGATTGAACCCGGGCCCTCTGCACTGAGAGCACGGAGTCTTACCCACTGGACCACCAGGGAAGTCCCGCCATTTTTATAATGTAATTGTTTTGTATCTGATATCTTTACATAAATTATTTTAGACTTATTTGATAATGATGAAGAAGAACGTATAAACTATAAGCTAAACAAAGGGAAAGTCCGTTTGGGTCTTATCTATTGTTTCTGTATGCTGCCATAGTGTGTTAAATCACCACTTCTCGTTGTGAGTGGTTATTTCTAAGTTGATATTTCTTTTTTTAAAAAAAAATATTTATTTATTTATTCATGTATTTATTTATTTTGTTGGGCTGGGTCTTTAGTTGCGGCAGGTGGGCTCCTTAGTTGCGGCTCATGGGCTCCTTAGTTGCAGTGTGCATGTGGGATCTAGTTCCCTGACCAGGGATTGAACCCGGGTCCCCTGCATTGGGAGCGCGGAGTTTTTGTTTTTGTTTTTTTATAAATTTATTTATTTTATTTATTTACTTTTGGCTGCGTTGGGTGTTCGTTGCTGCACGCGGGCTTTCTCTAGTTGCAGTGAGTGGGGGCTACTCTTCGTTGCGGTGCGTAGGCTTCTCATTGCGGTGGCTTCTCTTGTTGCGGAGCACGGGCTCTAGGCATGCGGGCTTCAGTAGTTGTGGCACGTGGTCTCTAGAGTGCTGGCTCAGTAGCTGTGGCACACGGGCTCAGTTGCTCCGCAGCATGTGGGATCTTTCCTGACCAGGGCTCGAACCCGTGTCCCCTGCATTGGCAGGCGGATTCTTAACCACTGCGCCACCAGGGAAGCCCCGGGAGCGCAGAGTCTTAACCACTGCACCACCAGGGAAGTCCCTCAGCTGATATTTCTAAAACTGAAAATGGATAATCTTTTAGTACAAATAATACTATTTATCAATAAGGAATCCAGTGATAAATTTAAGCTTTATCTTCATTTGTTCATCAAGTAGAATTCTACTCAATTTACTTTATTTTGGCTACAATATTATTTGCTAAGCCGAAAACTTTTTTTTTTGACTGTACTGCGTCCTGGTTGCTGACCGTGGGCTTTCCCAAGTTGTGGCGAGCGGGGCCTACTCTTTGTTGTGGTGCGCGGGCTTCTCATTGCAGTGGCTTCTCTTGTTGCAGAGCATGGGCTCTAGGCGCATGGGCTTCAGTAGTTGCAGCACACAGGCTCAGTAGTTGCGGCACGTGGGCCCTAGGGCTCGTAGACTTCAGTAGTTGTGGCAAGCAGGCTCAGTAGTTGTGACTCCCGGGCTCTAGAGCGCAGGCTCAGTAGTTGTGGCACACGGGCTTAGTTGCTCCGCGGCATGTGGGATCTTCCAGGGCCAGGGATTGAACCTGTGTCCCCTGCATTGGCAGGCGGATTCTCAACCACTGCGCCACCAGAGAAGTCCCTAAGCCAAAAACTTTTAAGTTTATATATTCAGCAAGTAGGTTGTACATAATTAAATGTTTTTCTGGTTAATTGTAGATTCTTTGGATGGGAAGAGACCTTGAAAGGACTTCTAGTTTATCCTTCAACTTCAGTCAATATCCCACTTAAATCTTTCCAGGTAGATAAAAATGTATCCTATTTGTGTAAATCTTCAGAGGTAATGTGGCAACCTTTGTAGGTACTGTTTTCCAGCATTTAATTATTTTCTCTATAAGGACAGTGTCTTCTGTCTAAGCAGAACACAATACAATATTTGTGTTTGTTCTCTCTTGCCCCATTCTTGATTTTTGAGTAAAAATACTATTTTACTATAGTATTAAGAAGACCCCATTTCTTTGTAAACTCAGTAATAGTAGCTACCCATGTATAGTGCTTTTGTGCCAGACACTGTTGTAAGCTCTTTGCAGATTGTAACTCACTTACTCCTTACAGCAATCCAATGAGGTCAGCACTATTAGTGTTCCCATTTTACATGTGTTGAAATACAGGCTCCTTGAGATTAAATGACTTGCCCGAGGTTATATTCAGACCTTTCTACAGCTACTTGTTTGATAGTTGATAATCTTGTAATACGGATACTGCTGTTTTTTTGTCAAGTAGTAACTAAATGATACATTTAATCTTTCTTTTTAGTTTATAAAGTAGAATAAGGTGCGGATGGGATTTGAACCTTGGCATTTTGTGGGCAGTCTGCTTCTGTATTACCTCTGCTTGACTGTTGTGAAATGATCCCCCACCATGCTCTTCTCCACATTATTTTAACCCTAACCAGTTTTGTTTGCCAATCCTTAAATTAGCCCTATGGTTCTGTTATTAACTGTTTCTCAGTTCCTTCCTAGATGGGAACCTGGGACAGATACCAATAAGGGCCATATTTCATGCAAAGATTACATCACGGTTCTTACATGCTCGTATTTTTTTTTGTTGCAAAATTGTATTTATAAAACAAAACAACCCCAAATCAATAAAATGCCTAATTGCATCGCAGATTAATGAATTACCTTTTTAGCTAGAAAAAGGCCCTGGACTTTTCCTCAGTGGGCAACAGTCTCTCATCTGCAAACCTGTATGATATATAACAAGTCCATACAGGTTTGCAGATGAGAGATTATTGCCCCTTGAGGAAAAAATGGAACTCAGATTTCAGTGTGGCTGTCCATAAGCAAAATCTGTTCAGACTCTTGCTGATTTTTTCTATCTTCTCTTTATGTTTGCCTATGCAAGCAACATACTAAATACTATTTATTCGTGCTTTAATTTGCTTAGATAATTGATTCACTTTTTTTTTAAGACTTTAATTTTTTTAGAGCAGTTTTAGATTCACAGTAAAATTGAAGGGAAGGTACAGAGATTTCCCTGCCCCAACACATGCATAGCCTCCCCCCATTATCAACATCCCTCATCGAAGTGGTTCATTTGTTACAATTGACCTACTCTTTTTTTAAAATTTATTTAATTAATTTATTTTTGGCTACATTGGGTCGTCGTTGCTGCGCGCAAGCTTTCTCTAGTTGCGGAGAGTGGGGGCTACTCTTCGTTGCGGTGGGCAGGCTTGTCACTACGGTGGCTTCTCTTGTTGCGGAGCACAGACTCTAGGTGCGCAGGCTTCAGTAGTTGTGGCATGCGGGGTCAGTAGTTGTGGCGCATGGGCTTAGTTGCTCCACGACATGTGGGATCTTCCCGGACCAGGGCTTGAACCCGTGTCCCCTGCATTGGCAGGTGGGTTCTTAACCACTGTGCCACCAAGGAAGCCCCGACCCACTCATTTTTAAAAATAACTAATAATCAGTGTTTTCTAAGTGCCCAGCATGAGCTAAGTAGGTAAATTGTTTGAAACTCAAAACAACCCTAGGAGAAAGCTTTTCTGTTACTACTCAATTTTTTTCTGACTTTGGATTTTTTTACAATGTTTCAAACCTTATAGAAAAGTTGCAAAAATGATACAAGGAACTTCTATATACCCTTATTCAGATTCACGAATTGTTTTTTATTTTGCCCCATTTGCTTTATCATTTTCTCTCATGTGCGTATATTTAAACAAGTAAATTTGAAAAAAAAATGGATATCCAGGCCTTATTTTTAAAAAGAAAAGGGAAGAATGTTTTGAGTATATCAGCAAGTTGGTATGTGTTTGATTTTAGTCAAGCATGTGAAGCAAAGGAATCTCAAGGTTGGATTTGAAGTAGATTTTGTCGTTTTATGGTTTGTTGTCTTCACTGTATTTTGAAAAACATCCCTCATTAGCAAAAACTGTCGTGGTCTGCCCTTTTGTAGGGGACCTCCTTAGCGCCTGGCGTGATGTGGTCACACACAGTGGGTCCTCAGTATATGCTAGCTGTTGATGATGTACGGGTGATTATTATGTGAAAACAGGAGCCACAGCGCTGTTCAACACCGTGACTGAGATATGTGTAGGTAAAATACATATTTTACCTAAAGATCCTTATGTTGCTTCAAGGAACTAGAAGAAATCTAAGTGTAAAATAGACTGCCTGAGGAATATTGATTGCAATTAATACAAGTAGGTTTGCCTTATGGTAAGGAGAGGAATATAAATATCTTAACATTCTGTTACCTCCCCCCAAAATTAACAGAAATTTGCAGAGTCTTTTCAGTTGTCGTGATATAAGGAGATTTCACTGACCCCCATTCCCGTTGCCCCTCCAGCTCATCCTCGGTCTTTATTAAAATGGTGGCCTGTCTGTTTGATAAAGGCATGACCTGCAGAATGAGGCCTGTCTGATTTCAGTGAAAGGATTATTAACCGGATTCCGACAAATGTAAAATACAGCAGTTGAAGCCACCTCCCCTCCTCCGTTAGGTGATAATCAAAGCTATGAAATATCGCTCTGTATTAAAGCTGATTGTAATAATGAAAAACACTTTGCTCTCATAAGGATGAGAAAATTACAAATTATTTGGAAAGCATTCTTTCCAGTCGTGTGTTATTGTTCCTGAGACATGGGCAGTTTTTAAAGACTATAATACTGTTCCTTTGCCATTTACATGTTAATAGAAGTCTGAAAAGTAAGACACTCTCCTGAAATTTTCAGGGTTGTTTTTATTATGTGTCAAGTTGTAAACAGCATTCTGTGACAGGTATTTTCTCTCTTTTCTTCTGTTGAGCTAATGAGTAATTTACACTCTAGTAACATCTCTTTCAGCCTCGCTGTGTGAAAATGCCTGCTACTCTGTGCCTTCTATGCAGCCTGGGCTGGCAAATGATCAGGGGCAGATGTTGGTTAGCATATCAGAAGGATCAGGGATAAAATTTATTTTTGTGTTGTATTTTTATAAACATACAGGCTTTTGTATCTGCCCTTCCCCTGCCACACCGTCCCCCCGCTCCCTCCCCCATTCAAACAGAAATGTTATGACCTCCTATAATCCAGAGCTACTGCCCTTGATTCAACTTTGGATTGTTTTCTATTCTGTCTCCCACCCTCACCCCCACCCCCACCCCAACGTTGTGGGATTTAGGGGGGATTAGCAGGGCAGTCTGGCATAGTTTAGAGCCTAGGAAGCTGGTCTTCACTGCTCCCTCCCATCGACAGAATACAGAGCTTTTTTGTCATTGTCTTTAGAAACCAGCAGTGCTTCTCTTGCTGGGCGAGTTATGTGAGGGGTGGGAGGGCAGCACTGTTGCTAGTGAGTTAGGAAGGTGCTTTTATATGACAGTTGATTCTCTCCAAAGGAAAGATAGGCCCTACTTTTCCGTCAGCTTTTTCAAAATGCAGCCGTGAGTGACCAAAAGACAATTTACAGCTTGCCTTTAGCACTTTGTCACACTGGTGTTCTGCTCTCTCCTGCCCCCACTCTGTCTCTGTCTTTCAGTCTCTGACATGGAAAAGATGATGTGTAGTATCTGTCATGTGTTCACTCAGATAGGCCATGTGGGCATGTTAATGTAGCACGAGCTTTTGACTTTGAAATAAAGTCTTAAGTATCAGTTTGTTCTGTGAAGAATATAAATTTAAATTGAGAAAGGAAGGGCAGAGAGGGGTTTACTGATTTATCAGTTCTGAGCCAAAGCCTTTCTAGAATGCTAGATAATTTGTGGTGCTTATTTTTTCAGTTATGGATACTAATTTATCGGGATAATAAGGTCAAAATCCCTGTTAGAGCTAATTAGAGTCTCCCTGACAAAAATTGTTACCTGGAGGTGGCCACAAAGAAAATCAGGTGAGAAAATGTGTGAATAGCTCAGTTCAACCATCGTTGCTAATAGCATTATAATCATAGACACCTAGCCTTTGACAGTGGTTCATGAACAGAGGGCATCTCGTTTATGTTAGCATTCACTGAGTATGTGGGGCTCTGTTAGTGTTTTGTTTTCATAATCCAGAATGTAGAATGTTTCTATGGTTGGCCATTGCTAACATTTACTTTTTTTACTCTCCTTTTTCTATGTTCTAATATAACCACCTATATCAGTTGTCTTAATCATATTGGATGTTCATGGTTAGATATTGATTACACTCGTGTGCTTTAACATTCAAAAGAGGTCAAAGGTCAGATTAATAAACAACATATGAAAAAGTAAAATATCAAAGTGGTCTGATCACTCAGGGGTGTTGTGAGAAAGTAAAAATAAGAAAGTGAATGTATCACTAGGAAGTTGAATATACTCTTTTAAAAGAAACATTTCTAAAATATATGGCATAATGTGAAGAACTGATAGCAATGAATTTCAAGTGAAAGGTAAGTATTGTGCTTTAGTGAAGAGATCAAACTCATTTGTGGTGGCGTCATTGTCCACTCCATGCTAAAATCCCAAATCGGTTAAATATTACCAGTCTCCCTAGTTATACTGTTAATGTGCTTCTTGAATTATTTTTTTTCTCCATAGGCCGTTCAGCTTAGCCTACAGCTAATAATAAGTTCCAAACCTATTTAAGCTATAAATTCTAATTCTACTCATTTAAATAAACATAACATAAAGCATAAGTACCACTTTTTTACCTATTAGATGAAGAGATTAAACAAGTTGATGATAGCTAGTAGTGATGAGGATGTGGGGAAATTGGAATTCTCACACACTACTGATGGGAACGTAAGTTCCCTTGAAGGTAAATTTGCAATGTCTGTTGGAATTTTAAATGTGCGTACCCTGTGACCCAGAGATTCCACTTCTAGAAATTTGTCCTATAGATATATTTATACATGTGCATGAAAAATATGAGTACAAAGTTTTTCTTTATAGCATTGTTTGTTCCTGCAAAAAAATGATGTCTGTCAGTTAGGGACTGGTTAAGTAATGTATGGTGGGTCCATACAACGGAATACCACTAAGCTAATAAGGAATGCAATGAATCTTTATTTGCTGATGTAGAAAGATGTCCATTGTTAACTTTTTTTTTTTTTTAAGTCACGTTATAGGACAATAAGTATAGAATATTCCTATTTTTGTAAAATGTTAAGGAGTGCCGTTGAGGTGTTCCCTTTTTTGGGGGTAGGTATTCACTTTTTACTCTATGTACTTCTATAGTGGTCACTTTTAATAAGCACGTGAAGAAGGGGTTAAGTGGGAACATCTTCATGAAGGAAACTTCCGTGGTAGTAAGGGAGGAGAAAGAAGCTGGCTAGAGAAGAGAACTGCTCCTTTCATATGAGAAAGGATATATGAGATACATCAGTCAAGTTTTTAAGTAAGAAATGAGGACTGGAATGGCAAGAAGAGGGGATATAGTGGAAGTTGAGAACATTTGGTGGAGATTTTAAAGACAGTGATAAAGAGCTTGCATTTGATTTGAAAAATGATCTATAAAATGGAGATGATAATAATACCTAGTCCACTGGGTTGTTGTGAGGACTGAAGTAAAGCATATAAAATATTTAGAACAGTGACACATAGTAAGTGCTCAATGTTAGCTATTATTATTGAATGAAAATACATTATCTTTTGTAAGCCAGAATAAATTAATGCGTTGTCTTTTATCGTGTGCGGTGATGATTCTGCTAACCCCACTGACAGACATGTAGTTTGGGTTTTTTTCCAGTAGTATTGATGGTTGGCCTAACCATTCCTAGTCTTCAGCTTTGATCCTCCCACCTACTAACACGTAGTATCAAAATCTGAAAACTGAAATCTGAATACATTTTAGAGCTTTAGACATATGATGTCCTACCAGTTGCTATTGGGTTTGTTTACCAATATTATCATGTATACTAGCTAACATTTGGGGCTTATAAAAAGAGGGGAACAGGTAATTTGGGGGGAAAACATCATTTTCTGTGCCCATGGGATATGGAATAGATATGTCACTTTGCACCGAATGTGTTAATCAGTTTTTGTTAGCAGTGCAATGTAATGAGCATATTAGCTACAGCACCTTCATTGGCAGCCAGCAGTCTGCTTGTGAAATCTTTTAGAAAACAGAAATCTGGCGAGAAGTATTCCTGAGCAGTGGAAATATCTTTGGGGGGAAAATAAAGTAGAAGAAAATTTTCTACCAAAAAGAAATTGTTTCACTACTGCGAACCATGAGAAAAGTTGTTTTACCTGTGGGCTAAGATGTGACGACATAATTTTTTACGGCTTTAAAGTGAGTTCTTTCCGTATTTCGATTTTTCATTTAAGTTTGTTATTTAAAGAACTTCAAGGTATATTTACATTTGATGAAAAATATTGATAAAACTATTTTAAGAATGGTGAATTTCTCATTTTATAGTATATATTCTAATGTAAATTATTTTCCCCTTCCACTTTCAGTTAAAACGTATCTTAAAACATGTCTTTTTGTTGTTTTTAAAAAAATCTTCAGCTGAAATAACAAAAGTTTATATTTAAGCACAGCACTTGGCACTTAAGAGGTGTTCAATAAGTTTTTATTGAATAAATTAATGTATGCATGAATGAAAAATATTCTGAATTTGGACTTTATACTCTGTGATTTGGGCACAGCCTAGCATTGCTGTATAAAGGCCTTCTGTTCAGCTCCCGTTTTCATGCCCATTTTCCTCTCCCACCCCACAAGCACCCTCTCAAATGTGTTTGACATATGTCCTTGATTCTATATGCATCTTTATAAGATACTTAGTGATTTTTGTGTGTGTGTGTGTATCTTTAATTCTGAAATTGCTCATTATACCATGCTGGCATAGAATTTGGCTATAGAATTCTCCCTGTAAAAATGCTGTAGGTCTTACTCTAGTTTTTACTTTTTTGTTCAGCACTGTTTTAAGATCTGTGTGTGCATATTGGGATGTACTTTTAGCTAATTGCTCCTAACTTCAGCATGGTATTCCGTGGTGTGTATCATTCCCATAGAGATGGATGCCTAGGCTACCGCAAACAATGCTACCAATAAACAGTCTTGTCCATGTCCATTATGGACACGTTTGAGAATTTCTTTGGGATACAGACTCAGGAGTGGCATTGTGGCATAAGTATTGTCAGGCTGCTGAATGGTTGTATCCCTTTACACCCCACAGGCGTTGCATTCCCAACCTCCCCGATACGTGGTATTGTTCACATTTCTAATTTTGGCCATTTAATGTCTCATTTTAATTTGTATTTTCTAATTACTAGTAAGTTTGAGCATTTCTTCGTATTCTAGTTAGCAATTTCCTTTCTGTGAAATAAGCATGAAAGATTGAACGTAGTATTTTATTAATTTTTTTCAAGTTGGAGGAACTTTTGGTTATGCATTGTATTTTGTAAGCTATTAATATATTTTCTCAAACTTTAAAAAGGGAAGAATATCATCCTTATGCAGAATCTTAAAGTATTGTTTTTCTTCCTGATCCCAAGAGATGATGAAACAAACTTTTTTCTAAGTATTCAACTTAAAAGCTATAAAGTATGCTACAGTTAAAGCATCTTGCTAATCTATTCTCAGTGTCTTCATGTATGCTAAACATTGAGAGCAAGTGTTTTTGCCAGAGTAGATTTGGTGGGAAAGTGCTTCATTGTGTTAGTTTAAAAAAGAAAATCTCCCCTGGTCAAAAATCAGTAGACAATTATCAAAAAAATCAGATCCAGCTGCTTCTCCCTGTTTACAGTCTCTCTAGATGTCAGGAAACTGAGTAAATAGCAGGCAGCACCTTCTCTAACTTGCCTTTCCATGAAGAGCCCAGCACTTGATCGAGGAGAACCGTCTTAGCACTCATTGAATATAAGCAGATCATATCAAAAATGATGAACAGATACTATATTATACTCTTCATTTTTCTATGAAAGGGCAATAGAAAATATGGATGTTTTGGTTTTTAAAGTGTTTGTGGATAGAGAAAGGCATATTTCCTAATTGAGATGCCACTTCTCAGGGTCTTCCAGAAAGTTGGGCAGCAGTTTCAGATTTGCATGTGAATCTCACTCCTGTTCATTTCAGGTCTCAGGAAAGGAGGAGTGACTGATTTAAAATGCCCTTTCCTTGTTCAAACAGGTTCGCAGTATTTGTACTTTCCTTTCCTGAGGAAGCAATGCAGTTTTTAAGTGTTTTCATTTCTGACCAAGATGTGATACAATCAAATCGTTATGTTGACTTTGGTTTAGCATCTGCCTGGCTGAGTGGAAAAGGAATTTTAATTTGTGACATGATTGATGTAGCCATAAACCGTGAACTTTTCCCAATAATACCATAATATGTTAAAACAAATTACTCCTTTTTCTCTTTTTGCTGGCTTTGTGGTTATGTCTTTTGAGTAAGTTTCTATCAGCAAAACATTTTTTCCTGCTCTTAATTTTTTTCAAACTAAGCCACACTGTATGCTAAGATGAGAGTTTTCCAAGTGCTTTGATTTTGCTCTGCCTTGAAAATTACTGTTCTTCTTTCATTATTATAATTTTTTTTTTAGAACATAGTTTTTTGTTTTTTTTTTAAAATAAATTTATTTATTTATTTTTGGCTGTGTTGGGTCTTCGTTTCTGTGCGAGGGCTTTCTCCAGTTGCGGCAAGCGGGGGCCACTCCTCATCGCGGTGCGCGGGCCTCTCGCTGTCGCGGCCTCTCTTGTTGCGGAGCACAGGCTCCAGACGCGCAGGCTCAGTAGCTGTGGCTCACGGGCTTAATTGCTCCGTGGCATGTGGGATCTTCCCAGACCAGGGCTCGAACCGGTGTGCCCTGCATTGGCAGGCAGATTCTTAACCACTGCGCCACTAGGGAAGCCCTTCTTTCATTATTTTTTTCCTCAGAAATCTTGCTTGGAAAATTATATTTTTAGATGTGATTTTAAAATGTTCTTTTTAACCTTTTCAAGAATCTTTTAAAATTTAATATTTATCAATGCTAAGTCTGAATATAGCATAAAAAGTGTACTACCTGCTTTTCTCCTCCCCAACATTCTGCCTCTCCAGAGACCTCCATTTTCTACTCCAGCAGTTCTTTTGGTATTTAATGCCATTTTCTCTAAACAGTAGGTTAAGCTGCTGTTTTTAAAAATCTGTATAGGGTTTTCTCTAGACCTGAACAGCTCTCATCCTGGGATCTACCTTCCTGAATAGCCTAGGTATTTTCTTCACCTCCCTGTGTTGGAACTCCCTGTTTCCTGGACCCCATATCTTTCCCCTTCATTGTTTATATTTTAATTAAGCAATTCCTCCAGAAGGTTTCTAAGAAAAGGGTACATGGGATGTAAATCTGCATGTATGAAAATGTCTTCATTTTCTCTCATAGCTGATTTATAGTTTACCTGGCTCTAGAATTCTAGATTGGAGAATATCTTCTGTGAGTTTAAGAGGCATTGCTGTATTGATTTCTAGCTTCTATTATTGCTGTGAGAAGGCTGGTGGTGTTCTGATTCTTGATTTTTTTCCCCCTCCTTGGTTGGTTTTAGGATCTGATCTTTGTCCCTGATGTTCTAAAATTTTATGATAATCTGCCTCACTTGTTTTATCTGTTGTGCCGGGCACACTGAGAGCCTTTTCAGTTTGGAAACATAGATTTTTTTCAGTTCTGGGAGATTTCCTTGCATTCTTTTTTCTTTTTCTTTTTTTTTGGCTGCGTCAGGTCTTAGTTGCAGCATGCGGGATCTTTTCCTTGTGGCATGGGCTCTTCGTTGCAGCGCGCGGGCTTCTCTCTAGTTGTGGCATGTGGGTTTTCTCTCTCTAGTTGTGGCACACGGGCTCCAGGGCACATGGGCTCTGTAGTTTGCGGCACGCGGGCTCTCTCGTTGAGGCGCGGCAGCTCAGTAGTTGTGGCACGCGAGCTTAGTTGCCCCGACCAGGGCTCGAACCCGTGTCCCCTGCATTGCAAGGTGAATTCTTTACCACTTGACCACCAGGCAAGTCCCTTGAATTCTTAAATTATAACCAACCTCCCCCTTCTCCCCCTTGCCCCCCGTTTTTCTATTCTTTCTCTCTGGAACACTTACTTGTGTTTGGAACTTGTGGACTGATGAGTCCTTTAATTTTACCATCTTTTCTATTTCTCATGTTTTTGGTCTCTGTTCTACTTTCTGGGATGTGTCTTGAACTTCATCTTCAGACTCTTCTAATTAGTTTTATATTTTCTTTATCATTTTTAATTTTCAAGAGGTTTTTCTCTGAATGCTGCTTTTTATTGTTTTCTATTTTTGTTTCATGGATGGAATAACTCTTCTCTGTTTATATTAGTTACAATTTTTAAAAATTTTCTGCAGCCTCCAGTATCATTTCTGTTTTCCTTAAAGTACCTTTACTTGATCGCTTGTTTTGGTCTTTCTTTTAGGGAATTTCCTTAAATGTATGGCCTTGGCCATCTTACTCATATTCCAGACTGAGCTACTGAAAAACTGAAAGCTGAATTTGCCTGAGTGGGGGCTTCTAAAAGTTAAATGGTGGTCTTCATTATAAGGTGATTAGCCAGGAACCCAATTTTGTGTGTGTCGGGGGTGGGGGGTCACCTCCAGCAGTCAGTATTTGTAGGTGTTTTTCTATTCTCTTAGCCAGGTTTTCCCCAGAGAGAATGCTCCAACCATCGGCTTACACACCTGCCTTCAGCATTTGGGGAGCTGAATGGGGAAAGAGCTGGGGATATCTACCTTTCAGGATCTCAGCCTTCCTTGAATCCCCATCTTTTTAGACTGGTCGGCCTGCCCCTAGTTGTGCCTAAGTCCAGAGTATCTTTAGTTTCCAGAGAGTAAATTCCCTTCCTGTGACCAGTGGCTGCTTGGAGTCAGGGTGGGAACCTTGGGGTAGAACTTTCACCCTGTGCTCCTTTATTCAGCCCTGTCTGCTGTTCCCACTTTCAGATCATTCTGAGCTTTTCTGGTGTTTCCCAGCACAATTCAGTTTGCTCTGAGCTTCCCCTTAACATGCTTTTAGTTTTTGCTTTCTTTATTGTGCTAAATCAAATAGCTAATCAATCTGCTTTTCAGCTTCCAAAAACTTTGTTGTAGTTGTTTCCTTTCCTAGTCTTTGTTCTTATGAACATGACAAGAACATGAAATGTTCTTTATGTTTTTAATGCCATTTTAATGGAGTTAGGGAGAGAGCAGAGGTATGTGAAGGTGTTCAATGCATCATTTTTCATTGAAGATCCAAATTTATTTCTCTGATGCCCTGTTTCAACACTACTTAATAGGAAGATGGTTTATAGCGGTTGAAAAATTTTGCTACAGTAACAGAATTGTACAAGATATAAATTCATTTGGTCTTTGCTACCCTTTTGGGTTAATGCCTAGCCTATAGCTTGCTATAAGAAAATGACATCTAAACGACTTTGGGAAGTTTGCAGATAGTATAATAGAAATTTAGGTCATTAAGTAACTTAAATATTCCTTTTTCAGATGTGGAAACTGAGACCCAGAGAGCAGAGGTGGCTTACCTATGGTCACTTATCTGTCTAGAACTAGAACTGAGTCTCTTCCCCAGTGTTCTTTTCCTTGCCAATGTGGTTCTGTCTTCTCTCATTAAAGTAGCTGGAAATAGGAGCCCTTTATCATGGCTTATGTCACCCAAATGTCCTGTTAATTTAGTGTCGGCTTTAGGTTGCAGTCATGGAATTTTTTTTTTTTTAATGTTCTTCTTCCTGTTAAAGATTGGGGTCTGGTTTTATTGGGGTGAACTTTAAAACTCAAGAAAATTTGTGTCTTACCCTTTTAAAGATGTTTCTGTTTTGAAGAATTTATATTGAGCATTTAAAAGGTTTCTTTTTTCTTCCTACTATTCCCTTTTCAGTGGCCTCCAAAAGTTCTTTGTCAGGGAGGGCAGAAACTTTTTCCTGAATGTAATTATAGCAGATAAAATTATTTAGAACAAATTAGTATGCCTGTTAAAATGTTTTAAAAATGTGGAAAAAGGAAACATGTTGTAAAAATGTCAAGTTTCTTTGGAGAAATCCTAGAATGCTTTCTCTATCAATTTTTCAAAACTCAGTTCTCAATTCTCCTCTTCCAGGACCCCTTCCTGCATTTTACCCCATGACATAAATCTTTTGTCCTATTTCCCTTTCCCTCCTATATTTTGTACTTTGTACCATTTGCCCCAGAACACTACCGAATTTGTTGTATGTTGACTAGGATTCTTTGGTGATTTTCATTTATATGTAAAATTCTTTTGGGCAGAAACCCTGCTTTATACTTTTGAATAAATTCACTTCTACACATATTTATGGAGTGCCTTCTTTGAAACATTGGGTTCCTCTGCAGGTCCCAGCATCTTTGGGGTACGTGTTAGGACACCGACAGGTGCTGATGGTTGGGAAAACTCACCTTTTCTCCAGTCACTATTAGGAGACGATTGAAAGAATGGGCTTTGCCCCTTCCTTTGTGTCACGTTGGTGACTAGTAATAACAGCTGGGAGCAGAGCGGGAAAAGCCTGTTGTTTGGAAGCTAAGGAGTCTAATGTTTCCTTAACTGGAAAGTGAACATGTTGGAATAGAAGCCCTCTGAGCTTCCTTACACTCTCCAGATTTCATGATCATAAAGAGGTGCTCCTAGTGAATCAATGACACCCTTTAAAACAACTGACCCACAGAGAAAAATGTCTCTTAGGATTGAGTGGAATCCATTGGAAATCTTTCCTTGACTGAGCTAAGTTGTTGCATACATAATCTGAAGTACCTGGAACACTTAGAATGATTAAGCATTGTTTTCTTGTTGTTGTTTTCCTCTCATCCTCTTCTAAGGTTAAATAGTGCTTTCTCATTATTATTCTTTGGAAATGTATTAACTTTTACTTTTTCCAATTTTTTAAAATTGTGGAATGTGACATACGTGAAATACATTTTAAAACATATGTACATTTTAAAGACCAGTAAAACAAAAGCTGGAGTAACATCCTACAAGTGTAAAAGTTCCCTATGTGATCCTCCCTCATGTCCCATCCCAGGTTAACCACTGTCCTATTATCAAGGAAGTTAGGAATTTGCTTCTCTTTATTATGTTTTAAATTTCTAAACTTGAAAAATAGCCCAGTAATGAAAGGCCTTCAGTCTTTTTACATGTATATATATATATTTTTTAATTTATTTATTTTATTTATTGTTATTTTTGGCTTCATTGGGTCTTCGTTGCTGCACGCGGGCTTTCTCTAGTTGTGTCGAGCGGGCTTCTCATTGCGGTGGTTTCTCTTGTTGCAGAACACGGGCTCTAGGCTCGCAGGCTCAGTAGTTGTGGCTCACGGGCTCTAGAGCGCAGGCTCAGTAGTTGTGGCACACAGGCTTAGTTGCTCCACAGCATGTGGGATCTTCCCAGACCAGGGCTCGAACCCATGTCCCCTGCATTGGCAGGTGGATTCTTAACCACTGAGCCACCAGGGAAGCCCGTATATTTTATGTTTTACACAACGTAATACTAGAAAAATAATAGGTAATATTTATTGATCACTTACCTCATGCCACTGAGTTTTCTGAACTCTGTACACATTGTAACTCCCTAATAATTGCATGAGATAGGTGAGGAAACTGAGTCATGGAGCTAGGAATTTGGTCCCACTGGGATTCTAATCCAGCCAATCTGAGTCCTAAACCTGCTCTCTTAACTACACCTAATTAGGGTATTGTCTTATAATTTGATGCAATTTTATATTTTTAATATCTGCATCTGTTTTGTATCTTTGAATACTCTAACCAGATCACAAGCTAGAACAATACAGAATTGGAAAGCTCTGCAGGCATTAGATCTTGACCAAATATCTTCTCATTGCTTGACACAGATATACAGTCCATCAAGTTATCTAAATCTTATTATATGTTTAGTATTGTCCATTTCAGAGGACTCCTAAAATGTTTATTTTATAAATGTTATTTTTTATGGGAATTTTCAGGGAAAACCAACAATATCACTTATATCTGTAGTGTAGTGAATAGTGAAATTTCACTTAGAGTTAAACTTTTAAAAGAAGAGCTTTGATTATAGGAAGCATTTTCTAATGTAATATTTCAAAATTCTTTTAAAAAATAATTTTATGTTTGTAAGACACAAGTAATTTTTGGCACTTGTTTAGATATGTTCGCCAAGAGATAACTTCTTTATACAACAGTTACTGACTCTATTTAGTGAATTAATGTTTCCTTTACAGTGTTTTCTCTAAAAACAGCTAGCTGTAGTGACAAGTCTTTATGTTTCAATTTTAAAATTAGATACTGTTTCTGTAGAAGGAGTACAGATTTACAGCTCAGTAGCTCCTGAACAAGGCATATAAAGTGCCTTAGAATATTGCTATCTGCCAACTAAGTTTTACCATGGCACAAAACTTTACTTAAATAAACCTCATGTTGTCTGCCGCTGATGTGGAGTTACTGGCAACTTAAAGCAATTATCTTGGGCCTAGGCGCTGCTGTTTTCTTGCTGTGTGATATTGGACTAGTCATCTAATCACCATTTGAGTACCCATTCTTCATCTGTAAAATACCGCTGATGTCTACCTCATTGTGAGAATTAACTGAGCAAATATATATGAAAACCCCTCACACAGCATGGTATGTAGTAAAAGTATTATAAATGTTTGTAAATGTTCTGTTCCCATTATAAATTGCTGCTCTGTGCTGACAAAATTGTTGTATGGTATTTATAAAATATGCTTGGTAATGACCAAATTAATGCTTTAAAAATGGCTTGAATGAATGCTGGCAGACTGAACTCTACCAATTAGTAATATTTATCATATGTGGAGATTATAAAAAACAGGATTATATTTAAGCACAGTGATGAAATAGCAACTCCAGCACATGCTATATGGAAGGTCATTTTTGTGGCTGACACTGCTGCTCTACAAACTAAGTGGGATTTGGTCTTGCTTTTGTTTGTATATATTTATCTTGGATAAGTGAGAATGCAAGCATATTATGCTATTGCTTTTAGGTCATTTTATTTTTTGGTGAGAAGGAATTCCCAATCTGGCTAAGGCTGTATTTTCTTTATTCCTTATTAAGTAGTTAATTAAGACCAGAATGTTATTTGAAACATAATAAAGAGAAGCAAATTTCTAACTTTCTTGATAATAGTCAGGACAGTGGTTAACCTGGGGTGGGACATGAGGGAGGATCACATAGGGAACTTTTACACTTGTAAAACACAGCTTCATAAGCCCATGGACCAAGACTTCCCTGGTGGCACAGTAGATAAGACTCTGCGCTCCCAATGCAGGGGGCCCGGGTTCGATCCCTGGTCAGGGAACTAGATCCCACATGCATGTTGCAACTAAGAGTTCACATGCCACAGCTAAGGAGCCGGCGAGCTGCAACTAAGGAGCCTGCCTGCTACAACTAAGGAGTCGGTGAACCACAACTAAGGAGCCCACGTGCTGCAACTAGGGAGCTGGTGAGCTGCAACTAGGGAGCTGGCGAGCAGCAACTAAGGAGCCCGCCTGCCGCAACTAAGGAGCCCGCCTGCCGCAACTAAGGAGCCCGCCTGCCGCAACTAAGGAGCCCACATGCTGCAACTAAGGAGCTGGTGAGCAGCAACTAAGGAGCCTGTCTGCCACAACTAAGACCCAGTGCAACCAAATAAATAAATAAATATTGAAAAAATAAAATAAACCCATGGACCGCTTTTCTGTCTAATGCTGAAAAAGCATTTTGATAAATAGCTTAGAAGATTCATTTGGCAAGTGAACTTAGAATCTATCACCTAGATTATTCTGAACCAAGGTCAAAGTGTATAAATGCAATCCTAGCACCCTTTGTGTTTCACAGAAAATCATAAATCTGTCTGTTTTGCAGTTTCTGTTCAGAGGTCCTGAATTTGAACTTAAAACATTATTCAGAGCCGTTAATGGGTAAAACCCATGGCAAACTAATAACTTAGATCTTAGAACAGTAAAGTCAGCAGATCTTAAGCCCTTGTTCGTGCTGTCCATACTGCACAATGTTTTATGTTTCTTTTTGCTTTATTCCTTACCCTGGTGATATGTACACAATTTTAGAATTTTAAATTTGAGTGGGACTGGAGATCACATAGCTCTTCAGTGGCAGAGTGTGGACTGAGACCCAGACTTCCTGCTACCTAATCTCACTCTCTCTCTTCCCACCAGTCTATGCTGGGCTTCCTAACTTAGCGGCCAGGAGAGATTTAATTGTGTTCTTCTTAAAATTCGATATGAGATCTCTTTATTTAGTTGTGGATGCATGTAAACTTTTTCTTTATTTAGTTGTGTGAGTTTCCTCTGCCTTTGTATCTTCCAAGCCTTTTGGCCCGTTTTTACTTTAATTAGATATGACTGATCGTTTTTGATTTAAAAAATTATTTATGACATTATGACTTAAAAATATGTCATTTCATAGACTTTCTGCCCAATTACCGAGAAAGCATCTAACTCAGGTTCTGAGCCACTGGCTCTTTGGCAGAGACAATGAGAATATGTTTTCACTCCAAAACAATCAGCATTAGCTGTAGCTTCCTGGATTATCACACCTGCTTTGTCTACTCTCAGGGTTGTCTTGAGGCATCTGAGAGATATGGGGGGAAGCACTTTGAAAAGCATAAAGTGCCATAACAATATGTTGCATGCATGTATTCATGCACGAGTCTTCTGATTAATTGTATACTTGAGACCTTTTGTCATAAGACATTTTGTTACATGAGCTCATGAATTGGAATATGAGCAAAGATGTGACTGGGTCAAGGGAAACACTTAAATCCAGCAAGGATTTGCTGATAGGAAAATTAAGGAGTGAATGGGTGGTGGGAAATAAGCCTAGAGTGTTAGTGCCTTAGAATGTAAATGGAAATAACAGATGGACTTGAAAACTTTTTCTTTGTTTAATATCCAGTCTTTTCATTCTTTCATCAATATTTATTGAGCGCCTAGTGAGCACTAGGCACTTTTTTAGACATCACTGTTGTTCACAATTAGTAAGATAAGATGCTACTGCTGTCCTCCAGGAGCTTATGGGAAGGCAGTTACAGACAAGATACAACATAGGATAATAAATGTTTATATTCTGGAATGTGCCACATGGCTGACCTTGCTGAAAAAGGTACAATCTTGGTTAATTTCTTTTTTTTTTGCCGTGCAGCATGCGGGATCTTAATTCCCTGACGAGGGATCGAACCTGTGCCCCCTGCAGAGAAGTGCAGAGCCTTAACCACTGGGCCACCAGGGATGTCCCTTGGTTAAATTTTTATCTGATTTAAATTTATTAATATTCTCTTGTTCAACTTTTTAAACTTTTAAAACTATGAAATATGTAATATATTAAAATATTTTGAGGTATATAATATAAATCTGTATTTTAACTATATATAAAATATATATATTTTAGATAACCTTAATTACCTAAAATATGGATCTTTTCTACTTGGTAAGTCATCTGAACATTCGCTACCTGACTACATTAATATTAGAGATCTCTTAAAGAAAGGGCATTGCTGCTGTCACCTTGATGTTAGTCGCTGATGCTAGATTTTCTTTTTTTTGGGGGTAGGGGCTGAGTTGGGTCTTTGTTGCTGCTCGCAAGCTTTCTCTAGTTGCGGCGAGCGGGGGCTACTTTTCGTTGCGGTGCTCAGGCTTCTCATTGCGGTGGCTTCTCTTGTTGTGGAGCACAGGCTCTAGGCATGTGGGTTCAGTAGTTGCAGCAGACAGGCCCTAGAGCGTGCAGGCTTCAGTAGTTGTAGCACGTGGGCTCAGTAGTTGCAGCGCACCGGCTTAGTTGCTCCACGGCATGTGGGATCTTCCTGGGCCAGGGCTCGAACCCGTGTCCCCTGCATTGGTAGGAAGATTCTTAACCACTGTGCCACCAGGGAAGTCCCAATGCTAGTATTTCTTAAGAGCAGAAACCTGGGTTTGAATCCTAGCTCTGCCACTTATTAGCTGTCAAACTTATTTGTACCTCCGTTTCAGTGTCTGTGAAATGGGAATAAAGACAATACCTACCTCATAGTTATTGTGAGAATTGAATGAGTTAATATATGTTAGAGTGCTTAGATGAGTGTCTGGCGCACATTAAAGCCTATTTAAGTGTTAGCAGCCATCATCATCATCATTATTCTTATTTGGCAGAATAAAAGTAAGTTGAGTAAAGTTTTCAGGAATGGATTTTCTCCTCAATCCCTGAAAATTACTCTAAACTAAAGGTAGAAAGATAAAGGAAGGAAACTAAACATTTTTTAGTCATCAGCTACGTGCCAGGCAGCATGCTAGCATTTTACCTGCATTTTCATTTAATCCTTACACCAGTGCTCTGAAGTAGATGAGAAAACAGGCTCAGAGAAGTTAAATTACTTGCGAAAGGTCTGGTACGGCCACCGTGATGATAGCTGGTCTCTGTTACTCTACATCCTGTACTCTTGCATTGCACATGCCACGAAGCCTGAGAGTTCAGCAAGTTTCACTCATGACAGGTACACTTGGAATGTGCTTGTTAGGGACTTTATTTCTAATGACGGTTTAAAGGGATGTCATCCACATTTTTAGTTCCTACTGCAGTGATTTGTTTTATATATCTGAATTTCCATCCCACCCATTCAAAAGTATATTACAGTAGTATAAATAATATAAGTGGGACCTAGATGGAAAATATTTGAATGTGTGTAGTCTTATTAAGTTTGCAGAATTAAGCTGACCTATTATAATTTCCCAGTTTTCAAGATCACCATCATAATTATCGAAGTCATTACTCCTCAAATTAATAGCTATTTCATAGGGCTTTTAAGCCTAACCTCTGTGTAGTTAACATATTCTAGGTGCTCAGTATAGAACTGGTTATTTTGGTCAGCTTTTGGAGAACATCCAGAATTAATTCAAATAACTTGGATTTAAAAGTAATTAAGTTAACTTTTAACGGTTTGGTGTTCTCATATTGAAAGTAAGGCTGTTTGGATAGGAAAGAGGGAAATTTCATGGGGAATTCCCTGGCAATCCAGTGGTTAGGACTCTGAGCTTTCACTGCCGAGGGTGCAGGTTCAATCCCTGGTTGGGAACTAAGATCCCACAGCCACGTGGCGCCCCCCCCCCCCAAAAAAAGGTAAAGAGGGAAATTTTATGGATGTAAAACACCCATCCATACAATGTCAGCTTAGCTTCCTGGATGAGGTTGCCTCAAACCCCCAACCTAGAATGTGGAAGTTGTAAGCTCTTCTCTTCCTGAAAATATTTGTGCATTTCCTGGGTTTTATCATCTTGCAATTGCTTCTGCCTCCTAGGCCCCTATTTTTCTTGCCTTGTGCCTCTGATGTGCACCATGGTGCCCTCAGATGTGATACTTGGCTCCTTCTCTGATTCTCAGAAAGGCCCTATTCATAGAGGGCATTTGTATTTTTAGTACACCTAACTGAAGAAAGGAGGCAAAATAGAGGTGGGTGAGCCCTCTATTGCATTAATGCAACTTCTATTAAGGCATCCCTGTTCTGAAAATGTTCCAGACTTCCTTTGACTGGAGAACTTCACCCCCACGTAACCCCAGCTTTGCTCCACTATACTAACTATTCTTTTCTCCTCTTCCTTTCCCTCTCCTCATCATCCTCCTCTCTTTCAGAAATAAAATAACAAGTTCTTCCCCTTGTCTAGTGTAAAGCAATTTCCCTTTCTTGACAGTCATTCTGGGATCTTGACAGGCATTCTGCAGGGAACCATCCACCCTAAGGGGACTGAACATGAGTGGTGGGGGACCCTATTGAGGGAACATATTTTAACAAAGAAGGCTTCTTCTAAGAGGAATTCTTTTATTAGGATAGCAAAATAGAGAATTTTTCATCTTGTTACATGGTGGCAGACGGTGTATTGATCTCAAGCTTATTGAGTCCTGCCTCCTCAATAAAGTGTCAGAAACCTAAAAATTGATTATGCATGTAATTTGTCCAAATTCTACATTCTAGATAACTTCGACTAATACAGTGTCCTTGCGTATAGAATGCATGCTGCTTACCTAAAAGTCATGAACCCATCTAACACAAAGATGTCACCTCCTGGCATCTTTCATTATTACATATTTCACTTATACAAAAAGAATTTTGGCTTTTGAAACACAATTATTTTTGTTGCCATGAATTTGTTTTGGTTTTTCTGACAGTTTCAAGTTATATGCAAAGACAGTGTATAATCTTTAAAACCTAAAACAAATGCAGAAGTGCATTCCTCAGGAAGTAAATCTTTCATACTTCCATCAGCCTCTTCATAAATGAGTGTCTGGTTGCTCTTAGCTGAAAAAAAGATCACAGCTATTTTTTTTTACTCTTTTACCTCAATTTTGAGGACTTGTGGGGATTTCACTAAATGGCATTGTAATACACTGATCCTGTTTTTGAATTTATAAATAAAATTCATGAAATTGCTTTTCTCTTACTATATATCAGCCCAACCTTACAGAATTTTTTTCCCCTGTAGGTAATAGAGAAGAGGGAAGCTAACCAATGACTGTGGAATAATATGGAAGAAGATGGAAAAAACTTGTTTAATGAGTAAGAAATAAAACTATAATAAAAAGTTATTTGTGAAAACTATTCACAATAGTATTATGTATGACCAGTCTGTAATAGGTGACCAAGGTTGGTATACTATTAGAGTGAGTGATCAGTGATCCGTCACTATCTTTGTTTTATTGCCATTCTGGGCTTTCACCACCTTTCTTACCCTTGTGAATTTCTGAATGCTATGAATTGCTTAAGCTAAGAGGGGACACAGCTATATTTGAAGAAAAAGATGGGACCTGGAGACCGGCACCCATACTGAAACAAGTCTAGGGTAGGTCTTGAAGCTAACTGGTGGTTGGATAGAGACTATGTCTGTCATGACCTCTCAAGAGTGTTAGCAACCCCTTCTCGCTCTCCAGATATTTCCAGCTGCTGTGATGTTAGGCTCACCCTGGGGATCCTGTTCATTTAGCCAAGTGCAGACTGTGTGTCAGGTGATAATCAAATAGAATTCCACAGAAAATCCAATAAAAGGTGTAACTAAATTTATGAGATATAAAAATTTTAAATTACATAAGTCCATACATGCTTATTGTCAATAATTCAAACATTATAGATAACCAAAACCTATCTGAAACTTAGCCCCCCCCTCCCAGATAATATAAGTGTACGATATGTCTTCTTCTTTGCCTACTGGTTAAAAACTTGGGCTTAGGAGCCAGACTGTTTTTGGCTAGGCATTATTTTTTCTTTTTTTAATAAATTTATTTATTTATTTATTTTTGGCTGCATTGGGTCTTCGTTGCTGCGCGCGTGGGCTTTCTCTAGTTGCAGCGAGTGGGGGCTACTCTCTTTGTTGCAGTGCATGGGCTTCTCATTGCAGTGGCTTCTTTTGTTGCAGAGCACGGGCTCTAGGTGAGCAGGCTTCAGTAATTGTGGCACGTGGGCGCAGTAGTTGTGGCTCGTGGGCTCTAGAGCGCAGGCTCAGTAGTTGTGGCACGTGGGCTCAGTAGTTGTGGCTCGTGGGCTCTAGAGTGCAGGCTCAGTAGTTGTGGCGCAAGGACTTAGTTGCTCTGCGGCATGTGGAATCTTCCTGGACCAGGGATCGAACCTGTGTCCCCTGCATTGGCAGGCGGATTCTTAACCACTGTGCCACCAGGGAAGTCCCTGACTAGCCATTATTAACTTGACGTTTGGGCAGGTTAATTTCTCTGTGCCTCAATTCCTTGGGTATAAGTGGGGACAATAAAATGCCTGTGTCATAGTGATGTTGAAGATTAATTAGTTAATCTATATAAAAAACTTGGAATAATGCCCGGAGCATAGTGAGTGTTCAGTAAATGTTAGCTATAATTTTCTTATGTATCCCAGTTAGCATTTTTATGTACCAGCCTTCCACAGATGAATTTTTTTCTGATACACCGCAAGAGTTAAACCATCTTGAATAAGGTCAACCCTGATGGCAAGGATTTTTAAATTTTTTCATGAATGTTTTCTTTTTGGCTTTGAGCTTCATTTCTCTCAGAGTATGCTGCTAGATTATGTGTGAGAATAGGGTTATACACCTTCAACTCTTACTACATATCTTACGGTGTAAATGATGCTTACAGGTATGTATGAATAAACAGCTGTCTTTGGGCTATGATAGTTTCATCTTACCCATAAAAGTATATCTATGTCAAAAAGGATGCACAGTTCTCTTGTTTCTAGACAGTGATGTCACATTTTCTGTAAAGATTCCTTTAATCTATTTTGAAGGACAAGTCTTCTTGAGTTTCTTTTTTTCTTCTTTCATAGAATCATAATAGTTTTGAAAATGTCTTTGCTATCTTTTCCATGACTTGTCAGCACCTTCTTAGGTAATACAGACAACTACCTATTTTAAGAAGGAAGGGGACTTCCCTGGTGGCTCAGTGGTTAAGATACCGCCTGCCAATGCAGGGGACATGGGTTCGAGCCCTGGTCCGGGAAGATCCCACATACCATGGAACAACTAAGCCTGAGAGCCACAACTACTGAGCCTGCATGCCACAACTACTGAAGCCCACGCACCTAGAGCCCATGCTCCGCAACAAGAGAAGCCACCGCAATAAGAAGCCCACGCACCGCAATGAAGAGTAGCCCCTGCTCACCGCAACTAGAGAAAGCCCGTGTGCAGTAACGACCCAACACAGACATAAATAAATAAATAAATAAATAAATTTATTTATTTTTTTTTTTTAAAAAGGAAGGACACTAAAACAGCCATCTCTTTTTAATATTTTCCTCTTGTATTGTTCTGGGGCTCTAGATTATTATGGACTATTCTGTCTGCTGTGACGTTTTTTTCTTTCTTTTTTTAAAAAAAAATTTATTCATTCATTTATTTATTTTTGGTTGCGTCAGGTCTTAGTTGCAACACGCGGGATCTTTCATTGCGGCATATGGGCTCTTTGTTGCAGTGCACGGGCTTCTGTCTAGTTGTGGTGCGCCAGCTCCAGAGCGCGTGGGCTCTGTAGTTGCAGCACGTGGGCTTAGTTGCCCCGCGGCATGTGGGATCTTAGTACTCCGACCAGGGATCAAACCCGCGTCCCCTGCATTGGAAGGTGGGTTCATAACCACTGGACCACCAGGGAAGTCCCTGCTGTGACTATTTTAGAAGACAAATATATAAAAACAGAAGTTAGCATTGACTGAGTATTTATTATGTGTCACGCAGAGTTTTAAGTGCTTTACTCATTTATTCATTATCTCATTTAATCCTGTCATCCACTTATGAGGCAGATGCTATTATTATCTTCATTTTAAAAGCTGAGAAAACTGAGGCACAGATTAAGTAACTTGCTCAGTCACGTCGCTAGTGCAGCTTCAGGATTCAAACCCAGGTCCTCTGCTCCAGAGCATGTGCTGTTGATCAGTGGGGTGCTGGCCTAGTAATAAACTTAGAAGGTTTGCTAAGGTGGGTGTGGATTTAAATAATAAGATAATAAAGCCAAATATTGCCTGAAAAAGTCACCATAACTAATCTGTTTCTGCTTACTTGTGGAAAGGAAAATTTGAAATTGTGTATCTTCTTAAATTTGGGAAAAGTAATGGTGTGAGATGAGGTGAGATTCATAAATAATTATTTTTTTCTTGACCATACTTAAATGAATACAATTGTTTTACATCTTTATGAATTGTTTGTAGTAGATAGAAATCACCTGAATCTAGCTAAGGAACAGTACATCTTTAGAACTGAGTTGATTTGTAGATTACCATTTAATTGCTATTGGTAGAAACATGCAGACAGAAGACTGAATTGTGCAGCAGGTTGGAACTGATAGGTAATTGGAAATTGTTCTTTTGTCCTGTTAAATAATATGTGAATGACAGTCAGCAGGAAGTTGTTGAAGAGAAGAAAAGGCAGGAGAAAGGTGACTTATGGGTCTTATAATTAGAGTGTCACAAGTGATGGTCTAAAAAGTAAATGTAAATTAACAATCGACATTTATATAGCAACTGGAAGGAGTTATACTGCGTGGTTTTTGTTCTGGGGTTTGTCTTGTCAGAGAGAAATACAGGCTTTTCTTTTCTTCAAATAACAGTTCCTTTCCTGTTGAAATATGGTAAAGTACAAAGAGTAAGCATCATTTAAAGTAACAACGAGTATGCTGATAAAATGTTTTGGCTTTACTGTAAATGTGGCTACAAGTAGTTATGTTTTCCTCTCTCCATCTTCTTGAACTCTCTTTCCTTGTTTGAGAATCCCTTCTGAATGTTCATCAAAGTTATGGCTCTTAGTATACATATCTTTTTTTTTTTTGATGTGAAACATTTTTAAAGTCTTTTTTGAATTTATTACAGTACTGCTTCTGTTTTATGTTTTGGTTTTTTGACCATGAGTTGGCCGCGAGGCATGTGGGGTCTTAGCTCCCCGACCAGGGATGGAACCCGCATTGGAAGGCAAAGTCTTTTACAACAATGTCTTAAATTGTGGCCCAGGAGCCCCTGAGACCCTTTTGGGAGTCAAAGCTATTTTCATAACAATATTAAAACATACTTGCGTATGAGTATGCAGTGGAGTTTTCCAAAGACTTCATGATGTACAATCAACTGAATTCAGACTCTCTTCCTTATTCCAGACACTAAAAAGATTTGTAAAAATGTAGAATAAGGCCACTCTTCTCATTAGATTTACAATGAGAATTACTGAGGTTTATCTCTACATTAGAACATTACAGTGACCCCAACGTGGGCCAGAAAGTCACGGTGCTCTCTCTAGTGACTGGGCGGACTGTGCCTGCCACACAGCACCTCCATGTAGGTTCTAGTGACATCCTGATTGGTTGCGGCTGTGTCTCCCAGTCTAGAAAAGTGAATATTCTGTTCCTTTTTCATAATTGTGCTAGAGGGTATGTTCCAGATTATAAGGAGCTGTGGAAATATGCATTTAAAGGTGAAAGGAGGGTTTGGTTTTAAGGAGGAAGACTGTCCAGCCTTGCCAATCAGTGATCCCACTGATATATACCAAATTCAGAATGTTCTCTTTGTATTGGTTGCTCCCAACTTTGGGAGGACCAAAAGGACCTTTCAGGACAGCCTTTTATTTTTCGGTATTAATTGAGCACCTATGATGTTCCAGTTCTGTTCTAGGGGCTAGGGCTGGAAATAAGTCAGTGAACAAAATGAAAGCAAAAAAACCTCTACCCTCACAGAGCTTCCATCCCAGCCTTTGAGTCTTTTGCCGTAGTCACAGCTCCCTCTTCAGGGGAGTCTGAGCTCATGGTACCGTAGCTGCTGTGGAGCTTGAGCACTGACTGCTGTCTCTCAGTGGCTGAGTGCTGAGGATAGAGTGGAAACTGCTTGACATTTTGTGATTTTGTTTTTTAAGGGCACCAAATGGTCTGGGATTTTTCAAATCTTACATGGAACCCCAATATAGCAATAAAGGTGGGCCTATCCAGTTACCCTTGTTGTGGTTGTTTTAATCTTATTTTGTTTTCAAAGTTAGCGCCACTTTTGTCAAAAAGTTTAACTTTTAAAAAAATTCAATACCAACTGATGTTAAGTTTATTCTAATTGTTTTTTATTATTTGAAGAAAAATGTTCATATATGCATGAGATTTTCATTGCCTGGTGAGTTGCTCCCAAGACCCTATAATTTGTTTAATAGACTTTTATACAGAAAGAGATTACTTGGCTCATTAGATTGAGTCATTTAATAATGGCTGGAAGGTTAACTAATGTGGCCATCAGACTCCTGCTCAGCGGCTGGGTGTCTCTTGTATCACTCACAACTTCAGCCATTTCCAAATGCAGACGATTGGGAATACCATTAGAATATTAATGGAAAAAGAAACTGACATGCCAAATGTGAATGGCCAAAAAGTGTCCCTAAAGATTATTTTAACATTTTTAATTTCCAAGAGTTCTACATCAAACTTGGCCTTCCAGCTTAAGGAATTCTCAATTGTAACAGGAGTGCCATGAAATAATTGCTTTTCAGCTGCTTCTGCTGCTTCTTTTTTTTTTAATAATTTTGAAAAATCTTGATGTTTTCAACATTTAGATTTTTTAAAAAATTAATTAATTAATTAATTAATTATTTTTGGCTGTGTTGGGTCTTCGTTTCTGTGCCAGGGCTTTCTCTAGTTGCGGCAAGTGGGGGCCACTCTTCATCGCGGTGCGCGGGCCTCTCACTATCGCGGCCTCTCTTGTTGCGGAGCACAGGCTCCAGACGCGCAGGCTCAGTAGTTGTGGCTCACGGGCCTAGTTGCTCCGCGGCATGTGGGATCTTCCCAGACCAGGGCTTGAACCCGTGTCCCCTGCATTAGCAGGCAGATTCTCAACCACTGCGCCACCAGGGAAGCCCCTCTGCTTCTTTTTCTTTTTGTTTCTTTTCTTCTCTTATAGTTTTTATTTGATCTGCCATTTCACTTAATTTTTCTTGCACAGCTGTCACTAAAGTAGAGATCATCACCATACCAAGGTTTTCTTCTGCCTGTAATGCTAATAATTCTTTTTAATGTCTGAGACATCATTATCTTCTAGATGTTCCTGGGAGAATATTTCCTAGAGGGGTGCCTCATCTGGGTACTTTGCACTGTATGTAAACTTGAGGATAGTCTAGACAGTTTCATCACTTTCTTCAGCCTCAGATGTCACAGTAATAGTGAAACTGGGTAGATTTTCTGATAACACTTAGCAGGACCTTGTCAAGTGAAACATTACTGAAGGAGAATGTGGTCTCAGGAGAGTCCATTCATGTTTTGGAAGACTTTGTTAGGGAGGTTGAATTAATGTACAGTCAAGCTGTGAAAGAGTTGGGGTAGATTGCATGGCTCCTTGCCATCATCTGTAACCATGGCCCTCCCTGATGCCCATGAATTGCCCAGACATCCTGGTGGCCACAGCATTGGCCAGGTGGGCTCAGGTGCAAAGATCCAGGCTAAGAGGCTTGGGGCCCAAAGCCAGGCCAGGAGCAACACCTGCTCCCTCGGCAAACTTCTAAAAGAAGAAGGTAACTTCTGAATCCATGCCTTCTTCATTTACTGCCTAATCTGTGTGTAACACTCCCTTCTACCTTCTGTCCTTTGGGAATCCCTCAGACCCATCTTCCCTAGGAAGGCTTTGTTTACAGGTCCCTGAATGACCTTCCTTGTTCTTTCCCAGGATTCTGTAGACTATAATAGCCAGAAGGACAAAACTATAAGGTCAGTTAATAAAACAAATAATATAAGCAGGTTCATATGTAGTTTATATTTATTTATAATTAAAAATAATAATGCTATTATAAAAATAGAACTATATAGAAGTAGCTCTAAAAATGAAGTGGCTTCTATCCTGTAGATAAGTATTTCTCAAACTTCTGACATTTGTATACCACTGCATGATTTTTACCACATTCCAGTAACACCTGTAGAGTTACTTAATATATTTCTGTAAACCATATTACTTTTTTTTTTTTAACCTAAAAGCCTATTTGAATCTCACCCTAAAAAATATCTATGGAGTTATGGATTTTCTATTCTTTTATAAGACACATTATAATCATATATGACTACTACGTTTAAAAATATTTGCCTCTGGAGAGTTCCATTTCTGGATAAGACAGAGTAAGCACACTCAGCCCAGTGTCTCCCACTGAGTGCAGCTAAAAACCTGGTTAGAACTCATGGAACAACAATTTGAGGACTCTGAAAAGTCAATAGTAGCAGGTGGATTAGAGAAGACCAGGATTTGAAGTACTGCCATTAGTGTCCCCTGGCCTGGACGGAGTGCAGCCCACACCTGGAAGTGGGCACCAGGCATGGACAGAGAGAGCTCCAGGAGAAAACCTCCAGTTTTGACTTGAGTGGGAGAGGAGAACACTCTTCTAACACTCAGAGAAAGAGGGGTAGAAACTTCCTCCTTTAAAAAATTTCCCTCCCTTCTCTCAGGCCCCAGCCGCCAGGCAATCTTGTGATGTTGGTGCTGGCAGTGACAGCAGCAGGGACCCACAGATGCCTAAAACTCTTAAGGGAGAGGAACATTCCTCTCCAGTTGGAGAAGCTATAGTCCTAAAAAGGACCCCTCAGTTTTTTTCTTTCTCTTTGTCTTCCTGTTGCCTAGCCCTCAAAATATGTGACAGAATGGGATAACAAAAGCCTCAGCTTTCTGGCTAGAAGACAGAAAGGGAAGCTCCAAGGAACTGAAAAGTACCTGGGAGACAGTGGAGAAGGAGGAGCTCAGGGAAGCAACCCCGTAGAATTATTTGTGAACTCCTGGGTCCACCCCTCAACAGCACATGCATGGATCTGATCCTGAACAGCATACCGAAAACTATTAGAATCGACTATGAGATAAATCTCTGTCCAGGGCCTAGACTGGCCACTGGGTAGTGCTCATGCCAGACAGATCCTAATACCTCTGCAAAGGCTTGACTGTGGAACTGATATTTAAACCATACCTCACAGAAGGGTTGGTTGGGACTTGTGATCTGAATCCAACCAGGTTGATTGCTTGCCAAAACAAATATTAACATTTTCCTTAGAATTTAAGCAAGACTCAGAATCTCGTAATATTAAAACAGTACAAAATTATTCAACCTACAATTAACAAGGAAAACTCAACTATTGGGAAAAAGACAACCAATAGATGCCAACACTAAGATAATACCTCTCCCCTACACATGGATTATGCCCTTCCCTTCGATTTGATTGGCAAGCCTAGGCCACATGCCCACTGCTGGACTTGTGACCATTGCCAGGGGGTGCCATGCACAAACTGGCTGAGACCTCACAGGACCCACCCCTGGAGCTAGTGCTTCTCCTGAAGCACATGGCCCTATGGAGGAAGAGTGGCTGCTCAGGGTAAAAGCAAACAAACAAAAAGACCAACTCCTACTTTCAGACTTCATAAAAACTTATCTAACTTTGCTCTCAGTTTTTAAGGGACTTTTCTATGGTAAGGTACAAAGATGATTGAGAAGAGATAATCTATCATAGGATTCAATACAAATTTTATTAAGCACTTTGTGTGTTTTCCCTTTGTGTATGATTCTATTTTTATTTTTTAGGCAGATGGGTAAACATGCCTCAAGGCTAACTGTCACTTTAGCACTGAGATAAATAACTGGTTGAAGAATACAGATGTAATGAGCTACACCTTAGCCTTTGTAGCTGAAGATGACTGACCAGTAATTACCATCTAGCCAGCGGGTCCCCACCAGCTGTCCACGCTGGCCCGTGATTTGCAGCTGCAGCCTCCATGTGCTGAGTTTGGCACTGTGTGCACCTGCCATCCTCTCTTAAGAAAGAAATACTCCAGGTGCTCATCAATGCTCCCTAGGTTTATCTGCCGCTGTGATTTCTCTGAGTCCCCAGTGGTGCTGTGTCATTTTAAGTCTTGCTTTAGTGTGTCTTCAAAGTGTTTCTTTTTCCTATTCTGCTTGAGTTATCTCTGTTTAGCTCATCACACAGCAGCTACTTGGGAATGCAAAGCTGAGCATTTCAGAAAGCATGCTTGAGAGAGAGGCTACTGAAAGTGATAGAGCTTATTAATATTACAAGTTCTTAAAGCATTAAGTGCGTCAAGTTTCGAGTTGTGCAAACGTTTTCCATCTGAAAAATGTCTGAAAGAAGGTAGTTTTAAATTGTAAACAAACCTGCAGCATTAAAATGGCAGGATCAGATTGTGAGGGACTAAACAGTTGGATTCCACTTGAAGAGGTGTGCCATATTGTGTTTTATAAGAAATATATATTTGATCATTCAGATGATCAAAATATATTTCTCATATATATTTGGTCTTTGTCCACAGTTCCTGGCTCACAGCCTCCAGAACCCATGGACTTTCCTAAGTACTGAATGATAAAGGTGTCTTTGGTTATGTTAATGAGGTGACTTCTGGAAAGCACCTACGGATGGGAGCTGGTTGCCAATGAAGCCAACCGTGTGATTAGAGGGTGGGAACTTTTAGTTTCGCCCCCTGACCTCTGGGGTTGGGAGTAGGGCTGGAGGTTGAATCAACCCCCAGTGGTCAATGATTTAATCAACTGTGCTTATGTAATGAAGCCTCCATAAAAACCCAAAAGGATGGGGTTCAGAGAGCTTCCACGTTGGGGAACCAGAATGCTTCCATGTGCCACTGTGCTGGGCCCCCAGCTCCATGGGAACAGAGGTCCCTTTGTTCGGGACCTCACCCTATGTATCTCTTTGTCTGGTTGTTGATTCATATTCTTTGTGATAAATTGGTAATCTAGTTAGTAAACAGGTTTTCCTAAGTTCTGTGAGCCATTCTAGCAAATTAATTGAACCCAAAGGGGGAGTCATGGGAACCTCTAATTTATAGCCAGTTGGTCAGAAGCACAGGTAACAAACTGGGCTTGCGACTGGTGTCTGAAGCGGAGGTGGTTTTGTAGGACTGAGCCGTGGAATCTCATTCTATCTCTGGGTAGTGTCAGAATTGAGTTGAATTCTGAGGCACCCTGATGGCGTCCAGGAATTGCCTGTTGGTGTGGGGAAGCCTCCATACGCACACATGTTGAATTGGGCCCAGGAACCTAATGTAAGGTGACTGAGAAGAGTCCAGAGTAATAATTTGCCCCGAAATACCTGTGCATTACCTTTATAATATTGGATCAATGGGAAGAAGAGTTTGTGTGGGTCAGGTGGAAGGATCTCAGCAGAGAGCATAATCCTCGTCATAGTCCTAACTTTGTTGGCAGTGTCAGTGTGTGATGTGGAGCAAGTCACAGGATCACTTTACATAATGACTATCATTTCTTGAGCTCTGACTTGTGCCGGGCATTGCTCTAAGCATTTTACATATGTTAATTCATTTAATTTTCACAGCAACCCTATGAGGTAAAAACTATTATTGTCCCCATATTACAGATAGGGAAACTGAGGCCGAGAGAGATTGTTTTCCCAAGACCATATATAACTAATAAGGACAGAGCTAGAAGTCCAAACCCAGCAGCTTGGCTTGAACTTTTAATCACACTATGCTATACTGCCTCTCAGTTTATTTGTAAATGACCCATTAAAAATATGTACCATAACTATTTTACAGAGTTATAGGAAGCAGAAAATAAAATGATAAACGCACTTTTAATAAGGAAATAATGCTATGCAAAAGAAAACTATAGCCAAGAGCCAACACCAGTGTTGGCAATTACCATGAGAAACCCTTCTCTAGCAGACTGTGACATTTATTTATTTATTTTTAAATATTTATTTATTTATTTGGTTGAGCCAGGTCTTAGTTGCAGCAGGCGGGCTCCTTATTTGCGGCTCGTGGGCTCCTTAGTTGCGGCACATGGGCTGCTTAGTTGTGGCATGCAAACTCTTAGTTGCAGCATGCATGTGGGATCTAGTTCCCTGACCAGGAATCAAACCCGGGTCCCCTGCATTGGGAGCATGGAGTCTTATCCACTGTGCCACTAGGGAAGTCCTGAGGACTGTGACCTTTAGAATCATAGATTCATAAGGTTAAAAGACTCTCCAAAGCTTTGGTCCAAGAGGACTTTATCTAAAACAGTGGTTCCCAGATTTTTTTTTTTTAATTTCATGGATCTATAAAATACACACTTGCATGCACACATGTATGCCAACCCAAACTACCATCTGTTATCATCGCCGTAAGAGAAAGGGCACTTAACACCAAGAACGTGGAGAGATACAATATCTTAACAAAGAACAGTGTTTCCCAAGAACAAAACAGATAGGAATCTTACCCTGGCCAGTGGGATTATGGGTCTGAAGAGTAGTTGGGGAATGCCTTCATCTGGACTGGTGGGTTTAGATCCTGTTTGGGTTAGGAGAAGTTACCTTGGGATAGAATGAACTCCCAAGTGATTGCATCAGTCATATCAGTTGGAAGCACATTCAGGAAAATACTAGTTGAACTGTAGTTTACCTTGCTTCTTAGTAAAGCTTTTAGTGTGTTTGCTTTGGCAGCCTAATAAGAGGCCATTACCTACTCAGGTTCTCCGTGTTTATTTCTCATCTTCCATGTGAGATTGAAAATGCTGAGATCACAGGTCTCATTTGTGCTGAACAAATGTTTTAATGCTTTTTCTTTAAAAAAAAAAAAGGAAAAAACATGTGAAATTAACATCTTAACCAGTTTTGGTAAAAATGTGGTAAAAAAAAATACCATTTTAACCATTTTTAAGTGTACAATTCAGTAGTGTTGAGTATATTGACATTGTTGTGAAACAGATCTCCAGAACTTTTTCATGTTGTAAATCTAAAACTCTATACACTTTTTCTCCTCTCCCCAGTTCCTGGTAACCACCATTATACTTTCTGTTTCTAGGAATTTGACTATTTTAGATACCTCATGTAAATGGAATCATACAGTGTTTGTCTTTTTTTGTGACTGGCATATTTCATTTAGCATAATGTCCTTAAGGTTCATCCATGTTATAGCATGCGTCAGAATTCCTTCCTTTTTAAGGCTGAATAATATTCCATTGTGTGTGTGTGTGTGTGTGTGTGTGTGTGTGTATACCAGTTTGTTTATTCATCCATTGATGGGCATTTCTCTGATGATTAGTGATGTTGAGCATGTTTTCAGTGCATGTTGGCCATTTGTATGTATCATCTTTGGAGAAATGTCTATTCAGGTCCTTTGCCCTTCTTTTTTTTTTAATTTTATTTATTTATTTATTTTTGGCTGTGTTGGGTCTTCGTTTCCGTGGAGGGCTTTCTCTAGTTGCGGTGAGCAGGGGCCACTCTTCATCGCGGTGTGTGGGCCTCTCACAGTCGCGGCCTCTCTCGTTGCGGAGCACAAGCTCCAGACGCGCAGGCTCCGTAGTTGTGGCTCACGGGCCTAGTTGCTCCGCGGCATGTGGGATCTTCCCAGACCAGGGCTCGAACCCGTGTCCCCTGCATTGGCAGGCAGACTCTCAACCACTGTGCCACCAGGGAAGCCCCTTTGCCCATTTTTTAATTGGGTTATTTGATTTATTTGTTGTTGAGTTGTAGAAGTTCTTTATATATTCTGGATATTAACCCCTATGAGATACATTTGAAAATGTTTTTTCCCACTCTGTAGGTTGCCTTTCACTCTGTTGATTGTGTCCTTTGGTGCACAAAAGTTTTTAAATTTGATGTAGTCTACCTCTCTATTTTTGCTTTTGTTGCCTGTGTTTTTGGTATAATATCCAAGAAATCACTGCAAAGTCCAATGTCATGAAGATTTTCCCCTATGTTTTCTTCTAGGAATTATATAGTTTTAGGTCTTATGGTCAGGTCTTTAATCCATTTTGGGTTAATTTTTGTATATGGTGTAAGTTAAGGGTCCAGCTTCATTCCTTTACATGTGGATATCAGTTTTCCCAACACCATTTGTTGAAGAGACAGTTCTTTCTTCACTGAGTGGTCTTGGCACCCTTGCTAAAGTTCATCTGACCATATACATAAGAGTTTATTTCAGGACTGTCTGTTCTATTCCATTTGTCTATTTGTCTTTATGCCAGTACCATACTGTTTTATACTATAGCTTTGTGGTAGGTTTTGAAATTAGAAAGTATGAGTGTGTTCTTCCAACTGTGTTTTTTTTCAAATTGTTTTGGCTCTTTGGAGTCCCTTGAGATTCCATATGAATTTTAGGATGTATTTTCCTATTTCTGCAAAAAATGCCATTGGAATTTTGATAGGGATTTCACTGAATCTGTAGATCATTTTGGGTAGTATGGACATCTTAACAATGTTAAGTTTTCCAATCCATGAACATGAGATGTCTTTTCATGTATTTGTGTTTTCTTTAATTTCTTTCAGCAATGTTTTGTAGTTTTCAGTATACAAGTCTTTTACCTCCTTGGTAAGGTTTATTCCCAAGTATTTATTCTTTTTTATTCCATTGTAAATGGAATTGTTTTCTTAATTTCCTTTTCAGATTTCATTGTTAGTGTATAGGAACACACTGACTTTTGTATGTTGCTTTTGTGTACTGCAACTTTGCTGAATTTATTAGTTCTAACTGTGTGTGTGCGTGTATGTGTGTGTGTCTGTTTGTAACCTTTAGATTTTTCTACATATAAGATCATGTCCTCTATGAACAGAGGTCATTTTACTTCTTTTCTGGTTTAGATGCCTTTTGATTTTTTTCTTGCCTACTTGCTCTGGCTAGGACTTTTAATACTATGTTAAACGGAAGTGGTGAGAGCAGGCATCCTTGCCTTGTTCCTGATCTTAGAAGAAAAGCTTTCAGTTTTCATCATTGAGTAGGATGTTAGCCATGGGCTTTTCATAAATGGGTTTGGGGGTCCCCAGAACTCTGCAGTCACTCAGACCTCAGGATTTTGGTGTTTTTAACAGATGGATTATTGCGTCCACTACATTTTTCTTCTTTTGAACTTCAGTCTCAGAAGATAAAGCCTTATCTGCAGTTTTAGAGACATTCTATATCATTGACATGTATGAACACAAAGTGAGGATTCCTTATTTCTTAAACCTGTTCAATGACATCAGCACCTTAATGGGTCCTGCCCCACTTTCCATTAAAGTCTAGGTCATATCTGGAACAATTCTATGGGATATTTTCTTTACTGGCAGACTCATAAGCTGGCTTCTTAGAATAAGTAGTGCATTAAGTGGTCCCTTAGAAGTCTGTTGATTGGTCTCTTGGAATATGTAATGTTTATTATTTTGCTTCTGCCAATATTAGATATGATTTTTTTTACTGATAGTTCCATCAAAGCAGTTTAGTTCTTATTAATTCTGGTAAGTTCTTGTGTGAGTGATAGGTATAGTGATAATGTATGTGTTTTGATAAATTGGCTGTAGTGGAGTTGGGTGATTTGATGGGGACTTTACCATTGGCTATAGGCTGTTAGTGACCAGTAACTTAAAAATAACAAACTGAGATGTCAGACTCAGAAGCGCATGTTCAGAAACGAAAGGTTTAACTTTAGAATAATTACTTTCCTAGTTATTCATATGTATTTAAAGCTACACGTAATGAATCATGTATTTACCTTGTTTCATTATATCTCACTGATATTATAACTTGATAGGTATGGACAACGTTCAGCACAGTTACCACAGGCAACATGGGAAGGATGCAGGGAAAAAAATGATGAAGTCAGTGAGGCTTATTTTTTTGTTCTCATACCGTTTTTTAGGGACCTCCCTCCTTGCTGTCCAATACTCCTTAAGGCTCAAGTCTCCCTTCTACAGGGTATCAGTTAGTGATTCATACTTTTCTTTCCCTCTTTAGTTTCTTCCTCACTGCATTTAGCTATGCAGTATCCTGCTCCTTAGCACCCAGCTTTCTGCTTCCTGCTATGGTAAATTAATCAATGCTTAATTATTAGCAGTTGATTGGCTTTATGTGTTTCCCTTATAAGATTCTCTGTTTGCCTTTAATGAGAGTGTCAGTGCCCAAATCCAAGTGGTAGGACTCACTGGCAGGCCAGGAGGCTGATATCTTTAAAATAGGAGAAGTGGCTGGGACTTGTGGGATTTAAACTACATGAAGTTTGCTGCCTGGGTGTGCACTGGCTTTCTATTCTCTTGTGCCAGCTCACTATAGTTGAGTTCCCAGAAGTACTCCTGCTTTATTCTTAACGAGAGATGAGGGTTCATGCACAGTTCACGTCTTTGAAATGCCTTCTATGCCTTATTTGAAAGAAGGCCCCTTTTATATTTTTGCCACGCAGCACATTCTGTTGGACCTGTAAGTATTCAATGGGCATACCCCTGTTGGAGAGTGTGAGCTGAGCCTGATTCTGCTTCTTTAATTCAACAGCATTTTATGGTGCTCTGGGTTTGTTTTTAACATCTTAATTGGACTTTTACTAGCCTTGCTCTGTGTTGCTATTAAACACAATTTTTAAAGACCTAAGAAAAATAGATAATAAATAATAAAACCTTTTAATTTGTTTTGGAAAGATAGTGATTTTTCTCATTTTAAATATAAAAGTATCCTCTAATTTCTCGTTTAAGAATATTTTAGTATGAAGACCTTATTAGATGAAACTATCTGGGTAAAGTCAAGACCAGATAGTCAGTTACTGTAAGCTGCTCAATTAGCCAGCCTGACTCTAAGCCCTGTGGAAGCAAAAATAGCTTTTTGGGAATGAGTGACAAGGTGGCCAAGTCAGCCAGTACTTTGTTTAGAGTCAGTCACTTTCAGAACGCAGTTACGTGGCCATCTCATTTGAGTCTCCCTCAGAACAATTCTTTGAAGTAGGTATTATTGCTCCCCGGTTTTATAGACTTGAGAAACTGAGGCTTATAGTATACTTTTATACTTGGAATGGTATGTGTGTGTGTGGGGGGGGGGGGGGTCCTTCATCATTCAGTTGATTGCCTTCACCATCCCAAAACACACCCACACTCTCACACCTACGCTCCTTCAGAGAGGTTGGCTGGGTGTTGAGAGAGAGATTTTGCTGCCCGGTATACTGGAATAATGTTAGGAGCTGTCCATGAAGGAAATGAAGATCTCTTGAGAGTTGGAAGGGTCTGCTTACAGGATTCCCTTCTACTGACAATTTTCTGTAGTGGCCTCTGGGGAAGCAGAGTAGAAATTACCTTGGTACCTTGGCTGATATGAAATTTCAAATGATTGACACGACCGACTGAGGCTGTGCTATATAAGCCCCTCTGCAATAAGCCAAAGAGGTCTGCACTTTGCTGGTCATAAGCTTGTGGAAAAAGAAGTGGGGGGTTCTTTTTGCAGTGATTAGTGCTACTAGAATATAATTCCTTGGGTTCTCCGTATGCCATAAATATCATCAGACTGCCTGTCCCTAAATCCTATTTTCTAATAAAAGCATAGTAAATCATATACGCCCCGCACTTATATTCAGCCATCTTGCTGATGCCTGAATTTTTAAGATTATTGAAACAGTTTCCTCAGTGCTGTATCCTTTTTGAAAATAGATAATACATGATTTTTTTTCCCCAAAAGGTACAAATGTTGATGACTCTCTCTTTTCCATCTCCACCCCCTGTTTGCCACTACAGGGCATGTGGTGTTACCAGTTTCTTGTTTATCTTCTTAATTGCATATGAGAGAGAGATTGTGCATGTGTAGTTTTTTTAGTCTTGATGCATATTATATACACTATTCTACCCCTTTTCTTTTTCACATACTGTATTTTGGATTGTTGTACCCATAGGCCTGCCTCTTTAGAAAACAAAACAAAAAACTACTGGTGGTTTCAGTTATATGGCCAATTTATAATTTATTTAACCTGTTCTCAATTAAAGTGCCTGAGTGTTTTCTTTGTAGCTTCAAGTTTTCTCCTTTTGTATGTATGTAACAAATACCACTTTGTATTTGGCCCCTTCTCTTTGGACATCTGTCTTCTTTGCTCTTGAAATAAAGTGCTGAAAAGTTGTGTCTCGGGACTTCCCTGGTGGCGCAGTGGTTAAGGATCCACTTGCCAATGCAGGGGACATGGGTTCAAGCCCTGGTCCGGGAAGATCCCACATACCGCAGAGCAACTAAGCCTGTGCTGAACCTGAGCTCTAGAGCCTGCGAGCCACAACTACTGAGCCCGTGTGCCACAACTACTGAAGCCCGTGTGCCTAGAGCCTGAGCTCCGCAACAAGAGAAGCCACTGCAATGAGAAGCCCACGCCCCACAACGAAGAGTAGCCCCCACTCGCTGCAACTAGAGAAAGCCCAGGCGCAGCATCAAAGACCCAACACAGCCAAAAATAAATAAATACATACATACATTTTTTTAAAAGTTGTGTCTCCATTTATGCAAAATATGATGGACCTCCGTCCTGACAGATGTGCTTTGGTATATTCTTCGGGAAGGCACAGGATTAAATATACTACTATCCTTTTAAGAAACAGGACATCAGGAAGATGGGGTTTCCTTTCCTTAGAGCAGCCACTGAAATCACCCACTAATCCTGACGATCCATTTGTAAATTCTAGTCAGGTTTATTTTCTATTCACAGAAATTGTTCCTTCTTTTCCTCTGCAGGCAGTTCCTAACATATATATGTGTCTTTCATACAAATGGCCATGTGTGGAAAGCCCTCTTTAGCCATGTGGGGAAAGTGGGAGGAGGGAGATTCCCAATTTCACTGTCTGGGCTGCAGCTGGGAAAGCAGTTCTTGGCATTTTTAAGTTGAAACTTTGAATTAATTTTCTCAGAATAATGCATTTGATAGTTAGCTTCCGTAGTGGTAGCACTAGTATTCCGGTACGACACCAAGGATACATGATGGGCTCAATAAGCTTTTTTTTTTTTTTTTTCATTTTTTTTTCAATAAGCTTTTTAACTGGACCAAGTGCTATTTGTAGCATTGCTTCTATGAGAAAATATATTCCAAAGTCTCAGCTGAAAACAACCTGTTGGTTGATGTTTGTGAATATTGTATTGGATCTTTGTGGCCAAATTTCGCTTCCCCAGACATCACATGGACTGGGAGTAACCTTTATCTGACTGGAGTCAGAGAAACAGAAATATTTTTTTTAGTATAATTTTTGTGCTACTGTTTTTTTGCTGTGACTACAGTGAAATTCAGAAAGGCATAGGATGAGCTCCTTGCCACCTGGATAATCAGAGTTAGTGAGGAAGAAGCAGAATTTCAAAAAAAAATTTAAAGAGATTTTCCTTCCCAATAAAGGAGGAAGTTTCAGAAAGAGAGAAAACATTACACTAAGCAAGAACATTTCAACAGATCAACTAAAGTGGCTTTGTGCCCCCAAAAGAGAAACATCCTCAGGAAATTTTTGTGGGCAAAATTCTGGTGAAGTTTTTGAAGGAAAGTTTGGGGGGCTGCAAAGAAGTTGCTACCTAAGTCTAAAGGGTATACTTGAGGCCCAGACGAAAGGACTATGCAAGCAATCTCTGTGACTAACAGTGCCAAGAAAAACTGCACTGCTTTGGTTGGGTGTGTCTTGAGGGGTGGGGAGGGTGCATCTCAAGGTAAGACTAGATATGATGATAAGATGACAGATGAAAGGTGTCTCATAATTTGTCTAATTTGTGAATGGTTCATATCTCAAGGTTTTCTTTTGCTATCAGAGAGTATATTGTTTGCTTTTTGTCTTTAAAAAAATTTTTTTGGAACTTTTCAAGCATACACAAATATAAAGGGAATAATATAATGAACTCCATGTGCCCATCAATCAGCTTCAACAATTATGAACGTTTTGACAATCTTGTTTCATCTATCTTCCTGCCACTAGAGTATTTTAAAGCAAATTCCATGCATCATAATATTTCACCTATAAATACTTCAGAGGTGTCTCTTAACATATGAAGACTGAAAAAATACAGCCACAGTACTATTGTCACATCAAACTAATAATTATTAATATTAGCTAATACTTAGTCTGTGTTTATTTTTATTTTTTTGGCTGCATTGGGTCTTTGTTGCTGTGCATGGACTTTCTCTAGTTGCAGTGAGCGGGGCTACTCTTTGTTGCGGTGCGCAGGCTTCTCACTGCAGTGGCTTCTCTTGTTGCGGAGCACGGGCTCTAGGTGTGCGGGCTTCAGTAGTTGTAGCACGTGGGCTCAGTAGTTGTGGTGCGTGGGCTCTAGGACGCCTGGGCTTCATAGCTGTGGGCTCTAGAGCGTAGGCTCAGTAGTTGTGGCGCACGGGCTTAGTTGCTCCGTGGCATGTGGGATCTTCCCGGACCAGGGATTGAACCCGTGTCCCCTGCATTGGCAGGCGGATTCTTAACCACTGCGCCACCAGGGAAGTCCTAGTCTGTGTTTAAATTTCTCCAGTTTTGGACTGGGGGTTTAAGGGAGGGAGGCTGGCGGAAAGGATTACAAAGGGGCATGAAACTTTTGGGGGTGATCGATGTGTTCATTATTTTGGTTGTGGTGATTTCACAAGTATATGCAAAATGTATCAAGTTGTACACTTTAAATATGCGCAGTTCACTGTATGTCAATTCTTCCTCAAGGAAACTGTTAAAATATAGTGGTATAGCTAGAGGCAAACAGTATTTTAAAACATTTCTCCCAGTTTTCTCAAAAATATATTTTTATATTTGGTTTGTTCAAATCAGGATCTAAATAAGAACCACACATTGCATTTGGTTGATATGTTTTTAGGTTTCTTATAATCTGTAGCAAATCTATCCCCCCCTTTTTTCTTCATGTCATTTATTTCTTAAAGACTCCAGATCACTGATCCTGTAGCATTTGCCACACTCTGATTTGGTGTGTTGGCTAATTGCAGCCGTGTGGTAGTACGTTCCTGTCTCCCACATTTCTTATAACTTGGTGTTAGATCCAAAGGCTTCATTGGACTCAGGTTCAGTTGTCTTTTTTTTTTTCCTATTTTATGAATATTGTTTTATAACTAGCTTTTTTTCACTTAATATACCAGATCATCTTTGCATGCCATCTATTCATTTAATTTTTACTGAGTTACACTTTGGTAAGATAATTTTAATGGCCACACAATTTTGAGTCTGTGGTCTGCTTAACCAATCCTGTTGGACATATAGGTGTATTGGTCAGAATGCATTCAGTTGCAGTGTTGGAAACTGATACCAAAAAGTTTATCCAAAAAGGGGAACTTGGTGTCTCTTGATATAGGGAGGGAAGAGGTAGGGTTGGCCTCAGAGTCCTCTGGATCCAGAACTGGAAGTATCATGACTGTCTTTCCATTTCTCTGCCTTAACTCTTGGCTTCTTTGGTACAGTCACTCATTCTCTGTCACTTCAGATGGCTCCATGAATGGAGCTGACCACAGGCAGCTCCAGAGTTACAGGACAGTCCCTGGGGAAGGCTTAACAATGCCAAAGGAGAGGGAGCTCTTTCTCTCACCTTCAGGTTGGGGAATCTCTGGAACAGAAAGGCTCAGAAAGGCTCACCTTTGGGCAGGTGCTCACTCTTGGACCAATTGCTAGCGCCAGCAGGCATTACTCCAATTGCCTTGGCCTTGGTCATGGACCTGCCTGTGGTCAAGGGGACAGGTGGGATTTATAGACCCATTCAAATGGGGGGAGGCACAGTTTTTCCTTGTAGGGAGGTGGGGGAGGCTCGTCCCAGAAGACTGGAAAATGTGGTGCTCTCCAGATAAATATAAGCCTTGTCCATTATGTAGGCTGTTACCAGTTTATGCCATTAAATATTTGTGTGTATAGCTAAACATTGAGCTAAAGTTTAAAAATACAGATTTCTCCAGATCTCTGTTGCATTTTTCTAAACAACTTCAGAGGATTAGAACAAATTATCGGAGTGATAGTACAGTATAAAAACTGAAGAATTTTAGGTCCCACACTATTCTATTTCGGACCTTAAAAACTGAGTATTCTAGCTTCTAAGTACTTGGCTGTATATGCTTTTCCTTTTATTTAATAAATTGGTTTCAATTTCACCAACTCCTGTTTCCTGAATTAAGAACTTCCTGCATTAGGAAGTTCATTATCTGAATTACAACTTGCTATAATCGGTCCACAGAGAAGCCAGCAACACTTTAAGTTGTCCAGGAGTCTGAGCAAGACTCCTTTCATCTGTTCTCTCAAGAGAATCAGGTTGTGTGTTGATGAAACGTACTGTGCATTACTGCTCTCATTTTAACCACATTATTATTATTTTTTCACACACACACACTGTATTTTATTTTTACAAGAGATAAATAGACTGACACCAAGCATTGTAAATGGATGACCACAACAAAAGCAACAATGATCGCAATTACCAAACACGAAACACACTCATACTATGTCATAATATAGACATTCAGTCCAGTAATCCTCGACTGTAACAGCTCCTTTACTTTGCAGTGAAAATTGATTTGTATATTCTTTGCCTCTGAGTCCTTGTGGGATTTTTTGTTTTTAATTCAAACAAAAAGTCACAAAAATTATAATCATCCTCATCAGTTCACTCAGTCCCATGTAATTAATTTTTTTTTCATCTTGATCTTTTGTTAGCACTTTTATGAGTTCATCCGTTTTTAATTAGAGTTCTGAAAATGCTTATTTATTCATTTTATTCAAATTTATTTATTATTTATTTTTGGCTGTGTTGGGTCTTTGCTGCTGCACGCGGGCTTTCTCTAGTTGTGGCGAGCAGGGGCTACTCTTTGTTGCGGTGCACAGGCTTCTCATCGCAGTGGCTTTTCTTGTTGCATAGCACAGGCCCTAGGTGCGCAGGCTTCAGTAGTTGTGGCACGTGGACTCAGTAGTTGTGGCTCGCGGGCTCTAGAGCGCAGGCTCAGTAGTTGTGGTGCACGGGCTTAGTTGCTCTGCGGCATGTGGGATTTTCCTGGACCAGGGCTCGAACCCGTGTCCCCTGCATTGGCAGGCAGTTTCGTAACCACTGCGCCACCAGGGAAGCCCAGGTTCAGTTCTTTTAGCAAGAGTACTTTATAGGTGATGCTGCTGTGAACCTCTTATTGCATCATAGCAGGGAAGCGTATAATGTCTGGTTGTCCTATTTTCAATGTGAAATTGATCACTGGAGTCAGGTGCTGTCAGCCTTATCCATCCATTGTAGTTTCCTGTCAGCTTTCACCTAGTGGTTGAAGGAGCTACTGACTAGATCCATTATTTCATTAGGGGTATATTATTCACTTGTGTGTGTATATGTGTCTGTGCGTGTGTGTCTATGCAATTTTAAACAAATGTATTGAGATGTAATTTACATACAATAAACTGCATGTATTTAAAGGGTACAATTCTAGAAGTTTGACATATATGTACACTTTGACATATGTATACACATATGTACACACTTATGATGACTGCCCAGCTGCTGTAGAGAACAGTGTTTTGGAGGCATACTGCAGGGACAAACCATAATTCCTGCAGTCAGATATTTAAAGGGTAAACCCTGATTCTCTCAGCGGTAGCGATAGAATTTTTCCTTGTGGCAGTGGAGTAGAAGAGGGAGCCTTTAGTTTGGACCTTGCCTTAACACTAGCTTGTCAGGGAGATCATACTAAAAGCATCACCAGGTTTGATCTGGAAGGGCCACAAATTACTAAGCTCTGAAGCAAACCTGTTTAATCCTTACACAGCCAAACTAGTTATCTCCACTCTTGGCTGCCACTTCTCCACACAGAGTCACAGGTAACATTTCTGTGTGTGTGTGTGTGTGTGTGTGTGTGTGCGCGCACGCACACATGCGCGTGCACAGGCTCCCAGTGTATTCAAAATTTCTCTGAATTTTATATGAGCAGTATTCCTTGGCCCTCTTGCGCCCAGTCTACTGTCCTCCTGGAAAAGGGGTTAAGTTTTAGGCACAGACCTCTTTGGCAAGAGTAGGTTAATGAATCAAAAAGTCTGATCCTTTGAAGGCCAGCTAGCTTTGTTCCACAGATGGCATTTCCTTAACCCCCTGTCTGTCATCTTACATGTCTTGATCATCAGGAGACTTGGATGAAACAGTGTGTATAACTCAGTACATGATCTCAGTGTGTATAGCTCAGTACATCACTGCTACCAAACAAACAACTGCAAAACATATTCAGAAGCTTCATCCTGCAAATAGCATTAACAGTAGTATACCATAATGCGGGTATCAGAATGGGAAGATCCAACCTGAGACCAAGCCTCTGTAAGGAAATGGACAGATTTTATATGCAAAAGTATTTATGGGACTCTGTGAGTGTACTAAAAATTATTGAGTTGTATGGTTTAAATGAGTGAATTTTATGGTATGTCAACTATATCTCAATAAAGTGGTTTTTAAAAGGTGTTTGTGAGAATTAAAATACGTTAATAGAAATGATACTTGATGTTCTAGAAACAGACGAAATCATCAAGAAGAGAGTTGAAGACAGAATCTTAAGGAGAGTCTATATTTCAAGGAAGAGAGACACACATGAAAACAGAGAAGGTGTATTTACAGACATAGGAAGAGAACAGTAGCCTAAAATGCAGGAGTGAGTGTGTGTTCAGTGTCAGGGGCAGAATAGATGTGGATGGGGACTGAGAAAGGGCTGATGAACTCAGCTCTGAGGAAATTGCAGAGACCTTTGAGAAAACAGTTGCTATGAAATGAAGGTGCGAAGGAGTGAGTTGTGAGAAAGATGAAGCTGCACATTATTCTTGCCAGAAATAAAGTAGGCAGAAGGAGAAAGAGCCTAAAAATAGTGTCAAGGATAGTCTAGAGGCAGGGCAAAGTTGGGTTTGCGTTGTTTTTTAGACAGGAGAGACTTGGGCATGTTGCAGCTGGAGAGGAAGGAGGCAAACAAAAGAGAGCAGAGACTGAAGGTACAGAGGGCTTACACCCAATTCTGGCTCTTAATACAGTTAGATAAGTTGGTATTTGGCACAGAGCAAAGCATCTGTACTGTGCTGGTCGTTCTGTCTTTGTCATCTCCCTGCGCTGTGGCAATCAGGGTTGTGTGATGGCTGGCTCTCTAGATGAACTCTACTGCTTTATCACTGAGGAAAGCAGATCCTAATGCAAGTGAGAGAGACATTATTGTGCAGACACAACCTTAAATCTGTAACTCGTGATTAAACAGGCTCATTCTCGAACATCAGCGCTTGATTACTGACGAGTGATGGCCAACCTCGGAAGGCTCCGGCGCACCCAGCGCATCAGCGTACCATTGCCTGTGGCCAAGAGCCGCTGCTTAAGTGGCCGTTCCGTTCTTGGGTTTAAGAGCTCAAGAACACATTTGGTTAGAGCTTCCAACCTCGTCCCAGAGAATTCAGCCTCTGCAGGAGTCTCTGAGGGACGGATGCTCTGACCTACAGGTTATCGGTCACCCATCCACCCACCCACCCCCCCATTCAGGGAGAATGGAAACGAAGGGGAACAAGGGAAAGTGCAGCAGCTGTGAGGACCCTCCACCCCTTCAGCCATCTTCCCCCCCCCCCCGCCACCCCGCCGCGTGCTCCCCCCTACACACTGCCCTTAGTCAAGGGCTAGCCTCACCCTTCTCAGTCTCTGCCCCTAGTTTTTGTTATTTTGTATCTATTTCTTTGTTTTGTTTTTATTTTAGCCATAATGCAAAAATTCAAAAGGCTAGTTTCATTGTACTTAAAATACAGCCTTTTAAAGCCCTATATAATACTCTAAAATGTAGCATTCTTCCCTTTTGGGTTATTAACTGTATCTTAATGTGATTTCTACCTTGTTTTAAAAAATGTTTTTCTTAATTGGATATTGATACTAAATTATATTTTCCCATATCTCTTAGAAATAAACTGTTAGCTGAAAATAAAATTCATTTTCAACACTTGTTATTTGTAAAAATGTGTTCATTGTGTCTTTAAGCACCCTTTGCAGGTTTTGTGGGACATGTAATGTAGGGTACGTGTAGCAGGTTGAAGGGTTAAAATACCCTGCTCTGTCGCATATGGCGGTGAGCAGAATCGCAGATGTTGATGATACCACGTAATTAGTATTCTTTTATGTAAATGAAGGCTGTCAGCATGTTACCATAGTGTCTACTCTCTCTGAAGCTGGAATTTATGCCGCTTGGTCTCACCAAGATCAGGCAGGATTTTTCCACTATCCTTAGTCAAGAACTGAGAAGAAATCAATACGATGAGAGAGAAGAAATGCAAATCTCCCTAAAGTAGATTCTCTTAAATTTTTCCTATTTTGTTTTTGTTGAATTTCTCCCCAGAAATTTTATTTCCGGTGATGCTGTTATCCATTTCGGATCAGCTAAGAAATCTGCTATTTGAGAATAATTGGAATAGTCCAATTAAAAGATGAATCATGTTTTCAAGCTATAGGTTTTTGAAAGATTTTATAATGCTCAGTCATCTCTCTCATACAGAGACCTTTAAAAAATGATGTGATAAATCTAGAAGTTTCTCATCAGAACAAAAGGCAAACATTGAACAGATTCCATTACCTTCTTTTACTATTTGGTGATATTAACTATAGTAGAATCCTTTTAAATATTAATTATGGTTTTTAGCTCAAGTTGATTCAGATTTTTAAAATAAAACTACACTACTTAAAGAAGCAAACACTGATATTTTGTCAGGTTTGCTTTCCCTGTATGCAGATTGATCCAGGGTGAGCAGGACATTTATTTACAGTTACTGATCTACTTAACGATGGAGAGCTTAAATTTAGGCACATCATGTTCATTCCCAGTTAAACTGCAAGTGTCTCTCTTTTGGATACTGGGTGCCTGTCACACTGGATGATATATGTTTTAAGTGGAAGTGTTAGGACTTTTATGACCTTTAGCAATTATGAAGGAAAAGGGGTCCATGTCAGAAAAATGTAAAATAGATTTCTTCTTTGTGCCTGTGAGTGTTAGGCCTTGTTCTTAAATAAAGTGGTCAGAGGATGTGTGAGGGGTGAGTGAAATACATGGTCTTTCTTGAACTGAGTACACTCAAGATTGTATTCTCTTTATTCTCTATTGTGTGCGTTGACTTTTGTGTCACTTTTGAGTGATTTCCATTTCATGATCAGCAGCTATGTTTTTCCTCTAGAGAAGCTAGTCTGCCTAGGTTAAATCAGTGTAGTGAGGTGCAGAGTAGCCCTGTGTTTTCCTGAATGGATTTACTCTGCCATATGGCAGGTTAGTGAGTTGCCACGACAGATCTGTAATGGGAAAAAGGCTGTGCAGGAAAGGATGTGCGTGATCAGCAGATTTATAGATCAGAAAATGAAATTGGAAGAAAGAATTTCCAGAGTGCCCTTTCCATTTGACAGCATTCCATGAAGAGGGTGTGGAATGGTTTTTTAGTGTTTTTCTATTTTGGCTTTTGGTTGTTCCAGCATGTTTTTTCTAGCACAGAAGTTGATTTCATAAGGTATCGGTGTCCTGGGTGTTGTGTTGCTGTATTCCTGTTAATAGAAATATTCTCTCTTTGTAGGATTTGAAGCTGTGCTATGTTTCATGTGATAAGATCTCAATAGCAATTAAATTTCTGAAGACACATCAAGGTTCCTTTTGGCTAAAATGGGGATTTGTCAGGTTTTGAGTTAGAAGAGGCTATTCAGACATGATTCAGTGAGTATTGAATCTTCCAAAGGGAAGAAAACAAAAAGAAAACCCAAGTGAGCTAAAGATAGTATGTCCTGGTGTTTTTTTTTTTTTTTTTTTAAAGATGACAGGTTTTTTTTTAAAACTTTGGGTTTATTTTATTTATTTATTTATGGCTGTGTTGGGTCTTCGTTTCTGTGCGAGGGCTTTCTCTAGTTGCGGTGAGCGGGGGCCACTCTTCATCGCGGTGCGCGGGCCTCTCACTATCGCGGCCTCTCTTGTTGCGGAGCACAGGCTCCAGACGCGCAGGCTCAGTAATTGTGGCTCACGGGCCTAGTTGCTCCGCGGCATGTGGGATCTTCCCAGACCAGGGCTCGAACCCGTGTCCCCTGCATTGGCAGGCAGATTCTCAACCACTGCGCCACCAGGGAAGCCCCTGTCCTGGTGTATTTAAATCTGTGCTATCTAATACTGCAGCCACCAGTCACGTGTGGCTATTTAAATTTAAATTAATTAAAATTAAATAAAATTAAAAGTCAGTCCCTCAGTTTCACTAGCCACATTTCAAGTACTCAGGAGGCACATGTGGCTAGTTAGTACAGTATTGGACAACGCAGATAAAGAATATTTCCATCGTTGCAGAGAGTTCTATTGAACAATGTCTAAGTGAAAGATCTTGAGAAATAAAATTTTTGATTGATTCTTTGATTTCTTTGATTTCTATGAGGAGTTCTTCATCCCTATATAATTTACTGGATTAGTACAGTGGTTCTAAGGTTTTAATGTACAAATGAATCATCTGTAGAGCTTGTTTAAAATGGAGATTTTAGACCCCTCTCCCAAAATCTGATTCATCACATTTGGAGTCATGACCAGAAATCTGTACATATGACAAGTATCCTAAGGAATTCTGATGCTGGTAGGTGGTTCAGAGACTACATTTTGAAAAATAGGAAGTTAGTGACAAACTTGGGAATTGCCAGTCTTTTGATTTTTTTTTTTCCCCTTTTCATTCTTTTATTACTGACTTTCTTTTGTGTCCCCAGTAATTGGTTGTAAGCATCATGTGTATCCAACTTAAATTCTTGATTGGTAATAAGTAGCAAAAAAGACAATTCATTTATTTACCATTTTATCTTTTAAATGTATGTCTTTTTTAATTTGGCTATGCCCTACAAAAAGTAAACAGAAATGGTTATTTCAATACTGTTCTGGTCTGTGTGGAGAGGTGATTCTGACAGAACACCTTTGACTACTCAAGAGTTGAGCACCCACAAGTCTTGAAATTATAAAGAATTATAAAGAAAATTTTCTTTTTTAAAAAGAAGAATAGGGAATTCCCTGGCGGTCCAGCGGTTAGGACACAGTGGTTTCACTGCTGTGGGCCCGGGTTCGATCCCTGGTCAGGGAACTAAGATCCCGCAAGCTGCACAGTGCGGCCAAAAAAAAAGGAAAGAAAGAAGTATAACACATGATCTCCTCTCTGAAGGGTTAGGAAATGGAGAAATACATCCACAGAAATGACTTTAAGGGCACTTAGCAACAAGTCAATAATTAGAAAAATAATATAGTAGAAACTAAATCCTGACAGTACTCAAAGGAAAAGCATGATCTGACTTGATGGAAGATAATCTAGGTTACTTTCCTTTGTATGATTTAAGGATTTCTTATATAGGGACATGGCCTCTGCCCACTGGAATGGGCAATTTAAAAATGGGAAGGATCTCTGGTTTGGTCCTGTGGTATATTTGTGGGGTTTAGCAATAGGGCCAAGCCAAAAAAAGCATCTGGAAAACCAACTAAAGGAACTACTCAGAGTGCTTTGGATTTAGAACTTCTCTGGGTGACCCCATAGTCATAGAACTGTATTTGCTCACAGAAATGAAAGTGGGCAAGATATGGGGTGAAGGAAATCCAGTTTATAAGAGGATCTGCGTTTAGGGAATTTAAATGCTGGTATTGGGGGGGGGGGGGGAAATAGTCAAGTTTCCAAAGAATAAAAGGTTTTCTTTTAAAATAGCCTCTTTCCCTTGGAAAAATTGCTTATTCGGCTTCTCTGATGAACAATGTTGAAGAAGCAATGTTAGAAAGACACACACACAAAAAAAAGCTCAGTATGCTACCAATGTTTTTAAAAATAAAAAGCATTTTTACATATATCATCCAGAAGGTTTGCTTTTTTTCCCTTTTGTCTCGGTAGTTTGGTTAAATACTGTAATACCAGTAGCCACTACACCTCTTGTCCTACGAGTCAGATTTGTCTAGTTCTGTACTTAACTATTCTTTCAGTAAGGAAGGTAAACGTTTTCCCATCCTTTCTACAAGATGTAAATGTTCTTTTCAAAAAGACACTTTGGCTTAGTCCCTCAGGATTGCTGTAACAAAAATATCATAGACTAGGTGGCTTATGAATAACAAACATTTATTTCTCACAGTTCTGGAGGCTGGGATGTCCAAGATCATGGCACCAGATTCCGTATCTGGTAAGGACTAACTGGTTCATAGCCATATGGCTGGCTTTTCACGGTGTCCTCACATGGAGGAAGGGGTGAGGGAGCTCTTTTATAAAGGCACTAATCCCATTCTTGAAGGCTCATCCCATGAGGGTCAAGCCATTCTTGACCTAAGCACCTCCCAAAGGCCCTACCTCCTAATACCATCACCTTTCAGGGTTAAGATTTTAGCATATGAATGGGGTGCAAACATTCAGACCACAGAAGACAAAATGTTAGATTGAGGCTCAGTCTACCTACTTAGCCGGATCTCTGGACTCAAGAAAATAAAAATGATACTTTGTACTGCAGAGGACTTTCTCTTTCTTACCATTTATCTTTTTTACCCTATCTTCTTATCTCTACTTTGAAATACAGTGAAACCGACCTGAGATTGCTACTTGAGAGTAGCAATTATTTGAGAGTCTTCATCTCTCCTACTGGTATGTGAAACGCTGTCTATGTCTCTCCTCTCCTTTCCTCTGCCCTGTCCCTTTTTGCATGCAGCCAGGATCTTGTCAGTATGAGACAGAGAGGCTTTCACTTCCAGGACATCATCAATTCAGAGATGGTTCAGAATACAAGTTTCTTTCCCCTGGTGGCCAGTTGGGTGCAATGTGAAATAAGGGTAATGACATTTCCAAATCAGCCTTACGTAAAAATTAGCTGATATTCAAGAATTAAAACAGCCTTGGAAAATGTAAACTTACACATTAGGGCTAAGGTCTGTCGTTTAGTATTTTATGATTCTGTCTTTTTAAGGAACTTAACTGTCTTTCTGTTATACCCAGTCTATGCCAAAATTGCTTTTCTTTTTCTTTTTTTAAACTTCCTTCCAAAAGAACCAGTTTTGAATTGAAAACTAATGAATATTGAGTGGAAAATGCCGGTTGCAAGCCTTTTTCTAGGAAAATATTTTGCTGAAAGCTTTCTCTTTCTCTCTCTCTCTCTCTCTTCGAGGGCCCTAATCGTGACAGGTTGAAAGAGTGAAGACTTCCATAAGACATGGATAGATGCAAACATGTAGGGCGGTTGCGGCTAGCCCAGGACCACTCCATCCTGAACCCACAGAAGTGGTGCTGCCGGGAGTGCGCCACCACCGAGTCCGTGTGGGCTTGTCTCAAGTGCTCGCACGTGGCCTGCGGCCGCTACATCGAAGATCACGCCCTCAAACACTTCGAAAAGACTGGACACCCGCTAGCCATGGAGGTCCGGGATCTCTACGTGTTCTGCTACCTGTGCAAGGACTACGTGCTCAACGACAACCCGGAAGGGGACCTCAAGCTGCTGAGAAGCTCCCTCTTGGCGGTCAGGGGCCAGACGCAGGACCCGCCGCTGAGACGCGGGCGGACGCTGCGGTCCATGGCCTCGGGCGAGGACGCCGTCCCGCCGCAGCGCGCTCCTCAGGGACAGCCGCAGATGCTCACGGCTCTGTGGTATCGGCGCCAGCGCCTGCTGGCCCGGACGCTGCGGCTCTGGTTCGAGAAGACCTCGCGAGGCCAGGCCAAGCTGGAGCAGCGGCGGCGGCAGGAGGCGCTGGAACGCAAGAATGAGGCAGCGCGGCAGCGGCGGCGCGAGGTGAAGCGGCGGTTGCTGGAGGAGCTGGCCAGTTCCCCTCCGCGCAAGAGCGCGCGCCTGCTGCTGCACGCGCCCCGCGCCGCCGCGCCGCGCGCGCCCGCTGGGCCCCGCCCCGCGCCGCGCCGCGCGCCCGCCATGGCGCCGGGCGTCACGGGCCTGCGTAACCTGGGCAACACCTGCTACATGAACTCCATCCTCCAGGTGCTCAGCCACCTGCGCAAGTTCCGTGAGTGCTTCCTGAACCTCGACCCGTCCAAGACGGAGCAGCTGTTTCCCAGGGCCGCCAACGGCAAGGCCCCGCTCGCGGGCAGGCCGGCCGGCAGCTCGGCCACCGAACTGTCGCCCAGGAGCCACGGGGCCGAGGCCTGCGAGCTCGAGGGCCTCTGCTTGAATGGCGGGGCCTCCCTCAGCAGGAGCCTAGAACTCATCCAGAACAAGGAGCCCAGCTCGAAGCACATCTCCCTCTGCCACGAACTGCACACCCTCTTCCGCGTCATGTGGTCCGGGAAGTGGGCCCTGGTGTCGCCCTTCGCCATGCTTCACTCGGTGTGGAGCCTGATCCCCGCCTTCCGCGGCTACGACCAGCAGGACGCGCAGGAGTTTCTCTGCGAGTTGTTGCACAAAGTGCAGCAGGAACTCGAGTCCGAGGGCACCAAGCGCCGGATCCTCATCCCCTTCTCCCAGAGGAAGCTTACCAAACAGGTCTTAAAGGTGGTGAACACCATATTTCACGGGCAGCTACTCAGCCAGGTAGGTGTGTGCCCAGCCCACCCCCAGCTGCCCACCACACTGGAGCGGGGCTGGTGTAGTAGTTAGGCTTCCCGTGCGTATCACTCCCCCAGGCTGTTGGCCTAACTAGGGTAGCCGACATTTGCCATAACTATGCATAGCTGAGGGCAGCCACTGTACCTTTTACTGTACTGTGCGACGGCCTTGTTGGTGAATTTGCCTCCTGTCTTAACAGGCAGATTTTTAGTTTAACTTGCCATATCATTTCACTTTCAGTAAATGTCTTTAATCTTTAATGATGATACGAGTAATATAATATTCCCATGGTTCTAATCAAGTACCCATTGTTGACGTGCCATCCTTTGATCAGTTTTAGGAAATTGAAGAGTTTGCCTATAACCTTGGTTCCATAGTTGTTTGAAAGAGCACTCTACTTTCCAAGGCATTCTTTACATACAAGGGAGGGAGGTGGCTAGGAGGATGCCAGAGGGTAAGCAAGTCTCCCTCCTGTTCCCCATTACCTTTCATTTCCTTAGCCATCTAAGGACATGAGTGAAGACTCATAGATAAGGCTTTGTGAGAATATGCAGAAAGAATTTGTAGAGGCAAAGAGGTGGGCAACTTAAAGAGATTCAGGTGGCTTCCCTGGTGGCACAGCAGTTGAGAGTCTGCCTGCCAATGCAGGGGACACGGGTTCGAGCCCTGGTCTGGGAAGATCCCACATGCCGCGGAGCAACTGGGCCCGTGAGCCACAATTACTGAGCCTGCGCGTCTGGAGCTTGTGCTCCGCAACAAGAGAGGCCGCGATAGTGAGAGGCCCGCGCACTGTGATGAAGAGTGGCCCCCGCTTGCCACAACTAGAGAAAGCCCTCGCACAGAAACAGAGACCCAACACAGCCATAAATAAATAAAAACAGGGCTTCCCTGGTGGCGCAGTGGTTGAGAATCTGCCTGCTAATGCAGGGGACACGAGTTCGAGCCCTGGTCTGGGAAGATCCCACATGCCGCGGAGCAGCTGGGCCCGTGAGCCACAATTACTGAGCCTGCGTGTCTGGAGCCTGTGCTCCGCAACAAGAGAGGCCGCGATAGTGAGAGGCCCACGCACAGCGATGAAGAGTGGCTCCCACTTGCCACAACTAGAGAAAGCCCTCGCACAGAAACGAAGACCCAACATAGCCATAAAATTAAAAAATAAATAAATAAATAAATAAAAACACACATTAAAAAAAAAAAAAAAAAAAGAGAAATTCAGGTAAAACCTCTACACTATGCTACTGAGGTTTTGTGTCCTGGTATTTAGGGTTTTAAAAGAATGATGAGTAGGATGGGAAGAGGAAGTTTATTTAGACTTTTGTTTTTCAGCATGTGAAAGGGGAGTGTTTCTCGGCACTTCCTGTACCCCCCTGAGGGTCTGTAGGAAGAAAGGTGCATCTGGGAAGGTTACAGCGGGGGAAGAGGTCTAATCACAAGGTACTTTGAGGCTCTTGGAACACAGGGATCAGTGTAGGGATGCTGCAAGAAACAAGGGCAAAAAGAGAGGCAAGTTGGACTGGATGGAAGGAGCAAAGTCTGGAGAGAACAAGAGTATGAGGATGAGAGAAGCAGACAGGAATCTGCAAATTCTCCATCTCAGATTGATGATGCCTTGACTCCACGGTGACTTTCATCTGTAATACTGCAGCATTGAATGGCAAAGCATGCTTTATGAGAGAAGAGAGAAAGGGGTAGGTAGTAATCACTGTGCTGTGTGGTTTTCCAGTTCCAGCTAGCGTCATGGTTAGAGATACATACCAGAAGTAATATGCTCTAATTCTCTTAAAGTTATGTTTATTATTTTAATATTGCAGTTAAATGTTTTTGGAAAACTATACACTTAGTTTTGGTTGTTAGGTGCTAGCAAAAATGTATGTGGGAAGCATGGAAGTTATATAACCTGTAAACCAATCTTTTCATTCTAGGTCACATGTGTATCATGCAATTACAAATCCAATACCATCGAGCCCTTTTGGGATCTGTCCCTGGAATTCCCTGAACGCTATCACTGCATAGAAAAGGGGTTTATCCCTTTGAATCAGACTCAGTGCCTGCTCACTGAGATGCTGGCCAAGTTCACAGAGACAGAGGCCCTGGAAGGGAGAATCTACGCTTGTGACCAATGTAACAGTGAGTGCTGGGGGGAGGGGTAGGTGTGTGTAACTGGAATATCAGTTTAAGGTGTTTCATTTGCCACTTTAGTCAAAAGTAACACTGTAATATTGAGTGGTTTTAAAGCATCTTTTAAAGATTTTTTTTCTCCTATTTTCCTGAAAACAAGCATATGGACATTATATGTTAAAAAGCAAAACAAAACCTAGGAGTTGGGCCTCCTTTGACTCCTGCTGTGATTGACATTAGTTATCTTGGGAGGCATTTGAAAGTATGGATCCTGAAATGGGGACTCCAAGAATGTGAGTACTTAGCTTCATAGTGTACAGGGGTCCTGCTTAAATTCATGAATACAGAGTCTGACAGTTCTTATTTAAAGTTCAGGTGGCATAGCCTGTTTGAGGGCTGTGGTATCAGAAAAGTGTGCTTTTGTCCTGAATTTGTAGATTTAAAGTACAATGAAACCAAGAAAGGAAGTTGTATGGTGCATTGCTGTATGGCAGCTTCATAGTTATTTTCACATGCCTGAAAGGTTCACATCTCAGAAGGGTCATAAGGAAGTATTTCTCTGTCATGGCTTTAATTGTAAAGTGGAATTTTTTCCATATGGCTCTGTGAGTATCTTATGCACCCCCCATCCCCACCCCCATGTCTTACCACACTAACACTTACTGCTTTTGCTAACCCAGCATGTACAGAGGAAATGGAGAGCAAATACTTTGAAGCTGATGTTTGGGTTTTTGGCATATAGAGATTTGGAAACTAAGATGAATGGATTGTGTAGAGATCTGAAATCAATTTGCAGCCATACTGTAGTCTGGACTACAAGTTTTGGGAACAATAATTTTACGGTAGCCCTTTTAATACTTCTGCACATGGTTTTTTAAAGTAGTACATCGTGGGAAACCTGTTCTCTGTGAAGAATCAGGATAAAAATCAAGTCATACCTGCTATCATTTTGCCATTTTAAAACAAAATTTGAAGTGCTGTATTTGGTTAACCATAAACTCACCTATCCTGTTCCATATTGAGATATAAAGGCAGTGACTTAAATTATCTTATTAGAACATTGTTTTTTCTTTTTAAAATAGTGATTCATAAAGCTTTATACTTGTAAGGAACAGAAGGATGTTAACAGCCTTAACTCTATCATTCTTGGACTTGATAGATTAGGCAAGAAATACTTTTTTTTTAATTTTTGCAAGAAAGGATTGTTTTTCTGGTTGCCATATGTGCCCATTTTTCAGTATTTCTATAGACAGGTTCAAATAGCAGGGAAGGAAAGCTATGGTGAAGGGATGAGATGCATTGATCTGTTGCTTGTGAAAGTTTCAAACCTATCAGTCTTCCACCTTTCTGTGTGGCTAGCTTAATCAAATGGGAGACAGAACTGATCAATCTCAGCTGAATCAGTAGTATCTTTTTCTTTGTGAATTTCATTTTAGGGAAACAAAGCCATATTCTATTATTGTCTTCATCTTAGCTCACTTACTCCCTCTGCTGAGAGTAGCAGTCACTGCCAAGATTCCCAGGCAGAGCTGCAGTAATTTTCAAAAATCTGCTGGTGAACAGGAATGGAAAATAAGGCCAGGCCCCTCTTTGAATTCTCTTTCTGCTCATGCTCTCACATATCATGACTACCAGCCCTAGTAAAAGCTGCAGTCTATTATGAGAAGCAACAGCTACACATCCTATTGTCACAGAAAGCTCCTTGATATGTCATCTGGCTGTGACTTGCTACCTTTCACGAGTGGTACAGACAGGACTTCGAAATCAGATGCCAAGCTCTTCAGACACTGAGACCATGATTTCAACAGCTCAAAGACAATTAGCAGGCACCACAGTGGACCACTAATTTTATATTCCCATCCATTCACCGATTTAATTAATATAATAACAGAGCAGTCATCAGTAAATGGTTATAGAGAAGGCTTCTGATGGAAATTAAGAGAACTTCATTTCCACTGTTTACTTGTGGTAATTTAGAAATGCATTTCACCCACAATTCAGTATCTTTAGAAACAAAATTGGAGTCTCAAGCACTGGTTCTGCTTTGGACTCGGTGTATTTGGCCAGCCTGTCAGCCTTGTCCTGCATGTCTAGCAGTGTGCTGTTACCAAGAAACATGTTTCAGAAAATAGGTACGGCATAAAAATATAAAACCAGGGACTTCCCTGGTGGTCCAGTGGGTAAGACTCCATGCTCCCAATGCAGGGGGCCCAGGTTCGATCCCTGGTCAGGGAACTAGATCCCACATGTATGCCACAACTAAGACCCAGTGCAGCCAAATAAATAAATAAATATTAAAAAAAATATATATATATATAAAACCAGCAAAGTTTCTTTTCTAAATATTTGTATAGGCCACAAGCAATTCACATGGCCACAAGAATTCATTCACATGAATTCACATTCAAAAAGTCTGTTTAAACACGCTGTCCTTTAGTAATTCTGTGTCCTCTTACCTTTTCCCTAAGCCTGAAATATATGCATTATCCCCCATTTCACAAGAAAGGAAACTGAGATTCCTTTCAGACAGTGGGAAGGACAAAAGATGCACCTTACAAATGAGTCAGCCTTCTTTAAGCAGCCATCCCAAGAGTGCCACACAATCACTCCTTTCATCTCAACCAGAACTTCCATGGCCACTCCATGCAGGCATGTGAGGCTGGGAAATGCAGTCTTAGAGAGGGTCACATTGCTCCCCCAAATATAATTGAGGTTTAATACTGAGAAATAAGGAGAATGCATATCAAGTGGCAAGTCACTGTCTCTGCCATAGCTCAGAAAGAATGAGTCTCCTCACAATCTATGTCTTATGCCTTCCCAAACCATATAGGCAAACGACGAAAATCCAATCCAAAACCCCTTGTTCTGAGTGAAGCTAGAAAGCAGTTAATGATCTACAGACTACCTCAGGTCCTCCGGCTGCACCTTAAAAGATTCAGGTGAGCTTGCTCTGGGGCGTCCCAGGTGGCTGTGAGCTGTGGGAATAGCTACTTCAAAGGCTTTGGCGAAGGCAAATGTCTTCTTCGGTGTTGGGAGGAGAAGCCTGTTCCCTAGAGGCCTCACGCTTTCCATGGAGTGTATGGTTTGTGCCCAGTGAAGCAAGCTGATGTCGGGGGCCAGGACTGGGCTTCTGCTCTCATGGTCCTATTTAATCAGCTAGCCTGCACTTGGGTGTCTGTGCTTGAACATTTTCTAGCCTTGCTTGGGCTTTTATAGATTCATCTTCAGAATAAAGTGTGAGATAATCTGTGAAAAGGAGGGCAGGAGGTAAAGTACAAAAAGAGTATTGCCTGAACTGCTTGTTCGGGGATTTCTAGTTTCAGAGAATATGCAATATTCACAGGAAATATATGTGAACATTGATTACCACTGTCTTGTGAAAGAAAACCAAATCCAGAAGGTTAAATTTTCTCCGTTCCCTGTTTTACCTACCTCTACCTCTGATCACACATGCCATTTCTTACTAGTAAGAAGTTTATATCCATGTTCTAGGTGGTCTGGCCGTAATCACCGAGAGAAGATTGGGGTCCATGTCGTCTTTGACCAGGTATTAACCATGGAACCTTACTGCTGCAGGGACATGCTCTCCTCTCTTGACAAAGAGACCTTTGCCTATGATCTCTCCGCAGTGGTCATGCATCACGGGAAAGGGTTTGGCTCAGGACACTACACAGCCTATTGCTACAACACAGAGGGAGGTGCGTGCGCTTTACTCTGTGGGGTGGGGGACACAAAAAAGGGTTGGTTTGTCCACATTTCATTCCTTTTATTTAATCTATAGGGGGATATTACATACATTAAAATCCAGTGGAAAGAATTACGAAAGATGGATTCAAATTTTAGATATATCACTAAGTAACAACATTTCATTGTTCTAAGAATTGACAGGAACTAACATGTAAAAGTGCTGAGCACGGTGTCTAGTATGTAATGGTCAGTTAATGCTAGAGGTTATTGTTGTTATTAATACTTCTGCTGTAGACTTCAGTTTCATTCTTGGTTTTGCAGAGACAATATGACCTATCTAACTTCATGGAATCTCACTAGCCTCAGCTCATAATAAAGCTGAGGACACTTACTGAGCACTTACTACAAGGGCCCTTCCCAAGGAGCTTTCAGTCCTTGCCCTCAGAGCAGAGCCTCCCAGCTACTGCGCTGAGGCAGGTGGACTGCAGATGTGTTTTCAGTAGTGTACCCATCCTGAACCCCTCAGCCCTTGGGGTGGCCAGAGTGAGCCTGTAAAAAATAACTTTTTATTCCTTCTAAGTTTTCCTTTATCACTTCTATTTACACTTCCCCTCTCCTCTTCCTCCTCCTCTTCCCATCTCTTAGCCCCCCATCTCCTGTCTTTGTAGAAAACCCTAATGGGCAGTGAAGAAGCCTGAATGAAATGAAATGAGGACAAAAATTGTAGTCAGTCGATACTACAAGCAGTATTGTGGTGGGGCTTGTGGGGTTAAAACCAGTGGTTTCAGGGAAGTCTGTTGGTTTCATTTACTTTTCTCTTCCTCCACCAACAATCAAGGGTTGGATCTATTCAGAACTCCTCTGTCCCTTTCCTCATCTCCTCATTTGCCTGGTGACTGAAATGTAAGTTGGGTAATCATTTTCTCTCTTTCTTTCATTTGGTTTCCTAGGTTTTTGGGTCCACTGCAATGACTCAAAGCTGAATGTATGCAGTGTCAAGGAAGTGTGCAAAACTCAAGCCTACATCCTTTTTTACACTCAAAGAACAGTTCAGGGCAATGCAAGAATCTCAGAAACCCAACTCCAAACTCAGGTGCAGTCCAGCAACAACGATGAGGGCAGACCACGGACCTTCCCCTGAATGGGAGGCACGTATCAAAGACTGGCTTGCTTTTAAACTATTGGTTTCTATACATATTTCCTCGTATAGGAAATAAGGTTTACTGCAGGAACAGATTACTAGTTTGCCTCACTGGGTCTAGAGCAGAAGATGCCGGGTGACTCATGTGCTATCATAAAATTTGTAGCAACTTTCTTTTAAATGGGTTTAGAAATTCCCTCCTTCGTTAAAACAAATCAAAAGGAGTAACTTCTATGAAGACTCTTTCATCAGTTGCTTCTGAATATAGAGGGATCTGGGTGGAGGAAAGAGGGAGTAAATTGGTCATATCCAGCCATGTTCTTGCTATTACATGATTCCCCTGCTAATCAGGACTCCTTGCAGCACCAGAAGAACCCTCCTGATGTGAGCAGCCCTCGACAGAGCACGCAAGGAGGGGCCCTGGGCTGGCAGCTTGCTGGATAGGATTGGTTCCAAGGCAGGAGGTGAAGTCTAAGGATTTTTTCCTATAAAGGAAGTAGCCCTCAAGGGTTGAAAGTCTGCAGACTTCCTTTTTTAGGGGATAGCAGTTGAAGAGTGGAATGAGATGCATGGAGGAAATTTCTCCATGTGAAATGGGAGGTTTTTCATGTGTCATACTCTCCCTGGCTGCTGCTGTCATTTAATCATACCACATCTTCTGAGGTGGCATGAACATCCCTTCATTCTAAAGAAGGAGCAGTTCACATGGGGAAGCAAGAAACTGGTACATGACATGTTCTTTGTGGTACACTGAGCCTAAGGGCACTCCTGGTTACCTAGTTCTGTAGCAAATCCCTGGTTCAGGTCTAGGGCAAGCACATAGTTTGGTTTAAATTGGTCTTTGGGTCAGTTGTCTGAGGCCTTCTCAGAACTCAGTTAGGGGGTGGGGGTGGGGGGATAGCCAGTGGTCCAGGGCTTATCTAAATGCCTGTCACCCACTTCACCTTGGTGCAGCATGCAGCTTTTTTTAATCTGCAGCTTATTTCCTGTTCACAAGATGTGGGAGCTTTTGCTTTTCTAAGGCTTAGGAATCCTCCTCCTGTATGTCTGAACAGTTTATTGTTGACAGCCCTGGCCTGTTTCCTCCAAAATCTGCTAATCCCTACTGTTTCTTTACCCACCCACACTCAGTCCATCAGAGAAGAAAGCAAGAGTGCCCTGTCCTTAACTCCAGTGCTAGTAAAATATATCTTTCTTTTTTAAACTGGGTCAGTTTCTAAGTGGCATGAAATTGCCCAGATAGAAACTCTCTGCCCTATCAGGCACCACTGAATTTCCCTTTTCAGTCCTTCGCTTAGACTCACTAGTAAAAGTGAATGCAAACCGTAACTCTCACTGTGGGAGTGCTGCAGCCTGCCTCAGCCTGTCACTCTGAATGCTCATCTTTTGACTGAGTATGTCATATTAACATTTCAATTCAGGTAGAAGTACAGTTGCCACCTGAAGAGGATAGATGTGAAGGGAGTTTGGGGAGGGATGGGAAGTTGGGAAAAGAAAGGCTGAAGAATGAGAGCCAAAGGTTTAGCGATGTTGAGGAACCACATTTCCCGAGATCTGTAGCATTTGCTGTTGACCTCTTTTGAGATGAATTCTCCCATAGGACCTGCCAGACAGCACTGAGACTTGGAGGAAATCAGACAGAAAATGGCTCACCCTGATAAGGAAGAGGAGTGACTATATTTTAAATTAAACTTGCTTTTTCCAACACTGTGAGGTTTCTGTAATATTTAGCTTTTATTTGGAAGCGATAGCGTATGGCATTTTTTATGCTATTTGGTTTGTATTGTCTACTGCAGGCTTCTTTGTACAAGCTTGGCCCGGGCTTACCCTCACCTGGACACTGTTTTAAAGTGTCACAGCTGCCCATGCTGTCAGAGGCTCTGACGTGAGGCTGTATCCCCTAGATCCACATTTTTAAGTTGGCATGATTGGTTGATGACTTTTTGTGGCAAGAGAAAAGCGCATTAACTCAAAAAAACCCAAGGAGAGTAAAAAGGGAAAGAAAATATAAATTGTGCCTCATCTTTCATTGAATGCTATATTTATTATTCTAGAAAAAGAGAACTTACAAATGGAGAAGTACTAATAGAGCATCTACTTCATCCCTCAGGCTGTCCAGGGGAAAACAAGAAAAACAAACATCTAATAGAAAATTAAAAGATCTTCAAATTTAATTCTTAAAAATAATTTTATACCAAGTATTAAGGATTATTAAGCAAAGGACTCTGTAAAATAAGTGCTTAACTTAGCTGAGCACACATTGTATCAAATTAACAAAATCATTTAAAATGAGTTGGAATAGAAACCAATACCAGAGTCCTCAGTGAGCTGCACACACTTGAAGGTGCCACTGCAGTGAGACACCTCAGGTACCCAGAGGCAGCAGCACTAGACGCTGTTGAGAAGTTAGTATTTATGGAGATTTTAATTAAAGAAAAGAGTTTCCTGCTGCATAAGCCAATGGCTGTTGTGAGGGAAATGTCCCTTTGCCTTTAATTTATTACATACTGGAAGTAGATGAATTTCTTAGTTGCATCTTACTTTAAGTCGAAACATTGTAAGGAGAAGAAAATAAGAACCGGGTAGAAGTTGACTAGATGCTGCCAAATCAAACCCAAGATCTCCTAACTGAACCTTACGAGCCTGCTTCTTTCCCAGACAAGTAGTTGGAGTCCCGTTCTAGGAACCCTTTGTAGTTGGCTGGTGTGTTTACTTTTTGCTGTAGCCAGCCAAGATGAATGCACCCTGGCCCCTCAAAAAGGATTTTACCTCAGTCTAGCTTGACCCTCATACTTGTGGTTGCCTCTGACAGCATCCATGCTAGTGTTTTTTTTTTAAAAAAAAAAAAAAAAAAAAAAGATTAGGAATGCCCTCAATGGCCAGGAACTGAAGCTCTTAATTAAAGGTGGGCAGACCTCTTGCCTGCTTTCATCCAGTCCCTCTTAGGCTGATGGGGGCAGTGCCACACTGTAAAGAATTTCCAGATGTCTCTTACAATGTCATGAATAAAATTGGAAACTACAGAAGTGTTAATGTGTCCTATGGACTCAATAGCAGAGTTTATTTTTGTTTTTAATGGCAAGGCTTCTAGAGTCAGTGATTGTATGAGTTCCCTGCTCAGGCTATGCTTACAGTTCCATCAAAGTGCAAGAACTAATGAGGTGGGTTGGCTGGAAGTGGAGCATGGCCCTAGCCAGGTCCCAGCATAAACACAAGAGAGGTCAACAGTAGTACAGAATGAAAACTTGGTTGGGTGTTGGGGGTTGGGATGTGGGTGGGCAGGGAGGGAGAAATGGAGTTTGTTTTACTTACTGATAAAGCTTTGTGAACTAATTTTATACGATTCATAAAATTTGGTGCCTTGTACCCAATTATGGTTTGCATGGGATTGAAAAGATTAAGGGAAAGGATTCCTTCTTGTCATTTCAAGTGGCAAATGGGTCTGTATAGTGTAAAGGACATTTGGTGTCAGACTTTTTAAAAGCATTTCATATCTTGTGTGTGTGAAAGCAAATTATTCTTACCAGCAAGTTCTGAAATTTTTATTGTAATATCCAAAATCTTTGTGTTTGATTATTCATCAATGTCTCCTTTTCAAGGCAGACTGTGTACCCCATTCTTTTTTACCACCCCTTTTATGTTCGAAACATTAACTCAGGCCTTTTTAAAATCAGGCTGGGAGGGCTACCCCTTCCTAAACATATACTGTATTCCTATCTGGAATTATATCTTATAAGTGGAAGGGTTGCTTTTCCAGCTGGTTCGGAGAGCACAAATATTCAGAAAAAGGTCTTTTAGTTTTTCTAATGCAACGTATGGTAGAAGTCAAAAAAAACGGTTCCTCCTAAAGTGGTACCTTCATTAGTTCTGAAGTTCTTTTGCACAAAATTTCAGGAAGCAGTGTAGAACACAGTCCCCTATATGTGAACCTTTAGATTGTAAGGCAAGCCAGTGCACTGTGTAATATGCAAAAAAGAAGGCTCAAAGAACCTGTCCCAGCTCCCCAGCCCCATTCCCTGGCAGCTGCTGACTGGGATGGTGCTGAGTGGCTGTGGAAGGGGAAAAGACCCAGCCTGCTCACCTGCAGGGCTATAAACACAGCATGTTCCTTTTACTCCCACCTTAAGGTTTCCAAGACTTCACCAAAGGGTGTTTAAAAAGCTTACCACTCAAAGCACATATAATAATTGGATCCCTCAGCCTAATTAGGTGAGGAGGTTGTATCTTTGGAATAAAACCTCCCGTGGCCACTTAGTTTCTTTACCAGGTTAAGTATGAATCTCCCTGGTGGTTCAGATTCTTTTTTGAAGTTAGCACTAAAGCTGAAAAGCGCCTTCTAAATATGACTGTGAGTTTAGTTTATATCTTCCACGTTTAAATTCACCATTTTCTTGGTCTAGGGCTTTGACTTTAACCACTGTGTACTCAACCCAAGCACTGCTCTAAGTACACCACAGCCACTAGAGCATTGAAGTGAATGGTCATTTTTGTGGACTTTCTCCATACTAACTTCTGCTGGCATGTTTCTATTTCAAATCTAACTAGGTTGTGTAAGAGTTTCATAGTACTGTCATACTATGTTATGTGTTTATATCCTGTCATATGGTGTTAACTAGCCTGGGCTAAACACCGTATGACAGGATGTGAAACTGACTTCCCTTGAGGAGGAAAGCCAGCACTTTCATTTATGGAATTAATAATTATTCATCAAAATTTGAGGAAATTGTAGATTTGGTAGCTTTAATCTGCTAAATTCTTATCACTTTCAGGAATTAAGCCAGTTTAAATGAAACGTTACCTTACCAGCTTTATGACTTTATAAACCAACAGTGGCACTGTTACTTGAAGCTAAAACATTAAATATTAAATGAAACTTGAATTATGCTTTTGGAAGCTGCCATGTCTTTAATTTTGGCCAGATTTTGATTTTTAGCTCTGAAAATTTTTATCAAATAGAACTGTTCACAATTATGAATAGATCAGGTAGCAGACTTCAAGGATGTAAGTTTCACTCCTATAAAGAACAGGAGGTGCTGGTATTTCTAGTCTTAGCGCAGTGGTCTGATGCAGGCTGAAGGGACTTAAAAGTTTCCTTCCTGGTCACCATTTGCGGGGGGATGGCTTTAAACCTAAGCCTTGCTTCATGTATGTTACCTTTCCCCATCAGATATAAACTTGTCAGAGCATCTGTGGTCCCCATGTAGACTCTTAAAAGGATCCTGCCTTCATGTTAAGCCAGCCACAGACCTGAATTCATACAAGCTCAGACTCCTTCCTCCTGAGAGATGAGACCTCCTCCCTGATTAATGCTCATAAGAGAATGGTGCTTTTCTTTAACATATAAAAAATCTAATTCTCTAACAGCTTTCTTAATCACATTTATGCCAGCAGGATCAAGGACCATTTTATTCTGTTTACCTTTAGTGAACAGATTGCTAGAGACAACACCTGTCAACTAACAATTAGGCCACTATGGTGCATTTATACTGACCCTCCTTTCCAATTCATGTCCTTTAATCCCATACCAGTTCCGTAAGAGACTCGGCACAGAAAAGTAGTATGTATTTTTTTTAAATGCCTAGTAGAGCAAATCAACTAGAAAAATTGCCAAGGGGAGCCTGTCACTGTGTCCACACCTTTCTAAGCCTATGTGATTCTTTCCATGCCAGTTCCTTACATATTCCATTTCCAAAGAACCCCAAACTCCTGGACAGTGGCACTACCATGAATTTTACGGTCAGAAAATAATCTATTTCCTTGTGAAGGAAGCAGCTTCCTCAAGCAGTGTCACTTCAGTACCCACTGCCCAGGCTTACTTACACCTTGCCTCTGCCTGCACCTCACTGCCCTCAAATCCCACTGTACTACAGCAACAATGCCTCCCTGGTGCCTGGAAAACCCAGCCGGTGCACTAAAATGCTATGCAACACCAAATGACTTCTTCCCTTAGTACTGCTCAAAAATGGAAATTCCTCAACAATATGCTTCATCCTATGCTAACATCAATGAACGGTGGCTACAGTTTCCTTTTTTAATATGAAGCAAACCATCTCTGTTACAATCCATGTTTGGGGCTTGTTCCTGTCTCTCGAGTGTGAAATATAAATCATGTTTTTATGATTTTTGTAAATCTTGACTTTTTACACCTTGTTTTTGTAAGCCGAAGTTTCTTATTAAAAGAATAAAATGGCTGTCTTTGTGTACAGTCTTTATTTGTTAAAATACCATTAGAATATTCCTCAGGACAAGAGCAAAGATCATCCCCTGCAGAAACTTTGGAACTATGTACAGAACTTTACAGAACACAGGACAACACTTTAGCTGAACCCTACCTGCTGACCAGAGAAGGGTGTTCTGAGTGGACTCAGCAAAGAAAAGGAAATCAAGCAGGGAAGGAAAGGTGTCCATCTGAATCAAACTTCAGCCGCCATCAGGGCAAGTCTTGTGACGGTCACAGATCGGAGGCTGTGTTTTTGGAAGGTTCAAGTACAGCACAGGGGTTCCATGTGTCTACAATCAGACAACAGGTGGCATTAGAAATGTAAAATTACTAGAGGGAAATTGGTAAGAGACTCAAATCCCTTGGAAGATCTGGAGACACATCTAACTAGGAATAGCCAAGGGTTTTACATCAAGTCTCTTATCTATTACTTTGTGAATTGCTGATATAAATTATTTCTTCTCCCAGTCTCTAGGACTCCTAAAACAGGCAGAACAGTGGTTAATGCTTACCTTTACGGCTACACCCCAGGCTGAGGTGCCATTAGGTCAATGTCACTCAAATTCCTGGCCAGCCAAACTCCGGCAGCAAAGAGTCCCAAATTGAGGATCAAGTTCCTGGAAGAAATGCATCCCTTTAATCCTGTGGTCACTGAGTCACGTGTCTTCGGTCAGTGAAAGATGGGCTGGGGGGTGGGGGGAAGCTTCCCATCACCACCCTGGAAACCACCCCCTCCCAAGGCAAAAACACTTTAGAATCGCAAGAGCATCGATCGTTACATAATAGGTTGCGCAAGACCCACATGGTTATTTAAGGTTCGTTTCTACGTCTAATAAGAGTAGGGTCAAATGCAAAACCCAATTAACTACTCGTCCAGGGCCGAAAAGCCTGTTTACGTGTTGGCGCCTCCTCTCCCCGGGTCTCCGCGGGCAGGGTGAGATTCTCTAGACAAAGCCCGGTGACTGAAAGGAGCGCTTTGGCCGCACGGGAACTCTCCCGGTCAAGGACCTCAGCAAAGCACAGCCAGAGCCACGAAAAGGCCGAGATATTGGCGGTGTAAAAAATCCGGAAGGCCCAGCCTCGGCGAAGAAGGAAACCTGGCAGGTATGTATACGTGCGCGAAGGGCAGGAGAGCGACCAAGCTCCCGTGCCTCGGTTACCTGCGGAAGTCATTCCTATCGGTGGCGAAGCGGTAGACGCCCCGAAGCCAGTCTCCCATGTTGTCTGGAATTTCGGGAGCTTCATTTGCCGAGCCCGCAGCGATCACCCCTGCCCCACTGGAAGCCATAGTAGCACCACACCGCTCCGCAAGGTCTCTCACCACGCCCCTTGTCGGCGCCAGCAGATCACGCAACTTCCGGTCTTGCACTTCCGCTGGCTACCCGCCGACAGGGGGCGCAGTGGCTTGAGCTCGGTCAGACGCCGGGAGTGAGAACTCCTGGGCTGCCAGTCCGCGGCCTCTGCCGGGAGAGGAGCGCCGTCCAGCTCCAACCTCCCCTGGTCGGGTTCCACCTCCGGCTCCCTCCTGGCCTTCGGCTGGCCCACCCTGTCAGTCACAGGTGGTCTCTGAGTGATCACTTCGTTGGCTCAGGAGGAGGATGCTGAGGATGGGGCTGCCCAGCCTGTGGGGGTGGGGTAGGGTCTCACTCAAAAGGGGATGCGTAGCCCTGAGGAATGGGGCTCCCCAAGAGTCTCCATGAAAAGTCATAGAATGTGCGGGCTAAAAGGAAGCACTCCAAATTTGTCATTTCGCCACCTCTCCCAGCCATGGCCCTGATGGCGATCAGTCTAGGATTTTTATAGGGGGAGGAGAGCTTTGCTCTCTCACCTTACAGATCACCTCCCCCGCCACCCTTTTTCCGGGCCGCGCCACTAGCAAATGGTGCAATGCTTCCTGGAGGTGTCGCTGTCCCCAGCTTGGAGATTGCCGGGGGTCTCCCAGGGCCGGGGAAGGCGCTGGCCTAAGAAAAAGCCTTCGGGTTCCGATTCAGAGGAAGAGGAGCAGGTGGCGCAGGAAGCGTCCTCCTTGGGATCAAGGGGAGTCTCTGGGCAGCCCTGCTCTTGCCCTTTGGGTGTCTCCGCCTGGTCCCCAGCTCTACACTCCTGCTCCGGGCTGGATCCAAGCGTCCCCCTCTGGGTTTCCAGACTGGAGCTGGCGGCAGTAGAGAGAATGGCTGCCCGGGAGATGATCGCGGCATTCCGCGGGGCGCGGTGCCCGTCTTCAATTCCGCCGAGCTCCGCCTCCCCTGTTCCGGGCCGGGTCAGAAACGCCCATCTCAGAGCCGCGAGTCTCCCTCTCCCAAACCCGGGCGGGACGGCCGCCAGGAGCCAGTCCCAGTCGGGGCCCAGCCTCCCGCCCCGCCCCCGGGCCTTGCGCGCCGCCGCGGTGAGTCCTCTCCCGGCTCCCCGCCCCTCCCCGCCTCCGCCCAGCAGAGGGCGGCCGCGGACCCAGCCCAGGAGCGAGTCCCGCGCCGCAGCCTCAACCGCGGCGCGGGGTGGGTTCTGGAGGCCCTCGGAGCGCTCCGGCCAGGGACGCGCGGTGAGAGCTGCGGGCCCCGAGGCTCGGGTCTGGGGGTGCGGTGGGGGGGACGGGGGCGCTGCTGGAGGGGCGGGACGGCGTGGGACCGGGACGAGGGTCCCAGCCCGGGAGAACCCCTCCTCAGCCCAGCCCAAGCCGCTGCCCCCTTCCCCTTTGATCTACACCTTCCTCTCTTACCCGGGGACGCCCTGCCTTCCACTGTCGGGGCCGGACTCGAGCCGGCATCCGAATAGCGTCTCTCAAAGCAGCTGGGGCAGCAGGGGCCGCCGCCCGGCAGGGCATAACGTCCCCCGCCCAAGGGCCCGGCGCAGTCCTGGCAGCAGAAGTGGTTCTCGTGCCAGCGCCGTCCCTCGGCCTCGGTGCAGCGGCGGGAGAAGATCAGCTGGGAGAGGGAGAGGGGAACGGCTCATTCATTCATTCACTCATTCATTCATCCAGTAACCACGCCTTATACCCAGTTGACGCTAAAGCACGTCTACAGACATTCCCATTTGATCTACTCAACCACTCTCGGATGCGGGGAGGGCTGATTGGCTTAGCCAGGATCTCCCAGCTAGCAGGTGGCACAGCCTGAAGAAGTGCGACCTGGGTCTCCTGGACGCCCAACCCAGGGTTCCGTGCAGCCTCTTGTGCGGACATTGAGGGAGTTCCTCGCAGGAGCAGGCCCAGCACTGGGCACCCGACGTACTGAGATGAACGTCTGTCTAAGAGTTCCCGCTCTGGAGAAATTCTCTCAGTCCAAGAAAATTTGGGAGACTCTGCTTGCGGTGAGGGAGGGCACAAAGGCAACGAGTCCCAGGTGCCCAGAGCTCAAGTCAGAGCAAAGGGAATACAAAGTTCCCAGGCTGGTTCCTAGTTCTCTGTTCCCCACTCCGTGGTACTGGGAGAGGTGTCCCGTTGCATCTGCCGCGTTGGACCCTGGGCAGACCCCCTCCAGCCCCTCCCCTCGAGGCTGTACCTGGTCACAAGCCGGGCAGCGCGGCCGCAGCAGCTCTGCGTGATGACGGCCGCAGTAGAGACGCCCATCGTGGTAGAAGTAGATGAGGTTTATCAGGGCCTGGCCACAGGCCTGGCAGGCAAAGCAAGCCCGGTGCCAGCAGCGCTGCTCTCCTGCCCGAGCTGCGAACACTCCGTACTCCCCTGGCCTCAGCTGCTCCCTGCACTGCGGGGTGCGGGTGCTGGGCTGGTCAGAGGCCACACCACCCTCCTACCTTCTCTCCTGGCTCTTCCATCCCAACCCCAACCTAACTGTTCTCCCCATATTCTGGCAAGCCCACCTCCACTGCAGGCTCCACGAAGAACCCCTAAATTTGGTTTCCCTTTTTCCTAAACTTTGCCAAACTGTCAATCCCCAAACCCCTTTTCCCCCTCCAGAGTCCCAGAAGCCAGCCCCTTCTGAAGAAGTGAGAGGGCAAAGAGGAGGAAGGGGAATATTGGGGGGAGGGTGCTACATACCTTTTCACAGGTGCATTCTTCAAGCTTGGGAGGTACTAGGCGGGCCACCCCCTGTCCCAGGGCCTCCCGCCTCCGCTGGGCACAGAAGAGCCGCAGCTCAGCCAGCTCCTCCTCCCCAAGGGCCAGGCAGTAGCGCTCCTGCAGAAACAGATGTCCACTGTGACCGGGAGAGCCCCAGCAGGCAAGGTTGAAGTTTGACTGGAAAGGGGAGGTTTAGCTGCTGGGTCAAAGGAAGGTTGTGAAACCTCAGGGAGGTGCAGGAGATAACAGCACAGAAGGGCACTGAGGAGAGGGAAAGAGGGAAAAGAACTGGCATAAGTCCACCTCCGTCTCACTGCCCCCACCCCAAGAATGGTGATTGCTCAGGTCCTGACAGCCCTACAGCACTTAGCCCATCTCCATATATTTAGATCCTGGCTCCCAATGAGCTGTAGCTTAATATCACTTCCCACTGTATTTTCCCTATTTATTCCCTATTCTCCTGCCTCGCCTCCCCAGCTGAACTGTAAGCCTTTAGACTGGGCACACATAGGCCCTCAATAAATACTTAACCACCATACTCTCTACATTTGTACATTCCATTATCAGTGTCAAAAGCTGGTCATGTCCATTTTCTCATTTGCTCTTCAACTAAGCATTGTGGTGGGCAGAGCAGATGTTACTGCACCCGTTATGTAGTTGTGAAAGCTCAGGCTGGGGGTGGGGGATGACTTCCCCCAATTAGTGGCAAAGCTAGGCCTTAAATGCACGTCCCCTGCCTTTTGGACCAAACTTCTTCCCACGGTAAGTAAAGAAAGGGAGGCAAGAGAGAGGAAAGCTGGGGAGAGGGAGACCCACATCGCTGTCCTGCGGAGGGAGCTGCTGCAGGAGGGTCCGGAGTCCAGGCCAGCTGGGGGCTTGGTTGGTGTCCAGGCCAGGGTTCCCCAAGCTCAGGACTTCAGGATCCTGAGGAAACGCAGCAAAAGGAGAGAAGCAGAGCTCGGCTTTTCCTTCCTTCCCCTTCTTTCCTTCCCTCTTCATTGCCACCTCTTCGCCAATCTGGAACAACATCCAAGCACCCCCCTCCATTTGGAGGATCCTCCTTCAAGATCACAAAGACAGCTGATCCACTCCCATGTTTGTGGTCTGACTGAGGCAGGTTAGGGGGGGCACACTCCAAAACAGCTTCCTTCTTATGCTTGAAATCACCCCTTTCACGCCTTAGGGCCAAAGTCCCTAGGTTCTGCTTTGACAACACAGACCCCCTAGGAGAGTATTCATGTATTCATGTGGGTAAGTTTAAAGAAGTTGAACCCCTGTGTCCTGAGAGGGCTGTAGGGACAGGGATTCCTGCAAAGAGAAAGGGCTGCAAGAAGTTGGGCACAAAGGCTAACTACCTCCCACTTGGTGGAAATGGGAAGAGGCCCAAAGGATGGAGGGGATGTTGGTCTCAGAGGGAAGGGCAGGACCCCTACCACCTGAGCAGAGGTTTCCTCAGGGTCCTCCTCTGGCCCGTGACCTGGGTTGCTGTCTGAGTTGACTGGTGGATTTGGCTCCGGAGGGGTCAGCCTCTCCCCTCGGTGGGGCCAGCCAGAGTTCAGCAGTGACATTGGTGGCAAAGTCTGCACAGAAAACAACAAGACGCCTCCCATTTATTGGGCCACGACAGTGTGCTAGGCAGGCTAAATGCTTTATGGGTGTTATCTCCTTCAGTCCTCCCAACAGCTATGTGAATCAGGTGGTATTCTTATCACCATTTTACAGATGGCCCAACTGAGGCTTGCAAAGCGTACATGGTCTGCCCAAGGTCACACAGCTAGTAAATAGCAGAGCCTGATCTTGAGGCCAAACCTTTCACCTCCAGAGTTTCTGAAGCTCAAACTCTGGGGTCTCCCAAGATTGAGATGGAGGAAACAGGAGGCCCATAGTGGAAGGAGAGGGCATTTTGCCTTTCTGGTGAGCCTTTGGGTAGACTGGCCCCTTGTTCCCCACCTCCCCAGCCATAGCTCCCACCACTTCTCACTGTGCACTCAGCACCCAGTGAGCCTACTTCCTCACCTCTCTCTGCTTTTCCCGCTGTAGGCTTGGGCTGGGTGAAAGGACCACTTCACCGGGAGGCCCTTCTCAGCCTATCCAGCTCATACCAGCTGTCCTTTCCCCGAGCTCCAGAAATAAGTACAGTGGGTGCCACAAGATTTAGCACCTAATGTTTCTCTTTGCTCCCTGTGTCTCTCTCAGCTCCCCATCTAGTCTATCAGCTCCTCCAGGACAGACGAAATCCTGTGCTTCTATCTTCTATAATTCAAAGTGCATCTCTTCAGCCCTCCTCTGGGCAAGCCCTGGTATGGCCACAGTATCTTGGGGATAGGAGGTGACTACTGAAGTAGAAAAGGGATGGCCCCTGCCCTCAAGGAGCTCATGGTCTACTGGGTAAGGCACAGATGAAACCAGGCAGGATGGGGCCAGGGTTCTGGGCAGATATACACAGCACCCTAGGAAGAAAAAAAAAAAACAGAGGAAACTTTTCTAGAATGTTTACCCTGTGCCAGGGACTTTTCCAGCATGTTACATAATATAGTCCATCCTCACAACAATCCTGTGAGGTAGTTTCTATTATCCCATTTTACGGTTGAAACAAACTGAGGTTAAACTTGCCTGAGGTCACGTTAGAAGGCTAAGGGAAGCTTTAGAGGAGGAGGTTGCGTTTGAGAGCTGGGTTGTATTCTAACGGCAGCTGGGCACAGGAGGGCACCACCAAATCCCTGGCCTCTATAAGACCCAGCTTTGGGGCTGGGGACAGGGTTTGGACTGTGACAATTATAGTGCTTTCCAGCCCGGAGCCCCCGCCCTGTGCCACCCTTCCCTGCTTCCTGGCTCCACACCCATCTGCTTCCTTCCTGTTCTGTCCCTCAGATCAGGTTTCCTGTGGAAGGCAGCCAGGATGGGCTGTTCACACCCAGGGCCAGGAGTAGCCATGTCCCCTGGGGCTCCAGGCAACAAGAGATGCTTGGGGGAGGGGGTGGGCATCGAAGCGGGGTATCGGGCCCCAGAGGAAACTTGCACCCTCTCTTCCAGATTAGTTCTAGTTTGCATGAAATCATCCCACACAGGAACAACACTCAGAAATCAGTCTTCACCCCTCACCCTTCATCCCCCCAGGGCGGCATAACTCCACGTCCACTTAGCACTGGACCCCACTTACGTGCTGGATTCCTTCCAGAATTCCCCTCCCCCCTTACAAAAGGGACAAGACTGAACCCCCTCCCCGCCCCCGCGCAGGTGTAACCAGTCTCAGGAGTTCCACCTTCCCAACCCACCCCTGCCCTGAAGTGCAGAGTCTAGGGATTGGGAAGTGGCGGGGGAGAAGGAGGGTGTAAGGGATGGAAGGTTTCCCGGGACAGTGAGAGGAAGAAGGGGAAGAGAAGTGTCTGGTCCCGCCAAGTGCCCTCTCGACAGATCCCCAAAGTTTTTTCTTGGGCATGCGGGGCCCACCTCCGAAGTGGGACGCGGTGTGGTTCCCGAGTCAGCTGGGGTTCCCAGTCTGGCTGCTGGGAGTTTAGGGGAAGGGACGGGACTCCGCCGGGGTCTCACCCTCGCTGCGCGCTGTTGTCCGGGCAGTTCTGGACAGACCCTGCCGTCGGGCCCTTCACCCAGTTCCCACCCTCAGACCTCGACACCCGCCTCTGCCCGCCCCGGGAGCGCGCCTTCCGCTCCCACGCCCCACGCGGGCCCTGCCAGCCCCTCCGGGGCTGGTAGAGCCGGACGGGGGGAGGGGCCTAGAGCTGCCGACTGAAGGAAAGCATTTGAGGGATCTCGGGTGGAAAGTGTGCAGGCTCCACTGCCCCCGTGCCCATGGGCTTAGCACTGGGACCGCGTCCCGGCGGGCGCAGAGCAGACCATCGGGAGCCATCGTTATGCCGGGTCCTCAAGCACTCGCGGAACAGAACGCCTTTCAGAGCCTGCAGGTCCCCCCAGACCTTCCTTCTTGTCTCCTAGCCCCGCCCCTCTCTGTGTGTCCCCACCCCACCTAATTCCCTCCCCCTTGTCCCCAGGCCCTTCCTGGGGTCCCTCGTCCTGCCCTTCTCCCTTCCATCCCTTCAGGCTCCTCCCCCAATCTTTCGTGTTTCTCCCCCGCCCCGCCAGCCGCTCGGATCCTTTTTCTGATCCTGGGAGTGGAAACCTTTGGTTCTACCTCTGGTCCCCCTCAGCCCCGCCCCTAGCCCCGCCCCCGCCCCAGGCCCCGCCCCGCCCCCGCCGGGCTCTCTCAGTCGCTGGCCCTGAGCGCCCTCTGGCGTCTGCGCATGCTCCCTGCTCCCTACTGCAAAGTCCTCCAAAGGGACCTTCTAGGCTGCGCGCCGGTCGCCCCCGATCGGGTCTGCCTGCCCGCAGCGTCTCGTTGGTGCTACCGGTGACCTCTGACCCCGCCGCCACGGGGAGGGGAGGCCTTAGCTCCGGGCGGGTGGCGGCTGCTGAAGCGGGACCCGGGACCGGGGCCCGGCGCCGCCCGGGCCGCGGGGCGATGTGAGTCGGGGCGCGGCGGGGCGGGGGCGAGGCGGCTCCACCGAGGCCGCACCGCGCCGCGCCGCAGTCTCCACTCCCTCCCAAGGAAGCCCCGGGCGGGCGGTCGGTGGAAACCCGGGGCTGGGGGCGGGGATCCAGGGACAACGCGCGGCCCTGACCTCCCCTATTCCTTCCCGGTATCTAGAAATTCGCCTGTCAACCCTGTTACCTAAATCTGTCTCTAAGCCCCCAGAACCACCCCACCCCCACCCCCGGACACACCTTCATGTGTCCTGGAGCCCTCAGAACCCCTCACTCCTGCAAATTCCCCTGATACGCTCACAGAGCACCATTCTCTCCTGGATGCCCCCAGATGCATCCACCGCCCTGAAATTCCTCTGAGCCTTCATGTCCCCCATTCTCCTTGCACCGTGCTCAAATCCAAAAAATTTGTCCACATTTCCCTGATCCCTCTCATACGTTTTGAGTCCCTATAACCTCAAACTCCCACCCCCAATCTACACCTGTCTCAGACCAGCGACCCCTCCTCCTGTCCCACCCGATGTAACCCCCCTCGTTGGGCTGTCATGATATGTCCTGGTATCTTAAAGAGAAGTGAAGGGGACAGGAAAAGGTGCAGCGCCCTACCCCATCTTGCACCCTGTAGTTCTTGGCTTCACCCCCAGACTCCCTGTTGGTGGCTCAAGCCCCAATATTTACCCAGCTGTCTGCCTTTAGGCTGTGCATACCTTCCTCATCCTGCTGCCCCCTTCCAGAGAGTAAGCCAGACCAAGAGGGTAGGCGTCCTTTTACCTGAGAAGTGTCCAAGGATGCAGAGCACCAGGGGCTCTGGGAAATGACATTGTTTTTCCAGAGCAGGAGGGTGGGATTTCAAGGATCTCCAGGGTACCGGCTTGTCGACTTGTCCACCTAGGGCTCAGATTACTGAAATTTTGATTGATTGTTAGCATTTATGTTAACTTTTAGGCCTTTCAGAGTTTGGAGAACAGAAAATCTATCAAGCTTCCACATGTGAGATTGAAGGAGCTTGTCCTAGAAGAGGAAAATGTTGATTTTAGCTATGTTTGTCCTACAGACTTACCTCTAGAGGTTATTGAAGCTAGAAGTTCCACAGTTGACAGATGTTTCCCTTCAAAACTAAAGCCTTGGGGTGGGAGTTGGGGGTGGTGATGGAGAATCTACTTGGCAGACTCTCCCAGATACTTAGTAGCAACAAAAAAGACTACTGGTTTCCTGAATCATAAGCCATTGCTCTTTCTAATACATCTTAGTGTCCTTTTGAGAAAGCTCTCTGTAGAGTTCAAGTTCTCAGCAAAGGTAAGGTGGTGATCTTGATATTGGTTGTAACAGGATTCAGATGGGGTCTAGAGGTGACTTAAAATGTCCTGGGCTGCCTCAGACTTCAAAGTCACTGATGCCAGGGGAGTCTGTCCCTCTCAGGGCCTATGGGGCTTAGAATTTGTGGTCCCTTTGCTCTTGCTCTCACTTCCTTCATTGGTGTTTCTATCCCATTAGGGCTGGAATAGATATCCAGGTGGGATGGACTGACGGCAAGTCAGTTTCATTAACAATTGGGGGTGAGAATGGAAGGTTTCCACTAACCTGTGGTCTCTGTCTCCTATGCTAGGTGAGCCCCAGGTGTGTCCCAGGGAGATCCAGGTGACTTCTCTGCAGACTGCTTGCCATGACACCCCACCAAGAACAGGGGGAATAAAGTGGGGATCCTTCCCCATGCCCCTCCCATGGTCAGCTCCCCGATGGCCTGGGTGAGGTGAGAGCTGTGTATAGGAGCCACTTTTCTGGAGTTTTCCAAGTTGGGAGGAGTAGAGGGTGCAAGTCAGGATTGTTCAAGGCTTTACACTTTCAGCGGGAATTCTAGAAAGATACCTAATCCTGCTGATTCATTTCTTGCAGAAAGTTGCAAACCCATAACTTCTGGTTGGAATCGGTCCATGTGTTTGCTTGCTCCCTTAGGTCACTGTAGCCTGGTAGTATCACCTCCATCCTAGGCACAGGCCCAACTGTTGTGGCGTCTAATTCGAGTGCCGTAATCCTTGAGGAAAAAAACAGATACTAAGGCCTCTGTTCTCCCCTTTGGACAAAGGGGAGCAAACCCAGCGTTTATTTTTTTAATGAAGAAATACCAACTCAAGGTTATATAAGTAGTGCTCTGTTTTAAATGTTCAATCTTCTGAGTCTATCTCTTGACCATAATGTAACATCTCATTTGAAGAGAACATCAAAAAGATAAATTTGAGGTGGATGTTGGGATGGTGGTGAGGAAAGAAAAGAGAGGATTTGGATGATGTGGGAGGAGTGAGGTGGAAAAGGAGGAACAAGGAGAAAGGTCCAGGCCAAAGTGTCTGGGACTCCCAACTACAGTTTCTTCACTGAATCTGGAGGAGGGCACTGGGCTGGCACCCAACTCCTGATGCAGATCACTTCATCTGGGTCCCTACTTTTAACCATGCTTTTCCTGCTGCCCAGACTGCCCTTCCCTGTCATTACATCAGTCAGAATCCTACATACTTCTTAAGGTCCAGATCAAATGTTGCCCCTAAGAAGCTCTCTCCATCCCTCCATCAGCATTAATCCTTAACACGTCCTAACTTGAATTAATGTTTATCCAGTGTGTGTCTGGCCCTGGATTGAGAATGTGAACTCCTTGAGGGAGGGACTGTGAGTCTTAGACAGAGTAGGTGATCAAAACGAGGTGGTTCGGCCAGAGTTCCCCAGAGCAGGCCCTTTGGGAGCTGACCTCGATGACCTTCCTGTCCCTTGTGTTTTTCCCTAGGGCGGGCCGGCTGCTCTGACACCATGGGGAGCTGCTGCAGCTGCCTGAACAGAGACAGCGTCCCAGACAACCACCCCAGCAAGTTCAAGGTACCCACAGCCCCCTCCTCTCCCACATTCCCAGCACGGCCTCCTGGGCTCGGCCCGAGCTGTCAAGTTGCTTCAACCTCCCTAGAGAAGGTGAAATGACTGGCTGAGGTTGTGGGCTTCGCAAGCTCAGGACCTCTGAGCAGTGCCAAGGAGAACGGGCTCAGGCCACTGCCTTTTTTGTGGCTCTTGATATTACTAAGAATGAAGAAATGCTGTAATAAGAGTAGCAAAGATTGTGCTTTCAGAATGTTCACTCCTGTCAGTGTATCTTTGTAACTTTACATTATAACTTTTCGGAGAAAACAACAAAAGTCTGTATTTGTGAATTAACATGTGTCGAGTATTTCAAACAGTGCTTAACACATGTTAAGCACAGTATTAGTGTTTGCTGTTTGCTTTGGGAAGCTGAGGCCTGGCCCAGTGGACCTGGGTGCACCCCCGCCTTGCTCCTTCCACCTCCCTGTAGGGGGCGCCCCCTCCTCACCCCGGCATCTTGAGGCCCAGGTTTCTCTTGCTCACCAGAAGAGGGAGCCCTCAGCAAGGTCCTGCAGTTGGGGAGGTGGTGGAGGCCTTTATATTTGTTCTGCTTGGGTTTGATTCTCCCAGGGTCTTAAGATTTTGAACTTACAACAGAACCTATTCTCCCATTAACATCTGGTCCTTGGATACCAGCCATGGACCATTTAGGGTCATCTAACTTTGCACGTCTAACCATCTGACCTTGGGGGTCGACTAACCACCCCTCCCCTCACTGCCCAAATGACAAAACTAAGACCTAGAGAATTGTAGTGGGTCAGCGGTGCTGCTTCATCCGTGTCCCAGTAATTGTGTGGGATTCCCAGTGGCTCACGGACCTGGACACACTTGTTGGACTCACCCATTAACCCTTCTGTCCCCTGCCCCTGCCAGGTGACGAATGTGGATGATGAGGGGGTGGAGCTGGGCTCCGGAGTGATGGAGCTGACGCAGAGCGAGCTGGTGCTGCACCTGCATCGGCGCGAGGCTGTCCGCTGGCCTTACCTCTGCCTGCGGCGCTATGGCTATGACTCCAACCTCTTCTCTTTTGAGAGTGGCCGCCGGTGTCAGACTGGCCAGGGTGAGTACCAGCCCCTGCCTCACGCTGGGATGGGGGCTTGTGTGCCTGGGACAGGTATTGGGGCTGGAAGTCGTAGCTTGAGGGACAGTGGGGAAGTCTGTCCACTTGGCAGGTGTTGCCCAGAGAAGGGAAGGGTTGTGGCCAAGAGCACACAGAACTAAGTGGACTCCTAGGCCAGTGCTTTTTCTCTTCGATCATTGCAACTCCGGCCTGGGTGGCTCTGTGAGGTCATTTGTTGCACAGCCCACGGGAAGGAGCTAGTGCTCCCAGGCCTGGGAAAGCAAGCAATTCCTCCTCCCTCTCTTACTCTAGTTTCAGGGTCCCTCTTGCCCCCTAAGTAGGAACAAACTGAGCCCCAAGTCATATACCCTGGTTCCTGTGTATAATGAAAGGTCAGGCAAGAGCTCTGGCTGCCTTGGGGCTGTGTGGCATGGGAATGATAGATTTGGGGAGGTCCGTGGTATACAGAGTAAACCTCGCGAGGTTAATCTTTGTCTCCTGTCACCTGTGGGTGGTGGAGTGTGAGGTATTCTGCCTTCTTCCCCTTTCTCCCTGCAGCCAGAGGTCAGGGAGGGGTGGGTTGTTGCATGAAGTCAAGGCTGGGGCCAGCCATGGCTCTTTGAAGGGGTGGCATGGTCTGGGCCTTCTTTGAGGACACAGGCCTAAGCTCTGCTAGAAGGAATCCCACAAGGGATTGTGTTCAATGCAGTGCGGAGGTGTGACTGCAGGGATGGAATGAGCAAGCTCCTCTGATGAGGCCACCAACACAACAGTGTGTCTCTGAGGTTGTACTGGCTGGGGGAGCCCGCCCCTCTGTGCACCTTACCTTTGGAACTCATGAGGCAGAAGCAGTTAACGCTGGCTGAGCAGAGAGAGGGGAGGAAGGGGCCTCTCTGCTCCCGGTGGTGATTAATCCACACTGGAGATCCCAGAGGAGCTCCCTAGGCCCCAACACAGGGTTCTTCTAAAACTCCAGGCTTTCCCAGCCTTTTCGAAGCTCTTGACATATCTTGGAATGAGCTATAATAAATAGAATAGAATGAGGAAAGAATAGCCCTATTTCTTCCCCTCCTTTCTATCCTTCTCATCCCATTCCTGCAGACCTCATACCCCAACCTAGTTTGTCTTTGTTTGGAACATGCACATGTACATCCCAAGTGGCTTCCCCTGAGTCCTGGGTCCCACTGTTACACAGGGGGAGTGCAGAATCCCAGGCTGGCCCAACACCCCAGGAGCATCTTTGGATCCCCTGAGTCATGTGTGCTCAGCCCAGTCCTGCTGTGCCAGGACCGTGAGTTGCTGCCTTGGAGTTTGAGGGGCTGTAAGGCTGGCTGCATGGAGGAGCCACATGGCTGCCTTGCCGTATCTGTCCTTTAGCTCGTCAGCCCATCCTTCCGTTCTGCACCAGACTTCAAGCTCCGAAAGGCCAGGGGCCTATACACAGTAGACAGGCACTCTCTGGCCTGGCACTGGGCTAAGTATGCAGTGAATAAGCAGTGAACAGGACAGACCCTCCCACCCTCAAAGAGCTTAGAGGCTGTTGGGCATAGAGCTGAGGGCTGGTGCCCTGGCGGAGCTCATTTTTCCGGGGAGTAAGGGGTGGCAGGCAGAGGAAGATGGGGGCAGCATGTGAGGTGGAGTGGTCACTCATCTGACACTGTCCCTTCCACTTTGATTTTTTACTTCACTTCCCTTCACCCTGGTGCACACACATCCTTATGAAAAGGATTTAACCTCGGAGGAATGTAGCTGAAGTATTAGATCTTAAGATGGTGGTAATGGATAGAGTGTGTTAGGGTGGGCCGCGGGGGCCTGGGGCCAGCTCCTCCTGTGGCTCTTAGACTTTGGAGGGTGCTGGGGAGAATGCTCAGTGTGAGGGCCTCTCCCACCCCTCTGCAGGCCTGGGACTGGAGGTCAGGGACTTGTCCTGAGCTCTGTGCATCTGTTCAGCCTCTCTAGTCCTTCCCTATAGGACACAGGGTCAGAGGAGCCTCATTTCTTCCTCTCCTTCTTCAGGGATATTTGCATTTAAGTGTTCCCGGGCCGAGGAAATCTTCAATCTCCTCCAGGATCTGATGCAGTGCAACAGCATCAATGTGATGGAAGAACCGGTCATCATCACCCGCAACAGCCACCCGGCTGAGCTCGACCTCCCTCGGGCCCCCCAGCCTCCCAATGGTGAGGAGAACCCCCACCGCCTCAGCACCCCAGTGCACACGCACATGCACGTACAAGCATAGCCCCAGGAAGCACCAGTCTTGGAGGCATGAGTCAGGCAGGCAGGCGAGGGGATGGCTGGGTGAGCCAGGCTTCCAGGACCGTCATCTATCATCCGACGACTCCTAGGGATGGATAAGTCCTGGCCTGGGCCAGTCAGGTGACTCAAGTGGAGGCTGGGGAGTCCAGGGTCTTGTACTGATGGATGGTCGGGGAACAGACAGGAAGACATTGGGTTTCCATGGAAACGGCAGTCTGGAGCTGTTTTGCTTCCTTCCTTCTGTCTACTGAATCATACCCATATACCTTTCCTGACGGCTTATGCAGGCATCTCTGCCCACAGCTGTCTGGAGAGGTTCCCACAATTTCTGCTTGTTCATTCACTGAATCACACTGAGCACCTGCTCCGTGTCTGGCACTCCATCGGCTGGCCCGTGGGGGACAGAAGAAATAGGAACACGGTCCTTGATTTCGAGGAGCTTCCCTGGAGCTCAGTGGCAGAGCTGGAATGAGGTGAAGGGTCGGTCCGGTGACAAGGTGTGCCTTAAGTGTTTCAGATAAGGCTGTGATGGGGAAGTGGGGTTCAAGCTGAGCTGTGAGGGAAAGGGCAGGGTTTGGAGAACAGATACAAGGTGAAGATAATGGGGGACTGCCAGTTCAGCGGGGCTGACCCCCTGGGGGCCTTGGGAGTGTCTCCCCTCCACTTGGAGGAGTCCCAGGATGCCACACTCACGGTTGTAGGTAGTTGCCAGGTGGTTTAAGGACCCCCTTGTCTCCTGTGTGCCCAGCTCTAGGCTACACCGTCTCCAGCTTCTCCAATGGCTTCCCTGGCTGCCCGGGAGAGGGTCTGCGATTCTCAGTGCCCCGGCGCCCCTCGACAAGCAGCCTGCGACACCCCTCGCTTGGGGAGGAGTCCACCCATGCCCTCATTGCCCCCGATGAGCAGGTGAGCAAGTGGCTGCCCGGCGTCTTCCTGTGGGTCTGGGTGGGGGTGGGGGACCGGGAAATATGGCACCTCCTCCCAGTGAGGATCATGAGAGGGAAGAAAGTTGATAGAGTCCCTTCCTGTCCCAAGAAAGGGAGGCAGCTTCCCTGGAAGGTTAGGAGGACAAGGAAGAGGAGACTGCAGCTCCTTTTCCCTGTGCTTCTCTTCTCTCATCCTGTCCCCTGTTCTCTCCTTCCTCTCTGCCCTCGGACCCTCCTGCCCTTGGACTCTTCCCCCGCAGTCCCACACCTACGTCAACACGCCAGCCAGTGAGGATGAGCACCGCAGGAGCCGGCACTGCCTGCAGCCCCTGCCTGAGGGCCGGGCGCCCCTTGCCCCGCAGGCCTGGGGCCCCGAACAGCGGGACCCACAGGTGTTCCTGCAGCCGGGCCAAGTGAAGTTCGTGTTGGGCCCCACCCCGGCTCGGCGGCACATGACCAAGTGCCAAGGCCTCTGCCCCAGCCTGCATCACCCGCTCCACCACGACAATAACAACGAGGGCCCTTCCGAGTGCCCAGCCCGGCCCAAGTGCACCTACGAGAACGTCAGTGGTGGGCTGCGGCTGGGGGCAGGCTGGAGACTGAGCCCGGAGGAGCCCGGCTGGAATGGCCTCGCCCAGCGCCGGGCCGCGCTGCTGCACTACGAGAACCTGCCCTCCCTGCCCCCCGTGTGGGAGAGCCAGGCCCAGCAGCTGGGGGAGGAGGCTGGGGATGACGGGGACTCGAGGGACGGGCTCACACCCTCTTCCAACGGCTTCCCTGAAGGCGAGGAGGATGAGACCCCACTGCAGAAGCCCACCAGCACCCGGGCTGCCCTCCGCAGCCACGGCAGCTTTCCTGTGCCGCTGACCCGCCACCGAGGCTCCCCGAGGGTCTTCAACTTTGATTTCCGCCGGCCGGGCCCCGAGCCCCCCAGGCAGCTCAACTACATCCAGGTGGAGCTGAAGGGCTGGGGTGGAGACCGCCCCAAGGGGCCCCAGAACCCCTCAGCCCCCCGAGCCCCTGTGCCCACCACGCACCCTGCCCGCAGCTCAGACTCCTATGCTGTGATTGACCTCAAAAAGACCGTGGCCATGTCCAACCTGCAGAGGGCTCTGCCCCGAGACGATGGCACTGCCAGGAAAACCCGGCACAACAGCACCGACCTGCCGCTGTAGGGACGTCCCTCCACCCGCCTGGCAGCCTCCGCCTCCCGCTCCTGTGCTCTGAACCCGCACGCCCGGGGTTGGGGTTGCTTCGCAGAAGGGCCCTGAGGCGGGACCAGACGCTTCCCCGCACTGGCCGGAGTCCCCAAAGGTATCAGCCACTGAGTCTCCCGGTCTGCTCTCCGAGTCGGGGACAGAAGAGGGTGACCAGGTGAGGAGGGAGACGCGACGTAAACTGTGAAGGGCCCCGTGATTGCATTTCGCACCCTCTCGTTATGTCATCTGTCTCGTCTTGTCGTCTGTGTGTTTTTTTGGTTGAAATTTGGAAACATTTTGTACCTGTTGATTTTATTTATCAGTTTATTTTTCTATTTATTGTTTTAAATGTAATTTAACATATTTATTATTAATATAATTATTTTTAAATTCTGACCTGGTGGATGATGTCGAATTCGTAGGGAGTCTTTCCTGGCATGGTGCTGGGGTGGGAGTCGGGGAGGCCTAACAGAGGTAGGGGTTTCACTCTGGGAAATTTGGGGTGATTGTGGTTTTTGTGTTGAGTCATGACCATTTCTTTTTCTCCTCCAAGAAGCTGCGGCCCAGACTGTAAGTTGCCAGGGGTGGCTGCTCTGTCAAAGTAAAGTGACAGGACAGCTAGAGTCCTAGATGCAGACAGGGGATCGGTAAGGAAAGCTACCCTGATGAGATAAAACCCTGACTCTCTGAGGTTGGCAATGTGTGGGGGAAATTTGGGGGGGCGGGGCGCTACACCAGATTCACCTCTGGAATCCCTCACTGAGTCTCCCTTCTGCCACCAGGTGGGTCCCATTGGGTACTTAACTGCTCTCCTGTACCACCTTGGTCCAAAGGTGGACCCTGGATCCTCCTTCGGCACCGTCAACATGGCAAGGTCAAGATTAGAACCTTTAAACAGGACTTTAATAAAAACCCAGGAAGAGCAAAAAACAAAAGGGGAAAAACAGTGTAATATGTAACTAAATAATCTGACTTAAAAAGTAGGACTTTCCCAGAGAAGTACTCCCCGGGAATGGACTCTTTGGGGCCCCTCTGACCTACTGCAGGGGTGGTCCCCTGACAGCCACCACATCTGAACGTCTGCCTGGGAGCCCGCGGTCTGTACAGGGCTGCACACGCCACCCGCCCAGCGCTGGGGTTGCGGAAGCTCCCCTTCCCTGTCCGGAGGCTGCCTCTTCTCTCTTCCTCCTCCCACCAGCCTCCCTGCCTCAAGACTCCCTGTCTCAAACCCCTGAATGGTTAATCTCCAGGAAATCCAGTGTCTGCGATGAGGCACTCAGGGCCCTGGTGAGGAGTGGGAGCAGGGTTTGTCCAAGACTTAGGGACAAGCCTTCTTGTCTCTGGTCACCGTTTGTACCCCAGCTCCCTGCCCTGTGGAGCGAGCAGACCTGTCCTCCACACCAAGGAAACAGGCCAGCGTGGGGCCCACCCAATTCCCTTCTCCTCCTGCTGTCTTACCACTGCCTGGGTCTCAATTCTGGGAGCGCCCTTTCCCCTGGGCGGGGATTAGACCAACCGGCTTCCAGACCTGCCTGACCTTGGGTGTCACTCTGTCCAGGAAATGGGCAAAGAGGAATGGCTACAGAGGATGTGAGAGGCCCTTCACCTGGGGCCCAGTACGGTCCCAGGGTACAGCTGGCACCGGACCCTTCTCTCCTTTATATGCTTTTGATCTCTGGACCAGAGGAATCACCTGCAGCAGGCTGGATTCATGCACTTTTCCCCACACTGCGGTAGGGCAGTACTGTCCTCTCTCTGCAGCTCACCCAGACAGGCAGCTCAATTCTGCTTTCTCCACGTCCTCCCGCGCTACCCCTGCTCCTCCTTTTGGTCTCCACAGTCAGGAGCAACGGACTCTCCAAACAGGATGACCAAGATGGGGGGCAGGCATGGCCATGCCAGGACCAGGCCGAGGGCCCCTGGCTATGCTAGTGTCTCATGGGTGTGCTCAGGACCCTCCTCATTCGTGGACCCTGTCATCGGGGAGTCAGGAGCTTGGCTTCAGTCAAGAGGCCGGGTTCTGCTGCTGACTTGGCTATTATCTCTGCTCTCTTGAGCATTTGGTCACCCCAAATAGGCCTCGGCTTTTGCCCCTGGAAAACACGGAGCTAATTGTGAGAAGTAGCCAATGAGATGATGAACGTGGCACCACTTTAGAAAGCAGACCGACGTGGGCAAGCTGTCTTAACCCAGCTGCTCCCCCGGAAAAAAACCACTGGCCATCACAACTCTTCAGCCCCTGAGACCGACCTCAGGCTCATTGCTGCTCCTTTGCTGAACAACTCAAGGAAGAGCAGTTCCGCCTCACTCTCAGGGGTCCCCAGGTCTTGGTCAGAGCCTGGCGGTTCCCCCAGAGCAAGCTGTAATCGCTTCAGTCTGCATATTTGTGGGGCATTGGGTGGGGGTCCAGGGCATGTCCCAGGAATTGGCTTCCAGCCCAGTGTGGCCGCCAACCTTCCCCGTCCCCTCCCCAGGTCACTGCCTCTGACCACAAGGTCTACTCTAGGAATTTTCCTCTGGTGGAGCGGGTAGGGTATGAGCGGACGGCTTTCCTGGCGGGAAGGGGCGGGTGGGAGTGATGCCCAGGAGGGCGACCGCGGCTCCTGTGTCTGAGCCTGCCCTGCCAACATCAGGGCGTGGTGTGCGGACAGAATCTGTTTCCATCACCATCATCGTCCAGTGATCCCCACCAACATGGTGAATGTTTGCTGACTGCTCAGTTCTCTTAGTTAGAATCAGGCCCTACCCACCCCCTGGGCGGCCCTCAGGAAAGGACAGGAGCCAGCATCCTGTCCAGGAGTGACATTTCAGGTCAGACCAGGAGGGGCCCTCCCGGAGCCCACCCGTGGGTAATAATAGCACTTTACAAGGGTATAAACAGGGGCGGCTTTCCACAGGGCCTTATAGACCGTTTATCTCTTGCGGCTCTCTGGGCTGGATTGTTATCACCACAGTGCAGAGGAGGAAGCAGGTCAAGAGGTGAAGTGACTTGCCTCAGGCCATGAAGTTAATTAGTGGCTTGAGCTGGGGCTGCCTGCCAGTCGTGTGTCTTTCCCAGGCACTTCTCCCAACCTGGTCTGAAGGGGCTTCGTTCCCTCAGGTGGGCTGCGGAGAGAGCGTGTTGGGTGCTGCCCCGGACGGAAGTGGGCCAGGTGTCGGCAAGGGCCACATTCCCCAGTGTTCCCACTCAGGAATCTTTTTGAATTCCAAGCCAGGGCCTTGTCTGGTTGACAGCAAAGTGAACCTGATTTCCCCTAGGGTCGGTCCAATGCCCACCCACGGACCCTGCCCCTCTACCCTTTCGATGCCTTGGAATGGTTCCCATTTTGTAGGCGGGTGTGCCGGAGGGGGCCTGACTTCGCCTGCCCCCGCTGCCTTCTCCTCCAGGCATCTCAGCCCCACAGGAGGCCCTGAGCTCTGGCGGGTTCTCTGACCAATACTTTCAAGGGGAGTCATACAGGCGGAGGAGGGTTTATAATGAGGGACCCCCCCCCGAGACCCCAGAAAGGCCATGGGAGGCTGAGGCAGGGGTGAGAGGGCCTGTGTGGACCCCTCAGGGCTCTGTATCTACAGAGTCACAGAGTCCAGGATGGAATCTTGTAGGTCAGCTAAGCTGGGACCCATACGGGGATCCCTTCAACAGGATTCCTGGAGATGCTTATCAGGTTTCTGCTCACACACTCCCCAGACAGGGAGCTCACGACCTCACAAGTACTCCCTCCACTTGGGTCTTATGATGTCCCTAAAACCGTCCCTCAGTGGGTCCTAATTCTGCTCATGGACCCACATACCGCTTAGTCTCTCTGCCAAGGGAGCTGAACTTTGAAACTTAGCATTACCACTTGCTAACAACTTGACCTCTTCATGCTTCAGTTTCTTCATCTGTGACACAGGGGTAATAACAGTTCCTCTGTCTTGAAATTGTGAGGATCAGGGAATTCCCTGGCGGTCCAGTGGTTAGGACTCCGTGCTTTCACTGCCAAGGGCGTGGGTTCAATCCCTGGTCAGGGAACTAAGATCCCACAAGCCACACGTTGCGGCCAAAAAAAAAAAAAAAAAAAAATTGTGAGGATCAAATAAGAGAATGTCTTCCCAGCATGACCTGCGCTCTAGACGTTATGCTTCTGCCTGAGATAGCACTCACTTCACTGGTCCTTCTTGCTCTTGGGACCTTAGAGCTGGCATGCCACCAGGTCTTTCCACATAAACATCTGCAGCATTCCTCGCCCCCCAGCGGCTACCTGATGTTGGAGTTCTTGGTTTGTTAAGTCAAAGTCTGAACCCTCCATTCATTCAGCTGGCATTTCTTGTTGTTCATCTGGGTCTGTCCTGGAATCTAGAGGCACCAACCCTCGCGGTGAACCTGGAAGTGACAGGAAGACATAAATGGGGCTGGGAGGGAGTTCTCTGTGGTTGGTGGGTCACAAGGACTCGCTGCGACACGTGGGGTTCTCAGCCTAGCTCTTCTGGAAGCTTCACTCTGCCTGCTAGTGGTTGGTAGGGAGCCTTGCTACCACTTGCCTTGCTCACCAGGTGGACCCCTCTCTTGGCCTCTCTGGGGATGGACAATCCTGCCTCAGGGACCCCGTGGATGCCTGTGGACTGGGGCTGGGGAAGTCAGGCGGGTGGGCTCATCGCTCGTGCTCCAGCTGTGCGCTGTCATTATGCTCATTCTTAAGGGATTATTAATATAATGACCGAGCTAATGAGCAGTGCGGGGGGTGGGGAGGAAGCACCTTAACCCCACCTGGTGCCTGCTAATTAACGGGGGGTCTTTCCTCAGCTGTCTTTTCTCCTTCTGGTCAGCTCTTTTAGCTGGGGAGGCCTGGCCCCTTGGGGGTCCCGTCACCTCCCTCCACCTGCCTCTCCTTTAGCCTGGCACGGTTCCCCTTTGGGTGAGAAGATCCCAGAAAGAGTGTGGCTGGGACAAGACTTGGGAGTGAGGAGATGGGGGACTGGGGACTCTGGCTCTGGGGAAGAGGAATGTAAAAGCAATGAAACCTCTAATCTTGACTGCGTGCTGCCTGGGCTGGGGAGAGCAGGGCAGCTGAGTCTGAGGAGGGCTTGGGGGGGAGATGGGAGCAGCCATGGAAGGAGGGGTAGGGGGCATCGGGCTGGGTGGGGGTGGGGAAGTTTCCAGGTGTTCTTTGAGGCACCTTGCCTCTCTGGCCCAGATGGGCTGGTGCTGGCCAAGATCTTTCCTTTTGAGCTCCTTTCCTCTTGGGATGAAAGGTCCTGGGGAATCTATCAATGTATTGCTATATCAGGGTTGGGGTGGGGGACCCCATGCACGGTCATGCAAGTACAGTGGCCTTGATTTCCCAAGCCACCGTTAGACATAGCAGGTCCAAGTTTCAAAATCTGGGTCATGGGCGCTGAGTCCTGACAAAGCCCCACCTCCCCAGATCTCACTGTCTAGTTGGAGAAGCGAGGCTCACACAAGACAGGATTACAGACCACGTGCCTGTGCCATTTGAAATCTGTGTGACCTCAGACAGATCACTCAGCCTCTCTGAACCTGTTTCCTCATTTATTAAGGGAAACTAATAATACCTACCTCCCAACGTTGTTGTGTGGTAAATAAGAAAATGCACATAAAGCGCTCCGTGGGCGCTTGACACAGAGCCCAAGTTTTGCTCTGCTATGGTTGTCATAGCAACAGTCAGTGATGTGGGGAAGCTGGCCATAGGGGGACCATGAAGGGTGGGGAGGATTTGGGGAAGGAATTGGAAGTGTGGGCCCCAGCAATTAAGCTGGGGGAGTGGGGCTGGGAGGAGAGGAGCAGGTGGGGCGGGAGCTAGATGGTCAGGAAAGGAGGAGGTGGAGGTGACTGCACTTGACAGGCTTTGGAACAGCAGGCTGTGTGTCCACATGTGATTGGAGGGGGCAGCTGTGGGGCTCCGACCAGACCAGGTGTGGGCATTTACCTGTCCACTCACTCAACAGATATTTATTGAGTGCCTGTTATATGCCAGGCATGGAGGTGGGTGGGGACACGGCAGCCATAAGGACAAATAAGGCCCTGCCCTCATGAACTTACATTCTACTAAGGGTGAGATGATTAACCAGCTAATTAATTAAATGAACAAGTTAACTTCAGGGAAGACATAACTTTGAAGAAACTGCAGAAGGGGCAATGTGATTGAGTGGAAGGAATGGGCCACATGTCAGAGAAGACCTCGCTGGGGAGGTGGCAGTGGGGGGGAGGTGGCAGTGGGGCAGAGGCCTGAAGAAGGCTGAGTGAACAGCTAAGGGAAGGAAGATCCAGACAAAGGGAACAGCAAGTACGAAGGCCCTGTGGGGTCGGGAAAAGTGACAGGGTCCAAGGAAGGCTGTGCAGCTGGAGAGGGGTGATGGAGGGGGAAGGATCGGGGGAGGACCTAGGACACGCAGGGTTCTATGGGCGAGGGGAGGTGACTGGATTAGCTGTTGGAGGGTTGGGAGCAGAGACTGACTTGAGGTCTAATAGGATGGCTCTGGCTGCTGTGTGGAGGTGGGAGGAGGGGAGGCATGTAGAAAGGGCAGAAGTGGGGAGACCTATAAGGAGGCTACTGCTGTAATCTAGGGGAGAAATGACAGTGGCTGGGAGCCCATTGGTGGCAGTGGGAAAGGAGAGATGAGGACAGATTTGGGATATATTTTGAGGTAGACCCAATGGGACAAGGGAAATGATAGGGGGCGAGGTGTGGGAAAGGAGGTCTCTGAGGTTTGGGACCTGCTCCTTAACCAGGCCCTACAGGGAGGGATGCCTTTTACTGAATGGAAAAGGAATGTGGGGGGAGGAGGGACAGATTTCCTCCCCGTGGGAGACCTGGGAGAATGCCCCTTGACACAGTGACCCATCCCTGGGGCCAGAGGCTAAAAAGCCAGGTCCTCAGACACCATGACTCAGAGCTGAGGGCTCCACTGTGCGCGCTCCCGGGGCCAGGCCAGGCCTTGCAGAGGCCCACCTTGCTGCTCCCGCACCTGTGATTCTGTGTCTTTTCTCTGCCGGACCTGCGACCAGGGGAGATCTGGATGCTGAGCCCCCATCCCACCCCCAGGACTTTGGGAGGTGAGGCTGCAACGATGCAGGTGGGAGGGGGCACTACTGTCCAGAGCAGGCCTGGGGGATCTCAGCACACAGAGGGTGGCCCATGTAGGCAGACAGAGCCCGGAGGACAAGCCACTAGAGGCTGGGGCCAGCACTGAGCAGTGGTGACACCTTATCCTACAAAGGGACAAAGGTGAGACCCTCAGAAATCCTCCTGGAGTCTCTGGATCACGGTCTCAGCTTCCTACAATCTGGGCCGGGTGTGGGGAGTATGCCTGGACTTGGCAGAAAGCTGGGCCAAGGTCAGCCAGACCCCTTCCAGACATGCTCAGAATCTGGAAAAGGGGATGTTCAGCCAGGAAAGCAATAGGGGTGGCTTTGGGGAGTGTCCAGGCCTCTGGATCCTTCCTCTCCTCCATCCCTGCTGGGTGCGTGAGGACCCCCTGAGGTTTTGGGTTTCCCTGTACAGTGGGCATGCGGAGCCAAGCCCTCCAGATGCCAGGATGTGGGGGAGAGTTGGGGTGGCTGCCGGTACCTGCCCGAGGTTGCCTGTCCCCAGCTCCCTGTCCTGAATCCCTGGCCCCCTCCTTGCCCCAGGTGTCCCCCACAAGGAGCCCTGAGCAGAGGGAAAGGCCAGGCAGGCTCCACGCTGCCACTCACAGGCCCACCTCTCCAAAACCCAAACTAGATGGGCTGGGATCTGGGCTGGGGCCAGCTCTGGCTCCACAGTCCTGGGACCATAACCGCGTCTATCTGAGGCCCACTTAGGGGCTGTGGGATGGGAGAGGTGACGGAGCTTCCTGGGTCCATTATCAGTGTTTGGTTTGGGACTTTTGGAACAGACCCAGTTCCTGCTCCTTATCCAGGCCCTGCTGATTAGATTCTCTGGCCTTTGATATGCCTCAATCTGGGACACAGGACTCCCCTTCCTGCTACCCAATCCCCAAACCCCAGCACTCCCCACCCACGGAGACCTGGTCTGTGGCCAAGGCCAGCTCCATCCAAATAACCTCTCCCCATGGACTGCCCAGCACCCTGCTGCCCTCACCTGGCCCCCGCAAGGTCTCAGGAGGACATGGGGCACAGGAGCACGGGTTGCTGGCCCCTTTGGACAGGTCTGGGGACTTAAAGGGGAGACTGGTCAAGAACAGCAGAGAGTCTCTGGAAGTTTCCAGCCCCTACTGTCAAGTGGGCCACTCTCTCTGGGGGAGGAATTGAGGGAGGCGGTGCAGATCCATGGGGTGACCCCATGAACAGGGTAGTCAGGTCTGGCCTGAGGTTGACTGTCTTACGCTAAAGCCAGACCCCTTGTCCTCATTTCTGCCCTGGGAGATGCAGTTGCACGGAGGGGCTTTCCCTGGTCCAGATGCTGCACTGAGAGGAGGTCCTGGGCTTACCTCTCAGCAAGGGCTTAGAGGGGACATGGCCAGTTGGGAGGGGAAGCGGGGAGGAAGGCAGGGAGAAGGAGGGAGGCAAGAAGGAGGAGGGAAAAAGAGGAGAAGGGAGGATCACGTGGAGGAAGAGGTGGAAGAGGGGGAAAGGAAGGGGAGGACAAGGGACAGGGTGGAGGAGGATCATAGGAGAGTTTCCTTGTTGCCCAGCTTAGAGGAAGGTGTGTCTGGGCACACGCGGAGACACACACAGCTGCCTCTGGGGGAGCCAGAGCTCGTGCGCAGCCCGGGCCTGGATGTGAGCAGGGAGACGGGCAAGCGCGTCCCTGAATATGTATGTGTGTTTGTACGTGTACATCCCAGACAGTGTGAGCGTGGGACCCTTTCAGCATCTTGCATCATGAGCCAGGACACACATGCATACACACAGACACACACACACACAGACAGATACAGACACACAGACACAGACACATACACACAGACACACACACACACACACATACACACACACACACAAGCACTGCATAGCCATGTTGTCTGAATGGCACTCTGATTTATTCTATTCCAGTCAATGGCATTTAAAAAAGAGCCCTTGGGCTTCCCTGGTGGCGCAGTGGTTAAGTATCCACCTGCCAATGCAGGGGACACGGGTTCGAGCCCTGGTCAGAGAAGATCCCACATGCCACGGAGCAACTAAGCCAGTGCGCCACAACTACTAAGCCTGCGCTCTAGAGCCCTCGAGCCACAACTACTGAGCCCATGTGACACAACTACTGAAGCCCTCACACCTAGAGCCCATGCTCCACAACAAGAGAAGCCACCGCAATGAGAAGCCCACGCGCCACAACGAAGAGTAGCCCCCGCTCACTGCAACTAGAGAAAGCCTGCATGCAGCAACGAAGACCCAACACAGCCAAAAATAAATAAATAAAATAAATAAATTTATTAAAAAAATAAAAATAAAAAAGAGCCCTCTTCAGAATCTACCAGATTGACTTCACCATCAGCTAACGGGATGAGACCCTCGGTTTGAACGGCACTTTGCTGAGCGGGTCTGCACATGGATAGACTGGGCACAGGGGATGCTCGGTGATGACCTGTGACGCGTAGCGAGGCCTGGTGGCCCCTTGCCCTCTCTCAGGCATCCCAAACGAGGACACTTGGGGCCCTCAGGGCCTCCTTGTACAAGGGCATCACCCAGCAAGGGGTTCCCGAGCCCCACCCAGCTCGCTGGCTCTAAGGGCCACCTTGCAGACTTTCTCCTGAAGCCTCGCCAGGCCTCCATGCCCACCAACAACACAATAAAGACCCTGCCCCACCCCCCATGGGGCCCCCCGCCTGCCCCAGAGGGTGAGCTATAACCCCTTCCCTCAGGGAGCCCTGGTCAGAGGGGAGACGCGGCCCCGCCCTCGGGGAGCCCCGGTCTGAGGGGAGACACAGCCCCCCCACCGGGGAGCCCCCATCTGAGGGGAGACGCAGCCCCATTCTCAGGGAGCCCCGGTCTGAGGGGGGATATACTTGAAGAGACAAGAAAATTGGACAGTCATGTATAAGAGTCCAAGTCAGGCCCTCAGGGAGCTGTTGGAGCCAAAAGGTGGGGTTTAGGTCACTGCAGGGACAAGACAGGGTGATGTGGAAGTGAGGAGAGAGGGAAGGAGCGGGGTCCTGATCTCCATTCCTGTTCCTGACGCTTAGGTACACACACTTCCAGCTCTGTGAGCCCTCCATGGACGGACTCCTCGCCGAGGCCACCGCTTCTGTGCCACACAGGACCCGCATTCTCACAGAGTCCTGGGAGTAGAGCCTCCGTCCTGCTGAGGGAGGCTGCAGGGCCCTGGCCTCCTGAGGGCCACCCCCAGGGGCATTCTCCTCCTGTGGCGGGGCAGATGCAGGGCTTGGCCATCACCAACCAGGGGTTTGGCCTAAGCCAGACGGAGCCGGACACCACCTTTGAAAGCACCTTGATGGGATAAAGGGCCTGGTCTCCTCTTCCATCTCTGCAGTGGGGTTACCACGGGCATGGATGGCTTTTCCAAATGAAGTCTGATTCTAGAGCCCGTGGTCAGCTTCTATCTTACCAGGCAAGAGGACCCCTGCCGCCTGGGAGCTTCTTCTTCTCTCTGCAAATGGTACTGGACAGGGGCTTATGAGACCTGGCCGGAAGCCTCACCCTGAGCCAGGGGCTGTGGAGGTACAAGAGGGCTGACTCAGAGAGTAGGCTCCAGAAATGGGGGTCCAGTCACCCCACAGCTGCCTCCTCCACAGTCTGACTATGTCTCTGGTCTGCAGCTGACAAGATGACATCACCATGGGAGAAGTCTCCTTTGGTAGTGAGACAAGCCAGCTGTACACAGGTGAGGTCTATTGGAGCCCTGTGGTTGCCCAAGTTACTGGCAGATCATCTTCCACGGGTGGGGAGATTCAAATCCTATTCCCCCACTAAGGGAGGAGGCCTGGGGGCTTCCTTTGGGAAAAATGTAGGGCTTCTCCCAGCCCAGGGCAGACCCAGGGACTGCTTTAAGGGAGAGCCTGCATGGAGGCTGGGGGAGGGATGACATGACCTCTGACCTCTAATGATTCCTACAGGTTATCCATAGGGCACCGGCCCACTGACTGGTGCTCCCAGGGCTGCCTGGTTGTCATGGACACAGGCAACTCCCTCATCATTGTCCCTGAGCAGATCTGTGGTCAGCTGACACAGCTCATTGGGGTCCCAGGGAACAGCCGAGGAGAGGGAGGCACACCAACCCACTGTCACTGGGAAGTCAAAGGACTCTCACCTGAGGCGCTCCTTCCAAATTCCCTGAGGGTGTGCATGTCATTTCCCTGCCAGCTGCTTCATGCCAGGTGCAGCGGGATCTCCCTGTCCTGCCTCCTCCCTGCCCCCTCTCCCTCAAAGGCTCCCCTAGCAACAGCCCTTGCTCGTACTTCTGCCCTACTGGCTTGGACTCCATCTTGGTGCCTGATTCACTGGGGCATTCATCTGGGGTGGGGACATATCTGCAGTTGTTGGGGAGAGGAAGGTTGGGAGGTTGAGGGACCAAGGAGGAAGGATTTGGGTGCAGGATGGATTTCCGGGCTGTGAGACCAGCCACCTCTGTCCCCGGAGCCCTGGGGGAGCAGATTCTGACCACCTGTCTCTGCATCCTTTATCATTTCTCCAGTTTGTCACCAACTACAGCAGTGGCCAGAGCCCACTCATCAGTCCCTTCACCATCAGGGCATCCACTTTCTCTGCTGGGCCCTCAGCACGTCATCTCTACGATTCTCCCCATCTCTCTCTCGCTTCTCCTTCATACCTGGGCATGGAGGCGGGGAGCCCGTAGAGCTCTTGGGATGTCAGATTTGCATAAGACCTTAAGGATCATCTTACCAACTTCTTCCACAAGCGTAATACCAGGAACCACCATTTATCCAGAACTTTCTGAGATGCCGTATGTGGAGTGGTTGAGGTCCAGTCTGTCTGCATTGGGATCCTTGTTCTGCCACTTCTGAGCCTTGTGACCTTGGGCAAGTCACTGAGCTTCTCTGAGCCTCTATTTCCTCATCTGTAAAATAGGGACAATACAGTGTTTACCTTATGAGTAAGGTCCTGGTGAGATTAAACAGACTGGTAGAATTAGAGCGATTAGAAGAGGGCCAGGCACACGCTGAGCACCCTGTAAGTGCTGGTGGCTATTCCTGGTTCAGATGCTGAGCCGAGGCTCTGTGTGTATTTGCTCTTCAAATCCTCCTGATAATCCTGGAAGTGGGTACCACTATCACCCCAACAGGTGATGATCAGCCCCTTCTTCAACCTGAGACTTGGCCCTTACCATGTGTGGGTGGTCCCCATTCCATTTGTCCAAGAGGGATGGTGGTCACGGGGTCCTCTTTAGATTATTCAAACCTCCAAATGTGGTGGGCCAGGCCCTGCTTCTCTCCCAGCCTTTCACCCTGCTCCTATCTAACAAATATGCATGGAGTATCCTCTGGATCTCCTCTTCGGGGGACACAAAGGAGGGAGGAGACACCACCCTGCTCTCTGAACACTTGTGATTGTTTATGTGACAGATGACAGCTGAGAGTGGAAGACTGTGTGTATGTGTGCGCACACATGTGCTCAATGCCATAGAGATCAGTGTTTTTCAAATCGCAGCTCACAGCGCATTAGAAATCAGTTCAGTTGATTGGAACCAGCACTTGAGAAACAATTAAATAGAATAGGAAAATTGGGTGCATCCCATGTACTATGGACTAGAATTTTTATTGGGGGGGGTGAAGCTTTTGTTTTCATTAGACGTTGTATGTATGTGTATATAAGGTTATGATGTAAAATATATTTCTAGGGGTTTCCTTGGTGGCACAGTGGTTAAGAATCCGCCTGCCAATGCAGGGGACGTGGGTTCGAGCCCTGGTCCGGGAAGATCCCACATGCCGCGGAGCAACTAAGCCCGTGCGCCACAACTACTGAGCCTGCGCTCTGGAGCCCGTGAGCCACAGCTACTGAAGCCCGCGTGCCTAGAGCCTGTGCTCCGCAGCAAGAGAGGTCACCGCAATGAGAAGCCCGTGCACCGCAACGGAGAGTAGCCCCCGCTCGCTGCAACTAGAGAGAGCCCACGCCCAGCAACGAAGACCCAACACAGCCAAAAATAAATAAATAAAATAAATAAATTAAAAAAAAAATATATATATATATATTTCTAACTGTGGATTGTGGTTTTAAAAAAGCCTGAAAGCCTCAGGTCTGGTGGTTGGGCCTCTGCCCCCTTCAGGGGACCCCTCTCACTGCTATACTCCAGCCTCACTGGCCCCATCACTTCCTCTTTCCTACCTCAGGCCCTTTGCAGGTGCTATTTTGCCTGCCAGAAATGTTCTTTTCTCACTCTCTTCACCTGCTTAACTTGTATTCATCATGCAGAACACAGCAATGGGTCATATTATCTCCCTCCCTCAACTGATGAGAAACTGAAGCTCAGAGAGGTTAAGTGACTTGCTCAATGTCACAAAGCCAGGCAGGGGTGGGCTGGGATTTGAACCCAGGCTTCTCTGATTTCAGAGCTCAGGTTCTTTCCTTAACCCGTGAGACTTGCCTACTGACAGCTTCACTTCTTTTCCTCTGGGTCAGTGCAGCAACGGCCTCATGGGGTTTCAGCCCACATTCCTGCTCTCAGAGTGCAGCCAGCCCCCATGGCTCCCTGAAAACGTCTTCCTGAGGGTCTGCTACTCCATCTCTGACGTGGGCAACGACAAGGTGGGCCTGGCTGCTGCTGTATAGACCGGCTCTGCCTTATCTTCCTGGTCAGAGGCACACCCTCTGGGTCTCTGGGTCTCACGGAAGTTGGGGAGCCCCCATTTTCACTCACTCTAGCCAAACTCTGCTCCTCAGGGCTGAGAGCTGGGAGACCCCAAATAAAGCAGCTGTAGGCTCTGGCTTTGGGGAACAAGGTGGCTGGCTGGGGAGTTAAATAGGGGGGTGAGATTAGTTCGACTTTCATGCCCACTCAATACAGGTCATTGGGTCCCAAATCGAGTCATTCAAATACCACCCTCATGATCTCTGCACTATCTGGGTGTGGCCCCCGGTTAGAATCCGCTGACGTGGGGGGGTGGGGCAGAGGCCTGGTCAGGTTTCCCTGCCAGCGCTCTGGCTTGTGCAAGGCGCCATTTCTGGAGATGTGGGACAGTAGTTTGGGAGGACGTTGAGCTGGCAGTGTGGACAGAGCCACAGACATGGAGCCCCCACTTTGGCAGGACGGCTGACCCTGTGCTCACAGCTGTCCTGCCTGTCAAGTGGAGAAGGCCACCTCTGGGCAGTGCCTTGGTGGGGGGACAGGCTGGGAGTTCCTGGCTGGATTTCACATCTAGGAGACTGTCCCTCCCCATGGGGCCCAGGGCTGGGGAGGTGGAGGGAGAGGAGAAATCGAACACCTAGACTCTAGGGCTGGGGGCCCTGGGGTCCTCAGGTAACTGAGGTTCTGCCCCTCCCCGCAGTGGCCAGCCTAGGAGACTAACTCCTCGGTGACAAGGATTTCAGGCTGTAATTCTGCTGCTTCCTGACATTCCTAGGTTAGGAGGATGTCACAAACACCCCTAGTCCGTGAAATCAAGGGTGTGATGTGTCCAATATGTATCTGTGTTAAAATATATGATAATAAATACACAGCTATGTGGAAAAGACATGTTCATCCTCGTTGCACCTGAAATCATCTCTGCTTCTCTACTCTTGTGGACAATGTTAGCCCGGGTGAAGGTGCACTGCCCACATCAGTCCGGGACTCCCTGAGCTGGGGCTGCCTCTTCCCTTCATCTTTGGTTGGGGGGGTGTCTCTGAGGACAGGTGTTCTGTCTCCTTGCTCCTTTTCCTTCTCCTCCTCCTCTTTTTTTTTTTTTTTCTTTTTGGTTGCGCTGTGAGGCTTGTGGGATCTTGGTTCCCCAAGCAGGGATAGAACCTGAACCCTTGGCAGTGAAAGCGCAAGAGTCCTAACCACTGGACACCAGGGAATTCCCTTCCTTCTTTTTAAAATGTGACTTTAGGGACTTCCCTGGTGGCGCAGTGGTTAAGAATCCACCTGCCAATGCAGGGGACACAGGTTCGATTCCTTGTTCCGGGAAGATCCCACATGCCGCAGAGCAACTAAGCCCGTGAGCCACAACTACTGAGCCCACGAGCCACAACTACTGAAGCCCATGCACCTACAGCCCGTGCTCTGCAACAACAGAAGCCACTGCAATGAGAAGCCCACGCACTGCAACGAAGAGTAGCCCCCGCTCGCCGCAACTAGAGAAAGCCTGCGCGCAGCAACAAAGACCCAACACAGCCAAAAATAAAGTAAAATAAATTAAAAAAAAATTTTTTTAACATAAGACTTTTAACTGATGTTTAATACACATAACGTACCGAAAGGTGCACGTATCATGAGTATCCAGTACTGACTTCTCACAGACCCACGTGACCGGAACACAGGTCAAGAAGCAGAACATCATCGGCGCTAACCAGAGGTCCCTTTTCCTCTTCAGCCCCTGTCCCCAGCCCCCTGCGCACTTTAAAGAAAAAGATTCTGACTCAGCTGATAGTTATTGAGGGCTTGCTCTGTGTTAGCACTTTAATAACCATGGTTTTATTGGATTATTCTAGCAACCCTGAGGGGCAGATGATTATCCCTGTTTTACAGTCAGGGAAACTCAGGGTTGAAAGGGTAAGTGAGTTATTGGGGTCAAATGGTCAACAAGTGGTGGAGATTGGTCTCCTAAAGTCAATTCCATGTCACACATCAGCATCACATTCTTAAATATATACAAAGAGAGGTGAATGAAGAGTTTGAAGTAGGGTCCATAGGTCATCAGCAATAAATCTGCATGGACATCTCTGATTGTTTGCCCAGAAACATCCCCTTACTTATTTTGGGGACTTCTCCTGTCTAAAGTCTTCAGAAGGCTTCCTGAGGGAGCTGTCAAATTCTTACAGGGCTCTGCCTGCTGGCCACAGTTGGTTGGTCCAAGAGTGGGCATTTGACCCAAGATGGGCTAATCAGAGAGCTTTCTTGGGAATTTTGGTTTCATTCTTCCTCTGGAAATGTAAAACTCGGATTCTGGTGGTCAGTTATGTGGAGAAAGGCAGCCTACAGTGAGAGAGAGAGAGAGAGAGAGAGAGAGAGAAAAGGGAAGCAGGAATGAGAAGCAAAGGTCCTGATAATGTTTGGATCCCAGATTTCAGTTGACCCCTGAGGCTCTGCCCCATCCTTCCTCTTCCTGCAGCTGGACTGCAATATATGACTAGCCATCCATCCAGTGCATCCCCCTTTCCACCTAAGGCAGACAAGCAAGCTGCTGTCTTTGAGCAAGGGTACATCAATCAATAGACCAGAGAAAAAACAATCAGCCTGTCTATCCATTTATACACACAGGGATCAATTTCCAGCTGTTTGAGATACAGACAGATAAAATGGACTCCACTATTGAATGGGGATAAGGTAACCTACCTAGTGGGGTTGTTGTGAGGTTGCCTGATTAAACAAATATAAAGTACCCTGCTTGGCACAACGTCGATGATGGGATATTTTGGTAGGGGAGGAAGAGTCCATTTCAAAACCTTGAACCTAGCTCTTCCTTACAGCAGAGTTCTAATTAATAAATGTAGAAGGGATGATGGACATAGAAAAGCACCATTAGGCAAGCACCACCATAATGACTGTTGCAAGCAAGGACCAATAACAGATGTTAAAATTGGTGCGCAGAAGAATGATGAAAAACAGGAGACTGGCGTAGTCTCAAAGTGTCTCCCCAGAAGATACTTATTAATTATCAAGGGAAAGATAGTTCCTGTACAGTAGAGAAATGTGGTAGACCTCACCTTAACCAAGTAATTAAGGTTAAATCACCAGCAATGAGACCCATCCATATCAGATGCCTCCTGATATCATGCACTGAGAAGGACATATCACCTCTGTGGCTTCTGCTCCAAAATGCATGCCATCCATGAGAAAACATCAGAATAACCTAAACTGAGGGACATTCTACAAAATAACTGCTCAGCACTTTTTAGAAGTAGCGAGGTCATAAAAGACAAAAACAAAACAAAAAAAACAAAAAAAAAACCAAGGAACTGTCACAGATTGGAGAAGACTAAGACATGAAAATTAATGTGATGTGGGGACCTAGATTGGATCCTGAATCAGAAAAAGGACATTAGTGGGAAAACTGGTGAAATTCAAATAAGGTCTATAAATTGGTTAATAGTATTAGATCAGGGTTAATTTCCTGGGTTTGATCATTGTACTATGGTTATGATGTAAGATGTTAACATTAGGGAATTCTGGATGAAAGGTGTACAGGCACTCTCTGTACTATGTAACTTTTCTGTAATTCAAAAATTATATCAAAAGAAAAAGAAAAAAAAAGCATAAATCCTTGAACTTGAAAAAAAACCCTCCATTCCAGTTTGCCCCCAATAAGTTTGATTAAACCAATATAATGGTGTAAGTATAAAACACACAAAATTTAAGGAAAAAACTAAAAAGCCAAGATAATAGCCGAAGCCGTAACTAAAATTCATGTAGACAGCTGCCGAAGACTTAAGGTTTATAAAGTACCTGTCCTGGGATCTGAGGTGAGGTCTCTTAGCTCTGCAAACTTAATTCAGGGGTTAGAATACACAGTGAAACTCAGATCCCTAGTCCAATCTCACACCCACTGCAAGAGACCCCACTTCCAGGATTCCTCAAAATGTGCTCCTTTAGCCTCTGTTTGAATGATGCTGATAACGAGGAGCTCACTACTCTCTTTCTTTGGTTGATGTTTATTTAGTGCCCAATTACTATTGATAGAAATGAGAAATTAGAATCAACCCAAATGAACAGGGCTAAGTAATGCTACTACCAAGATGATAGAGCACTGTACAGCCACCAAGAGTGATAAGAATGTGGCCTGTCTCAATTCATGGAAGTGTGTATATAGTAATCTTCAGTAACAAGAACAGAACAGAAGTAGTATTTACACACTGATTACAGCTACGTTAAAATCTCAGTGTGTACATTAGGAGCTAGAATATAATTTTGTAATTTAGAATGGTGCAAATAATTGTAGTTTCATGTCACTTTGATTTTTTAAAAAGTAGTATATGTACAGAATTTAAATGAAATTTAGTATCCAGAATTAAAAAAAAAAATCCTCCATTAAAGGACTCAGGGATTGTCATATCAAAATTGAGAATGGGTGTATGAACACTAGATTGGGAAGGATCCTGAGGCCATGTCTCAGCACCATGAAAGAGAGTGATCTGTTTGATTAGCGATGTCTGCCATGGGTGAAGGATTAGCAGTGGCAGTGTGCATGCTAGTAGCTGCCATCTCTTCTTGAGACACTCCCAACAATCAGTGTCACTTTTGTAGTCACTCTGAAAGGTGAATGAGCTGTTTAAGGAGCCAGGTGAGGGAAAAGACCTTTTCTTTTAGTTACAAGTGATAGGATTTGGGGCAAGTCACTGGGATATAAGACAGTATGAAATAAATACCATAAGGGGAGGAAAAGCAAAGTCCTCCACAATAGGGGCCAGTTTGAGGGTAGGTGGGCACAGTAGGGAAGGCTTTATGGCCTTTGTACTGGGTCTTGAAGGATGAGGAGATTTTGCAGGTGGAGATGCTGGGAAGGGTATTGCAGATGGAGACCACAGCATGGATAAAGGCACGGTGGTTGGAAAATAACAGGCCTCCTGGGAGAAAGCAGGGAGATTGCTATGGCTGGAGCACAGAGCATGTGTAGGTTAGTAGTGGAAGATGAGTGTGGAAATGCAGGAAGGGGCCAGCCTGAGTGTGTCCTCAAGGTCAGGGTGATGAGTTTGGATTTTATTTATTTAGCCACAGGGAGCCTTTGATGAGTTTTGAGGCAGGTGGTGCTTAGACGGAGAGGAGACCAGAGGGTGATGAGAAAATGCCTCTTTCCTGGGAAACCATCACTATGAGAGGACTCCAGGCCCTGGATTTTGACACGATCCCTTTAGAGTGTGGGGTGGAAATCAGAGCACTGGGATAATGGGGTGTGGGAGATATAACCAAGACCCATTGAGAACAATCCCATGGGCTCCAACTAGTGTTCAGGATTTCCTGAGCTCTGGGCCAAGCGCAGGGAGGTGGAAGCCACAATCTCTGCCTTCTAGGAGTTTCTAGTCTATGGAGTGAGGAAACGTACACCAGGAGACAACTGGAGACCAATCCTAGACAGTGTGTGATCTGGCACTAAGGGGAGGGCACCAGCTGGGTGTGCAGTGTTTAGGGGTAGAAGATGAACTTGGTGGGCAGCCAGTGGGTCAGGCTTACTGGGGCTCCTGTCCTTGGTGGGAGGTAGCCCTGGATGACTTCTAAAGTGTCCTCAGACTCTGTACATGCCTGGCTCTAGGAGGAGAGGTCCTGAAGGATGGGCAGAACTTGGACATGTAGAAGGAAGAGAAATGGGCTTTCCAGGAAGGGGGGGCTGGGTGGTGGCGGGGCAGCCAGGGCAGACAAGGACTTAGGATGTATGGGGACACCGAGGGGACTGACTGAGCTGTCAGGTCAGGTTGGGTAGGCAGGGCAGCAAAGCCCCAGGGCCTGGTTGCCAAGCAGGGTACCCTGGCTCGATGCAGTAGGCCAGGGATACTCAGAAGGGATGTGGTATGACTGGGGTTTGGGGACAGTTAGCCCACAGCCATCAGACTCCTTGGGTCCCGCCAGATAAGGAAAGGGTCCCTGGAGAGCCATGTTGTGGAGTCTGGTTGGCCTCACAAGACTTAGGGGACCCCATGGATTCTGCTATATTCACAGGATGTGGCAAGATTCCAAGGATCCTATGAGTTTCTTTTGCCTGATCTTCCAAACCTGCGATTCCCCCACCCCAGGGAAAGCACTCCCTCCTTACCTTGCCTCCCACTCCAGTGTCCCTGGAGACTGCAGGGAGGAGTGGGAGCTGATTTGGCCTTGAGACACAGCCAGGCAGGTACCTCCCTCTCTGTGCCAGGCCCGGGTGGACCTCTAGTGCCCTCCCTCCCTTCCTCCATCCAGGGCCAGGGGAGACTCCAGGGCTCTGGCCGGGCAGTGGGTGGAGGTGGCCAGAGTGGAAAGTCCCCACGGGCTGGATTATATCGGTGTTTGGCAGGCCGGGTCTTGGCCTTCTGCCTGGGGCTCAAGAGCCTGACAAATCTGTTTGGAGCCCTGAGTGAGGGGTGAGGTGGCAGAGAGGGTACTGGTGTGGGGACTTTTTCCACTCACCCCAGAATGGAGAGTTCTCTAGTGCCAGGTTGGCGGGAGCTGGGCCAGCTCCAGGTCACCTCAGGCAATGAGAAGCTTGTAGCTGGGAAGCAGGCAGGACCCGGAGATGAGGGACAGAGGACAAGACAGATCAGGCTCGGGAGCAGGAACGAGGACAGACGAGAGCTGGGGAAGAGGATAATGGGGGACACAGGTGTTTTAGGACAACTAAAGACATGGGCAGGGACTTCCCTCGTGGTCCAGTGGTTAAGACTCCGTGCTCCCAGGGGGTGTGGGTTTGATCCCTGGTCGGGGGACTAAGATCCCTCATGCCGCACAGTGAGGCAAAAAAAAAAAAAAGACATGGGTAGAGTCTCAATGGAACAGAAGAAGAGAGACAACGAAGAACAGAAGCAGGGGCCGGCATGTCCCCTCCTCCCATGCCCCTGCCCAGGCCTCCTGTTGCTGCAGATCAGTGCCAGTGGCACAACCAGAAGCCAGTGCGGCTTACTCTGTGGGTGTGTCCTGAGTGCTTGCTGAACTATGATGAGAATTTCTCCAAATGTCCTATTTGACCAGGGAAACCTCCAGAGCTGCCGCCAATAGCTCTGACTTCAGCCACTGGCAACCTAGCCCCACCATCTGCATCTGTGCTAACAATACCGCCATCATCACCACCGTCAGCGTCACGCTCGCCACTACCACTATCACTACCATCATCCTAGCTACTGACCCCATCAACCCCCAGACACTCCTAACTGCATCCCCCAAGGGGTTGGGGGTGCTGGAACCAGGACTTAAGCCAGAATCTCTGAGTGCATCGCCTACAGACCAGCGATTCTCAACAATTTTGCTCCCGAAAGGGACATTTGGCAATGCCTGCAGACACTGGTGGTTGTCACAACTGGGGGACTGTTGCTGGCATCTAGTGGGCAGAGGCCAGGGATGCTGCTAAACATCCTACAATGCCGAGGACAGTGTCCACAGCAAAGAGTTTTTTGTTCGAAAGTGTCGAAAGCACTGAGGATGAAAAACCTGCCTATAGATCCTACGGCCCTCACTCTGCCCTCCTCTGGCCCTCACCCTAAAAGGTTTACCTCACACCTCTGGTTCCTGCACAAGAAGTCATATTTGCCGCTCCATCTTACGGCAACTTTGATTTCTTATCGCTCGCACCTCCTGGCCTCCACTGCTTGTACTGAAAAGTCAATAAGATGAAAAGTCCTTTGCAGCCACCCTCACAAGGGAAAACACACAGAAACAACTGATATGTGGAGCCCAGGGTACGCCCGGGATTGAGGTCATGCTGGTGCAGGGCAGGGAGGCAGGGGCTGGGCTGGGTCCTCGGGGTATAAAGGAGGAAGGAGTGTTCAGGCCTTCACTCCACTCTGACGCCACAACTCTGAGCTGCTTCTCTGCTGTGGCCAGCTGGGAATCGGCATCATGAAGTGGATGGTGGTGGCCTTGGTCTGCCTCCAGACCTTGGAGGCGGCCGTGATCAAGTGAGTCTGGGGCCTGGCTGCTGGGGCAGGAGCCTGAGCAGCCTTTTTTCTTTTAAATGAACTACCATAGACTGGATGGCTTATAAACAACAGAAATTTATTTCTCAAAGTTCTAGAGGCTGGGAAGTCTAAGATCAAGGTGCCTGTAGATTTGGTGTCTGGCGAGAACCTGCTTCCTAGTTCATATACCCCCATCTTTTTGCTATCCTCACATGTTGGAAGGGACAAGGAAGCTCTCTGGATGATCTGCCTCTGCTCTGGGACTTCTGGACAGGGAAGGCTCCCTGAATCGGTGTAGGATAGGACTCAGCGGTGGGAGGAGATATGGCCTCTGCTTTCAGGGAACTTCCAGTCAAAGGGAGAAGCACCATCCCTTCCCCCACTGATGAGAAAAGATGGATCGGAAACAGGGAGAATAGGGGTGACTACCACCCAAGCAGACGCTGAACGGCCGGTACAATTATTTCTAGATAGGGAGACGTTTGCTAGTATTTTCCTTAAGGCCCCCAACTTATTTGGCAGATGTCAAAATCATCTAAGCAGAAACACCAGTCATGTAATCTCTATACGCTGAGGTGTCAGGGGATAGGGAACGAGGCGGCACAGCTCACAGGACATCAGGACTCCTGGCCTGCCACACTGCCTGCTATTCTACCACTAAAGAGTGATTTTTTGGCGAAGAGATGGCTCCTCTCAGAAACTTCTTTGAATATGCAAATTCTGTAGCTGTGATGGGGTGAAGCAACCATCAGCCTTCATAGCTCAAGGTGAATGGGTTTAGCAGAGAATTTCTGGACAATGAAGGGTCTTGAGGGAATGGGGAAGAGATGGGGAAAGAAGTGAAAGCAGCAGGAATTCTGGAGCCTGGAACAAGGCCTGGGTGGACCCGCAGAGACCCCTAGGCAATGGCAGCAAGCAGGTCTGGGAGGACGTGGGCAGAAACCCGTAATTCAGTACATACAGTTCCAGAGCTGATTTGGGCTCCGGACCACCCAGGCCAAACTCCCCACTGTCCCTGCATCCTGAGAGGAGCATGAATGATCCAGGCCAGACAAGTAGCTGCGGGGCCGAACTAGGACCCTGTCTTCTGAGTCTCCAGTCTAGTGCTCTTCCCCTGGGCCTGTGCTCTGTCACAGCCAGCCGGCACCAGGTGCCTGACAGCCACTGTAGCAGAGGACTCTCTTTGGGGTGAATTTTGCCATCTATGAAACTTTTATTTTATTTTATTTTTTTGGCCACACTGCGCAGCATGTGGGATCTTAGTTCCCTGACCAGGGATCGAACCCGCTCCCACTGCAGTGGAAGTGCAGAGTCTTAACCACTGGACGCCAGGGAAGTCCCTCTGAAACCTTTTTTAAAAATGCACAAATTGGGAATTCCCTGGCAGTCCAGTGGTTAAGGACTCCGCACTTTCACTGCTGAGTGCGCAGGTTCAATCCCTGGTCAGGGAACTAAGATCCCGCAAGCCACACGGCACAGCCAAAAAAAACAAAAACAAAAACAAAACAAAACAGAACAAAAATGTGCAAATCCTACAAAGGGTAATGTCTGAAGTTCCTCTCCCCTGCCTGGGAAAGTGTTTATGGGATATCTGAGAGTGGAGGACCAGGGTGGGATGAGGACCCATGAGATGGGGTGGGGGCACGCATGGGTGAAGGCAGTTGTTTTCTGAATCTCAGAGCAAGTCCTGAGAAGAGTTTTGAAAGAAAGAGAAAGAGAGAGGAAGAAAATGAGAGGCAGAGGGGGAAAGAGCCAGAGAGAACCAGAGATTGAGACAGAGATGGAGAAAGAGGGAGACACACAGACACATACAAGCCGCAGACACAGGGGGACAGAGCGGCAGGGAGCCTGAGGCAAACAGTTAGAGATGGAGAGAGAGAGAGATTGGGATATTAGAGCCTCTGTAGGAAAGAGGGAGGTCCTGCCCTGACCCCAGCCCTCCTGCAGAGTCCCCGTGAAGAAATTAAAGTCCATCCGTGAGACCATGAAGGAGAAGGGGATACTGGAGGACTTCCTGAGGACCCACAAGTACGACCCCGCCCAGAAGTACCGCTTTAATGACTTCAGCGTGGCCTCCGAGCCCATGGACTACATGGACGTGAGTCCTGACCCTCCCCGGGGCTCCCCTCTCCCTGCTGCCAAAGGCGGAGGGCCAGGCCTGGGCTGTGAGCTGCGCCCTTCCTCTCTGCACCTTCCCACCCGGCCCCTGGGCCTGCCCCCGTCTCTCAGACCTGCCAGCCCGGAGACTTCATTGGCGGGCAGAGCACTCAGGGGCCCCTGCTGACCTGGCAGCTGAGTCCACAGAGACCTTTGCAGCTGCCCCGGGCGGGCTTGGACCGAAGGTCTGTGGGTTCTGGGCGAGCGTGGAGGGCAGGCTTGGGCCCCTGCTTCTGGTGCGGGCTGTGGGGCTGGTCACTCTGTCACTCTGTCCGTGGAGGAGGCTGGGCCTGATGGTCCCTGGATCCCGCCAGAGCTAACAGCCTGCCCATGTCCCCCCTCCCCCGCCCAGGCTGCCTACTTTGGTGAGATCAGCATCGGGACCCCACCACAGAACTTCCTGGTCCTTTTTGATACTGGCTCCTCCAACCTGTGGGTGCCCTCTGTCTACTGCCAGAGCCAGGCCTGCAGTGAGTGCTAGGTTGGGCAGGGGAGGGCGGCTGGCAGGGCAGGGCACTGACACCCTCTGGGGAGGGGCCGCACTTCATAAAGATTGCTGGGGAGAGCTTCAGTTCTGGAAAGGACCAGGGACTTGTCCAGGGTCACATGGCACATGCCCAAGCCAGAGGGAAGAAGCTGGCCATGGAGCTGGGTGGCACCTCTGCTTTCCCTGCTCACCAATACATATCCCTTCACCTACTCCAGCCCAGCCCAGCCCACTCCACTCCATTCTGTTTGCTCTGGGCAATGCCATTCCATCCTACTCCACTCTACAACACTCTATCTATGCTACTCCACCCCATGATTTACTAAGTTCTTACTGAGTATCTCAAGGGACACGGGAGAAGGATATAGATGTGGTCCCCTCCCTGTAGTTGTATTTGGAGACAGGAGATGTTCACTTCCTAGGGCTGCCTTGGTCCCTGCCAAAGCCTTGGGGTTTGGGTCTTGACACCTCTAGTCCAGAAGGTCCCTCATTGGCCCCATCCTAGGCTATCTCAGGATCCTGGTGTGGCCAGCTTCTCCTTGGGGTGAGGTGAGCGTCAGGGAACGCACAGATGCCCTGGAGGTTCATTCACTCCTTCATCCAACGAGTAATTTCTCGGCACTCGCCATGTGTCAGGAGATCTGCTGGGGGTCAGGGAGATGAATAGATTCTATATAACCTGCCCATAGGGAGGTCACCATCCTAGGGCATCTCAAGATTCTGTAGGTCAGAGTGGGTTTTGGAGTCAAGGCTGGCCAGTTCTTGTGGGTCTTCCCATGCCAGGAATGTCAGCTGGCCACCACCTGACTCAGTGGCCGTTGGGGGGTGGGGCGTGGGGGAATGCTGAGGCCCCAGGATGTGAGCCCAGGCTGGGAGACAGGTGGGCAGCCCGGCAGGCCTGAGAGTGGGCCAGCCTGACTTCCCAAATTTTCCTTCCCTTGCAGCCAGCCACACCCGCTTCAACCCCAGCCTGTCCTCCACCTACTCCAGCAATGGGCAGACCTTCTCCCTGCAGTATGGCAGTGGCAGCCTCACCGGCTTCTTCGGCTATGACACTCTGACAGTGAGTGATGCTGCCGGCTGCCCCCGTCCCTACCCCCAGATGTGGGGAAGGTAGTCCGGGGCTGTGAGCTGGATTCTAACCTCAAAGTTCTCACAGTCTGATGGGGAGACTTAGATGGAGGCCCTGGAAAACATGGGAAACACCTAGTGCTCTACCGTACAGGCCAGAAAATCAGTACAATAAAGGCTCATCCAGGGACTTCCCTGGTGGTCCAGTGGTTAAGACTCCGTGCTTCCACTGCAGGGGGCATGGGTCTGATTCCTGGTCGGGGAATTAAGATCCCGCATGCCACAAGGCGCAGCCAAAAAAAAAAAAAAAAAAAAAAGCTCATCCATTCACTCATTGAACCCTCACTGCGGGCCATTATGCGCCAGGCACCGAGGGCACCACAATGGTTGTTGCGATGACCTGGTCCTTAAGGAACTTAAAGCCTCGGGAAGAAGAAGGTTGGGGTGGGGAATGCTGCAGCAGTCGAGGATGGCTTCTTGGAAGAGAAAGTGGCTTTTGCAAACGTGTCAAAAAGAGAAGCAGCAGAAACAAAGGAGGGATGAAGAACAGACCCTTGAGGGGTCTGAGGAGGGGGAGCCTGGGGGAGGTGGGTGGAGTTACACTCGTCACCTCCCATCCTCTGTTTCCCCTCCAGGTCCAGGGCATCAAAGTCCCCAACCAGGAGTTCGGCCTGAGCGAGAACGAGCCGGGTACCAATTTCCTCTATGCGAAGTTCGATGGCATCATGGGCATGGCCTACCCTGCCCTGTCCATGGGCAGAGCCACCACCGCCCTGCAGGGCATGCTGCAGGAGGGTGCCCTCACCAGCCCAGTCTTCAGCTTCTACCTCAGCAGGTAAGGAACCACCTGGCGGTCCCCAGCTCCCAGCCCATTGCCCCCGTGGCCCTGGACGGCTGAGGTTCAACACTTTGGGATTTGAAGGCCTCCCAGCAGGCATATTTGGCAGGGCCTTTCCTCCTGGGCTTCTGACTCTTCCTCCTCCCCTCCCCAACCCCTGCATCTGTCCCTGCCCACTCGGCCTCTTCTTTGTATTTCTTGGCCACGACAGTATCTCTCCTTCCTCCGGCTGAACCCTTCTTTGAGCATTGCTACTGCTTCTCCACACCTCTTGGGCTTACCTCCTGCCCAGAGCCCCAGTTAGCTCATTTCCTCCTGACCAAATGTTTTCTACCTGGACACCTCTTTTGTGTAGAAATCTATTGCTTCATCTCCTTTGATCTATTGTTCTAGCCAGGTCCTGGAGTCTTCTGGTCTAGGTCCACCATGAACTCCTAACAAGTTGTTATTCTTACCACAAACACGAGCCAACTCAGTGATTTATGTGGATGGGCCCCGGTGCCAGGCAGTAGGAGGGGTGGGGGGGCGTCGCGTGTGGCCGGTGGGGGGGACCTTCTTTCCTCTCCAGAATTAGACAACTACCTTCTAGAGATAGTCAATATCTACTCTCTGGGGCTTAGTCACTTGAATCTTTCAACCACATTATCCTGTTACGACAGTGGCTGGCCTCTGTTTACAAGTACTCTGAGTTTAGCCTGTAGGAGCTCTGCCCAGTTCCACGCTCGGGTTCGTCTTCTGTCTAACAGGGGAGGCCCTGCCCTCCCCTCCACCTGGGCCCTACCTCCCTCCGATCCCAGCAGAAAAATAACAAGCTGGGCCCGGGTCAGGCTCCCGTGGACACGCTCCACCAGCAGCACGAAGTGAAAGGGAATGGAGAACGTGGTGTGCGGCAGGGTGGGGGGCCAGACGACCAGAGGCTTCCCCAGAGGCAGCGCTTGGTGAAGCAGCAGCACCTGGGAGCCTGAGGCACTGGGAAGTCTGAGCTCCAGTTGGGGGTGGCGGGGGTGGGTGGGTGGGTGGGGGACACAACCTCTTCCCTCAGGGAGCTCCGGTCTGAAGGGAGACACAGCCGTTCCTCAGGGAGCCCCAGTCTGGAGCCAGGGCAGGACCTCTGTTTTCCTGCCTTTTCCACAGCCACTCCCTGACTCACTTTTGCTTTACGTCCTGCAGCCAGCAGGGCTCTCAGGACGGGGGAGCAGTCATCTTCGGGGGTGTGGACAGCAGCCTGTACACGGGGCAGATCTACTGGGCCCCCGTCACCCGGGAGCTGTACTGGCAGATTGGCATTGAGGAGTGAGTCTGTGGTGGGCCCTGGGGGTGTGGGCACTTCCTCGGAGCAGGCTCTGAGGCACTTCATGTCACACACACACATCCGGGCACTGTCGGGTGTCGGGGGGGGGGGACAGAGGACCCCAGAGACCTGCGCCTGCAAAGCCACAGCTGCCCTCAGCTGGGGTTTCAAGGCCCAGGTCGGCCTGGAGAAGGAGGGTGGGGTGGGGACAACATAGGAAGGGGCAGGACTGGGAATCCCAGACAATTTGGACCCTGTAGCCCAACCCTGGGGGCTTAGACATTAGAAAACTGGGGTGTGTGAGGGGGAGGGACTAATTTGCTCAAAGTACTTACAATGAATCAGTAACCCTGGCCTTCAGTGTTTCTAGAACCATCCTTGGAACTCTTTAGAAAGAGATTCCAAGGCCATTTAGGTGGCCTTTGACAGACTTTGGTATGAGGCAGGAGGATGGCTGGATTGACCTCTGCAGAGTCCTTACCTTCCGGAGGTGCACCTTGATTCTGTGGTTGCAGCTCATGCCCTAGCTGCCCTGAGCTGGGAGGTGCTGAGGCCGCCCATCTCCGCACCGTTCAGCTTCCTCATTGGTGACCAGGCCACAGGCTGGTGCTCCCAGGGCTGCCAGGCCATCGTGGACACTGGCACATCTCTGCTCACCGTGCCCCAGCAGTTCATGAGCTCCCTTCTGCAGGCCACAGGGGCCAAGGAGGACCAGTATGGACAGGTGCGTGTGGCGGAGGTGTGCCCCTTCCCTGGGGGAGGCCAGCCAGGGGGCATTTATGGTTTTTCCTGGGAGCACAGGAATAGCCTGATTCTTGGCCTCCCTGCTTCTCGCTGCCCCCAGGCACTGGAGGTGGGGGCCCCAGGATGACTGGGGCTGGGAGCTGGCTGGGGGCCTGAAGGCTGATCCAGGGGAGCCAGATGCTTGTGCTAAAAGGGTGTGGGGAGGTCACTACTAGGCAGAATTTCCTCTGAGCTTCAGCCCCTTAGCAGAAACAGGTTACACACCTGCCGGGCTTTGCAGTAAGAGGGAAATAACTAGACTGTGCTGCCAAGCCCATGAGTGACAAGGGATAACCCTTCAGTCCACAGCTCCCTCACCTCCACAGGGCCATGCTCTCTGCCCCGTGCCCCCTCCTGAGCCCACCAAAGGGTTTGCCTAATTAATGCATTCCCACTAACTTTGGTGGACTGATGGGCCATGCTTTCTACAGACCTGCGTGTTTTAAAAGGACACTTGCAGAGAAGGGGGTGTAGATTTAACCTCTCTCATGGGGGAAATTCAAGCAAGAGTCATGTTCGGGGGTGAGAGAGATGCTCAGGTGCCCCCAGATCCCACCCTCTGCACGTGAGTCCTCCTGTGTAACATGAGCAGTATTGGTGTTGCAGCCTCCAGTCCCAAAGCAGGCTTGGGGCTCAGGCCCGGGTCCGGAGGGGCTGAGGTGATGGGGTTGGCAGGTCCTCTCAGGGGGGAGATGAGGCATCCTGGGCCCTGTTCCTCTCTGCAGTTTCTCGTGGACTGTAGCAACATCCAGAGCCTGCCCACCCTCACGTTCATCATCAATGGTGTGCAGTTCCCTCTGCCGCCCACTTCCTACATCCTCAATGTAAGTCCCGGCCCCTGCAGGCTGAGAGAGTGGGGACACGATCGGGAGGGTGGGGGATGGGGGATGGGGGTGAGGGCTGGGAGGAAGGGGTGGGTAGCCAGAAACGCTGGGTCTCCTTACCTTGCACCATTTCCTGATGCCTTGCAGCATTGATTTCTTTTCCCCATCCATTGATTCTAAACCCCCGTCTCTGGAACGAGGCTATGAAAGAGCAGAGTGCCATCTATTATTAATCATTATTATTAATTAGGGGGGAGGGGCACTGGCTCTTTGTTGATCACTTATGAGAGTCAGCCACGGAGTGAAGCACTTTGTCTACATTTCCCTGATTACTCGTCACAACATTCAATGAGCGAGATACTAATTCTATTTTACAAATAAAAACTTGGAGGTTCAGAGAGTTAAGTAACTGGCCCAAGGCCACATAGCTAGTCGGGGTGAAGCTAAGGTTTGAACCCAAGTTGGTCTGGCTCCAAGACTTTACCGCCAGGCTGACCTGCTCCAAATCAGGAACAGGAGGGAGTCAAGGAGACCCTGCAGAGGGAGGCCTGTTGCAGCCTGCCCTCAGCCACGCCAGAATCCCCCACCAGCCCGGCTCTGGCTCTGGAGGCTCAGTTGGCCTGTGAGCCCTCAAGGGCAGAAACTTTGGCTCACCTGTTTCTGCATCTGTGCTGCTGGCCTGGGGCTCTGGGCTGAGCAGTGCCCCATCACTGTGTGAGCGGATGAATGAGTGTTGCCCTTCTGTGTTGTGCAGAACGACGACAGCTTTTGCATGGTGGGGGTCGAGGCCACCTACCTGCCCTCCCAGAACGGCCAGCCCCTGTGGATCCTTGGGGACGTCTTCCTCAGGTCCTACTACTCCGTCTATGACTTGGGCAACAACAGGGTGGGCTTTGCCACCGCCGCCTAGACTCAGCGCCTGGACGCCCGGGCTCCCTTCTCCCTCTGGGCCTCCCAGGCTACAGGGGGTTCTCTCTGCATTTCCTCTCTGCATGTAGCCTCCCTTCTCTGGACTCTGGACTTTCTCTAACAATAAATCTTTCTTCTCCATATCGGTCAGCCTGTTGTTTCTAGAGGGCAGTTGTGGCCTGTAAGGCAGCCCCTGGTCTCAGACAATGGAGACAATGAGAGTCAGGGGCACATTTGCCTCTGCTGCACCATGTTCTCCCTGAGTTTCTAGGAGGTTTGCAGTGGGTCACTGAGAACCTAAGAGAAATAGGGCACAGGGTAGGGCTTGGAGGTGGGCCCTGCATCCCTCAAAGCTTGGAGTCTGTTCGCAGCTTCTCTCTGGAGAGGGAAGACAGTGGTAGTCGCATGGAAGCAGGGCATTCCTTTGTAATGGACAATCCAAAATGCTCTGCTGACCTAATTTTCCAAACTGCCACCAGAGTTACCCCACACATGTGCACTAGCAGTGTGACTAGGGGTCCAATGTATCCTAAATCTGGGCCTCTTCCTCCTTATCTGTGATCAAGTTTCACTAGGAGCTCTCAGAGTAAGGCTGGATGCCGATACACACTTGTAACAGTCATGGATCCTTTAGGGAGAGATCACCTGATGCCACCAGAACCTAGTAGGTTCTAGGAGGGCTCCAGAAGATCTGGGCTGAGTTAAGCCTATCGTATTTTAACCCAGACCCCTATGTCCCAGGGCTTGTCTTTAAAGAAGGGCTGGCTCTCAACCATGGACAAGAGGGATAGGTATTTGAATCACATGAAAATCAAGCCCATTTGTTCTAACCAACTGAGCAAGAGGTCTTGTCCTTCTGGACTTCATGGACTTCATTCCTGTCCTCCATAGGACCCACCCAGCAAAAGACCCAGAAGCCTGCGGGGGGCGGGGGGGAACATGGTATGGGAAGGGAGAGGAGGAGGAGGAGGAAGAGGAGGAAAAGGCAAAGAATGATAGCTCAGCACCCTGTAACTTCCAGCAGGGGAAGGTGACACGAAAGAGGTCAGGAAATTTCTGTCCAGCAACATGGCAGTGGGGGGTACCTGCAAGCTCGGGCTGATGAGGTCTAGGTGGGGAGGGGGTATATATAAATGGAGAACTCACAATTAGAGGGGAGGTGGGCTCTATTTTATAGTCATATTTCCTTTACCATGCTGACCAACCTTGTCCCTTATGCTCAAGATCCAGGTCTGGTACCCGACTCCAAACCAGGAGGGAAACTTAGGTTTGACACAGAGGGGTTTCTATGGCAACAGCACACCATCTGGGACCCTACATCTTTCCTAGACTCCAGGAAAGTCAGCCCGCTGCAAGCCTCTCCTTGGGGTCAGATAGGCCACAGGGTGTATTGTGGTGATCTGTGGTTCGGACATCACTTATTGAAAAGAGAAAACTTGCAAAAGGGGTATAAACGAAGTGAAACCAAGTTTCCAAACTAAACGCCAAGTCCCTCTACAGGCCTGAACTCACAGAGCGGGACTACAAATCCCGGCGTGCCTAGCCGAGCGGCAGGGAGGACTACGCTTCCCAGCGGGCTCCGCGGCAGGCCGACGTGGGGCGGAGTCGGGCGGGGCGGGGCCGCAGGGTAGGGTGCTGCCCTCTGCCGGGCGCGGCGGGAAGTGGGTGCGGAGTGACAGCAGGAGCCCCGGCGCCGGGCGCGGGGCTCGGTGACAGCGGAGGCGGCGGCCGCCGGCTGGACGTAGGGAGCGGCGGCGGCGCCGACGGCAGAGGGAAGGGCGGACGGGGGCGGGCCTCCCTGGTGGCGCGGAGCCTGAGGAGTCCGGGAGGGGGTGGCCGGCACAGCTCTTGGGCCGGACACCTGAACTTGGGACAAGTTGCCGGAGCCGCGGGGCGCGGGCGGCGGACGGATTGACCTTCATAGTTAGGTGAGCGGCGCCGGGGGGCAAGGGGTGCGCGGAGGGCCCGGAACCCCTGACCGAGGCTCGCCTGCTCCGATCCAGTGGGTCCGGGAGACAGGTGGGTGGGTGGGGGTGTCGGCTGGAAAGGGGAGCGAGACCGTGTGCGCCGCGCTGCCACCCGCCCCGATGTCCGTCTAGCCCGGGACGCCCGGCGCATGGCCGGGGCGGCGCTGCCCGCGGAGCTTGGGAGCCCCTTCAGCCCCTCCCTTCAGGCCCGGGCCGGGGGGCGGCTTCTCTGCGACCTTATGTAACCAGGCGGGAGGGGCCGTGGCGGGCACGGGCCTTCCCGGCCCGGGAGCTGGGAGTCGAAGGGGCGGGAGGCGTGGGAGTGAACTTGCAAGAAGTTTGAGGGCGTGTGGGCCCGGCGCCCACTTACTTCTTCTCCACCGGACGCGGCTGGGGCGGGTGGCACGGGGGAGGGCGCTGGAGGTAGGGGAGGTGTGCGGGGGCCGAGTCCGGCCGGGCCAGGCCCTGCCTGGATGGTCCGGGGGAATGGGAGGGCCGGAGCGGCGCCACGCCCCGGGGGCCGGGCTGCTGGAAGCTGAGGGGGGGGGGCGGGTGGAAGTACCATCCCTCCCTCCCTTCCCGTCCCTTCCTCCCCCTCGGTCTCTTGAAGAAGCCGCCCCTGCCAGAGTCCCCCGGTATCCCTGAGCGCAGTCTTTTTCTCCCCCTTGCATTATTCCACGACCTTAGGGAACCCCAACCCCAGAGCTCACCCACTGCACGCCCCTCTTTCTACCCTCCCTGGAGCTCGCAGCCATCTGCCCGCCCCCTGAGTGTCCCCCTTCGTCTCGGTCCCGAATCCCGGAAAACACGCCCCCTTCCCCCCGATTCCCTGAGTCCGCACCGCCCAACCTCAGGCTGTCCCGCCCCCGAGTCAGCGCTCCTTCTTCTCCCCTCCTCCCGGTACCCCGATCAGCTATTCGGCCGCAGCGAGTGCGCTCGCCTCCTCGAAGGGAGCGGGCTGATGCCAGCTCGGCTCCCCCGCCCCTCGGCCCCCTCCCGCCGGGGGTTCTGGCTTCACGCACGGCTGCCCCGAGCTGCTCAGGGTTGCGCGAGCAGGTTCGCGCCGAAGCCGCCCGGCGCGCCCCAGCCCAGCGCCCAGGGGGAGGGAGGAAGGGAGGGAGGGGGAGAGGGCGCCTGGGGCGGGGCTTGTCTGCGCGAGCGCCCGCATTGCCCAGGGCTCCCCCACCCCCTCCTCATTCCAGGCCAGCCCCTCACCGCGGGGTCCTTCTCAGATGCCCCGTCCACTCCTGCCGTCTTCCTCCCGCCCGTCTGTTCTGGGGATGGTTCTGCGCGAACAGTTTCTGGACTAAACTTTAGCGCTTTGGCTTAGTGTTCTCTGGGGAAGTGTCAGTTAATTGCCTCCCAGACCCCACCCCCCACCCTGAGAGAGGGGTGCTTGGGTGAGCAGGGAAGGGGACAGGCCGGTTCAGGTCCCCAGTGACACCTCTGGGATGTGGGCTCAGGACCCTGCCAGCTGAGATTCCACCGGCCCAAGACCTGGCACTCTTGGGCAACTGGGGGTGGAGAGGAAGGTAGGGGGCCGGTCTCTGGTGTCCTCCACGGCTGCCAGATGTGGGTGCCCTCAGATCAGATCACAGTTCTTGGTTCCTTGGCTTGTTCCCTCTGAGGCCTTCACTCTTCCCAGCCTGAGAGATGGCTCCCAAGCCCTGCCTTCAGGGAGATCACAGTCTGCGAGAGAGACAGCCAGGCCAGAATAGGCTGGAGAGGGGAAGGGCTGGCTGCCTTGGGAGCCCTGCCTGGTAGCCTGAGGTGTGCTTGTACCATGCCTCAGTTTCCCCAGCCGTGGGAAAAATAGCAATTCACTTGGGCCCCTTCATTCTGCCTGCCTCCTGGCTTCTAGATGTGCGTCGGGAACCAGAGAGTATAAATGAAGGGCTGTTTAGGGTGACTCTGTGCTCTGCTTGTGTGGGAGAGCAGCCAATGTTGCTTACAGTTTACAAGGCCTGTTACAGCTGCAGTGCTATTTTGTCCTCAACTCAGATCTCTGAGGTGCAGCCAAATGGGTACCCAGGTCTCCTGGTTCTGTGTCCCATGGAAGGGGTGCAGGGATTGGGGACATCTCGTCAGGTGAGCACTCAATCCAGGGAGAGCCCCTGGGCTTCTGTGGGCTGATGGCCTGGTAACTCACAGTCAGAGGTGGGTAGGAGGGTGGGCCAGGGCAGGCAGAAACCCATCCAGGGTTCTGGGATGATGGGAGTACCCAGTGCTCACCTCCATGGCCAGTGAGGCCTCCCTTTCAGCCTCTCAGCTGGAAAGCAGGTGGGAGGGGCTTCCCACCTCTCAGGCCTGGCTGCCCTTAGAGGGTCTGGCTTCTGGCCTGGATCCCTCCTGGGGCTCTGTTTATGGCTGTAATTGCATCATTAGCCAGAGTTTATAGAGTTACTTAGCACCTGCCCCCACAGGGAGTGGCCTAGCCACCCCCTGGCTTCTGTCTCTTCCTTTTCAAAGTCAACTTGGTTTCTGCCGGCAGCAGGGGTTTCCCCAGCCACAGCTGGCATGAAAGCCAGGTTGGGCCTTTGTCCTAGGGATGGAGGGCAGTCAGCACTTGGGGCCCAGCTTGGGGCTGCCCTGGAGATGACCGTGGAAATTGGGTTGGCCTCCTCTGATACAGAGGGAGGGAGTTCAGAGTTCCCAGAGCTGCCAGAAGTGTCCACATCCCAGGATACAGTGGGTGTTTTTGCATATAGTGTATGTAACCTCATCTGAAAAGAGGGAGATAAAAATGTACAAACTTCACAGGCTGCTGTAAGGAGTCAGGTGCCTGGTACGTGGTGAGTCCAGGGTGCTGCTCTGTATGTCAGTGTGGGATGTATGTGATTGATGGGAGTTTGTGTGTGTGGTTATGAGGTTATAGGTATCTACATACATGTATATAGATGAATTGTGTATATGCATGTCTATGAGAGTGTAACGATAACATTAATAGAATATGCATCTATTCTCTTTATGCTATAATAGAACAATATTGTAATAAATTTTAGTTATCACAATAGTTGTCAACATTTATTGTATATTTACTCTTCAGAATGAGGTAGTACTTATTATTTTCATTATACTGATTCAGAGAAGTTAAGCAGGTTGCCTGAAGTCACATAACCTGGAAGTGGTAGGGATTCTAACCCAGGCCCAACTGAGTCCAAAATCCATGTTCTCAATCCCTGCAGAAGACCACGTCAGGGTTTCCCAGGAGTTCTCTCTTAAAAGGCAGGGTGTGTGGTGGTGCAGGAACCTTCTTTTCCCCCTCCGGGGTCTCCTGCTCTGAGCAGGGGTGGGACTTGCTGAAGCCCCTGCCTCAGGACACACCTGTCTCCTGGCTGCTCTTCTGAGCTGCTGACACAGGTGATGAAGGACCCCTGGCAAGAACTCTCCTGCCCAGCCCGGGGAGGAGATGGGTTCAGACAAGGCTTCCTGGGTCTCCTTGGATACCTCAAACATTCCCTTACAGTGAAGCCCTCAGTAGGCACTTGTTTAATCAGATGTGGAGAAAAGACTGGGGAGCTATTGGGTGAGAAGGGGACAGCAGAGAAAGTCGTGAGAAGAACCCAGGAGACCCCGCGCTGACAGGCCATGTGGTATCACAAAATGCCTATAGTGATAATGTATAAAATATACCTTGACATGACCTGGGACCTGCCTCACATTTTAGCACCCATTCCCACCCTTATTCAACCCTTTCCTCCATCCTGCCCATTTCTCTTTATTAGTGTGGTAGACTGCAAAGATGGCCCAAATTTTCTCCCTCTATGTATCCATGGCCGGTCCCTGCCTCTCTCAGCCTCAGTTTCCGTATCTGTGAACCTAGATCATGTGTGGAGTCCCCTCCAATGCGAGCCTTCTACCGATCTTCCGCAAAGGCACCAAGGCAGGAGAGGCTTCAGAAAGGGTTGGGTATGGGGTGCAGGGGAGGGGGGAGGTGCTGCCCAAGTCCACTCAGGAGAGCTTTCGCTAAAGCCTGGCCCCGTGGAGCGGCCAGCCAGTTTTTCTTGGGACAGAGCCATAGCTACCATGTATTGAGCGCTGGGCTAAGTGTACCCTAGAGCATGAGCTCCAGGGCCAGGGTGCCTGGCCTGGAATCCCAGCTCTGCCACTTACTAGCTGTGTGACCCTGGGCAAGCTGCTTAACCACACTGTGTCTCTGTTTCCACACCTAGAAATCGAGGAGTATAGTAGCACCTACCTAATAGTGCTGTAGGGAGGGCTATGTTGGTGCTCGCTGCATGTACAGGACCTAGAACAGTGCCGTGCTCAAAAAATGTTAATTATCATAATTAACTCCTATAATGTCTTCATTTCTCATTTCCAGGTGAGGAAATAGAGGCATGGAGAGCTCTAAGGGAGAAATAAAGACCTATGGGTTGCAAACAGGCCTCTCCCGTGGGTCTAGCAGCCTCGAGCAAAATGCCTTATATGGGGCTTTGCAGACTCCATGGCCACAGTCCCCACCACTCCCTGTTGTACCACACCCTGCTCGGTCTCCACAATTAACAAGGTAGCAGATTTGGCCATGCCTGCAGCATCTCTACTCCCCCTGCCCTGCCCTGCCCCTTGGGACTCCTAGGATAGCATCTGGCCTGGTCACTTACTACTCACTCCTGACCAGAGGCCCTTCCCCTGCCCTCCTGCTGCCTGGCCCTCTTGCACTCTGACCAGAGATACAGATCTCCTTGTCTGCAATGCCACTAAAAGCAGAGATAAAATCTCAGCCATAAGGCAGGATGTGGAACTTACCGTGCCCACAGGAAGTGCTTTGCTGGCTGTGGGGCAGTGGGGCAGTGGGTGAGAGCAGAGGGCAGCCGAGAGGGGCAGAAGCAAGAGGCAGAGTCATCACCAGTTTTCTTTCCTGTCTCTTAAGTGTGGGCATGAGGAGGAAGAGAAATGAGGTCTGGTCATCCCCACCCTTGCCCAGCTTCCTTGGGGCCAGGCCGCCTTCTTGTCTTCTATCCGCACAGCGGGGTCCCAGAGTCAAATGTGATGCCATGGGATTAATCCAGGAATTCCAACAGACTATCCAGAAACCCATGGTCCATATTCCCTCGTCCCAGCCCTTGTTCATGCTGGTCCCTCCTCCTGGCAACCCCTCCCCTACTCCCCTCCCTATAGGCAAATCCTCTGTCCATAAAGGTACACCCTTCCAGGAGACCAGGGGACTGCTCTATCTGCAGCTCCGGCTGGATGTTGTGATGCCCTGGGGAGCTCTTTTAAAAAAAACTGTTGCATCTGAGTCTTCAGGGAGGGGCTTAGGCATCAATATTAAAAAAAAAAAATTTTTTTTTGTCTGATGATTCTAAAGCCCTGTCTCTAGGACAGTGGTTCTCAAATTTGAGTGGGCATCAGAATCAACTGCAGGATTGTTAAAACAGATTACTGGGCCCCACTCTCAGGGTTTTTAATTGAGTAGGCCTGCAAATTCCAATAGGTCTAGAATTTGCAATTCTGACACGTTTGCTGTTGATGCTAATGCTTCTGGTCCTGGGACCCCACTTTGATAACCTACTGTTTTGCAGCTACCCAGGCCAGAGCTATCTGTTTCCTGGGTCTCCGATTCCTTTGGGTCTCTTAGGCCTGTCTGCTTTTCGAATCCAGGTCCCCAGGGGCAGGAACCACTCTGAGACCATTTGGTGACCCCTAGTCTCTGGTATGGTCAGCCCTCCCTCCCCCATCCTGACTTTCTGCCCCCACCTCCCATTACTCTGACCAGTGTCCAGTCTTAGCCCCACCCTTCAGGACAGGTGCTCAGGAAATAGTTTCTGCTTAAGGCAAGGTGAGGTGGACAGCACCAGCCCCGAGAGTCATCAGGACACGGGGGCGGTGGGGTCTGAAGCTCCCGTAAAAGTGCTTGGAGCCAGGGTGGCATTGCTGGCACCAGGGTGGAGGTGTCCAAAGCAGCCCAAAGTGAGGCTGTAGAAAGACCCATCATGTTATTTTACTTTCCCACCCTGTGGAGGGTGTTTGATCACTGAATTGCATTTTTTGGTTAATAATAAAAATGATAATACACATGCAAGAAATAGGCATTTCCTTCTCCTTTCTTCACCCAGCCTGGAGATGTTGGAATGGTGGGTGGGGGTCATTGTTGGGAGTAGGGATGTGTCCATCATCTTCCAGGGGGTCCTGGGCCTTGAGGGCAGCAGATAGTCGGGTGACACTGGGGTTTCACTGGGAGGCCTGTGTGGGTGGAGTCTTCCTTGGAAGCTGGGGGAGTTGCAGGGAAGCCTTCTGGGAAGTGAGAAGAGGTGATGGCAGGTCCTCCAGCCCTGCAGGGGGGTGGTGAGATGAGCTGGAGTCGGAGCCCATCAATCTACAGACGAATGGACTGCTCCAAGGTCACACTCTGAGTACAGGGGTGGGGTCTGTCTTGTAGGATGCAGTATCGCCAGTGCCTGGAGAGAGGCTGGTGTGTAGTGGGTGCTCAGTACAGCTTCATGAAGTGAGTGAGCGAGCATGAATTGGGCCCCGGTCATGTGCTCAGAAACGAGGACACACAAATGCTTTACCCGTGGTCTCTGCCCTGCAGGAACGTCACCATTTAAGACCCAGGGACTGGTTCCCAGGGACTTGTACAAGGAGGAGCTCCCCGCCTCTGCCCACAGTGATCCAGGCCCAGCCTGGCTCTAGCATGGGACTCACAGCCTGTCCCTCCCCGCAGAGAGTTTGCAGCAGCAGCCCTGCCCCCTACCCCCCCACCCCCCACCCCCCACCCCAGTTCTACCAGTGGGTCTGTGGGGTGGGGCTCCGGTTTGTTTTCTCCTGTTTGCCTAGGGAAGTCACAGCCTGTCCTCAGCCTTGTTTACAGTTGGTTTGGGGACAGCACCTGCCCCAGCTCCTACATCCCTGAGGGGTGCAGTGTGGCCAGGAGGTGACACACTATCCTGTCAACCCCCTGCCGCCTCTGTCCCCTCCCTGCCCTGGCCAGGTGTGCTCTCAGCTGCCCCTGCCAGCGAGGCACCATCTGGCTTCGCCGTGGGCTGATTGGAGCTGCAGGGCTGTGGGCCTCAGAGGCCGGCTGGCGCAGCCCCTGTGTTGTCGAGAGGAGGGGACCGGGATCCAGGGAGTGCGGGGGACCCACTCCAGCATCCATTGGGGTCAGCAGGCACGGACTGAGTTGGGGCCTGGCACTGTGCCGGCCAAGCAGGGTGGATGGGAATAAAGACACGGCTCCTCCCCCAAAACTGATAGCCTGGTGGGGAATTTCAGTAACTGCAGAGGACAGTGAAAGGCAGAGTGATGTGAGATAGTACAGAGCCGTGGACTAAATGACCACAAATGTGTCGACGCCTGGCCCTTTGGTCTGAAGAGCATTCTTCCTTTTTTTTTTTAATTAATTTTTATTGGAGTATAGTTGATTTACAATGTTGTGTTAGTTTCAGGTGTACAGCAAAGTGAATCAGTTATACATATCCACATATCCACTCTTTTTTTAGATTTCTATTCCCATCTAGGTCATTACAGAGTATTGAGTAGTGTTCCCTGTGCTATACGGTAGGTCCTTATTAGTTATCTATTTTATATATAGTAGTGTGTATATGTCAATCCCAATCTCCCAATTTATCCCTCCCCCGCAGAAGGGCATTCTTCCTTGGTCCAGAGGGAGTTTTTACAGAAGGGCTCGTGCCAGCACTGAGAACTTGGCTCAGCCCTTCTCACCCCTTGAGCTCCAGAAAGGGTGGCTCTCTCGATCCCTGGGTCCTCCCACCCAGGGGTTACCTCTGCAGGCCCAGGAGCCTTCCTTCCTGGATAGAGTCCTTTCTTCCCAGAGGCCTAGAGGCTGCTGAGTGAGAGGTGAGGCCACAGGGAGGCTGCTGGCTCCTGAGCTACCCGCCTGTCATTTGAAGCCCTGGGTTCTGGGGCACACGGTGCTAAATTGGGTGCAACAGCTCAGGCCTCTTTGGGCACACCTGTTGCTGAGCCCCAAGACTTGGGCTTGGAACCGGAGCAGTGCCTCTGCCCCCCAACCTCCAGCATCCCTCTCTTCCCCCCTCTTTCCTTTGCCCCTCACATCACCATCCCTCTGACCCTTCATGTAGTTCCACGGCATCTGGAACATCAGGCCTAGATGCGGGTGTGTCTCCCTGTCCTGCTTCATCTTCTTCATTTCATTTTTCTGCCTCCCTCCTTCTTTTGGTGTATTTAGAGGGTGTGTGAGGCCCGCCCTGCTCCCCTAGGGCCTTCCCAGTGTGGACCTCTGAGCTCTGCTGTCGGGGACCCAGAGGAATGACCCAGGGCAGGGTGAGGTGGGTGTGAGGGAGCCCAGCATCATGCAACCCCCTGCCCTTGGCCACCAGGGGCATATGGTGGCTGGGATGCCCGGGGGTGGGTGGGAGATCAAAGGGCCTGGTCCTGTGGGCTGACGGGCAGCCCATAGTCTGGGCCAGCTGGAGGAGCCCCTCTACAGACAGCCCTGGGTGTCACTGGCTCCTCCAGACCTGTGACTAACTATAGGTTCTCATCCAGTAGGTTTGGTCTAATCATAGTGGTTTTCAAAGCCAGGTGTGAGAAGAAAATATTAGAACTTCTATTTCTATGTATTTCTATCTCATCCTTTTGTCCCTCCTTTTATGGTGAAATATAGCATAATTGCCAAAAGGAGCATAAACCTATATGGATAATATAATAAATAATTATAAAAGTGAACACCCAGGTTACCACCACCCAGAGGAAGAAACAGAATGTAACCTGCATTCTGAAATCAACTTGTGTGCCCCACCTTGGTCATAAGCCCCTCCCCCAGAGCAAACCACTGTTGTGACTTTCAAGATAATCAGTTCCTTGCTTTCCTTTATCATGTAACCACCTGTACCTGCATCCTTTAGCAAGAGAGTTTAGTTTTGCCTGATTTTGAGTCTCTAGAGCTGGAATGACACTGAACATGTTCTTTTGTCACGTTGTGAGATCCGTCCACCATTGTTGTGTGTAGCTGTGGTGTGTTCATTTTCACTGCTGTATAGTATTCACTGTATGAACTTGTTACCATATTTGTATCCATCCCACCACTCATGGACTTTTGGGTTGCTTTCCTTTTCTGGCTACTGTGAACAATGCTGTAAGAACATCCTGGAATTTGCTTCTTGGTACACTGGTGCATACACTTCTCCAGAGTCCATATAACCCGGAGCGGAATTGCTAGAGCACAGGGTATGCAATGCATATTTCAACTTTAGTAAATACTGTGTTAGGTGGTTGCATCAATTTACTCCTCACTGGTGACACCTAAGAGTTCCTATTGCTCTATATCCTCACTAACACTTGGTATTGGTAGACTGTTTCAGTTCTGTCCCACTGGTGAGCGTGTAACAGTATCTCATCATGGGTGTAATTTATATTTCCCTTCTCACCTTTTTTATAGATCTATTTTTGTGTATGTTTGCTCACATGCATGATATATTAATACACTGGTATTTATAAGCAATCCCTGAGAAAAGAAACTAATATTGGGGGTGCTCAAAATTTTTTACTCACAGGGGTGAGTGATCAAAATAATTGAAAGACCACTGAAATATTGAATGCCAGGGCGGGGGCTGGTTTATAGGTTGGCGGGGGGAGGTGGTCTTGGGACGAGATTCCCAAGTGGCACTGGCTGCCAATGAGGCAGCTCTGCCCAGAGGGTACTGAGCCGACAGGGTACTTACAGCACCTTCAGGCCCTCCTGCCTGGCACATCTAGGGCTCCAGCAGATACCCTTCAATTTAGAATTGGCAGGTGCCCATCTTTCAGGTCCTTTTAGGGCAGTAGTTCTCTTTGTCTCCCAGGGGACATTTGGCAATGTCTGATGACATTTTTGGTTGTCACAACTCAGGGAATCCTACTGGCATCTAGTGGGTAGAGGCCAGAGATGCTGCTAAAGGTCCTAAAATGCTCAGAACAGCCTGGCAACAAAGAGTTATCTGGCCCCCGGTGTCAGTCATGTTGAGGTTGAGAAACTCTGTTCTAGGGAAGGATCCAGGAACCTGAGATTTGCCATGACCTCGCTGTGTGGCCTTAGGGAAGTGACTAAATGCTTTGAGCCTCAGTCTCCTCATCTAAAGAGGAGGGTGGCAAGGGTTGCTGCCCCCTCCCCTTCATAGGTTGTTGTCAGGACTGGGGAGAGGGTGGCTGTGTAGGCATCTTGGGAAGCATCCCTGCAAAGGGGCCCATGGCCATTGTTTCCAGGGGGTGGGGGGTTTCCAGCGCCAGCCCTTCCCCTCGACTGTGCTCCCTGTCCGTGCGCTGAGCTGGAGGCGTCAGGTGATGGCCGTGAGCCTCCTGCTACTCCAGGTCTCAGAGGGCTGTGGGGGAACTGCCCTGAGGGCCCCTGCCTTTTGATGAGGGCTGCAGAAATGAGGGGCTCTCTGGGGAGCCCTGGGGCCCAGGAAAAACCATTTCTGACTTTGTCCTCAGCTGGGTGGGAGTCCAAGGTTGTGTGGGGTGATAAGAGGTGCTTATCATACTCCTTATCTGAGGCCCCATTTCAAGTCCGGTGGTGAAGCGTGGGAGCCAGAGGTCATCCTTAGGGGCTTTGTACACCCAGGCCAAGCTTTGTGTCCCTCTGGAGTTTGCTATCTCAGGGAGGGCCCAGGATTGGGCCAGAGTCTGGGTCAGAGCTCTCCGGGCCTCTTTGACCTCCCCATTCTGAGGCTCACCTCACCCCATGCATCTTCAGGAACCTTGGCGTGCCTAGTCTCCCCGCCACTACACTATCCCTTCCTGAGACTTACTCTCGTGAAAGGGCCTAGTAAACTCATCCACCCTGAGATGTAGATGACTAATGACAGCTCAGTGACTGCCAGCCTTTCTTGACAAGCAGTATCTACCTACCAGGGCTGGGAGTCCCTTAGCCACGAGAAAGAAACACTAACGAAATGTCAAGTGTCTCAGGCTGTTAGAGAAGTGCTTCGGGGGCTGAGGAACCTCTGAAATCGCGTGTGTAACAAGAGCATTTTCCCACAAGTGAGAATCGTACGGTGGCTCAGATCTCCCCAGAGCTGCACAGGACTGTGCTGGGTCTCAGGGTCCATTTCAAGGTGGGCCAGAGTGAGAGTGTGAATTGGGTGTCTGAGAGTGTGAATTGGGTGTCTGGAGGCCCTGGGAAGGCTGAAGGCTGAGGTCACAGGTGTGGGGTCAGTCAGGAAAGTGGTGAACCGTGGGGCTTCTGGCTAAGGGGACACACACCTCCAGGAGGGACAGGGAGGATGTGTGGGTTAGGGTCTGGCCCGCACGGGACCTAGTAGGATTCCTGCAAATTCTTGCCCCTCTGTGCCTCTCCATCTCGGTGCAGGGGCAGCTTGGCCTGGGTTCCTGTGCGGCTCTGTGGGCAGTGGGGCTGTCATTGGCTCAGTCTGGAGCAGGGAGGGACCCTGTAGGTGGCCTGGAGCCCCGGGTCCGCGAGATGGGAGCTGGGAGCCCATCTGCATTGGGTAGAGTTGTGGGTATGAGAGGCCTTCTGGGCGTGTGGTTCCCTCTGCACTGTGAGTAATCCTCAGCCACATTTGCAGCTCCCAGGGGATTGTGCAACTTCCTCTCAGGCCAAGGTGCAGGGGGCTGGGTGAGAAACAGCACTGGGGAAAATGAGGAAACTGGGGCCTGCGCTGGGGCCAGGGGCACGGCCCTGGGCTCTGGACCCCCGAAGAGCTGAGCGTTCCTGGGGGCCTCCTTCCAGGGGGCTGCCCTCTCCAGGTACACGGGCATGTGTGCATGTGCGTGTGCGTGTGTGTGTGTGTCTTTGGGGAGCTGGGTTAGTGGGGATGAGGTCCCGCAGGCTGCGCTGGCATGTGGGTATCTTTTGAGCGGGGTCAGGGCTGGGGAAGCAGGCGGTGAAGGGAGGGGCTGGGGAGAGGATGGGATGGTGGAAAGCATGCGAAATCAGGAGAAGCAGACTGCCAGCCCCACCTCTGCGGAGCCGTGCAGCCCTGGCCAGTGTAACTAAGCGCTGCCTGCCTCCTCTCCTCCTCTCCTCCTCTCCCAGGCTCGTCTGAGCCTCTGGTGAGAAGGTAATGGGCATGATGCACTTAGCCCGGCGGCCAGGCTGCAGGAAATACACGCTGACGTCAGGATTGGGAGCAGACACTGCCGGGCCAGCTGGGTTCAAATCCTGGCCCTGCCGCTTTTGCAGCTGTGTGATCCTGGGGCCTCAGTTTTCTCTTCTGTAAAATGGAGATGACAGTTACAGTGCCCACGGTGTGGGTTCATTCTGAGGAGTAAAAGACTTAATTCACGGAGAGTGCTCAGAACAGCACCTGGCACAGGTTAATGTCGTACCTGTATGTGAGCATGTTTGTGTACAAACAGCAAAACACCAGGTTCACGGTGATTATTTCTGATGGCGAGGATTTGACTGGGGACTGGGGATACTAATAAGAGCTCCTGTTTCCAGACCTCACTCCACGTCAGATGCTGGGCCAAATGCTTGACCTGTGCCAGCCCCTTGGACCCTCACACTCACCCTATGAGGTGGGTGCTGTCATCACCCCCATTTCACAGATGGGGACACGGAGGCACAGAGGCATCGCGTGACTTACCAGGGCAGTAATGTCAGTGACGAGAACAGCAGAATGATCTGCCTTAGCCCTGCTGGACCTCCTCTGGGTTCGGCTGGAGGTGGGCGGGTAGAGAGGAGGGAGCAGGGTGTGTTGTGAGGAGGGGGTGGGGGCCCACCTCACGGCCCATCAGCTCCGGCCAGGAGCCCTGTCTTCTCTTTGTACCATCTCCAATCACATAGTCAACAAATATAAAGAATGACATTAATATAGGGAACGGCTTTTTCGTAGTGGGAGGGAATGGACTTCCTTGTGCAGAGCTCCCTGCCCGTGGGTGGACTTTCTTTTTTTTTTTTTTTTTTAGAAATTTATTTATTTATTTATATTTATTTTTGGCTGTGTTGGGTCTTCGTTTCTGGGCGAGGGCTTTCTCCAGCTGCGGCAAGCGGGGGCCACTCTTCATCGCGGTGCGCGGGCCTCTCACTATCGCGGCCTCTCCCGTTGCGGAGCACAGGCTCCAGACACGCAGGCTCAGTAGTTGTGGCTCACGGGCCTAGTCGCTCCGCGGCATGTGGAATCTTCCCAGACGAGGGCTCGAACCCGTGTCCCCTGCATTGGCAGGCGGATTCATAACCACTGCGCCACCAGGGAAGCCCCCGTGGGTGGACTTTCGAGAAGAGTTGAAGGCCGCTCACCTGGGGGGCAGGATGGGGCAGGATGGTCATGAACGTGGCTCCAAATTCAGGCAGCCCTGGCTCTGACCCCTGCCTGAGCCGTTTACTCTGTGACCTTGGCCTCAGTTTCCTCACATGTAAAACTCCTCCCAGTCCCTTCCTCTTAAGATGACCGTGAGGATGAAATGAGATACCATAATAAAATGCTTAGCACAGGCCTGGCCGGAGTCAGTGTCCGCCAAATGGATGCCTCTCTTAGGCACCTGTTACACAGAGAGTCGTGTGCCAGGCAGGGAGTGGGGCTATACAGATATCCTTGAAGGGCCATTCTTTGAACTGTGGATCAGGACCACTGATTGGACCCTAATCTGGCCATGAAATCAGCTTAGTGGGTCTCAATGAAAATGAAATGAAAAGGAAGTAATAAATTAAATGGAAAAGAATGATAGGAAACATCCAAGCGTATTGCACAGTACTGGTAAGTGTTGTTTTGTACAACTTTTTTGGAGTTTCATGTGCATGTGTACACGCACTCCGTGTGTGTGTGTGTGTGTGTGTGTGTGTGTGTGTGTGTGTCCTGGGTCAAATAAAATACACTTTTCTGTGAGTCATGGTCAAAATATTTGGGGCCACCGCCTGAGAGATGATCTCCCTCCCGTGCAGTGATGTTTATGGAGCACCTACTCAGTGTTAAGACCCAGCTCCACATGTGGGAGCCAGACTGGGGGGTTGGGACCCAATTCTTAGCAAGGTGGCTGTGTGAGCGGGCCCGGTGGGGGTCAGCAGACACAGAGGGCAGGGGGTGGCTAGGGAGGGCTTCCTGGATGATGACATGCATGGGGTGGGGACAGTGAGGGGAGGCAATGCCTGGGGTGAGTGCTTGACTTGGGGTCTGGAGATAGAGAGCCCCCCAGTGGGGGCTCCCTGTCAGTGGAGGGCTGCGGGGCCAGGCCTGGCCAGAGGTGAGGGTGAGGGTTGTCTCAAGGCACTGGGTGAGGGCTGTGCATGTCTTCCCTGGCTGGGGTGGGGTGGGGTAGAGGAGGACTCAGGTTTACTGATGCTCCGCCCACCCCAAGACTTGCAGGATCTGCAGTGATGGGTGGGACTCAGGGCTCAGATACTCTCCCTCCTCCCCTTGGCCCCTGGGAGTCTCCTGAGTCTTCGCCTCCTTTTTGCTGCCCCGGCTGGCTCAGATGGGCCTGGCCTGGGACCTGGCTCAGCCCTGTGAGCTCAGTCCAGGAGCCAGAAGCCTTTCTATGACTTAGATCTCTGCCCGGGCTAAGTTGGGGTCTCTGTTTCTTCATCTATAAAGTGGGCATACAAATCCCTGAGCAGCCAGCCGTCTGGGTGGTGATGCCCATCTTGTGACCTAACAGGGCTGAGCTGGCTACAGGAAGTGTGGCGAGCTCTGGGTGGGTTGTAACTGTTGTCTCTAAGGCTGGGAGGGCTGGGGCAGGTCATGAGGATATCAGCTGCCTCGCTGGAGAGCCCCCCCACCTCCCCACCCCGTGAGCTGGGGCAAGGGTGGGGAGAGGCCTGTGACCCATGGTGAGCTGGGGATATCCCCAGCTCTGAGGGGGAGGTGGCCCATTAGGGGCCCCAGGGGATGAGACCCAGGTTTGGCCTGGGTCTGGGAAACCCAACCTCCAGAGCCCCCACCTACATGGGGTACCCGAGGAGCCCCAGCTTGGAGGCCTGTGATGCCAGGTGGAGGGTCTGTGTCCTTGGACTTATTGGCAGAGGTCAATTTTCAGGAAGCTGTGGGTGGCTTTGAGCCTGCCAGACCCAGAACCCAGAGGCTCAGGCGTGAGCTCCCACAGGAGGATGTGGTATTTAATGAGAGGTCACGTATATTGAGTACCTACTGTATGCCAGGCACTTTTGTATATTTGCAAATTGAATCTTCACAGTAACCTAACATGCAGGTCTTTTTATCATCCCGTTTTTAGGTGAGGAAACTGAGGCTCAGAATGGTCAAATCTCTCTCGCTAGCTAGTGAGTGGCAGAGCTGGGCCGAGGGCATGAGTTCTGGATTCAGGCTGCCAGGGTTGAAAGCCAGGCAGTAGCACTTGCCAGCTGTGCAACCTTGGACAAGAGCCTGAACCTCTTTGCCCATTCATTTCTTGCTCTGTGAAATGGGTATAACCACAGTGCCCTCCTCAAAGGGTTGTTGTGAGAATTCCATGAGATTATGGAGGTCAAGTGCTTGGTACTTAGGACACCATCTCTCCTGTCTGTACCAGGGAACCATTGTGTGGCCCGGGGCCCATTCTCTGGTCTCCTTGGGTCCCAGTCTCCTCAGCTGTGTGACACAGGGTACTGACCCCCTCCCTGCCCTTCTCAACAGAATTGCTGAGGATCAGATGGGATCAAAACCCCGGATGGGTCCTGGGGGAGGCCTTCACAGAACAGAAATGCTAGACTCTTCAGCCCCCAGAGCTACCAGGAATTTTTCAGGGCTTGGAGCTAACTGCAGGTCCCGATGTATTTTGTCTGGGCCTGCTTCAAGCTTTCATGTTTCCTGCTGGCCCGTGGAGGCATTTGAAGTGCTGACCCCAGATCTACTCCAGAGTTTCTCAAGGAGTGTTCTGTGGAAGGGTTTGGTGATCAAGCAGGTGTGGGAGAGTTGAAAAAAAAAGTAAAATGGATTTCTTTGCTACAGGACTTGTCAGAGCCTTTGATATGCTAATATTCCTTATGCACCTCCAGTGTGTGGTCATGGTATACTTCAGGATATTTCAAAGGCCTGGTGTTCAAAGCTCCATTTTCCAGATGGAGAAACTGAGACCTAGAGTGAAGCCTAGGAAATGATTTTCCCAGATCATGCAGTTATCTCTAACAGAGCTGTGACTAGAGCCCAGGGCTCCTGGCTCCATGGCCCGTGCTCTGCCCAGGACACCGACTTCCTTCTCTCCTTCCTCTCTTCTTCTCAGAGAAACGTGTGTGGTGCTGCTCCCTTCCTGAAGGCCCTCACCTTTTTCTGGCCCCTTCCCTCTGCCTCCCAGCAGCGTTAGAGGGTGTCCTGTTCCTTCTGGGTGTCGCTGGAAGAGGAGCATACGGGCTCCTGGGAGATGCTTCTGGGCTGGTAGGTGGCAATAAGGCTTCATCCCAGCTGAGGGGCTCCTAGCAAGTTAATTCAGTTTTCTGAGCCTCAGTCTCTTCAACTGTAGAGTGATACTCATCACCTTGTCTCTCACCTGCAGATACTGAGGGGTTCAGCTCTGACACCTTGTGTGAATGTGCTCTGTTAATCTTCAGTTCATGTCCAGATGTCCATGAGTCTAGCAATTCTGATCATTTCGGGGTGGGGGCGATGAGGGAAGAACATGGAAGAAATGTGGGAGCCCCTGGCCGTGGGATCTGGCATGGTTCTGACTCCCATGGTCCGATTTGCTCCCCGTATTTGACATCTGCCCTTTAGTATATTGCTGGTCCTCTCTGGTCTCAGTTCCCCTGGTCACCTAGGAAGTGGGCTGGTCTGGCTGACACTAGGGACCCGTTTCACGGGTGAGGGGAGGGGAGCCGGGGGCATGGTTTCCCAGTGTCCTGTGGGGAGCTGGTGTCAGAATTGGGAAAGAAACTCAAGTGTCTCGGTGCCTCAGTATGGCTCCGCCTTGAGCATGGTGGTCTCCAGAATCTGCCCACTCCTCTGATCCCCCGGCCCCTTCAGGCAGGGAGTGTGTGCGGGCGTGCCCACATCTCTATCCACTCAGCAGTTGGGGTATAAATATCCCAGGCTCTCTGCGGGCTGCCAGGGGCTCCGGGTGCAAGGCTGGGGGGTGGGCCAGGCTGGCTTGGGAGGTGGGAGGTGGTGGTGCCTCCCTGGCAGTGTCCTCTCCCCGAGGGCTGTTTGCCCGAGTTATTCTTAGCACTGACTCATTATAGAGACTATTTTTAATCCTGTTTCTAAGCATTGCCAACATCTGGTGCAGACAGTACTGAAGGGGGTGGGGGTGGCAGGGCGACCCTTTGGGCATTGCTGGGGACCAGAGCCTCTGGCAGGACAGCAAGGACAGAGTCTTCTGCTTCCTGCACCTGCCACTACTTAAAACTGGGCATGCAGTAGGCGTCCTATTTGTGCTTGAATGTTGTTGGCTCACCCACGACCTCATCCTTCCAGCGCCTGTCGGTGGGGGTGGGGAGGTGGGCTGGGGGTTACCATCCAGCCGGACAGCATGAGCTGATGGTACTCATCCGGTAGGCTTTCCCACGTCCATCCCTCAGGGATTCAGTCAGCCTCTGACTCCTGAAGAGAAGGGCCTCAGAGCAGGAGGGCAAGCCCCGAGCTGGGGCACTTGTTACAGCCAGTGCTGTGGGAGGAGCCAGCAGACATTATAGGGAAGGAGGGTACTCAGTGGTGAGGTGTGCAGGCTCCAGGGCCAGACAGCCTGGGCTCAAGTCCTGGCTTTGCTCCTTCCTAGCTGTGTGACCTTGGGCAAGTCCTCAACCTCTCTGTGCCTCAGTTTCCTCATCTGTGAAGTTGGGGTGGGAGTAGAGTGTTGTAAGGATTCAGTAAAATAATAATGTACCAAGTGCCTACCTAGTAAGTGCTGTATAGTAGGGAGCTGGTGGTATTGTCATTATTGCTATTGTTATTGTTACTAGTGAGAACCTCTGTGTGTGCCCTGAGTTGGGGAGGAGGCGTCTTGGCTGTTCTCTGAGTGAGGTGAAGCTTGGCATGGGGCTCAAAGTGGTTGTACGCGGGCATCATGATGGGGTGATTTCTGCCAGGCTGCCCCGAGGGGTCAAGGGCACACAGGTGGGTTGGAATGTGGGCTTTGCCCTTCACAGGTTGGTTGAGTCACTTTTCTTTCTTTTCTTTTTTTTTTTATATATTCTTTTCCATTACGGTTTATCACAGGACATTGAATATAGTTTCCTGTGCTATACAGTAGGACCCTGTTGTTTATCCATCCTATATGTAATAGTTTACATCTGCTAATCCCAAACTCCCAACCCGTCCCTCCCCCACAACCACAAGTCTGTTCTCTACGTCTGTGAGTCTGTTTCTGTTTTGCAGATAGGTTCATTTGTGCCATACTTTAGATTCCACATATAAGTGATATTATATGGTATTTGTCTTTTTCTTTCTGATTTACTTCACTTAGTATGATAATCTCTAGTTGCATCCATGTTGCTGCAAATGGCATTATTTTGTTCTTTTTTATGGCTGAGTAATATTCCATTATATATATGTACCACATGTTCTTTATCCATTCATCTGTCAAAGGATATTTAGGTTGTTTCCATGTCTTGGCTATTGTGAATAGTGCCGCTGTGAACATTGGGGTGCATGTATCTTTTTGAATTACAGTTTTGTCTGGGTACATGCTCAAGAGTGGGGTGGCTGGATCATATGGTAATTCGATTTTTAGTTTTCTGAGGAACTTCTACACTGTTTTCCATAGTGGCTGCACCAACTTACATTCCCACCCACTCACTTAACTTTTCTGAACATCCATTTCTTTACCTTCATGACAGAGATGATACTACGTAGGCCATAGAGTTATGGTGGAAAATAAAGCATTTGATGTTCGTGGAGCATTTTACCCAGTGCTGGGCACACGGTAGGACCTGAATCCATGAGACTTTCTTTCGTTTGTTTTTTGCTGTGTCCCTTTCCCATGTGACAGATGGGGTGCCCTGGGGCTGGAGGTTTGGACGGCGGGGGCTGGGGTCCTAGCTCTCAGTGAGCTATGTGCTCCAAACTCATAGCTTCCCCTGGTCTCCTGTAACACAAAGAGGTCAGAGAAAACTCTGGTTTTCAGACCCTTTCTCAGAACCCCTGGGGGTGCCTCAGGGAAGGACTAGGAGAACAGCGTGGTGGGGGGAGAGGCCCCCAGTTGGAGGCCAGGTGGTCTGGCCCTTCCCCCTCCCCACAAAGCAGCTTCATTCTCATGTTTTACTATCACGTTTCCAGGTAAATTTTGTCTGAAAACAGGGTTCTGCTGTTGAAAACAGCCTGGGAATCTCTGGTGGGTGACTTCCCAGGCTCCTGTCGTCGGACGTCTGTGCCCTCCGACGTGGCAGTGACTCTGGGAGGTGACCTGTGCCGTGGGCACTGTTGCCCAGAGGGTGCTGGCACTCCCCGAGGGGCGTGGGGACAGGGAGGGGGCTGCCAGGCTGCTCCTGGGGGAGAGGTTTGAGCGCTGCCCTGGCCTCGCTGACTGTGGGACATGGGTGCCCTGAAGACATACTTAGCCCCACAAGCAAAATCTCACAGGAAGGAGCGAGGGCTGAGATTGGGCAGAAAGGCACCTGCCACAGTGCAGGTACGTTTGTAGTGAATGCTCAAAAAATATTTGAAAGGAATGAATAAAGTGGCACCAGCACAGCATCCCAGGGCAGCGGTACCTCTGAGAGGGTGGCAGATCGCCCCCTCTTCCCCTTCCTCCTTGCCCTCCACTCCCCTTTCCCTTTCTTCTGCTTTGCTTGACCAGCCTTAAGCTACCCCAGCCCTGGGGGCAGGCTCGGCCTTGCTCATAAACTTGAACAAAGACACTTCCTCAGAAACGAGGATGATGGGCTTGGCTTGGGAGGCCTCCTCGGGTGGTGTCGTGACCTCTGTTCTCAGGGCAGGTCACATGCACACCGGGGAAAGGCCAGCCCCCGTCACCAGGCAGACCCCTCAGGTTCTGAGATGGGGATGGGGATGCCGCGGGGCTCCGACTGGGGCCTCCAGGGTGCGATGCGCCTGGGCCATGGCTGGGGTGGGGAGGCGGGGGGCTGTGGGTGTGAGAGGAAGGGTGGGCATCCAACCATGTCTGCTGGGCCGGGGCCGCCACCATGACTTTTGTGTGCGACCCTCTGCGAGTGTGGGCGGCAGCCAATAGGGACACATTTGTGTCCTTGTGACTGGGTGTGAAAGGGTGTGTGAATCCAGCCAGCCAGGGAGCAAGGGCAGTTATCTCCTGTTGCTGGGAGCTTCCTGGGCTCTGAGGAAGCTCATTCTCTGAGGAGAATGGAAAGTGATTCATGCAAAGGAGCCCCTCCCCAGTTCCCCACTTGAGCCACGACCTGAGGTAGAGGGTGGCCTGGCTTCCTCCTTTTCCCCCACTCACCAGAGGCCCATGTCCCCCTCCTCCTTCACCTCAGACCCTGTATCTCACTCTGGGGTAGGGGGCTGCCCGGACCTGCAGTCTGACCCTCCTCTCAGTGGCATTTGGGGCGGGGGCATGGTCCATGCCTGCAGCTCTAGAAGGCAGTGCGCCCCCAACCCTGGCACAGCTAAGCCCCTGCGCCAGAGGAAGTGGCCTTAAGAGGCCCAGCCTGGGACGCCGTGGTCACCGCCCCACACCAGCCGAGTGGTTTTCCAGCCAGAGGAGACCTGTGGGGAGGGGTGAGGAGAGGCTCCACCTGCCCACCGTCTCCCCGGCTCCGGCCATCCTGGCTGCAGCCACTGCCTGTGACTCATTCCCCCGGGGACTGAGCCGGCTCCTCTCCTGGGGCACCGGCCCAGGCTCAGCAAGTTGGGGAGGGAGGAGTGAGGCCCTCTGTGCGGGAGGGGTCACAGCAGACCTCTCTGGTGTCTTCTGGCCTCTGCAGACTTCACCTTCCCTTTGCCGCAGCCCCAGATTACATAATGGGTCCCAAATGCCTCACAAGTAAGCGGCCCAGCCTGGCAGCTGGACTCAGGAGTCCCTATTCCCCAGTGCCCGCCACCAGGCACGTCCCCATTCCAGTGCCCGGCTTGCTGGGGGAGTGGGTAGTGCCTCCCACAAGCCCCCCCCCACTGTGAGGGGGGGCTGGGCAGCCTGGGAGGGGGTGGGGAGGCCCTCTCCAGGGAAATGAATTCCTGGCTTAGCCCCAGATGCCGGCCTGCCCAGCTCTGCTCTGGGGTAACGCTGGGTGCACACACAGCCCCATTGTACGCCTGGGCCCTGTGCCCGCCATGGGCCTGGCACCAGCTCCATCAACAGCAGTGGCTCCGTCAGCTCCTCAGCACCCCCTGCCAGGGCCCGAGCCACTGGGTCCCGGGGAGGAGGAGGAGGGAGGGCTGGCGATTAGGCTGTGAGTGAGGGTGCCCCGAGTTGAGGGGCCGGGACCATGCAGATGCTTGAGGAGCCAAATGCATACATTTGTTTCTTTGTCAACTGTAGATACAAGGGCAGGGAGCACTGTCCCCCATTCACATGAGGAAACCGAGGCATCAAGACCCCGAGAGGCTGCAGTAGCCTGCCCAAGGGCACACAGCTAGCAAGGGATGCAGCTGGGGTTCGAACTCAGGCAGCCTTGGTCCAGAGTCTTTTCTGCACCCCTTACTGTGCTGCATACCCAGTCTCCAGGTCAGGGCTCGGGGAAAGGCAGTGCTCCTTCTTTCCCCAGCCCAACTTTGAGGGGCTAGGCAGGCTACTGTCTGGAAAGTACATGTCCCCAGGGTGGAAGGGGACCCTAGAATAGTAGGGTCTGGAGCCGTGCGCTTGTGAGAAGCGTGGTGGTTTTCAAGGATGATACTGGTGGCTGGACAGGCAGAGCAAGTCTCCAGAGTCGGAAGGCGGCTCTGTGCCTCAGTTTCCCTGCCCCACCGGCACTGAATATCCCCTGTGCTTCTCCGCAGGGCATAAGAATGTAGAGGTGAGGTGTGGCCAGGGCTGAGACCTGGACCCTCATCTCCTTTTCCTGTGCTCCATAGGCTGGCCGGGAAGTTCCCCTTCCCCAACCTAGACCAAGGCCTCCTGTTGCTTCTATTCTTAGAGTCTGTCCTGAGCTGCCCCATCTCCTCAGGTTTCCCAGCCTGAAGGGGCCTCTGAGGCCGGAGAGCCTGCCAAGGGGGCAGCCCAGCTCTAGGCTGCGAGGGGGTCCCATCTCTGCCTAGCGCCCGGGCCCTTCAGGCCAGGCTGGAGGGTGCCCAGAATCAACTTCTATGGGTCTCAGCTTATCCACTCATGACCTCCGACCCCATGGGTTTGGGCAGAGCTGAAGCTCCTCCCTTCTTCTCGGCCCAACCTCCTTGTCCCCTGCCCATCCCGGGCACGAGGCCTGGCTCCCCCTTGGTGACACCTCAGCCCTCTCAGCAAATGAACAGGGCAGTCTGCAGGGACCACACGGTTGTGCAATGCCAGGGCTGGGCCTTGGGGACAGGTGGGGAAGAGAGAGGCTGGAAAGGGACACCGAGGCCAGCTCCCTTCTCACCCCACCCTGAGAGTCTTGTCTGCTTTCCCAGTCTGCTTGGGCTCAGCTTACTCCGATTATGCTGTCCCCCAAGACAGCCAACACATCTTCATCCAAGGCCACAGCAGGGCACGTCAAACCCAGAAGGGCCATGTTTGAGTGCCTTCTCCCTGGGAGATGCCGAGAAAGAGAAAACCTGGGGACAGCCCTCAGGGAGCTTCTACTACAGCTGAGAAAACTAGGCAGAGTAACTTCTCTGTGCCTCAGTTTCTCATTTATAAAACGGGTACACTAATATTTCCTACTCCCCAGTGTTGCTGAGAAGGGCGAATGAATTAAGACATGGTAAATCCCTTAGGAACAGTTCCTGACAAATGGTAAGTGCTCAGTTCAGGTTTATTGGTAGTAGTCATAGTGGTAGTAGTCATTCTCGTAGAAGAAGTACAATATATGATATCAGGTAATGCTGTTTTTTCCAAACTAGGTTGTGAGTACCGGTGAGGACAGGGACTGTCTTACTCACCTCTGTATCTTGGCGTCAGGCACAGAGCCTGGCTTGGAGCAGATTAAGTAATTGTTTTCAAATGGTGATCAGAGGAGGGTAGAGTCAGAGTGGGCTGCCTGGAAGAGGTGGCCCTAGAGCAGGGCTTCCTGAGATGCACAGGCATTAGACAACCTGTGGATGGAGGATGGGGCAGGGGTACATCTGGAGGCCTCAATTGTGTTGGGGAGAGAGTGAGAAAGCCCCCTGAGCCCAGGACTTGGTGAGGGCAGGGGTATCCTGGATGCCTTAAAGGCCCACCTAGGGAGTTTGGACTTTATGTGGTGGACAGTGGGGAGCCACTGGGGGTGATGAAGCAGGGGGATGACCTTTCTTTGTTGCTTAGTCCATTTTGTTTCTGCTCCCTTGTTCTCTCAGGGCTGTTCCCTTTCTCCACTTCTCCAAAGACAATAAACCCTCTCTCTGCTCTTCAGTCCCTTCTCTCCGATCCCTATGCACCCCCAGCCCACATATCCATACTCCGTTCTTGGCCTTCTCTGCTCAGCTGTACTGGCCTGCTCCCCATGCCTGACCCATCTTCCCTGGGATTGGGGTTGGCTGGACTTGGACTTGAGGGGAGAGGGATACGGGCATGGTGTGACCACATGGTGGGAACCCGTGTGATGGTGACCGAGCCAGGACACCCTGTTCTGACATAGCCCGCTACCCCCTTCAGGGAATGACCCCCCCACCCCCAGCCAATAATGTGGCTAAGGCTCATTAGGAAGAATTTACTTAGCATTTGTCAACCTGATAAATGGAGATACAGATTTCTCTAACAGATAAATTAGAGAGTGATGGGCCTTCATTTTCTTGCTATTAAATTTAGCCTAAAAGGATATTGAACCGCGTGGGAATCAGACTGCAGAAAACTACTGTGTCTCTTCTGTCTCCTTTCAAACATCCATCCATCTATCTATCCATTATATCCATCCATCCATCCATCACTTCTGCATTATGTCCATCCATGCATCCATCCATCTGTCCATCATATCCATCCATCTATCCATCCATCATATCCATTCATCCATCTGTCTATCCATCACTTCATTTATTATATTCATCCATGCATCCATTATATCCATGGATCCATCCATGTATCTACCAAATATTTACTGAGCACCAAATTAGATGCTTTATGTTTAATCCTTATAGAAACTCTCCAAGATGGACATTATCATCATCTTGTACATGAGGATACTAGGATGCTGTGGAGTTAAGTAAGTTGCTGAAGGTTACGCAGCCAGTAAGCGATCTGGGATTCAGCTCTACCTGCTTCAAAACACATGTTCATAGTGTGGGATCAGATGGCCTCCCTGGGTGTCCCCAGGGCCTTGTTCTGAGCGTGGAACATAACAGCTTTGCTATTGAATGAACGGACCGGCACACTCAGGTTCTGGAATGCTGGAGTTCCATAGTTCTATCCTAGGAGCAGCCAGGGGGTGGGAGGCTATTCTGGGCTTCCAGTCGTATTGGCATTTGCTACTGGTAACCTAGTGTTGCCAGTGCTGCCCCTGTAGTGGAGGCTTCTTGATCACGTAACTTGCAACCCAGCACGTCCTGTTTCTTCTCTTCATCAGGCTAGCTCTGCTTCTGAGAGCAGTCCTGTCTTCCATAGGTAGGAAAGTTCTAGGTATGTGCTTGGCCACTGCATTCAGCCCCACCAGTCTCCCCCAGTGACTGGGCTCTTGGGCACCTGTCTCCCAGCTTCTCCATAGGACACCCAGCCCCCATTTTACTCTGCCCCCTTTATTGGCCTTTCTGTCTAAGCTGTGGAGTTAGCTGCACAATTTCAGGTTAAAACTGCCTCCTTGGGCCCCATTGGCCAAGACAGGGCTGTGAGTGCAGGCAGTTTACTTGGGAAGTGACCCCAGGAAGCATGGCTAGTGGAGCAGGCTAAGTGAGACACAGAGGGGAAGGAAGCCAGTGAGATGTGTGTTCGGGAGCAGGGCACCAGGCTGTCTCACTGCGGATCTCTGGAGAACGTGCTTTAGGGCTTCCCAGCTGCGGGATGGCGTGAGGGAATTGGGGGTTTATCACTAGCTCCCCCTGGTCTTTGGCCGGGGGAGGGCGGGTGCTGCCTCCATTGGCTCTGGCACAGATGTGTGCAGGTGCTGGCAGTTGGAGGTGCTCAGGTGGGCAGGAGGGACTGGGAGTGTCCAGGGGCCCTGATAGCCTCTGCCGCGCTCACCGAACCCAGGTGTGGTGGCCCGGGCAGTCCCTTGAAGTGTGCCTCTTGCCAAACCCGCTTCCTACAGCCCTCCTCTCTCCATGCCCACGAAGCTGCCACCCCACTCCACGCCCGCCACTCTACCCCAGGCAGACCCTTCCCACTGGGGCCAGTCACCGGTACCACATTCATTGCATTCAGCAGATACTTAAGGAGCACCTACTATGTGCCCCGGGTGCCACCATAAGAGGAAGCTGCCAGGATCCCTCTAGATGCTCACAGCAGAGGAAAGGGATCCAGCGTGAAAGAGGTCCTTCCCATTGGTCTGCCAGACGCGGCAGCCCTTTCCGCCCATCTCTGAGCTCTACGGTCTCTCCTAGGGGGCGGGGCCGACAGACTGCGTGGCCACAGAGCTTGGGCCACCTTTGAGTCACCTCCCGGCTCTGTCGAGGCTGTGATTGTAGCGGTTTTTCTGACTTCCTTTTCCTTTCTCTCGCTGCCCCTGCCTCTTGCCTCCTGGGGCCACTAGCCCCATGGCTGCCACGTGGCTGCCTTCTTCAGTCGGGAACTGAGGCTTCTAGCGCCCTCCCTCCGAGTCTCTATGGGGAACAGGATGCAATTCACAGTGCAATGGCAGGGGGGCGGGGGGGCTGAGTTTATTCATGGGCACCCTTCTTTGTCCCTGGTGAAAGCCCTGCCTGGTGCCTGCTTCCTGAAGAGGGGCCTCCTCCTTCTTGACTCCTGCCCCCACCCCTCAGACTCCACTCCCACTACACTCTCCTGCCTTGTAGGGCCCCGGGAGGGGGCAGAGTTAAGAAAGGATGTGGTATGTAGGTAAGGCCGCCTGCTGTAGGGGCAGGGGAGGGCAGGCGACAGGGCTGGGGCAGGTGCCGGGCCTGGCGGGAGCACACACAACACACGCTCCAAACTCCGTATTGGGCCACAGGCAGGACTGCCAAGTCCCAGTCCCTTTGACTCATCTCTCCAGCCGCCACCCACAGACTTTCCCCTTGATGTTTTCGCTTCCAAACCAGGTTTGGTCAGGGCGCGTGTGCCAGGGCGGTGGGGGCAGGAGTGTGTTGACCTGGGCTGGCCAAACTCATTCCCTTTGACATTCTCCCCCTACTTACCCGTGGCATCTATTTCCCACCCCGTGGGCAGGGCCAGCGCTGGCAGAGCGAACGTCGATCGTGTACCTGCCCCACTTGGATAGAAAGGTGGCTGTACTTATTCGGGGCAGGCGTGTCAGTGTGAGGGCTGGGAGGACATCGGAGACATTTGCACAGGGTCAGAAAGGGGGCACTTACGATGAGGCTTTCGGTTTGTCTCAGGTTGGAGCTTAAGCATCTTTGATGTGGGGAGGAGGAGAAGTTGCAGCTGCAGGTCGGCTGCATGGGAGTCTTACCCCCATGGGGGAAGCTGGGGAGACAGAAGGACACAGGTGGGGGGAGACGGTGAGTGGGGAGAGCAGAGTGACTGATGCTCCTCCCCCACCCAACGCCCACAAAAGCCAGGGCACTGGGTTCCTCTCCCTGCCCAGCAAAGGGCAAGTGCTTCTTGTGGCGTTTCAGGACAGCAAAAGGGGTGGGTGGGCCGCTGTGTGCATTTTGAGAGTGAGACCACCATAGGGTTCATCTCATACCTGTGTGTGTTGGGGGGGCTGGATGGGGCAGGTGGAGGCGGCTCCCTCACTCCAGGTGCCTGGGGTGGGGGGACATTGCTGTACAAGGTCATTTCTTTTGTTGGGGGGAGAGGTCTCCTCTGGCTTCCAGAGGGAGATGGGGTAGAGGTGTCAACTGGGTACCTGGGCAGGGCAACAGAGAAGCTGAGTTCTGGGTCTGGGGCAGCTGCCATTGGGGAAGTCCTGGGCTGAGCGAGGGCTAGGCAAGGACCCAGGCAAGGGACCCCTGGATTTTGTGCCCCAACTGACCATTCCCAGAAGCCCAGCTCACGCCGGGGTGGGGCTGGGGAGGAGGCCCAGCCACCGGGTGGGTGCGGGTAGCAAGGGGAGAACAGTCTGTGGTTGTCCAGTGGCCCCTGCCTGCTCCGGCCGCCCTGTCCTGCCCTCTCCGGGCATGAGTCAGACCGAAAGCAGAAGCTGCCAGACATTGCGCAGGGTGAAGCGAGGCAGAACCAGCAGTGCTATTTTGGAACCTGGTTAATTCCCCCTTCTGTCCCCCAGCGCTCATCACTCAGGGCTCCCCCCACCTCCTCGTCACCAGCTCTTTGCCTTCCTCGAGGGGACTGTGGGGTGAGACTTGACGTCCCCTGGCACATATGTGGGGGAGCGGGGTGTTGCTTAAAGCTCCTCTGCTTGCTGGACCCCTCCTCCCTGGCCAAGATGTGCTGGCTTCTCTGGAACCGGCCTTCTGGGGTGTTGGGAGGACAGGGTGCCCCCTCCTGGTGGGAGCTTGCAGACCGGGTAAAGGATGGTCGGTGGCTTTTAGCACTGCCCCTCCTCCGCTGCTCTCAGGACAGCTGTCAGCCGCCTCTCCCATGGCTGTGAGCTGACAAGGGCTTCAGGTGGGAGCCTCTCCTGGCAGTGACTCTTACAGGTTTGGGAGGGATTTCCAGACCCAGAGGGGAGATATTTTGGGGCCAAGGGCCTTTCCAGAACCCGTGACATCACGCACCCTGCAGCAGCCCCCACTGACCCCCTAGTCAATGGTTCTTTCTTGGGCATCTAGGCCTGCTTGAGGCCCCACATTTTAGGATTTCTTTGGAGCCTGTGTGAGCCTGGGGGCCCCTGGCCATCCAGCCCGCGGAGGTGAAAGAGGTCAGTGGGTGTGTGTTTCTGAGCTGAAGATGAGGGTGTATAGGTGAGAGCGTTACCCACCCGTGGGCCGGGGGGATGGGGGTCCCTGCCGCTCCTGAAGCTGTGTGGTCAGTGAGAGGGTGGGCTTTGCTATTGCTCGCGTGATTGTGTGCGTGGGAGATGGGTGCGGCCTCCATCCGCAGTGTGTTGCCGCCTCTCGGGGGGGCCCTGAGGTCAGCGCTCCATCCGGCTATTTACCCCCCAGCAACCTGGGGTGGTGGGTTTCATGCAGTGGGGCGGGGGACTGTCAGCAGGCACGTTGCAGGTGACCAATTAGAATGTGGGTCCCTCTTAAGCTCAGGTGAGCAGGACTTGGGTTTCTCGTCGCTCAGCTGGGTTTGGGGCTTAGGCGGGGCGGGGAGGGGCAGAGCAGTGTTGGGGGAAGAGTGGTCTCCCAGGCCCGCTGCAGGGGCCCCAGCGTCTCCCACGCCTCACGCACAGTGCGCAGGCACAGCCTGTCCTCGAGGTTGTCTGCTCTCTGCTGGAGCCGGTCTCTGGGCAGCCGAGTCCTGGGGTGGTGTGTGTGTGTGTGTGTATAGGAGATGCTGTGAACGTGTGTGAGTAGGTGTGTCTCACACGGCCTGTCTGGGTTGCTTTCCCGCTGGGAACCATATCAGCTTCCAGTCAGTTCCCGCAGACTGTTTCCCCTCCCCGAGCTAGAGCCCCAGCACCGAGTAAGCGCGAGTCCAGAGCCGGTCTGGAGCCCTGCATTCCCGCCTCCACCTTGGCTCCTGGGCCTGCCTGAGAGTTTGGGTTGTTTGCTCAGGTTCACTGTGGGGCTCAGAAGGCCTGTGCCTGTCCCTTAAAGGATCTCTCTCCGCCTCCCAGCTCTCCCCTCCCACCTGTCACACTTGGAACCAGCAGGTGATCAAGCCCCCAGGAAGCGGCAAGTAAAGTGACTTTAATGGGCCCACAGATCTCCTAGGAGTCCATGTTAAAGTGCAGATTCTGACTCAGTAGGTCTCGGCTGGGGCCTGAGAGTCTGCATTTCTAACCAGCTCTTGGGGATGTGATGCCTGTGGATCTTGCTTTGAGTGGTGAAGCCTTAAACGGCCCTCTTCCATCCAAACTCCAGCCAGATGGGCTCTGCTCATCCGGCCAGGCAACTAACCCTCAGGGGCCACCCCCTCCGTGCCGGGCTCCTCACGCACTTCGGCTCCTTTGATCCCCTCACCTATTCTGAAGGAGGTGGCATTACTGCCATCCTGTTTTACAGATGGGGAAACTGAGGCTCTGAGAGGTTGAGTACCTGTCCCAGGTCACACAGCTGGAAAGTGGCAAAACCAGACTTGAACTCTGGTCTGTCAGGCCAGAGCATATGAGCATTCCACTAAACCCAGCCATCTTCCAGGGAGCGAACTCAGAAGGCTGAGATGCAGCCAAGGGGGGTGGGTGAGGGGTGGGACCGCAGCTGCAGGGAACAGCATCCAACCCCACCTGCCTAGCCCAGGGTCCCTCTGCTGATGGGCTTACGACTCCCTACCTGCCTCCTCAGGCCCCTTCTGAACTGACTCCCCGCCTGGGCACCCAGCCTGCTGCCGTGCCCCTGTGCACTCACCTGTGTCTGCGGAGGTTGGGTATGCAGACCCGCAGACCAGGCCCCCCAGCTCCACTGCCTACCAGCGTGCAACCTTGGGCAAGTTGTCAGCCTCTCTGCCTCAGTTGTCCCCCTGTGAAATGGGGGATATATTACTACTTCCCCAGCAGTATGTGTTTGGAGGATTACATCAGTAACATGTATCAACTCAGAACTGTGCCTGGTGCATAGGAATCGCTCAGTGCCAGTAGTAACAAACGCCTGCTGGTTTGTTCCCGGAGACCATAGGCCACCTTCTGCGAATGTAATGCAGTTGTCAGGGCTCATAGGTGTTTTTCTTCCTTCTTTTTCCCCTGCAGTCTTCCAAAGCCTTCTTTTATTAGGCAAAGGCTGGATACTTCAGTTTTAAAGAGGTTGTTTTTGAAGTCCTCAGAGGCAGATTAAATTCTTAAAAAGGAAGCCAAGCAGTAGGAGTTCATTGCAGTGGACGAGCGGAGATTGGAGAGGCTGTAGCAGCCGGGAGGAAGCAGAGGAAGCCCCCAAGGGTGGGGGTTAGGAGCCAGGCGCCTGGCCTGGGGCAGGGAGACCTGGGTTTGGAGCTGGGCTTCAGGTCGGGAGCCAGAAGCCTCTCCGTGTGCCAGCTGCCCGCTCCTCGCTGCCCCTGGGCTGCATCCTCCTCTTCTGACGAGATGGACGATCGAAGGCTGGGTCTCCAATGCTGCCACAGCTCTGGAGAGGGAGTTCCTGAGTGTTGGAAAGCAGCACCCGGCTCTCCCTGTCACAGGCCTGTAGGCTGGCTCCCCGGGCATCCGGCCCCAGACCGATCCATGCTGCCCGAACCCTGCACCTGCCTGGACAGAGCAGGAAGGGGGCCACCACGGCCCTTCCAGCCTCCTCACATGATCATCCAGGGGTCCAACTGGGAGAGGGGACAGGACGTGTCTGAGGTCACAGAGCTGGGTGGCGGGACAGCCAAACGGGTTTTTTTGATCCCACTCTGCGCTTTCGGAACAGACTCATTCCAGAGGGTCCAAACTCCCGGGCCCCAAATCCATGATGGCACACGGTGACCAATCAGGCGGAGTCTTGAGACTCATCTTCGCTGCTGGGGGTATCGGTGACCTTATGGGCTGACCTAGCATCCACCAAAACTTAGCTGATCTTCCCTCAGCAGGGGGACGGGATCAGGTGGGCTGGGGTGGGCGGGGGAGGTCACATGGGGCTTGAAGCCCTTGGATACCTGTCTGGAAATCCTTCCCTTGCTCTTCAGGCCCCTTTCCTGTCTGGGGTGCCACCTGTGGGCTGTACTCCCCGCCCTGCCCCTCCCTCTGCACATACACCTCTGCTGCCATCCAGTGCCAGATCTCTGGTCCATGTAATCGCATTTCTGTCCAGCCAGTTTGATATAATTTCCCCCTGAGGCCCTCGTGTGGCCACGTTAACCGCCTCAGTGAGATCCAGATATATGGTCTCCTGAGCCCTGGGCGTGGATTGCCTTGGCTGTTCAGCAAGAAGAGAGCCTGCAGGTGGGCGGGGCCTGGCCTGTGTTCTGGGGCATCCAGGAGGGCTGAGGGGTGTGCAGGCCTCTCTGGGACCCTCTGGAGGGTTCACTGAGGGCAACACGGGGTGAGGGGGTGAGGCAGGGCTGGGAGCTTATGGGAACAATAATCCATCTCTCTACAGGGATCTTCCCTGTGGGCCCCTGGTGACCTCATGGGACTGGAGCTGGTGGTGGTCGCATACCTGAGGGAGACCTGGGCTGGCCAGGAACACTTCACTGTGCTCTTGCAGCGTGGCCTTGCACAGGGCCCTTAACCTTTCTGAGTCTTGGTTTTCTCATCTGCAGAAGTTCTGTTTGTCCCATGAAGTGTTTGTGGGGGACGGGTGAGATCTGATATAGGTCATGTGCTGAGTGCAGTGCCTGGTCCATCGTGGGGACTTGGAGTGTCTGCCGAATGAGTGAACAGGTGGTAATTGAGCACGTGATGGGTGCTTGGATGAGCAGCCTCCCAGGGCCCTGAGCCTTGTTCTGGGAAGTCTGCCGGCTGGGATCGGGTGGAGGTTCTGAAGAAGAAAGCTGATTTCTCTGGGAGCTTCCTTGTAGCTGGGGAGACTGGAGGTGACCAGGAAACAACTGGAGAACAAAGTAGTGTGGCCACAGGCAGGCTGTTCAAGGGGATGGGGTGTCCAGGATTGGGGGTGCAGAGGAGAAGGGGAAGAAGGGGGTTTCAGCCCCCTTGCCCTACTCTAAGCCAGGAGAGAGCTGGCTGCCCACTGAGCGGCAGGGTGAGGGATTCTGCAATGTGTGTATCTGTGTGTGAGAGAAACAGACAGACAGCAGAGGGTCTGCATGTGTGGCTGGGCTGAGTCGATGCGTATCACAGGGTGGGCATCTCCCAGGACCTTTCTGGTTTCTCCCTCCATGCTTCCCTCAGCCACATGTCCCCCTGGCCCCCCATCCTTCAAAGCCCAGTGGCAGTCCTCCTGGGACAGGCCTCATGCCAGGGTCCAGCTGATCCCTGTGGGACCAGACAGGCTCCTTTCTGGTCTGGGATTGCCTTTGAAGCTGCCCCCCTTGCCGCATAATTGCCTTGCCTTGCCCCGGGCCAGCCAGGAGGTGCCAGCTCCCACCCTTTCCTGTGGGATGTGAGCTGGGTCCTCGGGCTGATGGGCCTGAGCTCTGGGCCTTGGAGGCCACTCAGCAGGCCGGGAGCTCCTGTGGCTGCCCTTCGTCTCCCCTCTCCTTCCTCTCCCTCCTCCCCACCTCCTGCCTGCGTTCAGGCTTGTCTAAAACAAGCCCCTGCCTGTACTCCCCCCGCCCCCGGTCTTCTGCAGCGTCCTGTCGTGCACACTTACCGGGGCAAGTGTGAATCCCAGTTGCTTTTTTTCAATGTTGGAAGCATCCGGAGAGCCCACTGTTGCCTTTCGTGACCCCTAAGGAGCCACGGATCAGCTAAGATAATAACGACCCACATGACTAAGTGTCTCCAGTGCTGAGCCCTGTGCTAAGTGCTCTGCCTGCTCCTGATCTCTTTAGAACCTAGAGAGGTGGGTTTCACTGTTCCCCACCTGCCTCTCCCATAGCACCGCAGTGAATTATGTATAACATACAAGCTTTGGAAAAGAAAATCTTTTAAAACCCAAGGCTTTTCGAGAGGAAACAAAGAGGGTGCCTCGTATTGGGAAAAGCTGGCCAAGGCCTTTCTGCTTCTGGCCAGTCTGTAAGGAGAGACAGAAGCTGGTGATCAATAGGCAGTGCTGTCCCCCCACCTGGGGCCTTGCTATGGGGTGTGTGTGCGTGTGCGTGTGTCAGTGGATGGGGGAATGGATGGGACCCTTTTCTCAAAAGAAATTTAAGAATAGAAAGAGGAGACTCACCCAGGGTTGCCCCCGGTGGGCATGGATGAAGCGAGAGTAACCAGTGACCGAATGGTGATATCGCCCTTCTGCCCATGATTTCACCCTTGCAGAGGTGAAATCACCCAGCACCCCAACTTAGATCACAGCAGCTCTCTGGGAGAGGTTCCCCAGCTGGTAAGTCCCACTTGAGTGATGGAAAGGCTGAGGCTAGACTCAGACACTGAGTCAGGCCCAAGTCTGGGATTCATCCCCAAGCATTCTGATGCCAAGTTCCCATAGCATCTTGTGGGAGGGCATGCTAGCTCCTGGGGATCTTATGACACCTCCCTACCCTTAGCTCTCTTTGGGTTTGGCCCAACTGATGCCCGCCAGGCCCTGCAGGGACCCGTGACTGCCTTGGTAATTTGGAACGGCCCTGTCCTAAGGCGAGGGGGTTGTGTGGACATTCTTGTTCCGTTTCCTAGCTCATCAGGCCTTCCTTTGCCACGTCCTCGGCCAGAGGGGGCTCAGAGCAGATAAAACAAACCCCAGACCTGGAATCTTCCCCTCTCTTCCCTTCCCAAGGCTGAAAGGTTACCCAGGAGGTCTCGGGGTCCTTCGCCCTGCTTCCGGGAGCCTCGGCACCTGTTCAGGAGGCCTTCCTTTAGTGGTTGGTTTGATTTCCCCTCCGCCACGACTGGGCAGCTCCCACACAACTGGTAGTTTGTAACAGACTGGGTCAGAAGAAAATTTCTTCCTACCACAGAGGTGCAGAATGTGATAAATGGCTTAACCAAGCATCCCGGCCTCTGAGCTTCCACACTTTGTTGTTTCAGCCGCCAGACATATGTTTTTTTCTGGGAATACAGGAAATTATCTCTGCCCTTTGAGGGAGGGCAGAATTTTTTCTGCTTGTGTTTGGGGATTCCAGACCATTCCCTCGTCCTGGGCACCCTCTGGCCCCCTGAGCTGGAATGAAAGAGATCAGCTGCTGAAACACTTTGATTGGGGCGGTGGGAGGAGAGGCGCATCTTCAGTGGAAATCCCTAAAATAAAATGTGGCTACCTTGTCCCAAGTGCAGGACCAAGGCCAAACTCTTAAGTCCCAGGACTAGGGTGGTGGAGCCAGACTGCCAGCGTCCAGCCTCGCCACTTATTAGCTCTGTGACCTTTGGCAAGTGACAACCTCTTTGTGCCTGTTTCCTCATCTGTGTGTGTGAGGGGGACAGTACTGGTACTCATGTCATGAAGTGATCGTGATAATTAAATACGGTGCTTTGAACCATACCTGGAGCATAGTAAGTACTCCATAAGCATTAGTATAAAATATTTTTCCTCATTAGAAAGATATACAGGGACTTCCCTGGTGGTCCAGTGGTCAAGAATCTGCCTTCCAATGCAGGGGACGTGGGTTTGATCCCTGGTCGAGGAACTAAGATCCCACATGCCTCGGGGAAACTAAGCCTGCGTGCTCTATAGCCCGCACGCCACAGCTAGAGAGAAGCCCACACGCCGCAGCTAAGACCCGACGCAGCCAAATAAATAAATTAATTAATTAAAAAAAGAAAAGATATACGTGTTCATTATAGAAAAAGAACAACATTCCAAAGGTAAAAAGAAAAAAAATCACTCATGATTACATCATCCAAAGAAGTCAGTAATATTTTAGTATATTTCCTCCCAAGAGGTTTTTCTACACATATTTGTACATGATGATCAGATTTTATATACAATTTTGCATCCTACTTTTTGTCACTTGACATATCCCTGTGTTACTTACTGCAAATACAACATTTGATGAGGAGGAACACAACATAATTTTTTTTTTTTTGACTGCGTGGCTTGCAGGATCTTAGTTCCCCAACCAGGAATTGAACCTGGGCCCTCAGCAGTGGAAGCGCAGAGTCCTAACCACTGGACCGTCAGGGAATTCCTGAACACAACATAATTTAACCGTCCTATTGCTGGACATTGAGATTATTTTTTATTTTTCACTATATAGTGTGATGGGCATCTTCATGCATAAAAGCCTTTTCTGCATTTGAGATTTCTTCCTCAGGCTAGTGGATATTTTTTAAGGCTTTGATACATATTGCCAAACTGCTCTTCCAAAGAGGATGTACCAAGCTACATTCAGGCAGTTGCATTGAAGCTGCCTGGTACCAAAGGCATTTTTAAGTCGTAGCCACACTTGGGTGGGGGAGGGGAGAGGGTAATTTGTTCAACTTTTCTTTTACATTCTTTAAGATCTGCCCTCATTCTTACGTAAAATTTTAATGAAAGTATGACACACCTACAGAAAAGTGTACAAACTATTGAGTGAGCATCTGGATGCATTTTCATAAACTGGACACTCCCGTGTCACCAACACCCGCATCAAATTACAGAACATTCCTAGTCCCCACACCCACCCCAGGCTGTCCTGTGCCACCTCCCTGTCACTCCCCCCGCAAGAGTGACCAGGATCCTAACTTCTAACATGCAAGATTCATTTCCCCCGTTTCTGAACTGTTTGTACATCGATCGTGCTGTGTGCGTGTTTGCCTTCTTTTGTTTGCTATTATGTCTGCAAGAGTCATCTGAGTTGTGTGTAGCAGTAGTTGGTTCACTTCCATCACTGAGCAGCATTCCAGGGCATGGAGGTACCACAACTTCTTTATCCATCTTCCTGTTGATGGACGTTTGGGTGGTGTCCAGTTTTGGCCACTGTCTGTAGCGCTGCTGTAAACTTTCTAGTCCGTGTCCTCTGGTGCCCACATGGATGCTTTTCTGCTGGGCAGACACTTAGGAAGGGAGTTGCTGGCTCATGGCATCTATGTGTTTTCTGCTTCCTGCTCATATTTTTAAAGGATCATCTGGAAGGCAGAAAAATCCCCAGGGCAGTTCAGGCCCCACAAGCAATTGAAGGAAGGTGCCTCGGCTCAGGGCTTTTTGGGGGGGGGCTCTCCAAAAAGGGATCATGTCCCCTCCGAAGGCTTGTGTCAGGGCTGTAGTGGAAACTGAGTTAGGCCTGGGTCCTGGCCCTCCAGCTCCAGCTGCCATGTGGCTTCCGACCCTGGCCTGTGCCTCCAGAGGCCACTCAGTGTCCTCGCCGGGGGTCCTCAGCTGGCCTAACAACCATTGCGCTGAGCAGGGCAGAGCTCGGGCCAGACTCCAGGTGGAGCTGGGGGGACCCAACTTCGGACATGATTGGAAGCAGGTTGGGCCCCTCACAAACCCCTAGAAGCTGCCCTACTTCCTTTTCCCTTGTTTTAAAAGAATCACACAAGTAACGCATCTTCACATCCTAGGAGTTAAGTGCTTCGAAAGTGGAATGAGAAACTATAAAAACGCCTCTTTGCCCCTCCCCACTCTACTGCCCCTCCCCAGAGGTAACACAGTGAACAGTTTGGGTGTTGGGGGTGCCCAGATGAGTGGATAAAACATGGGGGCTGTGAACCAGGCTGCCTGGTTCAAATTGCCCTCCTGCTACTTATCGGCTGTGTAACTTAGGGCCAGTGACTTCACCACTCTGTGCCTCAGTTTCTCCCTGAAAATTGAGGGCAATAATAGTCACTGCCTGGGGTTGTTGTGAAGAACAGATGAGTTAATAGTTGAAAAGCACCTAGCCCAGCCCTGACCCATGGCAAGGATTCAAAGAGCATCTTGATTCTTCTAGTCTTTTCTACACATTTACTCATTTCCTGCCTAAGTGGGCTCCGGCTGTACATTTTATTCTGCAGTTTGATTTGTCCACTCAGTGCTGTATCTCTGAGATCTTCTTTCCTATATCTGAGACCTTTCTGTTCTGGGACCCTCTTTCTCCTTTCGTCTCCTCATGGAGTCCACTGATTTCTCCCTGTCTTTCCCCTCCCTCTGTCCACATCTTCCCTTGGAAAAGGTTCTGACCAGCCTGTTCATACTAAGGCATAAATGACTGACGAGGGAGGCTGGTGTGAAACCAGCTCAGGCCCCTGACCAGAGGAGGGCACAGCTTCGGAGGGGAGTCAGGACCCACCCGTTATCAAACGCCTAAGGGCTGTTAGGTGCGTTCTGCACACTCGCTGTGTCTCCTTGAATCCTCACAACGACCCCAAGAGGCAGATGCCATTATTGGCTCCATTTTACTGGGGAGGAAACCAAGGCACAGAGAGGTTAAGTGGCTTTCCCAAAGTCACCCAGCCAGTATGGGCAGAGCAGGCACTTTGGCCGCCTCTGTTGGACTGTGAAGTCCATTTTGGTCACAACTAAACTAGAACCCCGACACAGCTTAGGGAAGGTAGAGGCAGGTGCGAGGTTCTGGGGGAACCTCAGCAGAGGCGGCCCGTGGATTCTGAGGGTGCAGATGGGGGCAGCTCTCATTGCCTCGGCTGCAACTTAAGGCCCTGCTATGTTTTCCATGCTACTGGGCAGGGGCAGGAATTCTCTGGAGCATCAGACCCCCTGGTCCCCTCAGGAGGAGGGGACAGGGGAGAAGGTTCTTGGGGAAACACCCTAGCCCCAGGGTCTGCATCGTAGTGGGCACTCGAGTTCCCGGTGTTACCGAGTACATGCACGGTGGACCCTTTCCAGGCCTGGTGGGTCTGACGTTAGATGATGGGGAGGGTCTGGGGCATTTTAGATCTCCCGTGTTCCTCCTCTCAGCCCTTCCTGACCAGACTGGGCACTGGGGGAGGCTGCGAGTGGCCCTTAGGCTTTGAGTGAGCAGGTGTGCTTGGGGGTTGGGGGGGCGTTAGCACCCCCAGGGTCTCTCTTGGACCCCCCCATCCGCCCTCGGATCCCCTCACCCCTGAACTCCCGCCCTTAACCCCACACCCATCCCACCTGGCCACGCTTAGAGCAACCCAGGCTGGGAGCCAGGGCAGGGGGCTGGGACTCTGCGGGTAGCAGCAGCTCTGCGAGGGGGGTGAAAACTTTGACAACAGGGTTGGGGATGGAGAGTCACCTTCTGTCAGAGGACCAGGGACAGGCTAAGGCTTCTGACACTCTCTGATACACAGACAGCTGAGGTTCATAATTCAATATCCTCCCCCAGGAGGCTCTCACAGACCCCGGCGGGGTGGTGGGACAGGGATTCCTGCGTCCATTTTACAAATGAGCAAACTGAGGCTGGCGCAGGCAGTGAGAGGCTGGGCGGGCAGAGCCCATGTTCTCGCCCAGCCCAGGATGGGCGCCCAGCCCTTTGTGAGAGAAACAAGGGGCTCGTTCTCCCTCAGTCCTCCCCGTGCCGGCTGGCACTGCCAGGCTCGATGTCTGCACCCTCACCCCACCCCCGCCCCCATGGGCCAACTGAAGTTAGATTGTTCCTGAGGGGGAGGGGCTCACTGCATTTGTGAGCGGGCAGGGGGTGCAGCTGCGAGGGGAGTGAGCTGGGCTGGGGTCAGAGCCTGTGCGGTCTGCAGGGCTGCAGTTGTGGGAGGGGGGGCAAAGACAGGCTACCCCTCTGTAGGAGCACAGGACAGAGGTGGAGGCTGCAGATGTGTCCCTGCTGCAGGACAGAGGAGGGGGGGAACGGGTGCGTCTGCTCCTTTCTCCTTGGGAGCTGTCCTGCAGGGAGCGGGGCAGAGAGACCCCTGGGGCTGAGGCAGCCTCGTCACAAATTCCCGGCCTATTGGGGCAGAGGAGGGAGGAAGGGAGGTAAGGTTAGGGCCACTGAGTACTCAGCCCTCGAGATGGGTAGTGCTGCTCTACTTTGTAGGGCGGGATGCAGGGTGATTAGAAGGAGCCCTGGCTTGGGGGTCAGGTGGCTTGGGCGGCCCTGGATCAACCAGACATGCAACCTGGGACAAACGCCTTCCCAGCTCTACATGGAGACATGATGGTTTGAAGACCCTTTACCCTCACCCACCATGAGCCAGGGAGCCAGAATGTGGGATTGGGTCCCAGCACTGTCCCCGCTGCCCGAGACCTAACCTCCCTGTGCTTCTGTTTCTCCTTATCTGTAGAAGGAGAATAATAACCAAAGCTACCAGATGGGGCTGTTTGAGGTTAAAGTGCTTGGAACAGTGCCCAGCACACAGTAAATGCTCAGATACTTGCAAATTATTATTATTTCCATGATCCGGTGATTTTCACTGAATATATGCCAGTACCTTCCGCTAATGCTGACTTAGTCTGATGTCTGGCATTAGGCAGAACATGTCAGCCTGTGCTGCTTTCCTTTGCCACCCCCAGAGGTCTGGTCTCATCCTTAGGACCTTGGGGCACAGCTCTGGCCTCTGGTCTACGCTGTAGCTGACCCTCCAATCTTGTGCTGATCCATCACTCACCCACTCAGCCTACCAAGTGCTGCACACTGTTGAAGACACAATATTTTCATTTAACGCTCTCACCAATCTTCTGAAACTCTTTACAGGTAAGGGAACTGAGGCTCAGAGAAGTTAAGTGACTTGCCCAAGGTCACACAGCAAAGAAGTGGCAGAACTGAGATTCAAGCCCTGTTTGTAGCACTTGCTCAGCTACAAAGTTGTACTGCCTTTTGCAATATCGCTGAGAGGGGACCCTCCAGCCCCTGTCAGGACCTTATGGCATCTGGGCACCCCCAGGGCCCCTGCACCTCTCAGAGAGTCTCAGCCCATCCCAGCTGGGAAGCACCTTAGAAATCACCCAGTCCAAGGTTTTCATCTTGTGGATGGGGAGATGAAGACTCAGAGAGGGGGAAGGATATGCCCGGGGTCACTCAGTGAGCTAGGGACAGAGTGCAACCAGCTGCAAGACTCATTCTGTCCTGTCCTGCCCCCTTCCCAAATAGGCCTTAGTCCCCTGTCCTCCTGAGACCCTTCAAAGATCAGGGCTGATGTGCTGGGTGGTGGAAAGCTCTCCCTGGGCCCTGGGAGGACCAGGTGCCCTGCAGTGGCCCTCCCTGCGCAGGGTTACAATGGCCTGAGGACTTGCCTTTCTCATTTACTGGACTGTAGATGCCAGGAGCTCAGGGACTGCAGCTGGCTCGCTGCTGTATGGCCAATGCTGGTTCATAAATAGTAACCATTCCTGCACATGTTCATAGAGGCCTGAGGCACAGCAGTGAACAAGACAGACAAAATGCCTGCCCTCAGGGGAGTTTGCATTCCTGTTGAGAAAGAGATAGAGAATGAATTGAAATAAGTAAGCAAAAATGTGTAATATTTAAGATGGTGATAAGTGACATGGAGAAACAAAACAGGGAAGGAGCATAAAGTCATGGGGGGAGGAGCTGGTGGGGGGTTTGCAGTTTTAACTAGGGTAGTCATGGAAGGTCTCTGTAAGGAGGTGACCCACTTGAGTGGTGGAGGTGAAGGAATGAGCCATGGTGGTGTCTGGGGGATGGGCACCTCAGGCAGAGGGAAGCGCAGGTGCAAAGGCCCTGAGGTAGGAAACGTGCCTGGTATGTCTGAGGGATTGGGTGTGGCTGGAGCAGATGGAACAAGGAGGAGAGTAGGAGATAATAGGGTCACAGGGACCATGAGGTGGGGACAGATCATAGAGGGCTTTTTATGGTAAGGACTTTGGCTTTTACACTGAGTGAAACAGGAGCCATGGAGAGTTCTGAGCCGAAAGAGGGACAGGATCTAACTTTGGTTTTAACAGGACCCCTCTAATTACTGAGTTGCAAGTAGAATGTCATGGGGCAAGCAGGAGGGAGTCTGACGTTAGGAGGCGCCTTCAGGAAGCCAGGTAAGTCATAGCAGAGGCTGGGCTCACACTGGTGGCAGCGAGGCAGTGGCAGAGGAGGATGTATTTGAGGTCAGATCTGGAGGCTCACCAGGTGGCATGAGAGAAAGGAGTCAAGGTTGACTTCAAGTCTGGGAGGCTGACCTGGAGGGAGTCTCCATCTCTGGCCCAAGAACCAGCAGACTTGGGTTTAAGTCTCTGTCACCCACTTGCCTGGTGACCTGGGGCAAATCTCTCCCCCTCTCCTGTAAAATGTGGTTGCCCTTGTCTTGGCCCCTTCCCCAAGACCCCGTGCACTTTGTTTTGTTTTTTGTTTGTTTTGGGCTGCACGGCGTGGCTTGCGGGATCTTAATTCCCTGACCAGGGATGGAACCCGGGCCCCCTGCAGTGGAAGCACAGAGTCCTAGCCACTGGGCCGCCAGGAAAGTCCCAGGACCCCATGCACGTTGACGGGGACCGTGCCTCACAGCACTGCCCCCTCCCGTCCGCAGGGAGCCAGCAGCCAGCATGGCGTCACGCATCGGGCTCCGCATGCAGCTCATGCGGGAGCAGGCGCAGCAGGAGGAGCAGCGGGAGCGCATGCAGCAGCAGGCCGTCATGCATTACATGCAGCAGCAGCAGCAGCAGCAGCAGCTGGGCGCGCCGCCCACCCCCGCCATCAACACCCCCGTCCACTTCCAGTCTCCGCCGCCTGTGCCCGGGGAGGTGCTGAAGGTAAGGCCTGCTCCACCCTGACCCTTCGCCCCGGTCCTCGGAGCCCCCGCCCTGAGCCCTTTACCTCCTCCCCCCTCCAGGTGCAGTCCTACCTGGAGAACCCCACCTCCTACCACCTGCAGCAGTCCCGGGACCAGAAGGTGCGGGAGTACCTGTCTGAGACCTACGGGAACAAGTTTGCTGCCCACATCAGCCCTGCTCAGGGCTCCCCAAAGCCCCTGCCAGCCGCCTCCCCGGGCCTGCGGGCCGGACACGTGTTGTCGTCCTCAGCCGGCAACAGTGCTCCCAACAGCCCCATGGCCATGCTGCACATCGGCTCCAACCCTGAGCGGGAGGTGAGTGAGGAGCTGGCCGGTGCCTGCCACCAGCGGAGCTGGGGCCACGTGCTGCGCTCCTGGGACTCCTGGTCTAATGGCAGAGGCAAGATACTGCCCTCAGGGAGCCCCGGTCTGAGGGGAGACACGGCCCCGCCCTCGGGGAGCCCGGGTCTGAGGGGAGACACGGCCCCGCCCTCGGGGAGCCCCAGTCTCCCAGGAGAAGCATCCCTACTTTGGAAACCTCTGCTAGGGGGACACAGGAGACTCCTACAGGAATGTCCAGCACTCCTGCAAAGCCATGTCCTGACAGAGGGTATATACAGCCACCTCCCTGCGCAGCTTGGCTCCTTGGGCAGAGCCCTGGCCTGGGCCTTGGGGCCTGGGGGCCCTGGGCAGCTCATCCCCTCTCTGGGTCTGTTTCCATCCCCCCAGATGAGCAGATGGGGTGAGGTGGGCGCCAAGGTCCCTTCAGGTCAGTGGCTGTCCCAGTGCCCCTTTTCCCCTGCCTTTCTCCGAGTAGGCACCCCCCAATATGGACTATTTTTTCCCTTTCAGTTTGATGTCATCGACAACATTATGTGTCTGGACGATGTCCTGGGCTTCATCAATCCAGAAACTCAGATTCCCAACACGGTATTGCTGGCCAGGGCGGGGCGGGTGTGTCAGAGGGAGGGGCAGTGGCCCTGCAGCGGCTGTGAGCCTGGAGAGAACTAGAATGTCTCCTACAGAGATGAGAGTCACCTCCATCAAATCATGTGACGAGGGCCCAGGGTCCGGCAGAGCTGTGAATCCAGAGGGTGCACCTCAGCCTGCGCGCATGGTGGGGCTTGTGGGGGGAGAGGGGCTGGGGAGGGCTTCCTGGGTCGGGGGTGGGGCAGGAGGCACTGGTACTGAGGGAGCAGTGTGGCCCCAGGAAGGCCTGGAGCTGATGAGTTTCTCTGAGATGTGGGGCCCCCTCTTCTACCAAGCCCAGGACCCAGAAAGCACAGGCCTGTGTCCCTCACTCCGAGGGGCAGGTGATTTCAGGCTGGTTCGGTTCCCTCCCTCCAGCAGCCTCCTGGCAGCGTTAATGCTCTCTGGGCTGCCTGGGCAGAGGTGACAGGGCAGGTGGGAAGGGGTCAGGCTTGGAATCCAGAGGCCTCGATTCTGGCTTTGGCTGTGACTCTGGGAAGTCCCTTAACTGTTCTGAGCCCCTGGGGATGATGCCTTCTACCCACGGGCTGGTGGGAAAATTAGATAAGGCAAGAAATTGGGGGCTAGCTCTGCACAAGGGGGGACAGGTACTTACACTGAGCAGGTGGAATTGCAGGTGTTCCCTTCCCTTTTTTTTGGAGATCCCTGAACCTTAGCTGCTCACGCCTGCCCCTTGGGCCCCAGCCCATGCTGCTGAGGGAAGTCAAGGCGTCAGTCCTCAATCCCTGCTGCCTGGTGACAGTGCCCAGGGGCTCATCAGGAGTTGGCCGGGGCCAGTGGGTCGGAAGCCTGCTGCCAGCAGGGGCATCGGGGGCTGGGAGGGCAGAGAGGAGGGCACAGCGTCTGGCCCCTTTAGTGGGGGCCAGGGTACCCTGCAGGTACCTCTGGGCCTGTGATTTGCTCTGTGTGAATGTGTGGCAGGAACTGGGAAGATCTTTCCAGAACTCAAACCTGTCCCTGTGGGGCCCGTTTAAACCCCCAATGGCCGCTCATCACCAAGTCCCAGGGGCTCTGCAAGTGGAACCTGCCCTCCAGCGTCCGGCAGGATCTCCCCCCACTCCCCCGCCACCACTGCACTCCTTCAGCTTGAGGTGCTTGTGACCTCATGCTCTGTCCTGGCCGCTTCCCCGCTCAGCCGTCCCCCTGCCCATAGTGCCCTTCCTCACCACGCCCTCTGAAAACCTTCCAGAAACTCCAGAATAGATTAGGTGCCCCTCCCCTTGGCTTCCAAAGGCCCTGGGGGAAATCCTCTCACCCACTATCTCCTCTCTCTCCAGCTGCTTCCCAGCGCTGGCTGGTTGCTCCTTGAGGGCAGGGGCTGCCTCTTATTCAGCTCTGGACTCTGCCCTGGGTGACCCCAGCGCAGCCTCCCCCAGTGTCCCGGGGAATCCTGGGACGATGGGCCCTGGGGAGAGCCCCCCGAAGACAGGGGGCTGCTCATCGGGTACCCTTCCCCACCTCACCCTGCAGCTGCCCCTGTCCAGCAGTCACCTAAATGTGTACAGTGGAGACCCCCAGGTCACCACCTCCCTGGTGGGCGTCACCAGCAGCTCCTGCCCAGCCGACCTGACCCAGAAGCGAGAGCTTACAGGTACCAGCCCGCTGCTTCCCTGCGCCCCAGCTCCCGAGTCCTGCCACTTCCCTTCCTCTCCCAGCTCCTCTCTCCTCTCCTGTTCTCCAGATGCTGAGAGCCGGGCCCTGGCCAAGGAGCGACAGAAGAAAGACAATCACAACCTCAGTGAGTCTCCCCAGCCCCTCTTCCTCCCCTCACCTGGGCTGGCTCAAAAGCCACTCTCTGTCCTGCACAGCTTCTAGGAAGGATTCCCTACCCAAGGCCTTAAAATCCTGGCATTGGTGTGACTGGGTTCAGCACAGCCCTCTTCCCGTCAGCCCTTTCTAGGAAGGGGTGGGAGAGGAGCTCCAGGGAAGAGGTATTCATGAAATTCCCAGCACTTCAGAGGGAATGAGTTTATCAGATTGTTTTCTTTAGGGCGTGGAGTCTGGAAGGAGTTCTGGGCAGTGGAGAGAGAGAGAGCCTTCCCCAGGCAGCTTCGCCCGCTGCAGCCTGACCCCCTTAGCTGTGTCCGACCTGCCCCCCACACCCTCACCCCCATAGAAATCCCATTTGGTTGGTCACCCATTACTTCCCAGAAGGACTAAGGCATCCCTGCTTGGGCTGGACCCTTCGTCCCAGGTGGGGTCCTCATCCCCCTAATGACCCCTCCTGGAATGTGTTACTTTTAGTTGAAAGGAGGCGGAGGTTCAACATCAACGACCGCATCAAGGAGCTGGGAATGCTGATCCCCAAGGCCAACGACTTGTGAGTGGGTTTCCTGGAGGAAGGGAAGGGAGGGCAGCAGCTCACAGGTATTAACTGCTGGTTGCCAGGGGGAAGGGATGGGAAGAGAATCCCTTGGTTACTGCCTTAAAGATCTTATCATCTATTTGGGAAAAGAAGATTCCTCCCTCCCCCAAATAAGGAAGGCTCAAGACAGAGGAGCAGATGTCCCAGAAGTGAGGGTGGGGTCAGGGGTACTTCCTGAAGGAGGAGTCATGCTGGAGTCATGCTGGGAAAGTTTGGCGAGGCCACAGGACTGGTGCAGAGGTGGTCCAGGGACAGGAGTAGTGAGAGTCAAGGATGGGTGTGGGTGTGGGTGTTGGTGGCAGGAATGGGAGGCCTGGGGAAGGAGGCTGCTCCGAATTGCTTGGTTCCTGGGATTAGGGACGTGGGTGGTGGCACCATAGTTACCTGGGAAGGCCCGTTCTGTGCAGATGGAGATCAGCTTCCTTCATAAGTAGGGGTTGGCTGGATCTGGGATTTGGGGCAAAGTTGGGAGAGGCGACATAAGCTCCGAACAGGGTTTTACTTCCACCCACTAAGCTCCTGGCAAATACTTGACCCCTCCTCTGAGCATGCACCTCTGATTCTGCCTGGCCTGCAGGGATGTGCGCTGGAACAAGGGCACCATCCTCAAGGCCTCTGTTGATTACATCCGGAGGATGCAGAAGGACCTGCAGAAGTCCCGGGAGCTGGAGAACCACTCTCGGCGCCTGGAGATGACCAACAAGCAGCTCTGGCTCCGCATCCAGGTCTGGCCCCTGAACTTGGACTTCTTGGGTAGCTCGGACTCCTGACCCCTGGCCTGAGTCCTGACCCCAGGGGCAGTGCTTATACTTCTGAAGTTGGAGACATGGGGATGATGCCCATGAGGAGGGAGGACGTATCAGTCAGGATGTTATAGTTTGGTAACAAACAATCCCCAGCAGCTTTAAGCAACAGATGTCAGCTGGAGGGCCTGTTTCGTGAGACCCTCATTCTGGGACCCAAGCTGACGGACAGGCACATCTAGAGCTGGCTCTTAAAGCCATGTGTCACCCTTAGGGTGACACTTGTCCCTTCTGCTCACATTTCCTCCATCAATGCAAGCACATGCCTATACCTAACGTCAAGGGGGCAGGAAAGGGCAAACCTACCCCTGTGGGAGGCAGAGAGCTGGGACTTTATGGTGGGTAATGCTAAGAATCACCACAGGGGACAAGAGAAAGAATAAAGGCTTGGGAGAGTCCATCCTACCACCTAGAGCTGCCTAGTCCTGGCTCTGTGTTGAAGGCCTCTTGTCCTCTTTGGACCTGAGGCTGGTCATCTATACAAAGGGCAGCTGGACTACAGCTTAAAATTCTTCTATTTCTTATGGTAGATAATACAATTCACATTACAATCCAGCACACATAGCCATACTCAAAGTGAAAAATCAAAGTTTCATGAAAGAACCCTCATCCTTAATAGATGCAGTGCATTCTGATAGTTTCTCGTCTAGTCTAGTCTAGGCAAATCTATTTCAATTAAAAAAATAGAGAGCTGGTCAAGGCTCACTGTAGTGGTTTCCCAACCCACTCATGAGTTGCGACTTGTAGTTTGAAAAAACACTGGTCTAGACTCTAGAGCTGCCCTATGCTTCCTCCCAGCTGAGACATTTTGTGGTCTTGGGTGCCACAAAAGGAGGGGCAAGGGCTGCAGCGGAGGTGGGGGGCGGGCAACGGGTGCCCACGGGTGTGCACCTCCAGCCTCTGTCTGCCGCACCTGCAGGAGCTGGAGATGCAGGCTCGGGTGCACGGCCTCCCCACCACCTCGCCCTCGGGCATGAACATGGCCGAGCTGGCCCAGCAGGTGGTGAAGCAGGAGCTACCCAGCGAGGAGGGTCCGAGGGAGGCCCTGCTGTTGGGGGCCGAGGTCCCCGACCCTGAGCCACTGCCGGCTCTGCCCCCCCAGGCCCAGCTGCCCCCGCCAGCCCAGCCAGCCCAGCCACCGTCCCCATTCCACCACCTGGACTTCAGCCACAGCCTGAGCTTTGGGGGCGGGGGCAACGAAGGGCCCCCAGGCTACCCCGAACCTCTGGGGCCAGAGCATGGCTCCCCGTTCCCCAACCTGTCCAAGAAGGATCTGGACCTCATGCTCCTGGACGACTCACTGCTACCACTGGCCTCCGACCCCCTCTTCTCCACCATGTCCCCCGAGGCCTCCAAAGCCAGCAGCCGCAGGAGCAGCTTCAGCATGGAGGAGGGCGACGTGCTGTGACCTGGGCCACGGGGGTGGGCCTGGGGGGTGGGAGAGCCAGGGCCACCTCCCTCCCACCCTCCAGCCTGTACTTGTGTGTGAAGTAGCCCCTGCCCTGCCTCACTCCGCCCTGTCGGCCCCCTGTTTGGGCTTAGTGCCCTTGGCAGTCCGTGGGGTCGGAAGCCCCCCACCCAGGGGCAGCCCTCTTGATGGGGCTGGGCAGGAATAGGCCTTCAGCCCGGCTCCCGGAGGTGAAATCATGAGGGCGAGGGAGGATACAGGGTGTGCTGGAGGTAAGACGAGGTCCTACCTTCTGAGCCTGGTCCCCCCACCGATGAAGGAGGACTCGTTGGAACCAGGGGTCCAGAAGTTCCTTCTTGGAGGCAGTGACTGGTCCAGGGGGTGCCCAGGCCTGCCTTTCTGGACTCTGATGGCAACAAGCCCGTCCTCCAGCCTGGCACTCCCCCCACCCCCCTTTGGTGCTAACAGCTCTCCATCAAGTGGTGTGAGGGCGGGGGTGGCCAGAAGAGGAGGCGCTGGGTTCAAGTTAGAGTGGGGTCACTGCTGGAAGAGCAGCTCCCCTCCAGGCTCCCCACTTTGTGCCTTTAGTAAACACTGTGCTTTGTACCTGTTTGTCCTGTCTCTTTGGAGGGGGGTCTGGGGACAACAGAGATGGGAGGATTCAACCCGGTGGGCTCCTTTCTGGATTCAGAGTTCAAATGCCCCCATGGGGATCAGGGAAGGGGGATACAGACAGGAGGGACTGAGTCCATCACCTAGTTTCCCCCAACTCCCCAGCCCTGCCCCATGGGAAGCTGGAGATCTCGCCTTACTTAGGAGGCTCGGGAGCTGCGGGGGGCCTTGTCCCTCCTCGCGGCCACAAGGTGGCGCCGCAGCCCTGCTGGTCTCACACCTCCAGCTGTGGCCTGAGACCACTGACCCGGGTGATGTGGGAGACCCCGTTGCTTGTCCAAGTCTACTGCTCCTAACTGCTGCTCTTGGGCACTGTGGGTCCAGGCTACCCCTGGCCGGGGATGGGGGGCATGTTTCTCCTGTCCCCACCCCCAGTTCTTTCCCCTCCATAGGTCGGCTGCCTGATCTGTGCGGACAAGGCCCTCTGCCCTCTGACTTAGTGTCTCTAGCAGGACAGACTCCCTAGGAAATGAGGGGCTGCATCCTTCTATGGGTTTGGGGAAAGAGAGACCATGTAAACCAGTTTGGGAGGAGGTGGGAGCACTCCCACCTGGGAGTTTGGGTGGATGCTGGGTGGTGCCCAGGGCGTGGGTTCTGCTCCGGCACCATCAGGCAGCCAGGCCCCCACTAACCTTTTTCTCTCTCTGGGCTAAAGCTCCCTCACTGCACAATAGTTCCTGGGGCCTCTGCTCCAAGATCCTGGGGCTTTATGACCTCGCCCAGGATGGGGAAACGGGCTTGGGGCAGAGAGGGGTGAAGGGGGAGCTTTTTGAGCCCTGGGTGTCTTGGGGGGAGGGAGGAGAGGGTCTCTGGGGGTTTCCCTGGTTCTCCCTTGACTTCCCACAGTCTCTTCAGGCAAAAACCAAAGTGGCTTCCCCCTCATGGGGCCCTATGAGGCCAAAGGGGCCTAATTAAAAAAAAGAAAAATCCCAGGATGAAAATGGCTAAGTGGGCAATTTCCTCCTTGCAGAATGGGAGATTGAATCAACGTTGGAACAATTAATGTGTGCGGGAGAGAAGGAAAGGGGGCCGGGTGTGTGGGTGCTGATGACGGCTGGGCTGGGGATTAATCTCAAGGTCAGATGGAGCCGTGGATGACCTTGTGAGTTGGAGCCAGCCCAGGTGCTGGCACCTCCTTCCAGTTCCAGGTGCCACCCTGCTGCCGGCACCTGCCCACAGCCTGGGAACCTCCCTTTCAGCCCCTCCTGGGGCAGGTCCTGGACTCTGGCTGGGAGATACCTGATGGGGGAGGCATGGGGGTGTGGAAATCCCAAGGCCATCCTTCAGATCATTGAGGACTCTCTCCTACCCCCATCTGTTCTCCCCCTTCACCCTGGGGACTGACTCAGTGGAGTGGAGAGCTGCCCTCCTGCTTCCTCAAGCAGCCCCTCAAGACCATGGTATCCCCCCTGCACCTGCCTGCAGGCTTCCTGCCCCGAGGTTCCTTCAGCCTGGCCACCACCTGCAGCTGGGGAAGCAGGGTCTGGACAGCCAGCCCATGGGGCAGCACTGGGGAGTGAGTTGGGGGGAGGTTCTGCCCACAGGAGGGTGCCACAGAGCCAGGAGCGGGCAGCTGCCGGCTCCCCTGGCAGGGGTGGGTGGGGCCGATGTCTCAGCTTAATTGTGCTTTTCAAGCTGTCTGCCTGCGGGCCCTGCAGGTTTGGTTCAAGCAGGCACAGAGGCTACCTCCAGAATTTCAGCAAGCCACCAGAAAGTGTTTGTGTATCTGAGACTGGTCTGCATGACCCTTAGCCTGTGGCTGGAATGGCGTCGGCCAACAGCTTCTGACTGGTGGTTATGAACATCTCTGATTAAATAAGAAGAGGATGCAGTCTTCATCCACACCCTTTACTTGGTAGACAACACCTTTCCAGACGTCGGGTCCACGACGGGGAAACTGTTTGTAAAAAGGTGGAGTGGGTGAGGGATTGGTGTGAAGGCAGAGACGGACCTGTCAAACCCCCTCGTTTCACTGAGGAAACCCCATGGCCTTGAGAACAAGCCAAAGTGTGAAAAGGTAGTGGGGTCTGGGAAGGGGTCCAAGCCAGGTTGGGGGAGGACAAGCAGCTGCAGCTCCTTTGGGTCCCCTGTGGAGCCCCAAAGCCAAGCAGGTATACTGGGTGTGAGGGTCCTGCCACCCTCAGCTCCACTCCCTGTATCTGCTTGTCCTTCCCCCACCAGCTGCTGGCTTCTCACCTCTTGTACTGGGAGGAAGTTGGAATCCGAGGCCCATGAAGTAAAATAGGCACACTCACCAGGGTGTACACACAGGAAGGTGGCTTTCTACCCCTGACGTCTGTGGAGCATTTCCCTGCTTGTTCAGATAGAAGGCCAAGAGTGGACTCCGGGCCCTGCTGAGGACAGGCCGGGGGTGGCGCTGGCTCTCAGCTCCTTATACCCACGTCCTCAGCATTGGGAAGTCTTGGACGTCCAACGGCATCTCCTCCAAGGCCTGCTCCACCATCTGTAGAACAGGGCTGTCTAGAAAGCCAGAAGTGGAGTGAAGCCTGGGGTGGGGATGGAGGGGGGAGAAGCAGGACCTCAGTATGTCCTCCCTGGAATTTCTCAAGTTTCCATCACCCACCGTTCCTTTTTTTTTTTTTTCCCCCAACATCTTTATTGGAGTATAATTGCTTTACAATGGTGTGTTAGTTTCTGCTGTATAACAAAGTGAATCAGCTATACATATACATATATTCCCATATCTTCTCCCTCTTGCATCTCCCTCCCACCCTCCCTAACCCACCCCTCTAGGTGGTCACAAAACACCCAGCTGATCTCCCTGTGCTATGCAGCTGCTTCCCACTAGCTATCTATTTTACATTTGATAGTGTATATATGTCAATGCTACTCTCTCACATCGTCCCAGCTTACCCTTCCCCCTCCTCGTGTCCTCAAGTCCATTCTCTACGTCTGCGTCTTTATTCCTGTCCTGCCGCTAGGTTCTTCATAACCATTTTTTTTTTTTTTAGATTCCATATATATGTGTTAGCATATGATATTTGTTTTTCTCTTTCTCACTTACTTCACTCTGTGTGACAGACTCTAGGTCCATCCACCTCACTACGAATAACTCAATTTCGTTTCTTTTTATGGCTGAGTAATATTCCATTGTACATATGTGCCACATCTTCTTTATCCATTCATCTGTCGATGGACACTTAGGTTGCGTCCATGTCCTGGCTATTGTAAATAGAGCTGCAATGAACATTGTGGTACATGACTCTTTTTGAATTATGGTTTCTCAGGGTATATGCCCAGTAGTGGGATTGCTGGGTCATATGGTAGTTCTATTTTTAGTTTTTTAAGGAACCTCCATACTGTTCTCCATAGTGGCTGTATCAATTTACATTCCCACCAACAGTGCAAGAGGGTTCCCTTTTCTCCACACCCTCTCCAGCATTTATTGTTTGTAGATTTTTCACCCACCGTTCCTTTAAATCAGAGATTCTTCACTGCTTGGAGATACTGGCTTGGATGAGCGTCTCATATACACTATGGATATCACCCCCCACATAGCCTCCTAACAACGAACGCTAAGTTTAACCCTCCTGCTCCCAACCCATGCCTCCCTCCCCATCTCAGAGCCCGGGCCCCTCCACGCCACCTGGCATGTCAGCTGGAGCAACTAGAAAGAGCTCCTTCAATTCACCTCCTGTCCCTCACCTCCTGAGACCTTCACCTCCCAGGGTCCAGCCCCCATTCCCCTCTTGGGCTCCTCCAGCCTCATCTTTTTTCTTTGCTCTCTCTTTTCTGAGGGGGGCAGTGAAATTTATACAATATTTAAGCAGCCAGAGCCGAGTCCGGGAAGATATTATTAATGTAAAAGGGACGGGCTGCAAATGCTTTTGGACCTGGTTACAATTAGAGGGTGATTTTTCTAAAGGTCAATGAATTCAGATAATATTCAGGGGGGAGAGAAATTTAATACCTTTTTAGTGAATTAATTAATTATAATATTATATCGGCTTGGGGTTCTTTTCCAGAGTGATTAAGGGAGCAATCTGTCTTCTGTGAGGCCGGGGAGCGGTGCCTGTCGCCAGCGAGGACCCTGTCTCAGGGCTCAGGATGGGGGTCCTTCCCCCTCTTCTCACTCTGGAGGTGGCCAGGGAGCTGGAGGGGCTGCGGGTAGCAGGGGAGGCAGGCGGGACCTGGTCTGGGCCAGGGCAGGTGCGGTGATTGGCAGTGCCCTTTGCCCTCAGCCTGGCCCTCCTCCTGCTGCCTGGTCGCTGAGCCACGCGCCATAGCTTGAGAAGCTGCGGTGTGGGTTATGGCCTCCTCCTTTACACTTGGAGAAACCGAGGCCCACTGGGTTCAGGGCCTTGACCTGAACCCCATTATGAGTTAAGACAGACTGGGGTGGTGGAGCTGGCTGGAATAACAAGAAGGCTCCCCCCACCTCCTGGAAAATCTCCATTGGCCTGTGTAGTTCCCCTTTCAGAAGAAAGAGGCTCTTTAAGGGCATAGTATGTGCCCAGGCTCTGCTTGTAAAATGAAAATGTCCCAGGAGTGCTGATAAGTCAAGTTGCTGTGAGGCCTGGAGAGGAAATAGCTAAGACTTCTGACACTGGAGAACCCTGAAAGCACCCTGGGGAGTGCGCCTCTCACCCACTTGTGCATTCATCCATGTGTTCAATCATTCAGTCACTCAAACATTTGTGGCATGCCCACTCTTGTGCCATCTCGGACAGACTGAAATAGCCCTTCGCGAGGGCCCACCGACCACATCTTGAGCCCCAGGTGCTCATCTGAGCGATGGAGGGTGGGCTGGGGAGAACTCTGTGGTCCCTTTCCACCCAGACAGCAGCCCGCCTCCACCTGAGGGCAGGAAGACTGGCTGCAAGATAGTGGTTATTCATTCTCAGCAAACCTTGAGCACTCCTTAGAGCCAGCTCTGTGCTGGGTGCTGGGGATGCCCTGGTGGATAAGGGACAGTCCCTAGTCTCTAGGAGCCAGTCCCCAGGCAGGTGGGGGCGAGGAGACAGGCACATGAACAGCCATGGTGATTCAGCAAGGGGTTACAGGAAGGCAGAGGCGGTATTAAACTGAATCATGAGGGACCAGGCTGACAAGGAGATGGAGGGGGCATTCCAGGCACAGGGCACGCGGTGTGCGAAGGCCGCCTGTGGATCAGAGGGCTGGGGAGACGGGCGGCAGATGAAGCTGGGGGGCCCAGGCACTGACCAGAAGACTATTCCACGAGGCACAGGTTTTGGGTCCAGGAAGGCAGGGAGCAGCAGAACCAAACGGGCCTGTGCTGAAATGTGGGCTCTGCCGTGGCTTGCCGTGTTAAGGGGGGTGGGGGAGACTTTCTCTGCCTCGGTTTCCCTTCTGTAACTGGGGACTGCCATCTCTACCTCCCAAGGTTGTTGTGGGAATTAAAGGAATAACTGAAGGGAAATGCCAGGCACAGCATCTTGCTCAAGGTGTGGCTCCAGACTTACTTCCAGTTGGCCCTCGAGGGGCGGGTGGGTCAGGGCCCTGTCCCTGGTTGTCCCTGCAATTCCGGTTTCCTCCCCAGGGGGCTCCAGCGGAGGCCCTAGCCTGGGGACCTCTCTGGGGGCAGGGCGAGACCAGCGCTTTCCTCCCCTCCTCGCCGGGCCTCTGCTCCCCGCCCCACCGCTGTCCTTCTCCTCCCTCCCCCCGCACCTTGGCCTGGCTGCCCCCCGCCCCTCCCCCATCCTCTCCTCCCTTTCCGTGTGCGGCGGGCCGGGAGGGCCTTCCCATTGTACTATCTTTGGGGCCCTAAATTAAAATTGATGACATCTTGAAATGAGCAGTGAGGGTAATTTTGCTTCTGAGCCGGGATGCTAATGAGGCCCCTTAATGGTGCGAACGCCGAGCTGACGGGTCGTGTGTCACGCGCCGCGGCGAGGGGGGTAATGGCCGCGGTAAGTGCCGGTAATTACACCCTGTCTCGCTGTATTTTGGCAGCCCTGGCGGGAGAGCGGGGCGCTCCATCACCGCCGCCGGGGGCGCCCCCACCCACCGCGGGCCTGACAGCCAGAGATACCCCCCTACGCCCCGCCAGGCCCCCCAACTCCAGCCCCTCCCAAAAGCAGGGGCCTGGGGCCCAGCCCCCCATGCACACACTGTGTACAACAGCGCACACACAGTCACACGCGTTACAATTACACCACTGTGCCCCTTGCAGCCTGAGCACACACCCGTCGTGTGCCCAGCACACCGTGCTCACCCATTACGCTCCCCACCCCCCGACACTCCATACCCTGGGAACACACAAAGATCCACGTACGCACCTTCGTGGCACACACGTACGTGTCCACAAAAACACGTCCTCAAATAGCGCACATATGTTCAGTGCCCACTGTGCTTCAGGTCTGTTCTCTCTCATCCTCCCAACTCTCCTGAGCTGGGAGGTTGAGTCCCACTTTATGAGGCAGACACTGAGCTTTGGGAGATGAAGCAGCTTGTCCAAGATCACACAGCTGGACAGCGGCAGAGGCAGGAGCGGAGGTCAGGTCTGTCTTACTTTGCAGTCTTGGCACCCACCACGCTTCCTCTCACGTATGCCTGCTTATACACCTCTCCGAGTACAGACACATGCACGCCTGCATATGCACGTGTATTTATCACACCTGGGTCACATACAACCTCTGTGCACCCAAATATGGCTACCAGTGTACTGTGTGGACATTCACCCAGGCACTGTCGACACACAGATGCGTGGGTGTACTTACACACACACACACGCTTACACACACGTGCGTACGTGCTTGGATCACATGCTGTTCATACTCCATGCGCACACAGGGTGCTAGTCATGCAGCTGCTCCAGGCTCTGGCATCTCAATTTCTAAAAAGGGGAAGTAAGTCCTGCTCCACTTCCCTCCCAAGTAGTTAACTATTGTTAAGGCAGAATGACAGCTACACAAAGGCGTGTGATGTGCCCTCTTACAACCCCCCTGCGCAGAAATACACATCGGGTGCACACACAGACATTGTACAGATGTGCACACACTCTGAAAGTGTGGTGTCTAAGCTCTCCGTGCATACAACATGCAGCCTTTAGACACATTTCTGCACAGACATGATCCACGTCCAATGACCACACATGCACAGCCCTGGTATAGAGCTCCAAGTGTGCATAGCAGTGAAACTGGAAACTCCACAAAGCCCATGGTACTTGTCATGTGTATATCCTACCACCCCCCACCCCCCACCCCCACCCCCCCGCGCTGCGCAAACGTTTATCAACCTGATTATAGTAGAGGGTAAAAGCATGGACTTTGGAGTTTGACTGCCTGGGTCCTTGGCCTGGGTCCATCACTTTACTTGCTGTGTGACCTTGGGCAAGTTACTTAACCTCTCTGTGTCTTGTTTTCCTCCTCTGTAAAATGGGATAGAGATGTTGTAAGTGTTAAATGAGTTAACAGATTTAAAACACTTGTGCCTGGCACATGGTAAGCTCCCAATAAATGTCGGGGCAAGGTGTGTATCGGCAACAAAGTGTGCACGTCAGGATGTGACAAGCAGTGAAGGATGGGCAGTGGAAAGCAGAAGACAGAGTGCCCACTTAAGCCTGGGGTGGTCAGGGAGGGCTTCCTGGAGGAAGAGGGCATTGGGCTGGGCCTTGAGAAGAACTGTAGGCACCATTAATTGAGCAATCTACTCTGTGCTGGGCCCTGCACTAAACACTTGGTATGAATTAATCCCTTGAATCTTCTGTGGCTCACAGGAGGTGGGTACTGTCATGTCCACATTACGGATGAGGAGAAAAAGACCCGGAGAGACTAGGTAACTTGTCCAAGGACAGGAAGGGCTGAGATGAGAGGAGAGGAGGGCCCGGGAATTCCAGGTGGGCAAGCAGCATGTGTCACAAATAGAGCAACAGATGGGAAAACGCCCCCAGGGGGCTTTCCTTGACACACTGTAACAGTTTCCAGATAATGAGGAGGGGGTGGAGCATCTGGAGGGGGCGTTCTGACCTAACTGCTGTGTCTCTTGCAGCGACACCAGGGAACTGGTGGGGGTGGGGGTGGGGTGGCCGGCACTTCCCTAAGATGCTGGGGCATCATCACCTCTTCCTCCCCCAACCAAGGACCAGTTAGGGAAGGGGTGAGTCGTCCTGAGCATCCTGGCCCTGGAGACCAGACCTGACCCTCTGGAAAGGGACCAGAAGAGGACTCAGGAGGGCAAGAAGGCATGGGAGGAGGTGTCGAGGGGCAGTGAGCAAATCTCTGCCCCCAACCCTGAAGCCAGCATGGCCGCACCCAAGGGGCTGGTTCCCTTGGAATCCTCCATAAGGAATAAATGCTCACCAGGGCACCCAAAGCTTTCCCCAACAGGCCACAATATCCCCTTTGGCTTCATGTCCATTAAAGCGTCCCAGGCCTGCCAAGCTGGTCCATTCATCATCCTCTAGGAGATCAGAGATGTATTTTTCAGTTTTTGCACAAGCTCTTCCCACTTGCGGTGCCTTTTTCGATACCCAGCCAACATCAGTGCCCCATCTTCCACGAAGCTCTTGGTTCAGGCACTTTGGGGCCCCCCCACCCTGTATCTCAAGTCCTTAGGCCAGTGGCGGAACACAAATAAGGGAATACGCTTCATCTGGTCGGGTAGTTCTTTGGATAGTTGGCCTAAGCCCCTGTCCCCTGCCCTCTTCAGGTTCCTCTCTCTCACCTGCTCCCAATCCACTCAGTCACCTGTCGCCCCCAGAACTGCCCGCCCCCAGCAGCCTTTACTCCAGACACCGAGTTGCTTTAACTCCTTTTCATAAATCCCAGTGTGCGCCAGCCACTCTCCCCACATGTACCCCTGGACCTTCTCATCCCACACGACCCTTCTTTCGTAGTGCCCTCTTACCAACTCAGAGAAGGAGCAGGGCAGGAGGAGAAGGGGCGCGGGCTGCCGAGGCCCCCCCCAGTCGTGGGTTAGCACCTCAACTGCTCCCCTTTCTGGTGGTAGGAATTTGGGGAAGCCCTCCACCCATATCTTCATGCTTTTGTTTTCTCTTCTTCTGTCCGGGGAGGGGGTGCCGACAACCCTACCGCTCCGGTTGAGGAGTCCCTGGGATGGGTAAGCACTGCCTCCGGCCCATTGGTGTGGACGGCACCTGGCCGATGACGGGCAGGGGAGGGTGTGTACACTGTGGGATCATAACCGAAAGTGGGGTCCGCCTGCTCGCTGCTCAAAAGGCGATAAAGAGGCAAGGTTGGTGGAAAGGAAAGTTTGCTTTATTTTGGTTGCCGGCAACCAGGGTGGAGGGGAGGGCAGATGCCTGTCCAAAGGCCGACTCCGCCCCCCGTACAACCAGTGGGCAAGAGCTTTTATAGGCTGAGGGAGGGGGTTACATGCCGAAACAGCACAGTCAGCTCTGACAGTCATCTTGAAGTTGGTCCTGCGGTGGTCTAACTAGCATCATCTTGATTGTTTTAGGTATAGTTAATCTTCAGTTCCAGGGTTGGTTTGTTCCCATTTCCTTGAGGCCAGTTCTCAGAATTGTGGCAGCTTATATCATGGCTACCATCTGGTCATCATGTAGTTAACTTCTTCCACCTGCTGGGGGTTTCAGCCTCTATAAGGCAGCTCACAGGGTATGGCTCAGAATATTATCTACAGCCCTTGAGGAGGAACTAAAGGTCCTTGACGCTGCATAATGACTACACTATTATTATTTAGTCTTGCTGGACTGTTTTCCTTTGTTTTTGCATTTGATCGCTTCTCTGATTAAACTTATTCTTTGGCTAAAGTTTTTCCACAGACAAAAGGCAGGTGGAGGGCATGAGGGGAGGAAGGACCATAGGGTCCTGCTCCGTTTCAGTATATCATTTTTTAGAAATTATTTATTTTTGGCCACGTTGGGTCTTTGTTGCTGCACGTGGGCTTTCTCTAGTTGCTGCGAGCGGGGACTACTGTTCGTTGCGGTGCGCAGGCTTCTCATTGTGGTGGCTTCTCTTGGTGCAGAGCATGGGCTCTAGGCACGTGGGCTTCAGTAGTTGTGGCACGAGGGCTCAGTAGTTGTGGCACACGGGCTTAGTTGCTCTGCGGCATGTAGGATCTTCCCGGACCAGGGATCGAACCCATGTCCCCTGCACTGGCAGGCGGATTCTTAATTACTGTGCCACCAGGGAAGTCCCAGGATCATATCATTTATTGTCCAAATCTGGGCCCTTTAAAAGTGGAAGGGGGCCCTATGAATAATTACATCAGGGCAATAGGCAAAAAGTAGGCCTGTCCTGGGAGAAGCAAGATGTGTGGTCACTAGATCTATATGCGATGTTGCTCCCCTTCCTGCCCACACCTATGGTAGGATGCGCTGGGGCATCTGTGTGCCCCCATTGGCCAGTAGGCTTGGCCACCTTGGGGCCCTCAGGAGCCAGCACAGCCTGGGCTCGGGGAGGCATATAGAGAGGGTCACAGCTGGGGGCAGAATCTCAGGAAGGGGAGGTGACATCCTAGCTATTGGGAGTGGCTTCCAAGGCTAGACAGTGGAGAGGAAAATCTGAGAGGTGGGAAGGAGGGGTGGGGGACCCCAAATCCCAAGATGCTCTCCTGGAGGTACCAACCACCTCCATTATAGAAAATAGTGACTACCGCCCTTATAAAGCACTGGCTTTGCAAGGCAGACACTCTTCTGGGCACTTTTCATGCATTCACTCACCTAATCCTCACAGCAAGCCTTGGGGGTGGGGGTGGTACTATTATTATCCTCATTTTACAAAGGAGAAAGCTGAGGCACAGAGAGGTCGAGGGTAACTCGCCCAATGCCACACAACTTAGAAAGATCTGGGATCTGAACCCAGGCGGCCCATCCCTGCTCTCTGAGGCCCTGCTCCTGGCTTATAGAGAAGTTAAACTGTGTCGATGGAGGCAGATGTTCCCAGTTCTGCACATCGTGAGATCTGGGAAATTCTTCAGGAAGCAGCAGGACTAGTAGAAAGTAGCTTGGCTCTGGAGTCAGACCCATGTTTGACTCTGGCTGCATCGCTTACTAGCTGTGTGAACCCCCCCGGTACACTTCTCACTCTCATGGAGCCTCAATCTCCCCGTCTGGAAAATACTGTTCTGTTGGGTGTCAGAGGCTCCAGACACTAAGCTGTGGGAGGTGACTGATCGGCCCAAGGTGGGTATTTCATGCACACTGGTCCCTGCCCTCCTGCTCTCCAAGCTGGGCCTGCCCTGGGCTCCCCTCACCCCAAGGAGGCCAAAACTCGGGGCTCCAGAGTCCACAGTTCCATCCTGATTCGGGCCAGGGGTTTGAAGGAGGAAGGCTACAGGCTCCTGAATCTGAGATGCTCCAAATGGTAGAAGTTGTTATTATTTAGATCATCACGGAAGGGCACCTGACTTCAGGCCAGGGCAGCATGAACTTGTCCAGCTGCCCCCCTCTACCATCAGGATGGGCTCAGAGGCTGGGCTGGGGTCCGGGGGCACCGCCTACCATGGACCCCTCAGGTGCCTTAGTTGGTAGGTTCTAGAAAAGGGAAGGGGGAGAGGGGAGGCTGCTTCCTAATGAACAATTAGTGTCTGCTGAGTGGCTAATCATGCGGTTCCATGTAATTAAGAAGCTAATTAGTGCTGTGTCAATTAAGGTTTAATTAGTGTCTTCTTCGGAGAAGCCTGAAAGACCCTCATGCTGGAAGCTTCTGGAATGGCAGGTGGGGGTGGTGGGGTGGGGAGGCGGATTCTAGGAGAGACATCAGGCATTGCAGGGAAGCCCCTCTTCCTCCTGTTGTATGTTGTACCCCCTTCAGTTCTCAGATCCGTGACTTATTGACCCCTGGCCCCACCCCCACTGGCTCTGGTCATGGAGGTTTGGCGACCCCATGAGGCTCTCCCCCATCACCAGGGTTTGCTCACCCCAGCGAGTGATAAGGCCCCTGCACAGCTCCTATGACAGGGGGCCCTTAAGGCATTGCACCCCATTCTCTACACCTGCTATAGCTGGTAACTTCAGCTGCTCTCCCCTGAGGAAGGTGAGGAAACAGGGACCCAGAGAGGTTAAGTAACTTGCTCAAGGTCACACAGCCAGTTAAGTGGCAGATCTGGGATTCAACCCCAAGACTGTTGGGTTCTTTCTTCTTGCTTTTCTCTCCTCTGCCCCTACCTGAGCACCCCACCTTCCTCTGTTTCTCAGCCAGGACCTGACCTGGTGGCTGGGTGCAGAGCCACCGTGCAGTAGAGCATGGCAGCGGGGCCCCAACTGCTTGGCTGTCCACAGGGAGGGACTTGGGATGACAGTCATCTTTGGAGCATCACATTCAGCGGGTTCTTCTCTCACCCTCAGCTCCCAGCCAGCTGTTTTCCCTGAGGCTCTCCCGTCCCCTGCTACCTCGTCCCTCTCTCTTCCAGAGGGGCGCCATCTCCTAATGCAGGGCGGCTTCATTTTCTGTCGGGGTCCAGAGCTGACCACGGCTTCGAGCAGAAACCACTTTCCTCACAGTACACAGTATCCCCCTGCCCTGTTTAACATTTGATCAGCTTTATTGAGGTACAATTTACAAACCATAAAGTTCATTCATTTTAAATGTACAATGCAGTGGCTTTTAGTACATTTGGAGTTGTCTGGTCATTGCCATAATCTAATTTTAGAACATTTTCATCACCCCCAAAACTGAACCCTGTACCCATTCGTGGTCACCCTCTAATCCACCCTCCACCCCCAACCCCAGCCCTAGGGAACCATTAATCTGCTTTCTGTCTCTACAGATATGCCAGCTCTGGACATTTCATATAAATGGGACCAAACAAGATGGGGTCTTCTGTGACTGGCTTCTTTTATTTAGCATAATGTTTTCCCCTCTCTTGTTAATACTATTTTAAATAATACTGTGATAGACATCATGGAACTCAAGATCTTCACGCACATGTTGAATAATTTCTTCAGAGTAAATTCCTAAAAGGGAAATTGCTAGGACAGAAGTTGAGGCTTTTTGTTTAACTGACTCCCCACTCCCTCCTGCCTTCACTGTCTGCTCAGAGCTGTTGGGGGCATCCCATGACAGGTGACAGCCGCCTTCCTCTAGTTCCTGTACTATCCCCCCTGCCCCACCTCAGGCCTCCGTTCTCTGCCCCTCATCTTTCTCCTTTTGGTTCCATCGTGAGCGTCGACTCTGGATTCAGCTTCCGGGAGTGTCTTTGCTGGATGGTTTCCCAAGGCTTATGGGAGGCAGCCCACACTCCTTGGTGGTCTTTGAAGGTTTATCACAACCCCAGTCCCCTTCCTCCCACCCCCCTCCCTCCCCCCTTCCTTCCTGCCTGCCTGCCTGCCTGCCTTTGTGGCTTCCTGCCTTCCTTCCCTCTTGCAAACTTCCAATAATTCAGCCAGACCAAGCTCCTCATCTGTGTGCTGCTTCTGTTGGCATTTCCTCTTAACTCTAAATCCCCAAACCAAACACTAGCTGCTCCATGAAGCTTTCCCCGATCCCTCAACCCAGAAGTGACGTCTCCAACTTCAGAGCAACACAGAACGCAGGAGGCTGGCTGAGATCACACACCTCCTGCCAGGCTTCCTCCTCGGGATGTGGGCAGGATGGCGTTTCTGGGCTATGGCAGGGCAGCTGAGGTCAGGCAATCAGCCCCCTCCCCTGTGCTTGAATGGAGGCTATCACTCTGGGACCCAGAGTCTTCCTTTCAACAATCTTTTCTAAGCCTTCTCTGGAAGCCAGGCCCTGGGCTAGATCCAGAGATGGGAAGATAATTAAGAGAAACCCATGCCCGCAGGGAGCCTGTAGTTTAGTGGGAGAAGAGACAAGCCCTTCGAAAACAAGGTGGTGAGGACACGGGACTCCTGGGAACACAGGACAAGCCCCTGGTACTACCTCCTGGGCTGGTGCTAGTGGTGGCAACAGACAGTGGCCTCTACCTCCTCAACGCCCCCCAAACCCCGGTCTCAAGAGTAGCAGGAAGGCCCAGTGGGGGAGGGGAAGCAGAGACATTTGGCTTGAGGGGGGAGGAAATGAAACAGAACAGAGATAATTGTTCCCATTTGACAACTTTCTCTAATCAGGAACCAGTTCTGGTAGATTCTCTAATTTGCTAGGAAATTACTGGCCAGTAATTCTACCAGGATGAAATCTGGGGAAGAAATATGTTATCAGAACATTTTGGTTTTCTCTGTCCTGGGGGCTTTGCCCAGAAAACAAGCTAGATGATCTGAGCTCTCTCTTCTGCCTCTAACCCCGCATCCCTCGATATCCCCGGGAGGCCTGGTCCTCCTCATGCCTGCCACTGGTCTGTGTCCCCGTCCTGGTGCCTGAGCTCCAGGAGCTGGCAATCTAGTTGGAAACCATCAGGCAACACAACAGGGATGTGGGGTCATCTGTATTTTTGCCTTTGTAGCATCCAACCAGGTTTTGGTGACATAGAATTACTGTATGTCAGGGACTAGGAAGGGGACACCTTTGAAATTTGAATTGTCTTGGCACCTTTGTTGAAAATAAATTGGTCATATATGCATGTGTCTATTTCTGGACTTTCTATTCTACTCCATTGATTTATTTGTCCATCTGTCAGTTCCATCAATTTGTCCTGATTCCTGTAGATTTATAAATCCGAGAGTGTAAGTTCTCCAAACTGCTGTTCCTTTTAAAAGTTGTTTTGGCTATTCTATGTCATTTGTATCTTTATATGAATTTTAGAATCAACTTGTCAATATCCATGTAAAAGCCTGCTGGAATTTTGATTGGGATTGCATTGAATCTATAGATCAGTTTGGAGAAGAATTGATATGTTAACAATATTGGGTTTTCTGATCCATGTACACAGTCTACCCATTTCTTCTTTTATTTCCCTCAACAATGTATTGAATATTTTAATTTTTCAGTGAACCAGTCTTGCACATTTTTGGTCAGATTTATCACTAAGTATTTCATCATTTTCAATGCTTCCTTCATGGCTCAGCCACCCATCCCTGGTCCAACCACACATGGTCAAGTTCAGGGCTGCCACACACTGTCTGGCTTTAAGAGGCACCATTCACAGGGGTCAGTGTGAACAGTGGCCCCTGGAGGATTTCAATGGGAAGTACTCCTCTGGGCGGTGGGGTTGGTTTCACTCAATGTACCAGCGAGACGCAGGGCAACTTTTAGTAGAAAGAACCCCTTAGAGGGGGCCTCTCTCCTTGGGAAGGTGGGTGTGTCTTAAGCATCTACTCTTCTTTTGTCTTCCCAGCAACCTTTCTCTCCTTCTTCTAAAATAATGTCCCTGCTTTGGGGAACTGCTCCTCTTCCCCTCCTTGGGGCTCTGATGAGGCTCTCAATTACCAAAGCCCCCTCCCCAACAGGAGTAAACGGATGATCCAGGCCCATCAATTAGTGTAGCCAGTGCTCCTGGCAACAGTGACCCATCCAGAGGATGGACATGTGATCCCAGAGAGCCATCCTGAGTCCTCTCCGAGGATTAGAGTTCTTTTCCTCACTGGGGATCTTGGCATCTCGAGCTTCTATCCGCCTTGCTCTCTCCCCCTCCACCAACATGGAGGAGATGTGTCTGCAACAGGAGACGCTGAGGCCAACACTCAGGGGGTCACAGAGCTGAGACAGAGGGAAGGAGAGAGACAGAATCCTGGTGGCATTCGGTCCCCAGCTCCCACCGATTGCTGAAGATCTTTCTTTAATTTTTTCAAATACCAGAGTGTTCCTTCCAGCTATGAGAGCCAATAAATTCCTTTTTTGTTTAAGTTGGTTTGCATAGGATTTCTGTCACCAGCATGGTAGATGCAGCGCTCTCTGGATCCCTCACCAGGAAAGTAAGACTTTGGGGCAAACTCGTCATTCCTCTCACAGAGCAACTAATGTCACAAGACGGGAAGTACATCAGTCACTATGTTTTCTTTTTTTTTTAAATTTATTTTTATTCATTTATTTTTGGCTGTGTTGGGGGTCTTCGTTGGTGCTCGCGGGCTTTCTCTAGTTGCAGTGAGTAGGGGCTGCTCTTTTTTTTTTTTTTTTTTACATCTTTATTGGAGTATAATTGCTTTACAATGGTGTGTTAGTTTCTACTGTATGACAAAGTGAATCAGCTATACATATACATATATCCCCATATCTCCTCCCTCTTGCATCTCCCTCCCACCCTCCCTATCCCACCCCTCTAGGTGGTCACAAAGCACTGAGCTGATCTCCCTGTGCTATGCAGCTGCTTCCCACTAGCTATCTATTTTACATTTGGTAGTGTATATATGCCACTCTCTCACTTTGTCCCAGCTTACCCTTCCCCCTCCCCGTATCCTCAAGTCCATTCTCTACATCTGCATCTTTATTCCCGTCCTGCCCCTAGGTTCTTCATAACCATTTTTTATTTTATTTGTTTTAGATTCCATATATATGTGTTAGCATACGGTATTTGTTTTTCTCTTTCTGACTTACTTCACCCTGTATGACAGACTCTAGATCCATACACCTCACTACAAACAACTCAGTTTCGTTTCTCTTTATGACTGAGTAATATTCCATTGTATATATATGCCACATCTTTGTCCATTCATCTGTCGATGGAAGGGGCTATTCTTCGTTGCGGTGTACGGGCTTCTCATTGCGGTGGCTTCTCTTGTTGCAGAGCATGGGTTCTAGGCACGCAGGCTTCAGTAGTTGTGGCACACAGGCTCAGTAGGTGTGGCTCGTGGGCTCTAGAGCGCAGGCTCAGTAGTTGTGGCGCACGGGCTTAGTTGCTCTGTGGCATGTGGGATCTTCCTGGACCAGGGCTCGAACCTGTGTCCCCTGCATTGGCAGGCGGATTCTTAACCACTGTGCCACCAGGGAAGCCCAGTCAGTATGTTTTCTTTTTCAGTTTTATCAAGAAATCTTTGAGATACATATAAGTTTAAGGTGTATGGCATGATTGTTTGATTAATATATATTGTGAAATGATTACCACAATAGGTTCAGTTAACATCCATCATCTCATATAGGTACAGTAAACAGAGAAGGAAGAAACAATGGGAAAGAGTAATTGACTTCCAACACCATGGATTGATTCCACTGTCCTTGTACTTTATGTAAAAAGAATCACATAGTCTGTTCTTTTGTGTCTGGCTTCTTTCCCTTGAGTCGGGTTTGTTCATTCTCACTGCTATGCAGAATTCCATCAAGTGACTGCACCACAGTTTGTTTTTCCATTCTACCATTAATGGACAATTGGGTTTCCATTTGGGGGTCACTATGAATAGTGTTGTGGTGAACATTCTAGTCTGTGCCTTTTGGAGCATGTGTGTATCTAGACCTTTTTCATATACAACCAGAAGGGAATCGAATCGCTGGGTTGAATGGCTTATGCATGTCTATTTTGCCAAAGGAGATGCACTCCCAGCGGTTGTGTACAAGGGTTCTTGGTGCTGAAACATGAGATAAGACAGTCTCTACCTACAGCAAAATGGGGGGAAGCTGGTGCCTGGATGGAAAAAGCTGGACTTCTTCATCCTGAGAGTGGGTGGCAGTGGGAAGGCGGGGGCAACAACACCCAGGAATGGGGATGGAGGAGGACCGGCAGCCTGTAGGGAGGGTGGCCACGGAAGGGTCTGGAAGGGCCATCTCTTGCTCTCCTCCTGAGCTAAGCAGGTAGAGGAGGCTGAGGTGACAGCTCCACATTCCAACAGCACCGGGGCTGAAACTCTCCTCCTCTCTGTGGGGTTTGTCCCCACGTGTCCCTCACACTGATGTGGAAATTGCTCAGCCCCTGTGACTGGCCTCTGGTGGCAGAGTCTCACCCCTGGAGAGACGGGGGGAAGGCTGTGGCAGACCCTGTGGTGGTCTCCTCAACAGCCGGCCCCCTTCTCCCTGCCCAGCAGTGGACCAGGTTGGTCTGTCTGCCAGTCACTGCACACGCATTGCAGGTGATGGGGCTGCCTGTCCCCTCAGGCATTACCAATGAAGAGCTCTCTGGCCAACCTCTGCCTCTCTGCATCTCTGCCCCTTTGCCGGAGGGCTTCCTTCAGCAGCCCAACCAAGCAGCAAGCACCAGAAAACTGCCACTCCATTGGGAAGAGCCTTCAACCAGTGATGGTGGGTTTGGTGTGTAAATACCTCAGCTCCCTCAGAGGCAGGACTGAGTGCTGTCCACCCACAGTGGTAACCAATTTGATAACACACCCTTTATTGTCTGCCTTCCCTCCCAGTCTCACTCCCCTCCTCCTCTACTGATGTTTCCTGGAATCCCCTCCTGAACAAACCTACTTGCACTTGAAGCCTTGTCTAGGGCCTGCTTCTGGGGAAGTTAACCTAAGACCACATGTGACCCAGTCTGGACAAAGATGTAAGTAGACCTGCTAGGAGCTTCTGGAAATGCTTTTCCTCCTTCTGGTGAAAGGCGTAGGAGGAGAAGGTCTCTCTTTCCCTCTCTGCTTTTTTTGTTCTGTGTGGATGCTGTGTGAGCTTGATGCCTGGGGCTGCGGTAGCCACTTTGTGACAAGGAGGGGAGACCTGGACCACATGCTGAGGATGACAGAGTGAAAGGATGGAAGCCAGCTTCCTTGACAGCATCTTTGAGTCTCCCAATCAGCTTGGGATCACCTACCTCTGCACTTTCGTTAAGGAGACAGTGCATGTCCTTACAGATTAAGCCACCTTCAGCTGGGTTTTCTGCTGCTTGCAGCCAAGCTCATCAACTGCTGATACAGGCCTTGTCCCAGAGGTGTTACCGTTGGACTCGACACTCCTGCTACCACCTTGAAGCTCCCAATTAGTGGCACCAGAGAAGGACTAAGAGACAGCCTTGGGGTGGAGTGGGGCGGAGGAGGGGCCACTGGCTCAAACTCCACAGGTGGCTGAGGACTGGAGCTGAGGACCAGGGGTCCCAGAAGCGAGAGGGACCTCTAGGCAGCAGGTAGCTGGGGTCCCAAGGACACGGGGTGGGGAGGGCAAGAACCCATTAATCTGGCCAGGGTGAGCGTTGTTATTGTTATTATTATGAAGCATCTCAAGGCTCACACTCATCCTGGCCTGGCCAGGCCCCATTAATGGCCCCATAAATCCCAGCCATAAAGAGTAATGGGGGGAGACAAATGAGATAATTAGGAATAAATCTCACCGAGGTCTCTATTCAGCAGCGTCCCTGGAACGGGCCAATCTTCCGAGCCATTAGCCAGGCCCCTAATTAATGCCAAGTTGCCCAGCGTTGTAGAGGCTCCGGGCACAGGAGGGACCCGGGACCAAAAGGAGGGGCACCGCTGCCCCCAAAGCCCCGGTGGCGGGTGACCTTGGGAGCAGTCGAGGGACGCATGCCCACAGCCTCCCTGCTTCGCTTTTCTGTCTCCAGGGCCTTGGGGATGCTTTGTCCGCACTGTCCCGTCTGCCTCGCTGTCTCTTCCCCTCCTTTTCTGCATCTCACTCCATCTCCGGTCTGTCTACCTTCAGTCTCTGTTTCTCTCTTATCAGACGGTCACTGGCTGCATCGTAGAGCCACAGAAGGTCTGACTTAGCAGGAATTGTGGGCGCCACCTGTAACCACCCTCTTCCATCTGTCCTCCCTGCCAACAGTCAACACCAGGGCAGGGACCCCTTTGACCAACCCCCTCCCCTGGAACAGTCTTTGGAACCGGGTGGTCCCCCTACCACTGCTGCAGTGCGCTCCCCTTGGGGCGGTTCTCTCTCTTGCCTGGGGCTGGGACCTCTCTCCGCGTCATTACCTCTGCCTCTGGGTCTGACCTCTGCCTCTGGGTCTGACCTCTGCCGCTGGGTCTGACCTCTGCCGCTGGGTCTGACCTCTGCCTCTGGGTCTGACCTCTGCCGCTGGGTCTGACCTCTGCCGCTGGGTCTGACCTCTGCCGCTGGAGCCCGAGACAGCCTCACTCTCCTCCCAGGCTTCAGATTTGTGAAAGCCTTTGTCCTTGACTTTCCCTCTCCAGCCAGATGCCCTGTGCAGCTCAAGGTTTCCAGCCAGGCCTCCCCAACCCAGGTGCCTCCTCTGGACCCACCTATAGTGACCTCTGTTGTTTTAATCTGCCATCCTTCCCCCCCTTTTGTCACAGCACCCCTATTTCTTTGGGAAATGTGCCCACCTGATTCTGGAAGGGCAGCCAGGTAACCCACTGTCTCTGGCCACAAAGGCCTGGCTCATTGTAGCCCTCTGTCCCCTGACATGGTGACTGGTCCAGGGATGGGCCTTAGTGCCTTCCCTGGGCCCCCTGAGGTGGCAAAACTGAGAAATGCCTGAGACACAGCACGTGAACACACCTCTCTTTCCCACCTCCGAGCGCCCCTGGACACCTGTCCGCATCATGAGGGAATGAGGCTGTAACCCAGGGATGGTAGGAATTGTGGGGTACAGAGGCCGCTACAGGGTCGGGGAAGGACAGGAAAACCAGGTGTGGGGCAAGGAAGGCTGGGAGGGGCTTTTCTCTGGAGGAGGTGGGGGGGAGAGGAGGGCTGGGGCTGTGGGAGATACCATCCCATGCCTGTCTCCGTATCATTCTAGGAAAGTCGGAATGTGGAAAGGAGCGTAAACACGGAAGTGACAAGGGGCCAGGGCTATGATCTCTGTCCTCTCTGCTGCCCCCGCTCAGCAACGGGGAGTGTCTGCAGCAGCTGTCCTGAGCCTTGGGGGCCAGCCCTCAGTCCCCCACCACTGCCTCCTCTGCCCGGGGAGCTGGTGAAGGCCCCAGGGCATGGCTGGCTGCAGGCAACCCAGCCTTGGGGCTGCTTCAAGGTGTCCCCTCCTTGCCCCGGAGACATGGGGTGTCTAGGCCCGAAGCCGAGTTGGAGTTGGCCCAGCTCTGAGTACAAGCACAGAGAATGTGGATTAAATGTGCCAAAGAATGGGGAGAAGCTGGTGGAGGCTCAGGAGGCGGGGGCGTGGGGGGCAGAGCACCCCTCCCCATCAAGCCAGCCCCTGGCTCAGCCGCTTGCTCGATTACAGGGCAAACACACCAGATCACCCAGAGGTCATGGGCGGTCCTGGCCAGGGACAACTCAGCCTGGCCTCACCACCTTGTCTTCCCACAAATGTGGTAATGCCTGTCTTGAGTTAGACGACCCAGGGCAGGAGAGCGGCCCTCAAGAAGTCTCCTGGGCAAAGGGGGGGTGCTGATCTGCTGCTCCAGGGTTGAAAGAAAACCAGAGAAGCAGGCGACTTCCCTGGATACTGTGGCCGTCATTAGACTTCCAGAGCCTCATCACTGTTCCATTGTACACACACGGAGACTGAGGCCCAGAGGGTGAAAGGGCCTCTTCCCCAGGACCCACAGCAGAACCCGGCTCAGATCAGCTGGTCAGAAAGCAGAGACTGGGAGCCAACAGAGAAGGGCCACGGTGTGGAGGGGAACGGTCCAGAACGAGGGCTTGCCCTGGAAGGACATGTGGGCAGAGCTGGGTGGGTCAGTGGCCTCTAAGATAAATGCCATCTGCTTCCCAGCAGAGAGGAGGCCACCTGGGCAAGGACGTGGGGGCTGGGGAAGGTGGAGAAGGCGTGGGATGCAGGGGGGCGCGTAGCAGACACAAGGATCAGGCTGAACGGGCTGGTGGTGTTGCAGGTTCTGAAATGTGCAGTGTGTGAGCACATGTGTGTGTCTATGTCTGGTGTGTGTGTGTGTGTGCGGTATGTGTGTGTCTTTGTGGAATGTATGTGAGTATGTGGCTGTAAGGAGAGTGTGTGTTTGTGTGTGTGTGGCTGAATCCCGCCTCTGTCTCACCCCCACCCAGCTCAGCCTCTCGGGTTTCAGCCACTGTCCTGCAGGAAATCACTATTTGGACTTCAGAGGTGCCTCTTCCTGTGGCGGCCGCCACGGAGGGGAGAGGGCCGGGAAGGGGCCTTCCTGCCCACCTGGACCAGACCTTGAGTTGGTCAGGCGAACCCCCCACCCTGGTCCTCCCTAACGTCCCTCGAACCTCAGCCTTGGGGAGAAGCTGGGTTGAGCGGGGACTGAACGGAAGCCCTCCCACCATCATCCGTCCTCTTGTGGACAAAGAAGCACAGCAGAGAAGTGGACGCTCCCCGCGGTCATGGGGGCGGACTGGCATGCCCTCATCGAGGTCAGAGTCACAAACACACACACCCTGAGGCCCAGCCATCCCACCTTCAGGAATATTCTACAGATACAGCTCATTTGTGCAAAAGGACATGCTCACGCAACCTTGTTTATAACAGAGAAATTAATGGAAGGGATTAAGCAGGAGCTGGGCAACTGGATCATGTGTGGCTCATCCCTCCGTGAAGCTCCAGGCCGCTCTTCAAAGTGCTGATAAGAAAGAGCCCCCAAAACAAATGGTCAAGTGATAAAAATGGCGCAACGTGCATGGGATTCTGACATTTTGTAAAAAAAAAAAAAAGAAAAATGATATGGGTAAATGCTTGTGTATGCACTTTTGATGAGACTTTTGAACCTTTTGTACTTTGAGCATACAATAACTAAGCAAAAACAAAAAAACAACAAAAAATAACCCTTGAGACAAACGAACATTGAGGGGGCCAAGAAAATGGGGCTTCTCTCCTGGCTTTGATCTTGACTATGTGACCCTGGGGAGGTCACTTCCTCTCTGTGTCCTGAGTTTCCTATGTGGTCCCAGAAGTCGGAAAACCTTGGTGTTGGCAAAGTGAGGCCTGTGTACATGTGTATGAGGGGAGGGGCTGCAGGGGAGGGGTGGGGCGGTGGGGTCCTTCTCACCATCTCTTGTCACCTCCTTCTGCTGACACTGCAACCCACGCCCAAGGCCATGGGCTGTTCCGTAGTGTGGCATTCCTTAAGACAGTTCAGATTTCATCTGGCTCTTTTCCTGAGCTCCCTCCTCCCCTCCAGAATCCGTCAGGGCCACTCCACCCTTTGTTCTTGGAAGCAGCGTCCCACCAGTTTCCCATGAGGTCTCCACTTTTCAAGGCCTTCTAGGGCCATGTCTTCTCCTCAGGACAATCCAAGTCCAACCATGAGCTGTCCTCTCACTCACCCTGGACCCCTCCTGGCTTCCTCCAGGTCCAGGATGGGGTGGAGAGGGGTTTGGTCCACACAGCCCTCCCCGCTGTCAACCTCAGTGCTCTGGTCTGCCCCTCCTTCCCGCACCCAAGGGCTCTGGACACCTGACCTCTGAGGCTTCCGCCAATCCTGACAGTTTTCTTCTATCTCAGGCCCCCTGGCAATCAGGGGGACAACTGAGGCTGGGCCACGTGACCTCCATTCAGGCCAAACTTGTCTCCCAGTGCAGCCCTGGCTGTGTGGGGGCCCAGGGTTGTCCCCTCCCCAGGCCCTGCTCTGCCACTGACATAGGCGTCACCCTATGCCTTGGAGCCATCATGGCTTCGAGAAGCAGGAGTCAGCAGGAGATTAATTAATCAAAACCTGAACACATCTGCTGTTAATTAATTCTATGCCAAGGGTTAACTCTTCCCTTTCTGGGCTTCTCTGTCCCTTTGGCAGGAAGAGGGAAATAAAGGTGGGGCGTGGGTACCCCTCTTCCTTCCCTCCCTCAGGGGGGAACGTGACACAAGGGAGGGGACCTCAGGGGCCAGGGAAGCCCCATCCATCTGGGGCCTTTGTAGGGGGGTTGTGAGAGTGTTGGTTTTGAGAGTCCATGGCCATCGCTCATGAGTCCTGAGGAAATGTGAGATGGACCCATATCTTTATTTACAGCAACAAATAGAACAGACCTTCCCTCCATTCCCTCCCTCTCCCCTTCCAGTCTTATCTATACCTTTCCCCCCTCCCACCCCACCCTGGGCCCAAGCCCAGCCCTACCCTCTGGGGTCACTGTATGGGTCAGGCCCCACAGGAGGGGAGACTGGGGAGGGGCTTGGCTGAGGTCAGGTGGGGTGTCTCTTTTCACATTTTGTTGTCCTCTAAGCCTGGGGGCGGGGGAGGGGGGAGGCAAGAACAGGGGCAGTGAGAGGTAGAAAAGCGCACAGCCCCAGCACCCCAGCTTCCCCCATGTCCCGGCCCCCTCCCCCAACTTTCACAGTGTTCTGCAGCCCTGGCAGCTGATCCAGGAACCGTCCCCCCTCCCCCCAGGTCTTCGGTGCTGTTGTCCAGGGAAACCAGCGAGGAGGACCGGCACCGCCCTCTCACCGGGCTGGGGTTCCGAGAGGGCCCGGGGAGGGTGGGAGAGGCCCGGGGGAGGGGGCGGTCCAGCCTCGTGTGACAGCTGGGACGCCGCGGGTCAGGAGGAGAAGCAGAGCCCGCAGCACTCCATGCAGATCTCCAGGCAGTCGGCCGACTCGCAGCAGGCGTCCAGGATGCCGCAGTCCAGGTCGCAGGGCAGGTCGCAGTCGGCGCACTCGCCGGAGCCGCAGCAGCAGCAGCAGAGGCACGAGTCCTCGGAGCTGCAGGAGCCGCACGTGGCGCAGTCCAGGACGATGTTGCACAGCGTCAGGAACTCGCAGAATAGGCAGGACAGGATGCAGTGGACGCAGCAGTCTGCAGGCGAGATGGCCCGGGGCCGGGGACCAGCCGCGGGCGGCAGGCTCACTGAGTGCAGACATAACGCTCGTGCAGCCCTCCCCCGGCTCCGTGAAATGGGGACTCACCTTCCAGGTGACCCCGAGACACGGAGAGTTACGTGGAGTGAGGGTCTGAGCCCCGGCAGCCTGGATCCCGAGTCCCTGCTTTAACCACCCTCGGTCATTTATTTAACGAACACCGAGGGATGACGTGTTCCAGGCACTGTTCTAAGTGTTATGCACGAATTAAACTCATTTAAACTTGCAACAACTCCTTGAGGAGGGGCTGTATTAGCCGCTCTCTACAGATGAAGAAACTGAGGCACAGAGAAGTCACTTCAAAATCTCTCCAGAATCCTACCACTCTGCTCAGCTCTTGCCTGGCGACAGCAACTGCGTCCTCGCTGGTCTCCCCACTCCCTGCCTTTGACTACCGCTCCCGGCCCGCACCTACTCCGCACACGGAGGCCGGAAGGACCCTTGAAAAACTTCTGTTGGATCCCGCCCCTCCTGCCCTCAGAACCCTCTAGTGGCTTCCCCTTCACCAGGAGGAAAAGCCCAAGAGCTCACAGTAGCCCCGACGGCCCCTCCCCAGATCACTCTGCTGTGGCCACACTGGCTTTTCCTGGTCATGCAGGCACTGCCCCCCGTCCCCCCCCAGTGCTCCAGCCCCAGATACATGCTCTGCTCATTCTGACCCCTCCGTCTTTGCCCAAATGTCCCCTCTCGGGGAGGCCTTCCGCGAACACCCTCTTTAATACTGCGAGCTGCTGGGCCCCAGCCCCACCCCCTCGCCGGGGCCTGCTCTGCCTCCCCGCCCAGGACTTAGCACCTCCCGCGGCTTACACAGCCCTCCCCGCCTACTAAAGGGCAAACACCGCAGGGGCCGGCGTCTTTGTCTGTTACGGTCCCTAGACCGGTGCCTGGCACATCGTGGGTGCTGAGTAAATACACAGGAAGTGAATTAACGCACGATCCTGCCTTGGGCACCCAGCTGGTACGCGGTGGTGCTGGCTCGGCAGCCCGTGTTCTGAACCGCTGGCGTGCTGCCAGGATGCTGGGCTGGCACCCCTCCCAGGGGTCGGGCCATGGGCAGTGTCCAGTTCCCCTGACCAGGCGGGCCCCTGGCTCAAGGCTGCTGGTCCTGTCGGAGTCTCACACCACCATGCAGGCTCTGACGTCCCCACCCAGTCCTGTGTACAGGGAATGGGGGCTTGCACAGCTGGAACCCCTGCCATCTATCGGCAAACTGGATAAGGGAGTTCTCTTCAGACGCAAATCTGATGAGGTCACCACCTTGCTTAAAACCCTTCGAAGCTCCCTATTGTCTTCCAGATGAAGTCTAGACCCACTACGCAGCTTACTAGGTACCCTCCACCTCGGGAGTCCCGGTCTGCTTGGATTCTCACCTCCCACCATTCCTCACCTGGAACTTCATAATCTAGCCACACTAACCAGTTCTCACCTCTGTGCTAATGCACCCTGGCTAGATCCTCCTATGGGTCCTTTAAGGCTTGCTCAGACACCTCCAGAGCCTTCCCCGACTCCCCTCCCCAGCTTTCTGGGCTGGTGTGGGTGTCCCCCTGTGTTCACTTTATCACTCATCATTTATCTTTTATCACATCACAGAGTGATTACCTGTTTGTGTCCCTCTGATGAGAGCTTTATGAGGCCATGGCCTGGGTACCCAGCACACAGCACAGTGCCTGGCTCACAGCAGATGCCCAGTTCACTTCAGATGCATGAATACCCCCTTCATAAACAAGCCTGTTGGGCAGAATCTGCTCTGGCGGGTGAAAGTTATGAACACATTGTGTGCAAATGTGTACACTGAATCCTGTTTGCAGAGGACCAGCCAGAGTCCCCCAGCATGGAGAAAAATTACTTAAAAGTTCTGGGGTGAAGGTCAAACATCACTGGGCTACAGGTAGCCGTCACCCAAGCTGAACTGATGCCTGGTGGGACGGGGGACGTGGCTGCCCAGGTTGGTCCCTCAGAGGACCTCCGTGTGACAGGAACAATGGCTGGTATATCTGGGTGCTCTGACCTCCCACTGCACCTTGCAGCCCCCATTCCGCCCCCAATTAAGCATCTGATGGTGCATCATTTTATTACGCTAGGTGCTGTGCTCTCACTAAACAGATGGTCCATTCCTCAAGGAAAATTTCTGTTTCCAGAAATGACGTGGTTTAAGCTGGACGGGCCCAGATGGCTCCACTTCTTGTTAGAGCAACTCTGGGAGAGTAGGGATGAGAAGGGGTTGGCCTTGAGAACTCACAGGTGCCTTACCTTACCCAACATGTGTCCTCTGCAAGGTCCTCTGATTTAAGAGTCTTGCATCAGACTCCCTGGAGGGCTTGTTAAAACCCAGACTCCCGGGCCCCACCCAGAGGTTCAGATCTGGAGGACCTGGCGTGGGGCTGAGATGCTGCACTTCTAACCAGCAACCTTGTAAAGATGCTGCCGCTGGCCCCTGCGTCAGACTTCGAGGAAGCCAGCTTTGGAGGCTTCTCCCAGAGGGAGGCGAGATGGGGTGCTTACCTTCCTGTGCCTGGAGAGGGATCTGGGAGGCAGCAGACTTGGTGCTGCCCTTGCTTTTCTTGCTGCCTGGGCTGGCTAGAGATGGGTGTGTCTGCAACTTCCGGTGGGCCTTGGGGCCACCCAGGGCACCGTTCCCCGTCCGCCTGGCGCCGCCCAGCTCCGAGGGGTGGCCAGAGCCATTTGCCACTAGTGGGATGCAGCCCAAGGGGTTCCCCTGAGGCTGGCCTAGGAAGATGATGAGAAAGGGCAATGAGGGAGGTGGGAGCTGGGGAGTGGGTCCCTGCACAGCCTCCCGGGGCTCTGCTTGAATCTTGCCTGCTTTGTTCCTAGATACACCACAGGTCATCTAGCTGATCTGTGTTTTGCAGATGGGGAAACTGAGGCCCAGGGAAACTGATTTGCCCAGTGGCACATCATGAAACAGCCACAGAGTCGAGCCTGGCTCTTGACTCCCAGGTCCATGCTCATTCCAGAAAAGACAGAGGTGCAAGGCAAAGGGAGAGGCTCAGGGCCCTGGACCCCACCTTCTTACCCCACGTGAAATCCACTATCCTGCTCTTGGGGTCCTGAGATTTTGGTGAGAGTGGTGGCAGTTGGGGGTGGAGGGAGAGCAGGGAAGCAGTTAACCGTCACCTCGGCCCCTGCCAAGCCCCCTGCTGCTTTTGCCCTTCGTGTGCCGGGTGATTGATTGGAAACATCTGTTTGGAGATGAATGCCCTGGCCCTGGAATCCAGGGGCTCCTCAGAGCAGCCCCCTATCTCCTGCTCCTTCCGCTTCCAGCTCCCCACCCCATCCAGCCTCTGTGGGGCAGCTGCAGAAGGGGCTTGCTGAGGGGCCCCTTGGGTCTGAGGAGGGGGAGAAGGGAAGAGGGAGGCCAAGCAGGGAGACCCCAGAAGCTGGGAACCCTGGGTCCCCATCCCAGGCTGAGGAACCAAAACAGCTTTATCAGTGGGGTGTGGGGAGGCTGGCCCTGGAGATCCCCCCGAACACCCCATTCCTTCCCTCAGGTTTGCCCACCTGGATGGCATGGTTCTGTTCTCAAGAGATGAGGGCAGGGGTGTGTGTGTGTGTGTGTGTGTGTGTCTCAAGAGATGAGGGCAGGGGTGTGTGTATGTGTGTGTGTGTGTGTGTGTCTCAAGAGATGAGGGCAGGGGTGTGTGTATGTGTGTGTGTGTCTCAAGAGATGAGGGCAGGGGTGTGTGTGTGTGTGTGTGTGCGTGTCTCAAGAGATGAGGGCAGGGGTGTGTGTATGTGTGTGTGTGTGTGTGTCTCAAGAGATGAGGGCAGGGGTGTGTGTATGTGTGTGTGTCTCAAGAGATGAGGGCAGGGGTGTGTGTGTGTGTGTGTGTGTGTGTCTCAAGAGATGAGGGCAGGGGTGTGTGTATGTGTGTGTGTGTGTGTGTGTGTGTGTGTGTCTCAAGAGATGAGGGCAGGGGTGTGTGGGGGGGGAGAAGTCTGAGGAGGGGTCACAAGAGTTCGAGGATCTCTCTGCTCAGGGTCCCTGACTCCTGCGCGGGACCCTCTGGCCCTGAGGACCCTCAGTAAACGTGAATGTGGGGCACTTCCATCTCTCAGGCCCTGGGGTCTAGATCCCCAGCTCCCTCCGGGCCAGGTCTCTGGGTTTGGATTGTGGCAGGAGGGGGTGTCTGGGGCGGGAGCTGGAGGCTGAGGAGAGCGGAAGGGGGCCTCAGCGCTTCCCCTAACTGAGGGGGCTGGGCCTTTAAGTAACGGTGGGAGCACATTTGGGGGCACTCACTGCACGCGGGCACTGTTCGGAGCACTTGGCATGCGAATTGTTCTCAGTATCTCTATAGGTCAGTATCCTCCTTTTACAGATGAGGAAATCGAGTCCCAGGGAAGTACAGTAACTTGTCCAGGGTCACACAGTGAAGGGTCAGAGGTGGGACCAGCTTGGAGGCTAAAAGCTGGGACTCCGAGAGCAGAGAGGCAAGGAGCGGGGCAGAGGTTGGGAGGCAAGGGACCGAGGAATAAGCTGCTACTATCACAACCATCACTACTCTTATAACTAGTAGCTGACATGGTTTGAGCTGTGACTAGGTGCCAGACACACAGTGTTAAGAGCTCTAAGTGTAGTAACTACTTCCTTATGTGCTTTTTTTTTTTTTTTTTTGGCCACACCGAGTGGCTTGCGGGATCTTAGTTCCCTGACCAGGGATTGAATCTGGGCAATGGCAGTGAAAGTGCTGGGTCCTAACCACTGGACCACCAGCAATTCCCAGTAGTAACTTCCTTAAGCATCAAACAGATGTACTATTACTAGCCCATTTTCCAAATGAAAAAACTGAGGCCCAGAAAGGGTAAAACTTGCCAGAGGTTCCACAGCTAGGAAGTGGAGGGGGGAGGGGATGGAGATTGGGAGAAAGGAGCTGAGGGCAAGCTGGGGAGTCAGGAGACGATGGGAGACAGGGCTCTGGGGAGGACCGTGCTGGGAGCCTCTGGCCCTGAGCAGTGGCTGGTGCCTGCATCTGGGTAAACAGGGGTAAGGCCAGGGGAAGTGGCCAGGCCTGAATCATCCTGCCCCCACCGCCTGGCCCCATGGTGGGTGACTGGGCTGAGTCCTTGGCCAGCTTCGGTGCCCCCTGCCCTGCTGCCTAAACATGGGCACAGTGACCAGAGGGCGGGAGCGTGTGGTGAGCTAAGGGCCCAGGAGGTTGGGGCAGACACAGAGCTCGCCTGTGGCCACGGCCGTGGCGGTGGTCGTGGTGGCTGAGTCACAGAGCAAACACTCAGGGCCCCACAGACACAGGGGTGTCTGTCCAACTCCCATCCAGGCCCCCTCCTCCGTGACCACGGCATTCAGCTCTTTCTCTCAGTTCTGCTGGTGGGTGTGTCTGGAGGGCAGTGCACTAGCAGGATTTAGTAACCCTGACTTCCAGGGAGCCCAGCTGACCCCAGATGCCCTGGCTGAAGGCGGCTCCACGCTCGGCCATGCCCGCTGGGCAGGCAGGCATAGGAAAGAGCACTGGGCCAGGAGACCTGAGCTCCCCAGTCTGTGTCCAGGGAGAGTGGGTCTCCTTGCCTCAGTTTCCTCATCTGTAAAATGGGCTTGGCAAGCGCTATCCTGCTGCCTCAATACAGGCCAATGTGGAGAGCGCGTGAGATCATGCAGGGAAAGAAAGTTGGAAAGTGCCAATGTGTCCGTAGATTTTGCGGATCTTACTGGTAATTACAAAATGATTCTGGCTGTCCCTTCCCCTGCTTCTGAGGGTGACAGTGGCGAATTCTCCCCCTCCAGGACCTCCTTGGAGACACTGAGCTAAACCTGGGAATAGAGCTGAGTTTTGCTCCTTTCTACAGAGAGCAACTGCGGGTGTCTCTCCTGCCGGTTTGCTCTTGACACCCTGAAGGCTGGGCTGCCTCAGGCTCCGGCTCCCTGCCCCTGGCCTCACGCTCTCTTGTCCTGAACCACATTGCCTGGAGCCTGTCCACACTCATTTTGAACTAATTTTATCCGAATCATTTTGTATGTGGAGGTCTTCTTCCTAGACAGAAAGGGCAATGTCCTACACCTTTCCACTGCCCACACCTCAAGGTCCTGGCCCACCGCTAGGCTCCCACAGGCACCCATGGCATTTCTGCCAGCCCATCTGCATTGGATTCTCTAGAGCAACCCCTACATGTTGTCACCCCAATCCCCTGACCCCTAGGACTCACGTGTCACAGCTTCTGTGGGGATGTCGAGGTCAGTGCTGTCCAGGGCCTGGGAGGCCCCAAGGCCATTGCTTTGGGGCATGGAGGGCGCCGCCTCCTCCAGGGAGCCCTCCTCTAGCGCTGCCTCCGCAGGTTGAGTGGATCCTGTCACTACCTCCAGCCCAGGCAGGAGGGATAGGGTCTGGGCTAGGGAAAAAGCAGACGACCGAAGGACATTTTCCTGGTGTCCTCCTGTTTGCCCAGCCCTGGTCCCCTTCCCACAGCCCAGAATGCCGTGAGCCCTCATTCTTGGTCTCTGTACCAGTTACCCAGCCCTTACCCTATCTGGCAACAGTGCCAGACTCTAGAATAGAAAGTTCCCAAACCACAGCCCGTGAACGAGCAAGGGTGTGTACATGTGCACGTGTGTGTGTGTGTGTGTGCGCACCGTCAGGGAGAGGGGCCCGAGATGCATGGTATAAGGGAAGTGGGGGGAGGCAGAAACACAGCACAGGAGAGAAGAGACAGGCAGCGATGGGGAGACAGGGACAGGCACCCAGAGTGACATGGAGAGAGAAAGAATCAAAGGCACAGTGAAAGGTAGAAGCAAAGACAGACAGTGCATCAGAAAGTGGGAGACTGGGCACGGAGGAGGGCGCCCCAGACGCCCAGTGACAGACAGCCCGGGAAAGGCAGGAGACTCAGCAATTGAGCGAAAGTCAGCGATGGAGAGAAAGATAAAGATGAGGTCAGAGGCAGAGGCGATGGAGAGGGAGTGGGATACAGACAGAGCAAGAGGGAGATGGACAGTGAGCAACTGGGGCTGAGAAAGAGGATGACAGCAAGAGAAAGAGTCAGAGAACCCTGGGTGGTGAGGCGGAGCCTGGGGGATGAGGCGGAGGGGCTCCGGGCAGGAAGAGAGACGGGGAGACGGCCCAAGAGTGCTGGAAGAGGCGTATGGCAGCCACATGTAATTACAGTGAGTGGCTCGGCCCCTCTGTGCAGGGTGGGCGGAAGGCAGAAATGGAGCCACCTACAGTTCCTGAGGCAGCAGGACTAGGGCCTCCTGGGCCCAGGGGAGGAAAGTTCTGGGGGCTGAGAGGTGGGGCAGGGTGGCAGAAAGGTGACCGGGCGTGGGAAGGCCTGAGGGTGGACAGGAAGGGTGAAGCCCAGGGTCATGGGGCCAGGGGCCAGGCTGGGCAAGGGCAGGGTGCAGCCTGGGCCTCCCATCAGCCCCCAGGTCGTGCAGTGGGAATGACAGGGGCCTCAAGGGGGTGCCCCTCCCCCAAGCCGCACTGGGATCAGGGGAGACAGAAACGAGAGACTCAGAGAGACACAGAGACCAAAGGGCTCAGGGAGAGGAGAGTGACACAGGGAGCCACAGAGAAAGATGAAGAGAAAGGGTGATGAAACCCAGAGAGTAAGAGGTCAGCGCCCACCCGAACACACCACACACAGAAATCACGAGACACACCCACAGGGACAGAGAGAGACAAAAACTAGTCTTGGAAACAGTAACGGAACCAATCACAGAGCACAGAGGGCCTTACACAGGGGTTCCTTCCCTGAGCTGTCTCCAAATGGGGGTGGAGGGGTAGGGAAGGAGATCTTTAGAGGGATCAATTCAGGTTGGGCATGTAGGTCTGGGGGATGGGAGCATCCTGAGGGGAGGGGACAATCCTTGTTCCAAAGACCCTGGTCTCCCACGGCCAGGGGGACCGAGGCCCCAGGGACCCCACGTGGGTCGTACAGAGAGCTGCCGGCATGCTCCCACCTGCCTAGGGAAACCATTAACCCTGCCTGGAGCTGGGAGCTGGGACAGGGAGCAGGGAGGGCTGGGGCTCCCACCACTCCTGAAAGGTGGCAGTTCTGTGCTGGGAACCCCTCCTGGTGCCCAGGGAGGCAGGGGGCAGGTCCCTCCAGCCCCATCCATTCCTTGGGCCTACTGAGAGCTCTCTGCGTTAATGAGAGGTCAAATGGCTTTGGGAGGATCGCAGGGCTCGGACGAGGGGAAGCAGGGAAGCAGGGAAGCAGAGACAACCCCCAAGGGGGATCCAGGCCGCCCGCTCCATGGCACCTCTCCCAGCCCAGAGCCTGGTCTACAGCAGCACAGACGGGACAGGACGGTGGAGGGTCACGACCAACCTGGCATGGAGAGGGAGGCTCACAGCTTGAGTCCTAATTCCCAGGAAGGGAGGGGGCCGCCCAGCTCCAGCCTCTGGCCCCAGAGGCGTCTTGCCAAAGCCCTGAAGCGGAGTGCTGACTCTCCCAGGTGGTGTAATGACAAAGGCCTGAGCCAGGAGCTGGAAGACCCAAGCCCTGGTTTTTAGCAGATACCAGCTTGGGCGAGTTACCAGGAATTGGGTCACCTTGTGTGAAAGGGGGCTCACCATGCTTGTCCCTCAGGGTTTCAAAGAGTAAATGAAACACTCAGCAGTGCCTGGTATTCAGGGGGCCACTCACATACGCTTCCACCTGCCCATCCCCCTGCCTGCCCTCCCTCCTCTCCCTTCCTTCCTTTCCTCCTTCCTTCCTGTGCTGTTTGGTGTAACAGCTACGACGCACCTCCCAATACGTCAAGCACTGGGTGGACCAAAATGAGAAAGACCTGGTCACTCCCCCAGGAGTTCTCTGTCGGGGTGGGGGTGGGTGACAGTCACATACACCGAAGGGCAAGAGTTACAGCAGGGGCATCTAAGAACTGTGGAAGCACAGAAGGTGGGCACTTATCCCAGGGGTGTGTGTGTGTGTTTGTGTGTGTCTAGGAGGCTTCTTGGAGAAGGCAATGGCTACACTGGGTCTTAAATAATCAATCAGTCAGCAAAGAAGGGGAAAAGGACCTTTCGAGAACAGCAGCAGAAGCCAAGACCCCAGTGTGAACAGCTATAGCATGAACGAGGGGAGACTAGAATGATAACTGGGGCACGGTGGGCCTTGTGGTCACTTCCCAGGCTTTCTCCTGAGGTCACCAGGGCACACAGAGGTGACACTGTCAGTCCTGCAGTGGAAGGAACCAGGATTGCAGCTCTCTTGGCCCCCAGGGTTGAAGAGGGAGGAAGGAGAGGAAGAGGAGTTAGGAGACTGATCCTCACCTGGGCCCTCCTACCCCTATGTCACCTGCCACTCTCTGGGCAGTGTCTCCTAAGTCACCTACAGGGCTGGTGACCTTTAATCTGGTGGGAACAGGAAATTACAGAGAGCACAGACAAAGTCCCGAGGAGGCCCCTCCTGCAGGAAACCTGCCATTCTGGGGTGAGCACCAGACCTTGGAAGGAAACCAGGGGGGAAAGTAAATCCAGTCCAGTCATCTTGACCTGGAAACACTGAGGGACAGACCTCCTGGAGCCGGGAGGGCTGCGGAGGGGACCCAGCAGACACTGGGGAGCAGCGCTGAGGGCAGAAGAGGAAACTGTGCCGAGGGCCCAGAGACGTGGGAGCAGGCAGAGAATGAACAAGACGTGGCAGGAGGGCCTGGTCTGCGGGTGACACGCTGCCCAGGGGCCCCGACGCCAAGATGCTGGAGAAGAAACAGCTCTCCCTGCAAGCACGTGGAGCCGAAAAACCAGACAAGAGGCGGGGCCCATGTGCTCAACAATCAAAAGACGGAAAGAGCCCAGTTTTCCTTCTTGCGACCAGGAGACCCCTGCCCAGCCACAGAGGGGAGAACATCTCTGAGGAGAAAGTCCCGGAGGATGGGAGGCCAGCAAAGGACAAGGGCCACCGTGTGGACAAGAAACTCAAGTTGTGTGTGAAGGCATCTGCCCCGGGTCGGGGTGGGGCTGGAGTCCCTGGCTGGGGCCCCACCAGAGCCACCTTTTTCTAATGTGCACAGGGGGTAATTCCCTGGCGGTCCAGTGGTTAGGACTCCGCGCTTCCACTGCAGGGGGCACGGGTTCGATCCCTGATAGGGGAACTAAGATCCTGCACGCAGCACGGTGCAGCCAAAAATAAATAAATAAATAAACTTAAAAAAAATAATAATGTGCACAGCGGGCCAGTCATGCTGGTGGCGTCCCTGAGCAGAAGTCCCAGCCCTGCACTTCTCTCAAGAGTCCCCATCTCCAAGGGGGAAACACAGAAAGGCAAGAGCCCCTGTGCCTCGACATATTCTCATCCCTAACATGGGATAAGGTTCAGGTCAATGCCCTGAGTTCTGGAAAGACAGCCCCAGAAGAGGGTGGAAAAGTCACGTTTAAATCCATAAGCCCGAGAGCGAAGCAGAGAGACTCAAACTTCAGCCGGACCCTGTGTGCTCCCTCTGCCTGCTGTTCCTGGATGGAGAAGGAGTTTGGGGGACCTCTTCCAGGTGGGAAGGGTTCATTCCAAGCCTGGAAGGTGTCCACAGGGCCCTTGTCCCCAAGCTCCGGTGCCTGGTCCCTCCAGCTGAGCCCTCTCCATTGTCTTCGTGGACAGTGGACCCAGCTTTCCCCTTTGGAGCTCCGACCATCTCTGCAGAGAGAGGGCCAGGATCTGATCTGCTCAGAGAGTAGTGACCAAAGCCCCACATTCCAATCTCTCCTTGGCCTGGTATTCAAGGCCTCGGTCTATATCTTCAGCCTACTCAATGGACAAGGATCCTATGTTCCAGGCTGGCCGACCTCTCCATGGCCCCAGGCCACCACAGGGCCTTCTGCCCAATCCATCCAAGCTTATGTTGTTCCCCTTGATCAGAATGTCCTACCTCTCCCCTCTCCCCAGATCCAACTCATCCTTCATGACCCAGCTGGAGTTTCACCTCTTCCTCCATAAAGCCTTCCCTGACCCTCGAGCCAATAGTCTCTCCTCGGAGTGGCCACTTACTGAGAACTCAGCGTCCAGGGTTCCCTGCTGTAAACTGTAACTAGGGAGTGAAGTGCGGGTCCTCAATCAGACTGCAGCCCCAGTCTGTCTCTGCACCCCCAGTAAGCACTTAGCAAATGTCTGTTGCTGAGGATTGAGTTCTGGAGCCTGGAGCCCCAGGTCAGGAGGAGAGAGAACGAGAAGGTGAGAATCAGGGTTGGCAACTGGCACCAAGAAGGCAAGAATGTGGACTCGCTTGATACACACAGGTCACAGGCTCAGGTCACCAGGCTGAGGACTTGTGAGGGCCTGAGATGGCCAGTTAGGCTGGGTCCAGTTGGTTTTATTTTAGGTCTGAAGGCTCCAATTCCCCAGGAAATTCAATTTAGAACCAAGAGCAGGAATGTGACGCCACAGTGCTGGACAGAAATCTCTGGGTTAGGGAGCCAGGCTCCTGGGGCTCTCAGGGCTGGATGGGGAAGAGGCCACTGGGGGAGCCAAGGGTGTGCGGGCTTGGCCACCTTCCCCGACCAGAGCTGCCCTGGGTCCCCTTGCACCCCTGTCTGCATCTTGCGTGGCTGAGGGAGGGGCTGACTTGCTCCCTGGCTATCTTGCCAGCAGGGCCATGGCCTTGCTGTTCTGTCAGCACTCAGCAGGGAGCGTGGGGGATTCTGGTCTCCGATTTAGGCGTCTGTGGGGTTTTGGCTGGGTCTCCTGCGGTTTGGGCTTCCTGGGCAGCAGGCTCATTCTCCCAAGGCAGCAGAGCCAGGCCTTCTCGTGTTATGAAAGCCACATTGTCTGGCCCAGCCCAGGCTGGGGAGGGGGCTCGCTGGGGCACTGGGGGGCCTCAAGTTACAGCCCAGGGCTTAACCCTCCCAGTGGCCCACCCTGGCCCTTGCCCCTGCCCCGAGCACATTCAGCCCCTCCTTTCCCTACTGGGGCTCGAAATGGGTCACACAGGGGCGAGGATCTTGGAAGGAAGGAGTGGAGGCGAGAGCAGAGAAAATGGATAAGCAGGGGAAGAATGGGAGAGTGGGAGAGAAGCAGGAGGCCGAGAAAGAGAGGAGGGGCTAGGGACAGAGAAAGAGCCTTCCCAGGTCTCTGCCCCTAGCTCTCTCTCCAGGCTGCAGGAGCCCAGTTCTTGGGGCAGTTTATTCCCCAGAAGTCCCTACTCCAGGGTCCCCACAGAGCGGGGGAATCGGAGGGCTGGTGGGACGCACAGCAGACACATTAGTCTCACGTACATGCCGGCTCCTGGCCAAACGTCTCCGACTTGTCCTCACGCTAGGAGACCCCCAGCCCCACCCCGCACCTCCACAGCCCTGTGTCTCCAAAGGGCCAGCATCCACACCAGGTAGACCTGGGCCTCTCCAAACGGGCAGACCAGCTCCCATGGGCGGATATGGAGACTGAGGCCAGAGAGGGGAAGGAACTTGTCCAAGGCCGTGCAGGGAATTAGTGTCAGAGGTCCAGGACCAGACCTCCGTTATTCAGAGACTCAAAGAGGGGAGAAAGGGCAAATGGGGCTGGGTGAGAGGAAGGCAGAAGATTAGACTAGCCTAGAGCTAGGATTAAAGGCATGAAATCTGGGCCTGTACTCCTGCATGCCACCCCTCCAGCCCCCCCCCCAACAAAACCCAGATGTTCCTGACTTCTCCCTGTCCCTGTGGTCCATTGTGAGCCTCAGCTCACATGTGTATGGTGAGGGGCTGGACTGAGAGCCACAGCCCCAGGACTCCCCTCCACCCCCTCCTCAGACCCCCTCAGGGAGTCACAAACCCTCCCGGGGTTGGGAGGCTCCTGCAGGAATCCCTGGGAGGTTACAGACCCCTTGAGTTGAGGGAAGGGCCGTTTCACTCGGGTGGTGAGCACTCGATTGGGGTGAGTGCATGAGACAGAGGGAGAGAAAGAGAGAGGAGGAGAAGGAGATAAAGCGTGTGTGTGTGTGTGCGTGTGCGCGCGCGCGCGCGTCCCTGCAGGGTAGGGGTGGCGGGGACTGGCCGGGCCCGGGTGGGGAGGAAGACGAGCGAGACGGAATGGCAAGAAGGGGAGGGGCCGGGTCCTGTCGGACAAAAGTTTTCTGGAAGCGCTAGGCTCTGGCTGAGTTGGGGGAAGGGAAGGAGAGAAAGACTCAGACACCCCCACCCCGCCTAAGGCCCCCATAAATATTTACACACTGGGCAGAAAAGGCTGGGACACAAATCCCAGACGGACAGACAGACACTGCGGTGTGTGTGTGTCTGGTGCTGGGAGTGGGGAGAGTTGGAGCCAACTTGGCGCGGCCACCGCCTCCGTTCGGGCCCTACCCCCATCGCCTCAGCCCTCCACTCTCTTTGGACCCGGTCCCCGATGCCCAGATTCCTCGCCTCCACCTCCACTCAAGCTTCCCGAACCGTCTCCCCCCTTCTCAGGGAGGAGGGGGGAGAATGACCACCTCCCCCAACCCCCTACCCGGCTCTCGTCCAGTCTAGCTCTCCATCCCCGGTCCTACCTGGGTCGGGGGCTGCGCTGGGGGCTCCATGGGGCGCGTCGCAGTGAGGGGGGCGCTGGCCACTCACCTGGGACATCGGCCCGGGACCTGCGGGAAACAGGGCTCAGCGGGCGGGGCGGAAGGTCCCCGCGCGCGCGAAAGGGGAAAAGGGGGCCGGGCAGAGGGCGATCCAGCGGCAGCCGTGCGCCCATCCCTTCCCAGCCCGGCCCCCGATCGACTTACTTGTGCGAGCTGCGCGCCGCTCTCTCGCGCCGCGGGGATCACTGCGCGGGGCCTGCCATGCGCGACGGCAGCGAGCGCCCCAGCCCAGGGGCAACTCGGCTCCACTGCGCTCGCCCCGCGCCCCTCCCCTCTCACTCGCTCCTTTCTCCCATTTCGGCGCCAGCGCGCGCCGCTGGCCCCCTTCCTTCTGCCTCCTTTCCCTGTAGCCCCCTCGCTCCTCCCCTGCTTGCCTCTCCTCTTCCCTCCCCTCCTCCCCGGCCCACCCTCTCCCCGCCCCCTCCTCGCCTTCCCAGGCGCACCCACCCCCCCACGTCCCTTCCCCCGCGCCGGGCTCGGCGCTGCCTGGGCGGGACACGTCTGTCCGCGGGGCGCCGCGGCTGGAGCCCCCACAGGAAGCCGGCTCCGCGCGTTTCCTCCGCGCTCTCGGAGCTGGGCCCAGTCTCCCCAGATCCCCGCCCCCCTCCCAGGCCCAGCGCCCCGGGGGGCGTGCAAAAGGGGCCGCGCGCGCTCCCCTTCGCCTGTCCTAAACTCTGCAAAAGTTTTCGAAAAAGCAAGAGAACGAGAGAGAGAGAGAAACCATGGTGACCACAACTACCTCGAGCCAATTGTCTGAATATTTGTGGACCCCAAATCTCGTTGTCCCAAAGGTGGGAGTGATCAAGTTTCTCAGGCACCCTTTGCCCACCCGCTTGGTCTCTGCCCCGGGGTCCTAAGCCTTGGCACAGACCAGAAGTTTGTCCCTCCGGGAAATCCGGTTAGTGACCAACTAGCATCCCGTGTCCTAGAGCAGCCCTAATTCCCCCACCTCCACCAGCCGTGCGTGGGAATTTGGTCAGAAACCCAACTTTGGAGGCAAAGAGAGGTTCTCGAGTTTAGCCTTTCTTTTGGCTCCAGACTGGAATCCGAGGCCTTCCAAATTGCGGGCGCTCGGGAAAGGGGAGACAGAGAGCCCCTCCCGGCGGGGGCAGCCCGGCGACACATCTGGAATTGTGAGCTGGGTCCCTCCTCAGGGCCGGGGGTAGGAAGGAGCCGTGGCCAGAGAGTCGGGGTGGGGGGAGTTCAGGGACCCTCAGCGTCGCCCAGGGAGCAGGTCCCCGAGGATGGGGGAGGGCATGGAGCCTGCGGGCCCGCTGGGTGGGGGTGGGCGGGCCCGTGGGATGATCAGGTGAGGCCGCCCGCTGTGGTGACAGCGTCTCAGCCACGCTAGACCAAGGACTCCTCGGAGCCGAGTATGGGCTCCCCACCACGAGGGCCCGTGAGCAATTAGGGAGGCGACGGCGGCGCCAGGCCTGTTCTGCCGGTTCCGCCTTCCAGCCTGGAGTTGAAGCCGGGGCTGGGACGCGGGGGCCGAGCTAGGGACTCGGGGCCTCTCCTTGGTGTCCCCCAGTCCCCGCAGTCGCTACTTACGACGCTCGAAGGTCCCCGCAGCGCCGTCGAGGCCAGGACCGCTGTGGTCCCCGCGATGAGGCCAGGTGGCTTCGGCCGGAAGTGGGGGGCCCCCGGGCCGGGAGGAAGGGGTCCCGGTCCCGCGGCCGCGCTGCCTGGTGCGGGCCCGGCCTGGAACTCCGGGAGCCAGCCCGGATCAGGCTGTTGTATGGAAATTCTGGGGAGCGGGGTGGACTCCCCCTTCCCGGCAAGGGCTGAGTCACTGGGACGCACCCGTGGGGCTTGGCGACTGCAGCATTCTGACCAGCTTACCTGGGTCCGCGAGCTTGGCCTCATCCGCCGCCAAGAGTGGAAGTGGAAGGGCGTAAGGGGGCGGGGTGGTGGACATGGTCCCCAGTGCAGTCCCCACCGTCGCTCTCCGTCCTCTCCTGAATGTGGGGCCCCCTCCCTAACCACAGACCCTAGCCCTGCACCACTAACCCGCCCCGCCTCTCCACTGCTTCTCAGTCTCTATCCAGGGCCCCTAAACTCTGGATCGGCCCAGTCTCCCAGCCTTACTGTCCGAAATCAGCTGCTTGGGATCCAAAGTCCTCTGAATCTGGCCCAACACTAATTAATATGTCTGGTTTGTTGGAAATGTAAAATAGGCTTTACATTTAATCCCACATACCGGTTATACAGGTGTGCTCAGTTCGTGAAAATTCAGCAAGCTGAACATTTAAGGTACATGCACTTTTTTTTTTCATGCACTTTTCTATATGGCTATTATACTTGAATAAAATGTTTTAAAAAATCAACATTCATTAAAATCAACATTCTAGGACAAAACACAGTATGGTGTGATGACCAGGCATGGGACTCCAGTTCCACATCCCAACTCCACCATCCACGTGTTTCCTTGGAGAAGTCCCTTTACCTCTCTGAGCCTCAGGAGGGATGAACATTGGGGGCCTCCGTGTGGAACCTAATAGTTTCATTGTTATCCAGGACCAGGACTAGGGTGAGGTAAATGGGGCGCTCCTCTGGGGTGCAAAATTTAGGAAGGTGCCAAGATAAAAAAATGTTTTAATTCAATATTTTAAAAAAGCCAAATCAGGAAATTACAGCCCTGCCAGCCAGCTGCCTATTTTTACTTATTTATTTATTGGCTGTGCCTCACAGCTTGTGAAATCTTTTTTTTTTTAATTTTATTTATTTATTTATTTATTTATGGCTGCGTTGGGTCTTCGTTGCTGTGCGCGGGCTTTCTCTAGTTGCAGTGAGCGGGGGCTACTCTTCGTTGCGGCGCGCAGGCTTCTCATTGCAGTGGCTTCTCTTGTTGCAGAGCATGGGCTCTAGGTGCGTGGGCTTCAGTAGTTGTGGCACGCAGGCTCAGTAGTTGTGGCTCACGGGCTCTAGAGCGCAGGCTCAGTAGTTTTGGTGCACGGGCTTAGTTGCTCCGCAGCATGTGGGATCTTCCCGGACCAGGGCTGGAACCTGTGTCCGCTGCATTGGCAGGCGGATTCTTAACCACTGTGCCACCAGGGAAGTCCCAGCTTGTGAAATCTTAGTTCCCGGACCAAGGATGGAACCAGGGATTGAACCCAGGCCCTCAGCAATGAAAGTGCCGAGTCCTAACCACTGGACCACCAGGGAATTCCCCAGCTGCCTATTTTTATAAATAAAGTTTTATTGGAACCAGGGACAGGATTAGGGTGAAGCCAGTGAGATGGGATCACGCAAGTTCAGGGTTAGATCCTGTCTTTATTTAAAATATTGGCATTTTGTTCATTATAGATTTTTTTGCATTAATTTTGATTTTTAGATACATTGCAGGAAAATATTGTTTACCGAGTAATTACCGAGTAATTGTAATTACCGAGTTTTTTGATGCTCCCTTAAGTTTTGCACCTGAGCCTCACTCACTCTTGGCCTTACACACCTCACCATTGTCCCTGGCCTATTACTGTCTTCTCCTGAAGGACCTGGATAGGACCCCAGAGTAAATGAGCGGGAGGCTGAAGATGCTTCCACCCCCCTCACCACCACCCTCAACACCAGGTAGGCTCTGCATTCAAGCCCAGGCCTAGCTTTCCTGGGGCCCACTGATCAGTTCAGAGTCAAATGCAAAGTCCTTACAATGGCCTTCAGGCTCCAAGAGCTGGGCTCGACCTGCCTTCGCCTTCATCTCCCCTCACTCATTTCCTTCCAGCTTGCTGCTCCCTGAGTTTGTTTTTTCAACTCGCCTCGTGTGCTTGCCTCAGGGCCTTTGCACTTGCTCTTCCCTCTGCCCAGAATGTGCTTCCCCTAGATATTCACTTGGCCCCCTTCCTTGTTTCCTTTACTTATGTCACCTTCTCAGAGAGGCCATTGCAGACCCCTCACTCTCTGTCCCTTCCCACCACTTTATTATTCTTCATAAACCTTTCACCTCTTGTTGATTAGTAGAATGAAAGCTCCAGGAGAGAGGGAACTTTGCTTTGTCTGCTAGGGTATTCCCTAGAATTGGGTCTGACACAGAGAGCTCAATAAATATTCCATTTCACAGATGGAAAACAAGGGGCCAGAGAGGGGAAGGGGCATTAGCAAGTCACGCAGTGAGTTGGTGGCAAGAGCTTACTAAATCCCATGTTTCCAGACTCCCAACTCAGTGCTCTTTCCTGCCTCCTGGGGCTTATCCTCACCCCCTACCCCCACAGCCCTCCAGACAGCGAAGGGTGACCCTGCACAGCTCTCCTGTATGCTCCCTTCCACACAATGTGATTACAGAGCCTGGCCAGGCTCCAGACCCTGGCGTCCACCCCTCTCCAGTGTCCAGCAGGCATGCACAGCTCTTCCTGGCTTCCTGTCTGGCACAGGGCTGGTTGGTGGCTAGGCTGGGTTTCGCAGCTGGACCACAGCTGTGGTCTCTGTACCCTGGAGAGTGGGGGACAGGCCATTGTGGTGCGACCTCCCTGCAGAGGGCTGTGTTGAAGGGGGTGTGTTTGTGTGTAGTGGGGGGAGGGGGATGCTGGATAGGAACTGAACAACTAGGTAGGAACACCCTCCCTAATGAGCAGAGTGGAGAATGGGGCTCTAATCCCCCCTTCCTCAAGGACATGGCATGGGACGGCAGGAGGGGAGCTCTGGGCCCCAGGCCTGACTCTGTTCCTCTCCTCTATTCTTGGTGATCAGAAGACGGTGGTGTGTCACGTTCAGTACACATGAGTTTGGGTATGTTCTATATGCCAGCCCCTTGCTGGATTGTACTAGATTTGTTGCTTCCTTTCTTTTCTTTTTTTTTTAAATTTACTTTTTTTAACATCTTTATTGGAGTATAATTGCTTTACAGTGTTGCGTTAGTTTTTGCTGTATAACAAAGTGAATCAGCTATATGTATACATATATCCCCATATCCCCATATCCCCATATCCCCTCCCTCTTGCGTCTCCCTCCCATGTTGCTTCCTTTAATACCCACACAGTCCGGATAGCTATTATCCTCATTTTACAGGTGAGGAAGCTGAGGCACAGTGAGGTGAAGTGACTTGCCCATGGCCACACAACTAGTATGGGTTGCAGCTGGGACTTGTACCACATTTCTTTTATTTTTTTATTTTTTTTGGCCGTGCCGTATGGCATGCAGGATCTTAGTTCCCTGACCAGCGATCGAACCCATTCCCCCTGCAGTGGAAGCGTGGAGTCTTAACCACTGGACCGCCAGGGAAGTCCCTTGTACCACATTTCTGAAGCCCACTGCAGTGCTCATTCCAATCCCTGACATGGCCTTTAGCACAGAGAGAGAACTGTGATATTCTTCGGAATGTGTCCCCCACCTCCAAGCTGGCTGCTGGAGATGGAGGCATGGCCCTGGCCCCCCTCCTCTGTCTCATCGGTAATTGGCAGCGTAGAAAGAGTGGGGCTTGGTTTGGTATCGTGGAGACCCCATTTGCATCCTGGCTCACTCACTTCTACCTAGCTCTGTGATTTGGGGCAAGTCATTTGAACTCTCTGAGCTTCCAGTTCTGTCGTGTAAACCCAGGAGGATGGTTCCCACTTCACAATTGGGAAGAAATTAAGTGAGCACCTGGTACAACAACAGAGGCTTCAGTAAATGGTAGCTCCCTTGCCCAGGTCTGCCCTCCCTGACGCCCACCCAGCAGCAAGCAAGGGGAGCCTCACAGGGCACGTGTCCAGCACCTTACACGGTGCTCACTATGCGACAGGCACAGTTCACAGCACTTTACATGAATTAACCAGTTTAATAGTCACAACATTAAATATCAGTTAATACTAAGTACCAATATTTCCCCCATTTCACAGGTGAGGAAACAGAAGCACAGAGAGGTTCAGCAACTTGCTTAAGCCTCACAGCCTTCCCTTCAGCACCATCTTCCCTGGGGGGAGGGAGGGGACTCAGGGCTGATCCTCTACTGGATAGATCCTCTTCATCCCTCAGGGAAGTTAATTAACTCTGAGCTGCTGTTAATCACGTATAAATGCCCTTATGCACTGGCCTCCAAACTTATTTTTTTTTAAGTAATTCAACTTTATAACAATTATAAGTAAACCTCTTAAAATTTTCTGGACAGTGCCAGTCTTAAAAAAAAAAGAAAGAGTTATTTTTTAGAGTAGATTTAGGTTCACAGCAAAATTGCGTGGAAAGTATAGAGAGTTCCTGTACACCCCCTGCCCCACACATACCCAGCCTCCCCCATCATCCACATGCCCCCCAGAGTGCTACATTTGTTACAACTGATGGATCTGCCCTGTCGCATCATTATCACTCAAAGTCCATAGCTAACATTCAGGCTCATTCTTGGCATTGTACATTCTGTGGGTTTTGACAAACACATAACGACATGTATCTACCACTATAGTATCGTACAGAGTATTTTCACTGCTCCAAAAAACCTCTGTGCTCCACTTATTCATCCTTCCCTCCCCCAACCTCTGACAACCACTGATATTGTTAACTGTCTCCATAGTTTTACCTTTTCCAGAATTTTGTGTAGTTGGAATCATACATTATGTAGCCTTTTCAGATTGGCTTCTTTCACTTAATAATATATATTTAATGTTCCTCCAGGTCTTTTCATGGCTTGATAGCCCATTCTTTTTATCACTGAATAATATTCCATTATCTGAAAGTACCACAGTTTCTTTACCCATTTTTTTAATTGAAGGGTATCTTGGTTGCTTCCAAGTTTTGACAATTATGAATAAAGCTGCTATAAACATTTGTATGCAGATTTTTGTTGGACGTAAGTTTTCAGCTCATTTGGGTAAATACCTAAGAGTATGATTGCTGGATCATATGGTAAGAGTATGTTTAATTTTCTAAGAAACCTCCAAACTGTCTTCCAAAGAGGCCGTACCATTTTGCATTCCCACCAGCAGTGAATGAGAGTTCCTGTTGCTCCATATCCTTACCAGCATTGACATTGTCAGTGTTTTGGATTCTCATCATTCTGATAGGTGTGTAGTAGTATCTCATTGTTGCTTTAAACTGCATTTCCCTAATGACATATGAAGTTGAGCATCTTTTCATATGCTTGTTTGTATCTGTATATCATCTTCAGTGACGTGTCTGTTCAGGTCTTTTGCCCATTTTTAAATTGGGTGGTTCATTTTCTTATTGTTGAATTCTAAGAGTTCTCTGTATATTTTGGGTAACAGTCCTTTATCAGATACGTCTTTTGTGGGACTTCCCTGGTGGCTCAGTGGTTAAGAATCAGCCTGCCAATGCAGGGGACATGGGTTTGATCCCTGGTCTGGGAAGATCCCATATTCTACGGAGTAACTAAACCTTTGTGCCACAACTACTGAGCCCGCGTGCTGCAGCTACTGAAGCCTGTGTGCCTAGAGCCCGTGCTCTGCAACAAGAGAAGCCAATCGCAATGAGAAGCCCACACACCGCAATGAAGACCCAACGCAGCCCCCCAAAAATAATAAATTAATTTTTAAAAAATAAAAAATTTAAATTTAAAATTTAAGAAAGGATATGTCTTTTGCAAATATTTTCTCCCAGTTTGTGGCTTGTTTATTCATTCTCTTCAAAGTGCTTTTTGCGAGCAAAAGTTTTAAATTTTAAGTCCAGCTTATCAATCATTTCTTTCATGGACCCTGCCTTTTGTATTATATCTAAAAAGTCATTGACAACTGCCAGGTCATCTAGTTTTCTCTTACGTCATTTTCTAGGAGTTTTATAGTTTTGTGTTTACATTTAGGTCTGTGATCCACTTTCAGTTAATTTTTGTGAGGACTGTAAGGTCTGTGTCTAGATTATTTTTATTTTTTTGTATGTGGTTGTCCAATTGTTCCAGCACCATTTGTTGAAAAAAGTGTCTTTGCTCCATTGGGTTGCCTTTGCTCCTTGGTCAAAGATCAATTGACTAAATTTATGTGAGTATTTCTGGGCTCTCTATTCTGTTCTAATGATCTATTTTTCTATTCTTTGCCAATACCACACTTTCTTGATTACTGTAGCTTTATAGTAAGTCTTAATGTTGGGTAGTGTCAGTTATTCAACTTTGTTTTTCTTCAATAATGTGTTGGGTACTCTGGGTCTTTTGCCCCTCCACATACAAACCATTTTTTAACAGCTTTATGAAGATATAATTCACATACCATACAATTTACCCATTTAAAGTGTACAATTTAGTAGGTTTTGGTATATTACATTACTAATTGTTTTAAATTATGGTAAAACATTTATAACATACATTTTTCCATTTTAATAATTTTAAGTGTACAGGTCAGTGGCAGTAATTACATTCAAAATGTTGTGCAACCATCACCACTATCTATTTCCAAATCTTTTTCATCACTCCAAATAGAAATTTGCAACTACTAAGCAGTAACTCCCTAGTTTCTTAGGCTGGCCGTGACAAAGTACCAAAAGCTAGATGGCTTAAAACAGTAACAATTTATTGTCTCACGGTTCTGGAGGATAGGAGTCTGAGGTCAAGATGTCAGCAGAGTCATGCTCTCTCTGACAGCTCTAGGGGAGAATTCTTCCTTGCTTCCTCTAGCTTCTGGTGTTTGCTGGCAATCCTTGGAGTTCCTTGGCTTGTAGATTCATCACTCCAGTCACATGGCCATTCTCCCTGTGTCTTCACATCACCTTCCCTCTGTGTATGTCTGTCTCTGTGTCCAAAGGACACCAGTCATACTGGATCAGGGCCAGTTCTAAAATGACCTTATCTTAACCTTGTTAAATTTGCACAGACTCTATTTCCAAATAACATCACATTCTGAGGTACTGGGGGTTAGAACTTCAATGTATCTTTCGTGGGGGACACAATGCAACCCATAATACTCCCCATTCCTCCCTTCCCCCAACCCCTGGCACTCTGTAATATACTTTCTGTCTCTATGAATTTGCTTATCCTAGATAAGTGGAATACAATACTTGTCCTTTTGTGTCTGGTTTATTTCGCTTAGCATAATATTTTCAAGGTTCATCTATGTTGTAGCATGTATCAGAACTTCATTCCTTTTTATGGGTGAATAAATAGTCCATTGTATGGATATGCCACATTTTTTTTACCCATTCATGTGTTGATGGATACTTGGGTTGTTTCCATCTTTTGGCTACTATGAATAATGCTGCAATGAACATTAGTGTTCAAGCCCTGCTTCTTCTAAAGTATTTTGACAGTGCACCTATATCAAGTTTTTAAAATTGCCCATCGATCCCCATATGTGTCATTTACTTATAAATTATATACCTGTGCTATTATGTTATATATAATGTACATAATAAATATGCTTAAAAGTGAAAGGGTGGGACAAAGAGTAAATATGAATGAATCCAGTATAAATGAAGTAAATATAAATAAGTGTTTCTTCCTGAATCCCGTTTTGGAGACAATGATGTACCACTCTTCCTGAAAGAATATATGTGATTGATTGACAGATGGCCTTGCCTTAACCTCCTGGTTGTAGCTTTCTCAGGATCCCATATTTCTTTGACAATCTGATGAAAATTATGGGCACTCTCCAAAAAAACTTCCCTCAAATAAACATAGCATTTCCAATACAAGTTTGGGAGATCCATAGAAGCCCAGAAAGCCTCATTTAAGATTACTTGCCTTAATCTGAAGGACTGCTTCAGCGGTGGAATTTCAGATATCTGCATAAAGTGACATTTGAAGGTGGGGAGAAAGAATTTTATTCACCTCCGTGGCCCTGTTTCTGAGTCTATGGGTTGTTTTTAGGATAATCTGACATTGCTGAAGAGAACAAACAAAGCAAAATATATGGAGATTGGAATTGCATCCAATAATCAGAATGTGCTTCTGAACAGCCTAGGGAATAAAACAGAACTGCAGGTGATGAAGGTGGTGGTAGGAGTGGAAGGGGGGTTGTTGGGTGGGGGCGTTGTGTATCCTGGCCCCTGAAGATGCCCGTGGACTCCCACTGGGGTGATAGACAGTCTGGCTTAAAGTCGCCAAGCTGATGGGTGGGATAATGTCAGATGCCCACTAAGGGGAAAATCACGGAGAGTTTGCACTTGGGTTTCCTTTCTGCTTTGGACCTTGCAGTAATAAGAAGCAAGCCATTTTCACATTTTCATTATCATCTCATTTATTACCATTCATACCAGTGTCCAAACAGGAAAACAGAAACCATTCTAGGTGCTTTTAGCAGAAGGGGGTTTAATACTGGGAATTGGTCACAAATGTCTTAGAAGGGAGGAGGTGATGCTCAGAGGCTAGGAAGCTGCTACCATCCCTGGGCTGGAACCCACAAACCCACACTTGGGGTTGAGTAGCTGGAAGTGTTGCCACTGGAACAGCTGCCCCTGAGCAGCAAGCAGGGACCCTTCTTGCCCACTGATGCTAAGGAAGTGCCCACTCCAGGTGTCCACGCTGCTGCTGCCAATTCAGAAGTAAGCTGCGGAAGCAGAAAACTCTGCTTCTCCCTCCCTCATGCCTTCCCGTCTCTCACCGGTTCCTCCCATTCGCAGAACCTAACTGGAGTTTGGGAAATGTAGTTTGCTAGCTTCCAGCACCTGCAGAACACAGAAGGGAGGACATGAAGCTGGGAGCCAACAGACAGAGCACCAGCAGGTCAGAGCAGCCACCGCAGACCCCACCAGAAACAGACCCATGTGGACCACTGAATTTTCTGTCTCCCCTCACCTGGGGTGCCCTCCTTGAAGACAGGGTGCTGTTTGTCCACCACACTTTCTCCAGCACCTGGAACGGGGTACCTGAGTCAGTGCTCCATAAAGCTGTTTTCCCTGACCATTTTATCCTCCCACGGAGAGAGAGTGAGTGTTCTCCGCTTTCAATGTATAAAGGAACCAAGGTCCGGAAAGTCATAACTTGCCCAAAGGGACCCAGCTGCCATGACATGCCTGTCTGACAAGTCTCGGGAAGGCTTTGGGCGAGGACAGGGCTGACCTGGCAGCTGTCTGCGCCCCACTGCCCGCCACGCCTTCCGGTCTGGCTGCTCAGAGCAGGCTGTGATGTGGATGTCTCTTTCAGGTCTACAAGTGCTCTCAGAGCTGAAGCCAAGAAGGGCTGACTCAGCTGTGACCTCCTCAGGGCTGGGAACTTCCTCCTGCCCCAGGAAATGGGCATCCTGGCACCTCTCTGCCAAAAGGGCCACGCTGGAAGTCAGGTAGGCTAGTCAATGGAGACAGGGGCTGGAAGAGGCAGTAGCGGGACCCTGCGCGGGACCCTCCCTCCTCTGTTCCCCTGGGTGGAGCTCTCCATTGCAGAGTCTCTGCTATACTTAGAGTGACAAGATTTCCCAAACCAGAAATTGGTACGTGTGGTTAGACACATATGACTGTCTTTATGAGGAAAATGGGAGAGAGTGTTAGAAATAGGGTCTATCTCAGGGTTTCTCAATCTTGGCACTCTTGACACCTGGGGGCCGGATGATTCTTTGTTATGGGGCTGTCCTGGGCACTGTAGGATGTTTAGCAGCATCCCTGACCTCTACGCACTAGATGCCAGTAGCATTCCTCAAGTTGTGACAACTGAAAATGTCTCCAGACATTGCCAAGTGTCCCCAGGGCAGGGTAGAGGGAAGCACTCCAGTTGAAAAGCAATGGTCAGAATTCCCTGGCAGTCCAGTGGTTAGGCCTCCATGCTCTCACTGCCAAGGGCCCGGGTTCCATGCTCGGCCAGATAATAGGATTCTGTGCGGCGCAGCCAAAAAAAAAAAAAGCAATGGTCTATCCCCAAAACTCAGGTTGTATCTCTACACTGGACATGGCCAGTGGCCAGGAGATGGTGCCCAGTCTGGCAGAAATATAGTCCTGCCCCTTGAAGAGAGAAGCACAATACTGGCCCTAGCCTGAGGGAAGAGACAGATCCTGACCTTGGGGAACTTCTGGACTAATGGGGGAGATTGGACAGCCCCTAGAGAAACAGGAAAACATGGCGGTTAAGAGCATTGAACTTTGGAGCCAGAATCCAGTATTCAAATCCTGGCTCCACCATTAATAGGATAAGTTACCACTTTGAGCCTCAATTTCCTTATATGTATGATGGGGATAATGATGGCACCTATGTTGTAGAGTTCTATAAAATTATTTATTTATTATTTATTTGTTTTTATGATCGACTTTATTTTTTAGAAAAGTTTTAGGTTTACAGAAGAATTGAGAAGCTAGTACAGAGTTCCCATATATCTCATAGCCAGTTTTCTCTGTTATTAACATTTGTTATAATTAATGACCCAACACTGATACTTTTTATTATTAACTAAAGCCCATAGTTTATTCAGATTTCCTTAGTTTTACCTAAGGTCTTTTTTCTGTTCCAGGATCCCATCCGGGACAGCTCATTATATATACATATATATATTTTTTTTTAAACTTTTTTAGCTCATTATATTTTGTTGTCATGGCTCCTTAGGCTCTTCTTGGCTGTGATGGTTTCTCAGACTTTTCTTTTTTTTCTAAATTTATTTATTTATTTATTTCTGGCTGTGTTGGGTCTTCGTTGCTGCGCCTGGGCTTTCTCTAGCTGCGGCGAGTGGGGGCTACTCTTCATTGCGGTGCGCAGGCTTCTCATCGCAGCGGCTTCTCTTGTGGAGCATGGACTTCAGGTGCGCGGGCTTCAGTAGTTGTGGCTCGCGGGCTCCAGAGCGCAGGCTCTGTAGTTGTGGCGCACAGGCTTAGTTGATCTGCAGCATGTGGGATCTTCCCAGAACAGGTCTCGAATCCATGTCCCCTGCATTGGCAGGCGGATTCTTAACCACTGTGCCACCAGGGAAGCCCTCAGACTTTTCTTGCTTGCGATGACCTTGACAGTTTTGAGGAGTACTAGTCAGGTATATTGCAGGATGCCCTTTTACTGGAACGTGTGTGACTTTTTCTCATGATGGGACTGGGATTATAGATTTGAGGAGGAGAAGGTCACAGGGGTAAAGCACCCTTCTCATGGTGTTGTCTCAATGCTACATCCTATCAACATGACTTATGACTGTGGATGTTGACCTTGATCACCTGGCTGAGGTGTTTGTCAGGTGTCAGGTTTCTCTGCTGGGAAGTTACTCCCTCTCTCCTGGCTGTGCTCTTGGGAAGGAAGTGGCTGTGCACAGTCCACGCTTACGGAGTGGGGAACCTCATGAGGAATCTGTGAAGACTGAATAAGTGCAGAAATACATGCTCCTTAGAACAGTGCCTGGCATGTGGTAACCCTTCCGAACGATTTGCTGTTATGATGACGATAGGGAGACCCTCTGAAGAGGAGACTGGATGGTCCCCACACAGAAAACATACTCAGGGCAACTTGTAAGACGGTATACTGTGTTAGGCAGAATAATGACCCCCCCGCCAAAGATGTCCCAGGAATTTATGAATACGTTGCCTTACATAGCAAAAGGGATTTTGCAGATGTGATTAAAGGTATGGACCTTGAGATGGGGAGATTACTCTGGATTACCCAGGGGAGCCAATCTAATCACATAAATCCTTAAAAGTGGAGAAGCTTTCCTGGCTAAAAGTACAGAGAGAAGGGCTTCCCTGGTGGCGGAGTGGTTGAGAATCCGCCTGCCAATGCAGGGGACACGGGTTTGAGTCCTGGTCCGGGAGGATCCCACATGCCGCGGAGCAACTAAGCCCGTGTGCCACAACTGCTGAGCCTGTGCTCTGGAGCCCACGAGCCACAACTACTGAGCCAGCGTGCTGCAACTACTGAGGCCCGCGTGCCTGGAGCCCGTGCTCCGCAACCAGGGGGGCCACCGCACTGAGAAGCCCACGCACCACGGCGGGGAGTAGCCCCCACTCGCCACAAATGGAGAGGGCCCGTGTGCAGCCACGAAGACCCAACACAACCAAAAATAAATAAATAAATTTATAAAAAAATAGAAGTACAGAGAGAAGGTACACAAAGTCAGTGGCTTTCGACATGGATGGCAGAGGATCAGAGAGATGGCAGCATAAGCACTTGGCCTACTGTTGCCAGTTTTGAAGACAGAGGGAAGGGCCCCGGGCCCCAGGAAGGCACGCAGCCCTGCCAACGCCTGGAGTTTAGCCCCATGAGACCCGTGTTGGACCTCCTATCTACAGAACCACGAGGTGATACACCTGCGGTATTTAAAGCCGCTGACGTTGGTCAAGGCAGCGATAGGAAACTAATACGTGTACCGACAAGCATGGGGTTGGAAGTGGAAACACAGTCGTCAAGCAGAAATTGCTACTTACTAACTGCAAATGAATCAGCTTGCCAGCCCTCTTGCCCTGCAAACTCAGTTCTTCCAGAACAATAACAACAACCACCAAAAAAACATTGGTGCTGATGCTGCCATTTCTTGGGGTCCAGCTGCGCCCTAGGCACTCTGCTGGGGCTTTTAGAACACTGTGTCGTTTAATCTTCACACAACACCATACTGTCTCCAAATTTACAGAACAGGCAGAGGGAAGGATCTTCTGCCCTTCTTCATTCCTGGGTCAGCTCCTTGCTAATAATTAACTCTTTGCAAGTTGGAAGTGGATTTTCAGTAAGTCAAAGTCCCTTTAAATCCAAGGGGTTAGTTAGAGGAGATGTGTTTGCTATCTTACAGGCAGGGCTTGGTTCAGGGCTGCCTAAAAATTAGTCCTGGTAGATTTATCGGACATTGCCAGGGCATCTGGAATATCCTGCAAGCATTCATTCATTCATTCAATAAGCATCCATTAAGCACCAACTATCCCCTGCCCTCAAGAAGCTCCAACCCTATGAGGGAGAGTGGGACTTGGACTGGCATAATTGTAACCTGGGCAGAGTAGGACTGTGGCCTTCAGGAAGCATGTCATAGGTGTTTAACTGGGGAGGAGGCACCAGGATGTGGGAATCCAGGAAGGCTGCAAGGAGGTGGCACATTTAAGTTGGGTCTTGAAGAATAAGTAGGATTCACTAAGCAGAGATGATGCCAGTGGCATTCCAAGTAGGACAAAGAGCACCAGCAAACACATAGAGGAAGAGAAGTGGAGGCTGTGGGTTAGATCTTTTACTCCTCACAGGGTGCCCATGGAGTAGGTACTATTATTATCCCCACTTTGCAGAAGAATAAACTGAGGTAGAGAGCAGTTAAATGACTTGCCCTGGAACACATCGAGCTTACAAGTGGTGAGAGGGGTGTTTGCAGCCCGGCAGTCTGACTCCAGAGCTCCTGTTTTTGGTCTTTTCATCACATCCACTGGGGAAATGCAAGCTTAGCAGGGTGAGTTTAGATGCTCATGGGCGAGAATAAGTGAGCTTCATTTATCCATTCCCTTTGTCATTCAACAAACATGGATGGAGCACCCACTGGGTGCCAGCTCTGGGCTAGGGGAAACAAGGGGACTCCAGGAACTCCCATCTGGAGGAGAAGGCAGACATGCAGATGCTGAATCCCCTCGATGCATAGTAAGCGCCCTGAGAGATGGGCAGAGGAGGGAGTGTGGAGGCCAAAGGCCGGCTCCTGGGAAACCTTTTCCAGGAGGATGGGAGATGGAGCAAAGTCAGCGAAGGAGACAGGGCAAAGTGGTCAGAGAGCTTGCAGGAGAGTCAAGGGGGCAAAATCAAGCCCACCCCTGACATTTGCAGGGCCTGGGAAATGCAAATGGCTCCTGGCTCCCAGCCTGCCCCTCTCCCTTTCTTTTCACACTTTCAGCTTGTCCTGCAGAGTGAGGGTCTCCTATTAATGGAATGCATGCACATTCCAACCATAAACCCCAGCTCCGTCCGTGCTCTCCACCTGCAAACAGCTGCCCGTAATTGCCCCTCAGGCCCTGGGCACACGCACCCGTCATGCTTCACCCTCAAGAGGACAAACCAAGGCAGGAAGCCCTTGCAGGCTCTGGAAGTGGGCCTTGAGCTGTTTGGGCAAAGATGCCCAAATATTGGGTACCTGGAGCGTGGCCTAGAAGACAAGTCACGTGTTCCGGGGGTGGGGGGGGCATGCTCTTTGGCCTCATGAACTCCTTGTTCTGTCAAGGACTCTGGTTGTCTGGGTCTCAAGGTCATTTTGCAGACAATTATGGAAGCCCTAAGAAGAGGTTTCCTCTGATGTCACATTCTCCAGGGAGGCTGAGTGAACAGGATTAAGAAAAGGCCACTGCCCGAGAAGGTGGCCCTGGGCTTGGTGAGATCGGAGTCCGTGCAGGGCGGGTTGTGCAGAGATGTGGGGTGAGTGTGAGGTGAGGGATGGGAGGCAGAGAGCACAGAGCTCTCTTTCAAGAAATTTGGCAGAGAAAGGAAATAAAGCCGGAGGAAGGGAGCGTGAGGGGGAGGGAGGCCAGAGGGAACGTTTGTGTTCCTTGGTGTTTAGAAGGCAGTAGACAGGAATATGTTTTAGTCGGAGGGAAAAGAGTCTGTGGAAAGAGAGAGAGGCTGAGAAATCAGGAGAAAATATGTCCAGAAAGGATCTTTTTAACTCATCAGACAGGGGATGTGATGGCCTTAAAAAAAAAAAAAAAGGAAGGATTCCTCTTTCTCTGAGTGAAGACAGTGGGAGGAGATTGAGAGATTGAGGGACCCCTAGTTGGGGGGTCTGGATTGTCCCTGAAATAATCCACATTTATCAAACACCCATTCACTATGTGTCAGGCACTGTTTTAGGGGTGCTAAGCGTGTAAGATCTTACCAATATCTCACGACAGTCCTTAGAGTCAATACAATTATTGTCCCCTCCATCTGACCGTAATGAAAATGGGGGCACCAAGAGGACTAGTAACTGGCCCAAGGTAACACATCTAGTTACTAGTGATCTCAGACTTAGGCAAAGGGGCCTCCGACCTGGGATCTGCAGTTTAGAAGGCTCTGCATGTCACAGCCACATGGGAAAAGAAATTTACTAACAGAATGAGACTTCAGCTTCTGGCCATAATGAAGTGACAGGGGCTAGGTTTACTCTCCTGCCTTAAAAAACTAGGACTCCAGACAAAATAGCTGAAAAAATGATTTTCAGACTTTGGACAAAGGCAACACGGGACTGGTCCCTGGGGAGAGGGAAACAAATGAGGTGAGCCCTGTAATTACCCCAGCTCCCCGCCTCCGGCAGTTTCCAGGCTTCAGTGCAGGGAGGAGGGAATGCAAACAGAGCTTGGATGTCTTGCTGATTGAGAAGACAGATTTAGAAAGGTGCTAGAAATTCACAGGCCAGAGTCCCAGGGAAGTGGAGCTGAACATATATCCAGAGATCAGCAAAGGTGTCTCCTTGAGTCTGGCTGAGCACTGATTTGCACACACATGAAAGGAGAGGCTCGGGAAAGAGCCACTGAAGGCAGAGCAACGCCTGGAGCTCACACGGGGCAGGGATTAGTTTGTGTTCCCATCAGGCAGAGTGGAAAGACCTCATAATACACGGGGTATTGAGTATAGTCCTCAGAAGCATATCCCCTTAGCAGAGGTCTAAATTAACCTTCGACTAACAGCTACTCTGTATCTGCCCTAAAAATCTTAAAAGCAAGCCTCAAAAGTATACATCTTACTTCAAGTATGTTAGCTATGTGCCAGAACAAAGTCCAACACTGCTTAAAGGAATGCAACAAACTCCTACACCAAACAATGGAAAATTCACAATGTCTAGCATCTAATCAAACTTCAGACCAATGGCCCTCACGAACATAGATGCAAAAATTCTAAACAAAATTTTAGCAAATCAAATCCAACAATATATAAAAAGGATAATACATCCTGACAAAGTGGGGTTTATCTCAGGAATGCAAAGTTGGTTTAATGTTTGAAAACCGATCAATTGAATTCACCATATTAACAAATGAAAAAAGGGAAACCGTAGGATCATTTTAATGGATGTAGAAAAACTGTTTGACAAAATCCAACATCCAGTCCTGTTAAAAACTTTCAGAAGACTAGGAATAGAAGGAAAGTTCCTCAGTCTGATAAAGAACATCTAGAGGGCTTCCCTGGTGGCGCAGTGGTTGAGAATCTGCCTGCGAATGCAGGGGACACGGGTTCGAGCCCTGGTCTGGGAAGATCCCACACACCACGGAGCAACTAGGTCCGTGAGCCACAACTACTGAGCCTGCGCATCTGGAGCCTGTGCTCCGCAACAAGAGAGGCTGCAATAGTGAGAGGCCGTGATGAAGAGTGGCCCCGGCTTGCTGCAACTAGAGGAAGCCCTCGCACAGAAACAAAGACCCAACACAGCCAAATAAATAAATGAATAAATAAATAATAATTAAAGGTGCTAATAATTAAAAAAAAAAAAAAGAACATCTAGAAACAGGGAATTCCCTGGTGGTCCAGTGGTTAGGACTTGATGCTTTCACTGTCATGGCCCTGGGTTCAATCCCTGGTTGGGGAACTAAGATCCCACAAGATGTGCAGAGTGGCAAAAAAAAAAAAAAAAAAAAAAAAAAATCTAGAAACAAACAAACAACAACAACAACAAAAGGACATGCTAACAAGTAGAAAGGTATGACCCACAATCAGGAGAAAAATCAATCAGTAGAAACAGATTTAGAAATGAAGAGATGAAATAATTAGCAGAGGAAGACACTGAGATAATATAATTGTGCCTCACTCATAAGTCTCATGTATTCAAGAAGGTAGAGAAACATATGAACATGATCAGGAGAGAAACAGAAGTTATAAAAAAAGTCCAATTGTAATGTCCAGAAGTGAAAAATATAATATCTTAAATAAAAAAATACACTGAATGTGATTAAGAACAGATTAAACACTGTAGAAGAAATGATCAGTGAATATGCAGATACAGCAATAAAAAACATCCAAAATGAAGCCCAGAGACAAAAAGAAGAGGGGGAAAAAAACATAAATAGAGCATCAGTGACATTTGAGATACTACCAAGTCATCTAACATATGAGAAATTGGAGACCCTGATTGGGGCAGGGAAATAAAAAATATATATTTCTCCAAAGGAGAAATAATGATAAAAAAATTTTCAGGTTTGATGAAAACTAAAAACAACAGAGCCAAGTGGCTCAATGAACCCAGGCAGAAGAAACGTAAAGAAAACCACATAAGAACACATCATAATCAGATTGCTGAAAACCAGTAAGAAAGGGAAAACTGTATAAGCAGCCAGAGGGAAAAGAACACATCTCAGACAGAGGAACAAAGAAAAAGAGTGATAGCATATTTCTCATGAGAAACTGTGCGAGCCATAGGACAATGGAGAGACATCCTTAAAGTACTAAAACAAAAAAAAAAAAAAAAGAAAGAAAAGAAAAGAAAGAAACCATCAACCTAGAATTCTATACTTAGTAAAAATATCTTTCAAAATGAAGGCAACCTACCTAGACTTTCTCAGACCTAGAAAAACTGGGATCTGGAATAGTCAAAGCAAATTTGAAAAGAAGTAGAAAGTAGGAAGACTTATACTGATTTCAAGACTTACTATAAAATTACACAAAATTCAGTGACTTTTATATTTTTCTGTCTGTCATCATAGAAAAAGCATAGCTCTGTGTACACACTCTTACACGTTTTTGGTTTTAAGGAAGATATATTTGTCAACCTAGGAAGCTTGAACTTTTTTTATGTAATGGTTTGTTAGCTTTATTTGCAGCTTTTAACTCTCAAGATATGGAATTGGGGAGTCTCCTCTGCACTCTTGCCCTGGGCTGTAAACATGAAAGGTGGGGCTGTGTCTAGTAGGTGATAGACCCCAGACCTCACCAAAGTGGTCTGACCCCAAGTGCTCCCCACTGCACCACACTGCCTGCTAGTAGAGAACGGGGAGAGTATTGGGGAAGAGTAAAGCACAACTGTATAGCACAGGGAACTCTACTCAATACTCTGTAAAGACCAAGTGGGAAAAGAATCTAAAAAAGAGTAGATATATGCATATGTATAACTGATTCACTTTGCTGTACAGCAGAAAGTAACACAACATTGTAAATCAACTATACTCCAATAAATTTAATTTAAAAAATAAATAAAACAATGGGACTTCCCTGATGGTCCAGTGGTTGAAACTCCGCACTTCCACTGCAGGGGACATGGGTTCGATCCCTGGCTGGGGAACTGGGATCCCACGTGCCGTGTGGCATGGCCAAAAGAAAAAAAAAAAAAATACTGTATTCAAAAAAAATAAATAAATCGATTCCAACTATATTTCAATAGGGGGGAAAAAAGAATAAAGCACAGAGGAGTTTCTGGAAGAGGCCTGTAAAGATTCCAAGGAATGTCTGTGGGAGTGGAATTTAATGTACAGGAGGAAAGTTTAATGGGTGAAGGAGGTAAGGGTGGTGGGGATGCTGAGGCTTTTCTTCTGGGGACAACAGACTCACTGGAAGTAGGGTTATCAGGAGAGAGCTTGTAGCCTGGAGCTGGGAAGCCCTTGGGTTCTGACCCCTCTGTTGCGATGATTCTCCTTACTTCAGCCAATGTTCTATTACCCTCAGGAGTGGAAAGCCAGTTCACTTGATGATTGTAAAGATAAATGCATGAGGGCTTCCCTGGTGGCGCAGTGGTTAAGAATCCACCTGCCAATGCAGGAGACACAGGTTCGAGCCCTGGTCCGTGGAGATCCCACATGCCGCGGAGCAACTAAGCCCATGCGCCATAACTACTAAGCCTGCGCTCTAGAGCCGCAAGCCACAACTACTGAGCCCACGTGCTGCAACTACTGAAGCCCACACGCCACAACTACTGAAGCCCACATGCCTAGAGTCCATGCTCTGCAACAAGAGAAGCCACTGCAATGAGAAGCTTGTGCACTGCAACGAAGAGAAGTCCTCGCTCCCAGCAGCGAAGACCCAACGCAGCCAAAAATAAATAAATAAATAAATTTATTTAAATAAATAAATAAATGCATGAGAAACAAAGCAACATACTACGTTCTGGCAAGATACTTTGCCTGCTGGATACCACTAATGCCGGGCCAGCAATAGCTAGTGGTAGAGTGTGTTAGACACAGGCTAGCACTAAGCCAACATCTTTCTCTTTGATGCTATCAAAAGGATTAAAAAAGACTCAAAGTGCAAAGTTACTTTTTAAAATATATTTTAATTAATTAATTAAATTTATTTATTTTTGGCTGTGTTTATTTATTTTATTTTGGCTGTGTGTGCGGGCTTTCTCTAGTTGCAGTGAGTGGGGGCTACTCTTTGTTGTGGTGCGTGGGCTTCTTGTTGCGGTGGCTTCTCTTGTTGCAGAGCATGGGCTCTAGGCGCGTGGGTTTCAGTAATTGTGGCGCTCGGGCTTCAGTAGTTGTGGCACACAGGCTTAGTTGCTCTGCGGCATGTGGGATTTTCCCGGACTAGGGATTGAACCTGTGTCCCTTGCATTGGCAGGCGGATTCTTAACCACTGCGCCATCAGGGAATTCCCAAGCAAAGTTACTTTTTGCAAATCATCTCTGGGACACCAGTGATACAGCCTGCATCGTCTGGGAAACATTGCTCTGGGCCAGACTCCTGAGGGTGCAAAGCCGAGTGGTCAAGCCAGACTTCCGCATCTACCACTGACCTAAAGTTATGTGCTGGTACCTTGTCTCCAAAGACAGCCCCCAACAATCTCTCCCATCTCTGTGCCATGTCGCTCCTCCTACCAGGAGACAGAGGCTATCTCCACTCCCAGAGAGTCTGAGCTGCCCTTGGGACTCACCTTGAAGAATAGAATGCACCAGAAGTGAAGTGTACCAGTTCTAGCCCAGGCATTAACTGACGGCTTCTGCCTGGACTCCTTGGGGCCCTGGGCTGCCATGCGAGAAGCCCACTTTGCTGAAGGGGGTCCAGCCACCACAGTTGAACTTCCAGCTGAATGTAACCAAATGAGTGCCCCACTGCCACCACAAGGAGCACAGGTACTGCCCAGCTGAGCCCCCAGAATCATGAGAAGTAAATAGCTGTTCTTTTAAGTCACTATGTTTTGGAGCAGTTTTTACACAGCAGTGGGCAACTGACCATATGCCAAGCACCGCCAACAGCCTTACACATGTTATTTGTTTAATGCTTACAACATCCCTGGGAGAAATGTTACCTTTCGCTCCATTTTACAGATGGGAAAACCCAGGCTCAGAAGGGTGACATCACCATGCCCGCGGTCTCACAACTAGAAAGTACTGGAGTGTAGACTGGACCTAGTCTGTCCAACTCCAAGAGGGCAGGACAAGGGGCTGGCTGGGAGACCAGGGGAGAACCTGTGTTCCCATGCCAGGAGGGAGAGAGAGGTGCCACCCAACTTGCTCTCGTCCAGGACCGTTCTGGTTCCCCGGCCAGAGTGCAGCCGGCTGAGGAGGGTAGTGCAAGATGGAACAGGAGGCCAGGTTCTGCGTTGGGGGTTAACGTGGGGAGAAAGGGGCTCCGTGACCAGGAACTCTTTGACTCAGACGGACCCCAGCCCCCCACCCTGCCTGGGACACCACCAGACTTCACATGATCCCAATTGGATATTATCTCTGAGACGGTCTCCTGGCTTGTCCAGCTTGCTAACCCCGGGACCCACGTGGCCAGCCTCCTGCTACCCAGTGCCCATGCTGTGATGGATACGGGGCTGCCCACTGTGGGCATTTCCCTGGCACAGAGGTCCCTCCTGCCTGTCTACTGGCATCCTGCCAAATAGTCTTTTCATGTCACAAGCTAAACCTGAAATTCCCCTCCCCCGTTGATCCTGGATGCTTAGATGGCTGAGAGGGGACATTAACGACACTAGTATCTCCTCAGGCCCGCAGAGCCCGCACTGTGATTCAGAGCTGGGTGCCCAGGGGTCCCTCCAGGCATCTGTTTGCGTGAATTTACTCACAGACAGGTGGGCATTCCTTGGAGGCCTGGGAAGAGAAGGGATGTTTCTGGTGCCGTAGCCTGGGACGGAGGGAGACAGGAGAGGAATGAAGTGAAATCAACAGAGGGGACTGTGGAGCGTCGCTCTCAACCTCCGGTCCACCCTTCTCTGGAGATGTCAGAGATCTGAAAGCCACGTTTCTCAGAACTCGCTGGCAATAGGGATCCGGGTGCAAATTAGTTTCCCCCTAATGTAGATGCATTGGGTGGTATTTGGAAGCAGCAGTGAATGCCCTTTTGGGCTGCTTTTGCTCCTGGTAAACGTGGAGGAAATGTGCCATTTTTCTGCTGCAGCCTCCCAGGGGCCACTCTGTAGCTTCCTGGATGTTGAGAGGCCGGTTTGGCAGAAGCAGTAGCAGCTTCCTGAATCCTGGATGGCAGCCATAGGGTGTGATCTTGAACTCTGAGCTCCAGTGGGGCCTCAGAGGGAGAAGTCCCTGGTGGGTCCCAGACGGTCACCTCCTCTTCTGGGAGATGTCGTTCTCCTGACTTGGGCAGGGCCACACCTTTCTGGTAGGAGCTACATCTCCCTCTGCCTGGATGCTTGTCTTCCCTCCTCTTGTTACCTCTCCTCCCTCTTTAAATCCTCTCCCCACGAGAGCAGCTCTGTTTCCAAACCGTCACTTATTCTGTAGATTCGAAGGTGGCCCCTGGGCTTGCAGGAGGATGGACAAAGAATCCAGAGGTTGACAGTGTAGCCTTGGAGCTGTCACTCACCACCCGAGCCCTGGGGAACACGCCCTTTCTTTTGTGGGCCTCGGTTTTCTAACCTGTAAAATGATAGGGTTGAAATGAAAGTTCCCTCCCAGCTTGAACCTACGATGATTCATTCCACAAACACGTAATTGAGGGTCTGCTGTCTGACAGGTACTGGGCTGGGTGCTGGGGCAACAAGATGAATGGGGCCTGGTTTTTGCAGAGCTCACCTTCTAGAAGACAGGCAGGTGAATAAGCACGGAATTAAACCACAGAGGGCTACGTGCTGTGCCGTGGTTGAAAGAATAGAGCTCTACCAGTCTTGTGAAGAAAGCAGCAGTGTCCTTGCTCCCTGTCCCCCACCTCCACCCCTCCACCCGACCCCCAGTCCCCCCACTCTCAGTTCTTTTAGATGCTTCCTTTGAGTTTTAGCAGCATACATATCTGTAGAAAAGAGACTTGCATCGCTACTTTTTGACTTTTCAGTTTTAGGTGCCAATTAAGTTCTCACTTTATAAGACGTAGATTAAATTATCTTTTATCCACCCTCCCCATTAGAACCTTCCCCCAGAACCCCTTCGTGTCTCCCCACTCTCCCAATATGGTTACATCGTCCTCTTGGTTAAATGGGACCTCAGTGTCTTCATTTTTATGACTAAATGTTATTTATAGCGTAACCATGTAGTATATTATTACTATTTCAACATTTTTTTCTCTCTAGAGTGAGCTGCCCTTTTATATTTGCTTAGTTTTCCTCATACATATTAGTGATTCAATCTCTAAATCTTCCCTGGTAGTGTGGATCTCATCTCAATATGTCCAAATTTTAGGCATTCTGTGCATTTCATCTTCTTGAAGAAATCTCTCCCAGAGCCCTTTCACTTCTCCAGGAGGACCTGCTTGCTCTCTACTCCTGGCACGGATCCTAATCTCTCTCTTAGTTGATTTTCTGCTTTCTTTTTCTTGTGTTTGGGGGAGGGAACACATCCTCCACCCTCCCACTGTGAGAAATGGTAAACGAGAGTTGCAGTTTGGGGAGAATTTGCATGTCTCAACATGTTTTTATTTTACAAATTAATAGTTTAGCAGGGTATGGAATTTTAGGTTGCAGAAAAATCTCTTAGAACTTCTACGGCAATGCTCCATCATCTTCTATGACAGTGCTGTTGAACAACCAATGCTGTTTGGAGTCCTGATCCTTTCCTGTGACTCAGTTTTCTCTCTAGAAGTTTGTAGCATCTGTGTCTCCAGTTCTGAAATTCCATGATGCTGTGCTTTGGTTAGGGTACATTTTTATATGCTCATTGGCCTGTTCAGTTTGGAACTCATGTTCATCAATTCTGGGAAATGTTCTTGAAATACTTTTTAAGGGCTTTTCTCTTCTCTGTTTTTTCTGTTTTCCTCCTTTGTTTTTGTTTCTTTGTTTGCTTGCTACAGTTTGGGAGGATATCTTTAACTTCCAGTCTTCCTTTTTAATTTTCATTCCTGTTACGTTTTAAATTTCTGAGACCTCATTTTGTTCTCTGAATGTTCATTTTTATAGCATCTTATTCTTATTTCATGGATGCAATATCACATTTCTCTGAGAATAAATAATTTTTTTAAAAGTTTCTTTCTGTCTGCATAACAGTTTCCTCCAAATTGCTTTCATCTGTTTGTTTTGACCTCTGTTTTTCACATTAGATGCTTTCCTCATATGTCTGTGAATCTTTGGGTTTCTGGTTTGTTTTTTTTTTCTTTTTTAGTTTATTTAGTTTATTTATTTATTTATTTATGGCTGTGTTGGGTCTTCGTTGCCTCACACAGGCTTTCTCTAGTTGCGGCGCGTGGGGGCCACTCCTCGTTGCGGTGCGGTGGCTTCTCTTGTTGCGGAGCACGGGCTCTAGGCGCATGGGCTTCAGTACTCGCAGCACGCAGGCTCAGTAGTTGCGGCACATGGGCCCTAGGGCTCGTAGGCTTCAGTAGTTGTGGCTCACGGGCTCTAGAGAGCAGGCTCAGTAGTTGTGGCACACAGGCTTAGTTGCTCCGTGGCATGTGGGATCTTCCCTGGACCAGGGATCGAACCCATGTCCCCTGCATTGGCAGGCGGATTCTTAACCACTGCGCCACCAGGGAAGTCCCTGGGTTTCTGCTGAAGCATGGAACTCTAAAAGCTTTGCAACTGTGGGCAGGCCTTTGCTGCCTCTGCCCTTTAGAAACCCTTGATGTCAGAGTCGTTCACCCAATCCTCTGTAGTGGTCCTGCCTCTCCTACATCAGTGTTTCCTCCAGCCCAAAGGCCCTCCATTTACTCACTCCAGAATATGCATCTCCCATCATCTACAGTGGTACAGGGAGGGGAAGGGACCTGCCTGCACAGAGTAGGGGAGGGATCTGGAGGACTAACTGCTCCTTAAACTGACTTTCAACTAGTTTGCTTATTTTTTTAATAGACTTTATTTTTTAGAGAAGTTTTAGGTTCACAGCAAAATTGGGTGGAAAGTATAGAGAGTTCCCGTGTACCCCTCGCCCCACACATACCCGGCCTCCCCCATCATCCACATCCTCACCCCAGGGGACATTTGTTACAACTGATGGACCTACACTGACACGTCATTGTCCCCAAAAGTCCATAGTTTACATGCAGGGTTCACCCTTGGTGTTGAACATTCCACGGGTTGGGACCAATGTATAAAGACAAGTATCAACCATACAGTCTCACAACGAGTATTTTCACTGCCCTAAAAATCCTGTGCTCCCCCTATTCATCCCTCCCTCTTCCCAGCCCCCGGCAACCACTTACATTTTACTTTTTAAAATTCACCTTTATCCCTACTTCTAGAGGTAACCAAGGTAACCCATGCCAACCCTCCCCTGACTTCTGGGCCCTGAGTGTGGAGAGGGGGGAGGCAGGGAGATTGCCTCTCAGCTGCCCTCTTCACTGGCTGAGGACTCAGCTTTCTCTGCCCATCCTCTCTCCAGCTTCTGAAACTTGTTGCTGTTGCCTTCTCCCTTGTTCTTTTCTTTTCCTTTTTTTTTTTTTTTTTTTTGCTGTGCCGTGCATCTTGCAGGGATCTTAGTTCCCCAAGCAGGGATCGAACCCAGGGATTGAACCCAGCGGTCTTGCAGTGAAAGCAGAGTCCTAACCACTGGACTGCCAGGGAATTCCCTCCCTTGTTCTATTCTATTTGTTTCTATGAGTCTACACTCTAAAACAAGTCCCTCTGCTGTAGTTTAGCAGGGCTTCAGGATGGCTGGAAGGGAAACGCATGAGCTCAACTGGCCACCTTTAATTAGAAGCTGCTCTAGTTGGATTTTCTGTTGTCACCTCAAATTCAACTTGACCCAGACACCACCCCCCCTCATCTCCTGCAAAATAAGCTCCTTCTCTTAGGAGATTCTTAGTAGGTTCTGATTTCTGCCAGTGGCTTCCGCTGCTCTGTTACCTAAGGCCTAACACCATAGGGTCCTCTCTGCACCTGTGCGTCCCTTGCCTCCTGTTCATGAAACTAGTCTCCCCCCTGGTGTCCTTCCCATTTCCCCTCCTCTGTTCACAGAGGCCACCCAGATCCAGCTTCTCACACCCAGACCTGAAGGAACGGCCTGTTACTGATCTTCAAGCATCCTCCCTTCACATTTAACCTCCCAAATGTCTTCAAACAAACAAACTTGCCATGGTCATGTCATTCATGGCTCAAAAATATTTTGTCTAGAGTAAAAAGTGCCAATTTCTGAGTTAGGTAGGGGAGTTTCTACAATATGACTCCTATCTGCCTCTCCTGGCCTCATTCTCCTGCTAGGACCGCTGGGCGTGGTTACGGCCACTCTGAACACACTGGCCCTTCCTGACTCTGTTCCCTCTGCCTGCACACCTTTCAAGACTCAGCTTAAATGCTGCCTCTGACGCAGAGCTTCACAAGTTATCCCAGGGAAGTTGCCAACACCCTCTTCTGTGTTCCCAACCTCAAGTCGAATGTCCTAGTGCCATTTTTCTTTTTTTTTTAAAAAAAAATATTTATTTATTTATTTTGGCTGCACCAGGCCTTAGTTGCGGCATGCGGGATCTTTAATTAGGCATGCGGACTCTTAGCTGCGGCATGCACGTGGGATCTAGTTCCCTGACCAGGGATCGAACCCGGGCCCCATGCATTGGGAGCGCAGAGTCTTACCCACTGGACCACCAGGGAAGTCCTGTATTGCCATTTTTCGGCTTACATATCTGTCTCTCTTTGGGGTTCTTTGAGGGGAGGGACTGTGTCTTTTCCCTCTTGTACTTTCAGGGCTTAGCTTGGTGCCTTGTATACATTAAGTTCTCAATAAATGTTGAATGTATGAATGATTGACTTTATAGTTATACTTCATTATTTGTGTCTATTCTTTTCTATGCTGCTGCCTTCATTATCACCATATTAATAATCCTTTGATAGGAAGATCGTTTTAATAATTAAACTCCCTGCAAGTGTCATTAGAAGGACCTTCTTTGTACCAAAGATTGCTCGCAGCAAAAGGGAAAAGAGTATGTTCTTCTTGCATGTTGCCTAGCTTCACTTATTATTTTACTTCTTTACATATCCGTGTTCTTTCTCCAGCTGCTCTGTAAGCCTCCCGAGGGCAGGGCCCGTGCCTAGCTCTTCCTTCCAGCATTCTCCATAGCACCCAGCTCCAGCCTAGGTAGAGAGTAGGGGCTCAGTGAAGATTTGTAGATGGAACGCGTGTGCTATGAGGTCGGGGAGGATAAGTGGGCCGGTCTGGGGTGACTCTCTGATGTGGAAGCAAAATCAGGAAGCCCAGCAGGGCCTGGGTCAGGCCTGGGAGGAGGGAGACGGCAAGGACCAGCGTGGACTATGGGAGAAGGCATCTGGTAATAACCCATCACAGCCAAGTGTTCTTTGGGAAGCAGGGAGAAGAGGAAGATGAGGAAGGAGGGAGAGGGAGGGAGGAGAGGAATGTGTGTGAACAGAGTGGCAGTGGGGTGGGAGGTGGCCAGTGCAATGGGGGAGGGGCTAAGTGGGTGGGAAGGCCTCCAGGGTCAAGGCCTCAGGGTAATTTCTTCACTCTAGGGGCTGACCAGCCCCGGTCGCCCCACTCCCCTGCCTCCCGTTCGCCTCCGGAACCCCAATTTGTAGTGCGGGCATCAGAGCCACCTTCAACTTCATTGCTGCTGAATCTTCCCTCCCTCAAGTGAGGATCACCAGGTCCAGGCCTCTGCTCCGGGATGGTGTGCCCTGCTCCCTCCCTCCTCCCCTCCCTCCCTCCCCTGGTGAGTCCCATGACCGATTCTAGACTCTCCCTCCCAAAGGGGGCCCCAGCCTTCTTCCTGAGCAGCTGTGGTCGAGTCCTGGGGGAGATACTGAGAAAGGAGATGTGAGAAACACCTAATCTGATGGAGGAGGGAGGGTCCACTCACGGGCACTCATGGGAGAATCAACCTGAACCTCTGCTGCCCTCTCCCCGCCCCGCTTAAATATGTATCAGAAAACACAAAATCATTACAGCCGAGAAAACTAATAGCAAAACCTTTTCTTGACATTCCATGGCGGTGTCTCCTCCCCTCCACCTCTGGGGTCCTTCTTCTCTCTCTCCCTTTGCTGCTAAACTCAGTGAGAGAGAGATTCCCCCCTCGCCCCCGTTTCTGCTCCACACAGGGGCTCCTTCATGCAGCTCTCCTGCGCTCCTCCTCTCCTCGGAAACTATGCTGTCCTAGGGTGCCAGGGGCCTCCTGTTGCCAAGTCCACGTTGGTGGCGGTGGCATGGAGCCTGAAGCTGTCCCTGGCCTTGCCTTCCGTGAGCACGGCAGCCCTGCCACTGCAGAGCCCCTGCCTCGGCCTCGGGACCACCCTCTCACCATTTCTCCCTCCTTGCCCCCGACCATCTCTGTCTTCCTTCACAGCCACGCCTCTTGCCCCACGACCAGATGTGGGCCCAGATGTGCTTCACCAAGGTCCATCTCTCCAGCCCCTCTGCACAGGGCCAGCTGGCTGTCCTGCCTCTCCCTACAGGCCCAGTTGAACATCGAACCTTTTCCTTGGCTCTGTCTTGAGCCCAGAGGGGCTGAAAGCATGAGATTTCTTCCTCTGGCCCAGGACCCAAACCTTGGAATCATTCCTCTTTTGTTTTTAAATGAAATATTCCAGCCACACAAAGGTACAGGGAATAATGGAATGAACCCCTGTGTTCCCACCAGCTGGCTCAAGAATAAACCATTATCGATATACTTGAAGCCCCTTGAGTACCGCTCCCCATCGCATCTACCCTTCCCCAAGGAGGCAGCCACCATCCTGAATTTGTTATTTATCATTCCTACAAATTCTTTAAATGTTCGCTACATGTGTATGTGCCTTACATGATATATAGCTTTCATATGCATGGCTTTAAGCATTATGTAAATGGCAGCACAATGTATCTTTCTTCCATTTTCTCCCCTTCAAATGTACCCTGCTGATGACAAGTAGCTCTGGTGTATCCCTTTTCTCTGCAGTCTAATATTCCATTGTGAAAATGTGCCACACTTGACGTCCCCCCGTCCCGTGAATAGACATTTCAGATAACACTCAGCTGAGGTCATTCTGGACCTCTCTTCTCTCGTGCAGTCACCTGGTCCCAGTTTCTACTCTGTTGTTCAAAAAGCTTCCTGATATCATTTTCCAAAGCAACCTCCCTATTTGGGACTCCTTCGCCCGTCACCTGGACAACCCCAGTAGCCACCTAATGGCCCCCGCAGCCCCAGCTTAGCCCACTCGCCCCACAGCTACTTTCTCCCCACACCTGATGTCAGTCGGTTCCCCTCTGCTCTAAACCCTCTCCTGAGCGCTGCCCCTGGCCGCCAGCCTGGACTCCCAGCTTGCCTTTGGACCCTCCAACAGTCACTCCCACTGGCTTTCCAGTATCATCTCCCAGTCCTGCAGCCTCTCTGGCCTTCTTGACTCTCCCCTAAATGCCCTAACCCATCCCACCCCTGCTTTCTCTGGGTGGTTGCCCCGCTTGCCAGGCTCTCCTGCTGAGCCTTATCTTTCCCTCGAGGCTACTACAGTGCCGTATCTTCTCCGAGAAGCCTGCTCTGAACACCTCTGCAGGCCAAAGCATGGCGTGATGGAATCACTGATTTTGCCTCTGCCAAGCTCACTTATGTATTTATTGAAGTACCAGACTGTCCCCCTCTGATGTAAACTCGGTGACATGGGCCGCAAGTTTGAATCTTCGTCAGCAGCACCAGCAGTATCGCCGCTGACAGGGTATCGGCAGGCGTGGGCCCGTTTGCATGCTTCACATCCACGATTCCATTTAATTCTCCCCTCCATCTTCTGAGGAGTCAGGGATTCTGATCACCACTTTATAGATAAGGAGACTGCACCACAATTCACGTGCCGGGGGCCTAGCCCGGTGCCAGAGGAGGTAAATGTGTGTCGGCAATGACAGTGGTGGGCCAGGTTTCTGTCAGTCCACTGGCTTCTCTGCCCCTGCCTCTCTCTCCTCACTCAGCCCTTTGTTTTCTGCCACGTGAACCTTCCCGAAGCTCCATCTAGGTCTACCTACAAGCTTAGAACGTTTCTCCTCTCCCCACTTCCCACCCAAGTTTCCCCCTCCCAGCTGCAGCCTCTCTTCCAGGGAGTCCTCCAGGAGTGCACCAGTCCCCTCACCCCCATGGTAATTGGCATCCAAGACCACATTTTGTTAAGAGCTATTATGTGCTGTGGGCCTAATATGCACTAGACATGTTTTGATATGCTGTGTAATTAATCTTCTCAACAAGCCAGTGATGATCGCCCCACCCCAGTCTACAGACGAGGAAACTGAAGCCCAGAGAGGTCAAGAAGTTTTCCCAAGGCCACAGAGTCAGCAAGTAGCAGAGGCAGGATCTGAACCCCTGCAGGCCCTCAGTTTTCTCCCCTGCAGTCCTCGGCACTTGGCTGATCACCGTCAGTTTCCTAGCCAGAGAACCAGCTCTCTGAGAGCTGAGTCCCGTGCATCTCTGGTGTCTGCCCACTCGTGTTCCTGCGCTTGGCCTGCCCCTGAGCCCAGGCAGCGCCCGATGGAGACAGTCTGAGTTCCAGGTCTGAGAGCAGGAGGGGCCCTGACCCCTAGCAGGGGTAGAAGCCTTCTACTCAGGGCCAGGAGCTCCAGAATGCCCACCCCACCCTGTACCAACCTTGTTAATTTGACCCATCTCCCAAAGGTGGCCAGTGCCCCCTCCCCACACCCCCTCCCCGGCCCCTCTTGGGTAGGACAGAGGGCCTTTCAGCCTTGGCTGCCACCGTGACCACCTTCTTGGGAGGGGCTGTTTTTCTAAACTTTTGAACCTGAGGTGGAGGCAGACCGCAGGCGTGGAGGGGACCTGGGCCTGTGTGATGGGATGTCACCGTGACTACCGGGTGGTATGTGTCCCCACCCTGGCTGGCCACAGGATAATTGCAGGCTTTCAAGATGGAAGGGACTTCTTGGTGTAAACGTAGCTAATTAGCAGCACGTGTGTGTGTGTGTGTGTGTGTGTGTGTGTGTGTGTGTGTGTGTGTGTGTGTGCGCGCGTGCCTTGTGAATCTGCACCCACCCCCACCCCTGACCAGGGGCCTCTTTGCCTTCACTGCTCAGACTCACTCCGTTTTCCAGCAGAAGGCCCCCCAGTACCCCCCTCCCAGCCTGATTAGTTTTATAGAGCGTTTCAGCCTTCTTTCTCCGGTTCCCTCTGTCCCTTAGAGACATTCCAAGCCCCAACTTACCTCATTCTGCCTAGAGAAGAACAGCATCTGGGGAACTCTGAATTCAGGGCCTGATTCCTGGCTCTGAGGCACTCTGTACCTCAGTTTCCTCTTTGGGAGTCTCCAACAAGGGGTGGGGGGAAAGCCAAAGTGTACAGTGTCACTAGAAAGCTGAGACTAAGGCACCGAGCCGCTGTCTTCCCTTCCCCCACTGCAAACCAGATTCCTCATTCTTAATGTTTCATCTGTTAGCCTCTGATTCCCAGAGTCTCAGTTTCCTCATCTGTCAGATGGGGATAATAACAGTATCTAACTCGAGTTGTTGTGAGGATTACACAAAATATAAGGCTTCTAGAATAGTGTGGGGTATGTGATAAGAACACTAAATGTTAGTAATTATTGTTACCATTAAAAATCTTTACTGAGTCCTTTGTGGTGAGCAGTGTACTAGGCTCCAGAGGCGTCATCTCTCCAGATCACTCTCATCTCTCTTCTCCTATTTCTGCTCCGGGTGCTTCATACGTCACAAGTTGGAGGGGGTCTGGAAGCCCCCAAACAGCAGGAGGAACCCTTTTCTGCCCTAGGCTAGAGACTGCTCTCGGGGACCTGGGGTTGTAGGGCCGTGGTTGTCACAGGAAGTTGAGCACCCTCTCCCCACACCCCCACCTCCCATCCTCCCCTGGAGGGCAAGTTTGCCCAAAGAGGAGCAGAAGCTCGGCTTTGTCTGAAGCGCCCTCTGCTGGCCATCGGCAAAGGCCTTGGTCAAGGGCGGCGAGTTAAATAGAAGGTTGGGGGAGAGTAGAGCCTTCTGAATGTGAGGGGAAGGGGACTTCTGCCCAATGCAGAGCCCACAGTGCCACCTTCTCACCCTCAAAATGCCTGGCTTGGAGTTTTTTTTTTTTTTAAACCAGCCTGAGAACAGTTTCCAAAGACAGATTTTCTCTCCCCTGGTAAATGCAGAAATAGACCAGGACAAGCAGCCAGCCAGAGCTAACAACCTGCCCCCCAACAGCTGCACAAAACAGTAGGAAGGCGAGCAGCTAGACAGCATGCAGAACTTCCTGACAGCAAAACATGATTGGGGGTGGGATGTGGGAGGTGGTTCTCATTTAGAAGAAGGTAACGATGTAATGATGGGGAGGAGTGTCCCGCGTGGGATCTGTCAGATCAGAAAGGAAATTAATTATTGAGTCTGTACTCAGAAGATGGAGGCCCACAGCAGCCTCCTGTTTCTCATATTGTAAGACCTTCTTCTCTGCCAACACCTGGGATAGATCTTCACCCCATGTCCAAATGTACTGACCAGACATTTGCCGGATCCCTGTGGGGAGGAATCAAAAAAAAAAAAGGACTCAAGTTTGAAGCAGGAGAAACTGAAGTTAGATCACTGGAAGGACTGTCCTGGTAGTGAGGCTGGGTGTATCCTTGTCCCTTTAGAGTCTCCCATGTGGGAAGGATGCTCCCAGGGCCAGCCTAGAAAACAAATCTTCTTCCGTGGGTGGAGTAGGGAGTTTGGCAGCCAACACCTCTGGATTTTCTAGAAGGCTGGTGGGTTCCGAGGGGAAGGAGGGGAGGGGAAGCGGCAGCTGCAGTGAAACTGAGGGTAACCGCTTTATTGCGTTGTAGAGAGTGCCGTTGTCCACACCAATTACATGCAGCTAGTTCTACCGTACAGAACCCTGGTGGCCTCCACGGAGGGCGAGGTGGGGCAGATTATTATATTATCAATGCCACTTGTTCATAGCGTCTGGTGGGCGAGCCGGCGGGTAGAGGGTGGGGATTCTGAGTCCCCAGGCTGAGCTTCCCTGGCCTGACCTGGCCAGGCCCCTCCTGAGATGCCCTCTGTAAGGAGGGACAGGGGATTCACCCTGGGCTCTACAACAATGTCCAGAGGATTGGAGCAGGGCGAGGAGGCAGGGTGGACACGGGTGGACAGAAAGTGGGGAGAGTGAGACAGAAGGACACAGATGATGGTTGAAAGGAGTAGGAAGGGCCTGAGACCCATGTCAGCGGAGACTCAATCTCCAGCTCCTGCTGGCTCTTTTCTGCTCTACTTCCCTCAAGCCTGGCTTTCAGAAAGTTCCAGCAGTTTGGTGATTTGTGGGGTTACTGATTCCAGTTCTGCTGCTTTCTCAACATCTTCCCCCCTCCCCCGCACTTCCGCTGAGTACACACACTCCTTCCCGCGCCCTGCTCTGGAGGAGGGAGTGTCTGGAAGGTGAACAGTGCGGGGAGGAGGGAACTGGCCGATAACCCAGTAAGGGCACTGGGGTCTGAGGAAGGCGGAGGGGGCTTCTCTGTTGGGGTGGGGCAGCAGATGGGGAGCCAGGACTTGATGTGGGCTGGTGTGGTGGTGCCCCCCTCCCCACCCTGCCTTTAACAGCCTGCACCTTTTCCTCCCCCAGCTGTCGGGGTCCAGACTGCATGGGCTAGAATAACCCCTTTTTCGACCTGAGCCCACCAGTGCTATGACACTGCACACAGGGGTGGGCGAGCATTTCAATGCCACACACACACCTATCCAGGTAGCCCCCAGGAAGACACGGGTGATGGGCCCAGAGGGCACCTTGGCATGCGGTCCTGCAGGAGGAACCCTCTCCATCCCTAGAGGAAATCTACTCCCTGATGAAAACATCCAGGCCAGGAACCTGGATTTCAAACCCACGAATGAACCGGGGCGAGGAGCTGTGACTTTGGGAGAAAACAGAACGATGGAGAGACCTGGTTTGAAATTTCCGAGAATGCTAAGATGACGGATGACGGATGACGGATGGAAAAAGGGGCCAGGCGGAGCAGAGAGGAGCCAGAGCCCTGGCTGGGATGAACGTGGAGGTGCCGGTGCGCGGGGTTCAAGCCCACTCCCGTACTTGCAGGAAGTCCCCCTTCAGGAGCCCCCAGCTGTCCAGAGCCATCTTTGTGCTTTCACGCCCCTGCCCTCCCTCCCCTTGCTGACACACGCAGGGCCCTGTGAATAGAGGACGTTTAATATTTCTGTGCTGGTCAAACAGAACACAGGTGGGGAGTACATAGGGGAGGGGGCGGAGGGCCCCCTGCCTCTTGGGAGGGGTGGATTGTGAAGGGGTGTATGTGGGGGGTTTCTTGGGAAATAGTCCAAGGAGTCTTCTCAGCAAAGGGGCCTGGCCTGGGGTGTCATAAGCATCAAATACACCCAGTCCTTGGCCTTAAGTTGGGGTCCCCCATAGGGGGTCTGTGGAGAGTCTCACTTTTTTTCCAGCTCCTTCGCTGGAATCCACACTCCCAGTGTGATGGGGGACTTGGTCCTGGAGAGAGGGGTCTGGAGAGCCCCCAGTAAGCAGCCCAGGGTTGGGAAGAGGGCTCCCGTGCCCACCACCCAAGGGGCCGAGAACCCCGCGGGGTGCCGAGGGCTGCCCATCTCCTCCCCTCTGCCTGCTTTCTTTCCCCCCCGGGCTGGGCAAGAGCAGAGGGGAGGTGAGCAGGGTCGCCAACCTCTACTGAGTCCCAGGGTCCTCAGGGTGGGGTGGAGGGAGGGTGGAGAGAGAGGGTCTTGGCCACCAACAGACACTGTAAACTTTGGTTTAAAACAATAACTTAAGTTGGGGAGGGCTTCCAGCCTGGGGCCGCGATGGGAAGCGGGATGAGCAGGGGGTACGGGAGGCGACAAAGGAAAAAGCCAACAAAAAGTTTTGGTTTTTGCTTCCGGCATAAGAAAGGTCTTTGGTCATCTGTGTAACTGGGGGGTGGGGGGACAGGGAAGGGGTGCTGAGGGCGGGTGAGGGAAGACTGCGGTGGGGGACCTGAAGGCTGGGGTGGGAGTGACCTGTCAGGTCACAGCAGCCACCGTATTCATCCCACCCGCCCCTCAAGCCTGGTGTCAGCCTGGCCTTTCCCTGGGACACAGGCAGATGCTTCCCGCAGTCCTGGCACCACCTGGGGCCCCAACTCCAGCCTCAAGGGTAGCTCGGCCGCCTTCAGCGGCTCTACCTCCACGAGTGCACCGGGCACAGGTCTCTGTGGACGAGGTGGGCACCGGGCCACTTCCTATGCTCCCTGGCCTGGGGGGCAGCACCCAGGAAATGGGGGTGGAGGCCCAGTTCGGCCTGGGGGGGACCCGGAACCAGGCAGCCCTGCTCCCACGGAACCCCCCGGGGCACTCCACTTGTTCCCCCCCCTCACCAGCTGTGGCTCTTGATTGGGCACAGCTGAGGGACAGGTTTTTCCTGGGGCTGCTCTGAGACTTTAGGTGCCCCCAACCCAGGCCAGGGGTAGGAGCAGGGGTGGAGCTACTTCTTCACAGTAAGGACAAGAAGGTGGAAGGGCGCACAAATTAGGGAAACGGGGGCCTCTGGCCAGAAAGTACTGCCAGAGCGAGATGGGGGGGCCCTGGGTGTGAGAGGGTGGCTCAGCCCCGCCTGCGGGTCTCCATGGCACTGAGGGGCACTGAGGGGCCCTGCGGGGGCGAGCTGGTGGGGGAGGAGGGCCCTGCTGCTGCTGCTGGTGGTTGGGGGGCGGGGGAGGCGGGATTCGGATGTGGGCGGGGGAGTCTGAGGAGGGGTCTGGGCCCTCCGTGTCCTCTGCCGGTCCCAGACCAGGGGTTCTGTGTCCCCTCGGGGGCAGCCGGTCCCTGCCCCCCCACTCCGAGCGTCGTCGTAGGTCAGTCAGGTCACCTTGGGAGTTGCTGGCCCAGCCCCCCATCTGAGTCCTGGAAGTGCCTTGAGGTTGGGCGGGGCGAGGAGTCGGGGTAGGTGGGGCCTGGCTTCCGGGAGGGAGGGGTCTCACCCCTGCCCTGCCTGCCCCTAGAGGCCCTTAGGACAGTTCCTCTCCCGGCAGCTCCTCCTCCAGGTCCCTGTCTTCTGGAGGCCCCGAGGTGCTGGGGTTAGGGGGCCCCAGGGGGGGTCCCGGCCGCCTGTCTTCCTCCGCCTCAGCTGGCTCCTCTTTCACCTGCACCTGGTGGCTGTGACAGAAGGGATGATGTGGGCACCCTGGAGGTCCTCTCCTGCCGGCCCCAGCCCAAAATGCATCCAGGATCTGGGGGCGCAGGGATGTGTCCAGAGCTCGCCTCCCCAGGACCCCCTCATCTCTGAGCCGCTGGGGCCTGACGTCTCAGGTCTGGTTTCCCTTCAAAGGAAAGGAGGTCTTGGGATGGACAGAGGTTGCCTTTGGTTGGGAAGGAGAGGGGAAGGGAGACGACAGAGGATGGAGAAGAGAGAGAAATAAAGAGGATACGGGGGTGGGGGGAGGGGGGGCAGAGGGGAGCAATGAGAAGGAAGAGAGGGGCCACCTGCCCTGGGAAGAGAGCTGTGCTGGAGGCCACAAGATGGGGATCCCAGCTGCAGGGGGAGAAGATTCAGCCTTCCTGATGTTTGCGGGGGGCACGGCGGTGGGCTGGGGTCCATGCCATGGGCTCACCTGTACTGGGGTGGGGAGAGGCGAGGGGGGCTGCTGCTGCCATTGCTGGGCAGCGGCTCCATGGGGGCGCCCACGTCGTCATGGCTGAGGGGCAGGAGGCTGCTGGCGGAGCCAGGGTTCAGCATGCCAGGGCTGTTGAGGAGGGGGAAGCTGCTCTCGGCCAGGGCAGCCTGGAGGGCACAGAGTTGGGGCCTGTCAGCGGGCTCCACCCAGTCAAGTGCTGTCCCTTCCCCAGCCCTAGAGAGCCTCCCGTGTGTCCACGGGCTGGCAGATCTCTGGCACCCCCTCCCAAGGCCAGAGCTCCGAAGCTGAGCTGCCTCCCAGCTTTCCTGAGAACCTGGGCCTGACTTCTTCCCTTCCCAGGAGACAGAGGACCCCCACGCCCTGCCCCCGCTGCCACCCCAGATCTGTAAGCCAGGGAAGGGGTCACCACTGGCTATGCCAACCTACCCGCTCTGTGCCCCGTCTCTGCCAGGGAGGGTGGGGGAATGTCTCTTCTGCAGACCAGTGTGCTGGAGGGAAAGTGAGGGGGTGGGAGGGCACTGGGCGGGGACCAGTCCACTACCTGGTAGCTGGCGTTAAGTGCTCCATAACTGAGGCCCGAAATCATGTTCTTCACCAGGGTGGGGCTCCTGGAGGAGACAGAAGGCAGCGTCTGCTTCATTCATTCGCTTATTCCTCACTCAGGCCTTGACCCTAACTGAGGGCCTGCTCTGTGCCAGGGACTGTCCCATTCATTATCCTGGGAGGCCCCATCTTATTCAATCCTCCCACTGACCTGGCACATCTGGGACCGAAAGCCCCCTTCACAGGTGAGCTGCCGGGGCTCCTAGGGGCCCTGGAATGTGCCCAGGGTCTCAGGGCTGAGGAGTAGGACCCAGATCCCTCCCAGTGTCTGTCTCCACGTCAGGTGGCCCAGTATTTTCTCTCCAGTCTAGATTTCCCGATGTCTGGCAAGGTCTGAGCGATAACCTCCATAGTCCCCTACTATAAAATCCACTTTCTTGCCACCCTGAATTTTGGGACATCCAATAAGCCGTGTGCTCAGCCTGTCCCCACATGCTCCACACCAAAGGCTTTTCTGCACAAAGAAGTGTCCAGGAGTTGGGTCAGGAAAAGCAATGGCTTAAGGCCATCCTTCCACAGTGAGTATCCCCAGTTTAGAGGGTGTCTCAGACAGCTTAAAGAACTGGCCCAAGGTCACACAGCTGGTGAGAAGCAGAGGTGTAATTCGAGCCCAGGTCTTCTGATTCCAAGTTGATAACGGGACATGAAGATTCCAAGCATTGTGACTGGCACATGGGGGCACTCAGAAGGGAATGGCTTTCCTTTTCGGGTCCCAACCCTGCCCCAGCACCCACAGCTGCCTGAGGGTAGAGGGGCTCTTGTCTGGGGTGAAGGAATCTTTGAGGGGCACAGGCACCCACAGAGAGCCATCTAACTTGCTTCAGAGGCCCAAGATGCGCAGGCAAGCCCACGTGGGGTGCTCGGAGTGGGGAGGTGGTGGCGCTGGAAGGGAAGCTGAAAGAGGAACCCTCCCCCAGGTTCCTCAGTTTCCACTGGAAGTGCTGCGTGGTAGAGGCCAGAGACCCAGCTCCGCCAGGAATCTGCTGTGTGACCACCCTCCAGCCCCTTGTCCTCTCTGGGCCTCCTCTCCCTGTAAAATGAAGAGGTGGGGCCTGGAGATCTCACAGACTGGCTCATCCTGCAATAAGATGGGGGAGAGTGGCCCTGGGGATGGCAGCCCCCTCACCAACAGCCACACTGGCTGCCATCTGCCCATGCCCCAGCTCCGGCCGGGGCTACTTTGGGCTTCTGCCTCTCTCTGGTGCCAGGTTCCCCTCAGCTCCTTCCCTCAGTCAGAAGCAGAAGGCAGAAATGTCCTCTTCCTAATCATCTGTCACTTCCAGATTCCAGGCTCTCCTGGGCTCCTTCACCCCTTTTCTCCGACCCCCCAACCCCACAGTGGGAAGGATCCGGGGCAGAGAGGTACCCTGGAGAGGTATGGGGGGGGGGGGTGGGCCCACGTACCCCGTCATCTTTGGTGGTCTCCGCTTCTGGTACTCCCGCTCGTCCACAGTCCACACGGCGCCCTTGACGTTCTCCACGCGCACGAAGCACTTGTGCAGGCTGAGGTTGTGTCGCACTGCATTCTGGGGGTGCAGTGACAAGAAGCAGATGCTCAGAGGTGGCCCCTCCTCCACTCGGGGGAGCACAGGCAGGAGGGTCCTCAAGTCCCACCTGGTCCCACCTTCCCCAGCAACAAGCAAGGGGAGGGCCGGGCAGGAGAAGATGCAGCCGGAGCCGAGGGAAGACCCCTCTCGGCCCTTGGAGCCAGCGGCTCCGGCATCCTCACCACCGCCAGCCCGTTGTATTGTCTGCTCCCTTCTCCCTGCCACGTTTTGGAAAACTCTGTCTACCAAGTGAATGATACCTCGTTAGCAATAATCTGTTTTCTCATCATCATTAGTCAGATGCATGTAGCTGTTAGGGCTTCTGAGCGGCACGAGACCACACTCAGGTCCTGGCACCTCAGTGAGCCTGGGACACCTTACCTCAGGTGCACACAGAGTTCCCATTAAGCCTTTAAAAGTTTTGGGAATAACTCAGGAAGCCTCACTGCAACCTTCCTTGACCACCTTGGAGCGTGGGAGCCTTGACTTTGGGCTGTGGCTCAGAACAGACGGCTTATTGAGAGCATGAGGTATACAGTAGAGGCCTAATACATACTTGCTAACATAAGGAAGCTGAGAGAAAGGAGAGCCTGGGTTTAGTGGCTGTACAGCAGGAAGAGGAGGGAAAAGTCACCTTGTCGGTCCCACCTCCTCCCAGCAGGATAACTTCAGGAATTGAGGTCATCCTGTTTGTAGGACACTTGGGTGGGGGCAGGGGTGCTTGGCCCAATCCGCCCCTCCCCGCTCCCGGGAACCTGGGCTAGGGCCCTGATCCACCCCACCACCGCCCGCCATGTGCCTCGCTCCTGTCCCCACGCTCTCCTCTCTCAACTTCACAGCCCCAAGCTGTCCCTGTCCCTGTTACCTGTCCCCCCTCAGCCTCCCGCACCTCATCTCCATCCTTGTCTCCTCTTTACATTTCTAAATGGGGAAGAAAGCAGGCTGGGCAGGCAGCCCATGCCCCTGGAGATCCCCTCTCCCTTTCTCCCTTCCAACTCTTGCCACTTGCAACTGGCCCGATTTCATTACCAATTTTAATTTGCCTCTAATTAAATCCTGTGTATTTTTCCGACTCGCTTGCTAATCCACGAGGGAGGCGGGCGGCTGGAGTGGAATCTCTTGGAGCGATAATTACAAAGGGCCTAATCACGCCGGGGCTCCTGCCTTGGAATAAATTTGCCCGCATTACGGGGCTCCGATCCTCCGCTTTGCAAATGAGAATGACCCCAATTTCCGAGGATGGCCTCACTGGGGCTTTTTTCCCTCATTTCGAAGCCTGATTCGTGATGAGAGACTAATTCGTTACGCTGAAACATTAACGGCAATTTAAGGGGTCTGGCAGGGGCTGCGTAAACAAAAGGACAGGCCCACAACATGGGCCCTGGGAGGGGACGGACACAGGGGGAGGGCTGGCGAGGACCATCAGCTTGGCAGATGGCGGCTCTGTCCCCGGATGAACGGCAGCTGGCCTGGCCCACACCGGCTCCCAACCCTTCTGCCCTGGTCTGAAGTGGACAGCATCCCAGGGTGGGGGCCCAAGAGAGTAAAGGAGGAGGAAGGAAAGGAAGCTGAAATAGTTGAGGAGAAGAGGAGGGACCTCAATGGGCAGATAAACGGGTCGGAAGTGGGGGTGGAAAGGAAATAGAGCTGGGAGTAGACAGGGTGCATTTCCCAAGTGACGTGAATGGAAGCTTGACGGCAAAAAATCCTGAAGGTCAGAGTGGACCGCAAGCTGAGGTGGATTCTGCTGGGCCACAGGGAGGACGCAGGCAGTGCCCCCAGTGGCAGAAGCAGCAGCAGAGCACAGCTAAATGGGAAGGTCACTCAATGAGCTGGCTTCTTGCTGGGACCTAGACTAGGGGAGGGGAGATGGAGGTGAAGACCTGGGAGGGAGACACGCCACTGAGATGACCAAGGCTGGGCCACCAGTCGAAGGTGGTATGAAGGCCCAAGGGGGCTGGGCTACAGGAGAGGTGGCTTCATGATGGTCATCGAGGGGTTTAAGAAAGTCACCTAAACCAGCTCCTTCCGACCTCAAGAAAGGAGAGAAGTAGAGACTGCAGAGGGTGATGCAGTTAAGAGAGAACAAGAAAGGAGGGTAGGTGGATGAGAGGCACTCTGCCCCCAAGGAGGAGGTTGTCTAGGGCAGTGAGGCTCCACATTGACTCCCCTAAAGGTAGAGGGTTAATATACAATATTAAAGTAAACATTACATAACAATTGTAATGATCCCTGAAGTTTGTATAGGACTCTCATCATTTACGAAACCTGGTATCCAAACTGGCCTGCAGGTTGGAGACTGAACCAGGTGGCTCCAAGAAGGCCCTGCTGGCTCAGAGAGAGGGCAGGACTGTGGTTGGCAGGAAATGACATCACTCGCAGCCAATCACAGCAGCTGTCCCAGCCTTGCAGCCTCTTTGCCAAGCTTTGGGAATTGGGCACGGGAATACAGAAGGTCACGGAGCAGTCTCTCCTGCTGCACTTAGCACAGAGAAGGCAGAGAAGGCTGGGCCCTGTACAGACCTCACCTTGTCCTGGTCACTGGTAGGGAGGGGGCCCTAGTGACACTTGTTGAAACCTGGTGGGATCGGGGAGGTAGGCTGTTTAGCTGCAGCTTCTGCACTGGCCAGCAGAGGGACTCAAGAGCCAGGGATCCAACTCAGGTCCTGAGATGTGGGGGACTCCTTCCCGGGTGTCCATCCTTTCCCACAGGGCACTGACACTCCCTTCTCCTTCCCCTCACCCCCTCCCACCCTGCTGCACAGAACCTAATATTCTCACCCATCAGACAGACAGACTCATACCCCCCATGCTGGCTCTAGAAAAACAAATGGCTTAGTGTCCCAGCCCACAACTCTCGTGTCCCATTTTCCTAGGTTCCCTCCCTTGTCTGTTTCTGATCCCCCAGGAAAACTCTTATGGCTGAAGGTGTTAAAATGACTAATTGGATGAAGACAATAATTATCTTCCTGCTACTGATGGCAGAGCTGGGGAGAGTGTGAGCGTCTGTGTTTGTGCCCCAGGGCATTACAGTCCAGGGTCTCGGTCCACCCACATGTTCAGGCCTGCGAGCCCCCTCCCTCCACCCATCCTGGTCTTCAGAGCGTGCGCCTTTAGCCGAGGACTCTGAACCCTGAGGGTCTCCTGTGAATGTAACCCAGGCCTCCGACCAGGCTCAGGCACTACCGACTCCTGCAGGCCCTATTTCAGGGGGCTGGGGTTTTTGGGCCCATGGGGTGAGCGCTCCAGAGAAGTGGAGGTGGAGGTGGAGGGGCCCACGGCCCAGCCTGGGGCCTGGTGGGGCCCCTTCTATAGAACTGCCTCCCCGAGGGGACTGTTAGGCAGCCTTGGTCTCAAAGGGATCTGGAGATGTCCAAGGACGCCTGGGGCCCTGGCAAGGAGGAACGGGCATGCCTCACCTTCCAGGTGGCCGTGTTTCTCCGGAAATAGGCGAACATCCTGGTGAACCAGTTATAGATCTCATTCAGGGTCAGCTGCCTGTCGGGGGTTTCCAGGATGGCCTGTGGACAAGGAAGAAGCACAGGGACCCTCAGTCTGGGCCTGCAAGGGCCACAGGCCTGTGTGCTCTGCCCCAGCTCCCCTCAGCCTGGCCCCTAACTCATCTGAGAGCAGAGGAGACCCGCTGCGGAAGCATGTGGACAAGACTGGGGGTGCTGGATGGTCCCCTGAGAGGGGCAGGCTGGTTACAGACCAGCCAGAGGCTAAAGGGAACACGAGCCTCGAGGGCCATGCACTTGTGCGAGGAGCACATGAATTTCTGCTGGAGGGAAAATGGCTCCAAGGGCCCCTGCCCTAGACTGGGAAAGAAAGCAGTATTCTTGGGAGAAAGAGGTCCGGGGGTGGGGGCTGTTTGGAATTTATCCTGGTTTTTGTAAAGGGCACCCTAAACATGAGATGGCGTGTGGATGTGTGTGTGTGCGCATCTGAGAGACAGAGAAAAGGAGACAGACTACAAGTGACCATAAGTCTATCAGAAAATCGTCTCATGGGAGTGTGCGTACGTGGAAATGAGGGTATGGATGACACAGGGGGTGTAAGTAGCATCAACAGTGTGTGTGCTCCCACAGACAGGTCTGAGTGACCAGCAGGATGGCTCAGCCGAAGCCCATGTAAGGGGCCGTCTGGCTGAGAAGGAAAACGCAGGTGTGAGTGGGAGAGGACATGTGTGAGACGGAAAGTTACGTTCTCTGGTCCCAGGACCCTGAGGGAGGGGTGCAGACTGTGTGCCTCCCCCCGCCCCCCCCCACTCCGTCTACCTTCCCACGCTCACCTGGCGGATGAGGGAGGCGTAGGTGAAGGGGGGCCGGACGTCGGCGTTCTTGTAGAACTCATGATTCTGCGCCAGCTCTGGGGGAGACAGGCAGAGGCTGAGGTAGCCAGAAGGGGGGGTCCAGCTTGGGGAAAGATGCCCCTCCCCACGGCCCTTACCTGAGGAGATGGGGGAGCAGAACTTGTCGCTGCTCCTCCGCCGCGCGGGCCCCCCACTGTGCAGGGAGGCAGAGCCGAGGCCAGGGGGCCGTAGGGGGGTGACAGGGGCAGCGGCCGAGGTGGGGGGGTGTACGAGACCATCTGGGAACGAGTCGGCTGCGGAGACGGTCACCTTGGAGAATGAGGAGGAGCCGGGGACTGGGTTCAGCTGTGAGCAACGGGGAGGATGCTGAGACCAGTGCCGAAAGGATGAGGGGTCGGGGTTGGGGGGGGGGGGTAGCGGGGGGGCGGTTCTTGGAGGGCCGCAGGGAGGAGAGAGTCACTCACTGGCTGACTGAAGGGCTTGGGCTCCGAGGGCCGCATGTGCAGATGGGCCATCATGGCCTGCAGCCGCTCGCTCTCCTTGGCGAGCTGTGGAGAGGTGGGAGGTGAGCAGGGGTTGTGTCTGGTGGCGGGGAGGGGGCGGGGGGGGGGCAGCCGGGCCCTCCTCCTCCTCCTCCACATACCAAGCCCCTGTCACCACCACACGCCCCCACCCTTGGCAGCCCAGCTCCCTCCGTCCCTTGCTCCTGGAAGACCTCGGCTTTTCCCTGCCCCTCTGGCCCCTCACACCGCAAAGCCAGGACTGGGGGCTGCCTGCTCCATGAAGCCCTCCCCGCTTCTCCAGACTGTGTGTCCCCAGCCTAGACCCCCACACAGCCGCTGCACTCTGGGGGGCCTTCTTCCCAACAGCACACGCCTTTCCTCCCCATCAAGAGCAGAGGCTGTGGCTGAACAACACCCAAGTTCAGTGGCACTTGTGTGTGAGAGTGCCGTCACACACTGAATGGAGATGCAGGGATGGATGAATGATTCATTCACCCCTATTCATAAATTCAATAGATCTTTTACAACCACCCTCTCATGCAGGGAGCTCTGCTAGGTGCCAGAGGGAAATGGGTAAATATTGATTGGCTGCCTGATGGACTGTCCTGAGTAGCCTCCTGAGTATTCCGTGCTGTAGAGTGGAGACTCCGGAGCCAGACTGCCCTGGTTCCAATCCCAGCTCTGCCACCCACTGGCTGAGTGATCAGAGGCAAGTTACTTCACCTCTCTATGCCTCTGTTTTCTGTATCTGTAAGTTGGGCATAATAATAGTACCTACCAACCATATAACATTGTTCAGAGGATCCCTTGAGTCACATAGGTATTTAGTATATAGCACAAGGTAAGGGCTCAGTATGTTAGCTATTTATACCATTTTTGTTGTTTGTATTAGTATGAGTCTCTTCAGGACCTCGCAACCTGGAGAGACCCCCAACCCTGGTTTTCCCCTCAGAATCCGGCTGCCCTCACCTTACAACCATGGTAACGAGGACCTAGAAAGCATTAGATGACCCTTCCATGAGACCCCCTAAATCCCTCCTGGAAAGTCAGTGCTGCAGGTGAGGCAGGGGTGGGAGCCCCCCACGCCCCTCTCCCGCAGCCCGAGGCCACACCTGGATCTCCAGCTGCTGCACCACCTGCATCTGCACGCGGCACTGGGCTGTGCTCCGGTCGTCCAGGGCGTGCTCTGTGTTGAGGTGTCTTCCGGGGGAGGAGGGGGCGGAGAAGAGAAAGTTGGCCCTGGTTCTCCTGCTGTCACCACCCTCCCCATCCTACCCTCTAATCCTGCCCACAGCCTGGAAAGCAGACAGACCAAGAGATACAAAGAAGGGAAAGGGATGGGGAAAAAAACAAAAACAAAAACGGGGCAACGGAGGAAGCCGCCTTCTCGTCAGCCTCCTTTGATGTCTTTGCTAAAATCCCAGCTACAGAGATCTAACTGCAAATGAACTAATTAAGTAAACCTCTGACGAAGCGTGAAAACAATTTGTTTGACCCTGATGCTGCAAGGGTCTGGGAGACAGCGGAGTTAATCAGTCAGTGACAGAGCCTGGCATGGCTATGGCAGCTGGCCGCCTGCTGCCAGCCGCCTGTCCGCCAGGCCCGAAGGCCGTCACTAGGCTGTTGCTCTCCGGGGCTGGGGCTCAGGGAAGCCGGGGAGGGCGGTGGGGGAAGTCCTCTCCTTCTCCTCACACCCCCAACCTGCTGGGCTCAGCAGCCTGGGGTCGGGGTGGGGAGGCTGCTGGCTCAGGAAATACAGACCGCAGACGCGGTAGGAGTGACCGGGGAGTTGATGGGGGGCAGAGAAGGAATGAGGCCCCCCCCTGGGGTGAGGATGGCAGGACAGCTGGTGCCTGAAGGCGCAAGAAGTGGCAAGCTAGGTGGCAGGCTGGGGGATGAGGGGCCCTGTTAGGGGAGGCAGGCTGGGGGGCAAAGGAGAGTGGGGCTGACACCTACTTGATAAACTGGCCCAGGTCTTCACACAGGGTCTCACAGCCTGGCCACTTGCACTCTCCGTGTCCGTAGAGGGGGTGGGAGCCGGGCGTCTCCTCGTGGGAGGAGCTGGGAGGGCAGGAGGGTGATGGTGGTCAGCGACCCTGAAGACCCCGGCAGCCCTCGGTCCTGCCCAGCCCCAGCTCCCCTACTAATGACGTTTCTGTCCCTAATACAGGTTCCCCAGACGTCAGGCACAGTTGTGCGTGCCCCGGGAGAGGCAAACCTGCCGGTCCCTGAGCTCCACAACCCCACCCCAGCCTCTACCAGCCCTCAGGGTCAAGGCCAGTCCCCGGGCAGGTATACAGCACCTCCTCCCAGCCGGAGCCCCATACCTGTCTCTCCGAGGTGTGAGCACAGTGGGCTGTCCGTTGGGCAGGGTGTGGTGGGAGAGGGGGGGTGAGACTTTGGGGGGGGCGGCGAACGAGGTAGCGGTGGTGGCCGTGCCGGTGAGGTCCAGCCCCTCCTGCTTGACGCTGTCCTCGGCGGGCTGCCCGGGGGCACCCTCGCCCTTCCACAGCTGGGGCAGGTCTGTCGGGCACACGGCTGCGATGGGAGGGAGAGAGAGGGGAGGCTGGCGGGGCCCCAGTAACGCATGGGGCCCCCACCTCACGCCCTGGAGCAAGGGCTGCCAGCCCTCGGGGACAGCGAGGGCGTGGGGCTGGGGCTGGCTGGGGGGTGGGCACTCACCTTGCGGGAGGGTCTGGAGGGGCCCCGAGGCTTGGCTGGGCTGCAGGCTGACCAGCCCCTGTCTCTGCAGGTTGAGCAGGTGCTGTTGCTGCAGCTGTTGCATTTGCAGGAGCTGTTGCTGGAAGGCCAGCTGCTTGTTCCCCAGGGCCTGGTGGGGGGCCCGAGGGGGCGGGCAGAGAGGGGTGCCATCAGCCTCAGACGTGCCATCTGGCCCCCACCCTGCGGCCACCCCCTCCCAGGGCCTGTCGGCCCCCGGAGCTGTCGTGGTGGCGTCCGCAGCTGCAGCCTCCCTGCTCCCGGCCCAGCTTCCATAGGGCTGCATGCCTCCTCGCAGGAAACACGCACGCACGCACGCACGCGCGCAAACACACACGGCCAGACCCAGACACGCAGCACGACGCCCTCCCCGCTCCCGCCTCCCTCCTTCCGCTGCTTCGGCTGCTTCGGCTCCCGCACCACAGCTGTGCTCGCCTGGGGGGGGCGGGGGGCTCTCATCACAATGATGGATGAGCCTGTCAGACTCCAGGGGCCACTCCCGCCTGGCGGGCACCCTTCCCACATGCCCGGGGTGCCCCCCTTCCGCTCTGAGGAGGGGGCCTTCTCCCCTCCAGCTCCTCTCCTCTCTTGCTTCTTAGATACAGAGAATCAAGGTGTCTGACGGGACTTTAAAAGATCAGCATCGACAGGTCATCAGGACCCAGGCTAGGGAACAGTCGCATCGCTGCTGCCCAGGTGCCCGCCGCCTGCCCGCGCTTGCTCACTCTGCTCTTAGTGGCTCCCTCTCTCCTGCTCTGGCCCCGCTCCCCCCGACCCCCCCCACCCCCAGATTCAGTACTTCACACAAGCACTGACGAGTCAGCCTGTCAGCAAGCCTTTTCTGAGCCCTAGGAGCCAAGCATGTCCTGGGCGCTCTGGAGGCAGGGATGGCTCGGCCCACCTGCCCTGGAGGTGGGGTGGTGGGCTGGCTATTCAGCCTAGAGACAATGCAGAGAAGGCAGCAAATGCGAGACCTCTGAGGGGGAGGCTGAGGGCGGGAGGGAATGACTGGGCGTCAGCAGGGCAGCCTCCTGGGAAGAGGCAACTGGAACGTGGCTGTGGTTTGGCCAGCAGGAGGGAAGTGCGTGTCCGGGACATGGGGTGGGGGGCACTGCAGGGCCTGGTATGGAAGCTCAGAAGGCACTGTGGGCCAGATGGGGCAGGGGGTGCAGGCTGGGGAGTTCTCTGGAGAGGCAGGGCAGGATGTTACAAGAAGCAACAGAGGTTGGGGCAGGTCTGAAGGGGCGGACTGAAAGATTCTCAGGACCAGGCTAGAGGGCTGAGGTGCTGGGTCACTAACAGACAAGCAGGCAGGAAGAGGGCATGACCATGAGGCAGCCGGTCATGAGCGCGGACCATCTGACACTCACATACCCGTCTACGCGTATGTGCTCAGATAACACAGGGCTCAGCCCTTCTGCTCTCCTAATCCAACAACACAAGGCGAGGAGGACTGAATGGGGTTGAGGGGAGGTGGTGGAATGTGGGCCTCCATCCCTCCATCCCATCCCCCAGCCTTTCCTGGTTTTTCAACTATCCCCACAAGGCCATCCTGTCCTGACCACTTTGGGACTTCCAGCCCCTGGCTAGGAGAGGGCTGGCACTGCAGGTGAGGGGCGGGGGTCCTTTGAGGGGCACATCCGGCCCTGCCCGAGCCCCTTACCTCTTTGGGTTGCTGCTTCCCAGCCTGCTGTTGCGTGAGGAGTTGTAAGTGGAGTTGCTCTTGCTGCTTCTTGTAATATTCCTGCAGCTGGGGGTCGACAGCAGGGCGGGAGTGCGTTAGCGCAGGCGGGGGACTGCTGACCCCAAAGCAACGGCCAGCCCTCTCGTGACTGGGCTGCCGTGAAACAGATGGTCCAGCAGGGAGATGTCCGCTCCGAGAGGCTCTCCCAGAGCAGAGCCCCAGAGCAGAGCCTGGACGGAGAGGGAACGGACAGGGGAGCGGGGAGCCTCCCCGCACAGCGCCGAGCCCTCCCCCTCCCTTGGTGGGTGAGGATGAAGTGCCAGGATGTTCTTTGTCCTTCCCTGGGGTTTGGAGATACAGGTGGGGCGCTGTGAGGGCGTATGGGGGTGTGTGGGAGTCTGCTGTGGGAGAGGCCTGACCTCTGACCCCTCCCCAGCTGTCCTGGAGGAATGCAGGTCAGTCCGGCCCGAGCGGTCTCTCTGGTTTCTGCCACTGCTTTGGCCTTTGGTGATGTTGGTAGTAAACAGGGTGGGAGCGGGGGAGGCCAGTGCCTGGAACACCTCGCCCTCCTCTCCCTGCCCTTCCGGCGGCCCCGGGGCCAGACTCACCTGCTGCAGCATGAGCGCCTGCTGCTGCTGGAGCAAGGCCTGCAGCTGTGGGGGCGACAGGATCTGCTGCATCTGCTGGGGGGTGAGCATCTGCGGCGACATCATGGCCACCGACACGGGCACCTGTGAGATTCGGCCCCGTCAGCCCCTCACCTCTGCCCCACCCCGGGGAGGGTCCGCGCCCAAGCCCCTGCCCACAGCAGGGCAGAGCGGCTCCGCAGTGAGCTGCCTGGGTTCACATTCTGGCTCTGCCACCTGCTAGCTGTGCGTCTCTGGACAAGTGACTCACCTCCCTTGTTCTTGGTTTTCTTGTCTCTGAAATGGAAGTAGCGATAGTGCCTGCCTCTTAAGGTCATCACGAGGGCTAATGAGTTAATACTTAGAACAGAGCCTGCAGACGGTTGGACATTATTGCAGGATGTGCTGTCTTTGGTGCAGGAAGATTAGACCCCAGCGACACTGGTTAGTAGAATCCATGCTTTGCAGGGTTTCTCCCCCAGTGATGGGGAGGGGCAGCACCTAGCCACTGCCGACTCCTGCTCAGTCTGTTCTGAGAACACGATCCACAAGGTGGGCCTGGCCAGGAGGGCAGCCTGCAGCCATGGGAAGGTTTCAAAATGTAGCCCACACGGCACGAGGACCTGGACTTTGGCCCCTCTCACATGCGTGTCACGTACTCCAGCACACCTGTCTAGGCGGCACACACGGCGACCGGGAGCTGACGCCCAGGGAGCACCATGAGGGCCACCCTGTGTGAGTGTGTACGTGTAATCACCTAACTAGGTCCAAGTGGGGTGGAAAGGACACCATGCAGAGACGCGGGGAGAGGCAGGCTGCTCCTCCTCGCTCTGCAATGAACTTGCCAAGTGACCTCCAGCCATTCACTGGCTGTCTCTGGGGTGTCAGTTTCCTCAACCATAAAACAGAGATGCCTCCTTCCAGCTGGAACTTGCAGGATTCTCATAGTAGGGCAGCTTTCTGCCCCCGGCCCTGGGTGAGGCCTCTATAGGAGGCCCAGAGAATCTAGCTACAGGCAAAAGGTTCAGGGAAAAGCAGTAGCATCATTCTTTTCCCAGTTCCCACCTCCCCTGAAACCCCTAGCCTGTGCAGTCATAGCCTGGGTAGTCCAAGTTGCAACACTGTCTTGATGCCCTGTTTTAGCAGGACAGGTGTCCTCACAGGGCAATCGGCCACCCCCATCACTCTTCAAGCCCCATGTGCACAAGTCTCTAATCTCCCGTCTTACTCCCCAGCCCTAGCAGAGCTGGCACATGGCAGGCACTCACTAAGTGTGTGCTCCCCCGAGTTGAGTTACCTTCCTGGCGGATCAACCTTGGGGCGGGGAGGGAGGGGTGCTGGTGGGCCAGTCCAGGGGGAGTGTCTTGCAGAGACTTGTCCTGGTCAGGACAGCACAGGTTATGTCCCCAGCGGATTCCTGGGCCCTTTCACTTTCCCCCAGCCCCACAGGCGGGGCAGAAGAGGAGGAGTTGGTTCCATTCAGGATCCCTGGCAGGGGCAAGGCTCAGCCTCAAGCCACCAGTGAGGGCATCCCCAGGCAGAGGAGCAACGGGGGAAGTGCAGTGGCTCCAGGGACATCGGTAAGTCTCACTGCCCCCACCTCTTCCTGCCCCCCCTTCACTAGTGGCTGAGCTCCAGCCCTGGGCTCCCCTCCTTTACTGCAGCCATCTCTGTGCAAACATCCCTGGAAGGGGCACCTAGCTTTGTAGCCACGGCCACACCGTGTGAATGAAGGCTCTGAGGGGCCTCTAACGAGGAGCCTTAAGCGGCAGGGTTGGGATTCATGCCCAGGTCTGTGTGCTCTGCAGTTCCCGCTGTTCCCACGTCCCGCACCGCCTGCCCCCCCGCGCCCGTGCCCGCCCAGAGCAGGTCTTGAGAAGGGTTAGGAGAGTGTGTGGAAATGGAACCATCCAGGGAGCTCAAGGGTTCGATGAGGCTAGAGATCCCAAAGGCCAACCTCTCTCTTTACAACTGTCTCCTGGGGAGGCTCGGGAAAGCCAGGCTGCAGGGCTGTTCTGGTCCCCACTCTCGGAGGGGCAGGCCATGGCACAGATCCAGCCCCCCCTTGCAGAGCCAGCCTGTATCCTTTGCTGGGTGCTCCCGAGGCAGCTGCATACCTGTCCTTTGACATGGGGGCCCCCAACATGGTGGAGCTCAGAGCCCTGGATTTCTGAGTCAGATGGCCCAGGTTCTTGTCCCTGACATTGACTATCCTTTGAAATCGCCAAGCCTCACTTTCTGCATCTGCTAACTGGGCTTTGGCACATCTGCCCTCCCCGCTTCACACGACTACTCAAGATGATGTTGTTGGTGGCTGATTACATGCCAGGAGTGCCAGGTGCTTGGCTAAGCCCTTTATGTGTATTATCTCCCTGAATCCTCACAGCAGCCCTGGGAGGAAGGTACCATCATTGTCACCATTTTAGAGATGAGAAAACCGAGGCCTAGAGGGACAGTGGGGGAAGGAGTAAGTGAAAGTGATTTATTTGTATGGCCATGAAATTCTACACAAATGTAAAGAAAATTACTTTTTAAAACATTCTGGATTTTCCTTTTCCCTTCTTTCCCTCCCCTCTTCCACGAGTGCACCTTAGGCACGCCAGGGCCCCAACGTTCCGGCCCCAGGGGCATTACGTGGCAAGGGTCACTTTGGGCAAAAGCTCTGGGCCTCCCATGCTCATGGCTGTGAGAACTGAACTAGAGGAGATGGACAGGGCCCCCAGCCGAGGAGACTGAGCCTAGATACCCAGGAGGTCTTTCCAGGCACCAGGGTTGTGAGTCACTGCGAGTGGCCTGCAGGAAAGGATGTGGTATTTCCTTCCTTGGGGCTTTCCTACTTGGAGGCAGGGGAATGGAAGAGATGACCTTGGAAGGCCTCCCCGGCCCCTGCTGTTCCTGCCAGTTGGCTGAGCTGCTGGCTGGAGAGGCGGCTGCAGTAATCTGGATGGATTACCTTGTGTGTACTTGTCTTGAAGATGGCCCAGCGGAGTCAAGAAAGGTCAGTGAGGTGGCAGCTGCCTGCTATCTCCTGAGCTGGCTGAGCCCATCCCATCCCCTCACACCCCTTGGGGGTTCTGAGGACTGAGCTGGAGCTCCCCTGGTGTCCCCACTGACCCCTCACCAGGCTGGGATGTGTCAGGATGGGTACCGTCAGCTAGTCAGCCCAGCGAGGCCCGTGAGTCACCATCTGGAGGGCGGCCAGGGCAGCTAAATGCTTACAAAAGCCCTGGCAGTGTGAGCCTCGGGCAAAATGCCCGACAGCTGCCTCCAGCCCCTCCCTCAGGGACCCTGCTCAGGCCTGGAGCCCTCCAACCACCATGTAAATCACCATGGGGCAGACACTAGGTGATTTACAAAATCATCTCGTTTTATCCTCACCATCCTAGGGGATAGATGCTATTATTAGCCCCATTTTGCAGATGAGGCAGCTCAGGCCCAGAGAGGTTAAGAAACTTGTCCAAAGTCACATAGCTGACAAGGGGCAGAACCAGGATTTTAACCCAAACAACTAGCTCCAGAACTCAAAGTTTCCTGCCTACACTGTGATACTGCCACGTGCTTAGCATAGTTGTGAACTGCAGTCCCCAGTACAGAGCTCTGGCCCGATGGTTCTCTGGGCTTGGGGAGATGGGGGTTCTGGGGGCCATGTCTGAACTTCTCCAGGAGCCTGGAGCCCCAACCCTGGATACCTTCCTTGCCTCTCATCCCCACCCTCAGGTTCATAATCTCCAAGGAAGTGGGGCTTCTGACCCCGCGTGGGGTCCAGGGCCTAGAAACAGCTTTTCTAAGAACTCAAGGCTGGTGGTGGGATAGGGGAGAGCATATTTTGTTGATCTGGAGCCTGAATCAAGTGGGTAATGCAGATCGATGGCAGCCTCTTTCCCAGTGGTCCCCAACTCAAGGCAGGATTGCCTGCCCACTCACCTCCCAGCCGTGTTCACCACCCCTCTCTTAGAGCCAGCTTCAGAAGAGTTTCTAAAACCATATTAGGTCTCCAGCTCCAGCCTGGAGATTGGCTGGTTTGTCCCTGGGCCTGGGCCCCAGGCAGGGAGAGCTCAATCACAGAAGACAGCACAGGTAGCTGGGAGTTTGGGCAGAAGGTTGGCTAGGGCAGGCCCCTTAGCTGTGCCCAGCCCTCGTCTCATCTTCTCAGCCCCCTTGCCATTTCTAGAAGTTCTTCTTGGTGTCTCACCACGATCCTTCTTGCTGTAGCTCCAGCCAGGACTGAGGACTACCTTCTGGTCATTTGCAAGGGAGTTTAACCTAAACTAAGCTCTGGCCTAGTCTCCCTACTCACCCAGGGACCCCGATCCCCAGACTTAAGAGGTTGAGTTTGGGTCCTTGATTCTGGCACCAAATTGTATCCATCCCAACTCTCAGCCTCTAAATAAGCTTCCTCTATGTCAGGTACCATCCCTGCTCCTCCCAGCCCAGCATACACGGTAAGCACTCTGCAAATGTTGTCAGTTTAGGAAGTACTGAGTAAGTGTTTGCTGAGTGACCCCTCTCATTTTTTGGGGGGTGGGAGTGATCTCCGAAGGAAGATTCCACAGCCTCCTTTCCTTTCTTATTTCAGATCCTACCCTTCTTACCCTGCTGCAAAGTCCTTCCTGATGTCTGACCTCAGTCCCTCCAACTACCATCCAGCTCCCTCCCTCTTACTTGGGTCAGGAGACCCTCTCTGGGTTGGGGAACATTCCTACTGTTCCCCAGCCTACCCCTCCCTGTTCTTAGAAGTGGGTACTAGGCTGGGCCCAGGGTAGAAAATTCAGAACTGATTCAGAACAGTAGCCCGAGGGCCACTTCAGACCCAGGGAGTATATGGGGGGGCTCCCTAATTCAAAGAGACCCAGTCCTGACACTACGGGGGCACGAGAACCTACTACCTCATTCCAGTGTGAGAACTTTCTTCTTCCCGTTAGCGGCTATCCGAACTGTCCTCCCCTTCCCCGCCCAGGCCACTACCCCTCTTTGCCCAACTCCTCCCCCTGAGGGCTGTCTCATTAGGTTGGAGACTTTTAAAAGAGGGTCACTGCTCAGGCCCCACAACTGTCCTGTCCGGCACCTTCAACTTCTTGAAAGCACTTTCGGAATGTAAGCTTGTTTCACAGAAAACCCAGATATGCCCTCGGAGCCGGAGCCGCAGAGCACTGGAATCTGCCCCAGGACAAACCCAGTCCCGGGTCCTTCTCCGGCCACCCTGTACCCCCTCCCTGCCCTGCTCCTCTCATCCCCCCACTCCCTCAGCACCCCACCCTTCAGGCTTCAGTGCTTTGCGGATCGGATCGTGCTCACCCTTCCTCCTTTAGATAAACTTCCTTCCAAAGCCCCGCTTAGTCCCCTCCCCAATTTGGAGCCAACACCCCTGCCCCCCCGCCCTCCCCCCCCCCCGCCCCGCCCCGGCCAAGAGGGGTGGGGAGAGCGAGGAAGCCCGGCTGCCGGGGGGAGGGGGAGGGGAGCCGGGGGGAGGGGAACAGGCTGCCCGCGGAGCTGTGACCCACCCCGACTCAGACGGCAATTCTCCCAAGTTCTTTGTGACACAAAAGGTAAACAGAAGGCCTGGCTTACCCCCGCCCCCAACCCCATCTCCCCTCCCCTCCCCCAGCCAGCCAGATGGGCCGGCACGCTGCGGGGAAGGGAGAGGGGGACAAAAAGGGCAGATTGTGCAAAGGAAAACAAAAGAGACAGAGAGACATCAAGAGACAGGAAACGTGGGGAGACAGAGAGAGTTGGTGGGTGAGAGACGAGGAGGTGGGGGGAGGGCGTGGTGGCCTCAGCAAGTGAGAGAGCCTGGGAGGGGAGCAGAGAGGGATGGGCCGAGTGACCCAGAAGTGCCAGGGAGAGACCCTGAGGGCAGAGCCAGGGAAGAGGAGGCAGGCAGACAGGTACAGAGGCAGAGGGCTCAGGCAGACTCAAACTCTGAGCGACAGACGCGAGGCTTGGTGGAGGAAGGGCTGGGCGGTCAGGTGCAGATGAGAAGGTGGTGTTTCTTCACCTGCCCCTGCAGAGACTGCAATCCCCTCTGGAAAGCCGCCCGCTCTCTGGCACTGGGGATGGGCCAGAGCAATTCTCCAGCCGGTCCTTCCCCTCCCTGGTCCTTCCCCTCCCTCGGTGCCAAGCCCACCCTCCGACCTGGCCCCAGCCCAGCCCAGTACAGGAGGGCATCCTCCTCACCTGCACGGCAGAGGCCGACTGCTTGCTGTCATTGTTCCCTGGGGAGCTCAGGCCCGAGGCCTGCTGCAGCAGGAACTGCCGGGCCACTTGGAGAGCCTGCAAGACAGGGGCGAATCAGTGCTCCGGCTGCTCCAGCAGACGTGGGAGGGAAAGGGTCAGTGCAGGATCCTGGATTCAGGGAGCGTTTGGAGAGAATAAAGGGGAGGAGGTCAGGGTCATGTAGAAGGTCTTGGCGATGAGTGAGAGGGTCACGGGGTCCACCTGGGCTAGGGGATAAGGATATAGGTAGGAGTCACTGAGAGAAGCTGCCAGGCTTTGGGGATCAGAACCTGTAGGGACTCACTCTGGGACCTGGTGAGGTTTTGTTGGGACTCAATGGCGGCAGCAAATGGGTTAGTGGTCAAAACAAGGACCCAGGAGAAAGTACAGTGGTGGACTCAGGCTATTAATAGTAGGTACAATTTGTCGAGTATCTACTATGTGTCAGGCACTTTACCAGCAAGATGTCATTTAATCCTCTCCTGGGAGGGTGTGAGGTAGGGATTATCAGTCCCATTTTGCAGATGAGGAAACTGAAGTTAAGTAATATGCCCAAGGCCACACAGCTAGGAAGCGTCAGTCAGGATTTGAGACCAAGAACCCTGGCTCCAAGGCCATCTGCCTTACTAGGTGGTCAGTCTGGGGGCTATGGGAGTAGCATTCACTTGGAGTCAGAGCACACAGTTGGGGGGATGAGGGTGGAGTCTCAGGGTCTCAGGGTCTGAGCGCTACGTGGCTTTATGAGTCAGGGCAGGAGGTCTGGGAGCAGGGCCTTGTGGCGCTGGGGGAATTGGATCAAGTCCTGAAGGGAGTGTGTGAAGTGTCAGTGAGTTACACTGACTGTAGTGGTTGGGGCTTGGAGGCCACGGTGGCTCAGACGGGACTCTGAGCCGGTGGGATCATGAGAACGGGAGGTGCACGGAGTCTGCAGGAGGAGCCTCTCCGGCCAGGCCGTGGGCCTAGGAGGTGGGTGGACGAGCAGTGAGAGGTTGAATAGGAGAGGTCAGGTAGGAGACAGAGGCCAGGAAGTTCTCTGTAAGGTCAGCCAAGCCCTCCATCCCCCGCCACTCCAGGTCAGTAGGGGGCTCAGAGGCAGGGGATGTGGGGACCTGTCCTGAATCCACATTTCAGGAGCACAAAATATACCCAGGTTCCTCAAAGATCTCCTTGGGGGCCAGAGCAGTTGTGTCCAGGCCTTTGACAGGGGGGCCTGGCATCAGGTAGACCTGGGTTTGAAGCCCAGTCGTGCCACCTACCAGTAGTGTGACCTTGGGCAAGTTATCCCCTATCTTTGTGTTCCAGTCTGCTCCGCAAAACTGGGCCACTACCTAACTCTGAAATACGTGCGGGTGGGGGTGGGGTGTTAAAGGACCAATGCTTGGCACTTGGTCGGCATTCGAGGAGCACCCGCTTCCTTCCTGTATCCTGAACCTCTCACCTCCTCCAGCCTCTCCCCAGCGCACCTATTAAATGCAACAGGCCACCTGCGGCTTCCTCGCACATCTATCCACACACACACTTGTCTGTCCTCACGTGGACTTCCACTCTCCTACCCACGGCGAGCACCACCAAGGCAGACCTATAAGGTGGGACAGGGATGCACTCATAGCCCCCCACCCCGCCACTCAGCAAACACTTAGGGGGCGCCCACTGTACAGCAAGCATATATACACACCCCCTTCGCAGCCCTTTCATTGAATAGCTGAGCCTCCCTGAGGCTTAAACCTAGTTTACCTTAGGACAGTACCTAAATACACCCTGGTGTATCTGTGGGAGCGTGTCCCAGGGCAGACCTGGCATCCAGATTGGCATGCCCCTCACCAGCGCCCCAGATCCTAGGCCTCTTCCACGCCCCTCTTCCCCGGGACCTCACACCGGGAGGAGTGGCCCGGGGTTGCTTCTCTTCAAGATTCACATCAGAAAGTAGAAATCTGACCTGAGTCAAGGGCTCTGAGAGGCTGTGGGAGGAGGTGCAGGGTGAAGAAGAGGGGAAGGAGGTGGCCAGCTGGTCATCCGGAAGGGGCCCTGCCTCTATGTGCCTCGTTTTTAGGGAACCCCCCCCCTGGTCTAATGACACGGGCTTGACAGATACTCTTTGTCCTCCAAAGGTAGAGATGGGGTAGAGGGGTCAGAGATCAGGGGGCAAGGTGGGTGAAGAGGATGGCTCAGGGGCTGGCAGCCCAGGTGACCCAGAGGGGATGCTGGTCATGGTGGGGGGAGGAAGCCCCCCCCTCCCAATCCCTGGTGGGAAGAGAGGAGCCACAGGGGACGGTTTTCCAGGGGAAGTTGGAGGGAGTCCCGAGCAGTCTCCTGGTGGGGGGAGTGGCCTGGGGGGCTGGATTCTCTCCCCACTGACTCACTTACTTTGTGGTCGCCTGGAGCATGAAATTACAAGATTTACAGGAAAAAAATGACAGGGCCTTGCAATCTTATTCCTGTGAGACCTCCCTGCGACAGGCCCCACCCCTCCTATCACTCTGAGCCTTTCCTCCCCCGTTAGGCCAGGTGACAGGGGACCAGGTGAGACTCTAGGCCTGGCCAGGTTGTCACCTCCTCTGACCTCCCACCCTTCCCCCCACACTCCTTCCTTCCCGCCAGGGACGGTGCTAGGTGCTGGGGACACAGAGAAACAGAACTTGGCCCTGCCCCAGGGCTCAGGGCCTGGTGCTGTGATGAGACGCCCGTCACAGACTGAGGTGGAGATGGACACCAGCGCCGGGGCCCAGATGAGGTGGCAGCACTGACTGGAGGCTGGAAGGGCAGGCTCAGCAAGTGGACAAGGAGGGCGAAGGGCGTTCCAGGCACAGCGACCCTCACACCACAGACGACTGGAATAGCCGGTGAGTCTGGGGACCCGGAAACCACTTGCAGGGACAGAAAATCGAGCTGTGTTGGAGGTTAAGTAGCCAGAGAGGCTGGAGGAGCCCACGGGGTCTGCTCCTCTAGGCACTTCATTCATTCATCCTTCACTCATTCCTTCATTCACTTTCATGGCCACCCACATCATACTGGCTTGGAGAAGATGGGGAGGTGACAGTGGGCAGCACACGCTCATTTCATGGACTTTGCTTACAGCCCAGCCTTGACCCAATTAGGGACTTGGTACCACCTGAAGATCACCCTACAGGTGCCCAGGGGTGAGGGTGATGGGCAGACCCTGGGTTTGGGGCCCAGTCTCCCGTCCCCAGATGGCCTGGACATGTCACTGACTGCTCAGTGCCCTGTAATGCTGCTCCATCCCCCACCCCCATCTGGACCCCTAGCCAGGGATGGTGCTCTGGGAGGAGGGGCGGGGGAGGCCCTCTGGCCTAGGATGTCCTCCTCCAGGGTGGTCACCCAAGGGATCAGGTAGGTCTAAGACTTTCTGAAGCCCCATCCGAGCCACAGTTGCCACTCTGGCACACCAGGCATGTGTCTGCACTGCCTGCCGTGGCTGGGGCCTGATACACGGGGTTCAGTTTCCCTTCCTTGTGGGCCAGATACAGCTTTGGGTAGGAAGAGGCATTGAGAATCCCACCAGGGAGAAGGCATGGGGTGGGGGCGCTCAGGGCAGAATGGGAGATTGGGAGCCATTTGGCCTTTTAAACCTTATTTTCCTGCTCCCTCCACCCCTCAGACTGAAAACCAAATGCCCAGCTCTGTGGTTTGGGGAATGAAGTCTAGTTTTCCTCTAAAGGAAGCAGTACCGGGTCCATTGAGGGCCCGGACCCTGGTCAAAGGGATCTGGATCCAAATCCTGGCTCCACCAAATACTGAGTGACCTTGGGTAAGTCACATCACTGCTCTGAGCCTCAGTTTCTTCCTGTGTAAAATGGGAATAAACCTGTAGTCAGCTCACAGGTTTGCTGTGAAGAATACATGTGACGGTGTGCATGGAGTACTCGGCACAGTGCTGGCATTCAGTGGGTCCTGGATGGACGTTAACTCTTGTGATTGTGATTATTGATCTTTCACCTTCCCAGGCAGCTCCTGATCATTTGTCCAGTGCCACCCAGAAGGACTTGTTAACCAAGCCCTTTTCCATCTACACCCACCCCCATTCCCCCTCAAGCCTAAGAACTCAGTCTCGCTAATGAAGCCGAACTCTCCTCCCCCAACCGCCCATTCAGAAGTCATTAGCAGGAGCTTCACAATTAGGAACAAATGGCTTATAACGGATGGCATCCAGGGAGGGCGGCGGGGTTGGAGGGGACTGAAGCTAGTGCTTTGAGGGCAACAGGGAGCTGCTATGAAAAGAAAAACAAGTCTTGGGGCAGATGCATCTCTCATCTGCCGGATGAGACTACACCCTCATTTCTGTCTTGGAGAATTTGGGGGAGGACCAGCATCCTCTCTGTGGAGGCCAGGTGCAGGGCTGTTTACTGGTTCTTTCTCCAGGCTGGAGGATTCCAGGTCTGTGTCGGGGTCCCAGCCTTACTCTGTGCGTTTGGGAGGGCGGGGACCTGGTGCTCAGGGAGACAAGCACGAAGGGCTGAACTTTGAGAACAGAGAAGCAGAGTCACGCAGGTCACAGACCTGGTGAGCTGGAGTGTTAGAGGGTATCTAGTCTAGTGTTTTCCCAATTGCTGGTCATGAGCTAATGGTGGGTCATATAATATCAATTTAGAAGGTCAAAAAAATAGGAAAAAATACACACACACACATGAAAACATCATAGTTACTAGGTAAGCATAAGCATTGTTTCGTGAAACTCTTGTGTGCTGCCACTCCAAATAAAAGGCATTTCTTATGGCAGATCTCCAGCAAAAAGGTTTGTGAAACACTTATCTAGTTCACTTTATCGATAAGGAAACGGAGATCTGAAGAGGCGCAGTGAAGCGCCCAAAGTCACACAGCGGCAGAAGCAGAACCTGAATCCCCCTGGGCCTGACACGGGGCTCTCTGCACAGGGATGAGGAGGCAGGAGCTGGGCAGACAGGATGGAGGAACACCCCCCCCGCCCCCCGCCCCAGCAAACTCTGGTCTAATCCCGATGGTGGTAAAGAGCAGCCCAAATAAACAAAACCCAAACTTCTTTTGTCTGCATCTAGCTAATTTTGGCAAAATTGGGATCTCAATTGTCTTGATAATTTCAACTGAGAGCTGGCTCGATTTAGGGGAAGGGGCCCTAGAAGGGTGTTTGGTGGGCCGGCCCACCCCAAACCTGAGAAGCCCTCCCAGGAAGGCCCATCTCACCTGCTCCGCCCCCCCACCCCGGAATATGACTTTTGATTCATTTATCTATAATTCAGCGAGTATTTGTGAAGCCCCACAGGGCACTCACACTGTCCTAGACACTGGGGACATGGCGTATTTGCTTTAATGGAGCTCATATTCTAATGGGATGAGACAGACCCTACAGCAAAGCGAAGCGAGCTGTGAGATGATGGCCAGCATTACGCAAAGGACGGCTGGCTGGTTACTTAGATTGTGTGGCCAGGGAAGGCCTCTCGAGGACGCATTTAGGATGAGGGGGCTACTCTTCCAGGGGAGGGTATTCACGGTTGGAAGGAGCTGGTGCAAGAGCCCGGAGGTGGGCATATAAGGTTGGAGCATCATGAACCAAAAAGGCCAGTGTGGCCAAGCTGAGTGGCCTGAGAAGAAGTCCCAGGGGTGAGCCGCAGCCGCATCACCGGGACGATGGCTTTTCATTGCCTTCTACACTCAAGGAAAAATTGTTGGAGGATTTTAAGCAGGAATTGATACAGTCTCTGAGAGGAGACACCTAACCCACTGCTAGTAAACAGTAGGTACCTAATAAGTATTTGTTGACTTGAATTAAACAGGAAACGTCTCTCCATCTACCCCTTGAAGTACAAGTCCTCTGGGACCAGAGTGTGGAGGGAAGGGGTGTAGGGAGAAGGGTCAGGGGTCAGGGGCCCCCACCACTAAGGGTGCTGACCTGGGGAGATCCAGGTTCTCCACCAGCCAGGCTTTATCCTCCAGCAAAGAGACATAAAAATGAAATTACACAGAGAAGGGGGGCAAGGAGGATGGGGAAGAGGAGACCATAAAACCCCCGAAGTGATTCTACACCTTCTTCCCTTGGAAAAAAAAAAGCTTTTTGGAAAAGGCTGTAAATTTTTTTTACACCAACCTCGTAAAAATGACATCGGCGCATTCTCAAATTAGAACCATTAAAATGAAAACCAGCAACGCGCAGATACAGACAGGCCCACGTGGGTGGGAGATGCACAGACCGGTTTTAGGACCCCTTCACCGCCAAGCGAGCGTCTTGAGAATGCCTCCTCTCCACAGAACAGAATTAACAAATGAACCCAACAGTGCCCAAAAGGGCAAGGCCCTCCCCAGAGGCTCCTTCCTTCCCTCCCTTCGTGCCCCCAGCGGGGAGCAGCCCCAGGCCCATCCAGCCCCTCTGGGCCAAAACCGGCTCCACCAGAAAGGTCCAGCAGTGGCATCCGGGAAGGAGCTGAAATAGTGCGGGGCGGTCGGGTCGCGGGATGGTGGCGCTTCCCCTCAGAGAGACTCCTCCCAGATGCGTCCCAGTAACTGGAGTTCTCCAGAAGGGGGTCTATTCCCAGGCCTGGGTTCAGCGCCACCCTCACACTAGCCATTCCGCAGGGGCTGTAAGTGTGGGGTTTAGAGAGGGGACTGTGGGGGGCATGCAGTTCCCTCCCCACTGACTCCCACCGGGGCTCCTCAGAATGAAGGGGCTCCAGTAGGAGAAAACCTAGCTCACCAGCTGGGCACTGGCCCTGGGATGCGGCCCGTCCCGCTTCAATCCTTCACCCTCAGAAGCGGAAACACTCACCCCCTTTCCCCAGTTCTCCCTGGTCCCCAAACTCCTATCAGTAAGGACAAGAACTTTGGTAACAAAAAGGGGGTGAGAGGGGGAAAAAAGAGGGGGTGTCCGAATTCCACAGCAGAAGGGAAGCCTGGCGGCACAGTGCACTTGCTCTTCCCTAGTCCCAAGGAAGCAGCGGCCTGAGCATCCCTTTCCCAGGCCCCGGGCCCTCTCCCTGACCTTTCTCTCCCCTCTTAGGGAAACTTCCTTTTTTGTTGGACTAGGGGGCAGACACACAAAACAGGGTGGCCTTTGGTTTAGCAACCCAGGAAGGGTAAGAGAAGGGAGGTTAGGTCCTCTCCCCTGCGGCATCCTCTCAGGACCCTGCCTGTCACCTTACTACCCGGGCCCACCTCTCACCTGCTCTCTGTTCCCAAGCAAGAGGGAGCGGTCGGTCGTTTCTAACACTACCCCACAGCTGTCCCGGGTCAGGGACCTCACCCAGGGGAACTTTCTAAGTCTCGCCTCTGAGGAGTTCGGGTCCCAGCTCTCCCTCCAGGCCCCCAGCACTTCCTGGGAAGGGGCTCATTCTACGGAAAGGAAAGGGGAGTTTGGAGGGTGTAGGACTAGAGATGAAGGAGCAGAATCTGGGGCAGGAGGGTGGGAGTCCCAAAGACTGAAGAAATGGGCCCCAGACCTGAAGACGAAACGCAACTGTTGACAGCGTGTGTGAGGTGTCTGGGCTAATTCACCTCTGAAGCCTCCCCTTTCCACCCCATCCCCCTAGAGGAGAGCCAGATGGGGGAGGAGAACAAAAATCTCTTCCATTCTTCTTTCCCCAGCTCCCTGACACTCCCTTCGCCCCATCTCTATGGAGGGGGGTGAGTTAAAAGCCCATGAATGTGCAGAGCCCCCCAACCATTTTGAATCTCCTCACAGGATGTGAACAGGGTGGGATTTGGCCCCAGTTGCCAAGGCAACTGCGGTGGGAGTTCCCAGACGCTAGGCAACCCTCCTGTGACCCCCGCTGACCTGTCACCCCCGCAACCAGAGGACAATAGGAGTGCAGGCTCCGGAGGCCCAGGACGCCTTTCAGCTCAGCCGCAGAGCCAGCAGCCCTGCCCGCCCCCACTGTCTGGCCCAGTCCTCCTGGCCCCAAGTCCAGCGAGCATACAGCTTGGTCCCCAAAACCTCCCCAGGCCCTCCACCTCACCTCCCCAGAGCTGGCACACACTTCTCCCAGCCCTGGCTGCCCCCCATCAGGGATATTTGTGGTCTCTGGGGAAAGCCCTACACACTGGGAACATTTTCATACAGGTGAAATTAGATTCGGAGAAAATGCAGGGGCGACCTTCAAAGAAAAAAGCCATCCTAGAGGGGAAATATGCGGCCGGGGGCCACTGAGGAAGGAGACTTTGTCTTGGTGAAGGAAGGGAGGGGGTTGACGGGCAGCTGGCACGCCTGTTCGGTTCAAGGCATTCTTTAACAGCAGCTGGGGATCACCAACTCCAGCGGGCCAGCAGGGTGCCAGGTGCAAAATAAGGTTCGATGCATGTTTGCTGAGTGAATGCACGCTCCAGGGCCCACAGCGCTCTCCTCTCCACGCTTCCTTCTCAGGGGTGAGTCTCCAGGAGACTGGAGACCAGAAGAAAGCCCCAAGGACAGAGTGGAGGCGGTGTGGCTCTGTCACTCACCAAAAAGAGGGCTGGGAGGAGGGAGCGGGAAGCTGGGGCCTTGACTGCTGAAATGGGGCAGCCAGAGGGGGACCCTCTCTCCAGTCAGACAGAGCCTGGCAGCTGAGCCCTGTCCCCCCTACCCCGCCTCTGTTTAAACAAGCTCCCGGCCTGCTGTTGCATGGAAACAGGCGCCTGCTCTTGTTCCAAAGTGACGTGGCTGCCCTCTTCAGCACTGTTTGTTTCAGCCTAAAGTCCTGTCACCAGCCTGACTTCTGACTCGCCCTGTTTATCTCTCTCTCTCTCCTTTGTCAACTCATTACTCCCAAAGGCCAAGACTGCATTTCCAGGGCTTGTTTATCCAGAGCAGAGGGGCAGGGACCAACAGACAGACCGACAGATGGACAGAGAATGAGGAGTCACGGAGGCACGAGGAGGAGGGACCAAGGGCACTGCCCGCAGACCCACTCACACCCTCTGCCTCTGGAGTGGCCACTTAGAGCCGGCGGCCATTGCTGCTTTTGTTGGTTTGTTTTAAGAGCGATTTTAGATTGGGAGTGGAGTGCTCTCATTCACTCACCAGCAGTGGTTAATTTAGCACCTACTAGGCGCCAGGCCTTGCTGCCTCCACTTCCCTCAGGGGACTGTGAGTGTGGTGGGAGCTGAGCCCTGCACTAGGAGCCGGGAGACCTGAGATCTAGCCTTTCCTGTGTCACCTGGACAAGTCAGTGCTACCTCTGACTGCCCCCTCATTGTGATATGGGAATAATAACACCCATCTCCCCAGGATGGTGAAGTAATTAAAGACCCAAAGCACCAGAGGCAAGGTGTTTGTTTGTCCTCGAAGGACTTCCTGGTGGGGGTCAAGGAGGAGGGGGCACTCGCTGGGCTCCGGCTCTCTTTCCTACATTCGCTCTACCCCACAAACAGTCAGAGACACTTGTTGGGGGGGACGAGAAAGTGTTACCCTCAAGCTCTCCCCAAAGCCTCGCTCATATATTGGAGGAGGAAGGACAGCCCACAGACTGTTTCCTTTTAATTGAAAATTTTGTAATTTTAATTTTGCAGGGTTCTTTTCATAGTTTGGAGCCAAGAAAACCTTTTTTAAGTCTCAAATATTTTCCTTGGCCCCAGGCACTACGCCCATAGTGAGCCCAAATGGATAAAACAGCCCTCCCTCCGCCCGCCTCCAAATCTCCACCCCAGTTTATTTGTGAAACAGATATAGGATTTTCCAGGACTTTGGGATATTCACCAAAACAAACAGGGATAACTGGAACGTGGAATATAGATGGTAAAACATGGCCTGAGCGCAACGCAGAACAGAGAAACCTGATCGGTACAGACAGTTCTGTCCCTCCCCACCCCACACCTCTCCCCACTTATCCTGATATCTGTGTTCAGTCTTCTCTTTAAATAATTTTTTAAAAGAAACTTTCCAGTTTCAGTATTCCTCCCAGCCCTCCCCCGACATTCAAAATTTTTCATAGCTCTGTCTGCATAGAGGTGCAGGCGGGGAAGCGTTTTCACCCATACAAAATGGGTGGCCTTGGAGATTTCTGGTGGGGTGTGTTCTGTTATTATTTTGATGAAGGGCAGGGTTCTGCCCTTTGACCTTCTGTCCCCCGTAGGTGGTACAGATTCTGTGGGTCTCTTCCCCTAGAGAACCTGCTTAGGAGGGCTTGGGAGATACCAGCAAACTCCCAAGGACCATCTCTCTGGAGAAAGGAGACAGGCCCTTACTGCTCAAGTTTCCACTGTTTGCAAGAGGAAGGAATTTTTTAAAGTCCTCAATTCTGGTCACATCCGTACTGACCAGGGATTTTACACCCAAACTGCATCCGATCCTAACAACCCTGTACTTTAGGTGCCAAGAGGTAAGGGAAGCCCAGGACTGGCCAAGGTTGACTGCTGGGAAGGGGCAGGCTGGGACTTAACCTGGGTTTGTTCAGTTGCTGCATCAGTGCTGGCTGACCAGCTCAGTGCAGAGCGCGGGGCCGGGCTTCTGACGGTGCTGCTTCCAGTCTGACCTCTAGCTTCAACAAGTGTGGTGGGAAAGGGCCCCTTAGGGGCTATGGAGTCGGGGGAGGAGGCCCGGGGCAAACCTGGGAGAGAGCATGAGGGCGATGTGGGCACACACATCTGTGTGCACGAGGCAGGGGTGGGGTACGGGCAGGGAGGAACATGCAGGACCCGAATTTTCCACATTCCCAGCAGAGCCCCCAAGGGGCAATGCCACCAGCAGTGATTCGAGGAGCAAAGTCAAATAAGAGAAGGAGCATCCCAAGGCCAGGGCTGGCTGGGCCGGTTCTCCTGAACTTGTCAAGCACGATTCTCCTTTTTTCCCGGGTGGGGCCGGGACCTGGGGCCCCTGCTCTGTCATAACCCAGTTAGGCTTCCCCACCCCTAAGGCCTCTCAATCCTCAGAGAGGCTGGTCTTGGACTCCTGAACTCTGCAGTTTAGGGTGGGAATGATGAAGGGGAAGAGGGCGGGGGACACAGACAGGACTTCCAGTCTGAGCACTAAAAATGGAGGCCTGCCTCTGCCTACTGCTCTTGACCTTTTCCCAGCTGCCTTGACCCTTGGTGCCTGGAAGTTTAATCTCACATCTAGCTTGCATCAGGGGCCCAAGCAGAGGTGGAGGTGGGGAACATTTTATAATACAAATAAAATGAAGATACCACTGTGTGCACAGCCCCCCTCCCCCAAAGAGCACGCACCTAGAGCAGGGTCTCCCTCCCCCAACCGTGTTTGTTAACTTAGCCAGAGTGCGGGAGGAGAGCCCAGGCGTCCACCCACCCAAGACGCACACCCTCAAGCCTGCTGCCCAGGCGTCTGTCTGCCCTTGTGGGCATTTCTGAGGCTGTTCTAAGGTCCATGATCTCAGGGCCCCCAGCCCCACTTCTCTTTCTGAGAAGGCTGCTCTCCCCCTGCCTTAGTGACCACTCGAACGGGAGCGCACAGAGGGGGTCCCTGCAGGCTGGACCTTCTCAAGAATGTTAAAGTGAGGCTGCGTGGCAGGGAGCAGCGGCCCCCAGGTGGCCAGGGTGTAGTGGGAAGAGGCCTGGCGCCCCTCTCCCCTCTCCTGGGTTGCTGGGGAGAGGCGCCAGCTCCTACCTGTTGCTGCTGGAAGTGGAGCAGCTCCGCAGGGCTCATCTCGCCGTTGCTGTCTGCGCCCGCGGCCGCATCCCTGCCCGCGCTGCCTCCGGCGGGGCCCGCAGTCCCGGCCCCGCCGCCGCCGCCGCTGCCGCCGCCGCCGCCGCCATCGGCCTGCCCGGAGAGGCTGCCCACGCCGTTCTGACCAGACGGAGCCGACCTGATTGTCTCCGAGGCGGATTCCACCATCATGTCGCTCTAGCGGGACCTGGAGGGGGAGGAGAGACACGGGGGAGGGGCTGAGGCTGGACAGGCAGGGCGGGTTCCACCCGGGGAAGCAGGCGATGCCCCTCAACACCCCATCCCCAAACAACACAACCCCCACCAAGTCCTGGGGCGGCTTCTCCCTCTCAGCTTCCTGGAGGCTGATCCTGGGACCCCTGTTGCGGTGCAGACCCTCCCTCCTAAGGTCACCATCCGCCCCAGTTAAGGGCAGCTCCAGACTGAAGCGGAGGCCTCCCCGTTGCCCCCCTCCCCCACATTTCCTCGAGGAGGCGCTATCCCCCCAATCCCCCCCCCCACACCCAAACCGGTTCAGGCCTCTCCCTCCAAGCTAGTGTGTAGGGCAGAGCGAGGAGGGGTGGGGGTCCTGCAAGGACTTGAAAGCAGGTGAGCTAGTCCCCGGAACCACCATATTGCCCCTGCCCCCGCCCCCGCCCCCGCCCACGCCCACAGGCACCCGTAATGGCCTTTGTGTTTGTCCCCCCCCTAGATGGGGAGTTCCCCAAGGGCAGGGCCTCCTTCCCACCTCCCCACCCCCCCGCCACGCACAGCAAAAACCGCTGCCATTTTCCCAGCACCTATTGGGTGCCAGACCCTTCGCTGGGCCTGGAGCTGTGCAGGGAAGGCAGCTGGTGGTCCGACTTTTCTGACCTTCCATTCTAAGGCCCTCAGCCCAGCACCTGGCCCAAAGCAGACACTCAATATTTACTGTCTCTACAGGCAGCAAGATCCCTTCTCACAAGAATTGTGGGAGAATAGTTTTTTGGGTTTTTTTAAAAAATTTATTTATTTTTGGTTGCGTTGGGTCTTCGTTGCTGCACGCGGGCTTTTCTCTGGTTGTGGTGAGCGGGGGCTACTCTTCGTTGCGGTGCGCGGGCTTCTCATTGCGGTGGCTTGTTGCGGAGCACAGGCTCTAGGCGCGCAGGCTTCAGTAGTTGTGGCGCACGGGCTCAGTAGTTGTGGCTCGCGGGCTCTAGAGCACAGGCTCAGTAGTTGTGGTGCATGGGCTTAGCTGCTCCACGGCATGTGGGATCTTCCTGGACCAGGGCTCAAACCCGTGTCCCCTGCATTGGCAGGTGGATTCTTAACCACTGCGCCACCAAGGAAGTCCCGGGAGATAGTTATTATCATCTTGATTTTACAGATGGGAAACTGAGGGTCCAGAGAGTCAGAGGATTGACCCAAGGCAGAGTCAAGGCCTCAATCCTGTATCTTCCCCCATCTCCCCTAATTGCCTTTCAAGGAGTGGCTGAAACATGCTCAGAGAGAGGGTATGTCTGGGATGGTTATGGTTAGTGAGGAGGAGGCCTGGGTTTCCTTCTACAACTCACGGAGGCTGTACTATCTCAGGGGCTCGTACACAGACTATGAAGCAGATGGGGGACTTCAGTATGCAGAGCAGTTCTCAAAGTCTGGGGTCTCCAGCTATCCCCAGATTCACAGTCTCTTGAGAGAAACACAAATTTCAGCCAAACAGGACACAGTTGGTATTCCCCACTGATCTTTGACATGGGTCTTAAACTCCTTAAACCTCAGTTTCTTTGTTTGTATAAGTAATTACTCCAAGCCTCTCAGATCCTGTGAGAAGTAAATAAAATAGCACATACAAACCACCTAGCAGAGTAAGCGCCAAAAATGGTGGGTCTCTTCTTCACCTGCCCTATTTGTAAGGGTGAACACCCTGGGCTCACAGAGGTCAAAGACTTGGCCCAGATCACACAGCGATTGGGCTGGAAGCCAGCCAGCGTTCTTTCCTCCCTTCTTGATTACCTTTCGGCCTTGGCAGACCCCACAACCACACGGTGTCCCTGACCCAATAAATAGGTGCAGGAGGGCCTTAATAGAGAAACTGCTGGAAGGGTTATTTCCCAAGTTCCTTCTCCAAGGTGGCAGCTCCCCAATTCTCTTTCACTCCGGAAGAACTCTTTCTCCTCACTCTACTGGGCCACTTGCTGTTTTTGTCCCTGCTGTCAGCAGAGTGGGGAAGACAGTGAGGGTATCTAGGTGTGCACGGGGGGTTGGGGGGACAGAGCACTGTGAAAGGCCCATGGGCAGGCCACTAGTTCACGTGTGTGCCATATCACCCTGCTCTTGTGACTCTAGGTGTCTGTCCCAGTGGACCTGTGTGGCCTCCTGGGTGACCTGTGCTGCTGGAGTGTCCCACGTTTGTGCATTTCTCTGTGTGTTCCCAAGGGCTTGTTCCTCCCCCACCCCCCAGCTGCTGCTCCCAATCCTGGGTTCTGAGAGGAGCTGGGCTAGGGGCAAGGGCAAGGTTGGGGGCAACGGTTCAGAAGAGATTGAGCACTTCGTCTCCGGCCTTAATGGCCGTGTCAGCCCCAGGGCCAGTAGCTACCAAATGATGGATGGGGTGGGCACCGTCCTCCACCCGCCAGAGCACAGGGCTCCAGACCCTCCCCACAACCGCCCACCTGGATCCCTCCCAGCAGCCTACAGAGCACCTTCCCTCGCTCAGGCCTGGGCCCCAGATACACAAGGGGGATGGGGAGACAGCAGGGGCCGCTCTGCTCTCCCTCTGCCTGACCCTGGCCCTGCTGGGGGTGGAGAGCAGCTGCCTGCCTGGATTCCAAGTCTAGCTTCCCTAAGATCTGAAAACTCCTGGGCCCCAGGGGACAAAGACCAGAGCCTCAGGGGTGTGTGTGCGCAGGAGAAAGGAGAGAGAATCCAGCAGTTTCTTCTTGGGATAAGGAAGAGTTGCCCCCCTTCCAACATTCACACACACCATAAAGTTGCTCAGACAGCAAGTTTGGAAAAAGGGAGAAAAAAGGAAGGAGGATGCAAACAGAGGTGCCCTTTTCTTTTCTTTTTATTGGGGGGGGGGGGTACAGAGCGACACCCAGTGAACAACATAATTGCTGCAATGTGGCGTGTAATAATAGCTATTCAAGGGCCGATCATTCATATTAAACAGGGTGAAGCAAGCCTCTCGTTTGCATGCTTGAGATTATATGCATTTGAAAAGTCATTTCCGCAGGCAGGGTGTACGAATGGCATTAATTCCCACGTGGCGTGCTGCTCTGCCCCCTCCCGGGGCCTTCACCTCCTTCCAGGCTCGGGCCTGCCTGTCCACCAATACCCACCCAAACCTGCAGGTGGGTGCTCCCAGGCCTCTCCTCACCTCTGCCCTGAGACACCTGTCCTCCTGAGGAGGAGCACAGCGGCAGCCTCAAGCCTCCTGCCTGTCTCTCTGCAGGCGTTGCAACAGCACTGGGGTGCTCCCTGCACTGTGGGTGAGCAGGCTCTGGGTGCCTGGCGCCCGGCCAGGTAGGGATGGGGTGGGGTGGAGTGGGGTCCTGGAGGCAGGCCTTGATATCCGTGCCCTGCACCCACAACAAGGGTGTGGGCTGGGGGGGGGGAGGCAGCGTCCATGGGAGCCTGGACTCTGGCTAGAGAAGGCAGGGGACTGGGTGTCAGGGGGCCTGAGCTCAGTCACAACCAGCTGTGACTTCTTTGCCTTCCTCCTTCTCTGGGCCTCCATTTCCCCATCTCTACATGGAGAGGTGGTCTTGAAGGTCTCTTCTGACTTGGAAGCTCCAGGAGGAAAACTCCCTAGTCAGTTATGTACACAAGAAGCCACTGTGTTCTAGAGGCTGGTGAGAGCCACCGAGGTTCCACTTGAATCACAGCTGTCCCTTTCCCAAAGGGAAATGTAGGCCTCAGATTTCCCAATGGGGACCGGGTCTGCCTGTTCTGGTACTGAGGGGGACCCTCCAAGAGCCCCCTCCTCCGTTCACTCCCACCCTCCCGCCTCTCTCCACACACTTCTATCCTGCCAATCCGCGCTCCGCCCCAGGTGCCCATTTCCTCAGCAAAGAGCTGCTGACTACCTGCAGAAGTGGTGAGGCGCTCTGGGAATGAGACCATCTGGTTTCAAGGGCCAGCTGTGTGACCTTGGGCAAGTCACTGGGCTCATACCAACAAGCGACGAGAGGAAATTAGGAGGTCTAAGATTTGCTAAAATGGAGGCCCACCCCACCCTTCCCTACACCCTCTCCTACGCTGCGCTGGGGGCAGAGGCCGAGTCATTTCCTGTGCTCTAGGATTTTTGTCTGGGGCGCTGGTCCTGTCCTTGGGTAGGTCCTGGTCTTCCATCTCTCAGGGTTCCCTTGGGGAGCCAGGGCACCCTGGAGCCTTTGGCCAGTACCCTGGCGCTCCCGCAGACAACGCCGTCGAAAGGAAGAAAGGAAGGGAGGAAGGGAGGGAGGAAGGGAGGGAGGGAGGAAGGAAGGAAGCAAGCAAGCAAGCAAGCAAGCAGGGTCAAAGCCACAGCCGCCTCTTCCGCTCCGGGGGAGTCTGCGGGCCACCGGGGGGTGGGGTGGGGGGTCCCACTTCCCAAGGCTCCTGGCCCTTCGAAGAACGCGGGCTCGCAACGAGGGCCGCCTCGGAACGCGCCCCGGTCCGCCTCTGTCCCCTCCCTGGCCGGAAGTGACGAGTTCCACCTACCTTGGGGCCAAAGGGAGGACCCAAGGGCTAGGGTGCTTTCGGGGGAGGGGAAAAGGGACGGGGAGCCCCACATGCGTAAAAACTTTTTGTGCCTTTTCCGCGGGCCCATATGGTGTACGGAGTATTAATTACCGTAGCTTTTTAATTAACAATCGCTTAATCTGAGCCGTAACATTTGCCACGACACCCTACGCCTCGTTGCGAACCCGCGCCGCGCGCCCTGCCAACTCATCAATTAATTTTTATTGACGTTTTCTTCCCCAAACAGGCACAATACCAGGGTTTTCCAATTAACACCTCCGCGATCTCTAATTAGTGCAATTAACAGACTGATGGATGCCCGGAGTTTACCCGCGAGGGAGGGAGGGAGGGAGGGAAGGAGGGAAGGGGCGGGGCAGTCCCCAGCGCACTCTCTTTCCCGGCGCGCGTCCCGCAGGGCGCACACGTGCATGGGCTCAGCCTGAGAGAGAGAGGGCACCCCCAGCTCTTAGGGGAGCACGGCGGGTGGGGGCGTGACCACAGGTAACCTGTACCCAGAGCAATGGTGGTGATTTGAGTTGAAATAGCAGACACAGTTTCCAGCCCTTTCGGAAACCTAGAACCTAGCTGGTGAGACAGCTGAAAGCCTGAGACTAAAAGTTGGGAAACTGACTTCTAGCCCCAGCTTTATCACCAACTTGCTGTGTGACTTGGGCCAAGTTAGTTCTCCCCTTTTCTTCTCTGTATGATGGGGGAAACTAGACTAGATGTAGCTACTTATTTATAATGCATACCCCTATCAACTTCCAAGAAAGACTGGGAAGCAGACTGCAATAAAAGACAGATAAAGTTACTTAAAATATAGTATCATGGGGTAGTAGGAAGGGAGAATAAATAGGCCAAGATCTTAAGCCAGAGGATCTCACACTTGAGTGCATCAGAATCACCTTGGAGGGATTGTTAGAATACAGATTCCTGGGCCCCAGGCCTGGAGCTTCTGATTTTAGGTCTGGAATGAGCCTGAGAATTCATTTCTAAAAAGTTCCCAGGTGATGCTGATGCTGTCTGTCCGATACAACAGGGCTTCAACGATGAGCACTGGCTTTCAGTTATGAGCTTCCTGGTGGCCAAAACGAGATGATCTACCTCCAAGACCATTCATTCATTCAACATGGATTTGGTGCCCGATTGGATTTGGTGCAGATAGAAGACCTATCTGCAGGAAACTGAAATTTGGCCCTGGCCCCCTACAGGCTTACAAAACACAAACAAGCCAGTACAGGTGTCCTGGCTGCTTTGAGGGCAACTGGTAATAATGGAGGTCCTATTCCCCCTCCCTTTTTTTCTGGGTAAACCTGGCATTTGCCTTTTCGAAAGTTTAGCCACTAGTGGAGTTATGGTCATGAACAAAGTCATTCTTCTCTCTCCTCTGACGCTGGCCAGGAGAATATTTCACCGGCAATGACCCTTCATCCATTCATTGGTTCAACAAATATTTAAGCACTTACCCATGTGCCAGGCTGTGTGTGTGCAGAACTGAACAGAACAGGGCACAGGCCCTGCTCTCCTGGAGCTAATGTTCCCAGGAGGTGAGGCAGATGATAAATAAGGACACAAATAGATAAGCTCAAATAAAATAAATTCTATCAAATATGAGTGCAGGGAATAAACAGGGGGATCTAATTTACACGGGGGCAGGGGGCAGGGAAGGCTTCCTTTTAAAATGGCATCTATACTTAGAAAAGAATGAGCAGGTATGGGTCAGGTAAAGTGTACACTGAATGCAGGGGAACAGCATATGCAAAGGCCCTTATTTTACAAGAGAAGTCACTGGTTTCAGACTTTCTTCTGAGCAAAAAGTCTTTGAAATGGACACATTTATAGATTATATAAAAAGACACATAAGTGGGTACCACACAGAACAGAGCATGAAGACGCCGTCTATTTCCTTCTTTCTCTTTCTTTTCCTTTCTAGCTGTCCTGCTATCAGCTCTTACTTGTGTCAAGGGACGTAAAGCAGAGGGCTTTTCAGAGCAATGAGCACTGGCCTTTCAAGTAACTTGGTATACTTCCCAATCTGTCATCCCAAGACCCAGGGATCCCCTTCCCCATTCAGCTCAGGCCCCAAAGGCCCACTAGCTTCAGGCCACCAAGTGAGGGAGGGCTCAGGCAGGAGCCACTTTTGGCCTCAGCCTTTCTTATCAGCCCCTCATTTGGCATCCCACCTGCTGACCCTGCTCTGATCTCTTATTACCTCTGTAATTAGAACATGAGCAGTGAGGTCACCACTCTGAGCCTTGGTTTCCTTGTTTACCATACGAAGCTAATACCAATAACCCTTCCTTTCAGGGTTGCTGTGGTATCAGATAAAATACACTGCCAGAGAAGGTGTTCAGAGAAGGGTATTTACTACAGTTATGGGGACCCAGCAAGTCCAGATCCCATCCCCTCATCCTAGCCTTACGGTTTGGCACTTGAGGAAAGTGAGACAGAATCCAAGGGTTAGAATGTCTCTGTAGCTCCAAAATGTGTCCCCACACCAGAGCAGGGTGATGTGAGTCACATGACTACTTGGTTCTCTGATCAGCCCGGCAGTGTCTCTCCTCAAGCAGATGGGGCTGTCAGAGTTCCAGAAAAAGCTCAAACCCTCTACATGCCCATGCCCTCCCTGTACTTCGGGACTCTCCCTCGTGTGGGTCAGAGGCTGGCACCCTCGGTTTTCTCCCTAAGACTCCCACTTCAGCCTGAGAGTCTCCACAAATGGCACACTAGGAGCTATCTGGTCCAACTCTAGGGACCATTTAAGGCCTCTTCTTAGCACAAAACTTCCAAGCCCAAGGAGCTAGTGCATGTGGCAGGGTGAGGACACACCTCTAAAAGGCTGCAGCAACCTCTGATTTAGAAGGGGAGCCACCATCCTGGGCTGTCTGTTCCAGGTTCTCCCCCAAGATTATTTATTTTTAAAATTTATTTATTTATTTATTTATTTATTTATTTATTTATTTATTTATTTATTTATTTACTTTTGGCTGCGTTGGGTCTTCATTGCAGTGTGCGGGCTTCTCATGGCAGTGGCTTCTCTTGCTGCCGAGCAAGGGCTCTAGGTGCGTGGGCTTCAGCAGTTGTGGCTTGCGGGCTCTAGAGCACAGGCTCAGTAGTTGTGGCACACAGGCTTAGTTGCTCTGCAGCATGTGGGATCTTTCTGGACCAGGGATCGAACCCATGTCCCCTGTATTGGCAGGCGGATTCTTAGCCACTGTGCCACCAGGGAAGTCCTCTCCCCCAAATTTAAATAACTTTATTTTCTAATCATAAAAGTAAGACATCCTGGTAGAAAAGTATGAAGAAAAAGTAAGTAGACTTATAAGTACCTATAAGTCTACCAGCCAGAGATCCTTTTGGGATCCACCCCTTCCAGTCTCATCCATTTTCGCTCTCTTTGGGCATATAAACATTTAAAACGTGAGCTTGGGTTCATAATCTGTACATGGTTTGAATTTTTCTGTTTTCCCACTCACCACTTATGGTCATAACCATTTCCACATGACATCAAATATTTTAATTAACAGTTTTTAGTGGTAACAGAGTTGTTTGAATGGGCTGTGTGTTTCAGAATTTATTTAGCAAATCCCCTAAAGCTGGACATCCAGACTGCTGCCTATTTTTTCACTATGACACTGTAATAAACACGCTCATGCGAACAGAATATTCTCCATTTCTATTTGCTTAGGATACATGTTTAGGTGGAATTGCATATTTTTAAGGCTCTTGATACATTTATTCCTTAATTGATGTCCATAAAATGTGTGCTGACTTTGCCCTACCTTCAGCAATGCACCCCTGTCCCAGAGGACTCACAAGCTCTTTTTTTTAAAGCTATCTTCCTCCATTCTCCTCAGCTCCTTCTCCAGAGGATTCTCAGATTCTGCTTATGGTATTGAGAACCCAACACTACCGGCCCTGTCAAATCTGGGCACATAGCTGGGTGACGGGCCTCTGCCTGCAACTGACACTGGGCACGGTGGGTACTGGCATTTGGACACACAGAGGGGGATAAAACACAGCCCTTGCTTTTGGGGGGTGGGTTATAGTTTGGTGGAGAAAGAAAGACATACAGGCAAACACAAGCATTTAAAAATACCCATACTGGGACTTCACTGGTGGTTCAGTGGTTAAGACTCCGAGCTTCCACTGCAGGGGGCGTGGGCTCAATCCCCTGTCAGGGAACTAAGATCCCACATGCCATGCAGTGCAGCCAAAAATTTAAAAAAGAAACAAAAAAACATACCTAGGTTCCACCCCAGATCAATTTAATTGGATTATCTGGGATCCAGGCATGGATAATTTAAAAAGCTCTTCCAAGTATTCTAAACTTCAAGTACAGCCAGGGTTGAGAACCTCTGCCCTACACAACACACACAACTTTACAAATGTTAAGTAGATACTGGGGGGGGGGGGGGGGTTGCTGGCTATGGGTGCCTAGAGGGAGTGGGGGTGCTCCGGGAAGGCTTCCTGTAGGAGGTGACTTCTGAGCTGAGTCTTATGGAAATGAAGCCTGGGCACACAATTTGTGAATATATTTTAATAACAACCATTCCACTCAGAGTCCTTGAAAGTTCTTTCCCATACCCTGTCACACACAACCTGCACTCACTCTGACAGATGAAGGAACCACACTTCAAAGATGTTTAGTGATGTGTCAAGGTCACTTGGCTGCTAGGAGGTTGAGCCAAACTGAAACCCTATAGCTCTTCTGACTCCCAAACCAGTGCTCTTCCCCAGAATTCCACCTCAGACGTGGCAAGGCCCAGAGGGCGGTCACTCTGGAATTTCCCTGGAATCTGAACCTTTCCCCACCACCATCACCACACCCCAGCGCACTTTCACTGGCTCTGGCCCCAAAATGCTCCCAGCAGGCCCTAGCAAGGTGGCCTCCCTCAACACGCCTTCCAAGTACCATGACCAAAAGGAAGAATTAACAAAAAGGAAAAAAAAAAAAAAGAAAAAAGAGAACCAAAGATCCCACTCCATCTCATTAAGAAAGTAAACATAAGAGCCATCTAAGTGTCTAATTAAGCTTCTAATTAGTCCCTGCTTGTTACTAATGCAAATTAGATTACTCCGCTTAACTACAGCATGTCCACAACACCCTTGTTAATTGCGGCCTTTTGAAATTAAATTACTCCCTAATTAGCATATCAAAGCCATTGATTCGGAGCTGGGAAAGATGAGGGCAAAAGGAGCCGAATGCCAAGTTTGGTTAATCAGAGACGGCTAATTAAATAGTGCCGCCTTTCGTGGGGGGCCTGCTGGTTAAGGGGTGGGGTACTCACCCAGGGCCCAAGTGGCCATCTGGAGCCTGGTTCTGGTAGTGCCCTTGGCACCAGGGGGCTCCAGCTGGCCTGGGACAGACCAGTAGTCTGGCCTTCTCTGGGGCCCTGGCTGCTCTGCCCAGCCGGCCTCTGACATGCCCTGGCCCCTCCCTTTGTCTCCCCTGATGATATCTAGGGGTGGCATTCACAGGGATCTTGGGTACCAACTCAGGGGCATCCAAAAAACACACCCATATTCGAATGTGCAAGATTCAGCATCCTTCCACATCTCTCTCCCTGTTCCAAGATGAATTCTGGAAAGGTGACTGCTGCCCTGTGCTTCTCTAATCCCCACCTGTGGTTCCATTCTAGGAAGAAAGTCTCCCCATCTCCAACAAAAAGTACATAAATTTCGGGGGGTAAGAGGGTGATGACTTTCATAAAGGGACTCACCTGGGCAGGGATGGGCTGATTTCAGCTTGGAACAGATCCCCCAAGACACAAGACCTGTAATTCCCTCTGTGGTAGAAGGAAGGGGAAAAAAAATCACCCACCACCATCAGTTCTTAAGCAGCTGTGCAAGAATTAGATTTGGGTCAGGGTGTCCTTCAAGGTCTTCTCTGAGCTCTTGTACAGACCCTGCAAAGCCTCTCAGACACCTGCCCCTCCCAGCTCTTGCTAGAATACTGAGGATGGGCAAAATCTCCATGAAAAATTTGCTAACTGAAATGCCCTCAGGGGCTAGGCCGGTCCCCAAGCGGGCCAAGTGGGAAGTGGAGGGTACTCAATCCCGGTCTATCTTTACCCCACAGAAATGCAGGCTCCGTGTTTGATAGGGTTTGGGTTTTTCAAAAGCAGCCAAGTGGGGATATTTATGTGAAATTTACCACTGTAATAAACCTTGTGTGAGCCAACAAAACACATAAGGGGTGAAGTTAGTCCATTTGTGACCTCAGCCCTTATGGCCAGCATTCTAGACAGGCAGGTTCCAGTCAGCTGTGTGACCCTGGACAAGTTACATCACCTCTCTGGGCCTGGGGACCTCACCTGTCAAACAAGAACAAGGAGGTATGTGAAATGGCAAAGCACAGTTCCTCATTCAGGGTCTGGTGACCACCTAGTTCTACTCTGTACCTGACATAATCCCTTCGCAGACTTCGGATGTCTTCTAGAACCTTCTTCCTCCATCTTCCATGCAGAAGGCAGAGTCTGGGCTTCCAGGTGTCCTTGGAAATGCTGAGGGCTTGTTTCTACAAATGCCTGACTTGGCAGCTGGGCAGCTAGGAGGTACACACCTATGCTCTCTGCCCTACATTTAACGGATTAGCCCTGGTGGGTGCAACAGATCTTAAATGCCTCTTCTAAAAAAGACAGAACTTTCACAAGAACAAAATCTTGATGACTGACAGGTCCCTAGCCTGGTCCTTCAGTGTCCCCCTCCCCCAACTAGGGTGTGTATATGTGTCTGTGTATGTGACTCTGTCCACAGCTCTCCTTCCCCCAGTTCTCCTCTCCAAGTTTCTCACCAGCAGCCCCCGCAGCACAGAGAGTCAGGGTCATGGCCAAATTCCCAAAGGGTTTGGTTTTGCTGATTTACGGAGGGATCAACCAGGGCCCAGGGGAGAGGAAGCCCCTGCCCCCCCAACCCCCAGTGCCCAGCTCAAAAGGGTGAATCTCAGGCAGTGCCCAGTCCATGGGTATCCATCCAAACCAAATTGGTCTAAAGGACCCATAGCAGTGGTTTTATTTTAGCAAATAAGTGAAATTTAAAGCAAAGCAGAAAAAGATAAATGGGGAAGGGGTGAGGCTGTCCTGGTGTGAGGGGGAGGGCGGAACGGTGGCACAAGCGGGCCAAGCTGCAGCCCGCCTCGCTGAGCTCTCTCTCCCAACGAGATTCAATTAACTGATAACAAGAGGCATCAAATTAATTTCTGGAGGATGTGAGATTCTGATGAAGGAAAATCTCATAGATGGGGATCGAGTGGGAGGCGGCGGGCAGCGCCCCCTCTAATCAGGCTCCGCTGCCTAATTGGGGAGGAGACTTGCCTGGGCCGCAGGGTCATCTGCCCCACGCTCCACAGCGCCCCCTTTCCGGCAGGACACGCAGAGGCAGTGAGCTCCGGATGCGTGGAACAAAGGGGGCTGGTCTCCTCTCACCCAACGCCCAACTCCCTCCTCCCCACCACCAGCCCACAGCTGCGGGAAGGCCGGGGGCAGGCAGAGGCAAGTGTGGGTGCTCCCTCACCAACTGCACAGTTATGAAAACCAGGGCCCAGAGAGAAGACCGTCATGCCTAAGGTCTCAGAGGGAATGAGGAAGCTGGTAGCAGTGCGCTTACTGGTGCCCCTCAAGGGTGAGTCCCAGACCCACGCGACCCAGACGGGCGAAGTCATCCCCAAGCTCAAGGAGGTCAGCACACAGCGTGGGAGACCCTCCCTGTAGCTAAAAGATAGGGGCCACCCTCCCCCTCTTCCAGAGCTCCCTGGACCCCCAAACCCCCAGCATCTTAGGGCCGAAGACACCCGGCGCGTGCGCTTCCCGCACCTCGCAAAGATGCGCTCACGGAGGCTCAGGGTAACACTGTCCGAGCTAGCAACCCAGAGCGGGTGCCCTCAGCTGCGGGGCGAGGACTGGGAGCCCTGGCTCTCCTGAGAACCCCGGAGGCTTCCTAAAGGAAGGATTCTCCCAAGTGGACCAACCGTGCACCCTCAACATCCGACCTTCGCAAGTGCCTCTGTGCCTCCGGCTCCAACCCAGAGATGTGGAAGCCTCCAGAGGCATTGCGCCCAAGCACTTACAGTAGCCGCCGCTCCCTCGGTCTCCTGCAAATCCTGAGTTCCCATCCCTCCCCCAAATTCTCCTCAGCTGCGCCCGCCCTTTTCTTTCAGGGTGTGATACACATCTGCCCAAAGAATCCCCTGAAGGAGTGCAAGAAGGAAGTATATGCTACCCTCTTTTGGACCAACTTCTTTCAGCCTGGGTCTCCTGGAAGCCTGAGCTCCAGAGCTGGGGAAACGAATCCCAGGGAGCCCGCCCTCCAGCACGCCCGGCTGACGAAACAAGAACAGAAGCCCCTTCACCAGCCCACGGGCCAGTTTCCCTTCACACAGCTCGGCCCTCCTGAAGGCTCTCAGGGCCAGCACCTGCATCCTGTGCCGGCTGCGGAGTGTGAGGACCGGAGCCCGCCTCCAGCCACCAGAACATATGGGAAAGATCCTCACTGGGGCACTTGCTCCATTTCTGATTTTCCAAGTTGTAAGCGAGCCACCTCTTATTAAACCTCTTCACCTAGACTCCTGCGGGCCCGGATCCACCCTGCCCTCCTGTCGCCACCATTTGTCCCTCCTTCGTTGCCGGTGGGAATTCTGGGTAATTTCCACCCGCTGACCCTGCCTACCTTGAACAAATGCAGAGGGTCACTAGTCTACACACCTCACTTTGTTACCGTCTGAGGAAAAACCATCTCACCTCCCCTCCCTCCCATTTGCACCGTAGCCCAGGTCAGGTGCCATCAGAAACTCCAAGTAGGAGAGAGGACTTTCCCCATGCCCGGCACCACCAATGACTCCACACACCCTCAGGTCCCAGCTTGGGAGGCTTCAGCTGGGCAGAGGATGGGGCCTGGGGAGGCGGGCAGAGCTGCTGGGATTTGGGGAACAGGCTGCATGGCTATGACCAGGGCTGGGGAGAAGAAAGGCACCGGGCTGCACTGGAGCAAGGGACAGCCAGGTAAAGATCCCGGGAGGAGTCATCCTGGGACAAGGAACAAAGGAAGGAAGGGCATCAGCCTGGCCCCGGCTTGAATGGCTCACTCCTTTGAGGGACCAGATGCTTTGACTCTATGGCTCAGTGCCCTATGGCCTTGTCCAAATGGGCACTTTTGTGCTAGGAGCTCTTGATTTCTAGCTCAGGCAGGCATGCCCCGAGTCCAGGCTCTGCACAGGGCCCATGAAATGCCATCTCACAAGACCACTGCATCTGCAAGCCTCAGGGTTTGGAGTAGAGGGTTCCTGCTGTAATCCCAGCAGGGCAGAACTGGCCGTGGGTGAAGGTGTGCATTTCCATGGAGAATCCAGGAAGGCAATGTTGAAAGAGGCAGAAACTTCACACTCAAGGGAAGTTTCTTTTTGCTTCTTTAAGATGATCCATCCAGCAGTAGGTCCCAGATTGATCTGAGACTGCCTGCCAAACTTGTCTTCCATAACGCTGCATAAGCCAGGGTTCCAAACCATAGAAAGTCTCCCTTTTTGGAGAAAGGTGGTGCCAGCCATTTTCCCTCCTCTGAGTTCTAGGGAATTATCCCTCCCATTTCTGTTTCCATGAGCACCTTAGGATGTCGGGGGGAGGGGGGATGACTGGACCTTCCAGGGTCATGTGCAGGTGGGAAATGCCAAGTTCTGAGCCCAGACCTTCCCTTAAAGGGAAGACAGGAGCAGGAAACCCAGCCTTCTCGTTGGAGAGCTGAGGGGGACGCAGGCCTGAGCTTTTGAAGGAGGGATGGGGAGTGGCAGGCCCTCCCATCCCTTCCTTTCTCCCTTCCCCACAGCAGAGGCTCAAGCCCTACCGGTTACACTGGGAGTCCTAGGAGCCCCACATGTTAGTCCCAGCCCTACCACTAACTAACTGTGTGACCTCAGACAAGTTGCTTCTTCTCTCTGGGCTTCATTTTCCCAACCCCTAAAATGGAGATTAATTTCCCGTATTCAGGGGCTTCCCTGGTGGCGCAGGGGTTGGGAGTCTGCCTGCCAATGCAGGGGACACGGGTTTGAGCCCTGGTCTGGGAAGATCCCACATGCCGCGGAGCAACTAAGCCTGTGAGCCACAACTACTGAGCCTGCGCGTCTGGAGCCTGTGCTCCGCAACGGGAGAGGCCGTGACACTGACAGGCCTGCGCACCGCAATGAAGAGTGGCCCCCGCTCGCCGCAACTGGAGAAAGCCCTCGCACAGAAACGAAGACCCAACACAGCCAAAAATAAATATAAATAAATAAATAAATAAATAAATAAATTTATTGAAAAAAAAAAATTTCCAGTATTCAGTCCAGCATGTGGCCTGGCAGTGCTGGGAATCTAATAATAAAAACTACTCCTTGGTCAGTACTACCCTGTGCCAGGCACTATGCTAGGTACTTTACATCTGCTCTTCCATCCTACTCCCAAACAGGCTCTAAACGGCTATCATTGACCTACTTTACACATAAGAAAACTGAGGTTCGAAGAGCTTAACTAAGTTCTCCAGAGACCCATCACCACTGGCAAGTTCCAAAGGCTTCTCCCCTGTGACCCATGTTCTGCCCTGGGGAGGCCTGAGTTCCTTGCCCTGGGTTCCAGAGTTCTGGAACCAAGTCATAGGAAGTCATTTCAGCCATCGGAGCCTCAGAATCCTGTCAAAAACAGTGCCTGCCCTGCCTTGGTCTGGGAAGCTGGGAGATTTTGAAAGGAAACTGTGCGGAGCTCCTTGGATGGAAGAAATTATTACTTTGCACAGTTTGGGTTATCAGAAAAGTAAAGACATTGTGCCTGCTTGGGATGGGCATGGAGGGGTTTGCATTTCAGCTGGAGAGACAGGAAAGCCACCAAGGCAGTGGGGCAGCAAAGGATTAGGATGTAGGGAAGGAGGGTGCAGCTACTCCAGGTGTGGCAGATCAGGGAAGCCTTCTTGGGGAGATGGCCCTGCCCCCCTTGCACCTCATACCTTTCCTCTGAAACAGACACCCTGCTCCCACCCTCCTCTCTCTAATGTGATATCTTATCTGCCTCTCCTACCCTGACAATGTGCAGACCCCAGCCTTCACTGCTTGGGCACACCAGTGCCCAGCCTGGGACCTGCCCAGACAGAGTAGGGGCTCAGCAAACCTTTGGGGAATTAATGGATTAAAGGATCCCCCCTCCTTTCCTGCCCCTAAGGAAGAGGTGTGTTTGGAGTAGGGGCCCAGCAGGATATGCACATTCCTGGCAAGAAGGGATCTACCTGCCAGCAGCCAGAAAGGAAGTTTCTGGCTAAAGGCACAGGAAAGGAGGTGGGGTAGGGATGTCTAGGTGTGAGAATGGTACCTACACAGAAAGGGACAGGGACAGGTCCTTTTTCAAGTTAGGCCCAACCTGCCCTCCCCCACCCCCCAGCACTGGTGTCAGGCCTTTCTCCCCACAGGGCTCACGGGTTCACCAACTCCGTAACTCCTGCAAAACCTGCTCAGGACTGGGAGAAGGACAGAAAACCCCACCCAGGGGCCCAGCACTTAGTGCCAGGAGAGAAGATTCCCATGGTCCCCCCCCCCCCAGTTTAGTGCCAAGACTGGGACGGTCCTAAGGTAGTGGGGGGGGGATCCAGGAGAGCTTCACATCTTACAGGGGTCCTGAGTTGGCGGGGAGCACTCTCTAGAGCCACCTCCTCCCCCTGCCACGTTGCCCCTCTGATGAGAGGGGGAGTGACGCCAAATGGGGAGCCCCACGAGACACAGCTCTGCTTTTGAGAGGCTCAGATCTAAGGGTGCCAGAGCGAGCAAGCTGTCCAGGTGCCCACAGCACAGTCCCAGGACCCTCCCTCCCTCCTGCCAGGTGACAAAGAGCCCCAGAACCCAGACAAGACAAAATTAAAACAAAAATAAAATAAGCCTGCAGATTTCCCATCCTCTGCAGCGGTTTTCTGCCAGGTTGGGCAGGGGTTGTCTGGGGCAGGGGCTGTCTGAGGTGGGTGGCTCTCCTCAGGGCAGCTGGGGCCTGGCCAACTTGTTGGGCCTTCAGCCCCTGCAACCACCCACTAGCTCACCAGGAGGGTCATCGGCTTGAAATGCCCAGCGCCAGCAGCGCTCAGTCCCAGAAGTGAGCTTCTGGGTTCAAATTCTTGGTGTCGAGGTCTCCATTACCCACTGTGTTCCACAGTGGGACTGGTCAGACCCTCCCGTGGCTACAGGCGGTACAGATGATCCCACAGCTCCTTCCTTCTGGGTGGGAGAAGGGGGCACCCAGGTGAGCCTCCAGCTCTGACCTTAGCTGCCTCTCAACCTGCGCTCCCAAGGTCCTCAATCCCAGACCCAACACAGTTCGCCCTGGGACAATCCAGGCGTGTGCTTTAACAAGGGATGAAGATGCTGAAGTTCAAGTGAAAACCCGCATTGGCCAAAATGCTCCCGGGCTTTCTCAGCAACCACGGGGATGACAGCTTCAGACTTGGGTTTTCTCTTCCGGGCACCCCACCTCCAACCCCTGCTCCAGGCTCCGAGGCCAATCAGCAGGGAGACCCGGCGCTGGGGTGCGAGACACGCGGTGATCTCCCGACGCCTTAAACCCCAGGCACGGAGTGAGCGAGGAAATCAGTCAGGCGGGGAATGGCAAGAGAGGCCGGCGGTGCAAAGAGACGAGCCGGGTGTTCTAAGGGCTCAGGGTCTCCGCGTTCCCGTATCCTCTTCCCCTAACCTAGACAATCCGAGTGAGACGCCGATGTGTTCACGAGGTCGCCCCAGTTGGAAAGAAGGAATCCGCAGCCGTCAGGGCCTCTGACTCAGAATCCGCCTCCCGCGAAATCGCATGGTCCTTTGCCGGGGAGGCCGAGACCCCACGTCTCTCAGGGCTCCCCGCATTCTAGCGCCTCGAGCTGTAGCCGGGCTCAGCTCAAGTTAGTTAGTTTGGCGTTGATGGGGAGCGCAAGACTCGAGCGCTGCCGAGGTGACCGCCTCTCAAAGAGAGGTGTCTGCCAGGGGGCTGTCCAGGGGAGAGGCCACAGTCCTGGATCTGAGGGGGATCTTGCTTGGTTATCCCGGGGCACTCTTCCCTGGCGGCCTCCGAACGCTGCTGCCGCCCTCTCTCCCCACTACACGGTGAGGCGGGGCTCTCCCCAAATGGGGTGAATGAAGATATCGGCCGGGTCAACCCCCCACCCTCCAGCACCGGCGCGCAAAATCACAAGAGGCCGTTTCCAGACGCTCTCAAGTCCCCAAGAAGTTTTCCGCTCTATCTCCCAGCCGACTCAGGTATGGCGGAAAGGCGTTGACTGGCCCCGGAACCTCCGAGGTGCGACCCCAGCAAACCAAGTCCCCTTCTCACCTAAGGCGACGCGTTGGATAGGACCCCGGTGCCCCCCCGCCATCTATCTGCCTCCGGCGCGTCTTGGGGAGTCCTGGACAGACTGGGGTTGGGGGAGCCCACTTCACCACTTCCCTCCCCGGCTCAGGAAAGTCCGGGCTGGGAAGTACTCTTTGTCTGACTCGGGGCGGGGAGGTGGTCGCGCCCCCAGACACCCCATTCCCCGCGGCCAGGCCGGGAGGAGGCCGGTCCTAGATTCTTGGGGGGAGGGCGGGCCTTAGTAGCCTTTCCAGCCCCCCCAACCCCTGCCGACCTCCTCTGTCCGCCCCCCCGGCGCCGCGCCGTAGCCCCCACCTGTTCCCCAGGCAGCTCCGGGCCGCGGGGGCCTGAACCGGGGAGGGGTGGGTGTCGCGGCTGCGCTGGGTCAGGGCGCCGCAGCCGGCCCCGGCTGGAACAAAGTGCGCCGGCCTGGGCCCGGCTCCTCCCGGCGCGTCTCCGGCGGGCAGTTTGCAAACACAAAGTGAGCCAGTGAGCGGGCGAGAGAGTGCGCGAGCGAGGGAGTTGGTCTGGTCGCCGGCCCAGCCCCCACCCGCGTCCCCGAGCTCGGCCAGCCACCTACCTGTCCGGCCCGGCCGCTCCGTGCGGGCTCCGGCCCGTCAGCCCGCGCGGGGCATGGGGCTCGCTCCGGTCGCCGCCCGGGCCCGCCGCCGCCCGCTGGGACTGCCCCTCCGCGCCGCTCGGCGCCGCGCAGCTCCCGGGCGTCCTCCCTCCGCGCCGCGCCGGCCGGCCGCCGCGCGCCCTACCCTCGCCGGGGCATCACACTTTGGGGGCAGCTCGGCTTGCTCCGGCTGTGCTCCTCCTTCCCGATCCTCCCGCGACGCTTGTTCGCTCGCTCGGGCGCCGGGGCTCCGGGACCCCGGCGTCCCCGCCCCCGGCCCAGCCCTGGTTCCGGCCCGGGCTCCTCCCCGCCGCGCCGCCGCCGCCTGCGCCGCGCCCTCCTCGCGGGCTGGGGGCTACGTCCCGGCCGCCGGCCGCACAGTCCGGTCCGCAGGGGCGGCCGGCTCCGGACTCCGAGGGGCTGCGACTGAGCCCGGGCAGCGAGTGGCTGCGAGCGGGCGGCGCGCGGGCGGGGCGGGAGGGGGCGGGGAGGAGGGGGAAGGAGGGAGCGCGCGGAGAGCGAAGGAGGAGGGAGCGAGCGAGCGAGCAGCGGAGGGAGGGAGACCAACTTCTAGCGCTACCATAATTCACCTAAAGCAGGTGCAGCAACTTTCACCCTGCCCGGCAGCCAAGTCGTGAGCGAGAGGAGACCACGTGGACCAAACTTTAGGGGAAGAAAAAGTGGGGATGTGGGGAGAAGACGTAGGGCTGCGATCCTGTAAAAAGGGGGGGAGGTGGAGAGACCCCAGGGATTCACCCTGGCCTTGCGAATCCCTTGGCGCGCTTTGCAAACCCCAGCTTTTCCCTGGAGTCTGGAGGTACGGCCAAGCCCTGCTCCCACACGGTTCATTGGTTCCCGGCGGGCTGCGCCCTATGCAGGGAGTGGCCGGGGGGCCCAGAGCCCGAAGCCGGTGTCCTTCCTCTTCTCCCTTCTGCGCCCCACTGCGTGGGGCTGGGGGTGGGCTTTTGAACCGGGGGGTGGGGGAGGTGGGAAGGCTCCTTCTGGGCTTTGTGAACGGTCACCCCGGGCGCGCACCGCCTCCCTCTCCGGAAGGGGAATTTCCCATAAAGTGCTCTGCGAACCGGTGAAGAAAGGGCCCAAAGCCGGATCCACGCGGGCAGAGCGGAGTGCAAAGTAGAAGCAATTATCCGGACAAATTAGATTGTAAACAAAGCTCAACGTCTTTTGCCTGAGGGCGGGGGAGGGTGCGGGGAGGAATCGGAGGGATTGTGGCGGTAGCCAAGGTGTGTATTTGGGTTGGGAGGGGGAAGTCTGGATGAGGAAAGGCCCCAGATCCAAGGGGGAGGGCTGTGCTGGTAGCAGGCGCCCCACTCAGAAAGCCGTGGAAACCTGAATAAATCCTCCCCCCGCCTTCCACCCCCAGAACATCTCAGGTCTGCCTCTGTGTGTTGCAGTGGGGAGAGGTGAGGGACACCTCAGGGGTTGTCAAGGAGTGCCCATGACCAAGGGAGGACCCTGCTGTGGGAGGAGGGCAGGAAGGCCGTGGCTCTAGAAGGCTCTCCTGCCCCAAATCACCCGAGGCAGGTGGAGACGGGCAGACACAGGATGTTCCTGTGGAATGTGAGCTGGGGGTGCTTCAGGGATTGGAGCTTAGGGTATGCCAGGGCTGTGGCCTGGGGAGAGAGGATTTCTTGGAAGAGAAGCCTTTCCAATGGGGCTTGGAAGAAGAAGAGAGGAGGCTCTCCCTCGGTTTCTCCGTCCCTTATTCCATCCCTTTTCTGTGGGTGCAAATAGCCAGAAGGAGCTGTAATGTCAGTGCTATCTGTCCAGGTCTAGATCCTATGTATTGCCCTACACAGGGCAGGTGTGACAGGCATATTCAGCTTCTGCTGGAGCATTTCAAATAGCTAGGTGTGAAATTGTTGGGAGGAGGACCCTAAGCACCATTTATGTGGATGCCACAGTGTCCTTTCCAGTGTAGCAAGAGCAGAAGCAATAAGAATAAAATAACCACAGCTAACCTTTGAGTCGTACCACATGCCAGACATAGGACTCATTTCATCTTCACAATAACCCTATAAGTAGATAGTACTATTACCTCCATTTTACAAAAAGGTTAAGTCCAGGCTTACCCGGCTGGTAAGTGATGAAGCAGGATTTCAACCAGAGCTACTTCTGTGAGGCCTGTAAAGCAGCACTGCCTGCTTGTGGGTTACCTGAGGAGTATAGTTTGGGAGAAAGGAAGCCTTTGGTGGTGCGACTCTAGTTATTTTCTATGGAGAGTCAGCGCTGGTGGGAGTCAGGGTGTGTGGACAGGCCTGGGCATGGCCTGGAATTGGCAGGTTCTTGTGTAAGCCCAGCTGGATTATGACCACGCCATGCCCCTCAGGTCTCCTTTCCATCCGTCCTACAGAGGCTTCAGGTCAGGCGAGAACTAGGGACTTTCAATACAAAAGAAGGAATGAGGTGACCTCCAGTGGGCTTCTCTGGCTGGCTCTCATGCCCACAGCATCCTTTCCCATCACCTTCCTGCGGCAGCCCTCCATACCTCACACGTGGATTCACGTGCCCAAAGGGATTTCCCTAGGAAATGCTTTGGCTTTCACTTCAGTTTACCCTCATCTCCAGGCCAGTTCAGTTCCCAGCACCCTGTGAGTCACAGTGGGGGGCCCAAGGGAGGCAAAAGATCCTGTCTGGGCCTCACCTAAAGGGCATTTTAATGAGGAAACAAAGCCTCAACGGGGAGAAGTCTCACAAACAGAACGTTGAGCATAAAACCAAAGAAAGATACAGAACACACACCCCAAAATTAAAGCAGCCAGTCCAAAGCCCTTCCTTCTGATGCAGGACCTCTAGGAGAAGGTTCACAAAAGTGGCCCTTGGCTCCTGAACCAGAGTGCCTGGGAACAGGCAGGAGGGTCCTCTTTCTGCCTTTGTTCCTTCAAAAGGTCTAGGCTGTGGTGTGGCAAGAACCAGGGCCCATGGCCTGTCCTACTACGGAGGCCATGGTTAAGAGCACAGAGACTGGAGTGAGACAACCTAGGGTTGAACTTCAGTGTCTGTCACTTACCAACTGTGTGATCCCAGCAAGTTACAGGATGGAGCCAGTTTCCTCACCCACGACATTGGGAGAATGCCTCCTGGGGGGTTGGGAGGATAGCATGAAAAAGCCTGGGCAAAGCATCTAGCTCTGTGACCTGTTCATCAGATACTTTCCATAAACACTCATTTTCCGTTTTGTGAGCTCCAGTTTCCTCACCTAAAAATGAGAATACTGACTTCACAAAACTGCAAATCATACATACGTCTGCAGTTGATACTTCGTAAGTGCCTGCTGTGTGTCAGGCACTTGATTCACGTGCTATTCGGCTGCATCACCCCTGGCATAGTGGCTTTTCTCATTTTACAGTGAGGTACTCAAGCTCAGAGAGGTAAGGCAACTTGCCCCAGGTCACACAGCTAGAAGATGGTGCAGCAAGGACTAACTCACAGGTCTTCCTGCTCTGAAGAGTTGCCCTTTCCCAGGGTCAGCTGCCTCCCTGTTGTGGGGATGTTAGTGGGTTAGCGGGTGAGCTTGTTCTTAGTACCAGGCCTGGCACTGGGTGTGTGTGTGTGTGTCCAGAAACATTAGTCAGTCCTTTTATTCCCACAGTCCCAACACATCTAGACCCAGGTACTTTATGTTTCCAGTCATCCGATTGCTTGAATTTTACTTCTTTTCCCTCTTCAAAACCTTTTTTTAAGGGAATTCCCTGGTGGTCCAGTGGTTAAGACTCAGTGCTTTCACTGCCATGGGCCCGGGTTCCATCCCTGGTCGGGAAACTAAGATCCCACAAGCCACATGGCGTGGCCAAAAAAAAAAAAAAGTCAAAAAAACCAAACCGTTTTTTAGTTAATTAAGGAATAAAACTTTACCAGCATGATGTAGTGGCTCAACACCTAAGTATGTACCAACAGAAATGCATAATGTGTTCACTGAAAGACAGACACCAGAATGGTCTTAGCGGCCATTCTACAAATAGCCATCAACAGTGGAATGGGTGAATAAATGCTGGTATTCTCATGCATGGGCTAGTACTTGGTAATGAGAATGAACAGGCCATTGCCACACACAGCAACGGGGAGAAGTCTCACAAACAGAATGTTGAGCATAAAAGCCAGTCGTGAGAGAGAAATTCCACTTATCTGAAATTCAAAAATCGGTCAAACAAAATCGAGGTGTTAGAACTCAGGAGAGCGGCTACTCTAGGCAGGAGAGTAAGTAGGGGTTCCTGGGGGACTGGGAATGTTCTGTATTTTTTGAATTTGGGATTTGGTTACATGGGTGTGTTCAGTTTGTGACAATTGAGCTGGCGTACACTTATGATTTGTGCACCTTTCTTTATGCTTTAAAAAAAAAAAAGCCTACAAATTGTTGCTGATAAAGTTGAGAACCTTCCATATCCTTCCCTCCCTTTCTCCATCCTTCCCTTGCCAGGGGTAGCCAGTTTCCAGAAGCTGGGAGGTAGCCTTCCCAAGTAAGTTTTACACTCTTAAACATTTAGTGTGGCTTGGGTGTCTCGAAATTTTAAATAAAAACTATCCTTCTGTTCCTTGCTTCTACTATTTATTGGTGGTATTATTTACTAAATTTCATGTTGCTGAGATTAATCAGGTTTGCTATGTGCATCTCTAGGTCATTAATTGAAAAGGCTTGCGTTCTATCACATCAGTGCACTGCCATTTCTTTACCCAGCCTCCCAGTGATGGACGGTTGGGTTGTTTCCAACATTTGGCTGTTGTGGTCACACTGCAGTGGGCTTCCTTCTGAACAGCGTCTCTCCACCCACCCACCCAGGGCCTTCTGCTTCTCTCTCCTCCTTTGCCTCCTGCTCAGTCAAGCTGACCCCCTTTCCCTTTGTGGTTCCTCCACTCTGGCATCTTCTCCCCTCCCCATCTCCCAGCTGCCCCTCCCCACCCTGCTTCCCAATCTTTCTGACTCAGAAACACCCAGGATCTGTGCTGGGTGGAGGTGGGGGAGGGATGGAAGGGGGAAGCCTCTTTCTTTGCCACAAAGGCCCCTGTTCTCCAAGATAAATGACGATTTTAACAAAGAAATATTTCACTAAGGGTTGGTATCTTAATGAACTGTGCCAGGAACCTCTAAGGCACTCTCCAGACTCTCCCCCTTTTTAAGGGGGGCTCCTGCTCTTGAGGGGAGGCTTATCAGTTTACCATATTGCCCTGAGTAGAGGACCATGCAGTGTGGAGAGCTGTCCCTGGGGTCTGTGGAGGAGGGGAGGGCACCCAGGCCTGGGGGTGGGGCCTGGTACCCCTCTTGGTGGCAGGTGCTGGGCCCTGGGAGTTGTTTACAGACCTCACTTTTAGGGCCTCAGAGACTCAGGCCTTGTCCACGGGGTGGTGGGCATGGGACTCCAGGCTGATTGGTGGAAAATCATTCATTAAGGATCGGGAAATTAACAATAACCTGACAAGCAGTGAACAATTTTCCATCAGTTAGAACACAGTGTCTTTGGGTGAAATGAGACCCCCTCTGTGGAGGGATTTCCGAGCAAGGAGAGAGCAGGACACAGGCAGGGATGGGCCAAGAGAGCAGACTCAGCGCCCTTTCCCTATCCCATGCATCACACCCAGCCATTCACCAAGGGGGGTGGGGGGCGGTGGGAGGCCGTGCCCAGGGACAGGGAAAGGCCAAGCAGGGGCACAGAGAGGAGAGCCCTTTCTCCCTTCATGTGGTTCATCCTTCAAGAGCTACCCGAAGTCTTCCTTCCTCAGAAAAACGCTTGGATTTAAATCCCAGTTCTGTTGTTTCTAGCTTGAAACCCTGAAGCAGGAGGGCTTAACCTCAGTTTCTTCAACTGCAGAAGAGGGAGAAAGATGAGGGTCCAGCGGAGGTGGTGAGTGAGTGAGTGAGTGTAACACCTGTAGGGTCCTCCATCCGGGGAGGCATCTCCTAGCTCAGAGCCATGATCATTATCTCTTGATCACTCCAGCCCACTTCCACCTCTTTCCGGCTCCTCCTTAGCAGGCTCTTGTTGATTTCACAATGTGTTGTTGGCTAACTTTTATTTCATAAGCACCAAGTAACTTTTAATACATTGTATTGTTTGTTCACTGTTTAACCATGTATGCCTCATCTCTCTAACTAGATAATAAACTGAGGTCGGGGCCCATGATTTTAGTCATTTTGGGATTTCCTCTTGCACCCAGCCCAGTGTGCTTTGCACAGTAAATGCACGTTGAATTGGTTTGATTGTAATTTGATACTTGGTTAAAAAAAATAACCTGACACCTCAGGGCAAGTTGGTGCCCTGCAGGTAACAGTGAGGGGGGCTGCGGGGGGGGGGGGGTGGTGCAGAGTTTTAGGAGCTATGCAGTAAAACTGTGTCTTCAATGATCGGAGGGAAAGAGCTGGGGGTCAAGGTGGGGACTTGGATGGAAAATGGGACAAGGCGGCACCCTCACTCCCTCGGGGCTGTCGCCTCCTGCCAGAGGGCTGTGCCCCCCATTCTTCTCATCACTGCTTCCTGCACCTTTTCTGCTCGTCCGCGGGGGATGCCTTCAGAACTCTGCGCTCAGCAAGGGAAGCATTCCTTCCTCAGGGAACCTGGAAGGCCTGCGTTTTGGGGTCTCGGCCAGTGGCACTGGAGGGTGAGGTGGGATGTGAAGGAGGAAAGTCAAAGCCAAGGTGGCCTCACACTGGAAATAGCTATCACCAATTGAGCATCTACTGTATACCAGGCACTTTTCATCTGTATCTCTGATCTCCACAGTAGTCCTAATGTTTGATTCTTTTGTTTGTTTATTTTTAAAGAGAAGGCAGTGCCCCAAATGGCAGAGGCAATCGATGTAGGGTGGATATAAGGGGAGAGAAGAGAGAGTCTTTATATGTCTCTGACTGTGTATGGTGTCTGGCGAGGCCTGTGGAGTGGGGCTCACACACTCTCCTGGGCTTCTTCACGCTGATTTGAGTCCATTCCGTGCTGGGCCTGGACTCCAGCGCCCACCCCCTTCCCAGTTCTCTTGCACCCTCTCTTCTTTCTGGCCTTCTCTCTACCAGATCCCTCTGCTCTTGACCCCTGGCCCTCCAGCCCCAAAGACCTCTCTCATGGTTGCTGGGCAGCAGGAAGTCCCTGGAACCAGGCATCTGAGGGCTGGAGTGAGGCTGGATCTTGATTAGAGAAGAACCAACTGTGCGCCGGTCCCTGTGTTAAGTACTCTTCATTCATGATGTCATTTCATGACGTCATTTCACCTCCCACCAGCCCTCTGAGATGATATAGCAGATGCCCTGTCTGTGTGCCCTCAACCTGACCACTTATACCCCTGAGGCTTCCAATCACCTACCTGCCTATCTTTGCCTGAGGGCTTCCTCTGGGCATCGGACTCTGCTTTGCCACTATTGGGAGACCAGAAGTGATGGGGAATGAACACCATCCAGGAGAGCCCTGCACCCATGACGGATGAGCATTGGTGTGTAAATAACTGAGGTGTGTGCTCTACATGCACTCACAGGGTTTCCCCAGCAGGACTGAGCCCACCCGAGGAGGTAGCTTGATAACCAACTTGACTGCTTTCCTTCCTTTCCTTATCTTACTTCCCCACTTCTCTACTGGTGTTTCCTTTACCTCCTACCTCAACCATGTGTACTGGAGTAGTTGTCTCAGGACCTGCTTCTGGAGGAACCCAGCCTAAGTCAGGTGGATACCGTTATTATCCTCATTTTACAGATGACAAGACCAAAGCTCCGAGACGTTGAAACTCACACACAGTTCCACAATTATGTAAGCGAAGTGCCTGCATTCACACCCTGGCTTGTTAGACAGCAGGATGTCCACTTCATCACTCTCCTGTATGCCTTCTTGAAGGCCCTTCCCCTTCTGCCCCCAAAGTCTTGTTCAAGGCCATTCCCCCTGGTTTCCTGCCTTGAGAGGTAAGAGATGAAGAGCAGGGTGGGTCGGGCGTACACTGGCCGAAACTGGGGAGTGTTTCCCGGTCACCCAGCTCTCCCCGCCTCCCCGTGGGTCCCAGGCCAGTAGTCAGAGCCAGTTCTTGGATCTCAGACAGAAAGAGAAGCGATGAGCACCCGCAGGACTGGACATAGGATGAACAGAAAAAAGTGAATGCTACTTGGAGTGCTGGAAAAGGAGAGGACAGAGTCAGGGGTACATGGAGGGATGGACTCAGGGCTGAGGAAGCTTTCCAAGCCTTTGCGTTATACGAGGGCCTGTGATCAGACTTCCCCGCATGCAGCAGCCCCTGTAAAAGAGGAGCAGCCAGGGTGAGAGCTAGGAAAGGATTTCTTGATAGTGGAGTTTGCTCAGACTTGGGCTCTGGAAAGTCCCTTTCTGGGAACCTCAGGCCCAGGGGAGAAATCGGCCAGCATCTTCTATGAGTGTGGAGGTGGGCACAGCGTGGGGATGACTTGAGCCCCTCAAAGACAAAAGTTACACGGAGAGAACATCTTGCAATTTTCTACTTGGTTGGTTTTCACGACATCTTTGACTTAGTTTATGTTCTCCCAGAAGCAGACTCTGACGCAGGGATTCAAGCACGAGCTGGGAGTGGGAAAGTGGGGGGCTGGGCGGGGGGTGGGTGGTCAGGAGGCCCACATAGGGAGTGTTAGCATGTACTGCGAGTGAGAGGGGCGCAGGCCTGCTGGGGAACCCCAGAATATGTTTGAGGCATGCCTCAGGTTGTCCATATGATGGGGGCAAGGAAGCTGGGGTATTTATCCACCCACTCCCTCTTTGCCATTGGGGGAGGGCTGCTTCCAGACACATTAACTCTCCAGCGCTTCCAGCTTGTCCTGAGTCTGAGCCAAGGGCGTCTCCATGGCCAGAAAAAAAAAAAAATAACCCTCAGGCAAAGGGCAGGTGTTGGCAGTAAGCAGCCTTCTCCGTTTGGAGGTAAGTGCTGAGAGACATAGGCAGAACGCCAGCACCTGCCACACTCTGCCCTGCTCCTTGACTTCTCCTTTCCATGTGCCTTTGTGAGCTTGTGTCACCTCCCTCTTAAACACTTCGGGGGTTCTCAAGCCTTCAGCCTTGACCCATGGCTCTCCTCAAGCTGCATGTCCTCTTGGACATTCCCATGTACTCTCATGGGTTTAACTACCATCTGTGAGTTGGTCCAAGTACCATCACTTTCTTGGACTTGCTCCCACCCCCGTGTCTGTGACCCTCCAGTGACGGCATACCCAACATGTCCCAGACCCAAATCATTCAATATCATCTGTATCCAAAGACATGCCCCATCTCTGCGTTTTCTCCTCAGTGGTGGCATCACAATCCACCCAGTCATGTAGAAACTATTAGAAGTCACCCCTTGACTCTCCCTAGCCCTTTCTTTCACATCCAATCAGTCACCAAGTCCTGTGGATGTGGTTTCCAAAATATTTCTCAGAGTCATTCCCTCCTCTCCATCCCCATTCCTACTGCCATTGGCTGGACCCTCATCATCTTCTACCCGGGTTATTCCAGTAGCCTCCTAACTGACTCCCATTTCCAACCTGATCCCCTCCCCGTACCTCGTCCCAGTCCAGCCTCCACAGTGGTCAAAGAGTTCCACCTACAGTGCCAACCTGAACTTGTCATGCCTTGTTCAAGACCCATTCCCACAGGGCCAATTTCAAGTAGGCCGGTCTGGTGCACAGGGCACAAGGTATCCTTTCTTGAACCTTCGATTCCATCCCTGGCCACTCCCAGCTCTGCCGCTTCGGTCTTGTGGCGTGTGCTGTGCTCTTTCCTCTCATGCCGTGTCCTCTGCTTGGAATACCTGTTCTTCCACTTGCTTTCACAGTTGACTCGAAGACCCAGCTTAGATGACACCTCTTCTCAGAAGTTTTCCTTGAATGCTCCGAGCTGGATTAGGCACTCTTCTTTTGTGCTCTTGTATTGGTGCAAGCATCAAAAAATTCACTGCAAATGGGCTTAAATAACAATAGTAATAGATTGACTTGTGTAACTGAAACATCAAGGGGTAGAGCTTGCTACAGGTGATGTGTGATCTAGGGGCTTAAAAAATGATGCCGTTGCAGTCTCTGCATTGCTAACTCTGCCTTACCCTGGGTGGGCTTTATTCTCAGAGTCCTTGGAGGCAGTCCTATAGCTTTAGACTCACATTCTGCCCAGTTCAGTCGAATGAACTGTTTAAGCAAATGCTGGCTTGTTGGGACCTGTCTAGGGATTTACTTGCCCCTCTCCAGACCAATCAAAATGTCCAAGGGCTTAGAACGTTCTACTTCAGCAGTTGGCAAACTGGCCAACTTGTTTCTGTAATGGCAGAGTTCAGTAGTGGAGGCAAAAGACCAGCAAACTTTTTCTGTAAAGGGATAGATAGTACATGTTTTAGGCTTTGTGGGCTGAGGCAAAATCAAGGATATTATGTAGCGACAAGAGATATTATGCATAACAAGACAGAAAACAAATTTCCACAGAATTTTTATTGATGGAATTACAATAATAATTGAGTACTTTTTTTTTTTTTTGTAATAAAAGGTCTACTAATTAGAAGAATGGGATTTTTTTGGTAAGGGTGGGAGGGATAACATTTTGCTTAATTGGAGTTCAAAGTTAATGCTCCTTACCATCAGATCGATGACAAATGTTCATCTGTAAAAATTATTCTTGGCACTTCCTGGTGGTCCAGCAGGTGAGACTCCGCGTTCCCAATGCAGGGGGCCCGGGTTCGATCCCTGGTCGGGGAACGAGATCCCTCATGCATGCTGCAATTAAGAAGCCCAACTGAGAGTCCTCATGCCACAACTCAGAAGTCTGCATGCCGCAACTAACGACCCCCATGCCGCAACAAAGATCCTGCGTCCCGGGACAGCCAAAATAAATAAATAAATATCTTAAAAAAATTATTCTTAGTTCACAGACCATACAATAACAGGCAGGATTTGGTCCGGGGGCCATAGTTTGCAGACCCCTCACCTGAATTATATCAAACCATTATCAAGCTAAGGGAAGAGACTGTGGGAAGCTGGAGAAGGAGACGGCAAACCACCCTGATGGTGGAGATGATATCAGTACCAGAGGGCCTTGGATATGGAGCTACCTTTGTGACACACCATTCACAGAGTCAGGCTGTGGGGGCATTTTATCAGACATGTCTTTATAAGACAAGTTCATGTCCATTAGGCCTCCTAATCCTGACGCCATCCCTATAACATAGGCAGGGCAAGGGTGGTTGTACCCTTTTTACAGAGGGGAAAAGAGGCTCAGAGAAAAGTGACTCGTCTGAGGTTTCCCAGCAAGGCTTCTCTGGGATATGTTTGAGGATCCTAAGACATGGGCTTTGGGACGTGTGCTTTGTTGAGTGAGTAATTGAACAGTTGCGGTATCCCCTGGTTGGAGGGCAGAGGCTGGGCCAGCAGGAGTACAGGCTAGTCTGGACATGTCCTAGGAGGCTAGGTCTGCGGCAGGCTCTGTGATATCCAGTGGTCCACTGGGATGGGCATGGTCAACACAGGTGCTCAGGAACCCAGCTCTGTTTCAAGAATCTCTGGGCTTAGGTCTGTCTCCCAAGCAGGACAGGTGATACCAGCTCGGCACCCCTGAGCTAGGCTTCAGGTAAGAATGTCCGGGACACAAACAATGAATTTGACCCCTCACCTTATGGCCTCCAGCCTCCAGGTCTGGCCTCATCTCAGTCCCTGATGAGTGCTCTCATCCTGCGGGCCAGGGTGGGGTTTATAGATTTTGGTTTTGGCCGCACTACAGAGGATGTGGGATCTTAGTTCCCTGACCAGGGATCGAACCTGCGCCCCCTGCATTGGAAGCACAGAGTCTTAACCACTGGACCTCCCAGGAAGTCCCTAGGGTGGAGTTTAAACTTTGATGTTGGGATGACCCCAGGGTGGGGGTAGGTTGTGGGCAGCCCTCAGCAGGACCATCTCAGCCCTCCTCCAGGGCTGACCTGGCCTCAGGCAGGGCTGCCCAAGGTCAGGGAAGGGTCTGGGGGTGGAGACAGGCAGCCAGAGGTGAAGGATGGTTGCTGGGGTCCTTTCCAGGATAACGATATAGGGATACCAAGTGTGTGAGCGCAGGTACAAACACACACACACACGTACTGGTCTCACAGACGTATTTACACACTCCCATAGGCAGATGGTCACACCTATGCCTATCTTCACTACCAGGATCTCACACACACACTCCAATGGTTTCCTACACTTATTTACACACTCCCAAGCTCACACCCCATGTTCATACACACCAGTATTAGTTTCCTAGGGCTGCTGTAACAAAGTACCACACACTGGATGGTTGAAAACAACTGAGCTTGGTTATTGTCTCACTGTTTTGGAGGCTAGAAGTCCAAAACCAAAGTTCTGTCTGAGACCTGTAGGGGTGGATCCTTCCTTGCTTCTTGCTAACTTATGACAGCCTCAGGCATTCCTTGGCTTGGAGATGCCTCGCTCCAATCTCTGCCTCCATCTTCACGTGGACATGTGTTTCTGTGTTTCCATATGGACATCTTTTTTTCTTTTTTTTTAAACCTCTTTATTGGGGTATAATTGCTTTACAATGGTGTATTAGTTTCTGCTGTATAACAAAGTGAATCAGCTATACATATACATACAGCCCCATATCTCCTCCCTCTTGCGTCTCCCTCCCACCCTCCCTATCCCACCCCTCTAGTTGGACACAAAGCACCGAGCTGATCTCCCTGTGCTATGTGACTGCTTCCCACTAGCTATCTATTTTACATTTGGTAGTGTGTATATGTCCATGCCACTCTCTCACTTCGTCCCAGCTTACCCTTCTCCCTCCCCATGTCCTCAAGTCCATTCTCTACGTCTGTGTCTTCCATATGGACATCTTTTTATCAGGACACTAGTCATTGCATGAGGGGCCAGCCTACTCCAGTATAACCTCATCTGAACTGACTACGTGTGCAATGACCTTATGTCCAAGTAAGGTCATATTCTGTGGTACTGGGGGTTAGGACTTCAGTGTATCTTTTTGAGCGGGGACACATTTGACCCTTGACAACACCTTATGGCCATAAAATCTCACATGTACCTATCATACTCCCGCAGTGACACACAGATGTATACACTCAAAGTCACACAGACACATGTTCACACGTTCTTGTAGTCAAAAAATCACACATACCCACATATGCCACCAGGATCACACACCCACACCCACACGTACACTCACAGACACTCGTTCTCCTTCAGTCTCCCCGTCTTACACACGGCCCCGCACCCATCACAGTCACTCCTTCACATGCCCGCGTGCCCCAGCCTCTCTCCCACACATCGTCCCCCTCACCCCTGCCACACTCAGAGCCCACCCCGTGAGGGTCATGCTCGAGGCCCACACTTGGCTTGTACCTCTCACACCCTCTCCACCCACACAGTCCCTCCCCTTCTGACTCCTTCTCCATCCAGCCCACCGGATGCCCAAGCTACCCTCAGGGCGGGGAGGCATCAGCCAGCCTGGCGGGCACCCTGCCCCACCCCAGCCGGGGCACCAGGTGAAGAGCCCCTTGCTGGCTGGGATCAGGCGCCTCCCACAAGCCTTCCCCATCGTAGACTCCCACTCTTCCTTCCCTGCGGCGGACAGACAGATGGACACATGCACACGCGCTCTCACGCTCACCCCCGCGCCCCTCTGGCAGCCCCACGGCAGCAGTCTGTTCCTCATTATGGGCCAATGCGCCTGTTTACTCACCCAGCTGGAGATGGTTAGAGAGTGATAAATAATGAAAGAGAAAACAGGCTTTTCCCCTCTGTGGCTTCTATTTATGTAACATGTGTCACAGCTCACTCACAGACTTTGTTTCGGAGCTGGTTGCAGGAAACAGTTTATTTTTTCCGGACAGTGGCTTGGGAGGCGGGGTGGGGGGCCGGGGTTTGGGTTTCTGATCTCACGCCCATGGGAGTTTCGGGATCTGGTTCCCAGAGTCCTCCTCCTCTGGTGCCTCCCCTCCCTGGCTCTCCCCCCGCGCCCCCCCCCCCCGACAGCTCTGGGGCTGACATCACAGTTCAAGGCTGCCTTAGAACTGGGTTTTCTGACTCCACCGATTTGGAAGGAGTCGGGGTGGTTGGGGGCCCCTCCCAGCTGCCTGTGAAACCCCTCAAACAGAGGGGCTTGTTTTAAGAGCCGCACAGCTTGAAGCCAGGACTCCCTGAAAGGAGTAGGTGCAACAAGGGGCTTCCCAGGTAGCCTGCACCTGTAAGGCGGGAGGGAGCAAAGGGATTCCTTCTATAAAATATGAATAATAGATCCACGCCTCGTGTCCACTTAGCACTTTCACGTCCGTGGTCTCAGCTGCTCCTTCCCAGGTGAGAGATTGAGGAACAGGGATCAGGAGGGACTGGCTTTGGTCTGCTCATCTGGTTGTGAAGAGCCAGGACTTCAAACTCACCCATCCCACCGTCCCTCCTCTCCCAGGGCACCTCCCTCAGAAGAGTTCTGGTCAACTTAACATACACTAAGGCAGGTGGGAGTAGTTACAAGGGTGTGGGGACTTGGAATGCGGGGGATATGAGTCGTCAGAGAAGTGAGAGGGTCCCCCTCCTGTCCTTCCCCCAACACTAAGGCGGGCATCCTTTGAGGGATGCTCCAGGGCGGGAAGAAGCAGCAGGAAGTGGTCCTGCTTCCCAACCCCCAGTGCAAGGAGGGCCTTGGGAAATTTAAAGACAACCTGTCCCCTTGGAGCCTGTCTCTTTAGCCAGGGCAGGGAGCCCATGCCTTGTTTGACATGGAGCCTCAGTAGGGTCCCAGGCCACCTGCTGAGGAAACCCCCGAGGTACCTACCTCTAAGGAAGGCAGAGTCTACTGTGGAAGATGGACTGGGAAGCCCCCAACTCCAGCAGACTCTGCCTGTGTGTGTGGACAGGTGACATGGGATCAGTCCTGCCTGGTGGCCTCAGGGATTCTTTCGGGGATTGTCCCACAGGGATCTCCTGGCTGGTGGGAGAAGCGGACACATTCCTAAGACAAGGGCTTTTGAACACTGTCTGACAAGCATAAGAAGACACAGTGAACAGTGGAGGATTACTGGACTGAATGTCAATATTATGACATAGTATGAGTGTGTTTCGTGTTTGGTAATTACAATCATTGTTGCTTTTGTCGTGGTCATCCATTTACAATGCTTGGTGTCAGTTTATTTCTCTCTTGTAAAAATAAAATACAGTGTGTGTGTGTGAAAAAAAAAAAGAAGACACAGTGAAGACTCACTGAAAAAGAGAAAAAGCATGAAGGAGGTGGTTTTCAAATTTAATGGGTGTCAGGGTCACAAGGGAGCTTATTAAACGCTGATGTCTAGGCTTGCCCTTGGGTGTTAATTCAACAGGTGGAGAGCATCCAGGAATCGGCATGGCTGACAAGATCTTGGGAATTCTGAGACGGGTGGTTTCCCAAAGGCTTGGAGACAGTAGAGCCCTCAGTGGGCTCTGGAGGCACCCCCTGCCCCCCAAAATGAGAAGGAAGCATTATGATCAGGAGGAAATCTGACTTTCCCCAAAGAGTGGGAATAAACTGGTCAGAAGAATGATAAAATTGGTTTGCTTGGAAAAAGGGAGAGAGGAAGGGAGGGAGTGAGGAAGGAAGGAAGGAAGAAGGGAAATGAGCGTTTACCCACACCAATTAGGTACCAAGCACAGTTATATGACAATTGGATCTGTCTGCTTTGACTTTTTGACATCCATACCCATTTCTGAAACCTAAAACACTGTCAACATTTTATTCTTATTACCAGGTAATGCTCACACAGAAACACCCACCTTACCCTGAGTCAAAACTTTTTGTATCAGCCAAGCGGTTTGCACACCTTTGAGCACATACTACATACCAGGCACTGTTTTTTTTTTTTTTTTTTAAAGGAATGATTTATTTATTTATTTATTTTTGGCTGTGTTGGGTCTCCGCTTCCGTGCAAGGGCTTTCTCCAGTTGCGGCAAGCGGGGGCCACCCTTCATCGTGGTGCGTGGGCCTCCCACTATCGCGGCCCCTCCTGTTGCGGAGCACAGGCTCCAGACGCGCAACTCAGCAGCCGTGGCCCACGGGCGCAGCCGCTCCGCGGCATGTGGGATCTTCCCAGACCAGGGCTCGAACCCGTGTCCCCTGCATTGGCAGGCAGACCCTCAACCACTGCGCCAGCAGGGAAGCCCCCAGGCACTGTTTTAAATGCTTTATATGCGTAGTTTTATATTTACGGCACCACAGCCCTGACAGGCAATAATATTCCCATTTTACTGAGGAGGACATCAAGGCTCAGAGACTTATCTAAGGCCACCCAGCTACGCAAATCCTGGCCATAGGAAGAGTTAGTGCTCTTTTCACTGCTCCAGGGAGGACTCCTGTTGGGGAGCTAGAGTAACTTAATCCAGAACCTGCTTTGCAGCCCTCTCTCCAAGACGCCCTCCTTCCCCCCTCCCACCTGAGGAATGGGGAGGTGACCTCTCTGCTACTCCCGCAGGCTCTTGCCTTTGGGACCCTATGGGCCCTCACAAAGCCCACCCAGCCTGCATCCCAGCCTCAGAGCTCTCTGCCTGCAGGCAAATGCCCAGGACAGGAAGCTAAGCACCAGGGGTCTCTGGTATTTAGTCCTGGGAGCACTTGAGGTTCTGAGGGGGTCCCAGGAGAGAGGGGCCATGTGAGGGGGGCTCAAGGAGCACCCCTGCCTAGGTTTCCAGGAGCCCACTGCATCCCTGTCCCCCTGGCAGGATGGGTGAGTCACAAGCTAGAGAGGGAGGAGTGTTGGGTAGGGGCAGGGCTGGCCAGAGCCCCTGCCCTGGGCATTTGTTCAGGCTGCAGGCGAAGCTTGATTTCAAACTTAGGGACTCACAGCAGTTTCCCAGGGGTCCTGCCCAGACCCCCCCCCCTCGCCAGCCCACAAACATTCACCTGCACACACACATGCTCTCAGATGATTCCACTGCACTCAGGGCCCCTTTTCATGAAGACCCAGACAAAGCTCTGGCCTCTGATGTCCCCTGTGGACAGTGACATGAATAGTAAAAATCATCCTAAACCCCACAGGCTCTGCACACCTTGTCTCTAAACTTCACATTGATCCTGCAAGGAAGCTTTTATTATAACCACCCCCTAACCTTAGACATGAGAAAAATGGGGCTCAGAAAAGCCAACTGACTGGCCTGAGGCCACACAGCCAGTATGTGACAGAGCAGGATTGGGATCCAGATGCTTCATCCCTATTGCCAGGCTGCCATTCCTGTTTCTCTCCCAGCACCAGGCACCCAGTATGCATTCAGGAAGTCAACCCATTCATGTGCCTACGTGGGTTTTCTTTCATACACAGTCAGCACAGGCCCCAGCTGCCCTTTTCTCCAAACCCACCCTGAGCTGTGATCTCACGGCAAACTCAGAAAATCGCAGACCCCTCTGCTTCTGCTACAGCCAGAACTAGCACCAGCCTGAATTCCCTGGGTTCCAGACTCAGTTTCCCTCTGCCTCGCAGGTCCACAAACCTGAGCAAGGCTCCCCGTGCTTTGAGGAGACCGACAGCCCTTAGCCTGGCTCCTGCCCCAGGTCTGACCCTCACTCTGGAAGCCTCCGGCCACCTCCACCCTCCCCTCTTCCTCGGAAGCGTCAGGCCTGGCACTGCCCCCCTGCAGCCCCCTCTTCCCACGGCCCCCTGGGAGCCCGGGCTTTGCTTGAGGGCAGCGAGTGAAGCCGGCTGTAACAGAGAAACCTCGGGCTCCTCTTTAGAAGTCCCTGGAGGAGGCAGATCTGAGAAAAGGCTGCCGAGAAGGCGCCTGCAGCAACGTCAGCTTGAGAACAACCTGGCTGACAGGATGCTGAGTGGGGATTAAGGTCGGGATCAGGGAAGCCAGGGAAATGAAGGCAAGTTCCCCGCTCCCCTTCCTGCTGCCACCACGGCCTCCTCCGCTGCTGGGTTTGTCTTCTTGTTTGTTCTCTGGGAAAGTGGGTGGAGAGGGAAGTGGGCAGGGGTGAGGCAGCGAGGTGGGGGGAAGGACAGGGGAGAAGTGGAGACGGGTAGGCAGGGGACAGAAGGCGATTATTCTCCTCTGGTCGTCAGGACTCAGTGAAGGGCCGGGCAGAGGCATGGTGGTCCTCGCCTGGGACCCTTCCCTGCCGATTGTCCCCAGATGGCCATGGGGCAGCCACCAGCTGCCCTGTTAACCCTCCCCCACGTGCAGAGCCTGTCCTGAGTGTTGGTGGCAGGACCCGTGAGGACAGAATTCTTCTTACTCTGAGAGAGGCTCCCAGGCCAACATGGCAGATGTGATACAGCCTCCAGAAAGGGGACAGGCCTGTTTCCACCTGCCTACAAATGCAAGCTCTCTGTTCTACAGAAAGGCCTTCACCCCGACCTGCCTCATCATTGAAATGTCACGAGAGCCTGGCCAAATGGGCTACTGAGTTCCGGATCAGCCAGTGCAACAGAATTCTAGTGAAACCCCGGACCCTTGCACTGTCACTGGCGGGGTTAAGAGCATGGCCTCTGGTCTCAAACTGCATGGGTTTGAGTTGTGGCTCTGCCACTGATTTGCTGTGTGACCATCAGCTAAACTCTCTACGCCTCAGTGGGAGAAAATGGTAGCACCCCCTCCTAAGGCTGTTAAGATGAAGGGAGTGAACACACGAGCAGTGCTTGGGGTAGGGCCTGCCACAGGGGATGGATATGATAAGGGCAGTTGCATTTATTTTGGGGGCAGAGGACAGGAAATAATAGTGATAATCCAAAGTCAATGACCCAAAAGCTTCCTGGAGGAAGGGAGTGTGGAATCTGATTTTGGAGGTTGAGGCTTGACAAGGAGTGAACGGACGAGTGAATTGGGGGTGAGGGACAGAGCCCCTGTTTGCCTGGTGAGTATGGGGCCTGAGGGGGACGGGGCTTTAAGGATGTGTCTGGAGAGAGGTAGAAAGGGTTTGTTTTCCGGGAGACCCACTCCTGGCCAGTCTTTCTCCAAAGTTCTTGCTCTAACTAGGGGTAACATGACTACTCTCTCCCAGTCCTGCCAAGGGCGAGCCTGGGGTACAAAGACCATGAAAAGATGCTGTTGATCATCGTGACCTTCCCAGAATGGGGCATATTTCAGAAATCCAAGCCATTCAGAGAAGTTTCCGCTTGTACCTGCGTTCTCTGGACCTGGTGAGGGACAAGACAAATAGAGAAACGTGCAGAGACTACAAACCTGGTGGCAGATGGTCCCAGGGGGTTGGGTTCCAGCTCTGCCACTGACCAACTGTGTGACTTGGAGCAAGTCAGTTAGCCTCTCTGGGCTGGTCTGTGACACGGGATAAAGCTTCACACAGGAACAGAGGAGGGCTCGTTCCTGGCCTCCTCCAGGGCTGCAACTACGGGGCCCACGCTGGCCCACGCTGCAGTTCCTCTTGGGGTTCCTCAGCCCCTCTCCCCATCTCTGGGCACCCTGGCTGCAGGCTGGGTGTAGAGAAGGGTCTGGCTGGAAGTGAGAGCCTGGGATGGGTACCGGTAATTGAGGAAAGGGTCTGCTGAGTCTGAGCTCTGGGGGGAAGCACTGGGCCAGGGGGCTGGTCTCTGCAGGGGTGGGTGGGGAGCTCTGGGCTGGGGATTTTATCTCTAGGGGACTGGTTTCTGGAGAAAGTAATTATTTCAAAAACTTCTTTTTTTAAAAAAAAACCCTGTCAGTAAAATTTATGTATATTTATTGTAGAAAATGTGGAAAATACAGAAAAGCATAAAACAGGAGATAAGTTCAGCCATAATCCCACCACTCAGAAATAACCGTGGTAGGATTTTCCTGTATCTCCTAGTTTTTTAAAGTACACACACACACATTCACACACTCAGAATCACACACACTCATGAACATTTACACATCTATTCACATTCGTATACTCACACACGTATTCACACACTCACACGTTTACACATGTATGTGTAACTATTTATTATAGCATAATGCACTTGATGTACCTATATCTCAAAAAATGTAGAAATGGCGTCGTGGAATCATGAATACATTTACGAAATACAGTTTCGTAAAACTGGTTTCTTCATTAAATAAAATATCGAGAAACTTTCCCCCATGTCATTAAATATTCTCCTGCAGCATCATTTAAAATGACTGCACAGGATTTCCCTGGTGGCACAGAGGTTAAGTATCCGCCTGCCAATGCAGGGGACACGGGTTCAAGCCCTGGTGTGGGAAGATCCCACATACCGTGAACCCACTAAGCCCTTGTGCCACAACTACTGAGCCTGCACTCTAGAGCCCGTGAGCCACAACTAGTGAAGCCCGCCCGCCGCAACTACTGAGCCCATGCGCTGCAACTACTGAAGCCTGCGAACCTAGAGCCTGTGCTCCGCAACAAGAGAAGCTACAGCAATGAGAAGCCTGCACACGGCAACGAAGAGTAGCCCCTGCTCGCCGCAACTAGAGAAAGCCCGCGCGCAGCAACGAAGACCCAACACAGCCAAAAAATAAATAAATAAAATAAATAAAATAAATAAATTTATTTAAAAAATAAAATAAAATAAAATGACCGCACAGTGCTCCGTCTCCTGAGTGTGTTGTAAGGCATATACTTTCATCCATCCGCAATTTTTGGTCATCTAGGATGTTTCTAGATGTTTGCTATTATAAGCAACACTGCGACAAACATTATTGTAGAGAAATTCTTGAGGGGGCGGCTAACTTTGCAATTGTTTATTGGTCTGTCTCCCCGCAGACCAGAGTGTGAGACTTTCCAGGGCCGGTGCTGCATCCGATTCGCAAACCTTGCTCCTGGTTCCTCGTAGACATCCAGTAATTGTTGAATTGCATTGCATTTCTTTTTTTATTATTTTATTTATTTATTATTATTATTTATTTGGCTGCGCCAGGTCTTACTTGCGGTACACGGTATCTTTTAGTTGCGGCGTGAATGCGGGATCTAGTTCCCCGACCAGGGATCAAACCCAGGCCCCCTCTGCATTGGGAGTGCAGAGTCTTACCCACTGGACCACCAGGGAAGTCCCGTATTGCATTTCTGGAGCTTGTGCTCTGGACTGAGGGACTGGGATGGTGGGCTGATCAAGCGGGAGCCCACCTTCCCTGCTGGAACACTCAGGGGTCCCCAGTGCCCTATATTGGGTCCGCCAACTTCTAGGAAAAAAAGCATTTCCAAGCCCAAAGCCACTGTCCATCCCGAAGCCTCGCTGAACTGCCTCCCTTTATCTTCCTGGGCGAACCTAACTTGCCTCCCCCTGCACACCCCCCTGCATCTGACTCATTTGAGTCCTTTTGTTGTGTCTTCAAGCTGAAGGCCTAGCCAACAGAGCCCTTTCACCTGCTCGTTACTGCTGGAGTAATGTGGTAACTCACTGAGATCCCCATGAAGCAGCCCCCTCTCTGGCCCCCATTTCCCACAGCACAGCCCCTTGGCCCCTGGGAAGTGCCCACAGGGCACACCTCAGCCCTGCCCCCTGCTCTGCCCGCCACCTCCCGAGGCACCAAGGAGCCTTTGTCTCTTCCTCCCCGCTGGCTCTGGGCGGATGCTGTCATTCTTCCTAGTACAGATTTGTAGAATTATGGATTTTGGAGCTGACACCCAGCTCCCCATTTCTCAATGGGTCTTTAAAATGAATGAGAGGTAAGAGACAAAAATGGAGAGGTAAAACTTACTAATTTAATTTCCCCCCTCAAGCATCCATGCCTCCAACCTCCTGCAGTTTTCTCTTTTTTATTTTCTCTTTTCCTCCCTCTTCTTTTTCTCCCTCTTCCCCCTTTCTCTCTTCTCTCTTCCAGCTCCGACACTCTCTCCCACCCTCCTGTCCTCATTTCCCCTCCTCTCCCCTTCTTTTTTAAGTTTTTTTTTCTTTTAACTTTCAAGGTCATTCCGGACTCCTGACGCCGCCAGTCCCTTGGTGAGACGTGAGCGCCATTGGCGTCTGTGGCCTCTGTTTCCGTGGCAACCCAGTAACCATTAATTTTCAATTAAAGGAGACAAAAAGCTCGATGACAGCTCCAGGTCTGCTGAAGATGTCAAGAATCTGTATTAATATACAGCAAGAGAGCATAATTGTGTGTCCATCTTCCAGAGCAGCGAAAAATGGAGGGATAATTACCAGCTCGAAAGCCACTCTGTAATTTAGTTCTTACTGTCACCACAGCCCTACACATTAGCATAAATTAAAAGCAGAGTTTATTGTTATCAAAGTGCATTGATATCGCCAGACCCGCTTTCTTCCTTTTAACTGTTTGTCGTGGGTGAGTGACTCCCCAACTCTCTCAGGGTCTCCCTGGGGTGCGGAGAAGTTCCAGCGCAGGGGCTACCGAGGTACGGATGCTGGATCTGAAGGTCTTGGCCATTTCTGCCATCCTCCCTTGGGGTGGATGGGGACAAGGCTCAGGGCATCGCCCCTCTGGCGGGGTCTGGGTCTGGGGTGGGGAACTTGGATATTGATTTGCCTTCCACGTGTGAGTGCTTTGGTTTGCCTGAGGGCCCTCCAGTTCTTTCCGGAGGGGGCTGCTGCCCATCTTGGCGTCCCCTTTCAGTGCCTAGTGCAGCGCAGGGCAGGTGATGGGTGCTGAAAGCCAGCCTGTGAAAACAAAGTGAAGGTCGAGGGATCTCCTTTCCTGGGGTAGATGTCAGCGGGGGCCCTTCCTGCTTCCCCAGTTCAGGCTGTGAATTTCCCAGCTCAGTGTGGAGATGCTCCTGTGGCTCTGGTCCAGTTCCCACTGGCCACTCAGGGCCCCAGGTCCCAGTGGGGCCCCTCTGGATGCTCCTCCCCTTGCTGCTTGGCCATCCATTACCACTCCTTCCCCTCGCCTGGGTCCTGCCTCCTTGCAGACTCAGCTCCAAGTAGTTACAGCGCCTGGAAGTGCCTCGCTGCCAGGGTGCCAGTGACAACAACAGAAAATCATGAATTTCTGTGAATGGGGGATGCGGGGTTTTCTTGTATTCTATCCAGAGAGAGCTGTCCTTCAGAGGGGAATTTAGTGTAATTACCCTTAAGGGAGCGATCCTTACACAGTCAGTCACAACACTGACCTCCCGGCTGAGATCTGACAGCAAAATTACAGGCTGTGTACTCAACAGAAGGGGCATATCCTCCTTTTTTGGGGGGCGGAGGCGGGAAGGAAGGAGGAGGAGGGGAAGGAGATACAGAGGCTTTGAAAAGAAAAGTGCTGGCTTCCAGCTGCCAGGAGAGCGGGTTCTCCTAGGCAAGGCGTCTGTGGGGCAGGGAGAGATGTCCAGAGATCACCCTGTACTTCCCCTGGTCCTGAGTGGGTGTTGAAGTGGCCATTTCGGCCCTTTAAATCTTTGAGCTGTGCGTGGTCTGTGATCTTCGCTAAAGTTAATCTTATTGTAGGTTAGGGTTTAGAGGATACTAGAATTTATTCAATAAACCACCCACACATGTTTCCCCAAACACATCTATCTGTCCCTTGGTCTCTCTCCTGGGGCCTGAATTTCCACTATTCCTCCTATCTTTGAGTTAATACATCCTAGATCCTGTTAAACTGCCCCTGGGTTATTTACTTGGCAGGACTAACATGCTAATCTGTGACCACTCCAAATTTAGCATGGATTTATCTGTCACACATGCTGGCCTGTCACATGGCAGAACCCTAAGGACGCAGGTCAGGCAAGTTTTCACAAGGTAATAGAGAAAGTCCGCTCTGTGGGCAGATCGCTATAGACTGTAAAGCCAGGGAAGGAATGGAAATAGATCCCCAAATCTCCCAGCTGGGAGGGAGCCCCAAACCAGCAGATCCAAACTCCTCCCAATGCAGGGGTCCCCTCTGCTCCACTTCTCTCCAACTCTAAAGAGGTCTGTTCTGCACTAAACACCACCGACTCCTGGAAAACTCCTCCTGAGTAGAGTGAAAATCTGTTTCCTATCTTCCCTTTGAAGCCCAGGGACGAATCTAAACTTTCTCCAGTGGGACAGCCTTTTATCTACAGGGACACAATGTCCAACATCTTCTCCTTCACTTCTGGGACCCAGTGGGCCCATCACCATCCAGCTCACCCTCCCACGGAAGAGCGGAAAAGGAATCTCAAAGGGCGAAGGAAGGCCTGAAACACTAGTTCAGCGTTTACTGAGCATCTACTACTTTCCGGGCACAAACGCCCACTGCACTTCCTTTCATCCTGTCTAGTGAGGGGAGGATATATTATTCCCATTTTACTGTAGAATAAAAAAAAGACCCAGGAAGCTGCAAGTCACTCGTCCCAGATGACCCAGTGGCAGAGGGGCAGAGCCGCGATGGGAACCCAGACTCCTGATCCTGGTGAGGCTTTCTTTGAGCATCCAGCTGGCTTTGCCCCCCGGGCCCAGCAAGCACCCTGAACTCTGTCATTGCTCTGCCTGTCTCCCCACCTCCAAGATGCTTTGCTCCAGGGATGCCTTCTCTCCTCTCTCCTTGGCAGGGAGAAGGAATTCCAGGGGAAATCCAGCTCAAGTCCTGCTTCCTCCCTGAAAGCTCCCCTGCCCTCAGTAACTGCTTTAACGACAGCACCAGCAATTATTTACGACCACAGGACCACACTCCAGAGCTTGTAATGTGCTAAAGTAGGGCATTTCATTCAATTCCCTAGGCATTCTCCCTGGCTGAGGGTTCTACCTGGACCCCTCTCCCCTCTGAGAGCTGTGTCTCCTTCAAGACCACCTTCTCAGTGTTGCCAATCCTAACCATCCTTTCCCAGTTCCTTGTACCCCGCGCCGTCTCTTCCCACAGTTCCTATCACCTTTTAACATAGTATATAATTTGTTCATTATTAGGCTCATTGTCTATTTTCCTCCACTTTCACCTCCAAAAGGGCAGCAACTTTGTTTATTTCATTTATTGTTGTGTCCCAAGCACTTAGAACCGTGCCTGGTAAAAAGCAGGTGTCTGATGCGTATTTGTCAAATGGGTGGGAGGAATACTTAAAACCCAGGCGTGTTAGTTTTACAACAAAGAGGAACTAGGGCTCTAATTATGGTGGCTTGTCCAAGGTCACAGAACTGGTGGTACCCAGATCCAAGCCCTCATTCATTTGGGACTGCTGAGTATGGGGCTCTAAGTCGGGCCTGGGTGGGCTGGGGTGGGGGGGGGGAGAGCAGCTGGCTTCCTGGGGGATTTCTGCCTGCACGATCACCAGCGGGTCCTTCTGGGTCCCCCTCCCCTCCTTCCTCTTCCTGCGGCTCCTTTCAGCACCTCTCCCAAGCCCCAGCCGGGGAGGGGCCTGCAGGTGCAGTCTGACTGGCTTCCCTCCCCTGAGGACTGGTCCCTGCCTGGCCTGGAGTCCACACCCAGGGGCCCTGGGCGCCCCTGGGAGGCCCCCATTCTGGTCTCTGAGTGGCTCCTCTCCCTGGGATGTGAATCCGGGCCCCAGAGTGGCCACACAGAACATACATCTTAAACAAACACTTCTCCTTGCTGTTTATCTCCCTGGCCTTTAAACAAACTCTTTCAAAGGTTTCTGCTGATAGGAGAGATTTACTGAAAACCATTCCTTGCTTAAAAGCTCTGGGTTTATGCTACTGGGGTGGAGGCACGTGGTTTATCCTCGGGACCACGTGTTTATCCTCCAGGCCTTGATAGACGAGCAACACAGACTAATCTTTATGGAAAAGAAAATAGGAATAGCAGGAAAGGGGAGGGGTGGAGACTGGGGGAGAAGTTTGGTTCTTGTCTTTGACTCCAGGAGGCCGTGGCAGGTCTAGTACCGCAGCACCCATCACACTGCAGCCCGAGGGGGCAGGGTGTGGCGCCCGGCAGGGTGGGGCTCCCTTGAACTTTGGACGGAAGGCCCTTGGGCAGGTGAGCCTCTTCTGGGGCCCCCAGCCCCCGGACAGAGGCCCGAGTGGGCCTCCCCTAGTTGGAGGGGGTGAGGGCAGGGACGTAGGGCAGCAGTCACATGACAATATTTAATCTTGTGTTCAACCAACATTTAGGAAGCACCTAGTGTGTGCCGGGACCTGGGCTTACAGAGCTGAGTAATCGTTAACCTCTACCTCAGCATTTCTGTCGGCCTGGCGCTGTTCTAAATCGCTTAGCTGAATTAACTCATTAACTACAGCAGCCCTAGAAGTAGATTCTGTAATTATCCTAGTTTTGCAGATGAGGAAACCAAGGCACAGAGAGATTACTGAGCCACACCCCAGAGGTTTTGGTTTAATAGGGGTGCAGTCCGGGCATCATTTTCTAAAATATATCCTGAGCAGAGAGCTACTGTTATAGAGATGGACGTACTCCTTGCCCTCTCCTCGTCTCCCCAGTAGCATAGCATTTCATCACTTCTAAGGTACACACATCTTTGACGTCTGAGATGTGTCTCACAATCCATTGACAACAATATTTCTTAGTGGAACATAAAGTAATGGTGCATCTTACAATCTTATGTTTGAGAAAGTATAGAAATAGAAAATGAATCTCTACCACCTGTGGGCACAGGCTGGGTGGGTTGCATACATTTTCTCATTACTCTACCTCCCAAAGCTTTGAGACACATCTTGTGAGCACCTCTGATGAGAAAACAGAGGCACCAGGAATTTACTAACTTGCCTAAGACCAAATTCAAACTGTGGATTTGAATCCACAATTAAATGACCTAATATTTATTCCTGACCCTTGAAAGGTGCTTTATACTTTTCAAGCTGTCTTCACATTTATTTTGTCCACTGAAGAAGAAAGACTGAGTGGCCTGTTGTAAGTTACACACCTGACTTCTCAGCCTGTAAATGTGAAAGACCCATGGGAGGTTTTCTTGTTTTTGTTTTTGTTTTTAAACCTTCCTGGGCTTTTGTAGATAGAAGCTGCTCCTAAGAGGAGAATGGGGCCAGGGAAGTGGGCCAGGGCAGAGGCCCTGGGCAGGGGCGGATGTCATTGCATCGGCTGACTTCCGTCTGTGCTTTGTTTGTGAAGTGAAGGGGCTATTGCGGCAGGTGGGTACGGGAACGCAGGTAGGAATTTCCACTCCTTCTCAGGCCTCTGCTCAGGCCGGAAGCCACTGCCCCTCCTCCGTGTTTACACTTGACAGGCCACACCCCTCAGGATGGCACAGACTGACACCCCTTCCCTCATCCGCCTGCTCTGAGCCAAATGCCTTTCCCAGCACCCTGAAAGTACTTTTCAGCACCTGAGCCCTGACCTGGGCCGGGCTTCCAGGGAAGAAAGGGGGAGAATGTGATGAGGAGGTTAGGGGTGGAGTGAGGTAAGATGAGGAGGTAGGGGGTAGTCCAAGCTAGGACAAAGTTATGTGATAGTCTTGCACTCATCACCTTTCTTTTTGTATTATTTTTTTATATTGGGACACCCAGTTTCTAAAACCTTTCCTCCCCACCTAGCAATTGTTGCTCTAAGATACGTCATTCACAACAAGGTAAACATGATCGAGAGCAGCTTCCAAAGCCACCCTTTCAAGACAGAAGTGCATTTTGGCAATGACCTCTTTGTCCATTCATTCTTTGATTTACTCAACAATTTCCTTGGGCATTCCTGGGGACCCTCCATCCCATCTGAAAGCCTTATCTGGGCCATCTCTGAGCTGTTTGGTGGGCTACTGTCCAAGTTTTGGCTTTGCCAGTAATGACACCCCTACCCTCTTATACAACATCTAGGTATATTGGCAGCAACCCAAGCTCTCTTTTTCACAATTCAGTGAAAGAAAAGGTAATTCACTCTCACGAAAAAAAGTTTGGGGGACTTTGCTTTAAATAAAAAAGGTGGTGCTTTACCCCAATGTTCATTGCAGCACTACTTACAATAGCCAAGACATGGAAGCAACCTTAATGTCCATCGACAGATGAATAGATAAAGAAGATGTGATATATATACAGTGGAATATTACTCAGCCATAAAAAGGAATGAAATAATGCCACTTGTAGCAACATGGAAGGACCTAGAGATTATCATACTAAGTGAAGTAAGACAGACAGAGAAAGAGAAATATCATATGATATTGCTTGTATGTGGAAACTAAAAAAAAAAAAAAAAAAGATGCAAATGAACTTATTTACAAAATAGAAATAGACTCATAGACATAGAAAACAAACTTATAGTTACGAAACAGGAAAGAGGGGGAGGGGTAAATTAGGGGTTTGGGATTAACATATACACACTACTATATAAAAAATAGATAAAAAAAAAAAAATAGATAACCGGGGCTTCCCTGGTGGCGCCAACAAGGACCTATAGCACAGGGAATTATACTCAATATTTTGTAATAACCTATAAGGGAAAAGAGTCTGAAAAAGAACATATATCTCTATCTCTATCTATCTATCTATCTATCTATCTAAATGAATCACTTTGCTGTATACCTGAAACTAACAAAACATTGTAAATCAACTATTCTTCAATTAAAAAAAAAAAGGGTGGTGCTTTAATAGGACATTTCCAGGTATCAACCAATCAGTCTATTTCGTTTGGTCGTTGCGCTGAGCTTCTTAGGGCAGTTGGGCAGGAGCCCAACCAGGACATCAGACCCTGGATGGAATTTCCAAAGGGGGCCACTGCCAATCAGGGCTCTGGATTCGTTTTTCTCTCTCTGTCCTCAGGAGAGAAAGAGCTGACTGTGAGCTACTAGGAGAAGACTCTGAGCTCAGAGCTGGAAGGGACCCAAAGAATCCTCTAGTCTAGTTTATAGAAGCTAGAGTGGCTTAAAAGTAGTACAGCCTTTTAATAAACTTAATTTATACTGAAACCCCAAATATAAAACAACTAGGAGTTGTAGCTCTCGTTGAAGTGGGAAGCTGGATCCTACATACTCTGTTTCCCCAATTACCTCTTCAGTGGTCCAAAGCTCCCCCGTGGAATCCCAAAGCTTGAAGTACACATATATTGGATTGGCCAAAAATTCGTTCGGGTTTTTCCATAAGATGTTACGGAAAAACTCATCTGAACTTTTTGGCCAACCCAATAGAATCCACTGAGCTAGTTCAGTGATCCATGTTACAGACAAGTAAACTGAGTCAGAGCATGATGGGGAAGATGGTGGCCCCTAATTAGGGTCCTCCACCTCCATGGTCTGCTTTGGGTTCACGTTCATTCCCTAAATTCATGATGTGTTCTCCTTTCCAACTTGGCCTGCAAAATCCTACCTGCTGTCAGGCTCAGCTCAAATGCCACCTCCTCACGGAGCAGTCCCCAGTTCTCTCATGCAGTTCTGGCTCCACGCCCGCCCCCCGTCGGTGTTCCCGGAGCTGGCTGCTTTTGCACCTCTCTTAGGGTCAACTTCCCTTGCATTTCTGCTCATGAAGCAGGTCTTTTCTCCTTCACCAGACTGTTGAGCTCTCTGAGGTCAGGGCGTCTTTTTCATTTCAAGCATCCAGCCCATGAGTAGGTGTGCAGTCACATTGAAGCTGTTGACATGTTTTCGGGGGTGAAGGTGAGATGTTTTGCCCATGGTTGTGGGAGGGTCTGCCTACTGGACAGCCCTAGTTCTCATCAACTCAGCTGGGGAAGGCCTTGAGTTTGATTAGACAGTTACATGGAGAACTGAATTAGGGTGGGGGAGGGACAGCCTTTAGAGCTTGTGGGGAGGGTCCTTACTGTCCTGAACTGGACCCTTCCCCACCCCCCAGAAGATGGGGAGCAGAAAACTGGGTAGAGGAAGAGAAGCCAGGGCCCCTACACCTCCCGCCATCACTGGTTTCCCTCTTCTCTGGCATTTTAAGAGCTCAGACTCAAACCCTTCAAGGGCTTTTGAAACAATTAGATTTGCAAGTGCCCAGCACTCAGTCTAATTGCTTAAAAGCCACTTCAGGCTCCAACTGACCCAGAGTAAAACCTGGGGAGTGGGCAGGGGGGAGGGGAGACCCGAGACACTCTGTCGCCTTGCTTCCCAGGCCTTTCTTGGCGACCAAGGTCTGCAGTAAGGGTGAGGCTGAAAAGGGACCTTCGATTGTCCCCAGGTAGCAGAGCAACTGAAATTTCCCTGCCCTTTCCCCAGCCCTTGCCTCCAGGGAACTCCTTACATCTAACCCTTCTCTCACACACCTTCTCATGGAAGTCCCAACATCCTCAGGGGTGGTCAGGGCAGGTGTGTTTATGACCAATTTTCAGAGTTCAGACTAACCCAAGGTAAGGAGGTCCAGAAGGGTCAGATGACAACTCTGGGGGTATCTGGCTCAAAGATGATACCGTTCCTCTGGGATCTTCTGCTATAGGGGCATGAGGGGCTTTTGCAATCTCTAAGTCAGTTCCACCTCTCCACGCTTTTCTGATTACTCTTCCCCCAGATTCTGGTTTTTATACAAAATTCTTCTCTCTGGCTCAAGATCCTACAATGCTCCATATCAGATAGGGTCAAATATTCCCTGCAGCCTTCGCGCCCCCATAATTTGGCCCACATCACCTTAATGCCATCCCACCCCTGTGCCTTTTCACATGCTGTGCTCTCGCCCTGCACTCCTCCACCATCCAATGGAGACATCTATTTACGTGCCCAGCATCAGGCTCAGCAGTGGGGACACTGGGACGAATAAGTCATGGGCCCTTCTTTCAGGATGACACATTCTAGGTAGACCATAGAAATATGAACAGATGAATTTCTTTGCCAAAAATTTGTTGAGCTCCTACTATGTGCCAGATGCTGCCCTAGGCTCTAGGGACACAAACAAAACAGATAGTTCCCGTTCTCATGGAGCTTATATGGTGGAAGAAGAAACAGGCAGCAACGTGTAAGCAAAGAGATATGTAAACCACCAGATGGAGATGCCTGAGTGAAGGGGAACAAAACGGGGGGAAGAGAAGGATCTGGGAGGTGGGGCCATTTGAGCAGAGACGTGAGTGGAGGGAGGGAGCAGCTTGTGCAAAGTTCCTGAGGCAGGGCTGCTGTCCGTGTGTTCAAGGAGGAGCAAGAGGCCAGTGTAACTGGAGAAGAATGAGTGAGGGATGGCGGGGAGAGATAAACTGGGAGATTGGGATTGACATACACACAATACTATATATAAAATAAATAGCAAATAAGGACCTACTGCATAGCACAGGGAACTCTACTCAATACTCTGTAATAGCCTAAATGGGAAAGAATGTAAAAAAAGAGTGGATATATGTATATGTGTAACTGATTCACTTTGCTGTACACCTGAAACTAACACAACATTGTAAATCAACTAGACTCCAATAAAGATTAAAAAAAAAAAAAAAAGAATGAGTGAGGGAAAGAGATGAGATGAATCAGAGGGAACAGGGGCCGGATCATGACATGGGCTGTAGATTCAGCAAGGGCTTTGGATTCTAGAATGAGATGGGACCATTGGGGATATTGAGCGGGGAGTAATATGAGCAAATATATGTTTTAAAAGGCTCACTTTGGCTACTGATGGAGAACAGTCTGGAGTGGATGCAGTAGAAGAAGTAGGGAGACTAGTTAGGAGGCTACTGCAATAGTCCAGCAAGAGCTGGTGATGGTTGGAGTATTGGGAAGTAGTCAGATTAGAGATCATTATAATACAGTGTAGACACTCTGTTATGAGAGCACAAGTCAAGGATCGCTAGAGGTTTGATCACAGAGCTGAATCTTAAATGAGGAGGAATTGGTCCAGACAAGAGATGGGAGATAGGCTAGCGGGGACAGGAAGTGCTGAGGTGCTAGCTTCACAGGTTGTGAGGAGCTGGGAGCAGGTAGACAGGCCAGAGCATCATTTAGAGGCAGGGAGTGGTGTAGCCTGGGGCTGGAGAGCTGGAGAGGATGAGGAGCTGGATACCAAGGGTGAGAGCCTAGTTGAAAAGTTTGGGCTTCCTTCAGCGGGCAGCAGGAAGCCACCAAGGGTGTCAAACCTGACCGCTTCCCCATCCAATTTGTGCTGGACAAAGGTCACTCTGAATATGGAGGGCGGGGAGGGGCAGGACTGGGGGCTGGGAGGCCAGTTAGGAGGCTGACCTGGTGACAGATGCGAGTGGCCTGGACCACAGGAGCCCGGATGGAAAGTTGCCAGGATGTTCAGGTGATGGCTGATTGGATAAAAAGGCATAGAAAACGAAAAACGAAGAGTGATCCTTGTTCAGCTCCCGTGCCCTTAGACTGGGATGAGAGCCCCCTCACTTAGGGCCCTCCTCACAGGGCAAGAAGTCTATAGAGCCCACCGGGACCGCCCTCCTTCCAGATCACTCTCCAGATACCCAGGTCCCCTAAATTCTCACGTGCAGGGTCTGTGCAGGCTGCCTCCCCAGGTCTACCCTCCAGGGTGAAGGTGCCAGGGCTGCAGGCTGCATGGGGGATTACGCAGAGCTTGGGCCTGCAGACTGGGGTGGCCGAGTGGTGCTCCCAAAGCCCTTCCCAGCTGAAGGTGAAGTTGAGGATGGGAAGGGAGGGGAGGCTGGCTGGGGGCGGGGGCTGGGGGAGCACAGAGGCCCAATCTCCCTGCACTGTCCTGAGCAGAACTCCAAGAAGCCTGGGAACTCTAAATTTCAACCTGGCCTTCCAGATCTTTAGAAAGTATATGTGTCAGCCTGGGAGAATAGAACATATTTTATTTAACAGTCTGTTAACTTGATTTATAACTTTTAAATATTTAGACATATGGAATGTGGGCCTCCATTTGTACTTTTGCCTGGTCCAGGAGGGGTGAGTGGAAAACTCCCCAGGGCCAGGATTATGTCTTATTTGCCTTGTTCACCCTCCCTCCTCCGTCCCCCATCCCTGGGCCCCTGGGCCTTGGTAATTTCCATCCGACTGGAAAGAGAATCAGATCCCAGCCTGATCGTGAGATATGTGGGCTTGCTGTGGCCCCAGGGGGGAAAGGTTGGTCAGGCGACTGCAGAAGCCTTTGGATGGTGTGGCCTGGGCAGGGATTGGGGAGGACACGGACTGGGGTCCAGGGGTTAGGAGCAGGGACTCCAGGCACAGATGGCCCCGTTCACAGCCCACCTCTGCTCTTTAGGATTGTGTGGTTCTTGTAGGACAGGATAATGAAAATAATCCCTAATTACCTCTACCTCACAGGGTATTCGGGGAAGATGCAGTGAGCACCTGGCATGTAGTTAGTGCTGTAAAACATTTGTTATTACTATCACATAAAATGGTCCCTTTGAGGGAACTTTTAAGCCAAGCTAAGGGGCAGCTCCTGGCAAATCAAGGAAGGAGTCAAAGTTGGTTTTGGTGCCAGATCTTTCTCTTCCCACTTTCCAAGTTCCCCATGGGGAGTCACTCAGTGATCAGGCTGTGCCTCCCCCTAACCCCCTCTAGCGACCCCCCCACAAAAGCTATCTGCTATTTCTTCAAGCTCCACCTTCTCCATCCTCCCATTCCCTGGAAGCCTGGCCAAGAAATTCATTTGCACACATCTTGCGGCATCTCAGTGAAAGCCCGGAATCCTAACCACTAGGCCACCAGGGAACACCCCACTTGCAAATCCTTGAGGCTGTAGTTCACAGGAAGATGTCAATGGGTGAGAATGGGCCCAGCACTGTGCTGAGTGCCCTAAACTCACCATCTCATTTAATCCTTTTAGATAATCCTATGAACTCTGTTCCAGATGCTAGGATCCCTATTTTGTACATGGGGAGACTGGGGCAGAGAGAGGTTAAGTAACTGGGTCAGGATTTCTCAGCAAATAATTTACAGAGCCAGGACCAGCAACCAAGAATGAGTGGCTGGAGTCCACTCTCTTTCCCAGGAGGAATCCAGCCGTATTTGGAGCTCCTGTGATACTCCTGCGGAATAGAGTTTAGACCCTCTGGAGACAAGGCCCTGTCCCAATGGAGACACTTTGAAGATGGGAGGATTGCAGGCACTTAGCAGGCTGATGGCGGGCTGAAGATCTGGTTTGTCAGGGAGAGGAAGTTCTTTTGTTTTCCTTCAGATTATAGTTGAGGACCTTCCAGGCAAAAAACAAGAAAACAGAACAACCCTCTCTTTTCAAGGGACAAGGGCTATGGGTGGGTCTGGAAAGGAAGGTACTTTGTGTTTTGGAATTTCTGAGACAGAGGTTTTTTTGGGCAGTACGGTTTCTAGTTGGAGGGGATTCTATAGGGACAAGGAGCTGCTCCTTCTCCTCTACAACCCTGGTGACTTGGGCTTCTTGGAAAGCTGCCCAATTTGGGGAGCAAAAGCCCATGAAGTGATAACTCAGCCATCACTTGCTTGTCGACTGGAGACAGAGACATTTGATTCTGGCCCCTGCCCTCAAGAGCTTACAATCTCATAGGACGATGGATACACACACTGGGGGAGCTTCACATGGAAAGAGCACCAGCTGAGGTCTGCCTTCTGACCCTGATGTGAGCCTACTGTGTGACCTTGGGCAAGTCACTTGCCCTCTCTGATCTTGGTTTCTCATCCATAAAATGAGAAAGTTAGTATTGATCACTGGGTGAAATCTTTTTTTTCCTTTTAACAATGGGACCTGGAGTTCTAATGCCATTCAACACAGGACTCTGGTGCAAACAGCAGAGCTCCTCTGCTTCTGAGAGGTAGGGAACCCACACTCTATCTTCTTCCTCTTCTTTTGCAGGGCAGCTCTAAGTGTCTCTGATGGTAAGGCCTGAACCACATTGAGAAACTTCAGGAACAGCCTCATGGAGGAAGTCAGGTGGACTTGAAGGCTAGAAGGATTCTGATGGGTGGAGGCGTGGGAAGGGCACACCAGGCAGGAGGCAGGATGTGAGAAAAGATGCAGAGACAGGGAAGGGCAAGGTTGACACAGGTGCGACCAGCCTGGCTGGAATGGAGGAGATCTACATGAAAGGAGGTGAAAAGCGCCTAAGAAAGAGGTTCCCAGGTGGCATCCATGGGAACTTCACAGGAGCATCAAGGGGTAAAGATGATTTCCGCCACAACTGGGAACACACGTCCCGGTTCCTTCCTACAGAAGGGTGGGGTATACCCTGCTGCCAGGGGGAGGGTAAGAACCAGCATCCAGGAGATAGTAATAATAATGGTATCTACTTCAGAGCGTCGTTTGGAGGGTGAAATGAGTTAGTGTACGGAACTGTGTCTGGCACATGGGGAATGTTGCATAAGCCTTTGTTAAATATGGTCAGACCAGGGAGGACCCTGAGGTCGCCAAAGTTGTGCATCTTTTCTGGCCTCTGACCTAGCATTGGTAGTGATGGCTTAGAATTTCTCCAGCTTCTGTGCTCGCCCATGATGGTGATTCTGCGACGTGTGTGCGCACGCACGTGTGCACGCGTAGGGTAGGGAGTGTAGCCGCAGGTGTCTGGCCACTCCCTGACACACAGGCACACACGTTCCCTCCCTCATTCCTTTCTCTGTTGCTGGTTTGCTCCTGGCCATCCCACCCTCCAGAGCCCCCGATTTCCTTCCCACCCTTGCTCCAAGCCCACACCTCGCTCCCAGCCTGCTCCGTCCCCTCTCCCAGAGCCCCTGGCCCACCACTCACCATAAATCTGTAACTCTGGAGGGTGCGTGTATGGGGTGGGGTGGGGGCCGTGGTGGAAAGGCAGCAAACCAAACCACCCCCAGCTAATGAAAACGGCGATAAATCTCTGTCCATCAGGTTTGTTGTGAGCACAAACATTGCCAAACAAGGGCCCAGATGGCCTGCAGGCCCTCCTCCCCACCGTCTTTAGAGCTTTAAATGGAAATGGTTGCTCTTACATCTATTTACTACTTGGAAACGGGGGCCGGGGGGATGCCTGAGTCCAGGAGTGCTTGGCCACGAAACAGGGTTGGGCCAGGTGGGAACCCTCTGTGCCCCACACCTGAGCAGGCCTCCTCTGGCCAGTCCCCAACCTCCCCCACCCCTGCTCCTGGGGAGAGCTCAGGGTGAGCTCCCTTTGACACAGGCCAGCTGGGGGGAGCGGGGAGGAAGAGGCTGCCTTCACAGCCCGGCCTCAACCTGCTCCAGTCCCCAGACACACATCCCGGGGCAGCCAGACCCAGCTCCTCTCTGTTGTTTCCAAAGTTCTTCACCCCCTGCCCAGAACTTTCCTTCCTTTCCATCCGGTCAGTTTGAAGCCTACCCTATCTTTCAAGCCCAAGCCAAGCCCCACCTCCTCCAGGAAGTCTCCCCACCCCTAGTCCTCCTGGACCTCTCCGGGCTCATTCTTACAGCCTTGCCCACTGGGAGCCGCCCAGCACGGTCATTACCGGAGATGGACAGGTCTGGGTGTACAGCTGGGCTTTACCGCTGAGCAGAGGGACCTGGGGCAGGTTAATGTGCCAGCCTCAGTTTCTTACTCTGTAAAATAGGTATAATTATGGCACAGTTGTGAGGAGTAAGTGAAGCGAGTATAGCACGCGCTTATAAAGTGAGGGGCATGAGGGGCACAGTCCAAGAGCTCCGTTTCAGCATTTATTACTGGTGCCACCCACACTGGACAGCACACTTCCCTGTGCCCTGTCTTTTCACAGAGATGTGCATATGTGCATGTGCATGTAGGCATGTGTGTTTGTGTGTGTATGTCTGTCTTAGGTTGGGTCCCCTGAAAACAGACTCTGAGACAAAAACTTGAGTGCAGGTGGTTTATTTGGAAGGTGGTCCCTGGAGGCTGGAGGGGGGAAAGGGGAGGTGAGACAGGCTCGGGAGGGGGAAGAGCCCATGAAGGGTGGGATGGTTAAGGAAGAGTCGGGGCTTGCTAAAGCACTGTGACCTCACGGAGGTCGGGGCAGCTGGGGTATTTTTCCACCCACTCCTGCCCCTCATTAGTGAAAGTTGTCCCTGGCACTTCCCAGCTGCCCTGTGGGCTGAGTAAACCTCGAGTGGGCCCTGCGCGGCAGAAACTGTGCAGGTGAGAAGCAGAAAGCTTCCTAGGGGTGGACAATTCCAGGCTCACTGTCCCCTTGCCATCACAGCTGCAGATGAACTAAAAGGCAGGCCTAGGGGATACGGGGTGAGGTACCAAAGGCATCATCTGCTGAATTCTCCAATTTTCTATCCTTACAGCCTCCAGCACAGTATTTTGCACACAGTGGGCACACCATAATTATTTATGGACCAAAAGGAGGTTTGGGCTAAGGGATGGGAAAACCTGGAATCTCCCCACTTTTCAGTTTTTTACTCAGTGTGTGATGCTGAGCAAGACACATGACCACTCTGGGCCCCAATCTGCTCCTTCTGTGACATGGCCACGTTCTCTGCTTATCCTATAGTCCTGTTGTGATGAGTTGGAATGGTCTTTGGGGGCTGCTCAGAACAGGGAAGGTGTGGCTTACGATGCTCATGATGATGATGATGATGATGATGATGATGTGGGTTAGGGGAGGTTTCCCAATCCAAGTTAGAGGTGCCCAGTGGCATGTTATTCACACACACTCTATGGTCAAAACACACAGGTGTGTTCCCTTGGCCCTACTGGGATGCCTCCTGTCTCTTCCTATCCTGTGACAACTCCAGATGTAAAGGATCAAGAAAAAAAAGACCAAAGGGCTTTGAATTCCTGACTCCTCTGTGGAGAAAAAAAACCCCAAAGGGAGCCAAGGGGGTCCAAATGGATGCTCTGTGGTTCCTCATTTCTAGGTCACCAGGTGGGTTTACCAATGGCTGGTGAATATAGAAACCATTTAGGGCAGAAGTTCTTCACTTGGGGGGTCTTGGAATCCCTAAGACGCCCATGGATAAGTTTTAGGAGTTGCTAAATCTCTTGAAAATACTTGTAAAATGGAGTGTGTGAGTGTATGTGTGCACATGAACTGCTCTAAGTTGGTGATCTGGAACTTCCAGTAAATTCTCAAAGGCGTCTATGACCCAAGAAAAGTAGATTTGCTCTACCTCAGATCTCCTATGTCAAAGGGGGAAGACACTGAGGCCAAGAGAGGGGACGTGAACTGCCGAGTGACACACATGGAGCCGAAGAAGCCCAAGGTCCGTAACCCCATGGGGCTGTGTGGATTGGTTAGGTCTGCACAACCAGAAATGCGGGCCTGGCTTCCCAGGAGGCTGTGCTAGAACCCATGGCGTAGCACAGTCTCTCCTTGCTCCTGGGGACACAACTCAAAGGCATGATGCCGTCACTATTCCCTGGGGATGAGGGTGGGTGCTGAGGTCTGTTTCCATGGAAAACAGAACAAGAGAAAATCAACCAAAAATGGAAGGAAAAGGAGCTCCCTATTACTGAGAAGCTTGGGTACATTGGCGGGCCTCAGTTTCCAGAGGTGGAAATGGAAATGATAGTGCTTACCTCTCTAAGTTGTGGTAAAGAGTAAAAGAGACCAAGAGAGTGGAAATGGCTTACAAAAAGGCAAGCTGTACACAAACGCTAGTAACAATTCTTACGGCATTGGTCCGGTGAGCACCTGTTTTGCTGCTGGGAGGAAATTGTATACCACCTGGATGACCCAATTCTGGACAACTCTGAAATTCTCCTGCAGGCGCTTGCAGCCTGATGTCAGAGCAAGCCCTGGTTTCAGAGTCAAACCTGAATCTGCACCCCACTTCCATCTCCTGTGAATGAGTGTTACCTTGGACAAATCACTCAGCCTCTTTGGGTCTCAGATTGTCCATCTGCAAAGTGGAGACACACATCTACCTGATGGGGACATTGTGAGGATTTGATGAGTCAGTATAAATGAAAATACCTGTAACCGTGACTGGCACTTAATAAGTGCTCAATAAACATTAGCTAGTTTGTTCCTGTTCTTTGACAGTTAGCAACTTTGCATAGTTTCTTTGTTCACTACAAAGTCTCTGTCTCTGTCTCCCCCACGTCTTCTCCACTCAAATGTAAACTCTGCAGCATAAGGACATGCCTGTCTTGTTTACAGTTGTATTCCCCAAGCCTGGCACACAGCGTGCAACAGATATTTGTTAAATGAATGAATGGAAGTAGCAAAGCACGTTCTTAAGGATGGGAAGGAACGCTGACAATGTGAGAACACTCATCAGTCTGGACCAGCCCCAAGAGGGACCCGGAGCTGTGCCAAGAGCCGTATTAAGGATCAAGAGAGTTGGCTTCCGGTCCCAGTTCTGCCACTTAACTGCTGAGCCACCTCGGACAAGTTGCCGCCCTCTCTGGGCCTCTCTGTGCTTTCTCTAAAGCATGGGAGCCCTGACATTCCCGGGCTTCCCCCTTCGAGGCTGGCCTCCAAGGAGCTCCGACCAGCTGGGGAGTGTGGGATTGTGGGATTTGGGGATAATTCAGCCACTTCATTAATGACAAGGAAGTAGTGGGAGGAGATGGTGGGAGGTAGCAATCCTGGAAGAAAAATCAACAGAAGGCTGTGGCAGCTGCGGGTGGGGTAGGTTTGGGGACAGCCACACTGGGCTAAAGCGCCGAGCGGCTGTTCGCGCCCCGGGAGCGTGTCTCCTCCGCGGCGTGTGCGCCCGGGGCTCGGCCTGCCCCTCCCTTCCTTGCGCGCCTTGCCAGTTCCCGCCGCCACTGACTTTCTGACTTCTTAACTTGTCAGCAAATCCCAGAGTTAAAAATGCACACGCACCCCGGCCAGCCGCCAGCAGGGCCGTCTGGCCGCGGCTCCAGATGTGGGGCCACCGCGCGGGCCGCCCGCCCCGCCGCGCAGACTAAACAATCAGCCTTGGCCGTGAGCGCAGCGCAATTCCAGATGCCGCGTCCCTCGCGCCGCGCGCTAATTGGGCCGCGGGCGCGAGGCTCTGTCAGCGCTGGCCAGGCCCTGCCGGGGGCGGCCTTGGCCCCGGGCCGGTCCGCTTAACTACTTAGGGCGGGGGCGGGGTGGGGAGCAGGAGGGGAATGGAGGGGGGAAAGAGGGAGAGAGAGGGACTCGGAGACAGACAGACACACGAAGAGAGGCCGACAGAAAGGGACAGAGACATTCTCAAAAAGAGACAGAGAGCTAGAGACAAATGAGAGTGCTAGATTCAGATATAGGAGACAGAAACAGAAGGGTGGGAGAGAGATACACACACAGATGCAGAGACAGAGAAACAGAGGCAGGGCCGACTAACCCGAGGGTAGAATCAAGAGAGGCACAAAGACGCGGATGGCCGCGAGAACAAGGCCCATGAGACCTACGTGTTTACCACCGGGTCGATGCACGGGTGTCCACCCCTCTTGTTTTAAAGAACCCCTTTCTCACATTCACACTTTTTATAATTCTTCCTAGACCCCGGCGAAGCTGGGGAGTGGGCCCGCCGCACGGCCACCTAGTCCTGGCTGTGAGGAGCCTGGGGGACTGCGTGGAGGAAGAGCCCTCGCCCCAAAGGAACCTGAGCCTTCGAGGGTTCACCCCCAATCTGGCTGGGAGACTTGGACGCTGCAGGCGGGTGCGGGGGGGGGGGGCTCTGAGGGGGTTTGCCTGGAGGCAGGGGGACACCCGGACTGACTCCAGCAGTGCCCCTCCTCCACCAGGCAGCCACTCCGGCGGCACCCTCCTTTCCCTGGCGCCCCGGGGCCTCCTCCGGGCCCCAGAGACGGGGTATGGCAGGTTAAGCCGAGGCCCAGGGCAGGGAAGCCCACCGGGGACCACCCGGGGGAGCCCCCCCCCCCCCCAGCCTCGTGTTCCGCCCACGCCGGGAGGCCCGGGCGCCCCGGGGGTGAGCGCGGAGGGCAGTGCGGCGGCTCGGCGGCTCTTGGCGGCCCCTTTCTGACAATCTTTCCTTTGTTTGTTTTCTTAAATCTGGGAGGCCCGAATTCCTGCCGGATTCCGTAGGTTTCACTCAGGAAGGAGGCGCCCCCACCCCCTCTCACGTCGGGCCCGGCTGCAGGGGGAAAGGCAGGTTCTTCCCGTAGGCTCGCGGCGCGCAGCCCCGCGGCCCCGGGCAGAGCGAGCGGGCGCCGGGCGCGGCGGAGAGTCCCGGGCGCCCTGCCCGCGCGCGCCACCGCGAAGCCCCGCCGCAGGGCCACCGGTGGCCTCAGCCGAGAACATTAAAAAAAAAAAAAAAAAAAAAAAAAAACCAGGAAAGTTTAAAAAGGTACAAAGAGCAGCTCTCTCCCTCCACCCCCCACCCCCGTCTCATTCCACACCCCTGCACCTCTCACACTCCCCTCTTTTTTTTTTATTTTTTTTTATTTTGGTCTCCAAACTTGAGCCTCATTAATTTCCAAAAAAAATTTCCCCCAATAAAAGGCAAACACGGAAAGAAAAACAAACTATTAGAAAATAGAGGAGGGAGGAAATGTTATTTAAAAGGTTAGCAGACCGCATCATTTTCCAATGATATTATATACTCCCAGCAGTATCCAAAATATATATGGGCCGTGGGCCAAGAATGTAAAAAAAAAAAAAAAGAAGAAGAAGAAAAAAAACTTGAAAAAAACCCCTCACTTAGACACAACATCTGGACCTGGGAGCGAACAAACCCCCCATTTATCACACTTAATCCTCCAATGAAGCAATCGACAGTTGACTTCTGTTTTGCTAATTTAGCTGCTTTCAAGCGCCGGCCCAGTCCAGACCGGGAATTAAGTGTCACTTGTGGAGGGCCTGCCTTGCCCCCCACCCGTCTTTGCTCCCTCCCTTGCCCCAGCGGCCCTCAGATAGGGAAAAAAGACCATTAAAGAAGAAAGAAACTTTTTATGAATCCCCTTTACGTCCGCCCACTCGGGTCAGTGAAAACCTCCATTCTGACCTTCTTCTGCCCCCTGGGCCCAGCACCCTGACATCCACTTCCTTGGTGACACATGCCCACTGACCAGCTAGCTGCCTCCCCCCTCAGACTGGCATATCAGTGGCAGCAGCTGGTCACCCCGCTTGCTCACCGGTTGCTCCTCGGGTTGACTAGGTGCTGCCAGCCTGGTGCCTGGCAGTGCCCAGTGGCCTGGCAGCCTGACCCTCAGGCAGGGGTAGAGCACAGCAGAGGGAGGGCCCTGGTGCTTGGGCAGCAGGGGGCCTCCATTCTCCCCCAGAAGTGGATGGAAGGCAGGAGGCCCCGAGGTGGAGGTCATGGGCCAGCAGCATTTGGAGACAATGGGATCTTGTGAGGGGCACCAGCAGGAGAGAGAATGAATCAGGGAGAGTGTATCATTTGAGGATTAGTCAATAAATTCCTGGGACTCTGGCCCATGGTGCCAGAGGCCTGGGTGGCCGGAACTGCAGACTTCCCTTCTCAGTAACTTTCCTCCCCCACCCTATTCCCCGCCACTCCCAACCCCCTCCACCAAGGCCTCTGTGGGTCTCTCTCCTCACCTCTCTCTGTCCACCTCTTAGTCTCCAAGGCTCCTCTCCTAGACTTTGGAGCCCAAGGCACAGCCATTTGCCATTCCCCTCCCCTCTTGCTGGGGATAGCTGTGCAAGGGAGCAGCGAAGGTTACAGGCTTAGGGGACTGTCCTCAGGGACCTGGAAACAGAAGAGGCTGGAGCATGTGCCCCAAAGCAGCCTGCCACTCCTCTCCACTCAGATCCAGCCCACCCCAGCCCCCAGCTCCGAGTCCTGGCAGAGTCCCCAGGAACAACCTGCACTCCTGAAAGAGGCCCCCACCACCCTGAATCCCAGTCTTCTGCAGGCTCTCATGGTGGTCTGGCGGGGCCTCAGACTTCTTGCGGAGAGATGGTCCATGCTGGCCCTACTCAGAGGCAGTCCCAAACCTCCTGGTCCCCCCCTCCAGGGCCCACAAAAGCATCCTCCATATGGACTGTACTCATTCCAGTAGACATCCATCAACAGCTATTGTAGGCCAGGCAATGTGCTAGGGTCAGGATACGGAGATGGAGGAGGATCCTTGCCTCTGGGGGCTTAAGCCTCTACCGGGTCCTATTTTCTGTTACTATGGGGATATTACCCAGCTATCCTCATTCAAAAAGCAGTCATTGAGCACATGCCCTGTGCCAGACACTGTGCTAAGCCCTGGGGATCTGGAGATGATAGAAGACCATTTGTGTCTTTAAACTTGTCAGGGAGAGAGACATGCCAACAATTAATTCTAAGACAAGGCAGAAAATAAGAGCCTAAGTGAGGCATTTATAAAAACTTCAGGGTGTGCCCAGTGGAGAGACTTACTTACCCTGGCTGGGATGGAAGGAGGGTACGATGGACCCCAGGATGGTGGTGGTGGGGCCTCATTGCTCTAGCTCTTGAAGCTCATCCTAAGGGTAGTACACCTAGTGGTTAAGAGCAAGGGGTCTGAGGCCAGACGGTGTGGTTCAACTTCCTGCTCTGCCACATCAGCTGTGGGATCTAGGATTTCTTAGCCTCTTTGATCCTTGGTTTCATCATCTGAAAAGTGGGACTAACAATAGTAACTGCTTTGTGAGGATCCAATGGGATAATACAGGGCAAGCAGCTGGCATATAGTGAGCTCTGAATGAACGTCCACTTTAGTTGTCTTTCTTCCAAAGGATATGGATGGACCACCTCGTAGCCTCCCTGCCATCCCTCCCTGTGGCCTCTTTCTCCAGCCTGAGGACCTGGCACAGTGCTGGGTACACAGAGTAAATAGAAAACCTGTCAACTCTTGGCTCAAGTGACACGAGGTAGAAAATACTGTGCACAGTTGGGTGGTGGACCTAGATGTGCCATCTCCTCCCTCTGTTACCTGGCCATGGACTGGGTGAGCCATAATGGCTGTTATTCTTGCTCTCACATCTCTGGAAGCCACCCAGAGGATCCTCTGAAGCCCTCTTTCCCTGCTCAGCAGAAAGTCAAGAAATGTGTTTTGGCCTGGAGCCCCTATTCTGTGACTCTGGTTTGAGTTCAGACCTGACTTGCTATGTGTCCTTGGGCAAGACATGTCCCCTCTCTGGGACTTCGATTCCTTATAGGTAAAGTGAGTGAATGCTTTCCAAGCTTCGTTGTAGCCCTGCTTCTCCTTTGAGCTGGGGGAGCCTCCTCTTCCTTTCTGGAGGCTGCTACTCTCATCTGAGGCTGTGATTTCTACTCCACTTCTCACCTGCCTCTTGGCTTTTCTCAGTGATATCCTCCCTTTCTCCCTTCTTGCTTCCCTCAGCCCTTCTCTTCGTTTTCTCTCTCCTCCTCTTCCTCTGCCACAGTCCCAGGACCTAGAGAGTGTGTGGATGAACTGACTTTTTCTCCAGGTTTCCCCCTCCTACCTCTACCCAGCTTTTTGATCCCCAAACAGAATCTGGACCTGAGGAGCCATGCCTCTCCACCTGTCCTCCTGGCTGGGAGTCTGTCTCTAATGGCCTTGGTGGTGCCCTGATCCTTGACCTCTGACTTCTGAAAGAGTGGGAGAATGGCATCCCAGCTGGACCAAGAGAGTGCCTAATATGGGTCTTCCGTCCTCAGGGACTGGCAGGCTCTCTATTCCCACGCTGCCCTCCCCCCAGAATCCCAGGCACGGGGAAGGGTGCAGGAAAGGAAGCCTTTTCTAAGTCTGCTGACGCTCAGCCCCCAGCCCACCTCCTCCACGAGATGCCATCTCCCACCTCTGAGGCTGGGAGAAGCCCTTCCTTTATGGAGGCCCATGTGCCTGGAGGTTATTATTGTCCCCAAGGAACCATTCATTGTTGTCAGGAACCATTTCTGGAGAGCCTACTATGTGCCAGGTACTGTGCTCTGAGCCCAGAGGAGGTGTCTGTGTTGGGGTAGAAGGGAGCGGGGTAGGACAAAGGCTGGGGGCTGTGCCGCTGCCAGGCTGAGGCTCGTGGGCAGACGGTTTGGCAATGCCTGTGCGTGGGACCAGTTGGAGTGGCACCTGAGATGGAGCCAGGTCCTGGAGGCAGGTAAACAGGATGCTGTGTGCTGGGTGTGATGGAGGAGGGGGGGACATGGAGGGGGCAGCACAATGGGCTATTGTTGCTCTGGAGTCACTGTCACTCCTGGACTCTGGGCTTCCCCTTCCTCTCCGTCACTCTCCCACTGGGCTATACAAATGTCAAGATATATGGAAGATGAATTCAGAGTCATCTGCTTTTGGCCCCCTCTGCTCTCACCTAGATCGCAGAGGACCAAGATGATGTGGTAGATGCTGCATGACCCAGGCCTTCTTTTATTTTCTTTTTTCTTTTGTTTTTCCCCCAGCTAAGGAGGGAGCATCTGGTCGCTGGAAGGTGGTTGACAGAAATGAGATCTAGCCAAGTCTGGTGACTGGGCCCTGGACTCAGCTGGGTCACTCACTAGCTAGCTATGTCGGTCCTTGGGAAAATCACATAACTGCCCTAAAACTCAGTTTACTCATCTGTAAAATGGGCTAACGGTGACCCTTGCCCTGTCTTCCTCACAGCATGGTGTGGTGTTGTGAAAGACACTAGACATTGTCAAGAACTGTACACAGGGAAGAGCTGACTGCTTCTGCCTCTGTTGTTACTCTGCAGCAAGACCCCTTCTGCCTGAGAAAGCTCCCCTTCTGAGGGTAGGAGTAGGGAAAATTGATGACTGTCCATGTGGGACTATTGAGAGATCTAAGGACAGGAATGAGGATTCAGATTCTCAAGGTATTCAGCCAACCAGTCTTCATTCAATTAACCATTCAATTCATTCACCATTCATCCAATTAACAAATTTTATTTTTTTTTTAGTTTCCTCTTTAGCCAAGTACTTTGAAACTCTGGGCCTTCAAAGATGAACAAGGTATAGCTTCTGCTCTCAGGGAACTCCTAGTCAGCTGGGGGAGGCTGAAAACATACATACACACACACACACACACACACACACACACACACACACACACAGCATTAATATATAATAATGACAGCTAATATTGATTGAGCACTTACTATGTGCCAGGAATGGTTTAAGAATTTTACATGCATTAATTTATACAATCATTCTGATTCTGAAGATGAGACAATTGAAGCCCAGAGAAGGTAAGCATCTTGCCCAAAGTCACACAGCTAGTAAGCAATAGAGCCAGGATTTGATTCCAGGTACTCTGTTTAGAGCCTGGGCTCTTAGCCAGTACATAGTACACACAGTATACATGAGCCTACACAAACAAGGGTGAAAGAATAGTTAAGGGAAGATTGGGTTGAGCCTCTGAAGGAAGAGAAAAGGGGAGTAAAGATTGACTATTGTCTACTTCCACTAGGGCAGGACAAGGTGAAATGGGCTTGACTTACAATATCTCGGAGAAAGGGGTCCTGGGATGTGTTTTTAAGGCAGGAGGCTGAGTTGGTCTTTCTTGAAGACAGTAGAGAGATTTCTGATTGGGATAGATACCCTGTCAGCCCTCTGCTTGTGGTCCTTTCCAGCCCAAAACTGGGAGGGAGAGCCCTCAGGAGGTTCTTGGTAGAGGAATGTGACTCCTACATATAAATGGAGCACACCCCCACCCCAACCCAGGGCCTGTTGGGCCCCTTGCTTTTTCTCTTGCCTGTAGCTGCTGGTGAGCTGGGAGGAATGAAGTAGGACTGAGTGTTCTAGGAGGTATTGCTTTGGGAACAAGAGATGGAAATCTACCTCCAAGTAGTTTAAGCAAAAGGAAGGGATTTATTGGCTCAAACAAGCAGGAAGAACAGGACTGGTGTATGCACATGCACACACATGTGGGGTGGGAGTCGGGGGCGGGGGGCGCAGTTTAGAGATTCTCAGGCCTTAAAAGATACCATCAGCTTTCACTCTTCTATTCTTTCTTGATCTCATCCATATCTTGGCTATGTTGCTTGGTGTGTAAGAGCCTCTTTTTCTCCCCCTACTGGGAATGGGGGAGGAAAGGGAGGTCAGGGCTTCTTGTCTGCCAGAGGACAAGGAGAGGTGGGGAGAAGAGCATGGCAACAATTTCATGCTCACATCTCAGAGAAAAGAGAACATCTGTCACTCCCAAAACCCTCTGTCTATAAAATCCTAGGGGAGGACTCCTATTGGCCTAGCTTGGGTCATGTGTCCACCTCTTAGACAAATCAAGTGGCTAGGAAATTGGTGTGCAGTGATCGGCTAGGCCTGGCGTATGTGCCCACCCTAAGTCAGGAAGGGTGGAGAATTATGACTGGCAGCCCCATAGAATGGCATGGAATGAGGGAGCAGCTGTTCTGTGAAGGAAAGAGGTGCAATCACCAAAGTGGACAAGGCTGCCAGACAGACACAAACAACAAATGCCCCCCTGCACGGGGGACAGAGGAAGGAGTAAAATAGACTTGGCATTTCTTCTCGGAACTTCAAATTTTAGCCCAAGATTTTTGAGGAAAAGTTTTTAATGACATTTTAAAACATTATTTTTATTTATAACACACATAGCTATGATGTGGAGTAAAATTTAAAGCTCATATAGACTTCTAAGATAAAACAGAAGATATCAAAAAATGGGGGGCTTGTAGCAGGCTACAAGCTGTTTTCCTTATCCAACCCCCTCCCACTCCTTGTGTATTTTTTCTAGCTTCTCTGATGTTAAGGATGGAGATGGTATGGAAATGGGGTTGGGAATTTGAGTTGCACTAGGAATGGAAATAACGTGGATTTTGGAGCCAGAGAGATGTGGCTTAAAATCTTGCCCTGCCATTTTCTTAGTGAGTCTGTTTGCTCCCCTGTAAAATGGGTACATCGATGCCTGCTTGGGAGAAGGGAAGTGATTAGAAGTGACCTAATAATGAAACACCCAGCCCAGCGTCTGGCTTGAAGGAAGGCACTTTGGAAATGTCAGCTGTCACCTCCGTCCTTCCTGTGTCTGCAGGCTCTCGAGGCCAGCTCTGGCAATCCAGGGCCCAGGGAGCAGGGAAGGGGCCCCCCCACTCATGGCCCCCAGCTAAACCCCTGCTGCTCCTGGCAGAAGCCTTATAGCTCTCTCCTCTCGGGAGCTATAACCATAGACATGAGTGTGGTGATAACTGGCTTTGCCACCTGGTAGACACTGAATAGGCAATTAATCCTTTACTAGTGTAGACACAACATCACCCTCCAAGGGGGAATTCACTGACCCACGTTCCCAAAGCTCCTTGTGCTAACTTCTTTTATGGTTCATATTACCAAGCACTGCAATGATGCGTTTACCTGTTTATATGACTCCTGCTGCCACCAAGAGTCAAGAATTTGTGAATTCTAGGAGACAGGAATTGTTTTCTCCAACCCTGTACCTCCAGTGCTCAACACCACGGAAGTTAGCATGGAGTAGGGGCCCAGTGACTGGTGACTTAATGAAGAAATAAATGGATGGAGCTGCAGCCCTGGGTTGCTTTTTTGTCCAAGGATTGTGTTACCCCCAATTTACTGAGCCATTAAGATGTATCAGGCATATACTAGGGCTCTTTCATTGCTCTTTCATATAATCCCCCAAACAACCCCGTGTCACAGGGACTGTAACGTGCCCCCATTTTAGAGATGAGAAACTGAGGCTCAGAGGGTTAAATTACTTGCCCAAGGTCATCCAGCCTGTTAGCAGTGGCATTGGAATGCAAATCCAGTTCTGTCAGATGTCAAAGTCAGGGAATAAACCTCTACATGCTTCTGTCTTCCATCCCAGGTTGTACTGAGGTGTCCAGAGAAGAGGGCCATGGTACAGAGAACCCCCCAGGAATGAAGCTGAAATAGGGGGTGCTTTAGAGAGAGCAAGGGTTGGTGATCAGAGAGGCCACTGGCTTTGGTTGGGGAGAGGGGAGGGGAAGGGGGAGCTCTTGGGGGCTGGAGGTCATGGGGAAGTTCAAGGGGACTTGGGTCTGGGGAGAGGGAGGAGGTGGTCAAGTACTGGGCAGAGGTGTCACGGCAGGGTCTCCGCCTCAGAACTGGCTGGGGCTGGGAGTCAGCCCTTTCAGGTTGTTTTCTAGCTGGATTGGGGGGTGTTTAATATTAATAGTAATGACTGTGGCGGGAAGATAATAGGCCTCAGTCAGATTAGAAGGGGGTAAGCGCTTATCTCTGGCTGCTGAAGACACATGTCTTTCACCTGCTCCTTTAATATCCCCCCTCTTTCATTCCACCGCCCACCCCCTCCCACCAGCCTAGAACAAAAGGGGTATTATGGGCCGGGGTGTTTTCAGGCTGCAGCCAAGGAGACCTCCCCTTCCCCCTCCACTCCCCCGGTACACCCCTCCCCAAGTCTGAATGAGGCTTTTTCCTCCCATAAGAGATTAGCTCCGTTTGACAAGGCAGTGAACTTTGGGAGGGGTGAGTGGGGGTCTCCTCCGGGAGCCTCCAAAGTGCAGCCCTAACGAATACTGCTGGAGAGAGACCCCAAGAGACAGCCCTGAAGACAGACAGACAGATAGACAGATAGAGAGACACAGAGCAGAAAGGGCATTAAGGTAGAGTTAGACTCTGAGACACAGGAACACACACACACACACACACACACACACACACACACACACACACACACTTGAGGATGTTGGGGAAAGAGAGGAGAGACAGGGGAGGAGAGACAGAGAGGGAGACAGACACACAGACATCCACCAAGAACAAAGAGGCAGAGAAACACACACATACACACTTGTCACCAGACAGACTGACCCAGAGAGAGACAAAGGCAGAAAGAAAGATGGGGGACAGAAGACGTAAGGACAGAGACACCAAAGAAATAAATGAGGATGAGGAGAAGAAAGAAAATGAAAGAAGAGAAGATGAAACTGGCAAGAAGCAGGGGGAGAAAGGAGACTTCGGAGAATTGCACGAGGACTGCTGGGCTTTTGACCTTTCCTGGGGCTGGCTCTGCTGACCCTGGCCTTGGGTCAGGGCCAGTCTGGAGCGGGTGTTTTTATAGCTTGGGAGGACTAGGGGTGGAGATGGAGCAAGGGCAGGAGGAGACGTGGAGGAGAGAGGGAAAGAGTGACAGACTGGGAAACAGACCCAGAGAGAAAGATAGTGAGTTGGAAAGGTAATGGACAGAAAATGCCAGTGAATTGCCTTGTTAAGGTAGCTCCCAGCCTCTGATGGGTGTGATCAGGTGTGAAGGTGATGGGCTGGGGGACGGGGCTCTGAGGAGGCTTCTTTTGATATCGTGTAGGAAGAGGATCCATCCCTTCTGCTGGTGGCAAGATGGAGAGAGGAGGAAAACCAAAGGCCACTTCCACCGCTATTAAGAGTCCCAGCCCCACTCCATGTCGGAGAGGTCTGATGGCATAGTAGTGAGCGAGCCAGGCTGTTGGACCCCAAGAGTCCTGGATCCAAATCCCTGCTCTGCCTCTACCTGACTTCAGGTAAAGGACGAATACATCTTAGCCTCCCTTTCCCCATCTACAGAATGGAAATAAGGAGAGTATCTCCCTCAGGGGTGGTGTAAGGCTCAAATTAGGACAAGATCTTGGCACCATGGAGACCCAGAGTAAAGACTAATATCTATTGGCTACTTGCTATTTGCAGCGCCCCTGTTCTGAACAATCTTTCAAATATTATCTCATTTAAATCTGAGAACAGCCTCTCCAAGATCTAACTGGAGAACACGGCAAATTACAATACAGTCAATGGTGGAGTTACGATTTGGTCCTGGCCAGCTGGGGGTTGTCCACCACTGCCCCCCACACTCCCATCCTCATTAAGAAGAGACACACAGGGCTTCCCTGGTGGCGCAGTGGTTGAGAGTCTGCCTGCCAATGCAAGGGACACGGGTTCGAGCCCTGGTCTGGGAGGATCCCACATGCCGCGGAGCAACTGGGCCCGTGAGCCACAACTACTGAGCCTGCGCGTCTGGAGCCTGTGCTCCACAACGGGAGAGGCCGCGACAGTGAGAGGCCCGCCCACCGCCATGAGGAGTGGCCCCCCGCTCGCCGCAACTGGAGAAAGCCCTCGCACAGAAACGAAGACCCAACACAGCCAAAAATAAATAAATTAATTAATTAAAAAAAAAAAAAAAAAAAAAGAAGAGACACGCAGTCCCGATCCTCACCGTCCAGAAGGAGCTCCACTGCCTTTTCAGTAGGAGAAGCTGATTTTTATGTATCCCAAGGGGCTTGTGGTTCCTGCTGGTGGAAGGGCAGGAGAGGCAGAGGTACGCTGGTAACTTCCACAGGCGGCTCTCCGGGAGGGAAAAGGAGTGCTCGCCAATTTCCACGGTGTAAATACTCCCTCCATGGCCGGCTGCAAGCTATGAGGGGGACTTTGACTGGATGGCAATTGGAAAGAGATGCCTGCAATCTGCCTGGGTGAGCTGAGTAAGCGGGGTCCAAGTTGCCTGTGCAGAGAGAAGATGACTTCTGTGTACCCCTTTTCCCCCTGGGAGCTTCCTGCCTCATTCAGGAGAGAAAAGGCACCTGGTACCCACACTCACTGCTCATGCCAGGGGTTAAACAGAAGATTCCAAACCAAGGGCATATGCTACGGAATTTGTATAAGTTCAGAAGTGGGAAGGGAGTGTCGGGGGCTGGCTGCGGAGGGGTGTCTGTTTTGTGTATCCCTCTGTCCTCCGCGGCTGGAACTCCTAGAGGACAGGCCTGCCTCTTCTCCTCCCCCCATCCTTGCCCCTCTTCCCCTCCCAAGTGCCCAGAACACCCCTCTAGGTGCTGTGAACTAGTGTGCAGTAACAACCGTGCTCGGGGTGGGGTGGCACCAAAGGCCTGTGGTCCCCCTCCTCTGGGCCCTCCAGTGTCTTCTATGAAACCAAATACTCCCCCCAGTCGCCCACCCGGACACCTGACTCCCTCCTGGGGCCCTCTCAGGGTGCAAGCCGTTTCCTGTCTGGGTCTTGGTAACCCCCTGAAATCCCAGCCTCCCTCCCCCAATCCCTTCCAAATGCTTATTAAGCCGTTTGCAAATCCAGGGCTGAACTGAGCGGTGTGAGTTTAATAAAGCAGAAGACAGATGCCATCCATCACGGGGGCCCCGGGGCGGGGGGGCGCGGTGAGTCGATGGGCGCACACCCTTCTGGCCGCTTCTAGGTCAGCCAGCCACACATCCTAACGGACCCTCTCCTTGCCCACCTTGGCTGTGGTCCCCATCAGGACCACCTCCTGGCTGCATGTGGCTACTCTTTAGGTCACATGCCTGCCATGAATCCTGTTGGGGGGACCATGGCTCCCTGTGGACAGAGAGAGTGTCTGGGAATTGAGAGAGGGGGCAGCCCAAGCCGGCATTCCATGTGGATATCTGTAACAGGCAGGGCCCAGACTAGGATACGAATTTAAGTGGGGACCCGAAACCTCAGTAATCAAGATAAATGATATTTTGATGTAATATTTTAAAAAATCAGAAGCAATGCCAAAACATCCATGATAAGCAAAATAGCATAATTTTGAATAAAGACAGTCCGTTTTACCAATTGCCCTGTTGCCTCAGTAGCCAGTATGAACCATTGCGGCACTGAGAGCAGACACCCCAAATTCAGAGGGTTCAAAAGCAAATTCCTGACCTGCCCCTACACCTGCACCTTTGAGAGTCTTCTCACCTCAGGAAGGGCAACTCTGTCTTACCAGTTGCTCAGGCCAAAAAAACTGGAGTCATCCCTGATTGCTCTCTTTCCCTCATATCTCACACCCAAACTTTAGGAAATCAGGTTGGCTGTAATTTCAAAATACACCTAGAATTCGATGACTTCTCACCACCTCCACTGCTGTGCTTCTGGTCCCATGTCACCCCTCTACTCAGCATCCCCCACTGGCTCCCATTGCACTGGGAGTAAAAGCCCTTACGATGGCCATGGCGCCCTACATGATCTGCCCCCTTCCCTTCTCTGACTTGCCTCCTATTATTTATTCTCTCCTTTGCTCCCTGCACTCTGGACACATTAACCAGCTAAGCACACTCCTGCCTCAGGGCCTTTGAACTTGCTGTTCCTCTGCCTGGAACACTCTTACCCCAGATATCCACATATGCTTCCTTCCCTCAACTGAGGACTGTTCAAACATCACCTTACCACTATATCTAAAACAGCATGCTGCTGGCCCCATGGTCTTCCCTATCCCACTTGCCTTGCTTTTTTTCCTTTTATTTTCTAGGGGGGGCAGGGTTTGTCTCTAAGTCCCCACAGTGCCTGGCAGTAGGAGACACAGTTAATGCTGTCTGCCAGCCCCACCTTTGAACAGAAGGCTCTCCAATGAAAGTGTTTCCTCCTGCCTGTCTAAGTCTCTGATCCTTGTCTTGTTCCAAGTCCTACAAAAGGCACCTCCTCCAGGAACCCTGGCTCTTGGCCAAGGGTGTGGAGACTTGAGTCAGAACTGTGGTGTCACAATAAGGGCTCTGAACAAGGAGAGCAGCCCTGGGATTCAGCCCTGCTCGGGGCTGACTCACTGTGTGTCCTTGGGCAAGTTACTTCTCCTCTCTGGACCTATGTTCCTCCTTTAAAAAGGGTTTGGACCAGCTTCCTTCTATGTCTGACCTTTGAAGATGTTAAAGTCTTTCCTGAGAGCCTAATGTGGTCTCTGGGGTCAGACTGTCTGGGCTCAAATCTTGGTACCACCACTTCCTAGATGGGCCAATTAGATGTTCCAGGCCTCTTTTGTTGCATCTATAAAATGGGGACCATTATGGGCCCCTCCTCACAGGACTATTGTGAAAATTAAATGAGAGGATGAGTGCATTCATGTTCAATGACTCAGAAAGCACCTAAAATACTCCAGAAACGTTAACTGGTTTCATTACCATTAGTAGTAGAGTAATCGTGGAGAATCCTGGAGTCTTCTAATTGGTTTTTTGTATTTTACCAAATACATATACTTACAAAGAGCAGCAGCAACGAACCTTTCATCCCCAGGAAATAAAAAGGCTGAGAAGTGGCCAAGGGAAGCCCGCTCTCAGCTTCTTGCCTCTGGACTGTCCTGGCTTCTCTCATGCCAACCAAACTGTCAGTGGGCTACACCTTCCTCCAAGGGGCTCCCACCCCCTACCCTCTTCTCCCCGGCCTCCTCCCTCCTGCAACCCCTGGTCCCAGCCTTCCCTACCCTTGTCCCCTGAGCCAGGCTCTGTATCCCACAAAGACCCAGGCTGGGCTGTGGCTCGCCTTTCACACCCAGATGCAGGAGGCGGCGCGGGAGCCCTGCCTGGGGCTGGGCCGGGGGCCAGCTCAACATCTGGCATCAATTACCAACGGTGGCTGCGGAGTGGACTCCTCTGCCTGCCACTCACCTATCTGCCAGGGTGACAGAGGAGATGGGAAAAAGGTTTTCACAGCTGGAATAAATTGAGGGGAAGTGGAGGGGGAGGGTCAAAAAGAGACAAAAAACAACACTGAACTCAAGATGGAAGAAAGACAGTGTTAGGGACGGTAATGAAGAAAATATGTGTGAGTATGCCTGCATGTGTGTGTGTGTGTGTGTGTGTGTGTGAGTATGCCTGCGTGTGTGTGTGAGCATGCTTGCGTGTGTGTGTGTGAGCATGCCTGCATGTGTGCGTGTGAGCATGCCTGCGTGTGTGTGTGTGTGAGCATGCCTGCGTGTGTGTGTGCGTGAGTATGCCTGCGTGTGTGTGTGAGCAGCCTGTGTGTGTGTGTGAGCATGCCTGTGTGTGTGCGTGTGTGTTTGTGTGTGAGCATGCCTGTGTGTGTGTGAGCATGCTTGCATGTGTGTGTGTGAGCATGCCTGTGTGTGTGTGAGAATGCCTGTGTGTGTGCGTGTGTGTGTGTGCGTGTGTGTGTGTGAGCATGCGTGTGTGTGTGAGCATGCCTGTGTGTGTGTGAGCATGCTTGCATGTGTGTGTGTGAGCATGCCTGTGTGTGTGTGTGTGTGAGCATGCCTGTGTGTGTGCGTGTGTGGATGTGTGTGTGTGTTGGCAAGTCAGCCAGGGTATTTTATTTAGTGTTATTTAGTATTTTATTTATATGGGGGGGGGCATTGCTTGCTTCTACTGAAGACTGGGCAGAATCCCTATTTGCGATCTCCCAGTAATAAGAGGTAAGGCGGGATGAGAAGGGGGAACAGGGAGGAAGAGCAGGGAAGAGGGGGGGGTGAGGACAGACCAGGAGGTACCTACTGAGGGGACCAGAAAGGGAACAACAGAAAAATATGGCCCTTGGAAGAGAAGGAAAAAGCCGAGTGGCCCAGAAGACACCGTGGCCTTGCTCCCAGCCCACTGCCTGGTCCCCTGGATTGGGTTCCAGAACCTGTGCTCCTCTGGGTGGGGGTGACAGCTGGGGGGGGGCTTCCCTCCCCCTCCCCCTCCCCCACCTGCTGACCCCACACGGCTCCCCCATCCCTCCCTCCCTCCCAGCCACGCACACCTCTGAGGCCAGGCCTCAGGAATTCCCCTCCTTCCCCATCTGCTCCCCATTGACACGATGGCGCTTTCCATTGCCCGCTCATTAGTCACCAAGATCTTTCCCCTGGACCAATGCCCCCCCCCCAAAGCTGTCTAGCTTCCATTGAGCCAGGGCCAGAGGGGTCCCGACCCCCCACTAGGCCCCTGTTTGCAGAAAACTCTTCTGTAATAACCTGGTCAGAATGCAGGGGCGGAGCCCCTCCGGAGGCCCTCCGAGTGTGTGCAAGGGGCTGGGGGCAAGCGGCCCACTTTAGGCGGCTGACGGCCCTTCCTAATATTACCCCTGTTGAGTCCATAAAAGCCCCCTCTAGCGTTACAGCATTTGAGAGACTATTAACTTTTAAGGCCTCGGACCTCCGGGGAGGAGGCACGTTGACATGGGTGTTTTGTGGGCTCTGGGTTGCTGTGGCAGCCAGGAGACTGACTGGGGCTGAGGATGACGGCCCAGGCCTTGGAAAGTGGTGGGCAGGGGCAGGGGAGAGGGTGGAGGGCCAGCGTGGGGCCCGAGATCCCGCTCTCTCCCTCTCTCTGTGCCTGGTCAGTGGTTCTCAAACTCTTGGGGTGGGTAAGTGGGGAGAAGACAGGGCTTTTCCCCATGAGATAGGGAGGGTTGAGGGACTCTGGACCTAAACGAGAGACACTCTGTCTCCCATCATCCTCTGGGCCAGTTTGTGGCCCCCAGGGCCGCCCCACTCTGGCCCCCTTTCCCGGCATCTCCTGTGGAGGATGTGGCAGCCATTCTTCCCCCTCCGCTTTGCTGCCTCTCTCCTCTGGAGGCTGGGGCGCTGGCACCCTCCCCACTTGTCCTAGGCCCTCTGCACCCTCAGGCCAGCCTCGAGGCAGTCCTGGCAGGTGGAGAGGCCCCCCCTGGGAGCAGAAAATCTGTGTTTGAATCCAGGCCCTGCCATGTATGAGCCCTGTGACCTTGGTACTGTTCTTCCGGCCTCAGTTTTCTTACCCATTACCAGAAGGGTTTGGACTAGATCATTCCTGAACGTGCACCAATTCTCTGTGTCTAACTTCACTGCTTTGTGAGAAAAGGAGTGAATATTAGATTCAAGTGAAAACTCAGCACATTTAGAATAATAGCTGACATACCTGAGTGCTCACTAGGCACTAGGCATTTTACGTGTAGCCTCTCATTACAACAACCCTCTGCTGTGGCGATTATTCATTCCCCCTTTGCCAGTGAGGACACCGAGGTACTGGGAGACAAAGTGCTGGCTCTGGGCTGACCGGATCTAGGGCCCGTGGCTCGGCTCCACACTAGTCAGCCCACTGCAGGGCCCTGACCACCTGTTAACCAGTTAGGTGGTAGTCTTGTGTAGGAGGACTCGGGATATAGATGGTGGAGAAAGGACAGCCCCAGACCTCTAGCTGTTCTCAACACCTGCGGACACATTCTCTGGGCCAACCCCTCTGAGCCTCACTTTCCTCCTCCGCACCTTGGAGATGCTAATGAAATGAACAGTACCCACCTCATCAGCTGCTGAGAAAGAGCAATGGAGAACAGGCCCTGAGCACGGGGCCAGCCCACACAGAGGGCTCCTTCCTTGTTAGTTACCCCTGTCATTGTCACTGCCATCCTGACAGGTTGCAAGATCCCTGCTTCAGTCAATTCTGGAGGAAAACCAGCCAGAGAGAGTCCACGTGGGGGGTCAGCGCAATGCAGTCGGGAGGTGAAAGGAGGCCAGCCAGCCCTGTCACCAACCCTCCACCTGCCTCTCTTTTCCTAAAGCCTGCAATTTGGAGATAATAGTAATAATAACACCGCACATTTGGAGAGCCCTCTCTTTAGCATTTCAATTCAATTCTGCAAATATTTACTGTGTGCTGACCACGTGAGGAGCCTTCACATCGATTACCTTCTCCTAATTGGCCAACCCCTCCCCTTGGCCCTGGCGCACACGTGCATCCACACACAAACCCATGTATGTACATGTATGCAAATGCACACATGCATGCAGATGTGAGCACAGGCACACATCACATACATGCAGGGCTGCTGCTTGCCCTCTCCCTCCTCTCTCAGGCTTCATATACATTTTGCCCTTAATTTAGGACATTCACCTTAAACTCTAAGACTCTCAGCAGGCTGGGACCCTGACCTCCTAAGTCACTCTGCAGAGGGTGGTTGGGCGGGATGGTAGGAAGGCACTGAGCTGGGTGATTAGCACATGGACTTGAGAGTCAACCAGCCCCAGTTCAGATCCCTTCTCTGCCGCTTAGCAGTTCAGTGTCTCCGGACGAGTTGCTTAATCTTTTTGTGCCTCAGCTTCCTTATCTGTAAGATGGGGATAATGATAGTAGCCACCTCATAGGGTCATGGAGGATTAACTGGACAACACACCTGGCCGGTGTACCAGGGGCGATGGTGATGGTGTGATGACAGATGTGTCAACTGGTCTCGTGGAGAGATAATTCCCCAGATAATGACATCTGAGTATCATTGTGAGGGATCCCAGCTAAAATATATTTTCCCTTATCAGTCTGCTATCAATGCCACTATCAGTATTTTGGGTTAAGGTATTTATCCTCTATTTAACTATGCCTGGAATTCAATAGCTTATCATCATCATGTGAATGAGTTTAGCAGATCCCTTCTAATTTGACTCTAGTTATGGGATGGTCCCCCTTTCCTTCTTTAGAAAACATCTCTTTTTAAATTAAATTAAATTAATTTATTTTCGGCTGCATTGGGTCTTCGTTGCTGTGCGTGGGCTTTTCTCTAGTTGTAGTGAGCAGGGGCTACTCTGCTGCGGTGCGTGGGCTACTCATTGTGGTGGCTTCTCTTGTTGTGGCGCGCGGGCTCTAGGCACGTGGGCTTCACTAGTTGTGGCTCGCGGGTTCTAGAGCGCAGGCTCAGTAGTTGTGGCCGCGGCATGTGGGATCTTCCCAGATCAGGGCTCGAACCTGTGTACCCTGCATTGGCGGGTGAATTCTTAAACACTGCGCCACCAGGGAAGCCTGAAAACATCTATTTTTCTGTGCTTTTCTGTGCTTCCTATGTGCTGAGTGTCAAAGACACCAAGGTGAACAAGACACAGAACCTACTCCCAAGAAGCTCCCTGCCTAGAGGTGGAACACACCGTGGCAGCCAGTGAGAAGAGCTATAATGGCCGTAAATGCAGGAGTTGAGGTTGAGGGGGTGCTGGTTCCAGGAGATGGAGTGGAATGAGTCCGGGAGGAAATGAGTGCTCGGTCTCCCAAGGTGATGGCGGACATTCCCGGCTGACGGGCAGTGGGACTTTGTAGACAGGGCCATGCTGTGGGGAGGGGAGCGGGGGCCAGACCATGGTGGGGACAGACTGCATCTACTCCGCGGTTTTCCAGAGGCCTCTCTGCTGCCCTGCATTCTCCACTCCATCCTGAAGTAGACAGTGAAGAAGCAGCTGGCTTCCTTTTAGGGACCTCGCTTATTGAAAAATAAGTCTCTTTTAAACATGAGACTCAGGGCTTCCCTGGTGGCACAGTGGTTAGGAGTCCGCCTGCCAATGCAGGGGACACGGGTTCGAGCCCTGGTCTGGAAAGATCCCACATGCTGCAGAGCAGCTAAGCCTGTGCGCCACAACTACTGAGCTTGCACTCTAGAGCCTGCGAACCACAACTACCGAGCCCGCGAGCCACAACTACGGAAGCCCGCATGCCTAGAGCTCGTGCTCTGCAACAAGAGAATCCATGACAATGAGAAGCCCGCGCACCGCAACAAGGAGTAGCCCCAGCTCGTCACAACTAGAGAAAAGCCCACGCACAGCTACGAAGACCCAATGCAGCCAAAAATAAATACATAAATAAATTAAAAAAAATAAAATAAACATAAGACTCTCCAAGAACAGTGAGATGTTCCGGCCATGAGAGGTTTGCTGGGCTGATGGGGAAGAGCGATGGCTGTCAGATGATGTCCTGCTCACTGGGGCACATCCCACCTCCAGGTTAAAATTGTGTGTCTCTCTTTTTCTGCTGTTTGGATACTTTGGAGTAAATGCTCATGTGCTATGACTCCCCTGTCGCCCCCGTTGGTGCAGCCCTCACCAGTTGGCACCAGCTGGCTGCATGGTTCGTTCACCTGTGCTGCTGTTGTGCTCCTTGCAACAACCAGTGTAGCGTTCCCTTTATTTTCCTGAGGTTCAGAGAGGTGACATGTTTTCTGGTAACGGCAGAGCTGGGCTTCCACCTCCATGACCGGGTTCCTGGCCTGCCCTTGTTGTGTTTCCGTTATATGCATCTCAGCCCCAGGACCCAAGAATAGCTGCGATGCCCGAGGAGAAAGAGGTTTTACAAGAGAGGCAAGTCCAGAAGCCCCCCCCCCATCCTTCTACCCTGCGCCATCCTCCCTCTCTGGGTTACTTGCTTCCAATGCTCCAGCTTTCCCCAGTTTAACCCTTCTTCTATTAAAAATAATCCTCTTATTGATGTACAACATACATAGAGACGTACATAAATCATAAATGTACAGCTTGAGAATTTTTGCAGAGCCAACACAGCCATGGAACCAACACTCAGAGGAAGAAACAGAACATTTACTAACACCTTGGAACATCACACGGTTCCCATTGCCAGTTACTGCCCACCCACTGCCCCCCAAAAGTAACCACTCTTCTGTATGAGCTTCTAATACCATAGATTTGTTTTGCCTGCTTTAGAATTTCATATAGATGGAATCATTTGATATGTAAACTTTTTGCTTCTTCCTCCTTTCACTGAATATTATGTTTACGAGATTCATTTACATTGTTGCGTGTATTTATAGCACATTCTTTCTCATGCTTTTGTAGTATTCCATCGCTTGAATATACCTCAATTTATTCTGCATTCTAAAACTGTTGAGTTTTGGGACTTCCCTGATGGCACAGTGCTTAAGAATCCACCTGCCAATGCAGGGGACACGGGTTCGAGCCCTGGTCCGGGAAGATCCCACATGCCGCAGAGCAACTAAGCCCATGGGCCAAAACCACTGAGCCTGCACTCTAGAACCCGCAAGCCACAACTACTGAGCCCGTGGGCTGCAACTACTGCAGCCTGAGCGCCTAGAGCCCGTGCTCCGCAACAAAGAGAAGCCACCGCAATGAGAAGTCTTCACACCGCAACGAAGAGTAGCCCCCGCTCGCCGCAACTAGAGAAAGCCCACGTGCGCAGCAACAAAGACCCAGCGCAGCCAAAAACCAAATAAATAAATATATATTTAAAAAAAAACTGTTGAGTTTTTCCAGATTTTTGCTACTACATATAATGTTGCTATGAACATTTGTAGAATTTCTGGGTCACAGAGTGTGCATGTGTTCAGTTTTATCAGATAATGCCAACGGTTCTCAGTAACTGATGAACCAATTTATATTCCCACCAGCAATGCATCATAGTTCCATTTGCTCCACATCCTCATCAACACTTTGTATTCTCTTTTTCTTTTAACCACTTTGCTGGATGTATGGTGGTGTTGCATTGCGCTTCTTTTTTGTAAATTTATTTATTTATTCATTTATTTTTTGGCTGCGTTGGGTCTTTGTTGCTGTGCGCAGACTTTCTCTAGTTGCAGCGAGCGGGGGCTACTCTTCGTTGTGGTGCACAGGCTCTAGGCACTCAGGCTGCAGTAGTTGTGGCTCACGGGCTCAGTAGTTGTGGCCCACAGGCTTAGTTGCTCCGTGACATGTGGGATCTTCCCAGCCCAGAGCTCAAACCTGTGTCCCCTGCATTGGCAGGTGGATTCTTAACCACTGCGCCACCGGGGAAGTCTCTGCAGTGTGGTTTTAATTTTGTGTTTCTCTGATTAATGAAATTGAATCCCTTTCCTTATGTTTATTGGCTATTTGGATATCCTCCTTTTGTGAAATGTTTACCAAGTCTTTTGCCCATTTATCTTTTTCTTTTTTCTTTTATTTTTTTTTACATCTTTATTGGAGTATAACTGCTTTACAATGTTGTGTTAGTTTCTGCTGTATAACAAAGTGAATCAGCTATATGCACACGTATATCCCCATATCCCCTCCCTCTTGCGTCTCCTTCCTGCCCTCCCTAACCCACCCCTCTAGGTGGTCACAAAGCACTGAGCTGATCTCCCTGTATGCAGCTGCTTCCCACTAGCTATCTATTTTACATTTGGTAGTGTGTATATGTCAATGCTACTCTCTGACTTCGTCCCAGCTTACCCTTCCCCCTCCCGGTGTCCTCAAGTCCATTCTCTACGTCTGAGTCTTTATTCCTGTCCTGCCTCTAGGTTCATCAGAACCTTTTTTTTTTTTTTTTTTTTTAGATTCCATATATATGTGTTAGCATACGGTATTTGTTTTTCTCTTTCTGACTTACTTCACTCTGTATGACAGACTCTAGGTCCATCCACCTCACTACAAATAACTCAATTTCTTTTCTTTTTATGGCTGAATAATATTCCATTGTATATATGTGCCACATCTTCTGTATCCATTCATCTGTCGATGGACACTTAGGTTGCTTCCATATCCTGGCTATTGTAAATAGTGCTGCAGTGAACATTGTGGTACATGACTCTTTTTGAATTATGGTTTTCTCAGGGTATATGCCCAGTAGTGGGATTGCTGGGTGTTTTTCTTATTGATTTGTAGGAGATATTTATCTCCTGGATATGAGTCCTTTGGTGGATACATATTTACAAGTATCTTTGTGTCCTCTTTTTTTTTTTTTTTTAAATTATTTTTTATTTTTTAATGCTATTCTTGTCTGCTTACATTCTTTTTATGTATGTATGTATGTATGTATGGTATGGCTGTGTTGGGTCTTCGTTTCTGTGCGAGGGCTTTCTCTAGTTGTGGCAAGCGGGGGCCACTCTTCATCGCGGTGCGCGGGCCTCTCACTATCGCGGCCTCTCGTTGCCGAGCACAGGCTCCAGACGCGCAGGCTCAGTAATTGTGGCTCACGGGCCGAGTTGCTCCGCGGCATGTGGGATCTTCCCAGACCAGGGCTCGAACCCGCGTCCCCTGCATTGGCAGGCAGATTCTCAACCACTGCGCCACCAGGGAAGCCCTGTGTCCTCTTTTTAAGAACTCTTTGCCTACCTCAAGGTCATGAAGATATTCTGTGTTTTCTTCTAGAAGCTTTATTGTCTTATCTTTCACACTTGGATCTTACTGTCCATCGGGAGTTATTTTTGTGTATGCTGTGAGCTAGGGGTCAAGATTCTTTTTTTTTAAATTTTTTTTTTATAAATTTATTTATTTATTTGTATTTTTATCTTATAAATTTATTTATATTTATTTATTTTTGGCTGCTTTGCATCTTCGTTGCCGCGCACGGGCTTTCTCTAGTTGCGGCGAGTGGGGGCTACGCTTCGATGCGGTGCACGGGCTTCTCACTGCGCTGGCTTCTCTTGTTGCCGAGCACGGGTTCTAGGTGCATGGGCTTCATTAGTTGCAGCACGCGGGCTCAGTAGTTGTGGCTCACAGGCTTAGTTGCTCCGCGGCATGTGGGATCTTCCTGGGCCAGGGCTCGAACCCGTGTCGCCTGCATTGGCAGGCGGATTCTTAACCACTGCACCACCAGGGAAGTCCCCTTTTTTTCTTTTTTTAAAATTTATTTATTTTATTTTATTTTTGGCTGCGTTGGGTCTTCGTTGCTGCACGTGGGCTTTTCTCTGGTTGCGGCGAGCGGGGACTACTCTTCATTGCGGTGTGTGGGCTTCTCATTGCGGTGGGTTCTCTTGTTGCAGAGCACGGGCTCTAGGCACGCGGGCTTCAGTAGTTGTGGCACCCAGGCTCAGTAGTTGTGGCCCACGGGCTTAGTTGCTCCGTGGCATGTGGGATCTTCCCGGACCAGGGATCGAACCCGTGTCCCCTGCATTGGCAGGCAGATTCTTAACCACTGTGCCACCAGGGAAGCCCAAGATTCATTTTTAAAATATGGGCTAGCACCATCTTGACCTTTGACCCCAACCACTCCCAAATGAAAGATCTACTTTAATGAAAAAGGGCTTTTGTGTCCAAATGTGTCCTTTGACAGCTAAATTCAGAAGCAGCCCTCTGGGTCCCTGTGCAGGGTCCAAGGCAGAGCTCTCAGTGTGTGAGGTCCTGAAATTTGCCTGGCCCACGTCTTCCTGGGAAGTGGCCTGGCACAGGAGGAAAATGGAGGCAGAGGGATGAAGCATCTCCCTCCACCTTTCAGCTGGGATTCTACCACCCACCGAACTCCAGTGACAGGATCTAATGATGCCCTGTGGAGTTCTGACTCTGGTGTTCCCGTTCAGAATTTGAGGACTTCCTGCTTTCTCTGCCCACATTTAGTCACTCAACAGATGTTTGGTCGCCTACTTTAGTCACTGGTCACTGAAGGTACAACCAGGGAGAAACCAACAGCAAGTCATGCCCTCATGGACCTCTTTTCTGATGGAGAAAGGCAATTAGAATAGAAATAAGTAAAATGCATAAAGAAAAGTATGAAGGAAGATAATCATGTTATGGAGAAAAATAAAGCAAGACAGAAGGAGAGTAAGTGCGAGGAGGTTAATTTTAAGTTGGATGGTGATGGGAGGGAGGCATTATTGAGAAGGTGACATTTGAGCAAACACCCGCAGAGCCATGCAGATATCTGGGGGAAAGAGCATTCTAAGTGGAAAGAACAGCAAATACAAAATCCCAGAGGCTACAAATGGTCACACACACCATGTTGTACACCTGAAATTAATATAATATGGTAACTCAATTATACTTCAATAAAAAGAAAAGAAATGGTTACACAGGTAAAGAAAGAACTGAGGGTCTTCCCTGGTGGCGCAGTGGTTGAGAATCTGCCTGCCAATGCAGGGGACACGGGTTCGAGCCCTGGTCTGGGAGGATCCCACATGCCGCGGAGCAACTAGGCCCGTGAGCCACAACTACTGAGCCTGCGCGTCTGGAGCCTGTGCTCCGCAACAAGAGAGGCCGCGATAGTGAGAGGCCCACGCACCGCGATGAAGAGTGGCCCCCACTTGCTGCAACTAGAGAAAGCCCTCACACAGAAACGAAGACCCAACACAGCCATAAATAACTAAATAACTAACTAACTAACTAAATAAATAAATAAAAAAGAAAGAACTGAGAAGGCAAAGAGGCATCAGTGAAACAAATTGGGGGACACCACTAGACTAGAGAGACAAAAGGAGGAAGTAGTGTTTTTGGAACCCAGGGATGGGGGTTATCCAGCAGAAGCTGCAACCATGGTGGTCTGTAGGCCAGGAGCTGGAGCCATGGAGGAGATGTGGCTGGAGACACAAGAGGGGATAAAAATACTCTAGCTTTTCTCTTCTTCCCGCCCTCTGATCTCCTGCCAGTGCCTCCTATTGGCTGAACCTGGCCAGCAGCCAGCTGATACAGGAGCTGGTAAGAGTAATCTAGGGGAGCAGCCCCCTGAGGTAGACAGCAGAGCAGGAGAGAGAAGAACTGGACCTGAAAATGGACCTTCCAACAATGAGACACCTCCTCACACTCACTAAATGGCTAAAATGAAAAGGATGGACCCTACCAAATGTTGGCAAGGATGGGGAGCAACTGAAACTCTCTTACCTTGCAGATGGTGTGTAAGATGGTAAAACCAGTTTGGAAAATTGTTTGGCAGTTTCTACTGAAGTTGTATATACACCTACTCTCTGACCTAGCAATTCTATTCCTAGGGATATACCTAAAGAGAAGTGAGAATCTTTGTCCACAAGGACTTGTACTAGATAGAATGTTCATGTCAGCACTGTTAGTAATAGCCCAAACACTGGAAAGAACCAGTCCAAATGTCCACCAACAGGAAAAAGGATTAAATTGTGGTAAAATCATCCAATGGAATAGGCATTATAATTAAAAATTAACTACTGCTACATGCAACAACACGGATGAATCTTCAAGACACTACATTGAGTGAAAGAAGCCAGACACAAAAGAGAATGTATCCTGGGATTCCATTTATATAAAGTACAGAGACGGGCAAAACTAATCTATGGTAATAAGGGATCCAAAAAATGTTGCCTGGGGGAAGGAGGATTGGCTGGAAAGGGGCACCAGGGAAACTGTCCGGGATTATGGAAAAGTTCTCTACCTTGACCTGGGTTGTTGATAACTCATTTATATTGGACAAAACTTATCAACTGCACACTTAAGATCTATGTGTTTTTCACTCTATGAAAATTATACCTCCATAAAGGAAGAAAATGCAAAAATAAACCAAAAAACCCCTTAGACCATCGTCTCCCCTCCTCTGCCTCCAGCCGAGCTAGGGCTCCTCACAGGGCTGGGACGGCCTTTTCATCTCTCAGCTGTCAGCCATCTGCAGCCTCTCCCAGCTCTCCCCATCCTGCACACAACAGCAGACCCATCTTTCTAAATCAGCAGTGGAGGTGGGGGTGGGGGGTGGAGGGGAGCAGGCTTGGAGCCCAAAGATCCCGGTTTAAATCTCAGCTCCATGTCTTTCCAGCGGTGTCATCTGGTTGAGCCACAGTGCTTCTTTAAATCTTTCTTTGTCATCTGAAAAATGCGATGACATCACCTTCAGAGGATTGTTGGGAAGATGAAAATGGGGTAGTGTCTGGGAAAGAGCTTCAGAAACTGAGGAATCCAGCACCCATAGGGTGTTACTCATACCACTCCACTGCTTGGGCACTTTCAGTGGCTGTTGCCTAGCAGCTGAGGCTGGATCTTGTCCCAATTCTTCACTCCCCGCAAAGGGATTCTACAGCCACACCCTCTGTCACGTGACTCTACTTTCCCACCACCGTGAGGGTGGGCTTGGTCATCTGACTTGCTTTGGCCAATGGCATGTCAGTGGATGTGGCCAGGGTATAGGATTAAAAATGTGGAGTTAGGCTTGGTCTCTTGAGCTCCTGTGATTGCCATGCTGGTCCAAGGAGACTATGGAGTCGTCTTGAGCCCCACCCACACTTTGTGAGTGAGAGAAACAAAGACTTCTTGATGTAGACCGTGAGTGTTCATATTCCTGTGATTTGCTAGGCAGCATTACTGTGGTGATGGCTGACGAACACAGCCTCAAGGTCATCTCCAAGCGGGTCTCCATTCACCTACCTCTCCAGGCCCATTTGCAACAACTTGGGTCCAGCCAAACCAGTCTATCCAACATCCCTGGAAACTTAGCATTCCCTCTCACTCCCATTTGCCTAACTTAATGTTTTATTTTCCATCTCTATCCTTTCTGTTTCCTGAAGGCCAAAGTTTTTCTCCCTTCACTATGCTAGTCTATACCAGTACCAGTCTGTACCAGCCATACCTATCCTTCAAAAGACAACTGAAGTACTACCTCCCTCCAGAAGCTTTCCTTTGCTGCCCACCCTCAGCCCACGTCAGCACAACCTTCCTCTGCTGAGCTCCTGCAGCCCGGGCCGGGCTGCTGAGCACACCCTGACAAGCACCGCCACTGGCTAGATCTTTCCAAATGAATAGAGATGTCCTTCATCCATCTGTGGCTTAGGAGTTTTCTGTTAAGCCATGCTTGGGAAATACCTGTTGAATGATTGAAGCCATGAATCAACAATAGCCCCTGTGTAACTTGCTGCAGAACACCCCGCTTCCCGGAAATTGTGATTTGCAAGTCTAGCTTCAGGCCCAATCTAGCAGTTGCAATTGGGGTGGAGAAAAAGGCAATGAACATCAGCCACCCAGCACGAGAGAGAGAGGGTATATCTGCCCCATGCGGTCAAGGGGGAGAGAAGGGCCGAAGCCTAACTCCACTCTTATCCCTTCCCTGTCCCTATCCCATTCCTTTTCCTGTCTCCATCTCTATCTCACTGAACAGCTGTACTGACTTCCTATTCTTAGACCATAAACCATCATCCACAGCTGGAATCTCGACTGCCTTACTTATCTTGGTTTTGATCTTAGCGTGGGTGCCCAGTGCTTTGCATCTGTTGCTCAGTAAATGTTTAATGCCTGAAGGAATGAATGACATGCTCTTTTCAAGTCTGATTGGAAAATGATTTTATATTCGGCAGTTTGGGGCCCAGTCTCCCTGAGCTTAGAAACATTTAAAAACTCCAACACCAACTATTTTGGGTTTGGGGTGATGATAGCAGAGAGCCCATTCTTTGGAAAGTTAAGGGGCCAATTGGTGGATAACTGCTGTTTGAAGGGGTCTTCCAAGACCAGGGGCCATCTGTTAGAAAGTCCCTCTCCAGAAATATCCCCCATCTTCACACATCCACCTAATGACAAAACCTTTGGGTTAAAAATCCCCTCTTTTAAAACTCAGACACTCCTTTGAGGAGATCGATCTGTTTGCTCAAGGTCAAGCTCCCAGAGCGAGGCTGATGGCAGAGTGGGAGCCCCAGTTCAGGTCTAGTGACAGGCAATCAAAGGGCATAGGTTTCAAGACAAACATTCCGCATTCTGCACTTTTATCTAAGACCCTGGGGCCAAGAGAGGTCCAGATATGGAAGGGTGGATTATCTTGAGCCTCCCTGTAGATTCCTAGGCCTGGGTCCACACGCCCTCGTGGTGCTGGGAAGGAGTAGGTGCGGGTGTAATCTTAGGTGGGAGAGACTTGCTTCTGGGGTTTGGCTGTGAATGCTCTGTAGGGTGGGGATGGGGGAGAAGGGAGTCCCGAACGGGAGTCCAGGAGAGGAGTGTGGGGGACATGGGGCCCAAGAAAGAGTCTTGGCATCGCTGTGCTTCCAGCCCATTCTGCAAGCCTCCCAGGGCACAGGGCAGGGGTCCAGGATTAAACCTTCTCCGTGGGACGCAACCAGGCAGAAATAAAGGAGGAGGAGGCAAGTGTTGAATTAAGGCTTCATAACTCCCGGGGGCGGAACTGAGTGCTCTGTGGGGCCCACCTGAGCCCCGCATCTTCAGGATTTATGCAGTTGCTTGTCTCCTTGGCGCTCTGCCTCCTAACTCAAGTCATGGGATTATTTATTCCTGCTAGTGTCGGCTGAGAGGGCTGAAGTCAACTCCAGCTCACCCAGAGCCCACAGGGAGCAAGCCGGGGGCTGGGGACAGGGCAAGAGCGCAGTGCACGTGTGCAGACAGACAGACACACAGGCCAGAATGGCCCACAACCCTACCCCAGCTCAGCCACGCTGCAAGCCCCAAGCTAGACCCCTGCGCCCACCCCACGGTGCTTAGGGAATTGCCGAGGTTATTTTAAGGTTGTTTCCATGTCCTTATCTCCCCGCCCCCATCCAACAAACAGTCAGACAGAAAAACAAACAGGCCGGGGCCTGGGCTGTTCTCACGGAGAGGCAGATCCCCTCCTCCCTTCCCCCACCCCCAGACTCTTCCCAACCAAATTCCTCCAGGCAGGGCCCCTATGCTTCCGTTCAGCTCATTCAGCTCACCGAAGGCATGAACGCTGATGTTCATTTTGAAAAGCTGTTTCCCCCAATTGCTTTTCCTCCCCCATTTTCCAGGAATGCACCACCAGGGCCTTGGATAGGATGGGCTGGGCCACTTGCTGGCCAGGTGAGCCCCAGCGCTTTCTGGCCATTTGGGTCAGACATCCCAAGTGGAGCATTTAATTTTGCTGCGGGATAATTTGTGGCCCCTGTACGAGATCCTCCCAGAAACACTCAATTCCAGCCTCTGCAGGGAAGGAAACATTATAAAGAGTAGGAAGAGATAAAGCAGGATATTAGGGGTCCATAAGGGGAGAGGCCTTCTCTGTGTGTCAGGCCCAGCTAGGGGTGGGGGGCTTGCAGGAACAGAACTGTAGGACTGACTTAGTCAACAAATGTTTATTACGCAGTGGTTACCACGGGCTAGGCACCATGCTAGGCTCTGCAGAATACAGGGGAACCTGACAGCCTGGCCTGGGCCTCATGGAGCTTAAATTCTAGTTGGAGGAGAGAGAGAAGGCCGGGAGGTATGGCTGGAGTAGGGTGAGGAGGGACCAGGGAGATGAGACTGAAGTAGAGAGATAGGACCTGAGGCACAGCGGGGCCTTGGAAGTTCTTATCAGTTAAGATTTTATTCTAACCAAAATGGGAGGGGCAGGAGAGAGATTCCTGAAGCCCACAGTCTTGTAGAGGGACGAAGGGAACACCTGACATGGAGGTACCACCAGAGGTCTCCTATGAGCTGGGCTTCTGTGAGGGATGCAGTGTCCCACATAGGGGGTGGGGACAGGGGCTCTCCCTGGCAGTCTCAATGAAGGGGCTCAAAGGCAGCCTGTAGGCCTGGTCAGGCTTCCTCCTTCCCTCCTCCCTCCTCCCCCCTCTCTTCTCTATTCACCAACCCCTACTCCCCCTTTCTTGCCTCCTCACTTCCCACCTTCTTGCCACACTCCCCATCTGGCCTTCCGGGTGCCAGGCAGCCTCTGTCTTCCCATCTGACTCCGGTTAGGGCCAAAGGAGTTCTGCATTTGGGCTTTGGGGCCCTTAGGTCAGCCATACTGCAAAGGCAGCCCAGGACACAACCAAGACATGACCCCAAGCCTCCTGGGCCAGCTGGAGCCCTGGTCTGAGGAGATGAACCCTCTCTTGAATCTGGAACACCTGTGCCTCTGCCTAGTCCCACTCCCAGCTCAGGCCACAGCTCCTCCTTCATCCCCAGGGCAGGCTGGACATTCTCAGGACAGAGGTCTGAGCTGCAAGAGAGACCAAAGAGACCCATTGCATTATCAATCAATCCATCAATCAATTAACCAGACAGGCAGGCACATAGCTCCAACTGAGAGGTTCACTAATTTGGAGAATTTGTGGATGTCTAATCAAAATGGAAACTCTGCTTTGCTCTGTGGGATAAAAGTGCCCTATAGGTGACCACTTGGCACCTTTTGTGTTTTGCCCTGGGGGTGGGGCAGGAGGCAGGGTCCTGCAGCTTGATGATCTGGGTTGGGGGCTAGTGAATGAGTAGGAAGTTGGGGGGTGTCTCTGTCTTTCTCCTCATTCATATGTATCTTCTTCCAACACAGATGGTGGGAGGAGGGAGCCGTGCACTTTCAGGCCAGGCCTTAGAAGTTGGTGGCTTGGGTTCAGCCCAGTGCCTGGAGGACCCAGGAGCCCTTTGGAGGGTAAGGTAAGTCCCACCCTGCTGCACGTCTGCAACTCCATCCCTTCTAGAGCGAGAGGGGACCGTGGGGTCACCACAGTCCCCGGGGGCCCAAGAAGCGGCAAGAGGGACCAGCATCTGGAAGCAGAGTAGTGACCCAGGTGTCCCGGGGCTGCACCCTGAGCCTTTCTTGGAACCACACCTGAATCAGCTCCCCCCGCCCCCACTGTCCAGAACAAAGCTGGCGGCGGCCACCCTATCAAAGCGCTCCGCAAAAGCCCTGAGGGGCCCTCGCGCTTGGATCCGCTCCGGCCTGGGCCGAGTCGCCAGTCCCTCCTCCTCCTCCCCACAAGCTCTCCTGTCCTCCCCTCCCCTCTCCCTGCGCGGAAGCGTCCGTTCGCGGTTTTCCGACGGTCCTGCTCCTCCCGCCCAGTGACTAATCCCGCAGGTTGAGCAACTAGCCGGCTCCGGCGCCCCGGAGACTGCGGGTCCTCCCCCTTCCGCGCCTCGCAGTGCCCCGGCCTTGAACTTCGCCTGCCTGGCGCCGACCCCTCTCGCTCACGCTGCCCTGCCGGGCTTTGCACCCCGCGTCCCGGAGCCCTGCGCCTTAGACACCGGCCCGAGAACACGCGGCCGGGCCCTGCTCGTCCCCCAGGACGCAGGCGCCACGAGGTGCTCGGGAACCCCCAGACTCTCCAGGTTACAGGAAGGGGGCGTCTCCTCTCGCTCGAGCTCGGTAGCGAGACTGTGGGGAGAGAGGCGTCCCGCGAGGGCCTGGGCGGACTGAAATGCTTGGGTCTCTCTGCCTTCTAAGCTCAGCGTCTTTGCGAAATTCTCGAAGGTCGGGATGTATTTGTGGAATGCGGTCGGAGGTGAGGGTGCTCAGAGGCAGTCGCCCCAGAACCCGCGTGTGTGAGCGCGCACGCGCGCGCGCACACACACACACACACACACACACACACCCTCCCCAGGCCACTCTAACTCTTGGCGATCTCACTTTTCTCTCTCTCACGTGACTCCCAGTTTTGTCCCTCTTAGCAGCGTTTTTCCCAGTATGATCCCTGCTCCCTGTCCTCTCCCGTTGGTCAGCACCTACTGCTTTCTTTGTCTGTCTGTCTGTCTCTCTCTCTGTCACCGTCTCTCTCCCTCACTGGGGGTGTTTATGTAATTGTTTTCCTGAGCTCCACGGCAGGCTCTCCTGCCGTCAAACTCTGCCATCCCCACTCGGCCTGTGTAATTTAAAGCTATAGTTAAATTATGACTTCTCCGGACCTGTTGTGGCACCTACGCCTGAGCCTAATTAAATGATCACATCCATTCTGAAGGCAGCTCTCTTCTCCCCTCCAACGTTAATTACAACATAAGAGGCTTTAATGGCCCGCCTCACCTCCAGCTCCTGGAAAGAAAGGTCAGGCGATTAATTTTCGTCATTAATCTTTTCCCAATGTGGACACTGTGCTGTCACCGGAGCCTATTAAACCCCCTTTGTTCCCCCTTCCAGCCTCCCTCGCCCCTCACCCCCTCCTCTCTGAGTGACTGCAAAGAAGGAAAATATTTAAGAATCACTTTGTCTCCCTGGCTTTTTTTCCCCCCCTTTTCCTGGAGACAGCTTCTCCTTGGGGGGCTTGAGGGTGGGATACAGGGAGAGGGGCACCAAGTTCATTACCCGGCGGCTTCAAACTGCAGGCCCTTCATGTCTAAAATGTTATGAGTCCAGGAGTCAGGCTGGGGAGCAGGGAGGCTGGGTCTGTGGCATTCCATCACTCCTGGTGGTGGTGGTGGGGAGGGGAGGGGAGGGCCAGGGCCTGCCATCCTTGTGCGGAGGGAGAGATGAAGACAGTGCTGTCACTGGTCCATCCTCCACTTGGATCCTCACAATAAAAAAAACCAATAAGGAATATGTTGACACCTAGGGTTTTACAGTCTGATGTATACAAGTTTGTTCTGTGGTGATCTAGATTTTTTTCCCCCATCACCTCCCCTTGTTCTTTACCCCTTCCTCCCTCACCCTGCAGCTTCAGCCCCATTAAATGGAGGATAATCTAGATTTCTGCAGATTGCAGAGGGCTGAGCAATGGCCACCCGGTCTGGAGAAGCCAGTCCTAGACCCATCCCTCAGGAACTGGGTGTCCGCCAGCCCTGATGGTGGTCCTGGGCTCTGAGTAAGGGGGAGTGAGTGGGGAGGGGCAGCAGGGTGGGCTAGCAGATAGGGAAGGACTGAGGCGGCCCTGAGGGTGTGCTTTCCCAGCACCCCGAATCCCAATAGCAGGCCAAAAGGAGGGAAAGAAGGAAGGTGAATAAGTTCTCTGCAGACAGCTTTTATTCCAATCCCAGAATTTATTTGATTTAAAGTCCTAATCCAGAAGAGAGTCCCTGGGAAGTGGAGGGGTGAGGCTGGGCCAGGCAGGAACCCAAGAGGTACGGGCAGGAGTATGGGCAGCAGTTCACAGCCTGGTTGTGTCCCTGCTCTCTGGAGGGCCCCGCTCTGTCCCCTGAGGGAGCGTACCCGGGCCAGTGGGGGTGATGATTAGAAAGTGACAAAACTGGAGGGGTGGGGTTTGCGCGGAGGGCGGGGGCCCATGCACCTGAACTCGTGAGCCAAGATTGGCCATACTCCTCGTCCCCTCATAATCAGTGCCCGGCCCACACATTCCACTCCAGCTCCCTGCAAGGCTCCCAGCCACGTTCACACCATCTGTCCAAAAAGACCAAATGACACACACTTTCCATATCTGAGGAGATTCAAGAATCCCCAGGGGTGGCCCTGCTTGAAACACAGACCCATCACCACAACGAAGGCTAAATTAGCCATCCCTCAAACCCCAGAAACCCGGGGCTGCAGTGATTTCTAGAACTTATGTCCCCCTAGGTAGAAAGATACTAAGTGTGTGTGTGGGGGGTTGGGATGTCGTGGGAACCTGAGACTCCCCAGCAGGGAGGAAAGGGCAGTTTGGCCCCAGCACTCACTGACGCTAATGATGGAGTTAGGAGAGGCCCCTTTGGGAATCCAGCCAAACTTGTGCAAGGCCTTCCAGTTCTGGACTGGGGCAAGCAGGAGGGGGGGAATCCAGTTTGCAAAAGGGACTTGGAAGACCCCACCAGTGACCAGAATTGTCTCGTGTCCAGCAAGGCTGGTGGTGTCCAAATCACTGGCTTTTAGAAAGAAGAAACTTCTAGGAAACTCGAGAAGAGTTGGCCAGGACCCAGGAGACTTAGATTCCTCTGACAGAGGCCTTCTTTCTAGGAAAGTGTCCCCTCTCCCCTCCACCTCCCCAAACCTGGCTCCTCCTGGCATCAGCCACAAGGTGGGCACCTGCGTCTTCCTGTGGCCCAAGAGCAAATCCCCCTATCCGGAGTCAGCCTCTCCTCTGACACCCCCCCCCCAACTCCACCCCAAGGACATTGGGGACATCACGTCCACAGAGCCCTGCACAGCCGGATAATAATAATTAATAACCATTAGGAACAATAAGGAATACCGGTGCCCAGTCAGCCCAACGTGCAGCCTCGGCTTTTTTCTTTCTTCCCTTTTTTTTTTTTTTTTTTTTACTTTAATGAAAACAATGATTTGACTTTGAAGAGAGTGACTTTTTTAAAGTGAAAGCTGGATTGAGTTCCTCATCCGCCCCCCTCCCCCCTTGCCGTCCCCCTTCCCTTCCGAGCTCCTCCTCCCATCTTGCCCCCCCCCATTTTTCTCTCTCCCTTTTTTCTTTTTCTTTTAATACTCTGCGTTCTATCATGCAAATCCCCTTTCAAATTATGAGAGTATTAGAGCCATCAACGGTAATGTCACCGCCACAAAATGAGAGTGGGGACTTAAGCACCTAACGAACAATGAAATGTGCGAGCCCTGGGACAGGACAATTAAGAACTGGGCTTAGCCAGCCAGGGAAATTTATTGCTATCAAATCCATATTTCTATTTTCCCCCTGAACAGTAACCTATTTGAATATGATTAAAGGGTTTCATTACGGCAGAGAGAAAGGCCCGTGTCCTGCAGTTCCTGGTGAGCTCACAAACACAGGCTTGGAGCCGGGGTGCCCCTGTGAGGAGATGGGTGGGGGTCGGGGGGGAGGAAAGGCTGTGGAAGACCCGGGGGTCCAGAAAATGAACATTAGGGGGCTGACTCCCTGTAGAGATGAGGCTGGTCGAGGAAATGGTTGGCTGGAAAGGAGGTCTGAGAGTCTTTGGTTCTCTGACTCTTTGCAGAAGTTGCTGGAAGGATCCTGAGCAGATGGGGAAACTGAGGCACTGACAGGTTGAGCCACTCAGTGATGACCACTCAAATTAGTGATAGTGGGGGAGCCAGGACTGGATCCAAAGCCAATGCTGGTCTCCCTCTGCTTCCTCCCTCCCTCCCCATCGCCCTCCTTCCATTCCCTCCTCCCTCAATGCGTCCCCCCCCTCCCCCCCCAGTGATAAATGCTATAAAGATACACTAGAAACGTGAGCAGCCATCCTGGCCAGGGAAGATTTACAGTCCGTCCGGGTGAGGAGATGAGACCAGTCAGAGGAGGCCGAAAGCAGATGGAGACGGTGGACGGCTCACCGTTAGGATGAGCAGTGCTGATGCCGAGTCCTGAAGGGGTTCAGGGTGGGTTCAGAGGGGCCGGTGTGGGCTGGAGTGGCTGCAAAAGGCTCTGCTCTAACACAAACAGATGGCAGAGAATTTTTCTCCCCTAGAAGTCTGCATATTATCATTCTGCTCCATGGCAGAAGCTTAATAAGATCCGGCCGTCGCTCCTTCCTGCTTTCTCAGCTGCAGGAACCAAACCAGTGATGATCATTAACAATGATACCAATAATAACCACATGGCTGCTGTGCATTTGTGTATCATTTTAGTTGTAGGGAGCTTTCACACCCCTCCTCTCATTAAATCTTCAAGACAATCCTTTAAAGGGGGCAGGGCCGATGAGTGAGATTCAGAGGTTAAATCACTTGTCCAAAGTCACACAGGTAATAAATGACAGAGCTGGAATTTGAACCCGGGACAGTCTGACTCTAACATCCATGCTCACATACATGTGATTAATGGCAGGCCTACAGCCATGCTCACACTTTGGTCCAGCAAGCTGCTGCCCACCCCGCAACTTGTGGCGGCTTCATTCTTGCTGGAATCCCTGAAGGAGAGGATAGTGGCCCAGCCAGACAGATCACCTGTATCAGCCCTGGCACTCAGAGGGTGATGGATGTCGTGGGAGATTGCCCTCACGGGAAGTGCACACTCAATACCAGCAAATGGAGAATCAGACCAGATGGGAAAGAATTAAGTGCTGCATTGTGTGGTCCTGAGCTGGGAGGAGGCTGAGACCATGTGGGGAGCTCTTCTCCAGAGTGTGGAGCTTGAGATGGCGGGATTTGCAGGTAGAGCCCTGGCCTTCTGGATGGGCCCTGGACTTGAAGGGGAGGCCTTGGAAGAAGTGGCCAGCAGGCTTTGAGGATCTGAGAAGGGACAGGCTGAGTGGCGTGATGAGGGCGGAGGGCAGGGTTTAAGTTCAAGGCTGGATGTGTTCCTTGGCTCCTCTGGCCTTTCTGGTTCCCTGTCTCACTCCTCTGACACTTCCCCTGTCCCCTCTGGGAAACCCCACGTCTCATACCTGGCTCTTCCAGAGACTGCTGTCTTGCACCCTGGGAAGCTGGATAAAGTGGCATTACTAACACTTGGATCTGCCCTGTGCCATCGGGGGCCCATTCTCTGCCAACATATGCTGCCCTGGTGCACCTGAAAATTGGGCTTCACCAGGGCAGGCGGGTGGCATATTGGGGGGTGGGCCAAAGGTGGGAGAGGATCCCTTCTGGTACCTGGCAGCACCATGCCAAGGTCTCCTTTCCCTCCTTCCCTATCCCGTTTGTACTAACTTCCCCCATTTGCAACCCCCCTCCCATTACACTCTTCAGAGTCTGCTCCTTCTCGCGTTCATTCCTCCATTACTCCTGCATCCATCCATTCAACAAACATTTACCAAGCACACGCTGGGATATAAAGATGTTGGCCCCAACATCCTTGTTTTCAAGAAGCTCATCATCTATTAGAGAGACGGGGAGGCACACAGCAAAGAATAATGAGCACAGGATTGAGGGAGAGGTTCCAACTGGGCACACACACCCTCTAACGGAGCAGGGCAGACATTGTCCCCACTCAAGAGGTGAGCAAGCTGAGACTCAGAGAGCTCAAGTGACGAGCCCAAGGTGGTGGCCGGTGTGAGAACCAAAACCTGGCCACCCGACAAGCTATTTGCCATTTCTGTCTCTCTCTATTTCCTTCCTGTCCTGCCTTCCCCCCAAATCATCTAATCTTAATATTCAGTCTTGGCCTCTGTTCATCTACCCACCCAAGGGTGTCGGTTAAACTAATAAGCCCATATACTGACCCACTGGGATCAACGCTGGTCATAGCAATGGAGCAGGGTCCTGAGGCCCCCTGCTGGGCCAGGTGCTAACGTTTAGCTGCTGAATCTTGGGGAAGTCCAGTAAATCCCAGGGCAGTGGCTAGGATGGTGGGGAGTTGGGTGTTCAATGGGCTAGGGGCAGTGACTATTTACCAACCAGTATGGAAATGTTAACAACCAGTACAGGCGCACTGGTATATACCACCCAGCTATCAGCATTACGTCCATCCATCTGTGCATCCATCCATCCATCCATAAACCCATTCCACCCCACCCTCACCCACTAGTATACATGCTAGAGCACTGTAAGGGAGAATCTATGAAGTAGAAGACAAGCTTCCTTCTCTCTAGGAGCTTACACTTGAGTTGGGGAGCCAGGACGGACCCGCTCAAATGTTCAGCAACAGCCCAAGAGGTGTCTCGGGGTGGCCCGGGATGGGTTGCCTAGCACCTAGTTCACGCCTAAACGGCTCAGAGCAGACGAAGAGCACGTGTGTAGAAGAGGCCAGGGAGGCTGCCACAGCATGACACGCCTTTGAGCTGGAGCTTTGAGTAAATGAGGATAAATCTCCCAGCTTCACCTTGGCTCAGCCTCTTGGGGGATGCTGACATCCCCCATCAAGGAACACATCCAGCCTTGAACTTAAACCCTGCCCTCCGCCCTCATCACATGATGCTGTGACATCATGTCAGCATGATGGGGGATGCTGCATGCCCCATGATGGGGGATGTGACATGATGCTGATGTCACATGCTCCTTTCTCCATCCCCAATGTCCACGTCTAAATACTGGTTTGCTGTGGGCCTTGCCCACACTCCGCCTCAGAAACTAGAGAAGTGGGGACCCAGAGATGCCGCTTGCTCCCACCTTGACCTCTCTCTGCAGCAGACACATTGCCTCTTGAGGGGAAGGAGCCAGCCTGTGGTTGGATTCCCAGCTCACCGCCCCCCACCACCTCCCTTTTCTCCCCATCTCTTTCCTTCCTGGGGCTGTCAGTTTAATGGACAGGTGTTTAATTCCAGCCTGTCAGGTGCCTGGAAATGCCAGCATCACTGAACATCAGTTTGTGGAGCCTGATCTTAAAAGAACAGCGAGAAGCTGAACTCTGCTATCTGCAGCTCGGTCCTCTCTCTCTTTGTCTCCATCTCATCGGGCAAATGTAGTTGCACCTTGCTCACTGGTGTTTTCCTCTGGAGCAGCTGGGCTCAGAGAGCCTGGCAAAAAAGGCGAAAAGCTTCTCCAAGTGCCTCCAATGGAGATCGGATTCCCAAGCACTAGGTGTCATCAATTATGTCCCTGGAACGCACTGGGCCTGCTTTTTAACTATTAAAATCATGTAGTAGTTAAAGCACACTGCTCCTGCAGCCCCAGGGCAGAGAGGCAGCTGTCAGCTTCTCTAGCCAGCATAAGCAGCTTCTCTCTTCTGTACCAGCCCTACTCAGGCACAAGCCAGGAACGGCATGAGCCTGGGGAATACATAGAGGCAGCCCCGGGAATCTGCCCAGAAGCTTGGACATGGCGGTCAGAGCATGGTCTGGGGTTCACTGTGTCTTGCTACCCCCAGCAGGACTTGCCACCCAGCTCCTCTATCAGTCTTTGGGAGAGTCTCAGGGCTGGGGGGTAGGAACAGATCAGAGGTCAGAAAGGAGAACCCATCTGTGGCGGTTAGGGCTGAAGCTTGAGGAACTGGGTCAGGACTGGGGCCCTCTGGGGCGTATCAACTACCGCCAGAGGACAGCAATGAAAGCACTTGAGTAGCATCGCGGAGGGCCATTGGGCTCACTCTGGCACACAGCTTCCCCTCTTCCTTTCCTGCCCACCTATACCCACTCCCCTCCTCGCTTATCTATTTCGTTCTGCTTTGACACCTCCTACCTGTCCCCCCACCAGACCTCCACCCACCCACATACCCCAACAAGGCATCACGGTTCCTAACGAAATGGAACCACTGCCAGATGAAATATATTACTATTAAATACTTAATTCTTCTAGTGAGCAGAGAGCAGGCAGTATGAATACAATTATTAAAGAAAATTACTTTGGCTGATCAGATATTTCTGCATACTAATTTCTGACCCCTCTTCCCTCACTCCCGCTTCGCATCCCTCAGAGACCAGTACAGATAAAATTCCATCACAAATAGCTGATTACCGAGGCTTGCATTAAAAATCACATTTTCCCCCCTGCCTCTCTCTCTTCTGTGCCTTCTCTATGCTGACGTCCTTGCTGGAGAAGCGGTGTCCCCAGACACCAGCAGCCACTGGACAATATCTAGGGAGACCCTATTCCCTCCTCCTCTTCCTCTCTCTCCACATTTTCTCCAATGTCAGCAGATCCACTATTCCAACCAGTTCCCTAAATGGGCAGAAGACCCTGTAAGCTCAAGGGCCCCTGCTCTCAGCTCCTCAAACATCTCATCACAGCCTCATGCTCCAGTGTTCTGTGCTTAAGGACATGGTGGCGCTGCCCACCAACCAAGATGGCTGACTTAGCCCTGAATGGGGACATCCCGCTCTTAGACAGGAACAGGAAGTGTGATCAGAGGCCCCGCCCCAAAGGGTAGGGACTTCCTAACTTCAGAGCTTTCTGATTGGCTGAGCTTTAGGCTTCTTTGTAAACATCTGGGGAATACAGAGTGAGGGGATTCATTCATTCATGGCTAAAGTCAGCAAACTTTTATGTGTGTATAGATGTATATATGTATCTCCAATGTCTAACTCAAAATTATACTTGAACTTTCAATGCCTTGGTTTTCCCATCTGCAAAATGGTAATAATAGCGGTACCTACTTCATATGATTATTGTGAGGCGTAATGAGTTAATGCACAAAAAGCACTCAGAATACTGCCTGGGATGTAATAAGTACCATAGAAGGGTTAGCCATCATTACTATTATTGTTATTATTATTACTATCGATGCATATATAATTTAAAAATGTACTCCCCACCCACTCATGAATGACTCCTCCCGTAATTTCCTCATCGGGGGGAGTTTCTCCAAGCTTCTTTCCCAGATTCTCACTTGGTTTAACTAGGTTCTCAGTGCCTCCCAGATCCCCCTCACAACCATCCCTCAACCCCACACTGAGCACCAGCAGCAGAGCAATTATCAGGGTTCTGGCAATCAGGGGTGGTGAGGGGAGCATGCTAAAAATACACCCAATCCCCACAATCCCATAAACCTTCAATTTACCTGCTTTTATAAAAAGATGCTTCCTTAGGTGTCACCTGTGGAAGGTATAATTACAGCTTGGGAATGTTAATTCCCTTGCTCCTGATACATTGATCACTGCTTTGCAGGGCTCCTGTCCTCCCCAGAGCCTTGGGAGGGGAGATGGGCAGGTAGCCTGGAGGGAGTCAGGTAGGAGGCAATGCCAGGCCTGGAGACCTGCAGGGATGTGCCCTTAAACCGGACCACCTTGGTGGGACCAGTGGAGCCGGATGAGGCTTGGAGGGAGTGCCCTCTCATACCTGGCTACCCTCAGGAACTCCCTGGGGGGCTGGGGCTGGAGGGGGAGGACACCCAAGACAGAGGCCCCGACAGCCTTGTGAGGAAGTGGGAACCCTGCTCTATCCCGCTTGACCCCACCCCCTCTTCAGTCTTTTCTCAATACAACAGCCAGAGGGATCCTTGTAAAACCTTAGAACGAGTTCCCCATCTCACTCAGAGTCATCACAGTGGCCTCAAGGTCCGACCCATCCCCCTTCCCCGCTGTATTTTTCTCCTCAGCACTTAACAGCACCTACTATCGTACATATTTTCCTTTTTTGTTTTGTTTTAGTGTAGATGGCTCACTAAGATATAAATTCCATGAGGACAAAATCTTTGTCTGTTTTGTTCACTGTTTTGTTCCCAGGGCTCAGGACAGCACCAGGCACATAGTAGGTGCTCATTGGGAGTTTGTGAATGAAGGTGATTCTTCAGGAAGGATTTCCAAGCAGAGGGAAGAGTAAGGGCAAAGCATAAAGGCGTGGGAGGGACCCACGCATTTGGCAAACTTGAGTGTTTCTATATGTTTGTTGCACAGGAACACTCATGGAAAAGAGGAAGAGATGACAGCCAAGCTGGTGTGGCATCTGTCTACAGAGAGGGCAAGTAGGAGAGCGGCAACATGAGTAGATTTGTGTTTCTGGAAGATCCTGGGGGCTGGTAGAGAGTGGATTACAGCTGAGCACGACTGGAGGCAGGGTGACCAGGAAGGGGGCTGCTTAGATTTGCAGGAGGGAGAGGATGAGGTCCTGGCCCAAAGCAGGGGTGCTGTGGATGGAGGTGAGTTTCTAGGAGAGGCATAGGGGTTTGGAGTGAAAAGCAAGGTGGCAGGCTTCTTCCTCCTTCTCCAAAGCTGGTCTTTCTGGTCCCCAACCCTAGCCAGGCTGTCCCCAGGTCCGCCCCTGGGAGACCCTGGCCTTGCCTCTGGCCTCTGTCTAAATTCTGCTCATCCTTCAAAGCTCAACCCAATGCCTGCCTCTGGCTCCAAGTCCTCTGTGTCACACTGATGTTCTCTGAATGAATGACTGGTTTTCCTCATCGGCCCACTTGTCATTGCCTGTCCCCAATGACATGGGCACATTTCACGAGGGCGTTTCTTGAGGGTAGGGATTGTGGCACTTCTACTGCAAGCCTAACAGAATTACACAGTGATTTAGAGCCTGGGACTTTTGCCTCTGGCTCTCTTGGGTTTAAATCCTGAGTTTCCCACTTTGTAGCTAATTGACTTATTTATTTTTTGGCACACTGGGTCTTCGTTGCTGCGTGCGGGTTTTCTCTAGTTGCGGCGACTGGGGGCTACTCTTCGTTGCGGTGCCCGGGCTTCTCATTGCGGTGGCTTCTCTTGCTGCAGAGCACGATCTCTAGGTGTGAGGGCTTCAGCAGTTGCAGTGAGTGGGCTCAGTAGTTGTGGTGCAAGGGCTTAGTTGCTCCGCAGCCTGTGGGATCTTCCCAGACCAGGGCTCGAACCCATGTCCCTTGCACTGGCAGGCGGATTCTTAACCACTGTGCCACCAGGGAAGTCCCGCTAATTGACTTTAGGTAAGTTACTTCCCCATTTGTAAAATGGGAATAAAAATATTATCCCCTCACAGGATTGTTCTGAGGATGAACTGAGTTAAAGCACGAAATAGAGATGAGCATGATGTATAGTGCCTTTACACACTTCCACAGCACCAACAGATCTCCTGTGTTGCACGTCACACACCTGCAAATATTTAGCCAAGTGCATCATGATGATGGCTGATGATCTGTCTTCCCCACTGGTCTGTAAGCACCTTGAGGGCAAGAACCAGTAGAGCCCAGTACAATCCCTTGACATAGTCATAGCTGTTAGATAAATATGTGCTGAATGAGTGGATGGTTATAGTATTAAACACTTAACACATTGAATTCAACTGAAACTAAGATGCCAAAGAAGAGAGAAACCTAATCAAGCCAAATTAAGCCTGGCTTTTCCCAGGAGTTCTGGTCTCCTGTGGGAGCTTCCCCAGAAGGGTCTGTTTCATCACACCCTTTCCTAGAAGGGATAAGTAGATGTGCAAGCCTTGACCCCTTGGCTGGGGCCTTGGCCTAGGGCAGGGTGGACACAGCCTGCGGAGTGACCTGACTGAGTCTGGAGGGAGGTCCTGGGGTGCCTGGCCCCCACCCCGCCTCAGAATGGAGGATTCTGGGATCAGAGGCAGGGGTGGGGCTCAGCCTGCCAGACCCTCTGGGGAGCTGGCAGGCCCGAGCCTCTGCGGAGCACTCGTCCCAAGGCTGTATATACACAGGGCCAGGAATGTTTATTTTTCCTTATTGACTTTCTCCAAATAAACCCCTGGCCAGCAGAAAGGGGCTCCCAGCCGCAGCTGTTTACCCAGTGTTTGTGATAAAGAGGCTTCTCCATAGCAACAGGTAGCAATGTGCAGCTCTTAGAACATGGCAGGGCCTTGCAACGGGGCTGTGTTTACTCCGAGGGGAAGAGAAAGAGGCAGAGGGAGGGACGATGGAAGGAAGGAAGGAAGGGAAGAAGGAAGACCAAGAGACTGGAGGCTGGGCAGTGAACTGAGGGGACACCAGGGAGGAATCCCCGGAAGGAGAGTGGTAGGTTTCTGTCCTCAGCGAGGCTTCCGCTGAGAGCTCCTGGTGGGCCCGGAGGAGGGAAGGCCGTCAAGTGACATGCAGGGAAGCGTGTGCCCCGCCGGGTGTGGGGTAGCTGTGAGCACAGCGCCTGTGCACAGGAGACGCCAACGTGGGCTTGTGTGTCCTGGTCAAAATGTGAGTCTCAGAAATTGTGTACTTAAGTTACCCTGTGCGTGTGGGTGTGTGTGTACACACGTGTCCTTTCGCACTGGGATGGGAGGGTGGATTCGCTTCCTAGGGCTGCCGTATTACCACAGACTGGGTGGCTTAGAACAACGGGAAGTTATTCTCTCACGGTTCAGAAGACCAGATGTCTGCGATCAAGGCCGAGGCAAGCTTGGTTCTGTCTGCAGGCTCAGAGGCAGCGTCTGCTCCATGCTGCTCTCTTAGCTTCTAGGAACTGCCAGCCATCCTTTGTGCTCCTTGGCTTGTGGAGGCATCACTCCAACCTCTCCTCCCCCTGTCACATGGTGTTCTCCCCGTGTGTCTCTGCGTCTGAGGCTGTTTCCATCTTCTTATAAGGACACCAGTCATTGGACTAAGGGCCCACCCTAATCCAATGTGACCTCATCTTATCCTGACTAATCTGCAAAGACCTTATTTTCAAATAAAATTATATTCACAGGTACGAGGGGTTTGGACTCGAACATGCCTTTCGGGGGACACAATTGTACCTACGACAGGGCAGCTGCACGAGGGCAGGGGCGGCTGTCAGTAAAGCTTGGGTGATAAACCCACATGCAAGACTCTTAGAAAGCGGGCAGCTCCCTCCCGCCCTCACCATCCTTCCTCTGTACAAGGGAGGTGTGGGTCCGGGGAAGGGCGAGGGCGCGCTGTCTCACCTGGGTGAAGTCCTCAGGCGGTGGGGAGAGAAGGGGCTGTGAGGCATCAGGAGTGGTGCCCGGGTCCATGTCTCCATTTCAGTTGTGCAACTCTGGACACGTTACTTCTTCCCCCAGTGCCTCTGTTTCCTCATCTGTCCAATAATACCCACCCCACAGAACTGTGAGAATCAGAATGCTGTTGGCACAATGCCTGGCACACAGCAGGCACTACTCAAAGTCGGAGCCATCTTTGTTATTTTCACAGGCCTTGGCTTTGCCATCGGGGCCCATGGAAACCCGCTTGGGAATGCCCCCTGGGACGGTGTCCCCTCCTGCAGACGGCAGCCTCTGCTCCAAAAGTTGGCACAGTGACCCCAGCACCCAGGGGTCATGATTGGATGTGGGCACCCCTGGTGGAGTCTGTGCCAGAGACCTGGCGGGGGTGGGGCATCAGCAGGGATCTTCCAGCGAGACATGGGGCGCATCACCTAAGCACGCAGACGCACACCTGCGCCCCTCCGCTCCTCGAGCGTCGGCACCAAGGGGACCCAGGCCAGCACCTGAGTCCAAGCAGCCATCCCGCAGCTGGGTGTGTGCACGGAGTCGGTGACCGGGTTGAAAGCACCCCCTGCCACACACACACATGCTCCCCCCACAGAGACATGTGTGCACCTCTCAGACACATCCATATACACCTCTCACACACACACTTTACAGACATACACACCTCACAGACACACAGACACACACACACACCCCTGTGGACTTCCTCCCACACACAGGCACAGCCCCAGACTTCAGCCACAGGGAGCCCATCCCCAGTCCCATAGGTTTGGAGAGTCCACACAGCACGTGGAAACCCACATCTATTGGTTCACACACATCTTTCTTGAACACCTACTAAGCTCCAGGCACTGTTCTAGTCACTGGAGAGACGGCAGGAGACACTACAAGGAGATTCCACTCCAGTCAGTAAGAAAAATGAATAAGGAACTTATTTCGTGTATGAGAAGGAATTTAGTGCTATGGACAAAAACGAAGGCGGAAAAGAAGCCAGAGGAGGACAATCTTAAATGCGTCCTCTGCTCCCTCCTGGGGCTCCCTCTTTCCCCCCAGTGCCAGGGCGTGAGCCAGAGCCCCACAGGCCTGTCCCTCTGCCCCCGTGGAGTGGCCTGGGGGTGGTAATGAGTGAGACGTGCCCAGGGGCTCCGGCCCCGCAGCCAGCATTCCAGCCCTCCGCCACCCAGGGTGGGCCGCGCTCGCGGAGCTCCCCTGCTCTCTCAGCTGCAGCGTGTCATCTCCTCATTACTATTCTAATCCTCATTACAGGGACCTGTCCTCGCGCTCAAACACAACAACCACACAGGCTGTTATACAGCTCCGTGGGGAGACAGGGCATTTTTCTGGAGCTGTTGGGGAGAACAGTCAGCGTGGCACGGGGTGGAAGAGTTGATGCCTTCTGGAGTTTCTTGCAGGGGGGTGGGGGGGGTGCAGTCCCTTCAGGATGTCAACTCTTTCTCTCCTCTGTCCTCCCAGCTCCTATTATCATCCTTACCAACGAGCGCACAGCTAATTGTTTCCTGCAGGCTTGTGCCTGCCACCAGCTAAGCCAGGAGGACCTCAGAGCCCGGCCTGCCCTCTGCCTTCTTTATCTATGCGGCTGGGCACCTGCAGCAGTGCTGGGCACCCGGTCGGTGCTCCATAAATGCATGGCAGGAGAGGAACAAAAATACATGCGGGATTTGGTGGGGGAGAAGCACGGCCTGTTGCCTTAGGCCCCTGGCTGGGACAACAGGACACGGGAAGGACAAGAGACAAGAAGCTTCCCCTTTCCTGCCTCCAAGGACCTGTGCTCTCCTAGAATCATAGTCCTTGAACTTCCACTGTCACAGTGATTCCTGATGAATGTGACCTCCTCCTTCCAGGGTTCTCATTTACAAGGCAAATGTCCTCCCTGGGAAAATTAATGTATTTCGTGACCGGAGAGTGATATTGAATGACCTTGGGCAAGTCCCTTAAATTTTTCTGGGCCTCAGTGTCCTGGTCTGTAAAATGGGGCTATTTCTCACGCCTACTTCAGGGTTGTTGTGAAGATTAAATGAGTGACTCTTTAGAAAGCACTCAGCATGGTGCCGGCACCACAGTGACTGCAGGCTGTGCTAGTGTGTGAATCAGGGGTACTGCTCTGACAGGACACATCACTGGGGTGGGGGAGGGGGAAGGAGGATTTTGCTTGACGGATCATTTCCCCCAGAGCTGGCCGGCCTTGACGTTGCCCAAGAGACTGCGGCAAGAGAGGGGGGCCCGAGGGACTTAGAACCTCAGGCAGCTGGGTGGGCTCCGGCCCCTGGGAACAGAGCACTGGGAAGACAAGGGACAGGGCCAGCGTTGGGGTCCTGGGCTGGGGAGAGGGGCGCCTGGGAGGGAGAAGCGGGAGGTGAGGGACAGGGGACTAGCAGGTTGACTCCCAGCCCTGAGCGATGAGCACAGGGGAGACAGCTAGAGAACAGAGCCCTCAGAAAGTTTCCAGCACATTCCTGCTAAAATTAGCCTTGTCTTGCATACGTAACTCTATATTTAAACCAGCGGGCTGTCAGAGCCGCCGCGCAGCCGGCACACGGCAGTGGGTTTGGGGCCCAGTGTGGATGCAGGGGTGCAGGCGGCAGCCCTGGGCATGGACGAGGCATCCAGGGCGCGGGGCGAGGCCACCGCCCGCCCGCACCTGTTTGTGCAGAGTTGCACGGGGGTGCATGAATGTGCGGTACACACTTGTTCTTCCCAAGCAGTGTGCCAGGCCTCCTGCCTCTTGTCCTGGCCTCAGGGGACAGACTGCAGCAGGACAGACAGACAGAAACAGTCACCGATGCAGGCACATGCAGGAGAGACGGGGTGGGGGAGGCAGACAGGTGGAAAGAACGCTGTGGGAGAAGAAAAGGAGGAGAAAAGAGCCAGTGAACGAGGGATGGGGGTGGTGGCAGAATGACTGAGGGAGGGGGGTCCAGAGCTCCAGGCACAACTTGACATCCGCGCAGCACATCTTGAGTCCAGGGGATGGAGGGGGCGGGGTCACAACGGGAGCTCAGCCTCCTCTGACCACCAAGCCCCTCCACTCTGAGGATGAGGGAACCCCAGCTGTCCCCTCCTTTCCCGCAGCTGAGAGCGCTGGCTGATAAGAAGCCAGTTTTACCTGAGGCCTGGAACATTAACTTTGACACTGAAAAGGGGATATTTTATTACCCAGGAATATTTCTGCATCTCTTCAGAGACCTTCTCGCTCAACCCCCCCCCTCAGCAGCCAGCCTCTTTAGACGATTAAGATTAAAACCGACTCTCCAGTTAACCCTACCGACCCGGCGTGCTACAGGCCCCACAGAGGGGGTTTCATATGTCGGCAAGTGTCTCCTTTATCCTGTGAGGCTGACCACTCACCCTTGCCCTATTGTTGTATGTAGGTGTGTGTGCGTGTGCGTGTGTGTGCGCATGCCTGGGGCAGGTGTGGTGACCCAGGAGGCTCTCCCACCAGGCCCTTCCTGCAGCCCCCGTCTCCTCTGATTGCAGACCTCCAAGGAGCCCCTGAGAGCAATCAGTCCCATCTTAGGCTACAGATGGGACAACTGAGTCTCTGAGAAGGGGTGTGACTAGCCCAGGGTCGCATAGGGAGCTCACGACTGATCTGGGCCTGAACCCCGGTTCCCTACCTTTCCATGTATCCTTTGCCTTCCGCTGAGCTAAGTCCCCGTCATCCTTAGTGCATGCCTGGCTCAGACGTCACCTGCTCTCTGAGATCCAGCTCTGGCATTCCAGGTATTGTGGCCAATGGGCCATTTTTCCTGTGACTGTCCTGGTTTTAGCAGGGAATGTTTCCACAACCAAGCCAGGATGGTTGGTCACCCTATTTCCAGTTCAGAATGATTCCTCCTCTTTCTGTGCTCCCAGAATATCCAAGGATAATAGCTAACATTTATTGATCCACTCTCCCATTGTCTTAAGCACTCCACATGGGGATTCACCCATTTTACCTTCATAATAACCCTCTGAATTAGACACGATTATTCCCATTTTACAGATGAAAAAAGAAAGGCACAGAGAGGTGAAAAGGCAAACCCAGCCTAGAAGGGCAGAGCTAGGATTTAAACATGCATACTCCGGCCCCAGAGCCAGGGCTCTTAGCCACTAGGCTACCCAATCCTCTCTTGGAGGGCTCCTCTTGTGGTTGGTATATAAGGCTGTCTCCCAAACTCTCAGCAGAACAAAACCCAAATCTCCTTAACCCCGCATGGTGCTGGGCACATGATATGCACTAAGCAAAATTTTGCTGACTGAATCCACGCCTGGCCTGCCCTCCCTCAGCTGGTCCCTTTTTCCCCTACCCTGGGCTTCCGGCCTTCTGAGCCACCTTCCCTGCTCCTATTTGGTGTCTTTCTGGCTCTCGAGCCCTCTATTCCAGAGTCTTGAGAGAAACTACTTTCTCATGAGCCAGCAAAGGCCAGAAGAAATCCACACACATGTTCTGAGCAGTTCCAGACTCAGTCTTTGGCCCGAGGCCACCGCAGACCCACCTCTGTGTGGCTCCAAGATGGGAACACTCAGACTCCGGAAGCTGGACCCTGTTGGTGGCCTCTGGCTTCTGGGGCCTCTGCTCCAGCCACCCTGCTCCTGAGCAGCTGTAATCCCCACTGAGGGGTACGGGTGGTACAACTCTTGCGGTTTACTCTGTTTCCAGAAACCCTTAGTGAAATTACAGCTTTAATTAAATACAGCTGGCTGTATGTTATACTCCATATAATTATCGTGTTATTATTATTATCACTTAGACAAAAGTTCAAACAAAGTTTATTGTAAATGCTGTTTGACAGAAACAACTAAAGGAGCTGAGGGCTATTGGCCCGCCTGAGTGACAGAGGGGAGTGGCCGCTGCTGCTTGGTAGGCAAAGGAGAGAAGGGGCCCTTTGGGGGATGCAGGTGTGCATGAAGGCAACTGGGGAGGGAGAGCCCTGGGCCAGGATCAGGCTAAGGAGCTGTGTGACCTTGGGCAAGTCCCTGTCCCATCTCTAGGCCTCGGTTCCCTACCCTGGGACAGAAAAGTTTCATGTACCCTACAACTGTTGCTTGGGACCTACTGTGTGTCAGGCACTGTTCCAGGCCCTGGAGCTCCGTGGTCAACCGAGAAACAAAATTCCTACCCTCATGGAGCTTACATTCTAGTGGAAGGGAGAGACAGTACATGAATGCATAAATAAATGTGTACTATTACAGCAGGTAGCAACAAGGAACCTGAGGAAAAATAAAGCAGGGAAGGGGAGAGAAAGGGATATTGGAAGGACTGGGGGGGCGGGTCACTATTTCAGGAAAGAACCCCACCCCAAAGGGCTTGACCTTTGATCAGGGACCTGCATAAAGTGAAGGAGCGAGCTGTGAGAAAATAAGGGGGAAGAGCACTCCCAGCAGAGGGACCAGCACGAACAAAGGCCTTGAGGCAGGAGCCTATTTGGTGTGTTCAAGGAATGACTAGGGGGCCTGAGTCCTTTGGAGCAGAGGAAGGGAAGAAAAAAGTGATGGGAGACGAGGTCCCAGGGAGAGTGGGGGACATGTTGGTTTGGTAGGCCTTAGGGGGCACTTTGGATTTTACTCAAACATGACACAAAACCATTGTGAGGTTAAGGGAAGGCAAGTGACAAATTAATTTGATTGGGATTTGATTCAAATTAAGATCACCAGGGCTCCTTCCAACTCCGACTCAACCTGACTACAAGGTCCGTTCTTATGGAATAAACCACCTCAAAACTCAGTTGCTTAAAGTGAAGATTTACTTTTTTTTTTTTTTAAATTATTATTGTTATTATTATTAAATTTTATTTATTTATTTATTTATTTATTTATGGCTGTGTTGGGTCTTCGTTTCTGTGCGAGGGCTCTCTCTAGTTGTGGCAAGCGGGGGCCACTCTTCATCGCGGTGCGCGGGCCTCTCACTATCGCGGCCTCTCTCGTTGCGGAGCACAGGCTCCAGACGCGCAGGCTCAGTAGTTGTGGCTCACGGGCCCAGTTGCTCCGCGGCATGTGGGATCTTCCCAGACCAGGGCACGAACCCGTGTCCCCTGCATTGGCAGGCAGACTCTCAACCACTGCGCCACCAGGGAAGCCCAAGATTTACTTTTTTATCTGTCATAGTTCCATGGGCTGACTGGGCTCAGCTGGACGGTTCTTGCTTGGGGTTAACTGTGGGGTTTAATCAGGTGGCAGCTGGGACTGGGGTCATCTGAAGACTGGATGGGGGGATGTCCAAGCTGTCTGGCATCTCAGCTGGGTGCTTGGCCAAACACATCTTTTCTTTCTCCTTGTGGCCACTCCATGTGGCTAGCTTGGGCTTCCTCACAGCATGGTGGGCTAAGGGGAGTTGGACTTCTTACATGGTGCCCGACAGTGAACCTGTCAAGAGGCCCAGGCAGAAAAGCTTTTTCTGGTCTAGCCTTGGAAGTCACTTTTGCCATATTCTATTGGTTACCCTGGGCTGTCCCAGATTTAATATGAGAGGGGTCTATGCAAGAGTATGAATGCAGAGGGACTTCCCTGGTGGCGCAGTGATTAAGAATCCGCCTGCCAATGCAGTGGACACAGGTTCGAGCCCTGGTTCGGGAAGATCCCACATGCCGCGGAGCAACTAAGCCCGTGCGCCACAACTACTGAGCCTGCTCTCTAGAGCCCGCGAGCCACAACTACTGAAGCCCGCGTGCCACAACTACTGAAGCCTGCGTGCCACAACTACTGAAGCCCTCACGCCTAGAGCCTGTGCTCCACAACAAGAGAAGCCACTGCAATGAAAAGCCTGCGCACCGCAACAGAGTAGCCCCCGCTCACTGCAACTAGAGAAAGCCCATGCACAGCAACGAAGACCCAATGCAGCCAATAAATAAATAAATTTATATATTAAAAAAAAGAGTATGAATGCAGAGAAGCATCGTTAATTGAGATGCCATCTTTAGAGACAAGCTGCCATAGTTTCCCACTAGAAAAGCCACAGAAATAATAATAGGTACTATTCATTGAGTGCTTTCTATGAATCAGGCACTGTTCTGGTTTCCATATTTTATCTCATTTCATCTTTATATCAACCCTAAGAGGTGGGTTCTATTGTTAACCCCACTTTACAGATGGGGAAACTGTGGCACAGAGAGGTTAAGCATCTTGCCCAAGGTCACATAGCTAGTGAGTAGGGAGCTGGGATTGAACCCAGGCTGTCTGGCTTCAACAGACTCAAGCTTCCTTGGCAGTCTAGAGAGAGACGTTTCAAAATAGCTGGAGACAGAGGGACCGTCCCTGGTTTCCTGACTTCCCGTGTCCAGGGCATGGCAAGCATCTGATTGAACTGGTTTGCTGAAATGCACAGCACAAGAGGAACTTCTCCACGTGTGGAAGGAGAGGGCTCTCTGAGCCTGCTGTCTGAACACCTCCGTGGCCCTTGCAATTGGTACAGAAAATCAAAGAATGTATAAAGCATTCTTGAACTTGAAGAATCTTCAATATCAAGCCTAAATTGTATGGTATAGAAACGGGAACTGAGGCCCAGAGAGAGGCAGTTACTCTGCAACACATCAGTGAGATTCGTAGCCCAGATTTCGCCCCATGAACATACTCAGGGTCCTCACTGAGGGCTGGGCAGGGTGGAAACTACACATTATGGGGCAGAGCTGGAGTGGTGGCCCAGCATCTCTCTGCTCCAAACTTGGCCGTGTGGTGTGCATGGCCCTGTGTGTGACTAGTGTCAGAGGGCTGAGCTGGAGGGGGTGGGCGTGAGCCTGGGCTCTAGGAAGGGGGCACAGTGCACCAGGAATCAGGGAAACTGAACCTGTGACTTCGAGCACTCCCAGCCCCAGGCACAAGGGGCGCTGTGGTGTCCAGTGATCCTCATTCTAGGGCCTGGGGCTTCTGCAGATCGGTTGGTAAGAGCAGGGAATAAAAGGGGTTGGGGGTCTGGCATTTCAAAATCCTCATGCTTCCAAGGATGGGGTCAGGTTGTTCCTGGTGGCCAGGCCTCCACTGTGGGCCTGCTGTTTACCCTCCTTCCCGGGAGACGCCCAGCCCATCACCTGGCTTGGAGCACAGAGCAGGTTGCTAACTTCTGCTGACACTGGCAGGGGCAACCGCTCCCAGCCTGATACCTCATGGCAGCCACACTTGCACAAATCTTTAATTGTTTAGTTAAGAATTGTGTTTTGACCGCGAGGGGATTTTGGCTGGAGCTCAAGAAGTGATAATGATATTTCGCTGCCAAGACGTCTCCTTGGCGCTCTGTGTGTTAATGTGCACTTCCAAGACGCTCCAATTAACTGCATCAGCTCTCGGGGAGAGAAAGGAGAGGGAGAGGAGGCAGGCAGGGGAGAAGGGGAGGAGAAGGCTAGTGATCCGGAGAAGGCAGACAGGCCCCCCTCCATCTTTTTATTAGCAAACAAATGGAGGGTGGGTGACAAAGTTCTTGAAGACAAGCTCCAAGTGAAGCGGTGCTTCACGCTGTGGAGGGGAGATACTGGACTTATCCAGTATCTTATCTAGGAGGGCCCTGAAGTCAGATGCCCCAGCCCAAGCAGAGGCTCTTCTGGCCTGGAGTTCCCAGGGGCGGGCAGGCTTCATGGGCCCCCCCACCGCTATCTCCCACCTTCATCGTTTCCTCCGTGCTGGCCCCTGCCTACATGCGGTCGTCTCCCCATTACTCAGAGCGAGAAGACAGAGCTGACACAGACCCCGACTCTGATCCTAAGCCTGACCCCAGCCTCTCGCCATTCTCGCCTCTTCGCTCCTGTTCCCCCGCACTCTTCCCCCCACAACCCCACTTCCAGCCTCACTATCTCTGCTGTTCCTTGAACTGAACATGCCGGGTGTACTTTACACGGCAGAGATTGTGCATTTGCTGTTCCCTCTGCTTAGAATGCTCTTCACCAAGATATCTGCTTGGCTTGCTTCCCTGCCTCCTGGAGGTTTTGACACAAATGTCACCTTCTCAGTGAGGCCATATTAAAAATTGCAAGATGTGCCCCATCACTCCCTGTCCCCCTTCCCAGCTTTGTTTCTGAAGCTTTTACCACCATCTAACATATGATTTATCCACTTTTTAATTTTATTATCTGCCTCCACCACTGGCACATAACCTCGGAGGGGGCAGAGTTTTGTGTTTTGCTATATATATTTCCAGCAAGTAGAACAGTACCTGGCATATGGGAGACGCTCAATTAATGTTTGTTGGTTGATAACAGCATGAATGAACTCTGTGCTTACCATCGTGCCTTGTCTCAGCACGGTTCCCTACTCTGAATCCTAACTCCAACTCTAGGTCCACCCCTCCAGTTAGGCCTGCCACTACATGAACCCCTCCCCCCTAACTATTTCTTGACCCTCAAGTCTCACTCTTACTCTCTGACCCCTGATTCAACTGCAGCCCTAGCCCTGCCCTTCACCTCTGCTCTTACCCTTGCCCCCATCAATCAAATCTTGACCCTTTCCCCATCCAGTCTGCGCCTTCTTAATTAAATGTCCTCAGCCCTTCCCGGAAGCCTCCAGCTTCGCTGTGCTTTGAGAACCCACTCCACCATGGGCCTTGAAATAGGACCTCCCGCTGGAAATCCCAACGGGAGGGGGCGGGGCACACCTCTCCAGGTGAACACCCCCGCCCCCGCTCAAAGAGGGGATAGGGCTTCCCCACGATTGCTTCCACAAGGCCAAACTCCCGGGCATGCTCACTTGTTCAAAGAGCCACGGAGAAGGACTCTGGGCAGGCAGCAACGCCTTCAGCCCTGCCTCGGGTCAGGAGTGGCTGTGGGAGGCTCTTCCTGGGTTACTTCACTTTCCCCTAGGGGTGAGAGGAGGAGGAGGGGGAGGGGGAGGAAGGAGAGGAGGGGGAGGGGGAGGAAGGGGGAGGGGAGGGGAGGGGAGGAAGGGGGAGGGGGAGGAAGGAGAGGAGGGGGAGGGGAGGGGAGGGGAGGAGGGAGGGGGAGGGGACCTCCTTGGTCTTTCCCATCTCTGTTCCCAACTCAGGCACAAAAATGACCTTTCCACATGCTGAGGTGTGAGCTCACAACAGCCTCCCCCATCTCCTCACACACAGACTCACACTCTGCTCACTGCTCAGAAGCATCTAGAATCGCAAACACAGGCCGAAGCTGCAGTGTATGTGAAAGCAAAGGCTTACTCTAAGGCAACATCCGCCCCCCTCCCAAAGTGGAAGGATGGGGGCAGCTGGCCGGAGGTGGGAGCCCAGAAGTTGCCCATCCAGAAGGAATGGGTGAGGGCTGAGGCCCCAGTGGGACTGGTCGGCATCCTCCCCCGCCTCCCCCTCTCCTCCTCGCCTTCTTTCCCTCCCCCCCCTCCTCCCACTGCCTTCCCCCCTCTCCCAGTACCCATCAGGCCCCCGAGAGAGGGTCAGCTCCGCCGGCTCAAGTTACCAGAAGTTGAAGACAGGAAGATTTAGCGAGGGAGCCGGGACCAGCACAGTGTGCTGTTTGTCCGCCTTTGAAACCGGAGGCTGAGCGGCGGGGGTGGGGAGCGGGCGGGAGGCCGCGGACACTCGGGTGAATTATCGCTCCGTTCGGGTTCTGACTTCCAAGGCTCTGGCCGCCCTCCCCCGGCCCCAGCTCCTGTTTCTCCAGGTGCCGGGGTGTTTTCCTACGTGTTAATTTGCCCCAGTTGACGCGCCCATTCTTGGCCCCGGCCCCCCAAGGGGAGACCAGCCCACCCTGGGGTGGGTCAGGGGGGCCTGGGGGGCGGAGAGAGCCGGGAGGTGCGGCCCGAGTCTTTCCCTGGGCTGAGAGGAACAGGAGACAGGGTGGGAGGTGCGTGTTTGGGGAGGGTGGGTGTCAGCTCACAGACGCTCCATTGCCCTCTCCACACCCGGCACCCCCTCCCCACAGCCCCAGGGAGGTCCCGGTGGGCCTGCGCACTCACAGCGACCCCTGCTGGCCCCTCAGCCACCTCCAGGAAGTTCGCCAGGGCTTCCCCTCCCTGGAAAAGAGCCCTGTAGAGAATGCTGTGAGGTGCTTTTGGCTTCCCAGACATCCTGTCACTCCGTCTTCCCTAAGACATCATGAGGTCAGTCTAGCTCCTACGTTCATAAATTTCAGAGATGACATTTTAGAGACAAGGAAACTGAGGCTCTGAGAGGCTAAGCGACTTGCTCAAGGCCACACAGCTACTTAGAAGCAAGGTCAGGATTTGAACAGAGTTTTTCTGAGCCCAGTGTCCATGACCTTCCCCTTCATGCATGTGGGAAGAGGGTGTGTGGAAAAGGAAGGAGAGAGGAGCACAGAAGGGGTTGGCATAGGATGATAAACCCATGCATGGGGCAGGGGAGGGGCCTAGCAGCAGGAAGGGCTCTCAGGGATGCCAGGGACCAGCCTGACCTAGCCCTTTGATCCCTGGCACTCCTCTCCCAGGCTGGAATGGGACCAGGGTCTGAAGTTGGGGCAAGAGTCTGCTGACACTCAGGGTGGCCCGTGTCGGGGTGGCCCACACCTCCTACTGCCCCACCCTACAGGCCTGGGGCCCAGGAAGGGGGTGAATTCCTATCAGGTCTGAGAGTGGGAGGCTGCGGATTAGAGAGGGGCTATTTCTGCTGCTAGAAGCTGGCAGTACAAAGGGTCTCCTGGTGACAGGGCCCCTTCCCCACTTCCCTTCCCAGGCTGGGCTGAACTGGATGGGAGAGGCACTTCTGACAGTTGTCCCCCTGGGCCCCTGCTCTCCCCCCCCCACCAGAGCCCCTCCTCACGTGACAGGCAGAGGGGCCAGGCCTCCGCCAGCCCAGGCTTCCCACCCCTAGTTTGCTGCACTGTCCTGCTTCCCTCCTTCCTGGCTGCAGGGCCCCTCTCACCCCGCCTTCTCTCCCAAAGATGAGCAGAACCACCTCCATCCCACCTGCCCCTCCTCTTCTCTTCTCAGCTCCAGCGAGTCTTTTGCCTATCAGGTGGCCTGTGGGAGGACTACAGGCAGGTAGGTCAAAGAGTGAGTAAGGGTCCCCTCCCTGCCCTGCCCAAGTGGAGGTGGCAAACCTCCAACCTCCTGAGCAGAGCTGTGTGACAGGCGATGCAAGGAGACAGACACATTCAGAACTGGGGTGCTTAGACCTCCCATCAACCTCTCTGGCCGTCTTTCCCTTTTACCACCCCTCCTTTCACATGCCCCCCTGAAGCCAGAGCTCTGTTCCTACCCAAGACCAAACCTCACATCCCCCCACACCATCACCCTGCCCTTACCCTCCCAGGATTTCTAACTTTTGGGGTCCTGAATTCTTACCTTCTTCTCCTGGTGGAACCCCAGGGCTGAAGGGCAAGACAGGGTGTCGAGGGAGGTGTGAGCAGGCTACAGGGAGGGAGGGCTTAAAAACTTTCTCACAGCCCTACTCGCTAACCGGGGACAGTTGAAGTCAATCAGATTGTCCTGGATTTAAATCCATCTTTTACCACTCACTAGTGTGGTCTTGGGCAAATGATTTAGCCTCTTTGGGCCATGTCTTTTCCTTTGGAAAAGATTCTAATCATTTTTTAATCTGTCCTCTGGAGCTGGTTGGGAGGACTAGCTGCACCTGGCCTGTAGTAGGTGTTTTAGAAGTGAAGCTTTATTCCAGGCTTGTTGGTGAGTGAGTGTCTGTGTGAGCGTGGGGGTGAGGGTGTGCCTGGGGAGGGCAGAAGCGGGAGAGAAGGCCGAGGCGGCCAGATGGCAGGCAGCCTAGAGCAGGCTCAAAGAAACCCCTGGCGCTGAGGCCTCTCAAAAAGTCTGGAAAGGTTCAGGGATGGATCAAGATGGTAACTAAATGGCCTACAACATCTTTACCGATGGCAACCTGTGGTTGCCTTGGCCGTTTAGGAATAATGGAGGGTAGAGGAGGATTCATTTATTGATCCAGTGCAGAACTGTTGAACACCTTTTGTGTGCCAAGTCCAGTGCTGGACCAATTGTGCTGAGGAGATCGTCACGTTTCCTACCCTCATAGTGCTTACATTTTAGTGGAGTGACACAGACAGAAAGAAAATCGGGGTTTCCCTGGTGGCGCAGTGGTTAAGAATCCGCCTACTAATGCAGGGGACACAGGTTCGAGCCCTGGGCTGGGAAGATCCCACATGCCATGGAGCAACTAAGCTCGTGCGCCACAACTACTGAGCCTGCACTCTAGAGCCCAAGAGCCACAACTACCGAGCTCGCGTGCCACAACTACTGGAGCCCGCGCACCTAGAGCCCGTGCTCTGCAACAAGAGAAGTCACTGCAATGAGAAGCCTGGGCACTGCAACGAAGAGCGGCCCCTGCTCACTGCAACTAGAGAAAGCCCGCTTGCAGCAACAAAGACCCAACTCAGCCATAAATAAATAAATAAATAAATAAATAAGTAAATTTTTTTTAAAAAAGAAAATCAATGGACGCATAAAACAATTGCAAAAGAATTGCAAGAAAATTTACAAAGGGCTAAGACATGTGGTCACCCAAAAGCATAGCATGGAAGTTGAACGTGCAGGATGAGAAGGAACTGAGGAAAGCACAGCAGGCAGAGGGACAGATCGTGCAGAGGAAATGGGAGCAGGGAAGAGAGCGGGGAATGAGAAGAGATGCAGGGGAGAGGCCGTCGAAAGGCCACACTGTGTATGTAGGATGCTGTTGGCCATGGTGAGGTATTGCAATTTCCTTGTATGTGCAGTTGGGGGGTCGTTGGAAAGAGAAGGGTGACACCATTGGATTAATGCTCCTCTGAGAAGGGGTGCTGCTCTGAGAAGGGGTGCTGCTCTGAGAAGGGGTGGGTGAGGATAAGGGTGGGAGCAGGAGGTCAGTGAGGCTGAGCAGAGGTCAGGCCGGAGGAAAGATGGACTGGCCTCACTGGTAGCGGGGAAAGTGGTGACAAAGGATGGATTTGACCCTGCCGGACTGGCTGATGGATTGGAGAGGAGGGGTGAGGGTGAGGAGAAAGGAGAAATCAAGGAGGACGGCTGAGCTTTGGGCTGCCTGGGAGATGTGAGCACCATTTTCTGAGTGGGAAAGCTTGGGGAAGGAGGTGTGGGGAGGCACACCAGAGCTCTGTTTTGGTTCTGTTACATCTGAGATGTCCGTGTGGATGGGAGGTGAACAGTTGGGGAAATGGATTGGGAGGGAAAGTTCTCTTTTTTTTTTAAAACATCTTTATTGAAGTATAATTGCTTTACAATGGTGTGTTAGTTTCTGCTTTATAACAAAGTGAATCAGTTATACATATACATATATCCCCATATCTCTTCCCTCTTGCATCTCCCTCCCTCCCACCCTCCCCATCCCACCCCTCTAGGTGGTCACAAAGCACTGAGCTGATCTCCCTGTGCTATGCAGCTGCTTCCCACTAGCTATCTATTTTACATTTGGTAGTGTATATATGTCCATGACACTCTCTCACCCTGTCACATCTCACCCCTCCCCCTCCCCATATCCTCAAGTCCATTCTCTAGTAGGTCTGTGTCTTTATTCCTGTCTTGCCACTAGGTTCTTCATGGCCTTTTTTTTTTTTCTCTTAGATTCCATATATATGTGTTAGCATACTGTATTTGTTTTTCTCTTTCTGACTTACTTCACTCTGTATGACAGACTCTAACTCCATCCACCTCATTACAAATACCTCAATTTCATTTCTTTTTATGGCTGAGTAATATTCCATTGTATACATGTGCCACATCTTCTTTATCCATTCATCTGATGATGGACACTTAGGTTGCTTCCATGTCCTGGCTATTGTAAATAGAGCTGCAATGAACATTTTGGTACATGAAACTTCTCTTAACCTATGTTTTCTCATCCGTAAACCCAGGGTAAGAATAGCACGCAGGCACGGAGGATGGGGGCAGGAGGATGCCGCAGTGGTGACCACTCCGAGGATGTCGCCACAGGCTGGCTGTGAACAGAGGCCCAGGACACCTACAGAGCAGAAGCAGATACCTGGCCGTGTGAGAGCAATCAAGAACAGCTTCTAGACGGGGTGACTGGGATGGAGTTTTGTTTTATTATTTTTAAACGTTTACTCCAGACGTTTCAAACATACATTAAAGTAGACAGAATAGTATAAGAGCCCCTCTGTATCCCATCACTCTGCCTCAACAACAAGCAATCCATGGCCAATTTTGTCCCATGTCTCCCCATATTATATCTGAGGCAAATCACAGACATACCACTTCAGCCATAAATAATTCTTATGTATCAGAAAAAGATATGGACTCTCCAAAAAATAATTTTGATACCAATATCATGTAAAACCTTAAAATTAGGTCTTTAACCCCAGTAGCAATAAGTAGCATCCACATCTAGGTTATGGAACCCACCCCACTCCATCCTACCCTCTCTGGGGTGGGAGAGGGGCCTGGGAGGGAAGAGGTACCCCCTTCTCAGTGTTTCAAGGTCCCAAAAGAAATGAGCTCAAAGTGCCAGCCATGCCTCCAAATCCCATTGTGGCAACATATTTGTGGGTAATATACCCCAGGAAGCTGTCGTGGCTTCACCAAGCCTGGCCTGGGCAGACTTTCTGGAAGTCCACTGTACCCCAATCTCTCCCAGATCCTGTGCCACAGATGGCCCCTCAGATGGCCCTTAGCTCATTGAGGGACATCTTTCCTGCCCTGAGGGATGAGGCAGTCACCCCACATCTTAATTCTTGTGATGAGCTCTGGGAAGAAGGGTGTTAGGGCCCGGAGTTAGGCAGAGGCATGGGCAGGAAGGGGCATCCTTCAAACACCCCTGGGCCCCAAAGCCCATGTCCAAGCTTCACAGAGCTGGGAGGAGGAAGGACCCTCACCTGAACATAACACACTCAAGGGCCCACTTGAGCAGGAAGCAAGGCTGAAGGTAGGAAATCTAGAGGGCTGTGATGAGCTCCCAGGGGGAGGGAGCCCTCCAGGGACCCCCGCTAGGCCCTGGGGACTCTAGGTACTGGCTTTCTCTTATACTTCCTCATGCTAGAGTCTTCTGCTGCTTACCCCTTCCCTCCCCTAGAATCCACTAGACACTGTTTTCCATTTTCTCTTTCAAGGATGCCCCGTCTTCTCAAGGAGCCCCTCCCCAACACAGTGGACTTCTCAAGGACTGCCGCCACAATGTATCCCTTCTCACCCCCAAAAGCTGTCCTCCCACCTGAGGTTCCTTCTTCCTTCTCCCATTGATAGCGGCCACCTTGATGGTATTTCAATTCAGAGATCGAAGAGAAACTTACACACTAACTCTGAATTCAATCTGATTACAAGTAGGACCTGTATTTGTACAGTAATGTAGGTGGAATCCTAGGTTTGGATTGATTTCCGAGCAAACAAGCCAAGGAGGATTCAAGAATTTCTTTGGCACCACCGTTGGGCTGGGGACCACCAGCCTCTGCTGAGACATTTTTTTTTTTTTTTTTTTTAAAGAAATTCACGTTCTTTTATTTATTTATTTATGACTGTGTTGAGTCTTCGTTTCTGTGCGAGGGCTTTCTCTAGTTGCGGCAAGTGGGGACCACTCTTCATCGCGGTGCGCGGGCCTCTCACCATCGCGGCCTCTCGTGTTGAGGAGCACAGGCTCCAGACGCGCAGGCTCAGTAATTGTGGCTCACGGGCCCAGTTGCTCCGCGGCATGTGGGATCTTCCCAGACCAGGGCTTGAACCCGTGTCCCCTGCATTGGCAGGCAGATTCTCAACCACTGCGCCACCAGGGAAGCCCCTGCTGAGACATTTGTAGTGACAGGAAGCTCAGTGCCTCACGAGGCTGCCCATTCTGCTGCAAAATAATCCCGAACGACCAGAAATATTTTCCTTCTTTTGAACCGCAACCGAGACTCCTGTTTTTGGGGTGTGTGTGTGTGTGTGTGTGTGTGCATGGAGGGGTCACTACTAAAGCACACAGCCAGTTTTCTTGGGAAAAGAATTTTTGTTGTCTTTATACAAAGAGCTTCATAACCTGATTTCCTTTACCTGCCTGAGTTGCTGGTCTAAGAGCAGCATTGCATAGAGTTTATCTACGCAGATATTCCTCAGCCTCTGGGGCTGAGGGGCCTAGGGTTTGAAGAAGGGGAGGCGATGGAGAACACTGAGAATAGGAGGGAGGAGGAACATTCAGGGTAAGGAGGTAGCCTGCACAAAGGCTTGCAGGGGTAAATGGAGGGAGGCAGGAGGAGGCTGGGCTGGTATGAAAACCTTGGGGTTGGTGAAGGAAACCCAGATGTCCTCCATTCACAAAAATCCCCAGAAAAAGGGCTTTCCTTACTGGCAACCTTGGGCAAGTGACTTAATCTCTCAGAGCCTCAGTATCTTCATCTGGAAAGTTGGTATAACATTGATACCCACCTGCTAGACTTGTTGTGGGGATTACATGAGACAAACTGTGCAGTAGTGCCTGGCACATACTAACTGTCAATACAATATAGCAATAATATATATAATACAATATTATATTACAAATAATATACTATTATTTACTCTTTTCTGAGCCCCAATTCTCCTTCCAGCTTCAGAATCTGGGCTCCCTTTCAGCATCCGTTTAAGAAATCCATTCTTCCCACGTGTGTGGTTCTCCCTACTGCAGACAGCAGCCATCACTGGGTGGGGCAGGGCAGAGGCTCCCCTGTCCATTATTCAGGGTTTCCAAGGCCCTGGCAGGGAATACCTCCCCCTCCTCCCCTCCAGGCAGCTCCCGGCTCCTGAGGGATAGGAAGTGTGTATGTTTGGAGAGGGAGGGAGTTATTGTACCCAGAGTCAGCATCCCAGAGCCAGGCCCTGGGGCTCTGTATGCTGGCTGCACTGGGCACCTGCACCAGCCTCCTCCTCTTCCCAGCACTACAGGGGTCCTGATGGCTGGGCAGTCAGGCAATCTATGTGCTAGCCTGGGCTCTTGCACAAACTTGCTGTGTGACGTTGGGCAAGTCCCTTCCCCTCTCTGAGCCTCAGTTTGCTCCTGTGATTTAAAAAAAGGAGAAAAGAATTACGATTCCATGATTTGATGTAAGTTATTCAGATAGGAAAGGGGAAGGGGAAGTTAAGGAAACCAGGGGTTTTAACCAATAGAGTCTAGTCACTGGTACTCAAGGCAAAGAGATTGGGGAGGATTATCTGAATAACTCTCCCCAATTACCAGGTCACCACAGGAATGGAGACCTAGTTTGACCAACTCCCAGGCTCGGGAACACAACCCTCTGCTTTTCCTCTCTGGTTCCAGCCAGCCTCTTCCAGAGGATTTAACCCTGTTTACAGAAATGGGAATTTGCATGATGAAAATAACCGTAGCCGGACTGCGATTTTACTGAGCTTGGCACAAGGCTCGGAAAAAGCGGCTGCATAGCCAATTACTGGAATTTTTAAACACAAATAATATTTTATGGGATCAGTGGGCTGGCGCGGGGCCGCCGCACCCGGCGCGGCTTCTCCGCCCACAAACAAGCTCCGATTGTGCGGCGGGCGAGCGCGCCAGCCCGGGGCTGGGAGGTGGGGTGGGGGTCCGCGGGCGGGCCGGGGTCCGCGGGCGGGCAGGTGCAGCGCGGGGCTCGACAGCCCGGGCTCCGGCGGGTGGGGAGCGTCGGCGAGGCCCGGGCCGGGTGGGGAGCGCCAGGCGCCCAGCTCACCTGCAGCGCCGCGCCAGGAAGCGTTTAGCGCCAGAGGGCGCGCCGAGCGCTACGCTCCCCCGCCCGGCAGCCGCCCGCTGGGCCTGGCCCGAGCCCCGCGCCCTTGGCATGGCCGTGGCCGCCGCGCCGCCTCCGGAAGGCCGGCTTCCCGGAACGGCCCGAGGGCGGCGGGGAATCCGCGCCGAGGCCCTGGAGCCACCCCTCGCCTTCCCGATCCCGCCCGAGGCGCGCTGGCGCGCTGGAGGCCGACGCCGGAGCCGCAGGCTGCGCGCGAGGCCATTGCCGGTCGATGGCACAGTCCAGGGCACCGGGACCTCCCCGCTGTCCCGCCAGGGGTCCCCGTCCCTGCGCGCCTCGAGCCCGCAGGGCCTGGCCCGGGACCCCGGGAGGCTGGCCGTCCTGGCAGCCGCGCACTCCCTGCCGGGGGCTCGTCCCCCGTCGTCCGCCCGCCTTCCCCGCGGAGCGCCCGGCCCCAGCACGCAAGGGTTAAGAAGAAGCAGGTGTGTCGCCAGATGCCGCTCACCACCCCTCTCCCCCGCAGTCCCGTCGGCCTCCTCCTCCTCCGCCCACCCGCTCAGAACCAAACAGTCCCAAATAAAAGTGCTATTGTTGCCTTTCCCCACCCCCGTCGCTGCCCCGCCACCTGGAGCGGAGCCCGGTCCCCTCTTCACCTGCCCCGGGGCCGGCCGGGGGGAGGGGAAGTGGGGCCTCCGAGCGGGGACTTCCGCTCCGCCTCAGCCTCCAGCTTCCCCTCCCCTAGTGCCCCCAGCACTGATCCCTAGGCCAGTGGCGGGCGCAGTGGCTTGGGGGGTGGGGGGCTCCTTTCTGGCCTGAGAGCTGGGTTCTGGCCTCCCCGCGCCCCTCTCTCTAGCCCCTCATCCTCACTGGCTAGACCAGTGGCGGGGTGTGCAGAGCTGGAGAAGAGTAGGCCCTGTCGAGACGCCCAGGACAGTGCCAGCCTCGCTCGGCAATTGGCAGCTGGTATTTTTAAAACATTATTTGTCCCTCGACAAGTCAAGGAAGGGGGTGGAAGAGTGATGACTCCCTTTTTACAGACCGAGAAGCGGAGGCACGCTGAGGGGAAGTGTCTCGCCCAAAGTCAGGAGGCTGGTCAGAACTCAGGTCTGTCGGCTCCCCTGGCACCGCGGGGCCTCGGGCGCTCATTTGAAGGACAGGACAAGGAATGGGGGACCCCAGAGACTGGCAGCCTGGCACGACCTCGGACTCACTGTAGGACCTTGGACTAGTTACTACCCCTCCCCAGGTTTCCTCCGTTCTTAAATCGATAGGGGTGGACTAGCGTGACTCCTGAATTCCCTTAACTCCAAGGGGCTGGCAGATCCCCCGGAGGTCTGGGGGCCCAAGGTGGGACCCCACGAGTGAACGAGGCAGCCGTGGCCTGTGCAGAGGGAAGAAAATGTTTCCCCTCTCGCTCCCCATCTCCGCCAGCCTCTCCCGCCCTGCCTCCATCCCTCCTGCCGGCCCCAGGGAGGCTGAACTACGAGGTTAAATAAATATCTGACGGTGACTCAAGGAAACGAGTCAAGACCGTTGCCGGGAGAAGAAACCCAGACCTCGGTGAAGATCCGCCCCCGAGTCCGAGCAGCCCCCGCCCCGCCCCTGAGGCGTGTGTGCGGAGCCCTGGCCCCCTCGGGTCTCGCCCAAGTGCGCCCGGATAGCCAGGCCCCTCTCCTCGACCTGCTCTTGCTTGGTGCCTTGGCATGGCTGGGGCTGGGGGCGTGCGCGCAGAGTTACCGTATTTCCTCTCTTTGCGCCCTCGGTTTTGAGAGCAGGTATTTAACTTCTCCAAGCCACGGGAGAGTCCTTTCTGTACTGTGGAAAGTCGGGAGGCTTGAAATTTTGTTTTTGTTCTCTTAGCTCTCTCATAACCTCTCTCCTGATCTGCCGACCTGTCAGTCCTGTTTCCTGTCTCCACCTGGACGTTTAGCGGGCATCTCAAACAAAACTTGTCCAACTTTGAAATTCTGATCTTCTCCCCCCAGACCTGCTCCTTTCTGTCTTCTCCATCTCCGAAAAGGGCAACTTCATCTTTCCAGTTGCTCAGAAAGAAAATCTTAGAGTTATTCTCAACCCCTCTCTTTTTCTGTCATCATTCATCCAAATGCTTTGGGGAATCTTGTTTACTTTGCCTTCAAAATATGTCCAGATTCTGCTACCCTTCACCACTTCCCCATTTACCCCCCTGTTCCGACCCACCATCTTCTCTTGCCTGGAATATCACAACACCTCTTGTCACTCTGCATCCCTTGTCCTCCTTAGTCTGTTCTCAACAGAGCAGCCAGGGTTATCTTTTTAAAACCAAAGTCAGATCCTGTCCCTCTTCTGCTCAAAAATCTAATGGCTGCACATCTCACTCAGAGAAAAGGGTCCTTCCAAGACCCTAGATGATCTGATCACCTCTCTGCCCTTCCCTCCCACTCTTCTCCCCCTCACTCCACTCCAGTCACACTGGCCTTCTCACTGTTCTACAGGCAGGACAGCACACTTCTGCCTCAGGGCCTTTGCACTTGCTATTCCCTTTGCCTGGAATAATCTTTTCCCAGATTCCTATAGTGCTTTCTTGCTCACTTTGCTAAGGCTTTTTCTACCTCCCACCAATACACACAGCCTCCCCATCTCCCTTCCTCTGCTTTACACATCTCAGTAACTTTTATCACCATCTAACATATGCTACATATTTACCTGCTAATTTGTTTGTCTATCTCCTCCCACTAGATTGTAGGTGCTATGAAGGCAGAGGCTTTTTAAAGAGTCTCAGCCTGAGAACAGAGCTTCACACATAGTGGGCACTCAGTAAATATTTGTTGAATGAATGAATAAATGAAGGAATGACCTAGTCACCTTCCCTTCCTGGGCCTTACTTTTCTCACCTGCACAAGTGAGTTGGATCCAGTGAAAGTCCCCTCAGCTTTGAGAGTCCTGTGGGGGACTCCAGCTGAGCCTGGGGGATGCCGGCCGTATATCCCCATGAGGAGTGGAGAGCTGGTGGTTTAGAGGAGCTGAAGGTGGGCTGAGGAGGGTTCTGAAGGATCTTCAGAAATCTGAAATTGTCACCTTTCCTGATACTTGAGAGGTCAGGAGAGGTGAGAGGGGAGGGGTGTGCTAATCAATCATTCATTCGTTCAGGCCAAATATGCTTCAGATGCCTTTACACGAGGGTCCCCAGGGCAGAGGCACTGCTGTAGAGGGGAGAAGGGAGCAGTACCCAAGATTAGTCTTTGATGGCTGAGCTGAGCTTCTGATAGGTGGTGGGAGTCCAAGATGAATAAGACTCAGTTCTCTCTCTGGGGAAGCTCAGACTAGTATCTAATAATTTTTTTTATATATATAAATTTATTTATTTATTTTTGGCTGTGTTCGGTCTTCACTGCTGCGCGGGCTTTCTCTAGTTGTCGTGAGCGGGGGCTACTCTTTGTTGCGGTGCACGGGCTTCTCATTGTGGTGGCTTCTCTTTGTTGCAGAGCGTGGGCTCTAGGCGCGTGGGCTTCAGTAGTTGTGGCACGCGGGCTCTAGAGTGCAGGCTCAGTAGTTGTGGCGCACGAGCTTAGTTGCTCCGCGGCATGTGGGATCTTCCCGGACCAGGGCTCAAACCCACGTCCCCTGCATTGGCAGGCGGATTCTTAACCACTGCACCACCAGGGAAGTCCCAGTATCTAATAATTTTTAAACAATGATTGATGTGTTATAATCAGGAGACTTATTTGGGGGGGCAGGCAGGGAAATGATCCCAACTCTTCCCACGGTGGAGGGGATGTCAAAGGAGGCCTTCTGGAGGAGGCAACACACCTGAGCAAGATTTGAAAGATAAAGAAAGGAGAGCAGGGCTTTTGTCGAGGGCGTGACTGTAGTGCCAGCACTTCCTGATCATGGAAGTGATGTGGTAAGGACGCTATGATTTGGGAAGGTGGGAGTGAGGGGTAGAAAGGGGAACCAAGCTGTCAACTTGCTCTGTGCCTGTGCCACCAGTGCAAGGCAGAGGAGGCTTATGCTACGGAGGTTGCAGCCTAGTCCAGAGGGCCCACTCATTCATTCAAGAAGCATCCCTGAAGGTACCCCATGTGTCCAGCCTGGGGCAAGACCCTACAGGAGGCAGAGACATGCAGAGTGAGACCTGGGCCAGTGGTCAGGACACTAGGGCCATCAACAGCTCTGGTCCAGGTTGGCTGTGTGACCCTGGGTGAGCCTGGAACCTCTCTGAGCTTTAGTTCTCCCAACTGTAGAGGCAATAGATAATTCCACCTGCACCACATGACTCATGGATTACACTGAGGATCAAATGAGATAATCTCACCATATGCACTTAAAAGTGTATGACAGAGGAACAAGAACTAACACACAGCAAGGTCTCAGTCCTTCAAGAGCTTGGAGTATGGTCTTTGTAGCTTAGAGCCCCCTCCCTTGGTCTCTCAACTTTCCATTTCAGTCTGGATCTTGGAGCCCCTTGGGACTGGCTGACTCCCTCCCTAGCCTTGCACTTGAGTTGGCTTCCTTCCTGACCCCAGGACTTCCAAAGGAGGTCTCCCCCTCGTGGCACTTCCTGGAATAACAGAACAGGTCTCTGAGCAAGAAGAGAGGGGGCCAGACTAACCACAAAAAGGGAGCAGGAAGAGCCCAGAAGAGGAAGAACCTGATGACTTGGGAAAGGAACAGGGCAAACCTGCAAAGGAAGTAAATCCTGAAACAGAATGTTAGACTGGAAGGGGCCTGGGACCTCCTCCCACACCCCATTTTACAGATGAGGGAACTGAGGTTTGGGGAAAAGGAAGTTAAAGGCAGGACCATGACTCAGGTGTCCATACACTCCTGTGCTGGGTTCATTCCATTACACCAAGTACCACATGCATTTATACAACTCATGAACAGTGTACATTGCAAATTCCCTCTACATCTGGCAGCATCCCCCTGAGGGCCTCAGGCTATGTAGCAGTCTCTCCCAGGGCAAAGATTGCCAAATGCCAGAGACTCTGCAGCCGGAGTGGCTGGTATAACCTCAGAGTTAATATATTCTAGATCCAGAGATCAGAGATAGATAACTCACCTGGATTTTTTTCTTTTTATTGGGCTATGGGTGTAGGGATAAGGATGGGGACACAATTAAATCCACATCTAAATGACCAACTCAACCTGCGGGGTGTGTGTGTGTGTGTGTGTGTGTGTGTTGCAGTTGCAAGCATGGAGTGCTTTATCCAAAAAAATGTTTTAACCTACATCTTCTAATTTAGTTCTTGCTGCTATTATTAGCCCACTTGAGAGATGAGAACAATGAGTCACCAAAGGACCAAGTGATTTGCCAAGGTCAAGAAGAACATTAGGGAAGGACCAATGTGGTGCATACAGAAGGCACTGATAGATGCCATCACTTGCCCGTGAGACGGCCTCGTTATTATTGAGCTGATTTCAGGAGGAATGCTTCCCAACCTGCAGTCCTCTCCTACCACAGAGGAGATTTCTGCTGGCTTCCTTGGATCCTGGCAGCCTGGATGGGCCTCTGGCTTTACGTTTAAGGTAAGGGGTGAGGTGGGGGATGGGCACAAAGAACGCAGCAGAAGAAGAGGGGCTGCCTGCCTGCACTGAGCTGGGGGGCTTTCAAAATAGCTTCATTTGGCTCATTGGCTGGCTGAGGGGAGGCCTGGATTTCTGATCGCCCCAGGGATCGGAAAGCAAAGGTGGGCTCGAGGGCCACTGTGAAAATGTACTAGGATCCAGGAGAAGACCCCGTTGCTGTGTCCCATTGCTAGGTCAGCAGGGTGTTCAGTGGATAGAGAAAATCCTGGGATCGGGCGTGGAGCACACGGGGTCCTGGGTTCAAGTGCTGTATGACCCTGCGTAGCGTAGAGCAGTGGTTGGGAATGGAGGCTCTGGAGCAAGGCTGCCTGGGTTCTCATCCCAGGTTCCCCACTTAATAGATCTCTGGCCTCGACTTCGCCTCTCTGAGCCTGTTTTCTTATCAGTAAAATGGGGAATAATAGTTCCTACCCAAAGATTGTTGGAAGCATTAAATGAATGCATCACATGGAGTACTTAGGAAATTGCCTGGCATATAGTAAGTGCTCAATAAACATAATCTATTTTTAGGAAAGACCCATCTGAGTTACAAAATCATCACCTGTGCAGTGATAGATGAGTGATTTCCAGTTATGGGGGCCACAGCTCTCCGGGGAAGGTTTTTTTCCAAGAAGGGGCAAGACTATAGAAAATAAAACTTGGTACAACATTCTGTGGTGTGGCTTACAGAAGATTTGAATGTTTCCCTGAGGGCACAGGTTTACAAGAGTTGAGTCACGGGACTAGAGCATCCTTAGATTCCTGGACCCATTATTCTGTGGCTCTGGGGTTATCTTCTCAGTCTGGAGGGTGTAAAGTCCAGGGTAGTCCCATGCTGGAAAAACGGGGACCCTGATCCCAAGCCTGGCAGATTACGCCTTGGTGCCCAGAGGGTATCTTGGGGTGAGTCCCAGGGAGCTGAGGGTCCTGGATTGTCCTGCATCCAGCCTGTCCCTGGGAGGGGGTGGATTTGGGGGATGAGGAAAGAGAGGCCTTCATGGAAGAAGGCAGGCAGGAAAAGCTCCTTGCCCATCATGTTTACTGAACTGCACTGAATTATGACTAAATGCCAAGATCTGGCTTCAGGCAATTGCCTAAATCATTTAGGGGTTGACAGAGGAGGGAGGGAGGGGACATGGGGATCTTGGGGGAGAATGTTCCTGTAATTCTTCAGTCTGAGGTACATTAAGGAGCCATAAGCCATGTCGAGAGCTTGAATTACATTAGAGAGATTATCCTGTTACAGTTCATAATCCTGGATAATATACCGTCTTGGAGCACACCTGCCCATGATAAATCTCACCCTGTAATGGCCTGACCCTGGGGACCCAGGGAGGCTGGGGCAGCAGGTGAAGGCTAGTGGCATGGACACAGCCTTGGCAGAGGTACTTATGAGACCTCCTGACTCATCCTTGTGCCCCCTACCCCTGCCTCAGCCCAGAGGGAGTGGATGTAGCTGGGAGCTTCAAACTTCCCCATCTCCCCTCAAGGAATTTGGCCCCCTAGCGCCCCTCTAGCCTTAACCCCTACCCCATGAGCCCTCCTCCTGCTCCTGGGTGGGACGACAGACCCTTGGCATCCCTGTCTCCAGGCTCTCCTCTCCCTGAATGTCTTCCCCTTAATCTCTCCAAAACCAACTGGCATTTCATGGTCTGTGAAGACCCCACAGAGAACACACACTGACATCCCCCTTCGCTCCAGCTCATGGCACTGACCCACCCTGGTGAATGGGTGTGTCCCCTGCCACCTACGTGTTTCTGAGCGTCTGTCTCCCCAGCGAGAGCACAAGTACCACGGAATCTGGAACCATGACTACGGCCACAGCACTTAGCACAGAGAGGCTAGGTAACTTGTCCAAGTTCATGCAACTAGTTAGTGGCAGAATCAGGGTTTGAACCCCACTTGCCTGGCTCTGGAGTCTGTGCTTTTGGCCATCAGGGAACACTGTCTCTCTAACCTGAAAGCTCTGTCCTGTGTCATGCGGGGGCCTGGCCCCTCTTTCCATGAGCTGCCACATCCTTACTAGGGTCTATTTGCCTTACACCGGGGACCCTCACGAGCCAGAGGGATGACTCTCGTGGTAGATCTTAGGGTGGGATGGCACCTGAGCCTCCTAGCTTCACCCCCAGCCTTTTCAAGTGGCCCGCCCCACCATGTGACCTCACTAACATCCCCATTAACTTGGCAGCCCTGTCCCAGTCCTAACACCCTCTCTTCTGCTGGTCATTGCTTGGCCCCCAGCTCCTGGCAGCCTGGAAGTGTCTGGGAGCCGGCTACCTGTCCCTGCTCTCTCTCTGCATGACACCCCAAGCCCCGTCAGCCTCAGATTCTGCTTTACTCCTCCCACCTCCCTTCCCCAAACACACATTCCATGTGTACCTCTACCTGAGGGAATGGGAAGGGCACCTTTCTGGGTCTCCTGGGGTTAGCTATGCTACTGGGGCTTCAGCTAATGCCAGTCACTCCGGGTCTTCTAAAAAGAAGCCACAGCTGCTGTATAGCAAGTGCTAAGTGCCAAGCATGGGGTTATGCTTTTTATCTGCATCATCTCATTTACCCCAGGCCAGCTCTATGAGACAGGTACTATATAATTTCTATTTTATATAATTTCTCCAGATGAGAAAGTTGAGGCTTAGAGCAGTTAAAAACAGTGTCACAGGTCAACACCTAGTAAAGGGCAGAGCTAGAATTCAAACCTATGCCTGCTGGTTCCAGAGTACGTGCGCTTAACCCTTGATGCCACACTGCCTCTTTATGGTGAGTGCCAGACGCCCTGGGCTGCCTCCCCAGTCCCATCCACACACCCCCAGGCTCACCTTTCTCCATCCCTTCTCACCCTTGCAGGCATCTCTAGCACCTTCCTCCCTACCTTTCTCTTGCCAAGCTCCAGAACTCCCCTGCATTCCAAGTCACTCAGTGTGTCAAGGATTCATCCCCTCTCTGGGTACCTCCCCATCATTCATCCAGAGATGGAACACGACGGTTTGACCATCCACCCATCCATTCATTCCCATCATTCATTCATGGAATCCTGGAATGTCGGGGCTAGAAGGGGCTTTGGAGATTATCTGGTCCAGTGGCTTTTAAACCAGCATGCAATTTTCACAGAAAGGCTCCTGTGGAAGTTCTGTAGAGATCAATGAGGGTTGCGGTGTGTGTGTGTGTGTGTGTGTGTTGGGAGGTTGGAGGTGGTGTCCAGAGCCCTGCCTTCTCACCCCCACCCCCCTGCTCTATACTCCCAGAGTGCAATTAGCCCAGGGCTGTGTCCAGACACTCAGTCCATAAGAACCTGTTGCTTTCAGTCACTAACCAAGGGATGGCTGGGCTCCTTGCTCTCCGTGGACCCTCAGGACCTCTCCTCTCCACGTGAGCTCTCCAGCTGGACATCCAGACTTCTTACACAGCAGCTCAGAGCTCCCTGAAGCACACAAGTGGAAGATTCCAGGCCTTCTTAAGACTAAGGCTCAGAAGTGGAATGACCTCACTTCTGCCGCACCCTCTTGGCTAAATTCAGGGGGAAAAGAAAGAAACTCCACCTCTTAGTGGAGGAATGACAAAGAATTTGCAGTTCTCTTTAACCCACCACCATCTGTGTGACCTTGAGCAAGAAAATTACTGAACCTTCCCAATTTTCCATTTGTGAAGAATAAATCCACGGAAAGTACTTAGAACAGTGCCTGGCACAGAGTAAGGACGCACTACATGTTAGCTGGTGCTATTTTTATTTCTCACGCACATGCCTAGCGCCGCGCTAGGTAACTGGTGAGGGTGGGGGAGATCTACAAGAGTAATGGCAAAAACAGTTTATACTCCTGATAATCAATAATCTAGTTCATGAGATAAAATTAACACAGGCAGGGATCAAAGTACTAATTCAAGGCATTGTGTAATTCAGGAGCCCATGAGAGGTACAGATAACATACTTGAGGAAGTTGGAGGACAAAGAGACTGGACATGGGGGCTGGGTGGCCAGTCAAGGCTTCAAGGAGGGAGGGGCCCCCCTGGAGGGGAGGGCAGTCCAACGGTTCAGCACAGACTCAGCCAAGCTCCCTGCTTTCAAATCTTAGCTCTGCCACTTTCTGGATGTGCCTCTGTGATCTTGCAAGATGCTTAGCCTCTCTCTGTGGCAGTTTCCTTTCTGTACCATGTATCTATCTTCTAGGGCTCCAGTGAGGAGTAACTGATTTATTTCCTATAAAGGGCAGCAGTGTCTGACATGGGATAGGTGCTCAGCAAGTTGAGTTAATCTCATCATCCCTCATGAGAGGAGACTTTGGCTTGGTGGCGAGAAGGGACAGAGGTCTCCAGGTGGATGGAAACAGTGACTGCATGTGTAAAGCTGGGCTCTGCCTGGGTCGTGCTCAGGGATGGGGAGGAAGCGACTCTGCATGGGTGGAGATGTTTGCGTGTTTGCGGCTGGGGAGGGGAGTGGGGGGCGAGGGCAGCAGGAGCCAAGGCAGAGAGGAGTGCAAAGGGCAGACTGTGGGGGCCCTCAAGCCCAGCTAGGGTAGTCTGGCCTTGACCCTTACAGCCTTCTAACAAGGGAGGGCTGCCATCTGGGCTGTGTGTGAAAGAGCCCCCCAGCAGTGGTGTGCAGGTGGATTAAAGACAGAGAGATGGCTTAGGAGACCATGGCCACAATTCAGGCATGAAATGGGCACGTCCTGGACTTGGGTGGAGGCGGAGGGAAAGGGAGGGACTGGCCGCCTGGAGAGGGAGTCACTGCAGTTCTGGGGAGCTCCTGCCTCCAGCCCATTCGTCCACCACGCCCGGCTGCTGCCCTGGCTTCCTCCCTTCCGGGCCAGGCTTGAAGGCTGCATTCAGGAAGGGGGAAGCACAGGGCCAGCTCCACCCCCAGAGAAACGACTGGACCCCATCTGGCCTCACAGTGCGGACTTGGACCAAAAGGAGCAATTCTGGGAGGGGGAACCCAGCACTGGCTCTGTGTGTGTGTGTGTGTGTGTGTGTGTGTGTGTGTGTGTGTGTGTGACAGAGAGAGAGAGAGAGAGATTGTGTGTGTAAGAGAGTGTGTATTTGTTGTCTCTGTGTGTGAGTGTATTTGTTGTGTGTGCCTGTGTATGAGAGAGACTGTGAGTGTGTGACAAAGAGGGAAGAGGGAGGACCATATGTCTATTTTCTCTGGGAAACAGATGTCTCCTCAAGTGGGTGAGAGAGTCAGTAAGGCAAGAAGAGAAGTGGGGTTAGAGGATCAGCTCCACATTAGCAAATAAATTGTCCCACGCACAGGGCCCCTGTGTGTGTCAATTTTTCAGATATTCTCCCTCTAAATCTTTCCTTTTCCAGTGTTTTTTCTTTCTCTCTCCCCAGGCTCGCACACCCACGCACAGCCGTAGGCGGTATTCCCTCCGTCTGGTGGCTCGGATGGCAAGGAGTTGGGGATGCCCCCTTCCTTTGCTCAGGCCTTTCCTGGGGTGGGGGTGCGGTCAAAACCTGACCAGCAGTGGGCTAAGGCAAGAGACCAGGTCATTCTCCTCATCTTGTCTCTGCCCAGCTTGCCTTGTGGCCCCACCTTTCCCTCCGCCTCTTCCCCAACAAACACTTAACAAGCACCAATGATGCACAAGGCACTGGTCCAGGCCCGGGGGCCCAGGGGCCAGCCGATTCTGAAGTCCTCCTTGTCAGCACCCTTGCTTTGGGAGAGTGGGATGGGAAGGGAACATCTTTTGCTTACTATCCAGGCAGAATGTGCCAGAACGGAAATCTCCCTCATCGCTCCTTTCTCTGGTTTGTCCTGGTGCTTCCCGGTTTGGTTCTCTGCTCTTCTATCTCCCTTCCTGGTGAAAAACGCAGAGACATTGGAGCCAGAGAGGCCTGGGTTTACATCCCAGCTCTGCCTCTTTCAAGCTGTGGGATCTGCAGCAAGAAGAGGCTTCACCTCTCTGGCCTCTGGATTTCCTCGTCCAGATTGTAACGTTTATTGCTGAGTTGTTGGGAGAATGAAATGAGAAAATGAGCCAGAGTGCCTAGCAAAGCCATTTTCTCCCTTTTTGGTCTTGTTTCTTTTTCCTTGTCCCTTTTCTTTTATTTATTTAAGAAAAATGTACTGAGACTTCAATATGCTGGAATTGTGGGACGGGGAGAGGGCGGGAGTCCTGGTATCCGCTCTCCAGGAAACAAGATTCCAGCCAGAGGCTGGCAGCCCACCCCCTGGCCTCTGCTTCCTCACAGCCCATCTTCATCCCTTGGGAAGTGGGGAGCACCGAGGGCTTCTGAGCAGGGCAGTGACACCTGTGCTTTAGGACAGGGATCCGGTTAGTGCCAAGAGATGGGGAGGAAGGGGGGCAGCCGACGGGGCACTGCCAAAGCCCTCCGCCCCTGTCACTCCTCTTTCTCTCCATCTTCCCTTCTCCCTCCCTGTGACACTCTTTTCTCTCTCCCTCCCTCTCTCTTCCCCTCTCCCTCCATTCCTCTCTCCCCTTCGGCTCCCCCTGCGGCTTGCCAGCTGCCAGCAGATGACATCTCCTTTCATGTTTGGGGCTGAGCACGGCTTTGAATGTTCGTTTGATTCCGTTAAGATAATAGCTGGTTCACTGTCAGATGCAGACTGATCAGTTAAAACCTTAATCACTGCCTGTCTCCTCACATGGCTCTTATTTTTTAAGAGATTAATCCCCTCAGCCCTGCTCCAGCTCACACACGCCTTGGGGGAAAAAAAGGCAAGGTTTGTGCTATCCTTGTTATTATTATTGTTATTGTTGTCACCCTCATTACTCTGCGTGTTAACTCCCTCCCTCTGTTCTTTCAACTGTTCCTTTCTTTCTCTTTTAACCCCCTTTGGGACCCCAATCTTCCCCCAGCTCACTTGTGTTCTCTCTCTCTCTCTCTCTCTCTCTCACACACACACACACTCAGCTGTGGCTCTCCAGACAGAGTGTGAGCACGGGGACAGGACACAGTCCAGGCACATGCAGACCGGGGTGGCTGGAGGATGCAGCTCTGTGCCACGGGCAGAGCCCAATCTTTGGAGTCAGACAGACCTGCCCCACCCCTCCCTCAAGTATTCACATGCTATGTGACCTTGGAGAGGAGCCTCAGTTTCCTCATCTGTAAAATGGGCATGAGAACACTCCCTTCGGGGAGGCTGTGAGCACTGAATACAAGAAAACATGTAGGGTACCCACAGCAGGGCCTGGTACAGGGCAGGGGTGCAGTGTTATTCTCATGCCTCATTCCTGCCTCCCCGATTCTATGGAAAGATCCTTCCCAGAGGTTGCTCTGTCCCTCCCAGAAGATGACGCTTCCTCTATAGGCTCTTTTGCAGATGCTCCTCATGTGATCACCTGTCTCAGCCGACAGGTCTTACCCAGGATCCGGGAAGGAGATTCTGCTTGGTGCTGACCCGTAAAGGGAATGTTTACAGTCGAACCTAGAATTTTACAGAGGAAAGTAACCCAGAGATCGTCTAAATTACCCAACCCCTCTAAGTACAGGAAGAGACTGAGGCTCTGAAAGGGGGTAATTTGCCCCGGGTCTCACAGTGCATTATAGCAGGGCTGGGGCTAGGATTCAGCCCTGGCCTTGCACCACCCCACCCAAGGAGAAACAGTCAGTCAACCAACCAAGCAACCAACATTCACTTAGCATATACTATGGGCTCAGCCCTAGGCCATTGGAGAGAACAAGCAGGCAGAGCCACACCAGGTGGCACACAGGCTGGCTTAGACCCCTTCCTGCTCCGGCTGGTGCTGTAGACACGGGAAGGCTTTCTGGACGACGTGGCATGGATAGGATTTGGGATGGCAGGTCTCCGAGGCAGGGAGAGGGAAATGAGCATCTGAGGGCCACTGGGGACCCCAGCCTGGTTTCAGCCTGGCTCCTGTGCTTAGTGAGGTGATCTTACTGAGATCAGGAGCTGTCTGCACGCCCCGTCTCCTTGGAGGTTGCAAAACAACGCACCAGTGGTGTTTGCAGTTGCAGAGATTGGTGTCAGGTGTAAGGAAGAAATTTCTTACCCCCAGGCATGGAAACGAGGGACCAGAGAGGTCTGGCATGCCCATCGTTGGTGTCATTCTGTCATTCCTTCACAGCAAGGCATTAGGAGTTTGGGGTCTGGAGCCAGAATGCCTGGGTTTGACTTGCTTGCTAGCTGGATACCTTGGATGAGTCCGGGACTCAGTTTCCTTTTCTAAAACGGGAATAATGATAGCACTTAGCTCTTAGTGCCTGGCACATAGTAAGTGCTATATAAGTGTTAGTCATGACTGTTCAGTAAAGATGCCTGGGAGAGCTAAGGATGCAGAGTTGAACAGGACGTGGTCCTGTTGCCAGGATGAGCTTGGCCTCGTGCGGAGGCTGACAAGTCAGCCGCAATTATGGTCCCATGTGGAGGACAAGTGGCCCAACCTCAGGGATGAGGGGCAGCCCCCTGGCAGAAGTAGATGGTGAGTTCCATGGTGGTAGGACTTTGTTTTTCCCACTGCTGTGTCCCCAGTGCCTAGAATGGGGCCTGGCGCAGAGTAAGAGCTGCCAGTCTTTGCTGGATGGACAAGTGAAGAGCCAGCACAGCTACATCCTAAAGGAAGAGTAGGATGACAACCCTCTCCTCCCTGGGTCTCAGTCTTCTCATATGTGAAAAAAGGGCTTGGACTGGAGTCCAGAGGTCTTGCTGGCTATCCTAGAAATCCATGCCAACTGACAGGGGTGGGATGCGGATGAGGATAATGAGGGTGGGGGTAGACGTGGGGGATGGGAAGAATGAGGAGGATGGGGTAGTGGTGGAGGTGGGGATGGGCAAGTAGAAGGGAGGGTGGGTTCTGCTCCTGTTTAGAGACAGGGCTGGAAAGAGTTAGGGGGCCTGAAACATCCTCCTCCAGTTGCCAGCACCAGCAGTAGGCGGCCTGGGGTTAATGGCATGACACTCCTGCGGCAGTCGGTCCGATGGGCTTGTGATGCCTTTTCTAATTTGGTGAACGCTGAAGATTAGAAGGCAGGGAGAAGAGTTTTCCTCTCGCAGGTTATTATCCTGCCAACTCCCTGGGCGCCCAAGGGAGGGAGTCAGCGTGTTCCAGGAGAAAAGGAAGCAGGGCCTGGCATTCTGGATCGAGTGCCCCTGGGGAGCGGGGAGGGAGCCAAGGCTGGTGCAAATAAAATTGATGCTATTAATGGATCTGGTGCTGGTTGAAATGGGAGCAGCTGCCGTCTCAGCAGCAGCAGAACCGGTGGGAGGAGGGAAGGGGGCTTCTTGGAAGTAGAACTTACAGATGCTAAGCATCTTTGGCTTGAAGGGACCCCAGATTTGCCTTTTCCTGAAAAAGAGGGGACATCCTCCCTGTGCGGGTCACATGGTCCTTCTCCCCCGACTCCGCCCCTCCTCAGTCTAGGCCAAGGGTCCAGAGGTCTGTGTTGAGGCCAATCCCAGTTCCCTGGGGAAAGACCAATGCCTCCGGGCTGCAGGTCATGTGGACCTGGATCTAGAGAATTCCATCACACACTTGGCTCTGCTCTCAGCTCACACTAGGGGAGGGAAAGGCAGGCTGGGGTTGAGGGGCTGGCTAGTCTGGACTCAGTAGAGGGCCCAGGATGGCCCTCCTGGCCAGAAAGAGCATCCACTGAGGACTGTGACTGATGACTAAAGTCCCGCTTAGCCCATCCCAGCTGGGCTAAGGCTGGGTGGTGTCATGGAAGGGCGCCAGCCTAGAGGCCAGGAATGCTGAGTCCTAGCTCTCCCCTGACCCACCGACAAGCTGGGTGACCTCAGCCTGGACACCACCTCTCTTTGGGCTTCACTTTCCCCAACATGCTGAGGATCTGTACACGGTGTTGTTTTGGGTCCTGGCGGAGGCTGTGGCCTGTGTTAAAGTGTGCCTGCCCTTCAGGTCACACATCAGTTCCTCTGGGAGCTTCTCTACTCTGTCACAGCTGAGACTTCTGGGCTTAGGGGACAGGGCAGGGGGGAAGGGGGCGGGGGCGGGGTGGGGCTGCCGTGGGAGGGACACAGCACAGGAGGAGCCTTGGGAAGGCAGGTGGGAGAGAAGCACAGACCACGCTGCCCACTGGGCTGTCTGCCAGCCCCCTGGGTGAGGAGGGGTCCCAGGGCCTGGTGGGCAGCCTGGAGGGTCTGGCCAGTGGTGGCCTCATGAGGTGCCCTTTCCAGACCAGTGGAATACCTAATTATTAGACACCCCAAGTGAATCTTTTAAATATCCCCACATGTGACAAAATTATTGTCATAATAAATAATAATAATGGTTGGAAAAAATCAGACAGTGAAAATGTTCTTTCATTAAACCGTATATAACCCTACCAAACAATAAGTAATAAATAACATGAATATTACACTACAGAAAAGATGAAAGTGATTAATACTTTAAAATTATATTAATAGGGCTTCCCTGGTGGCGCAGTGGTTGAGAATCTGCCTGCCAATGCAGGGGACACGGTTTGAGCCCTGGTCTGGGAAGATCCCACATGCCGCGGAGCAACTAGGCCCGTGAGCCACAACTACTGAGCCTGCGCGTCTGGAGCTTGTGCTCCGCAACCGCTATAGTGAGAGGCCCGCGCACCGCGATGAAGAGTGGTCCCCACTTGCCGCAACTAGAGAAAGCCCTCGCACAGAAACGAAGACCCAACACAGCCAAAAATAAATGGATAAATAAATAAATAATAAAAATAAGGAATTCCTTAAAAAAAAATTATATTAATGGCTTTTCTGGGGGTGGGGAGAAGGAAACACTTGAAGAAAAGCTCCCCAAAGAGTGACGCTGGAAAGTTGCAGAGAATGATTTGCATAGAGAATGACAGGACCAAGTCTGTGACTTTGTAATCACTGCACATCATGGTTTATTTTTGAATCTCCTGTTTAAACGCAGGGGTGTGTAGAACTCTGGGAACTGAGACAACAGTGACTGAAGCCAGGCTAATGACCCTGAATTGTTACAAACTTACTCTGGAAGTGAAGAGTGGAGTGAGTTCTGTGTGCTCCAGGCTGACTGTATGCAGGAGAGTTCTTCAAAGGAACTACCCTGTACAATCTTTATGAAAGAATAAGTAACAGAGATGCACTCATTTGAAGTTCATGTCTATATTATTGAAACTCAACAGTAACCGCAGTAATTGCTTAGAACATAGCATAACAGAAGATTTTTTTATTCCAAGGGAGCAATATTTTATCACTGACACAGAATTGCTGGCACTTGGTGATAAGAAAAAAGCAGACCGACTTTTAGTCGATTTTATTATTGTTTTAAAGTTCTCTACACACAATGAAACTTTTCTTTGCCTGCACCTGAGGCAGACTGTTCCCTCTGCCCCCAACCTCGGTTCTCCACTGGGCTTTGCACATTCAAGCCCCTTATTCCAGAAACCTTGGCTCCAAACCCTTCCCAGTCAGGGCAAGTTAAGAAAACGGAGGCAAATAGCAATACATGTTAATCACCATCATCGTTATTTTTTAAAAGTAAAGAACCTAGCAAATTTCACAGGACCCATACCATGGTCTAAGCATTATGTTTAGTACGTCACATCCATTAGCTCATTTGAGCCTCACAATCATCTTGGGAGGTAGGTTTTATTAAGCCCATTTTATTGATGAGGAAACTGAGGCTTATGGGGATTGCATACTTCAGTTTACATAGCTGGCAAGCATCAGAGATGAATTCAAACTCCAAAGCCCATGCTCTTAACCTCTATGCAATGGACAATAAAAGGCTTTATTTGATTACACATCCAATGAGTAGAGCCAGCAATGTTGCAGTCAGTCAGAGGATAGGGGGTCATTTTGAAAGGCCGAGGGGGTCAGAGAAGACTTCCTGGAGGAGGGTGCTCTTCATTTAGGCTTTTTTTTTTTTTCATTTTTCATTTAAAAAAAATTTTTTGGCTGTGCTGCGCGGCTTGCGGGATCTTAGTTCCCCGACCAGAGATCGAACCAGAGCCCTCAGCAGTGAAAGCTTGGAGTCCTAACCACTGGACCACCAGGGAATTCCTTCCATTTAGGCTTTAAAGCAGACTGCCCTCAGGAGCAACACCTTCCCTGCTCTTACTCCTTCATCCAGGTAAAACATGCTTTGTCTTGGTGACTGGTCAGGACGGAGCTCCTAGTGCCATCCCAGGCCCAAATCTTTCCCTTCTCTCTGAAGACTCAGCCTCCCACCCCAAGGCCACCTCTGTCTCCCAGTCAGTCTTGCTTCCTCCACCACTCCTGCCTCTGGTTAACCCTTACCTGATTCTGCCCTGCATTGCACTCACTTGTAGACACCAAACAATCCCTCCCACCACCCCACCACCCCCACACAGACAGAAGGGCTTTATTTCTATTTTATTTATCAAACACTTATTGAGTGCTTACTGTATTCCAGGCCTCTTCTAAATAATTTCAAACATTAGCTGTTAAATTCTCATCATAAGCCTATGAGGTAGTTACTATTATTGCGTCCATTTTACAGGTGGGGAAACTGAGGCACAGATATTCACTTACTAAATGGCAGTTGAGACTTAAACCTAGGCAGTCTGACAGCAAACTGTATATTTAACTACCAAGGTAAGCTTTGAGAGTAGGAAATGTTCCTTAGTCTTTTCTGCAGACTGGACAAACCTGGGCCTCAGGTCTTTTTCCTACAGTGTCAGATGATATGGAAATTTTCCTTTGAATGAATTGAACCAGGTGAGTCTGACACCTGGTTCCTGACACCATGGGGGTCCAACTGGAACCAGTGGTTCTCAACTGGGGATGGTTTGTCTCCCTCCTCCTTGGGGACATTTGACAATTTCTGGAGGCACCTGTGGTTATCACAACTGGGAAGAGGAGTGCGTGTGTGATGCCAGCACCTGGTGAGTAGAGGCGAGGGATGCTGCTAAACATCCTGTAATGCACAGCCCAGCCCCTGAGTCTCAGTTTTCTCATCCCTAAAGCAGGCTTTGGTCAGGGTCAACCAAGATAATGGCCAGGAAGGTAATTGTTATTGTGACCATTATGGGGTGGGACTTGGGGTGAATCTTGCAGGCTTAAGTCTGCCTGTTCCTGATCCCTCCAGGAGGAGTTGCTGCTTGTGTTGGTCGGGGGGAGGGGGACAGACCTTGCTCCTCCCTACTCCTCCCTCTCAGGAAAAGAGAAGGAGGGATGGGGAGTCCCACAGGCGTCCCAGGCCTGCAGGTCTTTAGGAACAGTAGGCAGAAGAGCCAGGGGTCCGGGAGGCGCTCAGAGGCCAGCAGCAAACCGGGCTCTGTCCCACCGGGGCCTGGAAGCCACTTCCCCAGACAGGAGCAATTATCACAATCAAACAGTTGACACCAATTACGCACCAGGCCGAGAGGCGATGGCGGCTGTGCGGGAGCCTCGGCTTTGCATTTCTTAATGCGGACTGACAGACGCTGACCCTAGGGGGCACCGAGCTTGCCAGCTCTCAGCTGTTTCTGAGGCACCAATTTTGAGAGCCAAATTACTGCCAGGGCCCGCCCGTTTGCAGCACAGACCTGCCTCTGGAAGGCAGAAGCATTCGCGCCTCCAGGGTCCCCGTAATCGGCAGCGCAGGGCTCACGGGGGTCGGCTGGAACTGCCCTTCCCGGAGGGAGGGCTGAGGGCGCGCAGTGGGCCAGGTGCACTGGGTCCTGAGGGAAGCGTCCACCAGGTCCCTGCCGCCCCACTCAGGGAACCCACCGAGCACCGTGGAGGGGGCGCTCAGCTTCACTCTATGTGTCCTACACTGTGAGGTCTCACTCTTCGTCCCCCATCCCCTAGGGAGGAGAGAGCAGGAGGGTCTTTTAGGAAGTGGAGCTCTCCCCAGCGGAAGCTGGTCCTGGACAGTTTCTTTTCCTTTGGGTGGCAGGGAGGGCGGGTATTAAGCAGTGCTTACCATGCTGTTCTGCTGGGCACGCAGCAGTGCCAGCCATGCACCGAGGGGCTCGGCTACAGGCAGCAGAGGCCACAAACCCAGCCTGCACCGTGAGGGTGTGAGGATGGACAGGCCTGCGTTCATGCCATGGTGTAGGTCAGTCAGGGACCTGTGGAGCTTTAGTTTCCTGACCTGTAAGGGCCTTGCAGTTTTAGGATCCCCCAAAGCAGGAGTTACCTCCTGATAAGGCCACAGGGAAGTCTGGGTCAGGATTCCTCGAGCTTCAAGCATTGAGATCATCAGGGCAACATGCTTTCCCTGTGTTTACTTCCAACTTCATCCACCTCCCCCGTATGGGGTGCAAATTCCTGTTCGTCCCCCCACCTCTGCTCAGTCCCCCCACCTCTGCTCAGTCCCAGGCACTCTGGAAGACTGCTGGGTGGTGAAGGAGAAATGACTCCAGTTCGGGGCTGGTCTTTTAAGTCCCCAGCTGTGACAAAGAGTAAGCCCTCTGGGCTTCCCTGGTGGCGCAGTGGTTGAGAGTCTGCCTGCCAATGCAGGGGACATGGGTTCGAGCCCTGGTCTGGGAGGATCCCGCATGCCACAGAGTAACTAGGCCCGTGAGCCACAGTTGCTGAGCCTGCGCGTCTGGAGCCTGTGCTCCGCAACAAGAGAGGCTGCGATAATGAGAGGCCGGGGCACCGCGATGAAGAGTGGCCCCCACTTGCCGCAACTAGAGAAAGCCCTCGCACAGAAACAAAGACCCAACACAGCCATAAATAAATAAATAAACCCAAAAAGTTAAAAAAAAAAAAAAAAAGAGTAAGCCCTCTGCCCATCAGTGCCTCTCAGCCTCCGCAAGGCTGGCTGCCCTCTGTGCACCAGAGACACACAGCGCTAGGAGGCACTAAGTTCTGTGAGAGGGGGTGCCTGGCCGTCTAACATGTCTCCTCTTTGCCCCCAGACCCTCCCTGGGCCCCATGCCAGCCAGCCATCAGGCCTGCCTGAAAGTCAAGGGCTGCGATGTGCCTTCAGGAGCAGGAAGACTCACCATCTGTGCCCAGAGGCCTCTTTGCCACTGGGGTAGGAAGCGGATCACCTTACAAGAGAACTTTCCCAGGCGAAGAGTGCACATGCCCCCCAACCCCCAGAGCCCCCAACACATCCCTTGAGCTTCCCACTACCCCCTCGGGACTGCCAGCCCAGCCTCTTAGATGCACGTCCATCCTATTTTCCGATCTTGTGAAAAAGAACCCTTTTTGCAAAACTGAGCATTCCTCCCTCCCCCAAAGGTGTCTGGACTTCCCCGCTGTTCAAACGGAAACACAGAGGATTCAGCAGGGGCAGGGCGCCACTGATGGGAGAACTCCAGCTCGGCACATAAAGGGCACCTCCTGCGTGCTCATGTAGGGTTCCGTCCTTGGGCTGGCCATCCTCTGCCCAGTCATGAGGATGGAGTAGCGCCAGGGTAACTGCCCTACTTCCGAGACGTGGCCTGGGGACCCCACTGGAGTCCCAGCGGCGCTCCTGGCCTGGGCTCCTGGGCTGAAAGTGCAGTTTCCGCGCGGGTATCCGGAGCCGCTCTCTTGAGTCCGGCTCAGACCCGGCTGCCCAGGGATCCAGATTCTAGGCCTTCAACTTGGAGCCGCCAGAGTCGAGTCTTTGGCGCTAGAGCATTCAGGGCTTTGTCCCGAGGTCAGGGCAGCCGGGGCGTGGCGGCGACCCCTCGGGCCCTCGCCACCACATGCGCGTTCCGTCGGGCCGCCGCATTAGTCACCGTCCCCGCCTCGTGTGGCGCCCGGCCCAGGAGGCCGGGCCTGGGTGCCAAGCGGAAGCGGGTGAGATCCCGCCGTGCGCCGCTGGGAGGAAAGGAGCCCGAGCCCCTGTGCCGGTGGGACACCCCGGCCACAGCGCGGCCGCCCCCAAAGCCGGGCGACATTAAACCCAGCGCGTGGCGATTCCCCGGGCCTCCGCGACGGCGGGCGACGCCCCTGACAAGGACCGGGAGTGTTTATCTGTATATAGTGTCAGCAAGTGCATCGGCTTTAAAAGGCCAAACGGGGTTCCTGGGGATTAACGATCAGACACAAGGAGCCCTGTTCTCTCTGTCTCCGCCCTCTTTCCCACCCCAGGAACAAGAAAAAGAAAAATCTGTTGGAAATGCACTTTCCCCCCCCCCGCCACTCCACCCCGCCCCCCCTTTCCTCTGCTTTCACCGACTTAAAAGAAAAATAAAATACATTCCAGGAACTGGGACGGCTGCGGAGCAAACTCAAACCAGAAAATGCTTAAAGATGTTTTAATGACTTAAACACAGGGCCGGTTTGTGTCTAAAAGTTTCCACATTAAAAAAAAAAAAAAAGAAAGAAAGAAAGAAAAAGAAAGAAAAGAAAATTCAATATTAAATATCCTTCCACTGCCTCCTGGGCCCCTCCACCAGGCCCTCCTGGTTCCCCTCATCTTCTGGGGGCTCCACGTCCCCATTTTCCTCTGCATCTTTGCCTTCAGCTGTGGGCTGTTAGCACCCGGTGTGAACAGAGACCAGGCCCCCCCATAAACTTTATATTCACATTCCAAAAACGAAAAAACAAGGAAAAGGGAGAAAAACAACACCCTTAGGTACAGGCCCAAATGCTCCTGCGAGCTGAGGCCTTCCCCTCCCCCAAGGCTCAGGGTCAGAGGAACTGTTAACTAGCAGCTGACAGATTTTTACAGCGTGAATTAGACTCTCATTTGGCTCAGGATTAGCACTATCTTCCATCTCATTACTGCTCTGCCTTGTTGGAGCCCCCTTTCTTGGAGCTGGGGAGTTGCAGACAGGTCTTTGGGGTCCTGGCCAGAATTCTTGCTCTCTGAGCTGGGGTGGGATGGGATGAGGAGACAGGGAGACACAGGTAACTTGTGAGACTTGGGATCCTGGATGGGGCTGGGGGTGGCCAGCTGGAGGGCCTGAATGAGTTTCTTGAGGCATTTGTCAGGTGGAGTGAACCAGACACCTGCCTCGTGATAGAGATAAGTTATGTGGTGGTAAGGCAGGTGCTAGCTTAGAGATTGATCTTCTCATTATTCCAAGGGATCACAAACCTTGGGAACAACAATAGTGATTGCAATATTTACCGAGCACTTGCTATATGCCCTTTTGTATTTAATCCTCAAATTAAACCCATGATGTGGGCACTATCGTTATTACGCCCATTTTACAGATGAGGATGCCGAGGCTTAGAGAGGGTAGGAAATTTACCTGAGGACCTGACAGTAAGTAGGAGAGGCAGGATTCAAATCTGGGACTGGACGAGTCTAGAGCCTGAGCCTTCAGGTCAAACTGCCTCTAATGCCAAGATCACAGTGGGTGCCTCCTACGTAAACATCTATCTCTAAGCTCTTTGTTTTCATTTCACTCACTAACTGAATTTTAGGAACTTTAAGCCTGAATTCCTGCTGGTAGAGTTCTGACCATCTCCTGTTATCTAGTGTGAGACGAAGACCAGCAATCACCCTGTCATCCTGGATTTACCACTGGGATTCAAAAGCTGTCAGGATAGGATCCTGGTGGGGTGACTGGCTTCTCTCCTATTCTTCCTGGACCCAAAGAAGCACTTTACAGGGTGCAATTTCTAATGAAGGCAGTTAGGCATTTGCCAAGAGGCCTGGGGAGAGAGGGGCATTCATGTCACGAGAATGGAGAAGGGCTGGAGGAGCTGGAGCCCTGGGCAGCTGCCCAGATGTTTGGCCTCTGGAAGCTTGACTACAGAGGTAGCTCCCGCTGTTTATGCCCTCTTCTCCTCGTGAAGGTCAGCACAGGGTGGGGAGAGGGGAGGGTGGTGGAGCTACTGGTGTCTGGACACCAAGGACACAGTGACACTTTAGTATTCTCAGCTCAAGGGCTCTTCATGGGAAAGGCTGCTTTATGGACACAACTTACTACTCAAGGGTCAGCCCAGAGCAGGAAAATGTCTGGGAATTCTGGAGCCATTCAGAGTCTTTTTTTTTTTTTTTTTTTTAGTGGAAATTTGAGGAAATTTTGAAGCATATGTAATACTTTGACTTTAAGTGCCCTTAACAAAGTTAAATCACTTTGTCAGTTTAGGAATGTAAAAATGCTTTATGTATAACTTGGTTTGCTCATAAAATCTTCATTTGGGTGTATTTAGAAACGTGAGGCCTGGGAAAGGAAAGTTGAAGTTTGAGGAAAAACCTCCAACCCTCTGACATGGAGTGAGAAAACAAATAGAAGTTTCTTTATAAATTTTGTTTGTCTCCTCGTGTGGTTAGGCACATGTGTGGTTCTGGAGGTTGGGGGTCAGAGGCTGCCCCCCGCATCTCAGGAGGGAGCCACCTAAGGAACAGGGCAGGGAGAAGGAGAAACAGACAGAGAACTGACAAGGGCAGCAGAGCCAGGGAGGCTGGAGCTGAGTTTTCCTAGGGATTTTGGAGGAGGAGGAGCATGGCTCTGTGCAAAGGGTAGGTCATGTCCTCATGGCAAAGTCACCCCATTCCCAGCTGAGACTGAAGTTTCAATGTCTTCCTATTATATTAGTCCACCCCCGACAACGTTTTCTTCTTCTCCTGGTCTTCCTTTTTTCTAGTCTTCTTGCTACCCTCTGACTTCTAACATTTTCCCCCTGGAGCAGAGAGTCTCCCTGAAGTTCTCCAAAAGCTCCCAAACTTGGTTCATTCCAACCAACATTTATTAGGATCCTTCAGGGATAGGGATGTGAATTAGACCCTGTCTTTGCCCTTGGGTGTCAGATGCAGGCCGAGTCAGAAGAGGATAACTGCTGTTTATTGAGTACTTTCTATGTGCCAGGTACTGTATTAAGTGATATATGTATTACATTAACACAGTTAAACTCAAGAGTTGAGTCTCATTAAATCCATTTTACAGATGGGGAAACTGAGGCACAGATTGATTAAGTAACTTGCCCAAGATCAACTGGGATTTGAACTCAGGCAGTCTGGGCTCCACATCTGTGCCCTTAACCATGCCAGTATCCCAAGGCCAGGGGTGTTCCCAGGATGCTTGATGATCACTGGGGATAGCACTGTCCCTGTCCTTGGGCATCTCAAAAGGCCTCTTTGAGGAGATGACCCCTGGGTGGCTGCAGAGACAAAGGAAATGGGATAGAATGTTCCAGGCTGAAAGGATGGCAGAGAGAGGCATCACAGTATAAAGTCCAGTATCGCATGTCAGGAGATAAACCATTTTTGGAATTTCTAGAATGTAAATAAAGTGTGAGGTCAGGGCACACACGGGAGGAGGCTGGGGAGACAGGTAGGAGAAGGACCAGACCATGGTGAGCTTGTCCCATGCTTGGAGTTGAAGGTATCTTCTGCAGGGGATGAACAGCCATCCAAGGGTTTATGCCAGGGAATGATGCAAGAAATGTGCATTCTTGATAGAATTCTCTGGGGGCGGGGAACATTGTGGAGAAAGGACTGGATAGAGGTGAGACTGGAGGCATGAACACCAACTGGGAGTTGAATGGGGAATCTGAATAGACAACTTGACATTGGGAATGGAGAAATGGCTTGAACCAGAGGCAAGAAATTTTTTTTTTCCTTTCATTTACTATTTGTAGTCTGCCTTATTCCATTAAAGATTCTCAACTAGACCTCTGACTTCCTAAATTCTTCCCAGAATGTTTCCTTATTTTTCCCCCACTAATTGCTCACCGCTGGGTAAGTTGGCTCAGTTCACATTACTCAGTTTCTTCTCTGAAAACTGGCCTATTATTACAGCGAGGTGACCATGCAAGCTGGTGGCTGAGTTCAGTCCTGATTCCCACCTGTTACACAACTATTAATAGCACTCCCTTTCACTCTGCAAAGTGTTCTGCTTCGAACTAGGAATTATGTGGTCACCCTAGTTAAAGCACGTACATGAAAAACAATTGCAACAAAGCCTTGAATCTAGATGGCATTAAATTATGTGTAGGCACATTAAAATGATCTTACTTGCTCAATGATAACTCTGAGAAGTAGGCAGGAAAAAGGTTATTGCCACTCCTTTTTTTTCTTCCTTCCTCCCTCCCTCCTTCTGTTCCTTCTTTTTCTCTCTTTCTTTCCTTATTTCTTGCTGTTGTTTAAGACACAAAGAAAAGGAGGTTCAAGTACGGTAAATGACTTGCTGAAAGCACACATGTAGTAAGAAGTAGAGGTAGGGTTTGGATTTGAAGCTTCTCATTCTGCTGCACCACAGTCTCTCTTTTATGCTGTGGTAGATTAAAGATGGCCACATGCTCTTTGCAACCCTCCCATTTAAAGGTAGAGTCTAATCTCTTCCCTTGAATTTGGGTTGGTCTTAGTGATTTGCATAACCAATAGAATGTGGGAGAAGTGACAAGGGTTGAGTGAGTAACAGAATTAGGTCCTGAGCCCAGGTCTCCTGACTCCTAGTTCAAAGCTCCCTCACTTCCCCATGTCTCATCCCAGTCTTCCCCTTTGTCCTAGGGAGCATCCTCTCAGCCCTTCCACTCATCATTGATGCCCTGCACCCCAATCCAGCAACAGAAAGGAGTGGGGAGAGGGACGTCTTTCATCCACATATACAGGTCTGAAGATGGAAAAAGTTTAAGTTTCACAGCCCTGGAGAAAAAGAGAATCAGAGAGTGAATGCTGGGAAAACATGGGGGGAAGCAGCGTGGTGTGAGAGGGAGACCCTGGAGGATGTTTCAGTAGGTTAATAACCTAAGCTGTTGCCAAGTTGAAATTAGAAAGAGGAAGGCTCTGCCTTCCAAATGTGGAGGAGGGGGCCTAATCCTGTCCTTTGATAAATGGATCACATTCTAGCAAAATGAGATGCTCCGCCCCAGTGGCTGCAGAGGGACATTGGGCTGGGGAGGCGGGGGGGTGGGGGGGTGGGTAGGGGGCCTCCGGAGCCCCAGCAATGAGGTTAAGACGCAGAACTGTGAGGCATGGGTACATTAGCGATGAAATTGCAGTCACTTTGGAGGCTCTTTATTAAATAACCTGCAATAGAGACGATGGGCAGAGGTACCCGGCTCAGTTTGGATTATTCACCTCCCCACCAGCCCTTCTGGAGACCTGTCCCCTCCCCCTGCCTTCCTGGGCCCTCTCTGATCAATTCCCCAGCTCTGCTCTTTCCCCTTGTCACTCATTTCTTTGGTTCAGACCTGGACTGGTACGGCCTTTAGCAGCTGCAGCTTTTAGTGCCTCTGCATGTGTGATGATTTTGAGGATCCCAGGGAGAGTTCAGGGACTCTTCTCCCCACCTCTCCCTTTCCAGTGTCCTCCATCTCTGGGCAGCAGCCTGGAGTGAAGAAGTCACTTGCCTTTTGTACATTTCAGGAAGGGCCAGTGCTGGCTGGGTCTCCCCAAAGAGGGGTGGCCTCCTGGGAGCCCCTGGGTGTGCTAAATGTTCAACCACTCCCAGCTCTCCAGGGATGTATTTTTTAAAATCTCTTTAATTCATAGACTTTTACACCTCCAGAGGTCTCAGAGATAGGAACTGGCCCGTGCAAGCTTAAAACGAGCTCCATTCCTCTCAATTACTCCCCCATCCCCACCTTCAAGTCTTCCAAATGTTGAGTGAAAGGCCGGACATAATTTGGTGGAATGATTTTCTGAAAGGAAAGACAGCTCGAGGAGGTTAGGCAAAGCTCTTGAAACCTAACTCAAATGATGCAATGACAGTTTATCCCAATTCTCTCCATCTTTCATTGGGGAAAAAATTACTGAGCTTTTTATACATGCTGGGCAAAATCCTAGGCATTGGGGATTTACAGAGAAAGGGGATATAGCCCTGTTCCTCAAATCGCTCAGTTTGGTGGAGGAAACTAATGATAATAATTACGTGCTTATTAGGGCTGTGACAGAGCACTTCATATATATCACAACATATGAATATGTGTAACATATGCATCATTTAATTCTCACAACAACCCTATGAAACCACTACTATTACTGTCTACCGTTGAATAGTGAGAAAATGAGGCACAGAGAGGTTTTGGAACTTATTCAAGGTCACACAGCTAGTAAGTGGTAGAGCTGGGATTTGAATCCAGGCTGTTTGTCTCTAGCTCCAGAATTTGTGCTCTTAAAAACTAAATTACAATTCAGTATAAGTTTCATGGCGAGGGAGGGGAGGTGGCTAGTATTAGACCAGAAGGAGATGTTAAAGATAATCCAGACAAACCCGAATACCAGCTGAGAAACTGAGGCTCTGAGAAGTTGAGTGACTTTCCCAATGTTAGCATTACTAAGTGGGTGTTGAACTCACACCACGCATTCTAATGGGCCTCTTTCCCTTCCTCTATTGCCGCCAGGAATCTGGGAGAGCTGCACCCAGCAGGGGAAGGACATTCTAGTAAAGGAGCCTGGCAGGGACCAAGATGGAGGCCCAAGATCCTGGCAGGTTCTGGAAACAGCAAGTAGAGTGGGTGTGGCGGGAGCACCTGAACGTGGGGGCAGGGAAGGATGAGGGTGGAAAGGGGGGTGGGGACAGATTGGAAAGGGCCAGGATATTTTGCTAAGACAAAGGGCCGTTATGAAGGATGCCATGATCAAATGCACTTCACTGATGTTCTCTCTGGCCATTGTGTGGAGGGAAACAAGGAGACATCCAAAGGACTGGCTTTGGGGGGGTCGCTGGGGATGCTCTGGTGTGAACAGGACATTTACAAAGGTGGTAAGAAGAGCATGTAACGAGAAGAAAAAGGGGGAAATAGAAACTCCTCGTAGGTTAGAGCCCTAACTTAAAATTTTCAAAAAGAAAGTTGAAGAGAAGAAAGTGTCAGGACGAGTTGAAAAGCCTTGGACCAATGGGGTTTTGCTAATAGATAAGAGCAAGAGTGAGAGCTTTCAACCTGTATTTTGCACTCATCTTCACAAGGAGAAGAATCTTTGGATCGAGGAGTGGAAAGTAAACAGTAGTAAGAGAGAGCTGAAGCTTGAGAAGGGCTAAGAGGCTGTGAGGCAGCACTTGGGCTCTCTAAGCAAATTCAAGTCTCCTGGGAGAGACCCAGGGAAAGAGCTCGACCAAGGCACGTCAGTATCCTTGGAGTGATCAGGGAGGATGGGGATTCCGCAAACCGCTGACCAGTTGTCTAACACTGACCTCAGTTATGATTCCAGATAGGATTCCCGAGGGCATGCTTGTGACAGTCTCCCTGGCTTCTGTCATAATTGTCCAAGCAACTTTAAAAAATAAGTTATATATAGTTTAACAAAAACAATACATGTGGATAGTTTAAAAAGTCAAACAATGCTAAAAAGCTCACCACACAACCCAGCGGTCTCCTGTGCTTCACACCCCCATGCTGGTTACTTGCCGGGCTCACTAGAGGCACCATCTGCAAACCTTTTCGTTTTTTCTTTTAGCTTTTCAACATGTTCTGGTATTTACTTCTATATTTTAAAGTAACATGCCTATGATGCCGTCTCTTGATTCATTCATTTTAGATTGTTTTGTAAGCTTCACCTGGTGAACGTTACCAGTCCTCCTCCCCTTCAGAGCTCATGGAAGAGTGCACTTCTGACTCTCCTTCCGGTGAGAGAGAGAGACACGTGATTGTTTCTGGCCAATGAGACTGTAAGAGGAAGTGATAAGTATCACTTTTGAGACAGGAAAAGCTCAGATGTGCTTCTTTAGTCTCTACCGTGCCATGGCACTGAGGATGCCATGTATTCCAGATGGGGTAGCTACAAATTGGTAGAGCCACTCACTGAGTCTCTGAATGACCATATGGAGCAGAACCCCTGACAACCCACATGAGAATAATGTGAGAAAGACATAGACTTTTATTACGTTATGTCATTTAGATTTTGGAGTTGTTACTATAGAATAACTTCATCCATCCTGACTAATATATACCTTATGAGTTTAGCTCACTTATACCCCTTCTCCAAACCCTACTAATTACATCTCAATTTTCAACAACTTTGTATAAGATATACCCTATTACATTTTTCTACTCTGTCACACTGTATTCTATCAGTTCCATTCTTCTTTTTTCTTGGAGAGAGATCTCCTGGAGCCCTTCAAACTTCTGCTGTAATATGGACTGAAGGCTCTCTAGATCTATACAATTGTTCTTCCCTGTATTCTGGATTCCATGTTGTCTTCTTTTTTGGTTTAATTTCTCTTTTTGGTGGAGCACATTTTCCAGTAGCTTTCTGACAAAGGGTCATTGGAAGATGTATTTTTTAGATTGTGTGTGTTTGGAAATGTCTTTTTGCCATCCACATACATGATCGGTAAATTGGCTGGGTATAGAAGCCTAGGGTGAAAATAACCATGGCACAGACTACTAGCTATCCACCAAAATCTTGGGCACGCAGTTTGAGTGCATTTTCCAGCTTCCTTTGCAATAAAGTTTGGTCGCGAGATTAAGTTCCCTTGAATGGAAATTAAAATTCCAGACCTGGCTCATTCAAACCCTCCTATGTATGCTCTTCCATGCTTTTCTCCTTCCTGGCAAGATGGATGGAGGTGATGAAAATGAAATTCTATGGGTTTGCAAAGCCATGAGTTGAAAGGAATGTCAGTTCCTGAATAACCACCTAGAGAACTGTCCTGCCCTGAACAACGCACCCAGGTATGTTATGTGAGCTAAAAATAAATATCTATTGTGTTAAAAATAAACACCTATTAAGCCAGTGAAATTTTAAGGTCTATTCGGTCTAACCTGCTAAGGTTAGTCCTTAGCAGTCTAACCTACTCTAATTAGTATAGAAATTGATTCTAGGAGTGGGGTGATGCCATCCTAAAAACGAAAATAATGGCTTTGTCTAGGGGTACCTGGTGAGGAAACAGATATAACAGGATGGAGAGAAGGAGATACCGCTTATGCTGGGACAAAAGCATTTGGTAAAACTGATACCAGAGATAATTTAATGTCCTACTGAGACTGTACTTACAGTGGAAGAGGTTAGAAAAGACAGACAGGCTTTGTTGTCAGTTACTTACTTCACTTAGGTTGTCACCAGGCAAAGATGAGCTCAGGAAAGCGAGTAGAGACTAAAGTTTGAAGAAACAGTTTCTGGACATAACAAAGGAGTTGATAAGACTAAATAAATCTTTAAGTCACAAAGAATGAAGTCATCTCAGTTCTACAAAGGAACTCGGGCTTCCCTGGTGGCGCAGTGGTTAAGAATCCGCCTGCCAATGCAGGGGACACGGGTTTGAGCCCTGATCCGGGAAGATCCCACATGCCACGGAGCAACTAAGCCCATGTGCCACAACTACTGAGCCTGCACTCTAGAGCCAGCGAGCCACAACTACTGAGCCCGTGTGCTGCAACTACTGAAGCCTGCACGCCTAGAGCCTGTGCTCCACAACAAGAGAAGCCACCACAATGAGAAGCCCGCACACCGCAACAAAGAGTAGCCCCTGCTCGCCGCAACTAGAGAAAGCCTGCGTGCAGCAGCAAAGACCCAACACAGCCAAAAATAAAATAAAAAAAATAAAATAAATAAATTTATAAAAAACAAAAACCAAACAAACAAGGGAACTCATCCCTGCAGCAGGATAAAGTTAAGGACATTGTCTCTCTAATAAGCCTCTTGCTACAGATGGCTTTACAGTAGCTGGTATTAATTTGACAGCTAAATTGGCATAAGGACAAAGAAGCAAAAAACAAACAAATAGATTTAAGAACCATGTCTAGGAAACTTTGGATGTGGTTACAGCATATGTAACCAATGGGAAGCAAATAGATCAGAAATCTATTTGAAGGAAGAAATTACATTCCGAAGGAAACCACAAACATAGCCTAAAAAAACTTTACAACAACATTGGACTCCCAAGTTTCCATGAGCAACAAGTGGGCTGTGAAAGCAGTGGGACCCCAAAAAAGGGAATCCTCCCAATACCCACTTCAGGTGTGGACACAGGAGATAACAGAGAATTTCCCAGAGGGACGATCAGGGGCTATGGAAGACAACGGACAGTGCCTCCAAGAGAGAAGGTACAGGCTCCCACAAAGTAATCACCTCCGTTGGCAAGGCTGGAGATCCCAGCAGGGTGCCACCATTGTTATGGACCAGGGACAGTCTGTGTTTCCCAATCTTAACTGCAATTATCCTATATATTAGGTGTGTGCAGGGTTGGAGGGTGGAGCACAGTTCCTAACTCTTTGGACCAAGAGAAATTCCATCAGACTGGTTAGAAAAGACTGCACATCACCTCGAGGACCTGGACATGAAGCAGAATGCAGAGGCTGGATGGGGCTCTGCTTTGACTCCCTTGGAAGGGGACTGAGTGTGTCCTATGAGAGGCAAGAAGGCCACACATGCCGCTGACTATGGAAGAGACTGATAGCTGGGCACCCAAATCTGTTCTCTTCTTTCTGGGTACACAGATGGGCTTATATTTCCCAGTATCCCTTGTTGGGAGGTGTAGCCATGTAGCTAAATTCTCTCCAGTGGAATATGAATGGAAATGACGTGTGCCAGTTTCAGGCTTGGCCTGTGCAGACTTAACCCGTGCAGCTTCGCATGCTCTTCCCTTTCTACCAGCTGGCTGCAGACAAGAGGGTTCCAGAGCAAGTGTCCTAACCTGGGGTTCATGGACCCAAAGGTCAGGGGGTTCTATGAACTTGGATGGGAAAAGTATATCTTCATTTTCCCTAACTTTGAACTGAAATTTAGCATTTCTTTCTATGACGAATGCAGATGACAAACTACAGTAGTATTATCAGTACCTGTGATTTTGTCACCAGTAGAAATCACAGATAGTTTCATATCACATTACAGTTGTTGCAGATATCTCAAAATATCATTACAGTCATCACTACTAGGAAATTACGGTGCTTATTAGACCTGCCACTAGATTGCACATAATTGCAGCCTTCCTGTTGACAGACAGTCATGTAACACAAATGGCCGGTGCTGAGCAGAGGAGGCATTCAGCCACCGAATGGGGAAGGCACATATTCTCACTGGTAAAGCAGAGATCGGTGCAGCTTTCCGGTAGTCCCTGCCTGCCATTGTTGGTCAGTTGATACGTGAAGGTAGGTGAGTGGTTTTCACTGTTGTTTTAAAGGTTTGCAAAACCGTATGATTCAAATAAGAATTCTTCACTTTCCTTAATATTGAGAGGTATGCAGACCACAAATGTCGTCAGCCTGCCCATTGATAACGTTTTTTAAAAAATAAATGCAACTTTAAATCACCTATGCTTTAATTGTACTGTCTTGTTAGCTATTGAATTAATATGGAAGCACATGTATTAATTATTATATTACAGATTGTCTTTTTGTATTTTGATAGCTATATGTCCATATAATTGGTTTGCTTTTTACTACTCTGAGTTTTGTGTTACAGATTTAAAAATATTCTGAGAATGGGGCCACAGGCTTCACCAGACAGCCACAGGGGACCAGGGCACCAAAAAGTTTGGGAGGGAGCCTGTGGTATGGCTGAGCCACAGTGTGGAAGGAGCTTGGGTCCCCTGAAAGAAAGCCTGCCTATTACCTGAACATCCATCCAGGACTATTATGTGAGCAAAAAATACACTTCTGCTGTGTTAATTTGGGATTTGTTATTACCAGAGCACATCCTACCTCAAGCAAAGACATCGGTCCATTGTAGCTTTTGTTGTTATTTTTGAGCAGTTCAGTGCCATATGGATATTTGTTCTTCTGTGTCATTTCTCTGCTTTGTGTAACCCTCACTCCTACTGTTAAAAAAATATTTTTTACTTAATCTTTTTGTTCTGAAATTTCACTTGTGCCCTAGAGTGGCTCCATTAATTTTGCCAGGCCCTCAGTGGGCTTTTTTATTTTTTTTAATTATTTTATTATTAAAAAAATTTTTTTGGCTGCACTACACAGCATGCGGGATCTTAGTTCCCCGACCAGGGATCAAACCCGCGCCCCCTGCAGTGGAAGCGTGGAGTCTTAACCACTGGACCGGCGGGGAAGTCCCCTCAGCAGGCCTTTTTAAATGTGGCAACTTGTATCTTTCAATCTGGGAAATTTCGTTATCTCTTAGTCAGTGTTCTGGTTAGCTATAGCCTTGTAACAAATCACTCCCAAAACTTAGTGACCTAAAGCCACAACAATCATTTTATAACCTCTGATAGATCTGGGAAAAGCTCAGCTGGGTAGTTCTCTCTCATGAGATTATAGTCAGATGGTAGCTGGAGCTGGAACAGTGGGGACTGAAGCATCTGCAGCCTTACTGGGCACCTCTCTCTCTTCTCAGGGTAGCCTATGTGATCTCTCCACATGGCCTTGCTTGGGCTTCCTCACAGCATTGTGCCTTGGGGCAATAGGACGGCTTACGTGGTGGCTCAGGGCTCCAGGGCAATTCTTCCAGCAGCAAAGCAGGAGGAGAATTGCCTTTGATGACTTAGCTTTAGAATTCACATAGGCTACCCTCCACTATATTATACTGGTAAATACAGTCACAAAAACCTTTCAAGATTCAAGGGTAAGAGAATTAGACACCACCTGTTGATGGGGGCAAAGTTCTAGAAAAGTGTGTAGGATAGGAAATATTGCAGCCATCTTTAGAAAATACAACCTGCTACAATTTCCTCTTCCTTTTAGTTCTTTCATTATATTTCTCCTAATAGTAAGTTTTGATCCTCTGGACTAATCCTTTAATTTTCTTATCTATTCTCTGTTATTATCCTTTACTTTATCTTTTTGTTCTACTTTCAAGGAGATTTCATTGACTTTATCATCAACCCTACTACCGACTTTTACATTTTGACTGCCGTTTTTAATTTGTTCTGTTTTTTTTTTTTTTTAATACTGCATCCTGTTTTTGTCTCATGGATGTATCAATAATATCTTCTGTTATTTTTCTGAAGCTATAAATTATAAATTCTTTGAATTGTTCTGCTTTCTACAATTCCCTCTTTGCTTTATGAATTCCTTTCTCCCTCCCTTTTTATTTTTTTCTTTAATGTTTTCTCAAATACTTGATTAATCTTGGATGTTTCTCAAATACTTGATTAATCTTGGATGTTTCTATTGGAAGCACAGTGGGCTTGTGGACTGGCATGTCTTGATCAGGTGGACAGGTGGCTGTTTTTATTGGGAGTTCCAAATCCAGTATTTGTTGGTCTTTTCTGTGGGGTCATTTGGTTTCACTGGAGAAGGCTTCTTCCATCTCCTGTGTGGGAGCCCAGCCACTGGTATCCGGAGCTCAGTGGGGAAGTGTCTAGGGAGCTCTTTACCAGGCGGACTCTGGTTTGATTTTCTTGGGCCTTCTGATGTTCCCATTTTTGGAGTCTCCCTGCTTTACTTATTTCATAACTCCCTGACTCCGGAACAAACGTCAGGTCTCCTGCAGGGTTTGGGAGGTCCCTGGAGTGGTCTCACTACTCCTTTACACAGGGTTTCAAATAATCCCCATGTCTAGCCCTCTACCTCACTTTAGTTTTCTGCTGTATCTGGTGTCTCCCATTTCTGAATCTTTCCTAGGTTTTCTGTAACCCATAGGTTTTCCTCTTCTTGATGCCTCCTGCAGATACTCAGTTAGACTTTCCTCCTCTTTGCTCGGTCCTGTGCCATTCTGCCATTTGCTTTGTTTTTTATTGTGCTTCAGGGATTCAGATGTCTCCTAAGTCTATTGATGATGGAGTTGTGTTTCTGTTTCTTGCTTTCTTTTATATTTTGGATGATACTCAAGAGGAGAAGGGGGGAAACCTGGAATCCCTCCATGCCTCCAAGGTCACAGCAGGCTTCATGGATGAGTTCCCACAGGCCCCATGCTTAGAAGGGCCCTGTACTTGGTTTCATGCTCTTCTGTCGTCATCTTGAAATTGGAACTTATTTGCATTTTGCACTGGGCCCCGCAAACTATGTAGCCAGTCCTGCCCACTGTCGATCTCCTAATCCACCTTCCATGCTGCCCGGGTGATTGTTTTGAAACAGAAACCGAGTCACGTCATGCTCCCGCTCAAAAGACTTCGGTGGCCCCCAAACCTTCAGGATGAAGTCCAAATTCCCCAGTGTTGTATCTAAGCCACCGTGAGCACGAGTAGACCACCGCAGGGCTTAATAACTGGTCTCAGTTTCTATTTTTACCTCCCTACAGTGCCTTTAAGAGGCCTCTTTAAGAGATAGGCTGGGGACATCCCTGGCGGTCCAGTGGTTAAGACTTCGCCTTCCAATGCAGGGAGAGTGGGTTCGATCCCTGGTCATCGGGGAGCTAGGATCCCACATGCCTCGGGGCCAAAAAACCAAAACACCAAACAGAAGCAATATTGTAACAAATTCAATAAGGACTTTAAAAGTGGCCCACATCGGGCTTCCCTGGTGGCGCAGTGGTTGAGAATCTGCCTCCCAATGCAGGGCACACGGGTTCAAGCCCTGGTCTGGGAGGATCCCACATGCCGCAGAGCAACTAGGACCGTGAGCCACAATTACTGAGTCTGCGCGTCTGGAGCCTGTGCTCCGCAACAAGAGAGGCCGCAATAGTGAGAGGTCGGGGCACCGCGTTGAAGAGTGGCCCCCACTTGCCGCAACTAGAGAAAGCCCTCGCACAGAAACAAAGGCCCAACACAGCCATAAATAAATAAATAAATAAATTTATTAAAAAAAAAAAAGTAAATTATAAAAGTGGTCCACATCAAAAACAAAAAATCTTAAAAAAAAAAAGATAGGCTGGATCAGGCCACTCCCTTGTTCAAATCTGTTCACACTTAAAATACAGTGCGAGTCCTCCTTCGGGCTCTCAAAGCCTTCTCACCCTCTGATCTTGTCACACCCATCACCCCCTCCACTCCCCCACTGGCCTCCTTGCTATTAGTTCTGTCTGGAAAATCGTTCTCCCAGGAAACTGTACCCTTTCCCTTAATGCAGGTCCCCACTCAAATGTCACCTTCTCTGAGGGCTTCACAGATGACTCCAGCTAAAACGGACTTCTCAGGAATTCTCTGGCGGTCCAGCGGTTAGGACTGTGCCCTCTCACTGCTGAGAGTGAGAGTTCAATCCCTGGTCAAAGATCCCACAAGCCACGTGGCCAAAAAAAAAAAAGCACCTTTCATCATCCTCTCTCCCCTTACCTGGCTTTAATTTTCTTCATCATTGGCCACGCTAAAGTCACATTTGCTTATCTGTTAATTACCTGTCTTTCCCAATAGAACATAAGTCCCAAAAAGGCAGGACTTTTGCTTGTTCACTGTTTTATCCCCAGGACCTCACTCACTAAGTATTTGTTGAATAAAAAAAATTTTTTTGGGGAATGGATACATTTCAAGAAACATGCAGTAATCCTCACCACTGGGTAAAATGCACAAAGGTAGCAGAATCTCAGCAGAGGTGTGTTTGGGTTGAAAGAAGCTCTGGGTGACTATGGCGTGGCAGGAGGGAAGGAGGGGGACCTGATGGCACATTACTGTGTGGGGTTGGAGCCATCTTCTCTGATATCCCAAGGGGCTAATTTAGGCATCCCTTTCCTTGCGGCTCAAGAAGATAGTCCCCTGTGCATAGGTCATATGTTTACCTGTCCATTTCCTACATGATTAGGAACACGCAGAGTAGAGATTATTTCTTATTTACTTTTATTTTCCTAGATCCTAGGAAGGCATCTGACACATAGGAGGTACTCAATAAGTGTCAACCAATAATGAATAGATAAAGCAATTCCAAGATCACAAATGGCATCAGGAGCAGAAGAAACCCCTGAGAGAAGTTATTTGACTGTTGAGAATTCTCCTAAGGCCGGGGCCGAATGACATTGCTCTTTGCATGTCCCTTAAACGTGACAGCAGAAGCAGTCATATCCTTGCGAGAGTAAATTCAGATTGTCAGTTGGTGGGAGACATTGCAATGAGGAGAGTGATGGAAGATGAGGTCAGAAGTTGATGACAGTTGATGGTGGCTTGGACTAGGATGGTAGGGGTGGAGGCCATGAGATGTGACTGGAGTTTGGATGTAGTTTGAAGTTAGAGCCAATGTAATTTGCTGGTGAACTGCATTTGATGGGTAGAGCAAGAGGGGAGTTAGGGATACCTCCAGAGTTTTTGGCCTGGGCAACTGGTTGTTAAATGTCCACTTACAGAGAAAGGGGAGGACCAGGGTTGCAGAGCACAGTTCATTCAGAACATGGTACGTCCGAAGTGATGGCTGGGCATGTGAGCAGAGGTGTGAAGAGGGCAGGAGATATGAGGCAGGAAAAGCAGGAATCAACTGTGGGCTGGAGATATGTATTTGGGAGTCAATAATGTATAGATGGTATTCAAAACCATGAGACCACATGAGATCACTGTACTGAGTTGAATAGCATCCCTCACCCCATTTATGTCCACCATGAACTGTGGGTGTGATCTTATTAGGAAATAGGGTTTCGAAGATTTAATCAATTTAAGATGAGGTCATTCTGGGTTAGGATGGTGTCCTTTTAAGAAGGGGAAAATTTGGACACAGACACACATAGAGGGAAGACTCCATGTGAAGATGGAGGCAGAGATTGGAATTTTGCTGTGAAAGCCAAGGATTGCATGTAACCACCAGAAGGTAGGAGAGGCTAGGGAAGAGTCTTCCCTAGAGCCTTTGGAGGGAGCATGGTGCCTGGATTTCAGACTTTTAGCCTCCAGAATTGTGAGAAAATACATCTCTGTTGTTTAAAGCCGCCTGGTTTAAGGTCCTTTGTTACTGCAGCCCCAGGAAACTACTACAATCACCAAGGATATGTGTGTAGGTTGTGGGCAGGGGACTCCCAAGGATGGAGCCCTGGGAAACTGACTCTAACGGAGGTCAGGAAGAGGAAGATGATGCTGCAAGAGACTGAAGAGGCACGGCCAGGGAGGCAGGAGGTCGAGCAGGAGAGCATGGCGCTCTAGAGCAAACGTGGAGAAAGTATTTCAAGAAGATAGAAAACCCAAGATGCTCTAGATACACTGATAACAATGAGGACTGAGAACTGGTCATTGAACTTGGCCATGAGGAGGTCACTGGTGACCTTGACTCGCCCAGTTTTGGTGGAATGATTGATGTGAACTGGAGGACGGGAGAGGAGGAATTGCAGGTAGCAAGTAGACAATAACTACCATTGCCCTTGATTTTATAGCCAGCAAAGAGAATTTTCTCATCTTATCCTTATAGCAAAGCTATGAGATGTGCATCATTATTTATAGAAAGGGAAACCAAGGCTCGGTATCAGAGAATTTGTCCAAGGTCCTTGCCAGACAGGAAGTGTAGAAACCCAGACCTTCAGAAACAAAAATCCAAGCTATTCCCATATTTCCAAGTGGTAGTTGATCTGATGATAAATAAACTTGGAGACGGTTGGGAAAAAAAAAAAAAACCTAGCTTTTGCCTATACCCAAACGGCTCCAGGGCCTTCCTGGGTGACACTTCCATTTAAAGAGACCTTTTCCCCAGCCCCTCGCCTGGGCTGTACTCTCACCTGGCCTTTCCCCTCCTCCGGGTACCTTTGCCTGGTGGGGGAGGAGTTGCACAGGGATGGGAACCTCGCCCTAAATGGCTGGTCCATTTCCTATTCTCCACTCTTGGTCCTCAAGTAGAGGCTGGGCACTCAAATGCCTCCTGGGGCTGGGCAGGTAATGGACAGCAGTAAGGTGGGCCCTGGACACAACAATGGGGAGTGGCTGAGCCTGAGGGTAAATCTGAGCATGAAGGCCCTACCTGAAGGTGTTCAAATTCAAGTTTCAAAACCTTGGAGTCTGCCAACGAACATAACCAGGCCTAAGTTTGATCCTGGGCCAGTGTGCGGACTCAGATGCCTTAAGTGCCCCCATCATACTTCTCTTCCAGGATCTGGGGTCCATCCTTCTACCCCAAGGCTCCCTGCCCTGATAGAAATAGGTATCCAGAGCTCACCCACACGACTGAGGTCTAAAGAACACCAGACACGAGAGCTGGGGAGACACCCTCCCTCCACAGTCTCTGTACAGATCTTTACCCCTTCCAGGGCCTTCATCTGTCTCCTCTCAGTCTTGCTGACTGTCAACCCCTTGCTGGCTCTCTGTGGCCTCCTGGCTAACTTCCGTCTGCCTCTCCAGAACCCCTTCTCGGCCACCTTGGGAGGGTGATCTGTATGGGCTGCCTCAGTGGCCCCCTTGCCTCTGGCTTCCTGTTGGGTGGGAAGCATGACTGAAGGTGTGAGGGAGGGAGCAGAGTGCAGAGCACGTGTTGCCCCGCTGCTTTCCACCAAAGGTCACAGCTCTCCTCAAAGTGGCCTTCTTTGTCTGACTTTCCTTCCTCTTGCCTTTAAGAGATGCTTACAGATCCCTCCTTTTACAGCCCTCTCCTTTTACAGCCCTGGATGCTGCACTATCCCTTGGGGTTTCCCTACACCTATCTATACCTTTGTAAATAATAGTCCCTTTGTGCTGAGTTGAATTGTGTCTCCCCCCCCCCTCCCAAATTCATGTCTACCACCTAGAATCTCAGAATGTGACCTTATCTGGAAAGAGGGTCTTTGTAGATGTAATTAGTTAAGATCGTACTGATTTGGGGTGGGCCCTAACTCCAATGAATGGTATCCTTCCTTAGCAGAGGCCATGTGAAGACAACTAGGGAAGAAGCCCATGTGATGACGGAGGCAGAGCTTGGAGTGATGCAGCTCCAAGCCAAGGAACGCCAAGGATTGCCTGCAACCACCAGAAGCTGGGAGAGGCACGTGACAGTTTTCTCTGAGTCTCTAGAAAGAACTAACCTCGCCGACACCTTGATTTCAGACTTCTGGCTTCCAAAATTGAGAGAGAAGGAAATTTCTGTTGTTTTAGCATCCAATTTGTGGTAATTCATTACAGAAGCCCTAGTAAACAAGTACACACTTTATTAAACTTTCTTTCAATTCTCCAAACTTGAGTGTGCCATCTGTTTCCTGTGGGGACTGTGCCTCTAGCTCACCTCATTTCCCTGGGGCTTTCCGTGACCCTCAGTAAGCCCCAAATCCTCACCTTGGTACCCAAGATCCTCCCCAGTAGGGTTCCACACTGTTTTTCCTCCCCTCTTATTGCCTGGTTCCCACGAATGTGAATCCGCTGCCCCAGCCGAGCTGATCTTTTGGATCCTGACCCTGCTTTGCAGTTGTCCCAGCTACCTTTTCTGGGTTCCTCCACCCAAATCTCATCCATCCTTAAGCCCAGCTCCACACTTTCTCCTCCAGCAGGAAGATTTCTGGACTCCCGAACCCGCAGAAATGGACCTTATTAGCTCTTGGTGCCAACACTCTTGGTGCAGCGTACACACCAGTGGGATCCACAGAGTGTCCTTTGTGACCTTCTCTCCAGCTAGACTGCAAGTCCCAGGAGATCAGGGAGACTGGCACGTTCTTCGGGTCAGGTCCCATGGTGCGGGCACACGGTAATGCATGTGAAGGGAGAGCCTGAGTGTTTCTGGAAAGGATGCTCCTAGTGTACCAGCAGGGGAAGAGGCAGAACCTTCCAGGCTCCAGGGAGAACCTGGGGTCCACAGCTCTTACCAGCTGGAACCCTTCTGTGACATCATAGTAGGGACAGGGGCCCTCAGTGATGCATACCAAGTAGACTTCTGTGGAGTCAAAAAGACACTTCAGTAGGTGGGAAAAGAGAATTGCCCCTCTCTCCCCAGTTACATCTTTCCTCTCTTCCCCTCTCACTTTTCAGTTCCAGGCTATATAACAGTGAGTCTGACTGATTCCCCTACTAGAGGTGTGTGTTGGGACAGAGGGTTTGGGGGTGTTCTAATCCTCCAGCCTGAAGGCACCACGCTTCTTCTCCTTGCCCTTTGCCCCCCTATCCCTCCTCTGAAAGCTCCTCTGGCTCACTGCTATTCTGAGCCCTCAGTTCACTCCCCACCAGCTCTCAATTCCACTCTCTTTTCAGAGAGAATGAAGAGATACTCTGTTGTAGAATCTGTCAAGTCCTCAATCCCGGAGGAAGAGAGCTTTCTTCAGAAAGAGGCAGAGTGAGTACTGTATTGAGGTAGGGAAGCACTGTGCCTGCATTAAAAAAAAAAAAAACATTCTTCTGAGCCTCTTTTCAACTGACCTGCAATTTCCCCCTTTTAGGAAAGCCTGGCACCCCAAGGAGTCGAGATGGGAGGCAGAGGGCAGCCTGGAGGCTCTGCCCTGTCACTCATCAGGGAATAGGCTCTGCCCCTCTGTGCCCCACGTCTCTGAGCCCTGCCTCTGTGGGTGTAGCCTGAGGACCAAGGCCGTATTACACCCCCGGCCCCCTCCAGTCTCCCACCTAGCCTCTCAGGCGCTCCCCAACTTGTCATCAGGAAGGAAGCAGCTGTCTTCTCCGGGGATTGTCTCATTCAAATCTCAACTCTCCCAGAGTTCTCCAAAGCCCAAGGCCAAGGCTAAGTCCCAGCTGCTCTCTTGGGACAGGTCAAGAGCTTCCTGGAGTGCCACGCCACTACGCAGGCCGGTACCCATGGGTGTGTGGCCTCAGGGATTTCTTAACCCATTCTCCAAGTGCTGGCCAGAGGAGCCCCTGCACACCTATATCCCACTGGGAGGGAGCCACTTCCCAAGCCAGGAAGCCATATCCCCAGTGATGTCACTTGTGGAGGGTGACAAACCCCAGTCCTCTCTACCATTCTGGTTTAAATAAAGATACATTTAGTCACTTATGGTTTTTCTCTTGGGTCTACTGAAAGCATGGTAAGGATCTGTTTTAACAGAATATATTTAATCTTCTCATTCTACTCCCAATTGGGTTTTCCAGGGTCCTGGTCTTATGATTGAGGGTCTTGATGGTCTTTCAGTTATGGCTGCCTGTAACCCTGTGTATGCGGGACACTGTGACCCTTGGATTTTTTTCTATAGTGTCCAGTTCCAGTGGGCCATGGAGTCAGGTCCACCTGAGTTCAATTTCCATAAACCTGATGATGGGATTTTGATTGGAACTGTATTGAATCTATAGATCTGTTTGGTGAGAACTGATATCATTAAATTATGAATCTTCACATTCATGAACAGGGTATATCTCTCCATTTATTTAGGTCTTTAAATTCTCTCAATAATGTCTTATAGTTTCAGTGTAGAGGTCTTATACATTTTTCATTAGATTTATTCCTAGGCATTGGATGGTTTTTGTTGCTGTTGAAAATTTTATTTTTTATATGGAATTTTTCTAAATATCGGTGATGGGTAGTGTAGGAAGGGGAGCCTCTGTAATACCTACTCTTAATTATTTTTAAGAATAGCTTTATTGAGATACAGTTCACATACTGCATTCACCCATTTAAAGTGTACAATTCAAGGGTTTTTAGTATATTCATAAATATGTGTAACCATCACAATCAACTTTAAAACATTTTATCACTTCAAAAAGAAACCTCAGGACTTCCCTGGTGGTCCAGGGGTTAAGACTCTGCGCTCCCAATGCAGGCGGCCTGGGTTCAATCCCTGGTCGGGGAATTAAATCCCACATGCCGCAATGAAGATCCCACTTGCTGCAACTAAGAGCCGGCTCAGCCAAATAAATAAATATAAATAAATATTAAAAACCCCCCTCATACTCTTTAGCTATTTACCTGCCAGTTGTATTCCTTTTATAATATTATTTTCTATTTTTTGTTGCTGGTATAGATTTATCTAAGTGTATCACTTGTATTCAGTGATGGCTAAGTACACATATTAATTCTCGTAGTTTGTAGAGTCTTTTGGATTTTCTATGTATGACATGTCATCTACGAATAATATTTCAACTTTCCCTTTTCAATTCTAAGTCTTTTATTTCTTTTTCTTGTCTCGCCTTGGCTAGGACGTCTAATACAATGTTGAATAGAACATTGTTGTGAATGGACATCTGTATCTTATACTGATCCAAAGGAGGAAACTTTCACTATTTCGTCATTAAATACGATGATTTTTTTTTTTTTTTAATTTTTTGGGCTTATTTTATTTATTTATTTATTTATTTATGGCTGTGTTGGGTCTTCGTTTCTGTGCGAGGGCTTTCTCTAGTTGTGGCAAGTGGGGGCCACTCTTCATCACGGTGCGCAGGCCTCTCATTATCGCGGCCTCTCTTGTTGCGGAGCACAGGCTCCAGACGCGCAGGCTCAGTAACTGTGGCTCGGGCCCAGCTGCTCCGCGGCATGTGGGATCTTCCCAGACCAGGGCTCGAACCCGTGTCCCCTGCATCGGCAGGCAGATTCTCAACCACTGCGCCACCAGGGAAGCCCAAATATGATGATTGACGTAAGGTTTTGTTTGTAGACAGTCTTTATCAGATTAATGAAGTTCCCTATAAATTTACTAAGTGTTTTTTTTTTTTTTTTAATCATGGATTGGTCACCTGGTTTCCAATCCTGAATCTTCCAGTTATTAGTCATTCTACTCTGAGGAAATCACTGACTTTCTCTGAGACTCAGTTTCTCCATCTTAAATTGGGGGAAAGAATTCCTATCTTGAAGCTTCTTGTGGGACTTCCCTGGCGGTCCAGTGGTTAAGACTCTGTGCTTCCACTGCAGGGGGCACGGGTTTGATCCCTGGTTGGGGAACTAAGATCTCACATGCCTGTGGGTGTGGCAAAAAAAAAAAAAAAAAAAAACTTCTTGTGAAATTGAGAATATTTATGAAGAACACCCAACCCATAGTAAATGCTCAATTCAATACCTAACATTATATATTGTTTTATTTATCATCCTCCTGCCCACCCTAGCCCCATCCCATACATATACCCCATGAAGTTTTGCTTTGCCTCTCTTATTCAGTGCTGTATCCCCAGTGTTGAGAACAATGCCTGGCATATAGGAATTGCTTCAGGAAAGAAAATTTTTGATTAACCAATGTCTGTTTCCTCTTTTCTGGAACCCTATGGCTATAAAGCATGGTTTTAGAGCCCAGAATTATATTTGTCCTTAGAGAATCACATAATTCTCTTGGGCATTTCCAAAGTTCAGTCCCAACTCTCCTTCTGGCTTTTAAAAAGTTCATATTTTCTGCTTCTAGATTATTTAATCAATTTCTGCAACCCCTTCTCCCTTAACTTGTTGTACATCGAGAATAGAGCTTGAGGATCAAGTCCCAGCATCCCCAGCTGCACTACATGATGGTGGACAAGTCCCTCCGCCTCTGACCCCTGAGACCTTAGGGGTTTCCTCCAATTGTGGTTCCAATGAGACGTGATACTTGTGGCCTCACAAATCTCCTGAGAATCTGCTCTGCTTTATCCAAGTCTCTCCTAAGAGCAGCAAAGAAGGCGGATCCAGGATGAGCCTTCTAAACCCTCAGCAAGTTCTGAAATCAGGGAGGTGAACAAGAACTTGCAGCCTGAGGGATGAAGATTGGAACAAGGGCACCTCTGGACATTCCGCAATGCTGCCTGGCCGCAGTTTGTATCAGGACTTCCTTCTCCCTGCTGGAATGCTTTCTCATTGCCACCAAATCCTCTCTATCCTCCAGATCAAGTTTTCTCAACCTTGGTGCCATTGACATTTTGGACCAGATCATTCTTTGTTGTGAGGGCTGCCCTCAGCAGTATGGGAGGATATTTAGCAGCATCTCTGACCTCTACCTTCTAGATGCTAGGAGCACTGCCCCCTCCATCTCACTGTGAGTTGTGACAACTAAAAATGTCTCCAGACAATGCCCATGGCCCTTGTTGAGAACCACTGCCCCAGATGATCTTTGTAAAGCCCCCCTTTCATCAGCCTCTCCCAGTTCAAACTGTCTCTTACTCAGTAGGCCTTTCCTGCCTCCCCCAACTTAAACTCATCCCCCTCTTCTTGGAACTCTGAGCAGACCAAGCCAGAGCTGCCACCACCCCAGGTGAGGACAGTGTCTAACATCTATGGAGCACTTATCCCATGCTGTTGTGCAGACTATCTGATGGAATCCTCACAACAGACCCATGAGTAGATACGTGTGTGGTTCGCTCCATATTTCAGATAATGGAGCCCAGAGAGGTGAAGTCACTTGTCCAAGGTCACACAGCTGGTAAGTGGTGGATCTGGGATTCAAATTCTGACTCACAATGATCATAAACCACTCACTTTATGCCACTGGATATTTCCTCATTTATTTCCTATGTGTTCATCTGCCTCCAAACCCAACTGCAAACGCTTTGAGGGTAGGGACTAAAATACATTTGTGGATTTTCTGCTGCGCTCAGCACAGGGCAGGAGGGCCAAATACAACTTTAGTGATTGATTTCCTGCCAGTATGGAGTTTGACGCATTAGAAGGCATGAGTATGTGATAGAGACACAGATGTAGAGAACAAACGTATAGACACCAAGGGGGGAAAAGGGGGGTGAGATGAACTGGGAGATTGGGATTGACATATATACATTACTATGTATAAAGTAGATAACTAATGAGAACCTACTATATAGCACAGGGAACTCTACTCAATGCTCTGTGGTGACCTAAATGGGAAGGATATCCAAAAAAGGGGTGATATATGTATACGTATAGCTGATTCACTTTGTTGTACAGCAGAAACTAACAAAACATTGTAAAGCAACTGTACTCCAATAAAAAAAAAAAGGCATGAATATGTGGATGAGACTGAGGATTGGGAAGAAGAAATTTTCAATTTTACGCTTAAATAAAATATATATTCACAAAATGCATTGAACAGAGATGCACATCTCAATGAATTTTCACAAATTGAACACATTGTGTAACCAAATCAAGAATCAGAGCATCTTCAGCCCAGACTCCTCCCTCATACTCCCTTCCATCCATCCTCTCTTGAAGTATCTACCATCTTGCCTTCTAATAACAAAGGTTCATTTTGCCTCTTTTTGTACTTTTAATAAGTGGAACCATGTATTTCTTTGTGTCTGGTTTGTTTTGCCCAGCATTGTGAGAATCATCCATGGTGTTGTATGTAGCAATAGTTCATTCTTTCTCTTTTCTCTAGAGTGTTCCGTTGTGTGACTATACCACAGTTTGTTTACTGTTAATGGATATTTGGTAGTTTCCAGTTTGGAGCTATTGTGAAGAGCGCTATGTGACATTAGTGTACATGTCCTTTGGTGAACATAGTATGCATTTCTGTTGGGGCAATGCTTACCTATGGAAGTGCTGGGTCATAGCTATGCACCATGCTTCAGCTTTAGTAGATACTGAAAGGTTCTCAAAGTTTTTATATTTGGAGGCTTTTAAAGCATAATTGATGCGCCCTTCCCCCACCCCGGGTGTTTTTCTGAAGAGATGGGAGGAGAGGAGTGGTATGACCTCCCTGGAATCTTCCAGATGACTACGCCTGTACTAAGAACTTTCTTTATAGGAAAAGTATATCAGAGATGAAAGGGACCATACAGATCTCAAGTCCAAGGCTTTCATTATGCACAGGGAAAAACTGAGGCTCAGAGACAAGGGTTGACTGGTCCAAGGTGGTGTGGTTCTAGCCTGGTCTAGAAGCCAAGTTTCTGGATTCTAGATCCTCATTTTGCTATCTGAGTACTTGAAGAGACTGCTCATCTGGGAGGTGATCGGGTGGAAGCAGATGCTGGATTGGACCCACCAGGATTACATGGGATGCGTGAGAGGTGGGGGTGGGGAGGTGGGACTGGAAACTTGTCTTGCTCCCTACATTTTCCTTGAGTCTGGGCTGAAGCCAAGGAGAACACAAGCCTGGCTGGTTCTCCCACCAGGGGAAGTCAAAGTGAGGGGCTTTACAATTAGAGCCTGGAAAATCTTCCACCTCACAGCCTCCTCCCCTCTCCCCTCTCCCCTCCCCAGTCCAGGGAGAGGATGGGGTGGGGGAGGGCTCTGCTGGCAGTAGGGACAGGGGTTCCAAGGTCTGGAAACAAGATGGGCTTCCCCCTCAAGGGGCTCACAGTCTTCGGCAAAGCCAGACAGACTTCGGGCATAGAGCAAAACCCCACTTATGACGTACTGAAGTTCCACCCACTAGGAACCTGGCCAGAGCCTTGAGCCAACTTCCAGCGGAAACGGCTAAGCCCACGAGACCACCAGCTGCAGCCTCAGTCCTTACCTGGCGCCCCAAACCCACCCCTGTTCCTGCAGCCCTCAAACTTCCGCATCCAGGTCCCCGCCCCACGGTCCACATCCGCCCCGCCTGAAATTCACTTTCCATTTTCATTAAAGTGGTTTAAGCCAACCGTCCGGAGGGAATAGAAGATGTCCCCCTACCTTGCCCCAACTTCTCTTATCTCACACCTCCTTCCCAGATCCAGAGGTCCCCACCAGGTAGATGAGACCTAAGGGAAGGATAAAAGAGAGGGGTTGCTTCTCTTTGCAAACTCTTTTGGCACCCCCTCTTCCCACCCCATCTGCCTTCCCGCCGTGGCTCCCGCGCCGGGCTGGGGCGCCAACTAAATCTGATCAAAATGCAATTGCCAAGTCGTTAAGGTATTTGAATTTAAAAAAAAAAAACAAAAAAAACTCCCGAGAAAGAAAGTATTTGATGGCTAATAATCTCATTTCAATATAATGGGACCTTCTTCTGCAGAGAGCAAGACAGGTTAAGAGATATAATTATGACTTTGCAAACTCTCTCCCAAGCGCGGGAGACGCACTGACAGGTCTGCGCGCGGCTGCGCCCGACTCCGCTCGCTCCGAGGGGAGACGCTTTGTCTGCAGGGCCCGTTAAAGAGACACGGTCCCTTTTCCCCCCTCGGCCTACATTACAATTTAACTGTCAGCCGCGTCTTCACCCCAGGATCGGCTCTGAGTTCCACGCGAGGATCGGGGGTGGGGTGGAAGAGGAAGACCGGACTAGGGGGAGGGGGAAGGAGAGCGAGGGCTGACCTGTCAAACGCTGCCCCCTGGAACTGCGAGCTGGGCTGTCAAACCCGCTCCCTTAGTGGGCTCTTTAAGGTCACGTTTACACTGCAGGGTTCCGGTGCAGCTATGATTGGGCGGGGTGCTGGTCGTGGTGGTAATTCAGGAAGCTCAGATTTATCCATCGCCCGTCTCCAAAGTAGCCCTTTCTGAAGGACCCCAAAGGAACAGGTTCCTTCCTGGCAGAATTGCTCGGTTTCAGCTGGCGGAAAGGAACCGAATTAGGAAACTGGGGTGAGATGGCAGTGGTGCTGTTCATGCCAACCTTTTCCTTTTTCCTACACTCTAAACAAACTTTTTTCCTCCCCTTTACTATAACGGGAGAAAAATACTCATTTGAAGCCCAGATAGGAAATCCTTGAAGAAAGAGAGATTTTCTCGGTTTCACATCTTGCCCCTTCAAGAAAGTGCGAGAAAGAAAATCTCTAATTCGGTGTATACGTGTGTGCCGGGTGGGTGGAGAGGAGGCAAACGACCGGCCCAGCACAGTTAGAGAGTATTGATTGCAGTTCGGGTCAAGAGACCGGGGGAGAGTCAGTGCCAGAAGCGCGAGAGGTGTTTGAGCCGCGGCAGCCAGCGAGCTCAGCGGCACAGCGGCGCCGAGCGACCCGGGGCCCCGACTTGGACGCGTGGGCGAGCGTCTGTGCGAGCAAGTGCGCACGTGGGTGAGCAATGCTCCCAGGAGACCTCTCCGCTCCCAACCCTGCCAATAGTTGGAGCCGGAAACCGAACGCAGGGACGCACTAAAGACAGACCGACAGACTGACACGCCTGTCCCGAGAAAAGGAGCCAGGGCTAAAGGGGACCGGAAGCCCGTGGGGTCCCTGTCTTCGCTTGTCCGCGACTCTCTCAAAGCGGACAGGAGATTTACCCTGGGTATTTCCCGCAGATCTCGGCGCCGCCCAGTTTTGCGCTGAAAGAATTCGGAGGAAGCGGGTGCGCCACCACCTCTCCCCAACACTCCAGGCCCCTCGAAGAGTGGCCGGGGGGACGCCGGCCATGTGGCCGCAAGGGATGAGGCTCCGGCGAATCCCTGGGCCACTCTGATGGGCGGGGCCGGTAGGCCCAGAGGCGCCGCGACCCCTTCTCGAGTTGGTGAGGCCGTGGGGCCAGGGTCCCAGGATTCCCTCCGATCCTCGCGCCCGGCCCCGAGGACTGTTCGCGACGCCTTGTCGCACACCAGCCACAGCGACTCCCTAGAGTCATTCGCGCGGCAGTAAAAATGAGGTTGGCACTGTCGTCTCCTGCGTGGACAGCACACCTGGCTGCGTATCCTTAAAGTGCCGTTTGTACGCGAGCGGGGTCACCCTCACTCGCCAGACGGCTCCCCCTGGCGGCCCGGGACGCAGATTTCCCTGGCCGCGGAGGACTTGGGGAGAACCAGGCCCCCGAGAAAGAGAGAAGCGATGCTCACCTGGTTGGTTCGGGCTGAGCACCCGCCCCAGCTTATGCTGCCCCTTCGGCTTTGTCGGGCCCGGGTGGGGGGGCCTTACCCTGCTGTGGCGCCCCTAGCTTCTACCGCCGCGCACCATAGGATGGAAAGGGGACGTAGCTGGAAGCAGCCCCCCAACCCTGCTCCACTCACTAGGGAATACTTTGCTAGGCGGGTTTCTGACACCCTGCCCATTTTTTTCTTGGTGTTCAATGATCCTATACGACAGAGGCCTGGCGCGCGGCCGCCGCAGGGGAGCGTGGCTGACGGGAGCCATGTGGCCGCGAGGGCGGGGAACTCGGCTGGGATTCCCCGGGTGGCGGGTCGGCACTGGGGACCGAGCCGATGGCTCTGGGAGCGGGGACTAGTTCGGGGCGCCGAGGACTGCGGGCCGGGGTCCTGGCCCGGTGGGGGGCGCCGGGGAAGGCGGGCGCGGGCCGGGCGCGCCGCCGGCGGGGTCAGGGGCGAAGGGGCAGGCAGAGGGCAGCGCGCGGGGAGCCGGCGCTGCGTCTCGGGTTACGCGGCCCGGCCCTCCCACCCGCAGCTCGGGCGCGGGGGCCCGGGCGGACTCGGGCCGTCCCCCGCTGTTTGCATTTCTCTGGCAGGCGGCGGAGCTTGGGTTGAAAGGAATCGCCTCCATTTGGAACGTTGTTTATTTTTCTTAACTAGCCAGCGCCGACAGACGACCCCGAAAGCACGGCGGCCGGACCCGGCCGAGCCCTCGCTGGGAAGGGGGTCAGGACCGCAGGCGGCCCGACGAGGGGGGAAGCCCCCCCCCCGGGGAATGCGCCCGGGTCCCCTCGCGGCTGGATTGGGGGAAGGGTCGCGGTAGAGGAGAGAACGACTTTCTTCCATGTAGGAAAACCTACTTTCTCCTGTCGCAGTTACCTTAGCTTTGACCTTGCGCGAGGCGGGGCGGCGAAGTGGTTAAGCTTTCCGGCTTGGGCGTCCCGCCGCCTTGGATTTCAATTCCGTTGCCTCCATTTTTTTACCTCCGTGACCTTGAGCAAGCCGTCTTTGTGCCTCAGTTTCCTCAATTTTCAAATGGGTATAACGTAGTGCTTAGCTCTTTGCGTTGCTGTAAGGACTAAATGAGCTCCTTCACATAAACCCTTAGCGCTGGGCCTGGAACTTGCCAGGAGCTCAGGAGACGTTAGCCCCTCTCGTCGGGGCTGCGGATGGTTGTTGGTTCTCTGGCCACGGGAGGGTCAGTGGGGTGGGGGCCGCCAGCAAATGTGCGGCCCACCGGGAAGAGGCTCGAGCTGGAGGCCCACGGCTCTCAAGCTCCGGGAGAGGTGCGGGCTAGGGAGAGTTCTGAGCGTTTTGACATGAAATGAATAAAATGCAAATGATATTCCAAGACAGATGCTAATGGGGATCTATGCTTTGAGCGTCCACAGCCCCGGCAGTGCCCAGAACAGTGGCGGAGCTGGTGTGAACTCAGAGATGGACAGGGTCCAGCAGCCCGGGGCTCGTGTGTGTGTGTGTGTGTGTGTGTGTGTGTGTGTGTCGGCGCGCGCCTGCTCCGGAATGTGCGTAGCCGGCTCCGGGTGTGCTCGCGCCGTCATGAAAATGAGGTCAGGGAAGGTCGTTCCACTCTGCAGCATAAATCAAGGAGGAAAGGAGAATGGATGTGAGAGACAGTCCCTGGAGACCGCCCCGAGAGAGGCTGAGCGAGGGAAGCGGGAGGGGGAAAAGTTCTGCGGAGAATGGGCGAGAAGCGGGCCCAGGCGCTCGCCCTCCCCGCGCTTCCCGCCCCGGCGGGTCCCTTCGCCGAGCAGCGGCGCCCCAGACTCAGGCGAGATCGTGCCTTTAACCCCCGCATCCTCCTCCCCAGGCTCCCAACACCTTTCTCTCCTTCCCCCCAACCCCCTAATTTAAATGGTCCTCATCTAAGCGCTCTTTGTGTGGACGGTGAAGCGCCTTACGCCCAGCCTCCTCAGGAGCAGATCAGTGCTCCCGCGCACACGCCAATTGCACTCGCAATCGCACACTTGTTACTCCCGCGCGCAACCTCCGGGGCTCCCGGGGACGCCCTGCGGGGATCGGAATCCAACGTCCCGGAGCGGGCTGCTCTCCGCTGTCCTCGTGCCGCGCGACTCCGGCCCCGCGTTCTTTCTCCACTCAGCCCGCCTCCCCGGTCTCGCTGACACTCACTACCACCGTCCTCCAGCCCCTCTGGCTCTCCGTTTTCCACCAGCCGCTGGGGGAGCGCGGTGCTCCAGGCCGGTGTTTCCCTGCGCGCTGTCCTGTGACCCCAACCGGGAATCTCCGGAGCCTCGGTCTGTCCTGGGCCGGAACCGAGGCACAAGTCCCGGGCGACCTGGCTCTCAGGGAAAGGGGGATCAGTGTGGGGCAGTCCGGTATGGGGTAGGGGGAGAGGGGGTTAGCTCTCCCTTCTTTCTTCGAGCTCCAGGCCCAGAGGGCTGAAAGTGGGGCAGGACACAGTGCAGAAGGACCGCAGCCCGAAGCGCCTCTGTGGAGCCCGGGGCGCTTTGCTCTCCGCTGGCACCATGGGTACCCGCCGCTCCAAGAACACGAAGAGAGCAAGAAGGAGAATGGCCTGGACGGCACCCACAGTCGGAGCTTTGGGCCTGCATCAGATTTATTTCCCACTGCATTCTTTTTATGAAAATAACAACAATGATGCCTAAAGCCTATACGGTAGGCACAAAATCGGCACACAATAATATATATTGAATTAAAATTACATAGAGCTGTTAACCATCATGATTCTTCCCTGAGCCTCCACATTTTGTAGATTAATTCATTAAGTCATGCATTCATTCAACAAATATTTAGTGAGCTCCTACTAAGTGACAGAGAAACAGAAGGCCAAGAGACTGGCCCTCCTGGCACTTACATTCTCCTGGGACAGAAAGACAGTAAAAAACCTCAGACACATAATACGACTGGGTATTAGGGTGGGTAGGCCTGTGTGCTGTGAAGGAAAGATTAAGATGGGTTAGAGAGGGCCTCTTTGGGGGGAAGACAGAGACCTGAATGAAGTCAGGAAATGAGCCATGCAGACTTATGGAGGGAGAGAGTCCAGGCAGAGGGACTTGCCAGTGCAGAGATGGAGAGTTGGAAAGTGCCTGGGGTGCAGCCTGACAGGGAGGGGAGAGGAAGGAGGTGAGATGGTAGGTCAGGCCTGGCTTTGTAGGTCTTGGAGGGGAGTTTGGGATTATATATACTTGGTGTGATTGGGAAGCCACCTGAGAAGTTTTTTAAAAACAGACTGACACAACTTGTGTTTTATAAAATGATAAACAAAGACAGAATTTAACTACCTTGTCCATGGTTTCCAGGTTTGTGAGTTTCTTAACCCAGCCCTCCAGCTTTGTCTCAGTCCAACATGTCAGAGATGCATGCCTAGGCAAGACTGCCCCAGAAGGAGCCCAGGAGACATCTTGAACGGTACTCCGTTACTCCCACCCATACTTTTAGGAAGGTATCCAGAATGGGGCAGTGGGTAGGGTCTCTAAATCTGCCAGCCCGGGAATCTGGGCTGTGGGCGAGGACTCCCGGGCCTCCAGCTTGACGATTCCTGACTCCCCACCCCACCTGTTGCCTCTGCTCTGCCTACCCTGGGCGTTTTCCGGGCTGTGGAGACTGCGAGGGCCACTCTGGCGCGAGAAGGTAAGATCCGGTCTCTTCGCGACGCTCCAATTCCGCTGCTCCGGCTGCAGAAATCTTTCTCCCAGAGCGAGTGAGTCTGCCTTTGCGCACAGCCAGCACCGTGGTCCCACACCGCCTCCAGGTGGCCAACAGGGATACTGCAGCCGGCGTCGGTATAGGGTGCAGAACAGTAACCAGAGACCGCAGGGGGCGCCGGAACAGGCTTACTGATGGCTTACCAGGTGCCAGGTGTTGTGCAAGGCGCTTCGCTTACTCTATTTAACCATCAGAGTAACCCCGGGAGAGAGAGTTAGCATTTCCCTCACTCTACAGTCAAGGAAATTGAGGCCAAGAGAGGCAGTGTGCTTTGTCTGAGAACATATAGCTAGTAAATGGCAGAGTGATTTACTCACTTTTGCACTGTCTCTTGGTGCACATAGGGTGTGTGAGAAGAGGCAAACATTGGCCTCCATCCTAGGAAGCTCTCCCTCCCTTTGGCCCTGAAGAATCAGCTAGAAAATGTCTTTAGCAGGTGCACTGAGCTTCCAGATCCGTCCCTGGGAATGTCCCAAGGTCTTTTCACCTTCTCCCTCCAAGCCCATTTCAGATGGGTCCATAGTCTGCGGGTTGAGATCAGTTCAGGCACAGCTGCACAGCTCTGTCTTGCCTGCTGCATGACCGGGTGGTGGTCAGGGTCTCTTTCCCCTCTCTGAGATTCAGGCTGGTCGAGCACCCTTGTCCCTCACGGGGAAGAGCAAGGTGCACTGAGTGGGGAGTTCTTGAACCTTAGATAGCACAATGGAAGGGAAGGCAGAGGGTGACCACACTGAGCCCACTCAGTGCTCCTTTTCTATCTTGAGTCCCAAGGTAGGGAGATCTCTGATTGGCATTGGGGCTCCCTCTTATCAGGCCCTGGGACTGCTCAGGCTGGTTTTGCACCTGCAACCGGTGGGGAGAGGACGCCTGGGCAGAGAGAGGCTGCCGCTCCAGCGCGGACGTGGGCGCCGTTCTCCATCCTCTGCTGCCCCCTGGTGGGCCAGGATATGGCTGCCGCCTCCAGCCTCCTGCCCACCCAGCGGAACAACCTTCTCGTCTTCTCACCTTCCTTGCCTGGACAAACAAAGGCTCCTTCCCAGAAGCCAAAGGTATCCTGGGAGAGAGATGTGAAATTTCTGGGAAGGTTAGGCTGCACAACATCCCCGAGCTGTGTCCACATAACACCAGGATTATCACCCCCAACAAACGTTTAAGAAGAGGCTACCGTGCACTGCCCTCCCAGGGCTCACAGTTTAACAGAGAAGACAGACCCCAAATGACTCCTACAGTCTTTATTATTATTAATTATTTTTAGCTTTTAACTTTATTTATTTATTAAAACAATTTTTTTGCGGGGAGGGCACGCTGTGCGGCATGCAGGATCTTAGATCCCTGACCAGGGATTGAACCCGTGCTCCCTGCAGTGGAAGTGGGGAGTCTTAACCACTGGACCGCTAGCTAAGTCCTAGCTTTTAACTTTTTTTTTTTTTAAACATCTTTATTGGGGTATAATTGCTTTACAATGTTATGTTAGTTTCTGCTGTATAACAAAGTGAATCAGCTATATGCGTACATATATCCCCATATCCCCTCCCTCTTGCATCTCCCTCCCACCCTCCCTATCCTACCCCTCTAGGTGGTCACACCAGCTTTTAACTTCTAAATAATTGTAGATTCAAAGGAAGTTCAAAGATAGTACAGAGAGGTCCTGAGGACCGTTCTAGGGCACGTGTAGATTCTTGTAAACATCACTGCAATCAAGAGGCAGAACTATTCCAGCACTGCAAAAATCCCCCCTATGCTACCCCTTTATAGCCACACTCACTCCTCCCTCTCTCAACATTGTTAAGCACTGACAACTGATGTGTTTTCCATCTCTGTAATTTTGTCATTTCGAGAATGTTATATAAATGGAATCACACAGTATGTGACTTTTTGAGACTTTTTTTCACTCAGAAAAAAATATTGAGATCCATCCAACTTGTGGCATGTATCAACAGGTCATTCCTTTTTACTGATGAGTAGTACTCCGTGGAGGTACACATAAACAGTTGGTTTAATTGTTCATCCATTGAAGGACATCTGGTTGTTTTCAGTTTGGGGTTTTTACAAATAAAACTGCTCTGAACAGTCACGTACAGGTTTTTATGTGGACATAAATTTTTATTTCTCTCGGATAAATGCCCAAGAGTGCAATTGCTTATGGTTTCTTACCATAATTGTTTCTTATGGCAAGTGTATGTTGACCTTTTTAAAGAAACTGCCAGCTCTAGCTTTCTTGACATCCTCTTAACAGAGGGTTTTGCAGAGCAAAAGTTTTCAGTTTTGATGAAGTCCTTTTATCAATTATTTTCTTTTATGTATTGAATTATGCTTTTGGTATCCTGTCTAAGAACTCTTCACTAAGCTCCAGGTCCCAAAGATTTTCTCCTAGGTTACCTTCTGAACTTTTATAGTTTTATGTCTTACATTTAAATCTATGCTTCATTTTGAGTCAACTTTTGTATAAGATGTGAGGTTTAAATCAAATCCTTTTTTTTTCTTCTTATGGATATCCAATTGCTCCAGCATCATCTGTTGAAAAGACTATACTTCCTTCATAGAATTGCTTTTGCATGTTTGTCAAAAATCAGCTGGCTTGTGTGATGTTATTTCTAGGTTCTCTATTCTGTTCCATTGATCCCCTCCACCAGTATCGCACAGTTTTGATTACTATATATATATATATATATATATATATATATATATATATATATATATAAAATTCCTTCCACTCTATTCTTCTTTTTCAGAATTGTTTTCGTTCTTCTAGCTCCTTTGCCTTTCCTTTCCCAGCCAAAAAAAAAAAAAAAAAAATCTGGCTGGGATTTTGATAGGAATTTCATTAAACTTGTGTATCAATTTGGGGGAAACTGATTACTCTGTTAAATCTTCCAATCCATGAACACTCTGTTTATTTAGATCTTTGATTTCTTTCATTAGTGTTTTGTAGCTTTCAGCATACAATTCCTGCACGTGTTTTGTTAGATTATATCTAAGTATTTTATTTTTAGTGAGTGATTGTAAATTGTGTTGTATTTTAAAAAACAATTTCCACGTGTTTATTGCTAGTATATAGAAATATAATTGATTTGTGTGTATTGGTAGTTTGTCCCTTTGCATTGCTGAGTAGTATTCCCTTGTATGGATGGACCACAGTTTGTTTAGCCATTTGCCAGTTGGGTTGTTTCCAGTTTTTGGCAGTCATGCATAAGGGCACTAAGAGCATCATGTCTGTTTTTTTTTTTTTTTTTAATGAATGTAAAGTCAATCTACTTGCTGGGTTGAGTAGTGAGTGATAAGTCAGGGATGGGCGCGGAGCAGGGCGTCAGTTGGTCGTGCTAAGCTCACTGGACAATGGAGGGGGGACAGAACATATGTGTAATTAAAGTGGTAGGTTGCCAATGAGAACACACCACACGGAAGATGAGCCTCCAGAGAGGACACTGAGACTTCCTGCCACCAGGAGACTAAGTCAGGACCAGACACACACAACCTTCCACTGCTGTCCTGGGGCAGGGGGAGAGGTGGAGGGAGCAAGGCTGCTGGAACCTCTGACGTCCTCACAATCCACCCACTTCAACAGTCATGAAAATATTGCCATCTTATTTTACCCAAGTGCATTTTATTATAAAAATATTCAAACAATGCAGAACACAGGGTAAAATGTGAAAGTCCCCCTTCACACACACCCCCACCCCTACTTGACTTGACTTGACTCCTGTTAACATCATGAGGCAATCCTTACACACTCTCCCCTGTTTTTACACACACACACACACGCACACACACTGTATCTATGGATATAGATTTATCTTCATTTTAACTCATATTAATGAGGTACTATGACTATATGTGTCACTCAGCAGCTTGACATTTTTTTGCACCTAAATGTTTTGGTGAGCTGATCTATGTACATCAGTACACACAGATCTGCCTCATTCTTTCCAACCTGCTGCACAGTGCCCTGTACTAGTGAGGAAACAACACTTAGTTCCTTTCCTTGTCATGGTCAGTTGATTTATTTCTCAGTTTCATTATTATGTAAAATGTTGTGACACATAGCCTTTTATTTACCTCGCTGTGCACATGTGACTATGTTCTCTCACGTAGACCCCAGGAATGATTGAATTGTTTGCAGGAAGGGGATGCCTGTTTAATTGTTGCTAAATCTGGACAAATTGATTTCCTAAAAGGATGCACTGATTTATATTCCTGCCAACAGCTTTTGAGACTGCCCATTTTCTCACAACCTCATCACCACTGGAAATGACCAATCTTTCAAATTCTTATTAATTTAATGGGTGGAAAAATGATCCCCTCTCTCAATTGTTTTAATTTGCATTTTCCTATTTACTAATAAAATTGATCCTGTCTTCTGTATAACTTTTCCATGGGTGTTTTTTTGGATTGAAATTTCTGTCCTTTTCGGTTTCTTCTGTAGAGTTGTTGCCCTAGTTATAAAGTAATTCAGACCAGTAAATTTGCAGATCTAATTGGCTTTATTCAGGGATTCATGAATCGTCACCATTCCATCTAGAAGGGCACTCCAAGGAGTTGTACAGAATGGAAGGTTGTTATAGGAAGAAGGGTCGGGGGCAAGGGAGCTGTTAGCAAAAGAAAATAAAGTATTATCTTAAGGCCTGGGCATCTTTTTGGGGGGGGAAAGGAGAAAGGGTTTTATCATGCAGACGGCCTCTTCCTCCTCTGAGGGATTAGCTCATTAGTGCTGACCAGAACATTCCAGACTGGTTGACTGATTGTTCCTGGGGGAGGTTGAGACTGCAATTAGGTCAGGTATTAAGTCTAGGTTAGTTGTCGTGGGGCTTTAGCACAAGTGGTGCCATTTTGGGCCTGTGGTTTTTCTCTTTAACACCCTTTACTTATTGATTTTATGAGTTCCTTATACATTCTGGATATTTTTTGTTTTTTTTAAGATTTATTTATTTATTTATTTAGGCTGTGCCAGGTCTTCGATGTGGCATGAGGGATCTTTTAGTTGCGGCATGCAGACTCTTAATCGCAGCATGCATGTGGGATCTAGTTCCCCGACCAGGGATCAAACCCGGGCCTCCTGCATTGGGAGTGCAGAGTCTTACCCACTGGACCACCAGAGAAGTCCCTGGACATTTACTATTTGTATAACATATATTATTTTTCTATCCTGTCACTTTTTAAAGACAGTGTTTATAGCATCTTTTGTCATACGTAAGAATTGGTTTTCTAAGTAGAAAATCTGTAAGGCTTTTCCTTCCTGGCTTCTGTGTGGGGAGCTGTTTGTATGGAGGGGCCAGTCCTCTGTGGAAAGGGTGAGGGGCATTTCTCCTGGAAGCCTGGTGCAAGTGGAGACCCATTTCCTCAGGGAAGAACTTCACTAGGGACACCGTGGGCGATTATGAAATTTTGGCAGCTGCAGGGAGCCCTGTGTTTCCCACCAGTGTGCCTGAGCTCGCCTCTTGGAGCCTAGTTGGGGTGACAGTGAAGCCAGACCCGGGCTGAGTGTGGGGAGGACATAGTCTTGCTTTACACCTGGGCCCAGTGACTGGCAGGTCACAGTGATTTGCTGAGACTCCCTCCTTTACCCCGTGAACAAAGAACAAAGTACTTTGCTTACCATCCAGTTCTACAAGGGTTAAGTCATAGCCCACTGCAGTTGCCCATGACTGTACCCTGAGAGGAATTCGGGGTGAAAAACAGCATAAGGCACAAGGAGCTCTGGATAAACGGGCCCCTAGAGAGTTAGACGCATATCCCAGGAAGAATTCCAATGACCCCAGATTCTTGCATCTTCCCATTCACAGGAAAGCACTAAAATCATTAACTCAAAATATCTGTTCTTTGTGATAAGCAGTGACCTTTTACCAAGATGTAAGCTTGACTGCACATATTCCCTGGCCAAAAAAAGATCACATATAAACTGGCTTCTCCTCTACCTCTTCAGAGCAATTTCCTCAGGGCTACTGAGGAGCTGTCTCTCGGGCTATAGTCCTCAGTAAGCGTCCCTGAATAAAACTTAAACTCACAACTCATATGTCATGTGTTTTTCTTTAAGTTCAACAGCCCTTCTTCCTGGGGTAGGCATGGCCCAGCCCAGAGAAACCCTTCCCATTCCCTCGGGCTTGGGTGTCTCTCCCCAGGAGCCTGGGATAGCTGCATGGCCTCAGGTCCAGAGGGCCCTCAGATTGGGGGAGGGGAGTGACCTCCCGTGTGCCATACTGAAACACACCTCCTGGCTGGCCCTCTGGCCGCAGGGCCTCGTCTCTCTGGCCCGCCCCTTCCATCTCCTACCATCTCTCCCATCCTCCTCCTCAACCCCTCATTTCAAGTCAAGGGCACGTGCAGGCCAGGTGGAGGTGGTGTTAGCAGAAGGGGTCCTCCCAGCCAATCCGCCGCCTGCCTTGAGCCCTTGGGTGGGGTTGGAGGGTCTGAGGAATGATGTGGTCCCTGGGGAACGGGCCTGATTCATCAGGGCTCCCCCAGCACCTTTGAGAAGAAAGAATTGAGAAGGATAAAGCCCTCCTTAAGAAAGTGGGAGGCCTGGGGTGATGGGCCCTAAGGGAACAGGGGAGAAAGGAAGCGGCGCCAGGAGAAGCCCCCGTCCCCCAGGTGCACAGAACATCTCTGGGCCCTTAGAGACCTCAGCTCTGCCCGCGCTACCCGACCCCGCGGCAGCCACAGGAAACTGCTGTGCTCTTGGCTCCCCTTGCCCAGCTACCCCCTCCCCCCATTCAGGTGGGCAGGGGTGGGTTGGGCAGGCAGGGGAGGAGTTGAGGAGTCCCCGGAGGACACTGTGGTCATCTCAAGGCTGTCCGCTCTCCCCCGCCCCCGGCACTTTCTACACGGTGTCTCTCATTTCCTGGGTCCTGGTTTTATCCCCCCCACCCCCCAAAAGTTGGGCTAAAGACAGTTGACAAGGTCAGAGCGTCTTTGGATCCTGACCAGTGTCCTAAGCCCCATTGGACCTCAGAGGCCTCACGCTCAGGTCTAACTGGTGGGTCAGTGATGTGTTTCCACCCTGGGAGGTTTTGTGGGTGCTGGAGGGGAGAAGAGAGCTGGGAGCAAAGGAGGGGGGGCGTGCTGAGCAGGGGTCCCCAGGGGGGCTGGGGCTGGCTCAGGAGGAAGGCTGGGAGGAGGGGAGAGGCAGCCTGGGTGCTGGGGGTACCACTGAACCTCAGCTCCCCCGCCAGAGGACATGAGGTTGGGGAAGTGCTGCTTGAAAAAATAAGTAGACGAAAGAATCTAACCTCCTTTCCTTTAATGAACCTGAGGATTTTTAGAATCAGGAAAACATTGGTGTTTATATGTAATTTACAAAGAAAAGAGGAAAAAAACCAAAAACCTAGTGCGGTAGGTGCAATTCGAGGCGTGGTAGGTGCAATTCGAGGTGTGGCCATTGCAGACGGCAGCCGACCAGTGCCGAGTTCAGGGCTTCACCGAAACGGGGCACGTTGCTAGGACTGTGGCTGTGATGGTGGCTGCGTTTGCTGTCATCATCTGTCGATACCACGTGGGACTCCCCAGCTGTGCCAGTCATCGGGCCTGTCCAGGGGGCACCGATGAGGCTGGAATCCCACGAGGTGCTGCCTGAGTAACCCCCTAAGAAGGGGATGCAGTTTTCTAATCGGCAGGCCCAGAGAGGTGCCTTTTTGTAACCTCCCCACAGGAAGGGGGGGACCATTTGTCTTATTTCCAGAGAGGAGCACGATGTGCCTGCCGTTGGCACTGTCGTCAGAGCTCAGGGCCCAGATATGCCACTCCGTTTCTTTATTTTTAACTCACTGTGTTTTTTATGAGGAAGTATTTAAAAATAAATTGTAGAGATCCTGACATTTCACCTTTAAATAATTCAGTAGGCATCTCTAAAAAAAGAACTTCTTGCTACATAGGAAATTAATATTATCACAGCCAATGCAATTAAAAATCATTTCTTAATAGCCTGCGTTCACTAGCCCATATTCAGATTTCCCCAGTAAATTCAGCACTTTAACTTTGAACAGGAACCCATCTGCCTGAGACCTCTGGCTTCTCCAGAATCCCCTGCCTTGGACCTGGAGCAGAACGTGGTCCCCAGAGGAGCCCAGAAAGAAGGCAGAGAACTGGAAAGAGGAAGTGGAAGACTGGGGTTTCTGAGGAAAAGACCCCAAACCTGGGAGCCCAAGGACACCAGCATATTGCCAGACTCTTAGAGGTGAGTGTCAATGGAATGGGGGCTTTGGCACCTTCCTGGGACTATGTACCCTCTCCAGGAAACTGTTAAAAGAAAAAAAGAGGCATATTACAATGTTTAAGAGTTTATTTGAACAAAAACAAATTTGAATTGGGCAGCATCCAATCTAGCAGATAAAGAAGAGCTCTGAGCTTTTCATAAAATGAAAGACTTTTATAGGGGAGTGGAAACAAGGAAGTTATACTGGCAAAAAAGCAGGTTGGTTATTGCAAAGTTGCTTTCCTTTAGGGGATGGCAGGGATTTATCAGGCAGATAGCTTAACTAGGGCTGATCAGGTGATTCCTGATTGACTGGCTTAAGATTTCATTTCTGGGAGAGCTGAAACCGTAGATTAAGTTTTGGTTTGGTGACGTGGGGCTTAGCATAAGTGACTCCATTTTGGGTCTGTTGTCTTGTTTTTAACAGAGCTCATGTGAAATCATGGCTATTCTGACTCATCTTCATCCCCTCCATTTTCTAGAGAAAGAAACAGAGATTCAGAGAGGGGCAGTGACCTACCCAAGCCCACACAGGGAGAAACTAACCCAGGTCTTGGTTCCAAGCCTTGTTCACCCTGGACCCCTCCACTCACTGGGCTTATGTGCAGAGCCCTTCCCTGCTTCCAACAGCACCCAAGGGGCTCCCAGGCTTCTGGTTGGCCCACAAGAGAACTGAGGATCTGAAAGGGTGATGATGGAAAAACAGAGGGCAAAGTGGAGAAGGTGGCCCCCTAGAGATCAAAGGTGGGAATACAGGGCAGAGTTTTAGAGCTTGAAGGAAATGTAGGAAAAAATATATATTCACATAATTTTATAATCTACAAGGCTTGTTCATTTGCACCGTTTATCTTAATCCTCACAACAGTGTGGAGGTAATATGCATCTCCCTACGGGTGAGGAAACAGGTCCAGAGAAGGTCAGTGACCTGCTGAAAGTGGCAGGTGGTTTTATTGGCGTCCGAGACTCCTGAGTTCCATCAGGATTTTCCATTGCAGCTCCCCCTGCAGTCAAAACAGGAAGCCAGGAGGGGGTCATGGTCTGCTGCAGAATGGCACACAGACGCAGAGGCAACCCCGTCCCCATCCAGTCGTATATCAGGTTGGTGGCCCCAGCCTCCTGGCGAGGAGGAAGTTTGCCCCTCACTGCTGCTGACCAGAAAGGGGTATTGGTGAGGATGTGTGTGCTTTGGGCCCAGGTGGGTCAGTTTCTCACCCGGATTCTTTCCTGTGTCCCCTCTGCTATCCACAGAGAAGAGGAGCTGACTTCCTTTAGGTCTGCAAGTTCACCGTCTGCCCACACATTATCTGTCCCTCCCGCTGAGATCAGCTCTTTTGTCTCTGCTGTGTGACAGGCCAGTCCTCTCTCTACTATACCTCACTCCCCCTAAAGCTCCGCATTTGTTCTGATGCTTCATGAAGAGGTGATCCTACTTAGTAATCCAAATAGCTTGGCAATGTGGATATTTTCAGTTCTGTTCTTAAGCAATGAGGAGATTGGAGGTAGAGACCATAAGAACGTAGACCAGGTTCACTTAGCCAGTAGGTGAGGAGGAAAGGGGTCCCTGTCATGTGGTGGCAAAAAGTTTGGCAGCGCTGCCACCTGCAGTAACGTGGAAAGTGGAAAATGTACCTAATGAACTGTGTGGTGTAGCTGAGATCTCCAGGCAAAGTGATGAGGGCGCTGCCTCGTTCTTCTTGTGGCTTATTATGAAATGTGAGAGGAGAGAGAGAAACTACAGGCAGGGCTATTAAATCTGAAGGGAGCTGGGACTTGATGGCTTTGAAAATTCTCAGCCTCTCCAGACAGTAAATATTGCTAAAATCAAATCCAGAGCACTCTCAGGAAAATATGGTCTAAAGATGAAACCAAGGGTATGATTGTAAAATCCTCTGTGAAGACCTCAGAAAGATCAAAGATAGTGCCTCAGACCAAAGGCCCTTAATGAGTTTAAGGGCATGTGCCTCACAGATTCTTTCAATCAAACATGAGGTCTTCTAAGAAGCTTAAAGACAGTATGGAGGTTTCTAAAAAACTAAAAATAAAACTGCCATATGACCCAGCAATTCCACTCCTGGGTATATATCTGAAAAAAACAAAAACACGAATTTGAAAAGATACATGCACCCCAATGTTCATAGCAGCAGTATTTAGAATTGCCAAGATATGGAAGCAACCTAAATGTCCATCAACAAATGGACAGATATATACATATATATACACATACATACAATGGGATACTACTCAGCCATAAAAAAGAATGAATTTTACCATTTGCAACATGGATGGACTTGGAGGGCATTATGCTAAGTGAAATAAGTCAGACAGAGAAAGACAAATACTGTATAACATCACTTATATGTGGAATCTGAAAAACACAACAAACTAGTGAATATGACAAAAAAGCAAAGTCACAGATATAGAGAACAAACTAGTGGTTACCAGAGGGGAGAGGGAAGGGAGGAGGGGCAACATAGGGGTAGGGGAGTAAGAGGTACAAATTATTCTGTACAAAATAAGCTACAAGGATATTGCACAACATAGGGAATATAGCCAATATTTTAAAATAACTATAAATGGAGTATAACCTTTAAATATTGTGAATCACTATATTGTACACCTGTAACTTATATAATATTGTTCATCAAATATAGTTCAATTAAAAAAAGAAAGAAAAGCACTATTCCTCAGCAGCAGAAGCCCAAGGTACAGAAGAGATCTTATCTTGAAGAGATTTGCGGGGGTGGCTTTTGTCTAATTGAGTGAATCCCAGTAAGATACACAGGAGACCCACAATTTTTTTTTTTTTTTTAAACTTTGGGTTTATTTATTTATGGCTGTGTTGGGTCTTCGTTTCTGTGCGAGGGCTTTCTCTAGTTGCGGCAAGTGGGGGCCGCTCTTTATTGCGGTGCGCGGGCCTCTCATTATCGCGGCCTCTCTTCTTGCGGAGCACAGGCTTCAGACGCGCAGGCTTGGTAATTGTGGCTCATGGGCCTAGTTGCTCCGCAGCATGTGGGATCCTCCCAGACCAGGGCTCGAACCCGTGTCCCCTGCATTGGCAGGCAGATTCTCAACCACTGCGCCACCAGGGAAGCCCCCTTTTTTTTTTTTTAAGAGAATGACATTCACAGAACACTGCCAGCTTGGACTGAAAGGCATGAGGGAGCATAACATTTAAAAAGGCCTTTGTGAAGATATACGGATTGCCAACAAACACACGAAAGGATGCTCAACATCACTAATCATTAGAGAAATGCAAATCAAAACTACAATGAGGTATCATCTCACACCAGTCAGAATGGCCATCATCAAAAAATCTACAAACAATAAATGCTGGAGAGGGTGTGGAGAAAAGGGAACCCTCTTGCACTGTTGGTGGGAATGTAAATTGATACAGCCACTATGGAGAACAGTATGGAGGTTCCTTAAAAAACTAAAAATAGAACTACCATACGACCCAGCAATCCCACTACTGGACATACACCCTGAGAAAACCATAATTCAAAAAGAGTCATGTACCACAATGTTCATTGCAGCTCTATTTACAATAGCCAGGACATGGAAGCAACCTAAGTGTCCATTGACAGATGAATGGATAAAGAAGATGTGGCACATATATACAATGGAATATTACTCAGCCATAAAAAGAAACAAAATTGAGTTATTTGTAGTGAGGTGGAATTACTTAGAGTCTGTCATACAGAGTGAAGTAAGTCAGAAAGAGAAAAACAAATACCATATGCTAACACATATATACAGAATCTAAAAAAAAAATAATGGTTCTGAAGAACCTAGTGGCAGGACAGGAATAAAGACGCAGACGTACAGAATGGACTTGAGGACATGGGGAGGGGGAAGGGTAAGCTGGGATGAAGTGAGAGAGTGGCATGGACATATATATACTACCAAATGTAAAACAGATAGCTAGTGGGAAGCAGCCGCATAGCACAGGGAGATCAGCTTGTGCTTTGTGACCATCTAGAGGGGTGGGATAGGGAGGGTGGGAGGGAGGCACAAGAGAGAGGAGATATGGGGATATATGTAAATGTATAGCTGATTCACTATGTTATAAAGCAGAAACTAACACACCATTGCAAAGCAATTATACTCCAATAAAGATGTTAAAAAAAATAAAAATAAATAAATAAAAATAAAATAAAATAAAAAGGCCTTTGTATCCCCCAGAGAGAGGCAGGAAGCAGGCTGAGAAAGCTATGAAAGTGTAAGCATGGGCTGCCTTTCATGCAAAGTGGGCAGAATCAGAACCCGGAGGGAGGAGCCAAGAGCCATGGGAAATTAATCCCAGGTAGGAGCAGGGCAGAGTCCTCATCAAGGAATTTCCAACATTTGCCAAGCTGAATTTTAGCTTTTCTATGGATCCGTGACTCCTTTTAGCCCTTATTTCCTGCTCTGTTGAACAGGTACGTCTATCAGGGTTATCCCATGCCGGTACCACCTTTGTCTGTTGGGTGTGTGTCTGATAACTTGTCTCTCTAGCTCACAGGTCTGCATGTCGAGAACTGTACCTGAGGAGCCTCATCCACACCTGGGCTGGATTCAAATGACAATTTCCTGGACCTCATGCTGATGCCATAAAGGGATGAAACTTTTGGAGGCCTTTCGAGTAGATGAGCATATTTTGCATGTGGGAGAAATGTAAATAATTTGTGGCCAGAGTATGTACTTTGGTAGTTTTAGAGCATGTCCACAAATTCTTTGATATACCTAGCCGAACCCCTCTCCGAGTGTGAGCTGGACCCAGGGACCAGCTTCTGAGGAATAGAATACAGCAGAGGTAGTGGTGTGTGACTGCAGAGACGCTGGAAAAGGCACCGTGACTTCCTCTTCACCTTCTCTGGGATCAGCCACTCTGGGCAAGGAGGCGAGACCTTGTTCCAGCTATCGTGTGGGTGAGCTGCCCCGGAAGAGGTCCTCCGGGCACTGCCAAGCTTTCAGGTGACTGCAGCTCTTGTTGACACCCTGACTGCAACCACAGGAGAGATTCTGAACCGGGAACACCCAATTAAGATATTCCCAAATTCCACACTCCTCCAGTGCACTCCGTGAGATAATACATATGTCATTTATTGTTTTAAGCTTCTAAATTTGGGGACAACTTATTATGCAGCATCAAATGAGTTAGAAGGAAAACCACGAGTCTTTCCTTTCCTTTCCTTTGCTTTCCTTTTTGCTTTCCTTTCCTTTGCCTTCCTTTGCTTTGCTTTGCATTGCTTTGCTTTGCTTTGCTTTGCTTTGCTTTGCTTTGCTTTGCTTTCCTTTCCTATCCTTTCCTTTCCTTTTCACTGGAAGCCACGAGAAGAAAGCATTTCAAGAAGGAAGGAGAGGTGAGCCATACCCACTGCTGCTCGTCTTTCCAATATGATGATGTCTGAGTATTGGCCACTGGATTCAGCAGTGTGGAAGCCATTGGAGACTGTGACAAGATGTTTCAGCGAGTGGTACAAACAAATTGGTGTGGGCTCAAGAGAGAACAGAAAGAGCGGTGCCGGAGGCTGAGAGTGTATGCAGCCCTTTTGGGGGGTTTTGCTGTGAAGGGCAATAGAATGTGGGGCAGTAACTGGAGGTGCCATGGGGCCAAGAGAAAGTTTTTACTGTGTCATAGCCCGTCGTATTTTTTTTTTTTTTTATTGGAGTATAGTTGCTTTACAATATTGTGTTAGTTTCTGCTGCACAGCAAAGTGAATCAGTTATATGTATACATATATCCACTCTTTTTTAGGTTTCCTTCCCATTTAGGTCACCACAGAGCACTGAGTAGAGTTCCCTGTGCTCTCACTACTAGGTATAAAATAGACAACTAATGAGAGCCTATTGCATTCTGATGGTTACGACACGTGAGAGAGGGAGAAAAAGATGATGCAGGAGATGGAGAACTTCTAGAGTAATTTTCTCCCGTAGACAAGAGAAGAGGGGATTTGGGGCTGACGCAGAGAAGTCAGCCTGAGGTGGGAGCAGGAGAGTGATGGGAAGAAGAGAGTGTGTGTGGTGGGTGCAGAGGTGGGGTGATTGACAGGTGCGGTTGGACCGAATGGACATTTCTTTCTCAGGGTTGCACTGTTTTCAGTGAGGCAGGAGACACGGGCACCAGCTGAGCGTGAGGAGAGGGATGGGCAGCGGGGTTTGGGGGGCCAGGAGATGGTGGGAACTAGAGGTCTAGCCTGGAGACCACGGTTCACAGTGAGGTGTTTCAGCGTGATAGATTGGGTTTTCCAGCCCCATTCAGCTTTGGGAAAGGATGCAGGACAGAGTAAGTGGGAAGCTGGTTTCAACCAGGGTTGGAGTTTTGCTGGTGGTGTTCAGTGAGAGGGGAGACAGACAAAGAAATTGAGACTGTCTGCTAAAGCATGATTATATGGCTGGATCGTGGGATCCAAGAGGAGGGAAAGCATGAGTGGGGTGAGGGAGAGGGATAAGGTGGCAGGGCTAGTGGATCACGATCCCGTGGTGAGGAAGGGGTACTGTGATCAGGGTAACAGGACTGAGCTAGGGAGACAGGCGCTGGTTGGAATGTGGGTATCTCAGAAATGAGCTGTCCCAGGACGGGCAGCCGCTAAGCTTGCTGACCATCTGAATGGGTGGCTGAGGCAGGGAAGAGGACAAGACCATTGCGGGAGACGAGGTCAAAGAACCGAGAGGCAGGGATTTGGAAGGACGGCCCAGGCTCACCACGGATTAGCAGGAGCAGCGTGAGTGACAGTGAGCCCAAGGTTAAGACCAACAAAGAGGAAAGAGGAGCCTTCCCGATTGTATAGGATCCGCGGCAGTGACGGGTGGCCTACGGTCCAGCCTGACGGGCGGGAAATCCCACTGTGGGGCTGGTGTAAGGAGGCTAGGAAGATAGGAAGTGGCAATGAGGAGCGAAGAGGACCCCAACTCTGCCTTCTGGCCTAGAATCAGGAGGCGAAGGGGAGCAGAAAGCCAGCAATTGGGAGAACTATGGAGACAGCAGTGTTCCCAGGGGAGAGGCACATCCACAGAAGCTGAGGATATAAGAGCTTGTGCTGATGACTCGATGTTTCAGAGCAGAGGGAGAAGATTTATGGATTTGGGGAGATTGGGAAATGGGGTTAATTTAATGGATTTGTAAGACCTTATGGAGATGTGATTCTGGGTTATGCGGGAGGACCAGGGAACCCTGGGCATCTTGTCCTTACTGGAGGAGAGAAGAGAGATAAAGGTGTGAAGAGGGTGGTTTGGGGGTCTCAGCGATGGCTGTGGGGGGTGGAGCCAGGAGCCTTCACAGGAGCAAGTGGAGATCTGGGCTCTCACTCACTCCTGCCCTTGGCGGTGGGTGGTGGGCGGTGGGTGGGGTGGTCTGATGAAAAACCTGGGGTCCCTCTCTACTCCTTCTAAGAAGGTGTGGAAACTGTGAGAAAAGTGGCAGTAAACTGGTAAAGATTGTATGAATCCATCCTCAAGGATAAAGAGAGATAAAGAGAGAACTCCGGGGCTTCCCTGGTGGCGCATTGTTTAAGAATCCACCTGCCAATGCAGGGGACATGGGTTCAAGCCCTGGCCCGGGAAGATCCCGCATGCCGCGGAGCAACTAAGCCCGTGCTCCACAACTACTGAGCCTGCGCTCTAGAGCCCGCGAGCCACAACTACCGAGCCCACATGCCACAACTACTGAAGCCCGCACGCCTAGAGCCCGTGCTCCGCAACAAGAGAAGCCACCGCAATGAGAAGCCCGCGCACCGCAATGGAGAGTAGCCCCTGCTCACCGCAGCTAGAGAAAGCTCGCGCATAGCAACGAAGACCCAACGCAGCCAAAAATAAAACAAAGAAATAAATAAGTTTATAAAAAAAAAAAGAGAGAGAACTCCATAAACGTTTTGAAGCTGGGTAATAATTGGATGACTTAATGGACCAGAGAAGACATTAAGAAGCATTTATTTTTACCTTAGAACAGCAAAAAGCCTTACAAAGTGGAAGCACGAGTATCTCAGAAGGCGGAATAAGAAGTGGGGTCTGGAAACCCGAGAAGAGGTTGAAAGCCTGCATAAGAAGCCACTTGGCTCCTAGCCTCCCGTGAGACTGAGGGTGGGTTAGCTGCCCACATCCTCTCTTTCCTCTCATTCACCTTCCTGCAGAGAACTTGAGGTTAGTTTCTGATGAGGGTGAACCTCAGAGATGTTCCGCTCAAGACACCAGGCACGACTGAGAGGAGAGTGTGTTACAACAGGGGGCTGAGTGAGTGAAAACAGTCCCTGGGCAGTGAGGCCCCTTTGCTTTGCTATGTTTGGTGCCTAGAACCCTGGCAGCCAGGCCAATACCCCAGGGAGGACAGTTAAAAGAGTCCTTTTTGGAGAAACTGAGATGTCAAAGAGAAAAAAATGAAACCATGCTTGTCTTAGTCTGTTTGGGCTGCTATAACAAAATACCATAGTCTGGATGGCTTAAACAACAAACATTTACTTCTTGCAGTTCTGGAGGCCAGGAAGTCCAAGATCAAAGCACAGGGAGATTCCATGTCAGAGGAGGGCTTCCTGGTTCATAGAGGGCTGTATACATACTGCCTCGCTAGACAAAGCCCGCACGCAGAAGCAAAGACCCAATGCAGCCAAAAATAAATAAGAAAATAAATTAAAAAAATAAATTTATTAAAAAGAAAAGTCTTGCTATGAAAAAAACATCAGCAGAACTGAACAGTGTGCTTACCAACATGGTAAAAATTGTGAATTATATAAAGATGAATGTTTGGCTCTGTTTGAGCATCTTTGAGGAGGCTTGTAAATCATGGGGACAGCGTGTGAAGTGGGTGCGTGTGTGTGTGTGTGTGTGCGTGTGTGTGTGTGTGTGCACACATGCGAGTCCCTCTGGGCACGTGTTCCCAACAGCCTCCCCAGGAGACCAGGCTCGGGGGAGGAGGGCAGCCTCGCTTCCACGACTAGGCAACCAGGAGCCACCGAAAGGGAGTCAGGGGACCCCAGGAAAGGGGCTCAGCTGGAGACACCAGCAGATAGAACCGCATAGACCTGGAGACAGAGTGGCTGGAAGTATGGTAGATTCGACACCAGTAGTGTCCTGAGTCTTCCTCCCTCAGACCAGTCATGGTGACAGTGAAGAAGCCAGAGCCCGGGTTGTGCCAGATTGAGAACCGAGAGGCCTGAGCCAGCATGCGGGGGCCGAAGCTTGCGATCAGCCTGGTGCACTTGAGCGCGGACACCTCCTTACACCAGCCTTTCTGCTCGTAGGTCCTGGCCTTGGGCGGGTACTGGCACCTCACCGAGAGGGTCTGCCCTGCCACTTTTTGAAGGTGCTGAGCCTTTGAGAGCGCCCAGAAGCCTGGAGAAAAGGCTGCCCGTCGGGGCCGCACCACCTACCCCCAGCGCCCTGGCCACAGAACCACATTCTTGACAGCTTCTCCGCTCTTCCCTGAGCTTGTCCCCTCCCTCCTCACCTGGGAACGGCAGCGGCGGCAGCAGCAGTCGTGCTCTCCAGGCCACGTGGCCCTTTTCCAGTGTGCCAGTGGGAGGGGACATGGCGGGGGGCTCTGGGGAACTGGAAGCTGGGCCCGATCCTGCTTGGCTCTTCCAGCACCTCTGAGATGGACACAACGAGAAAGGCCAGGCCTGGGCTGGGGAGTGGGAGAACTGGGGGGCTAGATTCTTCGGGCAGAGGGAAGTGGGGCCCTCCAGCTGCAGCTGTGACTCTGGACCTGAAGGATGCAGCCTCGCTCGACACGCAGCCCCCGGTCTCTGTAGAGGCTGCTTCTCTCCTCTGTGCCCACCTGCCCCTTCCCCACCATGACCTGCCCCTGGGGGAGGAGCTGAGAAGGCCTGGAGGAAACTGCGGTCAGGAGATGGGCTGTCCCCTTTTCCTCGTCTTCCTCTCTCTGTGCACTGCTTGGCCCAGGCTCTGCCCTCCTCTCTGGGGAAAGTCATGCTGAAGGTGGGTGATGGGCTCAGGGGCACTTAGAGGACTAAGAGCCGTCAGCTCCATAGGCCCCCAGGTGGTCAGAATCTTCATGCCTGGCCGGGCCTGCCTGGTGGGTCGGGAAGGTTTTATGGGTGCTGGAGGGGAAGGGAGAGGGGAGGCACAGATTGAATTCCAGCAAGGAAGTGTAGGAGGGTCCCTGGCAAAGGAGCAGGAGAGGGGAGCTGGGAGCAAAGAGATCAGGGGTCCTCAGAGGGACTGGTGGGAGGGATGGATCAGTTGTCACGGGTACGGAGAGAAGGGAACACAGGAGCCAGGGGACCTGGTATCACCTCTGCACCCTCAACTGTCCACCTGGGGACACTAGAGAAACATTGGTGTAATTAATACATAAACAGATGAAAGACCCTAACATCCTTTTCTTTAACAAATGTTAGCACTTTTAAGATTGAATTTTATTTATTTATTTATTTGGCTGCACTGTGTGGCTTGTGGGATCTTAGTTCCCGGATCAGGGATTGAACCCGGGCCCTTGGCAGTGAAAGCGCGGAGTCCGAACCACTGGCCCACCAGAGAATTCCCTAAGATTTAATTTTAAAAAGATGCAATTTACAAAGAGAGAGAAAGAGACGAGAGAGAGAGAGAGAGAGAGAGAGAGAGAGAGAGAGAGAGAGGGAGAGAGAGAGAGAGGGAGAGAGAGAGAGAGAGAGAGAGAGAGAGAGAGAGAGAGAGAGAGAGAGGGAGAGAAGGACCACAGACCTGTGCTGTGTGGATGTGTAATTCCAGTTGTGGCCACTGGGGGCTCTGCAGCCTAACACCTGCGCTGGGAGCTCTGGGTACAGAGTTAATAACGGATGTGCGAATTTGAACCTGTCTATCAAGAGGACTTGATTCTAAGTCCACTGCTTTGCCTTGGACCCCTGACTCCTGCTCCCCTGCTCCCCACTCCGCCTCGGTGCAGTGGCCTCTTCCTTACAGTAGGAGTGAGCAGAGACCAAGGGCAACGGGACAGACAAAAGGAGGACACAATAGGGACATTGGCTGTGAGTGCCCGAGGTCCACAGGTGGGAAAGCAGGATGGAGCTTTAGAGCTAGGAGAAACCCTGGGAACAGCGCCAAACACCCTCTTGCACAATGTTAGTTTCCAAGTCGTGTTACTGGGCCCTCTCTCTTAATTCCCACAATAGGTTCGTGAAGGAGGTATTGCTTTTCTTCCTCACATAGGAGGCGCAGAAACACCAGTGATCTGCTCAAAGTCGGATGGTAAGGTAGTGATGTAACCAGACCAGGCCGCCTGACTTCCGGCCAGACCTGACTTTCAGCTTAAGTCGGGCCCACGGACAGGACAGGAAATATAATCACATGGCACGTGCATCGAACCCCCTCTACGAACCTAATTACACACCACACGGGGGAGGTACCCTCCTGAGGGGAGGAAGGGGGCTCTGGCTGGCATGAAGGTGTGTCAGGGTGTGTAGCAACTCTTTCCCACTCCGATTTTCCCCTTGTCTGGCCGCTGTGACCACTGGGCAGGGCCACCTCCTTCCGCAGCCCCGAGATCACTCTTTGCCCAGGTTCTCCTATCTCTGTGTTCCCCCAGCCTGCGATTGGCTCTGAGCTGTTTTCTGCTGTGTCAGTGTGGGTCCTTGCTCCCCAAAACAGGAAGTTCTCTGAGGGTGGGATCTGCCCTTTCTCGGCACAGTGGCCTCCCCACCAGTGTGAGTGGGGTGAGCACCCTCCGCAGAGAGTGGGGGGCTTGGGCACCCCAGGGAAGGACTCTGCTGGAACAGTCTGGATCCTGGCCCTCCTCTGGCAGCTGGGATCTGGAGCCCCAGGTATGGGAGCTGGAGGGAGGGGAACCTGGGCTTAAGGTGGGGCTGGCCCCCCTCCCAGTGGCTCACAACAGCCCCCGGCACAGTTTGAACTTTTGCAGAAGGGGCTGGCATGTCACTGTGGTGGGATTTGGGGCTCCTTCAGAAGTGTCCTCAGGAGATGGGGGCAAGGAGCCACTCTCGTACTATCAGGGCAAGATGCAGCCAGAAGTCCTGTCAGAGGGTGTGGGGCTTGGGGGCCTTGGACCCTCTGTCCACCTTCTGAGAAGGGAACTCAAGAGTTCACCCCTTCTCCTCCCAACCTGACTGTTCCCCATGCAGGAGCCTGGAGAGGTTGCTGGGAGAGCCGACATCATGTTCCCAGGGAGTTCATCCCTACCTATCTCCCAGAACGGGTCTGGGCACAGGCCAGAGCTCAGTTTCTCTGTCTGTAAAATGGGCATATTCTGCCTTTTCTCCCATCCATTTGGGTTACCCACTTACCTCCCTTTGGGGCTTCCTACCTGTGCTCCCTGCTCTGGGGACCCTGCAGGGGACCTCAGCAGCCCAGGACACCGAGGCTGAGTGGATCTAGGTTCCTTTCTCCCCACCCCCCTCCTTGATCAACACAGATGGCGCTGATCAGGGACAGCTCTGATTTCACTCCAGGTGGACCTGAGCCCACACTCACTAGCTTAGCTCAGCATTGGCTCAGTGTCTTCCATATTCTGGCAGTTAATATTCATCAGCCCTTCCATTCTTCTGAGAGTTCTGTAAGGTGGACCTCGGCAGTCCCATGGTCACCAGTGAGGAAACTGATGGAATGTGTGCCAGGCTCACGTACCCAACTGTCACCCTCACAGCCTGTGCTCTCCAGCACCTGCCCACAGATGGGCCTCGAGGTGGGAGCTCAGTGTGGGTGGGCCGGATGGGCCCTGATCATGGCAGAGCCACAGGAGCAGGCTGGGAAGCCTGGGCTTCATGGGGGAAGCACTTGGGAGCCACGGTAGTTCTTGAGGAAGGGAGTAAGGCTGCCTGCAGGACAGGTGGCTCTCACTATCTTTGATGAGGACCCAGGGAGGAGGAGGTGGGAAATCCAGGGACCTGACCTGGACACATCTGCAGGACTTGGGGGCAGAGTGAATAGAAGCAATAAAGGAATGATGTATATACAGGTTTGATTGTTTGTTTTAGAATGTGAGACAAGACATCCAGGTTCTAGCTGAATCAGCCCCAATCACTCATATATCATAGTGTACAGTCCAGTTTCAAAACTTCTGTTGTTATTGAATGATTAGAGTGTCTATTTAGTATACTTGGTCCCATTAGTCACGTGTTTTGGGGGATGAGAGTGTATAAGCATTCTGGAGCTCTCAATCTATGAATTAAACTTGTATCTTGATTTCAATTAAAGGAGCCCATTTTGCTCTCCTAAGCAATGAAGCTGTTCATATAAAGCCAGACGTGTATAGGAAAAGGTTGCAGCATTCCTGCAGTAGATAAACACCATTTAGGGTTTCTATATTTCGCTGTTACTTTTATTAATCTTACATGCCACTCTGAGCAGAGCACAGTCGAACCCAGCCTACAGTAGCTGACCCTAAGCCGACTCACAGATGCATGAGGAAGAATAAATAAAAGTCATCTCAAGCCCTGAGTTTTGGGGTAGTTTGTTATGCAGCATTATTGTAGCAATAGCTGACTGAAATACCATAGCAGTTTTATCAATTCATCATAGGTTCACCTGGAAGTAACAAATAATAATAATGATGATAATAATAATAATGTTAGGCAACACAGTTTCTCTCTCTCTCTCAAAAAAAAAAGATTAGAGAGAGGGAATCCAAGCCTAGCAAGTTAGCTCCAGAACGCCAGCTCCAGAATCCTTCCATCTTACTGCTCGACCATGTGGGACATCTATTCCCAAAGTTACCACATAGCCCCATATGGCTGCTAGGGCTCCAGCCATCACATGTTCATGCTAGGCAGCAGCATAGAGGAAAAAAAGATAAGAGAAAAGAGATTATATCAGGAAGGTTTCCACAGGGTGTTATGGAAAGCACAGAAGACACTTCTGTTTACAAATTATTGCCAGATCTTAGTCACAAGAGCACACCCAGTTTCAAAGGAGGCTGCAGAACTTAGCCTTTGGTGGGGACACATTGCCATAAAGAGAAATTCAAGGTTTTTTACTGGGGGTGGGGGAGAAAGGAAAACACTTTCTTTTTCTTTTCTTTTCTTTTTCCTGTTCTTGGTACTCAAATATTCACTCTATCAACTTGCAAAATATTATGCTTTGTTCAATTTGAAAACCCACTATATTGAAAGTACAAGTGTGTGCAAGTGAGAACGTTCCAGTTGCCCATGAATCCCAAGACGTGGAGTGCCTGCAATTGTGTCTCGGCTGTTCTCTAATGGGATAGACGGACGGAGTGGGGGTCCTGGGCTTCCCAGTGTTTAGTTCTGCCAGGTGCCTGGGGGCGCAGCCAACCGGGTCCAATTTAGACAAAATCTTCAGTAGCTTTAACACATTGTTTCATGTTTAATGACATCACGGTCGTGTCCACTACAGTGTAGAAGGGAAATGTAATTTGTATCCAACACTATACAGTGCCTTTGCCTGCTGCTCACAAACCTACCCATCAAATAGACTATTAACAATTAAATTATATAGTCGTTGGTATTTTGGTATTTAATATTGTGCCATACACCTTGGGGTGAGTTATAGTGGTGGTAAGTAGGGCAGTTGGTTGGTGGCGGGGGTGGGGGTGGGGTGGATGGCCTGGGAATGCTTTACATGTTTGCTGTTTATTATAACGAATCCAAGCTCACGCTATCTGAAAATCGCCACGAGACCCATTCTCAGGAGCAGAGATAGCCAGGGAGGGAGGTGCGCCTGCGTCATTTCAACCACACACCCTCCAGGCCGTGAGTTCTCTGCTCTCCCTGGGAACCAGAGGAGGGTAGGGGCTGGTCAGGCCCCCTGAGCCCCAAGGGAACGAAGGAGCACGGAGAGGGGAGAGGAAGTACGTGTTTGGGTCGGGGGTGGGGTGGGCAGGGGGACCCAAGAAGCAGCCACAGTGCCTGGGCTGCCAGGCTGGGCAGGGCTGAGGCCCCTGCAGGGCAGAGATGCTCTCAGCGGCTGGAGATCCCCTGGGGGGCTCCCACTCTCCCCGCTGCCCACAGAACCCGCCCTGCAGACCTCACACTCACTCAGTCAAGGCCTTTCCTTTCTCAGTCTTGGCCGTTGATGTGCTGGGTCACCTGGGCAGCATCACCCCGTACTCCACTCTACCCAGCCCAGCCCAGGGTGACGGCACCATGGCCCCGGAAGCCTCACACCTGCTGCTGGTCCTGCTGGTGCTCCTGGCCGCGGGCGAGGAGACAGTTGAAGGGGCAAAGGGAGGTAAGGGCAGGTGTGATGGGGTGGAGGGGATAGGTGAGCAGGTGATAGTGCTGGTGCCCGAGGGCCATGTGGGGTCAGGTTTGGGGTGAGGGCATGTCCCATCACTCAGCCTGACCTGAGGGCTTATTTCTTCAGGTTCCTGGAGACAGAGACTAGAGGGGTAGTGGATTCGGAGGAGGCTGGTGGGGCAGAGACTCTCCAAGAGCTGCAGGTACTCAAACAAAACAGAACATTCGTATAAAGCCAAAATCTGGCGTAGGAAAAAAGCACCTAAGTGCATCTGGTTAGTCTCCACTTCCAAGCCCAGGACATTGGCCCAGGACTCTCGCTACACGATCCGGGATGACCCTAGCTCTGGCTTCACTAATGTCCCCATGGCTGAGCTCAAAGAGAAGGATTCAGGAAGCTACCAGCGTGCAACCAAGGGTTCCAAAGGTGGCACCATAAGAAAATCCACCTGCTGGAGTTCCCAGGTGAGCTCTTTGCTGAGGGAAGAGGCCTTCCTGGGGCGTCCGGGGACATAAAGCCACGTACCCCTTCCCCAGCCTCCCTTACCCCAGATCCCACCAGCTCCCTGCTCCCTCCCACACTGACTGTGGGCAGTTGGGTCCCCAGTCCCCAGATTCAGGCTGGCACCTCCATCCTTGGGTGTCCTGGCCCAACAGGTATAAGCTATACTGGGGGTCCACTGGCTGTCCACACGCTGGCTCAGACACAACCTCAAGCCCCTCTGGAGCTGGCTATCCCGTGTGGGCACAGTGGGGGTCTGGGTGAGGCCCTACGGCCTAGGGTCTCCTGCAGACTGGACATTCTGGTTGTTTCAGCCCTGGGTCTGATCAAAAGGAGCTGGGCCTTTGGGACAAGTGCCTGTGCTGTCTCTCCACAGGAGCCCCCTGAGCTCTCCCTGCCTTTGGGGGGAACTCAGTCTCGGGCTTCTCTCTCTGCCCTGGCCTCCCCCAGCCCCTGCCTTGCTCTTCCCACCAGCTCTGGGAGAGGCTCCTTCCCCAGGGACCCTGAGGGGCTGGCTCTGGCCCCTCGCCCTCTTCCTCTTAGGACGTTGGGGGCTAGCCCACTCTCCCTCTGGGGACAGGCTCCTTCCCCAGGGACCCTGAGGGGCTGGCTCTGGCCCCGCCCACTCTCCCTCTGGGGACTCTGGGTGGTAATCGCCTTCTCTGTTTTGTCATCATCCACACTTGTTTCTCCAGTGACAACCAGTCCAGTCCCCATCAGTGACTCTGAGCACAGGTAGGTCTGGGGTCTTAGCAGAAGGGAGGGGTCTGGGAAGGGTTGGACAGGTGACTTGTACGGCCTCTGACTCAGGAAGGGGGAGACCGGGGGCAGGCATAAGGGTCTGAAAGGGGCCTCAGGTCTCAGCTCAAAGCTGGGCTGGCAGGGGAGAAGGAGGGGCTCTAAACTTCCCGCACAATGGAGCTGGGAAACAGCTACGTGTCAGGAACGACAGAACTTCCATCGTGCTGATTTCATGCATGAGGGAGATGAGGTTTGTCCCCAGTCACTTGGCTACTTCAGGAAGATTCTCCGTGGGCACCTCTGGGTAGTGCATCCCCACCCCCGGCCCAGGTTTGCTTATTGCACATCTGGGTGTCTTCCACCTGTATCCCAACTGGTCTGCTTGTACCTCTGGCCCCAGTGGCTCTCTGCTCTCATTCCAGTCCAATCTGTCTGCCACCACCCCTCTTGGCAGGGTCATTCCTGTTCCCATGACCAGTGGACTCTGGTCCCTTCTTGGTCCCTTAGAAGCCTCTGACTCTCTTAGGATGCCAGGTTCCCCCAGACTGGGCTCAAAGCAGCTTATTCCCCACAGGTCGGAGGAACTCTAGATATTGCCCCACATGCTGGCACCTTGAGCCCACTGCTCCTTGACCGTGGTCCGGGCAGGGCAAGTACAGAATCAGGCTCCAGCTCCAAGAGTCCCGGGGCCTGGACTCGGGGAGTGCCGGAGGCAGCGATCGTCCCAGCCTGGGTCCTCCCTGCTTCTTCTCCTTCCTCTCTCCATGGATCCAAGACTCCCTCTCCTCTGGCTTGGCTGCCCCCAGACGCCTGATCGCCGTGCTGTGTGGACTCCTCGTGGCCAAGAGCCGGCTGCCGTCAGCTCTGCCTGTGCTCCTGTGCTGCGGCCGTCGGGTGAGTGGCGTGGGTTTGGCTTGGGCGCAGAGGGCAGGGTGATGGCCCTGCTGGGAAAGATGGTCGGCAGGAGGGAGCGAGGCTGCAGTCACAGAGGTGAGGTTTCAAATCGTATTAGATCCTGATTGGAATATCCCAGGGCTCTGCCCATCTCTGCCTGCTTGTTGGCTTGTCATAAGCCACCAAGGTCCTTTACCTCCAAACTCTCAGGTCTCTTGTCCAAATGTAGCCACACCCACACAGACACACACTCATCTGTCATTCACTCCTTCAGTACAACATGTGTTCAGCAGGGGTCAACCCCTCGGGGAATGACGGATACCCGGAGAGGCGGAGCGGGCTCCAGAAAGGGGCAGGACCAGGCAGTACATACACTTCACTTGAAGAAAGCCCTTCTCATTCCCCAGGGCTGGAAGAACACTTTGGGTTCTGAGGTTTCTGATGCCACCACACCCCCCCACCACGCAGCCCAGGCCCCAGGAGCAACACTCACCTGCCCACATCAGCTCTTGACCTCCATGACGACTGTGATCCTTCCTGAGGAAAGGGCTGTTTCGTGCCTGGGGAAGGTGCCTCCCAGCCCCTGGATCCACTGCACTGTAACGCAGACCCACGCCCATTGGGACCACTCCCTGTGCATCTGGTCCCATGCCCCAGCCTCCTTCTCCCCAACACTAGAATCCTCCTTCTCCAGGGCTCCTTCTCCTGCTTTTAGGTTCAGAAAGCACCCAGACCACCACCTCCATCAGCTCTGGCTCCCCTCTGCCTCTCCCTCTCTTCCCTGCTTTTCCTCCACCCAATTCAGGCGTCTCTACCTCACCCCGTATACGTGTGTCTCTCCCTTACTGGTCCCTTGCCCTCAGCCTCTACCCCGCTAGGGGCTCTACAAATGGCCACTGGTCCATCCATCCCTCCTGGGCAGAGTCTGACATTGCCCACCCTCCTCCCCTTCCCCTGCAGAAAAAACCTGCTGGGATTTCTGCTCCATAAGAAATCCATTTCAGCGTCATCAAGGCCTGGCCTGGTGTGGCGTCTCATCTCCCGCCTCCAGCACAAATGAGCCTCTTCAAACTCAGAGAAAACCCCAGTCTCGGAAAGACAGGTGGTGTGTGTTTCCCGCACATCCAAACATGTGGGGGAGAAAGGCCCAGGCCCACTGGTGTTTCTCTCTTCCCACCCCCAATCTTTGAAAATGGCAGAAAACAAATTGAAAAAGAAGGTAAATCCAAGTTAAGGAGACTGACCATCAACAGATTCAATTTCTGAGGGTTAAAAATTAAGATCAGAAAAATTAGAACGTCCAGAGATGAAGGCTCAACAGCCCAGGATACAAGCAAGAGAATATACCCTCCATTCCCCTTGAGGAAAATCAATAGCATTGCTACCGAGTCCAGGGTCAGTCTGCTCACTGAACAGACAAGGTGCTGGGGTAAGGAATAACGATTTTATTCAGAAAGCTGGGAGTCCAGGAAGATGGCAGACTAATGTCCTGGAGAACCGTCTTATCCAAGTCATAATTCAAGCTTCTTTTACACTAAAAAAGGGGGAAAGGGTTGGCTGGTTGCTGCAAACTTCTTGTCAGAATCCTTTGTTCTTGCAGCTGTGCCCCTAGGTCAGGTCAGGATGTTACTATAAATCTCCAACAAGACAAATGTTATTCTCTGTTCTGCAACTTTTTTTTCTTTAACATCTTTATTGGAGTATAATTGCTTTACATTGTTGTGTTAGTTTCTGCTGTATAACAAAGTGAATCAGCTATACGTATACATACATTCCCATATCTCCTCCTTCTTGCATCTCCCTCCCATCCTCCCTATCCCACCCCTCTAGGTGGTCACAAAGCACTAAGCTGATCTCCCTGTGCCATGCGGCTGCTTCCCACTAGCTATTTATTTTACATTTGGTAGTGTATATATGTCCATGCCACTCTCTCACTTCGTCCCAGCTTACCCTTCCCACTCCCCGCGTCCTCAAGTCCATTCTCTATGTCTGCATCTTTATTCCTGTCCTGCCCCTAGGTTCTTCAGAACCATTTTTTTTTTTGGATTCCATATATATGTGTTAGCATACGGTATTTTTATATGTTTTTCTCTTTCTGACTTACTTCACTCTGTATGTCAGCCTTTAGGTCCATCCACCTCACTACAAATAACTCAGTTTCGTTTCTTTTTATGGCTGAGTAATATTCCATTGTACATATGTGCCACATTTTCTTTATCCATTCATCTGTCGATGGACACTTAAGTTGCGTCCATGTCCTGGCTATTGTAAATAGAGCTGCAATGAACATTGTGGTACATGACTCTTTTTGAATTATGGTTTTCTCAGGGTAAATGCCCAGTAGTGGGATTGCTGGGTCGTATGGTAGTTTTATTTTTAGTTTTTTAAGGAACCTCCATACTGTTCTTCCTAGTGGCTGTATCAATTTACATTCCCACCAACAGTGCAAGAGGGTTCCCTTTTCTCCACACCCTCTCCAGCATTTATTGTTTGTAGATTTTTTGAAGATGGCCATTCTGACCGGTGTGAGGTGATACTTCATTGTAGTTTTGATTTGCATTTCTTTAATGATTAGTGATGTTGAGCATCCTTTCATGTGTTTGTTGGCAATCTATATATCTTCTTTGGAGAAATGTCTATTTAGGTCTTCTGCCCAATTTTGGATTGGGTTGGTTTTTTTTTTTTTTTTTTGATATTGAGTTGCATGAGCTGCTTGTATATTTTGGAGATTAATCCTTTGTCAGTTGCTTCATTTGCTAATATTTTCTCCTGGCACTCCCCTGCTCTGCTGCAGACCAGCCCTGGCTGAGCTCCCTGTCCGGCCCGGGGAGGTACCAGCATCAGAAGGAGCTCTGAGCTTGGAGGCCTGGGCCCTGGTGATGCCACTAATTCACTGGGAAACCTTAAGAGGATCAACGAGACTCCCTGCGCCTCAGTTTCCTCACCGTGAAAGGGGATAGTGACAACTGCTTCACAAGGATTTTGTGGAAATCAGATTAGATCACTGGTAAAATAGATAGCTAGTGGGAAGCAGCCGCATAGCACAGGGAGATCAGCTCGGTGCTTTGTGACCACCTAGGGGGGTGGGATAGGGAGGGTGGGAGGGAGGGAGACGCAAGAGGGAAGAAATATGGGGACATATGTATATGTATAACTGATTCACTTTGTTATAAAGCAGAAACTAACACACCATTGTAAAGCAATTATACTCCAATAAAGATGTTTAAAAAAACAAAACAGAACAAAAACAAAACAAAAACAAAAAACACTGATGCCTGGTCCCACCCCACTGGGATCATTTCATTGGTCTGGGTCTGGTGTGGGCATTGGCATCTTCTCACACCGCCCAGGTGATTCTAAGGTGCAGATAAGTTTGGGAATTCCAGAGTTAGATACTCAGGTGACCAGGCTTTGGAAACTCTAAAAGTTGAAAGTTTGTTTTTAACTCTTTCTCCTAAGGCCCCTTTTTTTGCTACCTTGTTTTCATAAATTTCAAATTCCCTCTTCTCTCTTTGTATCTTCCTAGCTCCTGCATAACCTCTCGAAATGGAAAATGTAGATTTCCCTAACAATCTGAACTCAAATTACTCAACTATGCACTCCTACCACCTATGATGTAAATAAACCTGTGATGTAAAGACACATGAAATCATTAGTTAGCCTGAGCTGAGGGCTTGTTTCCTAGGCTCCTGGGTGGTGTGGGCAGTGCAGGGCCAGAAAGTTGTGAAATGCCAGTTCTCTTCCCAGGAAGTTGAGTATAAGAACAAAACCCGGGGTAAAGAAGTGGTTCCGAGTCATTGTTCCAGGTTAGTCACCAGCTCCAGGCCCCAGGAAATGGCTCAGAACTCTCCATATTTTATCTGGGGCAAACCTGCTGCTGAGGAGTCTGACAGACTCCAGTGGGAAGGAGAGACTTCAAGGAATGAAAAGGGACCTGGGCCAGGAAGAGGGTCTGATGGAGGAGAAGGCATGGAACAGGGAGTGAATGAACTTCACATCCTGAATTCCCCCCTCCTTCCCCTGCTCAAAAATAAACAAATGAGACCTAATGAAACTTAAAAGATTTTGCAAAGCAAAGATAACTACAAACAAGACAAAAAGACAACCCTCAGAATGGGAGAAAATATTTGCAAATGAAACAACAGACAAAGGATTATCTCCAAAATATACAAACAGCCCATGGAGCTCAATATCAAAAAAACAAACAGTCTGATTAAAATATGGGCAGAAGACCTAAATAGACATTTCACCAAGGAAGACATACAGATGGCCAAAAGGCACATGAAAAGATGCTCAACATCACTAATTATTAGAGAAATGCAAATCAAAACTACAATGAGGTATCACCTCACACTGGTCAGAATGGTCATTATCAAAATATCTAGAAACAATAAAGGCTGGAAAGGGTGTGGTGAAGAGGGAACTCTCCTGCACTGTTGGTGGGAATGTAAATTGATACAACCACTATGGAAAACAGTGTGGCGGTTCCTTAAAAAACTAAAAATAGAACTACCATACGACCCAGCAATCCCACTACTGGGCATATACCCTAAGAAAACCATAATTCAAAAAGAGACATGTACCACAATGTTCATTGCAGCACTATTTACAATAGCCAGGACATGGAACCAACCTAAATGTCCACTGACAGATGAATGGATAAAGAAGATATGGCACATATATACAATGGAATATTACTCAGCCATAAAAAGGAACAAAATTGGGTCATTTGTAGAGACGTGGATGAATCTAGAGACTGTCGTACAGAGTGAAGTAAGTCAGAAAGAGAAAAACAAATATCGCATATTAACGCATATATGTGGAACTTAGAAAAATGGTACAGATGAACTGGTTTGCAGGGCAGAAACTGAGACACAGATGTAGAGAACAAACGTGTGGACACCAAGGGGGGAAAGCGGCGGGGAGTGGGGGTGGTGGTGTGATGAATTGGGAGATTGGGATTGACATATATACACTAATATGTATAAAATGGATAACTAATAAGAACCTGCTGTATAGAAAAATAAATAAAATAAAATTCATGAGCAGTCAAAAAAAAAAAAAGGCACTAATCCCATTCCTGAGGGCAGAGCCCTCATGACCTAATCATCTCCCAAAGACCCCCGCCTCCTAATACCATCACCTTGGAGGTTAGGATTTCAACATATGAATTTTGGGGGGACACAAATATTCAGATTAATAATAGCAGCAATAGTTGTAGGTAGTGGTAGCCTGACCTTGGTAGTGGTAGGTAGTTTGACCCAGCATTACTGTCAGGCCCATTATTTGGTATTCCATGGAGGAAGGTATCCCAGGCCTGGATGGATAAACTGTAGTCCCTCAGTGAAGTTATAGAGCCCTGCTGTGTCCAGCTGAAAACACAGACCTGGATCTTCTTACTTCCATTCTACTTGGCCCTCCTATCAGCAAGGCTCCATTGGACCAGACCAGAAAGTCATTCCAATTCTAGGTTCAACACCCAAGAGTGGGATTAAAACTTTTGTCCCTGTAATCCAAGGGTTCTCAGCCTCGGCACTATTGACATTTTGCGTGGGATAAGTTTTTGTCATGGCGGCCGTCCTGTGCATTGGAGGATGTTTACCAGCATCCCTGGCCTCTACCCATTCGATGCCATTAGCAACCCCCCGCTCCCAGTTATAACAACAGAAAATGTCTCCAAGCATTGCCCAATGTCCCCAGGGGGAAAATTGTCCCCACTAGAGGACCACTGCTGTGACTCCTTGACATCCTATAATATTTAGAACTCTTTTGGATGCAAGCAACATAAACCCAACTAAAGTAAAAATAGGAGGGGGGATTTCTTGGCTCAGGCAACTGGGAAGTATGAGGGGTGCTGGTTTGGAGCACAGCTGAGTTCCTGCCTCAGATAATGTTGCCAGGTCTCTCTCTGTCTTTCTCTCTCTCTTTTTCCCTTTCTTTCTTTGCCTCTGCTTGGCCTCTTTCTCAGGCAGACTATTTCCTCACAGTGGAAATGTAGCAATTGAAGTTTCACATCCCACTGACCAATCAACACAGCCAGAAAGAGCTTTTTTTCTCAATAGCTGCAGCAGTCTCAGGGAGGATTCTGATTGGCCCAGCCTCAGTCATGTGCCCATTTCTAGGCCAATCAGCATGGCCAGGATGATGAGCTTCTTTGATAGGCTAAACCTGTGTCTGTGTGTCCATCCTGGAGAATAGGGTCAGCCCCATCAGTAAGGCTACATAGGATGAGAAAGATGAGCACCCTGAGAAAGAGGTGCTCTGCTACCCAAGGAAGGGAGAGAGGAGAACCCCACAGCCAGACATCCATGTCCACCATGTCCTTGAGATGGCTTCCTCACCGTTTTTCCAATAGTCTCTTGAACTGATCTCTCTCCCCTGACTTAGATGCAGTTCCTCTAGCTGTTCAGTGGAATTACTCTCTGCTAGTAGCATGTCTTCACATCCACTCTGCACCGTGCACATCCTTCTCTATAATCTTTCCCTCCCAACATGCCCCTGTTACTCATGGTCTTAGCATGCATCCCAAGCTCTGTCTTTATTCAGTCAATTTCTTCCTCTCAAAAACAATCATTTATAAAAGTTGATTTGCACAAACCATATCAGGGAATTATTCTTGAAGAAGGTGGGGGCATATGGATTGGTGAAGAATAGTAGGCAAGTGCATTTCTAAGGACATGAATAGCCTGGAAATTCCTTTCTTGTTCCCTATCCCCCTCCCTCCCTCTTTCCCACTCGTCTTCCCTTCTTCCCTCTCTCCTTCTCTCCCTCTCTTCCTTCTTTCCTTTTTACTGTCTCTGACCCAGACAGATGCCACACTATTTCTTTAATTTTAGCAAAAGGAAACCTTGCTTCATGAATGGCCATGTTCATTTCCCTCCTGAGTTCCATTTACCCTACCACTCATCCATCCATTTGTCCAACCACCCAATGTGCCTTCTTACAGATCCTTCAGGTGCCTCTGCCTCAGGTGAGAATCCTACCCAGAACTTGGCTCAGATTCCCACCCTTCCTCCTATCACCACCAAGAACTGGAGAAAGCTCCATCCCAGCCCCAGGACTGTGACCCAACCCCTCCCCATGTCAACTACCAGCGTCTCCTCTCCTGGCCTCCAAGTCACCCCCAACAAATGTGACAGATGTCACCAGGTATGGTTTCCAGGTCTCTGGGCCCCTGGTTTGGACACCAAGCCCTTTGATTCCCAGTCCATGTGCTGAGAGTGAGGGATGGGAAGGGTGCAAGGCAGGGGTGGACTTGAGTCACCTCAGTTTGGTGGACCTTCCCAGGGGAGGAAGGAGGTGGTGCTGGAGTGAGGAGGCGATGATATGGCTGCCACTCTCCCCATGGTTCCCCTCTGTTTTGCTTCTTGCACGCCAGAGGAGTAAGAGAGGGAAATGGCATCTTTGCTGAATTCCAGTGGCTCAGCCAACCCCTGATGGTGCAGTGGAAAAAGAGATCCTGGATTCTAATGTCAGTCAGACCGACTGAAAGCGTAACTCTGGGCCAGTCAGGAGCCCTCTCTGGCTTCAGTTTCCTTGTCTCTGCAGTAGGGTGGGGTGGAGCTAGAAAAACCAGAGCTGGAAGCGACAATCTAGCCAAACAGCTCTGAGCAGCTGCTACGTGTAAAGATTTCCTGGACTGTTAGCTTTGACTTTGTTTTTTATTTCTTTCTTTTTTTTAATACTGATGCATGTGACCTACTGCAGACCAACAGAATTAGAATTTCTGGAGGTGGGGCCGGTCTCACTATTTTTTCTGAGATCTTCAGGAGACTTTTTTAATGTGCAGGCAAAGCTAAGAATCGCTACCTTTGCATGCACACCCCTCTATACAGTTTATTATTAAATGTTGATTGATGTTAGAACATGTTTATCATTAAATATTGAATTAACAGAGAAAGAAATATTCTTCCATATTCCCACTAATCTATCATGTCTTTTTTTCTCCGTCTTCTCTTCTAGTTTTTATTCATGCTTATACATATTTTAACATAGCAATAATTCTAATTATACACATTTTCATTATTTTTCTGTGCTAAAACTGTTCTCCAGTGTTGCTACCTAGTCTTTATAATTAGAATTTCAGCATACTTTTTTATCAATAGAAAGCCATATATAATCATTTGCCTGTTTTTAGACATTGAGATTATTTTCATTTTTTGTAGTATTGATAACTCTGAGATGAACACATATTTGCAGATGTCTTTTTCTTTTTTCTTTTTAAAAATATTTATTTATTTATTTATTTTGGCTTTTATTGCTTAATTTTATTTTATTTTATTTTATTGCTTTTATTCCTTAATTGTGCTTGATTCTATTTCCTGGTTACTTCTCTATTTTTTCCACTTTATTTTAATCTTAATCCATGGATGGGGGGTGTTATTTTACTTTATGGTATAAATTATAGAACAAATGCCTTTTTCTTCATCTTGTTATCCAGATACCACAAGACTATTTACTAGACAATTCTTGCTTACCTACTGGGCTACCGATTTCCTTAGATGCTAAATTCTTAGATATCCTTAGATCTATATCTGGACTTCTATTTGTTGCCCTGCTGCCGATTTCTCTTTTTGACCCTGTGTCTCTATAGATTAATTGTGCTCGAACCTATTTCCAAATCTGCTGAGTCTAGATAGGCCAAGTTTCCTCACTCATTTGCATCTCTTTCTTATGGTACCTACTGACGTTTACCCAGGACTTTTAGAATCATGTTGCTAAAGTCTATAAAAATTCATGATGGGATTTGGATGAGGATTGGATTTTTCTCAGTTTATAGATGAGGAAACTGAGGCCAAAAGGGTGAGGTGACTCTCCCAGGAAGTAGGTCCTGATGCTGAGAATGGAAACCAGGTTTTCTTGCTCTGGGAGCCCTCGCTCTCTCTGCTGCATCACAGCAGGAAGGAGCCTCGTCAGCCTGCCCTTTCTCCCTGATGCCTCTCTGGACATGGACCCTATGCTGTCTACTAAGTATATTTCTAATCAGCAGTTTTAAGCAATGGAACAAGCTAAATGCACAGGACAGGCCCAGCTAGTATGGGGAAAGGAAGGATGAGAGCAGATGAACTAAGGGGCGTGAAGGACTTTTGCAAACACTCAAGTGTGCAGGAGCATCTGTGCCAACAGCAGCACTGAATCTCCTCTCTTCCCCAGGGCCCCTGGGACCAGCATTGCCATTCCCATGGCACGTGGACTCCTGAGTAAGAGCCTGGTCTTCATTGCTCTGTTTGCTGTCACGCAGAGGTAGGTCATTTGCATCCTAGGCGCTGGAACCCACGAGAATGAACTCTGACCTCCATCCACGTCCATCTGGCGGTTGTGTCCAAAGAGGAGTGTGAGGGGCAGGGGATGGGGTAGGAGGTCAATGACATGTGTTGAAGCTGTAGCACAGGTACTTTCTAAGGCTCAGGATCCCACCTTCTTGGCCCTGCTAACTCCCCTCATTTCACTGATAACCTTGGGTGTGTGCTTTGCCCCCTCACAAGAGAAGCTATGGCCCAAACGTGCCATTCCACCAGCAGCTCAGGGTGTGCATTAAATACACTGCCCAATGCTTTTCACTGTCAATGTCTTATGGGGGTCGTGAGGCACAGAGCACACAGCTGCTAACTCTGCCCTGGTCCTTGCCCTGGACCACAACATTTTGGCCTGAATTGGACAGAATTCCCACTGGAGAGCATCCTGTTCGCCCGACTGCCAGGGCCGTTCTCTCCTCTACAATCAGATGTTTACGTTTCTCCCCTTAATTTATGGCCCTTTCCAACACTCCCAGAAAAGACTGTTGAAAACCACAGAACGAAGAGAAGATGAGATGCCATGGTGAGGATTCCATATTTGGGAAAGGGGAATACTGGGAGGATGAGCTAGGATCCAAGGCATAGGACGGAAAAGAGGATATCATTTGTCTACTGTGTGCATTTATTGTGTGCGTCATCAGGGATGCATTTTGCCACTGGATCCTCAGAACAACCCCATGAAGGCAGAGAAGTACGTGGCTGGAAGGAGACCACATGAGAAGTAAGTCTCCTCTTAGTGGCAGGAGCAAAAACTAGAGCTCCTTTACTGAAGACCAAGCACCTCAAAGCCATAGAGAATGGAATAACCGGGAGTCTGCTCTATCTAAATGCTTCTTCCTTGTACCACACGAGGGGCAGGGATGGTGGGTGACCGGCTCTCACCGGTTAGGCTCCTGGAGGCTGTCCGCCATGTGCACTGCTAGTTCCGCCCCCTGCCTTCCTCCTCCTTCCTCTCTGTTCCTATAACTTCCCTTTCACTCCCAAGCTCTTCCATGAAATAGGTGTCCAGGGCCACCAACAGATTTAAATCACTAGTTTCTCATTTTCTGCCTCTTCTGACTCTAAAGGGGAAGGGGCCTCATTAGTGGGGAAGAGATGATAGGTCCTTCCATCCCCATTCAGGAATGGCCAAGGCCAATGTCATCCTAAATTCCCCAAGAGAAAACACAATCTACCACCCACAATCCATCCTGTGTTAGGAAAACATATTCTTACCATCAGGTCACCCTTTCCTTACTCCTGTGAAATAAGTACCCTGAGAGCTAAGGTACAGTCTTCCCCTCCCTGACCCCACTGCCATCATATGAGGACTTCCTCCCCAACCTGGGGACTGAACCCTCCAAGAGGATGGCACTGACCCCAGACAGATTATCTCTGATCACCCAACTGAGTCCATTAGAAGGCGATGAAGGGAATTCATGTCATCTTGGTACCGTGGTGAGAGTCTTCTGAGAAGCACTGGATCCAGAAGCTGTTCAGCTCAGCACATCTATTGATATTTTCCTGGCCGAGAGAACCCAGCCACACGGAGGCTCTAAAGTGCATGGTATGCAGTGTTTGCTTTCTGAGGTGGCTTGTTTGGGACCTGCATTTTAGCAGTTCCAATGCTTCCCCTGTTTGTGAAGTTGACAAAAAAGGCCAGGGCGAGGGAGGAACCACCGTTAGTTGCTCTCTAGGAGAGGCAGAGCACTTTAGGGCAGTCTCTCTCAAACTGTAGTCCTTAGGCCACCCACATCAGATACTCCTGGAGCATTTGTTTAAAATGCAGATGCCTGGGGTCCCCCCCAGACCCACTGAATCATAGCGCGGGCTGTCTCTTGATGGTTCTCAAGCTTGTTTGGGAGATAGGGTTCTAAGGAGTCATTGTGCTCCTTTCCAAACACCACGACACATTTATATATTCATCCTGAGTTAACCAACTGCATGATTTGGTGTGCTTGTGTGATTAATTTAATTATAGATGAAATAATACTTCAGTTCAATATATTAAACTCGCCTGAGGAATTACATACACTAAATTGGAAGGCAAATGGTTGTACTGGACGCTCTCCCGTTTGCACCATCAGGCCCACTCTCCATCCTTTTCCTCCCTGGTCTGTTCCTGGGATCTGACCAGGATCCCTTTCCCACCAGCTCCTGGTTGGGTTTGGCCAGTAGGCAGCAAGAAAGAAGGGCAGGGGATGGAAAGAGAATGAGGTCAGAGTTTTTATCCTCTGGGTTCCTTCTCCGCGGAGAGGCACGAGGGGCCCTCAAGGCCCCTTCAAGCCTCGCATCAAACAGCTGTTATCTTCAAGTTTGGGCAACTGCTCCGGTCCCTTGATTTTAGGCCACGGCAGGTGGTCACTCACCACTGCTCCAGCCCCAGCGTACTGCAGCCTCCCTTAGTGGTTTCCCCGAATTCTACCCACACTTTCATTAAACACTTCTCAGTCACCGGTTTCAGTGAGCCACCTCTTTCTTGCTGGGACCTTGACCTACACAACAGTGTTATGTGGTTAATTACACAGGCCTTGGAATTAAACAGGACCCAGGTTTGAATCCCAGCTCTTCCACATCCTTGACATATGTCTGATCTTGAGTAACTCAGTTAATCTTGCTAGGCCTCAGCCTGGAGATATTCCTCACTGCCTCAAAGGGCATAATAACCAATACGAGTCATGATTCTTGATGCTACCAACTGAATCCAATCCTGGCTAGCAAAGGAATTTAGAAGGATATTGGTGGCTCACAGAGTCGATGAGAAGGCTGAGGACCCGTTTTAGAAAATGGCAGAAACCAAGTTATAACTTGAGACAGTCCAGTGGTGTTGCCGTTGTCACTGCCCCTGTACACTTGAAGCCACCAAGTACTTGCCACCATACTATTCCTGGACTCTCAGTGCTTAAATTGCCTCTGAGTAAGTCACTTACAACTGGCCCTGAATCTTGTATCACACCCCTAGGATCCAGAATCCTGGGCAGAATCATGCATTCGGCCATACTTAGGTCAAGTCACATGTCTGTACCATAGGCGCCAGGGAGAAGGGGCAGGAGAAATATCTGCCTCCATGCTCAATAGAAGGGGAAGTAGAGCTCTGTGTCCTAGTGAGACCCACACATTGGGGCATATCCCCCAAATGGGAAAGGTATTGGGTGCTGGAGAGCCAAAAGATGACAAATATTCATTACACAATCCCAAAGCTGACAGAATTAAATGAGATAACCTGAGTAAAGCACCTGGCACACAGTAGAACTTCAATCCATGGAGGTCACTCCTAGTGCTGTTATAATTGTGGTCTCCAAGCTCATGCCTAGACTAGGAGCTCAGGGAAGCACGCACCTCAGACACAGGGAGAGCACCTGAGGAATGCTTTGGGGCCCACCTGACTCATACAGAGCTTTTACAGGTATCCTCTGTTTGAACCACTTGCTTCAGAATCACCTGGGCTGCTTGTTAAAGTGCAGGTTCCTGGGCCCTCTCCAGACTTACCAAATCAGTATGTCTGGGGTGGAGCCCAGGCATGTGTATGTTTGCCAAGCTTCCCAAGTGATTCAGCCACATGCTCATCCTTGGGAGTTGTGGTGTGGCATAACATGGAAGATGGTGGGTCATCAGGAAGGCTTGACTCGGGCCTCGAAAGGCAAGTCAAATCTGGATGCACAGTGTCAGGCAGGCATGGATAATGGTAGGAGGGGTTGTGGAATGTAGTGGTCAGTGGTCAATGATGAGAATGTCTTGGTGGCCTGAGGAAGTGAGTGGAGCAGAGATGGGATATCAGATGGGTGGGTCTAGACTTGCTCTGGTGGAGAACGGGGAGCTACTGAGTGTTGCCCAATTGGGCTGTGACAAAATGAAAGCAGGAAGAAGATGTCACAAGGGCAGTGATCTCTCTTTTCTCCTTCTTCTTCTGCATTTTCCTGAGCTGCCCCCTCTCATCACATTTTCCTCAGGGTTTCTCAACTGCAAACTGACAACCAAGCCTCTCAGGGAAGATGGAAAACACCCAAGTGGGGCCACATCCTCCAGTAAATGGAAAAGGCACTGAAGCGACTGGCACACAGTGGGTCCAGGGAGCAGGATGGAGTGGAGGGGAAGGGCTCTGGGGGTGGCCATGGCTACTGCTGCTGCTCTAGGTCTCAGGTAAGGAGAGGCAGGGAGAGGGATGTAGACGGCCAAGGGGAGGTACCTACTAAGAGGGGTTTTCTCTCATTTCTTAAGGAAGGACTGGAATGAGATCAGGGTATGTGCGTGTTAGAGACAGGAAAACAAGAAAGGAAGGTCATGAATGCAGACTGTGCTGGTTGACCCTGTCCCATCAGGGATTGGATGATGAAATAGAAGGTGGAGGTTCTTCTGGAGCATCTTGAGGTTGAGAAAATTATGTGAAGTCAAACAAACAATCTCTCATTGCTGTGCTGATATCCTGGGAGATGTAAAGAAGTGTAAGGCAGTCTCCCCCTAAAGGAATCAGGCGCTAAGGTATAGGAGCATTAATAGAGGAAAAGGCAAATAACGACAAAAGGGCCAAGCAGCAACACGAAGGCAAAACTATGGTGGAAGTCACTCTAGCAAGCCACAGAGAGGGGATGTGGAAAGAAGGTAAGGGCAGACAGAGCTGGGTTCAAATCCTATCTCTGCCATTTTCTACATATGGGACCTTAGGAAGTCCTCTCTCCTCTTTGAATTTCATTTTCCTCATTTGTAAAGAGTACCTACTCAGAAGTATTCATTTGTAAATGGTACCTACTTCAGAGGGTGTCCTGAGAGTTTAAAAGCAGACTGATGTAAACTACTGGCTCAGGATTTACAGCACAGTAGGTGGCTAGTAAAAGTTATAGTGGATGATGATGATGTTCCCAGGTGTAGGGTGATCAGTGGTATTGAGGGTTGAGAGGAGAAAGAGATTAGTGCCCGCGGACCTGTTCAGGTACACTCCCCATGCTTTTCTTTTGTCTTTATCTGAAGATGGTATTTAAGCCAGAGTTCTAAACTACCTTGGGGAGCTCCTCATTTTACCCTGGGTATTTCCCACGTATACATGAGGTATACACGTTTAAAAGCTTCTGTTTGTTTTTCTCTTATTAATCTTCTTTTATTACAGGGATCTCAGCTGAGAACTCAGAAGGGTAGAGGGAAAATGATTTTTCCTCCCCTACATCTGTCAACCTCTAGCTTCCTTCCTCCACTGAGGTCTCTCCAACTTCAGGCAGCCTTTTTGGACCAGATCTATGAAACCTATGCTGGTGGTTTCACATACGTGCAGCCCACATCTGGTCCATGGGACGTACCCATTTCATTCACCCCAGCAAACTCATGGAGCCCTGGTGGATCCCCATGCAGCCATCTTTTCTTCACTCTACCGTGGGGACAGCTAGCCATTGGCAGTCTCTGCCCATTGTAGTTCTCAGGTTTGAGTCAGACTCCAATCTGCTGTGTCCCCCAAACTCCAGGGGACGCTTAACAAGCTCTCCAAGTTGTGACCCTGAAGCCCCTCTCCCTAAGCTGGTGGTAAGGGGCAGATGTCCACTCCCTTCTGCCCCCAGGGTCATAGGACACCAAAACTGTCTCCTAATCTTCAAAATCCCCACAACTTTACATCCTTGATGTGGGTAAGGTTTAGATACCTTTTTGCGTGTGTTACACTGGTCTCCCAGCTCACTCTGGAATGTGGCATCTATTTCCTTGGGACTTGCATTAGTCAAGGTTCAGCTGCAGACAACAAAATCCAATGTACCTATGTTAAGTAGAAAGGGATCCTTTTAAAATAGAATATTAAATGGCTTACGGAATCAGATCCTACTCTGAGCTTCCGGGAATGACTGTCAAAGCCACACTGCAGGGTGGGGAGATTAAGGGGCCACTGCTCTTCCCACACTCAGGACTCTGAAGAATCAGTAAACTTTGCAAATCAGGAAGCTTCTGGCATAGTTTCTCCAGACCCACCCCATGTCAGCCACACTCTATACCACCGAAATGGACGCCTTTTTTCCTACTTAACTCCGTTCCAAATTTGTTTCAGACAAATGCCTTTGATTGGTAAAGCCTAAATTATCTCTGGAGCCCTAGCTGCCAGAAAACCTGAGAAATGATTGTGCAGACCTTTCATAATAAAGAGGCCCACGAGAAGGAGGTGGGAATGGAAGTTAATTCCACAGCATCTGCCCAAACAATCTCAGCGAAAACTGAGATGAAAATAGTTCAGATTTTAAAGATTTTCTTTCTTGCTGTCAGTGAAAGACAAATTGAGCGGAAAACAAACACCCACTCTTTGTTGTGTTATGGCAAATACATTCTTTTATCTATTATAGAGTTATGTTATAACAGCAAGTTCCTATTCACCAAAAATAATATTTTGGATATTATTATATGCTATATATCACACTCAAGCCATAAAAAGATACAGACCCAGAGAATAAATTCCAAAATTTATGGTACTTTTCTTGGAAACTTCAGTGTGTTCTAAAAAATGACTCCTATTTCCCATCAATCTACTTTATTCTATTCCTGGGATACTGACATGATCACTCATTGTGCAGTGACATTTGGAAAATTCAGCTTCCACGGCAGTCACAAAAGTAAAAATAGTTCCACTTTAGCATCCTGTAAATTGAGAGTTTTCAGAACTTCATAAAATCAGAAATGAGTACTTTAGGAACCAATTGCAGGTCTTTTGTTGTAGGGGTTGTTGCTTCTACCAATTGGGGCTATTATATTGTGATCCTTCCTCAATCTTAATCCAGCCCCGTCTTTGAAAGACTTGCCTTGAACCAAACTTCCCAGTACATTCGGACCTTGCCTTATCTAAGACGCTCTCAGAGCTCTGTTGAGGCTGAGTTCTCCTTGACCTCCGTGAGCAATAAGTTCAGCTTTCTCTTATCAATACGTTGTGCTGGGGATATTTGAGAAGCCAGCATTGGACAATGTAATTAAATCCATCCATTTCCCCCTTATGACTTATATTTTGGGATCTTATTTAAGATGTCCTTCCCAATCTGAAGCACAATAATATTCTGAATAATTGTCTTTTAGACAATGTATGAAGATATTCTCACACATTACCTTCTATTAGCTTTACAGTTTTGACACAAACAGGACACAACGAAGAAATCTGCCCCTTAGGATGGCAGCAGGGTCTTGTTAAAGTCCATCTTCGTCATTTACAGCTGTGCTAGTACTCTAGCCATTAACCACATGTGCCTATTTGCATTTAAGTTAATTAAAATTAAACGAAAAATAAGAATTCAGTTCCTCAGTTGCACTTGCCTCATGTCGGAGCTGAACAACCACACGTGGCTGGATGGGCAGGTACAGAACATCTCCATTATTGCAGGAAATTGTGTCAGACAGCACTGCTTTCTGTATTTCTGTTTCAACATAACTGGCCGGCTAACAAAGCTTTCAGTTCCTTGTTATAAATTTAGTGTCTTATTAATACAGATTAAAACTTTTTATAGCACACTGTACTTTCACACCTGGGTAGTTTGCTTTAGCGTTTCCATTTAACTAAAGCAGATTTTCCTCTTCGAGAATCACACTTCTGATTTTTTACTTTCCTTTCTCAGAGAAAGGGTTTATATTATTTTGGTGCTTCAATCCTTTTGCCCTATTCCCCCCAAGTCTCCTCCAAAGCCTTCTTGTCCTCGCACAAAGCAAGTGCAAGCGCGGCCCATTTGGATGGATGAGGGGGATACACTGCCGGAAGCCAGGGTGCATGGGGGCTGCTCGGCAGTGGGCAAAGCGCTGGGGGGCCGGGTGTTGGAGGACAGGGTCCAAATGCCCAGCTCGGCTTTGATATCTGTCTGTGAAGTCTGTGAAACGTGCGCAAGTCCCTGGCCTGCTCTTCAGCTCAGCCTCCACAAGAAAAAAGGCTGGAGACCCGCTCTGGGGTCCCCTCTGCATGCGACCAAGGCACATGCGTAAACAGCGATGCAGAGTTGAGCAAAGCAGGGCTCACGCGGTTAAGTTAAGCCCCCTTGGCCCTCGGGGGACTCGCAGGCTGTCTAGAGAGGATGGAAGAATGTCCACAACAGGGTGTTGACACAGCACAGAATCAGGGCCAGAGTGCAGCCAGACGCTACGTGCTCAGGGCAGGGTCGGATGGTGGCTGCAGGCTGGAGTCCTCTGCGCCAGCTTCTTGCAAGAGGGCCCCCTGGTGGCCCAACACAAGTGAGGCTAGTTGGGGAGTAGCCCCCGGAGGCATTCCAGGGGCTGGAGAAGGGGACAAGCTCCAGCAGCCTGAGGCACGACCAGCATGGAGTGGGACCATAAGGGGACTGGACACCCCGGGGGCTAGAGACAGGGTGGGCACAGATAATGGGGTCTTAACGCAGACCCAGGCCTCCAACTGAGCAGAGAAGTCCAGTTAATTCAGGGCAGCTGAGCACTCTCGTGAGCTCAGTAAGCAACACACACAGTCAGGGACAAGCAGCTGTAGACCCCTCCCCACTTTGTCCCCTCTTCTCTGGGCTGCCTAGTGACCACTTGGCCTCCAGGTCTCCTCGTTACTTTCCTCAGAAACTCCAGCTTCCCAACTCCTCTCTCCTGTTGTCACCCTTCTCCCTGGGGCTCCTGGAGGCCCAGCTCCACAGCAGGACCAGGGCAGGGAGACTTCTGCTCATTTTAGGGAGCTGAGATAATTACGTTACCTGAACAGGACCCTGTGAATACCAAACACACCCAGGGAGAGCTGGGTTATAACCAACTGGGAAAAACAGTGAATTCAACACCCACTGGAATGTACGCCTGACCGCTGTGCAGTGCAGCAAACCCACCTCAAGTAAACTAGTCGCTGAAAATGACCCTAATCGGTATTCTTTACGCCTAATCAAACTAAGTGTTTTAAAAATGTTTTCTTTGCTAGCTATCAAGTACTTATATTTTGTACAAATAGTCTCTCTCCCTTTTTAAGTGAAATTTTTTGTTTTAGAGTAGTCTTAGGTTTCAGAAAAATGAGGATATTACACAGAGTTCCCATATATCCCACACCCAGTTTCCCTTATGGCTAATATCTTACATTAATATGGTGCATTTGTCATAATTACTTAACCAATAATGATATATTATTATTGACTAAAGTTCGTACTTCATTCATATTTCCTTAGCTTTTACCTAATGTCCTTTTTCTGTTCCAGGGTCCCACCCAGCACATCTCATCACATTGAGTCTGCATGTCTCCTTAGATTCTTCTTGGCTGTGACCATTTCTTAAAATTTCCTTATTTTTGATGGTTTTGACAGTTTTGAGGAGTACTGGTCAGGTATTTCATAAAGTCTTTCATTTGAGAGTTGTTTGATGTTTTTTCTCATGGGGTTAGGGGTTTGGGGGAGGAAGACTGCAGGGGTAAAATGCCGTTCTCATCACATCATATCAAGGGTTCATGCTATCAAAGTGATTATCACTGTTGATCTTAACCTTGATCACCAGGCTGAGGTGGTGACTGTCAGTCTCGTCCACCATAAAGTTACTCTTCCCCCCTTCTCCATGCTGTCCTCTTTGGACACTGTGGATGGCCCACACTTAGGGGGTGGGGAGTTATGCTTTCCCTCCTTGAAGGCAGAGTATCTACATAAATTATTTGGAATTCTTCTGCATGGGAGATTTGTCTGTTCTCCCCCATTTATTTATTTTTTCAATCATTTCCTAGGAACCATCTTTACAGTTCCTCGAACTAAAACTTTGCCCCCCCCAAACCTCCCAGGGTGGAAACACATCATTGACCTCCCCCATGCCTGGAACTGGGGGTCCCTGTATTGCCCCGGGGACCAGAGGGACTCAGGACCCAGCTCAGGCCACCAAGGGCCCCCTGACCACTCATAGGCAGAGCACAGAGTGAAAGAAAAGAGGAACAGCCTCTTATTTCGCCACGGTTTCATTTTGGGCATCCTCAGGCTCCCCCAGCAACAGTGAAGGAGTGTGATGGAGTGGAAGGTGTGAGCTGTGGAGAGGGGGAGGAGTTGGGCCACAGGGAGCAAGTGAGGCTTTTTTTTTTTTTTAATTTTTTGGTCGCGCCACGTGGCATGTGAGATCTTAGCTCCCCGGCCAGGGATTGAACCTGCACTCCCTGAAGTGGAAGCATGGAGTCTTAACCTCTGGACCGCCAGGGAGGGCCCAGCTTTTTTCTTTAAAAGCATATGTTTTTTGAAGTATAGTTGATTTACAATGTTGTGTTAGTTTCAGGTATACAGCAAAGTTATTTATATATGCTGGATTCAAGTTCTTTCTCCCAATCCATAGCTTGCCTTTTTGTTTCCTTAAATATGTGTTTGATGGGCAAAATTTTAATTTCTCATTAAGTCTAGCTAATCAAAATTTGGAATTTTGTGGTTAGTGTTTTTTGTGTCCTATCTAGAAAACATTTGACTAGCCAAAAGTCATGAAGATATTCTCTAATGTGAGGCTTTTTTCTTTTTTAAATTTTTTAAAAGAGGAACAGCCTCTTATTTTCTTCTAGAATGACATTCTAGAAGCTTTATAGTTTTAATCTTTACATTTAGGTTTATGGTCCATTTTGAACTAATTTTCATATATTATATGAGGCAAGACTTGAGGTTCACTTTTGTCCTTGATCCAGTTGTTTAAGCATCAATTTTTTAAAAAGACTTTTTTTCTTATTTAATTATCGATTTACTGTATATGTGGGTCTATTTCTGGATCCTCTGTTTTATTCTACTGATCTATTTGTCCTTACACGAATACCACACTGTCTTGATTACTGTAGCAAATATTTACATCAGATAATGTAAGTACTTCAACTTGTTTTTCTTTTTCAAGATTGTTTTGGCTATTCCATAACCTTTGCATCTCTGTATAAATTTTAGGATCATATTGTCAATTTCAACAAATAAAATGTCTATTGACTGATGAGTGGATAAACAAAATGTATATCCATACAATGGACTATTATTCAGCTATTTAAAGGAATGAAGTACTGATATAACGTTGCAGAAAGTACTGCTACAACATGGCCGAATCTCGAAAACACTACCCTAAAGGAGCTGATCACAAAGCACCAATACTGTATGATTTTGCTTTCTTGAATTGTCCAGAATAGGCAAATCTATAAAGATAGAAAGTAGTGGTCGCCTGGGGCTGCTGTGTGGGGAGAGGCAGGAAAAAGGAGAGTGATAAGCTGGAAAATGGCCTCCCCAAGGATATCCACGTCCTAATCCCCAGAACCTGTGAATGTTACCTCATATGGCAAACCAAGGGTCTTTGCAGATGTGGTAAGTTAAGGATTTTGAGATGGGGATATTATCCTGGATTATGTGGCTGGCTCTAAATGCAATCACATGTATCCTTATAACAGGGAGACAGAGGGAGGTTTGAACACACACAGAAGAGAAGGTGATGCGGAGATGGAACAGAGAGATTTGAAGATGCTGGCTTTGAAGACTGGAGTGATACAGTCACAAGCCAAAGAATGTTGGCACCCACTGGAAGCTGGAGGAAGCAAGGACTAGATTCTTCCTTAGAGTCTCTGAAGGGATCACAGCCTTGCTAATACCTTGATCTTGGATCAGTCATACCGACTTCAGGCTTCTGGCCTCCAGAACTGTGAGAGAATACATTTCTATTGTTTTAAGCCACCACATTTGCAGTAATAGGAAACTAATACAGGATGTGACTGCTAATGGGCGTGGGGCTTCATTTTGGGGTGATGAAATGTTCTAAAACTGGACTGTGGTGATGGTTGTACAACTCAGTGAATATACTAAAAACCACTGAAGTGTATACTTTAAATGGGTCAATTTTATATTATGTGAATTATATCTCAGTAAGACTGATATAAGATGTTTGTGGGGACTTCCCTGGTGGTGCAGGGGTTAAGAATCCGCCTGCCAATTCAGGGGACACGGGTTCGATCCCTGGTCCGAGAAGATCCCACATGCCGCAGAGCAACTAAGCCTGTGTGCCACAACTACTGAGCGTGCGCTCTAGAGCCCGCAAGCCACAACTACTAAGCCCGTCTGCCATAACTACTGAAGCCCGTGCGCCTAGAGCCCGTGCTCTACAAGAGAAGCCACCGCAATGAGAAGCCTGCGCGCCGCAACTAGAGAAAACCTGCACGCAGCAACGAAGACCCAATGCAGCCAAAAATAAATAAATAAAATAAATAAATTTATTAAAAAAGACATATTAGACTAAAGAGCCCTCAAACTCATTAAGAAGAAAACAAATAAAAATGAAAAAAATCTGAAGAGACCCATCTCAAAGAAGATATGTTGATGGCAAATAGATACAATAAAATATACTCAGTATCATTAGTTATTGGAGAAATGCAAAATAAAATCACAATGAATACTACTACACACTATTAGAATGGGAGAAAAAGTACCTGACAACAATAAAATGCTAGGAAGGATAGGGAGCAACAGGAACATCAATGCAAACGCAAAAGGGTGCAGCCACTTTGAAAAACAATTAGTCAGTTTCTTTAAAATTAAACATAATCTTACTATACAACTCAGCAATTTCACTCTAGGTATTTACCCAAGTGAAATGTAAACCTATGTTCACACAAAAACCTGTGTATAAATATTTGTAGTAGTTAAAAAAAATTATTTATTTATTTATTATACAGCAGGTTCTTATTAGTTATCTATTTTATACATATTAGTGTATGTCAATCCCAGTCTCCGAATTCATCCCACCCGCACCCCCCTGCTTTCCCCCCTTGGTGTCCATACGTTTGTTCTCTACATCTGTGTCTCTACTTCCGCCTTGCAAACCAGTTCATCTGTACCATTTTTCTAGATTCCACATATATGCGTTAATATATGATATTTATTTTTCTCTTTCTGACTTATTTGGAATAGCCCCAAACTGGAAACCAAATATGATTGTCCCTGAACTGGGAGGCATATGTATAAACAATTGTGATACAGCCATACAATGGGGTTCTGCTTTGAAGTAAAAAGAAACAAAGTACTGATATACTCAACACACAACATCTCAAATGCATCATACTAAGTGAAAGAAGCCAACTTAATATGCTTGGCTGGAGAAAAGGGAACCCTCCTACACTGTTGGTGGGAATGTAAGTTGGTGCAGCCATTATGGAAAACAGTATGGAGGGTCCTCAGAAAACTAAAAATAGAGTTGCTACATGATCCAGCAATCCCACTCCTGGGCATATATCCAGACAAAACTATAATTCAAAAAGATACATGCACCCCTATATTCATAGTAGCACTATTTACAATAGCCAGGACATGGAAACAACCTAAATGTCCATTGACAGATGAATGGATAAAGAAGGTGTGGTACATATATACAATAGAATATTATTCAGCCATAAAAAAGAACGAAATAATGCCATTTGTAGCAACATAGATGGAACTAGAGATTATCATACTAAGTGAAGTAAGTCAGAAAGACAAATACCATATATCACTTATATGTGGAATCTAAAATATGACACAAATGAACTTATCAACCAAACAGAAACAGACTCACAGACAGAGAAGAGACTTGTGGTTGCCAAGGGAGAGGGGGTTGGGGGAGGGATGGATTGGGAGTTTGGGATTAGCAGATGTAAGCTATTATATATAGAATGGATAAACAACAAGGTCTTACTGTATAGCACAGGGAACTATAGTCAATATCCTGTGATAAACCATAATGGAAAAGAATATAAAAAAGTATATATGTATAACTGAATCACTTTGCTGTACAGCAGAAATTAACACAACATTGTAAATCAACTATACTTCAATAAAAAAAATATGCTACACACTGTACCAGTTCATTTTTATAACATTCTGGAAAGGGCAAAACTATACAGGGAAAAAAAAAACCCAGATCAGTTTCCTAGGAACTGAGGGTGGAGCAAGGGGAGGACTAAAAAAGGACGCGAGGAAACTTTGGCGGGTAATGAAACACTTCTATATCTTGATTAGGGTGGTGGTTACAAGTTCCCATGGGTTTCTCAAACTTCCAGAACTTTCTACTGAAAAGGGTGAATTTTACTCTATGCAAATTAGACCTTAATTTTTAAAAATCCAAAATAGAAAGACACAAAAATATCCTGCTATGTTAAATTATTTTGTACATAAAAGCCTAATTAACATATACACAGTTTTAGAGATTTTGATAAATCCTTCCAAATTTCCCTTGCAAACATTGGATCCAGTTTATACCTCTCTGTCAATGGAATGAGAGCATTTGGATTTTTATATCCTTATCAACACAGCTATCAGTGACTGCACTTTTCACAAGGCCTCACTCGGGGCTAGGGACACAGCAGGGATTTAATAGAAGCATTTATTCCAAGCACATGAAGTCCCCACAAGAGATAAATGAGATTTTCCCCGAGTCCCGAAGCCATTTACTGTTCTGATGGAGGAAAGGAAGGAAGATACCATGTGTATTGGGAGGAGAGACAGCCTCTGAACTCAGGGGTCTGAGGAGCAGTGTTAAACTGGGGGAGAATATGAAAAAGGAAAGGTGAATAAGGAAAGCATACTATGTCTTATGGGGGCTGAGAGGTCTGAAGTGACAACTGTATCTCATTTCTATACCCCAAACGCCCAGCACCAGGCATAGCACATAAGACTGTAAGAACAAACAAACTGATGAGTGAATGAATGAATGTTGAGACTAAAATTTGGGATCAGCAAAGATAAAACTTCCTTGCTTTGGGATTTGGGGGTTCAAGCTCAGTTTAAGACTGTGGCCATGCAAACTTGAGGACGTTTTACTCCGAGTTCTATCTAAGGAGAAGAAAGTCGGCATAGGTGAGTAGGGGGAGGGCACATAGTCATGAGGGTCCACCTGGGTCCCCACGCACATAGGAGCATACGACACAACTCCTGGATGTCAGAAGTCTATCCTTCTGATTCTCAGCCCTGGGGACTGAGTGAAGGGTGGGGTCTTGGGCCAAATGCTGGGTCATTTTAGCTGGAGCTGGGCGGCTGTATAGGAGAGATAGGGTTGGTTGAGAGGAAGTTGAGTGCGCATGCCTGTGTGCTGGCTGGGGGCTGGAGCAGGGGAAGAAGGGGCGGGGGCGTGGTTTCTGGAGAAGAGGTGGGGGAGGGGAAGCATTGGGGCTGCTTCAGGAAGGCTGCAGCAGGGAGCTGGAGTCTGGACAGAGCTGGTGGGTGATTAGAGATGTTGGTAGGAGAGGCAGAGAGAAGGATAAAGGTAAGGAGATGTGAGCATTGAAAAGGAGAGGCAGCTGCCGCTTGTGTAAGTATGAGACAGTGCGTGAGTGTGTGTGTGTGTATGAGAGAGTGTGTGAATGTATGTGTCTGTGTGTGTATGAGAGAGTGTGTGAGTGTCTGTGTCTGTGTGTGTGTGTGTGTGTGTGTGTGTGCGTGCGCGCATACGTGAGAGCACAGGGGCTCCTCCCCGAACCCAAACTTTATGCTCCGAGTCTTACAATTTGCATCTTCTTTTCTCCTGTCACTCTAACCATGACAAAAATAAGGTTGCATTTGAGCATGTAAGGGGTTATTTGCAAGTGTGAGCATGAGTGACTGTTCTGACCAGCCAGGAGCCTGGGAGAGAGAGAGGCAGAGTGCCAGAACGAACGCACACATGCACGAATGAGTGCATGAATAAACAAATGGGAGCTTACAAGAAACTCCCTGTGAATGTGGGTTTGTGAAAAACGTTGGGTCTGAGATGCCCCACCCAAGCCCCAGAGCCTATATCTCTGGGTCTCTGAGCCCAGAGAATTCCAGGGAAGTCTGTGCCTGAGGTTCTAGAAACCTCACACTAGCTCCCTAGATGAATAACTGGCTTCAGAGGCTGGCATTCCTAACGGACCAGATTCCAGGAGGGAATCCAAAGAGGGTGAGGAGTCTGCTGACGCTGAGAGCCCTGCCTGGGCTGGGAGGCCCCGGACCGGGTGGAGCAGCCACACCTGCCTGAAGTTTTGAGTAACAGGGGGTGGAAACTGCACCAGCACCGCCCTCTCGCAGGCCCTGCGGGCCCCTGCGGTCTGCTGGTCACAGTGGGTCCCACAACTTCCTCACTTCCCTAAATGGGTAACTTCATATTTAGAACCCCAGGTCTTCCCTGGCAGCCCCAAGTGGCACGTCCAGCGTAGGCCTGGGGCCCTAACCTTGGATCCCTGCCCCCTGCTGGACTCGTGCCCGTCCCCGCTGCACGGCGCCATGGCTCCCACCTTCCTGCTGCTGCTGCTGCTGTTGTGGCTCCAGGGCCCTGTCGCAGGTGAGAGGGTGGGTGGGTGGCTTACGGGGGAGGGAGTGGTCTGTTCCTGGACCCCCTTCCTGCTTTTCCGTGCTCAGTGATCTTGTGGGGTCGGAGGAGGAGGCGGTCTGGCTGACCTAGTAGCGCCTTACCAGAGACCAGTGAGAAGGTTCCCTCCTAGTATCTGGCCCTGGGCAAAGCTAACCCAGGCCTCACAAACTAAGATAAAGCTCTGGACCCTCTCTGCATGGGCCCCTTGATCTGCCTGTCTTCCTCAGGACCTCTGACCAGGGCCACTCCACTTCCTCACACACAACAAGCCCTCGTCCCTTGGCCTCTATCGGGAAAGCCCTGTTTGGTTCCTACGGGAATCATTACCTTACGTGTGTGCGCTTTGAACTTGCTTTTTCTTGGAATGTTGATGCCACAACCTCCGTCCCTAGCCCCTGTCCTGGCGTGGGGGTAGGGAAGCAATCCCTGAAGCAATCTCTCCCACCCCACGGCTACTAAATGCTCCTTGAGGGGGCCTCACCCAATCCTGCCTTGCTCGCTGCCATGACAACCAAGTTACCATTTCCTGTTCAGTTCTGGGCACCTCCTGTGTGAGGGGTGGAAGGTGGGCACACATAAACACAGTGCCCTGGAGACCCGTTCTAAGGTCGCCCTATCTGTACGTCTCTCCCAGAGAGACCCGCTTTTCCAGGGCAGAAGAGTGTCCCCTGGGGTCCCCCAAACCTGCCACCTGCCAAATAATTGAGTTGGATCATTTAACTTGCATGGGACAAAGTGATACGAGAGAGGGCATTACCTTACTCCAAGCCTCAACTCTAGTGGCAGCTGGGTTGGAAACTAAGGTGGATGTCTGGGGTGCTGGACCCTTGGCTATCACAGCTCTGGGTTCCATTGGGAAAGTCTGGAGCAACCTGCATTTGGGAGAAGGAGACGTGCACTGAGCATGTACTACATTCAAGGCACTGTCCTGGGGCACAGTTCTCAGAGCCAGCCAGAGACAGATAAGAAACAGAGACATTAAGTGATCTGCTCACGTGGTTAGTCAGTGGTAGAACCTGAGTTTTAACCTATGTTTATTTAGACTCCAAAATGCTGTCCACTCTGTCCTACTGGGGAGAACTGTGTGCGTGTTTGCAGAAGGCTCGGAGGGTGTTCAAGGAGGAAATGCCAAGCTGAGGGTGGGTAGAGCGCTGGAGGGCCCTCACTGCAGCTTTCTCTCTCTCACTGTCCCCTGATTCACCACCCCAGCCTTAGTTCTACCCTCTCCCCATCAGACCACGGGTTATGAAGCTCACTGACCACATCTTCTTCCTAGGCATAGAAGGCAACATATGAACAGTGAATAATTGTAGAATTCTTTGGTTTACACTCCACTGGGAGTGTATATAAATGTCTGGGCATATCGGATCTACGGGTTTTAGGTAACTAGAATATTTTAAAATTAAACATCACCTAGAATGAACTCAGACAACTTGCTATTTAAAAGATGACTAGAGTAAACCTGTTTGTGAAACAAATAACTACTCAATATTTTCAAAGATTGAATTTTCTTATCTACCTAGGTTTGTTGTGCTCTGGAATTTCAGAATGATGACTTGCGTTCGGTTTGTGTCTCTGTCTCATTGAGGGCAGGACCTGACTCTTTCCCACAAGACCCTGAAGACAGGGCTTATGACTCTCCCATCAGACTAGAAAATGCCGCAAAGAAAACGGCTGCGTCTGCTGAAGTTCCTTGAGTGTAAGGGCTGAGTTTCCTTCATTAGGCTAGGGGCTCCCTGTGGGCTACGCCTGTGTCTCCACCATCAGACTAGGAGTCCCCGGAGGGCTAGCCCTGTATCTTCCTCATCATTTTAGGATTCCCCAAGGGCACAGGACTACTGTCTCCCCCATCAGTCTGGGAACTACAGGGCAGGGCCAGTGTCTTCTCCAACAGACCAAGAGCTCCCTGGGGGAGAAGCCCGTGTCCCCCTCCATCGGAGTTGGGCTGTATTTCTTCTTCACACTCTGAGTTCCATGACAGCAGAGAAATATCCACCTCCTCTCCCTTCACCACGAGCTTCGAGTTTCAAGATGCTTCCTTCCTCCTTTCTCAACAAGTCGTGTCTCCCCAGGTGCCCCTGTCGAGAGCGTGTACTCCAAAGTGCGGCACTTTGAAGGGGAGACTCTCTCTGTGCAGTGCTCCTACAAGAGCCGCAAAAACCACATAGAGGGTAAGGTTTGGTGCAAAATCAGGAGGAAGAAGTGCGAGACTGTGTTCACCCGTGTTGGGGTGCAGGGGCCGCGCTATTTGCTGCAGGACGATACCCAGGCCAAGGTGGTCAGTATCACCATGGCGGCCCTGAGGCGCCAGGACTCGGGCCGGTACTGGTGCATGCGCAACAGCTCTGGCATCCTCTACCCTCTGATGGGCTTCCTGCTGGAAGTGTCTCCAGGTGAGCAGGCCTGCTGGGGCACTGGGATGCTGGGGGGGTGTCCTCCCCGCCCTGTACTCCACTGACATCAAATATAACAATAATAATAATCCATCAATAGGCATGATGTACAGTGGGGTTTTCACAGTTCCTTTACAGACACCTTCATGGGCATTCTTGTCACCCTTTTACAGATGAAGGAAATGAGATCTAAAAAGTCCTTGTGGCTCTGACTTTGTCCAGGGTCACAGAACTAGCAAGTGGACGAGATGAGATTAGAACTCAGGACTCTCTGTGCTTGTTTTATTCAATCATCTGTTCAATATATATCCACTGAGCCCTGATTCTGTGCCAGGCACTATTCTAGGCTCTGAGGATACAGTGGTGAGCAAAACCGGACCCATTCCTACCCTATGGGAGGTGACAGGCAATAGCACATTGTCAGATAAACAGTTGCAGATAACAATAAATGTTCTTAAGAAAATAAAACAATGTGATGAACTAGAAAGTTCAGTGGTGGGGGAAGCTACTGAATTAGTGGGGAATCAGAGAAGACCTCCCTGAGCAGATGACATCAAGCAGAGCCTGCGTGTGATGAGAGCTTTCTAGCCCTGTTGAAAGTGGGTGATTCAAAGGGCTTTCCAGGTGGGGAGAATTGCATGTGCAAAGTCCCTGAGGTGAGAAGAAGCTGGTCCATATTGAGTGTGGGGCAGAGGGATAGAAGATGAGGTTGGACAGGCAAACAGCAGCCCTAAAGTCCATGATTTGGGGTTTGACTTTTATCCTAGGTAGAATAGGAAGCTATGGGAGAGTTTAGAGGAGGTGATATTGTGCCTTGTCTTTAAGATGATCAAAACTCTCCCTTGAGTATAGAAAAAGAGAGGAGGGCCAAGAACGTAGCCCTGCGCTCCTTCCACATTTATAAGATGGGAAAGGGTGAGGAGCCAAAGAGCCTGCAGAGAACAGCCAGTGATTGTGAAACTTATCATCCACCCTTCCCTGTCCCCCTAACCCAACTGCATCCCCATCTTCTGTTGGGTCTGAGCTAGGGTAACTGCTGTCTCTAAGATATGGAGCAAATCTCATCCCTTCCCTCTCCGGTTCTGATTTAGCCCTAGGGAAGTAGTCGAAACCAGTTTACTGAAGTCTTAATTTGTAGGGATACAAACATGAAATGGTTTTATTTTTCCCTTAGTGTATCCCTCTGTTGTACTATGTCAGATCTCACTTTCCATCTCTTAACCACAGTTTGGGGAGATTCCAACTTTGCAGACCTTTTCAATTATTAGGAAATAAAAAATGCACAGGCAATTAAAAATGCGAATCTTCTAGCAATATATGCTCTTCCAGTCCCCCTTGAAAACCAGGTTTATGGCCCCAGGCACTTGAAGTGGAGAAGGGGGACTGCTGCTGTCCAACTCCCCCTCCTTCATCTCAGGAGGGAGGGAAGGGGTGCTCCTCTCCATCACCTCCTCCTGGTCCTGCCCCTCCCAACCCCCTGGTATATTGAGGCAGGGGTGAAGGAGAGGGAAACGGTTGTGTGACTTCACTGACCCTTGTAGCAGGTCTCTCTCTGTTGGATGTCACTCCTTTTCTGCCCACTCTTAGATCCTCTGTGGCCAAATGCTGGCTCTCCCAAGGCACCTGTGTATGAGTTCTTTGAAAGGTCCTTTGGGGGGTCTTCACACTGCTGAGTAGGATGATGTGGGAGATCTGGCTCCAGATCAGCCCCTTCCCCCATCCCCATCCTCACCAATGCCACTTGTTCTGGTTCCCTTGCCCAGAAAAATGGGCGCCTTCCACGGTGACCATCTGGTCCTCAGGAGTGCATCCTTGCATGCATAGTAGTGGGATGCAGCAGCAGCCAGCAGCAGCCCTCTCCCCCTCACCATCCCTCTCTCTTTATTTTCCTGTTCCCTGATGAGAAAGACTCAACACTGCCTTCTAGACTGAGCCCTCACAGCTCCTACCACTCCCTCCTCTTCCACCATCCAAAGTCCAGCCTTCTTCTAGCAAATGGGATGATAAAGGCCTGAACTGATGCATGAGGGTGGCAGGACCAGTTCCTGTGTCTCTTAATAAGCCCCCAAGGAAGGCACCTGGCCCCGCTGCTCACGGCGTTCTTTGGGATCTGGGTCTTTGATGCTTCCTTGTCCTCATCTCTGGATCCCAGTCGCCAATCATGGAGCAACTGGGAAAGTTCATGTTCAACCTCAGAGCAGAGAAATCTCTGACTTACAGGAATGAGGAAGGTCCAGGGAGTGACAAGAGAGATGGGGGTGGGGAGGGAAGTGTCCTCTTGGCCCAGGTGGCCTGACGGGGGACACTAAAAATTTTGTGAAAGACTCTTCCTTCTTTCCTGTGCCTACTTCCTCCTCCCTGACCTCACCCTCTGAACAAGCACACACCTGGTCCCTCAGCAGAGCAGAATCCTAGGTCCAAGGTCAAGGAGCAAGACAAGGACAGGTCCTACCCAGACAAGTGTGTGGGCTGCCGGGAGCTGCTTCCAGCACCAAGGCCCCCGACTCAGTCCCACTTTCCTCCCTCTCTCGTCCCTCAGCCTCCACGACCAAGAGAAACACTCCTCTTACGAAGCTGCCCACCATCCTCCAGAGTGGAACTGTCGTCACAGCTGGCCCAGCCCTCACCTCAGGCCCTGATGCCCCTTTCACCACAAGCACGACGGTGTTCACACCTGGACTCCTCACCTTGCCTAGACTCTTGCCCTTCCCTGCCTCAGGGAGCATCAGACTGACCTCTGTGACGGGCTACGGCTTCACTGGCGCCAGCCCCTCCACCACGGGGCCCAGGAGGACCATGGGGTCCCAGACAGTGACTGCGTCTCCCAGCAATGCCGCAGCCTCCGCTGCTGGCCCAGCCTCCACCCCCACTAAGGCTGGGCACCTGTGCACCACGGGATCGCCCACCACGGGAATGTGCCCCACTGGCAGGTCTCTCCTCAACCAATTATCCCCCAGCAGGTACCCGGGGGGCCTGGGTTGAAGGCCATTTTCCCAGACATGGCAACAGTTCTTGGTGCCTGAAGAGACCCCAAGGTGAAATGTTACAGCAGACCAGCCCCTTTCGCCCACCGGGAACTCAGTTTGACCTGTTGCTGAATGGGAGGTGGGAGAGGGAAGCTGGGATGGACATGGGACAGAAATGAAGGCAGTGGGAAAGGAGGTCAGGGGCTGGGTCAGCATAAGAGTCTGTGGATGAAGAGGAGAGGGTAGGGACCGGACAAGGGGAGCAGCCTGGGGAGTAGGAAGTGGGAAATGGGGACACTTTAATTTGAGTTCCCTGAGGAGTGGACTGTGAGACCAGGATTCACATTGTATTTGGAACACTGGAAAGAGCATGGGGAAGTGAGACAGGGAAGGGAAGGCAGCAGACAGAGAACTTACTGAGGCTGGTTATCACTGTGGGCAGCAAGAGCTCAATCCCGTTGGGGAGACTCTAGGGTCCAGTGTCCAGCAGCCACCTGGAGGGCAAGGGAGCTTGGGTATTTATACCCCCACCCTCTTGGTTATTGGTAGAGGGCTGCCTGCCATGTGTGGCATGGAGAGCACCAGTGACCAGAGAAAGCCCTCAGGCCAAAAAATTTTTAAATGGAGCTGCTGAGGACTGGTGTACATGGAAGTGATACAGCAAGGGAATATAGGCAGGGCACCTATAGCATCTGTTCCAAAGGACAAAGGTGGGAAGTGCCATCCTCAGTCACCATGAGGAGAGTAAGAACGTTGGTTTCTTCTGTCACAAATGGGGGTCTCTTAGAGCCCTTGTCCTCAGCAGATTTGGGGGAATAATGGAGGAGAGGTACTAAAGTGGAGAGATGCTTCCCTTCGCTGGGGGTAGGGGGCTTCATCCCTGACCTCTGAGCACCTCACTTCCTTCTCCCACAGGTGGGCCCCCAAGGAAGAGAAGCCATCACTCCCCGCGGGGACTGGCAGGTTTCCCCTGGTCCCACTCCTCTCGCGTGGTGTGCAGAAGGACGTGGGCCAGGGTGGGGCACCCTGGTACTCACCTCCTCCGCACTCTGTCCTGTCTCCGCAGGCACCAGGACTTCTATCCTGCTGTGCTCGTGGGGGTGCTGGCCTTGCTCCCAGTGCCTGTGATGCTGATCGTGGTCTATGGCTTCTGGAAGAAGAGGCACATGGGAAGTGAGTAGCGCCCACCCTCTTGGCCCCCCGAGGACAGAGCGCTGGGGGGTTTGACACCCTTTCCAAAGTGCCCGACTGCCCTCGGGTCCCCAGGCGGTGTGTCCTCGCCTGTGTCCAGTCAGGAGGACCGTACAGCACCCAGGTGAGGGAGGCGGGTGGGCAGGCAGCGACAGCTTAGCGTAGCCTTCTGGGGCTGAGCCAACAGGAAGCCGAGGGCAGAGGCAGAGGGGCTGGGCTGGCCCAGGAGCTGTGGGTGGTGAGCAGGAGGACCGCCCTCTTCATCTCTGTCCCCATCCTCGCAGGCTACAGCATGTGCCGTGATCCTGCCAGATCCTGGAGGGACCCATCCACAAGACCGGAGCCTCCGTGGAAGCCTGCTTGGTCTGAAGCCACTTAACTGTATGGTGGGGGGGAGCTTCTCCCAGAGGGGTCCCGGGAGACCAGAGGAGGAGTGAAGACGGGGACCTGTCTGGATCGGACAGGCCGGGGATGAGGACTCAGCGCTGGACTCAGGCCTTCCCAGAACCGGAGGCTGGACTGCATCCGCTCAGTTCCCCTCGGCTGCCCGGAACCTGGCGGGGGGCAGGGGGCAGAGCAGGGGGCACCAGGCGGGAAGTCCCTGGGGGTGGGGGGGAGCCACTGAGGTGATTCTGCTGAGAGCCACAGACGCCTGGGCCCTGGCTGGATGGCAGAGAAGCCCCAGGTGTGCTGTTTGCAGACAGAGACCTCAGCTCCCATCGGCCTTGGAACCTCTTACTATCAAGCTGATGGGGGGAGGGGTGGACAGCTAGGGCTGCCCTCTCCCCACCCGGGGCTCTGTCCTCAGTTTCCCTCTGCTCTTTTCAAGCGTCCCCATGCCCTTGGGGGAAGAAAGAGCCCCAGAAGCAGCCCGTGTCCCGAGGGTCCCACCCTGGAGGAGAAGAAGGAACAGTGACTAAGAGTTGGGGGTCAACAAAGGTGTTGGGGATCCCAGAGCTGTCCAAGCCCCCCAGCCCCTGGGCCAAGTGTCCTCTACGGGGCCTCTGGATGGGCCCTGATCTGACTGTGGCTGCTTGTCCGTCGAGTCCTGGGAGCCAGCAGGGACCACACTCCCGCTGCTGCTGCCTGCTGGCCGGCGCCTCCAGGGAAGGCTGTGACCGGGCAGCTGAGAGCCCCTCACCCGCAGGACCAGCCTGTCCCTGGACTTGCATGCAGAGGCTGATCAGGGCTCTCTCCCCCAGTTCCCACACCCTGGCTCCGGGTCTGAGCTCCTGAAGAGAACAGGGGGCCCTTGAGGGTCCACTGGAGGGGAGGCCATGGCTCAGAGAAAGGGGGGGGGGTCACCTTCCCTCTGGGGACTTATTGTCCCCTGGAAAGAGAGGACCCACTGGTGACACAGCAAAGACAACTCAGAGCTGACTACAGCCTGGAGGACTGCCTGGGCCAGGAGGGGCAGGGAGGATGGAGCCAAGGAGCCTGGGCCAGGGGCCCAATAGCCAGGGGCATCTGCCCCTGCCTCACTGGCTCGTGCCTCAGAGTTGGCTTCTTCTGCGGTGATGGCTGAAGAATATGGACTGGATTCCTCCCCTAGGGAGGGGTATCCACCAGCCTGGAGCCACTGGAATGAGAGACTGGGGGTAGATGTGGCCTCTCCACTCTTGGCCTCGGGACATAGCCCTCCCAGGTGGGAGATCAAATGTCATAGTCAGGGGAGTGACACAGCTGGGGCCTTGGTGGGCAGCCAGCCTGCAGGTGCCACTCCAGGATAGAAGTGGGGAGAGAGGAAGGGGCAGGGGGCAATCCTGGGGGACAGCAGGGAGGCAGCACCTCTTTCCTATGCCCAGGAGAAGGCACTAGAGGGGAGACTCAGACTGAGGAACTGACAGACCTGGTGCCAGGACACACACACACACACACACACACACACACACACGCACACACACGGCGATAACCGTCCTCCTGATCCCGGTGTGTAACTAGGACGGGGTTTATTCTCCACCCTAAAACCACACGCTGACGGCCCTGCCCCAGCTGAGAGCGGGATGTTGGTGGGTGCAGAGGCTCAGGACCGGGACCCAAGGATGCCACCTGTCACTGTGGGACCCTGTGCAAGTCACTAACCATATTGGGCCTCATTTTCCCTCTCTTGTGAAAGGGGACACTAATTCCTACCTCTCAAGACTGTTCTCAGGATAAAATGAACTAACACGAGCCTCATACACTGAGTAAAAGCCTCATGCTGCTTGGTCCTCCACTTCTTGTCCAGGTCTAATGCTTGTCACATTCTACTTTTAAAACCATCGGATCCTATTTCTCTGTTTTGTACTTGATGGGAAGGGGCTAGGGAGGGTGCAGGGGGACATGGTCTGGTCCCAGGAGGTGGGTCTGGGCCCAGGCAGAGGCCTTTGTTACCTGATGTCATGCCGGGTAGCTGCTAGGTGGACCGACCATCCTTATTTGCCCAGGATGAGGGGCTCCTGGAACCAGGCAAACTCCCACCCGTGGAGCCTGCTCCCATGTGAATCCATGGTAAGGAAGGACACAGGGTGCTGAGAAGGAGGTGCAGACTCCGTCCCCAGCTTCCCAGCTCTTATGCGCCAGGGTGGCCTCTTTGGACCTCCAGGCTCCAGGACATTTTACCCAAACCCTGGCCCCTTACATCCTCCTTTCTGTTTGCCCTTCTCCCCGGAGCTCCAGGGGTATCCAGATCCCCAGCAGATCCAGGGCGGGCAGGTGCAGGGCAAGGGTGGGTATCAGGCCAAGGCTGCTATTGCCTTTGGTGGACGAGATGAGGAGTCTTCCTGAGCAATGGCCTGAGACTACGGGACGTACCTGCGAAGGGCTTCCTGTCGTGGCCAAGGGAAGGAACAAATACAGGAAGCCCAGCCCCCACGGGATGTTCACTCTGTGAGCCCTGATCTGATCCCACAGGACACATGTGTTCTTGCTGTGAGGCCAGCAGGCAAGCCTGAGGTCCACAGTCCCAATGGCTGCAAATGTGCTTTTCACTCTGCATCACCCTGGGTGGGTGGACGCTGCTCTGTGCAGTCCGGCTCCTCCTTCAGGCTGATGGGCTTCTTGCCCCTGTGCTGGGAGTAGTGAGGGAGGAGGCAGCCTCGCGCCTGGGGCAGACCCTTCCCAGCGCAGACCCCCTACCCCCACTGATTGACGCAGGGGGTCTGAAGCCGTGGCACCCCCTGCCACCTTGGCAAGTTCTGAAGGGTATCCCATTTCCAGAATGGCTCCCAAAGTGACCTGAGCTTCCTGTGGCCCAAGGGCAGCCTGACTTCTCCTGCCTGTCCTGCTTCCCCTGCCCTTCTTTTTCCCAGCCTGGTCCCTGAGCACTTTAAACTTCCTGGTGCTAATTGCTGCCTCAGAGTCTGCTACCCACAAGCCCAGTCTGCCCCTCTGCTTGTTTACAGGGTTGTCTCTTTTCTTTGTTGTTTCTCTATTAACCATAAACGGCCTGTGACAATTGTTTTTCTGTAGCTCATATAAAAACAATTTTAAAAAATGTGTTTGAGTAGTGTGGCCTTTCAACAAACACTACGGAGTGACTATGGCAGGCTGGGAGCTGGGGCACAGGGATGACCTGAGGGGCAGAGATCCTTTCTCCTCCTCTCTCCCTCCCCCTCCTTCTGCACCCATCTCCCCCTTCCCCTCCCCTCTGATATTCCTGCCTCCAGCTTTGTTCTCTCCCACCCTTGCCAGGGACCCTCCCTGCACCTCCATTCCTGGAAATGACTCTCCATCTCCCTTCCCCTCTTCCCTCAGTCCCCACGGAACTTCCCAATTCCCAGGCAGGCCTGGGCGGGAAGTCTCTGACCCCTGGGGACCTTGGAAGTGTCCCCTAACTCTGTCATTCACCTTCAGCCCCTGCTTTTCTTCGGTGGGGAGGAGAAAGTTGAGGCTTGGGAGGCAGTGGTAGGAGAGAAGGGAGAAAGAAGGAGGAATGATAGGTTCTTAATTTGTTACCAAATCCAAGCTCGTACTTCTTGCCACACGACGGGCCAATCCATGGAGAGACAAGCTGTTGGGACAAGGAATAGCGATTTCATTTGGAAAGCCAGCAGACAGAGAAGATGGTGGACTAGTGTCTCGAAGAACCACCCTAGTCGAGTTAGAATTCAGGCTTGCTTTATACTAAAAGGGGAGGGGGTGTGGCTGGTGGCTGCAAACTTCTTGGTGCCAGCCAGACCCTGGAGGGGATGTGATAATCCTTTGTTCTTGTAGTTGTCCACGCAGGTCAGGTCACCATGTTCCTGTAAATCTCCAACAAGACAAATGTGATTCTCTGCTGTGCAACTCTGTATCTCTATATGAATGGAAAAGTGTTATACCTTTAAAGGTCAGAGCCTCGAGAATGGGCTATTATGTATATTTCAGGCTATAGACAACATTCTTAACTCCAAGCAAAAGCAATAGAATACAAAGGTGAAAGTAAAAGGAACAGACCCAATATGGAGTCAGGTTTGTTCTTCCCTATTACAATTTCACCATGGTTTCCTCCTGGGCTTTTATGGCTTTCTCCACCCCAGAGCGAGGGAGACAGGCTGACGGGGAAGAGGCTGGGCACAAGAGAGCCAGAGTCCCCTGGAGCCTTGATCTAGTCTCAGATGTAGCACCTGCAGCTGAGGGTCCCACCTATAGGCCAAGGTCTCCCCCTCTTCTCCAGGCAGGCTTCGGTGGATGGGCTGAATTCCCCTGGCTCTGGGTTTCTCTTCTCAGGGGCTTCCCTGCTCCCTTGCTTCCCTCCCCCCATCCCAACTCAAGAAGAGGGCCCATGGCCTGGGAGGCCACATACCTGCTGCCACCTGTCCTGCTGGTGCTCTTGGCCTCAGATGAGGGGCAGGCGAGGGGGGCAGAGGGAGCAGGTCAAGAGGAGGGGCAGATGGCTAAGTGAGATAGGTATGAAGGGGGCTATGGGGAGGAGAGGGCAGGGGCAGGGTGGCACTGTGGCCAGAGGCCGGCTCTGGGGCTCATTCTGAGTGTAGACACAAAGAGGGTGGCTCCCTGCAGGGGGGAAGCCCTCATCTCACAGCTCTGCAGTGGCGGTTGGCGGGGCTCCGTGACCTGAGGGTTTATTCTCAGGCTCCTGGGAACAGAAGCCAGAGTTGCTGTGTAAACTAGAGGATGAGACAACTCCATGAGATGCTGGTATCCACCCCAGCAAGGCTTAAAGATGAAAACCCACGCAGGGAAATATCAGCACATAGCTGTACTGTATTAACCACCATTCCAGGCTCTGGACAAGCCCCAGTAGCTTTGATTCTCTAGCCAGGATGACCTCAGCTTGGGCTTCTTCATCATGGCTGAACTCAGGGCAAAGGACTGGGGATTCTATTGGTGTGGAATCTACGAGTCTTCGAGGAACTCTGGTCTCAGAACCATCTGTCTGGTATATCCCAGGGTGAGTTCCTTTCCTCCTTTTGTGTGCCTCTCAGACTTCCTGAATCACAAGATGTTAGGGCTGGAAAGGACCCTAAAAATCACTTCCTTCAACCGTTTCATAGCTGAAAACTAGGGCCCCTTCCCCAAGGTCTTTGGTTGGTCAGGGGCAGAACCAGCACCAGAACTCAGGCCTGCTAGCTTTCGGTAGGTTCTTCTTTTCCCGTCACACACATTTCTCTGAACCTTTTTGTCGCTACCAACAGGACTCCTCCATTGATGTGTGATGATTGCAGAGCTTCCTCAGGCTTGAACAAGACTGGCTTATTGGTCCATTCCCAGGCATCCCTACCCCGACCCTGACCCCCAACTTTCTCTCAAAGGGCTGTGCTCAAGATGGGTCACAGGTAGCTGGGTAGGGGTCAAGAAATGTGGACAGACAGGAGACAGCCAGGTAGCGAGACAGACATGAGGCCCTGGGGGTGGAGCTGAGAGGCGTAGCAGCCGAGGCCTCAGAGGGCCTGGACTTGCCCCTGATAGTGAGAGACCCTACATGTCAGAGTGGGAACTTTGGGGTCATCCCTAACCCAAGGCCCTCAGTATTCCTCCTGCAAACTTCAGAGTTGGAAAGCATCCCCTGCATTCTCTGCAGTGGTCAGGGCTTGAATGACACCTTCCCAGACTCCTGCCCTATGGGAGCCTGTCCAGCCGTTTGGACGCCTGAGGACTCAGATCAGCGGCTGGGTCATTCACTGCCCAAGCCTTGGCTCATTCCCTTCTCCATGTAGGGCATGAGGCTAGGCTCCAGGAGGGGAATCAAAAACCTTGAGACCCCATCCTCAGCTGGAGGAGCCCACAGCCCCGCCAGGAAGACAGACAAGTAAATAAAGGATTATGATGCAGGGTGGTAGGTAACATCATAGAAGCATGTTGGGTGGAGGTCCAGTGAAGAGAGGAACAGGTTGATGGAGAAAGCCAGGGTTTGGACTCTCCTGGGGGACTCCCCAGAGGAGGTGACACCACCTGGGCCTTGTTGGATGAGCAGGAATTTATCCAGGGGAGACAACACAGGTTGGGAGGGTGGAGGGAGCCATTAAAGGTTGAAAGTGCATGACATGTTCAAATGAAAACAGAAGAGACTATAGAACACATCCAATATACAAGTGACAGTGTGATGCCTAATCTAAAATTGTGGCACTTCACAGTGAAGGAAATCCAACACTACTGAGCATAATAGCTCCATTCATCTGCAGGGCCATGTGTGGCCTCCTCTTACCCAGGTCTGGGGACTAGAAGTGGGGAGCCCTGGAGTGTGGGGCAAATAGAGAGGAGTGCTCCCCTCCCTGTCACCTCCTCCAGCTTCAACACTGCTCACCACCAGGAGCACCAGGAGGACCACTGGTGCCATGAGCCCTGTCATTGACAGGCACTGTCCCCTCACCCCTGTCCTCTCAGCCCTTCATTTCCTCCCACACACTGCTGACTGTGCCAAATGCCTCCAACTACCACATTCCCACAGACGCCTGGCTCTTGGGATGAAATGGAGTCAGACAGTTCGTTTCTGGTCACTTCACCTCTTTGAGCTTCAGTTTTCTCATCTGCAAAATGGGACCAATAACATTCCCACCTTCATCTGGGGTTCTTACCTTTGGCACTATTGACATTTGGATATTATTCTGAACATTTCTTTGTTGTGAGGGCCCATCCTGTACATTGTAGGATATTTAGCAGCATCCCTGGCCCCTACCCGTTAGAGAGCAATAGCACAAATACCCCCAGACTGCACAGCTGTGGCAACCAAAAATGTCTCCAGACATTGGCAAGTTTGTCTTGCGGGACACAACCTCCCCCAGTTGGGAACCACCATTTTACAGGGTTGTTGTGAAGATTAAATGAGATCATGGACTCAGAGGGCCCAGTGCCAGGCATGTGATCAGGGCTGCTTCTTTCTCCTCCTCCCCATTCCAGCCCTTCTCTATCTTTCAGTGCAAGCAGGGGAGCTATCCCGGAGCCGCAGGGGTCTAGGGAAAGGGCACACTCTGTGGTTACTACCACCCATGGCCGGATTTCTTCTCTAACCCCGCCTGATGGTTTCCAGGTGGATGATGACAGCGGAGGTGGCACAAGTGAGAGGCACTCACCCCGCCTTCCTCGTGGAGGAAGACCTCATCCTTACACACCTGCCCACCAGACCCCAGACCACCTTCCCTTCTCCTCTCCAACCCCTCACTCCATTTCTGGCCATGACACAGGTCCTATGGGCAAGGCTGATGTCACATTATGGCTGAGGGCAAGCAAGGTCCTGTCTAACAAAAACATTCCCAAACGAGCTATCTGAGCAGGAGGCAGTGAGATTGCAGAAGAGCCTGTGTGACTCACTGGGATTTTGCCCAGGGGGCTCTAGCATCTGGTTGGCAGCTGGATTCGATGACCTTTTACGTCACCCTTGAGAAGTGATGAATCTGCAATTCCAAGTAATCTTTCCCATGATGTGGCAGGACATCACCCTTCTGCTCACATGGCCTGGAGTTCCCAGAGTTCTGAGTCATTCCTTGGGGGCACTTCTGTCTCTGTGTGTGACCATAGAAAAAAGAATAGGTGAACATACATCAAAATATCACTATGATTATCTCTGGGCAATGGGATTAGAGGAGGGAAGGAAAATTCCACTCAATAAAATGAAGAGGACTGGCTCTGGAGCCAGATTACGTGGATCTAAATCTAACTTCTACCTTATATGAACTGTGTGATCCTGGGTAAGTTGTTTAATTTCTCTGGATCTCAGTTACCTGGAACAATAATATTATCTACCTGATGGGTAATGAGGTAACACATGTGAAGTATGTGTTTGCCTAGCACATAGTAAGCACTCAATAAATGTTAGTGTGTTTTAAGTGGTGGGATTATGGACAACTTTTACCTTTTTAGAGTGAATTTTCATATATTTTTTCTGATAAAAATTAACTGAATATAGTTTTTTAAAGATTTTATAAATGCTGAATACATTTTACATAGTTATTCTTGTAATAGCCATAATCTCCCTTTAAAGCTGGGCACCACCTAAGTGTGGCAGCTGATCCTGGAGGAAATTGCATGTGGCTTGAAGGTATGATGTTTCAACTGCACAAGAAGTATTTACCAAGTAACTGTTGATATCATTTGCTGTATGTCATCTACTTAGTAAGCACGGTTAAATCTTGAGTCTTATAATTTCAATACTAGGTCTTTAAAAATTATCTAATTTTTCTAAATTGAGACTTTAAAAATTCTGCTAAAAAATTTTTTTTCGAAACAAGCAAATTTCGCAGCAACTAATTTGTCTTTAGGACTATTTTTGCTTTCTACTCTACTTAAGGCACAAATTATTGCTCCAGAACTCCTGTGGACGTCTCAAAATTTAGAGTAATTTTAAAAGGGTCTCATGACCAGATAATGTTAGGAAGGGCTGATCTAGATGCACATTGGTCTCAAGATTTATTTCCTTGTTGATCCCTGATTGCCCAACACACTCTGGGTGTAGAGGGAAGGACTTGTGACCTAGCTTAGACCAGGGCATCACAGGGAAACAGTGCCACCGTGTGGGGTCCAGTCTGTGCTAGAGGTGGGAATCAGCCCCTCCCTGGAGAAACTTTTTCTTTCTTTTCAGAAAAGCTGCAATTCTCTAATAATTCTCTTTCATTTTTAAGGCATTATGCATCCGACTATGGCAAGACCAATTTCAGTTGGCAGATCTCTGTGGTCAAAGCCTGGCCTGATTTCTACCCTGATGGGCATTCTGACTTCTCAACTCGATCTTGGACCAGAAGCCCAAGTGTGCCTTTCTGGATGAGATGGCCAGATATGTCCCAGACTTTCTCTGATGACTCATTTGAGGGCCTTCCTTCACTCCCCAAACCCAGGTATTAACCTTCTAGAATCCAGCCACTACAGATTTTACAATATCAACATCACTTCCACATCTAGCAACAAAGAGGAACTGCCTCTTGTTTATTGCATCTCCCTAGCACCTGGCGTGGTGCTTGGCATATGGTTGGTGCTTGGAAAATATTTGTAGAATAAATGAATGTGCCCCTGAGAAGAGTGCTCCAGCCTCTCCCATTCCCTTCTACAAGAGGGAAAGGGATGCCAAGAAGGAGGGGGCATTTCTAGGCCAAGTTCCCTTCCAGGAACAGATGGCTTACACAAAAGGGCTGAATTATCAATCATTTTAACAGGGTTCTTTACAGAGGAGTGGGCAAGGATAAGGGAACCAGTAAAGGAAGGGATCGTGATGCATCCAAAGACAGGGAGCTGTTAACACCCCCACACTTGAAAGAGCAGGGAGAAAGAATTGTGTTATTGGGACTGAGTGAGCGCCAGAGCCATGGAAGAGGGACCACCAATAAGAGCTGTAGCTACAGAGGAAAGCAGCTCCTGTTCAAACCATGGCAAACGTGGAGGGAGTAGGGGGAAGTAAAGACCCCAACTTATTTCTCCTCCTGGCCTCCAAACTCTTGCCAATATCTTCCCTTGACTTGACCCATCAGTAAGCCAGTAGGCTGGGAGCCTGGGGGATGCAGTCCAGAGGGGGTCAGTCTCCTTGGGACAGAGCAGGACTAAGCAGAAAGAACATGGGTTGGTGGAGGGGGCAGGAGAGGAGAATAACCAGCACAGTGGTCAAGGATGTCAAAGGCGGCAGAAAAGCCAAGAAGGGGAGGACTGGGAGGAGGCCACTTGTGACTTCTAAGGATCAGATTCAAAGGCACAGTTGAAGAACATGAACAGCAAAGCCATCTCTAAAATTTTTTTAAAATAAAAGAAATACAAGATAGAGAAGCAAGAAGAACTACAGTTCTGCAGCCTGTGGAAGGAAAACCACATTCACAGAAAGAGAGACAAAATAAAAAGGCAGAGGACTTTGTACCAGATGAAGGAACAAGATAAAACCCCAGAAAAACAACTAAATGAAGCGGAGAGAGGCAACCTTCCAGAAAAGAATTCAGAATTATGATAGTGAAGATGATCCAGGACCTCGGAAAAAGAATGGAGGCAAAGATCAAGAAGATGCAAGAAATGTTTAATGAAGACCTAGAAGAATTAAAGAACAAACACCTAGAAGAATTAAAGAACAAATAAACAGAGATGAACAATACAATAACTGAAAGGAAAAATACACTAGAAGGAATCAATAGCAGAATAACTGAGGCAAAGAATGGATAAATGACCTGGAAGACAGAATGGTGGAATTCACTGCCATGGAACAGAATAAAGAAAAAAGAATGAAAAGAATTAAAGACAGCCTAAGAGACCTCTGGGACATTAAACGCAACAACATTCACATTATAGGGGTCCCAGAAGGAGAAGAGAGAGAGAAAGGACCTGAGAAAATATTGAAGTGATTATAGTCAAAAACTTCCCTAACATGGGAAAGGAAATAGTCACCCAAGTCCAGGAAGTGCAGAGAGTTCCAGGCAGGATACACCCAAGGAGAAACACGCCAAGACACATAGTAATCAAATTGACAAAAATTAAAGACAAAGAAAAATTATTAAAAGCAACAAGAGAAAAATGACAAATAACATACAAGGGAACTCCCATAAGGTTAACAGTTGATTTCTCAGCAGAAGCTCTACAAGCCAGAAAGGAGTGGCACAATATATTTAAAGAGATGAAAGGGAAGAACCTACAACAAAAATTACTCTACCTGGCAAGGATCTCATTCAGATTCGACAGAGAAATCGAAAGCTTTACAGACAAGCAAAAGCTAAGAGAATTCAGCACCACCAAACCAGCTCTACAACAAATGCTAAAGGAACTTCCCTAAGTGGGAAACATAGAGAAGGAAAGGACCTACAAAAACAAACCCATAACAATTAAGAAAATATCGATAATCACCTTAAATGTGAATCAATTAAATGCTCCAACCAAAAGACACAGGCTCGCTGAATGGATACAAAAACAAGACCCATACACATGCTGTCTACAAGAGACCCACTTCAGACCTACAGACACATACAGACTGAAAGTGAGGGGATGGAAAAAGATATTGCATGCCAATGGAAATCAAAAGAAAGCTGGAGTAGCAATACTCATATCAGATAAAATAGGCTTTAAAATAAAGAATGTTACAAGAGACAAGGAAGGACACTACATAATGATCAAGGGATCAATCCAAGAAGAAGATATAAAAATTATAAATATATATGCACCCAACATAGGAGCACCTCAATACATAAGGCAACTGCTAACAGCTATAAAAGAGGAAATCAACAGTAACACAATAATAGTGGGGGACGTTAACACCTCACTTACACCAATGGACAGATCATCCAGACAGAAAATTAATAAGGAAACACAAGCTTTAAATGACACAGTAGACCAGATAGATTTAATTGATATTTATAGGACATTCCATCCAAAAACAGCAGATTACACTTTCTTCTCAAGTGCACACGGAATATTCTCCAGGATAGATCACATCTTGGGTCACAAATCAAACCTCGGTAAATTTAAGAAAATTGAAATCATATCAAGCATCTTTTCTGACCACAATGCTATGAAATTAGAAATCAATTACAGGGAAAAAAAGGTAAAAAACACAAACACATGGAGGCTAAACAATACGTTACTAAATAACCAATAGATCACTGACAAAATCAAAGAAGAAATAAAAAAATACCTAGAGACAAATGACAATGAAAACACGACGATCCAAAACCTATGGGATGCAGCAAAAGCAGTTCTAAGAGGGAAGTTTATAGGAATATAAGCCTACTTCAAGAAATAAGAAAAATCTCAAATAAACAATCTAACCTTACACCTAAAGGAACTAGAGAAAGAACAAACAAACCCCAAAGTTAGTAAAAGGAAAGAAATCATAAAGATCAGAGCAGAAATAAATGAAAGAAACAAAGAAAAAAACAGCAAAGATCAATAAAACTAAAAGCTTGTTCTTTGAGAAGATAAACAAAATTGATAAACTTTTAGCCAGACTCATCAAGAAAAAGAGGGAGAGGACTCAAATCAATAAAATTAGAAATGAAAAAGAAGTTACAACAGACACCACAGAAATACAAAGCATCCTAAGAGACTACTACAAGCAACTCTAAGCCAATAAAATGGACAACCTGGAAGAAATGGACAAATTCTTAGAAAGGTATAACCCTCCAAGACTGAACAAGGAAGAAATAGAAAATATGAACAGACCAATCACAAATAATGAAATTGAAACTGTGATTAAAAATCTTCCAACAAACAAAAGTCCAGGACCAGATGGCTTCACAGGTGAATTCTATCAAACATTTAGAGAAGAGCTAACACCCATCCTTCTCAAACTCTTCCAAAATATAGCAAAGGGAGGAACACTCCCAAACTCATTCTATGAGGCCACCATCACCCTGATACCAAAACCAGACAAAGATACTACAAAAAAAGAAAATTACAGACCAATATCACTGATGAATATAGATGCAAAAACCCTCAACAAAATACTAGCAAACAGAATCCAACAACACATTAAAAGGATCACACACCATGATCAAGTGGGATCTATCCCAGGGATGCAAGGATTCTTCAATATACGCAAATCAATCAATGTGATACACCATATTAACAAATTGAAGAAGAAACACCATATGATTATCTCAATAGATACAGAAAAAGCTTTTGACAAAATTCAACACCCAATTATGATGAAAAACTCTCCAGAAAGTGGGCATAGAGGGAAGCTACCTCAACATAATAAAGGCCATATACGACAAATGCACAGCAAACATCATTCTCAATGGTGAAAAACTGAAAGCATTTCCTCTAAGATCAGGAGCAAGACAAGGATGTCCACTCTCGCCACTATTATTCAACATAGTTTTGGAAGTTTTAGCCACGGCAATCAGAGAAGAAAAAGAAATAAAAGGAATACAAATTGGAAAAGAAGAAATAAAGCTGTTACTGTTTGCAGATGACATGATCCTATACATAGAGAAACCTAAAGATGCCACCAGAAAACTACTAAAGCTAATCAATGAATCTGGTAAATTTGCAGGATACAAAATTAATGCACAGAAATCTCTTGCATTCCTATACACTAATGATGAAAAATCTGAAAGAGAAATTAAGGAAACACTCCCATTTACCATGGCAACAAAAAGAATAAAATACCTAGGAATAAACCTACCTAGGGAGACAAAAGGCCTGTATGCAGAAAACTATAAGACACTGATGAAAGAAATTAAAGATGATACAAATAGATGGAGAGATATACCATGTTCTTGGATTGGAAGAATCAACATTGTGAAAATGACTCTACTACCCAAAGCAATCTACAGATTCAATGCAATCCCTATCAAACTACCACTGGCATTTTTCACAGAACTAGAACAAAAAATTTCACAATTTGTATGGAAACACAAAAGACCCCGAATAGCCAAAGCAATCTTGAGAACAAAAAATGGAGCTGGAGGAATCAGGCTCCCTGACTTCAGACTATATTACAAAGCTACAGTAATCAAGACAGTTTGGTACTGGCACAAAAACAGAAATATAGATCAATGGAACAGGATAGAAAGCTCAGAGATAAACCCACGCACATATGGTCACCTTATCTTTGATAAAGGAGGCAAGCATATACAGTGGAGAAAAGACAGCCTCTTCAATAAGTGGTGCTGGGAAAATTGGACAGCTACATGTAAAAGTATGAAATTAGAACACTCCCTGACACCATACACAAAAATAAACTCAAAATGGATTAAAGACCTAAGTGTAAGGCCAGACACTATCAAACTCTTAGAGGAAAACAGGCAGAACACTCTATGACATAAATCACAGCAAGATCCTTTTTGACCCAGCTCCTAGAGAAATGGAAATAAAAACACAAATAAACAAATGGGACCTAATGAAACTTAAAAGCTTTTGCACAGCAAAGGAAACCATAAACAAGACCAAAAGACAACCCTCAGAATGGGAGAAAATATTTGCAAATGAAGCAACTGACAAAGGATTAATCTCCAAGATTTACAAGCAGCTCATGCAGCTCAATAACAAAAAAACAAACAACCCAATCCAAAAATGGGCAGAAGACCTAAATAGACATTTCTCCAAAGAAGATATATAGATTGCCAACAAACACATGAAAGGATGCTCAACATCATTAATCATTAGAGAAATGCAAATCAAAACTACAATGATATATCATCTCAAACCAGTCAGAATGGCCATTATCAAAAAATCTAGAAACAATAAATGCTGGAGAGGGTGTGGAGAGAAGGGAACACTCTTGCACTGTTGGTGGGAATGTAAATTGATACAGCCACTATGGAGAACAGTATGGAGGGTCCTTAAAAAACTAAAAATAGAACTACCATACGACCCAGCAATCCCACTACTGGGCATATACCCTGAGAAAACCATAATTCAAAAAGAGTCATGTACCAAAATGTTCATTGCAGTTCTATTTACAATAGCCAGGACATGGAAGCAACCTAAGTGTCCATCATCGGATGAATGGATAAAGAAGATGTGGCACATATATACAATGGAATATTACTCAGCCATAAAAAGAAATGAAATGGAGGTATTTGTAGTGAGGTGGATGGAGTTAGAGTCTGTCATACAGAGTGAAGTAAGTCAGAAAGAGAAAAACAAATTCCCTATATGTGGAAACTAGAAAAATGGTACAGATGAACTGGTTTGCAGGGCATAAATAGAGACATAGATGTAGAGAACAAATGTATGGACACTAAGGGGGGGAAGCGGCGGGGGGTGGGGGTGGGATGAACTGGGAGATTGGGATTGACATGTATACACTGATGTGTATAAAATGGATGACTAGTAAGAACCTGCTGTATAAAAATAAATAAAATAAAATTCAAAAATTCAAAAAAAAAAGAAATACAAGATAATAAAAGAACACCAATTGAAGGGGAAGCAGAGACAAACGAGGGGTTTTCAGGACAGGTGAGACTGTGCCCATGTGAACATGAAGGAAAAAATGGCTCTGGGGTTGGGAGGGCGGTAGAACTTAAAGATACTGGAAGAGAGAGGACATAGGTGAGAAAGCAAGTTCCTGGGGATTGTCAAAGGCAGGGAGTCGGGGAGAGAGAGACAGAAAGAGAGAGAGAGAGAGAGAGAGAGAGAGCAGTCGTCTTGGAAAAGGAAAATGGAAATCTGGGATGGACATAGACAGGAGGAAGAAAGAAAGAATTTAGAGAAAAATATATTGAAGAGGGAGGAAAATAATGCCAGCTACTTTTTTTGAGCACTTGACAATGTGCCATACACATTTACATACCCAGATAGTGAAGCCACCCGGAGAGTTAGGAAACCTGCCCAATAGCTAGTAAATGACAGAGCTGGGCTTACTCACCGTAAGAAGCAGAGCCTGTGTGCTTAACCCTTACTCTGTAGTTTCAGTTTCTGTCCCACTCAGCCTACCAATCCTACACTCTGCCCCATGCTCAGGCTAGATATATTCCCCTGCCCCTGCCAGATCTGGATCACTCCTGATCCAATCAAGTGGCAGGTGAGATTCCCTACACCTATGATGCCTTTCATCAGGTTCAGTGCCTGGGTCCCTTCTTCTAAGCTCCGGTGTTCTCAACCAGATCTTCCCTTTGGCTGGACATCCTGCCTCACTATGGCCCCTGGACAGGGGTTGAGATCTTTAGCTTAGAAAATATGAGATCTTAATAATGGGAGAATGGCCTCAGCTGTAAGTGGCAGAGAGTGACAATGCAAATACAAAGAGAGAGGTGGGAGCACGTCAAGTCTGTGAGGGATCAGAAGTGAGAGAGAGTTTGGGGCTGGAAGGCAGGGGTTTGGATCCAGGAAGATGAGATCAAGCAAAAGCAGGACAGGACCAAAGAGGGAAGTGGGAAAAGGAAATCTTAACTGGCTGCTTAGCAGCAGATGATGTTTGTAGGCTCTAATGTTTGTGGTTGGTGGTCCCAGCTAAGGGTGGAGTGGGTACCACAAGTCACTCTCTCAAGCCCACTTCTCAGGCAGGGCTGGGCAGGGGATTTCCCAGGTTGGGTTGATGGTGTGCCTGGATAGAGTTTGAGTTGTTCCAGTTTTGAGAGGCTTATTTCCCTGCCAGTTGTTGGCAGCCACACCCTTCCCCCAGCCCAGGGCCTGTCTGGGTGCTGGCCATGGTCCTGACCGGACTCTTGTACTCCTCTGGCCACCCAGGTTGGCGAGAGTGGGGATGGAAGGATAACAGAGAATCTGAAAGAGGGTGAGGATGTTCACCTATGTTGATCTTGATTTATTTCTAGGGAAGGAGGGGGAGTAGAGCTGTGTATTGGAGGATAGTGATGATTTGGAAGAGCTGCTATAGGCAGTTTACTAGGAAACTTCCGGACATTCTGAAAAGGATTACCCAGCAGCTGTGAAGTCTTAGCCAAAGTTAGACATCAGGAGTATATCATGTGTCCAGTCATGCCTCTGGTTCTAGGGCTTCCCTCAGCAACGGTCACCACTGTATCCAGGAACACTGAGGCTCCAAGAGACCTGAGTTCTCCAGCACGTACATGATAGTTGAATAAATACATGCATCAGTGAATGATGGCATTCAGCTGGAATGATGTAATAGAGGGGAAAAGATCTCTGTGCCAAAGTGTGAAGTGGCAGGTATCTTTGAACTCAGATTTAGCAAAAGGAAAGGAAGGACCCTGTGCCTGGGAGTGGGGTGGTGCAGAAATGTTCCTATGCTCAGACATGAGAATTAGGGGATTGAACTACAAATTAGCACAAGCTAAGAGAAGAGAGAGTTTGATGTGCACATGCTGTGAATTCATATGCATGAATTGGCAAAGATTTCTTGGTGCCTGCCCTTTGCTATGAGGCTTAGAGGAATAAAAAATACCCTTTTCTCAGGTAGGAAGGATGTGAGAAGAAGAGGTCAGAATGGAGCATAAGTGGGACAGAAAGTAAGATAAAGATTCATGGGATTTCTGAGCTCTGCTTCTGCCTAAGATACAGAAAGCTAGAAACATTTAAAATAGCACCAAAATCATGAAATACTTAGATAGAAATTTAACAAAATATGTGCAAGATTTGTATGCTGAAAATATAAAATATTGGTGAGAGAACCCAAAGAAGAAATATGTCCACAGATTGGAAGACTCAGTAGTGTCAAGATGTGTAGTTCCCTCCAAATCGAGCTATAGATTCAGTGCAATCCCATCAAAAGCCTAGCAGGCTTTGGGGAGAGTGTAGGGGGGAGAAATTGACATACAGTGTCTAAAATTTACATAGCAAAGTTACTAGAACAGCTAAAACCATTTTGAAAAGGAACAATGTAGTTGGATTACTCACATCACCTGATTTCAAGACTTGTTATAAAGCTACAGTGAGTAGTCAAGATGGGGTGATATTGGTAAAAGGATAGACACACAGATCAATGGAACAGAGTAGACAGTCAAGAAGTAGACCTACATGTCAAGTGATTTTCAATAAAGATACTAAGGCAATTGAATGGAGAAAGGGTAGTCTTCTAAACGACTGAGAAGGCTGGTACGGGCAGGACAGTGGGCTGTCCTCTTGGAGGTCTGGGATCCTCAGCACCCCGCTGCTGGGCTGCAGTGGTGGCCCCTCCTCTCCTCTCCTCCCCCACCCCACTCCCCCTCCTTGAATCATAAAGCCAGATCCCAGTCCTGATGATTGCTCAACCTCCAGGAGCCAGTTCCTGTGGGCAGCGCCTGACGAGCCTGAGCCTCTCCTTTCTGCAGTTCAAGGGAAAGAAGAGATCTTGCACAAGGCACCCTGCGTCTGTCCTCCACAAGAGAAGGGTGACATGGAGCCTCTTGGGCTGCTCATCTTGCTCTTTGTCACAGGTAGGATTCCCTCCCTCCGCTGCCTTCTTTCCCTCTCCTTCCTTGAGTATATGGCAAGTGGGTGGGTGGGTAGGGAGCACTGAGCCAAAGTGTGAAGATGGCTGAAATTCTCGGCATGTCCTGCACCCCCTCTTCTCACTGTGCCCCATATTCTTCATCATCTCCCTCTCTCCCCAGCATCAGATTCTTCATGTACGTGGAAGTGTCAGAGGCTGGTGGATTCGGACACCTAGAAAGGGAAGGAGTTCTGATGGTGGCATCTCAGGCACTAGCTAGTAGTTGGGGGAAGTTTTGGGGGGCACTGGTAAGAGCCCCTAAAATTATGAACCACTTAACTAGCCCCAGAAGAGTAGCAGCGTGGGAGGGAGAAAAGAACCTGGTACTGGTAATCTGCATCTTTGGGGTGCCCCTCCGTCCTCTTGTCCTCAGCCCTGGATGGGAGGTGAAGGGGCTGAAGATTTTGTGATTGAGCAGGGGGGATTGGCACCCCAGATTCTTGCACATGACGGCCTTTTCTCGTTGGGGAAGGGTGCCTCTTGCTCCCCCAGAGCAATAGGCATACCTGGGTGAGAGGAGAGACTGTTCCAATGGAGCTGGAGCTTCTTGGCTGGAGGTGGAGTAGGGGAAGAGGGATGCGTTGGCCTGCCCAAAGGCAGAGGGATGGACTGGGGAGTATGGAGGGGGCACTGCTCACCAGGTCTCTCTGGTTCCAAAAGACAGGCCACCAGCTCCCCAATCCTTTTTACAAGTTTCTGTCACCATGTGGTTGAAGATGTGGTTGAAGAGAGGGGAGGCTGAGGCAGAGGGCGCTGGGTGATTCTCTTATAGCCCCTGCCCTGGCAATAGACTGGCACTCTAAGCCCACCCCAAGGAGGGTCCCTAAAATAGCAGCCTCATGTCTCTCCCAAAATAGTTCTGAGACTCATCCCTCCTGAAAGGGGAACAAAGACACAGAAATAGGGAAGCTGGAAGCTAAAGGTCAGAAAGAGGAGAATGCAGTGCTGGTATGAGCGTGGGCAGCTGCAAAGTAAGCAAGGATGGCGGGCGTGGGGAGGGGGTGCCCAGCCCCACGTGGGAGCAGCCCCAGGCCTGAGAGGGCCACTGGCCCTGCTCTCTTGAGATGGAGGGGGAGAGGGGAGGGCTTGATTTCATGTGACAGGAAGAACATGAGCGGACTAGGACTGGAGGGAACTTCAAGACCAAATGTCTCTGGAAATAGGCCCAGAGAGGGTCAGTTATTTCTCTAAAGATGTCCAGCAAGTCCAATGGTGATAAAGCCAGATCCAGGACCTGGGTTTCCTGGTTTCCAGCTTCCTATAAACACATACCTGGGTTATGCTGCCTTCTCCCAACTTGTGTAAAGACCTGAGTTCCTTAAGTGCGGGATTTCTGTCTCTTCTGTTCATTGAACATAGTAGGTGTTCAATAAACACTTGGTAAGTGAATGAATGTCTCCTCCCCAGAGCTGTCCCGAGCCCACAACACCACGGTGTTCCAGGGCACGGCAGGCCGGTCCCTGAGGGTCTCCTGCCCCTACAACTTCTTGAAGCACTGGGGGAGACGCAAAGCCTGGTGCCGCCAGCTGGGTGAAGAGGGCCTGTGCCAGCAGGTGGTCAGCACTCACCCCTCGTGGCTGCTGTCCTTCCTGAAGAGGCGCAATGGGAGCACAGCCATCATGGACGATGCCCTGGGCGGCACACTCACCATTACGCTGCGGAATCTTCAAGCCCACGACGCTGGCCTCTATCAGTGCCAGAGTCTCCATGGTAGCGAGGCCGACACCCTCAGGAAGGTCCTGGTGGAGGTGCTGGCTGGTGAGTGGGCAGCTGACTGCACCCTGGCCTGCCCTTGGGCCTGGGGTCGTCTTTAGTGTCTGAGCACAGGACCACTCTCAGGGCTTTCGGGGACCCTGGGAAATCCCACAGTGTGGATCTTGTCCCTCCCCACCCCACAACTCAGGGTCAACTCAGGGTCACTGTGGATGGTTGTGCAGGTTGCTAACTGCACAAGGGGGTCACAATCCAGCCCTGCTGTCTCTCTCCAGGCTGTGCTCCCTGGTGGAGGACTGCATCACTTGCAGGAAGGGTACAGTTCTCTAATTTGCACAAGGCACCTTATGAGCTAGCTGTGGTCCTGCTTCCCCCAAACAGCTTTATCCATTTGGCATCTGGTTAGGATGTGAGCACTGAGGTGGTCCTTAAGGAGTAGGAGGACATTCATCTATTCCTTCACTCAACCACCCAACGGACCTACCAACATAGATTAAGCACCAACCTGGTACAGAGAAACAACCCTAGAAAGGAACACTGCTGTGACCCTGGGCAACGTGCTTCTCCTCTCTGGGCCTCCATTTCCCCATCTTTAAATGGAGGTGGCGGTGCCTGTGCTGCTGACCCCACAGGGCTCCCATGAGACACAAATGACATGACAGAGTTAAAAGTGCTTGGCGTCAGTGACAGCCGTTGCCCCAGCCTCCTGCTGCTAACTGCTTGGGATCCTCATTTCAGGCTTGACTAGGTGAGACGGGCAGTGGTGGGGTCCTTCTCATCCCTGAGCTTGCACAGGGGCTGCCCTTCAGGAAAGCTTTCTGTCTGTGTCTCCAGAACGTGGCTGTGTCCCAAAGGAGAACAAATCTGAGGTTACGTATCCCTTTTCTGACTCTCCCCTTGTCCAACTCCTCTCCCCAACATGGCCGCTTATCATGGAAATGAAGGTTGAAAGTAACATTCGTCTAAGGTGGGGAGGGTAGGGTACACTGCCTGCCTTAGACCTCAAACCCTACCTCCATGGGAGTAGGGGGTGAGGACACACAGATTTTCAGCCCTATCAGGGTCTAAGGCTCAGCTGACTCCCAAGAAGATAGCAGGAAAAAATAACAACAACAACAACAATAACAATAATCCATAGCTGGTATAGGCAGCTTGACTGTTCACACAGGACTTTCAAAAACACCCATTATTTCGTTTGATCTTCCCAAAGACCCTGTGTGATGGGAGGGTGGGAGTTGCAGTTACTGAGCTCCTGTGAGGGGATGGGTACTACAAAGGATGCTCTCACTGTATCCTGCAACGCTATTATTAAGAAGGTGTTCCTAATTGCTCCACTTTACAGGTGAGGAAACTGAGGCTCAGAGAGGTTAACAACTTGATCCACACATGGCCATGTCCCAGAGAGCCTCACCCTACCCAGAGAGGTTCTCCCCACTGTGGCATCAATGAGGGGGGCTAGAAGCTCACAGGCTCTGTCTCCCACAGACCCCCTTGATTACCAGGACCCTGGAGATCTCTGGATCCCTGAGGAGTCCAAGAGCTTTGAGGATGCCCACGTGGAGCACAGCATCTCCAGGTATAGTGACAGGTCTTTCCTAAAATCCCTGGGCAGACCTCCACCCTGCAGAGCCAAGGCATGGGGTGGCAGCTGGGGGGCGGCATGTGCCAGAAGTACAAATTCCAAGGCAATTAGAACACTAAAGTGTCTGCATATGATCTTGTCTAAACACCCCTCCAACCAGCCAGTGTGTGTTGGTATGACTGTGCCAGTTGTTAAAATACTGCACAACTTCCCTAACAGTTTGTAAGTAGCTGCTGCTCCAAGACTCCTGAATGGTCGGCCACCCATCCCCTCCCCTGGCAGCCCTCAGACATCTCCACAATTCAGCAACAATGAAAGTTTTAGTATTTTAGTACAAAACTGGTACCCTCAGATCCCTGCTTCCCTGATGGGACCAGAATCAGTTCTGACTGGTTCTTGACTGGTGTTTAAACACTGTTAGTATAACCATGAAGTGCACATGTGCATGCGGACACACACACACACACACACACACACACACCATACCACACCATCATGCAGAAAACTGCTCAGCAAGGGAGGTAATTGTTTAAAAGCAGTCAGCAGGCAGATCCATGCCTGGAACTCAGGTCTCCTGACTACAGGCTCCCCCAAGCCCCGCAAAGCCTCATCCAGGGATGGTGCTGGATGGGGAGATATCCTCAGCCCCCGGAGCTCCTGGTGTCTCCCCATTCCTTCTATGAGGGCAGATTCCAGTCTGTGGGTCCCCTCATGGCCTCCCACATGTCCTCTTTTTTTCTCCAAGGAACCTTTCTGAAGAGGAGAGCCCCTTCCCACCCATTTCCATCCTTCTCCTCCTGGCCTGCATCTTTCTCAGCAAGCTTCTAGCAGCCAGCGCTCTCTGGGCTGCAGCCTGGCATGGGCAGAAACGGAGGACACCCCATGCCAGTGGGCTGGACTGTGGCCATGACCCAGGTTATCAGCTCCAAACCTTGACAGGTGAGCTTGGAGAGCATGGTGGCGGCTGGGGGCTGGTGAGGTGGGACTGAGAGGGGCCGAGTGAGTACTCTCTGTTGCAGAGCTGAGAGACACGTGAGAGGAGGACCCACGGTGGAGGAGAGGCCTGGGAGAGGTCTGCACGGACGACCCCCGCCTGCTGCACACCCGCCCCTTGGCCACCAAGTCTCCTGGTTCTGCTTTTGCAAAAGGCCACTCTGCCTGTACCCGGCTTCTCCTGGCTCCTGGAAGCAGGGATTTGTGCGTGTGCGTGTGTGTGTGTGTGTGTGTGCATGTGTGTGTGTGCATGGGAGGTGGGAAGGACATCTACCAACTTCTGGACATTGGACATTAAACACTCTCACAAATAAATCCAAGACTTCATGTTTAACTGATGGTTTAGGGCGTCATGAAGGTCTTCTCTTTTGCTACAGGGCTAGGAGAGTGAATTCAGATGAGGAAAAGATAAAAGGTCTGGCTCCTTGGGGCCTAGGGGCTTAGGATATCATGTCACTCCATTCCCACAGGCTCCAAACTGGCCAATCTTTTTATTCTTCTCTCTCCCTCCCAGAGATCTGATTACCAAGCCCTGTCTCCTCCTGTGGAATTTCTCTAGCATCCTCTCCTCTCCTCCTCCTGCCTCCTGTCCATCAGTTCCCTAGGATTACTGCTGGGCCCCCTGCCCCAGGCCCCCTGCCTCCCTCCGCCCCCCTCAAGTTCATCCAATTCCCAGCTGACTCAAACCTCTAGCAAACCTAGAGGTTTGCTTTTATCATGTTACTCTGCCTCCGGAGAAATGGCAAGGGCTTCGGTTGCAGAGTGCAGCGTACCAGAGCTGGGGACTACTGGTGCAAGCCCCTTATCCTGTGGAAGGGAAACTGAGGCTCAAAAGGGAAAGGATTTACCCAAAGTCCCTCGTAGAGCCTGGAAATCCTACTTTCACTTGGCGTTCAAGGTGTCCTTCCCTCTAGCTCAATCTTACTCATTTATTTGTATATTTATTCAATAAATATTTTCTGTGCCAGGTACTAGTATAGGCATTGGAGACACAACAGTGAACAAAACAAGCAAAGATTTCTGTCCACACAAAGCCATGTTCTAGTGGGAAGAGAGCAGACAAACACAGTAAGTCAGTCAGTCAGATGGTTAGGAGTACGGGGAGTGCAGGAGGCACGGGGGATGACGCAGTTCTGAAGAGTAGTCAGAAGGCACCACTTGAGAAACACTTTGAGGAAGCAAGGGGGGAAGAGTATTCGGGGCACAGGGAACAGCCACGGCAGCTCAGGGAACCTCACCTCTCTCTTCAACACACACATGCCACCTGAGGTGGAGCGAGGAGAATGGGATAGAGACTACCCTGAGGGTGGGTTGCCCCGAAGAGGAGGAAACAAGTTGGCCACATCCTCAGGTTCTCTGTCCTGGGCCTCAGAGAGGTGGAAGCCCAGGAGCCCCTCTGGCTATGGCCACACGGGGCTGCGTTGCCCCCTAAGCTGGGTGTGGGCACCTGGGGTTTTGAATCACTGGGCAAGAGCCCCTGAGGCAGCCCTGTGTTCCAGCCTCATGTCAACACATCACTCCCCTAATTGCAGTCCTGCCCCAGCCCTGCCTCACCCACTCCCTGCTTAGGCTGCTCCACTGTCTCTGTCCCCAGCTCCAGGACTCTGGTCCAGTCTGTGTTTCCCTGGTGTCCCTGACTCAGCGGCACGTGAAACTTCCCCATCGGGTCCTGGGGCAGTCGTCTCCTTCCTGCAGACACAGGCACAGTCTAGGAGCCAAGGCTGAGCAGAGCCCAAACTGAGCCCCCTGCACCTCCCTCGCTCCCGCCCCGTCTGGGCACCAAGGGTGATGAGATGGAAGGGGAGGCTCCAGGACGTGCCTGGTCATGGAGTGCCGCTGGAACTTTCGTCCTCTTGGGAGCTCAGCCTTTTCTCCTGCCTGCTCTGCCATGTCAGAGACATCTACCCTGGGACTCAGATTGCCATCAGGAGCCCCTGCCTTGGACTCTCTGCAGTGCACACTGAACAGAAGGGGTATTCCAATTTCAAGTTTGCCTCCTACTAAGAAGACGTAAGCAAATTCCTTAACTCCTCTGAGCCTCAGGGTCCTCGCATGTAAAAACAAACAAAAAACCCAACACCAAACCAAAACAAAACAACCCTACTTTGGTGGGTATTTATGCGATTGAAAGGAATAACATTAAAGTCCTGGCCAGATGTCTGGCACATAGTAGGTCCTGGATAAGCCCTGGTTTCCTTCCTCTTCTCTAATGCCCAGTGATAGGACACCCCCCTGGATCCTGGCCACCTCTGTTCTAGGCACCCAGCAGGGACTGTATCTGTTTTAGGCACTCAGTAAATATTGAAAAGAGGTCTCCTCCTCACACAACGCTCCCACATGGCTTGTTACTGTGAAAATAATTCTCTTGTAAGGAAATCAAAGAAAGCCTGATACATATTGGCAGGACAGATATACGTACTTCCATAATACTCACTGGGGAGACCCATCTGTCCAGTTAGCCAGAGACTCTGCCAGTGTTAGCACTGAAAATCCTGTCTCCCGGAAAGACCCCCAGTGCCAGGTAAACAGGGACAGCTGGTCACCCTATCACCATGTCCATGAGGCTCAGCTTAACACAGAAGCCGGCTTTCTCAGGCTCCTGCTCCCAGTTTCCCATTCTCAACTCCCTTGCTCCTGGAGGAAGGAGAGAGGCAGAGAGAGGGGAGGAGGAGAGAAAAGAGGACAGAGGAAGGAGGGAGGGTGGCTTTTTCATGCCCCTTTCCAGGTGTGACCATCTAGGTCAGAGCAGTGTATCCTCCCAGCCATCCCCACCTTGACTGTTCCTGTCTCTCTGAGCACTGGTGCTCCCCCGGTGTCAGCAGGTTTATTACTCACATTCCATGCAGGATCCCCAAACCCCAGTTCTGCACAAGGTGACGTGAATGAGGGCCAGATGTTCCCTGTGCAGGGAGTGGGTTTGTGTCATAGGACAGGAACCCCAAATTATGAGACTTGGAGCTTATATAGAACATCTGGCACGTTGGCCCTTCTTCCTCTCTGGAGAGAGAGAGAGGTCTTTACTCTGGAACATGAACTAATCTTTTCCAGGAAGGGAGGGGAAGGATGGAAGCAAATCTCTCTGGAGCTGACACACTGTCTCTAACTCCCAAGGCAAGTTTGCTCTTCAATCGCCCTGGAACAAAGCTTGGTTAGTGCCCTTTCCTGGGAAGGCCCGAAAATGTTCATAGAGAACTGTCTCCTAACAGAGAGGATAATGCATTCATGAAACAAAAATAATATGCTATAAATAAGAAATGCTTGGAGAATAAAAAATCTTGTAAATTAAAAGCACTAAGGGATAAAAATCTGAAGGACAAGGAGAGAAGGGATGGAAGAAAAAGATGAGGATATCTTCTAGATATCTTCTAGAATCAGAACAAAAAAGATGGAAACTGAGAGAGAAAAGCTATGAAGATGAGATGAATACATGAGGGTCAATATCCAACTAATTATCAAAGCAATAATGCAAATCCTAGAACTGGAGCACGTGGTCCACACTCAAAGTGTCTAGGGAGCGCCCATCTGAGGGAATGAAGACAGGCCAGCCCAGGGCGCACCATCAAGGTGGGGCTTCCTGGACGATCTCCTGAGAGCTTGGGTGGGGCACTCACACAGAATTTAAAATCAAGATGGCCTTGGGCCATGAGAAGGACACTTTACGTCCCTCCTTCACAGCTCTGCATCATCGGATTCTATATTTGGAATACCCTGAAGATCATCTTCCCCCTTTCTCTAATGCTCTCTGGTTGTCACAATCCTCCTCCCCCTCTTCATTCCTTACAGGGTGCGGGGGGGGGGGGCGGGGGCAGGTTCCCAGCCTTCTGTTTTTCCTTGGGCCTTCTCACCCTACCTTGCCCATTCCTACCCTCAGGGATAGTTCCTGAGCACTGAACCAACCAGGGCTTGGAAGAGCTCCTTCTCCCCACCCATGGAGGGGCCCACCAGTGCCTGCTTCCCACTCCATGGTCACTGAGAACCCCACGTGACTGTCTGAGGCAAAAGTTTCCTGCCCCCAGGGGAATGCTGTGTCAGTGCCCAGGCAAGCCCCAGAGCTGACATCTCCCTGCCCAGCCATGGGCCCCAACCTGCTCCTGTTGCTGTTCCTGGGACTAGCAGGTAAGGTTCAGAAGGAGCTGCACTCTGGGCCCCATATACCCCACTCCATGCCCAGGAATAACTGGCATTACCATGGCAACAATAACATGTAGGCCCAGAAGGTGGACCTCTAGATCCCTGTGCCTCTACGCAGTGGGTGGGCCAGGAGGTGCCCTGTCCAACATCCCTGCAACTTTCCTTCCCTAGGCCAGGGCTCGGCTGGCAGCCTCCCTGAGGTGCTGCAGGCGCCTGTGGGGAGCTCCATCCTGGTGCAGTGCCACTACCGACTCCAGGATGTCAAGGCTCGAAAGGTGTGGTGCCGGTTCCTGCCAGAGGGATGCCAGCCCTTGGTGTCGTCAGCTGTGGAACGCAGGGCCCCAGCCAGCAGCCGCGTATTTCTCACTGACCTGGGGGGTGGCCTGCTCCAAGTGGAGATGGTTACCCTACAGGAGGAGGATGCCGGAGAGTACGGCTGCGTGGTAGAGGGAATCTCAGGGCCCCAGACTGTGCACAGAATCAGTCTGGATGTGCTCCCTGCAGGTGAGTTATCCCAGCCTGGCCACCACCGCTCTAACCTGCCTTCCTGCCCCACCAGCTGCTCTTGGGTCCTTGGTGGGTAGGGGCCCTTGTGGGGGAGGAATTGGGAGCAGATATCCTTTTGACAGCTCTGCAGGGAACGGAAACCAAACTGGGTGAGAAGTCTGAGATAAACCAGCCACATAGCAGTCCCCTTTCCCCTCCCGCACAAGTGGGTCTCCCCACAGGAAGGCAAATTCTCTTGCCCCACTCAGGGCCTTGGCCTCCTTGTCCAGCATTTTCAACATACTTGATGCTATTATTTTGCTTAGAAATGTTTTAAACAAAGTTTTAATTCAGACATATCAACTGGAATTAATTTTTTTACATCTTCCAGGTTTTTATTGCTGTAATAACAAGTCTGATGGCTTAAAAACTATTGAATTTATATCTAATTTAATTTTATAAATCTTCCCTGAGCATCTAGTATGTGCCTCACCTACAGGCAGGGTACATTCAATGCCTGAATTCCTTCAACTCATTCAGTTTTAAAAACAGAAAAAAGTGTCAGCAATAGTTAATATTATGGGGTTGAGAATAGTTAATATTATAGGGTTGAGAATAGTTAATATTCTCAACCCTATTTTCAGTATAGAAACTATATTCACAGGTTTCATTTTCACAGCCTATAACTTTCTCATGTCTAAATATTTATTGAAAGTACATTTTAAAGTATTAAATTTTTTCCAGAAAAATAGGATATTGTTTAAAAAAAAAAGTTCTGTCGGGAACATGGTCAGCTACCTGAGGAAGCAGAAACTGTCCTACCTTGCACTTATGGATGCTGACATTTTTTTCATTTTCAGGTCTTCCTTTTTCAAGTAATTTGTGCCAAATGCCCAAAGTAATGAAATTAAGGAAGGCATTTTTCCTTCTCTCAGTTTTTTCTCCATCTTTTAATTACGAGGATGGACTAAGCTGTCATTAGAATCCCTCTTGAGTCCACAATTATTATTTATATTATAAATATACTTCTGTTAACCCTAGTCATCCTTTGTTCTCCTTCTTCCTTGACACTAAGGTTTAGTAACTCAAGGTTAGAACTCCCTAAATGGCAAGTTCTGACAAGACAATGCACTGGGAATAGGTGGCAGGGAGACAGGTACCTGCAGTGGGGCAGGTGCTGGGGACCCCAACAGCTGTAGAGGATGGATGTTCAGGCAGGCAGGTAGAGCACAGTATCCAGGGAGGATGTGGGTGATTTAAAAAACTCCAGGAGATCAGGACATATACAGCAAGACTGGGGCCATAGCATCTCCAGTTCCTGGATTGGAATGGGTTGGGTAGTGGGAATGGTGAATCTCTAAGAACACGGCAAGACTCTCCTCTCAGAGGGTCTAGAAGGACTGCCCGGGTTCCCAAGGCAGATCCTCAGGCCCAGAGAAACCAACCCTGAGTCCCACAGACAGAAGTTGAGCATGTTGTTAGGATGACAGAAACCTTGTCACAAAACTGAGTCTCAGGGTCCAAGCAAGGCTCTCAGCAAGGATCAGCTGGCATTGTGTCATATCAGGGCTGACCCTAAGTTCCTTAGCTCCTGAGCGCAGAGCTTGGGGTGGGGCTCAGCCAGCCTGCAGGGGCGGTCACAGGGTTGCAGGTATGTGGAGAGGTCTAGCAGGCTGGGCTGAGGTCCCTTTGGAGAACAAGTGATGAGAGCCAGGAGCAAGGTCTCCAATGAGATGAGTGAGGTTGGGTAGGGAGGTGGGCACAGATTACCCAGTAGGGTTTCTGCATAGTCTGAGCAGCCTGGCTACAGGGGGAGCAGGTGAAGGAGAAGAAATGCAGAGGGGGAGGGTTGGGAGCTGGTGGTAAAGGGGAAAGTGAGCATATTCACAACCAGATAAAGACATAAAGAGGCCATTCCCTGACCTCCAGAATGAGAGGCCCCTAAGGAGTATCCCAAGCACCCCTTCTTTGTGTTCCTTACTTAGGACTTCTCCTTCCTCAGCTCTACTCCCCCAGTCCCTCAGATCTCAATAGGCCCTTGAACCCTGCCCACAATGGGTATGTTCTCATTAAGTATTTCCTTCTGACTCAGCTCCTGGCCTGAAAGAGGACGAAGAGGAGACCCATCAGGTCAGGAGTCTGGCTGACACCTCCTCTTCAGATCCTGTAGGCAGTGCCAGCCCTTTGGACCCCAGCCGAGATAAGAAGAGGTACTGACAAGAACTGTATTTGGGAGGCTGGGAAGGGGTGGTGGTGAAGATACAGCTTGTTTAGAGCCCCAGACTAAATTGAAAAGAAACTTTATGATTCTTTCCACTCCTGGGGAATTTCTGACCAGGCAGGTAGGCAGACAGACAGACATACCTCCCTATCCCAGTTCAGCACTGACCCCTTCATCCCAGATCTCCAGCCAGGATACCCTGACAGTGTGTCTCTCTGCCCTGCCTGAGTTTGTCCTCCTCATTCCATTCCAAAAATCTCTTTCTCCAACCATGGCTCACCAAGAACTGCACCTCTGTGCCACTTCTCTAGGATTCCTGGCAAGCAGCTCCCTGCCAGGTTCAGGGCTAAGCTCACCTACTCCTTTGTGTCTCTCAGCAGACCCTTGATTTGGGGTGCTGTGCTCCTGCTGGGCCTGCTGGTGATGGCGGTGGTGCTGTTTGCTGTGATGGCCAAAAGGAAAGGTAGGTAGCTGTGCACCTGCCTATCTCAGAATGGCCCCCTGGTCCTATATCAGCCAGTCTTGTATTCAAGGCTGAGAATCTAGGTCTGCTCCCCCTACAGATGGGCTTCAGTAAGGGTCCCCAGACCCTAGAATTCCCATGGCTGAGGGGTAGAGGAGAGCAAAGAGATTCAGTGGGAGGCGGCCTGGGGAGAAACAGGAATTGGAGAGGGTGAGACAGTGGGATTGGGGACAGGTGACTGGAGGAGGTGGGGGATTTCGGGAGATGGATTGAGTGTTGAGGCAGGTTGAGGGGAGCTGTGGAAGCAGTAAGTGGGTGGGGGGAGAGTTAGGGCTGGCTGGGGGTGGGGGCTGGGGAGATGGAAAACTTTGCTGGTGGGAGTGGGGAAGGTGAGTATGGGCTAGGACGGAGGTTTCCAAGGTTTCTGAAGGGCGTGAGGGGGGCACTGAGTCAGCATAAGAAGCAGACTGTGCTTCTGTCCTCTGTCCTGCCAGGGAACAGGCTTGCTGCCTGTGGACGATTTCAGAGCAGTGGAGTCTCAGGCTCGGTAAGAGACCTCTGCAGGCCCCCAGCCAAATTCCCCAGACCCTCCCTCTGCCACAATCACTGAGAAGTCCCGGGATGATGGGGTGGAGAAAAGACTGCGACCCGGTAGAAGTCCAAACCCTCTTCCTAAATGCTGTAAACTTGGCAACAATGGTCTCCCACCTTCCCACCTTGCTATCCACCTTCCCAGATTTGTGGAGAAACTTGGGGCTTGAAAATCTTCAAAGTGAAGCCTTCTTGCCCACTGACATACTCAGGATTGAAGAGACAGATCCAGTCTGGTCCTAGGCTTCCCATCTAAGGGAACTGGGGCAGAGGGAGGCATTTTCTCTTTGCCTGATTTGCCTGCTTTTGTTACAGGCCCCCTCCTCAGTGGTCCACCACATCAGTGACTCTGGACTGGCTGTTGACGTGCCATCGGATGTACCATATGTTAGGCTCGACTCGCCACCTTCCTTTGACAATAACACCTACACCAACCTTCCTCTTGATTCCCTGTCAGGGAAACACCCACCCCCAGCCCCATCCTGTTTGCCCCCTCTGCCTCCTAAGGCTGAGATCTGCTCCAAGCCTGTGACATACGCCACAGTCATCTTCCCTGGAGGGGACAAGAGTGGAGGAGCCTCCTTCGAGCCAGCCCAGGATCCACCTAATAGCGAGATTCCACCCAGCTAAGCTGTTCACCATCCTGTAAACTCACAGAGGTCATCCCCAGGGTTCTGTGTAGCCACCCACGCAGCCTGTGCCCTAGATCCTTAGGATATCAGAGCAACTAGGGTCTTTAGGATCTGATCTAATATCTTGACTTTTCTCACCTGGTAAGTGATACTTGGAACGAGTGAGGTGTCTGGGGAAGTCCCCCAGGCTAGTTCCTCTGCCATTACACCACAGGGCTAAATAAACTCTCAATGATAATATATGAGCTCTTGATGCTTGAGGGGGAAGGAAAGGGCCCAAGTTTGACTTCACATGGCCCGAAAACTGAAAAGACTGGTCCAGAGTTTGTGTTGTATGATCTCCTGCCTGTTCTGCTAGCAGGGAAGTGGTTTCCCTCCCTGGTCAGAATACTGCACACAATTTGAATTAAGGGGCATCAAGAAGACCTCTTCAAAAGTATTTTGTGTCTTTATCAGGATACCTGAAAGTATAGAGTCATTTTCTTGAGTCTAGAAATCTCTTCTGCTTTCTGCTCTATACCTTGTAAACAAGTGACATCTTATGATGTAACAACATATGGTGGGAGAAGGGGGATAATAATTAGTTAAAGGAGATTCAGGACAGATGGGGTATGAGAGATGGAGTTGGAAAGAAACAGGAGTAAGATCAGAAACTGAAATAGATACCAAGCTTATTCCTTGGCAGGACAAAGGATTTTCAAGCACCAGGAAATAAAAGAACTTTGCAGACATCAGTTTTACCAGAGCTGGCTCTTTCTCAACTGGGTGATCATCCGGTAGTTCTGTTCCCTTTGGCCTGAACTCTGAGCCTGGGACGAGTCCAGTGGAAAAAGGGCATGGGGGTGAGGGGAGGAGGAATAAATGGTAAGGGTATGGCCATGGTTAAGTGTAAATGAAAGCTAGTCCAGGCTGGGGATAGGAGGCCCTTTAAGGTTTCTGCCATGATTTCTTCTCAACTGTTCAGTTTGAAAATATTTGCCCATACTGAGATGAGAGACTTAAATGGAGAAGATGAGGTGCTCAGGAACCCAGTCTTTTATAATCATGGAGAACTAAGCAAAAAGAGGTTTTCGCCATCTGGACCATCTGGAAGGGTCCTAAGCTTGGTCTAGGTATCTGAGGAGAAGGAACAGGCAGGGACTGTGTAAGTCTAGTGATGCTATTTTCAGGAAGCTCTGGCAGGATGTTTTGAGCTTCCTCTGATAGAGTCTCAGCCTGTGACAGAACCTAAATTTAGGGAGGCAGGAGCTGCCTAACCAATCAACTAAGCCCTCATTTCCCCTGGTTAGGATGACTGGGGACTTGCCTGGTGGGAAGGCAAGGTGGGGGTGGGGGAGGGCAGGAGAATGTGGGGGAAGGGCAGAATAGGTCTAAAAAGTACCCCTCTGGGAGAAACTTACCCTGGTCTGAATGTAGTTTGAACTTTTTAGAACGTGACAGAAGTAAAGGTATATTTAACAATACAAAAGAAAATACTAAGATAATCAATTGGCTGGTAGAGAAGAGGGAAGGAGAAATATATTAATTCCATCATTGCTTTGGTTGGTATTCATAGACTTCCAACCAGAGTCATAGGTATAAAAGTAACTTCTAAGATGAGAATACTAAACTAAATTTCATTATAAGAAACACAAAAACAAAGCAAAGAAAATGCAGGTGACATGGTGAGATGACTGCTTCATATCAGAACCTTTGGAATTCAGTTAAAGAAGTTCTCAGAGGAAAATTCACACCCTTAACAAGAATTAAGCATCTTACTCAAATAGCTAGTTAATTTTAAAGGAGAAAAATGACATAGCTAATACATAAATAAAAGAGCTTATTCTTTGAAGTAAAATGAAATAACAAAGTGTTAGCTAACTTTACTCAAGAAGATGGATGAAATAAATGACAAGGGGGAAATCATCACAGACATAAACACAAGGAAAAAAATAACAAGATTATTTTGTGCTGGTGGTGGTGGTAGGGTGGGAATGACTGTAAAGGGGCCTGAAAGAACTTTTGGGGGTGATTAAATGTTCTCTCTCATGTTTGTGGTAGTGGTTACATGGGTGTATACATTTGTCAAAACTCATCATTTAAATAGGTGTACTTTACTGCATGTAAATTATATTTTGATAAAATTTATTTTAAAAAATACTTGAAAGGCCATTGGGGAATAGTTAAAATAATCTTACAGGACAAAAATCTTTAAAGTATTACACAAAACTCAGCAGCCATAAAAGAATTCATAGATACATTAAAACTGACACATTAGGATAAATTAAAAAAAGACTGATATTTTTCCCTTTATGACAAAAATACCATAAACAAAAGTCAAAACACAAAATGAAGAAAAATTTTGCAGCTCATACAAAGGCAGATGGCTCATTTCCCTAATCCCTACAAATCAACTAGAAAACAAATACTTAATAGAATACAGTCACAGGATACATACCTATAGCTCACACAAAATGAAATATAAACATAATAAAGATGTTTAACTTCATCTAAGGGAAATACAAATTAAAAGTACATTGAGGGCTTCCCTGGTGGCGCAGTGGTTGAGAATCTGCCTGCCAATGCAGGGGACATGGGTTCGAGCCCTGGTCTGGGAAGATCCCACATGCCGTGGAGCAACTAGGCCCGTGAGCCAAAACTACTGAGCCTGCGCGTCTGGAGCCTGTGCTCCGCAACAAGAGAGGCCGCGATAGTGAGAGGCCCATGCACCACGATGAAGAGTGGCCCCCAATTGCCACAACTAGAGAAAGCCCTCGCACAGAAATGAAGACCCAACACAGCCAAAAATAAATAAATTAATTAATTAAAAAAAAAAAAAGTACATTGAGAGTGATTTTAAAAGAAAGTGGTTAGAGAAATCTGAAAATTCTCTCCTCCATAAAAGAAATAAGAAAACTGGCAAAAACAGAATTAACTTTTTCAGAACTCTGGAAATTAACCAATGGCTTGCATCAATCCAAGGAGTATTTACTCAAGAAAAATGGCTTTCCCCTGCCCCTATTTGATTTAAAAGACAACTTCATTAAGCAATAATTATATACCTGTGTTGATGGGTACACCATTTATTAAGATGTAACTTTTATGACAATAACAATATGAAGAAGGGGGGAGGGAATGGGGCTACATAGTATCAGTTTTTGTATATTATTGAAATTAAGTTGGTATTAATCTGAACTAGATTGTTTTAAATTAAAATGCTAACTGTAATCCCTACAGCAAGAAAATAACACAAATTATATAGTAAAAGAGATGACAAGGGAATTAAACTTAACTCATTTAATATAACAAAAGACAGTGAAGGAATAGAGGAGAAAAAAAGACATAAGACAAGTAGAAAACAAATAACAAGATGGAAGACATAAATCTTACCTTACCAGTAATTATACTGAATGTAAATAGATTAAACATTCCAATTAAAAGGCAGAGATGGCAGAATGGATTAAAAAACACATGATCCAACTATATGCTGTCTCAAGGAGACAAACTTTAGATTGAAAAACACAAGTTGGCTGAAAGTAAAAGAATGGAAAAACATAAATCATGCAAACTAGCTATAAAGCACTGGAGTAGCTATACTAATATCAGACAAAATAGACTTTAGGACAAAATTGTTACTAGTGATAAAGAAAGGACATTCTATAATGATAAAAGACTCAACCCATTAAGAAGATATAACGATGATAAACATATGGGTACCTAACAACGGAGTTTCAAAATACAGCAAAAACTGATAGAACTGAAGGGAGAAATAAAGAGTAATGGTTGTAGACTTCAATATTCCACTTTCAAAAATGATAGGACAAGTAGGTGGAAGATCGCAAGGAAAGAGTAGACATGAACAACACTATAAACCAACTAGACCTCACAGATACCTATAGAACACTCCACCCAACAACAGCAGAATACACATTCTTCTCAAGTATACATGTAACAGTCTCCAGGACAGACCATATATTTGACCATAATCAAGTCTAAATAAATTTAAAAGGATTGAAATCATACAAAGTATGTTTTCTGACCATAATGGTATGAAATTAGAAGTCAATAACAGAAGTAAATTTCGGAAACTCACAAATATGTGGAAATTAAACAACTCACTCCTAAATAACAAACAGGAAAAAGAAATCACAAGAGAAATTAGAAATACTTTGAAATGAATGAAAATAATTTCACAACATACCAAAACTTAGAGGTGATTCAGCAAAGTCAGTGCTTAGAGGGAAATTTATAACAGTAAATACCTATATAAAAAAAAAAAAAAAAAAAGAAGAAAGATCTCAAATTAACAACCTAACTTTCCACCTGAAGAAACTAGAAACAGAAGAGCAAACTAAACTCAAAGCAAGTAGAAGGAAGGAAATAATAAAAATTAGAGCAGAAATAAATGAAATAGAGAACAGAAAAACAATAGAAAAAAATCAGCAAAACCAAGAGTTGTTCTTTGACCAGATCAACAAAATTTACAAACCTTAGCTAGACTGGACAAGAAACAAAGAGAAGACGACTCAAATTACTAAATCAGGAATGAAAGTGGAAGGAGAACTACTGACCTTATGAAATAAAAAGGATTATAAGAAATATTATGAACAACTGTATACCAACAAATTAGGTAACTTAGATGAAATGGACAAATTCCTAGAAAGACACAAACTACTGACACTGACTTAGGAAGAAATAGAAAATCTGAATAGACGTATACCAAGTAAAGAGGTTTAATTAGTAATCAAATAACTTCCCAAAAGGGAAGCCCATGCCCAGATGGCTTCACTGGTGAGTTCTACCAAACACTGAAAGAATTTTAAAATCAATCCTTCACAAACTCTTCCAAAAAACAGAAGAGGAAGGAATACCTCCCAACTCATTCTATGAGGCCAGTTTTACTTTGATACAAAAACCAGACAAAGAGATCACAAGAAAACTACAGATCAACATTCCTTATGAATGTAGATGCAAAAATCTTCAACAAAACACTAGCAAATAGGACCTAGGAACAAATAGAAAGGATTATACACCATGACAAAGCGAGAGTTATTCTAGGAATGCAAGGTTGGTTCTACATTTGAAAATCAATACGATACACCATATTAATAGAAAAAAAACCCCAAACCACATGATCACTTCAATGGGTGACGGAAAAAGCATTTGACAAAACCCAACACTCTATCATGATAAAAACACTCAACAAACTAGGAATAGTATGGGATTTCGTGAACCTGATAAAGAGCATGTATAAAAAATTCACAGCTAACATCATACTTAAAGGTAAAAAACTAAAAACTTTCCCCCTACAGTTGAGAACAAGACAAGCATGTCCACTCTTGTCACTTTTATTCAACATTGTACTGTAGTATCTAGCAAGTGCAATTAGGCAAGAAAAAGAAATAAAAGGCATCCAGATTGGAAAGGAAGAAGTAACATTATTTCTATTCGCAGATAACATGATCTTGTATATAGAAAATGCTAAGGAGTGCACCCAAACCAAAAAAACTTTGAGCTAACAAATGAATTCAGCAAAGTTTCAGGATACAAAACCAATATGCAAAAATCAGTTTTATTTCTATACCTTAGCAATGAACAACCCAAAATGAAATTAGGAAAACAATTCCATTTATAATAGTACCAAGAATAATAAAATTATTTAGGTATAAACTTAACAAAAGAGGTGTAGGACTTGTGCATTAAAAACTACAAAACATCACTGAAAGAAATTAAAGAAGACCTACATATATGGAAAAGATATGCCACCTTCATGGATCAGAAAACTTAATATTGCTAAGACAGCAATTCTCTGCAAATTGATTTATAGATTCAACATAATCTCTATCAAAATTACAGCTCTCCTTTTTTGTGGAAACTGTGGAAGATAACAAGCTGATCTAAAAGTCATATGGAAATGCAAGGGACCCAGAATAGCCAAAACAATCTTGAAAATGAATAATAAAGTTGGAAGACTCACACCTCCTGATTTTAAAACTTACTACAAAGCTGCAATAATCAGTACTGTGTGTACTGGCATAAGGATAGACACATAGGCCAACGGAATAAAATTGAGAGTTCAGAAATAAACCCATACATCTAATAAAACCATACATCAACAAGAGTGTTCAGTCATTTAAATGGGGGAAAGAATAGTCTTTTCAGTAAGTGGTGCTGAGAAAGTGCATATCCACATGCAAAAGAATGAATTTGGAAACTTACCATTCATTATATGCAAAAATTAACTCAAAATAATCAAAGACCTAAATAAAAGCTAAAACTATAAAACTCTTAGAAGAGAACAGAGAAAAAAAATCTTTGTGGCCAAAGATTGGCAATGGTTTCTAAGATATGATACCAAAGCACAAGCAACCAAAAAACAAAAACAAAACAGATAAACTGGACTTCATCAAAACAAAACACTTTTGTGCTGCAAAAGAGTACCATCATGAATGTGAAAAGACAATTTACAGAATGAGAGAAAATATTTGTAAATCAAATCTGGTAAGGGTCTAGTATCCAGAATATATAAGAAACTCTTCAAGCTCAACAAAAAGGCAAATATTCCAACAACAAATGGACAGAGGATTTGAATAGACATTTCTCCAAGAAGATATACAAGTGGCCAATAAGCTCATAAAAAAATGATCAACATCATTAGTCATTAAGGAAATGCAAATCAACACCACAATGAGATACCACTTCACAATCACTAGAATGGCTATAATCAAAAAAACGAATAATAACAATTGTTTGTGAAGATGTGAAAAACTGGAATCCTTACACATTGCTGGTGGGAATGTAAATGGTACAGCAACTTTGGAGAACAATTTGACAGTTCCTTAAAGAGTTAAACAGAGAGTTTCTGTATGACCCAACAATTCCGTTCCTAGGTATACACTGAAGAGAACTAAAAACATATGTTCATACAAAAACCTGTACACAAATATTTATCGTAGCATTATTCATAATAACCAAAAAGTGGAAACAACCCAAATATCCATTAGCTCATAAATGGATAAACAAAATGTGGCATATCCATAAAAAGGAATGTTATTCAGCCACAAAGAGGAATTCTACAACATGGAAGAACCTTGAAAAGATTATGTTAATGGATCTCACCTTATTATATAAGATGGAATCAGTTCATCTCAAAGCCTCCCTGGCCTCCGGTCTAGCTCTGATTCTAATTTCTGCCATAGTTGCATTCATGACTGTTAAGAGTTAAGAAAGATCTAAGTTTCATGCTTTAGAAACACAGGCTTTTATTTTGACAAAGATATAGATAAAGGCTAGCATATTTAATATGTATACTATACAGTATCTTAAAAAGGAGACTTGGGGGCATATCTTTGTATTACATGTAATAAAAGAATCATGGTCCCTTCAGATGATTTTTGTTTTAACATATACATTCTTGAATTTCTTCTTCATCTTTATTCTCCTTGACATCAGCCACTCTGACAAATCCTGAAAATAGGAACATAAAGAGTAATACAAACACAAGGAATTTCCTCAGCAATTGCAAATTTAACTCATGGCCTGGAATAGGAGGAGATTTGCTGGGCCCTAAAGCAAGAAACTATATTCTTTCCTCTCTTTTACTTGCCCATATCTTATCATTTACCTTCACAGACATTACATTGTGGTTTCTAAGGCCTTCTTTCTCCCTTAGTGACCATCCAGCTACTCCAAGGGAACAATCTATTTGTTTAAGCTGGGACCAAGGAGGAACTTCCTATGCCTAAGGGTTATAGATGCTGAAACAAAGGGCCAAGAGAGGCTCTTACACTGTTGAACAATATAAGGGGTCTCTGTCTAGGCTGGGTCCGGCACTGTGAGAGAAGGACAATTACCTCTGGAACAAGGACTAATCCTAATATCTGTATGTCCCTTCTTATTTGGAGGTACAGTCTTTGACTGCTTGTGAGTAAGAATCTGAGACTGTTCTTTATGTCTCTCAGACAAGGGTTCCAGGAAGGAATGCTTACTCTGCAAATTTCCTTCAAAGGAGTTATTTTCCTCCAGGAATTCTCCCTCTATCCAAATCCTGGTCAAGCAGGTGTCAAAAGGTCTGATGATGTTAGTCAAGGACATGGACTCTCTCTTTCCATATCTCATTACAGAGGCTTTAAGCTCAGAGGCCCACTGGTGATAGACAGGGCAGGTCACACATCGAGAGAAGAACTCCTTGAAGTACTGAAAGGAAGCGAAGGTCTATTAGCTCAGGGATTAGTACCTTCTTTCCTCCACTCCACTCCATCAGAACTTACAGCAGTCCCCACTCAGCATACTCACTCAGGGCTGGGGTAACAGAAAGGAGTAAAGTACGCCCAGATGGTAAAGTAGGCCCAGAAAGTCTGTTTTGAGATACAGAGGAACTGGAATGTTTTAGACTCAGAAGGCAGGGATGCAGGGAGATGTGTCAAACTATAGACTGAGCCACAGTGGTCCATTGAGAAGGGCTAAGTGTTAACATTTTAATGGTACTGGGTAGTAGCTGTGCAAATCCAGAAAGTTAAGGAATCCAGTCCTGACCATGCAAGAATATCTGGGAGGATACATGAGGTAGGTGGAAAGACTTTCTAGGTGGAGTAAAAAAAGGGTTCAAGGGGGAAAAAGAGACAGAGGCAGCAAGGAGAAGAGTAAGGGAGAGATGCAGGTGGCAGAAAGAGTACCATAACTTAGGTGTTAGTTGAAGGGTAACGGAGACAGGTACCTTGAGGGTTTGGCGGGGAGTCTCTGAGGGAGTATGCGCGAAGACACCCTCTGGCATCTTCTGTAACATTAGCACATGGCACTCTAGGAATCGGACAAAGCCATGTGAACCAAATAGTGAGGCATTGGTTCTTTTCACCAACTGGCGAGCCTTGGAGAAGTGGTGCTCAAATAGCTTCCACTGTGAGTCCTGGGCAAACCTGAAAGGGAAGAATCACAGCTCTCAGCTCTCTCCCCTGCTTACCAACCATGGCTCTTTCATAGAACTGTCAATTTTTTAAGGCTCTAAGATCTCCTGGACAGTCAGAATTGTGATTCTGGTAAGTGGCCAAGGCTACTAACTCACATGTAAGGAGACTTAAAAGGAAACCAATGATATTCAGCCTTGCCATGGGTTATCTTGCACTTAAATGTAACTCTAAACCAAACCCTTAATCTATAAGCCCAAACCTGTTAAGGGACAAGAAGAACCCTACAAATAAGATGGGGGGTAAATGGGAGGTGAATGGTTTTTAGAAGTGGGTTGGATGAGAGAAGCCGCCGCAATGAGAAGCCCACACACTGTAATGAAGAGTAGCCCCCACTCGCTGCAACTAGAGAAAGCCCGCGCGCAGCAACGAAGACCCAACACAGCCAAAAATAAATAAATAAAATAAATAAATTTATTAAAAAAACCCAAAAACAAAGAAGTGGGTTGGAGATGTGGAACAGTCCTGCCTGGGAGGGCAAAAGGCAATAGTTTAAATGAGTTCATGGTGTCTTCAAATTTCTACCCTTTCCCACAGCCCTGAGTAACACGTTGGTACCCCACATTACCACATGGCCAGAGAGGAGTGGACCCCCAGCATGACATTGCTCTGAGAATTTAGAATGCAGCTGTGCTCGTAATGTTGAATGAAATGCAGACATTCCCCAAAGGGCCGACACAGCCATCCTGTGGACAGAGAAAGTAACCAAGTTAGTATAAGTTGTCCATGTAGGAAGTGGTATAGAAGGTGTGTGGTACAGGGGAGGAGACAGCACCTGAAAGGCAGACATCCCTGAAAGGCAGACATCCCTGAATCACAACGTGGTTCCTAGACCTTAAGGAACCAGAAGCCAGGAGCAGAGGCCATGCCTGAGGGACAGGCTCATGACTGCCTATGTTCCAAACCCAGGACCCCACCTGAGGTCTCAATCCCTCAGGAGTACAGCAGAGTCCAGCACAAATTTACCTTTTCCATAGAGCAGCAGATCTAAGCAAGCAGAATAGAAGCAGGCCAGGCCAAGGACATCATGACCCTGGGCAATGAGCGCCCACTGACTCTCCAGCACATGGACACACAGATCAAATCTGCCGAGAAACAGAGCCACTGGGACCAGCTAGAGAATGGGGAGGACAGTATAGGAGAGGAGGGGATCTTACACCTTCAAAGCAGCCTAAAATCCCCTAAATCTCCTCTCCATAACTCTATTTATATAGAGAGCATCTGTGCCTGGGATCAGACCTGTCTCTAAGGCAACGGAAGTGGGAAAATGACTCTGAGACAATTTCCAGGGTCTTGATCAATTACCTACCTCCCTGCAGAAAAATGGGGGAAAAGAGGAATATCTGGTAGCTCAGACTCTGCATTTCTACTCCTGACCCCTCAAACTTAAGACAATGCTTCCTGGAGTGACTAGAGAAGAGATAGTCCTGGCTGTGGAGAGGGAACAGTTTCTCCCTCTCCACTCTAAGCTTCTCTGGAAGATCATACCCTCCCTTCTAAGGCAACAAATACAAAGGACAGAAAATGATCTTAATACTTTTTCTTCAGAAATGCAGATCTGAAGAGAACTGAGAGAACCAGATTCTCCAGAGCTGGTTTCTTGAGGTGTCTGCATATCTCACGAGCTTGAAAACCTAAGGAGGTTAAAGAGCATCATGTGAGGTCTAGAGGTGAACCTGGCCTCTCTAAAAGCCCTAGGCCCACCAGCGTCAGGCCCCATTACCCAGCCTGATGGAGAAGTCAAGATGGCCGAGGCAGAGCTTGGTGTAGGCCAAGGCCTGCATGAGCTGGGCTGTGGCCAACAATCCCTCCCTGGAGAACCAACATAGGCTGTTCTTCTGAATGGCCATCTGCTCACAATGCAGCCACTTCTCCTTGTCACCCATGTTCTGGGAGAACTGGGAGAGGGCCACGTAGGTAGAGACAACCTGCAGGGCAACAAACATGGGGTAAATATTCTGACTGTACAGTCAGGCTGCATCTCCATCTCGTCCCTTTCCTGCATAAGAGCCCCCTGCGTGCTTTGCTGCTCACTCAGTCAGCACTCCTGGGGGCCCCACCACTCACCTCAACTCCAGCTATGAAAACACACTCCTTCTCACCCCTACACTTCTAATTTGATCATTCTCACTGCCTGTTCTTGAAACAAACCACTTTCTCCATCTGCACCTCTTGTTTCTCCCCAATCCAAGACTTTCCCCTTCAAAACGCTGGCCAAACTGCACCTCTTCTATGTTTTCCCTAATTAAGTCCTCTGATTCTTGCCCCTTAGAACTCTTCAGAACTGCTGCCTAGATCTCTGTTATCAGTTGCATGCACATTTGACATCACTGATGACACTCTTGAAACACCGTGTTCGTTAGGTTTCCAATAGAATAATCTTATTAAAATATAAGCAGACTTGGTCACTCCACTTCTAAGAAACCACTAACAGCTTCCCACCTTCTTTAGAGTAAAAGCCAAAACCCCTACAGTGGCCTACAAGGCCTGCACCATCTCCCATCCCCCTCCCTAGACTGACTCATCTCCTGGCTCTTCCACCTCTCCTCCCTCCCCTCTAGTCACACTGCCCTCCTCACTGTTCCTCAAACACAGAGGGCGTGCCGTGTGCATTCGCTATGCCCTCTTCCTCTCCACCCTTCTCCCAGATAGCCATGTGGCTTACTTTCTCATCTCCTTCAGATAGTTGCCCACATGCCACCTGCTCAGTAAGGCTTTCCCTACCATCTTATTAAAATTGCATCCCCACCCCTCACCCTGCAGCCAGTTCCCAGAACTCCATGTCCTCTGGTCTTCACGTAATTTTTCTTCATTGTATTTATTATCACCTAACGTACGACATATTTCACTTATCTGTTTCCCTGGAACCAAGATCAGTGCCTGGCACAGAATAGGTGTTCGTCAAATATTTGTTGAACAAATGGATAAAAGAGAGATATAGACAGATGGACACTAAAATTAGGAAGACATATTTCCCTTTCTTCTTTTTTCCTAAGTCAGCAATTCTGATCCTTTTTTTAGACCACTGGCTTCTTTGAGAATCTGATGAAAGCTATGATCCCTTCCCTACTTCCTATCACTCCCCAAATGCTCTTTTGAACACACACACAAATCAACATTCATTTCAGAGAGTTCATAGATAGCTTCGTACCTGGAAGCCCATCTATAAACTGCAAATTGAAAACCCTGCTCAAACCCAAATCAGTGGTGTCCCGCTAAGTCTGGGTTATGGTGGAATCACACTTAACCAGGGACTTGGCAGAGTCTCTCCCCCTAGCATTTTAGGTTTCTGCGTGAGGACAGAGGTAAACCAAGGGCTGGCTTACCTGGGCTTCACTGGCAGACTCCTTGGCTGAATTCTCCTGCATAAGAGTGGCCAGGTAGGCAAACCTGTGGCTGCTGGCTGTGGCCTCCATGTTGTAGAGCTGCCAGAGCAGGGAGAGGCATTGCATCTGCTGCTGCAGGATTGCCAGCTTCTTCTTACTGGTGTGAAACAAAGGGTGGTTAGTGTGCCCTTACTCTTCACCAGTGTCCGCTATCCTTCCCCACAAGAAATCTGAGTCTACTCACCCAGACTTTCAGACTCAGAAAGGTTCCTGGGATCCCACTACTTCTAACCCAATATGCCTTTTAAATTCATCCCTCTCGACCAGAGAAAAAGTTTTCAAAGAGGTTTTTTAAAAAAGGTTTCATTCTTTGAATTGCTCTTTTGGTTGAATACATTTCCTATAAATTATTATAGCTCAATAACCAGGTAGCAATTTAGTATTATGTGTATATATATCAGAGAAATAATATTGATATTAAGTTGCCATATATGTGTATGTGTACACACAATACACATATATGTATCTTTATTTGAAAGACACAGGATAATACCATACTCCAAAAACAAAAGAAGTCCTCATTCAGCTACAATGAATTGGCTGTAAAAAGAGCAGTCTTTATAGTCAAATAGGCAAAACTCCAGGCTGGGTCGTAGTTTAGTTCTCTGTGGCCCTAAATGGAAACAGGACAAGTTGGCTAGGCTTCTCACTTCTCACTAGGATTGTCTGGGGATTGGCTCAGGGAACAGGAACGCCAGCATTTCTCTAGGAATGTTTGGAAAATGACACCAAACCAGGTCCAAGGGAAATTCCTTTTCAGCAGACGAAGGGCTTGCCTAGCCAATTTTTTGGCCAAGGTGATCTGTCCCATGTTGAAACAGACCTGGAGACGGTAAAATGAGAAACAGTAATGTAAATGTGGGAAGAATATTAAGGACAAGGTTCTAGATGTAACACACTGGCTTTTATTTTGGAATGTGTACTTGGGGCCCTTGAGGTGCTAGAGTGAGCTGAGTTGGAGCAGAGTCTGGCCACGCTACCAGGCACCAGTAGGGCCACGAGCCAAGTAAAGGAGTGAGAAAACAGAATTACAGAGAAAGCACTCTCCTTTCTCATCTCCCACACATTTGTCAGTGAGTAGTAGAGGAAGGCTATGATTTAGAAAGTGATGCTCCTAGACTCAGATGGGATTATCATTTGGGCAGAGACTGAGATGCTTCAGATGCCATGGAAAGCATCTGAGATATCACCAAATCCCGTATCCCTCTTCATAAACAAGTTGTACCACCATAGTGCATTTGAGGGTAGGATCTGAGGAACTACCTTGAGGTTATCATATACCTGCATGTTCTGTGGCTAAATCCTCCAAGAAAATGATAAAGTCTATGGTAATTTCTGAAAAATCTTAGGAAGACTGCACAATAATTCTTTCTTATAAAGGGAAAGAAATAATTATTTAACTTTGCTCCAAAGACCTTTTGGTTGAAACACAAATAATGCAATACCTTGGACAACTCTTAACATTCCCTTTGGTGTTCAAAGGCATTATACACATTAGGTTTACTCTCCTAACCAAGGTTATCTTAAGGTTCACATTGAAAACTAGTTTTTATTTATTTATTTATTTATTTTATCTTAAAGCTCGGCTCTCTAACAAAACATCCCCCATGGTTTTATGAAGTCATCATTTATAAACTGATAATCATTCCAACACATTTTGTTCTGTTGGATTTAACAGTAATGAGGCTGGGGGAAGTTGCTGTTATGAGTTATTCATACAGAATAAGTAAGTTTACCCCTATTTGTCCTTTGAAAATGGAATGTCTCATGGCATGCTTTCCCCAGAGTTTCTATTTGATATACAAATCTCATTCCCTGGGGAAATTTGTTATAAATGATATACAGTGATCTACAAGGTATATTTATTTATTTATTTTTAAAACAAGATGTGGAATGGAGTATAGAGAGCTCCTATTTGTATATAACAAAGGAAGGGGAAAGATTATATACATTTATGTATGCTGAGCCCCTCTGGTAGAATACATAAAGAGAGGACACAGTGGCTCAGTGGTAGGGTTGCGGGGAGAGACTCTGAAATGTATGTTCTTTTTTTCCTTCTAGCTTTATTGAGATATATTTGACATATAACACTGTGTAACTTTAAGGTGTACAATGTGATGATTTTTTTAATTGAGGGATAACTGACATACAACATTGTATTAGTTTTAGGTGTATAACATAATGATTCAATATATGTATATACTGGAAAATGATCACTACAGTAAGTTTGATTAACATCCATCACCACATATAGTTACAACTTTTTTTCTTATGACGAGAACTTTTAAGGTCTACTTTCTTAGTAACTTTCAAATATACAATACAGTATTGTTAACTACTGTCACATGCTGTATATCACATCCCCAGAATTTACACCTTTTGACTTACCTTCACCCATTTTGTTCACCCCTGCATCCCCCTGAATTAGTTTATATACACTCCAGTGAGCAAAGGACATGACAGGCAATTCACAGAAATAAATGACCAATAAACATTTAAAGAAGACTTATAATATCTGATGTTGGTAAGGATGTGAAGAAGTGAGAAAAACTCGAATTCATATAATACTGTAGTGGACAATTTGGCATTATATTTATTAATTGTAAAATCATTCATATTGTCTGCCTTAGCATTTCCACCTCTGGAAATTTCTCTTACAGAAACACTCTCACAAGGGAATAAAGAGATATTTACAAAAATATTCACTGTAGAAATGTTTATAATAACCCCAAATTAGAGACAACCTAAATGTACATGAAGAATGGAATGGTTAAGTAAATATGGATATAACGTAGTACTTGGCACCTGTAACTATGATTGGATGTATGCCAATATGCAAATATGTTCAATCTGTATTTTTAAGAATAAAAGCCAGATGCAGAAAAAAGACAATGTAGAATTATTCTATTTTTAAAATAATGGAAAACAATAATGATATGACTATGTGTGTATAGCTGGTGGAATTCACACCAATTATTAACTATGCTGGGGGTGACATGGGATTAGTAAGCGCTCTTTGACTTTCTACATGTATTTCTGCTTTGAATTTGAATCACATTTATAATTGCACACAAAAAAAGAGATTTTAAAGGCAGTAACAGGATATTCCTCAAGGAGAAACAACCCAAACTTCAAGGTTACCCCCTGCCCTCACCTCTGACCGAAGACAGCAGAAAGTGGCCTCCTCAAACTGAGAGATCTTCACCTTGTGCTTTTTAAAAAACGAGAATGCTGAGGGTTGGCCCAGAAGGCTGCTTGCCTTCCTCAAATAAAGGAAGGCCTCCAAACAAGACAAGGGATGGAGAAACTGGATTAGGATTTAGATGTTGCTAAGCGTGTGACTGGGGCGAGGGCTAGATCAAGGTTATGATAAATTTGAACTGGGGCAGGATTTAGTTAGAAATGGGGAGCTGGACTGTGTGTGCAGGAGTTGGGGCAGGGCTGGCAGCACATGGTGCTCCTTCACTCCCACTTCATATTTTCTCCTAGACCCATTACAGCTCCTTTCTCTCTCCCACTTTCCTCCACTTTTCATTGCAAGTTACTGGATGGTAAGAAATCCCTATCAAATTCCCCTAGTCATAGGGCTCAGCTCAGGGGCAGAGAGCAGAGCTTGCTCACCATGTAATTATCTGACAGGTCCAAGGAGGCAGCGGCAGCCTCCAGCAGGTAATAAAACGCACAAGTGGTTTCTCCAATGAGCAGGCAGTGCTGGATGAGAGGTGACAGCACTAACTTCAGGACTTCCTTACAGTGGCAGGGCTTCGTGGTCAACATGTCTTTCTCGGGGCTGGTCTGAGCCAGTTTCCTGTTCACTTGATCCAGGAACTCCTCCTCTGTTCTTTGTGGAGAGAAGATGAAGAGCTGAGAGTGGCCACACAGTAGCCGCTCTTGCTGAGGCATTACCAGGTCTCAAAGTCACTTTGTCCAGGAAGCTTTCCTTTATAATTCATTAATTCTATGTCTATCTTTCTCCTCCATCGCTCCATAAGGTTTTGAAAGTCAGGGACCTGGTCTATAATGGCAAAGCCAAAGTACCTCACAAACTAAAGGAAACGACCACACCTGAAGAGTAAACTAACACTGTTACATGAAAACATAAAAATGATACAAAGCAGTAAGTAATAATACCTTTATCTATTAGCACATTTGAACTCCATCATGGCATATTTGAATATTATTTTATACAACACCACCACCTTATCCTACAATAACCCTGTCATTCAGGTAGGCAAAAATTACCTCCCTTTTACAGATGAGGAAATTGAAGCTCAGAGAGGTTAAATGACTTATGTATGACCTCACAGCTGAGTAGAACCAAAACTAGAGTTCACCTTTCTGACTACTAGTCCAATGCACTTTCTACAGGCACCACGAGTCCAAAAGAGGTCTGATCTTTCTGAGACAGAATGATCGAAAAAAGTGGGAACTGAGGAGGGCTTTGAAGGATGGTGAACATTCTGTTAAGTGGAAGGATGTGGATGTCACTGAGTATTTTTAAAAAGCAGAACTGTGTGAGCAGAGACACAATAAGTGTGGGGGTGATTCATGTAGAATATAGATTTTTGTTTGAAAACTGAAGGAAATCAGGTTGGATAAATATAATAGGAAACTCGAGAGTGGCTGGTGAATTCAAGGTAGGAACATGTAAAATTGATAAGATAGGCATTGGAAAGCCAGGAGGTACATGGTTATGAAATGTAAAATCATTTTAATATCATCTGGGCTCAAAAGTAATTGAGAAGGCAAATTTATAGCTGAAAAAAATCTGCTACATGTACAATACATTTGAGAGCTATTAAATAAAGTTTTTCTTAATCACTAAAAAATAATTTCCCTACAAACAATCAAAAATTGCCTTTCTGATTCTCTGTTAACTTGAATTTTGGGCTGAGTACAAGAGTCACTACTCCTGGGTGGTCAGATGCCTTCCTTGTCTGCAGGTAAGGTGAGTGCCCTAGTTTAATGGTTATCTGTGTCTCACTTCCTGGCCTCCTCCACGCCCACTCTCAGCATCTCCATCTACCTGCAGTGTTCCCTTGTGAAGGCCTCCTGACTTCTGGGTGATTTTGTCTGGAACTGAAAACTGTCTGTAGGGGGAAAGAGATGATTATCTTTAATTGCCCATATTTGTATTAACTGAGAATATTTAAAATTCCTGACTACCTTTCCACTGCAGCTTAGTTCAGGACCTAATTGCCTCCCCCATTATAAAAATGATAAGTTTAGGTTTAAAATTAGCCTTACACACAAGATTAGGGTGCTAATTTTTTCCTTAAATGCAACTATTTGTGATTCAAATAGTAACTCCTTTCATTCTCAAACTTCCCAAACCAATTCCTAATTCTGTTTGCAAAAGAAGTGAATAAAGAATGTGTCCATCTGGTTTGATGACTAATTCTAATAGTAGAAATCCAAGAATATATCTAGATCAGATTTACGACTAGATGGGAGCAAACCACAGATCCTAAGACCTAGTGAAGAAAATCATGAGGGCACACATCCCACCAGAGTCACAATGACCAGCAGAGGTTTTCAGCTTTACCTGGGTGGCCTTAAATAACCTTTATCCTCTAGATTTGCCTTTTCCTCTGCAGCTGTCTTCTGACCAAAAAGCAAAGACTGGGAATGATGTGGGGATGTTACCTATTTGGGCTCAGGAGCACAGGTGGTGGGATTGAAAAGGAGTCTAAGAGAATAATTATAGGGAGGACTTGCGTTAAGTAAAAGGACTGGCTCTCTGATTATTTAATGCTGTCACCTAAGGTAAGGTAAAGTAAGGCTAAGGTAACTAAGGAAACTGGAATTTGGCAGCACTACTGCAATGCACAATTGTCAGGGCATCACCATATCATAGCCCATGTGAACAGCACCCTCTGTTCTGCATGGTCATGCACAACGGCCCTGGGTCTGAGAAGCCTCCTCAGGGTCCGGCTGTGCTGGAAAGGTCTTGGGCCTCTCTCGCAGCTGGACTGACCAGGCTGTCGAATCTACAGCTGACAGTGACCTCTCAAAAACAAAAGGCCATATAGGAAATATGAATGATAGTGTGATTTCTTCATAATACCAACCAGGACATTTACTACTTTCCTCTTTCCCCTCAGAAATTACAAAAGTGCAAATGACTGTAGAGCTCATCAGCCAGTGACCAATTTCTCCAAGTTACTGGTCCACCTTCATAGAGTCATAAGAATGTTATGGCCAGAAGAGGTACGATCATAGATCAACATCTTCATTTTAGTCTTTTACTACCACCGATTCACCATCTCTCCCATATCCCTCTCCCCTGCCAACACCAACACCAACTTCTCTTTTATCAAAGTAGAAAAAGAGAAGATTTGCCTGGGTCTTGACAGCTGTCTTCAAATATGAATGAAGGCACAACTCTGAAAAATGAGTGAAAAAGCTGCAGGAAGGTAGAGTTCACCTTGATGAAAGAAGCTTTCTAACAGCTACTGAAAATGAAATGGGATGTCCTACAAGGTAAGCTAACTGAAGATGGTAAAACAAAGAGGGTGAACTCTTGGCCCTCAGCAGTGAAATCATGGAGTCCTAAGCACTGGACCACAGGGAATTCCCGAGGGTGAACTCTTATCTGGGATGTGGTAGAGGGCTATAGGCTTTGGGGAACATCTATCCACTAATCCAAGCTTCTTTAAGTAGCTAGCTCCTACTTATCCCTCAAATCTCACTCAAGGGAGAGTCTTATCTTACTCATTTCTCAGGCTGGGCTAATGGCCCCTTCTCTAGGTACCCCAACTCCTATGTAGTCCGTTTTCATCATCTTTATCATGCCATATTGGAATTCTCTATTTATATGTCTGTATCACCCCCCAAAAACTGATAATTTCATTTTGTATTATTAACACCTAACTGCAGCATCTGATACACATAAGGGCTCCATATATGTGTACTGAGCTGAATAATTACTGAGCTGAATAATTATAATAATAAAAACAATAACTAAAATGTATTGAGCACTAACCATGTGCCTGGCACTATTCAAAGCACATTATATATTTTAACTCATTTAATCCTCACAACAACACTATGAAGTGTGTATTGTTATTTTCCTCAATTAACTGAGGTTATGTAACTTGCCCAAGATTGCCAACCAAACCAAGAATAATCTCTAAAGTTCCTTTTAACTCTGAGATCACACTTTTCTTATTTCTGGTACTTCAGTGAGAAATGGCTCTCTCCACCTATTTTTCTCTTTTAATCTGATTTCATCTTTTGAATAAAGAGCTCCAAGTACACGAATAAAGAGTAGTGCTGCCCACGTGTCCTCTTTCTGCCCCCTAGATTTACCTTGGGGAGAAGGCAGCTGCAATTTGTCTGTGATCACTTGTGTTAGTATCGAGCCAGTATCTTTGTAGCTACAGAATCGGGAGGTCCCACTGGAGCTCTTAGTAGAACAGATGGCAAAACGGTGGAAGGGGACAAAATCCCCCCCGTGACAGCTCCCACAGCGGCAGGCCAAATCTCGAAGAAACCAGGCACATTCAAGGTGTAGGGCTGTCTGTTGTGCCTTGGGCCACAGCTCCCAAGCTGCTTCCTGCAATAGAGGCACTCCAAATTCTAGCACCTCGGTTTGAGGTAGGGATAGTTCCTCTTGTAGCCTGAGAGGAGAGCCAGCATCTGAAATATAGGAAAATCTAAATGAGAGTCTCCCTTAAGGTTCTTTTATGCTACCAGGTAGCAAACTCCCAAGCACATGCTGCTAGTGTATAAGAAAATTTCATTTATAATTCCTATTTGGTATTATGGCTTCCTTTGTATAAAGAATTTTATACCAATCTGAGAGATTGGTATAAGAGATATTGACCATATCTAGTATAAAGTACAACAGGGAAGAAATGATTAGTGGTAGAGAACTACACTGGATAGATTTCTTAGTTTTTCCTCCTAAATTGAGCTTTTTTACTACAAATTATTATAAACATCAAATAATCAGGAAGGCTCTGCTCAAATATATGGTCCAAACATATTTCAAAGTCAAAGGGAAATTGTTTGTGGATTATATATGCTTTGGGTAGCCTATGTCACAATTTTATTCTTTTTTGTGGAGAATATGAGATTGCAGCTATTTAATTTATATCTTGCTTTGTTCATATGTTTCAATATCACATGTGTTTAACGTCCTTGTGAATTTCTAAAATTAGAAACAGTTTATCTTATTTTCTTATTATTTATCCCAAGAAGCCAATAAAAGACTATGGCAATATTTTCTGAACCAAAAATCAAAATACAAATACTTAACACATGGGGTTAACATGGAGCTGGAATTCTTGAAATTAAGACAATTCTGAAAAATACAGGCTATTCATTCACTATAACCATGGCTCTTCCATGATTAAAATAATTAATTTCCCCAATCTCTTAGACATAAGCTTTAAGAGACTGAGGCCCATGATATATGATATTGATATTCTTTCTGAACACAGATACCCTCACCCAAAGCTCTCTATTCAGTCCTGAGAACAAGGGAGCAGCTCTTCCTCACCTGACTTTCTCTCCTCTTTGGTTTGTTCAATAATCTCGATAGAGGAAGGCATTAATATTGGCTCAGCAGGAAGGTCTTGGCTCTTGCTGCACCAGCGGAGCACATTTATATCCACAAGAGCCCTCAGTACCTGAAGTAGTTTATTTTTACCCCAGCCAGGCAGGAGGTGCTGCAGCAGATCTATGTGGAAGGAGTGACCAATGACTGCAGCACACTTAACCAGCAACTGTTCCCCTGGGCTCAGTTGATCCAGTTGGTTCACTGCTATTTCTGAAGAAAAAAAAAATCTGCAATGAACCGGCTTTCTACAAACATAGAATACACTGTGTTAATAATCTGTTCATTCAAAAAAAAAAAAAGGGCTTGCTTTTTTGTCCATCTGTTCTCTACTCAGCCAAATCTCTTGAAAGAGCCTTATCTCCATGTCCTCTTTTGTCTCCATTCCCCATTCATTATTCAACCAACAATCAGGTTTTCAGCACAACACTGAAATTGTTCCTCATGGTCACCAAAACCTTTTACTGGCAGATCCATTTTCTTCTTACTTTCAACTAAACATGGAGGCTGGGCTTCCTGGTCCCAGAACTCTAATTAGTATAAAGATCTTAACTCCAAGCATTTTAGTAAATCTCTCCATATCCTGACCCATATATTAAAGCAGTTGGTATTGAACCAGTAAGTCACCAAGCCCAAAATCTTGGAATAAATCTAAACTTTACCCTCTCCCTCACAACCAACTTGTCACCCACTCATTCTCTTTCTAAATGTTCTTGAATATATTTCCTCCTAAACAATTTTAGTATAAGCAGTCATTTTCACCTGGATCACTACACTACCTTGTTTTGAACATCTCCAATTTCCTCTCATTCTTATCTCAGTAACACATTAACTAGTGGTAGAACTGTACACCTAAAGTACAAATATAGTCATGTCAGTCCCCTTCTTAAATACTTTTATAACTTACATGGCCTTTTACCATGTAGCTTTGGCCTTTCATTTAGACCAAGGCCTTGCTGACTGGACTGTTCATTTTAGCTTAGGAGTTAAATCCTTTTTCCTTCCCTGTGGACAATACTGATCTTGGGTTAACTTTCTAGCTGTTTCCTAGGATCCTTATAAAATTAGAATGTCAGCTGAGTTACCAGGTAACACTGCTTATGCAAAGAGTGATCCCTGATTGGAAACTGAATTTGGACTAGGAAAACTGAATAAGCTACAAATACCTGGTGGTAAGCCACAGCTTTGGGGTTCCTTGAGTGTAGTAATTCTTGTAACAGGTCACAGTGCCTAGAAACTATGCCCACAGGACTATTATAAGAGATACCAGTTCCTTGTTGGGAAATGGGGCATCTAAGCACCCATCCATCATGGTCTCATCCCATCACATGTAAGCTATTCCTTGAGGCTCCAGAGAATAGCAGTGGGTACTGCTGTGAGGACCCCCACTGAAGAAAACCACTTGCTGCTGTTCTGCTACAGTGCTGTGTTTCCTGACCTGTACATTTCTAAGTTAGTAAAGCCAACGCCAAGTGTGGCCTATCACAGTTGTAGGAATATGAACTGTCCAGGTGGACCTAAAACCACCAGAGTGAACAGCTTATAATAGCTAACAGTCATTGACTATTTATTATATACCATGATTTATTTAATTTAATCTTCAACTACCCCCATGAGGTAGGGGCTATCATTATCCTCATTTGAGTGATGAGAAGACTAAGGCTTAGATAAGTTTATCTAACATTTCACAGCTACTAAGTGGAGGAAGAAATGGTACCCAGGTTTTTCTGATGCCAGAGCCCTGGCTCTTAATTACCAATGTGTCTGTACTGTTGTTTCACATGTGTGTCATATTCTCAGTAAGACCATGCCTGACTTGAAGGCATGCTTATCCATCATAACATTCCTCAAGAAGGTTTAATAAAGTACCCTGGCCACCAAACATTCGAACAGAACATTAAAAAAACCCTCCTCAGCTCTAAAAAGAACACCGTCTGTCTAATTATGCCTACCCAATTCTGATGACTTTATTCTTTATCTCATCAGTCATTATAAACTTTGCACTCTTTTTATTAAACCCCTGCTATGTCCCTAATACTGTCTCTTCACCAGCACCATGGATTTTCCTAAATCTCAGCAGCATTATCTCCCTTGCTTATTGTCTCCTCCAGCACAGGAATATGCACAAAGGGAAACTCAGGTCATAGTTTTTATTAAACAACTAGAAAACTTTCCCAAGTTATCAGTCAGCCTCAAAGAGAACAGTGGGCTAACTTACATAAAACATTACTCAAGTAGCATTACAAGTCTTTAAGAACTCTTCCGGCAGTGCCAGAATTTATTTCTGGAAAGCAGGTTTCTTTTTTGAAGAAATGAAGCTAGCATGATAATGAGGGATCTATACTCAATCACCCACCAAATTACTAAGTGCAATGACACCTGTAATTGATTCACTTGAGGTCTTCAAGGGACCTGCCTTTTAATAACGGTGGAAGAAGCACTGTATCCAAGTTCACATCATCCTTGACAGTGCAGACATAAAGTTCCTGGTCTTCAGAGCTGGCAGGAGAAATACTATACATTGTGGATTTCATGGCATTGGCTGTAGACAAAGAAGACTATGACTGAGGAAACCACCATGCTCAGTGACTGTAGTTTTAAAGGCACAAAAACACAAAAATTTAGTCAAGAAACTGAAAGGATTAAGATAAATGGAGCATACACGTTTAAAGTGGTTTACCCCACCCATCCTGCCTGTTCTCTCATTTTCTCTTAAAAACGAACATTTTCTGTAACACACGGTGCCTAACATTCTCACTCTTCCTGTTTACCTTCCAATAGCCATCTCTTCTATTACATCACAGCTCTAGGATGCCTTTCTAGATTTACACATATTTCTATCTCTTTCTTCCTCCCTTCTCCCCTCCCCCAGTCAAACCGTCAAGTCATCTTTCTCATCAGTAATGTGCAATTCTCTATTAGACTGTCATGTTTATCAATCCTCTCTGATGTTTATAAATCCTATTTTCCTATCCCCGCCTCCTAGGCTGCTCAAAAAGGAACTAAAGTAGATTGACTCAATTACTTTATCTGAGGCAGGTATTTAGTGTTTTCAACACAGCTGCATATTATTTGTATAGTACACTTAGCCAGGAAGGCCTAATCTTGCTTATGATGTCAGCAGGGAAGAGGCACATGCCTAATTAGGACCAGGTGATGTCATGTTCAAGAATGAACTCCAGCAGTGGGATCAGGGTGGAACCCTGGGAAGCTCAGCTTACCTGAGAGGGTTTCCCACTTGCTGTTCTCCTCCTCCTCCTCCTTTTGGAGGTCATGAAAGAGCAATATGTTCTTAGAGAGAAGGTCCTGGCATAAGACCTCACAGTAAAGGGGGTTTCCAAAGCACCTGCGGAGAAGGTAGCTGTAGAGAGGTAAGCAGGGGATTGCTGACTAAAGATGCCCACTTGAAGAGAGCCAAGCGTAAGGGTATTTCATACTGAGGAATATTTCTTCTTTTGTTAAAGTCAGTTCTTGATGATATACACTAACAGAGGGAAGCAGCAGCACAGAAATGTAAAAAAATGTTTCTGATTGGTTTTGGCAGTAACTTTTCTCTCAACTATTTTGCTTCTGTTGATGTTAAAAGGAACTAACATCCCCTTGCTAAAGGGTCTGGCAGAAATTGGCCTGACCACACATAATGGACCTATTAAGCAAGCCATCCAAGTCCTAACTGTCCTGTGAAAACCTGGGTGAAGAGCCCAGGGAGACAGCCCTTTACTGGGTTACTAGGAGATTGTCTACTTTTAAATCCAGTTTTGGGCCTCATCATGGTTTCTAATGCTATTCTCTCCCCCAACTCCGGTGTGAGACCTGAGCCCTCTCTTATATTATGGCACTGGCTCCTCCCTTAATGAAGTACCCAGCTAGTCCTAGCCACTCACATCTGCAGCTCTTGGGGGATGCTCACCACCCCCAGTTCCCAACATGCCATTCTCAACAGTGAGGTCGTTGCCAACTTCGAAATGGGCACAAAGATAGCCTGAGGGCTCTGCAGGAAGTGCTGGGCCCAGCCACACAGGGTGAAGGTAGGGGTCAATGTCATCACCATGATGATGGGCACACTGGAGAGCAAAGTTCCCAAAAACTCCCAGGAGGCTGCATCCATATACTGGGCCTCATCAATGAGGAAAATCAGTGGTGTTTCCCTCATTGCCTGGAAATAACAGTAAAGAAACAATGACAAGCTCTGATTAGAAATGAAGTCATCTGATTTTCAAATCTACCATGAATTTCCCATCAACAATTTAAATAAAATGTCAACAAAGGCTGGGATTTTCAGAGTGAAATGTATTCTTAGTCCAGGTAATATTTTACTTTATAAATATAAAATACAGCCTATATATCTAATTCCTAAAGAAATGTACTGAGTTTCTTTGAACAAGAAAATACTCTAACTGAAATATGAAATAAGCATCAAAATATTCTCCAAATCAAACTTGAAGCTTTCAAATATTTCATTTTAGCAAAAGATTCAAACTGTGCGGGAATTCACAGTTTTAAACCAGTAATTTCCAAACCAGGCTGCACATCAGAATTACCTGGGAGTGCTAGCTAAAGCTACCAATTATAATGCCTACTCATGTAGACGTTAAAAAAAATGTATTCTCTTTTATCCACATTCCCTACTCCCATTCCATTCCTCAGTGCCACAGGTAACCATGCCAATGTGTTTATCATATTACCTTCTGCTTGTATTATGCTCTTATAAAATGTGCATTGTTGTTTTGCCATGTAAATTGTTTTTATGTAAATGGTACTGTATAACAAGTCTCATTATTTCTCTTTTTACTCAGGATTTTAAAAATTGGTTTATAATATTATATACTTTTTATGTGTACAATATTATATTTCAACTTCTGTATACATTACATTATACCATCAAAGGTATAGTTTCCATCCATCACCATACAGTTGACCCCCTTTACCCATTTTGCCCTCCCCCCACCCCCCATCCCCTCTGGTAACCAATACTTAGTTCTCTGTATCTATGTGTTTGTTTTTGTTTGGTTTGTTTGAATTTTTTTTTTTTTTTGATGTGGACCTTCTTTTTTTAAGTCTTTATTGAATTTGTTACAATATTACTTGTTTTATGTTTTGGTTTTTTGGCCATGAGGCATGTGGGATCTTAGCTCCCTGACCAGGGAAACCTGCACCCCCTGCATTGGAAGGCGAAGTCTTAACCACTGGACCACCAGGGAAGTCCCTGTTTGATTATTTATTTACTAATATCCCACATATGAGTGAAATTATATGGTATTTGTCTTTCTCCATCTGATTTATTTCACTTAGCATGGTACCCTCAAGGTCCATCCATGTTGTCACAAATGGCAAGATTTCATCTTTTTTTTTTATCCAGCTATTCCACTCCTGGATATTCATCGGAAGAATATAAAAACCCTAATTCAAAAAGATATACGCACCCCTGTGTTCACTGCAGTGTTACTTAGGAGAGCCAAGATACGGAAACAACCTAAGTGCCAGTCAATGGATGAATGGATAAAGAAGACGTGTTGTATACATATACACAATGGAATATTACTCAGCCATAAGAAAAGATAAAATATTCAGGATTGTTTTTAGATTACTCCATGTTGCTATGTTTTCATCTACTGCCTTACTTCTAACTTCTGCACTATATACACTCCATAGTGTTCATCTATGAATTCCTGCCAACACCTCCCTAACCTCCACAAACAAACACTGCAATGAACAGACTCCCTGGGATATATATCCAGGAGTGGAAGTGCTAGGTATAGAGGATGAATGTTATTAAAATTTGACTAGTTACTTCAAGATAGCTTTCCCGAATGGCTACATCAGCATCTCCTCGTACAGATTCTTGACTCTGTAATCCTAGGTTGGGGCCTGAGTATCTGTATTTTTAATAAATAGGAGGTAAAATAGCTATCAACCTGTATCCAGAAGCTACTGTTCTAAGTTCCTAAAATTTCATTAAGGAACAGGATCAGGAAAGAGCAAAGACCTTTCCTTGTATGCTGTGCTGTAGGATGGATTCAAGGTTAAAGGTAGATACAAACAATGAAGATATCAATAAATAGGCAGGCCGAGAAATGGCCAAGTGAAGGTAAGATGTGGATAGATTGAAATGAGCATAAACCATTTCCACATATTAAGAGTTAATGGTATGTAGCAAAAGTACCCACCTTCTGCAGCACTTGAAAAAAACATGCTTTAACCTTCTTTTGTCTGGTCAGGTCATCCATGTGCGAAACTTTGAAGGATAAGGGAAACTGACCGGGAAAATTATTCATATATTATCATTCAAAATGACAATCTAATAAAAATATACAGGTTCTCAAAAGGGAACGGAAAATTATCCTATTTTGAGTGAGAATGGATTTCTACAGGATTAGGCATAGGGTTACAAATACCAATCCAACGTCAATATACAGTTCAGAGGGTGAGACTGAAAGTCCACTGGTGGTTAGAGAGATAGCTCCTTTCCATACTGGACTCTGGCAAACCCTTAAAGGACCATGACTAAGGAATAAAGTGACAGGTCAGAGTTAGCAATGTCACTTTGGACAACTCCAGTACCCCAGTTATTCCAAGTATACCAGAATGAATGTGTGCATGAGACTTGTGAGAAAGAACTGCAATGGACATCTCCAACACTGTGCTAGGCTAAGGCACATGAGCTACGATGGACCTGAGAGCCAAAGTGAGGCTACTCCTTGACCACTTCGGCCAGGGCCCCAGGTAAGGCCTGTCTTAAGACAGGGCTATGCTGAGGGACTGGACAGATGTTTGTTTTCTCTATTTTTCATTAGATACAATGCCCTGCATGCTGGGTAGATTAGGAGAAGTGGTGGAGGGTGGATAAATGGAATTGTGGACCAGGGAATTCTTAGCCTACTCGCTACTGGGTACCACATAAATCCTAGACCACTGGAAGCTTTTGAGATTCAGATGCTGGTTCAAGTGACATACTCCATGACCCAGGAATGGAAAGGTAAGGTTAAAGAACAAAATGCTGCAACCAACTCAAGAACACATGCATATAATTGCTGGATATGCACATCTGGTCAATATCACATTGACAGATTTTAGTACTTTCACATTTACGATGCAGTCTCTTATATACTACATCCTCTAAAATCCATGCAAAAACCATATAAAGTACTACAACTGTCATTTCACAGGTGAAAAAAATTGAGGCTCAGCGAGGCCAAGTGATTTGTGCCAAGATATACAACTAGCAAGTTTCAGAGTCAGTCCTAGAATCCACTCTCCTCAAAAAGGAGAAAGCTTGGGGTCTGGTGTCAAAGACTTCTCAAATCTCAATCCTGCCACTGCTGACTGTGTGTTCTTAGGCTGTATATGTATATGCATATGTATATGTGTGTGTGTGTTTTAGATTAGAAGACAATCCTGGGTCCAACTAGCCACCAAAAATATCAGTAATCCAGTTCAGAAAGCCACTGCCTTCGTTACCTTCACAAAGAAGAGGTCATTAAACAGGCAGTGAAGCGGTTCCTCCACCATCCCGTGGAGCTGTTTGTGGAGGCGCTCTTGCCGGTAACAGGCTGGGCACATATCAATCTCAAAGAAGATGGCCATGAGGGTCTGGATGGCATAGAAGCACTGCTTGGAATCTGCTTCCTTCAGCTTCAATGGCAACACCCTGGTGAATGTTACTATGGTCACTGGGAGTCCCCTGATCCAGAGAGGTTACTCAGTCCGCCAGCCCAAGGATGCTGAATCTAACGATATAAGAGTCTCACCAACAAGGGAAAGGAGCCCCAAGAGAAACAGACGCTAAGTCAGAAAGCAGGAGTCTTTACCTGTGCCCTTCTTTCTGGGCCAGGAAGTTTATTTCAGCCAACAGCTGACTTTTTCCATAGCCTTTTTCACCTTCATACAGAACTGCTTGTCCCTTCTTCTGGTGCAAACTTCCCTGCTGTGCCATTCGGAAGGCTTCCAGTTCTTTCTCCCGGTCTGTAAAGAGACAAGGAGAACCTAACACTCCTGTGCTTTTTAGCAGACACTTATTTATTTGAATTAATTTGTAAAGGTAATTCTCAGAATGGCTTTTTCCCCAGAATCCTTGACAGAATTCCATTATTTGATAAGCCTTCACATCTTCTTCCAGAAAATCAACTCCGGACTATAAAGAAATGTATGCTGGGCTTGGGGGCTTGCTCCAGAGCCTACGTAATAACATTTAGAACAACTAGGCACCACATGGACATGGGGGCTACTACATCTTCTTAGCTTTTTGTAAAAATTTCCATTATAACAATTTAGTGTTCAAAGTCTGTCACTGCTATGTGAAAATAATGGACTAATGGATCTAGATAAAACAAATATAAAGATAGGGAATATATAGTGTGGGTGGAACAGTCTCAGTGCTATTGTCACTATCTCAGGATGAGGAATTTCCCTCTAAAGATTTTTCTCTAAAGATGAGAATCCTTACAAAGATTCTTACTAAATGTTGGAACCTGAAATTTAAACATTCAACATGGAAAAGAAATGGCAAGTCCTCTTCAAAATTAACATACATTCACTAAGAAGGTTGTTCTCTATTTTTTAATACAAGCTTAGAAGTATTTAGTCTCAAATTTTTGCTTTTTAAATCACATTTAACCATCTACAGCTGAAAACAGTATGATTTAAGGTAAAAAAGAAAACTTACCTAGCAAAGAGTGATTTTTATTTCTCTCTCTGGCCAGATGTCTCTTCCCAAACATTCTGGGAAAGAGGACAAAGGGAAATGTGTTAATTAAAAACAGATTGGGATAGACAGATAATATGTTTTTAAATAGATAGAGGATGAGTTGTCCTTATAAATAAGTACTTTCAGACAACTAAAGAGGTCCAGAATTCTGTATCAAAGAGTTTTCAAAAGACTAAAAAATTCTGGAAGGGGAGAAAAACTATTTATTGTTCCAGGCTCAGGGAAGTAAATAAATTGTGAAGTACACATAGCAAAAAGAACATCTAGACTAGTGACCTATTGCTATTTTCTTCCTGTAGGACAGAAGTTGTTCACTAAGGAACTAGCTAAGAGCTAAACATAAAAGCTAAAGATCTCAGATATGAAACCCTCCTCTTATGTCTCTTATTCCATCAGGCCAGTACTAGATGCATCTTTCTTTCTAATTTCATACAATCAAGCATTGATTATTCCTATGCCCTGATTCTATAAAAGAGATGGGACTGAACTATCACATAATGACACTCACATACATCTTCTATGGCCAAGGTATTCATACATCTTCCCTGGGTTGGAGATGTTTTTCATCATTTTCTCTGGGAGTTTCTTAAAGTTGTAAGCAGGTAGCATAGATCTTAGATATGTTACCTCATCACAGGACACCAAACCTGGATAAGCAGTTATCATTCTTGCCACAAGGCTTACTTTTGGGCCAATAACTGTATCAGGGAGACAGAAAAGAAAAGGATGGAGAATTTTTGGATCACCTCCTTTACCTTCACCCCCTAAGACACAGAGCTAACAGTCTAATGTCCTATTCTACCTGTATATTCGTGTCTTGCTACTGCCCCAACCATGCCACAGAATACTGGTCCACTGGTGATACTGATGGAAACAAGCCTGGGGATCAGAAAAGCAACAGTGGGTAAATATGCACTCAGAAGCCTCCAAGCACTAGATCTGCCACTCCCTAGATCCAGCAGTCTAGTTTTAGAGCTCAGAATGCAAAAGGCCAGAGGCTGCTGTCAGTTTGCATCACATGGTGGGTACAAAGTACTGAATACTAGGGAAACAGTCAAAAGGAACAAAACGGTCCCCCTACTCTAGGAATTTTAGTTGAGGAGCTATTATTAGTAAAAACACTAAAAACACCTTATATCTGTCAGATACTCTTTATGTGCTTTTTGAAGTATTTTCAAATTCATTACCTCATCTGATTCTTTGAGGGATAATTAACAACAAACATGTGAGGTACGTAGGGCAAATATTTAAAACCCATTTGACAAAAGAAAAAAAAAACTGAAGGAGTTAATTAACTTTCCCAGAGTTATACAAGAGTTAATATTAGTGCCAGAATGAGAATCCAGGCCTCCTGACTCCCAGACCAATGTTATTTCCACCACACCATGCTGCTTAACATGAAACCCCAAAATGAAAAGGGGATCAACAGATCTATACAGGGTTAATGGATCAAATAACGCCAGAATGTGAGAGTTAAGGAATACTCAGAATGTCAGGCTGCTGATGGAAGGCTTGCTGAAGCAAATTAGTCTTTGAAATAAATTTTTTAAAAGGAGTAGTATTTTTTCATTCATCCATTCATGCATGCATACATTCACTCACTTAATAAGCTCTGAGAAGCATGTACAGTACCAAGTACTGGGCTAGGTGTTTAAAATACCCTGTCCTGGAGAAGTTCAGTCTGGGCTGCTGGTGGAGATTGAGGGAGGTGAAGAGATATATAAGTTAGCAAGAAAATACTACATATTAGAGATCAATACAGCAATTAACAGAGCAAACAAAGGGATGCATTAACTGATACTGGAGATTAGAAATAAAGTATTCATAAAGGAGAGGACATATGATCAGACCTTGAAAGCTGAAGTACTGCCAAAGTGAGGCAACAGCATTCTGTCCAGTGGGAAAAGGCACAGGCTTTAGCAATCCTGGTGTATTTGTGCAAAACTAAGTAGTTCAAGATGGCTAGAACACAGAAGGTGTTTGAAATAGGAAGAGGTGGAAGGAAAAGTGGTCCTACCTAGGCCATGGATAGAAAAGCACTAGAAATATAAATTATTTTTAAAAAGGGCATATACTATTCCAGGTGAGGCAAAGGCTCAAAGGTGGCAATGAACAATTCATGCATAACAGAATAAGAAGATTTACTTGACTGATGTGAAAATTTCATGTGACAGATAACAAGATATACATCTGGAGAAAGAAGGTGCAATGAAGCATAATTACTTTCAAGTTAAATTTACAAATAAACAATTTTCAGTTGTTCACGGACAGCACGAAAAGTGGCAACAATCCTAACACTGTTGTCTCCCAGACCATCAAAACTTTCCTGTCTTCCTCTGAGGACAGGATTGAGGACTCTTATATTCACTCACTGGGCCCACTGCCCAGGGTGAATCAGAGACACTCAAGACAAGAACTAGGCAGTTGGTTCTGCTACCACCCCAAGAATGACTGAAAATCTGCTAATGTTTCACAATGCTTCCTTTGTCTAAAATACTCTTCCCCACTTTCTCCACCTGCTGAACGCCTTTCCTTCACAACTGGCTCAAAAATCATCTCTATAGTCAAGACTTCTCTAGTAACTCTGGGGAGAACTATTTCTTCCCATAGCACTTTTTTGTAGCTCCTATGGCGTTTTATTCCTACACTTAAGTTTCACTGTATTAAAATTAGTTGTTTACAGAGCTGAGGAGGTAGTGTCTTATTTCTCTTTATGTCCACCACACCTAGAACAGTGCCTGGCTTGAGGCTTATTCAATGAATGCTTGTTGAATGAATGCATTTATGCATGCCAGAAACTCAGCTGTTAGCAAGACTATGATAATGAAACAAGTAATACTTTTTTTCACTTGGTTATTTCTTATTTCTTTCTGTTGTACTTTATAATTCCCCCTTGCTCTTCCTGTGGTCCATGTTCCATCCTTTCCAAAAAATATTTTAAAAAGTGTTCTTCATTGAGGAAATATATATTATTTACTCATATATGTAAAGTATTTCTGGTGCTGCAAAACTGTTATGATGAGATATGGAGACTGCATTCCCTGGGTCTCAAAAATATCCTGGAGAAATAGTCACAAACCAGAAAAGCCTGATCAATCACTGGACACAGGGAATCATCTTTCTTCTGTAAAATGAACTGAAAACTGAAGGTTATTTCCTAGACTAGAAAGAGGAACTGAGAAGATGACCCAAGGTGAACAGGGAAAGGATATATGGATGTGGTTTTGGGTCTGGATGAGGCTGACGCGAGGCAGAGAGGCATGAGCAATAGTATCTGCTACCGACGCCACACAGGCACCTCTGAGACTCTATCTCTAAACTTGAATTACAGGTGAAGAAGGCAAGCTTCAGTATCTGGTTAGTGCAGCATTTCCCAAAATAAGCTCCTTAGAACATTCATTCTTCTGGGTGTTTACAGGTCTTGGTGTTTGGTGATCAAGTAAATTTGGGAAATGTTGAATAAAACAAAATATAACAAATTTCTTTACTGTAAGACTGCTCAGAAACTTTGATGTTAATGTATATTGTGAATCTTTAAGAAGGAAATATAGTTGCATCAATTCCCAAACATATTTGGCCATGAAAATATTTTTTCCAGGATTTTTTAAGGGACTAATGTTCTACCAAACACACTTCGGGAAATTACTAAATTAGTCATTATCTTCAAGGGAAAAACACTGACCTGGAAACTAGCTTTTAGGATCTAACACTGTCAAACTATTTGGCTTTCCAATGTAACCTCTGGATTTTACTTTCCTTAAGTTAAGGAGGCCAAATGAGATGAACTCTTAAGATCCTATCTAGTGCTTAATATCTATTATATTCTCAACTAAAAAAGACTGAAAAGACCAAGTTATGGTCTAAGAGTCATAGAAGCCATCCTTAAAGGCATTGTAAGATAGCCTCTAATGACCAAGAAATGACTATCTTATTCAGGAGTAAGGGCTAACAGCAGGACTCTTGAAGACCAGAGGTCAAGGCAAAATTTGAAAACAGAATAGACCAGCACTGAAAGGAATGGCTTAGCACACTCACACTGGAGATATGACTGGAAAGTAGGCTGTAGGAGTATCTGCAGATCTCACCGAGCCTGAAAGAAGTGCCACCACGTATCTGCTTTGGACTAAGAGTTTGAGCGCCTATGAAGCAACTGTAGCATCTTTGTTATCTATAAAATAAGGAGTTGGATCAGATAATCTCTAAGTTCCTTTTCAGTACTAATGTCCTATGAGTATGCCTCTACAATGGTATCACAATAGTAATATATGCTATCCCTTTTGGGGAATATTTATATTTTATAAGAGGCAGCTGTGAGGTAATGAAAATAACACAGGATTTGAGGACAGAAGTTCTGGGTTTCATTACCAGCTTTGCTACATGCTACTAACTACTCTTCTGTGGTCTTAGTTTCCTCATGTGTAACAGATACAAATGTTCACACTGGTAGCATATACTAAAGTATTCTAAAAATGTTAAAGCATTATGTAAGTATGTGATATAATTTGTATTCATCTTGAATAAGTATGGCAAGCAAACAAATCTTTGACTCAGTGTTGACATGAGGAATGACCGTTTTTCAAATCTATTCATGTACACGCTTTCCTCATAGCTTTCTAGTGAAAAAAGAAAAAAGGTCATTTGAAAAATTCCAACCAATCATGTCATAGTTGCACTACAGAAAATGGAATTTTCTATAACTTCATTAGGGCTAGGCTTTTGTAGGTGGGAGGGTGGGGTGAATATGGAGGCAGGAGATCAGTTCAGTGTGAATTCCAAAAAAATCAACAGGACTGGGAAAGACTAAGAGTGAAAGCCAAGGAGAGCATTAACCAGTTGTGGTCCCTTCCTATCTAGGCAACTGTCCCATGACATCTCTTCCCACGCCTCCCCTCCCCATAGACAGGCAGCCTTCTCTTCACATACAGATGTATTATGTGCGTATTAATTTATATGTTTGCTTGTTGCTTGAATCTTGCTATGTGTATTTTATACCTCCCCCTCTCCCACCCCACTGGACAGAAACTTATATCCATTTCCCCTGGGTATCTAGTACATAGTTCTGTACCTAGTAATTTCTTAAGATATCTTGTTTTCTGACTTCCCTCAGCATGTTCCCACCCCTTTAGGCAGACTCTGGATGCCCTCAACCCCTGCTACTTGTTACTGTCTCCTACCCTGCCTGAAGAGCCCCCTGGGCCTGAGAAGCTCCTCTCTGCCCCACCTTCCTCCTCACTTGGTCTCAGTAAGATTCTCCCAGCAGAAGCTGAAGATGCTGAAGGAGCTCTCCAGGGCATGTGCACACTCATCTGGCTTCTTATCCCCAGGAAGGCCGAAAACACAGAGGAACATGCAGCCCTGAGATAGGTGACAAAGAAAGAAAAGGGAAATTGACCTGGGGAAGAAATATGGCTTGCCTCAACTGAACCAACTTCCCTAAATGAAGCCAGACCCCTTCCTGGCTGGTTTTCTATTAGGAATGTAGGATTCTATAAGATTCACGAAATGGACGTTCTAGGCCACATCAACATGGACATTTTTAAAAAAGAAGAAAAAAAATCTTGATTTAACTATTTAAAGAACTGAAATTTAAAACACAAGAAAAATCGATGTTAAGAACTTTTCAAAAATTCAACTTCTAGTGTCTACCTTGAGCTAAGTCCATCTGCCTATATTTTCTTTACCTATAATGTCAAGTATGATACTGCTCTTTTTCAGGCTCCTAAATTACCTCAGAAGGATCTGATAATACTTACTTTACTAATAGAGACAGAAAAACATTCTTCATGCTTTCATAAGGATTTTTCAACAAGAAGAGAATTAAAAAGATATGGAGGATAACACTCAGTTACCCTGAAAATTAAACTACCTAGAACATCCCGTTCCTTAAATATTATTACTTGAAGTTTTAATGTAACATAGCTTATTACAAAATAAGAAGCAGAGAGTCTGACTTATGCCTGTGTTATGTGAGAGATAACATAAGATGTTATAATAATAACATAAGACTATTATAATTGTCTTAAGACTATTATTCCTCACTCACCTTTAATGGTGATATGTCAACTTCCCTTGTACTTACTGTCTCAGACATAAAGATCCGGCTCAGCTGGCCACCCCCTTTCTCTATCACTGTGGAGATGTATAAGGCAGCCTCCTGGATAAGATGACACAAATGCAACATCCATGCTGTCTTGTGGAACTCTAGGCTGACCAAAACCATAGTCACAGTACGGAATTCGGATATATACTCCATAGGTTGGCCTTCATCAATCTACAAAGACACAGTGAGTTACCTTGACTGTATCTTCAACTTTTAGTATCATGTTTAGGCATTTAAATTCTATATTCCATGGTAAACATGAGAAAATGACTTATAGATGTCAGACATAAAACTTAAAATTCAGGTTTAAGAGGTATAGAAGATATACAACCAGTGCACTTGGAGTTAAAATTGTTGACTTTAAACCTAACTCACTGATGAAATTTGCCAAGCTTTTATATTTCCTCTCTAAGACACAGTTTGATATGTCCAATTCTATTAGTCATTATATCACTTACTAAGGGATTCACATATAAACAATCAATCAACACTTATTTACCAAGCATATACTCTATACCCTGTTTACAGTGTATTAGTTTCTAGAGGGACAAACAAACAAAAACCAAATATGGTTTCTACTTTCTAGGACTGAGAAATCTAAACTTATAAGACACGTCATCACAGTAATTGGTGCAGATGGGAAAATCTGCTAGTATTACAATGGGAAGCGGGAGATGAACTGGATCAATCAAACGGTTGTCACATTTGTACATGTACACTGGTTTACACAAACACACACACAGTCTACACACAATGACTCAAGAGCTAGGAAATAACCTTCTTTAAAAGGTTTTTCATTATGTGCTTCCGCAAGGTTTGCTCAAGTGCAGAGTCTGGATCCAACTCCAGGGCAGTTCTTAGAGTGTCTGAGAGAAGGAAAACAAACAAAATGTCTCCAGCCATGTGGAAAATTAATCTTTGAAATTTTGGGCATGGGTATAATAAAGGACAAAATAACTTACCAGCACTTGTCCGGTAACGTGGCAGGTAATCGAGGCACTTGTAAAAATGCTCATCAAAATCAAATGGGTCAATGATCCGCATATCTCTTAACTATAGAAAGGAAACTGCTCAATTCTGTGCCCACCCACCAACTGGATTACCTTTGGTTCCTTAATAGAGGGGCTAAGGATGGCATCTCCCTTGTTTATCACTTATCTTTTCAGCCTTACTGTTCTGCCTCGTCTGTCTTCCTGGGAGAATATCCCTCACCTCCCTCCAAAATAAAGTTCCAGTGGTTGGTTTGGTCTGGTGTTGAGCACCACCAGAGCACTGCCCTATGCAGTAGGAAGGCCTTTTCAGGACGTTCAGTGGATGTGACCAACCTCCTACCTTCACAGCTTCATCCTCCCTCATGATTTCCACTTCAAACATGTACTGCTCACAGAGCTTCCAGCAGTTCCAGGACAAGACAATCTCATTTGCCTGAGCCAACCGCTGAGCTAACTGGACACCGTCTACATCACGCCCAGTCACCAAGAGGTACTGTCGCTGCTCATCTCCAACAATAACTTGGGAAATCCGCCCTGCAGACAGACCTATCCAGAGAAAAGGAGACAAGTGGTGAATAGACAAACTCAGCTGGAAAACTATGCAAAGGCTGGGGTCTGGAACCCTCACATTGCTTTATGCATCACGCCAAATCTCGTTATTCCCCACAGTAGCAGAAATATTAGGTGAGCTCCCCCTCAAAAAGAATAGCTTGCTCCAGATTTCCTTCTGTCTTAAACACACCTAGAGACAGACATTCAGACAAGCCTGGGTTGTATGAGGGAAGAAACTCTTGGATCCTAGGCATCCAAGAGTCTTGTCTCTAAATTGCTCTTCTAATGGACAGCTAGGTCCTGATGGCAGAGATCAAATGATTATGCTCAGAAACTGCTGCCACCGTGACCACACCAGCTCTCCTCATATGTAACCAGGGCTGAGTGAGTAGACAATCAGTATTTTACCACACATGGGCTTCGCCATACCCTTTATTTCTGCCTCCTGTTTTTCTTGTCCTGGGGGATTTCTTAGTGCTAATAACAGCTGAAAAACTGGTTTGCTTGCCAGGGAAGAAATTACTATAACCAGAAGTATGCCCTTAGGCAAGTCACCCAATCCACACTAAAAACAAGGGAAAAAGCAGTTTTAAAAGAATGGCAGAGACATATACTTTTGGCCAAGGTGCAGCAACAGGCAGTGAATTTACCTTAATGCCTGGAACAACCAAGGAACTGGAAAAATACACAAAACAACAGAAACAACAGTTTTCAAGATATTGGACATGAGGTAATTAAGGACAATATGCTTGAGAGATGAGAAACAAACAAAGTGAACCCTCTGATGCCCCAGCTCACTGCCTAGAGAGAGTTTCCAGTACACATCTCAGGGAGGGTAAGCCCAGGTGTAGCCCGGAGGATTCCCTGAGTTGAGACAGAGGTAGGAGTCTGAGAAGGCCAAGCTAGCTAGAGCTCACAAGGCACTGTGAGTGCTGGAGAGGAGAGTGTGTAGAGAGAAAACTCCACAGAACTCCAGAGAACTGAGTCCCCCTCAGGTCTTTAAGTGCATCAATGTGAGGAAACAACCTGAGGCTAGGGAAAAGAGCCCCCTGAAAAGATTAGAGGGAACAATCTTAGTATCACACAGGGCTGGGAATAGTTCCCATTTCCACTAGCCAGAGTATTAAACTTCATGCTTCACAGGACATCAGGTACACTACTCGGAAGTGGTGTGCCTCAGGAATGGGGCAAAACTAGCTCTGGACTAAACACTGCTCTGGTCCTATCCAACAAAATTTGAAAGCAAAACCTATTAAGCTAACCACATCTCAGAACTAAGTTCAAGAATATTTATAGAAATATTTAAAAATCCAGCACTCAACAAGGTTAAATTCACACCTGGCACCCACCAAAAATTACCAGGTATGCCAAGAAAAAGGAAAATATGACCCACAATGAGAAGAAAAATCAATCAATCAAGCCCAATGTAGAATAACAGAGACGACAGAATTAGTAGACAGGACATTAAAAGTTATAACTATATTCCATATATTCAAGAACTAGAGAGAATACTAAACAAGTAGGGACATGGAGGATATGGTATCTTCATATGGATGAAAACCACAGGCCTGAGATGAAAAATACACTACAAAAATACACAAGAAAATATATTAGATCAAAGGCAAATTAGACTTTTCAAAATAAAAGATCTGTAAACTTGAAAACATAGCAATAGAAACCATCCAAAATGAAACACAGGGAGAAAAAAGATAGAAAAACAATGAACACAGCATCAGTGAGTCGTGGGACAATTTCAAGCAGCCTAATATGTGTGTAACTAGACAGAGGAGGAGGAAGAGAGAAAAAATTATTTGAAGAAATAATGGCAGAACATTTTCTAAATTTTATAAAAACTAGAAACCTATAGATCCAAGAATTTCAATGAGTCCCAAGTATAAGAAAAATGAAGAAAACTGTACCAAGGTACATCACAATCCGATTACCTAAAACCAGTGATAAAGAAAAAATCGAAAAGCAGCTGGGGTAGAAGGGGAGGGACATTATATACAAAGAAACAAAAATATAGATGAAAGCAGATTTCCTGTTGGACATACTGCAAGCTAGAAGACAGTAGAACTGCAAGCTAGAAGACACTAGAACAACAGCTTTCATGTAAGAGGAAAAAAATTCCTGTCAATCTAGAATTCTATACCCAGGGAAAATACCTTTCAAAAACAGAGGTGAAATAAAGATTTTTTTCAGACACACAAAAGCTAAACTAACCCATCTCCAGCAAACCCACACTATGAGAAACGTTAAAGGAAGTTCTACAAACAGACAATAATAAATGTTGACTAGGACATGGAGAAATTGGGACCTTTACACATTGCTGGTGGAAATGTAAAATGGTACAAACACTTTGGAAAAAAGATAAGCAATTTCTCAAAAAGTTAAACATGCATCTACCGTTATGACCCAGCCCTTTCACTCCTAGGTATTTAACCAAGAGAAATAAATGCTTAAGTCTACACAAAGACTTGTATACAGATGTTCATAGCAGCCTTATTTGTAATAGCCAAAAATTGACAATAATCCTATTGTAGATCAAAAAGTGAATAAATAACCCTAGTCAGAGAACTAAGATCCCACAAGCTAGCCAAAAAAAAAAAAAGCAATGATAGAAAAATCTGTGGTTGCTTGGGGATGGGGAGGGGAGTAGTGGGATGGAGAGTTTATAAAGGGGCACAGGAAACTTTAGTGAGTGTTGAATATGTTCATTATCTTGATCGTGGTGATGGTTTCAAAAGTATATAAATATGTCTACGTACAGTATCACTTATGAATTATCTATCAATAAAACAAAAACCAGAAGAAAAAAGGATGATAGGATAGGAGAGATGCCATACAACTCAGAATATGATTCTTCACTTCTGTTCCTCAAAATACAAATGAATAGCTAGAGCCAACTTTTGCCCTTCAGAAACCCCTTGAGGTTTCTGGACTCCTGTGAAGCAGTTTTTTGTACAGAGCTTCGCCTTCAATCCTGACTCTGTTGAAACTATGGCCTCTGTGTACAGCTTTTAAATTTCTATGGCATTATATTATATATATATATATATTTTTTAAATTATTTATTTATTTATTTTTGGCTGTGTTAGGTCTTCGTTTCTGTGCGAGGGCTTTCTCTAGTTGCGGCAAGCGGGGTCCACTCTTCATTGCGGTGCGCGGGCCTCTCACTATCGCGGCCTCTCATGTTGCGGAGCACAGGCTCCAGACGCGCAGGCTCAGTAATTGTGGCTCACGGCCCAGTTGCTCCGCGGCATGTGGGATCTTCCCAGACCAGGGCTCGAACCCGTGTCCCCTGAATTGGCAGGCAGACTCCCAACCACTGCGCCACCAGAGAAGCCCTATATTATATTTTTGATAATGTAATACAGTAACATAATTAAAAAACCAAACTATATAAAGAATATACATTGAAAAGTCTTGATTCCACCTATATACCTATCTACACTATTTTCCCCCAATAGGTAACTTTTATTAGTTTCTTATATATCTTTCCAGTGTTTCTTTATACAAATATAAACAAATAAGAAAAATTCTTACTTCTCCTCCTTACTCAAAAGGTAGCATATTAAACACAGTGCTTTGCATCTTGCTTTTTCTCATCTATATTTTGGAGATATTGCTATATCAAAACAACTTTTTTTAAAGTGGCAGAGAATCTCATTGGGTAGACTATTATTGTTTATTTAACCAGTCTCCTACAGATAATTTTCAACCTTTTATCACAATCTATATTGCAATCAATAATCTTATACATATGATATTTTATAAATACTCAGGTATACCTACAGGATAAATGTTGGGGTTGAAGGATAAATGTTAGGATTGCTGGGTTGAAGAATAAATGCATTTGTAATCTTGGTAGAGATTACTGAATCACCCTCCATGGAAGTTGTACCACTGCTGACTCCCACCAGCACTGTGAGAGAAGGCTTATTCCTCACAACCTTATCAACAGTGTGTTCAGCATCTGAATTCTTCCATATCTATAGGTAAGAAATGATCTCAACTGGTACTTTCAATTGACATTTTTCTTATTACGACGTTGACCAGTTTTTCACAAGTTACAAGGGATGATCTTTGTTTATGTGTTATTTATGCATGTTCTTTGCTCATTTTTCTGTTAGAATGTTAGTCTTTTTATTTATTTATTTATTTATTTATTTATTTATTTATTTATTTATTTATTTATGGCTGTGTTGGGTCTTCGTTTCTGTGCGAGGGCTTTCTCTAGTTGCGGTAAGTGGGGGCCACTCTTCATCGTGGTGTGTGGGCCTCTCACTATCTGGCCTCTCTTGTTGCGGAGCACAGGCTCCAGACGCGCAGGCTCAGTAGTTGTGGCACACGGGTTTAGTTGCTCCGCAGCATGTGGGATCTTCCCAGACCAGGGCTCGAACCCGTGTCCCCTGCATTGGCAGGCAGATTCTCAACCACTGCGCCACCAGGGAAGCCCAGAATGTTAGTCTTTTCTTGATTTCTAGGTGTTTTTTCTATGTTAGGAAAATTCACCCTTTGTCTAAATGATATAAGTTGCAAACATTTTTTTCCAGGTTGTCATTTATCTTTTGAATTGTTTATACTGTTTTTTTTTTTCCAATTGATCACTCTTTTAGTAGCTAATACCTATCTTTAGCTGCAGGTCCTGGCCTTCTCTGGTATGGTAGATCCCAAATTTCTCCTGTATCTCCAGGCTGCATTTTGCCACCAGGGTAATGATGTCACTCAGTTGATTCTGTTCCACTGTCCAGAGTGCCAAGAGCACATTCCCTGTAGAGACACAGATAGGCTGACAGAGATCAAATATCTGGATTCACTTGCCAGAGCAAAGCTCCCGATAATGCAGAAGATATCATGCAAGGTGTCAGACAAAGTTTCTTGGCCCTATACGTCATACTAGGTTAAAATATGGCCTTAGATCCTTAAAACCATTCAGCATATAAAAACATGACTAAGTAGAAGCTGAAATGTTCCTAAAACCTAGGGCTATTTTTGGTACTCTTCTCTCCATCAGTATACTAACAGATCTAAGAGGTTCACAAAGTGTAGGTTTACATTCAAGTTGAATTTTAAGATTTTAAGTGGTTTCTTTAAGTTTAAATGAAAAGATGGGCCAACTCTATGGCATATAGCTGTTAATAATCCTAAGAGTTTTCTAGATAGGAGACAGGCCAGACTTCTTCCCTACTTAGCTTCTGCTATTAATGACCAAGTTTCTCATTAGTTTTCTCATGAATGCTTTATAGGCACTTATTTTCCTGTCAGTCAATGTGAACAAAATGTAAAGTACTTGGGAGCTTAATATGGACAAGGCTTTTGCATTAGACTGGGAGATCCTCTGAGGCAGAGACTGTGTCTTCCTCATCTTTGTTTCCCCAGGGCCCAGCACATACTAAATAAACAAACAATGCTGAATAAACAAACATGCCAAATTCCACCTATAGTCTTCCTCGCTTACAGTGCTTTAAATATTCAGAAAAAAATGAAAAATACCTGTGATATTTAGGATATCCCCTCCAAAACAGAGCACATCTGAAATCAAGTAAGGGAGAGAGAGGAAAATGAGTCAAAATCAGAGATATGCCAGATCATGGCAGAATAATATATGATGAAAAGAATGGCCTGCAGAGTTTTTCCTCATATCTTTTCTGGTCAATTTATTCACTCCAAGGCTTAGACTCCTTCTTCCTTTCCCCTGGCTTCTCCTCAAATCTGCCTGTTCCTATATCCATCTCCTCTAAAACGGAAGAAAAGTCCTCCTGTTATCTTCAAAGCCATCCCCCTATTCACGCTCTGCATCCTAGTCCCTCTCACCCTCCCAAGAACGTCACTCCTTTCCTTATCTTCTCTCTACTCCATCATTCCCATTAGTATCTTTTTTTAAAAAAAAACAAAACACAACAAAATTAACCCACCTAGTCTTGACTCTGCCTTCTTCTCTAGTTACTAGCTCAATTTTTGTTACATTCCCAGCAAAACAATTCTCAGAAGAGCTGGCGATATACAAGTTTCTCCTCCTATCAAATTCATGCTTAATTTTTTTCCTCTACCATTCTCTTCTCAGTTTATTCCAATCTGACTTCCATTTCCACCACTTCACTAAAATGATCAAAATCATCACAGCATTCATCTTGCTAAATTCAGTATTTTTCAGACATCACTATATTTGACACTTTTCATTTTCAACCCAGCTAGAATGGCCCTCTTCTTCTAGAGACACTACTTCCCCTTTGGCTTCACAGAATCCTACCTGACTGGCTGCTTTATAGTCTCTTTTGTAGGTTCTTTCTTCCTGATCAAAATCCTCCCCTGGAGTTCCTTAAGCCTCAGTCTTAGGCTCTTTCTCTTCATTTACACTCTCCCAACGTGGACTCAATCAGTTCTTTAAGTAACATCTTTATGCCATCAATTCACTTTTCATCTCTAACAGATCTATTCTCTGAGCTCCCAGGCTCAATCATACCTGCTAACTTCATTTCTCCAGTTGACTGACTTATTAACATCTTAAACTCAATATATTTAAAATAGAACCCCTGATTTTCTCTCAAAGCCATCTTTCCCATCTTGATAAGTGACATCACCATAAATTCAGTTATGAAAGGCAAAAAACTTGAGAGTCCCTTTCCTCACTACTTCCCACTGAAATCCAACACATTAGAAAATCCTGTCTGCTGAACTGCAAAATATATTTCAAATCAGTTTATCTCGGTACAGCTCCCTTCATTGCATATATCTAGACCAATGGTTTCAACTTTCACTGCACACTAAAATTGCCTATGAAACTTTAAACATCCTTATTCCTGGGCCAAACCCAAGACATTCTGATTTAACTGGGGTGAAGCCTAGACCTCAGGATTTTTAAAAGCTTCCTAAGTAGTTATCTAACGTGCTGCCAAGCCTGAGAATCACTAACCTAGATGAAATTTCCATCATCTCTCCACAGCTGCTCCAAATGCCTCTTCCAGCTTTCATTCTTACCACCTACCCTCCATCAGATCCCAATAATACAATCTCCATGAGGGCAGACACTGTGTCTTTCTTATTTTTCCATGTATTTCTAGTACCCAGCAGCTCCTGGTGTTATAATACACACATGATACATAATATCTATTTCTCCCTTTCATCTAAACTTGATGAGATCAATTGAAAGACTTTTTATTTTTATTTTTAAATTAAAAAAAGTTGCAGTGCTGCTCGGCTTACAGGATCTCAGTTTGAACCCTGGCCCAGGGATTAAACCCCGGCCCCGGCATTGGAAGCGCAGCGTCCTAACCACTGGAACGCCAGGGAATTCCCAAAAGGTTTTTTATACTTGTTCCTCAGGGGTAAGGGGTGAGTCACATAGCCACTTTATGTGGCTAAAGAAGATGCCACAAAGTAATCATTCTGGTGAATCTCAGAATGATGGACATAACTCAACAGGATACTGTCAGTACAAGAAGGGAATGTTATATCAGTACTAAAGGGTACAGGGCCAGAGTAATTTCTGTTAGGTAGACCTAACTAGACTGAAAACTCCTCTAAGAATAGGTTTTTGCACCCCCTGCACCTATTACAGTGTTACGTCACAGAGCAGGTACTCAAAACATGTTTACTGTACAAATGAAAAGGTTTTTTTTTTTCCCCCCGGATTAGGCAAATATCCACAAGCTTAGTACTGATACATGGCAGAAAATAAAACACTCAGTCCTACTTCACAGGATCAAAATGCAGTAATACAATGGGAAGGTGTTCTGTAAATTATATCTGATATACACAGGAGGCACATTATATTACTGTTAGAAGACACAACCTGAGGAATACTTTATTTTGAAATAAAATACAAACATGCAAAGTAAAAATCAGCATTTTTCCCCCCTTTCTGAACACCGAGTCAACAGGATGTGCGACTGGGTAGAATGGCAGATACAGGCAAAGATCTAGCTCGGCAGAGGCAACCTGAAGAAAAAAAGGATGAGTGACACTAAAGGGATGTCACTTTAGTATGTCTTAAAGTGCCCCCGAGCCCCCTTCTGTTACAAACCCTCAAGAGCCCATCACCACACCTCCTTGCTCCCCTACAACGGTCACTCACGCTCCACGATGTCACTAATGTAATAACTGAAGATGTGGGCCAGTGTGTCCATGTCATGTTCCGACTTGCAGCTCAGGCTGAACCTGTCCATTAATGCTGTAAACCCTGACCAACAAAGCAAAAATTACTATGTTAGCTGCAAGTCCTAAACTTTTAGGCTCTATTCCCTCCACACATCAGGCCAGTGGAACGGAAGCAGATCTTCTCAAGATGAGTAATTTCATTATCCTTTAACATGGTGTTACTTAGCAAGCACTCAGGGCCAGGCTGGTTGCTGCTGCCTCTGGGAGTCCAGAGGGCCACCCTCCCCATGTTTCTAGAAGCTGCAGATGGTGAAGATTCACCCACAAGTGCCCTTTTCACTGGAATCCGGCTCCTGCTTTCCCGTCATACTCTCTTAAGGCTCCCTGGCCAAGGGAACCTGTAGGATTCCCCTCTCCCCACCCACGTGAGGGATAGAGAAACCACTGACAAGGAGAATGGATGAAAGCTTTATGGAGAACTCATATGGTGAGCTCCTCCGAGGACAGGCACCCGAATCACTCATCTTCATATCCGTGACACATGAACTCCACAAATACCTGTTAAATGAACGACTCTCATAGTAGCTGCTAGGTCTCAACTCCTAGAACAATGGCGGGCACCTACTTATGGACCCAAAGAAGAAAATAACTAAACAAATAAAATCACTGGATGAAGCAGAATGCTTATTGGAAAATGCTCGGGACTGGGGAAAAACTTGGGTCCAAAGCCTGCCATATGGACCCGAAAAGGTCCTTTCCCCTTTCTGAGTCTCAATTTCATCATCGCTGAAGTGAACTCCAGGGCTACGACAGGTCGTCCGAAAAGGCATCCTCCTGCTCGGAAAATGACCCTCACGTTCCGGCGGAGGCGGCGAAAAGTGCAATGAAACCTTGCCTTTAGCTTGCCCCAGGGCCAGGCCCGTAACCGCCGCGGCCTGTACCAGCTGAGGCCCAACGGCCGGCCCTCCAGCAGGTCGGGAGAGCGACGCACCTCCCCTCGCCCTCACCCGTCACGTGGACGCCAAGGAGGACGCCCTGGGCCGTGGCAAGCTCGTGTTCCGATCCCCGGGGCTTCCTGAAGACCAGCAGGTCTGGAAGCAGCGCCGCCAACCGGGCCTCTACGGGCCACAGAGGCGGCACCGCCGCCCCCTTGCCCGTCTCCATAGCGGCGCCGGCAACAGCGAAATTTTTCGCAGAACGACCGGAAACAGTGTTCCTCCGCGTAGCAGCCAATCCGCAACGACGGCCCTGACGGGTCCCTCCCGCCAACCAATCAGTGCGGGCTTCCTTGGGGCCCCGCCCACCTGTTTTCATCGCCTTTGCGCTCGTTGCGGATTGCGGGGTGGGAGGGGCGGAAGGAGGGCAGGGCGGCGCCTTCGAAGGAGCAAAGCCTGACGTTTTAAAATCTCTTTCAAACGTGAAGCTGCTTTTACGATAAAACTGACCACTTGGGATAAATATCAATAGGGTGGTCTTTTCTTCGTATCAGTTTCTAAGGACAAGTTCCATTGGCATGTGACTAAAGCAAACTCAGGATGGTTTTTAAATTTAACACCGTTAGACTAAGGCCGTTTAACACAGGAAGTCTTTTTCCTTGTTAGGGAACTTATTCCACTTCTGTTGTCTGCCAGGACAGGTCATTTGGTCTCATGGGAGTACTCCCCCTGAGCCCTTTTTCTCACACTTCCGTGTGGTAATGGCCCATTTGAGGCTGCCGGTCTGTGGCTCAGATTTGTGAACACAAAGCAATAAAAGGACGAGCATGTTGTGGATTTTTACAATCAGAAATGCATCTGTTTTTCTGCATGAATAAATCTAAAAATTACATCTTTACTATCTTTAGTTCTACAATATATCATATAACAATGCTGTTTTGTTGGTAACTGAAGGGCTAATTTTACTCATGGAATTAATTCATCGTGTTTTCATGAACACTTACAGTGGGAAGACCAAATGTATGATCAGTCCACAGGTGACAGAAAATATTTCCTCAGTAGGGTGGAAGGGCCAAAAGGGAAGGAAAAGAGATCAAGGGGAGACACAGCTGAAAGGCTGGACACTCTCAAGTTTGACACACTGTCCACAGAGCTTACATGTGTGTTTACAGAGTTCACAATATCAGCATTATAAACACAACCCAGAACCCAGGGGATATAGACTCCTCAAAATTCAAGACACTTTTAAAGCATTTTATAAATTTATTTTAAAAAATAACAATTGAAATGACATCAATGATCAATCACCTGTGCTCCCCCTACAGCTGAGGGGAAAAAACCTTCTGTAGAGTTGAGTCCCAAAGGAAAATCAAGACATTATCAGGCACCCATTAGCCAGAAAAATGCTGTTGGTCCAGTGGTATAGACACTGACATGTTCAATGTACCAGTGCAATTAAAATATATATTTACAATTATCCTGCAAAAAAAAAAAGCACTCAAGAAGTGAAATAACTATGCATTAAACCAATTATTCACTCATCCATTCACTCTTTTTGCATCTATGAAGCCATCACTACAGTCACAAGGACAAATGAATAAAAGAACTTCTAGTAACAAAAAAATCCAAACCTCACCCCCACTTTGTGGGTTATTATGTGCTAAAATGACCACAATAAAAGGGCCATGAGCTACCTGAAATGGCAATGACAAAATGACAACTGTATTCATTTCAAATAAAACCAAACTCAAACTCATGAAAAAAAAAAATCCGCAAGAATATGAGGTTGGTATTACTATGTACAAACTTACAGACACAAATAAATAGCATTTTAGAACTGTTGTTGGCTTAAGTACTAGAAATTAGGTCTGAGGAATTTCTTTCTGAACTCTGCATCTTGAAGGTTCCTAAACAAACCAAAGGATATAAACTCTTCATTGTTTTTAGTAATCTATCATCTGAAGAACTTGGGGCTTACTGAATAAAGTTAACACCTAAAACTCACATAAAGAGCCAAAAGTTTCTAGTGAGCCCACAGGTCAACCCCGCCTAACATCTGCAAGCCAGGAGAGATGGCTAGATTCAAGGGACTAGGGAGATACTTCACTTCCTGCTTTCTTTGCATAGCTCTGTACCTCTGTTTTTACCATTACAGTGATTTCCCTTTGTGATGTTTTCTTTAGAGGGTTTAATTTCTTTTCCCTCTTAATACAGCTAGAGTGAAATCAAAGAAAGAGCCAATCTCTACTCTTGGTATTTAAATCAAACCCAAATGTTCTTCAAAAGGATTATATTTTCCTTCTTTGTTTCCAAGAAAACAGCAACTCTTCTGAAATATCATCTTAGTTCTCCCAGGGTTCCAGGTCTAGAAAAGAAACTGATTACTGAGGCACAACCCACTCTGGGAGTTGTGGCCCTGTTCCTGACCCTGCAGGAATCTCTATTTCCAGTCCGCAGTTTATCCCCAGAACATGGATGCAATGTGAAAACCTTTCCACACAATGCCTATGGAGAAAAGGGGAAACAAACGGAAACTGGCACCAAAGAATCAGCTGCCATGGGAAGAATGAGAATGTTCGCTCCCCAGGGCCAGCACAAAGCGCAGGAGTGAAGCCAACATACACCTCAAGCTCTAGCAGGCAACCTGGACTATGTCCAGGATAGCCTGATTGAACAGTGCTTTCCAGAAATTGTCAAGGACCAAATCTCAGACTTTTCCCTTTCCGTGCTTAAAAGGTTATAGTATAAATGTAAATTATTCTCTTCATCTTAATGATCCATCCCAGGCATCCATCCACTGGTGAATCGTGCTATATGACAACACGAGAGTATATATACTACCCTTTGTCCTTCTAGACTGAAACAAACATGAACCTTTCTATTCCCCAAATGCTGTCACAAAGCATGTGATTGAAAATCTCTAGTTCTGCTCTGTTAAGGAGCTACTACAAATGTCCTCAGCACTTCAGCACAGAAGTTCTATGGTTTTGTTCTCTACTTAGGAAAGGCAGTGTCAAGGTCCAGTACACTCTAAATTGTCTTAAAAGTAACCACAGCAAGAACTACAGTCCATATGACCTGTCAACAGACAAGCAGACCACAACTTGTCAAAGCTAAGAGATTCAGCTATATTTTTAGTGCTTGAGTCTTTTATCAGTCTATCCCCAGAGTTAGCTTTTTCTTGGCTGGAGTCCAAAAATACCAACCTATCATCTGGGTAGAAGGGATTCTTATTATTACCACAGATTAGATGAATGTATCTCAGAGAATTTATTGTTTCCATATCATGAGATGAAGCTTCCTTGCCTGGAAACCATCTCTGAATACAAAGTGTCCATTAGTCAGCCTGAGATCCCCCATCAGAGGGATGGGTGCTGTTTGGAATCCATGGGAAGGAGTGGGCTGCAGCTTCCCTGACTGCAGTTTAGGTTGAGAAGGTCGTTCTCCTCTGCTGAGATGGCCGGCTGGCATTACCAGTCAACATTAAGTGCTAGGTGTGGTACTGCTGGGCTGGCATGGGTCCCCTGCATCATCCCAATCCATGAAATGTCAATGTCACCAACAGTCTGAAATAAGTCCTGACTGAAAGGGTGAGACAAAGGCTTGCAACTTCAATTTGCCAGACATCCTTGCAATTATAATACTGAGCCACTTATTAAAAACTAAGTGGTTTCTGTCCTGTAGAAAAGGGCAGAATGTAATCGTCAGTGTCCCATTGGAAGAGTTGATCAGTTTCCTTGGAACAGTGGGAAACAGTGCCAGGAACATGACCTTGATCAGTTCCATCACATGGCCTGGGGTTAGGACACTCGGATGATCTGTGTCATAGCCTCTTCATCTGCTTGATTTGGATCCTACAAAGAAAGCATAACAATTAAAGTCCTTTGCAAAAGAACTGGGAACTCATGGCTCTCACTACTTATCACCAAGGGAAATACACAAACTTTGCTAAGTAAACCAAAGGCTTGTGATGTATCTAAGTCTGCACACACGGATTGAAACGCAGCTCCATTAGGAAAGAAGAGACAATACACCCTACTCTTAAAAAGATTCCAAGTCTGGCCTGGCATTCCATTACTAAACACTCCAGAGTTGAGAGTATCTCTCTTTTCTAAGCACCTATGCTGTGCTCTATGCTTAAGGATTAAGGGTCCTTAGGCAGCTAAGAAAAAGACCCAGAGAAACCAAGTCATGTTGTATATTTTCTGATCATCATATTTAAATACTGAGCACTTAGCAGGGCTGGAAAGGACGCTGGAATTTATTTACTTTAATGCACTCATTTTGTAGGTAAACCTGAAGCCTGGATGGGTAAAGTGATTTGCCTGGACTAGAGTCAAAAAGTTAGTGAGGAGCCCAGCAAGAACTAACTCCCAAATCTCTTGGCTCCGATTTAATCTTCTTTCCATTAAACTCTGCCTACTGCCTGCCTTTTACAAAAAACCTGCAGTGTTAAGACAAGGATCAGTGCTTGGGAGTTCCCTGGTGGTCCAGTGGCTAGGATCTGGCGCTTTCACTGCCATGGCCAGGGTTCAATTCCTGGTCGGGGAACTAAGATCCTGCAAGCCGTGCAGTGTGGCAAAAAAAAGGGGGAGGGGATCAGTCCTTGGAAGCTTTTTGCAACACTCCACAATAACCACCTTCAGTTCCTCCACACCAACACTCTGAAGCCTCAACTGGTGTGATCCAAGAAAAAGCTGAAACATTTCTGGAGGTGGTAGGACCAGAGGCTGGGTCTTGATCAGTGAGCATGAACAATAACCAGCCTCTACTGAGCTCTCACCATGCACTAAGCACTGTGCTAAACAGGTGCCTAATGTGACTTACTGCATGAAATCCCAACATTCCTATAAAGTATCAACAGCATCCCACTTTACTGGTGAAGAAAGTGAGGCTAAGTAACTTACAGAAATAGTTTGAGATCTGCTGCAGAAAGCAATGAGCAACTAGCATGCATCCTTGAGCACGGGACTGACATGATTAAGAAAGCACCATCTTTTTTTTTTTTTTCGAAAGCACCATCTTATAAAGACAGATTTGACAGTAGTGCAGGTGGGATGTGATGGGTATACAGAATAAAGCATCAGCAAATGGGAGGAACCCATTAATTCAACAAACATTTACTGAGTGCTTCTTCTTAAATGGGCATCATGCTAAGTACAATAGAGAACAACAATCCTCGACTTTCTACACAGCTTACAGTCTAGTGAAGGAGACAACTACTGCACGATCACACAAATAAAACAATATGATTATCAATATTGTACTCAAAAGAAAAGGAAGATGTGAGAAAATAATGGGGTAGAAGAGACCTCTGGATATGGCCTCTCAGATTTAAACCAAGACCTAAAAGAAGGAGATAGCCAAGCAAAAGGATGGCATGAGAAGCTTTACAGACCAGCTATTTTGAAGACAAAGGTTCCTGAACAGTATAGCAAGAGCATAAAGACCAAGCAGCAGGAGGAAATAAAGCCAGAAGTGGGCAGTAGCTAGATCATGCAGGGCCTTGCTGGCCATGGTAAGAACTCTGCATTTTAGTCTAAGTGCAAATGGAAAAGGGTGGGAGTAGAAGGGATTTAAGCAGGATGATGATGTGATATGATACACGTTTAGAAAGATCACACTGAGATGTGGAGAGTGAACTAGAGAGGCACAAGAGGAGAAGAAGGGAGACTAGGCAGCTGCTGTAATAACTGAAGCAAAGAAGAGCAGGTTAGACCAGGCTGACAGCAGTTACGAGGGAAAAAAGTAAGCTGATTGAGAGTATATTTTAAAGTTAAAACCAAGAGGACTTCAAGAATTGGACAATTCTAGCTTTAATAACTGGGCGAATGGACATGTTACTTGTTGAGAAGAGTGTCTGGTTTAGGCATAAAAAAATAAAATAAAAACCAACAGTTCTATTTTGGACATACTGACTAGAAATGCCAACAAGATACAATCGGTGAAATTAGATGTAAGAACCAGTATGGTTACAGACTAAGTCCTGGAATTACACTGCCTAGGTATGAATTACAGTTGCACCATTTTACTAAATATTTTACCTTAGGCAAACGACTTAACCCCTCTAAACCTCAGATTCAAATGTAAAATGGAAACTATAATTCTTACTTCATGGGGCTTGAGCTTGTTGTAAAGATTCAATGAAGAAATGCTTACAAAAGAAAAGTGCTTAACATAATGGCTGGCACACAGCAGTTAAGTGTTTGCTGCTGCTGCTATTACTACACTAAGAAACAAACTTGTTCTTTGAAAATCAAGAAAAGTGAGAATTTCAAGAAGGAATTAATAGTAATAGCTGGCAAAGACTGGAAGGAAAAAAGGCCACTGATTAAAGACCTTAGTTCTTTTAAGGTGAAAAGGGCTCTAAGACACACAATGTTGCATCCAGTTTAGAGACTGATTAGTCCCTAGTTTGAAAATATCAAGAGGACAATGCGAAGGCTTCCACCCAAGAAAATACAAGGCAGTAAAGAGAAGAATAAAAGGTATAAATCTTCTTACCTGCATATGGGGACTATCTTTTTCCTTTGGAGAGAAAAATCGTCCACCTTCACCACGCTTCCGTGCCATGGCATGACGGTGCCGAGACTCATGCAGGTATTTCTAAAATAAGAAAAATAAAACTACTAGCTGAAACTAGCATAGCTGTCTAATGATTAAAAGTTTAGGACAGCTGTGATCAAAGCCACCAGGGGCAATTATGACCTTGTATTATGGAGAAATCTTTGGAGAAAACACAAACAGCAGCTAACCATATCTAACTATCATAAGAATGTAAATGCCAAATAAGTAATAACTAACTAAAGATTCCCCAAAGATATAAAAGAGATGACTACCTACCTCCCAATATATATCCTCTCTTTCACTTTAATAACAAACCAAATTTTAGTTGGTTGCTCAGTAAAAAGACTTCATTTCCTACACTTATTTGCAGTTAAGTGTGGCCATGTAATTAAATTTTGGCTAATGAGATGTATGGAACTTCTTGAATGTTTCCTTGAAAGAATGCCTTTCTTATTCCCTTTGCTCCTAGGCTAGAGCCCAGACAGTCATCTTGGACTATGGACAGCATACTAAGAATATCAGGACAGTAAGAAAGGAGGAGAATGGGTCTAGAGGACTGGAAATGTGCTACCAGAGCCCAAGACAATTTATCTCTGGACTTCTTTTACGTAAGATAAAAAAAACACATCCTATTTATGTCATAGTTATCTTTTAAATATTGTAGTTGAAGCTCCATATAGCAATAATAAATGCTTTTACAAAAGGTAACAGCTATCTAAGTTCAATGTTTGGAAGGTACTCAAGGAAACAAACTACATAAAAGGTAATTTCAAAAGTAGAACCCTGCCGTTCTCATCCTGTATCCTTCCCAATGTTATACATACCCTTCTTTCCTTTGGAATTTTCCCTTCTGCCTCTAATTTAGCCCGGGCTTGCCTCCTCTTAAGTATACGGTGGTACTGTTTGGCATTCACATAGAGAGGCTCTTCTTCAAGCATCTCTGCCCCAGGGAGAGGGATTCTCTGGATAGCAGGCACAGAGCCAGCACCAGGTACCATCTGTGTGAAAAGAAAATCAGAGCTTATTAACTAGCGACATGAAGTACGGACATGGGAATCAGTTTATTGGTCCCTGTTAGTTTTCTTCTGAATGCTACAAAGAGCAGCTTTTATAGGACACTTAGTTAAATGCAGATTCTTGGAGAACATTTACACCAAAGGCCTGCATTTTATTTTTTTAAATATCTTTATTGGAGTAAAATTGCTTTACAATGGTGTGTTAGTTTCTGCTTTATAACAAAGTGAATCAGCTATACGTATACATATATCCCCATATCTCTTCCCTCTTGCATCTCCCTCCCTCCCACCCTCCTTATCCCACCCCTCTAGGTGGTCACAAAGCACCGAGCTGATCTTCCTGAGCTATGCGGCTGCTTCCCACTGGCTATCGGTTTTATATTTGGTAGTGTATATATGTCCATGCCACTCTCTCACTTCGTCCCAGCTTACCCTTCCCCCTCCCCACGTACACAAGTCCATTCTCTAGTAGGTCTGCGTCTTTATTCCCGTCCTGCCCCTAGGTTCTTCATGACTTTTTTTTTTTTTAGATTCCATATATATGTGTTAACATATGATATTTGTTTTTCTCTTTCTGACTTACTTCACTCTGTATGACAGACTCTAGGTCTATCCACCTCACTACAAATAACTCAATTTCGTTTCCTTTTATGGCTGAGTAATATTCCATTGTATATATGTGCCACATCTTCTTTATCCATTCATCTGTTGATGGAAACTTAGGTTGTGTCCATGTCCCGGCTATTGTAAATAGAGCTGCAATCAACATCGTGGTACATAACTCTATTTTGAATTATGGTTTTCTCAGGGTATAGGCCCAGTAGTGGGACTGCTGGGTCGTATGGTAGTTCTATTTTTAGTTTTTTAAGGAACCTCCATACTGTTCTCCATAGTGGCTGTATCAATTTACATTCTCACCAACAGTGCAAGAGGGTTCCCTTTTCTCCACACCCCCTCCAGCATTTATTGTTTGCAGATTTTTTGATGATGAAGGTCTGCATTTTAAACAAACATTCCAGATGATTCTGTAATAGGGGCCAAGGAGCCATACTGATAAATGACACAACCATGTCCAAATTTTTGTCCACACAACTGCTCCATTTTCTAGGAATGTCTGCTGCCATCTAATGGTCATGAACGGTAATCGTAAGGCAATAAAAGGGCACAAGGAAAACACAAAGGAACATAGGTTCAGATTGACCAAGTGCTACTAAATGCTTTTAGTTATATAAATAATTTAATTAAATTGTTAACTTACTATATAATTCAACCCATATTTTCCTAAACAAACAAAAACAAAACACTGTACTAAATGTATGAGGAAACAAGTAACAGGCTCCCGTGCCCCACTACCTTCCCAACTATAACAACTTTGAATGGTTGTATTGTTTTTTCTGGTAGTTCCTCTACTTCTGTGCAGGTTTCTACTACTCATTCTTAATTTATCCATTTTTGGTACTGTATACTGACATCCTATTTTGACATATATGAGGATTTAGCTTTCACTCACACCACCCAACTCTCCTTCCTTATCTTCCCGATATATTTACATCACAGTTTTTGGTTTCTCTATTGATTACAATCTTTCTAATTTTGAACTTACTTCTTGTTTTACCCACTCTGGGCAATATACTTTCCACTTCCCGAAGATCAGTAGTTTGTATCTCCCTTCATTATTTGAATTATGAATAAGATTACAGAAAAGCAAATACATCTGTTTATCTTCTGCTGTATCTCTAGCACCTAGAATAGTCTCTGGCACATAGTAGGTGCTCAGAATGGATTATGGTTTGTTGTAATGTTTATTGTAAAAGTAGATCTCTGTAAGTGTCCTAAGGGATTAATCGCAATCCCAAGAGGTCAGCATTATAAACAAGCTTTGTGAGAGATATCAAATTGCAAGTTGAAGAAATTTTCAAAGACAAAGATACATGGAAAAACAAATTACAGATGAGAACAGTGAAATGAAAAATCAATTTTCTTACCATGACCATTCCTCCTGAATTGACCACATTGCCTGCCACTGGTAGTGTCACAGTGACAGTCCCTTGCCCACTGCTGGTTGTGTTGGTATTGGCTCCGGTCTGAACAATCTGTGCTCCTGCCAAACTGGCTGCAGGGATGGTGATCATGCCTGAAACAGGGACTGTAACTTTAAGAAAATAAAACATAAAACAAACAAAAAACAGGTACACAGAAAGGAGGGAACACAGTTAGTCCCTCTTCTATCTGGCACACACTTATTCACCCTGGAAAAACATACTCAGAAGCACAAGGGGAGAAAAAGCACTCCTCCATTCTCTCCCTGATTTGCTGTATATAATCCAAGTAATCACAATCTTAGAAATTCTATTAACTATCTGGGTTCCAGTTCTGAATAAAACTACCCTTGAAATGGATAATTCCCTGGCTATTCCAATAATAGTTTTCAATGGGTGACCAAAAAGTTTGGAGGCTTCCCTTTCTATGGGTATGACTCCAGCTATATCAACTGTTCTTATATATATGAATAACCTGCTTCAGGATGAAGATTTTTATAAACTTTTAATTTGTTTACCCTAAATTGACAATGAGTCAAACAGTTGCAGGACTAAAACTTAAAACTAAACCAGGTACTCCAAGCCCCCAAGCTATCACCAGCAGCACTTGAGGATCTGTTCAGCATTCTCTGAGCTCCTGCCAGTTCAGGCCCTCTCCCGAGTCATGGGAGAGCACACTTACTGCACTCACTGGATCTTGTATACTGCCAAATTTTAATCACATGTCAAACCTTTAGTCATAGAATACATACCTCTAATAAGGGCTATGCACTGTGTTTATTTGGTCACATGCATGTCTCACTTACTAGACTAGAAGGTCTAGAGAAGAAAACTACTTTTAGTAATGTGCTACATATACAGAGTGGGCATATAAGTCTTTTTGGAATAAATTAATAATGAAGTGGCCCAGAAAAAAAAAAAAGCAGCAATAGCAATAAATGCCAACTTGACTTATGATGTTTGTCTCTACCAGTAAAGAAACTCCATATTTCTAATCTTCTATTTAGAAAACATTTCTTCCCAGAAAGAATAAAAAGCTTATATAATCCTTAGGGTCCTAGTGGTTGTCTTTAACAACCACTGTAGTTCTACAAATGGAATCAACATTGGTCGCATATTGGTGACAAGGAACTAACAATCAAGGGAGACTTAGAGGAAATTTTGTTGTTTTTCAAAAATATGTCATATAGAGGTCACCACAACATTTCTAAAGCAGTCATTTGTTCAAGATAAAAAGGATGCCCCCAAAAGTGCCACAGAAATGATGGGCACACGTACCTTGCTGGAGAATGGTACCATCTGCATTAACTGGCTGATAGACGATGGTCTGCCCTTCGGCAGTTTGTGCCACTTGCTGCCCCTGGACAGCAATCTGCTGTTGCGTCTGTAGGAAATAAATAATGACACAATTTAACAGATTCCAAAGACACAACAAAGAAAAGGACTATGTACTCCTTTTTAAGAAAAAGAAATTTTTTGGATGGTTTTCTTCCCCATTTCTACTACATGTGAAATATTTGACTCAGTTGTCTAACCCTCCCAAAGCAGCTGTGCTCCTGTGTTGACACAGTGGACAGTGGAATTACCTGCGTCTGGCCAGCAGTGACGGCTGTCTGGGGCTGCTGGATGATGATCTGCTGGGTCTGGCCCTGCTGGCCCTGCACCTGCACAGCCTGCCCACCCTGGATCTGGATCTGTCCAGGTGGGACCAACTGTATCTGGGGAACAGAACATAAAAGATTAGTATCCTGCTGACACTGGCCTCCTATGGTTCTGGAGTGTTAGTTACCCAAATTCCTCTAGAAGGCAGGAAATGCTCTAAAGAGGAAAAAAAGTCCTGTTTTGCTCTATTATGAATTAGAGATAACTTGTTTTCCATTTATGAAACAATGGGGGAATTTTGACCACTGTCTGGATACTGGATGATATTATGGAATCAATGTCAGTTTTTAAAACGATGATAGGCTGGCATGGGTATATATTTCTAAAAGCATGTTCATTTAAAAATATACCCTAAATATACCTAATATACCCTATTTTTAATAGATGAAATGATACTACATATATTCAAAATAATCCTTGAGTAGGGGAATATAGATGAAAATGGATTTACTTAAACATAATACTAGTTTGTGTGTTAAAATGAGTGATGAGGATTCACCATACCATTCTCTTTGTTTTTGTCTGTTTGAAGTTTTTTATAATAACATATTGAAAAAAACTTAAGTAATTCCTAATTTTTCCAACTGAGATTCTATAAATATGTATATACAAAATCCTTAAAAGATTTTGTACAGAAAGGTTGAGACTATCATATTAGACACCCCTGCAGTCAACACTGAGATTTAACAAATTAAATTAGAAAGTGTTGGTAAATAAACAAGTAAAGAAATTTATCTGGTTATCTGGATCTTTTTCTACCTGTTTTGGATAGCAAGGAATACGTGTTATTGGTCAATAGGGTTTCCTCTTCTATCTATTCATATTCTTTGCCCATTTTTCTACTGGATTGTTATTTTCATATCAATACATAAAAAGAATTTTTTTTAGTGTATTCTGGATACGAACCCAGTTATGTGTTAAAAATACCTTCTCCAAATTTTGTCTTCTACCTTTGTTTTATGATATATTTTGATGCATACAAGTTTTTATTTTAACGTAGTCAAATCAATTTTTTTTTGGCTTTAAGAAATCCTTCTGTATGCCACAGCATAAAGAAAATAGTCCTGTAAAAAGAATATAAAAGTTTCCAAGTACGCTTTTTTCCATTTAGATCTGTAATCTATCTAGCAAGTATTTTTGATATAGCATGAGGTAGAGATCAATTTTCTTTTTTGATATCATTCTTAAACCATTTCTTCACTGACACTTTATACTATTTTTGTTATATACCAACTTCCAATATTCTTGCATCTATTTCTTGGCTCTCTACTTTAGTTCCATTGTCTATATCAAGCCAGGGATATTAATCTGAGAGCATAGGTTTCAATGGAATTCTAAAACAGAAGATGCAATCCAAAAAAAGGTTAAGTACACTTCTAAAAGACACGGTTATTCAAAAAACACTAAAGCAACCTCTAATAAAAATGGATTGAAATTTTAAGCAATCTAAGGGAGGCTATGGGATCTCACCTAGAGACATATTATGTAACATTAACAGAAAATAATTTTTCCAAGATGGTTTGATTAGTTACAGTCCTGCTTGGAGGGAGGGGGATAAAATAAACATTTCAATGTCTCTTAAAGGCCAAAAAAAAAAAATCCCACAAAAATCACAGAATTCAGAGCTGAAATGAACCCTAGCAATCACCTGATATAAACTGCATTTTCAAATGAGAAAACTGACACTCAAATGACTTGGCCAAGATCAGAAAGTTTGTTTAATGGCAGACCTGTGAATGAAGTCAGGTCATTGCACTAGTGGTACAATGTTCCTAGCACTGAATCACACTATTTCTATTCAACAGAGAAGAGGGAGTGGCAAGAGGGAGCTGGAGACGAGGCAATGACAGCAAGGACAGAAATGAAATAGCAGTGTGAAACTGAGGCAAGTACACACACTAAAATATATTTAAAGGCTCATACATTTATGCATGGAGAAACATGGAAACTATTTTTAATCCTAACTAAAACTCTATCTTGGCAAAAATATGCCAATAGCTTTAAAAATGATCTTACCCTTCGCCCAACCAATTCTTCCACTCCAAAGAAATTACCATAAGATTAAATTCAACTGAAAAAATAAAGCTATAAAATTCAAATACATTTATAGTAATCTTACCTATAAAAGCAAAAAAAGACAAATAAAACAAACAAAAATCCCTAACTACACTTTGTAAATTAGAAATTCTGATTCATCAAATTGACCATTATGAAGGAATTAAAAATGATAAGAAAATCATGTGGGGGGGGAAAAAAGCAAAGTAAAACAAACAAAAACACCAAACACACAACAATGAAAACTATGTGCATGTGTATAACTATGTCTGAAAGGTGTGCACAAGACTACAAGGGAATATGCAAAACTTAAAAGTTTGATTTATCAAGCATAGCCAAATTTTTTTCAACTTATATTACATTCCTCCAGAAAAATGAAGACATTAATGAAATAATTGTAACTGTTAAAACAAATTAAAGATATAAACAGCTTTAGAAAATTTTAGTAAAAAGTTCATAAACATATATACTCATTGGGATTTAGCTATTAATTACAAAGGTGAGATGACTTAAGTATATACTTCTCTGCAAATTATTTCTCACTAAAAATACTTCAATATTAACCCCTCACCCAAAGTCAACAGTTCATCCTTTTTAACAAAGACATAGTACACTCCATATGAATATAGTATGATGTATTCAACCATTTCTTTATCCTTATTAACAGACACTCAGGCTACAATTTTTTTTTTTTTTTTTTTTTGCTAGTAGAATGCTGCAATAAATGTCTTTACATTTCTCCCTAAATATTGATGCTTTTGTTCCTATAGAATAGATTCTCAGAAGCCGAACAGGTAGATCAAAAGGCTTATGTATTTAAGAGTGAGATACCTTTCCAAAATGACTTTAGAATTTGAAAATTACCAAAAATAATGAATGTTTCATTTTCTTCACACCCATTCTAGCACTGGATATAATTACTGTTTAAAATTTTTGCCAACAAGATAAAAATCCCTATAAAAATTTGATGCCACAGAGTTGTGTGTCCTGTTTACTTTTGTTTTCTGTTTCTGAATCAGTCTTTCCAGTGGATTTACCTAACTACTTTATATGTCTGTTTAAGGAATCAGCTTTTCTTTACTTTTCTACATTTGTTGGTTTTCTACTTCATTAATTTTAACCTATCTTTTGCTCATTTTGTTCTTTTCCTAACTTTCTAAGAGAAATACCATTGTTTATTTGCAGTTCTTTTAAAATATTTAAGTTTATAAATTTTGCTCTAAGTACAGCTTGAGGTGTGTGCGATAGGTTTGAACTGAAATATTTCCATCACTTGCTAGATAACTCAAGTTATAAATTACATGGAAGGAAATGAAGACTATAAAATTCCCTCCCCCAGTGCCCAGAAGTGCCAACTGAGATCATACCAATGAATTACTTTTATTAAACTAGATTCTTTTTATATTCTTTACATTGATTTGAGATCACGTCTAATATCTTAGTCCTTACAGAGATGTCCAATTTCTGTATAGCTCTGCTTTATATCACTGACACTACAAAGGTGGGAAATCGACTAAATGCGAACAGAAGGTAAGAAACAATTAAGTGCGATATCAATTTTCAGTTCCCAACAACCTATTTCTTAAAACCTGTATCCTGTTATTCTGTCTAAACATTTTAAAAAATATCACTCACCTGCTGCAAACCCTGTGTCCCAGATACAGGTACTTGCATGATGGTTTGACCTTGTCCACCAGGAACAGCCTGGACCATGATGGGTTGGCCAGTTGATGTGATTAACTGGCCTCCACTGACCTGTACCATTAATGGCTGCCCCTGGACCTAGAATAAAGTAAAATAAGAACAATGAAATAACATAAGACACAATATGGTTTTTACCAAAAGACAATCACTGCTTCTACTCTGCTGCCTTGCTAGAGAGGGAGAAGGTAGGAGAGACACTAAGAAAATAAGTCTCAAGTCCTCATCCTCAAGTAGTCTTCTTCGAAAATACAGTATCTTTGACTAAATGCCAAGCTGAATACTTTAAGGTCAGATATAATGGAGAATAAGCAGAGTCTTTGGGAAGTCTCAATAGATACAAGGCATTTATCATCAAATACAGGCTAAACCCATGAGAAGTATTTAATCAAATCATCAAGGCTATTTTCGTTTTTAGACCAATATCCAGGAATAGTCTCTAGTGAAGGCTGGAGAGGAGGCAATGAGAGGGAGGGCTGATGGTGGGGATGGTGGTTGACTGCAAATTCTAAGTAACTTGTAAGGAGTAAATCAAACTGTACCTAGCAACCACTCCAGGTTAGGCAGTGAGCAGCTCTGGAAGCTTATATAGAATGCCCTTCCTCCCTACAGTTTCTCAAGCATAAATGAAACATATACCTTTTACCCTCTTCACCTCACTGAGAATTCTAGTCCTGTGGTTGTTTAAGGAGCCCACTAGCAAAAATGCCTAGAAATATATTGCTGGTGAGTTTGCAATCTCTGTGGTGGAACTTCTCACACTGGACCCTGCAATACCTGCATAGTTATTTTAGCTTTAACAAATATGAACATTATACAAAGCACTCAAGTGTACCAAAAAACTCCCAACTTTCAAGCTCCAGTGAGTAAATGGATTACTCTAGAAGCCAGGGCATTGTAAGTGCTCTGTAACATCTTGAGTCTCAATATGAAAATATCTAGCTAACTGCATTCTGAAAGCCAAAAAATAAGCCACTTTAGTTCAACAGAATAGCTACAAGTCCAAACTTTCTATCTTTGTTTTGAGGAATTATTTGTAACAGATCAAAAGAAAATTCGTATATCTGAAATAATCATTCTTAATGCTAGTGAAAGTATGTTCAAATAACAGGAATTAGTTAAAAGACCGATCTATCCTAGATTAGTAATTAGATATTAAGCCTCCCCCCCACCAAGCATATCATAATCTTCAGGAACATTCAAATCTTGTATTTTGTTAAACTGTTCATTGAGAAATTCCACTTTACTTTTTAAAGACTTGCATATGCTCTATGAGGAAAGACTTTCCAGAATATTTATTGCATGACTAACTGAAAGAAGTATTTAAAATTCTCCAAAATAATGAGAGCCCTAGAGGAAAGGTTTCCATTATTTTCATAAAGTACCTCCATTTCTTTAAATAAAATCTGCCTAAGTAGGAAACACAAGTTTTAAGGCACAACTATTAGTAATTTTCTGGCTATCCATCATCTTAACTTTTCCCTTCATTGACACACTTTCCCCTATATATGCACATGATGAACTATTTGAGACTCCAAGGAACCCACTGTTTTTACAACATATGAATGAATACAAGAATACATGCATCAGACAAGAAGCCATACAGTTAAGAGCATGTTACATTCCCATTCCACAAGTGGTTAATGACAATACTGTTTTATATTTCAATAAGATGAAGCAAGCATGAAAAACATGAATAACAAACTGCTGAACTGAGATTTGAATATAGTTTGGGAGTACCTATAAACTCAGCTTATTTCAGCTTAATTTATGTGCAGAATTGGCTGTACATCATCATCAAACACTATGAGTGGCAGGTTTGGGAGTGGGGTTGAAAGGGTAAAGTGAAATGATTACAATAAAGGGTAGTTCACTGCAGGATACTTGCTAAGCAGCACTAATAATAAAGTGAGATGCCAGTTCTACATTCTAGGTCCTACTCTGAATCATTTCCATTCAATGGAGGGAAAAAGGCAGGGTACTCGAATCTTGTCAATTTCTCAAAAATATGGTCATTTTAGTTAAAGTAACCTATAAACTCAGAAAAGACTTATGCTTCTTCACTTATCTTTATATAGGAACTGGCCAAAATATAACCCCAATTTACATATTTAACTTGGTCATACATAATGTTAGGAAACTGCATTGTTTAAGTAGGAATTCTTATGGAGGCTATAATACTTAAGACTTACAGAAAGCATATCCCACCTCTGTCTAAGAGCTATGGGGCAATCTCTGCAGATGTAATAATAAGACAAGTCATTATTTTCCCCAAGAAAGGTAATGAAAAGATAGCAGTTAAGAGATTAACAAGATTCGGTGATTAGATCAATCTTGTCAAGTGCAATCATTATTGCAGGACAGGAGAGCCAAGTTGTCCTTTTAATAAAAATATAGCACAATCTACCCTAGTAAAAATGTATATATTTTCTTCTCCACTATCATAATACAAACTCAAGAAAAGTTACCATGCCATCTTATTACAGTTTGATCTCTAAATAGGTTCTAATGCCACTTGTAAGAATTTCTTCCTGTCCCTTATACTGATTCTTTCCCAGACATTCCCAAAGAAACATTAGCCAAACGGCACTTTTCAGAAAATTGATACTGGGGTCACTACATGATTTAGCATGAAGCATTAGGAAACTGGCGTCTTCTAAGCCTCAAAGACAAGTTAGCAGCATCAAAGACATGCAACTGACTTTGCCATTTCTCCATGAGATCCTACCACAAACAGCACCAAACATGAGGAGAGGAGAAGTTCATGCAGTGCTTACAGAGAATCAGAGAGGGCACCACTACCTGGAGGGTCTGGACTTGCTGGCCTGAGGCGGATGCCACCTGGGCCTCAGTCTGCAACTGGACAGCAGTAACACCACCCTGCTGCTGAGAACAGGAACAGGAAGAGCTTGAAATGTGTCAGGAAGGAAATGTATAGTTCAAGACATGAGGTCACCTTACCTCTTGTGGGAGAGGGAGGGTCTTCTTTCAATAGCCCCACCCTACACAGGACTTTCAAACTGCAGGCTCCCTATACTGAAGCTGTTTTGTTGAAGGTAACAGATTACAGATCTTAGCCCTTTGTCCCCAGAGTGGAACTCAAAACACACTTCCATGACTCAAAAAAAATCAATATAGCTGACATCATTGACAAAAAAATTTTTAACACAGTCCTTCCCTCCAAAAATAGGTATTTGATCCTTCTTCGTGAAGTTATTTTAAAGCTCTTATTTCCTCAAATGAATTCACAAGAACAAAAAAGTTCATCAGGTTTTAGCAGCTTTGAAGCTACAATGAAGAATTTCTGGAACTTGAATGCAATCCCCAGAAAGGAAGAATGAAGGTAATCATCATGAGCCAAAATCATCTTCATGAGGTCACTGCTCTTATGTCCCCAAACTAGGATTATTCCTACTCAGTTGGACTACCTTAGAAGCAATGTTTTCACAGATTCAACCTAATTTTTATTACTCCTAATAGTAAGTTCTGACAGAACAAGAATTTACCCACCAGGGCATTGGTATGAATGGAGGGTCCTCTGTGGAATCCCCTTTTCTACCAAGGCAGTTGAAGGAAGCTGCAGTTACATGGAAGGAAAAGCCAGCAAAGGAATTTTGATAATTAATCTCTTTTAATCAAGAGTAGCTCCTTTCTTTGATCATTAGATGGAAACACTCACCATCAAAACATCCTCTGCCCTCCCTATTAACTACTTTTCTATATTATCTAAGTTCCATTTTGGAAACAAAACATTCCCAATCTTGGCCTAAGGTTAAATCAATGCATAATAAATTTCTTTTCTTCCTGGGAGAAAAAACAAGTGAAATAACAAGTAAAACAAGTGAAGTTTTCCTAAAATAAAGCCAGGTATAAATCATCAGAAAATGTAATCTGTGTATAAATTCAAGAAGGCAACCTATCTTAATTAGGATAAACCAGCAGCAGGGAATTCCCTTCTAATATGTGCTTATCCATAAGTGTGGCTATCTAAATATTATCCTCATGTTAAACTAGAGCTTTTCAAAATAAGCACTGTGATGGATCAAATCAAAGGACAGTGGATTTCTTAGAAGCTATCTTGGTTTGTTTATTGTGGCCAAAGCCTAACTAGACCACAAGGTAGCTTAATCAATAAGAGAAACAACCAAATTGAATCCAGGAAGAAGAACAAAAAAAACCCCTCCATAATTCCATCTGAAAACAGACTAGGTGTTTGATTTCTAATAAGATAAAAGGGGGCAATTTACTATTAAACCAGGCTGCCAAGAAATCAAATTCTAAGTGGTTATGGACTGGATATAGACTTCTGAACAGAGAAAATGAGAGAAACTGCAACAAATCCAATCTTTGAAAAGCACTTCAGCACAAGTCACCAGACCCATTACTTATAAGATCTGAGAGCTCTCAATTCTGCTACTGAGCAGTGCTATTATCAGCTCTTTTGCTGTGATGTTTAAAGCAGTTTTACTTCCATACCTGCTGCTGAATCTGTCCAGCCTGTACAACAATCTGCTCTGTTGAACTATTGCTGTTTGCTGTATACTGTTCCATGGTCCCTCCAAGTTAGAGTCTTGACCACAGTGAGTTTCACTCTGGAGATCCTAGAAGACTTCAAGATGCACTCCTATTAAAAAGGTAGGAAAAGTAAAGTGAGATTGTTAATAAAGGCCTCACCAGATGCTTAACCTTGATAACGCTATTTAACATATATAAAAAATGCTCTTTGTCATTTCTCATCAGCAACCTTTCCTTTCAATACTACTATAGCAACACTTGCACCTTAAGAAATTCTCATTAAGCTACAACATCACTTTGTTACAAGGCCTATTTAACACTGATTTTCAGGTCTGCACATGTACTTTAGAGAACAGTTTCTTTAATTTGTAACACATTTGCACTACACATGGTAAGCAATTTAAAATTTCAGGGTTTATTATTTAGTAAGTAATTACCCAGACCTGAAGTCAAACATGTTGCTTATCAAAATCTCCATTAAGTAGTGTTAAGTAAGAAAGACCCAGCAAAGGTTTAGGAGTTTGCGTTTTAATCCAGAGCAAGGAATAAAAAGGAATTACAGAAACAGCAGGCTATGATTTTCTCTGAAAAGAATTTAAGTTTTCCTCAGTCATGAATCTGAATGCCTAATAATATCCCACCCTTTACTGTATAATTTTAACTTTTACTATGATAATTTTCAAAAATGTACCAACATAGTGAGAACATTATAATGAACCCCTATGGCCATTACCCAACTTCAACAATTTTCAACCCATGGTCAATCTTACTCCACATAGATCTCATCCACTTTCCACCCACCCCTGCATTATTCTGAAGCAAATCCCAGACACTTTATTATTCCAAAACTCCAAAAATACTTCATCATCTATCTCCAAAGAGTAGATTCTTTTCTTTATCATTTTATCACAATGACATTGTGCCTCTACAATTACTTCAAAACATTAAAAAATTTGTAAGTTCTTAATATCAAATATGCAGTCAATGCCCAAATTTACTATTCTCATACACTTTAACAGCTGAAAGCTCCGTTTTGAAATAAGCACACAATTAGATAAACTGAAGTGATATTTGAGAACCTTGAATAAAGACCTGATTCAAAAATTTAAAATTATATAAATTATCAAAGGGTAATTCATCTTGGAAACATGGGGGAGGTACAGCTGTATATAAGCAAAATGTAGATAAATCTTTCCCCAAACTTTTCTCCAGGCCTTCATGAATTCTAAAATTTGAATGACAAAGTTATATGAGTTACATGATCTGCACATCACAGCAGCAAAGCAGTGCACCACTCTCCACAAATCCACACATGGTAGATGATATGAATCACCCACCATGATTGTAAGGTGTCTCAATATGATGTGAAGAAATCAAACTATATTCAAGTACGTGCCCAAATATTAGGAAGAAGTATACTGATGGATGAATAGATGGAGATATATATATATATATATATCTCTGAAAAGGCTAGTACATTAACAGTAGACTCTAGATGAAGGGTATACAGGTGTTTATTGTAAAACACTTTCAACTTTACTGTATGTTTGAAAATTTTTATACTAAAATGTTGGGAGGAAAATCTAATAAATATCGATTGAGCCTATTACTCATAACCTAATTGGTATGTAGTATAAGAGTGTTAAAGTTCTAAACAAGTGACAGGATGACTATGTCATCACAGCATGATGATATGTGGCGTTGTGGTTCTTCAACTCACTACCCTTGCTCTAATGGAATGCTCACCAAGCACACACCTAGCTATAATTTGGATTTACATATACACTAGCCAACAGGGAGCAGATATGATCAGCAACACAAGTAAACTTGATAGTTATTTCTCATTGCATACTGAAAAACTGGCTTTCTGATTTTTATGTCTCTTCTGAATTGGGTGACTCAGTTGGCTCCTGAGAGATTCTGGGAACAGTACAGAAAATCAGATTTTCAGCCAGACTAAGTGGCTCTTCCAGGGAAGTGAATGGTCTTCCCTAAACTCTATCTTGTCTCTAACTGCAATATACACAATACATTTATGTTTCTAAACTAATAAAATTAAAAATTAAGGGTCATGATACAAAACAGTGGTGTGATTTCGTTTATATGAAACCCTGAGAAGGTAATAGTAATCTAGAGAGAGAAAGCAGATCAGTGGTTTCCTGGAAATAGAAAAGGGGGAAGAGGGGAAAGTGGGAAGTTGATTGGAATAGAGCATTTGGAACTTTTCCAGGGTGATAAAATGTTTTATATTTTCATTGTGCTGGTGGTTGCATAGGTGTGTAAATTTGTCAAAATTCATCAAAATGTACACTTAAAATGATTATCCTTTATGTCCAAACTATATCTCAAAAGAGTTGATTAAAAAAATAAGGATCAGGAAGGAATGTCCTCTGTATTTCAACAACCCACCCCACCCAAATCCCCTTCCTGTATAAGATTTTTTTCCTTGACTGCTAATTTCCAGAAGTTTACATCGCACTGGAAGTGCAGGGAAATGACTAATAAAACGTCATGCAGATTTTCTTCTTAACTAGCTTATCCTGGTAATACAAATGCCTCAATTTAAAAACACTTAAATCCACTATACTTTGAAGGGTCAAAAGGAAGCAGCTTCAAGTCTAACAGCAATTCTGTGTCATATTAACGAGGGAGCGATTCAGCGTGGAGCATGATATTGAGACTGCTAATGGTGAAGGCTGGACGCAACTGGCTTCTATGAAGCCACATGTTCCCATTACTGTGAGCTTCAGTTAGGAGAACTGCAAACATCGTCGTCTTTCCTCAAGTGCCTTTCGGCCACATTCTGACAGAATTAAGTCAGCCAGATTTAGTCTGTCTAGCTCTCACTCCTAACTCAAAGTTTGAATGTCTTTTCCTCAAAGAGAGAAAGTGAGTATGTTTATTCCGGTTAGCAAGAAAATTTCCCTTCCTCTTCACTTCAAGGTGCAGAACCTGAAATGCAGCTAACAACTTAGGAATCCATTCATTGTGGACCCACACACATTTTTATTTTAAAGCTAAAACTTCCAGAAACTCAACTATAAGTGAAAAACCCCGTAGAATTATCATATTTGACAATCACTACCAGGTAAAAACTAGAACAGCAGCTTTCAAACTTTTTTGACAACTCACAGTAAGAAAAACATTTCACATCACAAATGCACATGCAACATATTAAAAAAGTAACTAAAACAAAAGTTTCATGAATACTTACCTTTATAACATAAGATGAACTGTGATATTTTCTATTCTATTGTAAAAAATTACCAGCATTGGCCCACTAAATTGACTTCACAACTCAACAAACAGGTTCTGATCTGTGTTTGATAAAAGACTAGAGAACAAAGGGCTGTCCAGCTTCCCCAACATCCAAAAGGTTGTGGATTGCAGTTCCTAATTTGCTTCTTAATCTCCACTAATGATGTACCACCTGTCACACCATCCTGAAGGTTTTAGAAATAAAAGTAAAACTGTGACTAAGATTTTAACTTCAAAGAGTCTTTAAATTTAGTAAAGGAGTAAAAATCTGTACTGAACCCCTAAGAGAAAAACAAAGTAATATGGGAGTTCAGAGGACACAGAGTTCTTCCAATTGGGGATCGATAAGAAGGCTTTAGAAAAATGTGGCATCTGACCTGGTCTTAAGCATGAGCAGGATTTATATATGTGATGAAGTGGGAGGGAATGGAGTGCTCCAAATGAGGACAGAGCATAAAAACAAGGACAGAAAAATTTCCACATATGAACAGTATATACAAGGCCACATGTCAAGAGAAAGCTAAGGCCAGATTACTGTATCTCAACATTCCAGGTTAAATTCTTCTGCAGATAGGTGGAGTCTCCAGAGGGGTTTAGCAAAAAAGTGACCAAACTATAACTGTCGTTTAGAAAGAAGTCTAGCAAAAATGTTTGCTGGTTTTTTAGTGACTAGATATAACCATTTTTAAGTACCAAGGTATTCATCCAGTCCAAAAGCAAATGTAAACATTCTAAAAAATATCTAAACCACAGTGCTCCATCTATTAGCTATTTTAAGAATTAAATAAATTTTTAAAATGACTTAAACAATGAAAAACTCATTACAAAAAGTGAAAACAAAAACTGTCCCCAAATTTTTAGTAGTGAAAAGAGCACTACTCCTCAGGAGTAGTTTTCTGCAACCTACCAGTTGTATGACCTTAGTAACTGTGATTATACTAAAGGCCTACTCTATGTGGCAAGGACTGCTGCACTCGGTGCTTCACATGAGTAAAAACTTTTAAAGTCCTAGGAGAAAAATCTTCCTTTTTCCCCCAAAGTCAGCTGCTATTGTGGAGCAGAACCCCATAAGCCAGAAACTTATTTTTCCAATCTTAGAAAAAAGTGTGTTTCTAGATTTCTCTTATCCGAATCTCCACAAAATAACTGCTTCCGAAAAATTCCTTAGCAAGATATACAAGTGTTTTTACCAACTGGGCTTTCCAGCCTAAACTCTCATGGCAACTGCCCACTGCCCTATACTTTCTTCCCCCTTGAACACACAGCAAAGCTTGGTGCCTCTGCACATGCTTTTCTCTTTGTGAGCAATGCTCTTCCATTCTTTCTTGTCCGAAGAAATCCCATTATCCTTCAAGGCCAATCAAAAGTGTGGCAATGCTGGCCTTCCACCGGGGCTGTTGATAGCTCACACATCAGTGCACCACAGAACTGAACTTGGCCCCGTTACAGCACTAACCGTGAGATATTAATTACTTGTTCACCTGTCAATCTCCACCAGGCTGGGAAGGTTCTTATCGACCTCTAACCACTCCCTCCCCAGCACACAGATGGACGCCTGGTACATACTAACTGTTCGATACTTGGTTGTCAACGGAGATTTCCTTTCACCCTAACCAAAACCCCACAACACTGTTAAGTTTCTATAAATACCTGCTGAGAAAACATCAACATACTGGAAAAAAACAAACCAAGAGATGGTTGTGGACTGAGCTAATGAGTGAAACCTGACACGTTCAAAGTGACACAGAAAGGTTAAAAGAAAATAACTGTGCATTCCCAAGGGAGCGAGAATTCACAAGATGAGCAACAACAGGTAAGACTACTGAAAGCAAATTGTGCAGCCTCCGGTAAAAGGAATGCACAGGGCTCGCCACCTTCTATAGTGAGGTTCCAGGCACCGAATGGACAGGCCTTACAGCCCGGGCAAGGACGGGTGACCGCCTGGTTGCGCTCCAAGACGGAGGTGTGCAGTTCTGCCCGGCGATCGGGGCGGGGAAGAGAGGAAATGACGAGCCAAAAGGGGGTGGTAACGGCGCCGGGCCGGAGACCCGGGCCGAGCGTGCTGGGAGGAGGGGCGCAGCGGGGCCGGGGAGTGGGTGCACTAATGGATCCCCTCCACCGATCAGGGGGACAGCGGGGACAGCGGGGACAGCGGGGACGGCGGGGCGGGGCGGGGGCGGGGGCGGGGGACCCCTCTCGGCCCACCCCCTCTCCGCGATGCACGCGGGGCCCGATGGTTGCGGCGTGCGTCTTCCCCGGGCCTGCCTCCCGACCCAGAAGGGCTGCAGACAGACAGACCCGCTCACGGAGGGGTGGGGTGCGCGGGCCCCGCGGGGGGAGACTTCCCGTCCCGAGGGCCAGAGCGTGTTGAGTGCAAGGGCGGGCTTAAGTGTGAGGCCGGAAGGACCAGGAGGAAACCGCCAAGGCCCCGGGCCCGCGTGTGTGTGTACACCTGAGCGTAGGGGCCTTCGTGGCAGGCAAACCCAACACCCCCGGCCTGGGGCCTGAGAAGCTGTGCCTAAGGGTCGGGGGAACGGGGCGCATCGCATCCCCAACTGGCTCTGGCACCCTGCGAGGCTCTGGACCCCGAGATGCCTGCTCCCGAGGGCGCCATCCCCGCGCGGGGCGGCCCCCTGCAGGCCTCGGCCGGGAGTGCCCCGGGACGCTCGCAGGCTCCGGCCTGGGCCGTCGGGAGCCCCGCTCGGCTAGGCTCCCCGGGCTCGACGGGCGCCTGGGCCTCTCCTGAGTGGTCAGCGAGACCCGCCAATCGGGGCGCTGGGGCCGGCTCTGGGCCGCTGGATATTGGCTCCTCACACTCACCGTGCCTCGCTCCCCGGGTTCGCTGCCCGCGCTGATTGGCTCCAGTACCGGACCCCGAAACCCAATCAGAGGCTCCAGCCGCCGCTGCCGCCGCCACTGCCGCTGCCTAGCAAAATGGCGAAGCCGAACAAAGGGGAATCGGGCCTCCCTCCAACTGCCTCCGCGCAGGCGCCTCCAAGACCACGCCCCCTAACCCGAGCTCGGGCTCGCCCCACCCCCAGTTGAAGGAGCACTGCTCAGGCGTCCCCTGAAGCCACGCCCACTTCCCTGATTGGATCACACCCCCGGCCGAAGGAATACGCAGGCGCCTTCTAGACACCCCAGACCCTTCAACCCTTCAACCTTCAAACACCGCCCTGAGCATAGTACCACGCAGGCGCTAACTAACTCCTTTGCTAACAGCCCTCCCCCGTCTCTGCGGCCCCTGGAGATACGCTCCTGGGGCTAATGCGCAAGCGCCGTTCTACCCAACTCGCTGCCTCGTTACGCATGCCCGGGCAGCGGCGGGGTACTCCATGGAATTTACCACCGGAAGTTCAGCGGCCATCACCAAAGAGTGCAGGTTCGGCTAGCTAGCTAGAGGGGCTCGTTTCCGCCCCGCTCCCAGGTGGTGAGCGGCCATCTTGCGTGCAATTAAGAGCTTTGGCGGGATTGGCTCCACATCTGGGCTCTTCTCCTGCTCCCCACCTACCAGAGCCCTTCCCCGCGGGGCGGGACCTCCTAACGGCCGACTCCTTTCCAGGTGAAGGGTAACCCCGGTACGTTGGGGCTTTGAACGAGCCTCCTCGCTCCCTACCACGGGACCTCGGGACAGGCCCCACGCCCTCGCTGATCCGCCCTAGGGTAGGAAACAGAGAATGGGACGCCTCTCTAGACTTCTTCCCCCAACTCCCCCCAAAAGATGATGGTGAGCCTTCCTTGAGAGGCCGCCTTCCCTCTCCACTTGCCCCCGCCTCGGCAGTACACTCCCCCAGGCCTGTATACTCCCTAGTTGCGGCTTAACGGGACTGTGGCCAAGTCCCACCTTTTTGCTTATGGGCCAGATCCAATGGGGAAATACTTTTGCATCTTGCAGGGAAAAGGAGACTGGCTTGAATCAGCCTTGCTCGGCGCGGGCGCGGGGAAAGGAGGAGGCGGGTCCTAGGACCGCCTTTCTTCCGCTCCAGGAAAGCGCGAAATGCGAGCGGGGCCCGTCAGCCTCCGAAACCAGGCATTCTTTCTTTTTCTTGCCCCAGAAGAGTTTTGTATTACTTCCTAGAGGCGAACTTACTTTTCAGCGATAAACGGTGGGGGGAAAATGTTCGTACGTGGGTGGTCAGGGCAGTCTGAATGTAATATATTCAGGTTGCCTAAGCATTTTTACTTCCTTTCCCCTTTTTATAGCTGAAGAAACACTTAAATTTTGGAAATAGCGACTCAGTATCATGGCTGGCAGCCCTAATGAAGATTCAGAAGGAAGCAGAGTGCGTAAAAACTATTAATTTATTGAACTGAAATTCAGAATAATTGAGGTCAAAAGCATAAACACTTTTTAATTAAACCAATAATTGAATTGCCTTTTTCTCTCTCTCCTGCTGATTTACTTTAGAAAGGCTGATACAGTCCTAGGCAGAGACCACCCATCGCTTTCTTTTGCACATGCTTTAATTCGCTTTAGATAACCCCTTAAATTAAATTCTGAGGATTTGTCTTTAAATGAAGGAGGGACGGAGGAGAAGTGGTGGTGGGCACAGTAAAGGAAAAGAAATAGCTTAGTATTTTTCTGTCACTAATAAAACTTTTCTTTTCCTTTGCACATTTTAGATTACTTATGTGAAAGGAGACCTTTTTGCATGCCCCAAAACAGACTCTTTAGCCCATTGTATCAGTGAGGACTGTCGAATGGGCGCTGGGATAGCTGTCCACTTCAAGAAGAAATTTGGAGGGGTGCAGGAACTGTTAAATCAACGTGAGTTTTGAAAACAGCTGACCTTATCTGCCCTGGCTAGAGCATCTTTTGATGCTCTTGTTATACTTAATTATTAAACAAGATATACATGCACAGATGGGGTTCCTAACTACTGAGTCCTATTAACTCTGCAGATTTTTTCCTCTACAAAAATGGCCTCTAGTTTGGGTCCTTATCACACGAAACCTGAATTCTTGTAAAAGTTTTAAATTTCTTCCCCCTCTTTTATGAATCTTGATAACATTACTCCATTTCTCTGAAACCTTTAATAACTCTGAAGTGCTTAGCAAAGTCCACAGATTTTAGCTTGGCATTCAAGATCCCCTGTTTACCTATATTGTGCTTATGCTTCAAAGAGTTTAGAACCTTTTCCTTACAGACTCCTCCCATCACTTTCTATCAGTGATTTTAAACCAGAGATGTGTATCAGAATCACACGTGGGCTTCTGAAACAGTTGCTCAGGCCACAGTCCAGGCTTACTGAATCAGAGTCTCCACTGGTGATTCTGATCCCAGCCTTTAAGAAAGCAACTTCTTACTGCTTTGTATTATATTTATTTCTAAGCATGACACGTTCTCCTGATTGAAAACTCTTTAATAATTAAGAACTTTTTAATACGTCTATGTTCCCCTTAATGCTTAACGCATTAGCTGTTTTTGTATGTAAAAGGATTATTATTAAACATATTTGGCAAGTAAAAAGTGCTGTACATTCTAAAACATTTCACGGCAATAGACATTAAAGTTTTTTAAGTGAACAAGTAAGGGTATATTTGAAAATGCAGCAGGACCAAAGATGGAGTGTGAGGAAAACATGATTCAGAAAACATTAATAAGAAAGCTGGAAGTTAAGGAATACAGTATTTAGGAAGGCTGATAAGGATCAAAGTGTTCTTCAGGGTTGAAATTCTAGTTCTGAAGTAGACTCAAATTTATAAAGATTTTTTTAAAAATCTAAGAATGGAGATCAGTGTTTTGGTTTTCAATTTCTTTTTTACTATTAAATAACTGTTTTTCTTAGAAAAAAAGTCTGGAGAAGTGGCTGTTCTGAAGAGAGATGGGCGATATATATATTACCTGGTAAGATGGGGCCAATCCTCAATAAGTTCTAAGGACTGGTAAACCAGTGGGCTGTACTGCATTTATGTTGATCACAGTGTTTCATTCCAGACAACCAGAGATGTCAAAAAGCTGACCTCATGCCAACTCAGATCCAGAAGTGGTGGCTATTTGGTGCACTGGATTAGAAAGGAACATGAGGCTGCATCCCAGCTCCATGGGAAAGAGTAGTGATATTCACCAAAGACCTGTGTTATGAGACTTGCAAAAGTTAGGGATGCCTCCCATAGTTTAATTCCTTCCTAATCACAGTAAGATAGAGACAGTAAAGTCTCAGGAGATAGATTGCCCAAAGGAGTTTTTCTCTCAGTCTTCCCTATCAAATGCAGTGCCAAGTAATACTCAGCTCCTTTCCTGCCTGCTTCCTCAACGTGGGATTCTTTCACTATCCAAATGGTCTTTGGCCTCAGAAAGAGTGCAGCTTCTTGGCGATGGTGCTGGATGACTTATATAGCCAAGTCACTACAGGCCTGATTTGGACAGCACACTGAGTGGGGACATGTCCTAGCCTCTTTGAATGTCCTTAATGCTACTGTGACTTCCAGTCTTGTTTGGAATGCTACCAGTTTGTCTCTTCTTTTATAGGGAAATAAAAGGCAAGCACAGTTTTTAAATAAATAAACCTAACAGGAAATTTTTAGGTGTTATGGATTCTTCCTTGTTACAGATATGCAGCTTATCTCTTGGAAGTGGCACAGAAACTTTCACCTACTTTGTTTAAAAACAGTAGACAATAGGCACACCTGCTAATCTGGTTTTCTTGGGAAAAGGAAAGATTATTATACGGCAGTGTGTGGGTTTCTCAGGCTCTATGTAGTGGATTTCTGAGGAGCTCCCGTAACTGGAAGGGACAGTATGACATTTGTCATCTAGACTATTCTATAAAAATATACTTATTATTTTAATTATCAGGATGTTGGGAGAATATGATGACTTTTCTTTGGCTCTCATTTTGGACTAATGGAAATTTGAATTTGTTCTTTGTACTTAGATTACAAAGAAAAGGGCTTCACACAAGCCAACTTACGAAAACTTACAGAAGAGTTTAGAGGCCATGAAGTCCCATTGTCTGAAGAATGGAGTCACTGACCTCTCCATGCCAAGGCAAGGAAATCCAGGGCCCTAAATGAAGACTTGATTAGTGGGGTTTACTGTCTTACCCAAAGACAAGTGACTTAAAAGCTTAATGTAACCTAAAATACAGATGTAAAGGCGGAAAAATGTCAAAACATTTAAAAATCATCAGTAAACAAGTTGTCAGATCTTAGCCTAAGGCGTGCCCATCCTTTAGCCTGGGCTGAATGAATCAGGATGATTAAACCACAGACCTGCCTCAGCCTACTTAGTAGGGAGGAGCCGTCGTTCACAGACACTTGTTGAATTCTGGGCATCCTCTACCTGAAGCTTGGCCTCTGTTTCTGAAGCAATACAGCTAAAGAACAAAGACTGAGCAATTGTGATTTCTCTCTGGGCCACTTCAGGTGTCCCAAACCTGTTAATTCTGTGTGAAGAAAGTTGTAAGTTATCACTGCTTTTTAAACTGCATGCTTGTTTGTGTTCAGTGTGGACAGTAGCCAGAGGATAGGTCCCTGATGTAAAGTCTTAGACCCTAGATATTGGGAACTTAAGGGACTGATGTTAGGGGTTCAATATCCCCTTTGTTTCCTTTTCAGGAAATAGGCTTGGGGTCCCTTCTTCTCTTCTTGTCAGACTAGTTTTGTCAGTGCTGAGCATGCATGCGGGTTTATTCCAAGGTCCAGGTTACTTAAGAGCGTGGCTACGTGGTCCCTCATCTTACGCTGGTCTTTAATATATTCATCGCTTATGTACCAGAAACTTTTTTTTAACCCAATTTTTTCAGGTACTTAACCACATTTATAGAAAATTAGCAACTTCAAGCCTCTCTTTTTTCCCTAGGGATATTGAGGATCAGTTAAGTAACATCTTGGAAGAAAGGTGCCAGGTAGTAAGAGTTTTGTGGGCCGATTGAGGTTTTCCACCAGAGTGCTGCAAAGATCTGAATTACAGTCAGCTTGGCATTTCCCAACATTCCCTCTTGACTTCCTGTGTGCAGAGATCCTGTCCTTTGTCATTCTCCTTTTTATCTTCCTTAACATTTCATTATCATAAGTGTATTTTAAAAATACCAACCTTTTGCCATCCACCCACAGCTAGTTTTCATCAGTAGAAATAGAAGGATAGTAAGTTCTTCCATCTCACTGCAGTTATACATTTCTAAACGTAGCCTGAAGTAACTGGGAAGTGGTACTTTATTAGGCAAAAGAGAAGTGACAGCTATTGGATGTTAGGGCTGTCTAGGAAACAGCCTTAGGTGACTCAAAATAGGAGTTAACTTCCCAATTCCCACCATGGCTGCCTATAGGTGTGAGACCAGATAATATCTTAGGCTTTGGGTGGATGCAGCCTAGAGGAAGAGGGAAGGAGTGTTTTCCTAGATATCTTCATCACAACCAGTGGGGATGTTTTGTCTTTTTCAGGATTGGATGTGGTCTTGATCGTCTGCAATGGGAAAATGTATCTGCGATGATTGAGGAGGTCTTTGAGGCAACAGACATCAGAATTACTGTGTACACACTCTGAACAGATGAGCATTTTGGATATGTCTACCTTCTGTGTCATCTGGGCCTTAGGACTGAGCAAACTGACCATAAAATGGTCAGAGGAAAGTTTCATGTGAAGTAGTCTGTGTCACAGGCCAGACTTCGGTTGCTGTATTCTCATGATTAGACTGGGACTCTGGAGGAGGGATTGCTTGGGAAGTGTTGCTGGGAATTTTTTTTTTTTTCCAGGAAGGTAAGGCATAGATGGCCTGATATTAGGTGGGGAAGCCAAATGTTGGGCCTATGACCCCTGTTTTGCTAGGGATGCTACTTGATTTGTTTGGGTTGCCACTAGGTGTCAGCATTGCTTCTACTTCTCTGCTGTTTAAGAGAAATTTCAGGAAGGATGAACATTTCAGTTAATTTTGCATCTTTTGTCATTTGTGCACTTACCTGGTATTATCCTTACGTCATAAAATTCATCCTAGGAGAGAATTATGGGTTCGGTTTTGTTTAAATTACAAGGAAGAGTTTTATGTTGTTGACAAGGAATTTGTGGTGACAAGAATGGAAAAATAAATATCTTCTTGGGGGGGGTGGGCAATGAGGTCCTGTGCACATGTCTGTGTTGTTCTGGACTTGGGTAATGGAGGGTTCACCTGTAACTTAATCCGGAGGAGTCAGATAGAGGGTCCAGTACGAAGAGCAGCAAAGTGAGAAATAAGACATCAGAATGGGCAAGAACTGTGGGTCAGCACACTGGAAAGGCAGGCTTTTAGAATCTCCCCGTGGTGAGCTCCTGCTCTCTTTTGTCCACCACATAGGTTCTGTGATTGAACCTGTCTGAATTCAATCATGAAACAAATAAAATACTGTATGTGAAATATGTGGTAAAGTTCTTAGTGTGGAGTAATGCCTCAATAAATCAGTAGTTCTCAACAAAACCCATATGAATCTCCTTAAAAAAAATAAAGGTCCACTTCCTCCAAAAAAGAATTCTAATTTGGTAGTGGGCGGGGGGGGGGGGGCGGGGGAGAGTGGCCATGTTTCTTTGTGTTTTTAAGCTCCAGAGGATTCTGATGTGTGGCCACCTGGGATCGAAAACAGTAAATATTAGTCCCCTTTTCTTCTAAGAGAGCAGCGCTTTGTCCACTCTTGATTTCCATGGTGGAAGAATAAGGTTCATGGATTTAGCCAGTGGTTCAGTATCAGAGGTGTGGGGAAAACTAGTAGAGTATTTCAACCCTCCGCCCCCTTACTGTGGTGTTGAGTTCAAAGAGACAGACCTACTACTGGTTTTCTCCCTAGAGTGAATTCTGGGTCTGTCATAGGACTTGCTGCTTTCCCAAGTGTAAAAGAACTGGATTTTAGAAAGGGCTCATTAAAACACCAGGAAAGCACTGGTTAAATATAATCTTTGTACCTTAGATTTGTGTTTTTATCGCATCTCAGCCTGAATGAGGCAGCAGTTTCAAAAAGTATTTCACTTCTTTTGTATCTCTGTGTGTAACAGACAAGTTCTCCATGTTGTTGGGGGTGGGGGTAGGGGCAGTGCCAGGGGCAAGTTCATTGTCAAACTTTTAGACTAAGACTTTTCTTGGAGCTTTGTTTCTGTCCACACACACACAGTAAAATTGAAGGGGAAAAAAAGGGAGAGAATGTCTATACAAAACAAAATGAGAGTGGAGTGGTAAGAGGAAACTTAGAATTAAAGTATTTTGCCTAACTATGCAAATAAATCTTAACACTGGGTCAAAACATTGATTTTTCTAGGCTGCTTCTACATTTTAAGGGATTGGGTTAATTTTTTTCATGGAGTATGAGCCTCGTTCATATTTCTTTTAACAAAACCTAGTCTTGTGGAGGTCTGGCTGTGAGTGGAATTCAGCAGGGATGTGATAAAGTGCTTTGTCATTTGCAGATAGTCTTGGGGTCAAATTCCAATGACTTACCACACTTGAAGCCTGGGGAAAGGAGGCATGGCCTGATAATCAGAATGGACACATTATTCCTGGAAACCTAGTTAGAGTTTGGGAAACACCCAGAAATTCACGTGTGAAATTTTGCTTCTACATAGGACTCAAACAAGCCTTTTAAGAAATGAGACTTTTGACACCATCCTGCCGTTGCCATCAAGTACCACATACTGACTATTCTTACATTATGTGTATCTGAACATTGAAATCCTACTTCTTGCCCTTTCCTCTTTAATCAAGGTGCTAATTGCCTATGAATTGGCACTTGGGATGTTTATATACCTTCGAAACAGATTTCTTGTGCCTTTTGTTTCATCCTCTGCCATACTCCTTGTCTTCAGAGGAGGGAAAAGATACTCATTTACAACTAATCTCAGAAGAAAATATTTCATGAAGGTCAAGACCAAGGTGTGAAGTCTGCATGGGAGAGTTAGTACATCCCGTGTTGCCTAGGCAAGTTCTGGTTTAAGCCTTCCTCCCACTTTATATACTGTCCTGGCTCGGTTCATAGCCTGGGACATCCCTGCTCCTGCCTGGGACTTGCTCACTGTCCATAATAACTTCTAAATGTCCAAGTTCCTTAAAAAACTTGGTCACAGAAAGACCACACCACCTCTTTTATTAATGTTGCTGTTTTTCTTAAAAAAAAAGATCCCAACTTAAGATGCACTTCTGGACATATTTCAAAGATCTGTGCAGACTTTGGGTCTGAGGCTCTTCGACCTAAGCAGCCCAACTGAGGGAATAATGTGGACCTTCAGCCCCACGGATGCCTGGTGCCCATATATGGTTGCCGTTTCTCTCTTCGCAGCTCACTTTCCTCTTTCCCAAGAGCAGCCTTAGAGAGAGAGGCACAGCTTAAATGATTTACAGCATAAGTGTATTTTGAGTCCTCGGAGGTCGTTGTGCAGTAGGATTGGTTCGTGTCAAATGTTGTCCAGCTCCAAGTGGTATTGGGAAGTCAGGCATGTCCCAGATGGCCACATGTGTCATTGCTGTCTCTTGGTGGCAGCAGACAGACCTTAGTGAGAAAACAGGAAGCATGTTACTGAGAGCCTTGCTGGCCCTAAACAGTGAAGGGTTTTCTTTTTGAGTTAGGGTTTCTTTGTGCCCTCCCCAGCAAGTGCCTGAATTTCTCCATAGTCTCCTGTGATTTCCGGTTTACTCAGGACTGGATTTGTTTCATTCATGTTTTGGTGTGGTTCGCACAGAGAAAGCCCCAGAAGAGATCTGCTTTAAGTATGTTATCTTGAGTTAAATATATGGTTAAATCCTATTCTGTCATTTTTCAAAAAGACGGAATAAGAAATATGAGACAAATTTTCTTTAACAAATGCTCATTTCTTGAGAGTATTTTAATTAAGCAGAGTTCTTTGGGGCTTTTAGATGACAACTTGATTTCATGCCAATTTTTTTTTTAACTTGGTACATTTTAACCTTTCCCTTCAGGAATATGAGCAACTAAAACAGAGTATAGGGAAGCATGTTAATGGGTCCAGATAATACGGTTATGTACACTAATGGAAGGAGGCTTATAATGTGGAACATGTCCAATAATATTTTATTTAAAAATAATTTGACTTAGAAATGGAGTTTTCCCTCAAACTGATTTATCTATTTTACTTGTTTATTTAGATTAGCAAAAGATATAACTCCCAGTTATCCAAAATTAAAGGCTCTTTTTAATCCTCCTTGAAATGCTTAATTTTTATAGCAGGTTTCGCTATTTAATTATTTGACTTAATGGAAAACGCACACACACGCACACACACACGCACACACACACACATCCATCTCTGAGGTCTTGTTAGTTTGGCAGCTGGAAGAAGTGGCCTGTGACTCTAAAAGATGTTTAAGAAGAAAGTACACTAGTGTTAAAATTAGGCTACCAGTCATCATTCTACAGAATCTATGTAGGGTTTATAATTATGAGTGACAGTCCCTATACTAATAAAATCTTCGAGGAATTTAAGTTAATTTTGTATTTTCAGAGGTCATCCTTAGAAATCTGTTTGTATTACTACTCACCACCATTCAGAGTGGTCTTATTTTGTGTGAGCAAAGTACCATGTGGCATTACCTGACCATAGTCTCACTGAATTCAGTGAATGGGTCCTGCTTTTTGTAAGAAATGGCTGAAAACTGTGTCTTCATGGATTGGTGAACGCTCAGCTGGAGAATGATCAGGCACCCTGCGTGCATGTCTAATAGCAAACACCTGCCAACATCAAGCCCTGGAACACTTACGTTTCCAAAACGTGTCCGTGAAGCAACATCTTCTCTTTAGAGTATTACGAGTGAGAGACACCAAAAATAAGTTGAATATCTTCATGGAAGCAGGCTGCTTTCATGTTTTTTTAATATGTGAGGTGTTCCAGAATTAAAGTTGGATAAGAGGGTGGTGAAGACCCTTTCTCTGTTACGGGAAAATTTTGATCGGTAACTCAGGTCTTGTAAAGAGACTTAGTCATTGCACTTCTATGGGAGCAAACTAGATCAGATGAAATTCAAAAGGAGACAGTAAAGGATCCTTTACCCTCTTTCCTGAGGGCAATTGGCCTGTTTCTCTAAGAGTCTAATTTACCCTCAGCAAGAGGCCAAATTGGCCTTAATTGTGTCCTAATTATTTGCTTAAATAGCTAATTTTTACTTCCAGTTCTCCTATCACATCTTGATATCTATAGGAGGCTACTTCTGAGCTGCTGCCTAATTTACAAACATCTTTTTAACCCTTTAAACATTGCTGTATAGCAGAACTTGTTGCTATATTATCCTCATTCCCGCATTCATCATTTTTCTGCGAGTTCTGATGAGGTCTTCTCAACATTAGGGAAATGTTCTTGCATTGTACATTCAAACAGCAATTATTGGTCTCCCTCAAAGCAGAACCATTTGTCTGAAAACATGAAAGCTTCTCTGGCCCCCAAAAAGTTGACTACAGATCCATTCGGGGACTTTCAAAAGTACCAAAAATGAAAAAAAAAAAAAAAAAAAAAAAAAAAGCCCCTGTAGGAATGAAGAACCTGCATTAGGGAAAAATGGAATGGTAAGATTGCAAATGGGGTGGGGGCAGGGCATCTAGAAGGTGTCCAGAGTTAGTAAGTCTGAACAGGTGGACATGGGGACATGCTTAGGGGACTGAAATATCTTTGCTGTTCAGTAACAGGTCCTTGTACCATCTAAATCTTACTGTGAAAGTCATTCTGTCTCATCAAAGCTTCTGGATTCCTGTCACCCTTGAGCACTCCAAGTTATGGGGAAAATCAGTTTGAAATAAAAGGGTAGGAGAGAAAAGGATTTAGGGAGAGGAATTTAGAGGAAAGAGAAAAGAAGGAGGGATCTTCTAAGAATGTTTTTACAACCAACCAAAAACACAGATGAAATCCTATCAAAGGAAAATCAAAGAGACCACTCATTCCACCTGACCTTCTACCCAAGTTAACAGTGAAAAGACTCACGTGAGGCTGAGCCCACTCGCCTACTTCAGGATGTCAGCCAACTTCTCGTCATAGTACAGGAAGTTCTCCTGAATGTCCTCCCAGGGCTCAAAGGCCTTGGATTCGCCCTCTTCTTGCTCCACGAAATTCTGCCAGACGTACTCGAAGTCTTGGGGCTTCATGATGCGCAGTTTGCAGCCAGCCTCCTTCAGCTTCCGGAGAGCCGCCTGGATCTCAGGCTCCTCCCACATGAAGAGCCGCCCCGCCAGGAGGAGCAGGCGCAGGTTCTTGGTCTTGTTGAGGGTCCTGACGATGCGGTCGGCGCAAGCTGCGCAGGGGCTGGAGGACACGTACCAGGTGACCAGGTAGCACAGGGCCGGGTCGAAGGCTGGCATGATGGTGTTGAAGAACGCTTCCTCCGCGTGCGCGGCGGCGTGCTCGTCCTCTAGGTACCCCCGCGAGGCCTGCACTTGGCCTCCCTTGCTCTGCGCTTCAACCACATAGCAGAGGAAGGTCTTGTTCCGCCCGGAGCTGTACTCCACATTCCGGAACTGAAACTTAAAGAAGTTGGCAGGCAGCCGCTCCCTGTGGGTCAAGGAGGCAAAGGCACAGGGAAGGAGAGAGAATGATGAGTTCTTGTTCGAGGACTAGCGTGGAGTGGGTGGCTCTCCAAGATAAGTACCTCTGAGACACATTTACTCTCACTACCGAAACAGGACTTGCCTATGCTGACAGCAGTGACAAAAAGACACGAAGGAATTCAAATGTTTATCTAAAGGAGAGGAGAGAATTTGGAGTGAGGCGTGCATCCTGGACACCTCATTAACACAGGTCTCCAAACACTCCACCTTCACTCCCAGCACACAGCACACGCTCACATTTCTAAATCAGTGACTCTTTAACCTGGCTGTACATTAGAATCCTCTCGAGGAGCTACAAATGTCCATGCCCGGGCCCCACGCCAAGCCAATTAAATGAGAACATTTGGAGGAGGCCCAGGCATCAGCATTTTTAAAAAAGTGCTCCAGATGATTCTATGTGGCCAGGTTTGAAAAGCAGTGTTCAAATAGTAATTTTACAAAGTAGCAAGCCTGTAAAATATCTCACGACAGAGCAAGAACATTTCATGCTTTCATATCTCTCCTTGTCAGTCACGGGTATTGCATCTTAGGTACGGGATGGCCTAAAACTTGCAGTCCCAGGCTCTCCCAAGGACTGTTTTTCTCAAGTCTGTCTTTTCCCTCAGGTGAAAGAAGGGTTGTCATGTAAGTGTCCAAGAATGTTTATCTTTGAGGCCAGACTACCTAAGGGTACCTTGATATGAATTAACTTGTATAGTATTGACACATTTCAAAACCATAAAAGACTTGGCCTCTGCCCTCCAGATGCTTGTAATCTAGCAGCTAGATTATAGCTGGAAAGAAAAGATGTAAATAAGACAGCTGAGAACAGTAGAGGACTACTAAAAATGAAGGGGTAGAGTGGAGGACATGTGATGAAGGTTCTTGAGAGTTTAGCCTTGACTCAGGAGCCAATAGAGAATTGCTACAGGTTCCTGAGGAAAGAAAGGTATAATGAAAGTGAGGTCCATGGAGGAGTACCGGGGTGGCTTTAGGCAGAGAGAGTGAAGCTGGGGAAAAGTCTGAAATTTAGAAAGCCCATTTGGTGTCTTAGAGCACCCGACTTGGTAATGAATATGTCCAAGGGGAGACGGCTGATTAGGAAATGAAAGCAGCAGAAAAAGGCCAGGTGTTTTGAAAAGTTTAGTAGTAATAAGGGGAGAAAAAATGAGAGGGCCTAAAGAAAGCATCAGAGGTGAAGATTGTTTTCATCTTTACGTGTATGTGCATGTTTTTCTAAAATAGGGAAGATTTGTGCAGGTTTGAAGTCCCAGGAGAATGAAGAGGCTGCAACAGGAGAGGTTGAAAAGGTCAGAAGGAGAGGAGTGGATGAGTACCAGCTGGAGAGGCTGAATGTTTTCTTTTAAAAAATGTAATCTCTGTGGTTGCCCCAGAAGATACCCTATGGCAACCATTAACTCTGCTCTTCTCTACACCCCTTCCCTTCCCCCAGAGAGGTCACCCAACTCCCTGGGCTGCAGGGGGATCCCTGGTATCCCAGGGTCTTGGCTTCTTAGGGGTAAGTTGCAGATGCCAAAGAGCTGAGGAAACTAGAGCTATTTTCCTGCAATCCCCCCTTCCCCCATCACCAAATTTTCTCCACCCAGCTTTCCATGTCCCTTGCTGTCAGGTTAAGTTTCCATTGTGGAGATGGATGTGTTTGGGGACCCAGCCCTGGGATTCCTTCGGGTACTATCTTTAGCTTCCTAAGCCCCTCTGTCCCTGGTTGAATGTGTTTATATTTACTTAACATTTGGGGAGGATGGATGGCCTGATGATTCCCCTCTCCTCTTTCAATCCCTGCTGGGAATTCACTTACACTGGGCTTTCTTCCATTAAACTCACCCCACCAGACCACTCCTGAACTCAGCCAGTTGCTAAATGATCCCTTCACTTCCTAGAGTGGCTTTTTTTTCTCCTGAGAAGCATAGAGCTTACCTTTCTTGCTGAAACTGTTTTTGTTTGTTTGTTTTTTAATTGGAGTATAGTTGCTTTACAATGTTGTGTTAGTTTCTGCTGTACAGTGAAGTGAATTAGCTATATGTATACATATATCCCCTCTTTTTTGGATTTCCTTTCTTCAAGGCCTTTTGCCAGACCACTTCCCCAAGTCCAATCCAGAGCTACCTGTAGGATGGATTCTCAGGTAAAACTTTTGGAAGGATTCATGGCTGCTTGATTGGCTTGGGGGCTTCAGCAATAGCTGCCTGTTGGTCCCTCAGGTTTCCTTCTGGAAACCCCGAAGTATTGCTCCAACTTTGCCAAGTACAGCCCAGCCGAGAGGACATGTGTGGCCCAGTGTGCAGTTGCATGTTGGCTGGATGGTCTACAACTGATGCTTCTCTCAGCCCATCCTCCTCTTCTTTAGGCAAGAGGAGAGGACCCAGAGAAACTGGAAACCCAAGGGAGAGGAAGAATGTTCACCTCTCTATAAATATCAGTTTCCAACCCCGTGGGCCAACAGCCCCATGGTCTACCCTGTCCCTCAGCAGGGCCTTCTGGACTAGGGACCTCAGGAAGGGAAGTGCATTCAAGGGGCAAAGGAAAGTCACGGAAGGTCTTGGCTCCCAGTCTTTCCTTGGGCTTGCTCAGAGACTGAGCTTGCTTGGCTTCCCAGTGGGATTCTTGGTCTTCTAGAAGGAGCATAAAGGTTGAATGAGGCTTCCCATTCTCGGGCTTCCCACAGACTGAAGCAGCTCGGCCCTGGAGGGCTACCAGGAGAAAAGAGGCAGTAGAGGTCTGAAATTTCTCCAGAGAGCTAGCCAACATGGCCATCTTGGGTTATATTATAGAATCACATAACACTATTATGCCCACTAGTGGAAGGAAGGAAATAGTGACAGTGATTTCGTAGATAATCGCAAACATCTTTTATTTTCTAGTAGCATGATATGCCCAAGTACCACATTTACTTATATTATAGCCCTTTGCTGTCAACCCTAGCAGATATTTTACTGCTAAATTGTGTGTGTGTGTGTGTGTGTGTGTGTTGGAGTGGTGGTCAGGAGAGAGATGCCGATGGTAGATTTCTTCACCTGGACTCAGTCCCTTCTTCAAGCACAGAAACCAACAGCATGATTCCTACCCCCTCCTGCCAACTTCACCTCTTTAGGCACCACTTCCTCATACTTTCTGCAGACAAGGCCATTCATACTACATCTGCTTAGACCCCGGTTTCTGGGCATTGCAATTCTCTAGGCAGGAAGTGGAGAATCCTTATATCTGGAAAAAAGTGGGACAAAGGTCTGCTTGATGGAGGGAGAAGAGATGTGAGTCAATGCAATATATATATATATATTCTCATTTTCACATTAAAAAGCATTTGCATTTCCTAAGCATAAATCTAGACAATGAAAGGAAGCAACCTGGAGGGCAGTGGAAGCTAGTCCAAGTTTAAACATTTGCCCCCAAATAATCCATGGAGTGGAAAATCTACTCACAGGTAATTGAGTGTTGACTCGTTTCTGCTTTGCTCACGAGACCTTTCGTGACCCACTTGAAAGAGGCAGAATTGCCAGTTTCAGTTTCCTTTTCCCTTTTTCAGACCACTTTTCAAAGAAGATGCTAGGAGTGGGCATCGTCAGAAGGAGGAGTGTAGGGAAGCAGAGAGTTCTAACAGCCGGACTTCCTAGAGCTAAGAAGGGGTTTGAGGAGCTGCTGGCTCCTGACTGGCAGTTCTGGATGGGATTCCGAAAGCCCTGGGCCTGCCCTGTTTCCCGGGGAAACACCATCTCTGCACATGAGCTTCCACCTTCCCCCAACCCTCAGTGGAGGCCAGGGTGGCCAGAGTCAGTGGCTGTCTTCTGTTCTTTATAGAACAAACTTTCCCAGGCTGCTCCAGACTCCAGGTGAGGGGTGAGGGGACATGTGGTGTCGAAGGCCCCTCACTCCTTGCCTGGCCCTTCTCTGAACCCTGCTTCTCCTCTCTGTTCCTCACATGGGTGGAGTAAACTACTGGGGGCTAGAGAAGTGGTTGGAAGGAGACTCGTCGCCTGTGCCATTTATCTCTGTTCTAGAATAACCCCTTTGATAGCAGGTTCAGCTTATGTAAAATCATACACACACACACACACACACACACACACACACACACACACAAAATCATACACAACATAACTAGAGATAAAGACAAACACAGCAAGGGGAGCTGCCAGGCAGAGCTGCAGCTGGGGTGGAGACATGGGGAGCCAACCCGTTCCGGTGCCCCAGAGCTTCCCTCAAGCATGCTGAGTTCAGAGGCAGGCATGATCCAGTGGAATTCTCTTGTGAGCCTAGCGCTGGTGGATCTTCGTATATATATCCTGAACTTCTCTCTTCAAGAAGCCCTCCCCCCAATTAATTCCCTACCCGAATGCCTGGCAGAGAGCCTACCACACAATAGGTGCTCAATCATGAGTTCACTCACTTATTCAGCAAATGTTTATTGAGTACCAGTTAGGAGCTGGGTACCATTCTTGGTGCTAGGGAGAAAGCACCTAAAAGGAAGAGTCCCCGTCCTCATGGAGGTTAAATACTTCTGGGGGAAACAGGCAGTAAACAAATGACTCCTATTCAGAAAATATTTGTTGAATATAAAGGACCCTTCTTTATGGCCTTTTTAGATGCACTTGGCAAGTCAGACAGTCTTGGGGTTCACACCCTACTCCATCCACTAGCTTTGGGCCAATTATTTCTCCCTCTGAGGATTGGTTTCCTCATCTGAAAGATAGGTTGAGTAATCCAACCTCTCAGATTTTGGACAGCAGTCGACACTCGAGAAATTAAACCTGGTACCGATGGATGGTACCTTCTCTGGGCCTCAGATCTTACCCCTTAAGCACATCCCTCCTCGGCTCTCCTGCTCCTTTTCAGAGGGTTCTCTCTTTCAGTGCTGTACTGGTTTAACACCCAGCTCTCTGAAAGAAATTTTTTTTAAAAGCTCTGATTTCTAACACTTGCTGATTCCTGTCAACACACCCATTATGGAGATTTCAAGAAACCAACAGGATTTAGTGAACACAGACTTGGTAAGAGATGCATCCGACTGACTCTCAGCCGAGAGGCGTGAGCGGGCCTGGGCACTCTGCCGCAGTTATAGACCTTTCTCTAGCAATTTCTACCACATTATTTTTAATGTTCTTAGGTCTGCTTTCTATTTTTTTTTTTGGTCATGCCACGAGGCTTGTGGGATCTTAGTTCCCCAACTAGGGTTTGAACCCGGGTCCTTGGCAGTGAAAGCTCCGAGTCCTAACCACTAGACCGCCAGGGAATTCCCTTAGATCTGCTTTCTATCCCAAGTGCCCTATTCAAACCAGAATCACGATAAGTGGGCATGTCTCTCCTTATCCCCACCCGGTACTCCCTCCTCCCCTCAGACTTGTTTCCTGAAAAGCCATCTGCGGTTCTAGTCTGGGGCCCTGTTCTAAGGGTCAGTGTGGCTAGACCTCTCCCCCATGGGAGTCCAGGCTCTGCTGGTCCTTTGACGCCAGGGCACTTGGAGAGCGAAAGAGAGGAAAGCTGTTCCCTCTTCCTGTCCCCGCACAGACATAGCCACCCCTCTAGGCTATTTTAAGCTGTCTGTTTACTCGGAGGGGCCCAGGAGACAGATCTCCACAGCTGTTCCTTGTGGCTGGGAAACACGAAGGGCTCCACCTCCCTCCTGAACTGCTCTCAGAGCGCCCAGAAAGCTGCCCGACTGTGCCTCTTCTTCTGAGCCTTGGGTCAGGGAAGCGTCTGAGCCTCACCATCTCGAGGATGGAGAGAGGTGGAGCTCTGTTTGGGAGACCAGTGGAAAGGATGCCAGGGTGGAGTCAGAAAACTTGCCACTTACTGGGTCTGTGGTCTTGGAGCAGTGACTGGATCTCCCCTACTCTCAGCTTCCCCATCTGTAGAGCGGCAATGATATAGCTCCTCTCCTGGCCTTGTGCCGAGGCTTGAATGCGCTCAGGCCTATGAAAGTGTGCCGGGATTATAAAGCCCCAGACACGTGCAAGTGACATCAGAGGATTTAAAATTTCAAAACCTACCACCCTGAGACCTCAAAGCATGTTCAACTCAATAAACATACTCTAATTCTGTTCTGAACCAACCCTGCCCCTGTGCCGGGGAGATCACAAGATCACAACACTGTGCAGACTGGGTGTGCATGTGCCCGTGTGTGTGTGTATGTGACCAAGGCCAGCAAGGATCAGCATGTTTAGGTGTTAGAAAAAGGATCTCCTTCCACAGAGAGCCACTGGAATCAAGGATTCTCCTGTCCTGGTGGCCCTAGACACTCCCTGTGAATGTATTAATCTGTGCCCCATTGCTCCTTTAATCCTGGGTTGAAAGTGACATTACTTGGTTGGCCATGGGTGAGTGCAAGTTCGGGGACTCTTTCCTGAAGCCTTGCCTCAGGAACTAGGATGCATTTCCCTCAGGTTCTCTTAGAAATCAGAAAATATCTGAGTTGGAAGGGACCTTGGGAATCAACTAGCATAACTTCCTCATGTTACAGAGGAAAAAACTGCAGCCAGGACTGGAAAAGCACTTGCCCAGCTTCAAACAGCAAGTCCAAATTGCCTCCCAGGGCCCCTTCTGCCCCTTGAAGGCATCAGGCCTCCATTCTTCCTGAAGTTTCTCTTCCCGTGGCCCTTCGTCTGCCTGTGGGCATTGTTGGAGACAAGCAATTCTAGTGGCCCCACGTATTCCCTTCTTACTCTTTGATTAGGAACTTAGCAAAATCTTCTGCCAAAGGGACAGAGAGGGAAGAGAAGGAAGACAGCTTGGTTTCATTCCTGGAAGTGGCATAATCTGGATGAGACAGGGGGACCCTGTGTGCAGCCCCCTCTTTGGAGTCTCAACACTCTTTGCTCTAGATCCTGCTTCCTCCAGGCTGTGGCTGAGGGTGTTGGAACCCCTCCTCAGCCCAGAAGCTCTGGGCCTGGCCTGTAACTTCTCTGTTTCCCTAGGTGGGGGGGGGGGGGCAGATGTAGGCAGCCCCCGGGGAGACTCAGAAATGATTCAGCAAGCAAAAACAAAAACAACAACAAAAAAAAACGCTTCTCACTCTAGCTTGGGAAAGGATGGATCTATCTTTCCTGTCTTAGGATCTTCTACTCCAGGGAGAAGCTCTAAAGAAAGAGTGAGAGACATACAGGTAGAGGAGAGACCCACTCAGAAGCAGAGAGAGACGTTGAGGGAGGAGCTACTTTGGGACCATATTGAAATGTACCGGTGGCATCCCATGTTTTTACCAAATTCCCTGGGACTAAACAACCTCTACCCAGAGAGGCAAGTGATGCCTCAGGGGTGGTTTCCTCCTCTGGGCCCTGGCCTCCACGGAGTTCCCCCTACCTCCCCTGACTGGAGGTGTCTGAGAAGCCAAGAGAGATCTGCTGCTGCGTCCCCTGCAGCCCCTGCTGTGCACACCCGTGCACTCTCACGGCTGCAGCATGGTGACCCCAATCCCTACTGTTACCATCTAAGTCCCCCCAGCCTGTCCCCAGCCGGTGCTCTTCTAGGGAGGGGGGGCCCAGTCCACACCCAGCTCTCACCCTGTGACGATCTCAAAGGGCGGCAGCTCCACCAGTTCCTTCAGATTCTTGGGGTCCTCCGGGTTCTCCAGATCCTCACCATCCTGCGAGGTAGGTGCCGCGGCCTCAGCGGTCTCTTCTTTCTGGGCCATGGAGGGCCTGAGGCTTGGGAGTCGCTGAGAGAGAGGAGAGGCGGCGGGTCTGGGCCAAGGCCTGGCGGCAGAGTCCCAAGCAGCTGTCAGCAGCTAAATCTGCCTGGGGGTGACAGGAAAAGGATCTGGCAGTCCAGCAGTGTGCTCACCCGCTGGCCCACAGGCTTTATAACCAGAGGCCCCTCCCCCAGGCTCTCTCGCTCTGTCTTTTTTTCATTGAGTGACAGCGGGTGCCAGGATGGGGGGAATGGAAAAATCTGGCCGTCGGTATCCCCTATTTATCAGCAGCAGACAGGAAGCTGGCAGGTGGGGATGGCTTGGCCTGCTCTCCCTCCCCACACCAGGTCACACATGTATTCATATTCTCTTTCTTCTCCCCCTCTCTCACCATGTATCCCTCACCTTTCTTTCCCACCCAGCTCGCCTGGGGAGATCGTGGAAGGGACCTAGGGTGGGTGAGTTTTCGGAGGGAAGCTCTCTCAGAGGTTTAAGCAGGACAAGGCTTGTGTTGAACGGGGCGTTTGCAAAGAGACCCAGGCCAGCTTGGTTGGGGAGACTTGGGTTCAGGGAAAGAGGGTCCTGAGACAGGGGGCGATGAGTAATGCAAATTGGGAAAGAAACTGTGAGTTGTTACTCAAAGGGAGTGGATGCTGATTTGCCTGTTATGATGCATAAGCAATGTCACGTCGACTGGGAGCCTCCAGAAGTAACACTATTGCCATTTACTAAGCTTAGTTTTGGAAATAGGCCAGGCAGTGAGTTTAGTGTTTTATATGTGAAATTGGACTTAATGCTCTCAATAGTCCTGGGAGGCAATGTGGATTATCCCATGTTACACATGAGGAAACTAAGTTGCACAGAAGTGTTAAGGGCGTTTTTTACGGTCATAAGCCCCAAAATGGCAGGGCCAGGATTACAACCAGGCCTTTTCACTCCTGAGGCCAAATGTCCAACTGCCATGTATGTTCCCTCTCAGTTGGTCCTTTATTCATTTAACAAATACTTATTGAGCATCTACTATATGCCAGGGGCTGTTTCAGGTACTGGGGTATGGCAAAGAACAAAACAAATGAAAATCCTTGCCCTCACGGAGCTCGAGGATGTTGAATACTATACAGGATAAGTAATATATATGGTCTATTTGGTGGTGCTAAGGAGAAAAGGCAGGGAAGGGGGACAGAGTGACATGTTTTTATAGGGTGGCCAGAGAAGAACTTTGAAAAGGAAATAATTGAGAAAAGATCTGAAGAAGGTGAAGCAAATAGTCATAGGGTTATCTAAGGGGAAAGTGTTCCAAGGAGGGGAAAAGCAGGTGCAAAGGTCCTGAGGTGGGAGCTTTCCTGGTGTGTTTGAGGAACAAGTAAGGACATACACATGGCTGGAGAGTCCTAGGAGATGAGGTCAGAGAGATAAAGGCCAAGTAGGCTGGGGCCTTAGGGACTGTTATAAGGAACTTGGCTTTTTCTCTAAGTGAGATAGGAAGCCATTATCTTTGAAAAGATGGGACACATGGTCTGACATATTTTTGTAGGATCACCCAGGATGCTTTGTTGAGAACAGAGCAAAGGTGAGAAAGAGCAGAAGCAAAAGGACTGGTTTTAAGACTGTTGAAACTAATGAGAGATGACTGGGGCCCCTGGAATAATCCCTGAGCTGGAACAGCATCGGGAGGGGCTGGATGATTTTTGCAGTTGACACGGTGGGTGCTTAGCCGGAGCCATGGGTTTTTGTGTCTGGGGCAGTGCAGACATTCTAGGACATTCTCAGGGCAACAGAAGTGTGGGTCAGAGTCACCTAGATGTTGAAAATGAGTAACCTAAGAACGCTGGGGACCTGATCTGAACACAGCTCCCAGTGCAGGTGGGTGGTGGGAATGAGAAGGTAGGGGACCCCTTCCATGGTCGGGGTAGAGAATAGGAGTTAGGATGATTTGGAGGATTTGGGGCTCTCCCTTCCGGAGAGTTCTGAGCAGCATTGCACCCTATGAGTAAGATGTCCAAGCATTTTGGTTTGCCCAGGATAATCATAGTTTATATCTGTTGTCCAGGCATAATTGCTACTGCCTTCCCTTTCACTCCCAAAGTGCCCCAGTATAGACGAACTATATGGTCACCCTACCTATTAGGCTTATTACTTAAAGCATTCTTATCCAGAAGTTATTTTTTTTTTATTCAGTCATTTTTCCAGGGATGTAAAGCACAGGGTAGCGGTAGTAGTGCCTGTGTCCACAAAGAAAGGCAGTGATAACTGATAAATAGCAAACACACATTATTATTATTATCATCACACAAACATACAACATTTAAATGCAAAGAGTTTACTTCGTTCTTTTATTTTATCAACATTTATCTGGGGCTCCTACATGCCAGGCACTACTGTAGTAAACACCAAGAATCCAGAGAGGAATAAGGTGCTGCCTCACCAGGAGCAGCTCCCAGTTTTTATAGCATTTGGGGTCATTCAGGCACTCAGGCTCTCATTATCGCCTTCGGTCCTCATGCCAGTCTCACGCGGGTGTGTATTATTGTCTTCATTTCGCAGGTCAGGGCCCTGCAGCTCAGAAAGGTGATTTGTATAAGATCACACAAAGATTTAAGTCCAGGTCTTCTGAGCCTACATTCTTATTTCCAGGGCTGCACCCAGCTAGTTCTGATGAATACATCTTTAAAGCATTCCGGTTGCAGCTACAGTGATGTGCTTGGATCGACTAAGGAAGAGTAAAATGTCTTGCAGGGAGGAAAGTGGGGAGAAGGGATCCTTTCAGCTCACTGTTCCCTTGTGGGGAAGACTTCCTCCCTGAGGATAGGTTCTTATACTTTGGCTGTAGTGTATACCCTGGATTGGGAGTAAAAAAAAAAAAAAAAAAAAATCCATGTTCATATCCACATCTCGATCCTTGATTCACTGTGTGATCTTGGCCAAATCACTTAGCATCTGTGGGTGGGCCTCAGTGTTCCCACCTGCGATGCAGGCTGAGTTATTGCTCTCTATTCCAGGATGGTAAAGGGATGAAAATGAGGAAGCAGGGCTGGCTCCCGAAGACCTGCAGGGTGGAGATGAACAGTGTGGAAATTTTCTGACTCTGAGTGATGTTGGGAGATGGTCCCCAAGCTGGTCCTCTCTGAAGATGTGACCCCCTCACTCTACCACATCCATACACTTTTACCTTTGACATTTGGGAGAGTGCCCTGGACCCTGCCTGGACTGATGACTGACAGTTTCCTTTTCCACTGCTCCTTTCCAACCCTCCTTCCCTGGAGGCCCTCTGACTCGCTCTGGCTATTTATGGAACCTCTTGGGGGCACAAATTCCTGCCTGGTCCGTGGCTCTCCTTTCCAAGTCAGTCCAGTTTCCCCTGCTGGCCCCAGAGCAAGTAGCTAATCTGGGGGATCAGGTGCCAGGAGTCGGACTCCAGCTCCTGCAGCTGCCACTATACCCTTTTTAGTGCAGGCATTCCCCAGCCCCCCGTGTTAACACTGTTGGGTACGTTTCTATCAATACACCCCTTTTGCAGAAGAGGAAACTGGGAAATAAGGTATCTATTTATTTCAGTGGGGTCAGTGGAGTGCTGGGATTTGAACCCAAGTCTGTCAGCCTCCAAGTTCCATGCTTTTCCCACTGGGTTATGCTGCCTGGAATTCAGTAACATGAGAGCTGACACGGGCCCAACCCTCCCTGGGGCTTGACGTGGCTCTAAGCAGGTCACGTAAATGAACTCATTTACTCCTCATAAGGATGTCGGGGTAGGTACTATTATTATCCTCATTTTATTGGTGAGGAAATTGAGATCAGAGAGGTTAAGTGACTTGCCCCCAAAGTCACACAGCTAGTGAGAGCAGAGCTTGGAGTCTTAACTCCTTCACCATTTAGTCCCGACTGCTACCAGGACCCCTGAGGCCAGGCTCTGAGGGACGAGGGGCAAGAAGGGGACTAGGGGGAGAAAGAGTTCTTGCAGGGAGATTGGGCTCTGGAAGCAATTAGTATATGAGGTGTGTGTGTGTGTGCGAAGGAGGTACAGGTATAGAGACACCAGACAGCGGGTGAGTGGGGATGGAAACCCAAAAGGGAATTCTCCCAATCTGTCTCTGTAGGCCCCAGCCCCTCTCTGTGTCTGGGAGGAGCTGGGTTAGGCCCAGGGTAAGCTATGGCCTGCCTCTCCCTGGCCCATTTCCCACGGTCATTTCAGAAAATATTCCAAGGTTCTAGGAGGTGGCTGAGAGGAGGAGACAGGGTCAGGCACGGCTACTCCTTGGGTCTCGGTGGGCTGCCGAGCTGCCCTCACTGGGAAGGGAGTAGAGAGGCCGGGGTGGGGTGGTGGGCTGGAGGAAAATAGCAGCCTCACCAGGGGAGGGTTTACATTCTCACTCTGTGAAAGAAGATACCTTGGGAGCCCGTTGACAGAGTGGGTGCTTTATGTGCAGGGACAGCTGGGACCCCCAACAATGCGTTTCCCCAGAGACCCAGCCCTGGCGTGCCCACCCCTCGGTCACTACCAAGACGAGGTACACAAACAATGGGCCACGGGCACCAGGCACCACCCTGGCGGGCAGGAGCCTGCCCCCGCTAGCAACCGCTCTGTTGACATAAACACAGGGGTGTCCAAGAGCCTTGGCAGGGTGTGGGATGGGGGCCAAGTGTCTCCAGAGTCTGAGGCCAGGAAGGGAGGAGCCTCTAGAGTCACAGGGCAGGCGGGAGTTTCCAATCTCCTCCTGTGCAGGACATCACGTTTGGCTGGCCATGCAGGACACACCGCCCTGGGGAAAATGGTGACACCTGGGACTTTATTCCTGGTCACCGCGGTCTTCCATTCCAGTGGCCACTCCTGGCACCGCCCAGCTCCCGTGGCTGGTGCTTTGAGTCTTTGAGGAGAGCGAGCTGATAAGAATCATGCCCATTAAGGTGAGTAATAGTGTTCCCCTTTGAAAGGGTGTTTGCAGGGCCAAAGAACCTACTGGGAGAAAGCAATAAACTTAACAGTCAGCTTTTGAGAGGAGATTTTCAGCCCTTAGAAATGTGTTGGAGTAGGTGAAGGTGGAGGGGGGAGGGGCTTTTTCGGGTGCTCCTCTGAGCAGATCATTTCTGGGCAGGCTGGGGGACCTCACAGATATAGACACTAGAGGGACAAACGGGGTTGATTAGATACCACTGAGGCTCCTGGCGTGACAAAGAGGGCTTCTCCTAACTCCCACGCCAGAAGAGGGGACCTCTGTTATGAAGGGTCCTTGAAATCTAGGTAGGGGGAAGGGGCCTCGGTGGACTCTGCTTGAGGATGGAAGTGACAGGGGTGGTCCAGATCTGAGTGGATCCCCCCAAAGTCAGGCTTTGTTTGGATGGGTAACTAGTTCGTCACTGATGAGGATCAGCAATAAATCTTTAAAACAAAAGGGTCTTGTGCTTGTTTTCTGGAACAACAGGAAAAGGGATCTCTGGGAAGACTCTGATACTGGGCTTGGAGTGCAGGGAAACCCCAGGAGATAGAATGGATGGTGGCCACCACAAGGGAAGCAAGACTTTGGAGCCCTGGCCCGGGCCTGACAGTACTCGGGGGCCTTACGCCTCCACTAGGGCATCACCTCTACCTGCCCGTAGGTAGGAGGGACCACAGATGCACAGAGAAAACACTTGCTGCACTCTGCCCGCCTCCCAGCCCAGCTGCCCGACGTTTATCCACTGGACATACACCTACCGTTCTGCCCACCTCACCTGCCCCTATGTATCCCCATTCTGCAGACACTGGCAAAAGGAAGAAGAATGAAGGGATCAGGGGAGAAAAGAGGGAACTAGGATACAGTAGAATGAGACATCACACTGCCTCCTGGGGTTGCTATTTCACTTGGAGCTGCTCCCCACCTCTCCAGACACTGGTGAAGGCCTTGTCTCTCCCCTACCCACCGAGTGAATCATATTCAGACACCAGGTGCCCACTCAGAGGCAAATGGAAAAACACTGCCCAAGGACACAGAAGCACACACACGTGACTTGGATGGTGGAATCCCGGGACACATCTGGCAAAGAGAGAAGGCAGCTCCGATTCGATCTGGGCACAACTCTAGGTAACAGGAGAGGAAGGGCTGAGGGCAGTGTGTGCTCCAAACTGGGCTCAGAACTGGGAGGCGGGGTAGAGGAAGGGCAAGAGGACAGGCAGGTGGGGGGGGCTGGAGGATTAGAGGCTCGCACTCAGGAACCAAGGAGCTGGTGCTGAGGGGGATTTTAAGGATGACTTTGGGGTCAGAGGATAAGAGTTTGGGGTTGGAGAGCCTGCCCTTTCCAGCTGTTTCTGCACAAAGCCAGGAAGCTGTGCCAGGCAGTAATGCTATTCCAGGGCTTGGGACACTGCCCAAATCAAGCTTCCTTCTAGCGCCAATATCCAAAACTAGAGGCATCTGGACCCCAGGACTTGTGGTAGCAGCTTGCCCTGCAGAGGTCATAGTCACATGACAGGCATGGTGCATCCTCTCGGAGGGCCAGTGTAATTTCTGGAATTAGTTGGCAACGTGAATAAAATGTGGTAGCAAGTATCTGTAATGCCTACGTGAGATGGTGATGGTAATGCCAATGACAAATACTTCTGGGGTGTAGACTTGTTTAAGTGGAACTAGGATAAGAATCCATGCAGTGTGGCTCCCTGAGCCTGTCCTCGATCAGTATTTATACATTTATAAATTTAAAAGTTACCTGGATCAATGGAGTTATCAATTTAACTAAAAGCTTTAAAAAATCTGATTGAGGGGAAGTCAAAATCCATGTGAATGTGTAAGATAAAGAGCCCATCATTTTGTGTGTGTAACACTGGTCAGGCTGGCCCACAGACCTGTGGGGAAGGTCACTCACTCTCCCGGCCCTTAGGAAGTCTGGGAAGTACTTCCGCGGTCTCAGAGCAGGGTGGGTCCCCATGGCAGTGTGAATCAGAACCATGGGTGCTCATTAAACAGGTGGCCTCCCGGGGTCCCCTCCTAGGACAGCTAACATTTATTGAGCACCTCCTCTGTGCCAGACACATTTACTCTTACCCCAAATTCTCTGAGGTCCCCATTTTACAGACGAGGAAAATGAAGCACAGTGAAGTAAGTTGTACCTGGTTACCAGTTAATGACAGGGTCAATATCCAAGCCCAAGCTGGTCTGTCTCCAAGGCTGGAACTGCAAACCACCGTACCTTATGGCCCGCATTCCTCAAGTTGATCTGATTCTGTGAGTCTTGAGCCAGGCTGGAGTCCAGGCCATCAACAAGGGCCCCAGGAGGTCACTGGGCCGCACTTTGAGAAGCAACGCCCCACGGCAGCTGTTCTCAATCTGCCCGCACATTAGAACCACCTGAGAAGTTTCAACAACTATTAATGCCTTTCCCTCCCCCAGGAGAGAGGCTTTTTCAATTGGTCCAGAGTGGGGTGTAGGTGTTGGTGGGGTGCTGGTCGGCATTGTCTTTTAATGGGATCACGTGTTCATTTATTCAATCAACCAATCAACAAAGATGTATGAACACCTCCTCTGTGCTCTGTGCTGCTCTGGGGCTGGGGACACAGAGGTGGGTGGGACACTGTGCGTGCCCTCCAGGAATGCCAGTGACCGATGTGCCCAGCTGGGCAGAACATGCCCTTAGTGGAGGCGGGGAGGATGCAGATTCCTTCTCGCTTGTCCTCACTTGGTGAGCTCCAGGAACAGCCAGTCTCCTTCTCAAATGATGATGTCCTCTGGCTATTCCCCCTGTGTGGTCCTTGGTTCCAGACCCAGAACTCAGCTCACAGAACCAAAGGTTGTCAAAGCAAAAAAGGCCCTGGGCTTCCCTGGTGGCGCAGTGGTTGAGAATCTGCCTGCCAATGCAGGGGACACGGGTTCGAGCCCTGGTCTGGGAAGATCCCACATGCCACGGAGCAACTGGGCCCGTGAGCCACAATTACTGAGCCTGCGCGTCTGGAGCCTGTGCTCCGCAACAAGAGAGGCCGCGATGGTGAGAGGCCTGCGCATCGCGATGAAGAGTGGTCCCCACTTGCCACAACTAGAGAAAGCCCTCGCACAGAAACGAAGACCCAACACAGTCATAAATAAATTAAAAAAAAAAAAAAAAAAAAAAAGAACGTGAATTTCTTAAAAAAAAAAAAAAAAAAAAAAAGGCCCTGAAAGACCATCCGTGCCTGTAGCTCTCAAATTTCAGCGAGCAGCTGACTGAAGTGCTGGGAGCTTGTTAAATCTAAAGATGCCTGGAGCCCACCCCAAAAGTTCTGATTCCTAGGTCTTGGGTGGGGTCCGAGGAATACGCATTTTTAATAAGCTCCCAGATGGCTCTGGGACACCCTCAGCAGTGTTTCTCAGGTGGGCTGCACATGAGGGGGTCCTGGCAGTTTTAAAAACACTGATGCCCAAGCCCCTCCCTAGAGAGTCTGGTTGGTATTTTTCAAAGCTCCTTCCACAAGGCGCTGGGGCCTTCCAGCTGGCCTTGTTTAAGATTTGGGGAGCCAGCCCCGGGGCAGCCACTTCTTGCCACCATCAGGGCTTTGAGACAAGAGGAGAGGAAAACAAGAGGAGGGAAGAGAGGAAAATAAAAAAGCCAATAAGAAAGTTTAGAAAGAGAAGTAAGAGAGAAGGTTGGACAAGAAGCTCCTTCTGAATTCACTAGCCAGCACCGAGGCTTACATCTCTCCTTTTTCAACAGTTTTTCTTATTACAGTAATAATTAATTGATGTAAAAAACTAATAGTATAAGAGTATATGAAAACAAAAATAAAAAAGATCTATAATCTTATCAGAGATAATGACAGAAGGTCTTCATATGACAAATATAATGTATAATATATCATAGAACCATAATATATACTATGATACTGTTATTAGTGAAATTAATATAATATAGTAATTAAAATTAATTAATTAAATAAAATTAATAAAATGTAGACTAGATAATATTTTATATGTGATACATAATATATATTTATATTTATATATGATACATAATACAAAATATATAATCAATATAATATATAGCTTGACAAGTGGAATTGGTATACTTTTTTACTTTATCTACTTTTTGGTTTTGATCTTCTGTAACTTTTCAAAAACACTTTACTTTTCAGGTAATTAAAAATTTAAGTCCTGGGAATTCCCTGGCGGTCCAGTGGTTAGGACTTGCCGCTTTCTGTGCCAGGGGGCTAGGGTTCGATCCCTGGTTGGGGAACTAAGATCCCACAAGCCTTGCAGTGTGACCCAAAAAAAATCTGTTAAAAAAAATCCAAGTCCTAAATTTTGGGGTCAGGTTTGTGAGGGCATGTGAACAGAAATGGTGTGCCCACTCTTCCCACACGTGCGCTCACACCTTCATTCACGTGTGCACATGCACACAGATGTACAGACACGTCTATTCCCACCCTGCAGCCCTGGACTTCATACACTCAAGTATACATTTCACATCATACCCTCAAAGATAGTTAGGATTTTATTTAGTGATACTACTAAATTAATTCTTATTAATACAGAATTTATTATTTTATATTAAGTGTGAAATAAGTTTCCTTCCTTTCCCATGTCTCTGAATCCTAATGGAAAGTGGCACCAGGGGACCTAGGACAGTGGCCACATTGGAGCGAGTCACCTTCAGGGACTCATCAAGCCCTGCCACCTCCCCACCCCCCACTGTCCCCACCCTAGCTCCACAGCCCTGCCTGAGGTCTCCTCTATCCCCACCCTGGCCCTCCCTCCTCTCCCCTGCCCCCTGCCTCAGTCACTCTTCTCCCACGTGGGCTGGGGCTGGTGCTCTGGACAAAGGCTGTCCCTCCACAGGCGATAGGTGATGGAAGAAACCACGGTGAGCCAGGCCAGGTAGGGCAGCAGGAGCAGGGCAGCCAGCTTGTTGATGGGGTGCCAGATCAGCGCCGTGCTCACCACCAGCCCGAAGAGCAGCAGCAGGTGCAGCAGGGCCTGGGCAGGGGCAGGGCGGTCAGGCAGGCTGCCCTGGGAACCGGCCCTCGACCTTTCTGCAGCACCCTGGACCTAGCGAGCCAAGTTCCCAGTGCTCTGTGCATGCCACGGAAGCTCAGAGAAGTCTGCCCAACCGTTACCTGCCCACACCTGATTGACCTGCTGTGCTATCAGCTTCTGGGGCCTGGTGGCCTCATCTTCCCCTACCCTATTCCACTGCTGAGCACTGGCGCCTTACCAGACCGGGGGTGTGGGCTGTGAACAAGAGAACCAGGACAGTCCAGCTGATGGCGAGCTGCACAGCATAGAGGCCGAGGGGCAGGGCCAGGGGCCGCCCAAAGCCCCCTCCCAGGTCCTTCCACACCAGGTAGGAGGCATATCTGTGGAGAGATGGTGGCAGCAACGCTCGGAGGAGGGTGTCCTATGGTAAAAGGAGAAAGCCCTCTGGCTTAGGGCCTTTCGGTTACCAAGAGGGAATCCTTGTGGGCTGAAATCGGGGTAAGTGGGTCTAGGCATCATTTGAGGGCCGGGGGCGGGGGGGAGGTGGGGGAAGGGATGGGGATACTGGGAGAGGGGAGAGGAAGAGGGAAGGGTTGGAATCCGAGGCAGGCACAGAGGGGACACCCCAGAAGAGGCAAGATGAGGTACCATCCCTTTAGAGGTCAGTGTACGGCAGCAATTCAGGGCTAGGAGACTTGTTCCCACCCCAGGGCATGAGAAACAGACACTCACCCCGTGATAGAGTAGATGGCTGTCCACACCAGCAGCAAGACTTTGTGGGATGGGCACCACGGCAGCTTTCTCAGGCTGTCACACCAACCAGACATCCAGTGATGGGTGAGCAGCCAGACCAGGGTGGGCCCCAGGAGGGGCAGGGCCACAAAGGCGGCCCCTTGAGGCCACATTCTCCTTGAGGAGGTACAGTCTGGGGAGGGAGAGAACACACTGATGGTAGCCTTCTCCTAGTCCTTTCCCCGTGTCTGCCCATCTGTCTCCTCCTACCTGACACTCTTCCCTGGCCTGGGCCCCTCATAGGCCTGGCCTGGGCCTCCTCCCCATGATTGACAGGATTAGAAGGAAAAAAAAAATGTGGTTATTCTCAGTGTCTGGAGTGACTGCCTACTCCATCCTTTCCTGTCAAGTGTCCGTGAACATGTCCTGGAGGTGCTGGAGACAGGGCTGACCAGCCCGTCTGCCTGTGCATCTTTCTATCTTTCATAGAGGCCCCACTGGGTGAGCCACATCTTCCTCCTCTGAGCCCACACTGCCTTCCCCCTTTTCCACCCTCCGTGGACTTCCTTTCTCCACACTGCTTATTTGGCACTGGGAGCGTACTGTCTAGTATTGATAACTGCTTCTTAGTGAAAGACTCCTCTCCCCCAACGTGTGTCTGGCTCCTGGATCTCAGGTCCAGGTAGGCCCGTCTTTTCTGCCTCTCTCAGTGGGTGGCACTTGGCCAGGTACATAGCAAGCCCTCGATGGGGATAGTGTCTCAGACTGAACTCAACCAAGCTGACATAACCAACCTGGAAGAACCACATTTGGAAGGCAGGAGCCAGAGATCCTTGGGAGTCTTTTCTAGTCCAGAACCGGCCTGCCCAACTGCCCCGGGTTTATCTCGCTATACCAGACCAGCAAACCCCAGGGGCCCACCCTGCTCGAGCTCCCGCCCAAATGCAAACTCAGCTGAGTGACACTGTAGATTCCTTTCTCCAAAGTTCTCATCTTCCCCTCAGGAGCTGGGGGAGGTTCCCCCTCCATGTCTTTGCTTCCAGAGGGTCGGGGCCACAAACACAACCACCCAGATTTTTTTGTGGCTTGACTTCTCAAGGAAACCACTGCTTGGTCTTTGATTAAAACACTGCCATGCTCATTTGCATGTTGCTTTGCATGTCCTTTGCATGTAGGATGATGCACAGACCCTCCTCCAACCAAGGCCCCCACCCAATACCATGCTTCTCATTCGCCCGTGATATTTCACCTTCCTCCCCATGACTGACAGGATTAGAAGGAAAAAAAATGTGCTTATTCTCAGTGTCTGGAGTGACCGCCTACTCCACCCTTTCCTGTCAAGGGTCCATGAACATGTACTGGAGGTTCTGGAGACAGGGAGAACCACCCTGTCTGCCTGTGCATCTTTCTATTTATCTTTCTCTGCTTCTCACTGTCCACGTTTTCACCTTCTGCCTTCCTGTGTCTCTATGTCTGTGTTTTCTACTTTTCTATCCAGTGTTGGAGGTTCCCCCTGACCCCCCTTCCCTTTTTCCTGTCCTCCCCACTCCTGGCGCCCCTTTATTTATCCCCAGGCCTGTGTTCTCCTTACCTCAGGCAGCATACCTCCCAGACTGAGTGCCGGGGATGTAAGATGTGTGGAGGGCAGAGGAGGGTGGGGGATGGGGAGAAGGGTGGAGTGGGGCTCCTAGCTGGCCTGCCCTTCTCCAGTGACAAGGGTGGTGACACTGGCTGGGGAGTCCAGGCTGCTGCCTGCATGGCCCGGAAGCGTTCCTCTCAGCAGGGGATGCCCTGGTCTGCTGGACCTGGCCTCTGGAGGACTCCCCTTGATGGAACTGTTGAGGCTTTGGTGCTGTGGGACCCAGACCTCTTGCAACAGCTGAGCCCCAGGCTGCCAGACTACTCATGCCTGTAGTCACTGCATCCCATGAACCAGCTTTGTGTCCACGGCGGTGGTGGGGACCCTCAGATTTCCCCAGAACTGGGGCTGTAACTGGGGCTGTCCCCAGTGAGGCAAGCACCAGCTTCGGAAATGATCTCATGAGACATGGACACAGCCCCTGGTTATTGCCTGCTAGTTGGCTTGGAGTTGAGCTTGACAGTTGTTTCACAAACCCCTAGAACCTCATGACTCAGAGGAAAAGGCAGCCAGCCTCCTGTGTGACTCAGACAGACCTTTGTCCAGCAAAGTCCCACACGTCCACTCTTCATTCCTATCAAAGTTCTGAGCACCTTTTCCTTGCTTGTCCATTAGACATGAGGTCCTCTCCCCAGGCTGGCTGCTCTCCACCATTCCTTTGCCCCATCTCTCCACTTTGGGGACCTGGGCACCCCTGGGAGGTGTTTATCCCCTCCTCCCAGGGAAGGCAGCCCAGGGGAGGGGGTGGCAGTCCGGGACAAGAGGCTAGAGAATCGTTAACTAAGACGAAAGCAGAAGCAGTTACTTATTTTCCATGGGAGATGATCACTTCAGGGCTGGGGGAGTGACCTCCGCTGCAGGAGGCCAGACCACAGTGACAAGTTACCACTTACTGAGTAACCATTTCGTGGTGTGCACTTTATATTTATTAGCTCAGTAATGACCATCATTATCCCTCGCAAAGTAAATATTATTATGTGCATTTGACAGGCAAGGGAAGTGAGGCTCAGAGGGGTTGAGCAACTAGCCTACGATTACACAGCCAGCAGGTGGGTCACTGGGTTCAGTGTTGGCAGTCTGGATCCAAAATGCCTCCCCTTTTCTCTCAGTTGGCCCATTCATTCATTCAAGTCTTTATTGAACACCTACTTTGGATCCGGCTGTACTGAGAGCTGAGGATACAGAGCAAATGGCTGGAAAAACATCCCTCTGCACAGGGAGCTTTCATTCCAGTGGCAGAGTGTCAAAGGAAGGACCAGGCTGGCAAACGGCCTGAAGTTCAACTCTCCCCCAAGTGGCAGCATCCCTGTGGGCAGTGGAAAGAGCACTGGGTAGGGAGCAGATACGGCTGTGCCCCAATGCTGCCAGCAGCTCTGGGTCATTAACTCGGTGCCTCCACCATCATATCTGTGCAGGAAGGGTGTAGAACTAGGTATTGTCTAAGCCCCCGGACAGGCCGCAATGGCATCACCTGGGGGCTTCTAAGATGTAGAACCTTAGGCCCCACCCCAGACCAACGGGATCAGAGCCTGCATTCTAACAAGGTCGCTCAGGCGGTTCGTGCGCATTATAGTTTGAGAAGCCCTGGTTAGGGTTCCTCTTACCTTGTGCCGTTTTAATAGTCTCTGGCGGGGGACAGCCACTGACCAGCAGAGGGCACTCTAGAGAGGTCTCACCTGTACCCAGGTTGTCTCCCTCTGTCCCCTCCCTTCCAGACCTAGACTACTAGTCCTAGACCCAGTCCTCTGACTCCTGCGATCCTCCCTCACCTTGGCTGGACTTTGCCAATAGACAGGGATAGACTCCCCACCCCTCCTTAGGGCAGCTGAGAGGCAGGACTTTGCCGGGAAGCGGGAAGTGCCAGGCCACTGCTGCCTGGATTCCCCGCCCACCTCCACTTGTCCGCTGGCTTGGCGACGGGGTCTGGCTGACCTCTCTCTCAGAGAAGGAACTACTGTTCCTGGAAAAGCCGGCAGCCTCTGGGAGCACCTACACGGTAATGTGAACACCGCCTGGGGCAGCTGGGGGTGGGGTGAGCGTTGCGATGGGGCCACCTGGGGCTCAGGGGAGGAGCCAGGCCAGCTCAGCTGGGCCTGGCGGAGTGTGGAGACCCTGTGCTGGAGGAGGAGAGGGGGAAGGGGCTTGGGAGAGGGCCACTGCCCAGTGGGTGTGAGGACCAAGGGGAGGCACTATGGAAATATAAACTGCTGATGAATGCTGCCCATGACTTAGATTTGGACTCATCCATCCTGGTACCTTTTATGTACTTCAGTAATTGGAGATCTTTCAAGGAGTAGACACAATAAGAACCAGTGACGTGGGAGAAGGGTTGAGAGTTTCCTTAAAGGATACGAGCAGAGCTTTGCAGCAGGAGCCTGGATCCTTGTGCTGGAGGAGGCAACTCCCTAGGGTTAGCTGATGGCAGCATCCTAAAGGACCCTCATCTTGGGGGAGTGCTACCCAGCATGATCAAGGGTCTGGGGCAAGACAAACCAGAGGCCTGGGTAATAAAGGGTCAGCCATGGGGTTGGGAGGCTTCCGTCTGCATTTACCCGGTTGCTGTGCTAATAGATTTGGGACCCTTCCCCTTCCTGGGGCAAAGGGGAGAATGGAGTGAGGGCCAACGCAGCCTGGAGAGCTGTCAGCCTGGGAGAAGCGGGGCTGAGCTGGGGGAGGAGTTAACCTGCTTCCGGCCAGGTAATGAATGGGCCCCTGTGAGAGGCCTTCCAGGTTGGAAGGTTGGGCAAGGGGACTCTTCTGCGCCACCCAGTGGGGTGGAGGGGATTTGGACTCTGGTCTTTGGAAGCCCTGGAAAGGTTGTTGCTATAGAAATAGGGAAAGCCCCTCCTTTCTTTCCCAAGAAAGAAAGCTGGCCCATCCCCTGCTGCTGGTGCCTTGGTGGGCAGGGGGTTGGGGGGGCATCACTTGTTGTGGCACCAAGGATGTGCCTTTAGTTCCTTATGTTTATTTTTCCTTGTATTTATTTTTGTTTCTTTCTCTTCTAACTTCATTTCCTCTAGAAGTGGAAACGAAGAGACCCTGGGGAAAAAGAAGGGGCAGGGAGAGAAAGGGAGTGTTTCTGGAAGCTCTTGTCATCTTTGCTCATCCTTCCCTTCTGCTTTCAGTTGTAGCTTAATAATCTACCCTCTGTCCTCCCTGGGGGAGATAACTTGGTGTCCTTATCTGGGAAATGGAGATAAAAATAAAAGCTAGCTCATAAAGCTGCTGTGAGGATCAAATGAGCTAGGCCACGTAGAGCGCTTTAACACACTGGCTCAGCAAATCTCCGTGAATGTTAGCTATTATTATTACAGTTATAATTCCAACTGTCTTTACTATGGAAGGACCGAAAGGATTGGATGGGACGTAAAGGGAAGTCTGCGGCTCCGACCCCCATCCCCACCAGATTCAGGCATCGCTGGCTCACTTACTTCACTTGTGTCCCCAGCCAGGGGCACGGTCTGCAGGGTTGCATGTTAAGGCCAAGGGAGCAATGCCACGCCTTCCCTTCTTGTCTACATTTTCAGTGAGGACACTGGGGGAAACAGATCCCGCCCCAGTGCTCCATCCTGACAATACAGAGGAGCTGTGGCCCCTGTTGGGGATTGGCGGGGGAGATGGGAAGGGGGCTTAGGTTTCATGGGCCCTGAGAAGGAAGGAAGAAGTTGGGCAAGGAAGGGGCAGGAGGCTTGGGGCAAGGCCTCAGCTCTGGGTGGGTGGCATAAGTGAAGGGATGATTCACTAGTGCAGATCCTAGTGAATCAACCATGGGGACCCTGGCGACTTTGAAGGAGGATGTGGTGTCTCACAGAACTCAGCCTCGGAGTAAATGAATCCCATGCCCTCAGAAGCTCCATGAGAGCCGAATAAGACATCATTGTTGGCAGGACTGAGCTTCCCACAGTTCCTGGTCCACAGCTGGTGCTCAGAAATTGTTCATTTGAGTGGGAAAGCCACACGTGACAGCATATGGTCAAGAGTTACTTAGTATGGTGGGAGGCAGCGGTGAGAGATTTCAGAGGGCGAGACTGTCAAGGGCTGGTGAGTGGGGGCCGGGACGGTGGATGGCAGTTACTCCTGAGCAGGAGGGGTCCAGGCAGGTAGATGAGGCAGGTGAGGAGAGCATGAAACAGAGAATAGCAGGACCAAAGGCCAGAGGCTAGAATTAATGAGCTGTGAGGAGCCTGGTCTTGCCCGAGGGTGGAGGTGTTGGAAATTAAGGGAGGAAGAGGGAAAGTAGGAGGGGGAGGCAGTGGATTCTGAAGGGCCTGGGGAAGAGCTGACATCCTCACGGGAAAGTTGCTGGAAGGCCCCAGTCTGATGCTGGGAACCAGGTGAGCCTCACCGGAGGCCCCCACCTTTGGTTTTCTTTCTCTTTTTGCTTCCACTTTTAACTTTTGTTACTCTTGTATTTTACATATCCCTGTGAACTACGCTCCAACCTTTCTGGCAGAAGGAGGGGCATAAATAAACAAACATATTTGGACAGGGTTTTATCATCTACAGAATGATTTCCACATGATCTCATGCCATCTTCACCATCACTCTGAGAGGCTTTTTTTCACTTTCATTCGTTTTTAAAAAGAATTACAAAGTTAATATACAGACATGCTTGGTGGGGGGATTCAAAGAGTACAGAGAAAAGAGTTTAAGAAAATAGAAAGTCCTCTTTCACACCTTCCAGCCCCCCAAATTTTCATCTCTTTCAGTAATGACCAATGGGAATAGTTTGGGGTGTGTCCTCCCAGACCTGCACGTCCCAGGCAGGAATCACTAGCACATGTGGCTACTGAGTCCTTGAAGTAGAGAGAAGCCCAATTGCGATGTGCTGTGAGTGTAAAATACACATGGATTTCGAAGACTTAGTATGAAAAAAAGAATGTGAAATATCCCAGTAATTTTATATTGATTACCTGTTGACATGATAATATTTTGAATATATTGGGTAACATAAAATATATTATCAAAATTAATTTCTCCTGGTTCTTTTTACTTTTTTAATGTGGCCCCTAGAAAGTTTAAAAGCACATCTGTGGCTCACGTTATATCTTTATTACAGAGCACTGCTCCAGACCTTTCTCTATCATTTATATCTATACACCCATAAATATGTATCTACAGTTGTATATAGTTTTGTTGTTTACATTAATGAGATCAGAGGATGTCTAGCTCTTTGTGACTTGCTTTTCTACTCTAAGATTTTCCTATGTGAGCCCATGTAGATCAAGGGAGCTATTTTGACAGATGAGGAAACTGAGGCACATTAAACAACAGGACAAGCTCACAAACAATAGTGACCAAGGTGGCATTTGAACTCACATTCTCTAACTCCAAACCCAAGCTCTTTCTGTCTCATGAGAGAGAAATTTGATGTACTAGGTCACGGGGAGCCATGGCAGTTTCTTAAGGAAGAGAGAGAGGGAGAGAAACTAATAAAGAAATTAATTTCTTTAATTTCCGTTAAAGAAATTGATCTGACCGGGGTGCATGGGTGCGCTGGGATGAAGACAATTTGATCCTTCATTGCAGCCGCTTAGAAGTCAAGTCTTAGCCTCCACGACCTTGAAAAGGCTTACCTGACACTGACCTCTTTTCCCCCCAGGCCCTTGGCCTCGGCTGGCACAGGGGTGCAGGGGAACTGGTAGCATCAAGTGACCAGGCGGATGTGCTCCCATGAGAGTTCCTTCCAACCCGCCCAGTTCCTACTGCTGGTGGGGGTTCCAGTGGCAAGTGCTGTCCTTCTGGCCCAGTGCCTTCAATGGCGCTGTCCTCGCTGGCTGCTGGGCACCTGCTGGAAGCTGGAGAGCCAAGAGGAGCCAGCCTCCCATCCCACTCCCCTACCTGAAAGTGAGTCCTCTGCGGAGGGCCCTCCAGCCTCGCTGCAGGAGATAGCTGCCTTCTACCAGGAACTGCACACGCCCACCCAAGGCCAGACTGTCATCCGACAGCTGATGCACAAGCTGTTGGTGTTTTCGGCTCGAGAGGTGGACCACCGCGGTGGCTGCCTGATGCTCCAGGATACGGGCATTTCCCTGCTCATCCCGCCAGGTAACAGCACCCAGCTTCCTCCTCAGCGTACAGTTGTTCACATTGCACATTGGACAAGGGCACCAACTCCAAGGGAGCACCATTCAGAGACATCTTCATAATTTTGAAAGTTGCTTATATGTTTAGTATGACGTTCTTGACTCCAAAGATGGATATATTACATATTTTTTACGACAGTTTTGTGGCAGGTGGAGGTAAAGGGCCTTGTTTTAGTGAACAGTGTGTTATGACGATTCTCCCATAAAGGGAAGTAAAATGTCTGGAGGAAGAGCACCTTTTGCAAATTCACACAAGCCCCTGAGCGAGCTGGCAGCAGCCCTTGGAGAAGGGGGCGACTTGCTCAGGGTCACATCCCAAGTCAGTCACAATCACCTTGTTCTCCTTCCACACTGCCTCTCCAAGTGCCCTGCTGCACGCCCGCTCCTGGGCTCCCGCCCCACCTCCTCTCCCACTCTGGCCTGGCCTCCTCTGCCGCAGGGCTGTGCCTGTCTGCTGGGCCCATCTCAGCTCTCCCCCTCCCCAGGTGCTGTGTCTGTGGGCCGCCAGGAGCGGGTGGCACTGATCCTGGTGTGGGATCTGTCAGACGCCCCGTCGCTGTCCCGAGCCCAGGGGCTGGTGAGCCCCGTGGTGGCATGTGGCCCCCATGGGGCCTCCTTCCTGAAGCCCTGCACCCTCACCTTCAAGCACTGTGCCCAGCAGCCCAGCCAAGCCCGTACCTACAGCAGCAACACGACCCTGCTGGACGCCAAGGCCTGGAAGCCGCTGGGGCGGCCAGGAGACCACACCTCCCGGGATGAATGTCGCATCCACCTCTCCCACTTCAGGTAGGCACCAGCCCGTCAGCCTGTACTTCCTGCCCCCTTTCTTTGTCTGCCTGATCGTCACCTCTCTGTAGGGGTCTGCCCCTTTATCTGTCCAAGATGGCCTGCACACCCCGTATCCCCCTGTCCTTCCCCAGTCCCTCTGTCCTGGTGCCTATGGCAGCTTATCTTGCTCCAACCCCATCCAGGACCATGCGTCCCACCGTGGTCCCTCTGCCTGTCTAGAAGGGTCTGGCCCAACCCTGGTCCTGTGTCTAGATGGGGCCTGTCCCATCTCCACTTCTGTCTCTAAAATTGTCTGTCTCTTCCCTGTGCCCCTGGTCAGGACTGTCCCCAAGCTGTCTAGGGCGCTTTGCCCCTCCAGTTCTCTGAGACTCTAGCCCATGGCACGCCTGTCCTTAGCTATGTCTCTCTAGGGTCTTAGGTCCCCCTGCCTCCCAGTCTCCTTGCCACCCACTGACCAGAGCAGGGCCATGCATGGTGGCCCTGAGCCCAGTGTCTTCCTTTCCCATGCTGGCTCTTCTCCCGACCCAGGGACAGTCACTGTGCCATGACTCACGTCCCTTCCCCCTAGCCGACCCCTCCACCCCAGTTCTTCCCCACATGCCCTGGAATGTTCTCCTCACCTCCTTGGGAGCCCGCACAGCGGCCCCTGGTGCGGTGGGAGCCCGGTGGCAGGTGGGCTGGTCTCCCAGCCTCCCTTGCCCCACTGTGCAAGGTCCCTGTCACCGTCTCTCCCCGCAGCCTCTACACCTGTGTGCTGGAGGCAGCTGTGAGCAGGGAAGCCCGGAAGTGGCTGCAGCTGGCCGTGTTCTGCTCGCCGCTGGCCCCCGGGCAGTCTCACCTGCAGCTGCGCGTCTACTTCCTCAACAACACACCCTGTGCCCTGCGGTGGGCTGTGACCAATGAGCAGCCGCACGGCGGGCGCCTGCGTGGCCCCTGCCAGCTCTTCGACTTCACCGGGGCCCGAGGGGACCAGTGCCTGAAACTCAAATACATCTCCGAGGGTGAGGGGGACAGGGCCAGGCGACGGCGCATCGGGGAGCCCGTTGGAGGGAAGGGTCTGCGCCTCCCCTGTGGTGGAAACCTGGGGGCCTCGAGTTTCTTTTTGAGATTCCTGGGCAGGCAGCAGCTTCAAGGGGGCCTTCTGGCTCTTGCTGCTGCCTCTTGGAGGCCCCGGCTTTCCCACTTCCTCCCTCTGCTGAGGAAGCCCCGGTCCCTCCCTCCGTGGGAGGCCAGCCGAGCCAGGTGTGTGGCGAGAGGAGAGGCATTGCACCCGCAGGGGCAGGGACGGAGCGGGAGGCTTCTCTTGTCCCACCTGGATGGAGCCGGTGTCGGAGGGGGAGGCCCAGTCTTCTTTTCCCTCGTTCTTTTGTGGGTTGGCTGAGGGAATTGACAGTGGGCCTAAGGGTGTTTGTGGGGTGTGGACAGGGCGCGCATGCGTGGCTGCACCTGGGCTAGTGGATGGGAGGGAGGGGGTTGAAGGGGAGGGTGGAGAGGTGCGGGGAGGAGTCTGGGTGCTGGTAGAAGGAAGACCGCTCCCAGGGTCCCCACCCAGGCTCTGGGGCCTCCCATCCACTTGAGTCACCCTCCTGCCTTTGCTCCCTCCCCATCCCTCCCCTCAGTGCCCTGCACAGTGCCTGCCACAGGGTGACCTCCTTAAACCCTTGTAGAAGTCTCCCCTCTTGAGGCCCTCTGTCCCTCTGCCCCCTCCCCAGGTTGGGAGAACGTGGACGACAGCAGTTGCCAGCTGGTTCCCCATCTGCACATCTGGCATGGAAAGTGCCCCTTCCGCTCCTTCTGCTTCCGGAGAAAAGCAGGTAGCCCAGGAACCCCGTGTCTACCTCCTGCCCTCTCCTCTCCCCTCCTGGTCACCCTGGAGCCCCACAGCTCCTCATTCGGCCATGCCTGCAGACCCTCTCTTAAAGGTTAGGGGCCGCAGCAGATCTCTGCAGAGAGAAAGATGGGGGGCTACACAGCTGCTTCAGATTTCCAAAGCCTTACACTGGAGTCCCTTTTGCTCTCCTGCTCTCCTCTCCTGGGCCTTTTCCTCTCTCACCTGCTACGTCTCCTCTTTGTAGCCAATGAGAACGAGGACTGCTCAGCACTGACCAATGAGATCATTGTCACCATGCACACCTTCCAGGATGTGAGTTGGAGCTGAGGGGCAGAGGAAGGGCAGGGCCTGGGGGAGTCCTGGGCAAAGTGGGCGAGGGTCTGGTGCCTAGGAAGTATGGCTCTAATCACATAATCAAGCTGGTGAAGAGGGCATTCTTCCAGGGGCAGGGACTGCCTGGCCTCCAAGTTACCCTCCATCTTTGACTCTCCTGTCTATCCCTGGATGAATCTAGCAGGAGGGTAAAAGAACCAAACCCTACATGAACCCTTTCTTCCAACCTGGAGGAACTTGGGCATCAAAGAGAAGTGGTTTCTTTCTGGACAGATTGTCTACATCTGAGAGATGGTGCTGTGTATCTTTAGGTGGAGAGTGACCCAGGAAGGGGGTCTTGAGTAGGTGGGATGGGAGTTAGAGATCCCACTCTCCCGAGGGAAGACATGAAGAAATCAGGATTGGAGAGTCTTTGGGGAACCATGTGGCATCTTACTGGAGAGTAGGCAGATACCCCTCTGGGTATCACTTGGGGAGGAGGAACCAAGGAGAGGAGGAATGGAGGAAGGGGGCACATATGCCCAAGTTCAGTGTCTCTATTATTAGATGACCTCCCCTGCCCTTGACCCCACCCAGGACTTCTCCTGGTGTCTTAGGATGTACCTTGTTTGGTCTTCATGTCCCAGGTCCCAAAGAGCTCTGAGCAAACTTAAGGCTGAAGGCTGTGGGGTTGGGGAAGCAGAGGGTAGAGGGTGTTGATTGGGGTGGGGCTGTGTCTCCTGGTTAAGTGTCTCCGGTGACAGGCTGAAGGAGAGACACGAGGCATGGAGATGGGTGCCCTGGCTTCTGGTTCAGAGGGATGTCTCATGATCCCTAAGTGTGTTCCCCGCCCCTCTGTTGGCTCAGGGCTTGGAGACCAAGTACATGGAAATCCTCAGATTCCAGGCATCGGAGGAGGAATCCTGGACAGCGCCACCCCCTGTGACCCAGCCACCCCCATGCAACAGGTGAGGTGGCGGTTGCTTGAGCTGCTGCCCGGGGGATGTTTGGGATTCCTGCCTTTGGGCTTGCAGGGCGAGCATGGCATTGAGGTGTCTGTGGAACCAGGCTGGGTCTCTTGATCCTCCCCTCCAAGGACACCCTTTCCCCCTGCCTCAGGCTGCCCCCAGAGCTCTTCGAGCGGCTGCAGATGTTGTTGGAGCCAAACAGCATCACTGGCAATGACTGGCGACGACTGGCCTCCCACCTGGGGCTCTGTGGTACAAAAATCCGGTAAGAGGGATGAGGTCCGGTAAGAGGCACAGAGGGGGAGGGTGGACTGGGGTGGGTGTTCTCAGGACCCCTTGGAGACTGGACCATTCACAAAAGAGTGACTTAAAAGTCAGGGAGCAGCTACTCCCCACCCTATTTCTCAGAACAGGGTTGATTTCATTGACAATGACCTCATTGGTTTGGGCCAAGCAGTCCTCGTTCTCATGGCTACAAAGAGGAGAGGACACGGCAGGTGAGAGAGGAAAAGGCCAGGGGAGAGGAGCAGGGGAAGTGAAAGGGACTCCACAGGAAGGCTTTGGACATCTTTCTATTTTATCACTGTGTTCTTGGTACCTAGAATGATGCCTGCCTCATGGCTGGTGTTCAATACATAAATATTGGTTCAATAAATATTCAAAGTGGATCGGTTGACATGTAAGTCATTGGTACATACTGAGTGCTTGACATACTGTGCCCTGAGGGGCAGAACAGCAGACTATAGGATAATGTGTATAAAGCATGTAGCTGAGTGCCTGGCACAGGTTAATTCAATAAACATTAGCAGTAGTGGGGACAGCGCAGCCATGGTCTCAAGAGAGATCAGTAAACCAATTCTGAGCTAAGCCCCAGCACCCGGATGATGACGGGTGGTCAGGGAAGACTTCACCCAGGAGATGGGACTAGAGTTGGATCTGGAAAATAGGGTAGATTTTAAAATCACCCATTTATTAAACCTTTATCAAGTACCTTCTAAGTCCTGGAAAACCTATGCTAAGCATTGGGATACAGGATGAATGAGATATGGTCCCAGAACCAAGGAGGTCACCCTCTAGTAAGGGATACAGAGAGCTTAAAAAAAATCAAGGCAAGTGCTCCTTTGACCTTACTGTATGTATCCCATATTGCATAGCAAGTTGAAAACAGAGACATAAAATGGCTGAAGCAAGAATAATGAAGACTTATGTCAATTACAGTTGACCCCTGAACAATGTGGGAGTTAGAAGTGTGACCCTCCATGCAGTCGAAAATCGTAGTATAACTTATAGTCGGCCCTCCATATCCACGGTTGTGCCTCCACAGATTCAACCAACCAGGGACCAGGTAGCACTGTAGTATTTACTGTTGAAAAAATCTGCATATAAGTGGACCCACATAGTTCAAAGTGGTGTTGTTCAAGGGTCAACTATATATCTCCATTAAATAAAAAAGAATAATAAAGACTTGTGGGAGCTATGTCCAGAAGTCTGAACTGAGGGATGCAGAATGGTCTCCTCCACCTGGGAGGTGGGAATGAGGGCTTCAGAAACAGGTGTTTGGGAAGTAGGGGATCCACCTTCCTGTTTGCGGGAGGAGAGGAGGAGAGGAGGTGGTGGGTCTGGTGTGTTTAAGGTGAGAAGGAAGCTTCACGATGGGAGCAGGGAGAAAAGGTCAGAAAAAACAGGGCAAGGCCAAGTGGTGGGTAAGCCAGAAAGTCAGGGGAGGGGGCTTGGTTAGTAGGTGAAAGAGACTCTGGAAGGTTTTTGAGCAGAGGAGGGTCACCCCTGGGAGCAACTGTTTCCTTAGTGGTGGGTAGGATGGGGCCTGGGATGGGGGGCTGGGGGAGAGTGTGTTTGGGCTGGGGGTGGGGGGTAGAGAAGGCAAATACAGAACATCAGAGCTGGAAGCGACCTTAGAGGTCCGCTCACCCAAGCCCTCGTGTAAGAAGAGGAAACTGAGGCCTAGAGGGGAGTAGGCTTTGAGCCAGGGCCATCTCTGATTTCAAGTCCTGGACCCTCCCACCATCCCGAGTGCCCTGGAAGGCAGTTAAGAGCAGGATGAGGACCAGAGCTGGGGGAGGGGGTGGATCTCCCTGCAGTGCCCCTCCCCCCCCCCCTCACCTCCTCCCCGCACCCTCCCGGCCAGGTTCCTGTCCTGCCAGCGCAGCCCCGCGGCAGCCATCCTGGAGGTGTTTGAGGAGCAGAACGGCAGCCTGCAGGAGCTGCACTACCTCATGACCATCATGGAGCGGCTGGACTGCGCCTCCGTCATCCAGAACTACCTGAAGGGGACGCAAAGCGATAGCCCAGCCCGGGTCGGCTGGGTCGCCCAGGAGAACCAGGGCCTGGAGCTGGATGAGAAGCTCTGAGAGCCCCGCTATGGGGCAGGGTGGAGCTCTGTCCACCGGGATGTGCCCCTACACCTAGGAAGAAAACAGCTGCAGTTCCTGGCTGTGCCCACCGACCTCATCAGGACCCTTGGACGGTGTCTGGGGCCACCGCGAGTCCGGACGCCTCCTCGGGTCAGGACCACCCTTTCGGCCCACGTCGTCCTGCGTGCAGATCCCTTCCTGGCCGGCAGGGGGCGCAGGAGCCCAGGAGATGGCCCCAGCGTGGCTAGCCTTAGGGAAACTATTTAATAGACCAATGGACTGTTAGGCTGCCCTGTTGGCACCCCTTGGGGACTGGTTAGTCCACGAGTATTCACTGAGCACTTAGTGATACCCGGCACTGGACTGGGTGTCATGGGGACTCCTGGAATATATGAGGTCGGGTTTGGAGCCTTGTGGAAACCACAGTTCTCCTGTGGGAACCAAGATGCCCTCGTAGGAGCTGAGGGCAAACACTAAACCAGCAGCACATGCCCTGTGGTTAGGGGATGTGGATGTGGTATGAATTGTACCTGCATTAGGAGTTGGGAAGGGAGGGAGCTGAGTATGGGCTGGAGCAGTGAGAAAGCATCATGGAGGATGTAGGAGAGATGATTTACAAAGAGTGAGATCTTAAGGTGGGGGAAGGCGGGGATGTGACTGGACTTACAGTCGGAGCCGGGTGAGCGTGGGGTGCTGAGTCATCAAGGAGCCCAGCGTGCTGGGTGTGAGGTGAGAGCAGGACAAAGGTTCAAGGCCAGATCTAAAGATGGACAGTCATAGCTGGCTGTCCACCTGTCTCCTTTGACTTCCTTTGTTTCTTTATCCTCCCATCCTTGCCTTGTCTTCCTCTCTCTGTGCCATTATCTCTGTCATAAAACATCAAAGCTGAAAAGAAACTTCAAGATTATTATTGTTGTCCAACCTTTTAATCTCTTTATCTTGAACTGTGTGAGTTTTAAGTCTCTCTGACTTCATTTTGCTGTCGCTGGCCCCTGCAGTGGCTCCGTCCCTGAATCTGTCTCTCTTTTACTCCTGGCCTTAGCATCTTTTTGTCTATACCTACTTAGTGTACCTGCCCTTGTGTGTTTCTTTCTCTGAAATCCTCAGTTATTTCCCTCAGGTAAGTGTCTCTAAACCACGGTTAAGGATCAAAGGCTATTGAGAGACACTGGTCTACCCTAGGAATGGATGGGTGGGGATTTTACCCCATGAGTCAAGATCCACTTTAGGGTCAGGAAATAGAGGATAGGGATTAAAGAACATCCCATTCAGTCAACTCTTTATTCAGCACCTACTGCGTGTTAGACACTGTATAGAAAATAAATCAGTAGTCTGGGTCCTGAAAAGAGAACAAAGGATTTGACTCAATTTAAGCAATTCTTTTGTTTGCAAACAGGTGTTGTTAATTTTTTCAAGGGCAGACAAATGATCTCTCTGGCAACACTAACAATTTCTTCTGTATTTAATTAAAAAATATTAAAGCTTTTTCTATGATGAACAACATTGTATAATAAAATATGAAAACTGCCTTTCTTTGTTACTAGCTGTATTTTGCTCAGACTGATAAATTTGAATGTGGGTATGAATGGTTTTATGCGGTAAAATTGTACTGATGGGGGCCGGCTGGAGAGAAGCATTTTGTAGATTGTGCTTCCAGCGTGGTAAATCAGGGAGGTTCCCTTCCCTTTCTGTTAGAAGCAAGCCTTCAGGGTGGGGCCCTCTCACCCTCCCCCTCTTCCCCTAACCCCATCCATTCTCTGTTAGTCCTCCCACCGCATCGGGGGCTGCCAGCCACTCCAGGCTGGTACCTTGGCCTTCTCCCTCTTCATTTGGCTCAGGATTGAGCTACTAAGAGCATCTTTCTCCCCTGGAGTCTGGTACAGTTTTCCCCTTTCCTCCTATTGTCTATTCCTTGCTTTCCATGCCAGCCAGAGTCATCTTTATTTTGTGTTACTCCCTACCCTGGAACAAATCACTTTAAGAGTGTCAAGTCTTTTGGAATTGTGAATAAAAGCCATGAAGGAGGGACTCCCCTGGTGGCACAGTGGTTAAGAATCTGCCTGCCAATGCAGGGGACAGAGGTTCGAGCCCTGGTCTGGGAAGATTCCCACATGCCGTGGAGCAACTAAGTGCATGAGCCACAACTACTGAGCCTGCGCTCTAGAGCCCGCGAGCCACAACTACTGAGCCTGCGCGTCTGGACCCTGTGCTACGCAACGGGAGAGGCCGCGACAGTGAGAGGCCTGCGCACCGCGATGAAGAGTGGCCCCCGCTCGCCACAGCTGGAGAAAGCCCTCGCACAGAAACGAAGACCCAACACAGCCAAAAATAAATAAAATAAATTAATAAAAAAAAAAAAAAAAAGAAAAGAAAAGAATCTGCCTGCCCACGTAGGGGACATGGGTTCGATCCCCGGTCTGGGAAGATCCCACATGCCGTGGAGCAACTAGCCTGTGCACCACAACTACTGAGCCCACGTGCCACAACTTCTGAAGCCCGTGCGCCTAGAGCCCGTGCTCTGCAACCAGAGAAGCCACCGCAGTGAGAAACCTGCGCACCGCAACGAAGAGTAGCCCCTGCTCGCTGCAACTAGAGGAAGCCCGCACGCAGCAACGAAGACCCAACGCAGCCAAAAAAAAGCCATGGAGGAAGGGGGGGTTCTAGGATGGGAGGGACTACCTTCTGGCCCCCACCTTAATCCGTCAGAATGGGCTCACAGTGAAGGGAAAGGGAGTCTTGGATATCTTGAGGTAGGTGGCAAGCTCCCTGATGCCTGTAAGGTGGATCTTTCCTTTCTCAAATCAAACCTGATTGGCACACATTTGCCAGCACCTAAAGCCAAGAGATGGCGTGATCCGGGGGCACTGGGACACTTAGTGGTCAGCCCTGACTCTAGTGCGAATTAGCCTGGCTCTTCCCTTCTGGTTTTAGTCTCTACTTTGGGATGAAGGGACCATGTTCAAGGCTCTCCAAGGGCCTCTTTTGATTTCATGGGCCTGTGCAGAGATGGCACACAGAGGACCCAGGGAGCATCCTCTTGGGGACTTTTCTTTGTGTGTTGCCTTTAAATAGAGCAAGTGGTCACTGCTTGTGGCCTTACCTCCAGCCCTTTCCCTGGTAGGTTACCTCCCTGGTCCCTAAAGACACCAAATTTGTGACTTCTCTTACGCATGTTGCAGAAGCCCATGCCTAAACTTCCACCTGTTGTGTTTAGAGCCGGGAGGAGAATGAACAGTAAAGGTCGTGTCCAGGTCTGCAAGCTTAGAGGCTCCAGTGCCCAGAGGTAACACATGTCCTTGGGACCTCATCTGCCTGCGAGTGACATTCATGCCAATGTCAGATCCAAGCTGTCCATCAGAATACAGTGAAAGCCACATAGTGAAGCCTACAGTTTCTAGTAGTCACATCAAAAAATGTAAAAAGAAACAAGTGAAGTCAGGTTATAATAATATATTTTGCTTAACCTAATATACCCAGAATATTATAATTTCCACATGTAATCAATGTAAAACTTATTAATAGCATATTTTACATTCTTTTTTCATAAAGTATTTGGGATCTGGTGTGTATTTTACAATTACAGCACATCTTGATTTGTATCAAAAGTGTGCTAAATTTTCATTGGAAATATTTGATCTATATTTAGCTTTCATAAAATTTATAGTTGAAAAAGTATATTTACATACACAAGTTAAACAAGCTGAAAGTTTTCCAAAAATGAAATGAGGTATGAATTAAAAAATTTAAATCAATTGAAATAAAATAAAAATTCAGTTCCTCAGTGGCACCAGCCACATTTTAAGTGGTCCGTAGGTATGTCTGGCTAGTGGGTTCCGTGATGGACAGTGCAAGTCTGGATTATGGACCCAGCTGGGTATAACTTTATAGTATACTCACCTATTCATTCATCAAACATTTGCTGAACACCTGCCCTGCACAAAGTGTTAGTTATAAAACTTCAGTGAAGAAGAGAGCATTCTTGTTCTGTTAGAAGCTCCTGGGATGGTGGGAGTCAGAGAAGAGCACTTGTCTTCCATCCCTCTCTGCACCTGACTTAAGAAGGAAATAGGGGATGAGGCCCAGGCAGACACTCTGTGCTGCAGGAATGACTCAGATGGCAGCGTGGTACTGAGGCATGGATTTAGAGTCAGGTGTTCCTGGCTCACCCAGCACATCAGGTGGGTTCTCAGTTGCTGACAACAGAATCCACTCTTGCTGGGGATTACAGACAGGAGATCTTACCCTGAAGAATAAAGAATCATTTGGAGGGCTGAGAAACAGGACTGAGGTAAAGTTTCCAGAATGATGCCCTAAACTGGGTGGTAGCATCAGCCCAAGGGGGGAAACTGGTATTACTGTGGCTGCTGCTACCAGGCTCTGGAGAGCAGGACCTCAACTTTACTGCAGCCCCTCCTGCCACCACCTCTGTCACTTCTGAGTTGGGAACCAGACCTCACCACCACCTCTGAAAGCTGAGGCCTCTGCTGTCATCCATGTCGGCCGAAATGGAAGCTCCAGGCACTGCCCACCTTTTCATACTACCCATTTCTGAATCAAACCTCAAGTGGAGGGAGAGAACATCAGAGAGTCAGAGCCTAGATCACATGGTGAATCCTAGCTGCAAAGGAGTCTGGAAATTTGAATTCTGACTTTAATACTGGGAGGATGGGACTCATTACCTGCAGATATCCCCAAATATGGAAAAAACTACTCAAAAGGTGATGGACAGCTGTGAATATGATAGATGTCCACTATAGCCAAGGTGTGGTTAATGCTGTGGTTCCAGGGAGCAAACTCTCTTCACGAAAATAGTCATGCCCTCAGCAGGTGTTGGCCTTATTCCCTGACTTGCAGAATCTTCTCAATAAAGCACAACTGCACACATCCCTCAGGGCATCCCTCTGATCCCTGCACAATCCAGGATCAGGCTTGGACACGTTTCATGAGCACACAGCAAAAGGTCGCCAGCAGTAGTGAACTGATTTACTCAGTGCCTTCTCCAGCCCCACTTGCCTTCCTGTACTGCAGAGGCTGAAAACTAAACCTACATTTCCCAGGCTCCCTGGCAGATGGGGATCTAGATGTGTTTAGGTTCTGCCAATCAGCTGAACTCAGGTCGGACTTTGACTTGGCATTGAATAATGGGGGGAGTTGAACAGGGCAAGAGGCTGGTGCCTGTTTTGAGGAGTGGATTGAAGCGGTCCAGGAACCGGCAGCTGTGGCTACACCTTCCTGACATGACAGCTTTCTCAGTGGCGTGGTTCTGTGGTGTGGTTTGGGGACTCAATACTGGAAGTCCTACTTAGAGTCTATTCCTTTAACCTTTCCAATGATTCTGTGAACTATCTAGAGTCCATAATATATTGCTGTCTGCTTAAACTAGCTCGAGGGAGAATCTGTCATGTACAACAGCTAAGACCCCTATCCAATGTGCCCATGAGTCTTTCTCTGGAAAGACTGTCCTTTGTTCTGTGATCATACCCTTTCTTCTTTGCTGGTGTCAAAGGGCCTATTAGCTTATGAAAGAATAGTAATGGAGATGATAGTTTTATTAAAATGCCCTTACTTGTCAAAATAAAAAGGTAGTGATCCTATGTTTATTTTCCTCTTCCCAATTTAAAAAACAAAACAAATAAATTTATTGGTCTTTGAAATTCAAAAGCCTGGGAATATTCTTTTATGAGTACTGTCATCCTTATTCATCCTTTTTAAAGCCTTACACAGGTATGTTTATTCATCTGCTCAGCACATTTTTGACTATTTATTATGTGCTTAGAATCCCTCATTTATTTCCTTATCTTCAGGTAATCTTTCTCACACTGGCTTTGTTCTAATCTATGCTAGTTTCTTATTGGTAGAGATGTTATGGCTCCTGGCCAGCAAAAACTATCATCAATACTAGCTGGTTAGTGTCATGTAATAAAGACATTAGCCTGAGGACAGGAATATGCTTTATACTAGCTATCGACCCTCAGGTGGGAATAGATTTGTTTTCCAAATAAACTAGGAAAGATGCACTCCAAAAATTAGACTAATATTTATGAAATGCTGAAGTGGGTGAAGATGGGATTGTAGAAAATTCCTTAGTTGGGTAGAGAGTAGAGATGGGAATAGGGAAGAGTCTAACACTTGATCCAGGGAGGAACTGGCCATCCTGCCCCTGGGAATCCCAGAAAAACATAAGGAGAGTGTGTGACAGAGAAGGGGACCCAGTGGCATTGGTCATCTTGGAGATCTACCAGGAAAACCTTCACATCTTGCTTGTGCCCATCCACGGGGCTTCCCCAAAGTTGGGGCTCTTGAGCTCTGGCTGAAGAGGCCATCTGTGGCTAGGTGGCAGAAGCGGACCACTTTCAGTGCACACAACCTGAGCCCTTGGGAAGTTTCAATTTCTGGAAACTCTCCTTCTTTGTGTGTCTGTGCTGTCCTTTCTGCTGATGACTACCCTCTTCTTTCTGGGCCAAGCTGGTCAGATATGACTAAGGTACATTCCATCCTGGGGAGAAGATCAGGTGACCTTTTTACTTCAGCCTTTGTTTTTCTCCCTTAATGAACTTTTAATGTTATTAGATTTTTATCAAAGCATAATGTGGTTCCATTCCCTTGAGGCCAAGTCTTGGAAGACTGGAAATATGGCCTGACTCTGCTGTTTACTAGCTGTGTGACCTTGAGTGAGTTGATTAACATCTATCTGATTCCATTTCCTCATCTGTGAAATGGGACTAACAGCAGTGCCACAGTAATAGTGCCAGTCTGTAGGGTTTTCAGGGTTAAATGAGATAGCATATAGAAAACACTTAGCTTTGTGCCTGGCACTCAATAAGCCCTCACCAAACGTGAGCTGTTGTAACGAGTATCAGCTTCATCTAGACAGATTACATATTTTAGTAACTTGCACAATGGATTGGTTCGTCTCACTGTGAACACACTCACTGGCGCTTGGAAACAAGAAGGCTCTCCCTTCTGTAGTGTTTGCTCTTTCTTCCCCTTCCTCCTCAGCTATCTTTCGTACTATTCCAATATTTGAAGAATGCGGGGTTGTAAAAATTTCTAGGGTTCCTGTATAGCATCCAATTTACTGCAGGCTTTCAGGAAACTGTGTTCAATAAGCACTTGTTAACTCACTCAAAAATCAAGCCATCCATGTGGATAAATGACTAGTTGTCCAGCTGGCTGAAGCAGCTCACATGCGCGCCTGCACAAACACACCCACACACCCACACACCCACATAGAGGCAGAGATGTTCCTGCCATGCTCCTCCAGGCTCACCTTTGGAAATTTACTCATCTGAAGCCCAGACCTTGGACAGGGTTTCCAAAGGCAGCTTTGGTGGTAGAATGCACAGGTCCCCTCAGACCAAAAATAATCCCAGACATGTGACAGCAACTCTCAGCCTAATAGGCCATGTGACATCCATTGTCTTCCTGGATTGTCTTCTACAGAGAACTGAAGGCTGAGAGGTTTAGTGATTTTTCCTAAGTGAAGGCCCTGGACTCAAGCCCAAGCCTCCTCATTCTAAAACCTGGATTATAATGCTGCTCAAAAAGGGCTGCCCAAATCCCCACCCCCGTTAGAGCTATGCTTCTGGGTTAAGTCTTGCATCTGCATTAGATCCCTGTTAGTAAAACATGCAAAACACACATTTTATCTGAAGGGGACCCAGCTCTACCTCGATGGCTAAAATTAGTTCGTCAGATTGGATAGCTGTTACCTAGAGTGAACATTTATCTGTATGAGCATCTCTGAACGTAACTGAGTGGAGGCTGACAGCTGTCTCTCAGAACACGTTTCCCTCTTCTTCACTGTCAAAGAATTGCACTGGGCACACATTTCCCAGCCTCCCTGTGGTTAGGTGAGGCCAGCAGAATGTGAGTGGGATGGGGCATGAGACTCTCCCAGGCCCGGTGCCTTAGGGCCATCACCATGCCTCCTCCGCACCCCCTTTCTCCTCCCCACTGGCTGCAGACAGACCTGGCAATGAGCCAGCTTCCACTGAGAGGATGAGGACCATGTCTTGAGGGATGGCAGAGAAACAAGACGGAAAGAGCCAGGGTCTCTGACTCTCTGCCTGAAGTAGAACATCCCACTGGCCAGGAAGACTCCCTCAGATGTTACGTGAAAGAGAAATAAACTTCTAACTTTTTTAAGCCACTGGGTTATTGTTGGATCTCTTTGTTACGGCAGCCTACCTATCTGTCAGAATTAGATGTGTTTAGCCACATGAAATGCTTGGCATGGGGCCTGGAACATAGTAAATGTTAGCTCTGCCTATGATGCTATTTGGGTTTCAGAACTTTGCATTCATCTCTGAGTCTCTGAGTGGAGAATTCAGGAGCGGTTTTCACAAGGGCTCTGTTGGACCTGGGCTGCCCTGCGCTAGTGCCCAGGTGACCAAGTGTGGCCTGGAGTGGCATCTGCCCTCATACCACATGGAACATTGAGAGGCTTCAGGCCAGGGGAGTCCAGTGAACTTAGTTGGGTTTGCTGATATCAGGAGTTAGCTTCTTGAACCCAGGCCCTGGTGACCTCCATGCCTGCTAGAGGGGCTGCAATGAGGCACAGCTGCAGGTGGGATGGGAGTGAGCTGCAGAAGACAGTGGAAGACCGGTGGGCTCGTGGGAGAACCTCCAGAGGTTCCCAGCAATAACCGGGTGAGATTTGGCTTGGGGTAGAAGCTCTGGAATAGTAAGTAGGGGCAAAAACTGGTGAAACATGGGCAACGTATGTAATTGTGAGTCCCTGTGTAGACAGGTAAGACTGGAAAACTTGGGTTACCCTAAAATAAAATTACCCTAAAATAAAAGAGTCTGCTAAGTAAAGGGGAAGCTATCATGTTTTATACTTGTGTTTAGAATGAGGGCCAGTACTGCACTCTTAATATTCTTGGGCTGTTTTTTACTTGCTTGGAGTTATTCAGAATTTACCCACCCCGACCCCTGGCCCTATATTTTCAAGAGGATGTTTCTATATATGTATACATATTTTTTTAGATTTTCACTTTTAACAAATTATAGACATATCAGAAGTTGCATAAAGAGTCCAGAAAACTCCAATAAAGTCATCACCCACTCCTCCCAATGGTGGCATGTTACTAATTATCGGGCATCATTAAAATTAGAAAACTAACATTGGCACAGTACAATCCACAGATGTATCAGATAACAGACCTTACCTAGATTTCACCAGTTTTTGCAAGCACGCATTTTCTGGGTATGTCTTTGAGCATAATTCTCTGCTAGTTTATCACATGTATAGATTCCTAGACCACCACTGCCATATCTAAATACCTTTTGCTTCATAGCAGCAACAAGTGTTTTAAAAACCTACAATGCAGTGAGGAATAGCAGGAGTTTTGTCAACAGACAGACGTGATTTCGAATCCTGGCTTCTCCACTGGGCAGCTGTGGGACCTCGGGCAGGGGTGGTAACTCAATCTTCCTGAGCCTGTTTCCCCATCTGTAGAATGGGGATGATAAAAATAGTACCTGCTCTCTGGATCGTCTTAAAGATGAAATGAGATCATTCCCAGTAGAGCACATGTATATGTTCTTCTATTATCAGTATCCCGTTGTCAGTGTCTTTTGACTTTATGACTCAGGGCTGTTGACTCAGCTTCTAGAATAATTCAGTTCATAAGACAAAAAAAAAAAAAGATGCATGTGACGTACTCAGCCCACTGGGGCTACACTTCTCAAATCCCCTCCTTAAGACTCTTGCCTGTGACAACACTATGCCAGGGTCCCTGGCATCAGCCTCACTGTCACACATCCCACTCTATCCCCTCCTCACAGATGCCCCATAAGGGAAGCTCCTCAGAAGCCCTGTTTGACTCTTCCCCATCTTCCTTTATCTTTCCAAGTATCTTTGCAAAACCTCTCCTCTGCTTTGCATCTGCCTTACCACCTTTTCCCCCTCCTTACCCTCACCTCCTGATTTTTAAATCAGGGCCAATGAGAGCAACTTCCATTGCACTTCTGAGACATCACATATAGAAATACACATGTGCAAACTAGGATTTTATTTAAGGGGAACTTGGTTGGAGAGAGATTACTATACCCATATGGATCTCTCTCTCTCTCTCTCACTCTCATTAGACTGTGAGCTCTTTGAAGGCAAAGATTCTTTGAGTTGTTCAGGCACATTTCGGGCGCCCATGAACACTAACCTCCCAAATAATAATCCCACACAAATAATGGTAGCTTCCATTGATTGAACCCCTACTACGTCCTTGTCATGGTGCTTAAAGCTCTAATTCATTTAACATCCTGCAGAATAGGTATTGGGATGATCTCCATTCTGTGGACGCAGAAACTGAAGCTCAGCATGATTCAATGACCAGCCAGAGCTTTTTCTGTTTTCTCCCCAGAACCGATGCACTCTCCACCTTGACAGGCTGCCTCTCCCTCCATGTCTGCTTGATTAATAACGTGAAACTCCTTATGCAGCTTCCTTGGATAGTGACATCTGTGAAATGGTGCTATGCGTCTCTGTCTTGTTTATGTCACAGGACCCTTAGTGAGGATCCAATGACTGGTGTTGGGAACGGCCCACTGCAAACCATGGTACAGTGAACAGGACACATGCGTGAAGGGACCTGCCATCCTCCACTACTTGTAGGAGAGACACTTCCTACTTTTACATCCCTTTTATTCCGTCTCCTGTCCCTAACCTCACCTGCAATGCTCTCCTAGGCACATAGGAAGAAATACATTCAGATTCACTGTACATGATCGAAAGCCGTCTTTGTTGTAGCCACTTCCACACTGCTTTTTTTATTTTTATTTTTTAACACATTCTCAGTGAGTGCTAACAATAACTCTGCCATGTAGGTATTATTCTCACCCTTGCTTTACACATGGGGAATCCAAGGCTCAGAGATCGAAGCGACCTGCCCAACGTCACACAACCAGTGGATTTGGGTTTTGAATGCAGGTCTGTCTGACTCCAAGTGCAGTGCTCTTAAGCAAAAGTCTATATATTTTTAACAGTTTAAAATTCAAAATGTATAAAAGGGAACTCAGTGACTCTCTTGTCTTTTGGACCCTTGGTTTGCTTCCTCAGAGAAAATATTACCATTTCTCGAGTTTTCTTCCAGAGTTATTCTAAGCATATTAACTAGATATGGGAGTATATTACCTTTTCTCGCTTTTCCCATACTCTTCCATACTCCGCTTTTTTTTTCACTTGACAATGGATCTTGAGACCTTTTCACAATCAATTTATAGAAATTTCTTCTTATTTTTCTGCAGTTGCAGTTTACAAGCGATTCACACCCAGAGCATCAGTGAACCCTAAGACCCTTGGCCAACTCCAAAGGAAGCTCACGGCTAGAGACGCTGGTGGTGGAGGTAGGCTACAGGCTTAATTTAAATATTAATAATAATATTAAACATTTACTGTGCCTTAATTCAGGGCTGGGAACTGTGTTAAACACCTTACATGGATTACCTCGTTGAAGCCTCCAGATAACATTGCGAGACGGTACTGTCATTATCCCTGTTTTAAGGATAACTAAATGGAGATAATGGGATTGAGTACATTTCCCAAGACCACATAGTTAGCAATGACACCGCTGGGGTTTGAGCCCTGGTTGTTTGATTTCACTCTCAATCACTGCACCAAAGCACAACTCAGGAGAACAGAGGATGACCTTCCTGAATCCTCCCCTCCTTCATGCTTAGTTTCCATCTTTTCAAGAGACACCCCACCCTCCCCAAGGCTGCCTCTTCTCTGGCAAGACTCAGCTTCCCACCTCCCTCTCCCTTCCCCAGCACAATTGATCTCTTCTTTGTCTCAGCCCCCAGCTTCCCAGAGGGGCCATGTTTATATTGATACAAATAATAACAACTACATAGGTCTCCACTGGACCTAAGCCTGGGGAATTTCAGGTGCTGAGATGAGCCAGTGGGGTGGGGAGAGGTCGTTTTGTGATTGTGTGTGTGTGTGTGTGTGTGTGTGTGTGTGTGTTTTCTGTCCTCTTAAATCACACTGAGCAGCTGCCACTGTGAGAAGCTTGGCTGAGGGGCTACTGACACAGTCAGGTGTTAGTTCAGGAAGCCTCTGCCTCTGTAGCGGAGATCTGTGTAGAAGAGCTCGGGCCGCTGACACCACCCGGGGGGGCGTGCACTGTTTTCCTTGCACAAAGGGAGGCTCTGTTTCTTGCCAGGAGATGTCTGGCCTCCTTGGAGGCTGAGGGGCAGCAGGGCTTTCCCGGGGAGGCAGTGCAGTGGAAAGGGGCTCTGGTCTGAGAGTCTCCGGTTTCAAATCCTGGGGCCATCACGTCCTGGCAGTATAACCTGGGCACGTCACTCCGGGTCCTATATTGCATAACTCTGGAGGGGTGTCTGGGTCTCAACAGACTCTGGGTGCCATTTACACAGAACACAATGCAGATGGTGCGCCTTTTAGCCTTGGACAACATGGTGGAACAGAATCACTTTATCTCAGAGTCCATTTGCTGAGCTTCGTCTAGAGGAGAAGATAAGATCTACTTCATGCGGCTGCAGAGAGAATTCAACAAGATAACATCTTTGGAGGTGCTTGATAAATATCAGCTCTTGCTTCCCTGCCCTTTCCTTCGAGCCCCCATGTAACCAGTAAGGTACAGCACAGTGGTTAAGACCGTGGGCTTTGGTCCCAGATTACTAGGGTTCAAGCTGTGTGATACTGGACAAGTTAATCAACCTTTCTGGGCCTCATATTTCATGGCATAAAATCAGGACAACAGTAGCACCTGCCTCATGAGGCTGGGCTGTTGGGTGGATTTCGTGAGATACGGTGGGTGCAGCACGACTGCAGCGCCTGCACCTAGAAAGGCCCAGTGTGAGCGAATGTGACCCTGCTCTCTGTGAAAGACCGTCTTCCTTCCCCCTTCCTCTCTTTTCTTCTTTGATCTTCTGCCTCTGGGCTTTTCTTGGCAAAGGGAAATCCTTTCTTTGAGATCATGTGCTTTATCATCTCTCGCACTGAGGGTGACTGTGGGGGACGCAGTGTGAGTGAGCCCACCTGGCAGATGTTGGCTGAAGCTGTAACCAGGAGGCAAAGCCCTTGCTGGAGGCCATGGGAGCACAGCGTAGGAAGACACGGCCTCTGGCCTAGGGGTTCTCAAAGGCAGAGCTGAAGGGCAGGGTGAGCCAGTGCCTCAGAGGGCAGAGGTGCTGGGGAGGGGGCCCTAGACGGGAGAGGCCATCCTGCTAGAGGGAACCAGAAGGACCTAAAAGTGGTCAGGGTTCCTGTGTTAAGTGGAAACTTCAACAAAGTTGAAGGAAGTTCTACTTCCTCACTCTCTCCTCCTCTGACTGGGCTTCTAAGTCAGAGCTGCAGAGGCTAGCTGGAGACTGAGATGCCCCTGTGACCTTTAAGGTCCTTAAGATGCCCCTGTGACCTTATTTCTAGAGTCCTTGGAGGCTGAGGGCAGATGGTGGGGGGTGAAAGATGCTATCATGAATCATGTAGGTCAGCAGGTCCTCAACCATGGTCGCACAGTAAAAGCTTCTGCAGAACTAGAGATTGTGATTTAAACGGTTTGAGGTGGGACTCAGGCAACCCCTACTTCAACTTGTAATTTTCAAAAACTTCAAATCTGTAGATAAGTTGAAAGAAGGGTACAATGAACATTTAGTACCTTTCGCTTATCTGCACATAGATTTTTATATACATATATCTACATATATACTTCCTATATATGTACTGAAAAAAATCTAAATCGTTTGAGTATAAGTTGTAGACATCATAATACTTCCTCTTAAATACTTCAGCATGTCTCCTAAAGATACTCTAAACCACAATACCATATTACACCCAAGAAATGTAATATTGATATAACATTATTTAATATATCATCCATATTCATGTTTCCCCTACTGTCCCCAGAGTGTCCTCTATAGCCTTTTCCCGCCAAAACAAGGATCGTGGTTTTTTATTATTCTTGAATAGAGAATAGTTTCCTCCAACTTTCTGGTCCTTCTTGACATTGACATTTATGAAGAATCCACGTAACTTCTATTGTGGAGTGTCCCTCAGTATGGGTCTCTCTCTTTCCTCTGATTGAATTCAGGTGAAAACTTGGGTAAGAACACTGCAAGGATGGGGTGTGCTTCCCACCGTAGCACATTGGGGGCCGTTTCATGTCAGTTGGTTCTGCTCTTAGTCATGCTTAGATGATCCTTTGGTCAAGTGGTGTCCATCATATTTCTCCATTGTACCTTTCTAATTAATAATTAATCTGAGGGGCTTGTACTTGGATTGTCTGAATATCCTACCAACCTCTTACCCAGTTGTAAGATAGTACACTGATGACCGTTAGTGGAGTAGATTAGTACACTGTGATAGGGTAAATGGTAATTTTCCTAATTTGATTATTCCTTCTACTTCATTAACAGACTTTCTTCTGTAGAGTTTCTCCACTCTTTTGAATATCACCATGAACTGAAGGATTTAAAAAAAATTCAGTGTGTCATAATTCATTACAACTATTAAAGCTCAAATTGTCCCAAATTTGGCCAATGGGAGCCCCTTTCAGATTGGTTCCTGTGTTCCTGTGACATGTCTTAAATTAGAATTTAAGCACTTTCTTGATTTTTACTATAACCTGATATTCTAGGCTCACCTTGTACTCTGCTGCAGAATTGAATTAGTCATTTCTCCAAGGAGCCCTGCCTGGTTCCTTTTAATGGAGAATGGTATTTAAAAACCAAGATCTGGGGACTTGGTATGCTCATTATTGTTGGGGGTATTGTTATTTCTAGGCCTTTTCAGTGCTAGGAAATACTCTTTTTTTTCTAAAACAAATCTTGAATTGACTTTGATATTTCCAATCAAATCCAACACCACAGGTTCTTCCTCCCCTTCCTGCATTCCATATTGATGTTTCCTTTCTCTCACAGTGAGAACCTGCTTCTCAGCAATATCAATATATTTCTTCACTAATTTTCTCTATTCTGAAATACACACAAAGTCATTTTAGAATTACTACCACAGAAATACTACTAACAACAAACCTACCAAATCAGCCTAGGTTTGAGGCTCCTGTGTAGTTCTTTTTCTCTTTAGAATATATCCCACTAAGGATGTATAGTCAGAATACTGTGTCCAAAATTACTTGAATTATGTTTTGTTCCTATATGACTTAATATAGAGTTAGTTGTTGATTTTTCATTTTATTTTTGAAACATGTAAAACATTTAAATAATTGAAAACTCAAAAATACATAAAGAAGTGTAAATGCGGCGAAGTCTCATCCTTACCACTTCCGCTACATTTCTACCCACTTCCTGCAGATAACTATTTTCATTAGATTCTCATTTACTCTTCCTGGCATTGTTGTTTTAAAATAGTAATGATCCAGCTGAAGAGGAAAAGGGGACTTTAGCTAAAGAACTAGGTGAATCTCTTAGGGTCTAGGTTAAAAGAGAATAGTACAAAAATGGAAGGAAAAATAGTAGTAGGAAATGGAGGAACACATAAGGCAGAAGCTGGGAACCAGGGGGTCACTCGGGCTAGAGAGTCTCAAACATTCAGAGGCCCCTAAAGACAATTGCCTGGGGCCCAACCTTGCAGGAAGTGAGTGCTTCCTGAGGGCAGGTCACATGGGTCTCCTCTCAAAGTGATGGAAGGGGGCAATTTCATGAGCTCTGCCCTCAGGAATAAAAGCAAAAAGATTGGGCTTCCCTGGTGGCGCAGTGGTTGAGAATCTGCCTGCCAATGCAGGGGACATGGGTTTGAGCCCTGGTCTGGGAAGATCCCACATGCCGCGGAGCAACTAGGCCCGTGAGCCACAACTACTGAGCCTGCGTGTCTGCAGCCTGTGCTCCGCAACAAGAGAGGCCGCGATAGTGAGAGGCCCGCGCACCGTGATGAAGAGTGGCCCCCGCTTGCCGCAACTAGAGAAAGCCTTCGCACAGAAATGAAGACCCAACACAGCCATAAATAAATAAATAAAAATAAATAAATAAAATAAAATTAAAAAAACCATGATAAGACACTACTACACTCACTATAGCAGCTGAAAAAAAAAAAAAAAAGCAAAAAGATTGGAAGTATGGGCCAAGGAAGATGACTGAGAACTTTTTAGTCAGGCTCTTAAGGAGGGAGATGACAAGGAATAAAGAAGGAGGAACAGCTGTCAGCAAAAGAAGCAGCAGGCTGGGCCCCAAAACAGGTGGCCTGGGATTCAGAAGTGGCCATGGAGGTTAGGTTTGTGTCAAAGGGCCCACAGGGTCCCCTGATGACACAGGGGGAGGGCTGAATCCAGCAGTGCATCCCCATCTGTAAGAACCAAGGTGGGAAGTCTGATGCCTTGAATGAGCTAAGAGTTATGAACTCTACGAAGAATCCTATTTATCTCTGTTGAGCATGCAAAGATTAAGGGCAGGCATTGCTTAGAGAAAATGATTTAATGTTTGGGGCTGAAGACAAAGTGAAGGCAGTGCTGCTTAATTACTATTTTACCTCCTCTTTCTCCAGGGGGGGGAAAGAGGTCTTCCAATCGGAAAGGGTGGGAAAAGCATTGCAAAGAGGGGATTGAAGTCAAGGACAGGTGAGGAGGCTGGAAAGCCAGCCACAGCAGCTGTGATGAACTTGGGGCTCTGAGCCTGGTGAATTATGTCCTGCCGTCCTGGAGGGACTTGACAAGCAATTTCAGAGCCACTGTCGTTAATCTTTGATAAATTACAGAGGAGGAGATTTGTGCTCAAAGACAAGAGATGGGCATACGTGCTCTTGACATTCAAAAAGTGGAAAAGAGTGGATTCTGGAAGTCATAGCACGTGGGCTGGGATGTTCTCACCTCAGGGTTATGAGAAGGTGTGTGTGTTCCTTCAAGAGAGTTGGTTTTGAGTTCCAGCTCTGCTCCTGGACTAGGGCAGGGCTGGGGAAGAAATTTGGAGGTTATATCCCCACGTTTAGGACCAGGATGGGGGAATTCCCTGGCGGTCCAGTGGTTAGGACTCCGTGCTTTCACTGCCGAGGGTGCAGGTTCAATCCCTGGTGGGGAACTAAGATCCTGCAAACTGTGCAGCATGGACCAAAAAAAAAAAAAAAAAAAAAAAAAAGAACAGGACCAGGATGGTCTGGAAAGGGTCAAACCAGGGGGAAGGTAGATGCTTTGAGGTTTTCTCACTGCTCCTTCTTTAGTGATGCCTGACTTACCACTGTGGACAGCCATGTTTGTCTGTCTCAGTCTGGGTTCCCCAGAAGCAGATCCTGAGATGAGGGTTTGTGTAAAAGTGTCAGGAAGTGTCCCCAGGAAAAATCAGTAAGGGTGTGGGGAAGTGGACGGGGAAGAGAAGGCAGTATACAGCAAGTCCCAAGGGTAACTTTGGACAGTGTAGCTCTCACTTTGGAGTTGTCTTTATTGGGAAGGAGGCAGCAGTATGTTTAATCCTCATATTGTCACAGCGATGAAGGGATGCCCCAGGAGGATGTGAATTCCAGGCGTGAGGCAGCTTGAGATCAGCCCCTGTCAGAGACTCAGGTGCTGGCTGACTCAGGTGGCTGAATGCCAGGAGCTGGACAAGGGTTCTGAGGGGACGCGGGTGGGGCGCTGAGCGCCTTCACACACTGCCTGACCCCACAGCCCTGGCTGGACTAGCCGAGCCTGGGGAGAGCACCCATCCAAGGTCGGCCAGGTTTAGCCAATCAGGTTCCCTCTTCTGGGAGCTTGGAGCAGAGCCTGAGATGTGCAGGGTGGAGCCTGGGCTCTGTGCGACAGCTATGCTCCACTATTCGGGCTCCAGGGACATTTGTCATGTTGTCTGACCACATGGCACCTATCGAATACTGTTCTAATGCTTGCTGGAATTCCCAAGGCAGAACCCGGATAACTGGGATATTTAGCATCCCTTGTAGCTGGGGCCAGGCATGTGACTCAGGCTGCACCAGTCAGGAGAACCGACACGAGACTTCCACTCAGAAACAAATACAAAGCTCTGGGTGGGGCACTGTTTTACTGGTGCTGCTGGCAGCCTAGGCTTCTCGCTTTTGGGATACAATGTCAAATTCCTAAGGCATAGGTGGCAATAGCACAGCTGCAGGAGAGTTGAGTTCCTGGCGTTCAGTACCCATCTATTTCCTTTTGTGGGAAGGCATTAAGAGTGACAGGTCTGAGGAATGATGTGGGCAGAGATTCTTTGGAGTCCAGAGAGGCATTTGATCAAGTCTCTTGGCTATTCCAGTGGACAGATGTCAGGAATGTGATGGACTATCCACTGATTCGACCATATCAAAGGAAAAAGGTGACTCCAGTGGCATACCACAGGGATCTGCGTTAGCTCTGTCCACTCAACATTGTTATCAATGACTTGGACGAAAACATAGAAGGTGTGCTTCTTGACACTGTGGAAAACACAAAGCTGAGAGGGCTGGAAAATGCATCAGGTCACAGAATCAGTTTTCAAGAGGATCTTGATATCCTGGAAAACTAGGATGAAAATAAAACTTACTGGAATACATCAGTTCTACCTTGAGTTAAGAAAAAAATGCCAGTGGGTGGAGAAAACACTTTGGAAGAAGACGGAAAAAGTATTCCTCTTTCTATATTTATACCCCACTTATTCCACAAAGGATTTCAGGGGGATTATAAAATTACGTGAAGTGGAAAAGAGTTAAAACATAGCTGATAGAATTGAGGCAGAATTAAAAGTAGAAAAATACTAACAGCACAGTTAAGACGAAGTCTGAAACATGCATATCACCCAGTTCTGTAGATGTTACAAGACGTCCCCTGAGCTCCCTTGTGGCTGAAGCAAACGGGGAAACTTGATCTAATTTGAGATTTTTTAGTGTACATAAAAGACATATAAACCATTTATCCAGTAGAAGCACTGCTTTTCTTTATAATGAGACCTGAAAGAAAGTTCTCCTCTGGGTGCTTACGAAAAGAACACCTTATGAAGCAGGGGATGAAGACCTCAAAAGTCAGGGTATTAAAGCAAATTCAGTGAAAGCAGTTCTACTTGGGGTCAGAAAAATGTCTAAGCACCAACTCTGAATTGGGGTGCGATGAGGTCTATCTCTCAAATTCAATGTTTCAAAAACTTTTCCTCATTATTGCTCCACTAAGGAAACAGTTTCACCCTATTTCAGTTAATTTCTCCCCACCCTACACAAATTAAATACTAAGTAATAGTATTTTGCTGGGTAGAATTGACCTTTGGAGAATCATAAAACTTTTAAATATCTAAGTTTTTTTGGTCTCCCCTTCTAAGAGCCAATTTTCACCCCCTTGGGGGGGTCGTTCTACTCTCCCGGAGAATGCATGCTCTAATGGGATGGAGTATGGCATGTCCTAGGGCAGTTCTCCTCAATAATAATTGCTCAAGGTGTACATTTCTCTCTTAGGTGCATTTCCCCTCCTGGTGGTGTTTTTTTTGTTTTTTGTTTTTTGTTTTTTTTTTTGTTTTTTACCAATTTGACTCAATGCAGTACAATTAGGAAATGGCTTCATTTTTTTGTTTGTTTGTTTTTCTTCCCCACCTCCTGTTTTCAAGCTTTCTGTTGCAGTTCCCTTCTCATCCCTTGATATAGTCTCAGGCAGAGGCTACAGCTTTTTGGCCACCTTCAGTTATAATAACTAGCCTTATTTTGGCTGTTTCAACTTTCTTTCAGGCATTGAAAGTTTCAGCCCAGGCTAAATAAAAACTTCAATCTCACACCCAACTCAAGGCTTCTCCCCTCCTCATCCTTCAGCTCGTGCCTGAGCTGGGGACCTGCCTTGGAGAGGGAGGATAGTCTGCTTTTTACCACCCTGCTTCCCACCTTCTGGACTTCCCCTTTGGGTGGAGGACTCATCACACTCCTGGAGGAGGGATACATTCTGCAGAGGCCACGTGGCCCAGGTGTCACAACAAATGATCAGAGGAGAGCTGCCCCCCTGTCCTCTCTGCATCTCTGCCACCGCAGGCCACTCTGGCCAGCCTCCCACCCCCAGCCCTTCATAGCTCTCTGGGCAAAAAGCAGCTGCCAGCCTCCCTGCTCCAGAGCCTGGAGGGCAAGGACAAGGATGCCCCCCAAGTCCTGTCCAGTGGGAACACTGTGTCAGTCTACTGGTTTCTGTGGCTCAGCCAGCAACCACCTTGGTGTTGGACTCACTCTCTCTGCTTTGAAGGCCTCCCAGCTTCCGAGCTGTTCTCCTGGACCCCCTTTCCTCTCCTGAAGGCTGGCAGAAGCCTCGTGGGGAGGGGAGGGATGGGGAAACATCCCAGCCTTTCTCACTATTAGGCTGACGACTCCCTACTCTTAGAAATGCCCTTAGTTCAGGGGACTCTCTCTACACTCCTCAACTTTTCTTGGGGTGCTGGAGGTGGAGGTGACAGGGCTGCATGATGCACCTTTGAATAAACCCTTCAGGTATGTTCAGATCACTTCCTCTTTAGAATGTGGGAGCAATTTTGCCTTCTGCTAACTCCTCGCTGGGGTGTTAGCAGAAATTCCTAGTGTGGGAGAATTCCCATTCAACACCCCACTAAGCGTTCAAACTTCCTCTTTGGCTGGGCCCCCTTCCCAGGACCTGCTTGCCAAGGCATAACCATAACAAGGCCAAGGCCAACCCCTGGCTCGGGACAGCCCTCTCCAGTGGCCACAGGAACCAGATAAAGAGCTGTGGCCACGGCTGCTCCCGGGGTTAGGGATTGCTCCAGACCCTGCCTTTCCACAGTTTCTCAGGAAGCGTCTCTCATCACTCCCTCTCTGCTGCTATTAAGGAAAATTTCCTACCTGGTTTTCCCCATTTTGCTGTGCCTACCAAGTTTGTTAGGAGCAAAATTCTAGAAGAGTTCAGAGCTTTTCCTCTCTGGTGCCCTCTAAAGGGGGATGTATGTTGGACCAGCCCAGTTCCCGCGACCTCACCTGCTGATTGGGACGATGGGTGAGGAGGATGGGAAGAATGTGAATGTAGTATTACATGGAAGAGAATGACAAGAAAGGAGTTGGGAAAATAGATGCTGGGAGTTTGAGACATAGGTTGGAGTTCTGGGGAAAGAGAGAGAAGAGAGAGCTTGGGCAAGGAGAGCAGCCCTGATGAGTGGGATGTTGTGGGCTATGGAGGGATGAAGAGGCTTTGGGGGAAGAATGCAAGTTTCTTCAATAAAACCTTTTGTTATTTCCTATGTCTTTGGGAGCCAGACGTTTTTTTTTTTTTTTTTTTTTTAAAATCAGGAACCTCTAGATTCCTAAAGGTAGACAAACAAGAAAGTCTAATTTTGTTGTTTCATTTAGTTTTGGGTTAAACTGGAACTAGTGAGCCTGCTCCAATCTGCCATTTTGAGACATGAAGTTCATGTTCTTCCCGCTCGGCTCCAGACACTGTGCCATTGTCTGGGCACAGTGTGTTTCTGAAACACACTAAGCAGCAGGATCTCAGAGCTTCCAGCCCTGATTCCCTAGAAAAGAGAATCAGCTGGTTACCATGTCTGAACTCTAAGTGGGCTGTCAGGAGCGTAATGACTTTATTTTTTTGGCCACACCACGCAGCTTGCGGGATCTTAGTTCCTCGACCAGGCATCAAACCCACGCCCTCGGCAATGAAAGCTTAGTCTTAACCACTGGACCACTGGGGAATTCCCAATGACTTTCTCCTCCTGGTAAGACTGTGTCCCTGTAGTGAGAAAGTCTGGGTAAGGAAGACTCTGCCACATCTTAGTCCCATGGGAGACGCATTAGTCAGACAGACTAGGTTTTGCTGGAATCACAGCACAAATAACCACAACTCTGCGGCTTACGATGGAGCCTTATTTCTCACCAGTACTACATGTCCACTGCAATCCAGTTGCAGCTCTGTTCCATGTTTTCTCCTCTTGGGGACCATGGCTGTTGGATAAGGCACTTTCTAGAATATTAATGGTCATCATGATAGCAGGGGAAAGCAAAACCAGAAGGCCACATGTTAGTTCTTAAAACTTACCCAAAATTGACACGTGGGACTGCTGCTCACATTTCCTGGGCTAAAAGTCATATGGTCACGTCTATGTACAACAGAGTGGAGGTGTATATTTCTCCCACCGGGAGGGGCACTGAGTATTTGGGACAATAATACAGTCTTTCATGGGAGGCTACCAATTCTGCCTAAAACAGCAGTTGCATGCCGTTTGAAATCTGACAAAAAAGATTGTCAGAAAAGATCTGAAGGAGGCTGCCACGTGGGGAATTGTATTTTTTCTCCGTAAAGATTATTTCGTGCTTGTTGGATCCATCATATTCTGAAATCCTTTTGTCGTCCAACAAGTATTGATAAGTAGAAACTGTTTGGTCACACAGCTATTAGCCATATCTCTCCAGAGCTCCCTGACATACATTTACTGGCTGGCTTAAATTTCTCCTAATTTCTATCTCCCTGATCCCCTACCTTTTTGGCCCACTTTATGTCTTCTCTGAGCTCCAAAACCTAGATGACTGTGACTCCTCTGAGGTCACCTAAGATTTTCAAACTCCTCTCTCAAGAGGCTGGTAATTTCCACTTATGGGATTTTCCTACTGTTTGTCCAGCAGAGCAGTGGGGTCTTAGGAAGTCTTTCTGTCTGAGGAGCTGAATTTCCACTATAGACGTGGTTCACTGAGAGAGATTAGCATGCTTTTTGCTCTTCATCATCATTACCAAGAATTCTAATATTTTATTAAATCATCTGGTCAGAAAAGCAATGACTAAAAATCATAGCTGTAAAAGCACCTTAAGGAAATAAATACCTGGGACCCGTTTGGTGTTTCGTCACTGTTCTTTGGGCCAGTGCCATCTAACGCTCACCCTGGATGTACTCCCAGATTGAATCCCCAAGTGTCTGTCCTACGCCCGAGGGGCCAGCCTGTGTCGTGGCTCTGGGACCCTTCACCAGCAGTGACCAGAAAGCTCTCCTGGGGGGGAAGGTTTTGTTTTCTTGCAGAGATGTTTCTGGACCATGGCCACAGGCAGCCCGTTCACCCACCTAGTGGGGAGAGCTCATGAAAAAGCCAGCCTTACTCATGTTTTTCTTTGCCTCCTTATCAACTGGGAGTGTTTGTTTTTCCCTCTGACACAAAGATTCAGAATTTCAGGACTGGAAAGGGGCTCCCCTGCTGTTTCCTTCAAGTGACAAAACACAAAGAGCGTAACTACCGACAGTGCATGGTTACATTTCAGCATTAAGAATATTTATAATTGTCTTTTCTAATCAGACATTTCCCCAGCCAGTATATTTACCTTATTTTTGATTTGAGGAGGTCTATGTCCTACTTTGTTTTGTTTTGTCTTACCGGCCTTAGCTGGGTCTTTTGTGAGCTGGTAATTTGTTCTCTGGTCTCTTAGCAACCAGGAACTTTTCCAGCTCGCCACTGAATCAGACCTTGGAGTTGCAAAGTTTACAGCAGAACCTGCTGAAGGACAGTATCTCTCCCAGAGCCAGCTATGTTAAACCAATGTTTGAACATGAAAATTAACCGGGGTTTCAGGACGTGTACGTTCCTAAAGGCGACAACTGACAAAATACGCGTCTGGCTCTCCGGAACGTCTCCCCTGGTCCCAGTCCCAGCTGGCTGAGTTCTCTTTGTCCTCTGCTGCAGCGCAAGGCATTTCCCCGTTTCTGCTCCTGGGCCGATGTGAAGCAGATGGAGCCGGCCCGGAGAGGAAACGACCATGCCCTCCCTGGAGGAGGACGAGGCGGAGGAGGTCCCGAGCGTGACTGATCACGTGGTCTTCTCCAGTTTCACTCCACACACATTGATTTCGTGCCCAGTATTTGCGAGGCACTGGCTGGAGAAATGCACAGAACGCAGCCGTGCCCTGTAGAGCTCCCAGTCTAGTGAAGAGACATCAATAAATCACTATGCGGTGTGCTCAGTCTGACATTCACGATATAAACAAGGACTCCTGGAGGACAGACGAGATCTTGGCCTGGGGAGTGGGGTGAAAGCCCATGCGAGTGACTGCACTGGAGGCAGGATAGGGGGTGGGGAGGGTGAGGTGGCGGGGGCTACCTCTCTCCACCTGCAGCAAGTGTGCTGTGAGTCCCGAACTCCCAAACTCCTGGCATTGGCCACTCAGGGGCAGGAAGCCCTAAGCTCACTTATTAGCCCGTGTGAGAGGCGACTGATTCTTGGAGTTACCTATGGCTATGTAAAAAAACCACCCCAAAACTTAAGGGTATGAAATACCGCTGGTTTATTGTGCTCTTGGATTCTGTGGGCCAGGAGTCAGAAGAGGGCAGGGAGAGGCTCTTCTTTGCTCCATGGTGTCTGGAGCCTCAGGTGAGGACTTGAATGGTGGGGGGTACCTTCAACTGGGGGGGCTGGACCACTTCGAATCTAGTTTCTTCACTCATACGTCTGGCAGCTGGGCTGGGCTGGCTAATGTCTCCATGTGGCCTCTTCAGCGTGGAGTTCTCAGGATTGTTGGATTGGAGGCTCAGGGCTCTAAGAGCAAGTAGATGGTCTCTGAGGGTGAGGCAGAAACTGCATGGCCTTTTTTGCCCTCGCCTTGGAAGTCGCATAGCATCACTTCTATACGCCCTATGCATCAAGGACCCACCCAGATGAAGAGTAGGGGACATAGACCCACCTCTCAAGGGAAAGAGGGTCAAAATATTTGCAGTCATGCTGAAATCACCATACAAGGAGCTAAGAGTTCTAACTTCTTGTCTGACTCTGCCCCTCACTTGCTGTGTGACCTTGGGTTAGCTGCTTCTCCTCTCTGGGCTCCGGCTTCTTCATCTATACAGTGGGAGGGGTTCACCAGGTTAATCTAAAGTCCCTTCCCATGAGGAACAGCAGCATAGCGAGTGCTCCTTGCTACCTATTGATTCCGAGTGAGCTGAATTTTAATTATAGGAATGGATCTCCAGTTGAATCATGTGGATCACTGGGTAGACATGATCGTTAGAATTTTCACACTGATGGAAACTTGAGGAACCTTGGTCTAACTCCCTTGTTTTACAGATAGGGAAGCTGAGGTTTAGAGAGGTTAAAGGTCCAGGAGTAATATAATGATGAACATTAACTAAAGAATAGAACCTGGGCCCCTGAACCAATCATCCTGTGTGCTTTCCACTTACCTTATTATATTTGGAATTATGTATGAAATTTCATTCAAATAACCACTTTCAGGAAGACATCGCTTACATAAACTGAAGGGTATCTGTAAGTAGCCGTCTGGAAATTTTCCATTGTGTCCAATCTGAATAGTTGTTAATTGGGCTTGAGGGTTTATCTGCCAGATCCATGCTCACTGGTTGGCCCCTCTGGGGGCCTTGGCCCAGGGCTGGTGCAGAATGACAGTGGAATTAGGAGGAAGGTTGAGAAAAGAGGTGAGTTTGCTTCTGGTTTGGATCCTAATTTTTTTCATAGCAGCCATATTCAGAAATGGTTCCTGTGCATATATAATAAGGTGATTGAATTAAATAATAAATGACAAGAGAGGCCACTGGAGGTGGGGAAGCAAAGGCAAGGGAGAAGGAGTCTGATTTCAGCTTAAATTGGAAAGGACATTGAGCTGCTGAGAGAGGGAGATGGGAAGGCAGAAGGGCCCATGGTAACAGGAACAAAAAAAGAACTGACGAAAAGAGCCATGTGGCTCCTTGCAGCCTAGGAAGGCTGAGAGAGCAGGGACAAACTCAGTATGTGGAAATATAACAGGACATTGGGCATTTAAAAGTAGAGGGAGCCTGGAGTCATATTTAGTGCTGGGAAATAAAGCAAAAAAAAAAAAAAAAAAAAAAATAGAGAGTAGGCCATGAAGCACTGACTCTTCATGATAAATGGGCTTTTCCAGAGCTGGATCCATCACAAACATGGCCTTAAACAGAGTCAACCGGGCAGGACTGATTTTGTCACGTTGTTTGAACATTGACCTGGAATAAGGCTCATTTGTGCTTGGCCACAGATGGATGCTGGGAGGATGGAGGAGAGGAAACACCGAGGAAGCCACATGGGCTTTTGGAAAGAGCCTGGCTTCCCTAACCCATCCACCCTGTTCTCACAACACACGAATCCCATCCACTCTCTCTCTAACCCATCGCCCCCTGTTCTTGGCACAATTCATGCTGGACCTGCCTCCACGCTCATCCCCTCTCATCCATGCCACCAAGTCCCAATCCAGCACAACCTTTCATCACAATTTTCAACCAGCCCATTCCCATCTCAACTCCTCCTTTTTATCCTCTCTCGTTTCGTTTACAAATCTCTTTATTTGGTGCTCATCCCTATGACAGTCTAAGCCTTTATAGGATCAAACTCTCAAGACACTAGACCTTAGGGGTCTAGGAATTTGACATCCCTAAAGCAGGGCATTTCAGCCCTTTATTGTTGTGAATACATAGAAAATGATATTTGTACTGCACGTTAGGGTCGAGAGCTCCAGCCTGATCCAGGCCCCAACCTAACTACCCCATGGGCCAAGATATCCAGGCAAAGCTGAAATCCATTCTCAGAACTCTGTTTTGGAGGCTCTGCAAAGGACTATAGGATTTTGCACCCTCCCAATCAAACATGTTTTCTCTGTAGAGTTGTGTGTTGCCTATTTGCCCTTTGGCTGATTCAACAAATGACATCCTTTCCAGTGACATGAAAACCCCATTCTTCTTCTGGCATCTAAGATAGCAACAAAATGGAATAGCTGGGTGGTGGTGCAGTTCACAGCAGGGCCACCTCATCTTCCTTAGTCTGGAAAAAGCAGCCGGGGTGTTCAAATACATTTAGGGGGGAAAACCATCATGATGGTTACAGAGTGAGTAACAGTGCTCGGGTCTGAAAGGGAGACAAAAGGGAGTCTCAGGTGGTCCCTGCTTTTGTGAGCTTTTATTCTAGTAGCAGGGACCAGACAAGCCTGGGAGAACGGTAACAGAAGGCCGGAAAGATGAGAACTGGAAGAGAGGTTCACAGCCCCTGGGGGGTTGAAAGGAGGCACAGGGTCTGTCCAGCTGGGAGAGAATCCTACAGAGTTCCTCCAAAGTCGTGTCATTTCACATGGGCCTGAGGGAGGGACAGGATTTCCCCAGGAGTAGAGAGGGCTGGAAGAGTGCATTCCAGGCCCGGTGTGGAATATGAGTAAAAGGCTAAAGGGGCAAAAACAACAAATGGGGTGGAGAAAAGCATGTAGGCCAGGAAACAGGAAGAGTGTGTAGACTGTCCAGGGATAGTACAGGGAAGTATAAGTCAGAGGCAGGGTGAAGAATGGGGTGAGATTAAGAGGCAACAGGGAACCACTTGTTTGAACTCTCCTTCTGGACCCAGGAGAGCATTGGTTATCTTTAAAACGTGCTTCCAGTGTGTGGCCAGAGTTGAGACTGCCGACCCACAGGATGAAGTCCAAACTCCTGTGCGTGGCGTGCAGGCCTCTCTCCCTGCAAATCTCCTGCTTATCTCGCCCGACTTATCTCCCCCTGCTTGCTCCCGGAGCTCAAGCCGTCTCCTCCCCTGCCATTCCCTGAACACTCCATGCAGTTTCATGCTTCTGCGACTTCACACCCGCTCTTGCTCTGCTCGGGAAGCCCCTTCTGCTTGTTGGTTACGTGGATGTCTTTATTCCAGGCTCACTCAGCCTAAGAGCTCATCTCCATCTGGAGGGTCTCCTTGGCCTTCCAAGGTGGAGTGAGTGCTTTCTCTTGGGCGCCCCCACCTGGTCCTGTTCTGCCCTTAGAGCCCCCATCACCAATGGTACAGATATGTATGTATTCATCTCTCTCGGGGACTTTGCTCACTCACTTACCGTGAGACTTCGGGCAAGTTGCTTCAGTCCTGTGGGTCACCGCCTTAGCTGTAAAAGGGAAAATGATACCCACTGCGTGAGTTTATTATGAGGATTGAATGAAATGATGTGTGTCCAGTGTAGACCATGCGTAGAGCATGCTACATGTGTGGTAGTTATTATCATCTGGCTTGCTGTCTCTAGACCAGCACTGCCCGATGGAAACAGAACACAAGCCACAAAAGTGAGCCGCATATGCAATTTTTAATTTTCTTATGGCCACATTAAAAAGGTAAAAAGAAGTGAAGTTAATTTCAATAGTATGTTCTATTTAATTCAATATACTCCAAGTATCTTCTAACATTTAATCAATATACAAATTATTAATGAGCTATTTTTATTTTTTTCATATAAGTATTTGAAACCCACTGTTACTTTATAGTAACAGCACATCTTATTTTAGACTAATCACAACTCAAGTGCTCAGTTGCCATATGTGGCCAGTAGCTACTGTCCTGAACAGTGCAGTGCTAGATTCAAGAGATTCTGTGAACTTCTTGAGGATATGCATTGCACAGTGGCTGATTTTTCTCTGCGTCACTCAATACTTGGCACGGAATAGTGTTTAATAAACATTTATGAAATATTATTGAGCTAAGTCAGGTCATTGGGCAGGTTGCCAAGGACAATAAACTGATAAACAATCACAAGCTATAATGACAGGCTAGGGAAACCAGGCAGTGACCAAAACTGAGGTGCTGCCTTGTGCTGACAAAGCTGGGGTGAAAGAGCACGAGCTATCTCTGCAGCAAACCTGGGGTAAAAAGCCTAGGATGGGAAAGGTTCAGATCTTGGTCTTGATGCTATAGCCACTAATATTTGTGTTCCCTTCAAATTAGAGGCAACCAACTTTACCCAATGATAGAACGGCTGGTCTTTTTGGAGGGTAGGATCTTGGGACCACTATAAGCAAATCACTTCACTCCAGAAACCTCCCTGACCAGGCTGAATCCCAGTGACTGGTTATAGAAATATATTTGTGTTTGAATTCTGCTTCCACCATCAATGAGCTGTATAACTTTGGACAACTTACTTAACCTTTCTGAGTTTCAGCTTCTGCCATCTGTGAAATGCAGAGAATAACAATAGCATCTATCTCATAGGGTTACCATAGGAGATCATGTATTGAGACCATGTCTTTAAGAGATCATGTGCTTCTGACAGAGCTCCCAATTGTCCCTGCCTCTGGGTGTTCGCCCTTGTGTATCCCCTCCTTTTGAGCGTGTGTGGACCTAGTGACATGACTCTAACCAATAGAGTATGGCAAAGTGATAGGACCTCACTTCCATGATTCGATTATAAAAGGCTGTGACTTCCATCTTGCTAGTGCTCTCTCTTGCCCTCTCACTTGCTTGCTCTGATGAAGCAAGCTGCCATGTTATGAGATGCTTTATGGAGAGGTCCACGTGGTAAAGAACTGTGGAGATCCCAGTTGTGAGAGCTCCAGGAGGAATGGGGTCCAACAGCTCAAGAAGAAGTAAGTCTTGATGACAAGCACGTGAGTGAGCTTGGAAGTAGGTCCATCCAGTCGAGGCTTGAGATGAGACTGCGGGCTTATGAGAGCTAGTGGACCCAGCTAAATTGTGCCTGGACCCACAGAAACTGTGAGACAATAAACGTGTTTTGTTTTAAGATGCTAAGTCCTTGGATAATTTGTTACACAGAAATGGATAACAAATACATGCATGCAACAGCTTGACACAGCATCTAGGATATAGAAGATGCTCAGTAAATTTAAATATTACTCTTAGCAGTGGTATTGGAAAATTCTGCCATTGGTAAGGGGGTCTTGTCCTATGCATAGAAAATCTCTAAGCTAGGCAGATGATCAATGGCCTTCATGAGCAGCCAAGATTAAATCAGACTTGCTTAAGTGGAGTCATTTATATATATATATATTTTTTTTTTTTAAATAAATTTATTTATTTATTTATTTATTTATTTATTTATTTATTTATTTATTTATGGCTGTGTTGGATCTTCGTTTCTGTGCGAGGGCTTTCTCTAGTTGCGGCGAGCCGGGGCCACTCTTCATCGCGGTGTGCGGGCCTTTCACTGTCGCGGCCTCTCCCGTTGCGGAGCACAGGCTCCAGACACGCAGGCTCAGTAGTTGTGGCTCACGGGCTTAGTTGCTCCGTGGCATGTGGGATCTTCCCAGACCAGGGCTCGAACCCGTGTCCCCTGCATTGGCAGGCAGATTCTTAACCACTGCGCCACCAGGGAAGCCCCATTTATATATTTTTAATTACAGTTCATTCTTTTGCACTGGAATCAGCATCTGCCTGTTCACTCCAGGCACGGTTTCGACCCCATCCCATTGCTCTCCACTTCCAACCAGTGCTAGTACATTCACACTGTGAGGACACAAATGAGACCTTTTCCTGGGACGGGGAGTCACAGCTTACCTGGGGGCCAAAAGCAGTGACAGGCCTGAGAATAAGGTATAATCAACCCATAGGTCAGAGTAGTGTTTTGATTTTTTCTCTTTTTTTTTTTTCAGAACTTGGTTGTCCTCTGAGAGAAAAACTAGTAAGAAGAATCCACGCATAATGGAGTTTAGCATCTGTGATTGTGAAACCTAACCAATTGTGAAATATAATCGATCACAATGTGCCTTGTCTGGGAAACAAATGTGTTAACTAAAGGGGGGTGGTCTGTGCATTGTCTCGAGGAAGAGGACCCTAAGGAACAGTGATTTGTCAGTGTTTTTCCAGCGTGGTTCAGAGCAAGGGTGCCCGTCTGGCTGACAGAAACATCCGCTCTGCTTGACGGGCGGGCCCGAGAGATGCCGGGAGCATCAGGCAATCATAACTCACAGACACGAGCCATTAAGATCATCTTGCTGCTCTTAGGCATGAAGTCCTTGCTTACCACGCAGCCTTCTGATGAGAATAATTCATTTCTCTTGTACGTTGGCCTCCCACCAGTGGACATGAGGTTCTGGTTTTCTCAGAAGTTATGGTTTTCTCTGGAACTAATGAAATGATGTTCTGACTTATTCATCAGTCTACTGAGAGTTTGCACAGCCTGGGTCAGTCTCTGACCTCTGACCTCTAAGGCATTGACCAGATAGAGCTGCTGCCTCTCCAAGTGGAGAGCAAACGCCTGGGACCTAGGGACCTTCTGTATTCCCTCCACCTTCCATCCCTCCTTCCTTTTTTTTCTTCCTCTTTCTCTTTCTTTCTTCTACCCCTGCCCACCTTCACCAAAGATAACCTTGAATTACAGTGGCCAGAGTGGGGAAATTTTTTTTTTTTAACATCTTTATTGGAGTATAATTGCTTTACAATGGTGTGTTAGTTTCTGCTTTATAACAAAGTGAATCAGTTATACATATACATATGTTCCCATATCTCTTCCCTCTTGCATCTCCCACCCTCCCACCCTCCCTATCCCACCCCTCTAGGTGATCACAAAGCACCGAGCTGATCTCCCTGTGCTATGCGGCTGCTTCCCACTAGCTATCTATTTTACATTTGCTAGTGTATATATGTCCATGCCACTCTCTCACTTTGTCACAGCTTACCCTTCCCCCTCCCCAAAGAGTCATGTACCAAAATGTTCATTGCAGCTCTATTTACAATAGCCAGGACATGGAAGCAACCTAAGTGTCCATCATCGGATGAATGGATAAAGAAGATGTAGCACATATATACAATGGAATATTCCTCAGCCATAAAAAGAAACGAAATTGAGTTATTTGTAGTGAGGTGGATGGAGTTAGAGTCTGTCATACAGAGTGAAGAAGTCAGAAAGAGAAAAACAAATACAGTATGCTAACACATATATATGGAATCTAAGGGAAAAAACAAAAAGTCATGAAGAACCTAGTGGTAAGACGGGAATAAAGACACAGACCTACTAGAGAGTGGGGAAGTTTTTAACCTAGATAAGCGTATCTATTTACGAGGTGTTCTAGAAAAAAAAAGCGTCCTGAATTTCCCCAAAACAGTGGGATGTATTTTTTTTACTGGTATGCAAAAGCTTCTAAGAAACCAAATGAATTAAAAATTGCCTCTTTAAAGATTCTTTACAAAAGACAAATGAAAAGCTTACCATGGTGAATCTAAAAGGACATGTACACTGACCCACTTCACTCCACTGCTCCTTCCCTTCCTCTCCCTAAAATACTCAGAATCTACTAACCCCTTTACTCAATTGCCTTTCATGCTGAAGATGGGCCAGATGTTAAACAAATGGCTTTTAAAGTGAGGCCCTTCGATGAGCCTGGAATATCAGATGTAACCATCTTTCCTCCATGGTCAAGGGCTGATCTTAGATCCACCATCTGATATTTTCCAAACCCTAAAGAGAATCCTCAAAGATTTTATGAGGAATTTAGAATTCTAATTGGAGCTTATGATCCGGGACTCCTGGATCTTTCCCAATTTATTCATATGGCATTAGGATCTGGTGATGCCTATAAACCGATGGCTGAAGCCAAATGGGAAGATCCAGGGAGTGATATTTAAGACCCACATAATAATCGCTCTGCCAAGGATGGCCCAAAATGCACTAGAAAAAATAGCCCAACACCTACTTGAAAGTATTGATAAGGTATTTCCTCAAAAGATTGACTGGTCTATCCTTCAATCTTGCAAACAAAAAAAGGACGAACCAGTCAGACTGTAAGACGAGATTGGAAACCCTTTTTGTGAAACATTCTAGGCTTTCTTTATTAGATGCGGGCACAGAAAATGCCCTGAAGTCTGTATTCATGAGTGGCCTCTGGACCAAAATAAGGAGCCTGATAAAGTGACACAAGCAGGGCTGGGAAGCCACCCCTCTTGCTGAATTAATAGCCCTAGCTGAGCATGTTGAAAAAACTTTGGAGCAAGATAAAATTCAAAAGCCAATAAACATATGGCTCTGCAGTTATAGCAGCTCTAAGAGCTGGGAGGACCTTCAGGTACACTTTTCAACCCAGAACATAGAGGTCCTCCAATCAGGAATCCTGCACCCTGAAATGTCTGCCTTCACTGTAAACAACTAGGGCACTGGAAAAAAGGAACGCCCCCTGCTGAATGGGACATTAAGAGACTTCCACCTACTAATCCAGACTGTTTGTCCCTGGGGGGAAGTCTTAAAAAATTTGATTACTGAAATAATAAGCATTGATGGGACTCAGGGATCCTCTGGTAAATTGCTCCCCATGGTATCTCTAAAGGAGCAAAGGGAACCTATGATAAAAATTAATAGGGGGACTTCCCTGGTGGCGCAGTGGATGAGAATCCGCCTGCCAATGCAGGGGACGTGAGGTCGGGCCCTGGTCCGGGAGTATCCCACATGCCGTGGAGCAACTAAGCCCGTGTGCCATAACTACTGAGCCTGCGTGCCTGGAGCCCCTGCTCTGCAATGAGAGAGGCCGCCGCAGTGAGAGGCCCGCACACCGCAACGAAGACCCAACACAGCCAAAAATAAATAAATGAATGAATGAATGAATAAATAAATAAATAAATTTATTAAAAAAAAAAAAGAATACTTAAAAAAAAACCCGTAGGGAATCCTGTACCGTATTGGTGAATACTGGAGCCAATTTATCTACCTTAAGCCCCATTTTCATAAAACAGTAAATCCCTCAGAGTAAAGAGAATGTTTCTGTAGTGGGGGGGAGGGGTTTCTAATGACATTTTTTTTTTTTTAATTTTATTTATTTATTTATGGCTGTGTTGGGTCTTCGTTTCTGTGCGAGGGCTTTCTCTGGTTGCAGCGAGCGGGGGCCACTCTTCATCGCGGTGCACGGGCCTCTCACTGTCGCGGCCTCTCTTGTTGCGGAGCACAGGCTCCAGACGCGCAGGCTCAGTAGTTGTGGCGCAGGGGCCCAGTTGCTCCGCGGCATGTGGGATCCTCCCAGACCAGGGCTCGAACCCGTGTCCCCTGCATTGGTAGGCAGATTCTCAACCACTGCGCCACCAGGGAAGCCCTCTAATGACATTTTGAGTGTACTTGTGTCTAAACCAGTCAGGATGACACGAGGGCCATTTTGGGGAAACTGTACTTTCCTTCTGTGTGACCCTGCCCCAGTAAACCTGTGAGGACGAGGTGTGCTTTCTAAATTTAGGAGTCATATAAAATTTAACTCAGAGGGAAAATTATCTGAGTTAAATTTCCTGTTTTTTTTAAAAAAATAAATTTATTTATTTATTTATTTATTTATTTTTGGTTGCGTTGGGTCTTCGTTGCTGCGCGTGGGCTTTTTCTCTAGTTGCAGCGAGCACGGGCTACTCTTCGTTGCGGTGCATGGGCTTCTCATTGCGGTGGCTTCTCTTGTTGCGGAGCACGGGCTCTAGGTGCGCGGGCTTCAGTAGTTGCAGCACGTGGGCTCAGTAGTTGGGGCTCACAGGCTCTAGAGCGCAGGCTCAGTAGTTGTGGTGCACAAGCTTAGCTGCTCCCCAGCATGTGGGATCTTCCCAGACCAGGGCTCAAACCCGTGTCGCCTGAATTGGCAGGCGGATTCTCAACCACTGTGCCAACAGGTCAGGAGTAGAATTTCCTGACCCTCCTGAACCTGAGGGGCTCTGCTCTCTGCAAACAGGACTTGATGAAATTGAGGCTCTAATGCATGAAAGCCCTAATCTCTCCAAGGTCCCTGAATGCCTATGGGCTGCTTCCTCATCTGACATAGGCAAAGTAAGAGTGCCGAATGCATAAAAATCCAAATAGATCATTTCAAACCCCAGCCTAAATTGCCTCAATATCCACTAAAACCAGAAGCTACACTAGAAGTTACCAATCCACTATCCAGAAGCTACCAACTGTAGAAGACTTAGTGGACTTAATTAAGCAAGGACTTATAATTCCATGCACTAGTCCCTATAACACTCTGATCTTACCCACAATAAAACTGAATGAATGAGGTTGTAGATTTGTCCATGATCTAAGTGCAATTAAGAAAATTGTGATACTGGAACTTCCCTGGTGGTCCAGTGTTTAAGACGCTGCGCTTCCACTGCAGGGGGCTTGGGTTCGATCCCTGGCTGGGGAACTAAGATCCCACGTGCCGTGCAGGGCCGCCAAAAAAAAAAAAAAAAGAAAGAAAGAAAAAAAGAAAACTATGATACCAAGTTTCCCTGTAGGTCCAAATCCCACTACTTTGTTATCTGATGTACCTACAGACTCAAAATGACTCACAGTGGTGGATCTTTGCTTTCTTTAGTATTCCAGTTGACAAGGAGAATCAATATTTATTCGCTTCCACTTGGAAAAACCAACAATATACCTGGACTCTAAAGCCACAGGGTTCATTGAAGCCCCATCCTATTTTTCACAGATTTTACATCAAGACTTGGCAAACTTACAGTTCCCTAAGGACTCTATACTCATTCAATATGTAGATAACTTATTTCTATGTTTCCCTACAGGGTAGGACTCAGAAGTAGACGTGATTTATCTATTCTAGCTATTAGCTTGTAAAGACCATAAGGCCTCCAAGGAAACACTTTAATTTTCAAAAAAGAATGTCCACCGCTTAGGACATGATTTGACTGCAGAAGGCATTTCTGTCTCACCTGAAAGAAGAAAGACAATCCAAAACTTCCACAGACCTACAACTAGATAACAATTAAGGAGTTATCTTGGACTTGCAAGATGTTGTAGATCTTGAGTTCCAAATTGTTCTCTGATTGTAACTCCCCTGTATGAACTTACAAGGAACTCAATTCCAGAGCCTTTACCCTGGGAAGATAATCATGAGCCAGACTTCAGCCAAGTAAAATTAACCCTGCAACAAACTCCAGCCCTAGGGCTCCCAAAATACACTCAGCCTTTCACCTTATTTGTCCACATGCGTGGTAACCAGGCTCTAGGAATTGTAACAGAAGAGTGTGGAGGAAAGCATAGACCTATTGCTTAGTGTAGCTTACAGTGAGACCCAGTAGCCAGAGCACATCCAAACTGTTTGAAAGCGGTAGCTGCAACAGCTAAGCTGGTGGAAGCCTCAGCTGAATTGGTTATTAGGATATGACTTATATTTACAAATACCTCATACTGTTGAGTCTATTAAATTCTGATCAGACCCAACATTTTTCAGCAAACAGACTAACATCTTATGAGATCCTTCTTTCACCAGTTAACCTTCATCTTAAGCGCTGCAACTTGCTCAACCCTGTTGCCCTAGCCTGATGATGGTACAGATCACTGTAACTTTATAGACGTGGTGTGTCATGGTTATTGACCCCCAGCATTGACTTATAGGAGACACTATTAGAAAACCCAGATTTGATACTCTTAGTTGATGTTAAGAATGCAGAAGGGAAATATCAGACAGGATATGCGGTTACAGCTCAATATGAACTATTGGAAAGGGGACTCCTTCCCCAGTTTAAGACTGCTCAACCAGCAGAACTACATGCCCTCACTTGGGCTTGTCAGCTATCCAAAGGAAACTCAGTAAACATTTATACCGATAGCAGATCTGCCTTTGGGTGGGTCCATGACTTTGGTATGCTGTGGAAACAGAGAGGGCTCCTCACTTCTAACAGGACCCAAATCAAAAATGGGCCACAAGTAAATGAATAGCCCTCTGCCATTCTATTGCCTAACTGAATTGCAATTATTAAAATTGAAGCTCATACTAGAAAAACAAAACCCGAGTATCAGGGAAATGCTGTAGCAGACTTTCATGCTAAATCAGCCAGCATTTAAACTGTTCCAATATGCAACTTGAAAGAACTCCATAAGACTGATTCTAATCAAATTATTTATGATCATTTATATAAAAGACAAAATCAGGCATCCTAGCTGAAGCAACAATATTGAGACCAGTGAGGGTGGAAATTTAATATTAAATGAAGACACCGAAGGCCCAGACAGCCACCTGGTTCTTCCTGAGTCCTTAAAAATGCGATTACTAAAAGCTCTGCATTGCATTACTAAAGCTCTGCATTCTGCAGTGCATCATGGCACAGATAAAATGATCCAAATTATGAAAAAGTATTGGTGGAGTGACTGCTTCAAGGTTGCAAAACTGGTTTATGACCAATGTCTGATTTGTCAAACCCATAACCCTGGAAAGACCATGAAGGTATTAGATGGAGCATTCCAACCACCTATTGGGTCATTTGAACACTTACAAACAGATTTCATTCAATTTCCTCCTGCAATGGGTTACAAATACGTTCTTGTAATTGTCTGTGTGTTCTCAGGATGGATTGAAGCCTTCCCGTGCGGAAAGACTGACGCCACAGTCATGGCTAAAGAATTTTTAGAAAATATATTTCCTTTATGGGACATCCCCAGAGAAATCTCCAGTGATAAGGAAAGTCATTTCACTGGACAAATAATTAAGCAATTAAATAAGGTGTTGCTGACACAATGGCATTACCATTGTCTTTACCATCCTCAGTCATCTGGTAAAGTCAAATGGACAAATGGTAACTTAAAACGAAAGCTATCTAAATTAACAGAATCAACTGGACTGCCAAGGCCAAAAGTTCTACCATTGGTTTTGATGACAATTAGATCACCACTTAGGGGAAAGCATAGATCAACACTTATGAGAAAGCATAAATTAACACCTTATGAAATAGTAACAGGAAGACCTATGCCTTTGATGATAGAGTCACATGTGTCTCCTGTACTCATAAATTCTGATATGACTCAATATTGTAAAGCTTTAATGCATTATGCCAAAGTGTATTTCCGCCAGGTAAAGGAAGCTTTCTGTGACCCTCCTGCAGATGGTCAAACCTTCCACAACTTAGAACCTGGAGAGTGAGTCTTCTGAAATGACACTTAAGAAAGGCTATCCCTGAAATCTCCTTGGAAGGGACCACTCCATGTTCTCCTCACTACCCAGGAGGCAACAAAACTTTAGGGACCTGAACTTTGGGTCCATATCTTCCAATTGAAAGGGCTCCTCTAAATTCTTGGAATTGCATACCTGCTGGAGATCTAAAGTTAAGATTGACCAGGGAGATTCCGCCCCAGAAGCAGGCAACGTCTTGAGGTGAACAGTTCTCCCAAGATGATGGATCAAGATCATCTCTAATATGAAATCTTTACCTCTTTAGCCTATTTGCTAGCTGCTTTTTCTCTCTGTTAATGCATGGGAAGACAACGCTATAATTAGGATTTTACAAACAATAGCTGCCGCAGGAAAGTTAACTAACTGCTGGATTTGTCATGCTAGACCAAAATCAGTATGTGAATGGAGAGACCTCATAGTTCACCCTATAAGTAATTCCAATTTCACTGGAATACCAAATGCCACGGTATGCCTCAATTGTTCCATAGTTTCCTTTCGTAAAGTTAAAATCCTAAATCCTCATATCACCATTCCTTGCCTCAATTTAACCCACCCCTGGGATGGGAAAATGAGATCCACTGAATATATATATAAAAGACACTGCAGAGCAGGTAGTGCAAATCAGACCATTTGTAGGCTTGCTGTCAGGCTCGTATATTTAGGTGGTTTTTCAATATGTAATAACACAGTATTTGAGTTTGGACTGAATGATGCTAAGAATTCTATACCAATGGATGGGTCCATGAATGTAATATTTATGAGGGAGCCCTCTGTATACCTCCTGGCTACTCCTTTCTATGTGGAGGGTTTGGCAATGGTTCCTATGCTTGGGCAACTCATTGTCTTGACAGCTGGAGGATGAAAGGACAATGTGCTCTTGCTGTATTTACTGTTCCATTGTCCCTTCATACTACCTCAGAAACTCAACATTGGTCCACTCCCTTGAATGTACACTATCAATTAATAAGAAGTTTACCAGCAGATGATAACCCCTCTGGATGGGTGTCATTTGGACCATCCCTTCTTCCTCGGCTTGGAGTTAGTACAGGTGAACATATGACTGGAAACTTATCCTTAACTCTGGCAACCATTGCTGAGTCTACTGCTAAGGCCATGGCTGCACAACAAAAGTCCCTAAGCTCTCTTGCTAAGATGGCTGTAGATCATAGAAGTGCTTTAGATTCCTTGTTGGCTGAACAAGGAAGAGTCTTGCCATAGCAAATACTTCCTGCTATACCTGGATCAGCACCTTGGTATTGCAGACACTCAAATACAAGAAACTAACAGACAAGCTACTTGGCTAAAACAGGTTGATACCTCATCAGGTGCACCCTTTGATTTATTTGATACCAACTGATTTGGTTCATGGGGGCCTGGCTAAGGAGTATACTTCAGTTTCTTGGTTTTATCCTTCTAATAGTCATCATTATAGTCTCCCTGGTGTGCTGTGTTCTCTCAAAGACCCTAAATGCATGTTTGCAGCCATCAGCAGCACATCAGATGGTCTCACTGCACTTGGAGAAACAGAAACAAGATGAACAATGGGATAAACAGCGCAAGCAATTCTTCCACAGATCTGACATCATAACGTATGAGTTTCACAATGAAACAAGAGCATTTAACTCTCATAGTGACTGAGAGTGGCATAAATACCACATTTTTGGTCAATCTTTCATGTATGAGAGGATGACCAAAAGGGGGGAATTGTTAATTAAACAAGGAGGCCCTTAGACTGAGGTGGCTCCAATATCCTGGCACCTACACAAGCAAACCAAAATCTATGCCTGTAAATACCTTAGGGTTATGAAAGTGAAACCCAGGCAGAGCCAATCACAAATAGCCAACTAGGATTTAAGCTCTAGGCTATCAGTAATTTCCTTACTTTTCTCCCACCTTTTCTCTAAATCGAGTTTTCCCCCAGCTTCCCCCGACAGAGTACTTCTAACTACTTCCAGTTTGGTGTTGCCCTATTTGAATCGAATTTTGCTCAAATAAATTTCTGAAGTTTTAATATCAGTTTATCTTTTAACACAGGTCTGTGCTGGGAGATGGTGATGGATGATTCAGAGACACCCACCTGCCTCCAGAGCACTTATTGGGAAGGCAGGGAGGCTGGGACATTGACAACCCCTTTCAAAGCATCCCTTGACCAGGTGCTGGCTCACTTTGAGGGCTGGGGTCCTTCGGGATATCAGAGTCTCATTGCTTCTTAATTTCTCACTGCCACAGGGGTCACTGCCCAGGTGTAAGTGGGTGGAGCATGAGGGTCAAGGAGCCTTGTGTGGGAGGGGGCCTGAGAGAGGGGCAAAACCTACAAGGAAAGGTCGGAAGGGCATGGGGGATGAGGTTTGCTTCTGTCCCAAGCTCCCCTGGGGTGATGAGGGCTGGACCTCACATCCTGTACTGGTTGGGTAATAATAGGCTCAGTGGTGAGGTCTTCTCTCCTGGTTTCTGGCCACTGCAGCTCTGGTGGGTCTCCCAAGTGGGCAGGAGGGCGTGATGGTGAGTCTGTGAACGCCACATGATCCTGATGAATCTTCGTTGACACTGGGACTGACAGTGGTCTGCTGGCTGAGACTGGCAGTGCCCAGGGAGACCTTACGTTATTTCCAAGAGGAAATGAAGAGATATGATTGCCTCCTTAGAGTTATGGGAAGGGAACCAGAAATCTCACACTACTCTCTCCCAGGGGCTTTGAGCCCCTCCCCTGAACGTCCCACTAAGGGGTTTGCTGCCTGACCCTGCTCACCTGAGACCTCTGTCATATTCTACTCTTCTCCATTTTGTCAAATGCTTGAATTCTGTGTCTTTGCTAAAAGATGTTGCAATTTAAAACCATTTTTAAAAATCAAATTAATTTCTTTTCAAATTATAGGTGTTAGGAATAGGTGATGTGTTGACATGCATAACATTCAAAAAACAAAAAGGACTAAAGGGCATGTGAAAAATGTCTCTACCATCCCTTTCCCCAACCACCTGGTTCTTCTCCCCAAGACAATTAGTGTTACCAGTTTCTTGGGCGATAGTAAAATCTTTACATAAACGGGACCAGGAGTTATAAAATGTATATCAATTCAACAGGTCTTTATTGAGCATCAATTAGATGCCAAGCGCTGGGGATAGGAAAACCAATGGGAATGGTCTCAGCCCTCTGAGATCCCACGATCTAGCAGGGGAGCAGCCAGGTGGGCCAGCAGTTATAATCTGGTTTTATTAAAGGAGAAATAGAGATATGTGTGGGGTGCAGCGGTAGCACCATGGGGTGGAGAGAAGAAGATAATCTAACAGTGGAGACAGAAAAGGGTCCATAACCCACCTTTTGAGCAGTCCACACTCACTAGGATGGAGGTATTATAGAGTTCACTTCTTCCTTAGTGAATTATTTTTTGATTCTTTCTCTTAGCCTGGTCTCAAAGATTGGAAGTCCATATTGGACAACCTGCCAACTTTTTTAAAAAAACAGCTTTATTGAGATATAATTCACATACCACACAATTCACCATTTAAAGTGTACAATTCAATATCTTTTCGTATATTCATAGAGTTGTGCATTAACACCATAATCAATTTTAGAACATTTTCATTACCCCAGAGGGAAACTTCACACCTCTTAGTTGTTACTCACCAATGTCCCCATCCTCTTAGCCCCTGGCAGTGACTAATCTACTTTCTGTCTCTATAGATTTGTCTATTCCGAACATTTCATTTAAATGGAGTCATCCAATATGTGACATTTTGCTTCTGGCTCCTTTCATTTCACATAATGTTTTCAAGGTTTATCCATGCTGTAACACAGATCAGTACTTCCTCTCTTTTTATGGCCAAATAATATTCCTTTGTGTGGATACACCACATTTTGTTTATCCATTCATCAGTTGATGATATTTGGGTGGTTTCCATGTTTTGACTATTGTGAACAGAGCTGCTGTAAACATTCATGTACAAGTTTTTGTTTGAAAACTTGTCTTTAATTCCTTTGGGTATATACCTGGGAGTGGACTTGCTGAGTCCTATGCTAATTCTATATTTAACTTATTAAGGAATCACCAAATTGTTTTCCACAGTGGCTGCACCATTTTACAATCCTACCAGCAGGGTATGAGGGCTCCAATTTCTCATCTTCCTGCTTTTAAAATTAGACTTTCCCCCAAGATGCTCATTCTGGAATCATCCACTTAGCTTTTCACTCTGCTGCCCGTGGACTTGTGACCCTCCTGAAGTCACCCAGGCCTCAGCTGCTACTTGTCCGGTAGCAGGCCTGGACAGAATTCTTAAAATGTGTCTATTTTTAAACTTTAAGTGTGTTATCCACAGGCCACCACGCCAGTCCTCACTTCTGGAGAGCAGAAGGAAAGATCTTAGAAAGCAGAGAAAGGGAGGCGGGGTCTATTCAGTAGCTGTACTGAGCTTCCTCTTTGACCCCAGAGGAGTGACTAGTTTCTTCTTTCTCAATGGTAGACAGAGCCCAGTCTGGGTGAGTCCAGTGGGCAGGAGAGGGTGAACTGGGGAGCCAAGGACAGGGACAGGCAAGCAGAAGGTTGAGAACCTTGTAATCATTCAAGGTCAAGCCAGGACAGACATGGAGGCCAGGCAGTGTCTGGAGGGGCCAAAGAATGTGCTGCCCTGTGGTCAGCAGCAAGCCAGGAACCTAGAGCCAGGAAAGAGCAAGGTCAGGCCATGGTCTACACCGGGGAGGCCGGGCAGGCCAGTGCTGCCCCAGCAGAGTACTTCACAGAGGCTGCTGGCTCTGGAGCCCGACTTGATTAAACACCCAGCTGTGGGCTGCTGGGTTTGGGGATGCAGAGGTGATTGCGGATGTTGGGAAGGAAGATTCTTGTTGCTACTGGCAGGGGCAGAGGGAGGGGACCTGGGGTGCTGGGGATGGAGAAGTGTGACTGCTGGGGAGAATGGTTGTCCCCAAGAGACCCCACCCCACATTCCTGCACCTCCGCCCCAGGCAATCAGACCCCAGGCATGCTATGTGGCTATCCAACAAGGCACCTACTGACAGAGAAGTGCCAAACCCAGTGGCTCTGGCCAGCCTGGCCTTTGACAAGCCACTAGATAAAGGTAAACACCAATGTGCAGACCCGATCTGGCTCACCTCTGCACAAGATGGTAACTGACATTCGTATGTGCCAGGCACTGTTCTAGGCACCTTATATGTGTCCATCCATTTAATCCTCAGTAACATACGAGTGGATTCTCTGTTTTTTAAATTTATTTATTGATTGATTGATTTTGGGGTGTGTTGAGTCTTCGTTTCTGTACGAGGGCTTTCTCTAGTTGCGGCGAGCGGGGGCCACTCTTCATCGCGGTGCGCAGGCCTCTCACTATCGCAGCCTCTCTTGTTGCGGATCACAGGCTCCAGACGCGCAGGCTGAGTAGTTGTGGCTCACGGGCCCAGTTGCTCCGCGGCATGTGGGATCTTCCCAGACCAGGGCTCGAACCCGTGTCCCCTGCATCGGCAGGCAGATTCTCAACCACTGCGCCACCAGGGAAGCCCGTGGATTCTCTTTTAATGCTAGTTTGCAGATGAGGATACTGAGGCACGGGGTGGTTAAGCAGCTGCTCCAAAATACCCGGCTGGTAAATGCCAGAGCGAGGAATTTGAACCTAGACAGTCTGGTTCCAGAGTTGGTGCTTTCCGCTGCTAGGCTGTACTGTTGTCTCTTAACTGTTGTTCCCTGCTCTCTGCCCCCCCCCCGCCCCCCCCCCCCAAAGTCTTGAGGACCCAGGGCACGTGGTCTCATAGATTTGGGTGAGATTCCTCCTCCTCCAGTGTCCTGTCCAACATCTCTCTCTGCCGCCCCTCGGCCTTCTCACATGGCTCTTCCAGCTTCCCTCCATATCTCCCTGTCTAAGGTTACAAGACTTAGCAAAAAACAAAATTAAAGATACACAAAAAACAACAAAGCAAACAAACAAAACCCACAGAAAACCAGAACACCCAGTATCAGTTCCATTTCAGAGAACCAATGAATACTTCTGTAGTGTAAGTATGTCCCCACTATTGCATGGGGCATACTTATACTTGAGATCTACTTATACGACACAACTGTCTGTTGTCTCTCTGAAATGCAAATGTAACTGGCAGTCCTGTGTTTTATCTGGCAACCCTATCCCTGTTTTCTGAGCTTTGGGCTGGGGTCATATGTAGATGAAGGATTGCTGCTGGTGAATACTCCCTCTTCTAAATAGTTCCCGAACTGGTCACTTCCTGTTGGTCTCAGTGACATTCCTGAGGGAGCCCACCATTAGCAAGTCTCTATTAAGACATGTGCGTATTAATCTTACCTCCAGTTTTGAGGCCACGGTCTCACCAATCCTAGAGTAGATGTATGTTTATGAGCCTGTGTTTTAAAACCACACCACAGATTTTTTGGAATTCTACATATGACCTGTCCACTGGTCCCCTCCTTCTCCCTCCCATCAGGCCTCTCTAACTGCTCCCTTTGAAAAGAGAATTTGCAGATTAGCCTTTTCTGAGTCTCCTTTAGGAAGATCCCTGCCAGCTTTCCACCAAGTTCATGTTCTATAGGTGTCCTGTGATCTCGCTTACAGATTCTATCAGCATGTTTGGAACAGAAGGCAGACCCATTGCTCTCTGGTTCTCAGGCTTCTCTGCAGGCAGTTTTGTAGGTGGGAAGGACTTTAACCATCCTCCAGGCTTCTGGGACCTGAGGCCTTTTATATTAATAGGTCACACATTTTGGCCAACATTTCTGCAATTACACCCTTCAGAGCTCTTGGGTGGATGCCATCTGGTAGGCAGGATTTATTTACATCAAAATTTTCAATTAGGTCTAGAGCATCTCATTAGTTTACCACTATTTCACCTATTTCATCCCATGTCTTGTCTGCTTCAATAGACACTTTGAGGGGTAGAAAACTCCCTCGGTCCTTTCCCATCTGCTAGCAGATGGTTATTAAGGTTGATTATAGGCTATGCCCTATATTACATGCTGGAGAAAGCAAAGATGCAGAAGATATGGTCCCTGCCACTAAAAAGCTCTCAGTCTGGTAAGGAAGATGATTGAGTTCGGAATGCTTTTAGATGCAAGTAACAGAAAAATTAACTAAAAGTAGATTAAACAAGTAAGATTAAAAAAAAATTTTTATAATAAGTAGTCTGAAGGTGAATGCTGATGTTGGTTTAGCCGCTTAACAATGTCCTTAGGGACCAGGCCCTATAGGTCCATTTGTAGCAACTGGCTTCTCATCCTTGTGCTCGTTTCCTCATGGTCACAAAATTGCTGCTGCAGCCCCAAGCATCATGCCAATGTTTGAGGCATGAACAAAAAGGAAGGGTAGGATACCAACTTTTTCTATCTCTTTTATTGGGAAAAGTGCTTTTCAGAAGCACCCTCTACCTCTACCTATCCCACTCCCACCAACCCCATGGTGTAAGACTTGAGATTATCTGTCATTAGCTACAACAGGGTCACATGAGCATCCTAGCATTAAAAGAGGCTGGGAACATGAATGTTTAGGCTTTCTGGCCTCTGAGGTGGAGGTAGACAAGGTTGGAAATGGGTGGTAGTTAGCCAGCTGACAGCATCTGCCTCGGAAGGGAAGCCAAAAACATGCAAAGGTCATTGACAACCTAAGGCAGTTCCACTGACAAAGGAGTAGCACAGGTCCAGATCCAGCAAATCCTTTATTCCCCTGGTTTCTTTTTTACATGGAATTCAGAACGAAGGAAATGTCTCATGAACTGGGTGTAAACGTGGGACTTGAACTGTGCCAGAAAGGTTGGATGAGAATTAAACATGGTTGGGTCAAGGACATTCTAGGCTGGGGAAATGACGGAAAGGACTAGAGATGGGGATACATAGTTGTTTTGAAGGGCAGTGAGCATGGAATGGTGGGCTCATGCAGAGGAGAACATACCAAAAGAACTAATTTTGGTTAATTTTCAAGGAGCTGCACTCTTGCCTTTGTCAGAGGCTGCAGCTTGCCTTACATGCATGGAGAAGAGTAAGCACTGCGTGGGGAGCAAGTGCCCAGCAAAGCTGGCTTCAGATGCGTCATGTTGCCCAGCATCAGCCTCTTGGGCTCGGAGCAAACACGCTTCTCACTGCTCATGGCGAAGGGCCTCTTTGGCTCCAACTCCAGCACTTCTGCCCATGTGGTCCTTGTTTCTGGGACCCAGTCTCTTGCTTCTCCTCTCTGTACTACTTTCTACCTCTAGAATGAATCTGTCGCCTTGACCCACTTTGGGATGTTGTCCCTTGTGCTCAGATGTTGGCAATTACATTCCCTCCTCAGTCTTGACCTTTTTTGACCGTTGAAAACCCTGCCCACACTCAGTTACCTCTTGGCAACTGGTAACCTAACTTCATGCTTGAAATCTAACCTTGGCCACCATCTTGGCCCAACCATTCAACTGGACTTGGCCAAGCCATTCATCCAGCCCTTCGTGAGGGCTCAAGAGCTTTGAATGTCAGGCAAAGCATTTGCTCTTTATGTAATAGACACAAGGTAGTCATTGAGAACCTCAGTTGGGAGAATCCAAGTCAGGAGAGGATGTGGTCATGGGAAGCTCTCTTTGACAGTGGCATTTAGAAGGGATGGGGGAGAGGAGATACAAGGATGACCAGACCAGTCGGGAGGCTGCTGGAGTAGCCTATAAAGATCTGGACTGGGTGGGGGCAGGGGAACGGTTGGATAAAAGAAAAATATGAAAGGATGTGTCAATAGGATTTGAGACATGATGAGTTGGTTTGGGAAGAGAGGAAGAAGCACAAGGGGAAGCCAGTGTTTCTAGCAGATCTATTATCAGGAATAGCAGATGAGGACCCACTGAAACAATTTTTGTTGGTTTGGTTTTTAAGAAGCTGCATTTGGCTTTAGGCCAGCTTAGTAGGAAGGAGCAGCGGGGCTTCTACTCAGGGGTGTGTCCACGAGGCAGTGGGAGAGATGGAGTGAGAGTTGAGGAAAGACCCCCTGTGGAGGTGGAAATTTGTAGGTGCTAGCTGGGAATGGGGAGAAAGTGTGGGTAGGAAAGAGCAGAGAGAAATAAAGGACCCTTGGAGCAGGCGCTGTGTGGAGGTCGGGAAGAGGAAGGAAAGTCGGAGAAGGAGCCACAGGACATGTCAAGGGGCTCAGAAACTAGAAGAGAAGAGTGCTTCAAACAGGAGGGAATGGCCAGTAGTGGCAGACCCCAAGTGTCTTCCTTCGCAAGGTAAAGAATTTGAGTCCTTTTTCTGGGTCCTTGTCATTTCTGAGTCCAGCCCTGGCCCTGTGATAATTAAGTCCCCTCTCCCGCTCTCCAGTTTTCTCCCTTGGGGTGCTTATTTTTACTTTTGAAGTTAAGTCAGATCCTGCAAGACACTTTTCCAATACATTGTGACCTGAGTTAATTCTGATTTTCACCTGCCTGTCACAATGAGTGAGCTCCCCAATTCTCCTGATTTGAACATTTCTCTGTTTTCATTTTTTTTTTTTTTTAAATGAAGACAGAACATCTTATGTGGCTTGCTAGTCAAGCAGTGCTGTTAACATTTGGTTGCCTTGTAAGGGTTTTTTTTGGCTTCTTGTTGAACTTTTTCCCTGGGCTTCCTGAGAGATGTTGGTGAACATTATTCAGGATTCCTGTGGCCTTTTTCTTCTTTCCATTCTTAGCTCATTCTTGTATTTTCCTCGTTCCTGTGTCAAAGCCCGAGGTATCTTATTATGGATTTCTTTTCTCTTACATTGTTGGAGTTAATTTTGTGTTAACAACAGCTAACATTTGTACAGTGCTTTACAATTTACAAAGCATGTCACATATGTTTTCTTATTTTATCTTCACAGCAATTCTGTGAGGCAGTTTAGGTACAGTTGTCCTTATTTTACAAACCAAGCCTCTGAAGACTTGGCTGGTAATAAATAGAAGGATTTGGGGTGACTTAATGTCTTTGACTGCTTTCTTTTTTTATAGTAATACTGCAAATAGAAAGAAAAAACCCAATACATGACCATTTGAGGAAATTTGGAAATTCTAGGAAAGAATAAAGAAGGAAACATACATTACTGGCCAGCCTAGTCTAGAAACTACTACTGACAGCACTTGTGGTATTTCTTTCCAGCCATATTTCTATGAATTGGTAAAGACTATATAATTAGAAACTAACTACATCTTGATGTTGGACTCTGATTTTTAATTGTAACAGATTGTGAGCATTTTCCCACGCCAGTCAACTATTTCAAAATGTATTCTAGCCTATGGCTATACCATAATTTATGTAACAATTCCCCTCTTCAAGGACCTGGAAGTTGTTTCCATTTTTGGCGCATACAAAAAAACGTTAAATGGACAACTTTATACCATAAACACCTGTCTGAGGCTCTGTTCTAAGCATAAGGGTGGAATGGCTGGGCTAAAGAGCATATTGTTCAACTGCCTTCCACAGATGCACCAGCTTTTATTCCAACAAGAAGTATGCATTTGTGTCTATCTTACCACACCCTTGCTAACATTGAATATTATATTTCAAACTCATAGTTAATATTATGGATGAGAACCAAAATCTCATGGCTTTGTTTTACATTTCTTTGATTGCTTATGAGACAGAACTTTTCCCCTTTTGATGCTTGGAAGAAGTTAAACTCTTTCTGGCTCTTAAATCTTAGCTGTGCTGAATCCTCACAGATGCAGTGACAAAGAACATCCAGTAAAAGCCCCCAAACATCTCAAATGCTGTTGACAGGAGCAAGGGAAGATTCCCAGTGAGAGGACTGGGCGAGGTGGGAAGGATGTGATAGAGCTGGAGCCAATATGTGTCTCTCACGATTCTCTTCCTTAGGAAGATGCGGGGAGTGTGAGAAGGCCACTTCATTCTAACTATATTTATTGCACTGATTTCTGCCGCTTTGATGAGGAAAACTTCCAACAGGAGATGCAAATTGCCTCAGGACCTACAACTCCTGCTAGCACAGCCCTGGCGTTCTCAGACCAGACCAACCAGTGTGGTGATTTCTTCTCCTATGAATAGGTGTCTCTGAGTTTTGCAGTGGAGTGGGAGGAGTGTCCAGGGCCATGGGGTGGGGTGATCCAGCCTTGTGGTCTTGGCCTTGGGAATCTCCACTAGTGAGGGTCTCAGCTTCCCAATCTATGGTCACAAAGGGCTACCTCTACCAACATGCTGCTGTGAATCAGACAGCTGGCTCCACCACTAACCTTGAACAAGGTACTTAAGCTCTGTAGCCTCAGTTTCCACATCTGTGAGATAGGGATAAAAGCAGTACTTACCTCATAGAATTACTCTGAAGAGTAAATGAGTTACTCTAGGTAAAGCACCTAGAACAGCAACTGGTTCATGGTGAAATGCTATGGAAATGTTGGCTCTAAAAATGTTTCCTTGCCAGACTGGAAGCTTTCTAAGGGCAGGATCTTGACTACCTGGTATAACATCATGCCTGCGGTGCCTACCTCCGTGCCTGGTCTGTATTAGAGCTTTAACATATATATATTTATCAAGTAAATGTTGAGTGAATGAGAGTGCTTTGCAAACTGATAACTGCAACCCAGGAGTCTGGCAGAATTATTATCTATTACTAGTTGCCATCTCCCAGTTTCTTTCGGGGAGTCTCCTGTAGCTCAGAAACTGGAGGGTACAGAACACCTTGGGTCTGGTTCATTGATCTGATGCTTTCTGTCAAGATGTTTAGGGTCTTGGGACCCATCCACTAGTAGTCACTGGGCAAGGTCTTGAACACATAGATCAGTTGAGAGGGAAGAGGCAGTGGCAGCGTATTGTAGACTAAGTGCATACTTTTGGTCAGAAAACTCCTTGTTTAACCAAAGCAGGCATTTGAAACACAAAATCTCCTAAGGGCCGGAGAGGTAACATAAAGGGTAGTGCTGGGGGAGGGGTTGCATTTTTGCTGAGCCTTATTTGGCCTGTATTGTTTTGAAACACACATAGCATATTAAGCCCCTGCAATTATTCTTCTCTTCCACCAAGAACTGCACTCACTCATATGATCTCATATTCTGCTGTCCTGTGGTCCAGGCTTGGTGTTCCTGGTTCTGATACAGACACCGACGCAGAAACACGTGACCTCACTGTTGGAAGAACAAGGCAACACCAGACGCCTGACTCCCAGTCTCCCAGGGTTGGCACACTGGAGAGTATGGCAGCTCCAGCCAACTGATGCCAGTGGATGCTGCACGGAACCGTGGGACCAACATGGCAGGAGCTTCCGATTTTTCCAGAGAAGGTAAACATCTGGACTCTTAGATGGAACCTCGTAATGTTCACACAACAAATGGAAAACGTGTTGTAAGCGCTCTGCAAGTCAAACAGAATACCTCTGTGTCCCCATTCGGTCTGCAGCCTCTACTTTCTGATTCTGCCAGAAGGTAGGGAGGTAGTTCAAGTTCAGATGAGGCAGCCCAGGGCAGCAGCCATCGGCCCCTGTTTGTAGAGTTGTTCTTCTTTAAGCAGGTCAGGGGCTTTTACCTGTAGCATCTCACACCTGGTTATGGAGGTAGAATGACAAGGACGAGGGAGCTGAGGCTTGGAGGAATCGGGAGGTGGCTTAAGGTCCAAAGCTACGTACACAACACAGGGCTGAGACTCACCTCAGGTTTTCTGACACCAGGCCAGGGGCCTTTTGCTCAGCGTCCCTCAGTATTAGCACCCTGGGTGTCCTTTGTGAAATGAGGGGCTGGTTAGCATTCTGCCCTCCCTCCCTGCCCCCCCCCCCCAAGCCCAGGATGTGTGTGTGATCTCGGACAAGTGACTTCCCTCCAGTCAAATTTTAAATAGGAGCAGCAATAAAACCTGCCTTCCCAAGTGGTAGCAAGAATTAGACGATGTAACGTGAGAAAAGGGCTTAACTCAGAACCTGACACGAAGAAAGTGTTCAAGCTTTCGTCACCATGCAGCCCCCTTGCCGTACATTGTACGCCGAGTGTACGCACAGACAGATCCCGCACCAGGATGGGGTTGGGGGGAAGCCATTCCTGCCCTTAGCAAATATTTACTGAGGGTCTACTGTATACAAGGCCCAGTGCTGAGCATTCAGGAGACAGTGGTGAGCAAATGGGGCTGATCTAGGCCCAGTGGGACTTAAATTCCAGCAAGACAGGTAACTGTTAATGAAATATCCATATGGAAAATATACCCTGATGATGGGTGACAAGGTTCATGAAGGAAAATCTGGGGTGTTTATATAAGAGAGTATATATATACTACTCCTTGATGTAGATATAAAAGGACCCCTCCTTTATACAAATAAAATATGATACTTAAAATATATATAAAAAATATATAAAATTCTGGGGAAGTGATGCCTAAGTTAAGACCTGAGGGATACAGCAGGACACGGAGGACCAGAGCTGCATCCTGGCCATGTGAAGCTTGAGAGAGACGTGGTCAGCCAACCAGGCTGCTGGCTCTGTGATGACGGAGCTCAGCAGAGAGGCTCTGGCCACAGATAGAAATGTGGGAACTGTCCTCACACAGGTGGGATTTAACCCATGGGATTGGATGAGCTCACCCAAGGAATGAAGAGCTACAAGAAAGTGGCCCAGACACAAGAAATGAGAGACCTGGTCCCTCCCACTGTGGGGAGCTTGGAGTGCATTTGGATGGAGAGTGAGTTCCCACACTTGGAAAATGGCCAGAGGCAGGCAGCAAGTAACCTGAGCTAGAAAGAGAAAAGGGAGCTGGAATCTAGTAAGGTGAGGAAGATGGAGAAAGGCACGTTCTGTCAGTTGGGGTTAATCAGAGGAGGGGAGACTGGGGCCAGGCTAACGATGCAAGCACGTACCCAAGATTTCCTGTTGCCCCAGCAACAGCATCCGAAGACTTTCTGGCGCCGAAAAGGACGGATGGTGATAAAGGAGTCAGCACCAGAGGCAGAGGACTGTGTGAGAGCCGAGTGCTCTCAGGTGTGTGTGTGTGTGTGTGTGTGTGTGTGTGCGTGTGCACATGCACAACTCATCTATTTAAAACAAACAAGTTTTTAAGAGCTCTCTTTGAACCTTCTTTTTTTTTTTTTAATTTATTTATTTATCTTTGGCTGCATTGGGTCTTCGCTGCTGCACGCGGGCTTTCTCTAGTTGTGGCGAGCAGGGGCTACTCTTCGTTGCGGTACATGGGCTTCTCATTGCAGTGGCTTCTCTTGTTGCAGAGCACAGGCTCTAGGCGCATGGGCTTCACTAGTTGTGGCACACAGGCTCAGTAGTTGTGGCTCGCAGGCTCTAGAGCACAGGCTCAGTAGTTGTGGCGCATGGGCTTGGCTTAGTTGCTCCGTGGCATGTGGGATCTTCCCGGACCAGGGCTCGAACCCGTGTCCCCTGCATTGGCAGGCGGATTCTTAACCACTGCGCCACCAGGGAAGCCCCACTTTGAACCTTCTGATGTCTAAATGGCCTGTGCTATGTGTTAATGCCATGAAAGTTCAAAGTGTCCTTAATTTGAAAATGTTACTATCTCCTGCCGGTGCTGTTTTGGTTAAATGCATTTCACCTGCATTTGGGGTAGACCGTGGCCATGCACACTGGCTCTCCCTTCTCACATGCCCAGTCCACTTCTCTGGGTTTTTCAGGTACCATGGGAGCTTGCTCAGCCTGGGTACAGAGTGACCCAGCGGGGCTGGAGGTGAAAGCCCCTGGGAGTGAGTGAATGAGTATTTTTCTGCCTTCCTGTTCAGCACTGGGAGGCAGAATTCTCTACAGTGTCTCCTGGTGGGTATGAACTATGAGCGCAGGTACCTGCAGCAGTCACCCCCTCGTTAGCAGCCCCTGCCCCCAGCCACTGTGGGTTTTCTTCCCCTCCTCATCTCATTTCCCCTCCAACTCACTTGGTGTCTTGGGATCACCTCTCAAATAAAGCTCCAGCACCCACGATCTTGCCTCTGGGTCTGCTTTCAGGAAACCAAAACCAAGGCAGGGCAGAGGCATTTCCAATACTATAGAAACAGTCAGTAACCCAGAGATTTTCCTGCGGTCCTGACTCTCCAGCAATCTGCTGGCACCATTGCCCTTGATCCCCGGTGGGGAGGTGGAGTTGGGGGTGGGGCAGGGAGCAGCAGAATGTAGGGAAAAGGCAAAAGTCCGGGTGTCAAGGGTCCTGGGCTCTGCCTCAGATCTGCGACTAACATGCTGTGTGCCCTTGGCAAAGTCCCTCTCCCTCTCTGGACCTTAGTCTAGTCACTGGCCCAATGAAGTGGTTGGGCTGAAGCTTCCTTCTTGCTCTGGGACTCCAGCCTCACGGTTTGCTTTTCTTCATTTCTCTCCCCCTCATTCATTTTTTTTTTTTTTTAAAGATTGATTGATTGATTGATTGCTATGTTGGGTCTTCGTTTCTGTGCGAGGGCTTTCTGTAGTTGCGGCAAGCGGGGGCCACTCTTCATCGCGGTGCACGGGCCTCTCACTATCGCGGCCTCTCTTGTTGCGGAGCACAGGCTCCAGACACACAGGCTCAGCAGTTGTGGCTCACGGGCCTAGTTGCTCTGCGGCATGTGGGATCTTCCCAGACCAGGGCGCGAACCGGTGTCCCCTGCACTAGCAGGCAGACTCTCAACCACTGCGCCACCAGGGAAGCCCACCCCCCTCATTCATTTTAATCATCTGCATTTGCCTCCCTGTCTCTCTCTCTAAGTCCACATGCTGGGCCAGTTTTGGGGGGCTGGCCGGTAAGATACCCAGCTATAGCTGTCCCTGGTAATGAGAGGTGAGGCTTAATCCATGCAGCATTCATTGGGAACCTGGAGAAAACCGTTTTCTCTACATCTGAAGTGTCATTATTGTTAATAATGATGACATCAATCTACCTCATCAGACCCACAAGTGCTTAACTAAGAAAAATGCTTATGTCACTGTTAGTAAATATAAAGTGTGCCCACTCAATCAGAATAACACTCTCCAGACAGCGAGATTGTTCCCTTCCCCACACCCTGACTGCTCGTTTGCAATCCTGCCCTTCTTCAAACGACACTGCTTATTTTTTATTGCTGTTTCAGCACTTTGACAAATACATTTTTCCATGAAGAGAAACATAATTAACTTAAGTCATTTATATTAATCACGGTGGGGGGGAAGTCATGTAAAACAGGGATAATTTTGTATTGAACAAGCCACGTTATCTAATGAATATAGATGATGCTGATTTATGTGTTTATCCAAAAAGCATCAGCGAGAAAAAAAAGCCATCACCAAACCCCACCCCATGCCCCCCAAAAAGCTGAAAAAAAATCCTTCAATGATGCTTCCTGGTTTGGTGGCATTCTGCCCACAGATTGAAAAATAAAATGACTTTCCAAGTTTTTACAGAGCTTGAACAGCAAGAGAAATTTTCTCCCAGCTTGGGTGTCCTCTGCATGAATCCCAGGGAAACTGTAACTACTTATTTCTGCAAACATTGTGCTGATGGGCCGGGTCTACACAGGCGGGATGGTGGGGACTGTTTCCCCACAGCTTTGGGACAGGTCCTGTGGTCCGTCATTGCAGGGTGTGGTCGGCAGGGACCTGGCCACATAGCTCAGATTCCCCAGCTGCGTCAACCGATGGAGGTGGCTCATTTGACGGCAAAGTTGCAGTTGGAACAATTCCTCACGGTGAATAAGAGCGTAATGCCTCTCATTTATGTCAAGCAGTTGCCTGGGGCTCAACAGACACCAAGTAGAACTGTGAGTAGGAGGAGATAAGGAAGCATCACAGGTATGTCACTAAATCACAGAAAGTTCCAGCTGGAAGTCCATATCCAGCGTGAGACCCACCCCCTCATTTTCCCATTGAGGAAACTGAAAACCAGGGAATAACAACAGTTGGCATTTATGGAGCACTCACTCTGTATCAGGCTTTGTTCTCAGTATTTTTGGGGTTGTAATCCTTGCAATCATTTTAATGAGATAGGTGCTATCATTGTCCCCATTTTACAGATGAGGAAACTAAGGCTCAGAGATAGGAAGGTGCTTCTGCAAGGCCCCACAGCAAGGGATGGTCTGAACCAGACCCCAGATTGTGGTCTTTCTAAACCTCATCCAGAAGGAGAAAGAAGCTGGTCATCCTGTGTGTATGAAATTCCCATGGGGAGATTTAGAGCAAGACTTTGGAAACATTTTTAGAGCTCTCTTCTATTTCTCTTCTTTTTGTTTTATGTGGTCTGTTCCCTTTTGCCGTCACTAGCCATAAATATCCCTACAAAATCTCAGAGGACTGTGAGCTTGCCTCAGGGACACAGAGGTGACAGTTTAATGAGCTGTAAGATGGTATTGCAAGGGGGGGAATCGGGGTGGAAGTTATGGGGCGGCAGTAGCAAAAGTGTGGAAGCAGAGGAACCAGGGCCTGGGGTTTCCAGAAGAAGAGAGGGGCCAGCCTCAAAGCTGCTCTGGCTCCACAAGACCCTGCAGGAACAGCAGCGGCAGCTACTCATTTTGCAGGTGGAAACCTGAGACAGGATGGCGGTTCCTGACTGCTCAGCAGGTTAGTGGTGAGCCTGGCGGGGAAGCTGGATCCTTTGTCTCTTCTTCCTGTTGTCTGTCCTGGGCCCACAGTGAGTTCCCCTCCACCCTAGACCCTCAAATAGAAGTCCCGAGGGGCAGGGGACGGTGGAGCCAGACTATCTGGATTCATATCCTGCCTCTGCCATTTGCTGTGTGACCTTGGAGGAGTCTCCTAACCTTTCTGGTCTCAGTGTCCTATACCTGCACTAGGGGATGGCTAAGGACAAATGTTTGGGTTTAGGACAGTGCAGCATATATGAGTGCAGGCTATTATTATAATTATTATGAAAAGGACCAGAATCTCACGAGCATCCTCCTCCTTATCTATGACCCCACACAAGTCCTAAGTGCGTGTCAGGTTTGACCAGCCTGTGCGTGCGAGGTGCGGGAGGAGCAAGGAGAGAGCAGGGAGGGCCCGGAAGAGTTTCTGGCTGGGAGCAGAGAGGGGAGGCAGGCTCTGAACCTCCTTGCCCAACCGCCGAGCAGGCTGCAATTTGTCGCTTGCCTGTGGTCCGCGGCTCCTGCACAGGCGGACTGAACGGGTGCCAGGACCCCATCCATCCTCGGCTTCCTGGACAGCGGCGCCAGAGAGCCCATCCGTCACTGTCTCTGGTGGCATGGATGACTGGCTTGTCATCTTTGACAAATGTCTGTGCCAGCGAGTTCTGCGCGGCTGCCGAAAACTCACAAACACAGACAGGAAGCTCCACACACCAGAGAACACAAATGAGGACCAGGGCCAGGAGTGATGGGAGGGGTGGGGGGGAGGGGAGGCCTCAACCAGACGACCTGGGCTCTGCCTCACTCTTCATGAAACTCTGGGCAAAACCATTTCCTCTCCCTGTGCCTGGGTTCCACACCCCCTCCCCTGCCCCCCATGAAGTGGGGATAAAGGTCCCTGTCCTGCCCTCAGTGGTCTTGTAGGAATCAGTCAATTTTCATCACACGGTTAGCAATTAACCCTTATCAAGAAACTGCTTTGGGTCTGGTATTTTGTGCATGCATATTCTAGCTCGCCAAATTCCCCAGAGGAGCCCATTTTATAGATGAGGAAACGGAGATGCAGAAAAGCAACTTATCTGATTATCCAGGAGGGGATGGCTCACTACTGCCTGGGTCTGGCAAACACAGGTGGGAAGAGCAGAGACTGAGGCCAGCCTCCTCCTGTCCAGACACAAGCTTTGGAGGCCCTTCTGTCTATCCAGGCACCTGATAGACCAGCTCATTCCCGGCCCAGGACCTTGTCTCCTTGCTAGCTGCTAGAAGCCTCCATATTCTGGTCTGGAATGTTAATATTCCACCAGGGTTATTCAGAGGAGAAAATGAAATAGTGCTCACGGCAGGGCCCACCTTAAAGAGCCACGTATCACGTTTAAAGCATCTGAGTCTCCATAGGACTCAGGGCTTGGCTTTCTTGCGTTTCTCTCCCTTCCCACGTCATCATTTGACACTTCTTTCTCCACTTCGCTCATCCATGTTTCAATACCAATAAATACGTTGATAAAGCCTGTTGCCCAGAGGTCACCAGGAACCCTCACAGAGTCAAATAAAGTTCAGTTTCTGAACTTGCTGCCACGAGGTAGAGCATGGGCCATGGGCAACCGTGGAGCAGCCTCAGTAAGAGGCCGTTGTAGGGTTTGGGCTTGTTTTGCATGATTTTAGAGAGGGTTGAGGAACGAAGGGCTGTTCTCGAGTGGGTGCTGTCAGGAAGTAGGAGCATTTTGCCAGTTGGATATCATCATCATTCTTATCTAGGAGACAGCAGGAATGAAGCAAGGCCAGAGCTGTCAGTGGTAAAGAAAAAGGAGTCATTTTTGTCTGCTGAAAGAAAAGGATATCCGCGCATCCTTTGCATAACATGCTTGTGTTTATCACGGTCACAGAGAGGCCTTGTCTGATGCTGATATTGTGTGTAGTTGTTTATTTCAACAAGAACAACTAGGGCCCAGGGCCAACCTAGTAGTGGCCAGGCCAGGTGTCTAAACTATTTTTCTTTTTCATTCTCAATATACAATCATAGGTACTAACCTCTAGAGAACTCAAGTGCCCCCTGACCCAAGGGTGATTTGTTTGTATATTCTATATCATGTCTATTCCCAGCTTTTTCCAGGAAATGTTACCCCTAGTCATTCCCCAAGGAGGGTTCAACAGACCTGCTTCCCTTGTTTTAGGAGAACCAGCAGGCTGGGCCATTGGGTAGAGAAATGTAGACCAAGCACCCCGCCATTGTTCCTGGAGAAAATGGTGATGTCACCCAAGTTTGGACATCCATTCTTTCAACAGACAGAGGGTGTGTTCTGTCTAGTCATGGAATTTTGATGTGTTTCACCAGTCTGTGTCCTTGAGGAATTAGAAAATGTGTTTCTCTAATTACACAGACCTTTGGAGTCCCTGACATAGTGTGGTTTCAGGCTGAATAATCCGGATTGTGGGAGAGGATCTATCAGCTATTGTGATGGCTTTGTCTGGTCTTGGGAGTCAGCCCAGCCCTGTGGGTTCAGGTGTGGGGTTTCCCTTGAAAAATGACATCATCTCAGCTTTCACTGGGTCTGAAGGTTCTATTGGGAACTCAAGGGAGGGTGGGGTCCAGTGATTCTGATGCAAGGGTGCTCAGCTGGCCCACCATATGGTGCCTGCCAAGGGTGGGCAGAAGCCCTGAGCTGAGGGCCAGGCCTGTGAGCTCAAGAGTAGCAATCTAGGGCAGCAACATAAGTCACCTCCTGTGTTGTCCTTGTTAGGCCACAGGTGTTCAGTGAAGCTTTGCTGGGCACCTCTAATCTGGTTGCAGCAACTGGATAATAAACGTCTTATCCTCCATCACTCCATGGAACACTGGCCTTCTTGAGCTGTTTCTCCAGGACACAAGTGCTCGCCCCATGGTTGTCACACTGCTGTTCCCTATGCCTAGAATGTCCTTCCTGGCTCTTTTTTCAGCTGTCATTTCTCAGTAACATTTTCCCTGACCGTCCTGTCTGACAGTCTAACTTCCTACCCCCGCTATAATTTTTCTATTTAGCATATATCCCTAACATCATATATTCTTTCCTTATGCATCCTGTATATTGCCTGTCTCTCTTACTAGAATATGAGCTCCCTGATGGCAGGGAATTTTTGTCTGATATGGTCACGGCTACAATCCTTGGAACCCAGTTAGATGCATAGTAGGCGCTCAGTATATACTTATTGAAAGAATGAATGAATTTCTTCTATTTTGATTTTACTTGGAGTTTATATTTCATCAAACACTTTCATCATTTATTGATATGATCATATTTTTCCCTTGGATTTGTTAGTGTAATGAATTATGTTAATTGATTTCCTGTTATAAATCTGTGTTACTAGGATAAATCCCACTTGATCATAATGACATTTTGCCAGATTTCATTTACTAGTGTTTTATTTCAAATTTTTATGTTTCTATTCAGAAGAATAATTGGTCTAGAGTTTCCTTTTTTGAAGCACTCTGCATCAGGTTTTTGTACTAAGGCAAAGTGGGCTTCATAAAGTGAATTGCAGTGCTTTATCTTTTCCTATGATCTGGAAGAGTTTAAATAACATTGGAATTATTTGTTCTTTAAAGTTTACATAGAACTCAGCTGTGAAACCATCTGTTCCTGGTGCCTTTTATAATGGTAGATCTTTAATCACCTTTCTAGTCTCTTCCGTGGTAATTGGCCTTCTCATTTTCTCCTTCTCCTTGGGTCAATTCAGGTAATTTGTATTTTACTAGGTAAATATCCACTTCTAGATTTCCTATTTTGTTTCTGCTGAGTTGATGTAGAATTCCTTTGTAATCTTTTAATCCCTAGTGCATCTAGGTTTATGCCTCCTTTCTCATTCTTAATTCTGCTTGATCTTGTTCTCTTTCTTTCCCTTTAATCAGTCTCCTAACAAATTTGCCTGATCTCAGTACTTTGCAGAAATAGAAAGGCCAGTGCCCTTGCCGGGAACCCATAGGCTCACGGAGAGGGGCGCCTGCAGGATGCCAGCATGGAACAGTTCCTGATGGCACCAGTGGCAGGACCCCAGCAGGTGAAGGAAGGTGGCTGGAGCTGATGGCTGGGTTTTGACTCTCCCACTTCCCGCTTGTGTGACCTTGGCAAAACACTTTGCTTCTCCACATTTCAGTTTCCCTGTCTGTGAAGGGAGATGATGGTAGCAGTACCTAGCTCACATGGGTGGAGAGGAGGGCCAGATGGGTGTATACGTGCAAAGTGCTGGGCACAATACCTGGCAGAGAGTAAATGTGCAATTAACATCAGCCTTCACTATGGAGGGAACACGGTGGAGGGAACAAGAGGTCACAAGAATTTCCAGAAATCACTGGGAGTCCTATAGAAGAACAGACTTTGGACCCTCATCCTGCAGATATTTGAGAGGAGTAGTGATTCTGGTACTAAGGGGAAGGTGACCTTCCTCTGTGGTCCTAAGCTAGTTAGATATGGGGCCACAGCAGTGACACATATACCCCTCTCACTAAACTGTTCCTACAGTCCTACAAGGTAGGTATTAGGTGGAACCTAATATGAAAGTGCCAGTATTCAACCATTTTTAACCTACAAAAAGGCTCTTTCATAGGGTTCACCCTAAGGTTATTATTATCATCTCCATTTTTCTAATGACCAAGTCAGAGGGGTTAAGCAGCTGTCTGAAGGTCACACAGCCTGTTATAGGTAGAGGTACTTGGGTCAGACCTGGGCCATACAATCCCAAAGGCTATTTTACACCTCGCAGTGTGGTCAGAAAAACAAAAAAACCCGCAAAACCGTGCAAAGATAGGCTGCAAATGCAAGTTGGATGAGGTGGCCGATGCCGATGGCTGAAAAATGGTCAGTGTATGAGCACCTGGGAGGCTGATCTGAACAAGATGGGAGGAGCAGGCCTCCGATGGAGGGAGCTCCTGGGATCTAAAAATCCAGTCCCCAAAGCTCTGGCCTGTGTGTGGAGTCACTGCCGTTCTGACATGCTATTTATGGAACTATTTCAGCGCGTACATGATGAAAGAGCAGGTATTTATTTGCAGGACCTGGAAGCTCTTGAAAGGCAGGGATCCTCTCTCGTTTATCTTGTAACCACCTTACAAGCAACAGTTTCCTGACAAATGGTCAGCCTTACAAGTTTGAGCTGTTTCATAAGGGACTGCTCATTCAGATTGAATTTTGGGGAGGGAGGGATGGGTGCTGTTTATCTAGTTGAATCCAATATGGGCAAGAGAAAATGGGGTCCAATAGTCATACAGGATCTATCCATCCAGAGGTCTGTGAATGACAATACTTAGGGTGGGCTCTTAAACTTGGGACTTTATGAAGATGACAGAATGATTTGTTGATGTGAATGCCTGTATTTTCTCAAGGATGCAGGCAGATGTATAGTACACATGCACATAGGATAAACTGACAAGGATACAGAGGGTGTGATGTCAGTCTCCAGGTCCCTACACTAAGGAACGGGGCTAATCCTTAACTAGAACGCTAGAATGCTAACTCCATGGTCTGGCTTGCAGCTCTGTGCTCCAGAACCCTCCTTCCTGGGCCTCAGCCACTGCTTATGCGCTTTCTTAAAACGCTCCACTAAGAGCCCAGAGTACTGGATCTCAATCTATTTCCGGGGGAGGGTTGCCTCTCCCCAACACACTGCAAAATTCTCACTCTGGGCATTGCCACGGCCCTGGTCTCCAATCTGAGAGGCCCCAAGGGTGCCTTCCCTCTGTCGGGACCAGTGAGACTCTGTTCTGCTCTGTTTTCTAGCTCTTCTTACAGGAATGAGAAGAATCATTCATCTCAGTCTTGTTTTCTGGGATGAAGACAGTTCTCGGAGTCTGAACTAAGGATGGAGAGCCCAGGCAGTCCCCGTGGAACCCACCGTGGTGCCCACTCACCCTGGTACTCTGGTTTCAGCTCACACCTACAGCTTCCTACTGCAAACACTGCTGCTCTCTGCTCCAGGGAATTCTCTGGCTGCTGGAGAGTAGGCGACTCAGGTAGGGGACAGACCAGAAGTGTTGGGGAGTTAAAACTCTATGGCAAGAGCTCTCAACCAATAACAAATGAGCGTTAGAGGATAAATAGCCCAGTTCCTTGCCTCTCAGGTGGGACAGCCCTGTGACATGTTCTATGCAGTGTCCTGGAGGGTATCCATTGGAACAGAGCTCATTAAGACATTCCTTCCCTGTCTTACCTCCCCACTCTCCTGCTGCTGCTTCCTGGGCTCGCTTCCCAAATAAACTACTTCCAGCCACATCCTTATCTCAGTGTCTGCTTCTGGGGAATCCCACTAAGACCTCCCTTAAAATATTCTTCCCTCTCAACCCAGCGGCCCTTGTGTACCTGCTGATGGATTGGGTGATGCTTTGCAAATACCAGCAGGCAGCTTTCCTCCTTAGCTAGTCTGTCCTCTCTGTAGCTCGGGCCTTTGGGATTTGTGGATCTAGAGAATATTAGTCGAATGTGCTCGTCCTGCTGTCGGAGCGAGGCTTGAGCAAACCCGTATCACTCATTGCAAAGCAAGTTCTCTTGTGAGCTCCTGGGGGTCTTCGAGGATGGATGCACCTTGGGGAGGAATTTACCTTCACTTTTTTCTGGACACAGCGTGGGCTCAAGTTGAATGTCAGTGCTCTAGTGTGCTAGCTCTTCCGTGGCTGTGATCCCTCTGCACAGTCTTGCCCCAAGGACTGCTTGGAGCTTCTTCATCACCAGCCCAGCCTTTCTCAAGTGATAGACTTTTCTTTCTAGACTTTTCTTTCTTTCTTTCTTTTTGTTCATTCTTGAAGGAATAAATAGGAAAGTCTTAGCTGAGAGAATTTCTGGCTCGAAAGATGCCAGATAAACTAGCATTTATTAGAATTTTTGAAACCTATTTGAAAGCTTAATATTGTATTCGGTTATGATTTCTAAATGATGGAGTTTTCATTTTGGAGCTCGGGGAATTGGCACTTCCCTCAGAGGCAGTGTGGTCTGTGAATCCTGGGGTTCAAGGCCTGGCTCTGCCTCGTGACCTCATCTCTACACTGACTCCTGTGTCTTCTACCTCCTATCCACTGTCACCTGATGTCTAAGGGCACCTTGCGTGACACGCTCAGACCAAAACCTGCTCTCCCTCAGTCTCCTCCATCATGGTTAATGGCAGCTCCGTCTTCTAGTAGCTTCAGACAAAACCCTTAGGGTCATTTTGATTCCCCTCTTCCTCTCACACTCCCATCCCATCTTTCAGTAGATACTATTGCCTTAACCCTCCAATCTCTGTCTGATTACATCTCCCACCTCCACTGCTGCCTCTCTCTTCTGAGCCATCATTCTTTCTGGCCTAGATTTGTGCAGTAGCAAAATCTCTTACACTGGTCCCCCAGTCTCACCCTTGCTACCCTTCTGTCTGCTCACAGCACAGCAGCCAATGAAAACCCAAGTCCGAGCAGGTCTTTCCCTGCCCGGAACCGTCCAGTGGCTCCCATCCCACTCGAGTAAAGGCCACGTCCTTACAATGGCCTTACGATGGCCTCCAGGCCCCGTCAGAACTGCCCCCAAACCTCTCTGTACCTCTGACTTCAACTGCTCCTGTTCCCCTCTTGATTAACTCTATTCTAGCTATACTGTCCTCCTTGCTTCTCTTCAAACATTCAGCCATGCCCCTGCCTTAGGGACTTTGCACTTACGGTCCCCTTTGCCTGGAACATTCTTCCCCCAGAAGAGGCTCCCTCACCTCCTTCAGGTCTCTACTCAAATGTTTTCCTGCTAAAAATTGTCCTCACCTCCAAAGCACTCTCAATCCCTCTCTTCGGCTTTGTGTTTCTCTCTGGCACTTGTTGCCACGTGGCATCCATGTACTTTACTTGGTCATAACTAACTAGAACTGAAGCTCCTTGAGAGCAGGGACCGTTCTTGTTCACTGTTATATCCCCACCATCACAACAAAGCTTGGCAGGTGGTAGGTGTTCGGTAGGTGTTCGTGGAAGGATAAATACACGTACGATAGGATGTGATTGCGAGGGAGTCGTTCAACTTCTCTGGTCCTCAGTATCAGGGAGAAGCCACCCTGAGTGATTTCCAAGGTCCTGTTCCTGCCCTTGATCTCTGGCATCATGAAGAGGCCCCTCTGAGAAGCTGTTCTAAGACCTGGGACATCCCCAGCCTTTGTCAGCCATGTCAGGATGGAGCTTCTAGCTTTCTCAGCTGAGGGATCATTTACTGGGAAGAAAATGTGGCCAGGGTCAGAGATGTATTTGCCCAGATCATCTGTTGGAATGGATAGAAGCTGGGATTCCTACCCAACAGGCACCCCTGAAGTCTGTGCCCACTGGTCTCTATCTACTTTGCTCTAACCCTGGAGTTGAAATTTTAAGTGCCTATAATAGCTTTCTTTATGCCCCAGGCAGGCGCGTGCACACACACACGTGTGTGTGTGTGTGTGTGTGTGTGTGTGTGTGTAAGGACCCACTAACCTAATGAGTAAGGACCTGGGAGTATGAGGCGATGTAACAATGGCAGCAAGAATGCAAAACACAACTGCAATTCCCCAGCCCTCTCCCAGAACTGTGGCCCCCAGCCATTTCAGGTGTTCTGACCACTCTTCCCACAGCCGGGGGTCTGTACCCCTCACCTGCCTCCTCCGCTGGGTGGGCCCTCTTTCTGTGACTCTGACACCAGGGCAGCTGTGCCACCTGCGTCCATCCCAAGTCCATGTCCTACCCTCCCATGTGCACCCCTTTCTCTTGGACGCTGTCACGGGGGCTGCCTGGGGGTCTGAATGGAGGCTGAACTTGCCAGTTGAGGGGCTGAACTGGGAGTGAAGTAGTTTGTGCAGGACAGGAAGTGTCTCCCCATTATAGTAGGGCATGTCTGGGGACAAGGTGGGTCTGGCCTCCTCTCCCCTTGCTCTGGCTGGGCTGGCTGAGCTGGATAACTGCAGAGCCCTTACTGGCCATCCACCCCTAATCCATCCTCCACACAGCAGCCAGAATGGCGTTTCCAAATAATAATCTGGGATGGTTAATTTTACGCGTCAACTTGACAGGGCCAAGGAAGGGATGCCCAGATGGTTGGTGAAATGTTATTTCTGGGTGTGTCTCTGAGGGCGTTTCTGGAAGAGACTAGCATTTGCAATGGGGAATGAGTAAAGCAGGTGACTCTTCCCACTGGGTGGGCACTGCCCAACAAATACATCCGGGGCCTGAATAGAGCAAAAAGGTGGAGGAAGATTGAATTAGCTCTCTGGCTGACTGCTGAGCTGGGACATCCATCTTCTCCTGCCCTTCATGCCCTTGTTCTCAGGGCTTCAGACTCAGCCTGGAGTCTCTACCATGGGCTCCCTGGCTCTCAGGCCTTCAAACTATACCGCCGGCTTTCCTTCCTGGGTCTCCAGCTTGCAGACGGCAGACCGTGGGACTTCTGTGATCATGTGAGTCAATTCCTTATAATGAATCACGTTCTAAATATATATACATAATATATATATATTATATATATATATTATATATATATATATATATATGTAATTTGTTCTGTTTCTGTGGAAAACCCTGACTAATAAAAAGTCAGTAATGTCACTGTCCTGCTTGAAACTCCTCCCTTGTTCCCCACGGCTCTTAAGACAAAAACCCAATCTCCGTAGCATCAGTTTGGCACATAAGGCCTTTCATGAGCCGGCCCTTGGCTGCCTCCCAGCCTCCCCATCCTCCTGTCCCTTGTGGGGCAGCACCAGGCCTCCCTCCTCTGCTCCTCTGTGCTGGCCTGCGGCACCTATTAGCCTCTCCCAGCACGATTCATGATTCACGCTACATTGTAATCACCTGCCTCCCCCTCTGGACCATGAGCTCCTCAAAGGCAGGGGCTGGGCTAAATATATTTTGAATCTTTGACACTTGGCACTGTGAGTAGAGCTCAGTGTGTGTGTGTGTGCGTGCATGCACGCATGTGTCTATAAAATGAATGGATGAAACCCATCCTCTCAGGGTCCAAGATGTGAACCTACTTTCCCTCTCTCCATTTTCAGCCTGCTGTGGGTGGAAGTGGCCAGGGTGGACCCTCCAGTCCCCTCTCCAGCTTCCACCTGAGAGCTGCAGGCTGCCTGCTGCTTCTTACCCTTCTGTACAAAGCCACTGCAAAACCCACTGCATCTTCTTCCTCCCGACTCACCCATCCTCAGAGAGCTGGTGGCTCCTCCCCCTTCCTTCCCAAGCCCCACCCCACCCAAAGAGTTGGGTGGCCTCTCTTCTGCACGGCTCTGAAGCAGGTGCAGTTGGTGCTCTGTCACCGACTGGCTCTGTAACCTTGGGCAAGTCACTTAAGCTCTCTGAGTCTCAGCCTCAGGGAGACCACACAGGGCCCCCAGGCTGGGCACTGCACAATTACAGACTCTGCAGCCTGTCCCATGGCGCTCTTGGATTGAGCAATGCAGTGACCTGCCTCAGGTTCCTCCCATGAAGGTGGTAATACCACTGGGTGGATGACTATAATATAACATGTGTAAAATTCCTAGAACATACACCTAGAACTGGGCACTTAATAAGCACTTAAGTGGCAATCTTTAGAGTTGTTTTGTTATCACAACTATTATTATTATTGCGTAAAGAGTGCTATCCTCCTTGTCCTCTGACCCATAGGGTTTGGTTGTAGGGTTGGTGGGAAGTTGAGGGTTTCAGCACCGAGTGATGACTCTGGGGGGGGTCACAGCAGTATGGACTGTTTTGTCACAAGGAAGGTGTCTCTATTGCCCACCTGTGACCCAGGGACCAAGCCTGCTGCCATGATGGTCTGGGCTGAAATGAAACACATCCACAGACACACACTCAGAGAAGAACTATCTGCTCTTTACTCAAAGGATCTAATGATGAATGCAAGCACACAGGGGAAACTGGGTATTGGCCCTATGATCTAGTGGACTTATCTCCCTGCACCATGCAGGGGGAGCCTTGGTGCCCATTCTTTTGGGACAACCCATGATGAACATTCCCTAGGTTTTCTGAGTGTCCCATAAATACACCCCCTTCTTTCCTCAGGCAACCACTCTTCCCCAGGGTCAACCTCCCAGGTTTTAGGACCCTCTACCCTTCTAAGCAGAAGTTCCCTTTCCTGATGAGTCTGCACTTCTGTGACCTCAAAGTGAGTGCCTTTTAAAATTTTGTGCCCTAGATGCCTCACCCTATTTCTGATCCCACTTCTGCTTGGCATATATTCAAAATCTGTCTTGATTTGTGAATCAAAGTTGTTCCTTCACTTCTTGACATTTTTTAGGCAACAGTTGGTTTCTCCCCAGCCAAGGAAAGTGGGGAGAGCAATGAGCCCCAAAGAAAAAGGGTGTCTCTGTCAGTTTGGGCTGCTATAACAAATACACTGTAGACTGGGTGGCTTAAACAACAGGTACTGGAGGCTGGAAAGTTCAAGATCAAGGTGCCAGTAAATCTGGTGTCTGGTGGGGACTCTCTTCTTGGTTTCAGATGGTTCTCTTCTAAATGTATCCTCACATGGCAGAGAGCAGAGAAGAGAGAAGAGAAGCAAGCTCTTTTGCCTCTTCTCCTGAGGGCACAAATTCCATTCAGTAGGGCCCCACCCTCATGACCTAATTACCTCCCAAAGGCCTCACCTCCTAAAACCATCACATTAGGGGTTAAGATTTCAACATATGAGTTCTGGGGAGACACAAACACTTGGTCCATGGCAGACAGGAAGGAACCCCTTCTGACTATCCTTCATATTGTGCTATAGTTGGAATTTTTTTCTTGTCCTCATGTGTCTAAATACACGTAGACCATCTTGCACCACAAGGGCTGATTTCTCTGCCGAAAACCATGATCAGATCTACATGGGAGATTCACATTCCCCTTGCTGCCATTACTCTGACTTTATTATGCTTAAAATTGAATGTGCGTCAGAATCATCTGGAGGGCTTGTTAAAGCATAAATTGCTGGGCTCTGAATTTCTGAGTCCGTAGGTCTGAGGTGGGGCCTAACATTTGCATCTTACACTTTCTAGGTGATGCTGATGCTGCTGGTCCAGGAACCACATTTTGAGAAGCACTGAGCCCCTCCCCTAGCCACAAAATCCTCTTCTTCAAACTTGGAGTCAGGATTCTCTTGACTGCAAAACGTGCGTTGGGTTGGGGAGAGGGATAGAGTGGAGAAGGGACGCTTCCTCACATTCTTATTATAGTTGCACACGAAAATGTTAGCTCTTTATGAGCCTTATAATGAACAAGGCATTGTGCACAAATATGACTGGGATGAGATTGCTGGGTTCAATAAAGTACGAGAAATACTATATATTATTAGCACAGTGCTTTGTAGTTTATAAAGGGCTTCCACATGCATTTTCTACTTTGATCCTTAGAGAGATCCTGGGAGGTGAGCAAGGCATAGATCATCACCCCATTTTACAGATGAGGAATCACAAGGGGAATTAACATTTTTGCTTGCCTGCTGTGTTCCAGGCACATTCCATAAAGATGCTCATCTAGGCCTCACAACAACCCTCAGAAATTGGTATTATTACTTATCATGTAGATCAGGAAGCTTGGGGCTGAGAAGCTGAATGATTTGTCAAAGGTTGTGCATTTAATTAGCAGCAGAGCCAAAACTAAAATCAATTTCTCCTGACTCCCCATTCGGGACTCTTTCTAAGACACAGTTACACATATTTTGTGTGTGTAACTGGGGTGAAATTTATAACTATTCAAGTAGTTGTAACTCTTTTAAAGAGAATTTTTTTTGTTTCTTTCAGATTCTGTCTTGACTCCTCTCTCTGTGTTCAGTTTTTTCAATCCAGGTTTTCAATCCTTTGTGACACAGAATCAAGGTACTCGGAAGAGAGTGTTGGAACCAGAGGCTAAGCTGAGTTACATTCAGAAGAGGGAGTAAGTGGAGGGGAGGTGGTTGCGGAATGCCTTCTGGGCTGAGTGTTGAAAGTTTTGTGGGCTTGGCAAGTGGGAGACCCCAGAGCAGCTGCCGAGTGGGAACTGGGAGAAGAGAGAGAGAGGGATTTCACAGAGTTTGCCTCTGGATTTGAATTGGATCTCTCTTGCTATTCTTAAAGAGATGCAGGGAAAATTGACACAAATGTAAAATTACTTTTGGCTACTGAACTGTGCTCATTTGTATGTGATGCTGTGCAGAAAATGGGTTACATGGGACCCCAGTTTATACTAAGGCTATGTATGCATGTGTTTAAAAGTGACGATGTTTGAATGTGAAAGATAAGGTGTAAAAAAATGATTCAGTGGAAGAGATACTAAGGCTGGGAAGGAAAGAGATAAGGGGAGAAGGAGAAATAAAAGAGAAAGAAACAAAGACAGACAGGGGTAAATATACAGAGAAGTATCTGGGAAATAGAAACAAATTGGCAGGAAATAGAAACCAATTGGGATAAAGTAAGTTTGTCTTCTACTCGTTTCCCAAGGCTCTCTGTTACTGTGTCTCTCAAATTGTGATTAACTATTAGGAATATATTTTCCATTGCTACTCACTACTTATACACATATATAACTGGAAAAAACCTTTTTTTTTTTTCAGGGACTAATGCTTACCTTACGGTCCCCCATGAGCCACATTTACCAGTATTCGTGTCCTTCCCACAGTGACTGGCTTCAACTAGCAAGACATTAGCAAAGGTGATGCAAGGGGAGGCTTGCTAAGCTCTTGCACAATGGGGCCTGTCCTCTTGGAATTTTGCTGTTGTGATATACTCCCTTGGAACCCAGAAATCATACTGTGGCTGCCCAAATTAGCCATATAGAGAGGCCACTGGTTGGAGCCCTGAGGCCCTAGCTGACACCCAATCTGAGCTCCCAGCCAATAGCCAGCCTCAATCTGAGCTCCCAGCCAATAGCCAGCCTCAACTTGCCAACAATGTAAATGATGCATCTTGAAAGTGGGTCCTCCAGCCCCAATTGAGCCACCACAGCTGGTGCCCATGGAGCAGAGAAGAGCTGTCTTCACTGAGCCCTGCCCAAATTCCAGAATTATGAACAAATAAATGTTGTTGTTTCAAGCCCGCCAAGTTTTGGGTTAGGTTTGTTATGCAGCCATAGATAGCATTCTAACTACACGCAGTGCACTGTGGTAGTTTCTATTGTATTCAATTCTATCTTATTTTTCAAGATGGTGAATTGATTTCATGACTTACTAATGAGTCATGATCCACAGTTTGAAAAGTGCTGCTCTAATCAATGGCAGATGTGTTTGAGACAATCTGTTTTCCAACCTCTCCCTCTATCCTGTTGCTCTTAGCATCTGTGACATATAAGAGATGAGAGGTAATCTCAAGATGTCACCCAGTCCAGGGCTGTGTCTCACAAAGGGCTGCCCCTAAAGCCATCTGGGTCTCCAGGTAGACAATTCTATTCGGTAGATAATTTTACTCGGGCAATTATTTAGTCCTTTTGTATGCCTGGCTCTGAATCCTGCAAGCACAGTTTACAACCAAGCATGGTCTGCTGGTACCCAAGATACTAAATTTTTCACTACAAAGGGAGGATGGATATCACTCTCCCAACCCCTGCCCCATATACCCATCCTACGCCCTCTATTTCTCAAGACTCTGGGTTAAGATGAAGCAAGCATCTTCCTATGTCATTAAAGCTTCTTATAACACAGTCCTGCCACTTACTTGTTTTCTCCCCAAATACAGCAATCCCTGCATCATATTCCACAGAACAAAAATATCAGGACCACCAGGGGAGCCTGTTAAATGCAGATTCCCAGGCCCAACTAAGTGATATGGGCTCAAAAAAGATCCCTGGAGAGTGGTACCTGGGAATCTGAATTTTAACGAGGTCCCCAGCCAGTTCTGCTGCACATGGACGTATAGGTTTAACTATTCTAGGGACTATGGTCTGGTTCAGTGCATTTCAGCCTTTCCTGCCTCAAGTCATGGTAAGAAATACGTTCACATTCTGTTCCTACACTCACATATGTATCTGTAAAGGAAACAGAAGTTTCATCAGACTCTACCATTGATGCATGCTGCACTTTGAATTTTCTATACTGTTTTATTTTTTTCGAAGGCTGATAGTAACTCATTAAACTGATTTTATGATTCACCAATGGGTCACACTGTACCGTTAGTAACAAACCTGGCCTAAGCAGGCTATGTGTCTATCCAGTAGACATGGCAGATTCTCCAGAGTTTTGCTGTAATAATGATTGTTTGGAGTTGCAAGCCTGGTCTCCATCTTTTTCCAATGTGCCTTTTGATTCTACTGCTACCAGGGCTTACATTCACATAGCACTTACTTAACCATATTCCTCTTTGTCATTGTCGGGTCTCCAGCTCAGCCTAGGCTGGAACTCAGGGTACAGCTGAATCAGGGCCTGGGGCTCCCTCCAGGGCTCAGTTTGCAAGAACCAGTAGCTCTGGGAGCTTTTGGTTGCTGGGAGAAGGACATAGGACAGGGCTGTGACAGCTAACCTCTGCTTTTTCCCCATGATGGTTGTTCCTGAGTCCTCAGGAAGCAGGAATTGGAGTTCCAAGTCCATGAATGGTATCTACGAAGGGCTGTGTGCACCTCCTGCAAGGGCAGAGCTTCTCCAACGTCCAGCTGCTCTAAGGACCTACGACGCACCTCTCAGGACTCCCAGAAACGAATTGGAGAAGACGGTGTTATCCAATAATTTAAGTAACTTTGTCTTGAATTTGTATTTTCATCTTACATCACTTCTTGGGCTGAGAAGTTCCCTAGATTTATTACCTTCTGTATAAGTAGGGCTTGCTTGTCCCTAACTCTTTCAAGTGCAAAGTGGGTGACTATCACAGGCTACTCCAGGACTGGGCACCTGTCCTTATTCCCTGTCCCATCCTCTCTGGGATGCTTGACCTGCTTCTCAGTTTCATCCTTCAGCCAGATGAGGCCCCATCTTCTCTGTCCTCAGACTTCAGCCTTTCTATTCCCTCCGTCATTTTTGACATTTGAGACAGCCACCGAAATCAAAACAGATTCAAAAACATGCCGTTTATGGTGTCCAAGAAAGCCAAACGGATCCCCAAATGATTGATTTAGTGGTTGCAGCTGGGCCTGGATGCAGACAGACAGCTAATGAGGTAATTTTTCTAAATGCAAAGTGTAAACAAGATAACAGCTCCCTTCCTCTCTCTGAGTCTCTCTGGGTTTCTCTCCCTTTCTTTCAATTTTCTGCAGAGATGCACATACCAATTTGTATTTTATACTGTTACGAGTTGAAATGTGTCCCCTCAGAATGATGTGCTGGGAGTCCTAATGCCCAGAATGTGGCCTTATTTGGAGATGGGGTCTTTTCAGAGGTGATCAAGTTGAAATGAGGTCATTAGGGTGAACCCTAATCCAGTATGATTGGTGCCCTTATGAAGAGGGGACAATTTGGACATAGAGAGAAGCATGCATAGAGGGAAGATGATATAAGGAGACACAGAGAAGCCGTCAACTACAAGCCAAGGAGAGAGGCCTGGAACAGATCCCTTCCTCACAGCCCTCAGAAGGAACCAACCCTACTGGCACCTTGATCTTGGAATTCCAGCCTCTAGAACAGTGAGACAATACATTGCGATTGTTTAAGCCACCCAGTCTATGGCACTTTGTTACAGCAGTCCCAGCAAACTAATACACACACATTTAAAGTGGTTTCCTTCTGTGTTATCTCAGTTGGTCATTCTCCTTCCTGAGGTAGGGGAGGGCAAAGAAGGTGAAGATTTCCTGTGAAGCTGGTGAGGCTTATTCAGGGCCCTCAGCAACACTGGCCCTTGCAGAGCCCTGGCAGGACCGCCTGTGATGTCTCCACGTGGTCACACGTTTCTGTAAAATGTGCAAATGATGTTTAAACTGCCAGGGTTACGATTGCTGACTCTTCACGGCAGCTTCCCTGCCAGCACACTTTCCATCACGTCATATGGCCTTCGGGTGGCCACACGGCATTCTTAGACCTGGATAAAGGGCATTTGAGTTGACAATGTAGATAGTTGGGGTTCAGTGGGATACATGTATGGTTTGTGGTCACTCCCACCTGTAATTAAATTTTGCTAGTCACCCCAGTGGAGGAATGGCTTCCAGGGATGCTACTACTGCCCTCTGTGTCCATTCACCTTGTAATGGGACACAAATGTGTAGGCCAAAGTCAGGTCACTGCGTGAAGAGAGCCCACGGCAACCAGCACCAGAAGTGTGTGGGGAGTGGAGGAAAATCAGGTTTGAAACATGGAGCCAGAAGTTGGTCTATGGAAATTCTTCCACTCATCAAATGCATAAAATTATTAGTCCTTAAAAGTTTAGTATCGGAGCTTGAACCAAGATGATGGAGGAGAAGTACGTGCTCTCTCTCCCTCTTGTGAGAACACCAGAATCACAACTAGCTGCTGGACAATCATCGACAGGAAGACACTGGAACTCACAAAAAAGATACCCCATATCCAAAGACAAAGGAGAAGCCACAATGAGACAGTAGGAGGGGCGCAATCACAGTAAAATCAAATCCCATAACTGCTGGGTGGGTGACTCACAGACTGGAGAACACTTATACCACAGAAGTCCACCCACTGGAGTGAAGGTTCTGAGCCCCACATCAGGCTTCCCAACCTGTGGGTCTGGTAACGGAAGGAGGAATTCCTAGAGAATCAGACTTTGAAGGCTAGTGGGATTTGATTGCAGGACTTCGACAGGACTGTGGGAAACAGAGACTCCACTCTTGGATGGCACACACAAAGTAGTGTGTGCATTGGGACCCAGGGGAAGGAGCAGTGACCCCAGGGGAGACTGAACCAGACCTACCTGCTAGTGTTGGATAGTCTACTGCAGAGGTGGGGGGTGGCTGTGGCTCACCGTGGGGACAAGGACACTGGCAGCAGAAGTTCTGGGAAGTACTCCTTGGCGTGAGCCCTCCCAGAGTCTGTCATTAGCCCCACCAAAGAGCCCAGGTAGGCTCCAGTGTTGGGTTGCCTCAGGCCAAACAACCAACAGGGAGGGAACCCAGCCCCACCCATCAGGAGTCAAGCGGATTAAAGTTTTACTGAGCTCTGCCCAGCAGAGCAACAGTCAGCTCTACCCACCGCCAGTCCCTCCCATCAAGCCTCTTAGATAGCCTCATCCACCAGAGAGCAGAGAGCAGAAGCAAGAACTACAATCCTGCAGCCTGTGGAACAAAAACTACATTCACAGAAAGATAGACAAGATGAAAAGGCAGAGGGCTATGTACCAGATGAAGGAACAAGATAAAACCCCAGAAAAACAACTAAATGAAGTGGAGATGGGCAACCTTCCAGAAAAAGAATTCAGAATAATCATAGTGAAGATGATCCAGGACCTCGGAAAAAGAATGGAGGCAAAGATTGAGAAGATGCAAGAAATGTTTAAGAAAGACCTAGAAGAATTAAAGAACAAACAAACAGAGATGAACAATACAATAACTGAAATGAAAACTACACTAGAAGGAATCAATAGCAGAATAACTGAGGCAGAAGAACGGATAAGTGACCTGGAAGACAGAATGGTGGAATTCATGGCTGTGGAACAGAATAAAGGAAAAAGAATGAAAAGAAATGAAGACAGCCTAAGAGACCTCTGGGACAACATTAAACGCAACAACATTCTCATTATAGGGGTCCCAGAAGGAGAAGAGAGAGAGAAAGGACGTGAGAAAATATTGAAGAGATTATAGTCGAAAACTTCCCTAACATGGGAAAGGAAATAGCCACCCAAGCCCAGGAAGCGCAGAGAGTCCCATACAGAATAAACCCAAGGAGAAACACGCTGAGACACATAGTAATCAAATCGGCAAAAATTAAAGACAAAGAAAAATTATTGAAAGCAGCAAGGGAAAAACGACAAATAACATACAAGGGAACTCCCATAAGGTTAACAGCTGATTTCTCAGCAGAAACTCTACAAGCCAGAAGGGAGTGGCATGATATACTTAAAGTGATAAAAGGGAAGAATCTACAACCAAGATTACTGTACCCGGCAAGGATCTCATTCAGATTCGATGGAGAAATCAAAAGCTTTACAGACAAGCAAAAGCTAAGAGAATTCAGCACCATCAAACCAGCTCTACAACAAATGCTAAAGGAACTTCTCTAAGTGGGAAACACAAGAGAAGAAAAAGATCTACAAAAACAAACCCATAACAATTAAGAAAATGGTCATAGGAACATACATATCGATAATCACCTGAAACGTGAATGGATTAAATGCTCCAACCAAAAGACACAGGCTCGCTGAATGGATACAAAAACAAGACCCATCTATATGCTGTCTACAAGGTCTACAAGAGACCCACTTCAGACCTAGGGACACTTACAGACTGAAAGTCAGGGGATGGAAAAAGATATTCCATGCAAATGGAAATCAAAAGAAAGCTGGAGTAGCTATACTCATATCAGATAAAATAGACTTTAAAATAAAGAATGTTACAAGAGACAAGGAAGGACACTACATAATGATCAAGGGATCAATCCAAGAAGAAGATATAACAATTAGAAATATATATGCAACCAACATAGGAGCACCTCAATACATAAGGCAACTGCTAACAGCTATAAAAGAGGAAATCGACAGTAACACAATAATAGTGGGGGACGTTAACACCTCACTTACACCAATGGACAGATCATCCAAAATGAAAATAAATAAGGAAACAGAAGCTTTAAATGACACAATAGACCAGGTAGGTTTAAGTGATATTTATAGGACATTCCATCCAAAAACAGCAGGTTACACTTTCTTCTCAAGTATGCATGGAACATTCTCCAGGACAGATCACATCTTGGGTCATAAATCAAGGCTCAGTAAATTTAAGAAAATTGAAATCATATCAAGCATCTTTTCTGACCACAATGCTACAAGATTAGAAATGAATTACTGGGAAAAAAACGTAAAAAACACAAACACATGGAGGCTAAACAATACGTTACTAAATAGCCAAGAGATCACTGAAGAAATCAAAGAGGAAATCAAAAAATACCTAGAGAAGATGACAATGAAAACACGATGATCCAAAATCTATGGGATACAGCAAAAGCAGTTCTAAGAGGGAAGCTTATAGCTATACAAGCCTACCTCAAGAAACAAGAAAAATCTCAAGTAAACAATCTAACCTTATACCTAAAGGAACTAGAGAAAGAAGAACAAACAAAACCCAAAGTTAGCAGAAGGAAAGAAATCATAAAGATCAGAGCAGAAATAAATTAAATAGAAACACAGAAAACAATAGCAAAGATCAATAAAACTAAAAGCTGGTTCTTTGAGAAGATAAACAAAATTGATAAACCATTAGCCAGACTCATCAAGAAAAAGAGGGAGAGGACTCAAATCAATAAAATTAGAAATGAAAAAGGAGAAGTTACAACAGACACCAGAGAAATACAAAGCATCCTAAGAGACTACTACAAGCAATTCTATGCCAATAAAACGGACAACCTGGAAGAAATGGAAAAATTCTTAGAAAGGTATAACCTTCCAAGACTGAACCAGGAAGAAACAGAAAAATCACAAGTAATGAAATTGAAACTGTGATTAAAAATCTTCCAACAAACAAAAGTCCAGGACCAGATGGCTTCACAGGTGAATTCTATCAAACATTTAGAGAAGAGCTAACACCCATCCTCTCAAACTGTTCCAAAATTTGCAGAGGAAGGAGCACTCCCAAACTCATTCTATGAGGCCACCATCACCCTGATACCAAAACCAGACAAAGATACTACAAAAAAAGAAAATTACAGACCAATATCACTGACGAATATAGATGCAAAAATCCTCAACAAAATACTAGCAAACAGAATCCAAGAACACATTAAAAGGATCACACACCATGATTAAGTGGGATTTAGCCCAGGGATGCAAGGATTCTTCAATATATGCAAATCAATCAATGTGATACACCATATTAACAAATTGAAGAATAAAAACCATATGATCATCTCAATAGATGCAGAAAAAGCTTTTGATAAAATTCAACACCCATTTATGATAACAACTCTCCAGAAAGTGGGCATAGAGAGAACCTACCTCAACATAGTAAAGGCCATATACGACAAACCCACAGCAAACATCATTCTCAATGGTGAAAAACTGAAAGCATATTCTCTAAGATCAGGAACAAGACAAGGATGTCCACTCTCACCACTATTATTCAACATAGTTTTGGAAGTCCTAGCCATGGCAATCAGAGAAGAAAAAGAAATAAAAGGAATACAAATTGCAAAAGAAGTAAAACTGTCACTGTTTCCAGATGACATGATCCTATATAGAGAGAATCCTAAAGATGCCACCAGAAAACTACTAGAGCTGATCAATGAATTTGGTAAAGTTGCAGGATACAAAATTAATGCACAGAAATCTCTTGCATTCATATATACTAACGATGAAAAATCTGAAAGAGAAATTAAGGAAACACTCCCATTTACCATGGCAACAAAAAGAATAAAATACCTAGGAATAAACCTATGTAGCGAGACAAAAGACCTGTATGCAGAAAACTGTAAGACACTGATGAAAGAAATTAAAGATGATACCAACAGATGGAGAGATATACCATGTTCTTGGATTGGAAGAATCAATATTGTGAAAATGACTATACTACCCAAAGCAATCTACAGATTCAATGCAATCCCTATCTAATTACCAATGGCATTGTTCACAGAACTAGAACAAAAAATCTTAAAATTTGTATGGAGACACAAAAGACCCCAAATAGCCAAAGCAGTCTTGAGGGAACAAAACAGAGCTGGAGGAATCAGACTCCCTGACTTCATACTATACTACAAAGCTACAGTAATGAAGACAATATGGTACTGGCACAAAAACAGAAACATAGATCAATGGAACAAGATAGAAAGCCCAGAGATAAACCCATGCACCTATGGTCAACTAATCTATGACAAAGGAGACAAGGATATACAATGGAGAAAAGACAATCTCTTCAATAAGTGGTGCTGGGAAAACTGGACAGCTACATGTAAAAGAATGAAATTAGAATACTCCCTAACACCATACACAAAAATAAACTCAAAATGGATTAGAGGCCTAAATGTAAGACCAGACACTATAAAACTCTTAGAGGAAAACATAGGAAGAATACTCTTTGACATAAATCACAGCAAGATCTTTTTTGATCCACCTCCTAGAGTAATGGAAATAAAAACAAAAATAAACAACTGGGACCTAAAGAAACTTCAAAGCTTTTGCACAGCAAAGGAAACCATAAACAAGACGAAAAGACAACCCTCAGAATGGGAGAAAATATTCACAAACGAATCAACGGACAAAGGATTAATCTCCAAAATGTATAAACAGCTCATGCAGCTCAATATTAAAGAAACAAACAACCCAATCCAAAAATGGGCAGAAGAACTAAATAGACATTTCTCCAAAGAAGACATACAGATGGACAAGAAGCACATGAAAAGCTGCTCAACATCACTAATTATTAGAGAAATGCAAATCAAAACTACAATGAGGTATCACTTCACACCAGTTAGAATGGGCATCATCAGAAAATCTATAAACAACAAATACTGGAGAGGGTGTGGAGAAAAGGGAACCTTCTTGCACTGTTGGTGGGAATGTAAATTGATACAGCCACTATGGAGAACAGTATGGAGCTTCCTTTAAAAACTAAAAATAGAATTACCATATGACCCAGCAATCCCACTACTGGGCATATACCCAGAGAAAACCGTAATTCAAAAAGACACATGCACTCCAATGTTCACTGCAGCACTATTTACAATAGCCAGGTCATGGAAGCGACCTAAGTGCCCATCAACAGATGAATGGATAAAGAAGATGTGGTACATATATATGATGGAATATTACTCAGCCATAAAAAGGAATGAAATTGGGTCATTTGTTGAGACGTGGGTGGATCTAGAGACTGTCATACAGAGTGAAGTAAGTCAGAAAGAGAAAAACAAATATCGTATATTAACGCATGTATGTGGAACCTAGAAAAATGGTACAGATGAACCGGTTTGCAGGGCAGAAATTGGGACACAGATGTAGAGAACAAACGTATGGACACCAAGGGGGGAAAGCCACGGGGAGGTGGGGGTGGTGGTGTGATGAATTGGGAGATTGGGATTGACGTATATACACTGATGTGTATAAAATTGATGACTAATAAGAACCTGCTGTATTAAACAAATAAATTAAATAAAATTCAAAAATTAAAAAAAAAAAAAAATAAAAAAATAAAGCTCCTTAAAAAGAAAAAAAAAAGAACAAGCAAATTAAATAGATGTAAATGGATATAGAGAGTTGGGAAGAGAGATAGAGAATCTTACCTTGTATAATTTAACCTTGTGTAGTTTTAGCTGACTAAAACTGGATGAATTTGTTATAGTTGTTTTAAATAAGCTTTAATATCAATTGTGTATGTATGTAATACTAAAACTTAATTTTCCTTCATCTGCTGAAAGGCAAGTTTTCTAGAACTATTGGTCAGCTCCTGATAAGAGATGACAAAAGGATTTTCTTTACCTTTTAATTAATCTTCCTAGAAAGCAAAGATTTTGTATTTTATCAAAATAATTTCCTGTGCTTCATGTTGTCTTTGATTACTTTAGAAAACTGAATCATCTCAACATTAAAAGAGCTGTTTTGTTCACAATTAAAAAAAAAAGTTTAGTATCAGAGGGGTATGACAATTTCTGTGGTTAATAAGAATAATTAAATTATTTTATTAAATGATTATTATAATCAATAATAATAATTAAATAATTTAATGCATACAAATGTATTTTTCTGGATTGTGTGACATTGGTAGTATCTGTCAGCTCTTTAGAATTTGTCATTTGTTACGATTTCTTTTCTTATTTGAAATATTTGCTTTTGTACCTGATTTTGTTGATTATTGAGCTCCTGCCACGTGTTAGGCCCCGAGAACCCAGGAGTGAACCAAGCAGGCAGAGAGCTTACAGTCAAGTTGGGGAGGAGGCCGACACCACCAACCCTGCAAAGGGACTGCCGTTTGCACCATCGTTAAGGTGTTCTGTTTCCCTTGGTGGGGAAAAGTGGTCATTTTCAGTAGGAAATAACATTTTCTTAACAACACTTCCTGATGATCACTGCATACGTGGCAGATAAGCAGAGTGAAATAAAAACTGAGTTTAAATTTGGGTGCTGGACGGTCTGCCAGATTCTCTCTGCAGGAAAGTCATTCAATTCCAAAACACCGGCCTCACCACAGGATGTTAAAATCTGCTCCGCAAAATCGCAAATTACCACTAATTTGGGCAAATGATTCAAACCAGAAGTTATACCTGCTCTTGCCAAGCCTCCACCATATCAGGGAGGATTATCAGACTCAGACGGGGCTGACCAGGATGGGCTCCTTCATTTGTTTATTCAGTCTTGACCTGAAGGACATACTGGTCACTCATCACAACGATATTTGGTCTTTGGGAAGGTTCAGAGTTGGTACTTTTGCTTCAGCCATGGGAATGGATTTGCTGATGAGAGGACGGTCTACTTCGAGGTGGGGAGAGTGGAAAAGTGATGATCTGGACCAGAAATGGCAAGGCTCTAAGGGAGGAATTTGGCTAATGCAGGCAAGCCTTGATGGGAAGTAAGGAGCTGACATGGTGGAAGGCAAGGGGGCCGGAGATGGTTGATGGGGGTCTTCCATTCGAATGTGGATTTTATTCTATAGGTCATAAGGAGCTACTGAATATTCCTGAGCCCTAGGGGCAAAATGAACACAGCTGTGTTTGAGGATGATCAGCTTGTCAGCTATAGGGCAGGAAGATGAGTTTGGAAGCAGGGATAGAGGTTCCTGGTTCCTCTGTTAATTCTGGGGAGAGGAGTTGGACCGCGAGGCTGATGGTGGAAACGGGGTGAGAGTTTGTAACTCAGGGTGTGGGGATGGGAGAAAGAGGTGCTCAAGAATGGAGGGGGTTAACCTGAGAGGCACCACGGGTCCTGGTCTCCAGGCAGAGTGAACAGCAATCAGGCCCCGGGCCATGCTGACCTGACTCAGCATCACCCAATCATCACCAATCATCACCGTCATTAGAACATCTAAACCCAAGTGGCTGGCTGTGATTGTGTGCTTTTGTACTAATTAATTCATCCTCATCAGAAGAAGCAACCCAGATGCTCAGGGCCCCCCACCCCAACCAGAGTTTGGAGACCAGGGGCGGATGAACTGCAGGCCGAACTTTCCAAACTTCGGTGGCGCTGCAGGAAGGAAGATGTGGGACACATTTGCTGTGGTGAATCATGGCTGTGTCTTCAGCAGGTGTCCTGTGAAGGAAGGTTGGATATCAGAGATATCTTTTTGAGACTGCATTATAACAACCCGTGAGAATCTCCTTCTTTGTTTTACGTTTCACTGAAGCAGAGCCTCTGAACCATGACTGCTTCCCAAACAGCAGCCGAGGCTGCAAATCAAGGCAGTCTTGCACCTGCAGGCCGCAGGTGGCCAGAGGTGGCTCTGGACAATCATCAGTCTTTCTCTGCCACACCTTGGGGTCCCCAACTCAGCAGAAGCCACCTGTCTTCGTGTCAACTTTGGCCACGAAGGCAGAATATACCTATCCCAGTAAAGCAGGTCTGCATCCAGGCCCTCTGTTGCTTTTTCTGTTCATCCAGTTGCCACCCAGTTGGGCAACCCCTCCTCTGCAAAGCCTTCCATCCCAGCCTAGGTCTCTTCCTCCTGTGACCCTGTGAAGACTAGACTCACTTGATATTTAGCCTGTGCTTCCTGTTTCTTCTCTTAGATATCTTTTCTTTTTTATTTCTTTCAGGTTTGAGCCTATTCTTAGCCATCCTCCAATAAATTCTTTCTTTGAAAGGAAGGACTGTGTCTTATACTTAAGGTGACATAGATCTTTCATCTAAACCCAGATGCTTCCAAGAGTGGTATAGGCGTTGCCGACGCCTGCTCATATTTTCTTGACACCCGCTGTTCTTACACATGCTGACATTTTCTGACTGCAAGCCTGAGGCCTTTCTCTGTTCACTGGAGCAGGCGGGAAAGGCCAGAGTTTACCTACAACCCAGGAGCAGCCCACAGCCGGTGATGGACAGGAGTTGGCGTGTGTGGAGACCCAGCTTCCTCCGTTGGGACGGCTCTGCTTTACACAGTCACCCAGAGGCCCCTAGTGGGGCTCCCCGAAGTAATCTGCTCGTTAATAGACCCTGGATTGACTTCTTCCCTTCCTGTGTCATTGCCCCACCCCCCTACCTTCACCGCCCAAATCAACTATTTGCATTCAAATCTTTGTCTCAGGGAAACTCTGGGCCATTAGTGAGGTATGGTGACCCTACTTAAAGGCTTCTTGGTCTGGCACTGCCTAGCCTGGTGCTAGCCAAGAGCACTCACTCAGATTTTGTCAAATGAGTGTATGAATGGGGAAAAAAATGTTACACTGTACCCCAGCAAGGACACATGAACCAGTTTCTCATGGCACAGAAAAGATTATACATTTCTCTTGTCCATTCTTTTTTTTTAATAAATTTATTTATTTATTTATTTATTTTTGGCTGTGTTGGGTCTTCGTTTCTGTGCTAGGGCTTTCTCTAGTTGTGGCGAGCGGGGGCCACTCTTCATCGCGATGCGTGGGCCTCTCACTATCGCGGCCTCTCTTGTTGCGGAGCACAGGCTCCAGACGCGCAGGCTCAGTAGCTGTGGCACATGGGCTTAGTTGCTCCACGGCATGTAGGATCCTCCCAGATCAGGGCTCGAACCCGTGTCCCTTGCATTGGCAGGCAGATTATCAACCACTGTGCCACCAGGGAAGCCCTCCTGTCCATTCTTGTTTCCCCTCTACTGTATAAATATTTCATAGCTTCTCCCCTCTCCTCCAGATGCTAACATCTCCATCCCCATCCTCACACTCAGCTGATGACCTTGCTTCTTATTTTACTGTGAACACAGAAATCATGGGAAGAGGAGCTTTCACGTGTTCCCACTGTATGTACCTGCCCACCTGCATCCGTGCTTCAGCTCTCCTCCTGCCCTCCTGTTACTGCAGATGAACTGTCCACATTTCTAAGGCCCACCCTCCACTGGGTCCCTGACCTGGTGTCCCTGCACCTCCTGCCGCCTCTGTTTCTCACCCCTCCTCTTGGCCCTCCCTCGTTTGTTGCCACTTGGGAAGGCTTTTCTCAGTTAAAATTCCATCCCTCTTAATCCTCATCCCCTACCCTCTACCTGACGGTTCTCCGTAGAGCTTCTAACCACCTGGCAACCTGTACATCTTGCTTCTCTTTATTGTCTGCCCCCTCCCTGTTAAACGTATACTCTGTGTGGGCAGAAATCTTTAGTTTGTTTATTACATTAAAAAAAGTTCATGGAAAGAAGAAAGGTGGAAAGGCTGGCAGTTGTTTGAAGTGAGAGAATTAAAAATAATTTAGAATGTAAGACCAGAAACGGACCTTAGAAATTAATCTAGTCCAAGTCTCTTGTTTTATATGTGGGGAAATGGAGGCCCAGAGGCCCCCTGGCAGTTAGATGAGGAGCTGGGATTGGAAGCTACCAGTCTCAGAGCCCCAGTTTGGGGTTCATTCCACAGCTAATCATCCCAGACCTCCTGGAGTTCTAATCTCTAGTTCTGTGATCCTTGGGGGTTAGCTTACCCTCGGTGCCACTGGCCGTTAGTCACTGTTTCTCTAATGTGGCATTAGCTCCCCCAGAGACCAGAAGCCCTCAGGATCATGAATTGGGGCTTCTTCCTCTGAAACTCCCAGTGCATAACCCAGTGCTTTAAGTCATGTGAGTGGGAGACCCTGGGGAGGCGCCCTGCCCACCACTAAGCCCATGACTGTAATGAGAGCTGTTGTTACTGAGCATCCTCCAAGTGCCCTAGGGGCTTACAGTACATGAATACATTAATCTTGGAAAGTGCCTGGAAAGGTAGGCACTGTTTGCCCATTTTATGGATGAGGACACTGAGGCTCAGAGATTTGGGCAAACTGCCTCAAGCTAGAAAGTGTTGGTGCCAGAATTCATTCCCACTACATTATGGATGGAAAGTCATTCGGTGGAAGAGTGGAGGAAAGAAGGCAGATTAGAAAACTCACACTTGGCCATGTGCTTTTCCCTGATGCCTGTATGTCCCCCAGGAAGAGACAAAGCTGTCCTTTAAACAGGGTGAGCTCAAGAGCTCAATGACTGAGCTGGATTCTTTCCTGAGACAGTTTGGATCAAGCAAAGGAGGGAGAAGGAGGCTGCTAGGTATTGGAACAAGGCAGGGGGCCCAGAAGGTGGTGCAGGGGTGGGGGGGGATGGGAGAGCAGGACCACCAAAAGCAAATTCTGCCCAGTTCACAATTTAGCTGATGGCACAGGACAAGGAGTCAACAAATATTGATTGACTGGTTCGTTGATTCCCTCTGACACATCCTACTTTAGCCTCAGAGACAGAACCCAAGGTGCCGGACTCTCTGGATTTAGGATTTTAGTGATAAAAATTTTCAAGCTGGAACCAAATATAGATCCACACTGAGCTGAGCACGTTGCTTTGCAAGTAAATTGCACAGTCCCTGTAGCCACAACAAGCTTTGAAAAGTAAAGGCTGGGTTGATTTCCTGGCTGTGAATCTCACAATGCCTTTCATTGGAGGTGTTGATTGATATGCTAAGATTCTAAAGTGAGCATCACACCTGCCTCTTCAGGACAAGATAAATAATATTTAACAACTTTATGGGCAACTCTGTGGAGGGAGGGCCTAGCCTGCCTTGGTGGCGGCCAGGCCTGTGTGAGACCTGTGCTTCCACCACCCGGCAGATGGGAGGAGCAGAGGATGGACGAGATCTAGTCCAAAACTGTGGCTTCACTGAAGGGGAAACAGCCTCAGGGCGGGGCAAATCAGCCAGGGAAAGGGATCTAGTTAGAGGCTACCAGAAATACACCTGGGCCTTTTCATGTCTGTCCCTGGACCTTGTGCCACGGCATTTTGGGCAAAATGGATGTATACGTGTCGTGTCTAGATACCTAAACACTCAACACCGAGGCCACAGTCTGGACACGCTATGTTATTATTAAAGAAAGGACCACCTGGGCAAAGGCTTTAGCTAGAAGTACACCTAGAAAAGGTTTCCATTTCCCTGAGCTGGAAGAACTTAAAAGGAGTACATGCACCAAGTCTCAGGAAACTGCAGCTCCTGGGACTTGTACTGGGAAGAAAGCTGCTAGTACAGCCATTTTGGAACAAGACAACTACAATATCGCCTGGAAGAAAAGGAACATATAACAAGAGCAGACAAAAAAATAGTCCCTGAAAGTGTGAGATTGCTGAGTTTCTCCCTGAGGTGCTGCCTTAGTTCAGGTCTTCATCGTTTCTCTCCCAGACTCTTAGAATTGCCTCTTCAAATGATTTTTTAAAATGATGAAAATATTTTAAACTACAAGAAAATACAGAGAAAAACGAAACATGTGTTTACCACCACAATTTAACATATATGTACATATACATATACATTATATACCTGTATACATTATATGCATATAATACATACCACAGACTGGGTGGCTTAAATAGTAAACATTTATTTCCTTGCAGTTCTGGAGGCTAGAAGTCTAAGATTAAGGCGTCGGCAACGTTGGGTTTTTCTGAGGCCTCTCCCCTTGGCTTTCAGCTGCCATCTCCTCCCTGTGTCTTCACATGGCCTTCCCTCTGTGCCTGTCTGTGTCCTTACCTCCTCTTCTTATAAGGACACCAGTCACAGTGGATAAGGGCCCACCCTCCTGACGTCACTGTAACTTAATTGCCTCTTTAAAGACTCCATCTCCAAATACAGCTACATTCTGAGGTACTGGAGGGTTAGGGCTTCAGTTACAGACCTTGGAGTGCGGGACGCAGTTCATCCCAAACAGCTATTATTATTATTATTTCTTTTATAAACAATTCTGTAATAAACAACTTTGTATGCGTCTCTGTGAACCCATGGGGGAGTTTCTTTGGGGCCAATATTGGAAAGTGGAGTCCTGGATGCAAAGGTGTACACACCGCAAGTTTATTAGATATTGACAAATTGCTTTCTAAAGCAGGCCTATAGTATATTGTGTATGCTTGGTATTGTCAGACTCTTAGCAATCTGATAATTGTGAAAAGACAGCACATTGTGGTCTTAATTTTAATTTCCTTGATTGTTAATGAAGTTTACGTATATTTAGGGGACACTCATGTTTTCCAATCTACAACTTGCTTGTTCATATCCTTGGCTGTTTTCCTATTCTGTTTTTATCTTACTGATCTGCAGGAAATTGATACCTATTCTAGATGCCACTCTTCAGTTAACCAAAAGTTATCTCTTATCGGGTCTCCTGGCTTCCACCGTCTCCATTTGTCAATTCCTCTTCAAGAATCTTTACCCTCTTTCCAGTGACCACAGGATAAAGTTCAGACTTGGTAGAGCATTCCAGGCCCTCACGATCTAGCTGGAACCTAACTTTCCAACCTCACTCCCTCACCACTCTCTCTAGATTCCCACCACTCAGGACCTTTGTGTGCTGTTCCGCTGCCTGGAATGGCTGGCTTCTCCTTTGCTGACTGCAGAAATCACATCCTTTCAAATCCAGCTCTGATGTCAACTCATGGGTAAGACCCCAAAGTCCCTGGGCAGAGACACAGGACAGCTTCTGCATACCATCCCCATGGTACCTGCCACCTGCTGCTAAGGTTGGTGGTTGAGTTCCACTTCCTTGGCCAGAGCATGAGCCCCACCAAAAGCAAGCAATTTCCCCCCCTTTATGCATCTTCATGTTTTCCATATTAGTACATGGTAAGTGCTTGACATTGGCTGAATTTTATTTTTTAAATCCTGAGATGTTATTTATTTATTTATTTATTTAAAAAAACATTTATTTATTTATTTGGTGTGCCAGGACTTAATTGCGGCAGTCAGGCTCCTTAGTTGTGGCATGAGAACTCTCATTTGCGGCATGCATGTGGGATCCAGTTCCCTGACCAGGGATCGAACCCCAGCCCCCTGCATTGGGAGCGCTGAGTCTTAGGACACTGAGAGGTAGTTCTAGAAAAGCTACAGCAATGTTAAGACAGGGTAGTGAAAATGTAGTGTCTAGAAGGAAACAATAGTTCTATTCTTCTCTCATCAAATCATCATTGGACCGTTGAGTTCCAAGCATTATACTTTAAGGGGGGGGGGGTGGTGGGACACAGACCAACTAGAGTACCTTCCGGAGGGAGGGCAGCCAGGAGAGTAAGGAAGTGAGAGTCCACGTCATCTGAGGCAGGACAGACAGAGTCAGGGCTATTTATCCTGGAGGCTAGAGGAAACAGAGCAGGTGTTAACTTCTCTTCAAATACCATGTGCAAAGGGGCTGCCTTTTGGAACGGGGAATTGAAATGTCCTGTATCATCGAAAGAGATACAACCAAGAGTGATGGAAGAAATTTACAAAGAGATAGATTTCTGCCAAATTAAGAAATATTAAGCACCTGGAGCATTAGAAGATGGTTTGGCTGCTTCGAGGAGTGAGGGCTGCTCTGTCGGGGGAAGCATTTATGCAGTGGCTGGGTGGTAAGGCATAATGTCCAGGGGGCTTGGGGATCAAATGGCGATTTGGTCTGGATTAAAGGACCCTTAAGGTCTTTTCCAAGCTGAAATTTCCCAAGTCCATGACTTTGAGTCAGATAGATATAAATGGGAGACCAAAGTCGCAAAGTATCTTTGAGTCTTGTTAAATGAAAGTTACTCTTTGATAGGCAGGACCTCTGGCTGATAGTCTTTCACTGCCCACTGCCCCACCCAAGTCCTGACACTGTCTTAAGCAACTCCATAGCTCTATAGATGTCAGACAATACAGACAATATGCTGTCTGTGCTTCCCACCTCCACTCTCTTGGGTAGCTACTCATGTGGCCAGACTCTAGACCAATGGTTCTCAGGCTTCAATGTACACTAGAGCAATCTGGATAGCTTGATAAAAGCACAAATTCCTGGGCTGTAGGAGTGGAGCACAGGATTTAGGCTTAAGCCACCCGGCGCACTGCATTCCCATGGCCCTCATGATGGGTCTAGGGATCGGCATGTGAGCAAATCAGAGCTGATGAGATCCCATGAGACACTTTAGGGTAGATGGTGATACTCTTTTCCTTTGGCTTAGACATCATTAGGTCTGACGCTGCCACCATGGCCATCTTGTCACCAGGAGGAGAGTAGAAGCAAAGCCAGGATGTGGGAAGATGGAGTCGAGATTGGGGAGAACTGGTTCTAATGACACAATTGGAGCTCTGAATCCAAATATCCCTAAAACCAGACTGTCCCTCGGTTTTGTGATTATCTGAGTGAATTAATTCTGTCTTCTGTTTAAGACATTTGAATTGGGTTTTCTGCCACCTGTAAGTTCTTAAATGACACAGACTCAAACACCATTCTTTGTGCACAGATTTGATTGGGTTGGGCTGGCGGGAGAAGTGTGCTTAGTTGTCAACCTTGTGTCTTTGCAAAGCTGCAGGCTGCTGTGCGGGCCCCAGTGGGTTAGCCTCTATTATGGATTGAGGATCCATTAGGCGCCAAGCATTCTGCCAGGTGCCATAGTGATAAACAGAAATAGAAGACTTGATCCTTCCCCTCAAAGAGTTTATGCTCTACTAGGTGCAAGACAAACGTGAGGCAGCTGTCAGGAGTGATGTGGGGTTAGGATCTTGGCGGGAGTCACTGTGGACTGGGTTGGTCAAGGAAAACTTCATGGACAAGAGGGCTTGTGTCATGCACTTAAAGAGTGTATGAGTGAGAAGGAAAGGAAGGAGGCTTTATTAAAAGCTGGAACACCATCTCCAAGCACCTTATGTAAACTATGAGCAGTATATGGGCCATAGAATAGAAATAAGGAGTTAAATACAATTCCATATAATAATATCACATAGTATGCTTTGGATGATATAATTATACAAGCACGTGTATCCGGGAAGTAAGATTAAATAACCTAAGGGCCTAGGAAGTAGAGACATTTTGGGTTACTAATATACTAACCCTTTGTGGCTGACAGTGGCTTAAAATGTTTAATTGGATAAATCACATGTTTTGAAAGTTGCCAGGTTGTGTGTGCTTCTGCAGCTTTGCAGGTTAATTGCTCTGTTAATTCTGGAACAGGATTTGCCTCCTCTAAAACTGATGGTAGATTTAATCTTCATAGCCTCTCCCTTTCTTTCCTAGGAAAGCTGGGGTAGAGTCACCCTGAACCATACTCTGTGCTCATTCCTGTTTTTAGAGTGAGGTTTACAAAAGTCCCATCCACTGGGCTTGCTCTCCTGCCTCCTAAACTGGGAGGATCTCACTTCCTACCAGCACTGAGAACCCTGGGACAGTACCTAAAGTCCTTTCCAGTTCTTCATCAGGTGACTTGGAATCTTGGTGCTTGCTAGTTCCATACTCATTCCCTGTATAATAGCAACAGACCCTTGTTTTGTTTTACTTGTTTCTGCTCTATCTATACAGCTAATTCCTTGGAGAAAAGGGCCATATTTTTTTGCCACACTAATGTCCATCACCCTCTCCCACTCTAGAACCTCACCCAGTGCTTTGTACATTGTTGACACTCAATATGAAGTTTGCTGGGAGTTCCCTGGTGGCCTGGTGGTTAGGATTGTGGATTTTCACTGCCGTGGCCCGGGGTTCAATCCCTGGTCGGAAAACTGAGATCCCACAAGCTGTGTAGCTAAAAAAAAAAAAAAAAAAAAAGAAGTTTGCAGAAGCAGAGGATGTGTACATTTAATTCTGCCATTAGTGTTTGGAAATTCATCTTACTCCCGACTGATGAGAATTACACCAGGAGTCGGAATCATAGTGGAACAGGTCTTTACCCTCGCCCCGTGTTACCTTTCCATCTGCAGGTGTGCACCTGGGAGCCCCTACTTCCCTGAGAGCTCCCTCTTCCATCCCTGACCCCCAAGCTTGAGTTTCATTTGTCACTGCTCATTGAATGTGCCCCAGCAAGTCCTTTTTCCCTGGGTCATCATCTTGCTCTTCAGAGTGGAGTTCCTCCATGACCATGTCATGAGGCTACAAGACCCCATTGCCATCAGCGATGACCTAAGGAGGGGCACAGGGTTGCCCGGGATAGACATCTACCTCTCATCTCAGAAAATAAATGCAAATCCATTAAAAGGGTGTCTGTCTTATGGTGGTTCTCCCTGGCAAATGACCATCCCTACAACAGCCTATCTCTGATGCCAGAATTTTCATCTTTTGGAATTAAAGCACTCTTTCATGTTAAACTAAAGGCTCTTTCCACCCATCACATTAAACTATGATCACATATTATTATCTTAGTGTGAGTTTCTATGGGCTTTCAAGTGTGCAGATAACAAGAGGGGGGAGGGTGTGCTGAGGAAGGGAGACTGACTAATCAGGACACGCTGATGGAGTGGAACGGTCCAAAGAATCAGGGTGCCTGGAGATCACGGGCAGGAAGAATGTGAAGGAGCTGTCTTCAGGTCAGCCTCGAGTTTGCAGTGAGGGGAATAACAGAGCCATGGAACCTGGATCAACAAACCTCTTTCCTACCTTTGTTTACTTACTCAACACACATTCACCAAGCGGGTAAGAGCATGGATCATTTTACAGTCAAACTGTGGCACTTTTTAGGGTGAAAGAGGTCACTATTAATATCTATACTGGGATAATGGGCAAACCTAGATGTACAGTCACCTTAGTGACACCTGCGAGACTTCATGCAGGACAGACATAATTACCTGCCGCACAGAGACACCTGTAAATGAGATGGGAAACAATGACATGGTGATAAGGCCAATACGAACAGAGAATATCTTTTTTACGTAACAGGCAACTCTGCTAAGTGACTCATTTAATCCTCTCTGTGGTTACTGATCTTATACCCATTACGCAGATGTGGAAACTTGCCAACACCCCATGGCTGGGCAGAAATGGAACCAGAATCCCAAGGCCGGCAAGCTGGCTCCTAAGCCAGGCTCTTCTGCACCAAGAGAAGAAAAGACACAGCACAGAGGGGGGTTCCAAGGAGGGAGGCAAACTTCCATCTGGGGAAACCAGCTTGGGTGTCCTGGCAAAGGAAGCATTTAGTCTGTTCTGTGAAGGAGCTGAAAGAAGAAGAAAAGGTGGAAAATTTGGTGGAATTAGAGGCATAGAAGCAGGAAAAAAACGGGCATGTTTGTAAACAGAAAGAATTAGGTTTCGGCCAGGTCATTTTGGAATTAATAATAGTTAACAATTATTGAGGGCTTACTAAGGATTGTGTCTTCTGATCACCATAGCAACCTTGTGATGATGCAACTATTTTTATTCTCATTTTACAGATGAGGAGACTGAGGCTGAGAGAGGTTAAATAATTAGCTGCAGGTCAATCAGCTGCTAAGAAGTGCATTCTGGAAGTCTGACTCTGGAGGGTACCCTCTCAATCCTTGTACTACAACCACTTCTCGTGGGTGACACGCCTGAAAGGGAGATTCTAACTAGGCTGAGAGGACTTAATTTATCGTGGACACGGCGTAAGGAAGTAGAGGAGGAAAGGGTGAAGGGCCACGCTTTTGACACTCTGTGCTGGGTGAGAAGAATCAGGGAAGCTCATTTTCATGGGGCAGTGTTGGTTTTTAATTTGTTGGAGGAGGGAGTGTTGGTCGTGGGTGTCCTGCTTCGAATCTCACTCATGAACTCTAGCAATTTCTCATGAAGCCTAGTGTATGGCTTCAGTTTCCCTTTATATAAACCAATGAGATTCTCTGAGCAAGGGATTCAGGACACTAGAATATGAAGTAACTTAGTTGGCTCTGTCAAGAGGGTCAGGAAGTGAAATGAGTGTGCATCATTATGGTCTTTGAAGTGGCTGGGCTTTGGCTGTCACCCACTTCTATTGAAAATTCCAGTTCCCTCAAAGTTCTTTGAAGAGAAGCTAGAAAAGGGAAAGGGGGACAATGTCCTTGATGTCTTTTGAATCAGATGGGAAGGACTTCCTTCTTGAGGCTGCAAAGTGACTTTCTCCAGCCAGGCTGAGAAGGTCAGCGGTCAGTTCACAGACAAGTCAGGAATGAAGAGGCTCGCTGCCAGGCTCCTCTCATAGGAGTGTATTCCTATTTCAGCAAATGCCAGCTCCCTTGCGGCTGGTGCTGCTTCCAAAAACCTGGATGAGTCTTCCCATGCCTGGAGGGTAGACCATGTTGGCAAAACCTGGATGGGTCTTCCTATGACTGGAGGGCTAGACTATGTTGGCTTGACTTTTGCTGCCACTTGCCTTGGGCACCATGCCTATGGGACTGGATTGTGCTCACCTGGCCCCATGATCAGGGTTCCCAGAAGGCTTAGCAACATCTCAGCTCTAATAGTACTTGATTATAAGCTATTATATTTTTTTCTGTAGAAATCAATTCTTGGATTAAAAATACTACCTATTCACTAACACTTGTCATATAGCTGTGAGCAAGAGTTAGAGAAACACAAATACCCATCTAAGTGCAACTGATAGTTTTCCAGACATTATCAATTACTGCTCAGTTGTTCTCTGGTTTTCCATTCTGCTTTAAAAGAAACTTTATCCACTTATTTATTTATTCAACAATTAGTTAGTAAATGCCTCCTGTGTAAGGGACTAAGCTTGCTGGTGGAGTCGATGTTGAAAAGACAGAAACCGTCCTGCCCTCATGGAGCTTGTAGTCAGAGGGGGTAGTGAGGCCTGAAGTCGACAATGACACAGGCAACAAATAAAAATCGCGAGAAAGTCTATGAGGACAAGTGAGGTGTTTAGGGCATCCAAATCTTCCAGCTTGCGTGCACGGTCTGAGTAAATATGTTCACCTACGTTTTTTCTCTATAAAACTTCAGGTTTTATACCATTGTATCTGTGAGGCCATTTCTAGTGCGATTATAACTCTCAGTGGTTGCAGCAAATCTTCTCACTGGGTTGACTTATTTACCCCGAATGTATGATAAATTCCAGTCTGATTCCTGGAGCATTTCAAGAGATGTTTTGTGATGAAGCCAGAGAGAGCAAGCTAAGGAACCCTTTTTACTCACCTTGCTGCTGAAGCAGCTGTGAGTGGCTGAAACGAGCCCACCAGCTGCTGACACCCCCTCTCCCAGGGGCACCAGCGGCGGTGCACTCAGTTAAGGCGGGCTTGTCTGCCTGCAGCTTCCCTATAAATTGAACTTAATTAGGGAGGGATAAAGGTTTTCTTCCCCTTGATATTGAAAGGATGACACATGAGGTAGTGTGTGGCATTTCTCTCCCCACTCAGGAACATCAAGGTCCCAGGTCATGGCTCCCTCACTGCCCTCCCATCCCAGGTTCTGAGCCAATCCAAGAGAATTCAAGGTCAGGGTTAGCTAGACTCCTGCTACTTCAAAATTTTATAATTTCCAACTCCTCTACCATAAGTCTTGTTGGCTTCCATGATATGGGCTCTAAATAAAGACTCAACAGGAAAGAAGGGAGCAAGTCACGAATTCACCACCACTTTGAACTGGGACATGAAATATTAGAATCATGGCTTTTCCTTATCCTTTTCAGCTGCCATTGCTTTTTGTAGAAATGGAGAAATGGAAGGAGGGACCCTGTGTGTCACTGAATCTGACTGGTCTACCAAATTCTGGCAGCCTGGTCCAGAGGTGGCTTCTAGGAACCACCGTTTCCCCTCCTGCCTCCTGCAGGTGAATGGTTCATGTACTTGATCAGAATCTCCGAGTTCCTACCCCACACCGGGCACTGTCCCTGGTGCTCAAGACGCAGAGAGGAAAAGGGCTCTGTCTCTGCTCTCAGGCTGCTCGCAGTGTAGCAAAGACTACGCGGATGTGTTTTAGAGTCTCTCTGTGGATGCTGAAGCGTGGAGATCGGGATGGGGAAGGCGGAGCAGGTGCAGCCTTCCTCCACTGCAGAGGAAGGTCTAGTGGAAGCTTCTCAGAGTTTCTGCAGGTGAAAACTGAGGATGAACTACGGCACTGGGTGGGTGCAGAACACTATGGAGGACGGGTGAGCTGGCCACATGCTCTGCTGCTAGGTGACCACAGGCACCAAGAGGGACCATCCTGTGGGTCAGGCACACCCAGGGTGGGAGATAACCAGATGCGGGCCAAACCGCTCCAGGGTCTGTGTGGTCAGGCCCCCGGCCCATGGTGGAAATATCACCAGGAGGCCCTGGGAAAGGGTGTTGGGGACCCAGGTGAGGAGCTTGCAGGAGGCTGGGCGGATTCTGGAGGGCACCTTCACGTGGAAGTTTGTTGTCTGGTGATCTGGGTGATACAGCTTCCTCTGAGCTTCAGATAAGAAGCCAGCCTCGCCAGCACCTTGATTTTGGCTCTGTGAGACCCTAAGCAGAGAACCCAGCCAAGTTGTCAGAATTTTGACCTACAGAAACTGTGAGATAATGAATGGGTGCTGTTTTAAGCCTCTACATTTGTGGTCATTTGCAGCATAGAAAATGAACACGTGGGTCAGAACAGCACAGAAGCAGGAAAGCTGTCTGGCATGGTGCGCTTCTCACACAGGACAACATACCCCTTGGATTTCTCCCTTGTTTCCACTATAAGGACAGAGGCTGAGGCCAAATCAGAAGCCGGCAAGGAATGACTCAGCCTCACCTGTGCTGAGATCACGGCTGCAAGCTCCTGGCATGTGGGGAGGGGGGCCTGGGGGGCAGGAATGTTTTGTTTCCAGAGTAGTTTGTGACTGCGAGTTTCTAAACAGGGGGAAGGCCGGGCCCCCATGTGGGTCTGTGAGGGGTCAGCGGTCTCCCCCTTATCAGAGATGTCCTCCTGAGCTGAACTCCGATCTGATGTGCACAGGTAATCTGGTCCCTACAATGGAAGCCTTCAGGTCTTGACAAGATGTCCAAGGCCAGTTGTGGCTAAACGTTATCTCTTCCCCAATACAAGGTATACTCCGGGGATTATGTCACCTTTTAAGATGTATCACTCTGGATTAAGCTCAGGCATTATCAGTCTTTAAGAATTCACTGTTAAACACACGGAGCTAATTTTCTGTTATTATCTCCTACAAAGGAAGTGGCTTATCAGCTTCTCAGTTCCTTTCCAGCTCCAGAATGGGAAATGAAGAAGAAAGTTTTAAGAGGAGACAGTGGAGACATGAGCACAGAAGCTCAGGACTGGAGGGGCCCTGAAGGTCGTGTGGTTGAGCCTTCCATTTGTGGCCAGCCTCTGGGTGGTGTGGTAGTTCCAAGTTCTCCTGGAATGATTCCAGAGACAGCAGATTCACTACCTGTCAATAGAAGCAACCCATCCTCGAGACTCAAATGGACATGTCCTCCTGATGAGTAGTTGATATCTTTCCCTGTAGCTTCTATACTTGGTACAACACTGCCCCTTGGGACCTCACAGACTCTCATCCTTCACATTCATTCACTCAGCACACTTTTACTGAATGCCTGTTGTGGGCTGGGTAAGGAGCAGACTTTTGGGAGAGTAATAAGACTCAGGCACAACACCAGCAGCAAAGATGGAGCCCCAGTGCTTGAGGAGGGCATTCAGCCCCTCTCCAAATCCCTCTTCTCTGATGGGACAACCCTGAGCCTCTCAGAGTCTTCATTGGACATTTTTGGGAGTCCCTTCGAAGAGGGACTCATCATGGTTGTTCTTTTCCAGACCTGCCCAGTCAGAAGCTCTCCCTTCCCCTTTCTACCCCCAGGGCTCCTAGAACTGAAAGTGATCCTCCAAGGGGCTCTGCCCAGCACAGAGCAGAATGGGCTTATGCTAGATGCTCTGCTGGTGTCCACCCAGCCAAGACCATAGGAACACCACAGGCAGCCACGAAATCCTTGCTGTGTCTCAGTTTCCTCCTCTATAAAATGGGAATAATAATTGTTCCTACCTCATAGGGATGCTTTAAGGTAGAATGAGTTAACCCATGTAAAGTGCACAGCACAGCGCCTGGCACACAGTAAATGCTCCGTCAATGCCATCATCAGCATGCCCACCATCACCATCACCATCAATCACCATCACCATCATCATCCTACTAGCCATGCCCTTGGAGCCGATGGAAAATGAAACCCTTCTATTTTCCCTTGGTGTCTACATTTTTCTTCCCTGGCTCCCATCTGGTCTGTTGGGATAATAGAAACAGCTACCCTTTATTGAACACTGTGCATGTGTTACCCGTCATCCTCTTGCATCTGTACAGAAGCCTTGGGAGGTAGGTATTATTATCCCCATTTTACAGACTAGACAATTGGGTCTTTGAGAGATATAAGTGGCCCAGGGCTACAGAGCTGCTGAATACCAGAGTCCAGGATGCAAACCCAGATCTAAATGTTTCTGCACTATTTACTATCTGCTGGAGGCCAGAGTCAGTGCCTGTCACCAACACATGTTCCCTGTCACCAGTTGTAAGTCACCCACAAACAGTGGGCTCCGTGGGTCCCTTTCATCCTTGTCCAGGTTGCTGCCTAAAGTTTTGAAGTCCCCCAGGGCTCCAGATCCAACCTGGTAAGGATAAGTCTGACCAGACTGGGTAGAGAGGGCTTGGGGAGTGGGGATCGTTGAGTGACAGAAGCCACAGATGAGGGGAGGAGAGGAAGTCAGGACTGGGAGGGACTCTGAAGCCAGACTGTCTGGCATCAGGACCACCACCCACTGGCTCTGTGACCTCTGGGTCTCAGTTGCTTTCGCTGTAAAATGTAGAATCAAATAATGGAACCTACTTTATTGGCTGGTTGTGAAGATTAAGTGAGAAATATTATAAAGTTTTTGCTGCAGAGCTCAATCTATGTTAGCCATTACTACTGCTACCACTACTACTACTACTACTACTACTACTACTACTACTACTACTACTACTACTACTACTACTACTTTAGTTTCCCAAGCATGGTCAGTGACTGCTTTTCCTTCATCAAAGGCAGAGCTAAGGCACAGACTGGCAGCCGAGGGAGAGCGGGGGCTGGGAGCAGAACCCCCGCATTCGTCTTCTCCTTCCCTGCTCTCACCCACTCAGAGTCAGGCCCCAGCTCCCATCCCTGCTTCTCCAAGCCCTGGTCAGGCACGCACACCTCAGAAATGCCACATGCGTTGCCAAGAAACCACCTTCCCCGTCTATTTTAAAACCTTGTCAAGCTTTCTGTTTAATGTTTTAAAAGGCTATGTTCTAAAGAGGGACGTGGTTAAGTAAGTTATGGCACATCAACCTGATGGGATATTAAGCAGCCATTAAAGTCATAATTATGAGGATTGTGTAGCAAAATGGAAAATGCTTATAGATTAATATGAAATGGGAAAACAGGATAAAAAATTGGATCACACAGTGATTGCAACTAATCAAAACTACATCCCTATGAACAGACACAGGAAAATAGTAGCATCCCTTGTCCTTCTTTTATTGCTGTTTTCCCTTCCTTTCTCCTTCCCTCCCTCCCTCGCTCCTTCCTTCCTTTCTTCCTTATCTTTCCCTTCCTTTCATTCAACAGTAGTTTACAGGCTTCCCTGGTGGCGCAGTGGTTGAGAATCTGCCTGCCAATGCGGGGGACACGGGTTCGAGCCCTGGTCTGGGAAGATCCCACATGCCGCGGAGCAACTGGGCCCGTGAGCCACAATTACTGAGCCTGAGCGTCTGGAGCCTGTGCTCCGCAACAAGAGAGGCCGCGATAGTGAGAGGCCCGCACACCGCGATGAAGAGTGGCCCCCGCTTGCCGCAACTAGAGAAAACCCTCGCACAGAAACGATGACGCAACACAGCCATAAATAATAAATAAGGAAATAAATACAGTGTAAGTGCTATGTAAATAGTTGTAACACACGGAAAATTCAAGTTAAAAAAACAAACAAACAGTAGTTTACTGAGCTCCTACACTGTGCAGACACTCACAATTTAGAGAGGTGAAGAGACAGTTTCTGCCCTCAAGAAGTCTAACCAGAGAGATGAATCTGAAAACAAATAGTCTCCACAGGTCAGAATATAAATAATTCAATATGACAAGGAAAGTAATTAACTCTGCTGAGGGGAATCAACAAAGCTTCCCGAATTGGTAACCCACTGGTTGAATTAGAAAGCATTCAGCTGGAGGGGAAGAGGATTCCAGGCGGAGGGACCAGCATGTACAAAGACGAGGAGATGTTGGAGAATGAGTTTCACACCTCTTTGGACCTGTGGTCCACTGGGTCCTGGGCTCTGTGTCCAACAGGGAAGTGAAGGGATTGTACTTCCACCTGACATTACTCTCATGGGTCGGGGCGCCTCAACCCCATAACTGTATTTAGGATCCCATCATAACCCTGTCATTCAGGAATTTATCAAAATCATGTGAATCCACCTGATAGTTTCATAAGCTCTGTGGATGTGAGCATGGGGGGAAGCTACACAGAGCTCCTAGCCCCTCTGATCTTCTCCGTCACCCAGGAAGCTAGTTGGAAATAGAAGTTTGCCTCCGTTCAGAGTGTTTGGGTGTTACAGATCAGTTTCATCAGCCTCATTTCGGGAGTGAGGAAATTGTAGCCCAGGGAGGAGAAATCAGTGATTTATCAGTCACCTAGCAATTTACTGGCTTGAATTCGGTTCTTCTGGCTCCAAAGCCAGTGCTCCTTATTTCACCCATGTTGCCCTTCCTGCGGAGAACAGCCTAACCTTTTCCCTCCCATGAACCAGCACTTCCCTGCTGGCTCTATTCTTACCTCTCCTCAACTTCAAGGTCATGCAGCCCTTTCCCAACACTGTAAGGTGTTGTAGACAAGCCCTCCTCCTTACTCACAACCTTCGTGCTTCCATCCTCCCCAACTTCACCCTTGTGGGCAGTCCAATGCCTGATCCCTTCCATCTGCTCTGGGGAGCCACTTCTGGGTCTCAAGGTCATGTGTCTTGTCCCTCCTCTGCCTCCAGCTCCCTGCTCCCTTGAGAAACCAGATCTAAGTAAGGCATTCGGGCTAGAGTAAGGAAAAGTGGCAAACTGCGAAAGCCTCCAGGGTTCCCATCCTCCTTCCGTGAACCAGCTCAGAAGTTACCAAGAGAAGATCTTCCTGAATCTGCATCTCAACCTCTTCATCTGGCAATGGTGGGGCACTTCCTAGTGTTTGAACGCAAGGACCTCGAGTCTCACCAGGACTGGAAGTAATGTGACTACATTTCCGAGAGTCTGCACGTGGAGTGATGAGGACCAGCTTCTGCAGATGACCCTGGCTTCTTCAGTGTTGACCCACATGCTTGGGGCGGGGGGGTGTCACACAGCAGGGACCTGGGAGCATGATGTAGGCCAGCACTCAAATGTCCTGGTGGAAACTGGGCTGTGAAGCAAATGAACCAACTTGGACCACAAAGAGTCTTTGGGCTGTTTGCCACTTGTTTTTCTGTTTTTCCACCAGGAAATGTGTTCCCTTGCTTTGGCATTTATGTGGTGTCAGAATGCTATTATCTTGTCAACATTGTTCTACAGCATCAACATTATCTCTTAATTACACAATTACTGTGTTATGTACTGTAGACCTAGTAATAAAATAGTTGAAGTGTTCAAGCACAGACTGGATTTTGAAAAATATAATTTGAGTCAAACCAGCTTGTAAAAACCACTAATAAGCGTCACAGTCAAAAGAGACCTTGTGATGTTCGGTTTATTCCTCCATTGAAAGGAGGGAGAGACCGAGTTCCAGAGAGGACGAGGGGCCTGCTGTTGGCCACAGGGGTAGTTATTAGAGTGAGTTTGCAGACACAAGAGCCCATGAGAGACCCTAGATCACAAAGCAACTGAGCAGAGTTGGTGGCTGCAGCTGAATCCTGGTAATTCCTGGGCCACCTCATTCTTTCCATTTTCAAGAGTAAGTTACGCAACTTTCCCAGGTCAGCCGGTCAACATCGAGTTTGGAAGCCAATCCCTAAAGGACAGGCTTCCTCTGAGGACCAGGGCCCACTTCTCACAGACGCTCAGTGATTGAAGGAAGGACCATGGTAAAGTCCCAGGGGGCTCCATCTCGCCTCTGTGTCAAGGAATTGTATCTCCAGGAAGATCCTATTAAGAGGCTAATTGCCAGTTGCAGAGGCGAGGCATGAAACCAATTGTGCCATTGGCAACAATTAGTCTATTAGGGAGTTAAGCCTGAGGGGACATCACATGGGACAAGTGAGGGCGGTTGAGGGAGGAGGAGAAAAAAGATGCACAGGGTGAGGTGCCCTGGAGAAGGCAGGCTGAGTTGGAGGGTAGCTAAAGATTTTTTGGAGCTGGGAACAGCAGAAGAATAGTCCCCAAAGGGACAGGATTTACCCTTTGATGAAATTCACATTTCATCCCATCACTTCCCGTTACTTGTGTCCCAAGACTAAACCAGGCATGGCAGACACTTGGCATAATTCCCCTGCCATGACACTGGAGGGCCTTGCAGATCCCTTTCTTTCCTCTGAGCTTGGAAGCAGCCCCAGAATTCTTCTGAAAGGAAATCTCTGTGGTCTCCATCTTATTTACCATCGGTTTTGAGCTGAACTGTATCCCCCCAAAAAGATATGTTGAAGTCCTAACCTCCAGTATCTGTGAATGTGACTTTATTTGGAAATAGGATCTCTGCAAATGTAGTTAAGTTAAGATGAGGTCATACTGGATTAAGGTGGGCCCTAAATCCAATGCCTGGTGTCCTTATAAGAAGAGGGAAATGTTGACATATGAGAGGTTTGCCATGTGATGACAAGGGCAGAGTTTGGAGTGTCTACAAGCTCAGGGACACTAAGGGCTGCCAGCACCCACCAGGAATTGAAAGGAGCAAGGATGCATCCTTCCCTAAGTCTTCAGAGAGAGCGTGGCCCTGCCAACCTTGAATTCAGGCTTCTGGGCTCCAGAACTATGAGAGAATTCACTTTTATTGTTTTAAGCCGACCAGTTTGTGGCACTTTACTATGGCAGCTCTAGGAAACAAATATACCACCTCTGGAAATCGGCTCATTCTGTCTGGGAGTTCTGTCTATTTGGCTTTCTCTCCCACTAAATGCCTCCCTGTTTGCCATCCTCGGGCCACTTCTTTTCTGTCCTCCTTCTCTAACACTCATTCGTGTCATCTCCCTGTCCCCAGCTGTCCTCTTCCTAGACTATACCTAAGACCCTCTTGCCCACCCAGGTCCAGCATAGATGGGTCTCTTCCAGCACATCTTCCACAAGTCTTTCTGAAATGTATTTGTCTTTCATCTGGACTGCTGGGGCATAACCGCTGGAATCTCTATTTAGCTCCCATTTTGGAGGGGGATCTCAAGAAGCGGAAGGTGGGAGAATGCAGAAAAAGACTGCTCTGGTGTCAGAGTTCTGCCTGGGAGGTGATGTTGGGGAACATCATTCCTTCAAAGCAGGAAGCTGTTTCTTCAGATCCAGGCCCTGAAGCATCACAACAGTATTTTAAGAGCAGAGGTTGCCTGTCTTCTTTCCCTCAGTTCAAGGTATTTTGGAGTGAACCTATAATCAAGCACGGCTGGGTCTACCTCTGAGCCCAGTATTTCTGTTTGGCATTTTCCAGCTGGATTTGGTCAGAAGGATAGACTGCTCTCCGGTTAGGAACCACAGACTCGATGCTTGCCGACCTCAGGGTTCAGCCCGTGAAGATTTTCTCTGTGTATCCTCACGCCCAGGGGTGTGGAGAGGCTCAGGGAGATCACACACACAGACACACAGACACACACACACGTCTTGTTGGCTCATCCTGCATCAGATCAGACTGTTCTGTGTTGTATCATCCAGGTGTATCGTGTACTGTGACTTTTCTCAAGCCCCTTACTGCACAAGGCGTTCTCTGCCTGGAATGTTCTCCTTCATCAAGCATAATCTTATGCCTCCCTCAAATCTCAGATCAAATGATTTCTTCTCTAGCAAACTTTCCTGGGGCTCCTCAGACTGAGCCGGTCACCCCTCTTCTGTGCCCCAGGGCGCTGGATGCCCACCTCTCTTTTGCATCTATCACACTGAGTGCTGGGTCTTCACAGCCTCAGGGACTGCACCGTGGCCCTTCCACAGAACCGGCACAAGGAGCAGGGTGGAGGGTAGATCAACTTGTTGAATAAATGAATGAATGAATGCATGCATGTGTTACACCTTTCACTCCTCTGCTCAAAACTTTGCAATGATTCCCTACCCCACTCAGAGGAAAACCCAAGGCCTTTAGAGGCCCGTGGGCCCCATCACGCTTGCCCCATCAGCCCCTAAATCCACCTCCTCCTCTCTCACTGCCATTCTCTCTGGTCCAGCCACACTGGCTTCCTCACTCTTTACCATTTTCCTTCCATCCACAACAATAAAATACATTGTTTTGCACATTTTTATGAATGTCTTATAAGTAAAGTCATACTGTACAAATTCTTCTGCTATTCTCTTGATCAACTTTATATTCCTAAGATTCATCCATAATATATGTAGCTATAACTCATTCGTTTTCACTCTTGTATAGTATTCGAGGGTATAATTACACCATATTTTTAAGGATAGTGCCCTGCTGTTGCTTCAGTTGGTTGGTTTCATTTCCTGTTCAAACGGGGCCACCATGAACACTTTGTCCAGGTCTCCTGGGGCACATGTACCTGCAGGAGGGCCATAGGTGTGCACATCATCCACACGCCTTTTCACACTCAGTGCCTTTCTATATGTTCTTCCCCGAGCTTGGCCTTTCCTCCTCACTGTCCTTCTCTTGTCTGCTAAACTTAAGGCCAACTCCTACCACATCTTCTTTCAGAATCTTCCTCCCCAAGTCTCCATGTTATTGCTTTGTCTGTGCTGCCACTGAAATGCTGCTTTGTGCTGGTCTCAGCCTATCAAGAATCCATGTTGTGGTTGGACCGGTCCTTCTGGTTCTTATTATGATTGCAAGATGCCCTTCAGCAATAACCATCAGGAAACTTTGAAAAAATAAGGGTTTATTACTTATAGGACCTGGAAATTGCACAGTACACCTGGGGCCACACAGTGAGGTCGCAAGAAGTGAGGGCAGAGAGCACACACATGGGGCCTGAGGTTCGGCATATATTGGGGTTGAGGGTTGGGGGGCTAGGGCTTTGCAGGCTCACTCTTTATTGGTGAATTTAAAACCTAAGAGCAGAATTTAAAGCATGGGAAGAGGAAAACCAAGTGGCCCAAATGGTCAGTTATCAAAATCAACCAAGATCTAGAAAACAAACAAATGTCTCGGTGCGGGGGAGGTGACCTGGCTCTTTTTCTAGTTGTGATGCCGCCTCTGTGTTTATTTGAGATCATCATCTTCGAAGTGGATGCCTCTTTGAAGGCAATCAAAGCTTAAGTCAGGCACTTGCATGATAGAGAAGAAAAAAAAACTAACGTTTATACTGCAAATAGCTCTCACTCTATACATTAATTATAAGGATGCCTCTCTTAACCATCTCTGCTGGACTAAGGTAGACTTTGCTCCCCTCTGCGACCCACACTAATCAGTGCCTGAGGCCCCCTGAGCCCATCTGCCCGCGAGGTTACCCTCTAGTTCTGCCTATTGATTTACACACTTACAAGGAGCTGGTTGTGTTTGCTCCCAAACCCACTTAGGCTAATTCTACTTGTTACAGTAGTTACAGGAATTAATCAAGTGTGACGTGAACCAATGAAATACATGTGTGAGAGGAGGGAGAGTCTATGTTGAAAGCTTCAGAAAGATATGAAGAAGCTGATGTTTGAAGGGGTTTGAATGAGCTGATGTTAATGAAATGCTGTTATCTGGTCACATCTGTGTCCACCCAAGACTGAATTTGAGGGCAGAGACTCATCTTTGTGCCTTGAGTTCCAGCCCAAGGCCTGAGACAGAGTAGGAGTCAGTGAATGTATTTTGATCAAAAAAAAAAAAAAAAAAAAGAAAAAAAAGAAAGAAATGTTGAGGTTTTAAAAGGGAAAACAAGGCTCCCTACAGGTGAGTCATGAAAACAAACTGCTGGAAAATTAGGTGTGGGTGAAACAACTATAGATTAGATAAAGACCTGTAAAAATCTGGAAGGATTCTGCACTTGGATTGCTTTAACAAGGGTCCTTAAATTCTTGCTCCAATTGAAAGAAAAAGAAAATGGCGAAATCTTAGTCTCTATGTGATGGATATTGTTTATACATGAAAGATGATGTGGAACTTCAGCCAGCAGACCCGCACTCTGAGAAAAGGGCTTGGCTTCCGCATTGAATAAGAGGAGAATTAGTACATTCGTACGTTTTAAGATAAAAAAGGAAGTGTGTTGGTTGGTTTCAGCAGGAAAAAATTGGTATGTTCAAATGAGATACTTTGAAGAGATTTTAATAAAAGGACTGTTTATAAAACTGTGAGCAGAAATTAGGGAAACCACAAGGGAGAGGGCCACAGGTTAGGGGAACCCAGGGTTCCTCTGGACAGCAGCTGGGTTTGGGGTTAAGAGAGGGAGCTAGGGAATAATACCCTTGTTTCTAATTTCTCTCTCCCTCCAATCTCCTGCCAGTGTCTCCTATGGCCAAACCCAATAGGGAGAAAGAAGGCAAAGGAGTCCATTGGTATAGTCTATGCAGGTAAAACTCCCAGGGTGGGGAGCAGATGGGGAATGAAGGACAGTGGATCGGGGGTCAAATGGAAGACGTCCAGCATGGTATCATTTTTGAAAACATAATTCTCCACTTGACATTTTCAATTTGTTGACAAAGGGTGACTCCCAGTCCTGCCAGATTGGAGGGCTTCTACTTTATTTGTTTACATATTTATCTCCTCCACTAGATGGTGAATACCTAGAGGCAGGGGACCTGTCTTGGGCATCTTTGGATCTTCAAGCTTGGCCCAGGGCTTGACATGTGGAAGAGGCTCAATAATTCATTGAATGAATGCTGGTGACACTGTAAGAAAAATTATTTGTCAGAAAAATCAGTAATCTGCATGCTTATTCATTTATTTAACAAATGTCTATTGAGTGACTACTATGTGCCATGTACTGCTCTGAACAAAGAGGACACAATGGACAACAAGGTTACAGTCTAGGGGGGAAGGCAGTAAACAAATTCTTTCACTCATTCAACAAACATTTATTGAACTATGTGCTGGGCACTGTCCTAGGTTCTGGAAGTTAAACAATGAACAAGATAGGACCCACCCTCGTTGAACTTGCATATGAATGGGCATATTCTGCTCTTAAGTGGCCATCTTTAAAGCTGGAGGGAAGCAAATGGGAACTGCTTTTTAAAAAGTAATGAGGGGCTGCCCTGGTGGCGCAGTGGTTGAGAATCCGCCTGCCAATGCAGGGGACACAGTTTCGAGCACTGGTCCAGGAAGATCCCACATGCTGCAGAGCAACTAAGCCCATGCACCACAACTACTGAGCCCATGAGCCACAACTACTGAAGCCCGTGCGCCTAGAGCCCATTCTTTTCAACAAGAGAAGCCACCATAATGAGCAGCCCCCGCTCACCGCAACTAGAGAAAGCCCCCCACGTGGCAACGAAGACCCAGTGCAGCCAAAAATAAATAAATTTATATTAAAAAAAAAAAGCTAACGAGGTCTGTGGCTTCAGATGGATGAAAGGCAAGCAGGATGTCATTTTAGGTCATAGAAAGACAATCCCTGGGGCTGGAGGGAAGCCAGAGCTTGGGGTGAATGTCCTTACGGGGGAAGGATGTCCTTGTTAAACACATCTGATCCTCTGGCGTTGGACGGTTGGGATGGGTCCCAAGTAAGAAAATCTGAGCTCTTCACACTTCTCCAATAGCAGGGCTTTACATGGTAGGTCTTCAATTGGTTCCAATTTTCTGTGGAATTAAGTAGACTCTTACCAGCCTCTTATCAAGATGTAGTCACCCCAGAAGGTGTGCTTGGGAGAAGAAGGGCTAGCTGGCAGCCTAGTGGAGCCCTGGCAGGGGAAGGGGGATAACATTGCCTTGTTTAGCTGCTTGGGATTATTTTAGAGCCTGTGTCACTTGGCTCTGTACGCTGGAGCCAGCCTTTTCTGGGAAGCTAGCGTGGCTCAAACCTAGCTTATCTTATTAATACTCCCCAAACGCCTACACTCCCGAGCTTTGGGAGTCTGAATTCCTCTGATGTGTGAACACCAAATTACGGGGGAAATGGTATTTCTCAGGGGATGGAAGGCTGGGTTCTGGTGTCACATTCCTCCCATCTTGATGTGAGGCCCTTGGAATCAGCTGAGTGCAACAATCTCTTAGGGTCCCTTTCACCTTGGCCATTCCCCCTTCGAGAACTAGTCTCTCTTGCAGGACTTTGGCTGCCACAGATAGGCTGCTCCCGCTAACTAAGCATCCTTGGCCATCAAACGAGCTGCTATGAATCAGCAGGATCGGCCTTCAGCATTGGTCTTTGGAGACAGCTGCCTACCCAGTGTGTTTTTGCAGGCTTCAGGGAAGGGACTTTCTCCCCTACGCACGTCCCAAAATACCTCCTCTATCAGGCTTGTGATGTCTGGGATTGTTTTCCTGTGGACAAAGCCTTCCATTCCACAATGAAGGCCCCCAAAATAGAAGTGAACGCACATGTGTTTGGCATTGCCCACAACAAGCTGTTCTTGGCCTTGCGCTCCTATCTGTGCTGTTCCCTCTGCCAGGAATATCTTCCCCATGCCCTCATTTCCCTTACACTGATCCTTTAAGAGGCAGTTCAAACGTTTCTTGCCCTAGGGGATGTTGTAATTGGTTTCTCTAGATTGCAAGAAACAGACTTACTCAGACTTGTTCAAACACGGGCTGGTGGGGGATGGATGCGGCAAGGATAAAAGTGGAAGCAATAAGGAGGATTGGACTCCTGGACATCCGGGAGGAGGAGACCTAACTGTCTGCTCCTACAGTTTGTCTGCCCCGCATAGACTGACTGTAAGAGCTTGAAAGTAGGGACTCTGCTTTATTCATGTTGGAAACCTCAGACCTAGCACAGAGCCCAGTACCTAGGATACACTCAATAGTTGTTTGTTTAATAAATGAATGAACAAATAATTGAATCCCAAGTACGGGTAGAAGATGTTGGCTTTGTCTTTGAGGTACTTATGGTCTAGTTGGGGAACTAGAAATCAATGAAAATGAGATAATACTAAGAGAGAAACAGTGCAAAACAATGGTTAAGACCTGACACAAAGCTTGCAAGATGAATACATCAAGGGTGCCTTAGGGGCAATGAGATTTAGTTAGCAAATAGCCCTGAGAAAGACTTTAATTCACACTAGCATGCCACTGACTGATGTTAAAACTTTTTCTGAGTGCAGACTTTTAATGGGGAAACTTAGAGTGAACATGGAGCTAATGTACAATTTCATATAGGGCCCCACAAAAGACAGCCAGGAACGGTGCCGGAGAAGGCAGGAGGGACACAGAGATAAATCTCAGGAGACCTTGTAATTTGGCTGAGGGCTGGTCTGCAATATTGGGGTGCATTAGAAGGTACCATCCCGACTCCCTTGGGGTCCATGAGCGACACTGGGTGGTGGATCAGTGATCCCCGTTGGTCTAATCGGATTGGTGGATCCAACAGAAAGAGCAAGGCTGTGCCCCGCGCCTGCTGAGTTACTGCCAGCTGCTGGTAGTGAATAAACGGGAAGGCCCCTGGGTGGCCGTCAGGACTCCACAGTGAACCAAGAGAGTCATCCAGATGCTTCCTGATTTTACTGATTTAAATCAAAGGCCAAGACGGAAGAGGTCTTTGCAGCTGTTTTACCTACTGGCTCCGGGGTGAGTCCCGTACCATTCCCTCTTCCGTTTGGATGTGTTTCTCTGAAACTTCTCAACAAATTTGTTGCCCCCGGACAAGCTCTGCCAGCTTGCCAAGGATAAGCAGTGAACAGTTGTGAGGGATTCCTGGGGTCTCTCTCCCATGATGTTTACTGTCCGTCCCATGTATCAGGACCTTCATCTTTTCTTGCACTTACAATGGAGTAAGTGGCAACCCATCTGAACCCACTGAGCCCAACTCCTTCTGTGAGAACACAGCCTCAGAAAAATTCATCTTTCTCTATATTCAGCAGTACCTTGAGTTTAACCTGTTTCCTCACATATGCTCACTTTTTTTTTTTTTTTTGCATTTCACTAATTAAACGGCCCTTTATGGAGGGCTTATCATGTGTGGGCAGTGTTCTAGGCGTTAGAGTGTATGGGATGGACTGGAGGTAATCGAATGCTCACCTGATCGTGGCTTAAACAATACAGACATTCATTATCTCATGACATAAGAAAAAATCCAGGGCTGGGGTCTCCAGAAGCTGCCAGCCCATCAGCGCAGCAATGTCACCAAGAACCCAGGCTTTTGTCATCCTCCTGCTCTGCTATTCCTGCTGTGTCAGTGATGTCTCCCATCAGATGGTGACGGTTGCCCAGCCCCCTGACAGCATCCTAATGTCCAAAGACGGAAGGCAGGTCGGGGGCCTTCACCTCTCTCTTTTTTTTTTTTTTGGATGTTTAGAGCAGCTTTATTCATAATTGCTAAAAACTTGGAAGCAGCAAAATCTTCAGTAAATGAAAGGATAAATAAACTGTGGCACATTTGGACAACAGAATATTACTCAGTGCTAAAGAGAATGAAGGAACAGAAAAGTTTCTCAGGAAGTCACTGGTTGACACTGATGCCTTCCTTCTGGACTATCTTAAAATTCTGCGCATTTTTATTTCTTTGGGCCTGTTTCATTTGGGCTAAAAGTAAGTGGTACAGAAGACAATAGTATTCATGAGAAATATTAAGAACAGCTTCACCCCTCTTTTTTTATCAGGAAAGAATATCTTTCCTAGAAGTGCCCAGCTTACTTCTTTTTATGTCCCATTGGCCATACCCTGACCACACGTCCATTCCTAGACCAATCACAGGCTAATGGGAATGAGATGCTACAAATGACCGCCATGAGCCAATTATGATGCGCCATTCACAGGAAAGGCAGTATAACATCTCCATTAAGAACACAGACTCTGGAGCCAGATGGCCGGAGTTCAAATCCCGACTCCACCAATTCTTAGTTACATAACCTAGGACAAGGTGCTTAACTGCTCCTCCTCAGTTTTCCCATCTGTAAAATGGTGACAATGACACCCATAAGTTAATGTAAAAAGTGCTTATCACAGTAGTTGACTCACAGTAAGTTAACTATTAATACAACAAACCTCCCCAGGGCCGAGCACTTCCCTGCTTGATAAAATCAAGAAAAGGGGTAACAGATGTTTGATAGACAACTCAAGTTTCTGCCACATGGGGTTGCAGACAGTAAACAGGCAATGTTAAAAAATCCTGTGAATGATGCCAGGTATAGGATAGTGGGGGCCCTGAGGAGGGTGCCTGGGTCCAGACTCTGGGGACGTCAAGGAGGGCTTCTCAGAGGAGGTGACGCTGATGGACAATTTCAGGATGGGCAACATTTACTCAGGCAAAGGTGGGGTTGGGATGGGGTGGGAAAGGAAGGTTTTCCAGGCAGAAGGAATAACGGGCTTAGTGATGCTCAAATGTGATAGTCCATGGTATCTGCAGGACAAGTACAATTTATCGTGCTCAGAGAATGAAGTGGGGCTGGGGTTGGCTCCAGGGCATATGCTGCCAGGCTGGGGAGGGCCCTGAATGCTGAGATAAGGAGATCCAGTCTGCCTACAGGCTATGGCTTGTAAGCTGGAAGTAGCCCTCGTTTTGTAGTTTTGGTCCATGACTTTGGTCCATGACTCAGGCTGCGATGGGGAGGATGGATGGGAGGGGATTGGGACCTAGGTAGGAGGCTATGGCCATATTCTAGCGGACAGGGTAACAGCATGAACTAGGGAAGCTATCAGAGGTGGGAGAGGAGGGAAGGATGGTCAATGAGCAGGAGGCGGTCATTAGATGGGGAGGGAGAGAGGACAGCGCAGTAAGACCTTAAGATTGTGGCTTGGGTGAGTGGAAAAGAGAAAGAGAGAGATGGGGAGAGAGAGAGAGAGAGAGAGAGAGAGAGAGAGAGAGAGAGAGAGAGAGAATACAGGCAGGAAGATGCAGAGAAAAAGGGGGTGGTGCATTCAAGTTTGGCCATTTGGGTCTGGGGGCAGCTGGAGATGTTAGCAGACCCTCCAATGCACAAGGTCTGAAGCTCAGGAGAGAGACCTAGGCTGAAGACGGCAGATTCAGGAGTGACCAACACAGAGGAAGTAGAGAAATACTTGAGAGAGACAAAATTGTCCCAGGAAAACAGAAATACAAGCCAGGGGCAGAGCTGCAGGTCTGAGCATCCGTGGATTGCCAGTGTTCTGTTTTGTTTGGGCACTTTGTTGGGCCAGGTGAGGGTTCAAGGCCTGTAGCCAGGCAGGGGTTTTCCTTGGTTGTCACACTTGCAGAGACGGTTTAACACGCAGCCTGCTGTGTGGATTTCTGCACACACCCTGGATTACTCAAATTTGCAAGCCCTGATGTAGAGTGACAAGAGAAGTGGGCTGAAGATGGAGCCCTGTTGAACCCCAACATTTAGGGACCAGTGGAGACCAAGAGCTTGAGAAGGAGATTGAGAGGAACATGCGGAAGGAGGAAGGGACACACTAGAACATCCCAAGACCCAAGAGAGGTCACGGAACCCAATTCATGTTGAAGGCATATTAATATTTCTCTTCTGTCCCATCAGAGTGCCAGTGCCAACTATCTTCTCTATATTAAATTAAAAGAGTCAGGCATCCAGAGTGGAGAGGATGGGGAAGGAGGTTATCTTCCTGTTGGTACCCCATAGGTGGGGTTAAAATCACAGGCTTTGGAACCACATGGACCTGAGGTTGGGCGATGGGCAGCTTACTCGGTGACTCTGCGCCTCAGTTACCTTGTCTATGAGACAGAGGCTCTAATATCTACCCTAAGCATGTGGGGAGGGGTCAACGGCATACTGTGTGCTCACAGGCAGCGTATACGGGCCCAGTCCAGCAGTGAGTGCTCGGTAAGTGGTGCCTGGTATGGACCCCAGGCCCTCATTCAGCCCCTGGCACATGACTAGAGCTCAAACATCACATTTTGAATGAAAACGGGAACATAATTTTGCTAGTGGAAAAGAATACTTAGAGCAGCATAGGGTTGCCAAGAGCCAAGGGAGCAAGTTAGGCCTAGGATATAAAAGATAAACAGATCACGTGGGCAGGGAAACAATTTTACAAAGAAGCCAGCAAACAGACTCTCAACAAAAAACAGGCTGACTTCAGGAGGCTTGCTATTGCGGAGAGATCCAGAATGGGTGAAGAAGCCAGTACGAACACACTCCAAGTCTAGGTTTTATAACTGTTCTGTATCTTTGCCATTTCCAGTCTTTCTGGAGTCTGCTTCCTTGAGCATCCTCCTGCTTTCAGGTGGTTGCCATGGTGGAAAGAACATGGATACTAGAGTCAGGGAATTTCAGGTTCTGATCCTTGCCCTGTTACTTTACCACCTGTGTGATCTTACAAAAGTTACTTAACCTCTCTGTGCCTCAGTTCCCTCATCTGTAAAATGGGGCTAACCCACTTCAACTGGTGATTATGTGGAGTAAATGAGATCAGTGTATGTAAACCAGCTGGCACAGCACCTGGCACATAGTAGGTGCACAATTACTATTTTTGACTTGTTTTTCCTTACATCCTAAGTAAGGTGGATTCTATTGCCCTCAAGTAGAGGGGCTTAAAAGTGTATCTTGACCAGACAAAGAAGCCCACTCTGAGGAGGGAATAGTTGTGAGGAAAGGAGGACTTGGAAGGATCTTGTCTTCTGTCCCAGGGCTGAAAGAAAGAGGCCCAAGCTCAGGGGGAAGGGAAGGGTCCAGGGCCCCACCCCAAGGTAGTGGTTACCAGCAGCAAGCAGCAGTCCCAGAAGGCCTGTGAAAGTCCGGCACCTACCTCTCCATCTCTAAAGCGGTGTCATAACACAGCCTCAGCCCTTGGCCCTCCTCCCCCGTCTGTACCCAGGGATCTTGGGGCTGGGAGGTGCCCTGAGTCTCCAGGGTATCAGGGTTCCACAGCACCTCCTCTGCTGCCTCTCAGAGGGCACTTCTGGGATGCTGCCTGGCCAAGCGCTCCTTCCAGGACACAGATGGCTTTGGTCCCTCTTGTTCCACCTGGACCTAAGTCAATCCTAGAGCCTGGGGGGTCTGGAGGAAAATCTCTCAGGGAGTTCCTCCTTCCCTTCCTCCCCCCAATATATTTGTAGCTCACGACTGTATAGCACTCAACAATTCTCAGAAAGCTTTCACATCCCATAATGCAGGCAGGGAAGCAATTTCACAGAGAACGGAAACGAAGGCTCAGAAAAGTGACCTGCATAAGATGTCATGGCTAATAAATGGTGGGACCAGGACTGAGGGCCCATGTCCCACCCCTTTTGGCTTGATATTAGTGGGTGGTGGTTGGCTGGCAGTTTGTTTGGGTATGAGCCTTACTCAGGTTTTGGTGCCGGCCGGGTGTCTCTTCTCCCCTATCATTCCTCCCCCACTCCCACTGTTTCCTTGAGTCCCTAGAAAGTGTCTGAAGGACAGAACCCCACCCTAATCCCCCCACCCCCTACCTTCCCCTCTGCATGCCTCTGTCTAATACTCAAGCTCCAGGAAATGAAGCTGTTTCCCGGCTTCTTTAATGGCATTGCCTGGAGCTCAAGAGAGCCGCACTTTCAGGTGACTTATTGTTATACCCGTCTACGCGGACATCCCTTTCCCCTCTAACTGCATCTGCCACAGCAGCAGCCCAGCTCCAATGGCAGGCAGAGAACGTGTCTGTTGCATTCCATTAAAGAGCAGGAAGAAGTCACCAGCGCTGACTGAAATTGTCAGGTAGAGTGGATCTGGGTGGCATTTGAAGAGGGGAATTTAATTCGATAGTTTGTATTCCACTTAGGTCATCCTCTACCTGACTGCTGGTAAACAGCTATAAACTGCCCTGGCTGTCTTGCGGTAGAGAGGAAATACAGTCTGGAGAGTAAAATGGTGATGGCAGGACAGGGTGTCAAGAAGATGGACCACCCCAGGGAAACAGGGCTAGACGGCCTGGTACGTGTGTAGGGCCGGGCCCCGGGAGGAGGGGACCCCATTCACCTCTTCCTTCCTGGGCCTCGGCTGTGAAGCTATGGGCTCAGAATAAATGATCGCTCAGGCCCCCTGCTGCTCTGAACTTCGCACTCTCAGAGGGAGCTCAGGGGTGTCGTGGAGGGAACCAAGAATTTGGAATTGGGAAGTCAGGGCTCACACCCAGTCTTGGCTCTTACTTCCTACAAAGCCATGGGTGGGCAGGTCAGCTGACCCTCTCTGAATCTCTGAGGGTGAAATGGCATTCCACGCTGACTGTCTCCCTCCAGGGGTGCGGTGAGGTCAGAGAGGAGGTGGGAGACAGTGCCATGCGCCCTGGAAGGCCCGGGAGACGTTGCCATTGTTACTGGAACAGAGGAGCGCCACAGCCAGCTTCTCACTGGCCCCTCGCCCAAGGGCTGCAGCTCAGATTGTCTGGGCAGCAGGGGGGGCCAGGCCTGTGCTCAGTAAGCCAAGTGGGCAGTTATCCTGAGATCTGAAAAGTGCTCACACTGTCCCCAACCAAGCCCCCAGCAAAGCTCGTCTTCAGAAGGTACCCATCAAAGAGCATCAGTGTGTTGCCTTGAAGGGGTATGACATCCCCAACCCCCAGGCTTCCTTCTCCTGGCCATTGGTCAGTAAGCTCTCACCCGAGGAAGCAGAGAGTAGACCCTTGGTGGGAGTGGGACCTAGGATGGACACAGTGTCATCATTGTGACGATCCTCGGTTACTTCCCCTGTGTCCCGGGCACCGTGCTGGACGGGGGACAGGGCAGTCATCCTCTTGTGTCTCCACTTATTCCTGCGTCCATTTAGCAGACGCTGAAATAGCGTCAGCTACGTCAGGAGTGTGGACAGAGAAACGATGACACGGTGGGAGCTTGGGAGCTTTACGTCCAGGTGAGGGGACAGACACACACCAAGGGTCTGAATCCCCAAGCTGGGCTTAGCAGCTACACCTAACCCACAGGCGGGGCTGCCCACTGGCATTTCAGCAACCTTGCCATGATCCATATCCTGCTCACTCCTTTAGAGAAACATATAATTGTAAAAAAAAAAAAAAAAACCCACGATCTATTTAATACAGCATCTAGTTCAATGCCATATCATTATCTCCCGTTCTTCACTATCATCGGTAAACTGTGATGTCTTTCTTCCATAATGGCAGCCCATATGTTGACAAGGTCTCTGGTTACTTTTTGAAAGCGTCATTCTGGCTAAATGTGAAAAGAAAGGGGAGGAGAGGAGCACACAGCCTCACTCACTTCTGTCCCGAGGATGCTCTGGCAGCCCTGATCCTGGTGTCTGGTGTGTGAGAGAGGTGTTTGACTGAGAGAGTGTGACATGATTGGTCCAGCACCGCCCCCTGGGGACTCAGAGTTCCTGATCATAAAATTTCCAAGCTTTTGCCACAACGAAGGGGCCGTGCCAGCTTCCGTAGCCGATTGGGGTTGAGGAGGGAGATGAGGGTGTGGGATGGTCTGACCCTCCTCTCCCACCCACCCACTTCTTGTCACCCTGGCTGTGGTCCCTCTGTGTCCTAAGCATCCTGTGTCATCTATGTGGCTACTCTTGCCTACCCATCCCCATGGACATTGACCTGATCCCTCCTTTGCCCACACCCGCCCTGCTCTCAGCTGCTGGAAGCCCACCCTGGGTCAGACCGCTGGGCCTCCCACCTACCTGGATAAGGACCTTGGAGAAGCAAGGGGAGTGTGATGGTGAGAGACCTTCTCACACGCGGATGGCACTAAAGAAACCCTTCATTACTCTGTGAACCGGGACAGACAAAACCTGGATGGGGAGAAATCACCAAGGGAGATGATGAGAGCTGAGGTCAGAATATATAAAATATAAACTCTTTAAATGAAAGACTCTGAACACTTCTCACCACCCTCATCTCAGCTACCATCATCACACACTGGGATCATGGGACTAGCCTCCCAGCCTGCCTCCCTGTTCCCACCCTTGTACCTCACAACCTGTTCCCTGAATATTTCTTTGACCTCATTCCCCACCATTAGCCCCTTCCTCATTCTGCTCCACCACTGGGTCTCCCTTGGCATATCAGGCACACTGCAGCCCTGCCCCAGGCCCTTTGCACCTGCAGTTCTGAGGGCCTAGATTCCCCCTCCCTCTACTTCATTCAGGTTCCCACTCAAATGTAACCTCCTCAGACTTTCTCTGAGCACTCCACCTAAGATCAGACCTGTCACCATTATGTCCTCAGTGTCTAGAAAAATCCCGGCACATAGTAGGTAGTTAATGAATATTTGTTGAATGAATGAACATGTGAATGAGTGAATCGTGGTAGTCTGAGGGGAGTGGAGAAGCAGCCCGCAGTGCCCAGGGGCACAAGGTTGCAGCAGGATGGTGGACTGGGGCAGTGGGCGTTTGTCCGACTGTCCTCTGGGCACTGAGCAGGGAGCTGGGGTCATGGGTGAAAGGTGGGGAAGGAGGGACATGGGGTGCCCAGGTCAGCCTGGCCCACTCTCCAGCTCTCCCCAGGGCTCTCCTAGCTGAGTTCCTTCTTGCTTCCCCACTTTCCCTTCATGCTTCTTTCCTTTCCACCCTTGCCAGTCCCTCCGAAGAACTAATGAATAATGACAGGCCTGTAATTAGACTGACATCCGAGCCTTCATTGTCCTAGACAGTCAGCATCCCGAGTCAGAGATCCGGTCTCCCCTCCCAGCCCTGGCTCAGTGGTCTCTCACTCCATACCCCTGCTCACGGCCTGGTTGAATGTAAAGCGACTTGCTTTCCAGGATCCTGAAGAGTCAGAAAGGAACCAGATGGGATGTGCTAGGGACAAAATTGGGGAGGCCTGGAGCACCTTTCAGCTGGTGGCAGCATGTTGTGGAGAAAGACTGAACGGGGAGCCCGGGCTGGGGTCCCGGGGCTGTCACTTCACCTCCTGGGTTTCAATTTTCTCCTCCACAAACCCTCAAAGAGCTGGATAAGATCAGTAGTTTTTACACTATGTTTGGAATACCCTGGGGAATGCAAATGACATTTGGATTCTACGTGGAATGAGAGAGGAATGAAACCGTGACCATCACCTGGCCGAGAGCTCTTTGCTGGGGTCTGTAAACACCTGTGGGGCTTCTGGGTGGGATGAAGCCCAGAGAGGGCCTAGCACCTCCCCTGCTTCAACCAGGGCAGCCCTCCTTTGTCTGTTTCATGCCCCGTATTGAATAATGATTAAGATTTCACTTGAAGAAGGGCTTCTCCCACTAACATTTGAGAAACCCCAAAGCACATGGTCCTCAGATTCTCTTCCAGCTTTGACACTCTGCTCTTTATTTCCTTAAGAGCAGGAAGGCTCAGGTCCACAGGCCTGTTTTGTTTCTCCTGCTGAGTGGGGTTCACAGTTGGTGCTGCAGGTGTACTTTGGAAACAGGGGGGGTGCAAGGCTGTCAGGTGCCCCCAAGGGCAAGTCTGGCCCAGGGCCTGCGCAGAGCAGGTGCTCGCTCATTGCTGGCTGAGCCACCTGGAGAGCCAGAGCCACAGCCTGAAACAGCATTGCAGCTGGAGGAAGGCGACAAGGCTGCTGGGAGCCTGGGACCTTTCTGTAGATGGGCAAGTGGTTGGCTTGACTCCCTGACCCCTGAAGGCGTCTCCTGTGCCCCCTGGGAGAGGCTGACAGAAGCAATTAGCAAGAAGTCCTTGAGTGCTCCCTCCCAACCACACCCCCTCCCCAGCTCAGGGCTAGACAGCTCCTGAGTCTGAGTGATGGCTCTCTCAAATGGGAATGAGTCCTCGGTCTCATCCAGAGCCCCAGGAAGCATTCATTATCTCCCGATCCCGCTATCAAAGCCTTTTCAAGTCTCTGTTGAGCTACCCTGGTCTTGGCCTTGGTGGAAAAGGGGCTGGAGTGCAATGGCCAGCATAATAGCAGAGGCTGGCGGGGAGCAAGTGCCACCAAAAACCAAGAGGGAGGGATGGGGAGGAGGGGCCAGAGTAAACCCCATGGGGAAGAAGTGTTCACAGACACAAAAATGTTCCCTGAGGAAAAAGATGTCTCCCTGAGGTGACGAGAACTTCAGAACTTCGAGTGCTACCCTCTTGTGTGTAATGGATCTTAGGTCATGCATCCGTTTGGCTGCAAGTTACAGAAACTCTGAGTCAAACTGCCTTAAACACCTAGGAGGACACGGATTTATTGATATCTCCCATAAGGAGAAGTGCAGAGAAAATTGGGTTTCAGAGTCACACCGCTGTGAAGGAGCAAAGGCAAGATTTGAACCAGGGCTTGTGACTGGTCTGCAGGGAGTTCTCAGCTCACCCTTCCCAGCGAGCTCCTCCCTCTGGGCCCGGTGAGGCGAGTGCAGCATCTTAGCCTCTGGGGAGGTCAGGCTTGCCTGGGGCGGGGGGGAAGGGTGGGGCTGGTGGTCTGGCCTCCCAGCTGCCAGTCTGGCTCAGAACAAGGGTGTGATGGGGGCAGTGAGCGGGAGGTAGGCTTCACAGAGGTCTGGGGTGGGAGCAGAGACCTAGTCTTGAAGGGAAGCCCTGTCCAGAACACGGAGTAAGAGGGCTATTGGGACAAGGGGGTGGAGAACGCAGGCCTTAGGGCAGGACAGGGGCCTTACAAATCTGAGGACCCAGAAAGAAGGAAATGAGTTAATCTTCACAGAAGGGCAGTCATTTAATATCCACCACTTCCTTTAATCCTTAAACAATCATGTGAATTAACAGAGGCAGAAACAGAGAGAGAGAACCATTAACTAATTTGTCAAAGGCTATTCAACTGCAAAGTAGGAGAGCTGGGATTTGAACCCAAGTCTGTATGGCAGCAACATCCAAAGTTTTCCATTTGCCAGATTGGTGAGGGGTTCAGGGGAGGGGGCTGCTCAGTGAACGTGGGCATCTTTGAAACTCACCCCAGGTGCATTATGTGCCATGGCTGCGAAGTTGACTGCACTGGTGGCCAGGTGGGAGCCCGAGGCCGTACAGGCTGCTGGCCGCCCCACACTGGGCAGGGCTGGTGAAGGTGGCAGGAGCTATCAGAACCATTCTCCTTGTTTCAGTAAAAGGGTCTGTGCATTTTGTGAGCTCCTCAGCAAAACAGAGACCTGCATCAAAGGTGGATTTTCATTTCTTCTCACAAACTGTGATCCAGTTTCTATTTAATTTTCGTCCAAATGCAACCTTTCTCTTTCTCAGGCTGCTTACACAAGCGACATTCAGCCTTTTGGGAGTTGTGGCATGCTGTCACTGTTTGCTTGATTTCTCAACACCTTTCTCCTGCCTGAAGGGTTGCCTGACAAGGATTTAAAAAAAATTATATTACTGTGATTTCCCCTGCTCTTTTATTCCTCCCTCTCCCTGCATGAAAGGAACTATATTGTCTTTACTTTGTGTATTCCCTCCACCTCTCACCTTGTGGGCTGCTCCTTGTCAAGTCACAATTGTCTCACACCCCCAGGGGCTTAACCGGAACAGCAGGAGGTCAAGTCCCTGGATCCCAAGAACCCGCCAGTTTGACACGAAAACATTCCAATATAAACAGAAGCCACTGCACTGCTCTAACAGGAATACCTACAGCACAAACACGCTCTCCAACACAGAGAGATCAACGCACAGAAGAACCCAAATTCTCAAGGGTAAACGATGCTTTTAGAAGTAAGCCGTTTACTGTTTACCGTATGCATTTTAAGGTTTTGCAGGGAAATGACGCTTCTCCAGCAGTTAGAATGTAAAACAGCAAAACCAGAACAAGTCTCTGTCATAAGACTCTATGGGATGCTGCCCGGAGCAGAGGAAGCCTAAATAGTTGTGAGTTTGGGGGTGAGGGAGAAGGAGAGAGTCTATGATCATTTGTACCAAATGTGCCCAAAGAATTTAGGATTTTAATAATTTTACGGTAGTGAAGAATGTATTAGTTAGGATATAGGCTAAGCTGCTGTAACAAAGAGACCCTAAGAATTCAGTGGGTTTACTTTTCTCTTACGTGATCATCCTGAGATAGGAAGATGGTCCATGGTGGGTAGGTGGCCCAACTCTGTAAGGTCATCAAGGGTCCCAGATTCCTTTTCTAGAATACTGCCCTCTCCCACATGGTCACTGCTGATTCATGGGCACTATGTCCAGGTGATAAAGGTGTATGAACACCTAAACATTTTAAGGGCAAGACCCAGAAGTTCTGGCATCATTTCTTCTTAAATCCCCTTGGCAAGAACTTGGCCCCATAGCCCCACACAGCCAGCTGCAAGGGACACTGGGAAATGTAAGTCATTGGGAGGCCAGAGCTAAAACACTGGGATCATATCGCTAAAAGGTAGAGGGGAGAATAGATACTGGGGACTAATTAGCAGATTTGACCACCACCAAAAAAAAAAAAAAAAAATCTTCCAGATGATCCAGTCAATCCCAGACTTCAAGCTGATCTTCAAAAACAGCCACAACCCTCTCCCTGCAAATACCACTTTAAATGAACCATTGCAGTGAATTGAGCTGGCTTCGGAAAAAAAGATGTGTCATGCCCCTTCAAGCTAATCACTAAAATATGCAGCCCCTCCCCTCAGTTTTTCATTGCCCCAAGAGGCCGAGATCTGATTTTTCCCCTCCAAGGAAGCAACAGAGGCAATAAATAGCACACCAAACAATGCACATGTTATTCTGTAAAGGCACAGAAATTTTACCTGGAGGCCTCGCTGACAAGTCTTCCCAATCTTTCCTGAGATTTAATACAGGAAATAAATTAAATTTCAGCATTTAGTGCCTGCCTTGTGGTGGGCTCCCTGTAAATGGCTCTTGAATAAATGCTTTAGAAAGTGGCCGTCTCCATAACGTCTAGGGATAGCTTGGAGGAGAGGGAGGCTGTTTTCACGAACCCAATGGCTTTTCTTATCTTGTTTTTGCCAAGAGAATGGGAAGTGTGGCTTTGCTTGCTCTGGCCAGGCAGCCCCATCCCCAGGGGTCAGCCCAATCCCTCTTTGGGATCACTGCTTTGTTCATGAGGGGGTTAGAGGGGGTAGTATCTCTGTAAAGTCTTCCTTTATCTCTCAATCACTTTAGTAGCTGAAAGGTGGGAAAATCAGTATCACAAACATTGCTGTGTTCTGTCAATTTTTTGACAAGTATATGAAGGGCCTTGAGATCACTGGACACTCTTTAGGTCCTGTTGGACCACGGTTCTCAGAAGGTGTTGGTTTGGGGCAAGGAGGAGACCAACATTCAGAATTAGGCAGGGGAGCCAGACCTGCGAGTTGCCAAGAGATGCCCAAGAGATAGGGGAGTGTCATCATGAGAGGGGAGGGCCGGCCAGGTGCTCAGCACTCAGGAAAACAGGGACCAGGTGCTGTCTGCAGGTGCTCCTGGGGCAGAACAGGGGCTGCTCAGGTGTCCGGGAGACAGGTCTGTGAGAACACGGAGGATAATGATAACAAGGAAAACCACATTTGTAAAGCATCCAGCTAGGCGCTATCATGCAGTATGGTACTTAGGAGGTTAGTATGATTCTCACCCCCATTTTACAGGTGAGAAGGGCTTAGAGAGGTGAAATAAATGTCCAAGTTTACACAAAAACCTGGCGGCTGAGCCAGGACGTCACCCCAGGTCTGGTGAACTCTAGAGCGTGTGGAAGGCTGGAGCAGAGAAACCATACATGGGAGAGGATCGCTGAGCTGACAGCAAGAAAAAAGGGCATTGGTCATGGAGGCATCCCTCAGCATCCTGAGCAAGAGCGGGTCCACGGACAGGTGCGGGAGTCGCCTGGCAGGAATGGTGAGGGAGGCAACTGCGACAGTCAGCATTAACCCAGCAAACCTGGAAACTTGAGTGGAGAAGTTGTAAGAGGGCAGCTGGTGCAGAACAGGCAGGAGACCGGGATCACATGCGGGCTCTTTGTGCCGGCAGCTCCCTTAGATATCAGTGGTTTGCCAAGACACTGACCTCAGCTTCCTTCTCTTCCCTTCCCTCCTCTCCCCTCCTCCTCTCCTCTCCTCTTCTCCTTTTCCTCAGGGTGATCTTGTCCATCCTCTGGTTTAAACCCCTCCTTGGAGCTGCAGTCTTGCACAGCCAACTACTTGTGAAACATCTTGCCATGGCTGTCCCACAACACAAGGTGTCCAGATGAATCTCTCCGCTCTCATCCTCCTGGTCCTCTGCCTGTGTGCCCCATCATATCCGAGAGATGATATTACCAACAGGAAACACAGGAGTCACCCCGAACACCTCCCTTCAACCCGACCCTAAGCCCTGTGGATTCTATGTCCTAAATCTCTCCAGAGACCCCTTCCCACTGCCGCGCTTTAGTTCAGACGCTTCTCACTCCCACCTGAACACTTGCAATAGCTGTAACTTGTTTTCGCTCATTTGGTCTCCCCATCCCGGTCCAATCTCCACAGAGAAGCCCAAGGGAGCTGAGCAAAACGTGTGTCTCCGTCTCTCCACGCCTGCCTTGTCTGAGATTCTTTGGTTTCTCCCCTCACCTCCCAGCATCCTGGGCTCCTGAGAACAACACTGCCAGCTCTGGATGATCAGGTCTCTGTTTCTCTCTCATGGCCTCTTATACAAGGAGGGATCCCACCTTCCCTTTCCTTGCTTCCTGGCCTGGCCAGTGCTTATCCTTTTCTGAGCAGAGCCCGGCCACCAGAGCAGGACACCCTCCCTGAAGCATCCTGTCTTGTCATCAGTCTACGATTTCATCCACTACTTACTTGTCACCTGCATTTCCTTCCTTCCTCCCTCCCTCCCTCCACCCCTTCTTTCCTTCCTTCCTTCCTTCTTTCTCTTTCTTTCTCTTTCTTTCTTTCTTTTTTTCTTTCTTTCTTTTTTTTCTTTCTTTCTCTCTCTCTCTCTTTCTATCTTTCTTTCTTTCTTTCTTTCACTTCTATTATGAAGATTTCAAACATATACAAAATAGAATAGTGTAATGAACTCTTACATACCCATGATCAGCTTCAACAATTGTCAACTCACGGACAACCTTGTCTCTCTTTCTCTCTCACACACACACATGCGTGCATGCGCGCGCGCGCACACACACACACACACACACACACACACACACACACACACTGGATTAGTCTGAAGTTATCAGCTCATTCATGAACATTTTAGTATCTATGTCTAAAAGATAAGGACTGTTTAAAAAAATAAGCACAATGTAAGTACCTTAAAATTGCTTAAAATTATCAAATAGCCACAGATGTTCACATTTTTCTGATTATCTCATAAATGCTCTTTTTAACAGTCAGTTTGCGCAAATCAGGATCCAGATGAGGTCTCACATTGCAAGTGATTGATATGTTCCTTCAGTCCACTTTAATCTGTAGCATCTCCCTCCCTCTTATTTTTGCCCCTGGCAGTGTATTTATTGAGGAAACCAGGTCTTTATCCTATAGTTTCCAACTGTCTGGATTTTGTGGGTGGTGTTTGCCTAGTGTCTTTGAACATGACCTCCGTCCCACACGCTTCCTATAAGCTCTCCCACTCAGTATTCTAACCGTCCACAACTCAAAGATGGTAGTCAGCTTCACATCTGCATCCCTGGAACCTGGGATGATACCTTCCTTAAGGGAGGCACACAACAACATGTTCTGGTGGGAAGGAAGGAAGAAAGGAAGGAAAGAAGGAAGAGAAAGAAAAGGGAAGGAAGGGAGGAAATAAAAAGTTACGGAAAGAAGGAGCAGGTGTGACTGTGGGCCAGTGATTCTCCACAGGCCAGAATCGCCTCAACCTGTTAAAAATGATGGTTCCTGGGCCTTATCCCAGCTCCACGAAAAAGTCAGAACCTCTGAGTCCTGGGTCCAGGAATCTGCATTTCTAACAGGCTGAATTCTTCTCTCTCTGTGGGTCTGAGTCTCCCCATCTGTGCAGGGAGGGGCCCCTTCACCAAGGCCCCTCCCAGCTCCAACACTCTGAGCCCAAATCAGGCTTCTACGGTTCTGAAGAATGGGTGACTTCGCTTCAATTTTTCTGCATTTGTAAAAGCAAAAACTTAGCTCAAGACTTAGTACCTGGCTTTGCTCCTGAAGTCAACCGTATAAACGCATTTATTTTTTAATGAGTTTACCCCATCCAGGTTGTGGGTTTCTTCAGGGTACAGCCTCCAGTTTCCCAATCTCTTTGGGTAGGCGATGTGACCCAAGAGGTGGAAAGCCAGGGCCTGTCAGGCTCCTGGTCAAACCCTTCGCCTCCCGAAACAGACACCCAGCTCTGTTCCTGAACCTCCATGCACTTCTGAGTCTGACAGAAAAGTCAGGCCTTCCGCATCTCCCATCACCCCCCTCCTTTCCCTACCTCTGGGCTGTGGGCTTTGGTTTTCTCCTTTAATCATTATTTGTTTGTTTATGTTTCCACTGGTTTTCAACCCCAGGGACAATTCTCCTCCCCAAGCCAATTTGAATTAATTTTGCAGGAACAATTCCACAAAACAATGTATCAATTGCTGTATTAAAATCAAGATGTATTGCATCTCTCCCATCCTTCCCGTCCCTTAATTTCTTAGTTCCCTCAAAGGCACAATCAAGTGTGTCTGGCATAATTTGTTCTTCATAAACCCAGACTGCTCATTGCACGCACTTGCAATTTTAGAAAGATTTTTGGCACTGTTTTATTTCCATAATACTTCTCTTTATTGTATCTGATGATTGAATCTCGGTGATTAAGGTGACAGCGAGGTGGACCTCAGGCCCAAGCCCTTTCACTGAGACCTTCTCCCAGATTTCTTCCACCCCTCTCAGTCCTCTGCCCTCTGGCTGTGACCTAGTCACACCCACTGCTGATGGGTAGGGCCACCAAGAGCAGCTGGGGACATAAGCTAAAGGGTGCTCTGTCCAGGATGCAGTGGACAAGCTCAAAGGATGAAAAAAGGATGTGCAGAACAAGGGCCCGTGGAGAATGGAGGGACAGCAGCAAGCATGGTGGTGTTATGGGATGAACTGTGTTCCCTCAAAATTCATGGTTTAATTCATATTTTAAAGTTGCAATCCCCAGTACCTGTGAATGTGATCTTATTTGGAAATAGGGTTATTGCAATGTAGTTAGTTAAGATGAGGTCATGGGAGTGGATCCCTATCCGATATGACTGATGTCTTTATGAAAAGGGGATATTTGGGGAATTCCCTGGTGGTCCAGTGGTTAGGACTCCATGCTTCCACTGCAGGGAGCACGGATTCGATTCCTGGTCGGGGAACTAAGATCCTGCAAGCCACGCAGCATGGCTGAGAAAAAAAAAAAAGGAGACATTTGGACACAGAGACGGGCGCACAGGGAGAATGCCATGTGAAGATGAAAGCAGAGATGAGTGTGAGGCCTCTACAAGCTAAGGAACCCCAAAGATTGCCAGAAATCACCAGAAGCTAGGAGAGAGGCATGGAAGACTCTCCTTCAGAGCCTTCCAGAAGGAATCAACCCTGCTGACACCCTGATCTCAGACTTCTAGCTTCCAGAACTGTGAGGCAATACATTTCTGTTGTTTAAGCCATCTAGTCTGTGGTACTTTGTGATGGCGGCCCCAGGAAGCTAATGCAATGGGTAAGAATGTGGGCTTTGCCCTCAGATAGGCCTGGGTGTGAATCCTGGTTCCACACTTCATTGACCGGTGGCCTTAGGCAAGTTAATGTAACCTCTTCCAACCCCTATTGCTTCATTTAAAATGGAGTCATCCTAATACCTTCCTTAGTGGATTGGGAGATGCGGCAGATGCTCTTGGTATGCTGCCTACCTCCCCTCAGCCTACCTGGAGGTTACCTGCATGTGGTGCCCCTACCTGCCCCCTGCTTTTGGTGTCTCTCTGCCTGACAGTGCTCTCCTGGGGCTGGAAGTGTCTGGGCTGCAGGAGGCGGGACATGCAAGGAGCTGATGTCCTGTGAACACCCCGCAATGAGGGACAGAAACTGGTGGCTAAACATCCCAGCTTCCTCTCCTCCGGGTGGGGGACAGCCCTGAGGCTCATTGCACGTGGTCTCGCAGAGGCCCCTGTGGGCACCAGCCCCAGCTGCCTGGAGCGGTAACTCCGTAATGAACACGCTCCATGGGCTCCTCTCCCTTTGCTGTCTCACTTCCCCATTCCTGTATAGTCATTGTTGGACCACTTACCAAACAAACTACTTGCTCCTAAATTTTGGCTTCCAAATTTGGCTTCCAGGTTTGCTTTGGAAGGAAACCAAATAAAAAGATGATATATTAAAGTGCTTAGTATAGTGGGTGGCCCATGGGAAGCGCTCAATCCATTCTCGTGGGTAGATGAGCCACTTGTGCTCAGATGACGTGCCACCTACGGCGTTGGTAAGTGGGAGTGCATCGCGTGCACCAAGTGTCTCCAAAGCCTTGTCCACCTGGGTAGTGTGAGTGGGGCGTCTCCACAGCCACATGCACCGTGTGGTTGGTGGTCTGCTCCTGTGGCCTCCTGGAGCATGTGGGAACAGTGTCTATGCAGGCATTGGATAGGGTACACGGGTGTGCAGCAGGGATGATGTATTCAGATGTCACTGCAGGGAGCAGACCACAGGAGCAGACGCACCGTATGCGAATATAGCTGTGCAGAGCGTAAGGGGCAGAGGGTCACCCACCAACGTTCCCAGCCCCAGTGGCCAGATCTGAGCACTGGAAGGAGAGCTCGTGGACTCCTCTCTATCAGCGGGAACTGCTTGGTGTATTGTCCCCCGTCTGGCTGCTTGGGAACTGGGAAACAGCACAAGGCATGCTGCCTGCTTTGAAGAACTGTCTCCGAAGAAGAGAACACATATTAAAAGAACTGGAAGGAGCCTCAGATTTCATTTGAGTTGACCCGTCACCACACTCAAGAGAAAATGAAATGACTGTGCTAGTCACTATAGAGTAGTATTGACATTTTGCATAATTCTTTGTTGAGGGGCTGTCGTGCTCATTGTAGGATGTTTACCAGCATCTCTGGCCTCTACCCACTAGGTGCCAGCAGCAGCCCCACCCCAAGTTGTAACAACTAAAAATATCTCTGAACATTGCCTATAAAAAACACATTTACCTGTAAAAAACACAAATATATGGAGGTTAGACAGTGCGCTACTAAGTAACTAAGAGATCGCTGAAGAAATTAAAGAAGAAATTTAAAAATACATAGAAACAAATGACAATGAAAACACAATGACTCAAAACCTATGGGACCCAGCAAAAGCGGTTCTAAGAGGGAAGTTTATAGTAATTCAATCTCACCTCAAGAAACAAGAAAAATCTCAAATAAACCATCTAACCTTACACCTAAAGCAACTGGAGAAAGAAGAACAAAGAAAACCCAAAGTCAGTAGAAGGAAAGAAATCATAAAGATCAGAGCAGAAATAAATGAAATAGAAATGACGAAAACAATAGCAAAGACCATAAAGCTAAAAGTTGGTTCTTTGAGAAGATAAACAAAAGTGATAAACCTTTAGCCAGACTCATCAAGAAAAAAAGGGAGAGGACACAAATCAATAAAATTAGAAATAAAAAAGGAGAAATCACAACTGACACCACAGAAATACAAAGGGTTATAAAACACTACTAGAAGCAACTATATACCAATCAAATGGACAACCTGGAAAAAATGGACAAACTCTTGGAAAGGTACAATTTTCCAAGACTGAACCAGGAAGAATTAGAAAATATAAACAGACCTATCACAAGTAATGAAATTGAAACTGTAATTAAAAATCTTCCAACACACAAAAGTCCAGGACCAGATGGCTTCACAGATGAATTCTATCAAACGTCTAGAGAACAGCTAACACCTATCCTTTTCAAACTCCTCTAAAAATTGCAGAGGGAGGAACACTCCCAAATTCATTCTACAAAGCCACCCTGATACCAAAACCAGAAAAAGACATCACAAAAAAAGAAAATTACAAACCAATATCACTGATGAATATAGATGCAAAAATCCTGGACAAAATACTAGCAAACAGAATCCAACAACACATTAAAAGGATCATACACCATGATCAAGTGGGATTTATCCCAGGGATGCAAGGATTCTTCAATATACGCAAATCAAACAATGTGATACACTGTATTAACAAATCAAGGAATAAAAACCATATGATCATCTCAATAGATGCAGAAAAAGCTTTTGACAAAATTCAACACCTATTCATGATAAAAACTCTTCAGAAAATGGGCATAGAGGGAACCTACCTCAACATAATAAAGGCCATATATGAAAAACCCACAGCAAACATCATACTCAGTGGTGAAAAACTGAAAACATTTCCGCTAAGATCAGGAACAAGACAAAGATGTTCACTCTTACCACTCTTATTCAACATAGTTTTGGAAGTCCTAGCCATTGTAATCAGAGAAGAAAAAGAAATAAAAGGAATCCAAATTGGAAAAGAAGAAGTAAAACTGTCACTCTTTGCAGATGACATGATACTATACATAGAAAATCCTAAAGATGCCACTAGAAAACTACTAGAACTAATCAATGAATTTGGTGAGGTTGCAGGATACAAAATTAATGCACAGAAATCTCTGGCATTCCTATACACTAACAAAAAAAAAATCAGAAAGAGAAATTAAGGAAACAATCCCATTTACCATTGCAGCAAAAAGAATAAAATACCTAGGAATAAACCTACCTAAGGAGGCAAAAGACTTGTACTCAGAAAACTATAAAACACTGATGAAAGAAAACAAAGATGACATAAACAGATGGAGAAATATACCATGTTCTTGGACTGGAAGAATCAATATTGTGAAAATGACTATACTACCCAAAGCAATCTACAGATTCAATGCAATCCCTATCAAACTACCAATGACATTCTTCACAGAATTAGAACAAAAATTTTTACAGTCTGATTGGAAACACAAAAGACCCTGAATAGTCAAAGCAATCTTGAGAAAGAAAAACAGAGCTGGAGGAATCAGGCTCCCCGACTTCAAAGTATACTACAAAGGTACAGTAATCAAGACGGTATGGTACTGGCACAAAAACAGAAATATAGATCAATGGACAAGGATAGAAAGCCCAGAGATCAACCCACGTACCTATGGTCAACTTTCTGTGAAAAAGGAGGCAAGAGTGAGTATACAATGGAGAAAAGACGGTCTCTTCAATAAGTGGTGCTGGGAAAACTGGACAGCTACATGTAAAAGAATGAAATTAGAACACTACGTAACACTACACACAAAAATAAGCTCCAAATGGATTAAGCACCTAAATGTAAGACTGGACACTATAAAACTCTTAGAGGAAAACATAGGAAAAACACTCTTTGACATAAACCACAGCAAGATCTTTTTTGACCCACCTCCTAGAAAATAAAAACATAAATAAACAAATGGGACCTGATGAAACTTCAAAGCTTTTGCACAGCAAAGGAAACTATAAACAAGACAAAAAGACAACCCTCAGAATGGGAGAAAATATTTGCAAATGAAGCAACGGGCAAAGGATTAATCTCCAAAATATACAAGCAGTTCATGGAGCTCAGTATCAAAAAAACAAACAACCCAATTAAAAAATGGGTGGAAGACCTAAATAGACATTTCACCAAAGAAGACATACAGACGGCCAAGAGACACATGAAAAGATGCTCAATGTCACTAATTATTAGAGAAATGCAAATCAAAACTGCAATGAGGTATCACTTCACACTGGTCAGAATGGCCATCATCAAAAATCTACAAACAATAAATGCTGGAGAGAGTGTGGAGAAAAGGGAACCCTCTTGCACTGTTGGTGGGAATGTAAATTGATACAGCCACTATGGAGTATAGTATGGAGGTTCCTTAAAAAACTAAAAATAGAACTACCATATGACCCAGCAATCCCACTACTGGGCATATACCCTGAGAAAACCATAATTCAAAAGGACACATGTACCCCAATGTTCATTGCAGCACTATTTACAATAGCCAGGACATGGAAACAACCTAAATGTCCAGCGATAGATGAATGGATAACGAAGGTGTGGTACATATATACAATGGAATATTACTCAGCCATAAAAAGGAATGAAATTGGGTCATTTCTAGAGATGTGGATGGACCTAGAATCTGTCATACAGAATGAAGTAAGCCAGAAAGAGAAAAACAAATATCATATATTAACACATATATGTGGAATCTAGAAAAATGGTACAGATGAACCTATTTGTTGGGCAGGAATAGAGACATAAACATAGAGAACGGGCATATGGACACAGTGCGGGAAGGGGAGGGTGGGATGAATTGGGAGATTAGGTTTGACGTAAATACACTACCGGGTGTAAAATAGATAGCTAGTGAGAACCTGCCAATAGAACAAAGAGCTCAACTCGGTGCTCTGTGATGACCTAGATGGGTGGGATGGCGGGGTGGGGTGGGAGGAAGGTCCAAGAGGGAGGGGATATAGGTATACATATAGCTGATTCACTTCATTGTACAGCAGAAACTAACACACATTGTAAAGCAATTTTACTTCAATAAAAAAAAAAAAAAAAAGGATGTTTACTAGCATCTCTGGCCTCTACCCACTGGATGCCAGCAGCAACCGCACCCCAAGCTGTAACAACTAAAAATATCTCCAAGCATTGCCTAATGTCCCTGGGGAGCAAAAATCACCCCAGTTGAAAAACAGTGCCGTAGAAGCAACACACACCTGTGTAGACGTATAGAATAAACATGGGTGAACAGAAATAGACAGGGTCACTTCCTAATTAGTCCTGGATGGAGTCAGCTCACACCGTCATTGAGAACAGGGCTCTGTAGTGATAAGCATCTGACTTCAAATTTCATTTCTCATTCACCAGCTTTATGACCTTGGATACAAAATGAAAATGAGATCATTCCACTCCTCTGCTTAAAACACTCCACTAGTTTCCCATTGATCTTAAAATGAAATCCACACTCTTTACCATCGTCTACCAGACCCGAATCTCTTTTTTACCACTCTCTGCTCTCCCTTGCTCTGTTGCAGCCACACTGAGCTCTCTTTTGTTCCCTGAGGGGGCAAAGCTTCATTCTCACCGCGAGGCTTTTGCACTTGCTGTCCTCTGGCTAGAACATCCTTTCCCTAGATCGCTGTGTCTATGGCTCCCTGTCATCTCTCAAGTCTCAGCTCGAATGTCACCTCCTCAGAAATGCCTTCCCTGACCTCGGATCACCCTAACTAAAGTAGCCGCCTCTGCCCCATCACTCTCTCTAGCGCCCCGTCTCTTCGTTACACTTTAACACACCCCTGAGTGTGTATTTTTCTTTGTTTCTTGTCTGTATCCCCACAACAATGTAAGATGCATGAGAGCAGGACCTACAACAACATTGGACAAATAATATGCTTTCATGCGTTTGTGGGGCAGATTAAGTGAGATAATGATAGTAAAATAATAACGATAGTAATGATAAAGCATTTACATGCACATGCCCAGAGTAAATACTCAGTATCTGTTGATTTTAACTTATTATTTTTATCATGCAGGTTAGACATGCTCTGTCATTGTGGCTGTCCCGGATCACCTGACCTCCTCTTCATGTTTTGACGGATTCCCAGTGTAGAATCCAAAAGCACTACGTTTCCTACCTACAGTGACCAACACATTCTGGTTTGCCTGGGACTTTTCTGATTTTAGTACTGAAAGTCCTGCATTTTGGAAAACCCCCAGTTCCGGGCAAACTATGACGGTTGGTTACACTATTTCTAACTCCAATATGAGTGCTAATTAGGTGCAATGGCAACTTTGATTGGGGACTGAGTTAAATGAGAGATGGGGGGGGAACGCCCATTTTGCTGGTGTGGTTTTGTGGTCAAGGTGATGGCAGCTTGCCAACTGTTACAGAGACATAGATCCCCTTAGCAGGCCAGGTCTAAGGTTTGTCCCAGGATTTGTTTCCAGCAGCTGAGTATAAGACTGTTTCTTAAGCACTCCTGATGATTTTGTGAGCTTTCCATATCCTTACTAAACTGCTCTCTGTTTAAACTACCTAGAAAGGACTCTGTTGTCTGCAACTAAGAGGCTCAGTCAACACATACAGTAATTGTACAAGTCTCTTCAGTGAGGTCTACACTGTAGTAAAGAGCCTCTTAAGGGAGGCTCGAGATAAATCAATATCTGGACCATCAAGGGGCTTGCTCATTGCCAGTCCATTCATTTGATAAGACAAATGCCAGTGTCTGCCATTCCAAATGCCCCAGACATAGTCTACTGCATTGTGTGACAAGATGTTCCTTCTATCAGTACAGTGAGGCCATGCACACAGCCCTCCTGATCCCTGGGCATCTGTGCCTGGGCACCAGCAGACTAGGGTATCAATTACGCTGGATCCTGAGTATCTCTCAGCTAGCCAGGAGGGTGGAGACACACTCCTTAGGCTGGGAGTGGGCTTGGGAAACTGACCCAGCCCAGAGGGTTGCCCTGGAGGCCAGATGGTCCTGGTTAACATGCCCACAGGGCATGTAGATCTCATGGAAAGTTTGGACAATCACATGTACCAGGATATTTGGAATTAGTAAAAAATATTCCAAGAAAAGATTCAGTTCAGAAGGCAAGTGGGGCATTGGTCGCCCCAGTAGCCTTGTTCACAGACAGTGGGGAGGACTTCAGGGACCTGGATTCAGCCCAGGGAAATGAGTTCAGTGGGGTCTGGGTAGGAATTGGGCCCAGCACCCCATGTCTAAGGCTTAGAGGAGAACTCAAGTCAGAAGCAGAAATTAGGATTCCCTGAGGGGCAATCTAGTTTCCTTGGGTTAGCATGAATCCTTATAGAAATGCAATGTTGCTTTGTATGCATCTGATTTTATACACAGAGTCCAGTGTTATGGACTTGTGTTTCACTGTTTTAACTCTTAGCACTGATTTTTTTAAACTTTTGCGTTTGGGTAAATTTATTTAGTGATGTATAACTTATATATGGTAACATGCAAAATCTTAAGTGTACATCTCAATGAATTTTTTATAATAGCTTTATTGAGATAATTCACATTCCACAAATTCAGTTTTAAAGTTTCAGTAGTTTTAAGTATATTGTTGTGCCACTGTGCAACCATTACCACTATCTAATTCAGAACATTTTCATCACTCCAGAAAGAAACCCTGGGCCAATTAACAGTCATTCCCTGTTTGCTCTTCCCTGCCCTTTGCCCCCTGGCAACCATTAAGCTACTTTCTGACTCTGTGGGTTTCTCTATTCAGGATTTTAAACTTCATAGAGATGGAATGAACTCTTTTATTTCTGGTTTCTTTCACTCAACACAATGCATATGAAATTTGTTTATGATGCTCTTTTTGTGGTTGTTCTTTTCCCTTACTATGCAGTATTCCATTACCTGAATGTACTACAGTAAGTTTACTCATTCTACCACTGATGATGTTTCCAGTTTTTGGCTATTAAAAATAAAGTTTCAGCACTTTGAAGAGTCTGTCCATACAGCTGGTCTCTCCAGCACTGCTGGTCAGCAACGTGGGTCCCAGATCTGGTTGGTCACAGAAACTCAGTGGTGGAGACACACCTGAGACCCCAATAAGACAAAGAACAGAGTCTATAATGCAACCACCTATGTGAAAATTAAAATGACATAACCACACAAATACAACTCCAGGGTATACCTCAAAGGATGAAGTGATGGCCTATGAAGGATGGGGGGCAGTGGGAGTGGGGAATGTGGACAAGAGAGAGGCCCTGCATGGGCTGATGGTGAGTGCGCTGTGACTGATAATACACATGCACACGCACACACAAGCACTCATGGTGAGCAAGGGAGGAAGGAAGGAGGGAGAGAAGGAGAGAGAGAGAGAGAAAGAAGACACTTCCTTTCTCTGATTTGTTCGAAGAAAGTCCTTGAGTCAGAGGCAGCCAGTTTAATAGTTAAACTTGAGCCAGGACTTTCTTTGCGGGTGGGGAAGGCCAAGCTCCCCAGTTCCCACAGCCCAAAGAGAAAGGAGGGAGCAATGTTCTCCTCCTGCCACTAATTGAGCCCTCACTGGGCTGGCCTGGGCTTTATTAAGTTTCCACTTCATCAAGGTTATGGATGAGATTTCTCCTCCTTCCTTTGGAGCCAGTCGAGATTTATACTATGTACCGCGCAAAAAAAGTCTCTCTGGGCTTCATTTTCCTTTCTGGAGCTCATTTTCTTTAAATAGGTGGGTTGGGCTCCGTTCCCCAGAGAAATTCCAAAGCTGAGAGTCCTCCTGTATTCCAGGCTCCAGGCAAGAGTGTCTCGTAGAAAAGAGCTTCCATCTCATGTCTCTGCCTCCAGGTGCCCCGTCCCTCAGTCCTGCCCCGCCTCACCAACCCTCAGCAAGGTCCCCACTCAGGCCCCCTGCCATCCAGGGGTGCTGGGCTCGAGAATGGGGGACAGCACAAATGCTTTGCCGGGGCCACAGGCAGATTCTTGCAAGAACACGTGCATAGCTGGTCATGCCTATCAGTGAAGTTCTGCCCAAAGAAAGTGGGCTACAGAGCCACAAAAACGGGACGTCAGACGTGAGACACTAAGAGAGCCTCCTACAGGCTTCAGTGCATGGAGCGCTTGGAACCTCTGCCAGGAACCCCCAAGAGGCAGAAGGAGAGAAGAGGGGTCTGTGGACTTGCAACCTGGAGCCTCTTCCTCTCCCTTAAGCCCATTTCCCTAGAATGACAGAGTGTTGGTGCTGGGAGATGACATAAGAGCATCTAGTCCAGTACATAGGAAGTAGAAAAGGAAGAAATGTCCCCAAGGCATGTCCCCAGCGTTGGATGCAGAAACAGAGCAGAGCCAGGTCTGCTGTGGTGAGCATGCACCAAGGGCTCCTGATTTGACTTGACCCTGGACTGATCCTGCTTGAGGTAGGTGGGAGGGATGTTCTAGTTCACAACCCAGTCCTAGAGCCCAGGGGTGCTGGGATTTGTTTAGGAAGAAAGCAAGTGAGGGAGAGAGTTAAAGAGACAAAAAGACAGGGGCCAAGCCTTCTTGGCAGAGATAGAAATTATGGCAAGATGAGGAAAGAAGGGTGGACACAGGGATGGAGAGAGTAAAGGAGAAAGAAGCGAGGAAGAGCGAGGAAGGGAGGGGTGAAGGGTGACCAGCAGATGAGGCGCCCCCCACCCCGCCCACCCTCGCAGGGCAGCTCTCTGGAGGGACTGTTCCCCTTCCTTCCACCCTCACACCTGCCCCTGGTCCACAAGCCCCCGGCCCTGAGTGGGTGTCAGCCAAGCCCAGGGCTGGTGCTCCCCTCCATTCTGTGCTGGGCCTTCCTTGCTGCATCCCAAGCTCTGTCTGGTCACATGAAGGCTTGGGGAGGGGCTGTGGGAGCCAGGGGCTGGAGATAACTCCCACCTTCACTGTCTTCCTAAGTCTGAGACTGAGCAAGCCCGTGTTTGGTCCCAGAATCCCAGTTGGGGCAGCAAAGGAGACATGAAGAGAGAGCTGGGGGAAGTGTGGCCCCGTGGCTTCAGCACCCTGTGTGGTACATAAATCACAACCGGCTCTTGGAGAATGGCCAAGAGCTATTTCCTGCTGGCCTGCTGAGCACTGGTTAAACCGGTTCACCTGAAATGGCAGAAACAGAGAAACCGGGAACAGTGCTCCTGCCGCCACCACCTCCGGTACCCCAAGAGTGAGGACGGGACGTAGCAAGGCTGCTCAGGCTGGCGATGAAGGCTGGCACTTGGACCCAGACACAGCACCAGGTTCACAAGGGCCAGATGCCTGCATGACTGACCCAACTCCACCACTTATAAGCCATGTCAAGGTAGGTGAGGTACCTTGATGCCCTGGCCTCAGTTTCCTCATCTGTAAAATGGATTTAATAGTAATAGACACCTCACAGGTTTATTGTTATTTAACAACATTTTCCAGCAATGTTCCTATTATATAGTTGACATTCCATCCATAGTCTTTCCCCCATTTCCAATGAGAAGGCACTGAGGTTTCTAGACACAGTGCAGAAGCCCAGACATAGCAGCCAGGATCCTCAGACAGAGAAGCAAAGCCCTTTAAGTTCTCCGCTGCAGCTAGACTTACCTGGGTGTTCAGAGGGCAGCCAGGACTCCCCAGACACACCTGGAGACACCCAGGGTCATGACCGGGGAGGCACATATTCACCTTTAAATTTATGTTATTAGTTTCCTAATTTAATGGAAGGGTAAACTGAGGCAGTCCATGGGGAAGCGACAGATAACGCTGGGTGGGCAAGTCTCACTTTGAAAAACACGGTTTCCCTGTTTGAAGAGGGTCAACGTCAGCCAATCCCACACTGGACGTGGTCAGGGAAAAGGGGGGGAAGAACCTCGGGTGGGACCACGTGGCACAGAACACCTGGGAAGGTCTCATAAGCAGCTGTCACAGCCGCGACTCCCCACGGCTGCACCCCCAGCCCTGAGGCTCCTTCACGCGCTCCTCTCTTGTTCACTGTCTGTCTTCACCCCCAGCTGTCAATTCGTGTGTCTCAAAATGACATAAGTTAAACATCTTGAAGAACTAGGGATTCATCATGTGACAATGTCGACTCAGAAAGCAGTACTTCTTCGAGTCTGTCACAAACCCAGGGGTTTTTATCTTGATAGTGGATGATTACAAGGTCTTTGGTGCTATTAAGGACCTACATTCTTATGTGTTACCATCTGATGAATTGGTGATTTTATGGGTTGAATTAAGTCCCCCCAAAAGGTATATTAAGTCATAACCCCTGGGGACCTGTGAATGTGACTTTATTGGAAATAGGGTCTTTGCAGATGTAATCAAGTTAAGATGAGGGCATTAGGGTGGACCCTGATCCAATGCGACCAGTGACCTTATCAGAAGAGGAGAAGACAGAGAGACAGAGGGGAGAAGGTCACTTGAAGACGGAAGCACAGATTGGAGTGATGCTGCCACAAGCCAAGGAACACCTGGAGCCCCCAGAAGCTGGAAGAGGCAGGAAGGATCCTCCTCATAGGTTTCAGAGGGAGCATGACCCTGCCAGTATCTTAATTTCGGACTTCTGGCCTCCAGAACTGTGAGTGAATACACTTTTCTTGTTTTAAACCACCCAGTGTGTGGCACTTTGTAACAACAGCCCTAGGAAATGAATACAGGAGGAAAAAGAGTGTCCCATTTCAGTGGAGACAGCTGGGGGTTGGTAGGAAGGAAAGTACTTGATTTAAGGGGACCCTGGAATCCCCTCTCTTTGTCTATCCAGCAGGTCTTCCTCTCTTTTCTTTCCTCTACCTCCCTTCAACTCTGTAGCCAATAGATCCGTCAGTCATTAACGATCAACACTGGCAACCTGCCCCACGCACCTGGCTTTGTGCTGGAGGCCGAGAGGGACACGACAACCTCACAGCTGAACTCCCACTCATGACCTCCTGGGCCCCTGGGGCGGGGCGTGGTAAGGGGTGTGGGCTCCAGGGTCAGAGCACTAAGGCACCAGGCCCTGATGTCAGGGGAAGGAATCTGGTCTTTATTCTGAAGACGGTGGCCCCCGTGGAATTTAGAATAATACCAGGGGCCTCCAAAACCTGGGGGAAGATGCTCCAGAGCCAGGAAGTTCAGCAAGGGCTCACTAATCCACTCCAGCGACAACGAGGGTCTGAACCAGGATGGGGTGGAGAAGAGGACGGGACAGATTGGACAGTCATGGAACTAACATTGAGAGCACTTGATACCTGGGGGACAGGGGGCTATGGAGAGGAACATTTAACATGATTCCTTGTTTTTTGCCAGAGTTACCTGGAAGGACAGTAATGGGAGGATGTTAGACTCTATTAAGGCAGGGGCTCCCCATGTCCTTCCCCAGTTGCCTCCCCAGCACCCCGCAGGCCTGCAGGAGGTGGGCGCTCAATAAATGAGCGGCAGGGAGGGAACCACAGGAGCGATCGCAGGTTTGGAGGGGTGCTAATTAAACTTAAGAGACCGTGTGGCAGTCATGTTAAACTGTCCAGAGGGCTGCTGGAAATGCAAACTTGGATAGAGGAGCAGGGCGGAGATGGAAACTTGGGGGCCAACAGCAGCAAAGTGAAAATGATAGCCCCACCCAGGTTTAAAGCCCAGAGATGGCCCAGATCTTTAAGCAGCCTGCGGGCTCCGTGAGATTTGTCAAAACAGTGATTTTAGAGACAATATCAGTTGCCGGTGGGGAGGGAGCACAGTGATGGACTAAGATAACCAAGGATTCTCACGGCCACCTCGGGGAACAGGAGTGGGCAAGTCCGTTTCTTGCTGGAGTCTCACGTGCCCCAACCTCACCTGCATGGCTGGGGGGAACAAGGGGAATTCCGTCCTCCTCTATCGCCACTTTGAAATGTCAGCATGGATACTTTTCTCATCAAAAAAACGATGTTAAGACTTTGTTTTTAAAATCAAAAGGGGTTTTAGAGCTGGGAAGCCTTGCTGGCCATAATGAGACGTGTGATTTTTGGGGCCATTAACGGGCACTTGGAGGACAGAGATGACCTATTAATGTATTCATGCATTCAGGCCCAGGGCAGCTTTCACCGACTGATTCCAGGTGCCCTGGAGATGGCGTCTGCAGTCAGGAGACAGCCGGCCATGCCCACCAGCCACGGTGACACCCACCTGCACGCCCCCCTCCTGCTCACCCCGATGTTTCAGTATCTCTCGGAAGCTCTGAGACACCTTTCAGGAAAACCACAGGTCCTAACCCAGGTTGTCATTTTCTCTGTCTCCTCTACAGGACGCCCCCGGGAAGCCCAGCACCCCAACCTCCTGGCTCACCCCACTCCCCTCCATAATCGCTTCATGCTGAGGATATAGCATCTGGAGTCAGTCTGACCTGGGTTCCAGGCCTCACTACGTAGATCCTGACCATGCACAGCCAGACTCTCAGGCCTCAGCTTCCCCATCTGTGAAAGGTCCTCTCCTTGTCTGTACCCTCCTGGGCCTGGCAGGGTGCCTGGCCCGCATCTGATGCTCCACAGACACCGAGTGGGTGTGTGGATGTGTGCTCCCTGGGAGTGCTGTACGGACGCACACGAACACGCGTTGCTTGCTCAATAAAAGTGCTCAGTAACGTTTAAGTTGGCTTGCAGATATTGGTTAGATTATACCAGCCTCCTCCTGGTGTCCTGCTTGGTTCCCCGTTGGAAAGCCTTCACCCATCTTCAAGAGGACCAATCTGCCTCACTCTCCGGGTCCTGGAAGACTTCCACCTTCCCCATGCAGGCTTCCCTGGTTGCCCCCAGCCTGGGTAACTCCCTCACCTGGTTGACGTCTGCCTTTTGGTAAGTTCCTCTGAGTTTGGGACTTGCACTAACACTGCAGCACCCACCTGAATTCTAAGCCCTACAAGGTGCTTTGTTATCTGTCTTTGCTCAGTAGATACTCCCGAAGACAGGTGGGCTGGTCAGTGGGTCACTGATCCAGTCACCAGAAAGGAATCCTGGATTAATCACACTGGGGCATAATCATTAGACACTGACTGCAGCCTGAGACCAATCCAGGCATTGGCAGTACACACGGGCCTGCACACACACACACACATATGCACACACTTGCACGTGCCACGGCATACTTGGGGAGGGGTAGTCTTTGCTTTCCTGTAAAGCTCCACTGAGCTGTGTCCCAGTGGGCAGGGCCCGGGTCTGAGCATGGAGATGGCCGGCACCACACGATGTGAGGAAGGTTCTTACAGGTCCCGGGGCTGGTTCAGTGTCATATGGCTGCAGGGGGTCCTGGGAAGAAGAGGAAAGGGACAAAGTTGTGCAGCCCAAAACCAGGTGGGGACATTGCTAAGCCCAGGAGGTGTGGGGATGAGAGGGGTGCACAGGGGTCCCAGCCTGGGGTTATTTCCTAAGGCAGGTGGGCTGACATCTGGCAGTAGGTTTTGACTTCAGGTGAAAATATACTCACACACACGGACACCCATTCATGTGACACACACACACACACATCCCCCTGAGGTAGTAGGTACATAGTTTCCTAACACACCCTGCTTACACACTGGTAGAGTACAGGCTCTAGCTGGCTTCTCTTGACAAAAAAGTAGGAGCAGGGAGGGGATGTGCCCTTAGAAAGGAAGTGGCACATACACAGTGTGCAAGCTCACTGAATGTTGAGTGATTGGTACACTTGCTCAGCAAATATCTACGTGTTTACCGAGACCACAGTGTGCCAAACACTGAGCATACCAGACACACACACACACACACACACAACACTCATATATCCACAGACGCCCAGGAGTGGCCAATGAACTCTATCCTATCCCTCATAAGAATAGCAAAATGGGAAGCTCATAGTCTTAACGGCCAGCTCCAGGCCCAATACTATTTCCCTAGTTACCTCTCCTGGGGCTGGAGGCCAAGTGTCATGTCACCCACACAGCCTCCCATGATGTAGGTCCTATTATTAGGCCCATTTTACAGATGAAGAAATAGAGGCATGGAAGGCAATTTGCCTAAGACCATACAGCTAGATAGAGCCACTCAGGTAATAAATGCTGGCATCTAGGAGAGTGTGCGATTCGCAGTCCCACCATCCTGTTGCACATCAGTCTGCTGACTCCACAGAGGGTGGGGGATCATGTAGAAGCTGCTGTTTGTGACTTTTCCAGGGCTCCTCCTACCTGGGCATCGCCCCCAGGTTGGCTCTGTTTTGTAGTGAAGCCAGCCGTGTAGGAGTGCCTAGCTGCCTGTCTCTTTTGAGTTCTCCCTTTTGGGATGTCTTTTCACACCTCCCAGTGCTGGGTGGGAGTGGATGAATGCCACATGTTTGCTGGGACGAGGCCCCTTCCTTCCCCTCCGTGGGATGCTTTCAGCACAGAACCCGGGGATGGATGCCACTGATCTGACCTTCTGTGAGCTGCTAGGGGATGTCTGCATGGCCGCAATCCATCACTGTCGCTGTGTGAGCCCTTCTTCCCTGATCCCCAAAGGCCGGAGGAAACGCCTCCTTTGCCAGAGCTGGTCCCTGACTAACGGAGGAAGTGAATTAATTACGTAGCCTCAGGCATGTCGCGGTCCCTCTCTGGGTCTCAATTTTCACAATTGTACAGTGAAAGGATTGGACCGGACAGTCCCCCAAGATACTTGCACATCTGATATTGTACGGTTTATTTCATTTCTGTGGTTGTTTCATGTTCCTCCCAGTGCCCTCATAGGCCCCATGACTTACATACATCATATCTGCTGGTTGGGCTTTTAAGCTGCTTCCAACGCTCCACTGGAGGGACGTAGCGCACTGGGCTAAGTGCTGTTTTGTTGGACTAACTTGCTATTAAAACATGGTTAATATTGAGGTTTTGTTTATGAAATAACACTGCATGGAAAAGGCAGAACAGAAACGAGGAGGCACATGTTGGTTAGAACATGGGGAAAATGACTAACATCACTTGAGAAGGAACTCAGAGAAATGGGGTGTTTGACTTTCATACTCAGTGGATTATTCTGGCTTTAATGTTGCTTGAAGTTAATAATTTCTAAAAAATGTGGCTGACGAGACTAAGCGGCCTTCCAAATTTCATCAAGGAGCCTATGGGGCTTCCCTAAAATTTCATTAGGAAGAGACCAATTTAAAGATTAACTAATGGAAGAGATGCAGTTATCTAACTAATTGTAGCAGGCCCAAGAGGTAATGTAGAGAGAGAGGTTCCGGGCAAATGATAGAGACCAAAAAACAAACAAACAAACAAAAACAAAAAAAAAGAGTAGAGCTGAGGCGTAAAGAATCATCAGTGTTTCTGTGGCCCAGAGTGGAAGGTTCCCTTTCCAAATGATGAGTCCCAGTACCCAAAGAGTGATGCCCTTGGAATCTGGACCCCTCTATACCTATGGAATGAAAATAACCTTGAGATGACATTCAACTTCCTTTCATTTATTCAAAATTCCTCAAGAGCTTTTTAATCAAATTTAGTCTCTATGCAAACCTGCCCAACAGGAAGAAGCACCTGTGCAAATATCACTGCTAAACTGCCAGATAAATCTCCCAGTATAAATAATAACAGCAGCTATGAGTTACAGTGCCTTCTATGTAAAAGGTACTTCACACGCATCTAACTATAATTTTTATAATAACCCTGCATGGTGAGGATTAATATTTCAGGGCTACCATGTACAATCATGTAGATGGCACACTGCACAACTCTGGGGACACCATTCACACTGGAGTCTTTGTGAATGGTAGCTTTGGAATTTGTGCAGTGCACAACCTGTACTACTGTACAGGTTTAATCATAATATAACAAGACTTCTACGGTGTTCTGTTCTGTTCTAAGCACTTACATGCATGTATGTCAGGTCATTTAATCCTCGTGCCCACCATGCAAGGTGTCTGGGTTCAAAATATACCTTTCTGTCATCCCACATTGCCACTTGGGCAATTATTTTAATACACCGTCACATGGTCTCTGGTCAGCTTCTCTGCCTGTGACTACCATGCAACTTCAGAGGGTGACTGTATTGAGTTCCTGAACCTAGAATCTGAGAACCAGGCCCTCGAGCTCAGTGACCCACCAAGGCAGACTTTCTGGGAGGCCCTCCCAAGGTGACCAGGGAGCCATGTTCATCAATCACTACGTTTACCACGCACCACTGTCCCTTCCTGAGGAAGGGGCACATGCTCCACATTTTTGTAGAATAAGAACATGAATCATTTTGAAAGATTATGAGTTGACACCATAAGAAGAAAAAAGTAGAGGAACAATCTGATGACCACTCCTACCCCAAACCCTCACATCTGAGGTACCAAGGAGGGTGACAGGACAATTCTCAGATCAGTAGGTTTCTAAGACTGGCCTCTGGCTGGGTTTGGCACATTGTGTCCCAGAAGGAGAGAAAAAGACAATGGTGGTCCTGTCGAGAGCCCTGGTCCTAGCTGCTCTGCCTTTTACTCACATGCTGGTATGAGGTCTCTGGCCTTGCAGATGGCTAGAGAAATCCTTCTGTGGTTAAATGGGATGAGATATCAAACAATCCCTCCATGAAAAAGGTACACCTGTTCACGGACATGAATCGTGAGGGCCACAGCTCACCCCCTGTACGTACGTGTGAGGTGGCTGACCCGGGTCTTTCTTCTCTGCAACCCCTGTCAGCCAGTTTTCAATACAACCATCACCCTCTCTCCCTTGGGTGGGGAGGACTTCTGTCCTCCACATCCGCATAGCCCTCATGGATTTCAAGTAGTCTTGTTGTTGCCATAGTAACTCGACCCAGCCTGCCTGTTGCAAAGAGTGGAGATTGCATTCTGTCATCTTGTCCACATGCCTGGGCCAGCTTGACTCTGGAGAGGGAGAGAGGGATGGTGGCATTCAGTCAGACTGGACAACTTCTTGTCCCTCAGCCACTTGGGCTTGGTGGGAAAAAGCAGATCAGCTCAGCGTGTTTTCTCACACCCGATTGCCCTTTATATCCCATCTACACTGTGGAGCATTTCCTGCTTAACTTCCCCACATGTTCTTCCTCTTCCAGAATGTTCCCCGGGCCCCTCCCACATGTTAAATGTCATCCTTAACCCCAACCCATCTTCTCAGAGGCCTCCAGTCCCTCCCATGGATCAGACCCAGAAGCAGGTGTGGGGCTTTGTGTCAAAAGAACTGGAGAAGGAACCCAAGCCAGAAAACCTGGTCCTTTGGGCAAAACTCCAAACTCCTCAGCCCAAGAGCTTCTCTTCACAGGGGCAACACAAATGGAGTATACAGGATATAGGAGTCACCGTCTTTACTTATCCCAAAAGGTTAGGGAGAGGCCCCCAAGATCTCTAATTTTCCTTAAGTCATTGCCAGGATTTCTCTGAGCTCTCTATATTAATCCTGATTTTCCTCCCTCAAGGTAAGTATTTTGTCATAGTTACCTTGCTAAAAATTATTTCTTTTTTAAAAAACTCTTTCACCGGGATGTTAAATTGCTATGATTCTTATTATAGTCTGTGCTTAATTCCTAACCACTCCTCAAAACCAAGGCAAATCCATCTCTCCTCTTGCCCCTAAAGTGACCTGTTCAGGCAGCCCCTTGCATCTCAGGAGCCTGTGAAGGTGGTGCTGAGGGTCTTTTGAAAGGACTCTGCAACGTGGCTTCAGAGCTGGTGCTGGATGCTCAAATTTGCAGTCCAGCAGCCCATGAATACATACTTTGTTAATTTATTTGGTTGTAAAATTTTTAGTTTATACATATATGTATTTTTTAGCAAAGATTTTTGAATTGAAGTTGAGTTGCACAGTATTATTGAGTTGGCCAAAAAATTTGTTTGGGTTTTTCCATAACATCTTACGGGTGTACAATATAGTGATTCACAATTTTTAAAGGTTGTACTCCATGTATAATTATTATAAAACATTGGCTATATTCCCTGTGTTGTACAATGTATCATTGTAGCTTATTTAATACATTATACTTAGTACCTCTTAACCCCTTACCCCTATACTGCCCCTCCCCCTTTCCCTTTCCCCACTGGTGACCACTAGTTTGTTCTCTATATCTGTGAGTCTGCTTCTTTTTTGTTATATCATGAATACATACTTTAAAAACAGTTGAAATTGATTGTTCTGAAACAGGGCAGGCACACTCTTATTTGCCATAGTTTCTCCAAGCCATGTTGTCTTTTACACTCTGATACGTCACTAAGTGATGATGCAAAAGGCATTGATGTGAAAAGGCATTCTTGTTTGCACCATCTGGGGCAGGAGCTGGTCCCTCCTTGGTCTGGGCCCTGCTGTTAACTGTTTCCTGCAGTGAGCTTGGTAGACTCCCACTTGCCGAATAAAAATCCATCTTTTGGAGCCAAGGTCTGTGATACAAGATATTATTCATAGACAGGGTCAGAGAATGAACAAGGCTCTGCTTTAAATAGGAATGGGTTCTCCTTCATGTTATTAATACACCAACATAATTACAAGTCTCCGGGAAAATCCAGGGGAAGAATAATTGATTTAGGAGCTGCTTGGAGTCAAAGTCAGGCTGCCCTCTGATACAAGGTCCCCGGGAACTTGGTGAGCATTGTCACCGAGGCCATCCACCAGATGCTGGACCCCTGCAACGGGGCTGGCCATAGGTGGGCCGGGATGCAGGATGTGCAAAATTCACGGAACTGGGCTCGGCACATCCAGCTTAGAATCTGGAAGGATGAGACAGGAATGGAAATGCTAAAGGTAGTAGACAGCTCTCCAGACCAGGAGCTCTTGAAGTGGGGTCCATGGATAGAATTCAAGGGATCCCTGACTTCGGGTGGGGAAAAAGTCACATCTTTAATTTCACCAACTTCTAACTGTAACCTAGCATTTACTTCAATTAGGAACATAGACAAACCTCAGCAGTGTTAGTGGTGCCTTAGACTTTTCTACCAACGGAAATCAGTTTTTTTCATCACGTGACAATTTTCACAGATACCTTGAAATAGTGTTTATACTTGTCATTATTCTAAATGATTATTAGACCTGCCTCTAGATTTTATTTAATGGGTTAAACACATGTATTACTATATTACAAATTTAAAGACATGCATATAAATAACTAGCTTCCTTCGTGATCCTATACATTTTACTTCATGCATTTAAAGACATTATTCTGAGGCAGGTCCATGGGCCTCACCCACCGTGACAAAGAGGCCCACATCTCAAGGAAGGGTAACAACTGCTGCTCTAGGCTTCCCTTTAAAAGGAGAATCCACTTCTGGAACTTACAGGTAAGGCCAGACTGGAAGGGAAGGGCCTCAGAGACCCAATTCGGTCACACTTGTATATATAAAGAAGAATCTTACGAAGGTCAATGCTTAAACCAGAGGAGTACAATTCTAATGTGGCATCTTGGCATTTGTGGAGAGATCTTTAAAGCAGGGCTTTAAAATATCCCTGTAGGGCTTCCCTGGTGGCGCAGTGGTTGAGAGTCTGCCTGCCGATGCAGGGGACACGGGTTCGAGCCCTGGTCTGGGAGGATCCCACACGCCGCGGAGCAACTGGGCCCGTGAGCCACAACTACTGAGCCTGCGCGTCTGGAGCCTGTGCTCCGCAACAAGAGAGGCCGCGATAGCGAGAGGCCTGCGCACCGTGATGAAGAGTGGCCCACGCTTGCCACAACTAGAGAAAGCCCTCGCACAGAAACGAAGACCCAACACAGCCAAAAATAAATAAATAAATTAAAAAAAAAAATCCCTGTAAAAATACTGCACAGGCAAACGTCCACTCTGTAGGCACCAAAGCTTGCTTTTGGTTCAGATGGGGTCAAAAGGGTGACAAAAGGAAGTAAGGAGGGTGTGCTCTCCAAATCACCCCACTGTGGGGTGCGGGAGAGCATCTGGGAGGATTTCCACTCTGCGCTGCTCTTTCAGGGGGTGGTGCGGTGGAGATGCTTAATTCCACCTTGACTCCAGCAACCTTGGGGCTCCAAGGCTCTCAGTGTTCAGGAAGCCCCTCCTCCTCTGGAGGCTGCAGCGTCCTCCTCTTGAGGCTGCAGCCTCCTCGGGACACGTGTAACAGGAGGGCGCCAGGAGCTCCCTTCCCGCTGGAGGTGCGAACAAAACAGAAAACCAGGCTTTTGAAGTTTGGCCAGATCGTTCTGTAAAGGATTATTTTCCTGATTGAAGGTAGCAACTTATTACTGGGTCATAAAAGCAATTTAGTGGATCACAACAAACATTACAAAATAGACTAGAAAATAGTGTATGTCACACCCAGGTTAAGTATTGTCTTATGAACCTGGTTTTTGTTTTATATACATGTATGTATGTGAGTACTGTGTCGCGAGGTGATTTATTTCTTACTGTGGATCGCAGCCAAGAGTTTCAAAAACAATGCTGTCAAGATGCCCCTGCAGCCCCACAGAGAAATCACAGCAATGGGAAGAGAGTGTATCCTAAAATAATAATTTAATTCAAGGACTTAATAACTATTTTAATGAATATAAGGGAAAAAATTTAGCATACCAAACCCACAGGAATGCCATCTCTTATTCAGTACTAGGATCAAATCAGGACCTCACCTTAGAGGGATCTCGTCAATCAGCGAGGAGTGCTTGGGTGAATCTAGTAAAAAACACAAAGAGGTTATGTGAATGATCACATTTTGGGGCTGGGAGAAGGGAGAAGAAAAAAAGTACATAGAATATCATGGAGAGGGCAGGCCTCACATTGGGGCAGATCACGACCTAGGTCCTTGCATCATTTATTGACTCTTGTTTCTTACACTCTAAAACGAGGGTGATTACGCCAGGCAGGGTGACCTCATGGGACTGGCTTCCTGATCAAGTGAGATAATCCAGAGGAAACCTTTGTAAAGTGTAAAAAGTGTCAGGAATTACTGCCGTAAATAGGGAGAGTGGTTTTCTCCTCCATAAACCACAGAATGCTAGCAAATTTTTGGAGCTGTTTGCATTACAGCAAGAAAGAGGATGGGTTCCAGGCAAACAGGACCTTCTGTGTTTCCTACTCTAGTTTCTTCCAGTACTACTTCCGGGTAGGGGGGAGACGTGGAGGTGGGGTGGCAGGTGCCCTCAGAGTGCAGGGAAGCCTGCTGTCTGTGACACGGAGATTTCAGGGATGGTGACCCACCACAGAGCGGGCTGATCCTCCACAAGCCATGTGTTGTCTTCTTCCCGAGTGACTGGGCCCCGCTAGTCTCTGGTGTTGGCCGCAGAGCCCTCACAGAGATCGATGCTGGTGTGTACATCACCAAACCGATGCCATGCTGGTCCCTGCTACAAAATTAGCCTCCAGGTCATCACCTGCGAGGCTGTCGGTCCCCTCAGGAAGCCAGGCAGAGGGAGAATAAGGCAGCAAGAAGAATGGAAGGGGTGGATCGCAGGAGGCATGGAAAACAGCCTGTTCCCCACTGCGGAAGAGGATGAAATGTTGCTGTGGGCTGAACTGAGTCCTCCCAAATTTATATGTTGAGGTCCTAACCCTAGCACCTCAGAATGGGACCATATTTGGAAACAGGGTCTTTAACTGTATTTAGAAATAGGGTCTTTAATTAAGTTAAAATGAGGTCATTAGGGTGGCCCCTAACCCAATATGACTGGTATCCTCGTAAGAAGAGGAGATTAGGACACAGACACACACAGAGGACGACCCTGTGAAGACATAGGGAGAAGGTGGCATCTACAAGCCAAGGAGAGAGGCTTAGAAGAAACCAATCCTGCCAACATCTTGAACTTGGACTTCTAGCCTCCAGAATTGTGAGGAAATAAATTTCTATTGTTTAGGTCACCCCATCTGTGGTACTTTGTTATAGCAGTCTGAGCAAATGAATATAGGTAGCAAGTTTTGCAGTCAAGAGAGGATGGGTGCTACAAGATGGGTTATGGGCTGCAAAAGAAGTTGGGGGCACAGCCAGAGAACCAGGGGCCAGTGTGCATGGAGCAGCTCAGATTCAGGCTTAGGAGTGAAGATGAATTAGGGTTAAGAGCTTGTGATTTGCAACTGTGTAGTCTTAAGCTGTTAACCAAACCATACAGGCTATGGTTCCCAGACCAACAGCATCAGTGTCACCTGGGAACATGTTAGAAATACAAATTTTCAGGCTTTACCCCAAACCGACTGAATCCATAACTCTGGGGGTGGGATCTGTGCTTTATCAAGACCTCCAAGTGATTATGATGCATACTCAAGCTTGAGGTCCACTGCTTTGCATAAACTTTTTGATGATCAACAATAAGAGTTTGTAAACTTGTGTCATACCGGGTAGGGAGTCAGGGAAAGTTGTTGCCATGGGAATTTAACCCATAGCTTTCTGGAGGGGTCTCCATGACATGCAGATGGAAAGAAGAAATATCAAGTGGTAGAGGGACCATTTCAGTCCCACAGCCCAAGTTCCCCAGGGCTCAATTAGAAGTGAGAGAGCTGGGGTGACCACAGAACCTTAGCCCCTGATTCATTCCAAATCCCCTCAATTCTTTTTCTTCCCAATCCCTTTTCTGACCAAATCTTCACCCACTACAGATATAATCTTAAATAATGACCCTGGTCCCTCTAAGATTTATACACTGGGAGAAAGTAGGGGTAGAGGGAGATAAGAGAAAGGAGAAAGCAAGAAACTTATTATTAAGAGGTGCCTACATTATGCCAAGCATCATAAAGTGGTTTCAGAAGTGACTTTATTAAGTGGCTCAATAAATCTTATTTTCTTCCTCCTTCCCTCTGATTATTGGACAGCTAGAAGCACATTAGTGTACCAGGAAAGATAGCAATAACTCTAAAACCACTTGTGGCTCTCTTTACATGGGACAAAAATGACTAATGTCAAGACATTGTAAATATGGTTCTTATACCTAAACTCAATTTTAAAGGGATTAGGATGTAATGACAAATTAGTTTTGAAAAAGCATCTTCATGTGAAGCTAAAATAATGCCATTCCAGATTGTAGTTTTCTGGCATTCTAGCTAGATTCAGGGATTCTGGAAGAATGAATATTTAGAATGTCTTTTCTATCCTTCAAGGTACGTACAATAAGTGTAAGTACCAACTGGAGTGCCCCATCTTTCTCCCACAATGATGCCCATTCCCTATGGCTCTGGGGAGAATATTTGAGTCCTAGGACTCTGGCAAAGGTCTGGAATGCAAGCAATGGATATTGAGAAGAGATCTGTCTGTTAAGCATACAGCTGGCTAACTTGGTCTCTCATTATGATAATTGGAACCCTGGTTAACTTTCAGTTCTTCCTGATTGCCTGGAGCTAGACTCTAACAAAAGACACATTAGTAATAAGGGTAGCTAACATTGGCTGGGCACTTACTGTGAGGGTCAGATGCTATCCCACATACTCGACTACATATTTAACCAAAGACTGGCAATTTAAATAACTCATCCTACTTAGTTACTAAGTAGCCAAAATCATCTAGAACCTATGTTTTGCAGCTATCACAATGCAAGCTCTCAACTAATATACTGTGACTCAGTGATCACGGAACGGGGTTTTTCTGGGAAGGTGGAGAGCAAAAGAGAAGGTGCACCAAGTGGCCGTAATGCCAAACCAGGTTAGGCGATGTGGAGATAATCACTGACTCCAGGTTGTACTGGTATATTGCTACAAGAAGGAAGCTGTTGGGAAGCGGAGCCATTTGGAAAGGGACAGCTCAAGAGACCTCAGAGACCATGCTGGGGCATCTAGACAGAAACCAGCAAGACGAGAAGTTCGCAGCTGAGCAGGAAGTGGAAATGGCTGACCATGAAGAGGCACAGAAGACGTGAGATTCACAAAGGATGTGGTCTCCTGGACTGCAACACCCTTTCTCTTACAGGTACCCTCTATAGAGCGTGGGCTCCGCGACTGTCCCTCCCCACCCACCATATTTATGTCCAAAGCCTTTCCTCCAAAGCCACCTTATCCTTTCAACATACATCTAATTCTGACTCCTCCCCCACCTCTCCCCAAACTTCCCTGACCTTCACCTCACCTTTCTCTGACCTATTATAATCTCTGGTGTGTCTGTTCACTGCAAGACAGTCCCTGCTGGGACCAGACCAGGGCCTTCACCACTTCGTACACCTCGAGATGTCTCTCCGCTGAGAGATCAGAGCCCTTTCCGTTGCTTTGCACACCCAAGATATCTGCTTTTAACTCAGCCAGACAAAGGCCCACATGACCACCTCAATAAATCCACGAAGCGTTGCTACCTAAGAAGTTCTGCCACCAGAGGGACTAGTGCCAAAGTTGACTTTTGCAGATCTGTGACTTCTGATTTTATTTTAATGACCATCAATTTCCACACAAAAATGTAGCAGTTCATCCCTTTACTACATGCTTTTTTTTCCCTCCCAGATACTTACTGCCTTGGCTCCTGTCACCTGCTTTCCCAAACCCTCACCCCATTGTCAAAGTCTCCTACATTCCACACTTTCATGGAAAGCTCTGAGCAAACATCTCGGTGTCCTCCAAGCCCAGAGTGGGCTGTGCTCTGACGGAGGTGCCAAAGGCACCACAGTGGTCAGCTCTCTCCCAGCTCCACCACCCAGAGCATCTCATCCTCCTTCCTTTAGGACTTAAAGCCAATCCTTCACCTGAACCCTTCCTTCTCCTCCTCTGGGATCTTGATGCATTAACCATGCTTCCTTGACAGCTTCAAATGTTCCCACCCTCAGCCGGTGAACGCTGCCCATTTTTCTCACGACTCCCACTAAAACCACCCTTGATCCTCTCCCTACTGCAATAGGCGTTTTTCAATCTCAGACTTGGTCTTCACTTCTAAGCTTCCACTTGAGTCTTGTATCTCGGTATAACCAAGGTCCTGGTCCCTTTTAACTCCGCTAAAACTGTTCTTGCTAAGGTCACCAATGATCTCTTTATGGTAAAAAATTAATACGTTTTCTTTCTGGTACCTAATGTCCATTCTGCTTCATTTGATCTGTTTAGCCACACTTCTTTTCTGCAAACTTTGGTCCCATAGAATCATACACATAGAACACACTATTATTTCTCTGTGGTCTCCTCTTTCATGATCTCAGGGCTTTGGGACTCAAAGGGTTTTAAGCACCTGTTATAGCAGTGCATTGCACAGCTATAAATGGCACTGTTGCTATTTCCTTCTGCTGTTCACCATTCCCACGAGGCTTGTGGGCTTACTCTTTTCCTGTATTCCCCAGCAAGCCTGGTAGTGTGGACTTTCAGTTGTGAAGTGAAGCAAAGTTGGAAGGAAATGAAAAGGGACATGAGAACGATCCTTGTAAATGACCCTATTGGTCAGACTTCCATTCTGGTGCTCTAGGAGAATAGAACATGCTTATTTGCACTTGAAAAAATGTTAATAAAATACTTAAAATACTGTCTGTTCTACAGATACTATAATCCCTTGAGTCACAAAGCCTCCTTTGTGACCCAGGACAGCATCAAAATATTCCCTGGAAAGTATTTTGAGAGGGGGATAGTGAAAACAAAAGATCTGGAACTAGACAATCTGTCCCCACATCCTGTCCATAGACACTTTTCAGTCCTCCTTTTCTAGCCAGAAGAGCTCTCCAGAGGCAGAATTCCATTATCTCAATTACCCAACCATCTTTTGTGGATCTTGTATTTCATATGGTCCATCTCATAATGGCTCCACCTCTTCTGTCTCCATCTAGGTTGTATATGCAAAAAGCCCATCAGAAATAACCCTCCTCACATGCAGGGATTCTCAATGACTGCCAGGGGGAGAAGAAAACCTCCCCTAGCTGTTATTTTTTTTTAAAAATTTGGTGGCTGGGAAGCATAAATAATTTTAAAAAGCTACTTCCTTCTAACGGATTCGAACAATTTGTCTGGTCACTGAATACAGAGGAATTTATGTTTGAACAAGCATTTCCTGGAAATACTTTAACCAATGGTATCATCTCTGGTAGCTTAGGTGATAAAGAGCATAGATAAAAAATATGGGAAAAGCTTTTCTGGAATGCATTTGTATCTTGAGGGTAGATGTCTCTTTGATATTTATAAATCATGGCTGTTTCCAACTTGTTTACATTCAGATCCTGTTCTTGTGTCTGGTCCTTTTAACCTTGCCTCTACCAGCTATGATCTTCCCTCTCTCAAATTCATGTCCCTCTTATCCTACTAGGGCAGGAGACCCTGACCTGACAGGGGAAAAAACAGGGCCTCGAGAGTTTTTGACATTTGTCGATGGCTTTCCCTCTGCTACCACTCTTGGATTCCTCATCTGCAGTCTCTCTACTGCCGTCTGCAGAGGAGAAAGTTTTAATATCCTTCATCTCTTTACAAATTAACACTGAAATTCTGCTGACAAGCCTTACCCTTTCCAAGGCTTAAATCCCAGGGCTCTTGAGCTGTGACAATTTAAATGAGCAAGATTTCCAAAAACTGATGAGTGAGGTTTTAAATGTCTCATAGAAGCAAGTTGCCAAATCCTCCTTTAAAGACTTCTGTAGGACAAAGTAGCTGGTGAGCAGCTGCCTGTGGAAGCGTGCATGTGCTCTGCAGTGATGGTGGGGAAGATACCTTTAAGAGTAATTATAAACTGAAACAGCTGGAAGAAACCTTAGGCACTAATTCACCAACGAATACATTTTAAGGATGAATAAAACAGACCTAAGGAGGGTTAAGTTGTTTTTTCAAGGTGATAGTGTCAACTTTAACTTAAGTCTCCTAAGAGTAGGGCTAAAAAAAATCTAAAGAAATAATGGTTGAAAATTTCCCCAATTTGGTAAAATCATAAGCACACAGATTCAGGAAACTGAGCAGCCCCAAACAGGGTCATCCTAAAGAATCCTTACTAAGACACATCATAATCAAACTTCTGAAAACTCGCAAAGAAGAAATCTTGAAAGCATCAAGGGAAAAATGATACCTTACCTACAGAATAAAAACAATTTGAATGATAACATATTTCTCATTAGAGGCTCTAGGGAAGTGGTACAACATTTTTCAAGTGCTGAGAAAACAGATTGTCCAAGTGGATAAAAATACATGATCCAACTACATGCTGTCTACAAGAAAGTCACTTCAAAAGTAATAGTATAGGTAAGTTGAAAATAAAAGGATTGAAAAAGATATACCATGCAAATGTTAATCAAATTAAAGCAAGAGTAGCTATATTATTATCAGAAAAACTAGACTTTAGCACAAGGAAAATTACCAGGGACAGACAGGGTCATAACAGGATGATAAAAGGATCAACCCACCAAAAAGACATTGCAACTCTAAATGTGAATGGACCAAGGGACAGAGCTGAAACATGTGAAGTGAAAACTAAGAGGTGAAGAAAAAGAGGAGAAATAGACAAATCCACAATTATAGTTGGAGATTTCAGCACTCTCATGTCTCAACGTGTGATAGAACAATCAGACAGAAAACTATATCAACTATATCAACAAGGGTATGGAAGAACTCAACAGCACTATCAACAGGCAGAATCTAATAGATATTTATAGAGCACTCGACCCAACAAGAGCAAAGTACCCATTCTTAAGTGCCCATGGAACACAGACCGAGCGAGATAGGCCACATTCTGGGCCACAGAAATGACCTCAAAATTTTTAAAAAAATTGAAATCATGCAGAGAGTGTTCGTGAAACTAAAAGTCAAAGCAGAAAGATGAAATGAAAATCTCTAAACACTTGGAGCAGCTAAGTAATCCATGGTTCAAAGAGGAAAACACAAGGCAAAGTATATACATATATATATAAAAAATACATACATTAAAAAATAATATGCTATAAAATATATATTATATTTATATCCACTAAAGCAGTACTGAAAAATAAATTTATAGAACTTCAAGTTTATATTAGAAAAGAGGAAAAGTCTCAAATCAATAATCTAAGCTCTTACCTTAAGAACCTAGAAAAAGAACAAAATAAACACAATGCCAGTAGAAATAATAAAGATAAGAGCAGAAAACAATGCAATTGGAAACAGAAAAGCAATTGAGAAAACCAGTAACAGAAAAGTTGTTTTTTTAAAAGATTAATAAAATTGACAAACTTCTAGCAAAATTAACAAAGAAAAAAAGAGAGAAAACTCAAATTTCTAACATCAGGAATGAAACAGTAGATATCACCACTGATCTCACAGACATCAAAAGGATAATATGAGGACACTACAAACAATTCTACACACGTAAATTTGACAATTTAGGTGAAATGGACCAATTCCCCGCAAAGAACAAACTACCACAACTTACCCAATGTAAAAGAGTTCATTTGGTAGCCCTATCACTGTAAAGGAAATTAAAATTGTAAGTTAAAAACTCCTGAAAAAGAACTCTCCAGGCCCAGATGGTTTTAGTGGTGAATTCTACCAAACCTTTAAAGAAGAATTAATACCAATTCTACAACAACCTTTTCCAGAAAATAGAAGAGAAGGGAACACTTTTTAATTCATTTTAGAAGTCAATGCAGGCAAACCTTGTTTTATTGAACTTCGTTTTATTGCTCTTTGCATATATTGCATTTTTCACAGATGGAAGGGTTTGTGGCAACCTGGGTTGAGCAAGTCTATCAGCACCATTTTTCCAAAAGCATTTGCTCACTTCGTGTCTCTGTGTCACATTTTGGTAATTCTCGCAATATTTCAAACCCTCCGATAGCAAAAAGATTATAAGTCACTGAAGGCTCAAATGATGGTTAGCATTTTTTAGCAATAAAGTATTTTAAAATTAAGGTATGCACATTGTTTTTTTAAGGCATAATGCTATTGCACATTTAATAGTGTAAACATAACTTTTATATGCACTGGGAAACCAAAATAATTGTGTGACTCGCTTTATTGTGATATTTGCTTTGTTGCAGTGGTCTGGAACCAAACCCACAATATCTCCAAAGTACGCCTGTATTACCTTGATACTAACACCAGACGACGATAGTACAAAAAAAGAAAACTAAAGACCAGAATCCCTCATGAATGTAGATGCAAACATTCTTAACAAACTATCAGCAAATAGAATTCAGCAGTATATAAAAAACCAACCTCAGAAGGTCACACACTATACGATTTCACTTATATAACATTTTCAGAATGACAAAATTATGGAGATGGAGAACAAATTAGTGGTTGCCAAGGGTTAGGGATGTGGTAATTGTGGTGTGTGAGGGGGTGTAACTACGGCATGGAGAGCATGGGGGAGAGTTTTGTGGCAGTGGAATAGTTCTGTATCTTGACTGAGGTGAAGGTTACACAAATCTACACATGTGATAAAATGGCATACAGCTATATCCACATTTTTCCAATATGTTTCCTGGTTTTGATACTGTATTATAGTAACATTAAGATTTAACCATTAGGGGAAACTGGGAGAAGGGTACATGGTACTCTGTACTGTCTTTGCAACTTGTTACGGATCTATGATTGTTTGAAAACAAAGAGTTTAAAAACCACTTTGTCCATATCTCAGACAACAGACTCAAGATGCTAGGCTTTGCTCTACCTCTGGCTAGGTCCCCACGCCCACACTACTGCTGTGTCAGTTTCCTAGGAAGCGTCAGTTCCCACAACATGTTTCCTCAGGTCTTAATATTTGCAGCTACTCCTTCCCGTTAACAAATTATAACCCTGCACCAAGGTACCAGTGAAGCCATCATTTGGTCCTTAGCTTCTAAACTCAATGTCTTTTCTGTCTCTCTTTGGTCTCTGCTTCACCATTTGGGAAATCAGAAGCAGAAAGGTGGTAGAGAAGGTTCTCTTGGTAGCACCAGGTCTTGTTTGCTGGGCATCTTTGGTCTCTCTCCCAGAGACAGCCTTGATCTGAAGCCAGAGTTAAGAAGGCTGGGCTTGGCGTCTCAGCTGTGAGTTCGATGGTGAAGAAAAGCCAACATTGCTGGCTGGAGAGAACATACTGGGAGCGCAAAGTGCCAAAGCTGGACTGGGGATGGGCCTGAGGCAGACAGGAGCCCAGGAACACCAGGTGCAGATCAGAACCCAGTCACTTCTGGAATGAATCTTCTTATCAGAGCCCTACTTGGTCTAAAAATGGAACACTGAAAGTGGCAGCCTCCTACAAGGCAGTCTCATCTATTTCTAACAAATATCCTGGAAACTTTTACATGTATGCCATGTTATACAAGGTAACAGAATGCTTGCCTAGACCCATGTGCACTTGAGTCTTCCAACCCATGTGCACTAAGTAACCAGGGTAGAGTCAATAGCTTAATTAAATGACCAAGGTCAAAATTGATCACACGAAGAAACTATTCATGAGGATTTGGGACAGTGTAGACAAAGGTTTCTTTCCACTTCAACCACTGCATTCACTCTGACCGTGTCAGAGTGTTCTTGGAGAGAAGGGAAAAATGAATTCACAGTGGGTCCACAAAGGCTGACCTTTGGAATCTTTATTCCACTGAAGGTTGATTCATGCCAGTACTCCATTTGAACCATTCATGGCGTATTTCCACTAAAATAGCTTCTTAGAAGTCAAGCTCATCATATGCCAAGATACCTCTCTGATATCCTAATTCAGTCTAGGGCTTTTATTTTGTTTGTTTGTTTGTTTTTTTACTCTCATACCTCAAAGCTTGTCTGTGCACTGGAATTCTGTCGTCAATCACCCTCCAACCCTCAGAGCCTAGCACTGCACTCCTCGGCAGAGGAAGGAGGGACACATGTATGGCCAGCTTTATTTTTGCCCAAACTGGGCAGTGGAGCAGCCCATCCAAGCCACCCCTGGGTGACTTGGTCTTCTTTTACCAGCAGGTGGACTCTTGTCCACAATCTCATTACAAGTTAGACTCAGCTCAGTAACTGGTATTCAAGATCTTCATTTCCTCACCTCAATAGAAGCTTAAGACTCAACTTGCGATGCTGAGTCCCTCCTCTCTCTAAGCACAGGAAATGAGCTTGCCCTGAGCCTGGAGGACCAAACTTAAAAGTCTGCCAGCAGAGCACCAGGGCATTGAAGCCACGAAGCAGCCAAAGCCAGTTTGAAACAAGGCATTTTTCAAGGCTCAATAATGAAATTCCAACTCCCAAGAATAGGGTTAAAACACTAGCATCTTAGGAGTTCCCCCAGAAATATCCAGTATATTACTTGGAAGCATCACAACTCTGAAACATCAACTCTTTTACAGCATTTTCAGCATGTCTACCCTTTCTGATCTCGAAATTTTGTGAGATTGGGCAAATTCAGCACTTGTACGTGAAACACACTCCAGAGTTTATGAAGAATGCTCACACGTACCACACTCATTTGATTCCCAACCAATCCTGTGAGGTAGGCAGAACAGGGCTGTAAGAATAAGAACAATGCCCATCGCAGAATGCAAAACGTCACTGTCTTACAGCGAACACAGTTCTTTTCACCCCCTCCTCCAAGATTAAACCCCTTTATTTATTTCTTAAGGAGATATGCTTAAATGCTAAACCAAGAGTTATCCATATTGATCCCAGATTCAAGGAGCTTTGTTTATATATTGTTCTCATTTAATCAGAGAATCATGAAAATCACTTATAAGTGGATTTATTTCTCATTATTTCTTTTCAATAAACATCACCAAATAACTTAATTCATCATTAAGACTTTCTAAGTGATCAAATTGTGCCCAGTAATTTGGGTTTCAAAAATATCTGGCTTCTTTTTTGTAGTTTTAGAGTCAATAGAAACCAGAAAAAAGTCGAAAGGAAAAATGCTTAAATACAAAATCCAGAGCCCAGTAGGTAGAAATAAACATAAGTAAAATCGCTCCAGGCGACTGCTTAGCGCTCCTGGCACTTCTACTTAATCCCAGGAAGTACAAGGACACAGAGCTTCTCCTACACTCAACACTTACTTTTCAGCAGTCTTCAGAATATTCATAAAAGACACAGGATGAAGGGGGGAGGCTGGTTAAAAAAATGTTCTTCAATTCCTTTGTTAACTTCTGAGTAGGAAAAAAATCTTTAATAGCCATAATGTTGTAAGCAGAAATGCCAAGTTCCTGTTCAATTGCACATGCAGGTAATTATCATTCAATGAAAAGTGTGCTAACTAGGTATTAGGTGCTGTTCTAGACATTTCAAAGTCTGACTTAAAATAGTTCCTTTGGAATGAATAATTCATGATTAAAATTTCAAAATTTCAAATGGACAATTCATGATTGAAAAATTGAAAGTGTACAGTGGAAAATCTTGCTGACATTGAGTTTCCCATCCCAGAGGACACTAGCATTAACAGGATCTTTTGTGCAGATGTGGAAGGTTGGGAGCAAATATAAAACATATTCTTATCCACCCACACCCTTTTTACAAAATAATAGTTATTTTACAGATGAAAGATTAACTACCACTCTAACTTTTATCCTCTACTTACTGTATCTTCATGATTTCAAAGTGCTTAAAGGAATTCCTTCTTCTTTTATGACTGTATAGTATTTCACTGTATGGATGTACCACATTTTAACCAGTCCCCTATACATAGCATTGTTTTAATTTTTTTTTTTTTGCTATTATAAACAAAACTGTGATAAATTGCCTCTTACTTGCATCATTTTGGAACATACATGTCTTTAAGATAAATTTTCAGAAGTGGAATTGCATTTGCATGCCTGTAATTTTGATAGACATAGCCAACTTGCCTTCCTCACCAAGTGTGTTGATATCAAGTTGTCAATCTTTTGCTGATTGTTGGCATTCCAGAATGCTCTGGTATGGAGGAAGTCCATGACCAACTTTATCATACAGTCTAACACATGGTGGCACATTTCATCACACATCTAAGAATTCTCACATCCTCAAGAGCAGTCCACAGAAAACTGAGCAGAATGACCAAACAGAAAGAATTAATGTAGGATGTGGCTCCCATCTTCAGAACAGAGACCCGGAAGGATGGCATGTGATATTCTGACTAGAAATTGTAGCTACGTCTCTGACTCAGTCCAACTGTCTATATATTTTAGTAATGCTTTAGCAGAGACATAAGTATGCCCCTTAAACATTGTCTGGAAATTGGTATTACATTTGCTTTCAAAGACCATTCATAAATGGCAGAGGACTTCGGCTCCTTCCTCTCAGTATGTAAATGTGCCTCACCTTTATTTTGTCTGCAGAAGATAACGGACTTGTTTAACCCAAATACTCAATTGGTATGCAGTTGCTCCAACATCAGGAGCAACTCTAAAGCTTCCATCCACATAGCAGTAAAATGCTCCTTAAATTGGGATGGTGAACTTCAACATGCATGTCTTAAGGCCAAAAATCTTAAGCAGACTTTCCTGTCTTTCAATTCCTCTGTTTTCTTTTGAAACAAGGATGTCGTGGCAATATCTAGCAAAAACTATGTCAGCTTTTTCTTTCAGAGTAATATTGGTCTCTTTATATTGAAAAGATCAGGAGCTCACATATAGCTGATTTGCTTTGTTGTGCAGCAGAAACTAGCACAACATTGTAAAGCAATTATACTCCAATACAGATGTAAAAAAAATAAAAAGAAAGAAAAGATCGGGAGCTCTATAACAGATGCTGGGCCATGTTCAACTATTGCAGAGGAATCCACATTTTCGGGTGTAAGAAAAGCTTAATGGTGAAACCACAAACAAATGCAATAGCATTCTCATTTAAGAAGTGACATCATTCAAGTTGTAGTTCTTGTATCTGCCTTCACTGCAGGGACGCCTGGGTTCCAGACTCGGTTGGTACAGCTTGTGTATCTTCTACATCACTAATAAGTCATTTTTCTAAGAAGTCTGATTGTGGGGTATAGATGTACTTTGAGAATCTTGTACTTTTCCATGTGTTATGGACATATTCCTGCAGCATTTTAGGGATGTGAGCACAGCTATTGTCTCCACGGTGAGCCAAGGCTGGGAACAAAGAGTTTAAATGGTGTTGCTTGAGCTCTGACCTAATGTACTGATTCATTCAGTTGAGTCTGTCAAATGATCTGTCTCTCCACTGCTAGCCAATGGGGCTAGGCATGCAATCTTGAATTAATCTGGCTTTAGGTTGACTGGCCAGGTCACTTTCACCTGGGACAGTTTCAGAGGTGGTAACAAATCTAATCTTTCAGGGACAATATAGTTTTGTTTATTCTTTAGTCGCTTAAGTTTTAGTTTGTTTTTTAATGTAGCCTCTCCATCCCTTTCCTCAAGGCACCTGGCTCCTCTGTCTAGAAGCAAACATCATCAATTTTTTAGTGAATCCTTCCAGAAACATTCTGTGCATATACAAGCAAGTACACCCCTAACCCAAAGCACATTCAATAGTATTTTAGTAATCTTTTATCAATTCCCTCAAATGTCTGTCATTAGTACACTCCTTTGGAGCATACTGGCAATAGCCAACTAGATTATAACATTTACTTTAAAAGCTATATGTTACATCAACAGTTTTCCTCTAAGGAGACTTAGGCTCCTTCCTAGGATTTTGGCAGTTCCTATGTTATCAGGAGCCCACTCATAAAACATCTCCTAGGTGGTGTCTCCTGAGGATACTTAAAATATTTTTATTATGAAAACTCTTAATCATATACAAAAGTAGAAAGTTCTATTATTAACCTGTATCCAATCTTGTTTCTACTATCCTTCACTGGATTATTTAAAAGCAAATCCCATATCATAATGTATCTCGGATGACCTTTTCAAAAATGAGTAAGAATACCCATTTCAGAGGGTACAATTTACTAATATCTTTCCCAAGGCTAAAATCTTACCATGGCCAGTCCCACGATAACTATGTCCCCTTTTCCATGTCACTATCACTATCACTCCATGGTCACTATCATAACCCTGTCCTGTTCAGCAGTTCATTGTTGAGATTTTTTCCCTAGAATACAGCCAGAAGGGACTCAGCAAAAGGGTTAGAAAGGATGAAGGTGGTACAGAGGACCAAGAACCAGCCCACACAAAGTGTTCATAGATGTCCTTTTCTCCATACAGACTTTTAGAGAGGGTCCCCTTCTTCCCCAGTTGCCAGACCTACAAGCTGGTCATATCAGGCCTCCTGACTAATCATGCTTTCCAACTCATATAGCCACATAGGAGATCTTTGCTATTTTAGATTTTTAAAAATGGACTATTAAAAACAGAAACTGGCTCATAAGAGTCCCCGGGAATCTTTCCACTGAAGATACTAGGTAGGAAAGATAGGGAATAGTGAATACAGATAAGATCAAGACTAGAGATTTAAACACACACACGCAAAGGCTTGAGCTAGACAGGTTGGGAAAGGTGATGCTTAAATCTATGGCAGGAGTACAGAGATATGTGTTTGGCTAAATGTGAGCATGGGCAGAATGGGTCAGGGGCTGACCCTGAAGCCTGAACCAGCATGTTGCAACAATAGCACTAGAAACCAGCACACACTCATATAATGCTTAAGCACTCACACGGATATTTTAACAGAAGAGGTTTGTGCTGGTTGAGTGAGACTTGACAAATGAGATAGCTGTACAATTGAGTTCCTAGCTTTTTATTATTATTTCTGGGAAGGTATACCCCAGAATGGAAATTGGTTCTATCTGGAGTGCAAATGTTTCAAGAAATATATTAGGTAGGTTAACTCTTACAGATCTATCCAAAGCCTAAGAAGTCACCTTAGGGAAAAGAAGAGAGTATTCTAGACTCCAGGGCATAACTAAAAAAAAAAAATAAAGGAAATTAGTCTTGAAGAAAGAAATAGTCAGAAAGAAATAGTCTTGAAGACATTGTCTTGCACAAAAAAAAGAATTTCTTTTAAAAAAATTTTTATTTTTATACAATTTTTATTTTTTTAAAATTTATCTTTCTGGCCATGCCCTGCGGCTTGTGGGATCTTAGTTCCCCGACCAGGGATTGAACCCAGGCCCCTAGCAGTGGAAGTGCCAAGTCCTAACCACTGGACCGCCAGGGAATTCCTTATTTTTATACTTTTTTTAAATTAAAAATATTTTTTCCATTTACAATTATTATAAAATATTGGCTATATTCTCTGTGTTGTACGATACATCCTGAGCCTATCTTACACCCAGTAGTTTGTACCTCCCACTCCCCCACCCTTATATTGTCCCTCCCGCCAAGCTGGTAACCACTAGTTTGTTCTCTGTATCTGTGAGTCTGCTTCTTTTATGTTATATTTACTAGTTTGTTGTATTTTTTAGATTCCACAGGTAAGTGATATCATACAGCATTTATCTTTCTCTGTCTGACTTATTTCACTTAGCATAATGTCCTCCAAGTCCATCCATGCTGCTGCAAATTTCATTCTTTTCTTTAATGGCTGAGTAGTATTACATTGTTTATATACACCACAGCTTCCTTATCCAGTCATCTGTTGATGGACACAGATTGTTTTCATGTCTTGGCAACTGTAAATAATGCTGTTATGAACACTGGGGTGCATGTGCCTTTTCGAATTGGTGATTTGGTTTCTTCAGATATATACCCAGAAGTAGAATTGCTGGATTATATGGTAGTTCTGTTTTTAGTTTTTTGAGAAACCTCTATACTGTTTTGCACAGCAGATGCACTACTTTACATTCCCACCAACAGTGTACAAGAATTCCCTTTTCTCCACATCCTTGCCAACATTTGTTATTTGTAGACTTTTTGATGGTGGTCATTGTGATAGATGTGAGGTGATATCTCACTGTGGTTTTGATATGAAGAAAGCATTTCTGAAAGGAAATCTGGAAGCCAGAATGGTCTAAGATTCAGAGCAGGAACCCATCCAAGGGAGCTGGGTCCAGCAAGACAGACGTCCAGGTGGAAGTAAATGGGAGTATCTGACTCACAGAGGGTCAGAGAAGGGTAGTGTGAAAAAACATGCTCTCCTTTTCTTAAAAACAGTGTGTTCACTAATAACTCTGTAATAATAACTGTAAGAATTACTATAATTTTGTAGATCTTAAACCAAAGGAGGTTGCTTCCAGGTATGGAAATGTAGAGCTGCATTAAATCCTCATTTATCTGCCACTTCTTGGAAAATGTCAGATTCTGCATTCTTGGTCATTGGAGCCTATTAAACAACTTAAATTGGGGGGTGGGTGGCTCAAGGGTAGGTTTAAAACAGAAATTAGAGCTTGTTGGTGATTCAGAGATCAATGTGTCTCCAACAGGGCTGTAGTATTTACTGGTTGTACCAAGCACTGCCTAAAGTGGGAAGGCCAGACAAATATTTATTCATGGAAGAAATAATAATTATGAAAATGAATTATGATCTTGTTGGCACAGCACAAACCATTCTGGCCAAATGTATTCTATGACCTTGGCTTCAATATTACATGAGCGAATTCTTCAACCTTGAAGTGTTTGAGCACTAAGTGTGAGTATTTGTGTAAATTACCCATTCTTCATCTTATTTGTTTAAATGTGTTGCTCTTTTTAGTTTTGAATTTTGATAGCAGGGACATCCCCAGCACCACTGCTGAATCAATCTGGAGTTTTTACCTGCCTCTTTCTCTAAGGAAAAACATCATCCAACAGGCTCACATACAGTTCCATTCTCAGGTTGTTTGATGTTTTAGAAGGTGGTTTTATGGGAGGTTCCAGGACTAGTAGCTGATGCCCATCATCTTCAAAATAATAAGCATAGTTCTCCCACCTCCATGGTACTAGGTTCAAGGTTTGGGACATCTCTAGTTACTAGAGATCATTTTCATCAAGCTGTTTTCTGTTGACAGATACCTTAAAGTTCCTCCAAACCTTTCCCAAGAACAATCCTTAACTGCTTTAGTCATCTATGTGGAGGCTGGTGACACTGGTGACACTGTCAGATTCCAGGGAGGAGGGGTAGTAAGTAGTCCTCTTACATATGTTTTTCTACCTGAGCTTGGGCAGTTTCTGTGGCAAATTTAACCTTCTTAGTTGAAAAGATGCACTTTGCATCAGCCTCATGAATACATCATGTTCCCTCATCAACCTCCCTAGTGAGATTGGGGGAAAGTGACCACAGCTGCCATATTCAGTTAACCAGGCAGACAATGTTCCAAATTTTCAAATGTTCCAATTTTATCAACAATATATAGAGGTGACGACAGACACCAGGTCAGCTTCCTTCTCTTTAATCATTGTAGACAGAACCCATTTACACTGTAAACACACAAATGTAGATCTTTCATTAGGTCAACATGGTTCTTTAGTTGCGTGCACTGACATTTTCTGAAGACTGGCATCTTGAGAAATTTTTGTCTAATAATCCTAGTCTATTTCTTTAATGACACCTCTTGAGGTCACCCCAGTGGCCTTTGGTATATGATGTGGATTCAGAAATGACCACTGATTTGGGGGACCAGAAATAAATCTTGATCTTCCTCCATCAGGCCTCAAGATCTGGGTACACCCAGAGTCCAAACAAGATGTGACATCCTACCAATTGACACGGACATTATAATTTTCAGAATTTTCAATTTATGGTCACTCAGCCAGAGTTAACTGACTTAAACTTTGTGATGAAGCTTTGGTTGCACATAATAAAATATTTCAGCGTGGCAATATAGTTTCTCTTTGCTGCCCTGTCAACTGGCCTTTTAAAAAGTGTGAACCTTTGAAGAGTAATCTATAGATCAACCTAAGTGTCCTAAGGCGGTATTGAATTTTTGTTATCAAGCTCTCTACATTTTGGTTATTTTAAAAATCGTTTGGGAAACATTAATCAATGTATTCAATAGGGTGCCAAAATACCTCAGTTTTCAGGGAAAAAAAGCAACAATTTAAAATAAGCCTTGTCACAAAGCACAGGGAGATCAGCTCGGTGCTTTGTGACCACCTAGAGGGATGGGATAGGGAGGGTGGGAGGGAGATGCAAGAGGGAGAAGATATGGGGATATATGTATATATGTATATATGTATATGTATATGTATATGTATAGCTGATTCACTTTGTTATAAAGCAGAAACTAACACACCATTGTAAAGCAATTATACTCCCATAAAGATGTTAAAAAAAACTCAAAAATAATAAAATAAGGCTTGTAAACAGGAAGACATTGAAATTTATTCCTACAAAAGTGAGAGAAGAACTGAGCCTCTCAAAATGGCTATAATAAAAAATAGTGACAGCACCAAATGCTGGTGAGGTTGTGGAGAAACAGAATCAACGCATACATTGCTGGTGGGAATAAGAACTCAGCGCACAAGATTTAATTCTTTAACTTTTTTATTTTGAAATGATTATAGAGTCACAGGAAGTTGCAACAAATGGGCAGAGATGTTCCATACACCTATCCTCCTTCAATGGTAGCAACTTTTGTTTTTTAAAAAATGTTTAAAAAAATTTTAAAAATTTAAAAAAATTTTATTTTATATTGGAGTATAGTTGACTTACAATGTTGTGTTAATTTCAGATGTACAGCAAAGTGATTCAGTTATACATATATATATATATCTATTCTTTTTCAGATTCTTTTCCCATATAGTTTGTTACAGAATACTGAGTAGACTTTCCTGTGCTATACAGGAGGTCCTTGTTGGTTATCTATTTTATATATAGTAGTGTATATATGTTAATCAAAAAATTCCAAATTTATCCTCAGTGGTAACATCTTACATAACCATAGTATACCATCAAAACCAGGAAATTGACATTGGTACAGTCTACAGAGCTTATTCACATTTCTCTAGTTTTACATGTGTTCATTTAGGCACGTGTGTAGTTTTATGCAAATTTATTACATGTGTAGCTTCGTGGAACAACCATCATAGTCAAGATACAGAACTATTCCATCACCACAAGGCTGCCTTGTGTCCCTTCTTTGTAACCACACCAGCTCTCTCACCCCCATTCTTAACCCCTAGGAAGCACTATAATTTTGTTATTTCAAGAATATTCTAGAATATTATTAACCATTTTACAATGTGCAATCTTTTGAAATTGACTTTTTTCACTCAGTATAATTCCCTTGAGACTTATTTAAGTTCTTGAGTGTATCAATAGTTTGCTCCTTTTTTTATTACTGAGTGCAGTCAGCCCTCTGTATCCAAAGGTTCTGCATCCTCAAGTCAAAAATATTAGAAAAGAAAAAAATTCCAGAAAGTTCCAGAAAGCAAAACTTGAATTTGCCACACGCCAACAACTATTTATATAGCATTTACTTTGCATTAAGCATTATAAATAATCTAGAGACGATTTAAAATATATGGGAGGATGTGCATAGGTTATAGGCAGATACTATATATGCCATTTTATATGAGACATTTTATATGAGACATCCTCTGATTTTGGTATTCCAAGCCGGGGGATGGTTCTAGAACCAATGCCTCTCGGATACTGAGGGACGACTCTAGTAGTACCAACTGTACTGCACTGACTCGTTACCCATTAAAGGACATCTGTATTGTTTTCAGTATCGGCAAATTTGAATAAAACTGCTACAAACATTTGTGAACAGGCTTTTGCGTGAACTTAATTTTCATTTCTTTGAGTAAAATTCCCAAGATAACAATGATTGGGTGATACAGTAACTGCATTTTAGTTTTAAAAGACATTGTCCAGCTAATTTCTACAGTGGCTGTACCACTTTACAGCCCTTCCAGAAATATATGAAAATCTAGTTTCTCTTCATCCAAATGCATCCAGCATTTGGTGGTATTACTATTTTTAATTTTAGTCATTCTGATAGGTGTGTAGTGATATCTCATTGTGGGTTTAATTTGTATGCATCTAAGGGCTGATGATGTTGTATGTCTCTTCATGTGCTTATTTACCATCTGTGTATCCTCTTCAGTGAAATGTCTGTTCATGAATGCTGCCCATTTTCTAACTGGACTGACGTTTTTCTTCTACTGTTGAGTACTGAGAGTTACTTATACATTTTACATACAACAACTTCGTTGAATATGTGGTTTGCACATATTTTCTCCTGGTCTGTAGCTCATCTTTTCATCCTCTAAAGAGGGTCTTTGGCAGAGTAAAGGTTTTTAATTTTGTTGTGGTACAGTTTATCATTTTTTTCCTTTTATGGTTCATGCTTTTGGTGTCAAGTCTGAGAACTTCTCATCTACCCCTAGGTCTCAAAGATTTCTCATTTTTTTTCTAAAAGTTTTATGGTTTTATGTTTTACATTTAAGGCCATGATACATTTTGAGTTAATTTCTGTATAAGGCGTGAAGTTTAGGTCAATGTTCATTTTATTTTTGCCTGTGAATGTCAGTTGCTCCAACAGCATTTATTGAAAAGGACATCCTCTTTTATTAAATTGCTTTTGCACCTTGTCAAAAATCAGTTGGGCATATTTGTGTGGACCTATTTCTAAGTTCTCTGTTCTGTTTCATTGGTCCATGTGTCTAGAAACCACCAAAACCACACTATCTTGATTACTGCAGCTGTATAGTAAGCCTTACCATCAGGTAGAGTGATTCCTCCCAATTATTTTGTTTTTTCAAAATTGTTTTAGGGCTTCCTGGTGGCGCAGTGGTTGAGAGTCTGCCTGCCAATGCAGGGGACACGGGTTCGAGCCCTGGTCTGGGAAGATCCCACATGCCGCGGAGCAAATGGGCCCGTGACCCACAACTACTGAGCCTGCGCGTCTGGAGCCTGTGCTCCGCAACAAGAGAGGCCGCGATAGTGAGAGGCCCGCGCACCGCGATGAAGAGTGGCCCCCGCTTGCCGCAACTAGAGAAAGCCCTCGCACAAAAACGAAGACTCAACACAGCCAAAAAAAAAAAAAAAAAAATCAGGTACTTATTAAAAAAAAAAAAATTGTTTTAGCTATTCTAGGTCCTTTCCTTTCCATGTAAATTTTAGAATAATCTCGTGCATGTTTACAAAACACCTTGCTGGGAATTTGATAGGAATTGTATTAAACCTATAGATCCATTTGGAGAAAACTGACATCTTTACCATGTTGACTCTTCCAATCCACAAATAGAGTATCTCTCTCCATTTACTTAGGTCTTTGATTTTTATCATTTGCATTTTGTAATTTTTCAGCATACAAATCCTATACCTGTTTTGTTGGATTTATACCTAAATATTCAATTTTCTTTGGAGCAATTATATATGGCATTGTGTTTTTTAATTTTGGTTTCCACATGCTTGTTGTTTGTAAATAAAAATGCAATTGATTTTTGTGTGTCCTCCTTGTAACCTGCAACCTTGTCAAACTCAATTATTCTAGGAATTTTTTTAAACTTCCTTTGTATTGTCTATATAGACAATCATGTCACCTGCAAATAGAAATGATTTTATTTTTTCCATTCCAATGTATATGTATTTCATTTCTTTTTCAAGATTTAATTTTAAAGTTCTACAATTGTCTCCAGTTATAAGATAAATAAATACTAAGGGTGTAATGTACAACATGATAAATATAATTAACACTGCTGTCTGTGATGAGAATAAATCCTAATAGTTCTCATCACAAGACAAAAAAATTGTCTATTTCTTTAATTTTGTACCTATATGAGATTATGGATGTTCACTAAACTTATTGTGATAATCATTTCATGATGTATATAACTCAAATCATTATGCTGTACATCTTAAACTTACACAGTGCTGTATGTCAATTATGTCTCAATAAAACTGGGAGAAAAAAAAAAAGAGAGAGCCAGAGGTACTGCTAAACATTCTACAATTCATAGAGCAGTTCCCGCCCCGCTCCAGCAAGGAAGTATCCAGTCTAAACTGTTATTAGTGGAGGATGAAAAATCCTGATTTAACCTCTAAAAATCATCAATATGACAGGGTATATATGAGAACTCTTGGTACTTTCTGCTCAGTTTTGCTGTGAACTTAAAACTGCTCTAAAATATAACATTTATTAATTAAAAAAATTAAGTTCTATAATTGTGACTGGGAATATGTGAATTTGTTTGAAGAATCATTGGATGAAACTCCTGTTTTTAAATGGACACATTTATATCCTATATCAGGTACTGAAATTGGTAAGATCTACAGTTTTGAAGCATTTAAATTTAGTGAAACATTCAAAAGCATCAGAGACAATTTATTTAACCAATTTTGTCTTGGAAAAATATTTGTTGAAGACAGGTACTGGATAGAGATAAAAATACTAGAGTACATTTTAAAATATTTGGGTTGGTATTTATGCATTTTAATTTCAAAAAATAAAATTTAGAATATCCTACATGTAGCAGGTGTGCTCTGACCTTACCTGGTACTTCAGCACCTATAAAAAGTTTATTTTCACAATTAAGACTATTATGACCAACAGAAGAGTCAATTGACCTATCCTTTCCAAGTTTATTTTCATAATATGCAACTTTGGGCTGCAAGCTAACTATTGGAAATAATATCATATTGAAATAAATAAAAATTTCAGAAAAATACAGTGACAGAAAATGGTTAAGAAGTTGGTTAATAACTGAATATATACCAATGACAATGATTCTCCTTGTTATTTTAAAATGTTTAATTGTCAATATAAAGTTTTATTCTGCTTTCACATAAGAGGATTTTTTTTTTTAGAAAAAATATCATTAAAAAATGTTTAAATAGAACCAGATTAGGGCTACCAAAGGTCAACATTGGTCAATACATGTTTCAAAAAGTTATAGAATTTAAACTATTTTTAACATCTCCTTTTACTCCAAAAATAGTGTCCTGGTTTGGATATTAAATTACAATGGTTACGTTCGGTATAACTTAACTGAACGCACAGATATAGTCAGCATTATGATATTCTAAGGTAGAACTTCTGATATAGGTACAAGGATAAGGAATTATCTGATAAGAGGCCCCTAGAACACTAAAAGTGGGATGGATAACCAGAGTAACCATAATTAGGGGAAAGTAGGGGGCACACCTAAGAGGGGGCAGGACTGGGGATGGTGTTCTTTGAAAGTTAAAAGCACCTCTGCACTTACATCAGAGAGAGGTATGCTATAGTAACACTATAACTCTGCCTGCTGTGGAATATAGCATGCTTGTGGAGAATTGAAACACAAGATCGTAAATCCAAGGGGACTGGGAAACAAGCTTATTGGATTGGGTGAAGATGCTGGGCGTTCCATCAATTTGCTTCTGGGCTTCGATCTCTAATAGCAGCAGTGTGTATGAACAACGTCCCCAGTGCAACACCAGTGAAGAAAAATCCGATGCCGCACCAGCTCCCAGGATGCCCCACGATTATCAGCAGGTGTATGTGAAGATAGGGACCACAAGCATCAACCCGGAGTGTTCTTTGAGGAGTTAATCTAAGACTCCTCTGCCCCTGTGTCCAGCCCAAGCAAAGACAGGAAAGATCCCACACTCACACTGAAGGTGCTAATTAAGGAAAAACAGAGGCAGGGCTGTTGAAACGAAGTAAAGAAACCTGTTTCCCTATTGTTATTCTAGTTGGTAGACTGGGGAGGTGCATTAGATTCCTAGGGCTGCTGTAACGAAACGCCCCAAACTAGGTGGCTTAAAACAAGAGAAATATATCCTCTCACAGTTCTGGAGGCCAGAAGTCCAAAGTCAAGGTGCTGACAGGGCTGTGCTCTCTCTGAAGCCTCCAGGGGAAGAAGGTCCCTTTCTTGCCTCTTCCAGCTTCTGGAAGCCCCTGCCATTCCTTAGCTTGTAGCCAATCTCTGCCTCTGACTTTACATGGCTTTCCTCCCTCTGTGTCTCTTTTCTTCTTCTTGTAAGGACACCAGTCATATTGGATTACGGGCCCACCCTGCTCCAGTATAACCTATTCTTAACTTACATCTTAGTTATATCTACAAAGACACTATTTCCAAATAAGGTCACATTCACAGGAATCAGTGGTTAGAACTTCAGCATATCTCTTGGGGACATAATTCAATCAAAATTTTTGACTGGAGGTTTAACAATTCCAGTCAAGATTCTTGAAGAAACTCCTTGTCAGTTAAGGAAAAATGTGTTATATTCAGGTTATGGGTACCTTTAGGAATCTTAGAGAAATGGGCACGTAAACTCAAGACAAAGAGAAATTTGAAATATCAAAAAAGTTCGGTGATCTGTGCTAGCCAGAAAAATTGCAGTAAATGATATCTTCAGATTTCTTAGAGAACACTCCCATAAAATAGAGTTTCTTATTTTGAGAAGCAATTTTGATTTATATGATTACTGTCAGGAATGGATATGATCAAAGCCCAGTTAAGATAAAATGACACTATGTACTCACATATGTCGTTTGCAATGCTTAATTCTATTACTGACCGCAAAGAAAATTTAAATGCAAGCCCAGTCATATCTGGTCTATACTGGTCTTCAGGAATTTTCCCTAGCAAACATGAAGTAGTTCACATAAATATGCTGACATCTTTCAACAGCTGGAAAGACTCACTCTGGATGTTAACACAGCAGGGAACAATCGGAACTGGGAGAAGAGTAAGTGATTGACATGCTGACACACGGCGGTAAGAATTGCAGTGGAGAACAATTACATTGCTTAAAGAACACTTCACAATTGGATAGGAAGAGAATTATGTCAGCACTGAAAGATTTCACAGCTGTACTCCAAAACAAACCTGGAAATGCACATTATAGGTACTGGAAACAGAAGAGCCTATTATTTTGTCTTCTTTTAGATAAGCGGTAAAGTGCTGGGAGGTGGCAGAAAAGATAATTCTAAAGGGCTAAATTGCTAAATTCCTGTCAGTGCCTGGGTCCTGTTAGCTGTCATTTCCAAATGTAGGACTACCTATCCAAAAAAACAAGGTTAGGCTTTGTGTAGAATGTTAGAATGAACCCAGTCTGAGAATTCTTTCCCTACACCCAGAACAATTATTTTACTGTATTGATTTAAGGCTCAGAAAGTTTCAGTTTGTGGTAAGACTTTTGGCATATGACTGAAGGAACAGTAAAAAAAAAAATCTGACATTGGAACACTCGGTGGGCAAAACAAATTTAATCCCTTGATTTAAGAGCGCTCCTAGGGTAAGTAATGGTGGTAAGCAGAACAGAGTAACCTAACGTACTACTTCACTTCTCTCCCCTGCATTTAGATGGAGCATAAGGTGCAAGCACATCTTGTTTGGGTTCTTAAGCTCTGGTTCTAACTTCCTGACCAACCTTCCCACACCCTGCTGTGTGATACTGCGCTGGGAACGCTGCAAATCGCATTTCTCCTTTGCCAGCTGGCTCTTTCTTAGGTTCTGTCACTAGGGGGCACTAGAGGGAGACCAGAGGCTGGCACTGTGCCAGGGGCTTGTTCAATATTTTGGGTCTGGTTCCTATGACTGTCATTCCAGCCACTGTTGTTCATCCCAACCAGCAGTCCTTGGTTCCAGTTCTTTCTATACCCCCAGAACCAGCTTCGCCATAGTCTCTCAGAACTCCCTAGTATCTGTTAACCAATTCTTTATATTAAATTCTTTCTATTAACAAACTGCTGCTGAGTCTCTTTTCCCGACTAGACCTTGACTGAAGGGCATCTATATCTTAACACAATTTTGCTATATACTGTTTCCTTAACCATTGTATTTGATGTGTCTGTAGGTCATTTACTGCCAAGTGTAGCTATAAGACTTTGATGTATGCATATGTGTATGGAGCTTACAGGCAACATCACATGAGCTACTTAGCCTGTGCCTCAGACCCCTCACAGTAAATAATGCTCTAGGGTGCTCAAATTCTGCCTGACCTGAAAAATTCGTCATTAGCTGAATCATTACATTATTACATTCCCTGCATTGATGGCACAGCAACTTTAGATCATGGTTTTGAAGAACGTTTAGACTATCTTCGATTACTTGAGTATCCATTCCAAAGCTTAATGAATTACTATCTTGGGATAGCTGAAGTTAAATATTTGAGACACAGGGGAAATGGACACATTAATCTGTACTGGAGAAAAGCTTCCAAGATAAAAGAAAATGCACTTTATTAACCAACAACCAGGGCGGATCGTTCCTTGGAGGAGCATGGTGCTGTGGGAGATTTGCTCTTCATTTTGCTGCAGCCAGACCGTTCTGTGATTTAACCCAGAAAGGAAAAGCAGATACTCACAATATAGGAAGTTTTGAACCAAGAACATCTTAGGAGCCTCTTGTAATGGCTGTAAGATGCAGATTTAACAGCAGTACTCTTTCACATGCATAAATGTGAAATAGCCAGTGATCCCTCTGGGTAGAAAGTTTTTACTCACAGAAGGAACTCATGCTATCTCTGAGAGCTTTAATAAAAACAAACTTATAAACTTGGACAATAAATCACAAACAAACTTTGATGGAGTACATATGACAACCATGAACAGATTCTTAGAGATTGCATGGCTTCCAAATTGAAGAGGCAACAATCCTGAAAAAAGCAGTGTTAAGGAGGTCTTATACACAAAGCAGATGCTGCACTCAAAAAATTTGATGTTTAAAAAAGAAAAAGGGTAATTGTGGTCATCAGCTGTGAGAATTTCATGGTTGTTTGAAGCACTAGGTTTGGTGCCATTAGTGTTCCAAAGGAGTTCAAGTGCACAGAAAGGTTTGTCTACAGCAACCTGAAACCACTGGGTATTTTACCCCAAACCTAGAGATGCATGTAGGGGTACCAGACTTTGCAGTACTTAAATATATCTACATAGTATAATTAATCCTTATTTCCTCCTCTTTGACTTCTGGCCCAATAATTTCTACTCAGCAACAATAGATGCATCCATGACCTTGGGCCCCCTTTTCCACCATGGGACCCAGGCCACCTCTCTGATTAATATTTCCACAGTCAAGGGTAAGAGAGCAGGTGTGACTAGCAAGGATTAAGTGAAAGGACTCCTGCACTCTTATAAACTCTCTTGATGCCCGACTCCCTTGCTCACCAAGGCTTTTCTAGATCACACCCATCACCACCTCACATATCAGAAACCTCCTTCGTCTTTCCATTCCCTCCTCTGTCTCCTCCACAGGGAGAACGGAAAATTGCTCCACACAGTCCTATGAGTCCAATGCATACTTCACAGCCCTTGTTGCCAGCTTCCATGCATTACCGTCACCTGTATGCTTTGAAAGAAGCTCTCATCTTGCAAAAAGCTTAGAACCTGTCCTGGGATCTCTCCATCCTGCCAGGGAGACATCCATAATCACTTCCATGTCCTTGTTGATGACTTTTCCAGTATCCTGACTTCCTGGTGCCCTGGCTCTTCAACGGCCCTCCTTGCTGCCACATTCCAGGCCATAATGACTTGGACATTGACAGGTTCCCTCCACACCTCCAAGAATGCTCCTCCTCTGACCCCAAATCCTTCTCCTTCTACTGAATCTCAACTCCAGACTGAGCCACTCCCAGCCTCTGATTTACCCTCACTGCAACTCAGCCCTTTCCAAAGTATCCTTCCAGCTGCAGGAGGTCCTTCCTCCTCCTGTACCTACCACTCACCTCCCTCAGCCATTTCACTTTTGACACCATGGCAATTCTCTCACCCTTTTAGAGATTTGGCCCCTGATTTGCCAAACCTGACCATCAAGGATAATCATCAACCTCTGGATACCTCCCTAGCTGGTCAAGGAGAACCATCAACCTCTGGATACCTCCCTGGCTGGGGACCCCAACATCTAACGTTTCTGAGCATTTCACATTCATCTTCTTTTAGCCTGAGGACCCCAATTTTAATGCTAGTGTCTGATCTTTTTAAACCCTCTGTCACGAGGCTCCAGCCATTATGTTGAGCTGCAAATTTGCTTTGGGCACTTATGGTTGGCCAACTAACCTATTCCTTGCCCTTCTTTCCCCACACCTGCATCAACTGTCTTCAAGCCCAGAACCTCCCCACCCACATTTCTCTGCCCTCAATTCAACCCAACTCTGCAGACAGAGCTAGTTCAAATAAACTCAGACCTCTCCAAGGCAGTGGTTTTAAGTTTCCTAGTTAACAACCTTAATTTCCTGGCCCTCCAGCTTAGAGGTCTGTGAACTCCCCTTCACCCTCCTCCTTGTCTACAAGAAGAAGAGCCCTTCCTTCAGGCCAACTTTGGTCCCAGGCTCCTCTTTAGAACTCACATCCACAGTTTCCTTCTATCTCAGAACAATGTGACAAGGGCAGGGGCTACTCTGCTGTCCTCCACTCACTGACTTTACAGACAAATACAACATGGGTAATAATATGACTCCACACCTACGTGGCTATGGTCAGTGTGGGCCCCTTATGCACACATATTATTTTACAATGACCAGAGAATGAAATCATCCCGCCTGCCCTACCCCACTCACCTTCTGGAAACAGCCAGGAGAAGGAGGCTGCCCTCGGGAAGGGTCCTTCCTTGCCCTTCAGTGGCAGATCATCAGGAGCTACATTGTCAGCTGGGGCTGAGACCACTTCCCCCCACGTCCCCCTCCCCTCCCCCACCGCATCCTGTGCGTCAAATGTTGGCAGGAAAGCAAGCTTCTACTGCCAGCCCCAGAAAGCATTACAGGTCGGCACATGCTGCCTTGGTTCCTCTTAGCATGTTGGCTGCCTGGTCTCCTCTTCTCATATCACAGGAGCCGCCCTGGAGCCTGGGTCCCTGGCAGGGACCTTGACCTCTGGACAACTCCTGACCCCTGAAAGTCATTGGATAGAGCGGGGCTTGGCAAACATTTTAGACTTCGAGGACCAGAGGCAAAATAGAGGAAATTTTGTAGGAATTCACATAACAAGGAAAAATGACCACCTCACCCTGCCTTGTCTGCCTGGGGTGGGCCATCGTGTAGGTGGGCGTGCTCTGTGCCCGGTTGTCATCCACCGGAGACCTTCTCAGGAGGAGACACACAGGTCCAAGCAGGAGGGGCCTGGTGGTTCTGGTGGGAGGGGCTCTGGGTGTCACTGGGCAGAGAGTGGAACTGACCACAGCAGCTGCCCGGTTCCACCCACCAGACCACATCGCCTTGGATTTACTTCTTAGAGCGAATTGCTGCCCACTTGTCCCCTTTCTTCATGTCACATGGGCAACACCAATGTCTAAGACCCTTGGCAGGAGGCCTGCATCTCTGGTGCCAGCCCCAGACCTCACCATGTGCCTTGGTTCTTCTCAGACCATATGGGTTGGGTGGCTACCATTCCCTACATCACCAGGACACATCAGGGCCTCAGCTCTGTGGCCCAGAGCCTAATTTCTGGGGCACCCACTGAAGCCTTTAAAGAATACTTACTGCATTACTTGGCTTTTGTCACAGATATTATTTGACTGCCCAGGCCCCATTACCAACTCCACCATCTCAGACCCTTGGCAGGGGGCCTGGGCCTGTGGTGAAAGCCTAGGAGTTGTAAGAAAGTGGTCCCCACAGTGCCTTGGTTCTTTTTAGAATGGACAGGCTACCTGACCCCCCGCTCACCCCACCTCCCTCACATCACAGAATCACACCAATGCCTGGGACTCTTGGCAAGGGGCCCGGATGGCTGCTGCCAGCCCCCAAAGCCATTGGAGCGTCACTGCAGTGTAAGTGGCTATTGAGCACTTGAAGGGAGCCTGGTTCAGATTGAGAAGGAGTGTTAATTTACACACCAGCTTTCACAGCCTTAGTCCTAAAAGGAGAATGTAAAACATCTCATTAATATTGTTATATTGATTACATGTTGACAGGACAATATTTTGGATATACTGGGCTAAATAAAACATATTACAATTAATTTCCCCTGTTTCTTTTTGCTTTTTAAAATTCGGCTACCAGACAATGTAAAATCCACATGTGCCTCATTCGGGCAAGGCTGCAGGAGAGAAGCGTCCCTGTGTTGCCTTGGTACTTTTCCCACATCGCCGTGGCCACACCTGGGGATTCCAGCTTGGCAGGGCTTCTGGTGCCAGCCCCACAGTGTCTGTGCTGCTAGGATCTAGATTGCCAGGTTTAGCAAATAAAAACGCAGGATGCTCAGTTTAATTTGCATTTCAGATAAACACCAAATAATCTTTTATTATAAGTATGTTCTACGTCATTCTTCGTTGCTTATCTCAAATTCAAATTTGGCATCTTGTATTCTATCTGTCAACTCTGAGTCGGGCTCCACATTTCCTCCATGTCCGTCTCCGGGCCACACAAATGACAGCCCTCAGCAAGGGGCCAGGACTGCTGGTGTCAGACACAAATGGCCTTATGAAGTAGTCACTGCATTGCCTCTGAAAATCTCAGAGTATCCTGGCTGCCCTGGCCCCAGTGCCCACAGGCCCCTGGGGCCACACCAGTACCTGGGACCCTTCGCATGGCCTGAGCCTCCAGGGCCTACCCCAGAAACTATTAAAATGTTCTTGCGCTGCCTTGGTTTACTTAAAGTGTATTGTCTGGTTTGACAGACCTCACTTTGCTGGGTCAACACTAAAGCATTAGACCTTGGCAGTGGTAGTCAGTACACTGACTTGGTTCTTCTAGGAGAGCATGGCCTCCACTTTGTCCACATGCCCTGTGTCACCAGGGCCACTTGAATGTCTCAGCCCTGTGGTAAGGAGCCTGGACCACTGGTACCAGCGGCAGAAGCCACTGGAGCCTGGTCTTGGCACGGCCTGTGTAGTTTTCAGTGTGTATTGTGGGTCAGACTTCACATCTCCCACCGCACAGTGGTGTGAGCCCATAATCCATTGAAAAGTGGCCATCATCTTGCCCTGGTTCTCCTTATGGTGGACCGGCTTCTCTTCCTTTACACTGCTAGGTTCACAGTGATTTATACCCCCGACAGGTGGCCCAAGTCTCCCTGGATCTCCAGGTACGTGGTCCCTGCAGTGCCCTCCTTCACCCTTGGTGAGGATAGTGGGCCAAGGACCAGCCTGCAGAAGGGGTTGCCTACAGGCCTCTGCAGGCTCCCACTTGCTTCTGGCTGAACACTTCTTTTCTTCCCGCTCCTCACTTCTCTACCAGTAGACAGTGGGTTGATTCCAGCCGGCTCCCCCATAGGACAGAGTCAGTGAAGACCTTCTGGGCTCCCAAGGTAGGTCCTGTGCCTGGCTGGCCATGATCAAATGCTGGTCAGTCTTTTAAGCCTTGGCATGCCCTGCTTCTTTGTTTTTATGTCTCACTCCTGGTTGTTGTTTCTGTTGCTTTGTTTTTCAGCCTCACTTCTAATTTCTCCTTTGAAGAAGCAGTGTTTCGTGTTACATAAGAGAGGGCACGGGGAGCGCAGCTGCTCCAGGTAGGAGGTTAGAAAACCTGTTTTGACCATAGTAGCTCAGCTGCTGAGGTCCTGTGCAAATCTGGAAAAGTTTAGCTTCAGTTTTCTTCCCTCAAGTGAGAGGGGGTGACTGTTGGTGCCTTCGCAAGAATGAGAATGATGATTTGAGTTCTCCGGAGATGTTAGAATGTTATTTTATGTATTCTGCTGTATCCACTTTTTGCCTTATGGGTCTGTTGTAGAAACAAGGACAGCCCCCCAGGGACGCAGATGTGTGCTAGGAGGTAGAGGAAGCCCACTCACACATTTAAGACATCTTTAAAAATTCTGATGAATTGGGAGATTGGGATTGGCACATATACACTAATATGTAAAAAATGGATAACTAGTAAGAACCTGCTCTATAAAAAAAAATTAAATTAAATTAAAAAAATTCTGTTTATAATTTCTTTTGGAATAGAAGTCCGAGTGGTGCCCTTCGCCCGACTTTCTCATACCTGGCACAGATTCCCACCTACCCTGATGCCTTTGCTTTCAACCCTGCTCTGAGTCTCCTTGTCCCAAATCTCAGCTGTGACCTAAAAATTTTTCCATTTACCATCAACACTGAAGCCAACACTTTCAAGTGGCGGGAACCCCTCAGCCTTGGCTGTAACCTTTAGCAGACCTTGGAAGTTCTGTTTTGGCCCGAAGAGTCTGGCCACACCACCAGATTCCTTGAAAGCATTTAATAATGGTGTTTTGTATGTTATCACTGGGACTTGGTGCTGTGAACTCAAAAGATCAGGGCCTGCGGTGGAGAGAAGCTGGGTTTCAGGGGCAGGTAGGGAAGGGAGGGTTCTGACCTTCTTCGAGCTGACCCCTGGGTGCTATGCCCTAGCCCTCCACTCTCTGAGTTGCTGACAGCAGTCTGCCCTCATGAGCAGAGAGCCTTGCTCTCAGTACCTGTGGTCTAGTGGGAGCACCCCCCTAAGAGTATTTCAGTTTTAATACGGGGAGAAATCTCATCCTTACACAGAATGAACCCACACACCAGAACGCCTGGTGCTGTGGAAAATTGGGGTCATGGATGTAGGGTCATATGGTTGTTGTGCCAGCCCTGGGGGAAAGGGTCGTCAGGTAGAGGATGATGAGATTGCCAAGATGACAATGGGTGCTGGGTGCCGGGTGCCATAGTACTGATGTCTCATGGCCAGCCTGGGCTCTATAGCAAGGAGGTCTGGAGCTTTCCGAGATCCTCTGTTGGTAAAAGTTAGAACCAAGTATTCATCTGGGGCCACATAGGATGTCAGCTGTCCTCTGTCCCTCCCCCCTTCCTTTTTTTCTCAGAGTCAAGTAGAATAGAACCAGCTTGAGAGGAGGAAGATGGACATCCAGGAGACTTCAGCTGGAGCCCCAGTTTGAGCTCCAGCAGCTCGGGTTTCCCTTTGGTCTCTAGAGTTCTGTGTTTCAGCGTGATGGACTGTCCATCTCCAACCATGGGTCCTACAGCCCTGGAGCTTGAGTCTTTGAGTGCTGGACTAGTTGGAATACAGACATGAGAATTCCCCCCTTGAGTGGCTCTCCTTTCTGGGAGGATTCTGAAATTGAATGTGTTCATCATTGGTAATGCAATTAATACCACTTGGCTCAGATAGGGACCAGGGGATGCCAACACCAGATAAATAAGCCTGCACGGGAGAATGCTTCTAGCTCTGGGATTCTATGGGCTTAATCCTGTTATTATTGCTAATACATGTAATTTAAAATCTCAGTGATGTATATCTATAATGAGGATTTAGTTTGTCTTTTCTAAATATATGGGTCACACATATATAGCGTACAACAGTTTACAAAACAGGGCTGTAGTAACCTCAACAAAACCCTTCAAGCCATTTTACAGCTGAAAAAACTAGCTCTCAACTCCAAGTTCCCAAATCCTGCCCCCAGAGCCAATGGGTGGTGGGGCAGTCCGTGTCCGGAGGGTTTGCCTGAGCCCTGGGTGGAGACCTTTCCTGGGCTCTGCTCTGACCAGTTAACTCTGTGATCCTGAGCAAGGAATCATGTCCCATTCCTACCTAACTACCCCCTTTCCTCCCCAGCTTATCGCATAAACACGAGGTGACAACTGCCTTTCCATGGACAGTACCCGGGACTCTATGATGCTCCGGTCATTCCCTTCTGTCTCTTCCTGGAGTGTAGGTCCCCAGAGCCACAGAAACTCTTGACTGTGAGCAAATAAACTGTCATATATTTGAAAAACTGGGGGTCTGGGAACCATGTTATTTTTCAGTGTTTTGAGTTAAATTGTAATGGCCTTAAGGGTATTGCTATGGACTGAATGTCTGTGTCTCCCCAAAGTTCATATGCTGAAACCCTATGAGTTCAGAGAAGTTGTGCTCAAGGCCTCTCAGCAAGTAAATGACAAAACCAGAATTCCAATGCAGACCTCTAGGACCCCAAAGTCAGATCTTCCCTGCTGAGGCAGAGTGAAAACAAAGCATGGATTCTTATATCAGACAGGCCCCGGTTCCACCATGTGCCAGCCATGGGACTTTGGGCAAGTGACTTTTATGTGCTTTAGTTTTGTCATCTGTAAAATGAGGATTAAATGAGATGATGCTTAAAAAGCTCTGAGCACAGTTCCGGGTTAAGGTAGGTGGGCAATAAATCAATGGTGCTGTTTTCTTGTTTCTACACCTTCATTACAATTCTGGGTACCTGTAGCTTTGGTCAGCTTTGTGTTATTTGGAAATCTAGATGTCCTCACTTGTGACAAGGACAGCTCTCTCTTTCCGCACTGTTCTTCCCCAGTCTTTCCCATCTCAGCAAATGGAGTGAACTGTATCCCCTCCAAATTCCTATGTTGAAGCCCTACCTTCACTGTGATTGTATTTGGAGATATGGTCTTTAGGAGGTAAATGAGGTTGCATGAGTTCCTAAGAGTGGGCCCTAATCCAATAGGATTGGTGTCCTTCTAAGAAGAGGAAGAGACACCAAAGCTCTTTCTCTGCCATGTGAGAACACATTGAGAAGGTGGTACCTGCAAACCAGGAAGAACTCTCACCAGAAGCCATCCTACTGGATCTTGATCTGGGGCTTCCCAACCTCCAGAACCATGAGCACATAAATCCCTGTGGTTTAAGACACCCAGTGCATGGTATTTTATTATGGCAGCCCGAGCCAGCTAATACGACCACCACATGAAGAGTTACACAAGCCAGAGACCTGGGTGTTGTTCTAGATACTTCTAGTTTCCTCATGGTCCCACATCTTCCAATAATGTATTAGATCAATGCTACTTCCAAGACATTTCTCAAATCTTATTTCTTTTGTTTCATTAAGCATCTTTACAGATTTTTTCAAACACCTATGAGTAAAGAAAAAATATAAGAAAACCAATATATCCATTATCTGGACCTAGAGATCGTCATACTGAGTGAAGTAAGTCAGGGAAAGAGAAATATTATGTGATATTGCTTATATGCAGAATGGAAAAAAATGATACAAATGAATTTATTTACAAAACAGAAACAGACTCACAGACTGAGAGAAAGATCTTATGGTTACCAGGGGGGACGGGTTGGGGGGAGGGATAGTTAGGGAGTTTGGAATTGACATGTACACACTGCTATATTTAAAATGGATAACCAACAAGGACCTACTGTATAGCACAGGGAACTCTGCCCAATATTATGTAACAACTTAAATGGGAAAAGAATTTGAAAAAGAATAGGTACATGTATATGTATGACTGAATCACTTTGCTGTATGCGTGAAACTAACACAACATTCTTAATCAGCTATAATCCAATATAAGATAAAAAGTTTAAAAAAATGTATCCATCATCAGCTTCAACAGTTATCAACATGTGGTGAATCTTACTTAATCTCTTACTTTACCCACTCCCCCATTCCAGATTATTTGGAAATGAACCCCAGGCATCCTATAATTTTACCTATAAATATTTCAGCATGTTTCTGTAAAAGATAAGGACTCCTTTTAAAAGATATAACCATCTTACCATCAAGTCTCCTAATATTTTTAACAATTCCTTAAAATAATAAAATATGCAGCTGGTATTTATATTTTCACGACTGACTTGGGAAAAAAATATTTTTATAGTTTGTTTGAATCAGGATTCAAGTAAGAGCCACACATTGTGATTGGCTGACATGTCTCTTAAGTCTCTTTTACTTTGTATGTTCTCTTACATCTTTTCATCTCTATCCAATTTTTTAAATAAATAATTTGGGTCACTTGTCCTGGAGAGCCTCACATAGTCTGAATTTTGCTGATTATCTCCTTAAGGTATAGTTTAACAAGTTCCTGTGTCCTTTGTATTTTCCATAAATAGGTGTGTGCGGAGAGGAAGGTAGAGAATGTCCTTCGGTATCCTCACTTCAAGTTGTTCTCACCTTTGCAGGGGGGTGAAGAATTAGACACACCTTTATACCTTTTAGGATAGAGGAACGTTTATATTTTTGGTCTATCTATTTATCCTTAGCTAGTGGGTTACTGTTAGGTTTCACTTACAAAATACTTTAACTCCCACCTCTCACCACTTACTTGGCTGTTGTCTATGGGCATATTGGTTTATTGGTGAAATCCGTCTTTTAATTTCTATTCATCTCCATGCATTTCCTTCACCCTAGTCTCAATCATTGTTTTCTCTCCTGTGAACAGTTGCAATGGTCTCTGGACAAGTCCCCTTGCATCTTCTAGGCTCCACTGCAGTCCAGGTTTTGGCTGGCAGCCAGCCAGACCCTTTTCAAACAACCATATCATGACCCTGTCCTGGCTCTTCACCGCACCCAAAGTACACTGCACACGCCCTCAGGGAGTGAGACAAAGAAGGATGTTTGGGATTATCCTGGTGTCTCAGTTTGCGCTTCCCCCAAATCCACTGCTGAGATGAGGATTTGAGTGCAAATACTTTATTTATTGGTGAAGGAAACTCCAGGAGGAGGGTAGGGAAGTACCAATAAGGGGGCTGTTATCAAGTCAGCAACCCCAAGGGGTGAGTGGGACTTACTCCTATGGGTGGCTCTGGGAACGAGCGCCTCAGAGTTACCCTACCTGGGGGGTGAGGGAGCTGGGGTGCTTAGCCCCCAATTCCCCTTAGTCATGGGCTGACCGCTGCTCCTGGGTGGTGTTTATTCCCAGAAATTTCTGACCTGCCAACAGGTGGCAAAGTGGACTCTGGCAGGCAGAAAAGCCCTCAGACAAAGGGTATGCTAATGGGTAAAGTCAAGGGATACGGGCAGAGCGCAGACAGCACCTGGCAAGCCTGGGGACACCTCTTACCCTACAGAACCTGGCACTGGGCGCTGCAAGAAGTACTCACATACCGTCCCTTCCCCGTATCACAGACAGACATCCTGACAGAGGCCAGACAGGCGGCCATGGGAAGGAGTAATCCCATTGCAAGCAGCAAAGACACCTTGTATTCTGTAAATGAGTCTTCTGTGCTTACAAGTGATTGTGTCCGGGAAGTCCACTTCTCACAGCCACTTACTCTGGGTGACTTCCGGGCAGGTGAGGGTGTCTGCTAAACGACAGAGAGGGGGCGTTGGGCAAGTGATGACAACCTTCAACCTCTCAGAGCACTTGCACATCTATGACGTGTTCCCACCGTACAACTGCTCTGTGAGGTGGGTGGGAAGAGATTATCGCCCTCATTTTACAGAAGAGGAAGCAGCACAGATGGGAGAAGGGTCTTTGTTATGGTCCATCCGGAGCGCTAAGGAGTGGGCCTGACCCTAAGCTCCGGCTTCTTTCTTAGAGCTGAATATCTGCATGGGGGGAGCTATTTTGTCAGAAGTTTTGGGTACAGAAGTTAGGGGAGTCAAGATCGGGGTGAGAATTCTGTGGCAGCTTTTCCAAAGTGGCAGGGCAGGCGATGTTCTCAAGAGCAGCCACAAGATGGCAGAGGGACTGCACTCAGCTCCATGTCTCTGGTCTCCTTGGGGGCTGCGTGAAGGGGACCAAGGATGAAAGCTTGCTGAACATTCCTTGAGACCCCTGGTGACTCCTGGAGAGTTGGCAGGGGACAAAGGAGAAAATGCAGGGGGAAATGAGAAGGTAGGAATTCTGCCAATTACTGTGTGACTTTGGGTAAGTCACTTGCCCTCTCTGGGCTTCAGGCACCTCTCCTGTAAAATGGGGAGTTTGGACTTAAAGCGGAATATCACAGTCTTTTCCAGTTCTGGCCTTGAAGGAGGTATGACCATGGAGACACCTTTGGGAGCTGAGGTCATCCTTGGCCTGGAGGCTGCGGAGACAGTCATAGGTAGTTGGAGGATGACTGAGACAACAGGCCTGAGGGTGACTTCAGAGCAGTGTGAGGAAGGGACAGGAAGGAGAATGTTGGGAAGACACAGAACAGAATGTGGGAGCAATGAATCAGACCCTAGCGGTAGGGGCTGTGTCTGTTCATCTCCCTGGGCATAATTCCTAGGTAAAAGCTTCAGCTAAGTCACCTTTTCTTTGGGCATTCCTCCCCCCACCTTGCCCCCACTGCACACTCTACACACTTCATACCCCATTAGCCTGTTTTCTTTCCTTCATAGCTGCTATCCCTTTCTGAAATTATTTACTGTTTTATGTGTTTATTTCTGTCTCCTTCTCTGGAATTTAAGCTCTGTGAGATCAGGGGCTTTGTCTTCTGGTTTATTCTGGATCCTTAGTGTCTAGAACAGTTCCTGGAATACAGTAGTTGCTCAATAAATAGCTGTTAATGAATGCCTGTCTACATAAATTGAAGTAGACAATACCCTGAACTGGGAGCCAAAGACCTGGAGGTTTATCCGTTTCTGCCACAGCCATGCTGGGCTTCAGTTTCCTCATTCTAAAAATGAGGTCTTTGAGTTCCAGGATCAAGTGTCTTAGAGACTTAGGGACAGGAGTTATTTTCTTCCAAATTCTCAAGTCCTAGGATTCAATCAGTTCAGTCAATCATCCACCGTAGTTGCTTTCCCCTTAAGGAAAGCTGATGGAGAGAGACCTTGGCAGGCAAACGCTGATTCACTCAACGAACGTTTCTAGGTCTCTATTTGTGTGAGGCTCCACTCCAGGTGCTGAAAGTACAGTGGAGACAAGACAGAGGTGCACACTGGCCTCACAGGGCTCTCACATTCTAGTGGGAAAAAACAAGAAATCCTGGGTCTTCTCCCTTCGCTCCTGAAGGCAGAAAAGGCCAAGTTCTAGAGACAGAAAATGATCTAGGCTCAGAGACATCCAAAAAAGAGACCTCTCCTATTAGGAAGATGGGCCTGTGAGAGCAGGGCCTCCAGAAATTGCTTATGGACCCAGCTCTAGGGAAAATAACAGAGTGAGTGAAGCTGTGTTTCAGCCCTGTTCTGGGCCTGGTGGCCGGGAAAACCCAACCAGGTCTGACCTTGGTGTGCCCAGCCTGGAAGCCTGCCTTACCCCACCTGCCCATCCCATCAGAGCACACCAATCCCACGTCCCCTTTCTTCTGTGCCTGCTTTCTCTTGAGAGCTGAAAGTGAGTCGCTGGATAAAGCAGAGTCAAGGCATTAAGGACTGTGTATGAATTACCTCCCAAAATAAAAAGTTGAATTTAATTACCACATGAACCCTAAAGAGGTGACTCTAACGGTAGAATTTCAGGCCCCTTGACAGGTTAGACTTGGGGAGAAAGATACAAAATCTTGCTTCCTGTAGTCAATTGCCTGCAGTGACCCCAACTTCCCCTCTCCTGGGGCCTGAACATACAGGTCTCAAAGCTTCTCTAGAACTTTGTTATTCGAAGTGCAGTCAGAGGCCATTGCATCAGCACCACCCAGGAGCCACTTAGAAATGCAGGATCTCAGGCTCCTCCTGGCCCTGCACCACTAGACTTTGCAATTTAACAGGATCCCCATGTGACTGTGACTGCACACACCCATGGGTCTGAGAAGCGCGGGGTTGGACTATCTCTTTTCCCGCCTCCGCCAAGAATGAGAACGATGTCACGGGCAGCCCCAGCGCCACCCCTGCCTGTTTCTGCGTTCCAGTTCCAGGGCCAAACTGTTTACTCATTAGGAGGCAGAAGAAGAAGAAACACTGGGCTGCCTGGATACAGAAGAAGGCCGCCACTCCTTAGCGTAATAAGCCATGGCAGCTCCCTGAAAGAGCCTCCCTTGTGAGACAGGGTGGGCTGGCTGATGGCTGAGCCCTCCTTAGAGTTAGGAATTCCCTTTGCATTCAGTCTGGCATTTATTCACAAAGGAAATCAGCCCATGAAACAGCATTTCCACTAAAAAACATCTGTAATACATGTGCGGGATCTCTTTCCTTTATCCCTTTCAGAGCCACACTGCATCCTTCTGCAGGAAGGCTAAATTCTGATGCAGATTTCTCTAGATGGTTGCAGGCCAGGCCACTCATGTCTTAAGGAGTCATAGTTCTGGCTTCTAATGGCTTGGCCATTAACCAGCTGTACATCTTTGGGCAAACCCCTTTCCTTCTCTGGTCTTAGTTTCTGTATTTCTCAGGGACATTCAGACCCTAACAGTTTATGATTCTTTGGCTCCACAGGCTGGTTATAGAATCCAGACTTGAACAGATTAGGAACTAAACTGGACTTGGGGATTTCTCGTAATTCTGGCTCTCTGCCATCATTCCTTCTGAGTTAGCCCTTCTCCAGCAAAATCTCCGTCTGTGTCCTTCTCCAGAATGTTTCCCTTGCCTGGTTTTCTTCCCTCCCCCCACCTCAGATCTCCCCTGTGTCTTTGTACACGTTGGTCCATTTGTCCTAAATGCCCACCCTTCCTTGTTCTGCTGAGTTCATTTCTTCTCCACTCCGTCCATCTCTGAAGACTTGGAGTCAATCTTCTCAAACCCTGCCACTGCTTTATCAACTAAATTTATGTAATATTCTAAATCCTTCGCTGTCATTTCAATGATCTTCACAGCATCTTCACCAGGAATAGATTCCATCTCCAGAAACCACTTTCTTTGCTCATTCATAAGAAGCAACTCCTTATCTGTTAAAAGTTTTATCCTGAGATTGCAGCAATTCAGTCACATCTTCAGGCTCCACTTCTAATTCTAGTTCTCTTGCTGCATCCACCGCATCTGCAGTTACTTCCTCCACTGAAGTCTTGAACCCATCAAAGTCATCCATGAGGGTTGGAATCAACTTCTTTCAAACTCCTGTTAATATTGATATTTTGACCTCTTCCCATGAATCACAAATGTTCTTAATGGCATCTAGAATGGTGAGTCTTTTCCAGAAGGATTTCAATTTACTTTGCCCAGATTCATCAGAGAAGTCACCATCTATGGCAGCTATAGGCTTATGAAATGTATTTCTTAAAGGATAAGACTTGAAAGTCAAAATGACTCCTTGATCCATGGCCTGCAGGTGTTGTGTTAGCCAGCATGAAAACAACGTGAATCTTATTGTACACCTCCATTAGAGCTCCTGGGTGACCAAGTGCATTGTACAAGAGCAGTAATATTTTGAAAGGAATCTTTTTTTCTGAGCAGTAGGTCTCAACAGTGGGCTTAAAATATTCAGCAAATTATGTTGTAAACAGATGTGCTGTCTCCCAGGGTTGTTGTTCCACTTACAGAGCACAGACAGAGTAGATTAAGCATAATTCTGTACGGGCCATAGGATTTTTGGAATGGGAAATGAGAATTGGCTTCAACTTAAAGTCACTGACTGCATTCGCTCCTAACAAGAAAGCCAGCCTGTCCTTTGAAGTTTTAAAGCCAGAATTGACTTCTCCTCTCTAGCTATGAAAGTCCTGGATGACATCTTTTTCCATTAGAAGGCTGTTTCATCTACATTGAAAATCTGTTGTTTAGTGAAGCCACCTTCATGAATTATCTCAGCTAGATCTTCTGGATAACTTGCTGCGTTTCTACATCAGCACTTGCTACTTCACCTTGCACTTTTATGTTACGGAGTTGGCTTATTTCCTTAAATCTCATGAACCAACTTTTACTAGCTTCAAACTTTTCTTCTGTAGCTTCTTCCCCTCTCTCAGTCTTCATATCATTGAAAAGAGTTAGGGCTTTCCTCTGGATCAGGCTTTGGCTTGAGGGAATGTTGTGGCTGGTTTGATCTTCTATCCAGACCACTAAAGCTTTCTCCATATCAGCAATAAGGCTGTTTCACTGTCTTACCATTTGTGTGTTTACTTTTAATTTCCTTCAGCTTTTCCTTTACATTCACAACTTGGCTAACTGGTGCAAGAGGCCTAGCCTTTGGCCTATCTTTGCTTTTGACATGCCTTCCTCACTAAGTTTAATCATCTTTAGCTTCTGATTTAAAGTGAGAAATGTGCTACTCTTCCTTTCAGTTGAACAGTTAAAGGCCATTGTAGGGTTATTAATTGACCTAATTTAGATGTTGTTTTGTCTTAGGGAATAGGGAGGCCCAAGGAGAGGGAGAGCGACGGGGGAATGGCTGGTCGGTGGAGAAGTAGGAACATACCATGACATTTATCAAGTAAGCTTGCCTTCTTATAGGAGTATAGTTTGTGGAAACTGAGGCACAAAGAGGTTCAGTGACTTGCCCAAAGTCACAGAGCCAGTAGGTGGTGAGCTGGGAGTGGAAGCCAGGCCCCTGGGCCCCAACTTCAAGCTCTAAACCTAGACTATACCACCCTGATCTCCAAGAGCCTGTCTGGCTCAGAGAACTAACTCTAGGCTACACAGTCCCTAAGTATCGATAGTTTTCTTAGCACCTGGCTCGACTTCCCCGGGTTAACTCACACATTCATCCATCCTTTCCTTCATTCATGCATTCATTCAACAAACAATTGTCTCTGGTGCACAGGGCACTGCTCTGGCCACTGAGTATAGACATGCCCTCAAGGGGATGATATCTTAGTAAGGTAGACAGACAATAATACATACATTATACATCTATAGGGTATATATATGTTTTATTCAATAAAAAATATACTATGTCAGGATGTGACATGTGCCATAAGAAGATAAGGCAGCTACAGGAGGTGGTGGGTGATGGTGGTGGCCAGAAAAGACCTGTCTGGGGATGTAATATTTGAGCAGAGACTGCGTGAAGCAAAGCAAGGCGGGGGGGCCCTGGGGATCCAGGAGAGAGCCTTGCAGGTAGAGGGGATGCTAAGTACAAAGGCCCAGGGGCAGGCGTGTGTGGAGTGCACAACCCGGATTGACCCGGCGAGGCTGGCGAGTGTCGGGCCAGACTGTGGTTAGAAGGGGAGCGAGAACCCGCTGGGAGGGCTGTTCCCTCATGAGGGGGCAGGTGAGGTAGGGGGCCAGAAGGAGATGAGTGATGGAGAAGGCCTCTCGGTGAGCGAGGAAAGAGCTGAGACCGAGAAGAAGGAGAAGGCAGCCCTCAGTTGACTCCTGGAAGGTCGGCTGTGGTAGGAAATAGAGTCCACTTTTGGGTGGATGGGGAGGCAGCCTGAGTGATGCTGGGGCCGGGACAGAGAGCTCAGCCCATGGAGGAGGTCAGCGTGCCTGGGAGGGAGGGGGAAAGGCTGGAGTCACAGATACTTGAGATGGAAAAGCCCCACTAGGTCAGAGTGGATCCCTTGGGGCTCGTGGAGGAGACGTGGTGGCAGGAGAAACCCCGCCTGCTCATTTCATGCTCCGGCTGAGAACCCGAGCTGGAGATGGGAGCCAGTTGAAATTAGACGAGAATTTATTTAAGGCTTTCAAACTTTTCTGCACTCAGGGGGCCTCGAGAGAACCACACATCCTCTCCTCCACAGCAGGCCCCTGGGCCACCCCTGTGTACCGCGGGGTCGGGGGGAGGTCAGGCTGCCCCCATCCCTCCTCTCGCCCCGGAAGGCCTCTGGCTGCAGCGTCCTGGGGTGGGTGGTGGGCTGCCTTCCCCATTCCCCTGCCTGGTGCTCAGGCAAACAGATGTGGAGGGCACGGCCGGCCAGTGTCTCCTCCTCCATCCTGGGCTCTAGGGGAGGGCTGCACGCCAATGGTGGAGGGTGCTCAGGGGACAAGGACCCTCCCTGCATTCCTTAACTGAGCCCGTCACCGCGGGCTGGGGCCTTAAGAGCCTTCTCCTGGACACCTTTAAATGTTTCACTTTTTCTAGGTATTGTTGCCTCAGAGATTTCTCCAAGCTTCATCCAGTGTACCCAGAAACCACTTTGCAACACCTGTGTGGTGTGGGGGAATAAAAAAATCGTACTGACACAGTGTTGTGCATTGTTATGAGCACGGACTGGGGGGCCAGACTGCCTGGGTTCAAATCTGAGCTCCATCACTTACCAGCTGGGTGACCTTGGACCAGTTACTTAACCTCTCTGACTCAACCTCTACATCTGTGAAGTGTGGATAACAATAATACCCATCCAAGCGAGTGGTTGTGAGGATAAATGTATTAGGATATCAAAGGGCTCAGGTAGGTGCCTAGCATATAGAGAGGAGTCGAGAAGTGTAAGTTATTATTTTCTTCTGTATTTTGAACAATCAGTTTGTCCAGGTGATCCTGATGAAAGCTGGGGACCACTGTTCTGCTGACTAGCAATTGTGACAGTAAAGCTCCTGTCCCCAGCCTACTCAGGGAAGGGTCCTGGAAAGCATTCATGTGGATATCACATCTTTTTGTTGTTTATTTGTTCATATAGTCATTTTCCATATATTCATTCACTCTTTCATTCATTTGTTCATTCATTCATTCATTCATTCGACATCTTTCCAGAGCCCTGGAGCCAGGCGGGAATGCAGAGATGACTGGTACATGGTCATTGCCCTTCAGCACTCACACTCACACATACATGGGGAGACTCCTGTCCACACACACTCACCTCCATTCATCCCTGACCTTGAGGAAGCAGCTCTCAGCCCAGCGGGGGAGGCAGCCACACAAACATCCAGTTACTGTATGATGCACAAAGTGCTGATGGAGGTGTACAAGCCGTCATGGAGAGGTGAGGACAATAAATTCTGCTGGTGGGGAAAAGAGACTGGCAGGATCAGGGAAAGTGTCACCAAGCAGGTAATTTTTGAAACCCAAACAGAAGGACAGGATTGTGGAGGACATTTTTTGACATGAGAACCATGGTGGTTAATTAAAGGGGGTGGGCTCTAGAGCCAGAAGACCTGGATGGACTTGCCACTTCCTGGCTCTGTGTCTCTGTTTTCTCATCTGTAAAATGAGAATAAACTGTAGTACCTCCCGTATAGGTTCTATGAGCTTATTTATGTAAAGCATTTAGCATGTAAAGCATGACTAACACAGAGTCCATCTGGGGCTTGTTTGGTGACTCAAAGGTGTCTCAATGTTGTCATCAGGGACCGGGTACCTTCTGTCTTTCTGTTCCTTTGAGGCTTTTACCTCAGCATTACAAGATGGCTGCTGCATCTCCAGATGTCACATCTGCATTCCAGGCAGGAAGAAGCCTAAAGCCAACAGGTGGCATGCCTACCGAGTTTGTCCTTTTCACACAAGCTTTCCCAGGAGAGCCACCCAACAACTTTCAATTAATCTCTTTGTCCAGAAGAGGTCCATGGCTACCCTTAGTCCCACAGTGAATGGAAGGGTGAACTAGATGAACTCTAGGATTCCAGGATGCCAAAATTCCACCCCAGACCCAGATAGGGCAGTTCAGGCAGCATTAGGAAAATGTGAGCTCCTTGGAGCTACTAATTCAGCTAGGATTCCCAGGGCCTAACCCAGCATCTCTCATAGTAGGTACATGAATAATATTTTTTGGATGAATGAACTAGCTTATAAGCTCTTCAAAGTCAGGGATCATATCTTCTTTATTTTTATATCCCTGGCAAGTGCCAGGGATATTAGATCAATATATGACTGTGTTATCCTGCTAGCACCATGAGACCAGGGACTGTCCCTTATTAATCCTGGTTCGGTGGTTCAGTGCCTGGTCTGGTGCCTGGCCCACAGCAGGATACACAACAGGGTTTGTTGAATGGTTTAGCCCTCTGGCTGACCAAGAACTCTGGTCTCCTGCCTCAGGAGACTTCCTTGATCTTGTGGTGCTGTTCTCCATCAGAAGTGGAAAACTAGGTACCTCACCTTTTTATTAAGGGATCAGAAGACTTTCCTGTGTAATGAATCTGCTCCTTCCCGGCTAGGATTGTCAGTAGCTGCAAATTGGAAGGTGATTAGTGGGAAGTCTGCCACTGGCTGTCTCTGGCTCTACCCTGGGAAATTTCTCCCTCACCTAGAACAGGAGGGGGCTGGGTCCTGCCGGAATGCCTCGCCCCAGGGAGACTTTGCTGTGCCCTTCGTGGACTTCAGAGCCTGAGGTAAGAAGATGGGAGCACAGAGGCCAAGGTGTCAGCAGGGCTGTGTTCCTTCTGGAGGCTCTGGGGAGAACCTGCGTCCTTGCCTTTTTTTTTAAATAAATAAATTTATTTATTTATTTATTGGCTGCGTTGGGTCTTTGTTGCTGCTCACGGGCTTTCTCCAGGTGCAGCGAGCGGGGGCTACTCTTCGTTGTGGTGCACGGGCTCTAGGCACGCGGGCTTCAGTAGCTGTGGCGCACAGGCTCTAGAGCGCAGGCTCAGTAAGTGTGACGCACGGGCTTAGTTGCTCTGCGGCATGTGGGATCTTCCCGGACCAGGACTCAAACTCGTGTCCCCTGCATTGGCAGGCGGATTCTTAACCACTGCGCCACCAGGGAAGTCCCTTGCCTTTTCACCTTCTAGCCCTGGCTCCTGGCTCCTTCCTCACGTCACCCCGACCTCTGCTTCTGTTGTTACATCTCCTTGTCTGACTCTGACCCTCCTGCCTCCGTCTGATTAGGACTCTTATGATTACCTTGAGCCCCCGGGGTAGTCCAGGATGATCTCTCATCTCAAGATCCTCAACTTAGTCACATCTGCAAAGTCCCTTTTGCCATGTAAGGTAACATATTCATGGGTTCTGGGGATCAGGATATGGACATCTTGGGGAACATTATCCAGCCTACCCAGTGTCAAACTGCAGCACTGAGTGGGCAGCTTATGAACCTTATCGTGTTTCTTTCCTACAACCACCATGTGAGAGAGTGACGATGCCGATAAAGCTGCTTCAAAGATAAGGAACTGACTGGATAAGTGTGAAGCCGTTAGTGGCGGAGTTGGGTTCCTCCAACACCAGCGCCTGTGCTCTTAGAAATCAGCATAGAGCGAGCCCGGCGAGGGGCGCTGTGATTTGGAGAGGAGAAGCACGCTGTGTGTGCGGGGCTGGAGGGTGACAGACCAAGCCACCGGGAGGTTTAGGACAGCACACGACGGACCCCCAAAATGAGGAAGTTCCTGCAGGTGATTTGGTTTGTGGGAGATAGCTCAGGGCCACTGTGAAGGAGCCCCAGGCTGCTGGGGACAGGGCTGGGGACCGGGTGGCAGGTGCTGGTTTTTGGCAGGTCTCTGCTCTGGCCTGTCCTGCAGGCTCCACTCCACAGGCTGGGGATCCCCAGGAAAGAAAGGCTGAATGAACTCACACTGAGCTCCTGAGACCCTGCCTGAGGCCTGCCTGCTTGACTTGACTTTGCAAGATCGGTACCCACTGCCCCAGAAGCAGGCCTGTTCTCCAAGATCGGTACCCACTGCCCCAGAGGCAGGCCTGTCCTCCGTTCCCTGCGTGACCACCTCCCGTGATATCTCAGAGGAATCAGCTGTTTGACTTGGGAACTGGCCAAGCTGGAGAGAGCCAGGCAGGGAGTGGCTGTCAGTCCTGAGCTGCAGAAGAGAATCTGAGGGTCTGTCCGTCCTGTGACCCACAGGCCACTGCGGACACCTCCCTCACAAGATGAAAGGAGGCTGACTCAGGTTGGGACTGTCTGCAGGACTGGGTCACGGGCACTGCTTGTTGCCACGGCCAAGGGCACACTCGCCTCTTTGTCAGGCTGTCCTGGGTGGGGACCCCAGCTCCACACGCAGGCACTTCCCACAGCCGCCCGGAGCCTGTTTCTTCATTGGCAAATGCCTTCCTCATAACAATGCCCCCTCACAGAGCTGTTGGGAAGTTAAATGGAATAGAATTCGAGATGCCTGGAATTCAATAAGCATCCCTTTCTCTTGGGGAGTTCTTCCCAGGGTTCACCCTTGATGCTGTTTGGTGGTTTGGGTTTCTCTCTCCCTCCCTCTCTCCCTCTCTGCCCTCCCTTCCTTCCACCTCTCTTTCCTTCCCTCTTTCTGCCTTCCTCCCTCTCTCCCTTCAGTCTTTCTTTTTTAGCGAAAATAAAAACCAGCAGGTCAGTAACTTTTACCTCAAGATCCCTAAGGAGCTTGAAGCTTATTACCCGCTACTTATCTTCTGCCTATTAGCGGATGTGACCTCCTCTACCCACCCCTGGACACACACTGGATGCATCCATGTTCTTTCCAGTCATCCAGAAGTGTGAAGCCCCGAACTGGACATAGAATGTCAAAGGAACCAAGGGCGTGGGTCTTTTTCAGCCCCAGAAGCATCATCTAGCACATTTCTAGAGATCTGATAAATCCTGGTGAAGGGAGGGAGGGAGGAAGGAAGGATGGAAGGAGGGAAGAAAGGAGGGAACGAAGAAGGAGGAAAAGCACAGCGTGTTGTGCGTGTGTGGAAACCCTGCAGCCCCTTCTGTGTGCGGGGCACATGACGGACCCCACTATGCCGCTCAGTTACTTAACAAACATTCATGGAGCACCTGGTAATGTGCTGGGCACTATGGGTGAAACAAAGATAAATATAGACGGGGCATGACCTCCAGGTGCCTTCAGTCTAGCCGGGAAGTGAAGGTCTGAACACAAGTAATGTTAACTCAGGGAAAGGGAAGAAGGCAGCACCCTCAAGAGAGAAGCGTGTCTGTGACCCCAGGGCTCCAGGCTAGCAACCTGGCACTTTTTCATTACTGGTTGGTTTTGCAGGAATGGCCGTAAAGGGAGAAGAAGTGGGTAGGAGAGCCACATCTGCATTTACCACCCCTCCTGTGGCCCCCCTCTAGGGAAGGGACGGGCTGCAGCATTCAACATCCGCTCAGCGAGTACTGACGGGGAGGGAGAGCCTCCAGAAGCAGGCCTGGCTCATCTGGAGACGACAAGCTCCCTCAACAGCCGCCACACGGTGCCCAGGCTGTCTGCTTCCTCCTTCCTTTGTGCCTGTGCTGTTTCTGTGCTGGTAACACTCATGGGTACACATTTATTCAGAGGTGTGCATACACACGCGCACACACACACACACACACACGCGCGCGCGCGCCAGAGCACGTGCACACACCCTGCTATTACTACCATCTGGGATGTTGCAACTGCAGCCTGCGCACAGTCTCCTTGGGGCTGCCTCTTCTTCCTGCACCGCGGGCTGTTTCTCCACCCTCTCCCTCTGAGGACCTCACACCTCCACACCTCACCTTCCTGACTTCCCGTCCTGTCCTTTCAGGCCTCCACGCTGCGACAGCCTGCGTGTCTCTTCTTCTGTTTCCCTTCGTCTCTGTTTTTCCTTTCTCTGCCTGTTCCATCTGTCACTGCTTCTCTCTCCACTCCAGTGATGTGTGTGTGTGTGAAAGAGGGAGAGAGGGAGACCATTCCCTTTCAGAGTTTTTCTCCTTGATTTAGCTATAGTTTCCTTCTAAAGAATCACAAATGCAGCAGAGCTGATTTCAACTGCTGCGGGGAAGGATGATGCAGAAATCTCGCCAGGATGAGACCAAGATGTTTGAATGAGGCCATGAAACCAGCCCAAGTGCATGTCTTCTCCAGCACACCTGCTGCCCCTGCTCCCCAAGTTGGCTGGCTTCTGGTTCCTAGGGGCACATCTTAGTGTCACAGGGAGGAAAGACAGACCAGCTCTGGGGAATGATAATGCCTCTTGGTGCAGACGGGACTGGTACTTCCCTGTCCTTGAGGGTTTCACAAATCAACATGGAGGATGAAGGCTGGCCAAGAGGCTGACTGTACTCTGAGCCCTGGAGGGGTGGCCCGAGGGTGTGAGAGGGAAAACAGGCGATCTTCATTTCTCCAGGCCCTGTGTCTGCACGGCCACTGAAATCACCTCCTTAAATTCAATTCCCACTATATCTCTAAGAAATCTGGGTGGATCCTTGCAGGACTAGAAATGAGCACACCAGGGCTCCGAGAGGCTAAATAGCACCCAGAGGCCATACAGCTAGTGGGTCATCTGTGGACCCAATTCTAGGTCTGCCTGACTCTTTCACCACTCAAAGCACATGTGGTTTCTTGGAAAAAGAGATGCTATGACTCAGGATTTAGGCACCGACTTTGCATGTTGGGAAATCCCCTAAATAAATGCATCCTCTTCGTTGGATCCAGGGGCTTGGGGAGGCCAAAGATGCTCGGGCTTTAGTTTGTCTCCCCAAGGTTATGGGTTTGGAAACCAGATCCTGAAGCTTGTCCTCTCTTAAGGAAACTCTCTGCATTAAACTTCAGACTTTCTAATCAGAATATGCGTGGCATATACACAAAGGTATCAAGGTTTTGAATTTATGCAAATGTATATCAGATGCTGTTTTACCTTTCTCTTACACATTGACAGCCTTGTCTGCAAGCTCTTGGTAAGGAAGCCTGCTTGGCCTGGGTGCAGGTAAAACACCTGGGAGCAGCCCTCAGTCCGTGTAGCGTGGGGATTAGTAGGTAAATATACCAGCTTTCTCACCTCTCTGGAAGACAACTGAGGCACAAGCTACGTCTCCCAGAGGCCCCCACTGGGGGTGAGCCCAGGGGTCCCCAGCAGCGGCCTGCTCTTTAAATTTATTTATTTATTTATTTTTGGCTGTGTTGGGTCTTCGTTTCTGTGCGAGGGCTTTCTCTAGTTGTGGCAAGTGGGGGCCACTCTTCATCACGGTGTGCGGGCCTCTCATTATCGCGGCCTCTCTTGTTGCGGAGCACAGGCTCCAGACGCGCAGGCTCAGTAGTTGTGGCTCACGGGCTTAGTTGCTCCGCGGCATGTGGGATCTTCCCAGACCAGGGCTTGAACCCTTGTCTCCTGCATTGGCAGGCAGATTCTCAACCACTGTGCCAGCAGGGAAGCCCCAGTGGCCTGCTCTTTGCAGTGACTTGTATTGGCTTCCTCTCTCCCTTGTCTCCCTCTCCCACTCCACTCTGGATTCTCCCGGGGTCACCCTATATAATCCTCAGATCGTGGAATCAAGTTCTATTTCTGGGCACCTCAGCCCAGGACAGCCCCATTGAGGAGCAAGGGAGCCAGAATTCAAACCCAGGTCTGGCTGAGTCCAGAGCCCACACAACTAATCTTTATACCACAACTGCTCTGTGACCAAGGAAGCCATACCCATGTATGTGTTTACTTTCTGTTACAGGTAGACTTCTATTACATTGAATCTACTCTTTCTCTGAGGATTCAGAAGGCAATTAGTGAAGATGCTAGAAACTCTCATTTCCCTTTTGTAGCTTGGGTCCTTCTGGGTATTGGTAAATTAGCAAGCTCGCAAGCTAACCGAGTTTAACCAAGTCTCTCTGCTAACCTAACCAAACTCACCTTCCAGGGTAGAGAAGGAAACTCCTCTGCTCTCCTGGCCTTGCTCAGTTGTAGATGGACCAGGAGGGCACACCTGCCTGCTCCAGGCATGTTGAGCAGCTTTATTAGTTTCACAGGAGATGGACGTGAAACAATACAGAGAAAAGAACTTAGTGCTCGCTGCTTCTCTTGTAGAGGAGACAAGTTCCAGAGAAAGAATAGGTCAGGGCCTGGGTTTCTGCTAAGTTCTTTTTGTTAGCATTTATGCCTGGGGGACTTTTAGACCTTGAGGTCAGCTTATAATGTTTGCCATTTGTGTGATATCTTTATTTTTCTTTAAAATCAAAATTTGCTGTTATATCAACTGGCTTTGAAAGATGGGTTTTTGCTGTTTGTTTGTTTGTTTGTTTCTTATTAGAAACTATAGAGGAAGGTGTAGTTCCAGGGGGTGTGGACGTGGAAAGCATCATTCTCCTGACTGCTGGGACTGTGTAGGGGCTACAATTCTTAATCGTCCATTTGTCCAAGTCCTCCCCACAAAACCCTGTGGAAAATTACATCTTGAGATGGGAATAAGCCAACTGGACTTCACTGGGAGACCAAGGAAGGAACAGGCAGTTGTTAGAAGCTGAGTGAGGAACAAACGATCCAGAGAGCAGTGAGGGGGCAGACGAGATGTGAAGAAACCCACCACCAAGGTCAAGGTCCCGTCTCCCTTATGTGAAGGCCTCCATGGAGTGTCACTGAGGTCCTCCTGGATGGGAAAAATGAAGATAAATGGAGAGGGGGAGGGAGGGAAGAGGAGTCACTTTTTTGAGACTTAAAGTCCAAGGTTAACTGTCCAACTCACCAACTAACTTCCTCCAGCCTGTTAACTAGTATTGAAGATCCCCTTAGCTTATATCTATAACCTATATCCATAACTACATCTATATCTATATCTATCTTATATGTCATAGTATGTCCCCTTCAGGTCAGAGCAGAATTTTATTCATCCGGCCACTGTTGTCAGGCACCGACACATATATCCACTGGTTGTCTTACACAATAACACTTCTCTTCTGGTGTTTGGCAGTTGACAGAGGCCTTCTAATTTGAGCCCCCGAGAGCTCTAGGAAGTTGGGAGAGATGAGTCTGGATCATTCCCATTTACTTGCTGCTCTTGATTTCAACAGAGACCTCTCCTTGGGACATCATCCTCTCTGGTCCAGCATGCAGCTTCACTTGGAGCAGTGAGGGGGCAAGGGAGCACCCACTTGGCCAACCAGATCAGCTGGGACATCAGTCCTGGACATTAGTGGACATTATTCTCAGTTTACATATGAGGAAATAGGTATTGAGAAAGGGAGGTGGCTTGCCAAGTTTCCCACTATTCACACTGGCAAAAATCATCTTAGGTACTTGGTTGAGTTCTTCCCATTCCATTCTCTCCACTTATTAGCTCCTATTACATGTTATGCTAAGCACTGAGGATATTAAAACCAGACAACTGTCTTCTCTTCCTCATGCTTATGGTGTGGAAGGAAGATGGACAATTAAATAAGCAGTAACAATGTGATGTGGTGAGTCTTACAATCAAGGAAGCACAGGTAGAATGAGGACTTTGTATCTAGTCTGGGAGTCTGTGATCCAGGAAGGCTTCCTGGAAGAAATGACACTTAAGCTAATATAAAACCTAAAGAATAAGTAGGAATTATCCAGGAGAATTGGGATGAGATGATGGAGTTGGGAGAAAAATGTTCCAGGCAGGGGGAACAGCATGGGAAATATCCTGGCAATGAAATAGAGCATGACACATTTAAGGAATTGAAAATAGTACAATATGGTTGGAAAATACAAGCATGTTGGTTGGAGTAGGTGGGACTAGTGAGACATACACAGGAGACTCAACTTCATGTACAGATTTAAGATTTTTGAGGGCAAGGACCATGTCTTTTGCTCCTCTGTGAGTTGAACAGCTCAGGGCTGAATATTAATGCTTGATGTTAATATTTGCTTGAATGAATTTATGAGGGCAAAACACCACAGACATCCATACAAACTCCTAAAAATGCTCATCTTTAATTATATGGGTTAGGTATTAACTGAAATACAATTTCCTAAAATCACCATGACATTTGAGGTCAGCTCACGTTTTCATCAATGTTGGCTTCCTTGAGGCTGGGGAAAGTATCTTCCTGTCTCTCTGAGAGTCTTGCCCTTTACCCAGCATTTCTTCCAGCTTCTGGGTGGGTGAATGGACCCCTAGCCTTTCTTGTCAGTCTTTGCTTGGCTATCCCTCAGGGTCCCATGTAGGATCATCCCAGGTGGCTGGAAGCCTCCGGCTCAATGGCTGAAGGCTCAATGAACATTTGGAAATGTAACCTGAAGAAGTGGTTACACAGAGAGGTCGAGGCCAAAGGTGATATCAGAAAAGGAGCTGATATCAGGAGTAGAATTCATATTAACAACTTGTAATCCTTACAGCCGTGGACCCATCCTTTGCTGGGACACTTGAAAAGACACACCCACGTGCACCCACATGCAAACACCAGTGAATACAGGGTGGGTCTCCTTGTCTTAAGTCTCACGATGGGATGATGCTTTCTTTTCCTCCCTTGCTACTTTACTCCACATTTTCAGTCATTTTCCCTAATGAGACTATCATGCAGAACTAATCCAAACATCGGCTTAATTAATCAACATTTGGCAGTCTATAACTACATGCTCCGGTCCAAATTACTTGTGACAACTTTCTTTATACAAAACCAGAACATCTACAGGGAGGCAGTGACTCCGTCAGTGGCTCTGGCTGGAGAGCAAAAGGCTCTTCAATTTCTCTCTTATATTTTAATAAAGTTGCAATAAACCTTTAGTCTCCAGGTATGACAGGGAGCATCTTGCTGCCAGAAAATGTCCTTATTTTATTTTTAACTCAATAGAGAAAACATAAAGTGGCCTATGGTCCAGATGTGCTCTCCCCAAGAGCTACCCCTGGAAGGAGGGTGAGTTCATGCTCCAAAGATGCCTTCAGGTCCCGTGCTCAGACCAACAGGGTTCTCGGGGGCTGGCGCTCTGGCCAAAAAAGTAAATGTAGCCAGTTGTCTCTTTCTGGAGGCTCTGATTTTCTTTCAGAGATTGACCTCATAAATGGAAGAAGAATCAGGATAAGATGATAATCTTTTCTATTTATTTGCTACTTCACGGTTCACAGAATACTTTCATGCATCTGGTTGCATTTGATCTTACAATATCCCTGAGATGTAGATGAGGGAGGAATTCATTCCTTCATGTGTCTTCACTCAACGGCAATATTGCTTAAGTGCTTACTTGGTGCTAGGAACTAGGCTATACATTAGAGACTCAGGGCTGAGCAAGATAGATGTGGTCCTACTGTGCTGGACATCTTTTTTTTTTTTTTTTCCCTGCTGCACCACCTGGCATGCAGTATCCTAGTTCCCCGACCAGGGATCGAACCCGCGCTCCCTGCTGTGGAAGTGCAGAGTCTTAACCACTGGACCGCCAGGGGATTCCCTGTGCTGGACATCTTAATTTACCTCTCTAGTCCACTATCGATCCTCCACCACTCTGCCCTGTGGCCTGCAGTCTCCCCTGTGTGGACAGTGTTACCTGGACTGCCTGCCCTCTCCCTTCTGGTTGGGTTTGGTCAATGGGAGGTGGGAGACAGGAGGTGAGAGGAGATGGAGGCTGAGACATTCATTCTCCTCGTTTCCTTCCTGCTGGGCTGTAGGCTGGCAGGATCTGCAGTCCTCTGCCCAAGGCCACAGCTCCCACTTCTAAGTATAACCACATCTATCCAGATTCTAGGAACCTCTTTCTCCTCTTACCTCTTCAAGCCTAGGAGGGGTCCCAAAACCACTCTCAGGTTTGATGATTTACTGGATGAACACAGAGAACTCACTGAAAGTTGCTATGCTTTTTTTTTTTTTAAAGTCTTTATTGAATTTGTTACAATATTGCTTCTGTTTCATGTTTTGGTTTTTTGGCCCTGAGGCATGTGGGATCTTAGCTCCCCCCATTAGGGATCGAACCCACACCCCCTGCATTGGAAAGCGAAGTCTTAACCACTGGACCGCCAGGGAAGTCCCAGAAAGCTGCTATGCTTAAGGTTATGGTTTATTAAAGGAAAGGATACAGATTTAAATTAGCCAAGGGAAGAAGCACAGAGGGCAGAGTCCAGGAAAGGTACCAAATGTGCAGCTCCCACTATCCTCTCCCTGTGTACCCACAGACAGCATTACTTTTCTGCCATGGATACGTGATGACACACTTGGAATAATGCCAACCAGGAAAGTGCACCCAAGACTACGGGGTCCAGAATTTTTACTGGGGCTCAATTACATACTGCCTGTGAGGCTGACCTTTAGTTTTCAGACCTTTCTGGAGATAGATCTGATACCACATGGTCCAGAGTCCCCATCATAATTCACACTGTTAGACTGTCCAGTGGCCAAACCCCAGCAAACAAAGATATGGCTCTCACACGTGACATTCCAAGGGCCTAGAGATCCCCTCCCAGTAGCTGAGGGCAAAGGCCAGACCTCTCCTTGGGTAAATTTAATTCTTCACTGCACACTAGCCCTTGTGGAGGACCTCAGTGTACCTGTTGACTGCTCTCCAGGCCTATGGAAAGCCTTGTTCAGACTGTGAACTTCATAGCCTGTCTGGCCTGCATCAGTTTCTTAGATGATAGATGAAGGCTCTAGAGGTATTTAATCCAATTTTTAAAAACATACTTGTTGTTTTGCTTTATTATAAAATTAACAAATGCACATAGTAAATTTTCCTAACAATACAGAAATGAATAACATAAAAATTTCCCCATCATATAACATAACCCAGAAGTATATATAAAACAGAAAGTTCCCCATAATTCAAGAAATAACTGTTCTTAAAAATTTGGTTTAAATTTTTCCATTTTTTCTATGCATATTTTAACATATAAATATGTAATTACTTTGAACAAAAATGATATACTATACATAGCGTCTGTAACTTTCTTTTTCTCCTTAACAGTATATCATAGATATGACATGGAAATGTCACCACATATAAATGAACCTCATTTTTTTCAGTGGCTGAATAGTATTCCAGTGTGAATGTACCACAATTTATTTAACAAATCCCTTATTGATAGGCATGATTCTGCCCATTTTTTTCTAGTGCAAACAATGCTGCAATGAACATCCTTGTACATATATAATTGGGCCCTGTGCTAAAATTTCTGTAGGGCAAATTCTTAAAAGAGAAATTCCTGGATTAAAGGATATGTACATTTTGCAATTTAATAGATCTTGCCAATGCTTGCTGAAATGCTGATCCAATTTATACTCGTATTAAGGATATATGGGAGTGCTGAACTCTTGTTCCCCTTGCCAACTGGTAGTTATTAATCCTTTACATAAATCCAAACTTTTAAATATTTAAAGTGAAACCAGCATTACGCTCTTCTTACTCCTGAGCTGGATGGCTGCCCATTTCCCGTCAATGTCCCCACTGAGGGGGGACAGCTCTCTTGGCCCCTGCCCCAACCTGTGATGATTGGGTGGTAGGGAATGTAGGTCGCCCTGGAAAGCCGAACTCTGGAGTAAAACAGTCAAATGGGGACTTATTCAATATTTTGTTCATGTATACACTTGATTTGAGATTGAACATTTGAAACTTACTCCCCGAGGCATGCCTAATGCCCCATGATTTTTCCCTAAGTGAGATGTGTTAGTTTTCTATTGCTGTGTAACACATCACTACAAATTTCATACCTTAAAACAACATTAATTTCTTATCTCATAGTCTCTGTAGGTCGGAAGTCCAGGCACGGTGCCATAGCTGGGTTCTCTATTTAGGATCTCACCAGGCTGAGATCAAGGGGTGGGGCAAGGCTGCAATCCCATCTGAAGCTCGGGTTCCTCTGAGGCTCATTCAGATCGTTGGCAGAATTGAGTTCCTTGAGTGCCCTCTTATGACTGACATCCTGCGTTCTTGCTGGCTGTCAGCTGCGGGTCATGCTCAGCTTTTAGAGGCCGCCCTCAGGTCCTGGCCATGTGGGCCTCTCACAACATGCCAGTTTCCTTCTTCAAAGCCAGTGGGAGAGTCTCTCCCCAGCCTGACACCACAGTCTTAAAGTAACAGTTACTGTGGGTGTGAGTGTCCGATCACTTTTGTTGTATAATGTAACCTTATCACCTGAGTGATTACCTCATGGTATTCCCAAGTCTGGCCCACCCCCAGGGGGAGGGGATTATACAAGCACACACAATAGGGGATGGGAATCTTGGAGGGCATTTTGGATTTTTGCCTACAGTAAGTCCTCTACCTACGAACCTTCAAGTTGCGAACTTTCAAAGATACTAACGTGCATTCCATCAACGTCAGGCATGAGTGAAACTGCAGCTTGCCCTCCATCTCCTATTGCTGACGATCCTTCAGCTCTACCATCTCCCACCTCCTCTCTCTCCTCTAGTCAGTAACTCTTCTTGCCTGTTCACTCGATGCCAGCCCCTGTATGCCAGCTGTTGTTCTGTACTACTGTAAATTTCAAGGTACTGTATTGTAAGATGAAAAATGTTTATTTTTTGTGTTTGTTTTTTATGTATTTTTTGAGTGAAAAGTGTTATAAACCTATTATAGTACAGTACTATATAGCCGATTGTGTTAGTTGGGTACCTAGGCTAACTTTGCTGGGCTTAGGAATTCACTCTCGGAACGGAACTTGTTCGTATGTTGTAGGGGACTTACTGTATCACCTTAGCTAACACATGGACGGATTCTGTGTGCACTGGGCTTCAGAAGATGGGCTAGGGAGAGCTATAATCCCAGGTGCACTGTCCTTTGGCAGGATAATTATAGTCCTCTTCTATTTTTTTTTTTTTTTTTTTTTAAATTTTATTTATTTATTTATTTATTTATGGCTGCGTTGGGTCTTCGTTTCTGTGCGAGGGCTTTCTCTAGTTGCGGCAAGCGGGGGCCACTCTTCATCGCGGTGCACGGGCCTCTCACTATCGCAGCCTCTCTTGTTGCGGAGCACAGGCTCCAGACGCGCAGGCTCAGCAATTGTGGCTCACGGGACTAGTCGCTCCGCGGCATGTGGGATCCTCCCAGACCAGGGCTCGAACCCGTGTCTCCTGCATTGGCAGGCAGATTCTCAACCACTGCGCCACCAGGGAAGCCCTAGTCCTCTTCTATTTTTGTCTTTTATGTGGTTACAGTGGAAAGTTCCCGATAGGGCATGCAATAGCACCATTTGTGGTATCTGCTGGCTCTTACATCCTCTTTTCTGCCTTGTCCCTTCACTTAAAGGGATGGACCCAGATGGTCATGATTATTCTACCCAACTGGGGTGAGTGTCAGACCTAAGATAGAGCAATCAGTTTCCCTCCTGAAAATTTAGAACTAAGATTGAGGATATGCATTAGTTAGTGGTTGGAGGTACTGAAGCTGGGAGGATTGGAGCTTGGGATGGGAGGGGGCAGGGGAAGCAACTTTATGCCATCTGCACAGAGAAGAACAAATTCAATCAGAGGAGAAAAGTTAAAAACTGAAGGTGATATGTGAAAATAAGTAATGATGATGTGACCAGTGGTATGGTTTGCTCAGGACCAAGGGAGCTCCCAGGACATAAAAGTGTCAGTGATAAGGTCAGAAAAGTCCCAGGCAAACCAGGATGAGTTGGTCTTCTTAGAGAAGAGAAACCTGTGACCCCAGAGAGGGACAGAGGAGCTTCCCTGAATCATGATGCCGGTCAGTGCCTGCTTTCAATCCTGGGAGAAGCCTGGAAGAATTTCTTGCCCTGAATCTCAGGGACCACCCCATAACCACCCAATCTCTTTTTGTTTAACTGGCCTGGAAGTTTAACTTCCAGGAAGACCATGCTTCCCAGTCTCCCTTGTCATTAGAGTGGGCTCTTGTGACTGGATTCTTGCCAATGCGGTGAGCAAATGGGATGTGTCATTTCCAGTCCCAGGCAGTTAACACTGCATGTGCGAGCTCCAAGCACCCTCTTTTCCACCCTGTGGCTGCAAGTGGGCAAATGTGGGATGGTAGCGTTAAAGGAGGAACAGCCCACTCCTGATTGTGGTTGGAGGAGAGCTGCCAAGGAGGGCTCCTGGACCTTCAGGGGGTTTTGTGTGAGAGAGATATCAAGATTTTGTGTTAAGCCACGGAGACTTTAGGGCTTATTGGTCTCCACAGAAGAGTCTTCTGACTAACACAGTGGGTTTCTTTTACTCTTCAACTAAAAAAGCTTTTACTAGGACAGCTCGGGTCACCAGGAACTTCCTGAGAGTATCTTCAGTTTCAGAATGCCTGGGAAGGTTCTTAATTGCTCACTTACAGAACGATCAGAGATGCTAATCAGTTCACACCCAGGGGCAGGATTTGGGAGTCAAGGTGCAGGGCAGGAACTGAGGGATGGCAGCTGACTTTGCTCAGGTTCCTACTTCCCTGTGAGCTGGATCTAGCTCATCAACAGATAATAGGGATGAGGACTCAGGCAGGAAACTCCTATGCCCAGAACAGGGCAGTCAGCAAGGCGCCTCCACTGCACTTGGGTCAAATGAAGAAACCAGAGTCCAGGATGTAAGGACAGGGCCAGGCAAATGTGGACACCTGAGAACCAGACCAGCCTGGCAGCTGGAATCCTAGGCACTATCTACTTGTTACCACCTGCTTAGGGAAGGAGGACCTTGGTTTCCAATAATAATGCTTCCAGCAGACTAATTCCTAGAAACACACAAGTTACTAGAACTGACTCAAGAAGAAATAAATAATCTTAATAGACCACTAACAAAGAAAGAGATTAAATCAGTCATTTAAGAAAACTTCCAATGAAGAAAAGTCCAGGCCCAGATGCTTCATGGGTAAATTCTACCAAACATTTAAAGAAAAATAAACACTGATCGTTCTCAAACTCTTCCAAAAAATCAGAGAGGAGGAACACATCCTAACTCATCCTGTGAGGCCAGTAGTACCCTGATACTAAAGGCAGACAGAGTGAGCTGATGTCTCATTGGTGGGAAGCACACACCCACAGCCTGCTGAGGCAATAGCGGACGGTTGTCCAACGTAGCTGACCTGACACAAATGGAGACTTTGGGTGGGGCGGGCATCTGGGACAATTAGCTCCAGCTCCTCCTGAGTCCCCTGCCAAGTGCCCTGTCTTTATTGCAGAATGTCCCCTACAACTCTCTCCTGCCTCTCTTGATCACTCAACCTACTACCTCATCTACTCACCTGACAGGCGTCCTTCCCAGGCTGGGCCGACATTCCTCCGTGTCACTGTTCCGTCTTCTCCTTCCTCTCTTAGACCAGCCCTTCTCGCGCTGTGCACATCAATCACCCAGGGGCTTGTTCAAATGCAGACTGATGTAGTCACTCTGGAGTAGGGTCTGAGACTCTGCGTTTCTAACAACCTCCCATGAGATGTGCAATCTTCCAGTCCTAGAGTAAGATTTTGAGTAGCGAGGATCTTGAACACCCAACCAGGCAACACGAACCCAGTTCACACGGCTGCCTCAGGAAATTCTGGGAAGTCACCACCCGCTAGGGATCCTGGAAAGCCAGACTGTTCCGCCTGTTCCAAGGGGGAATCGGGAGCCCCTGTCTTTACCAGGACGGAGAGGACACTGCTTACCAGCAGGTGGATGGAGACGGAAAGAAGGACCCTGCTGGGCCAGAGGGGACTCAGAGCCAGAGGAAGGCAGGCTAGAGGCAGAGGGGCTGCAGTGGGGCCTCTGGCCTCTGGGAAGCTCTAGCAGCCGCTAAGGGCTGCCAGGTTAACAACTGGTGTGCAGGGCCTTCTACACTCTGGGAAGCATCTCCACCTTTCATCCTCTCGTGAGACATTGTTACTCTGATTTTACAGATGAAGAAACGATGGTCCTCAGTAGCAGGTGACTTGTTCTAGGCGGCAGGAGTCATGGATCCAACAGGGCCACCCAGAAACCACATTACTGTCACCTGAGTCAGCTTAGAAGCTGGGTGGGGGACATTGAGGACCACTGCATTGTCAATGTCTCCTCTCTGAACAAGGAAAAGGACTGGAAGATGAAAGGAGTTGGTTGGGGGGAGGGTCTGCTGACACCGTGGTACCAGGAGAAGGTGACCTGAGTGACAGGATGATGGGAGGTCACAGCAGAACTGCTGCTTCAGTTCCTCCTTTGCCCTTCTAGCGTGAACCGACATATGAATGGGAGGGATTAAAAAATGTCGCTGCCCCTAATCATGCACTTGGAGGAATTATGACGCTAAAGGCAATCAGAGGAGACCATCATTGTCCCCACTGAATGTACCTAAGGCATGAGGGATGCTCAAAGTTCATCCCTGGGTCCAGCATGTACACACACACGTACACATACACACATATGCACAAACAGACACACACACCACAAGCTCTCCCACAACAGCCCTGTATCCTACACCCCCATTCTTCACCCTCCCTCCTCAACAGACACAGATGGACAGATGAATAGGGACCTGGTGGCCCACAAGACCACGGATGCCGGTGGCAAGCCAATATCTCACCCAAAGTAAAAAGAGAGTTCTTCAGTTGTCAAATCACCTTCCAGCCAAACCAGATCATACAAGCTCTAGGCTTGGGTCCAGAGCCCCTGCACTCTCCAGCTCTGTGCCACTGGGTGAGGCTTTTTGATGCCCCCAAGAGTCAGTTTCCTCATCTGGAATATGGGCAGGGTAGTCCCTGCAGAGTGGATGAGTCTTGGCTGAGGTATCACACGAGAAAGTTCTCGGGAAACTATAAAGTATGGTACTAACATGAAAAGCCAGCAGCAACAATTGCAAGATGCAGACATCATTCATGGGAACAAACATCCAGAATCCTGAGGGAGGCACAACATATGCCCGGCTGTGCCCGTTAGTGGACGTTCCTTAGAAGACGATCCCTTCCTGGCATCCTAGCCTGGCCGCTTGACGCGGGCGAGCATGTAATCCCTGCTCCACGAGGCCCGTCCTCACTGCAGCTTCTCTCCCTGGACGCAAGCTTGGGCAGGTGTTGTCACGCTCCTCTCAGGGATTACACTAATTGTATGCTATCTCCTTGGCCAGGATGCTGGCTCTTCAGCCCATGTGGTTCCCACTCTCTGCTTCCAAGACTGGCTGCCCCTCTTGAACACCCAGTCTGTTGTTAAGTTGTTACCAAAGCCCCAGGGGTGCTGTCCTGAGAAAGGGACAAAACAGCTACCGTAAATCCTGCTGTAGTGCTCACGGGCTGCCTTGGACTCACTCAGCAAAGGTGCATTGAGCATCTGCTACTTGTCAAGCTCTGTACTGGGCTCCAGGAGGCAGAGTGGAAAGACACAGTTCTGGCTCTCAAGGAGCTCCCAAGCTGGAGAGGCGGGTAGATGCAATTCCCAGTGCTATAGTAAGGACGCATCAGAGTGGGTGGCAGTGTCACCAGGGGGGCGCTTCACAGAGGAGGCGATGCTGGAGTACAGACTTGAAGGGTGAAGAGGACTTGGTCGGATGTAAAAGGACTCTAGGGGCAAGGAGGGAACTTCCAGGCAGAGGGAATAGCATATATAAAGGCAAGGGGGCGCGAGGGACCACGACACCTTGAGGGAACGGCAGAAGCTTGGTGTGGTGGAGCACCAGGTCCCTTGGGGCACCGATGTCCTTTATTTAAAATTTTATTTATTATTTATTTTTTTGGGGCTGCATTGTGTCTCTGTTGCTGCGCGGGGGCTTTAGTTGCGGCGAGCGGGAGCTACTCTTCATTGCGGCACGCGGGCTTCTCATGGCAGTGGCTTTACTTGTTGTGGAGCACAGGTTCTAGGTGCACGGGCTTCAGTAGTTGTGGTGCACGGGCTTAGTTGCTCCGTGGCATGTGGGATCTTCCCGGACCAGGGCTCGAACCTGTGTTCCCTGCATTGGCAGGCGGATTCTTAACCACTGCGCCACCAGGGAAGCCTGGGCACCGATGTTCTAATGCTCACATGCTCAGCTGTACGTGTGTCTGTCCTGTTCCCCAACCAGATGGGAAGCTCCTTGAAGGCAGAGACTGTATATTTGATTCAATTCTACGTGATTCAATAAACATTTATTGAGAATACGTTGTATGCAGAGCACTGAGTTGTTTCCTAGGGAGAGGTCAAAGACTAGGTCAAGAGTAGGCTCCTGCCCTAAAGGGGCTCCCCGTCTGGGGGGGTGCGGAGACCGACTCAGCCACCTGGACCACAAAGCAAGGCAGAATGTACAGGAGCCTGGGTGGAAGCACCCAGAGTTTAGAGCGTCTGAAGGTGGGGCAGGAAGGAGATGGATGGCAGCCAGGGAAGGTTTATGGAGGAGGTGGCATGGAGCTGGCTCTTAAACGTTAGCAGGAAAGATGGTGGGAAGTTTTTTAACTTTATAAGTGGAAAGTCTGGCATATGTGAAGTCCCAAGTTTTGAAAAATGCAGGTCAATTCTGGAATAATGATGAGACTCTTGTAGTAGAGACAGTAGGCATATGGGTTGTGAGCGTGGGGAGGGAGTTAGGAAGAAACTAACAACAGATAGCCCTATATAACGTTTGTGGTGGTCCAGTCTCTTATGTATTATATATATTTGCATAGTTTACATATATTAACTTATATAGACTTCATAGTAGCACCATGAAGTAGATGTTATTATATTCCCTAAGAAATCTGGGGCACAGAGAGGCAGATTAACTTGCCTGAGGTCACACAGCTAGTAAGCCTCAGAGTGGGGGTTTGAATTCAGCCGTTTTAGCTCCAGAGTTCATGCTCTGCACACAACACTCCTCACATGGTGATGATAAAATGTGACAGATACTACTAAGTGCCTGTCCACTGCCATTCTTCTCCTCTTTGCTGGCAGAGCTCTGAGTTTGTTTGGGTATCTTCCCCTCCCTATAAGACTCTAGGGTAAATCTAATTAGTGTAAATCAATGATGGTAATCCCATTGCCCTGGCCAGTCATTGGTTCAGAAAGGGGCATGTAACCTAACCCTGACCAATGAGAGAAGAGAATTCTGCTGGGGGACTTTGGGGAAAAGGTTCTTCACTAACAAAAAAAGACACCCAAGAGGAAATGACTTATCTTCTAGGGAGTGATGTTATCATGTCTAGAAGTGACCCCTTGAACTGTAGCAGTCATTTTACAAGCAATAGGGGAGCTAATCCAACATGCAAGAGAGTGGATTGGAAAGATGCAGAGAATCTCAAAGAACCTGTATCAAACCACAGAACATATCAACTTTGGCAATCCCTCTACTCTGGGCATCTGGTGGTGTGACATCATCAATCTTCCTGGCTAAAGGCAGTTGAGGTGAGGGTTTCTGTTACTTTCAGCCCAAAGCATCCTCTGATACTTAAGGAGCTACGCTGTGAAGGGGTTTCTAGTGCTGTGTCTTATATCCAGGTAGTGGCAACTGGAGAGAGAGGAACTTTCAGGATCCTTACACGTCACAGATCACAGGCAGACACTCCAGTCCAGCCCTAGACAGGGCTCTCCACCCCCCAACAAAAGCAGATATAAGGGTGGCAGAGGGGAGCTGGGAGCCAGCAGTTCTGGGTTCTACATGTGGCTCCACACTCAGTTTGCTGTGTGACTGTGGGAAGCCATCCCCCTCTCTGAGTCTCATCTTCATTATCCGTGAAATGAAGGGGTTGGACTAGGTGTTCTTTTAGGGTCCTTCCAGCTCTCTGATTCTCTGATGAGTTGTCATCTGTCTAAACCCATTAAGCTGCTTTACTAAAAAAATAAAATGGGGGATGGTGGAGGCTAAAGTTTGGGGTGGTGGATGGGCAATTTATTCCAGTGACTGCCTTTGAGTCACCAAGACTGGCTGAGAAAAGTGTTTTCTGCACAGAAATGGAGCAGGAGAATTTGGAATTGTCCATTTTCACAGAGATCAGGGAGAGAGGCAATGGGGAGAGGATGACGTCTGAGGCAACTGCTTGCCAGGCTTGTGCAGCGCATCGGCTCTGAGGACCACAGAGAGAACACTGTCACCTTCATTACAGGGCAGGGGTAGGAGTGGGGAGGGCAAACCCTCAAGAGCCAGCTGCTGCGGCTCTTTGAACCCTCTGGTTAAAGTGTAAGTGTCTTTGGAGATGGAACAGCATCGCCAACTCTGTGCAGATAGAAATACTGGATCGCTTTAGGCTGTAGCATCTGCGTTACATTCAAATCCAAAGCAACCACTAGGCTACATTTTAAGATGTAATATTTATTCAGAGTTCCTTCTTATCTTTCTTTTGTTCTCCTGCCCTTTGGACTCAGTTTCCTGATTTATGGTTGCTTGGGCCACCCCTCACCCATTCCCACCCCTACTACTCTGGATATTCCCCCAGGCCTGTCCTTCCTGAATATGCTCTGAAATTGCCTTTTCTTCTTTTAAATCCCAATCCACCCACACCTCTGTTTTCCAAGCGGATTGCTCTCAGATTAGTGTTACAAAGGCAATCTGATTTAACAAATTCACACTGACTTGTGAATGACTGCTGGGTTTTTACTAAAACTACCTTTTTCTCCCTTTCCTTTCCTTTCCTTTCCTTTCCAAGAAGAAGTTTATTACATTGAATTAATTTCTTTTTTTTTTCTTGATTGTGCCGCACGGGTTGCAGAACCTTAGTTCCCAGACCAGGGGTTGAACCCAGGCCCTGGCAGTGAAAACGCCGAGTCCTAACCACTGGACCAGCAGGGAATTCCTTGAGTTAATTTCTAAGTGTCAAAAATGTGGGTACCATAACAAAAGTGAAGACCGTTTTCTGGCAGGGAAAAGAAATTTTGCAGAAGGTGGGCTTTGGAACATGTATTTAACTTCTGCTTTTATGTGCCTGTTTTTTGGTTAACTTCAAAAACATCCCACACAGTCAGCAGAGAAACTTGGCTTCTAGAAGCTATAAGTCCAGTATGCTTAACCTGAGAATGTTAAAAATATCCTCAAGTTGACGTACACACTGGTCTAGAGGTGAAAGAAAATGGGACTGGGTGACTGTGATATATCACAAGGGAAAAGGAGATGAAAACATGGGAGATCCAGCTTGTCTAGGCTAAACAGAGATTTGGACAGATCCCAGAGAATATGCCGATAGTCAATATATACCAAGCGAGCATGACTGACTAGCCACTGTTCTAATGTTTTAACTCATTAATCTTCTCAAACAAATGAATGAGGTAGGCACTACTATCATTCCCGTTGTACAGACGAGAAAACTGAACCACAGAGAGTTAAGAACTTTCTCAAGGTCACACCATACCAGAGCCAGGCTTTGAACCCAGGCGTTGTGACTCCAGAACCACACTCAGGACTGAGCTCTCTTCAAACCTGTGATATGAATGGAATGTGCCCCTCACATCTCTACCCTCATGCTGGCTCAGGGTGGTCTAGGGGTCCACCTTCATCTAAACCTTTTCTTGCCTTCCCATCAAAATGGCCTGTCCCATGCTCTATCCATCCTGTCTCATGAAATGAAAATGTAATTAACCAATGTGAAGATGTAAAAGGTGAGTGTTGTCCTCTAGTTATTAAACAAACATTTTCTGCTTGCTCGCTCCATGTCTAGCACAGTGCTAAATACTATGCGGAATAAAAAGATCAACGTTATATGGTCCCTCCCTCAAGGAGCTCACAGTCAAGTTCAAAAGATCAATATAAATAACTCTAATGCTGGATAGAAAGGGATGTGAGCCACAGGATAGGTACAAAAACAAGGAAGAGGAAGAGGTTATAGCCTGGGGGTCTGCTCTGGAGGGGGATGAGGTAGCTTTGAGCTTGACTTTGAAGCCTGAGCTGAAGGAAAGAGCAGCCCCGCTGGCAGAAACAGCATGAGCAAAGGCCAAGAGACAGAAAGGCATGAGCAGATTGGAGGAAAGGGAAATGACCTGCTAGGCTGATGTACTGGGAACAGCCAGCAGGGAGTAGCAGTTGAGTTTTGTCTTAAACAAGGTTTGGGTACAGACTAGAGACTGAGGGAGTTGGTTTTTACCTTCTAGGAGCCATATGTGCAATTGTGCAATGATGTTCTGATGACAGCACTTTAAATCCCTGATTCTCCAACTGGGTTCCCCGACTACCCAGGGAGCACCCAGCAATTGTGCTGGAGGACCAAAGCAACAGGGTGATCACTGCACCTCTTCTTGGAGCAACATTTTTATCTGGTGGAGAGTATTTCAAAACTTGTTTTAAAATGAAAAAAAAGTATGAGTAAATTATGGCATAGAATGCAACATTTGCTGTCTTTTCCCAGCTAAAACAGAAGCCTTCATATAGACCATCTGGGGCTGCATTTGGAAGTGACAGTCAAACTATTTAACAACCAGTATAAGCAGCGGCCAGTCAGAACTGAAGGATCTTGAAGGACCCCAGCAACATCAGAAGTGAACCCTCCGATTGCTGGGTTATGTGGGGGACAGGAGCCCGAAAGGGAGGGGCTGGGGCAACAGCAAGAAAAGGCACTCAGGGGCTCAGGACAGCCTCCATTTACTGCCTGGTAAGGGAGTATGTCAGTATTTCAACAACCAGCTGGAGATCTGTCCTGGTTACCCTCCTAGCATCCCCAGGGAGCCTGCTGGCTTTCATCTTCCATTAAGTAAACATTGCAGGAAACTTGGGGGAGCAATGCTTTGACCTAAGGGGTGATTCCATGTAGGAGTTAGGGATCTGAGGTGTTCCAGGGGGTAGTATGGCCCTGGGGGCCCCCTAGATCATAGTGTCTGGGTGACCATCTCCTTAACCCTTGCCAATGGCCTGCCCTGCATGGTCTATCCAGTGCTAATACAGCCAAGGGAGTTTCCACAACACAGTCTTCCTGTAAGAGAGCAAAGCCCACTGTGCCATCAACTTGCCCAGTTTTACCTATAAGTATTTTTCTCACAAGTGCTTTGGAGGAAAAAAAAAAATCATCCAGAGTCTTAGCAATATATCAAGGTTACTTGAATGCATTTGAAATATAATGAGTATGTAGCCATAAAAGACATGCCTCATAAGAATCTTCTGAAGGAAGAAATAAAACAAATGGTCCTGCCTTTGTATCTTGCCTCTCGGAGGCAGCAATGATTCCCTTGGTGCTCTCCCCAAATCACAAACTCAGGTATAAATTACAATTAGTAATTAGGTTCTCGCACGGGATGTGCCATAGTTAATGCTAAGCAGGCAAAACTCCCACCTTTGGCTTGGCTCCTTCAGGCAGTTTCCGTCTCCCCAGGCTTGGCAGGGAGGCAGAGACACCTAACCGTTCCCACCTGGCACAGCCCACTTCCTTAGACTACATAGGGAAATACTTCATTCTTTCCTCTCAGACCTTCTTGCAGCCAGATTTGGTCAGGTGACCTAGTTCTGGCCAATGAGATACAAGGAACAGTCTGCTGGGGATTCTGGGAAAATCTTTGCTCTCTCCTAAAATGGGAAAGATGATGAGAGGGTGCTTTTGCCTCCTCCTTCTTCACTGCTTAGGACACTGTCCTGGGACGTGAAAATGTGATGATAGGAACTGTGGAATCCACCTTGCCAGTATAAGCAGAGATGTGGTGGACACACTGAAGGTGACAGGATTGATGGATGGCAACGGCCTGGGTACTTCTTAATGTGGACAAGCTCCTTGCTCGACCCCAGGAACCACCTACTTCTGGAAGTTTTATCACAAAAGGAGTAAACTCCTATTTTTACACCACTTTTAGTCATGTGCTGTTACTTGTAGCCAAGCATCCTATATTAGTCAGGATAAACTAGACTTTGATTCACAAATCTTGTAGGTTAAGCACAACAGGTTTATTTCCTTCTCATTCTCTTTTAAGGCCATTGAGAGTTGGAACAGCCCTCCTGTGTCTTGTGACTGTGTCAGTGCCGCCCCCAGGTCACTGAGCAGAGGAAGAGAGAATTGTAGAATCACACGGGCTGTGTTAAAGGCCAGGCCTGGAAGTGGCTTACATCACTTCTGCCAAATCCCACAGACCCACCCAATCTAACTTCACGGGGGTGCTAAGAAATGGGTACATACAGCATTGTCTCCACCACATTTCCTAATTCATACACTATCTTGTCTATCTTTCTTCAGTCAGAAAGTCATTCACTTACTCAACAGATATTTATTGAACCTCCTTGTGGCAAGTGTGCCACAGGGAATATAAAAGACAGATGACAGTCTTACACATCATCACATTCCTGGTCCTCAGAGCATCCAGCACATAGGAGACACTAAATAAAACAGTAGGTAAAGATAATATATTAAAATATGCACATATATTAATGTAAATTATACTAATTATATTAGAACATCTACATATGCTAATGTATGCTAATTCACAATCATTCCTGTCCTCAAAATGCTTAGTGTTTAGCTGAGAGCCAGATGAGTAGATAAGCTGAAGTACCAGGTGGCGGGCACACTCACAGAGGCAGCAGTACAGAGGTGGGCGTGGGGCTCAGAGGCATGCAGGCTGGCTTGGTCTGCAGAAATCAGGGAAGGCTTCAGAGAGGAAGTGGCATGAGGCCAGGGTCTGAAAGGATGGAGAAGAATTTGCCAAACAAGGAAAGATGGGGAAGTGGGAAGTCTGGAAGCCCCGAAGGAGCATGGGTAAATGCAGGGCATTGTGAAAAGGCCTGGTTGGTAGGAGCACGGCCAAGAGTGCCTGTGTGCATCTCGAGGTCAGGGAGAGGGTGTGGAGGGGCAGATTTTAGGGCTGGAGGCAGAGGATCTAAAGCTCTAAGGCAGGGGTTCTCCATCCTGGCTGCAACTTGGAATGGCGTGGGTAACTTTTAAAAATGCCAGTGCTTGGGCTCTCCCCCAATCCACTAAGATTCTCCCTGGGCCAAGGCCTGGGAATCAGTACTTTTTAAAAGGCCCCAGGTGATTGTACTGGGCAGTCAGGGCTGAGCGCCACTGTCCAGAGGCAGGGTGGGGACAGGTTTGCTTGTCTTGCTCAGAAATGGAACCGCAGCCCTGTAGGAAGGTGCCTCTCTCCCCTCCCTCACTGGGCTCAGACTCCTGAAAGGAAAGTCTTCTAACATCAGGCAGGGGGAGAAGAGAGCTGCCAAAATGTTCCTTTGTTGGTATTTTTTTCCTTTGTTCATTGTTCCTTTTCTGCCAGGGCGGTCCGCTTCTCCCTTGACCTTTGGCACCCTGGGGCCTGAGACCAGCTGTGCTGACAGCTGGCAGGAAATTTCTCAGCCTCTGGAGGCTCCAGAGACAGGGCTGATGCCAACCTCTGTTCCTGATTACTTGCCAGGTATAAGGAGGCCCATCTCCACCCAGAAGTGCTCTTAGGCCTCGCTCAGTGCACAACTTCCTCCTCCAGACAGCACGTCCCGCCTTGTGCCCCAGAGCCCCTCAGACCAGTTGCTGGCAGAACGCATGCCTGTAAAATTGACTAATACTGCACACCCTGCATTTGGTTTTTATTCAACAGGTATATCCTGGTTCTCCCATTTGTCAGACCCTGCCACCCTGGGACAACGTCCCTTTTCTCCTTCTGCCGAAGCTTCCCTGGGCGATTTGCCTTCTCTCATCACTCTGAACATGTTCCAGGGAGCAGACTCATTTTACTACCAGCCTACAGTGAATTTGCTGCAGGAACAGTTGTGGAGCGCGTTCAAAAGCCAAGGACGGGTTTTGTCTGCATTTGCTGTCGGGGGTGACACACAGCAGTATCTCAGTATCCGGGGTCTCCTCTGGCATTTAGTCACTGGTCTTGCCTGTGGCAGGGAGGGGGCAAGGCTTTAGTTCTGAGGCACTGCCACTGATTCTGCCCTCTTGGGTTGCACCTCTTTGTCAGTTTGGGTTTCCAGGGTTTGAATGGTCTTTGTCCCTGCATTTATCCATTCACTCATTCATTCAACACATATACTGAGTGCCTACCTCCTATGCGTCTGCCCAGTGCTATGAGCTGGGCATGCAGAGGCAAATGGGTCGGATACTCAAGGAGTTTACAGTCTAGTGGGGGCTGTGACATGGTGAAACCAGCACTAACTACCTGTGTGCAGTTTGGTTACCTTACGTCTTGAGTGAAGGTCACCCCCAATGGAAACTAGAACAGTGGCTTTTCAAACTGGGTTCTTTGGAGCTTCTGCAGTCACTGCAGAAGACAAGGGACTGCGGAGTGAGTGGGCTTTGGTCCTCTCCTTCTTCAACTCTGATGGGTTCTCTTGTATCTATTTTATACACTGGAGTTCTGTATGAGGTCTTGTGATGGTTAAGATTATGTATCAGCTTGGCTGGACCACAGTGCCCTGATATTTGCTCAAACGTTCTGCATGTTTCTGTGAGAGTATTTTTTGGATGAGATTAACATTGAAATTGGTAGACTTTGAGTAAAGCAGATTGTCCTCCATAATGTGGGTGGGCCTCATCCAATCAGTTGAAGGCCTTACTAGAACAAAGACTGACCTTCCCCGAGCACCCAAGCAAGAAGGAATTTAGCCAAGAGAAGGCCTTCAAACTTGAATTGAATCTCCATCCTGAGGGCCTACCCTGCAGATTTTGGAAATGCCAGCTTCCATAATCATGTGAGCCAGTTCCTTAAAACAAATCTTTCTCTCTCTCTCTCTTCCACTAGTTTGCGATGCCAGGTGTCCTTGTCCTGGCTCTAACCCACTGCCCTGCCTCAGCTCTGATATCCTTCCTGGTTCCACCTGTCTCCCTGGTTTCGGCCTTGGTTGTCTGGGTCCTGACTTAATAGCAACTGCAATTTAAATGTGTCTAGAGATTTACTGTTTTCAAAGTGTGTTGCAGACATGATCTCATTTAAGTTTCATACTACCTTTTTACAGATGAGAATGTTGAAGTTAGGATGCTTTAAATGGCTTGCCCAAGGTCGCACAGTTAGTAAAGAGCAGACACAGGGGTTAAATGTCTTTGGACTCAAAAATCCCAGGTACTTCCCTCTATACCATGCTGTCAGCCATTTAATCTGTTACACCAGAGAACGCAAGTCATTTAATATTTTTCCAGCAGAAGGGAGCTGGAGATTCCACCCCCAGGGAGAATGACTTGCTCCCTGATTTCCAGAATGAGCAGGTGAAAGACCCTTGCAGTAGTGAAAGGTGACCTCAGGCGAACTGCAGCAGCTGCTTTTCAAGCTGGCACCCTCTGGAGTTGGTCATGTTTTCTGGCTCTCGCTGGCAGAGTGTCCATGATTCATGGCAATGTGGGGACTTTACGAGCCTGTGATAAAACAGTAATCATCAGCTGTGAGGTTGACACAAGATTATGGAGCTGCACAGTTGAATTGAGTTACTGCACTTTCCCGGGGGCTGTTCATGCGAGGGCAGTGTTGATCTAAGAGGTATCAGTGGGTGTAGGGCTCAGGGTGGAACCTCACCCAGATACTTTTCCTGGAACGGGAATGGGGGTGGGGGGCGGCCAGGGTTGACCAGATCTTGCCTCTGACTCTCTGACTCTGCTCGTGACTTCAGGAGCCGTGTGTGTTGCTGCTGTGTGCGTGTGAGTGTGCAGAGGGGACCTCAGGCGCAGAGGGTTGAGTTAGCCATCCTCCTCAGTTCACGGAGATGCTGCCTTGCTCTCACAGGCCACATCCAACCTGTCGGCAAATCCTTCAAACCACACCCAGACTCAGTGGACTCCCTTCTCACCAGCCACTCTGCTACCACTGGTCAGAGCCGCTTCATCACTCTTTGCTTTACCTCCTATCAGGCCTCTCCACTCACTCCTCATTCCCACAGTCTACTCTCAACACAACAGCAAAGGTGATCCTGTTAAAAGTTCAGTCTCCTTTCTGCTCAAAATCCTGCCATGGCTCCCCATTTCCCTGAGCGGGAAAGCCGAAGTCCTCACAGTGGCCTGCAGGGCCTGGCGTGATAGGGTCCCCGTCACTTCCTGGCCCTCCTCTCCTGGCACTCGTCCCCTCCACTCACCCGTGGCCACGGTGGCCTCCTTGCTGTTCTCAAACACATTAAGCCCACCACCCCGCTTCCAGGGCTCTGCACAGTCTGTTCCCTCTGCTTGAAAGCTCTTCCCCCAGATTTCCACGGGGCTTGTCCTGCACCTCCTGTGCTCCATGAGGCCGACCCTGCCTACTTCACTTAAAGTTGAGACACCCTCTCCACTCCACCGCATCTCCCTTACACTGTCTAATTTTTCTCTTTTCCCATGGTTATTTTTCAGCTTCTAACACACCAGAAAATGTATTTATTATACTAATTATTATCTATCTCCCTAATAGAATGTAATCTCCAAGAAAGCAGGGATCATTTTTGTTTGGCCACTGATATATATCAAGTGTAGAGTAGGTGCTCAATTAATGTTTGTGGAATGAATAAACAGGGGCTGTGTTTTTCTGTCAGATCAGGGACTCTTCAAGGGCTGGAACTGTATCGTCTCCATTAGATTGGAAGACCCCCTAAGGCAGAGACAGTGTCTTCCCCTCGAAGAATCTCCCTACTCCATTATACTTACTTCCCTTGGCCCTGCCCTAGATCTAAGACTTTGCAAACCACAGTCAGAGAGTGGGGTGAAGGGAGGCAAGGCTCCTGCAGGTGGGGCGTGGAGGTCCAGCCGTGAACACTGGATCCCTGGGCACTTCTCCTTGTTGAGATGATGCTCTCCACCAGCCTGCGGGCCTAATGTGCTAGGTGTGTGGCTCATGTGTCCCTCACCCCTCTGACCTCTCTTGACTTCCAGGTGGGCCAGGTCTAAAGCCTGGATCCCTGCTTAGTTTCTCTCCCCTGGTTTTCTGTAGTCCTATCTAGCAACCAGCACATTCTCAGAGAAGTCTTCCATCCCAGTCAGTGACTGGGGACTCCAGTTCCTGTCTACCCCATCCACCCTGCCCTTCTTCCTCCCTAACCCTGGCTGGGTCCTACTTCCTTCCACTCTGTTCACCCAAAGGTCAACGCCCCCCATGGCCAGCTCTCAAACACTGCCTGCAAATCGCTTGATGTGGGAATTGATGTCCCTCAGCTGCCTCATCCTTGCCAGTCCCTGGTGTCAAACCCATCTGAACCCAAGGAGGCCATGTGGCACGGTGGAAGGAGAGCACTGAAGGGCTGGCTATGGAAATGCACCTCCCAGATCTCTGGCTGTGGGGAGCATGCATGACCCACGGCTCCTGCCTGAAATCACCGTGTTCCCATCTGGTGTCTGAGCATGGCAGGCCTACTCCTGAGATGTGGGACCCCTCTGATGGGCCACTTTGGCTCAAGGACTCTGGCAGCCTTGCTGGACCCTTTCCTGACTGTACTGCAGCCTAAGATGCTCCCACACAACCTTCTTTCCTGGCTGCTCTGGTTCACTCCAGGGTCAGACCTGCACCTGGGCCGGGTCGGGCAGCTCTCCCAGCCTCCCCCAGCGGTCTCTGCATGCTTCCCATTACAGGCACTGCCCTTCATAAATCTCGTGCACGTTTAGTCCCATCTTGGAGTCTGCCTCTTGGAGGACCCAGTCTAACAGCCATTGGAGCCAGGCAGACCTGGTCTCAAATTGTGACTTCTCAGAGCTGTAGCTTCTGCACCTATAAATTGAAGCAAATAATTCCAACTGCACGAGCTGATGGTGGGAGGATTAACTGTGATCTGAGCTGGGTCCTCTTGACCCTAGTGGCCTGTCTGGTCCTGGCTCCTTCACCACTTGGGGTTCTCATTCACCCTGGGCCAGAGTCTATGGAATCCCAGCCATGCAGGTCCTGAGGACAGTGAATCTCCCCCAGGCCCCTGAGCTTTGGCTGTGGCGTCCACTCAGGACCGCAGCCCATCAGCTCGTTGCTGCTTAAGCAGAAGCAGCACGTTTGCCCACATTGCTGCCCCACCCCCTCCCACTAATGGGTGTTTTAGAGGAGCTTTTCCACTCGAAGGCTTTTTTTTTAAATCCTAAAAAGGGAAATTGCTTGCTTAATTTAATTTGTTTAATATTCCTGTTAAAAAATGAGGTTCAATTAAGATACCCAGAAAAACCATAATGTTCATTTAACAGAAGAATGGAATTTGAGTTCCACAAATACATTTTTTTCCCCTTCTTCAGTTTTTTTTTTAATGCAAATCCAGCTAAGTGAATTACTGATCTTTATTAGATGCTTTAATTACAGGTTGTTAATGGAAATATTACTGAAATTAAACTCAAGTGTGTTCACCAAGGAAAAAGCTTTATGTGTCGCTTTTTAAAATAACCACATTTCAAGACTTTGTGGATACGGTCAATTGAAAAAGCAGCTGAGAAATTAGCCCCTTAATTGTGATAGAGTGACAGGCTTTCTATGTAAAGCTGGTTTCTCTGAGGCTTGTGGGGAAGAGATGCCACCCTCATAAGACAAAGACTTCACATATATGGACCAAGTCTGCACGCATGCGTGGGCGGGTCCCAAACCTTCAGGGTGAGTCAGCTCTACAAACATCTCCGCAAGCCCTCTATACATAAGGGCACAAATGCAACGCAAACACATATACTCTGTAAACTCTGCTGACTTTGTAGATTCTCTAGGTGAAAATTCAGAATCTCTCCACGCATTGATGCATCAAAACCTCCCCGCCTTTCCTCTCCTTGAACACACCTTGACATGTCACATATGCACGAGCGGGCTTTGGTGAAGCCATCCAGGTGCTTTCAGGAGTTTCCCCTGCGTTCAGGGATGCCCACTTCCCAAGGGATTGGTGAGGGTGTGCTCCGTAGCCCTTTTCCTTTCTGCTTCCCTCTGGGAGTCTCTTTCAAAGTGGCAACTCGCACAGCCCAATAGCTATCTGGGAAACAATGAGTTTACTCCAGGGTGAGGCCTCTTAGGAAATGAACTAAGCACCATATACTACTGGGTCTCCTATCTGAAGCCAGCTTGACTCACTTGCCGTGAACTTGGGTCTTTTTTTCGCTCTGACTAGCTGACCAGCTCACTCTTCACCCTGTCCCTAGGGGCCGTCCTGCCCTTTCAAATTGGGCTTCAAGTATGACTTGTAAATTTCTAAGGCAAACTACCTTGGACGGGGCTGCCTGAGTGGCTGTTACAGAAGATGCTTGTATTAGGTTTGCCGAAAAGTTTGTTTGGGTTTTCCGTAAGGAGAAAAACCCGAACGAACTTTTTGGCCAACCCAATAGTCTGATGATTTTCAAGCCAGCAGGCCTGGCCTGGAATGCTTGTGCCCCCGCTTACTGTCAGTGTGGCCTTGGGAAGATCGTTAACCTCCCTGAACCCCGGTTTCCTTAGCTCTAAGGGGGGGATGATTACAACTCTCCATCTCTCTGAGTTCTCTCCCTCAGTTCGTAAATCTGCTCAGTGCTCTCCTTTCCTAAAAGTATTCTTCTTTGACCCAATACTCTACCGTCTTTCTTTCCTTTCCCTCTTTTTCCTAAAAGTTTAGTCTGCCTTCCTATGCCCATGTCCTCACTTCCCACTCTCTCCTCATCAGTCAGTGTTCTAGTAACAAGTAACAGAACGCACTCTAGCTAGTTTAAGCAGAAAAGAAATAAATGAAGGGGTCCCAAGGACCTTCCAGAAGCTCTGGGAAGGCCAGAGAAAACCTGGATCCTGCACACGGGGAGCAGTACCCACAGCCCACCACTGTCTACACTGGAGGCTCTGCTAACCCCAGCTGCCGTGTCCCTGATGATTGATTCTGGAAGCTGAAAAGTCTGGAACTGCCGACCCCAAAGCCACCCTCACCTGAAAATGGATTTCGTGTAACACCTGTTTCCACCCCTTGTTCCCTCCTTCATCCAGCGGCTCCCTGGTGTGACTGATTGGTGGAGCCTGGGTCACATGACTGTACCCCAGCTGCAAGGGAGGCTGGGAAAGAGAGGCTTCTGGTCCACGGGTGAGAAATTGACCACTCACAGGAAGGACGTTCACGGGATGCTGGCAGGCAAGACAAACACTCGCCACATGCTCCCCCGCTGGAGGCCCCTGGGTCTCCAGCCTCTTCTGTTGCTCCACTGAAGAGCTCTGGGGAGACCTCCATGCTGGGCATCTCTCTGTCCCTCCATATTCACTGTCTACCCTCCTCCAGAGGCTGACCTGGAGGACCTGCATCTGTCCATTGCCTCACTTGCCTACAGTTGGGTGTTTCCAACAGGGAGCCTTGGTTGCAGACTGAAAAAGGAAGTGAAGTCAGGGAATATCTCCCCAGCTCCTTATCTGTGGGGTCTCAACAGGCTTGCTGTGACCCTTTGCCCACTTCACAAGCCTGTCAGATAGCCCTCTCCACTCAGCCCTCCCCGCCTTCAGGTTTGTTAACCTCTCTCTCTTCTTGGTCCCTCTCCTCAGGGTGGTACCCACTCATGCTGTTCCCTATTATGCCTCCCAGGGCCCAGCATCCTCCTTGAGGCTCTCCCTACATCACGCCCACTGTTGTCAAAACCCTTTATTAAACTGTCCTGAAGTCACCAAACTTAAGAGTGCCATCTGTCTCCTGCCAGGACCCTGTAAAACCGCCACAGTGACCTCCACTTTGTCAAGGCCAGTGGACAATTTTCAGTCTTGATCTTCCTCAACCTCTTGTATGCCTTTGACGTTGGGGCTGCTTCTTCCTTGATACCCTTGTTCCCTTGGATTCCATCTTTCTGGCTGCGTCTGCTTAGTCTCCTTCTGAGTGTCTCCTCTTCTGTCCATCTCCTGAGCATGGCTGTTCCCCGGGGGTTCTGTTTATGGATTTTTCCCTCTTTTCTCTTGACATGATCTCCATAGTTGAGCTCACCCACTCTCTTGGTTTTAACCCCATCTCTTTGCTGATGTCTCCCAATGTTATACCTCAGTATTTCACCTGAGTTTGATTCCAGGTCTCTACTGGAAGCATCCATCTGGATGTCACTTTAAGAATCATCAACTCAAAAAAGCCCATACTGATTCATCATCCGCTCTCACTGTTCAGTCACCCAAGTCAGCAGCCATCAGGCTCTTCCTTCTTGCGCCTTGGGATTTTCCATCTCTTTCCCTTCTTAATTGTTTCTGGACCCAATCCTGTCTTCTCCAACCCTACTACCTGTGTCTTGATCTGAGACCTCATCATATCCTGGGTGAAATATAGCAGTCTCCTCCTTCCCAGCCTCCTAGGCTTCCATCTTACCCAGTGAAAGCCACTGTCCTCCTTTTAGCCAAGGTTATGTTTGTAAAATGTGAACTGACTATGTTAGACTCTGCTGCCAGCCCTTCAGTCTTCTGAAGGATTGAGTCCAAGCTCCTTAGCCAGGCCCACAAAACCTTTTATGGCTTCATTCCTGCCTACCTCTTCAGCCTCATCACATGCCACTCCCTGTGTCCAAGGCCATGCTCTAATAAATCGATTGGCTTATAATTTCAAACACAAAACGTCCTGTTCCCCATGACCTTGCTTATGTGATTTCCTCTAACCCGGGGTGCCATTCCCCCTTTCTTCCCCTATCACCTCCTCAGCCTTCAAGTCTTGACTCCTGTGTCCTTTCCTCCCAGGCTGATGTTCCAAGTGTGGGGACCATGCATTCTGATTTTTTTCTTTGTGTCTATCACTCCCACCAGACTATAATCTTCCTAATGGCAAGGATCGTCCCTTAATCATTTCTAACACTTTGTGTCTGGCACATAAATGTTTATCGATCTGAATTGAGTGAGTCGAAAGTATTGGATCAGCTGGGTCGCAGAGTCTCTAAAAGCCCCAATACCCTGAAGTTCTTGGGGACAGGATCTACAAGGAGACTTTTCTGCTCGTACCCAAAGGTGGTCTGGGCTTCCCAGAGGGGGTCCTGGGAAATCAAAGAACCCCAAAGCCCCTCCCCTCCAATGAAGAGCTCTTAGGGCTGCAGACAGTAGCACACACCTCTTAGAAAAGAGTCAAGTTCTTACCACTGACCTGGCAATTAACTCCAGCCAGAGTTAGACCTGCTGACACTGCCCATCTTCTTGGTGCTCTGTCTCTCTAGGAATGTTCTTAGTTTTTCTCCTTGGAAATTTTACATGTTTTCAAGGTTGGAGGAGGCCATAAAGCATTAAGATCCAGAGCAAGGGCTTAGGAGTCAGGCCCAGCTTAAAATCTTCTTACCAGCATTGTGACCTTGGCAGTTCCCTGAAGCCCCTGAGCGGTTTCCTCATCTCTAAGATGGGGGTGATGATGATAATACCCAGATCATGGGTTGGTTGTAAGGATTAAATGAGACTGAGATGGACGTCATGCACTTAGCTCATAGCCTGGCACAGAGGCTCTCACGAAGGCTTAGTCCAAATCTTGCCTCCTCTGAGAAATCGCTGGTGACTCAGAACCAGCCCACAAATAGTTTCCCTCTTCTGAAGGGTGTGATTCGAGTCCCAAACACTCATCCTGGCATTTAACCATTCACCACTTCTGCGTGTACATCACCCCCACGTGCTAACCATGTCTATCTATGTTGTCTGTCTTGTCTCCCCCACTAGATTTTAAACCACTAGAGGACAAAGATCAGGAAGCAAATACAGGCACACCTCAGAGATGCTGCGGGTTCAGTTCCAGACCACCACAATAAAGCAAATACTTCAATAAAGCGAGTCACGTCAAGTTTTTAGTTCCCCAGTGCCTATAAAAGTTATGATTATACTATACTGTAGTCTATTGAGTGTGCAATAGCGCTGTGTCTAAAAAACAATGTATGTGCCTTAATTGAAAAATATTTCATTGCTAAAAAATGCCAACCATCATCTGACAATGCAAGGTTGCCACAAATATTCAATTTGTAAAAAACTGAACATCTGCTAAGTGCAATAAATCAAAGCACAATAAAACGAGGTATGCCTGTACTTTATTGAGACATTGCATGTACGAAGGTGGGTGCCTCCCCTTCTCTCCTTTAATCAAACATCTTTCGGTACCCAGTTCAAGGCTGGGGTGGGCAGGGCTGCTTATTGAGGAGACCTGAGCGTCTTGAACTGGGTGCGGGAGGGAGGTGCAGGGGAAGGAGGAGGGACACCCTACAGTGTCCATTTGTGGGGATGTTAACTCATCCTCTTCTGTTAACACTGGGTAAGCAGGGTGGCCTCCTACTTCTGGCATCTGAAAAATGATGCCCTGATAGAGCCCAGCTCCCAGAGAGGAGGCGCCAGCAGCTAACCGTTTATCCCAGAATGGTGCCGAGAAAATGCTGGCAGTTTAATGAGTTGGGATTCAGGGAGCTAAAGATAGGTAGGTCCTCTTTGGAGAAAACCAGAATCTGGGGAGGCCTCCACCAACACCTGCGTGTGGGTGCAGGCACGAGCCCCTGTGTGTTTCTGCCGTACTAGGTCCTAACTCGAGCTGGAGGGGGACACTTAATAAGCCTCCCTCATTGGAACGGGTGTTCCCCCACCCCTACCCGGGCTGATAAAATCCGAGCCTGGAGGAAAGCGGGGGTCTGTTTCAGCAAGAGAGATGGGAGGAGGGGTCAACACCTGCCCACGTGGCCACATGGACTTGTGCTCCCACTGTCCCTGGGCCAGAGGCAGTGCCCTCCTATTCTTCCTGATGCCCCTTTCTGGCTTGGACCCAGGGGGACAGGGCGGAGCTTGGAAGCTCAACCTCCTCCACATCCTCCCGAAGCTTAGGGCTCCTCCTGCTCTGGGTGGTGGGTCATCAGAGCCCCCATTCCTCCAACAGTCACAGCTGCGCTTGTGACACCGGCGGCGGACAGAGCCTGCCACGCACCTTAACTGGATGTGAAAAGTTAATTCAGGTATAAACGTGAAGACTTAATGAGAGGAGAGCGCTGTGGATTAATTATGCCCCTTTTTGCCAAGGTAACGGCAGGCTCTCCTGCAGCCCGCCCCCGCCACCCCTTGGCCCTGGCCCTTCCCCCCCCCGCGCCTTCTTTGGTAAAAGGCCGGCATGTGTTTTCCCTGCCTAAGTGGTGATAGTGACCGAGGACAGGGACAGGACTGGGGCAGAAGAAGCGAGTATTAATTATGGCGTTTGGAAGAAGAAATCTGCAGGGTAGGTGTACGGGGATGTATGCATGTGCTGTACTCTGGCAGCAGGGAGTCAGGCCCCTCCCCTGTAGCTCTGCAAACCTTCCGGTCTTCTTCTTTGACCTCAGCTGTGCGCCGAGGGGATTTAAAGAGCTCTAAGACATGCTCCTACCCTCAAGATGCTGAAGAACAATTGCGACTTGTGAATATCATCATCATTAACTTACTGAGCACATCCTATGGCAAGGCACTGTACTAAAGGCACGCTGGATTATTTAATTGCATCTTGTTAGTAATCCTAGGGAGGAGGTTTTCTCGTCCCCATTTTACAGCTGAGGAAATAGAGGCCCGAAGAGGTAATAGTAAACTGTCCATGGTTGCACAGCTAGAAATGAGCAAAACTGGGCTTTGATCCCTGTTCTTTCTGATTCTGAGCTGTTGTGCTGCCCCCCCATTAGCTGCCCTTTAGAAAGGCACAGCCCTAGGGATGGAAATAACCAGCCCCACATCTTAGACAGGAGTGTGTAATTCTGCACTGCAAATGGCATGTGATGCTTGGAAATTCTAAGTAGGAAGATTGCAGCAGGCTCGGGTGGGCAGGAAGCACGTCCTGCTTTGAGGTAGTTTATTAAAAATCTTGGAGCTGGCTTCCTTATTTCCCCACCTCCAGGGTCAGCGAAGTTTTCCTCCTCACCCTCTCCATCATGAGCCCATCCTAGGAATTCACATTTCTTCTGTGATAGAAGAAGGTGGTTCAGGCAGTTCCCAGCACCTGCGGAAGGAGTCGTCAACCAATAAGCTGTTTTCCCACCCAGGTGGGGTGCCCCATCATAGGTGACATGACTGTCATGCCATGATTGAGCAGAAATGAACTCCATGCCCTCTGTCCCCCTCCCAGAACTGATGGAACAGAGATAAGGCCCACGAGCCTGACTGACTCTGCAGGCTGTGTCGGGGGGCCCAAGCTTCTGTGTCTGTTAGAATAGGAATTCTCCAGGGGCTGTCAAATCAAAGGAATTTTCTCTCCACAGCTGCATTTGTGTGCTTTGCTTTTATCCAAAGAGCATCCAGGGCTGGCTGCCGCTGGTCAGACACTGCATGGACGTTTCAAGGGCAGCTGCCACAGTCACCAAAGTGACCTTCTAAACTGAAGAGCCACAGACTGCACAGGGAGGTGGGGGGAGGGCAGCTGGTGGGGGTCAGGGGCTCAGAGAGGTCCAGAGACAAGCTCAAGGTCACAGAGCAAATCAGGAAGAGCAAACCCCCAAATCTGCATTTCTGGGTTCCCAGGGCAGGCCTTGCTCCTCAGAGCTCCTGCTGACCTCCACACTTGCCCTCCCTGGGTGTGACTTCAGCCCAAAGAGCCTGAGAGCAGGACGGGGGAGCAGGGGGCCTCCCCTGCGACAGTGAATGTGTCCAGTACTGATCACCTAGGCTTGCTGAGTGCTTACTAGGTGCCCAGCGCTGGGCAAAGTGAATGCTCTCTCTTAGTCCACACGACAACTTCGTGAATAGATTACTGACATCATCTCCATTTTAAAGATGTGGAAACTGAGGCTTAGAAAGATAGGTTGACTTGCTCAAGACGACCCAGCTAGTAAGTGGCAGGACCTATACTGGGAATGTGAGGAGAAGAGGGTGCATGTGGGAAGGGGTAGATCAGGTTTCATCCAAAAAATATTTCTGGGGCAGCAACTGTGTGCCAGGCAGCCCACTGATCCAC